>NW_024096758.1:5463817-8195726 GCF_016545835.1 Crotalus tigris | reverse complement strand
TTTAAATAGAGTATAATACCCTATAAATATAATGGAGATCCAATCAGGGCCTTGCTACTTTCCTGGTGGATTCTCCCAAAACTTACATTTTAAGCAGCAGCTGGTGGAATGTAGCACGTTCCAGCAACCCGATCAGAGTTGGAATGGGGTTTAAATAGAGTATAATACCCTATAAATATAATGGAGATCAAAACAGGGCCTTGCTACTTTCCTGGTGGATTCTCCCAAAACTTACAGTTTAAGCAGCAGCTGGTGGAATGTAGCACGTTCCAGCAACCCGATCAGAGTTGGAATGGGGTTTAAATAGAGTAGAATACCCTATATATATAATGGAGATCCAATCAGGGCCTTGCTACTTTCCTGGTGGATTCTCCCAAAACTTACAGTTTAAGCAGCAGCTGGTGGCATGTAGCACGTTCCAGCAACCCGATCAGAGTGGGAATGGGGTTTAAATAGAGTATAATACCCTATAAATATAATGGAGATCCAATCAGGGCCTTGCTACGTTCTGGTGGATCTACCCCAAAACTTACAGTTTAAGCAGCAGCGGTGGAATGTAGCACGTTCCAGCAACCCGATCAGAGTGGAATTGGGGTTTTAAATAGAGTGAATAATTACCCTATAAATATAATGAGATCCAATCAGGGCCTTGCTACCTTTCCTGTGGATTCTCCCAAAACTTACAGTTTAAGCAGCAGCTGGTGGAATGTAGCACGTTCCAGCAACCCGATCAGAGTTGGAATGGGGTTTAAATAGAGTATAATACCCTATAAATATAATGGAGATCCAATCAGGGCCTTGCTACTTTCCTGGTGGATTCTCCCAAAACTTACAGTTGAAGCAGCAGCTGGTGGAATGTAGCACGTTCCAGCAACCCGATCAGAGTTGGAATGGGGTTTAAATAGAGTATAATACCCTATAAATATAATGGAGATCCAATCAGGGCCTTGCTACTTTCCTGGTGGATTCTCCCAAAACTTACAGTTTACGCAGCAGCTGGTGGAATGTAGCACGTTCCAGCAACCCGATCAGAGTTGGAATGGGGTTTAAATAGAGTATAATACCCTATAAATATAATGGAGATCCAATCAGGGCCTTGCTACTTTCCTGGTGGATTCTCCCAAAACGTACAGTTTAAGCAGCAGCTGGTGGAATGTAGCACGTTCCAGCAACCCGATCAGAGTTGGAATGGGGTTTAAATATAGTATAATACCATATAAATATAATGGAGATCCAATCAGGGCCTTGCTACTTTCCTGGTGGATTCTCCCAAAACTTACAGTTTAAGCAGCAGCTGGTGGAATGTAGCACGTTCCAGCAACCCGATCAGAGTTGGAATGGGGTTTAAATAGAGTATAATATCCTATAAATATAATGGAGATCCAATCAGGGCCTTGCTACTTTCCTGTTGTCCAGGACCATTTGTCCAGGACCATTTCTAGCTTCCAAGCCCTTTGACATTATAAAAATAAAATAGACACCATAATAGTGGACTGGACTCAAGCAGAACTAAAAGCAATGGATAGGCAGACCAGAAAAATAATGACAATGAATCATGCCCTTCATCCACGCAGTGACATTGATAGACTTTATCTACCAAGGCAAATAGGTGGGCGTGGAATGCTACAAGTACATCAGATGGGTGAAGAAGAAAAAATGGCTTTGGAAGAATATCTGAAGAACAATGATGAAGATGCACTGAAATTAGTATATCAGGAAGGCTTACTAACCACTGGAGAGACCAAACTGGCCTACAAGAAAGACCAAATGAAGAACAGAATAGAGGCATGGGAAGACAAAGCACTACATGGCCAATACATAAAAAAAAAATAGCTGGGAAAGCAGATAATAATAAAACCTGGCAATGATTAAGAGCAGGAAAATTGAAGAAAGAGACCGAGGGACTAATTCTGGCTGCACAAGACCAAACCTTAAGGACAAATGCATACAAAGTCAAAATTGAGAAGACAGCAACAGACAGTAAGTGCCGCCTGTGCAAAGAAGCTGAAGAAACAGTGGACCACTTGGTAAGCTGTTGCAAGAAGGTTGCACAAACTGATTACAAGCAGCGGCATGACAAAGTAGCAACAATGGTGCATTGGAAGATCTGCAAAAAATATCATTGCCTGTAAGCAAAAACTGGTGGGATCATAAAATAGAGAAAGTCATAGAAAATGATAAAATTAAACTGCTCTGGGACTTCAGAATTCAAACAGACAAGCACCTGCAACAGAACACCCCAGACTTAACAATTGTCGATAAGAAAGACAAAAAAGTCTGGATAGTGGACGTGGCAGTGCCTGGAGATAGCAGAATAGCAGAGAAAGAACTGGAGAAGATAACAAAATACAAAGACCTACAAATAGAAATAGAAAGACTGTGGCAAAAGCAAGCAAGGGTAGTACCAATAGTCATAGGCTCCTTGGGTGCAATCCCAAAACAACGGGAGCACCACTTGAACACAATTGGCATTGACAAATTCGCTATTAGTCAGTTGCAAAAGGCGGCCTTATTAGGAACTGCTTCCATCCTGCGACGATATCTGTAATACCATCAAACATCAACATCTGCCTATCCCAGGTCCTGGGTAAGGACTCGATAGGTAGACAAAATGCCAAATCCAGTCTGAACATCTGGCTGACTGTGCGATGATCAATAATAATAATAATAATAATAATGAAGTTGGAAGGGACCTTCCAACTTAACAATAATAATAGTAAAGTTGGAAGGGACCTTGGAGGTCATCTAGTCCAACCCCCTGCTCAGGCAGGAAACCCTAAACCTTTTCGGACAAATGACTGTCCAGTCTTTTCTTAAAACTTCCAGTGTTGGAGCATTCACCGCTTCTGGAGGCAGGTTGTTCCACTGGTTAATTGTTCTAACTGTCAGGAAGTTTCTCCTTAGTTCTAGGTTGCTTCTCTCCTTGATTAGTTTCCATCCGTTGCTTCTTGTCTTGCCTTCAGGTGCTTTGGAGAATAGCTTGACTCCCTCTTCTTTGTGACAGCCCGAGATATTGGAACACTGCTATCATGTCCCTCCTCTTTGTTAAACTAGACATACCCAATTCCAGCAACCGTTCTTTATATGTTTTAGCCTCCAGTCCCCTAATCATCTTTGTTGCTCTTTTCTGTACTCTTTCTAAAGCAGATATGTCGAACACAAGGCCCAGGGGCCGGATGCGGCCCGCGAAGTGATTTCATGTGGCCCACGAAGCCTTTCTGGAAACAGTGAGGGAACAGCCTCCTCTGCCTTGACCAGCCGGGAGCCAATGTACAATTTTGTGGTGGCCATCTATGCTGAAACACATTCAGTTTTAGCTCCATAAGCCCCCCCCCCCCCAACGTGGCCTGAGAGGAACAGTGAGGTTCCTCCAGTGGAGCATGCCTTGGCACTTGACCTGGTCCCAGCCCATTCTGCCAGAGACCCTCAGATCTGTCCCATTCCTGCCCAGGCCCCCACATGCACCCTTGATGCGAACGATGTAGAGCTGGCCACACCGACCCAGTAGGCCACACCCACTCCATCCACGCCCACCCAGTAGGCTGCACCCACCCTGACCACACCCACCCGGCCCCCTGACAACAACCACAATGCTGATGCGGCTCTCAATGAAATTGAGTTTGACACCCCTGTTCTAGAGTCTCAACATCTTTTTTACATCATGGTGATCAAAACTGTGGCAACAAAAGGTGTTATAGTTATGGGCACACAGCAATTGTGGCCCATTATCCCAAATTTAGAATTTACCATGTTGGCTGAACCCAGATAGCAAATGTCTACATTTGAGGATTCTTTTCAGATAGGATTCCACTCCCAGCAGGTCCTTCTGCCCTCACTATCTTGTTAGGACATTTTCACTCCAAAAAGACTGGGAGGCAGCTGATCACTTGCGATAGAGGCAATACAGGTAGTCCTTGACTTACAACCACAATTGAGCCCAAAATTTCTGTTGTTAAGTGAGACATTTGTTAAGTGAATTTTACCCCATTTTGTGACTGTTCTTGCCACAGTTATTAAG
This sequence comes from Crotalus tigris, assembly GCF_016545835.1. Lineage (NCBI taxonomy): Eukaryota > Metazoa > Chordata > Lepidosauria > Squamata > Viperidae > Crotalus > Crotalus tigris. The sequence continues at coordinate 8,191,708 of NW_024096758.1, read as the reverse complement.
TGAATCGCTGCAGTTAGTAAGTTAGTAAACTAGTTGTTAAGTGAATCTGGCTTCCCCATTGACTTTGCTTTTCAGAGGGTCACAAAAGGGGAATCACATGACCTTGGAACACAGCAAAGGTCGTAAATATGAACCAGGTGCCAAGCATCTGAATTTTGATCACATCATCATGGGGATGTTGCAAAGGTCGCCATTATGAAATATCCACCTGCATTTTTTCCTACTCCTGCAATGGCTTGAGAAAGAATTTGCTTAATGCAGGGGTCCTCAAACTTGGTCACTTTAAGGCTGGCTGGGGAATTCTGGGAGTTGAAGTCCACAAGTCTTAAAGTGGCCAAGTTTGAGGACCCCTGGCTTAATAATGTATTTCTTTCTTAGGGAAAGCAAATTTCACAGAAATTTGCACGGGCAGAGCATGGCACTCCTGTTGTATCATGATCTTACCAACAATTGGCACCCTCCCTGGCTGTGCATGCTTCAGCTCAATTCCCTGACAGCCGGGGGGGGGGACTCCTCCCATTGGGCTTTTTCAGCAGTGGTGCTACTTCAGTGCTAAGGTGGAACCTGACTCTTGAAAATGAGGGGGAACTTTTTTTTCCTTTCTATGGAGAATTTTGGGGAATTGCCTGCTCAATTTCATTGTCCCCCAGTTTCACTGGGAAATTTAAAAGGTGCTTGTACAAATTGCCACAACGAGCTTCAGACCTGGCTCTATACATTCACAATGTCCAAGCCACACTGAATATAGATAGTCCTCGACTTACATTCACAACTGAGACTGGAATTTCCGTTGCTAAGCAGGTAGTTGCTAAGTGACTCCCTCTTGATTTTACAACCTTGCCCCAGTGTCTAAGTGAATCGCTGCCATGGCTTGTCAGAAGCCAGCTTGTCAGAAGCCGGATCACAAAAGGCAATAATAGAATAGAATAGAATAGAATAGAATAGAATAGAATAGAATAGAATAGAATAGAATAGAATAGAATAGAATGCAATGCAATGCAATGCAATACAGCTGGAAGGGACCTTGGAGGTCTTCTAGTCCCCTGCTCAAGCAGGAGGACCTACACCATGTCAGACAGGTGATTGTCCAGTCTTTTTTTAAAAATATCCAGTAATGGAGCACCCACAATTTCTGGAGGCAAGCTGTTCCACTGGCTGATTGTCTTCACTGTCAGGAAGTTTCTCCTTAATTCCAGGTTGCAACCATTGTTTCTCATCCTTTCCTCTGGTGCTCTGATGAACAACCTGACCCCCTTTTCTTTGTGGCAGCCCCTCAAATACTGGAACACTGCTATCATGTCTCCCTTATTTCTTCTTTTCTTTAGACTAGCCAAGCCCAAGTCCCGCAGCTGTTCTTCGTACGTTTTGGTCTCCAGGCCTTTGATCATCTTAGTTGCTCTTCCCTGAATTTTTTCCAGACTAAATACACGCTGGTTGTCTAGTGCCTGAATTTTGACCACACAATTGTTGGGACAGTCATAAATGTGAAGATCAGTTGCAAGTCACTTTCAGTGCAACTTTGAATGGTTGCTAAATGAATGGTAAGCCAAGTATTGCCTGTGCTGTCCACCCAATTCATTTCTGTATGCAAAATATAAACCCGTTTTCTTGTAATATTATCAGACTGTTTCTATGTGTGCTTGCCTTGCTGTTTTTCCTTTGTGCAACAGCCTTATTAATAAGGGGTCAAGTAAGGAACTTGTGGAATTGGGACGAAGGGAGTTTTGTTACTTCAGCATTTCGGGTTAACTCAGAAAACAGGAGAAGGACTGGATGTCTTTTTTGCACTCTCATTAGCCATCTGGAACTGAGCACTGATTGGCTTCTGAGATTAGCACCTCAAAGATGCCACAAATAAACATGAATTCAGGTCACCTTCAAACTCTTTTAATGAGTGGAAACTGGTGTAGAAGTGCCCTTGGATCACATAATCAAAGATGCCATTTGCAAGAGGCCATGTACTGCTCTGGTCCAACCCTCAGGAATCCAGATCAAAGCATCCATACTGACTACTTTTCATCTGTTGTTTAAAATAGGCTCAAAGCAGAGTTTAGCTCTTCTCTGGGTAAATGGTTTCATTTCAAACTGCTCATACTGCGAAGTAATATTTCTTAATATTTAACCCAAATTTGCCTTCCTGCAATTTTAAACCATTATTCCATGTTCTGTGTTCTGGACGAAAGGGAACAGATGGCGGCTTTCCTCTATGAGTCACTCTTCAAATACTTGAAGATTGCATTATCACTGAACTATGTCAGTTAAAGGTCCAAGAACTATAGATGCTCCATAATAGGCTTGGTTAGTTTTAACCTTTGGTTGATAGCTTGCAAGAATCCATTCCAGTTGGTTAGTTTATGCTTCAATTATTTGTGCACAATCAAATGTAGGTTAATTCAGAACTCAAATGGATTGTAAATCCATTTAATGAAAGCACAAGCTTTCCCATTCACCCAGTTTAGGAGTACAGTTGAATTCTGAGATCAGCATCAGCATTTCATAATTAGGGATAAAGGTATCAGAAAATATAAGATTCACACAACATATTTCCAGATCAATTAAAGCCTCATCAGCTGCCTTTGCAAAACCTGCTGCTTGGTTAATTTTAATTTCAGGGTTGTTATTTTGGTAGCTTAGCTCGTGGTGTAAATACAGCCTGTTTGTATAGTTTGGGATCCAGTGGCTGCAATAACACAAAACATAACCAGACTGTTAAATTAACTAATTGGGATGAGGAAGATGTCATCCTTGTGAGATAATCCAGACAAGAATTAAATCTGTCTTTATTGTAAGGTTACAGTAAGAGGAGCTTGCACTGCTCTGAAAGTCTGAAAGTCCATCTCTCCCTCCTTGCCTTAATAGTCCAAGAAACTAGAGAGGGTCCCTTATGAGATGTTTGCCAGGCCCTCATTTTTTTTTCTTGCGGGGTCAGCTGCCTCTTATCTGACTGTTGCCTAGTCTGTGGCTCTTCTTTCTGTCTCCCAAGGTCATTCCCACACACCATTACATCAGAGTTGCCAACACCAGATTGAATCATCAACTAATCACACCACAAGGGCGTCTACATCAATTCCACTTTGACACACACACACACACACACACAAAAAAAAAAAAAAAAAACCTAGGCAAGGTTGATCCTAACCAAGTTTAGCATGTTTGCAGATGGTAATCAACATGGTTCAGCATGTTGTACGGACCGTCCAAAATGTTTATGATTCTGCAGCAGTGAAATCAGTTAACCCAATTTAAAAAATTAGATGTTGACAGAATTTGGAATTCATCTCAAGTGTTCCATAAGGCACTGGGAAAAGGGAATCATGTAAAACAGAGAATGGCTTCTCTGGGCAAAGATTCACTTGCTAAAACAGCCTTGTATCCCAGACTGTTAATCCAGTAACTGGCCAGAATCACATCCCTTCTCTTTCTTTCCATTTGTGTTGTCAAAACCCAGAAGCTAAATGTTTTTTCCTGTATTTGGCTGCAAGGACAGAACAGGAAAACAAATGCAATAGACAACAAGTTGCAATCCAACCTTGAAAACATGTCTGAGCTATTCCATGCTAAGCAGAAAACGAAGTGCAGTTTATCTGAAATATTTATATCTTTTTTTTCCAGTGAGTCTCAGATGGCTAATATACCATAAGTTAAAAATAAAAATGTATCCTTGCTGGGGGAAAAAAATTGAAATCTTTCAAATACATTAAATGATATTGAATTCCCCATTTTGCAATTCTGTCTACATTACAATTACTCCTTGTTCCTGGAACCATTGGAGACCAAAATCAGATTTTATCATTCAGGAAGGTGATCAGACAAGAGAAAGAGCCTGTCGCTTCTGATGCTGCTGCAGCAAATCATCCAGTTCAAATGACTATCTCATTATATCACTATCCAGTTACTGTTGCATTCTCTGACTGCATTCACACAACCCATTTAGCCTAGTTACTGAATTAACTCATTCAGGGGGCTTGTACTTTATTTTATTGTATCTGTTATTCATTTTATTTATTACAATCACTCCCTAAAGTGACTCTGGATGGCTTACAATGGCATAAAAGCACGAACATAAAAACATTAAAGTTAACAACAGTTAAATAATTGTTAAAAACCAAGAGCAAAGATGGTATGGGGCTGGGCCTTTGCCTCTCAGTCAACCACCTTCATCTTAGCAAACCCCCCATCAGGACCTCAAACCAACTATCAGAGACAGGTTTTAAGTCCCTTCCAGAAAACTGGAGGTGCACCTAACCTCTTGTGGCAAGATGTTCCAGAGGGCCAGAATGAGTGGGGCAAGCCAATCCCATTGGGGCAAGACAGTTCCTCAAATATCCTGGTCCCATGCCATGAAGGGCTTTACAGGCGATAACAACACCTTGAATTGAATTTTGAACCATAAACTAAAAACCCTAAGCGTCCACAATTTAATAATCCACACAGAAAGAACCAAGGTTCAGCTAAGTGTAGCAAATTGTACCAGTTCATTTGCTAGATGTGCATCTGCCTGAATCATGTTACAAGAACACAGTCACCGTTTTATGTTTGTGAAGTGCTTCTCATCCATGGCATGGATTAAAAGATCTTGGGCAAAACTTGAAATGAAACCACCTACATTGTAATTCAAAGTGACCAGAAACTATAAAAGGAAGTGAAACATGGGCCATGTAATGCAGCTTCCTCTCCAACTTGGAGTGCAGATGTAGCATCACTGTGACTTCCCTGGTCCCTGAAGCTTCTTGCTGTCTCTAATCAGAAGTGACGTTTGGACAGCTGAGCTAACAAGAAACTGATGCTTTGGGCTTCCCATTTCCTCTGAGAATGTCACTTGAGTAGCCTGCATGATTTCCCTGTATTAGCATCCTATTAGCAGACACCACTCTTGGAAGGAAAAGGGCAAGGACAGAGTCTGGAGGTAAATGAAAGGACTCAACTCTTTGCTCTTTTCCAGCTCATTCTCCTACCACTTGCCCTAGAAAAATAGATCCTTGGGTATTTTCCAAAATTCATACCTATACTGTGTGCAGAAAGTGGACATTTTTGCTGGTGTCAGCAGCTTGGGTTTCATTCAATGGTTTGAAATATTAGAGCTGTCAAATCCAAGCTCCCAAAATATGGACAACCACTAGGTGGCAGGAAAGATAAATTTCTGTATCTCTTTGTTGCCCTCTATAGTCATTTGCATTTTTGCTGCTCAAAGCTGGTACAATTAAATTTGGAACCCAATGCATGGCTTCAGTTCAACTTATGAAACTCCCTGCCATCAGATTAGTGAAATAATGCAGAAAAAGTTAAGCTTGTGTCTTTAGAACCAGCAACTTTATTTTTTCATTTGCAGAAGACCAATAAGAGGTAAAATAAAACCAAATTTTCTTCAAAATCATTCTTTTCAAAACCAGTACGTTTGATGGGCATTTTCAGTCCACACATTAGCCATGAATAAACAGGGATGAAGTGCTGTTTGGACCTAAAAAATTTTTAATCCTGGTTATTTTGACTGATTGGGTGGATTTTCTCTTTCCCTTGGCATGTAGCTAATCTTTGTGCCCTGAATCATCTAAAGCTATTACATGTGAGAAGCATCTGCCTTTTCTGACTACACACAGATGATACTACTCTAATAAGATAAGATAACCTTTATTGTCATTTTTATATTGTGGGCACAAAGGCACACATCAAAAATATGGACCCCCCTCTGCCTCCCCTAACCCTCCAGATGTTAGATTACAACTGCCATCATTCTCCACTGTAGCTTGGCACATCTGAAGGCAGCAGGCTGGGGATCCAACCAGCCAAATGGCCTACTTTGCTGAGCAAATCTTACTTCTGGCTTGCTACCAAAACCCTCTAATTGTGGTTGCCAGAGAACCTTCAATGAATCTAAGGTCTCTTTCACAACTAAGAGTCTTTTGAGCCAGGAACTTTCTGCAGCTCCCATTTGCAACATGCATTCAGCTTTGGCCCTTCAGCAATAGCAACTTAATCACTCTTGGCTGTTTGTGAAAAAGGCCAAGATCCATCCAGCTATGTAGATTGATTGCCCAGGCAATGGACGCTTGCTTCAACATTGGCCATGGAACAATCTCTCCCATCGCACTAAAAGATTCCTTAGTAGGCACCTGGTTCTTTTAGACTGTGTAGCCTTCCCCTCTAATATCTAGACCAGGGGTGTCCAACCTTAGCAAGTTTAAGTCCAAAACTTGCCAAGGTTGGACACCTCTGATCTAGACAAAGATTGCAGTGCAGGTGTGCTGTCCATTTGGGCAGAAGACCAGGAGCTTTGCCCAGCCCAATTTCTCATGCAGTTTGGAGCCTTTTCCAGAGGCCATCACCAAAATGTTAGAGAAAGCAAGTAGGAAGCCTTATTTGTCAAGGATAAAACTTCAGCAGCTACACGCCTCTGCATTTCAACTTGCCTTTAGAGTAAGAGCGGGAGGTGTTACTTTCAAGTGGGTTAAATGGAGAAACAAAACTTCTATGATTCCGTTGAAGACCGTGAGAACCTGAAACCTTGTCAAGGACACCATAACAGGTGTGGATTTGGAGCAGACAGTTCCCATAACAAAGTGAACTTGTTTATATGGACTATATAAAATGTTGTGGGGTCTGGCTGAGAAAATTATTGTTTAAGTCTATGAACCGGTGTTGGAACCTCAGAGTTAGTTTTGCTTCAACATTACCATGCAGTGTATTCAATGAACAGTAAAATCAAGGTCTGCTTCTTTGAGCCTATAATCAGCATGTGTTTTTTGCCATCTTCCAATTTACTTCATTACACTTGCAGCAAACCCTGGCATTTTATTTGCACAACAACCTTGCGAGATAGGTAAAGCTATGCTCCAATGTCAGGTCTCCCATTAAGCTTCACAGCTAGATGGTGCTCTGAAATATGGTCTCCCTGTCCATGCTGGTTAGGGGACTGTTTTTAATTAGGGTTTGTTTCAACTGTAACACTAAGCCATAAGTGCTCCTAGTGGTTAGCTTCATATATTAGGTTAAGCCAATGCCAAATTGAGTTGTGACTGAGCACAATGCAACTCTCTTCAGACAACATATTCAACTTGGTGCCTGAATTAACCCATTTTCTAAGTGCACACAATACACTGAAACATATGTTAAGCTACCTGGCTGGTTGTGTACAACATCATAAACCATAAAAAAACCTCTAAAAACAACCAGGTATAGCAAAGTTGCAGGAATGCATCTGCTAAACTCACAGTGGTTGATTTAATTAAATATAACCAATTTAATATTAAAGTGGTTCCCATCCTGATGGCATTCTGGAAACCCCTGAAAACCTGGGCCTTCTTCTTGGTCCCAGGATACAGTGGTTGGGCTCCTAGTCAAGAACGTTTGTGGGTGCAGGTGTGGCTCTTCAGGCTTGCATCTGTTGTCTTTTTTCATGTTCCTTTATTTATTTTATATGCCACCTATCTCACTATCAAGCAACTCTGGACAGCTTATAATGCCATTAAATGACAGTAAAAACAAGGTTAAAATATTGAAGCATTGGACATTAAATATTAAAACTAACAACAAATTACTGTAAATAAAAAGGACCAATGCATAAATGGGGTGGAGTTGGGATCATCTCCTGATCTACAAGCCACCTCCAGAATGGGACCCCCATACCATGGTCCCAAACCAGATGGCGGAGCCAGGTTTTCAGTCAAGAGAATGGGGGGCTTTATTATTACATTGCACTCTATTATTTTGTATATTATTTAGTTTTATTGTACACTGCCCAGAAGTTGGAGTTTGGAGTTGGGCAATGACTAAATTGAGTACTTTAAATTAAGACTGTTATGGGAATAAAGTCATGACTCCAGCATCTCAGATTCATTTTCCCACTAGCAGCTCCTTTCCCATCATGTTAGTTCTCTGGCCCCAAGACCAGGAAGAAGGCAGTTTGGCTCCAGATACCTGAGAGAAGAGGGATGAGTGTTTACAATAGGCCACCACTTGCTTTGTCTTGTTTTCTGGTTTGGACCAAAGGAAGGGACCAGCTCTGTCTGCTTGCCTCTGGCTACCCATTTTGATTCAAGGACACTCATGATCTGGAAAGAGCAACACATACCCTGCTCGCATTTTCTGCCTCTGGCACCACATTGATGGCAATTCTGGAATGGTGTCTTCAATTTGACGCTCATAAGTAACACTGCCTGTTTTGACTCTTCTCACTTCTTCTTCTGCTGTAGAACAGCATTCATATGAAAGGAAGATTGATTCTTCTTTCACAAAATAAAATTTATTTTTTAAATACAGGGGCCATCTTGGAGTCATTGAGAATTAATGGTTCTTTCTTGGTAGATGGTAAGATCATAATAATGTCAAGGTCGTCTTCATTTTGGATGAATGTGCTAAGTAACCAGAAAACTGAAAACATACATCAGTAGCTACAGTGTGTGCAATGCTCAGGGTTTCACTCTTCCTGCACATGTGTTACCAGAAGACTGCTCTCACTCCTCAAAGAGAGTTGCTCAACCCCATCACCCCCAGTTATTGGCCATGTTGGTTGAGGATAATGGAAGGATAATCCAGCACAGGTGGCAGAAATCATCTTGGAAAAAAATAGTACTTCAAGCACCTCTGGAGAAAAAGCTCTGTCTGGAAACAGAAGTCAAATTCACACTTTCACTAAACCAAAATCAACCAGGTCTTGACTCTTAGCAACTTTGAGGATATATCCATATAATTTTCTTTACTTTCTTCTACAGAATGGAAATGGCATGGCATTTCTTTCTTTCTTTCCTTGGATTTTCTGGTGGTCTCCCATTCAAATATTGATTAGGTCAAATCCATCTTATTTTTCCAAGATTAGCGAAAATTTTCTACTTAGCTTCCTTACTTGAGGTAAGGATTTGAATATGATGACAATTGGAAATTCCTGTTTCAACTGCACAATAGAGAAAAAGCTGGTTCAAACAACTCAGACATACATATAGGCATAGAAAAAAACAGGGCTTCAATCATGTAGTCATAAATGCCCTCTTAACTATGTTTTGCTCCCTCCTGCTGGTGCCCTTGACCTTTGGGATTAAAAAAAAACAGGTGGCTTGGCTCTCCATACAAAATGCCTCATGCTCTTTGAAAGTTTAATTTTGACTCACTTTCTCTCCAAGAATAGTGAAGAATATTTCCGCCTTACTTAACAATTACATCGTCTCAGCAGAGGAAAAAAATGAAATCCAAAGACTGTGGTATATGTTTTGGGTGGGTTTTTTTTTCTCCTTCATGATTCTCACTGAAATTAAATTAGAAAAGGAGGTGGATCCTTTAATGTTTTGATGAAGGAAAACAAGAAAGGAATTTCAGTAGCACTGAAAGAGAATCTGTGGCATGAGTAGAATTTCCCCAACAAAGCAGTGGGAGTTAACACGTTTCCACCTGTTTTGTGATTTCCTTCATTTCTTTCATAAACAGCAAAAAAAAAAAAAAAAGTAAAGGCAGGTTTGAATATCCTTGGCATGTATTCAAAGGAACTCTCCCTTGAGACTTACTTTTCTTTTTAAAAAGGCTGCTTCCCATCAGATATAAACAGTAATCTGCATGCACTCACAAGCTCCTTTTGTCTAAAATAGGAAATTCTCCTCAGCCCTGCAAAGGGCAACTCTGTGTATGGTCAAGGGCAGGGAAGAAACAAAAGCAACAGTGACATAAAAAGAAAGACCCCTATAGCATCTTCCATAATTTCTACTGTGCCAAAAAGAGTCCGTATTTCAAGCTGAGGTCATTGTTCCTGGTCTCAATCAAATATGGCAGGCTTATTCCCTCAAACTAACTAATCTGACTGCTCACAGGACTGGAATGATCCGCTGACCATTTCTGAACCAGGTCTCTCCAATGCATTGGAGAAGCCCATTGAGAAATAAACAGGCTCCCATTGCCCCAGCTGTTTTGCAGGCTTAATGGAATCAGCCCAGGATTAAAACCCCCAACAGGGAAGACAATCTGGCCCTTTGCATTTTTAACCAGCTCATTAAAGTTTCAGATAAAGCTTCTCCTTTAGGGACAACTTAGCTTAGCCTCCTTTAAAAAACAAAACAGTGGTTAGATCAGTGCTTCTCAAGCTTGGCAACTTTAATTCAATTCTCAGAATTCCCCAGCAGGCATGAAGACCATTTTGAAAAGATTGCAAGGCTGGGGCAGGAAGGGTAAAGGGGAAGAGAGGAAAGCAAACAGTGGATGGGTAGGAGAAAACAAAGATCAATAAATACAAAAAGTATGAAAGGAAGTGTATCCAGAAATAAATTAGATTGGGTAGTTTAAGGACGATTGATTTGGTTGTTGGGTGCTTTCTGGCATACATTGCCATCTATTGGCGAGGGGAGAGGATGTCAAAAAGTTAAGATGATGGCCATAACTACACCTTTGACGCCTTTATTCTTTTTTTTTTTTACATGTTTTGATTGTGGCCTTACTGTTGTCATCTTGATATTTTTGACCCAGACCATCATATTCACCTTGGCATCACCCAGTCTGGGCTGCAGAGCTCCAGAACAGTCCCTTCCACATACCTACATTAACAGAGTTTGAGAATTCACCTTCTTGTCTTCCAAACTTGAAAAGAAACCTTTTGGATTTGCAGAAATTCACATTTGAAACCAACTTTTGCTTAAATGGCAGTTTCTGTTAATTCAAACATTACAAAGAAACTGTTATTTGTTACCCAACAGGTCAAACATTCCTGACTATTTAGGGATATAGGACCTGGCCCAAGGCAGATTCACACTACTTGTTGGTATGGATAGCTTTCAGTAGTCAGCTCTTAATAGTCAAAAGGTTGGTTCTCACACTGTGCTAATGCCATGCTTCTTTTTTTTTTTATTAAAAAGTTTTATAAGTTTTGCAAAAAGAACAAAACCATACAAAGACAAAAAACAACATATACAAAAAAAAAACTAAACATTACATAACAAAACCCCCCTTTCCCCACCCCCCACCCAAACATCCCCCTTCCCCCCCCCCAGAGCTTCCCAGAGCAGAATATAGGCTTAATTAAAAAACAATTAAAAAAATTATATTTATAAAAAAGAAAAATATAACATTAAAACATATATATATATATAAAAATGAAGATTATGAAAAGGCTATATGATATTTTTTTATATCCAGTTTAAATTGTATAAATTTTATCCACTTATCCCAAACAGCAAGAAATTTCTCTTGCGTTTGTTCCTTTAAAAAAGCCGAAATCTTTGCCATTTCCGCCAAATGAGACACTTTAAGAAACCATTCCTGCAATGTAGGCAAAGATTCCTTCTTCCAAAATTGTCCTACTAACAGCCTCGCAGCTGTAATCAAATTTAACATCAATATAACCTCCTTTGTATCACAATCAGTAACTATACCAGAGAATTTTTAGAAGGAGGGTAAAATTTACTCCGCAATTATTTTTAATGCCATGCTTCTTTAACCGCTACTTGATGAATACTCTACAAGGGGCAGGGTTCATACATTATATTAAAGCATTTCTTATCCAAATATGTCTGAATAGATCCTCTTTTTGTCTTAATATTATAGGTTTGTCTTTCAATGACTTATGTTCTTTTAACCTTGGTAGACCTCCATATATACTACTCTTCTCTGTATCAAGATATGTTACAAGAAAACAGAATACAAATCAATCAATGAACAGTAAGCAAACCATGATTGAAAGATCATATCAGCTAAATTCATACAACCATAGACAAACCATACCTTAGCTTCATATAAAGTCAGCATATAGATGCTCTTAAATATCCCAATTGAAGAATTTCTCCAGGCCTTGTTTGCATTCTTGATTCCCTCCCCTTTTGCTTCATCTTAAGATGAAGGCTATTTAAGATTTCTGGAGTAATCCTAGTTGTCAACATTTCTTGCTTCATTGTTGCTAATGAGCTGCTGGCTTTTGATCTGGAGCATCTGAGGCAGAGACCAAAGTTCTTGCAATGCCACCTTTCACTGGCATCCTTAATTCTTTTCTTTGACGTGCTTATTTTCTTTCAGTGCTGTGAAAATGGACTGTTTATTTAAAATAGACTCTTATTTCCAGGATAAGTCGAGGCTCCCATTTAGTCAAAGTCCATTTTCAAATATGTGCTTTTAGTCCAGTGTTTCCCAATCTTGGTAGCTTGAAGATGAGTGGACTTCAACTCCCAGAATTCTCCATTCTGCCCTGAGTTGATTGTGTTCCCTTTGAAAACCAATTAAATTAGTAGCTAGTCATATTGGATGGTCATGAATTCAATATTTCATGTTATTGGAAAAAATATTTACTTCAATCAATTCTGAATTACTTATTATGCTGTGATGGAGGATTCTAAGTCTTAATGTTGTGTGAAAAAGAATAAAACTCTCTGTCTAAATATTCCTTTTTTTTTTTTTAACTGACAAAAGGCTGTAGTCCTTCTTTACGGAGCAGCTCCTGTAACCTTCTGATCATCATGTTGTTCTTTTCTGTGCAATAATTAATGAGAAGATACATGCATCAGTTCCACCAGATGAGCACAGCTTGATAACCAGTTTTGGACACCACCTAGCATTTGCACAAAACCAAACAACCCTTTTTTTGAAGTACTGGAAGCCAGGATTTAAATCAATGCCAAGAGTTGATTTGAAATTGAAGTTTCTGCAAATCCAAAAGGGCATTGTTTTCAGGCTTGGGAAACTTAACTAATGTAAATCTTCGATGTTGTTAATGAATGGAGGGAATTTGTCAGCATAAGTTCTACACCTCAGCCTCAGGGCTAGATCAAATATAGTTTAAGCTAAACATTTGCACTGTGTGCTAAATTAGGATATGTTTAACTCTGGCCACTTTGTGAATTTGTAGCCTAGAGGGCTACGCAAACCCAACTTAAGACTCAATGTATTCTCTGAGCCCAGAAAATTGGGTTAATTCAGTAACCAAGATAAGCAAATATTGTACAAATTCAGCCAGATATTGAATGCAGTCTAGATCTTTCCGGTATATTTTGCTATCTTAATAGCTGGATTCACATATGGCAGTAAGCCATAATATGGTGGTTTGGGACCAGTTTAGTGTGATTTCTGTAGAAGTCTTCTCCAACCTAATATCCACCAGATGAGGTGGGATGGACACCCCATATAAGAGTAGCCGGAGGAAGACTCTTGAATTCCTTCTTATTGCAAATGTTTGGTTGATTTATTATGTGTCATCAATTTGCTGTGGACTCCTTGCAACCACATAAATAGTTTGCATGCTTCCATTTACTGGGGGTTGGGGGGCAATGTCCAACTAAACTGTAGATGGTATACAATTGAGAAGTCCATAAAATGAACAGGAAAGAAAATTGAAATTACTTGCCTAGCAACATTAAAATGTGTTTACTTCAACTCCCAGAACTCTCCAACCAGCCATGGGGTGGGAATGGTGCTGGGGTTCCTGGGAGCTGAAGTCCACACAACTTAAACCTGCCTGAGATTGAGAAACACTGGTCTAGCTATTTCACTTCTTCCTTTATTTTTCAGCAGAAGAGCAGGAGGAAATCATGTTTTGCCTTTTGCCCTCCAGCACAAGATTAGGAACTATTGGGAGAATGCACACCATCAGTATCCCAAGAATAGCATCAGGAGCAGGGAAGGTCAATCTTCATCCATCAACCAAGAAGGACCAGCTGCAACAGCCTTAGCTCTGCCACCCTCCTCCCCATTCTCATCCATCAGAAAGCTCTTTGCTCTAGTAACCACCTGCTGCCCTGGGACTCCCAAAGCAAGGGTGGGAGTTCTCTCTGGATTCCTCTCCTCCTAAAGGAACTAGACCCACCCACTGCTGTACATAACACGCACACACCAGCCATATTGGATATTAATTTTTTTGCATCAGGTTGCATTGGTTACTTGAAAATGGGTGGACTTCAAGTTGCCAAGGTTAAGAAATACTATTTTATATCAACAACCAATTTCTGTCCTCTCTCTTTCCCTTTCTATTTCTTGCCTTTTCAGTTGGAAAATGCAATAATAAAGCCTACCAGGCACTCACTCTCTTTTTCTGAACTGTTTGGTGAGTCAATTGTCTTTTAAAAGCAGAAGAATTTGGCAAATCAATGAATATTTTTTTCTGGCTCCCCACAGAAAGTGATTGGCAGCTGGTTTGGGGAAAGAATGAGGAGGTCATACTATACACCAAGTAGAACTCATTTACTCGTGTCAGACAAACCATGGAGAGCAGAGGAAGAAGCTGCCAACTTTAATGGGACCTCCATGTTCAGAAGCAGTATATACATATATATGATACTGCAAGAAAAAAGATAGTGAGCTTAGAGCTGCTAAGGTCGTAAGTGTGAGGACTAGTGTCACTTTTTTCAATACTGTTGTAACCTTGAACAGTTGCTAAATAAATGGGTGTAAGTCAAGAACTACCAGTACATCTGTAGCACATATTCTTCTCTGATCACACACTTCCTTTTCTTCTGTTCCTTTGAGAGCTGAGAATGGCTCAGCTGGATATGAGCCTATGTTCTCTACACAACCAATGAAAAAACATACATGAGCAATTGTGTTTACCCAAACCCACCTTGACTGCTTAGTAGCTGAGGTCTCCATGGTCCAAACCCAGCAGTCCATTTATTCATGGTCCAAACCCAGACTCCATTTCTGGCCATTTGTACAATTATTAAGAGTCAGTTGCCTACATTCTCCTTCCCCTAAATTAGTGATTGCAAATTCATTTGGACCTAGTTGAATAGAACTCAAGGTCATTCCCGGCTCAGGCAAGAGTTGCATCTCTTTTCCTCTGTAGCTTATTCAGTCCTGCTTGTTTGTGCCTCAAATTAAAGAAACAGTTTCAGGCTTGCAAAATTGGGGAGGCTTACCAAGGATATCAGCAGCACTACTACCAATGAGAATAGAATAGAACAAAGAATAGAGCTGGAAGGGACCTTGGAGGTCTTCTAGTCCAGCCCCCTGCTCATGCAGGAGAACCTATACCATCTCAGACAAATGACTGTGTAGTCTCTTCTTAAAAATCTCCAGTGATGGAGCACCCACGATTTCTGGAGGCAAGCTGTTCCACTGGTTAATTGTCCTCACTTTAGGAAGTTTCTCCTTAATTCCAGGTTGCTTCTCTCTTTGGTCAGTTTCCAATCATTGTTCTCATCCTTCCCTCTGGTGCTCTGGTGAACAACTCTGGTGAACAACAACCTTTTCTTTGTGGCAGCCCTTCAAAAACTGCAATATTGCTATCATGTCTCTCCTATTTCTTCTTTTCTTTAGACTAATTATGAATTAAGTTGCTTACCAAATTCTGGGTGCAAAATTGTCAGGATTAAAGAGCCTGCCCTGTAAATTTGACTAAGGAAGTGAAAAAGTAAGGAAATGCAGTGCCGCCCTGGAATTATATTTTGTACATCTGCATTGCTGATGGTCTCGTCCAGGGGTCCCCAGCCCCCGGTCCATGGACTATGCCAGCAACCGGTCTGCACAAACAAGCAAAATTCCATCTGCAGAATGCAGGCAGCACACAAAACCATGCACCCTCCAGTCCACGGAAAAACCTCTCTCCATGGAACCGGTCCCTGGTGCCCAAAAGTTTGGGGACCTCTGGTCTAGTCCTCTTTTTGCTATGGCATAATCCACTTGCCCATCCTCCTTTCTTGATCTGACTTTTTTTCCTGATCCTAAATAACAGCATTCTGGAAACATATTTAAACTGAAGTTGTGGGATCAATCAGTTGCCACCAAGCACCATAACGGAGAAGCACAAAGCAATCTGTTAAGCTATCAGGAAGAGTGTGCAAAAAACAGCTGGATTTAAACAGTATTGGGCATAAGAGGGATCACAGACATTGATAGAGGGCAACCATTGCTTAAAATAGTTTCATTCGCACATGTATTTAAAATTCTTATTTAGCTGTGCTGTGTCTGGGTAGCTCATTCTGAGTTTGTTGTCTGGGAGTCTGGCAAGTACCATATGATTTGCATAAGATAAATCCATAGGTTATATGGCCTGGGTTGGCACAATACACTACGCCATTTAAAAAAAAAAACACCAAAAAGTTAAAGCTAATCAAGTTTAAAATCATAGAATGATAAGAAATGGAAGGGACCTCATCTAATCTAATCCTCTCCTCAGTGAAACTTAGTTTGTTGTAGGAACGCAGCCAGTAAACTTTTAATAGATTTCCTTAAATGTATTGTGCAAACACAACCGTTTTTTTCAAATTTGGATCTGGACATTGGGTCTTATGGAAACTTTCTACTATGTGTCTAGAATGAAGATGATTGTTCTATAGAGGTGGAAGTTGTCTAATTCAGTGTTTTTCAAACTTGACAACTTTTAAGATACGTGGACTTCAACTTCTATAATACTCCAGACAGCATGTTGGCTTAGGAATTCTGGAGTTGAATTCTACACATTCTAAAGTCACCAAGTTTGAAAAACATTGGTTTAATCCATAGGTTAACAGTTATCCTTAGTTATCTCCTGAGGACAGCAGTGAAAAAACTTTTAGCACAGACATTAGGAACCAGAATATCTCATTATCTGTTAGCATAGAGGATGAGACTTCTGGAGCTGCTGGAGCTTCTCAGTTACACAAGGCATCCATAACAAGCCAAAAGTCCATTTAAGGTCAGAAGCGATCAGCAACAGTATTGGCCATCACAAAAACTAGTGTTGTCCATGAACTGTCCAAGGTCCTGATAATACCTTGCTCAGCCAAAGCATAGTCCCATTCTTTTCTTTTCTTCTCTGGAAGAAAATTGCATTCCACTCAGCTCCTCAAAATCCTCAACTAGGCTCAGACAGAATAGTTGGGTTCACCCAAAGCACTAAACCATACAGATAAAGACTTAGGGCTGCCTTTCCATTAATTTCATTGGTCAAGAAATGCATGTTTTTCCCCCCAGAAATCAAAAGTATAATAATTTTAAGGGCAGCTGCCTCCATATAATACCTAAATTTCAGGGACTCTCTATGGATGGAGAGAGGGATGGATGGGCTTATTTTTACAGAGATGGATGAAGGCAGTTTTAGCAAAGAAAAAAGCCAATGATGAATCCCTTACATGATCAGGACAGATATACAACTGAAGTTTCTTCCCTGAAAAGGAATGCAATAGCCTTGGGATGTCCCTGCAAAGATTTAGCCTATTCTCTTTGAACTGCCTTTTCTCTTATCACATCAATAGGAAAAAAAGTCCAGACTGTACTAAGATTATTGGAGGTTCTGCAGTACCAGGAGAATGTCTGGGTTGTGTAAAATGCTTAACTAGTTAAAGAATTAATCAGTTCTGAGATCAAAGAATACACGGAACTCTAAACTAACCAACAGGCTCAAGTTTGCACAAAACAATCCCCACAAAGGTTAAATTAATTAACTTTTATGCAAATGAAGCCACTAAATCTTTAACTGACATGATTGAATATATTGCATGAATTCAGTCACCGTGGGTGATGCACACATTCACACAGCAGTAGCATAATATTACCCTCTCAGAAATGAAGATGTGGATAGCATGACCAACTTTTTCATCTCGATAAATATACTGGTACATGACAAGCATCACAAAAAACAAATAAAAAGTCCCAGAATTAGCTGGTGTAGGACAGAAAATGTTCCAGAATCCTAACAGGAAAAGTGAAAAGTGCTAGTATTCCAAAGGCTGAGATGGTTGGCCTGCACTGGACCGATCACCAAAAGGATTGGTAAAAGGGGAAGGTGTAATATTGAGATTTGTTTTAGGCACACAAATGGCATTCTTGTGTCAAAAGATGTCTTGCAAAACCTTAAGTTACAGCCTCACAGTAGAGATCTTTTGCACTTGAAGCTTCTGCTTATGTTATTCATCATGATAGGTGTTGCCAAAACTGATCTCTTTCATACACTTGCAGCCAATTTTGCAAGCAGTATCTCACATTAATTTTTTTAAAGAAAGAAAAAAAAATGAATACACTTTCATTTACCACAAAAGCCCATGTAGTACCATAAAAAGACTTCAGCTGGGCCAGAGATCACGTATAAGCATTGGGTGCTGTAACCTGCCCATTCTAATATTGTCTCCTCAGCTAACAACCCCTGCATATCTGTCAGTAGCCTCAGTAACTGCTGGTTCTGATATCCTATTAGCAATACTATTTATAGCTTGGAATTCGTAACCTGCCTCCAGCCTAGGGGAGGTAGTGGAGAGGAAGCAAGAATTGACAGGTGCTTTGAATCTGAGCAGAAGCCGCTCTATTCAGAATCAGGAAAAACTGTAGCTGGTCTTTAGAAAATGATTTTTCCCTGTTCTTTCCCAACAGTAGAGACCAACACTGACCATTCCCAATGTCTTCACTGGCAAAAAGATTTGCCTCTAATAGAAATAATCTCAGGTCTTATGATTTTTAAAAAAGCAAGTTTCTAGTACATCTAAGTGCAAAAGCTAAATTTTGTATGAGTTGGGTACAAGCTGACTAAGAAAATCCAGAGAATCATTTGATCAGCCAAGGACAGACTGGCTTACAGCGTCCAGGGTTTATCACATCTCCTGTAACTATGGACATGTTTATGTTAGAACCACAAAATGCAGTTTCCACCCCTGAATGATGAAACATGAGAAGCATTGCAGACTAGAATAGCCCCCAAAACCATTAAAACATGGACTGCAGCATAATGATGATAAAATTCAATTCAAGGACACATGTACTGTCAATAATATAAAACAATTACATCCACTATGCTGCATTTTGCTATGCCACATAAAATAAAATAAAATTACATACACTTTCAGAGAGGCTATTGAGATTCACAAACATCTCAACAGCTTTAACAAGAAAGAGGAAAGTCTGAAGGTTAACAAAGTCTGGTTACTTGCCCTGTGCTGCACCAAGATCCTGTCCAAAAGCAGGACCTACCAGGAATCAGCTCCTGAAAATGGGCGAATCAGAAACTTTGAACAAAGATCCAGTCAAGGTTCAGTTCCTCAGACCAACCACCAGAACAGAGCAAAATGAAAAGAAATCAGTTAGGAATCAGCACTCCAAAATGACCAATCTAAGCCAGCATAAACAAAGGGTCAATCAGGAACATTACCAAAATGACCAATCAGGATCAGGCACAAAGAATCAGAGACTAGCCTGCACTAATCAGAAATCAACTCAGCTACAGACCAATCAGAAGTTAGAACACCTGGCTATAAAGACAGATGCCCAGTCAGTCCCTGTTCAGTTACCTTTGATGTTTGTGGTGGACTATTTTGTCTCTGATGATGTCAGGTATCAGAAAATCTGTTGTCTAGATTCTTTCTTTAATATATTGCCTTTATTATTTTTATAAACAACTCAAGACATTGAACATATTTAATATTCATTCCTCTTATTTTCCCCACAACAACTCCGTGTGGTAGATTGGACTGAGGGAGCCTCATGGTCTCCCAGTTTCTACTCTGGCATTTAACCATTAGATCAAACTGGCTATCTAGATCAGGGGTAGGCAACCTTGGCTCTTTTATGACTCGTGGACTTCAACTCCCAGAATTCCACGAGTCATAAAAGAGCCAAGGTTGCCTACCCCTGATCTAGATTATGGTCCCTATACCCTGAAGCCCGATACCGCCCAGTTATGAAATCCTACAGCAGTATATTAAAATGATTTCAGTTATGTCTAGCTCATGAATTTTTGGTACACAAGAATGTGCTTTGCATAAAAATTATAAGATAATTTTTAAAAAGAGCAAAGCCTTGGGGCAGGATGTTGAGTTCACCCTCAAAGCATGGAGGCACAACAAATTTGCACATATCCTCCTGTGCCAAAAACAGTCACCTCTTTTTTTCAAGGGGTGTAGCTCCACATAAATTCAGTAGAACTGGCTTCTAATCAGATGCACATAGCATTGCTCCTCTAATTCAGCCTCTCTGCATACCTGTCCTTCTCTCCCACTTGCAATGAATTATTCCCATTCTATGTCAGACAGAAATCATCTGCCATTCTACCAAGATACCCAAACTGAACATTAACCACCCACTGTTCTGATTTCTTGTTTTGGGCTGTCTTTCCAGTGATGTGACACATTTCTGACATCAAACATGACAAGCTCTGTTTGTTTCTCCACACTAAGTCAAGCTGTAACCCATCCAGCTCCAATGCACCAGTAGTGAAACACTGAGAAGCAGGACGTGAAAGCCCTAGAAGAGTGATGTGTTGTGTGTGTAGAGAGTGTCATGGTTTCTTCTACTACATTTCCCAAAATAGAAAGAGACTTTCACAAATCTTTCTGTCTCCCCCTAGCAACCTTGTGATAAGATCCTAAATATATTGAGAATGTTCAGCTTCTTTCATCGTTCATGGAAGGAAGAGATCTCTGATCAACACACCTGCAGAGAAAATCCATATTATCAGACGCTGTTGGCTATTCATTATTTGAAAGGCCACTAAAAAAACCCACTACTTTCTTTCTTCCCACCCATCTTAAATTTATGTTTGAAGCTTCTTCACTTTAAAGTTGTCAGATCTCATACAGAATCAAATAAAGTTGAAGAATTAAAAAGAAAACCAGATTGAATACGTTTAAAATTAAAAGGTACAGAGAACAGGAGGGGAAAAAAGAAATCAATACAGTTATCTATGGGCCTCTCTGCATGGCTAATCTGAAGTGCTCCCCCCTCCCTCCTGAAGTCAAGCAAAACAACAGTCCTTGTTGCTGATCCTGATGCTGCCTCCATTGCGTCCAGTGTCTCCAAATCGCTGTAGAACACCCGACCCAAAGGTGCTTTTTCAAAGGCAACTGGACTTTGGTTTTCCTTGAAGATGTTTTGCTTCTGATCCAAGAAAGTTTCCTCAATTCTTGATGAGAAGCGAAATGTCTTCAAGGAAAAACCAAGAAAATCCAGTTGCCATTTGAAAAAGCATCTTTGGGACAACCATGACCTGGATGATTGAGAATCTCCATAGACATGTAGAATACCTGACTTCCCAAGTAAACAAATGGCAAAGCTAAAGATATTTCCCATATCTTGTCCTTCAATGAAGGCAATGAGGGTGGATTAGCACAGTACTGTTAAAGACAATTTGAACCTGCCTCCTTCATGGTCTAGGCAAAATGAAGTCAGTTGTCATGAGATATAGCTCTAAAACACATGTTACAAGTGAGAAAAGTTTTATATTACAGCATGTGGACTAGGGAATGAAGCCATGACTGACTGAGCTGCTCTGATGTCATCCTGCAGGCAAATAAGTCCTTGGCTGCTATTGGTTATGATAGTGAGATTTACAAAAAGGCAAGGCTGAAAAGATAACATAGGGGAAAAAACAAGAAGATATCAGTGGTTTAGGAAAGAAGGCAAATTTTCTAGCAAAGGAGAGTGGTAAGAACAGTGACAAAAGAGAGCAGCTTGAGAAGCTGACAAGAAAATAAACAAAGTAAAAGGGGTGCAGTACTGAAAGATCTTGAGAAGGGAAGGAAGGAAGGAAGGAAGGAAGGAAGGAAGGAAGGAAGGAAGGAAGGAAGGAAGGAAGGAAGGAAGGAAGGAAGGAAGGAAGGAAGGAAGGGTCTCATTCATTTTCAAGGGTTGCATGCTAATGCAATATTCCCAGAAAGACCACAGCTATTATGCAGAAGCACTTCTCTCCCACCACACATTAAACAAAACCAGACTCTTGTTGCTGAATTTGTGGTCACCACCCGGCCTATCTCTGTCAAGGCCACTAAGTATTTTTCCATTTCTCATTGTTTACTTTCTGCCATTCACAAAAGCTTTAATGGACTGGGCCATTCTTGATCCAAGAGTTATTCTGATGGATGAATCTAGCGCAAGATTGTGCAGCATAACAAGGACGGTGGGAACCAGCCCTGCCCAGGAACTTCTGAAGACAGACTGAACAAAACAATCAACCAGGCAGGAAGAGATAGTGAACCATTTTAAAATGTGCATTTAGGGAATAATGGCTTTTGAACACTGCCTCAGGTTTCATGGAGTTTTTATAATCTGTTGAAATGGCAAGTGAGTGCTGAAAAGCTACAGGTGGCCAACAATTGCAAATTTCTTGTAATTAGAACAAGGCTGGGGATATGAGGCCCTCCAGATGTTGAATTACTGCTCCCAACAACTGTAGGGTGCCCAATGTCACATGGTTGAGTTAGGCAGCTAAATAAATTTAATAAATACGGTAAATGGTATAACATATGGCTTTGTAGTCTTAATCTGCTCTACACCAATTTATGTAGGTAGATTTTTACCTCAGCCACATTTTATAAGGTTTATTTCTCTTTTTTGCCACCTTGTTATTTAATCCTTAGTGTGGGAGATTTTTACCAGGGTTAAAAGCATATTTCCATTTACTTAACAAAAAGTTTCATTAGTACTTGTGTTTAATAAATATATAGAAGCAGACTGCAATCAATTTAAATGATTGTTGTCTGTTCAAAGTAGCCTTAATTAATTCAGTTGATTAATTAACACCATATCTGCATATGTTTACATGATAAAAAGCAGCATTTTCTCAAAATTAAGTGGATGTATTGTTTTGTTTCAAGAGGAAGCATAGACATGACAAATCTTCTATTTTGTCTTCTCTCGTGCTTTGCTAAAATTATCTTTGATTTTTAAAGTTATACTGTAATCCTTGATTTACGACCACAATTGAGTCCAAAATTTATGTTGCTAAGTGAGACAGTTAAGTGAGTTTTGGCCCATTTTATGAACTTTCTAGCAGTTTTTAAGTGAATCACTGCAGTTGTTAAATTAGTAACACGGTTGTTAAGTGAATCTGGCTTCCTCATTGACTTTGCTTGTCAGGTTGCAAAAGGTGATCACACAACCCAGAACACTGCAACCGTCATAAATATGAGTCGGTTTACCAAGGGTTTAAATTTTGATCATGTGACCATCGGAATGTTCCAACAGTCTTAAGTGTGAAAAACAGTCATAAGTCACTTTTTTAGTGTTGTAACTTTGAATAGTCACTAAATGAACTGTTGTAAGTCGAGGACTACCCATAGTTGCTTCCAACTCACAGATATTAATATTGGTTTTGCAAACCACTAGATGTACCATATTGAAACACATAGTAGTAGACACTAACAATTAATTTCATGTTCTTCTTTGTGTGAAATGAGCTTAAAATTTTTGTTCCTTGTTACTCCAGGACCAGAAATAACTCTAGGAAGTAAGAAACAACCAGAAGTAACTCAAGCCTTGGGATCAGTTCTTCAAGTAGGCTAGATTAAGAGACAGACAATTAGGGTTTCCAGTTACATTGACCACTGGTAAACAGGACCCTTTTATCTTGCTTGGGATTCTTCAGTTATATGGAGCCATATTGTAGGAGAAAGAGTAACAGAATCTGGGGGTGCAGTCAAAAGAGGAATCAGCCCAGAGTTGCTATGTAGCCACAAACAGACTAAGACCAACCCATCTTGAATTTTTTGACTCTTATCTAGTATCAAAATAATGATAACCAGTAGTTGAGTAGATTCTTATGCATAGGCACAATAATAAATCAGTTTAATTGGAACTTCATGTGTGGCCCTGGTCTTTGCACCTGACACATATTTCATTCTAGAGCGGTCTCTGCCAGGAATTGTTCTGGACACTTTAAATGATTATGTACAATGCAATAGCTTTAAAAACTATCCAGGTCCTGATGCTTAGAATAGTGTATACAGTCCACCTTCCCTTAAGCTCTCAAAGAGAGAGAGAGACAAACATTACAGGAATGCTACTGTGCTTGATATATTAACAGAAGGCTATCCAAAACTTTTATTGTTCCTTGTTAAAGCAAAAAGATGATGGTGGGGCTGCTCTGAGTTTCTTTCTGTCTTTTTTACTTTCCCAGGGCTGAGTATTTGTTTCACCTCTCTGGTCTCCTTTTCAAGGCCACGGGTAAATTCCTTTGCACCCTCCTAGGTCATGATCTTTATACTCCCCTACCAGTCATCTGGAAGGAAAAAAGGCAGCAATAACATCACACAGCAAGATCCAACCGCCACACCACTCTACCCCTACAACACCACTGGGCAAAAAATAACTGGGTCTGTGAGAGATAAATGCAAAAACATCCAGGAAAATACATGAAGTCTATCCATGTTGACTGAGAATTGCAAATGTCAAAGAGAATGGTGCATCAGATTCCAACTGCTTTGTCAGGAATTGGAAAATCCAGAAGCTGGCACTGTGAAAAGATCTTTTGTCCCCAGACTTTTAGTAATTTTATTTTTAATCAAGGGATCCAAGGGGCTGGCTGAATGCTGCAAAACAATTGTTATATTCCAGAAGCTTTTTCAAAGAACCCATTACTTGTACGGATCTGAGTGCAACAAGAAAGATGAGAGGTAACTCTTTGAATTAAACATCGTGTTCTCCTGACAGGGTGTGTGTGTGTGTGTGTGTGTGTGTGAAAAACAACAAAAGAATTAGGATAAATGTCAAAAGAAAACAGCAAATCAAGATTCATAATAATTTTAATGGCCATCCAATTCTGACAGTCCTGTTTGTAAAGCATGACAGAGGGATGAATTAAGCAATAAGCTAGAACCTATGTCCTGTACTATATTTTATATATATCAACTCTGGACTATAGAACAAGCTAAAAAAACTGCAGACCAAACAGATGTAAACCTGACAACCGTAAAGATATACAAGCCAATAAACTTCCATAACAGTAAAGCAAAGAGAGGAGTTATTTTTTAAAAGGCACTATATTAAAAATATGAAAAAAGTGAGAATATTGATAATACAATCTGTAAAAGGGACGCTGTAAAATCTGTTTGCAAAATACAGCATAAAATGACTGGAAAAATAGTATTTATGAATGGTTAAGTTGGCAGCTATAGAAATTAATTGACTCTAGTATTTGCTATAAAAGAAACATCTTTAACTGAAAACTTAGAATTAAGACCACATCTGATATTTGGTGAATCCCTCTTGTTTTCATACAAGACATTCAACCTATTTAATTTTTTCCATTTTCTGGGTTTGTGCATAAAGGCATCTATTATAAGGCATAATGATATAAAAATGATGACTGATCTGTCATGACACCATCATGCCAGTGACACAACTAATCTCTTGCATTGTATCTAATACTGTCACATAATCTGGGTGAGGACGTCATCAAGCAGGAGGTCATTTTTCCATTTTCATTCCACTCTGGATACCAATGTTTATGCAATATACTGAACCTATCCACATAACCTGCCCTTACCGAAACCCAAACCAACAGAAAAGGTAATCAAGATTAAAAGTAACCCTACTTAGCATGTTTTTCTTAACCCTAATCAAGGTGTGTCATATTGGATTAGATGAATCAAGGGACTGACAGAATATAAGGCAGCTTCCTGTCTAGCCAGCTATCAACCATCAAAATTATATCCATCTTTCCTAGTGCCTAACATACTCAGGGAAGCTCACAATGAAAGCTAAAACAAAAACATCCGTAAGAAAAACAAAACTAAATGATTACAAAAAGATGGCACCTTTTATTGAATTCTTGCATTTGCCTATTTTTGTTAGATCATTGCCTGAAGCATAAAAACCTTCCTAAGATGAAAGCACAGACCCCTTTTATTCAGTTAAGGAGTTCCAGAGAGGGGCTAGCTAGTCTATCCTATTGAGGCAGGGAGTTCCACAGTTCAGACACGGTCACCACAAAGCCTTTTTCTCAACTCAGTTGAGGATGTGAAGCCAACAAGAACGATGGGAATGTAATTTTGCAGCCACAAAGTTTGGGAATTCACATGCTATTTACTTTGAGGAAAACAAGTACTTTCAAGACCAGCATTCATGTCCCTAATCCTAACCCTCTGTTGATCACTTGCATTCTCAATTCTCATGGCCCCTTGAATAGGAAAGATATTCCCTATCTTTAGGAAAGAATATTACATACGACATGTTAGATACACATCTAACAAATATTGATCCTCTTTGCCCCCAGAGAACTCTCCTTGGGAATGTAAAACTGGAGTTGAGGGTTTACAAGAAATGGTTATTGGTACCCCCGATCCTTCTTTTGTACATGATAGTTGGGCTTCCCCCAGCAAAGTTTTGATGAAAGGTGGGAGCAAAATGAGGACTATTAATAGCTTATCTCAAGGAATCCTGTTCTGCATCAAGATCCAATAAGGGCCTACAGCCCACCTGGGTCATATTTTCCTTTGTGTGAACATTTCTCAATGTGAATAAATTATGACTCTGGCCAATTAAAGAGCACTCACCTAAGAAGCTTTAGCCGATGAGCCAGCTGAACACTGAGTGTTCCGCGGCCTCTCCTTTTAATGCGTTCAATGAAAGTTTATTAAGATATTAAGTGCTTATTAAATGAGAAAGCACTAGTAAGTGTAATGGAAGTTGCCTCGGGCTGGGAGAGGTCTGGGATGAGAAGCACTTTCCAGCCTCAATATTATGAGAAAGGTTGAAAGCAGAGGAGATGAGCTGGAGGGCGGGGAGCAGGTTAGGAAGCATAGCAGTGGCTTTGCTTATAGAGTAAAATTTTATTTCAGCCCTGGTTCAAGCCTCACTTTGAAGTTTGGGGTCATGAGATATTTTTTAACCTAGAAACTCACTTGTTTTATGATAGCACCTCAAATGAGAAAAATAGTTTGGCAAATGCTAAGGTTGCCACAACAGTTTTAAAAAAAAAGAATTATTAACCTGAAGACTACACTTAACTCATCCAACCCACAGCTGTATAGAGTGAACAAACTTTCTCATTTTATCAGAATTCAGAATAGCCCAGTGTTAGAGATGGATAGTTGATTTTAGGGCAAAAACACCTCATAACACTTTAATTTCTATAATTTACAGCCAGAAGATATGGGGATGGCCATAGGCTTAAAAGCCTTACAAGAAATACATCAATAGCTATTATTCACAATGGCTAACAGGAAACTCAAGTGCAGAAGTAGTAGTCTACTATTAAATGTCAAATGGCAACTTGACTGCTACCGCATTTCCAGACCCAACAGAAAGTGTGTGGTCTTTAATCCCTACAATCTGTATAATACTGTGACCTTTAATCCCTATGTTCTATGAAGAGCCATTTGTACTAATGCTAGCTTGTCAAACCTCCTATTGCCACTGCTCACTAGATTGTCAGTATAATGCTTCAGAGGGTCTTTTCAGCGTTGATCCCATTGTGACCGAACTTCTGCTATGATAACATCTTTGACCTTTTTGTGTGTTTCTAAGGACCTTTCCAAATGGGTATGTTAATACACTCTCCATCCATCCCTAAGTCAGCAGAAAGTTCTACCAAGGCAAAATTTATGATTTGTATTGCCAATTGAAATTGCTTTAATTTCAAGTCACTCCCTTGATTCCCTCTCCAAAGTAATGGGTGATAAAGCTTAACAGGTTTTACACACTGTAAGACTGCTCTAGAATAGTAGTAGATTAAGGGAGAAAATACCGATTGCATATTGGTACAGCTAAGAATGACTTTAAGACTGTCTCACTTGTGGACTCAGGACAGGATGACCGCAACATCACTGGTACACAGAGATGGAGGGAGATATTGCCTGGGCATATTTGTGCTGTGACTAGATGCAAATTGGGAAAGATCCTAAATTATTAGCAATTTTTATTGTTTACCTCAGAAATGCCTGTTTTAACATCAGGATTTAAAAATAGTTATTCCATTTATAGAAGATGCTGACAGAGTCTTGCTTATTAGAAATGTGCAGTACTTTCAGATCCAAAGTGCAAAAGTGCTTTGAATGTGGATGTGAGTGTGCATGTTCACCCACACCTGTTGGTGCCTCCTTAACCCATACATATATTTTCTGAGACTGTGTCATGAAGGTAGTGTGTAAGCCCAGTTTGCTGGCCAATAAGCCATAATAACTTTAATTGACTGAATGTGTGAGCCCAGGAAAATATCCAGTTACTTTAAAGATGTGCTTTGGAGTTTGAATCCAATGCTGTTTTCCTACTGCTCACGTTCCGTAGAATTACTTTTGCAGAATCAGACTTTCATTTCAAACTGGGGGTTGAGAGTATCTCTTTTGTGTGGCTATGTTCTAGGACTCGTCCTTTGCAATCTTTGTACCATTTTGATGAGCTGCTTTAAGGATTTTGATTCCTGGAAAATAAGGTTTTATTAGCTAATCCTGTATTTCATTTTATTTTAAAAAGCAATCAGGCAGTTCTGAAACTTGCTGCATTTGCTTCTTAAATAAATACATTCAGTCAAGAAAATGAAAATGGTTTAAGGGTTTTTTGGTTTTCGTTTTTTTTTTTTTTTTTTGCTAGCTTGAAGTTAGTCTTACAGATTGGCATATGTTAATACGGTTCTTATGGAAGTGAGAGGAAGCTATATAAAAGGGACATAAATTTCTCCCAAGTCTGTCCTGACCATATGGATGGTAGGTAATGATACTAGCCAAGAGCAGGCAATAAACTAGCCCTTGTTCTAATTTTGGATAGCCCTTTGCAAGCAAACAGTTGCAAGGGAGAGAGAGGAGAGCCTCTTTTTCTCTATATTCAATTTGAGAGGCAAGTTGTAGGAAAGCAGGACCAATGTTTTGCTCTGGCTGAATGGAGTCAGTAGAGACAAAGCACTATGTCATTTGGCCATTTATAAGAGAAAGAAGTGTAAATCCATCTCAAGTCAACCTTCCTCCAAATAAGATAACCTCATCAGGGAAATGGACAGGAGAGGGGTTGACAAAGAAGTCAAGATGGCAGCCACAACCGTGTAATTGAAGTCCCAACCTTTTTATGTGCAGTGTGATGAATGTAAACATGTGTGAGCCTTTGATCACATGGTTGTGATCACCATCTTGACATTTTTTTTTATCCACCCTGTGGACATCCTGGAGAAGTAAAACAATGCTAGGTTGCATTAACAGAGGGACAGAATCAAGATCATGTGAAGTGTTAATATCACTGTATATAATGCCTTGGTAAGGCCACACTTGGAATACTGCATCCAGTTTTGGTCACCACGATGTAAAAAAGATGTTGAGACTCTAGAAAGAGTACAGAGAAGAGCAACAAAGATGATTAGGAGACTGGAGGCTAAAACATATAAAGAACAGTTGCTGGAATTGGGTATGTCTAGTTTAATGAAGAGAAGGACGAGGAGTGACATGACAGCAGTGTACCAGTATCTCAGAGGTTGCCACCAAGAAGAGGGACTCAAGCTATTCTCCAGAAGGCAAGACAAGAAGCAATGGATGGAAACTAATCAAAGAGAGAAGCAACCTAGAACTAATGAGAAATTTCCTGACAGTTAGAAGAATTAATCAGTGGAACAACCTGCCTCCAGAAATTGTGAATGCTCCAACACTGGAAGTTTTTAAGAAGAGGTTGGACAACCATTTGTCTGAAATGGTATATAGGGTTTCCTGCCTGGGCAGGGGGTTGAACTAGAAGACCTCCCAAGTCCCTTCCAATTATATTATTATGGCTCATTGCATAGTCAGCCAGATGTTCAGACTGGATTTGGCATTTTGTCTACCTATTATTATTATTATTATTATTATTATTATTATTATTATTATTATTCAAATATTTCTCTGAAACTGAGATTCTTAAATAGCTTTGGACATGACTTATTCAATTTTACCATCACTTCCTTTTCTCTCTCCTGTCCCAATGTACTGAACTGAAAAGCAGCCAACCCTGGAATTGAATCTCGCCATGAATGGCCTTCAGCAATTAGTGAAAAGACATTCTCAGGTTCTGCAGTATACAGACAGAAAGACAAACTGTTTCACAGAAATTGTCATAACAGTGATCATGTTATAGTCAAAGCTCTCTGAAAATATCTTTTTCAAAATTATCTGATTGCAGCATCTCTGAAGGGAATTGGCTAAGATCTCTTTCTTTTCCTTAGTGAAGCCATATTGGAATCCAAGACACTAATCCAAGGGAAGACAGCAATGAGCTCACTAGGCTCTGAAAGGCCTTTGGAGGACATGCCTTGGACAAGATCAGTTGCCAGCAAGCAACTACCATGCCAAGATAGAACATGAGCCACTGACCAATACACTGGCAGGCACATTGAGCTCTCACTGCACATTAAGAAGATTAAATAATTCATTGTCAAGAAATCTTGGCCTGCAATCAAATGTGAAAAGAGGGAGCATAATGGACACTTGATTTTTCCATCCCTCCCCTTCTGCCATACTGTCTGCTGAGATTGCCTGGTTTGGTGGTTGGACATCAGAAAGTAGAACTGAACACAGAAGGTGAATGCCTGCTGGTATCACAAAAGCAATAACATCTTACGCACAGCAAGACAAGTTGATCTACTCGAAAGAAGTCTCTGAATTCAAGAGGAATTTATCTCAACTAACCCTGCACAGGACTGCAGCAAGTCTTGCTCAGCAGTTCTCAACCAGTCATACATACACCCCAGTGAGATGTAGAAATAGTCTGTCAGGGCTCACAAATCTGGGCAAGATCAACAAAGCAAAAAATGCAAAGATTTCAGCAAGGTCTTCTTAATGCTAGCCTGGGGGTAAATACAGAATATTCAAAACTGTAAGAGGGATTTCCCAGCTTCTGTTATGGAGAGTTTATTAAGTTGGAGTTGAATGATTTAAATGCTTCTTTCCAGGTTTCTTAACCACCTGGCTGAGTTGCTATTTATGCAAAAAGCTGTCAACTTTCTATTCATGACTATTTACATCTCCTCTCCCTTCCATCCTTTCTCAGACTCCCTACAATCTTTCAGACAAGGCTGAGTTTCAGACAAGGTACTATCCATCAGTCCTGGATATACAGAAAAGTATGCATATTGCCCCTGTTGCTGATTCCTATTCTGGGACAGAAATGAGATGATGACTAATTGTAGCTTTCCTCACTTACTTATTATGGACCAAGATGAGGAACAGGACTGGTGGATTCCCCTGCTTCATTTTCCCTTCACCAAGTATCACCTGCCACTGGGAAACCAGCTATTAATTGTTCTCCTTAGACTGAGCCAGTGGTGGGATTCAAATATGTGAGCAACCAGTTCTCTGTGTGGATGCTGCTTCCAGAAGTCCATTCTGGGCCTAGGCAACAAAAAATTAGCTACCGGTTCTGCCGAAGTGGTGCAAACTGGCTAAATCCCACCACTGGACTGAGCTAATTATAAACAGAGTTAGCCATCTTGGCAAGTTGCCTAACAGTGGCAGTGCTAAGGAGTGCCATGGGATGATCCAAGAGACAACCCCACCAGCTACATTTATTTCCTTAAGTTAAGGTATTTTTTTCACATAGTAGTAGTGATCTTCTGAAAGAGTGATCAATCTCTGTTCAAATCAGTGTGGGTAACTTCCATTGGACTTCCAATGGAAAAGTTTAAAAACAGGTTTAAACCTCCAAGTATGAGTCAAAAGGCATGAAGCAATCTTTCTGTTCCAACTCACGGATGGAAAAATTGGTTTGCCAATTTCCACCAATTCTTGGAAACAAATATATCTAGTTTAAACTACCATATGCAATATATCAGTGGACAAAGTGTCAGTGGGAGGATAGACAGTACCTGGCCTAGATTTCAATTCAGATGCTTATCCCAAAGATGCTTTTTCATGAGGCAACTGGACTTTCTAGTTTTTCTTCGAAGACGTTTTGCTTCTCATCCAAGAAGCTTCTTCATAGCTGAAGAAGAAGAAAAACAAGAAAGTCCATTTGCCTCGTGAAAAAGCTTCTTTGGGATAACTATGACCTGGATGACTGAGAATCTCCACAGACAATTCAGATGCTTGTTTTGCTTTGCTATTTAAAACAATGTTCAAGATTAATATTATCTACATTCAGCACATGCTGCCAAATGCCAACAATTCAGCCTTTAGTTGGCCTGGTTAAAGTGTTGTATGAACAAAAACAGTTACCCTCCCAACTCTGCCCTCATCCCACATGCAGAATCAGTTGAACTCATAGCTGAATTTTACTTCTTTGGTGATGGCAGGATGATATCCTTCACCCATGATACCCAAGGGCAGCAAGCTATTGGAGGAAGATGGGGGGTGAGCATTACACAAACTCTGCATTTCTCCAGGGCAGTCATTTCATTTTGTCTGATGGGACAGGCTATTTTTTCCAAAGTCTGGAATTACCAGTCCTTCTCTCTTACTGTAAAACTCCTTCATGAAAGAAGTTTATCTAGCAATCTCCCTTTGGGCTTTTGTGCAATGAAATATTCATGTCTCTTTTGTCAAGGCTGATACTCAGTTAAAAATCTTAGCCATTTAATTGTGTGAATTTTTAAAACATTAATTAATCCAGTCTTCCTTACTAAAGATTCAAATTGGAGGTGAAGGGAATCATATTCCAGCATACCTGAGGGGCAGAAGGTTGAGGATGACAGATACATATAATCCTAGACATGTCTACTTAGAAGTACATCAATCAGAATTCATTGAATAATACTACTGTATTAAGATAGTTGTCAATAAGGCAGTAGCCAAACTGCATTTCTGAGCAACTTTTATATACCTAGATGCAGCCTTCAAATCAGTCTTAATTCTTGTCTTCTGGCAACTATAAGCAAAATTATCTGCACTTTTCTTGGCAATGCCTTTGGAAAGTATTGCCTTCTTTCTAGGGCTAAGAGAAGATAAATGGTTCAAAGTTTTCCAACTGACTTCCATGCTAAAGGCAAGACTAGAACTGAAGTCCCTTGCTTCTTAGCCCAGCACCTTAAATACTAGACCACTGTTTCTCAACCCTGGCAGTTTGAAGATGTGTGGACTTCAACTCCCAGAATTCCCCAGTCAGCTATGCTATGCTATCTTCAAACTGCCAAGACTGAGAAACACTGTTTAACTAGACCAAATTGGCTTTCATGACTACAGATGTAAATTTAAAAATAGCAATAGCCATATTGATCTATGGGGGCAAAACTTCCAGCATTCACAGGAGTGTTAGTATCTCTATTAAGATTATGGAAAAGAACTGGGTTTCACCTCATTTCTACCTTCAAAAACTGCTTTTAGGAGCCTTTGAAAATCCATTCACACAAATATTAAGGAATGCAAACAGCAGTAGCAAATTGTAGTAGGTTTACCAAAATATGAACAACTTGGATTCAGTCACTTCCACTGAATGCTTATTTGACAAAATAGCCTAGCAGAAAATAGCAGCACAAACACTTTGTGATGCAAGCAGAGAAGGATTCCACCCACTTGGGAAAGTGCAAGAATTCCTCTTCTCAGGTGATTTATATCAATCAGGGGTTTTGACGTTCTTTTTTAAATTAACAATTTCTAAGTATAGAATAAGAACCCATCACTGAACATGTTTATGTCTGAGGAATATTGGGACCATAACCATCAACTTACACTTGTAAGGGACAAGACCCCTCATCTCAATTTTTGCCTTCCTTCTTCCCCGTCCATACCTTCTCTGCATACATATTTTAGGTCACTGGGTTGTCACTTCTGCTCCAAAAAGCTCCAGGGCAAAACATTCATTGATTGATTCACTTATGTCTTTCCCCCGCTGGTTATACAGTTCCCTCTTGCCTTTCTGTGAAAGAAGAATGGATTTGAATCATTTGCATGTAATAATGCAAGCAGATATAAATAGCAAGGCAGCCTTCATCTGCCACAGCCTATGGGCAAGTGGGGCTAGACTAGGAAAGTGCAGAATCAAGTGACTACATCCCCAGAGAGTTAATTTAAAGTGATACTCTTCCCTATATAGTGGAGGATTTCTGGCTCCCCCGGAATAAGGATACCCATGTTCTGTTCTGCCAATTATTCCTCACTCATTCTCAGTGTTTCTGATTTGTAAAATATGAGGACATGGAAGTGCAAGCTTTGTACCTGCATATACAAGCCATCTTAGCTGTGAGTTAAGTGCACAGTAGGCAACACAGCAGAAAACAATTGTAGTCATATCAGTCAGGATAATGTAAAAGAAATATCCCAAATACCATTATTTGACTGACTAAATAATTGCACATTTTTGAATTTCCAAGAGTTCATCATCAGAAAAAGTAGCCTAATGTTCTGGCCAAAAAGATGTAGGAAGAAATGTGCTTATGTTTGAACCACAGCTGAACCAATCTACATTTTCTCATGTAGGCTTTATCAAGGAACCAAAATTTACAAAACGCTTCACCATCACTGTATAAAGTAGGTTTTAGCTGCACCCAACCACTTTGATCTTGGAAAAGCTAACTGAGATTCAACCTGATTAGAACTGGGATGGGAAACTACTAAGAAAACTCAAGGATATAGGCTTGATTGAAAAGTCAAAAGAGCATCCCCAAAAGCCATGGCAAAACATTACATGTTACTACAAAAATGTGTCCACAGTAATCAAGAATTGAGCTCAACTCAAAGGTCCTTTTTATCACCACCATGCCATTATGTAATGAGAATTGGTTCTGATAAAATGGTTGCTAAACTGCAAAGATCGCTGGTTGCTGCTGTCTCATTTAGGTAAGGTTCTCTCATATAGCAATGCCAGTATTACTCTCACTCTGGCATACATGGTTGTCAAATGCAGAAACTTGGATTTAAGTGAGCACATTGGGTGGAATATTATTTTTACTACTATTTGCTACCATTGCAAATGGTCACTATTCAAGGTACTTGTTAAATGAGGACAATCTGCATTTCAGTAGAATGGGTAAAAGCTGATTTATTGTGTCTGAAATCTATCTTCCTATGCAAGATTTTTAGTTCATCAGAATTCTTCACCAAGTGCTATAAAAAAAGCAGAGACTTGGGAAAACACAAGAAACTAGGTATGAAATCCATAAACTCTGCAAGATTAGAATCAGTCTCAAGTCAAGGCAGAGAATGGCTTAATAGTCACTACAGGTATCCAATTTCATTAGCACATTTTGGGAACCAGCTTGACATAAACATTGAGAAGCTCTGTTATATAATGTTTGAAACATTAGCCTGGGATGTGAAAGACCAAGGCTTATTGAGGATAACTTAAACCTAGCCACTCTCTCTCATGATTATTATAATGGAGTAAAAACAGAAGAGAGACTGCTATCTATGCAACTGCTGTGGAGTAAAGTGGGATATAAATCTAATGTATGATAATAAAATACCGATCCCAGATATAAAAACACAAGTCTGGTACCCAATTACCACTGTGTTTTTCATTGCCTGTCACATCTTCCCTTTCAATAGCAAGTTTTTTTATGTTTCATTCAACTAGCATTCTCCTAGGAGTCCAGTATTTCTGGTTCCTTTACAGAATGCATTAATACAACAATAAGTACTACTATAATGTTCAGTCAGTACACAACTTCTGTATATACATGGCTTTAACCAAGTAAATATGCTAAAAGCCCTTTCAGGCATCTTTACTTGCTTCTTCTCTGGGATTATCACTAGCAAAACTATCAAGTGATTCTGACACAGTGTCCCTCTGGAAAGTTTGCATTCAGCCCATCACCAGAGCACCCCATTAATATTGCTCTCTATCTCTATACAGAGAACAAATATCAAAGCATTCCTCACCTTTCATTATTATTTATGGAGAGTTAACAACATGTTTGGTATAAATAGGACATTTTTTTTTTTTTTTGCCGGAAGAGGCTTACAATCTAAAATTAAATATAGGGGAGACAAAGAAGGGGAAGCAAAATAGGTTGCCTGTTATGTATTGCTAAAATTCATAATTGAAATTTCCTGCTATTATTTTAAAAAATAGAGAGGGAAAGAGTCTCTCTCTCTCTCTCTCTCTCTCTCTCTCTCTCACACACACACACACACACACACACACACACACACCACCACCACCACCACCACGCAGCTAGGATGTATGCCTTACTTGACACAAGAAGTCTTCCTCTGAACAT
Source organism: Crotalus tigris (assembly GCF_016545835.1). NCBI lineage: Eukaryota > Metazoa > Chordata > Lepidosauria > Squamata > Viperidae > Crotalus > Crotalus tigris. The sequence goes on along the minus strand of NW_024096758.1, from coordinate 8,156,037 downwards.
GTATGTACAGGCCAGCTCACAATTTGAGTTATTTGGATATCTGTGTATTTTGGTTGCTGCTTGTTAGCCAGGTAAAGTTTTGACTTCACACCATTCAAACTCTTCAAATTTCAGAACCACACAACAGCTCAGCTCATAAATTAACAAGCTGGCTGGCTGTATTCACACAACATCTTAACTAGGTCAGGCAAACACTTGGTAATTACACATATGCAACAAGTTGATTTTAAGCAAAGCTGTTTTTTAAAAAAATAATTAATGTGTTGTGTACACCTCCTAGAAAATGGCTTGACTCAGTAACCAAGTTGCAGCCTTGTATACCCTAAAACAGTGATGGGCAATCTGCATCTCAGGAAGAAGACCTCTGAACCTTTCTTGTACATTTTGGAGCCATCTCTGACAATTATGGCTGAAAACAAGCAGCTTGCTTTCTCACTGAAGGATGAATAGTACATGTAGATGATACAATATCTACATGGAAGGAAGGAATCAGTGGGGTATCGCAAGGTTCCATCTTAGGCCCAGTACTCTTCAATACCTTCATAAATGACTTAGATGAGGGAATAGAAGGGGAACTCATCAAATTTGCACATGACACTAAGCTGGCAGGAATAGCCAACACCCCAGAAGACAAGTTCAGAATCCAAAAAGATCTTGACAGACTTGAACAATGGGCACTGTCCAACAAAATGATACAGGAAAATCCAAAGATACAAGTATAGATTAGGTGAAACCTGGCTCAAAAGCAATAACTGTGAGAGGGACTCTGGCTCATTTAAATATGAGCCAGCAACGCGCAGCAGCAGTCCAAAAAGCCGATACAATCCTTGGTTGTATAAACTGAAGCATAGAATCAAAATCATGTGAAGTATTAGTACCGCTTTATAAATCTTAGTAAGACCACACCTGGAATACTGCATCCAGTTTTGGACACATTACAAAAAAGATGTTGAGACTTTGGAAAAAGTGCAAAGAAGAGCAACTTACTAAGATGATTAAGGGCCTGGAGACAAAAACATACGAAGATTGCAGGAATTGGGTATGGCCAGTCTAGAGAAAAGAAGGTCTAGGGGTACATGATAGCAGTATTCCAGTATTTGAGGGGCTGCCACAAAGAAGAGAGGGTCAACTTATTTTCCAAAGTACCAGAGGGCAAGACAAGAAACAATGGATGAAAACTAATCAAGGAGAGAAACAACCTGGAATTAAGTAGAACAGTGAGGATAATTAACCCATGGAACAACTTGCCTTCAGAGGTTGTGGGTGTTCCAACACAGGAGGTCTTTAAGAAGAGACTGGACAACCATGTGTCTGAAATGGTATAGGGTCTCTTGCTTGACCAGGGGGTTGGACTAGATAGAAAACCTCCAAGTTCCCTTCCAACTCTTTTCTGATTGATTAAAACCAGGCCTTTTTTTCTCATAGAACACTCGGAATGGAGTTCTGGCACCTTTTTTGGATGGAACCTTGTAGGGTAGGCAAGGTGGGTTGTATGATGTGTGTGAGTTCTGGCACCTTTTTTTTTTTTTTTTAAGAAAAAAAGCACTGATTAAAACTATAGCATGCATCCTAAAACAGGCTTAACTCAGTTTAAATAATTCCTCCCCAACCTCTCCAAAATCCAAAAGGAAATTCCTAGCTAAAATTATGTTGATGTAAACTAATTAACTTCTTAAATGATATAGGATCTAGAATTTTGAAAAGAGATAAAATCAAGTATCTTCATCTTCATGAAAGCAAATGAAGTAAGCAGAAAGAGAGGGAGGGAGGGAGAAGTTGCACTGACCGAACACACTTAATCAGGTCCATTAATACAGTATTACCTGTGACTGTTTTGCACAATATGCTAAGCCTCATTAGTGTTTTCTTGGTTACTTTTTGCGTGGTTTGGCATGCTCTATGAACCCAGCCCATGTGATTAACGATTCAATATCTTGTGAGAATTCAAAAAATGGATTAATTCAGTAATGAGGTTTAAAAAGCTAGGAGTCAGAAAAGGGAAAGAGAGGGGAATAGATGGAGAGACACTAATTTATTAATGTTTCTTCAGCCCCAATTTATGAAACTGGTAGAATATTTAATTCCACTGCAGCTACCTTTTGGAAACCCAAAAACTGCATTTTCAGTTCTTTCCCTTTTTAAAAAATACATTATGTTCAGCGTTCCCTAACGCAGGATTTGACTAGCTGTTGGCTTCAAGTAGGTTAAATCCAGCCTGAGACTATTCAATTTAGCCCCCCAACTGCTGGACAATCTGCACACAGTCAATTGCTTTTCCAACACTGAGTTGATGTCGCTGTCACCACAGCGGGGGCACAGCCAGCAATCACAGCCTTCAGCCTAAATCTGGCAGCTAAACAGTGCCATTTATGAGTGGTGAAAAAAATCACTTTTCAGCCCAACCCCTCGGTATCTTGATCTACACAGCAGCTCAGATTCCAGAACTCAGGGCTTGACAACTATCATCCCCCAGTTAAATCTAGCCCCAAAATATCTTCTATTTGGCCCATCAATCCCTTACAATAAGACTGCTTTTGAAGAAGGAACTAGTCTTGCCTCCACCCCCACAATAGCAGCATAGCTGGTTCTATTTTTTTACACTGAGGCATAGCAAAATAGAAAGGGGGGGGTCACACAGAGAGGGACAGAGCATCTCCAACTTCTCTTACTGTCCCCCATCCAATGGCAGGAAGATGTTTGGTATGATACCAACCACAAACTGATAGTACTCCAATTGTTCTCAGAATACTTCTTAACACAGCAGGAAAGAAACTTCAAAACACGCTTTAATGGCTATTGGAAAAAAAAAAATGAGGAAAAAAGAAATAAAAAGAAACTGAGAGGAGGCTGCAAATTGATGAGGATTTAGTTACACAGCTCAAGAGGAGGCATCTCAGGGCTGCTCCCAGGATTGCAGCTACAGCCATGCAATCAAACTCAGGCCTCCCTTACATGTCAGACAGATAAAAGGAGCAGGGCTTTGATTGCATGATTTTTTTTGGACCCCTCCCCAAATTGGTAAGTACATGCTCCATCTTAATACAGAAATTAATTTTTAGCTTATCTCTGCTTAACTTCTCCTCTCTGCATAAAACATTTGAGCCTGCACAACGTGCCATGCTAGACCTTATTAATTTAGAATTCAGCATATACTGGATGGCAGCCATTGTCTTAGCAGGAAACTAGACCATCATGCTAAGGCTAAGCCATAACATGTACATATTCATTTAATTTGTATACTGCCAACTCTGTCAGGAGCCTCCAGAACTTTACTTCATCAAAGCTGTTAACATTTCCATATATCAACAAATCAATGTTGACAACAATACATTAAAATAAATTACAGTATTGAGGAATGACCCTCTTCCTCCTCCTCCTCAATCTGGTGGAACCAGCATCATCCAAACCAATTAATTATACCCATGACTATAGCATTAATGCTAAACAATAATCAATTGCAGCACCCAGTTAACTATCAAATGTTTTTTTGAAAAAGCTCCATTTTAACCATCTCCCAGAATGCAAATCCAGCTTCTGAGGGGAAGTAATTTAATAAAAACCAACACCATAATCAACCTTCCCTTACTTAGGGAAATAGGAAATAGGAAGAGGACAACCAATAGCTTCTCCCAAGTTGAACATACTTGGGGAAGAAAGTCCTCTGGGTACCTAGGTGCCAAGTCATAAAGGACTTTATAAATGAAATATGCTATCCTGAATTAGACCCAGAACTTCACAGCAAATAACATTTAATGGTGTAACATCTATAAGTAAGAAGGCTATCACATTCTATATCAACTGGAGTTTCCAAGGAAACTTCAAAGGTAGCCCTAAGTAGACTATCTTGGCCCAAATGAATAGTAATGAGGGCATAAGTTACAATTGCAAGATCCTTGCAAATATGGTTTATGTGGGCCTGGCATTTTGCTGTGCAAATACAGCAATTTTGTTTCATTAATCTGGGTTTAATGTTTTGTGCAAATCCAGCTGTTTAGCTGCTATAACAGTTACTACATTTATAAGATCAAGGCTGCTGAATTATTCTATGAAATAGGCTTATCTCTAAAAGAGGGATCTACAACACTTTTGAGCCAAGTCTGGCCAGGGCTCAGTCTCAAAAAGAAATGACGTAAGAACAAAAGCAATTTGATTTAATTTAGATTTCATTCAAAATACAATACATAAAAACTGTTGCTATAATTATACCTCAAGTATCTAATACTTTCACCATCTGATTAAAAAAGAGAACTTGGTAACAACTTTGCATAGTCCTCACAAAGCTGGAAGGAGAGAGAGTACACAATTTTTTAGAGAGAAAAAATCATGTTGCAGAATCCCTTCTACTAAGCTGCTTTTTCTATATAATAATAACACATCACTTCTGTTTCTATTTCTAGTCTGATTTAAACATTCTCCTCTATAAACTGTTATTGTCTCACGCTTATTATTCTCTCCAATATATTTTGTGGTCCTTTGCTTTTGAGAAAAATGAGAGTCCAGTTTTAAAATCCTAACATATGCAGGCCTTGAATTTCTTTCTCATTTCAGATCTTCCCTGCATTCAGGCCCCTAAAAACCATGTCTTGGGAGGAGGGGCAGAAAAGCTTTTGCAGACCCACTGTGATGTGCATTCACATAAATGCAGTCATATGAGCATAAAGCCAGTTTGCATTTTCCTTTCCTTCATCATAATTTAACTGCCTACCCAGTAAGATAGATTATTTCAAAAGGAGGGGCTACTCTGGAGCAAACAAACAGCAGGCAAAACCACCTTCCAGCAATATGCTATATAACAACAAAGGAAATCTGCAGAGAATACAATAAAACACTAAAGAATATGCTGGGCCAGCCATGCCCTTTCCAAGACACTCCATTCTGTCTATCTCTATCACCCACTACCCTCATTACGGAAGAGAGAGAAGGCTGACAGAAGGATTAATTCTCATATAAAAATAGTTCTTACGTATTTGTCTCGGAGGATGTGACAGGGTAACACCTGCACACATTAATTAAATTTTTGCAATGGTTTTTAGTCAAGAGATCATTCTGAGCATCTGGAAACATCCCATAGTCTGCTTGGACTTTCAATCTCCTTATCTCGAATTTTCCTGATGCATACTCTGATCCTACCTTGACTAGGTCCTGATCTCCCTATCCTCATAGGATTCCCCATTTTCTTATTTCTGCAGTAGTGGAATCCCCTCCCCCCCAAAGGAAATGGCTGAGGGGATATAAATAGCATTACTGAGCAACAGAAATTAAATGTATCTGCACAGTACAGCATGGTTAAAAAGAGCCAAGGTAATGGTCACAACATTACAAAATTGTGTTTTAATGTGTGAGATAGACATGGTACAGGCACAGCTTTGATTGCACCATTGTGGCCAACTTGATTTTTCTGACCACCTCTGAACAGAATCCTGAAATGGTCGTGGATTACAAGCTGCTGGATGGGCACATTTTCAACCTCCCTTTCCATAAAAGTGTTGTGAAACAAACAGTATGAAGAATACCTCATTATCCAACAAAATATTTTAATCTTCCAGTGTTTGGGATTAAGAGGATATATTTTAAAATGGGTTTTTCTCATTGCAGCCTGAAGGGTACAGTCTATTCCACCTATTACGTTTCATGGACATAATCTCTTCCAGAAGTAATCTGGGTTACCCTTTGCTTATTAAATAGGGTTCAAATTTCCTTCTATGATACATTCCAACTTTTCATCAATGAAAATCTCACTAATTTTTCTACCAGGTTTCTCCAATTCCCCCTTCCTTCCGCCTCAGTCACTCCATCTTTTACATTTTACTATAGGTAGTCCTCAACTTACGATCACAACTGAACCCAAAATTTCTGTTGCCAAGCAAGACAGTTGTTAAATGAGTTTTGTCCCATTTTATGATCTTTCTTGCCACAGTTGTTAAGTGAATCACTGCAGTTGTTAAATTAGTAACATAGTTGTTAAGTGAATCTGGCTTCTTCATTAATTTTGCTTGTCAGAAGTAGACTGGGAAGGTAAAAATGGTGATCACATGACCCTAGGACAGTGCAACCATCATAAATACGTACCAGTACCAAACACCCAAATTTTAATAACGCAACCATGAGGATGTTGTAACGGTCATGAGAAAACAGGCTATAAGTCACTTTTGTCAGTGCTGTTGTAATTTCGAAGGATCACTAAACAAATGCTTTTAAATCAAGGATTATTTGTACAGGCTTTTCAGTCTGTGCCTTTTCAGCCTCAGCATCCCTCTTCAACTGATCAAAAAGCCAACAGAATTTTGTTCTTTTGCTTAAAGGGATATAAAGATATACTATCAGCAGTTCCAAATATATTGCTGCAGCTGCAAGATGTATGAAATGGCAGATTTGGGCATAGGTCAGCCTAAGGCCTTTTGCTGTGTGAGACAAGGATTCTCCCTTCACCGCAGTAAAAAAAACAAACGCCATTACCTAACACTCCACTCCACTGTGAGACATACAAAACCTACTTGAGACAGCTGCCTTTTTCTCTCTAAAGATGGGGCTGCTCCCACCCCCAGTTGAACATCTGACAGAGCTCTAGATTTCCTTGCATGATCAAGCAACCTTATGTGCATGCAAGAGGCGAGAGTGGCATCTTCTCCAAAAGCAGAGTTAAACCGTTTTAGGTTTGGGGTGTCATCACGCAGCAAGAGCTCTCTTTACTTCAAAAGGGGGACAAGTTTTCGTTGCTTTTTTTGCTCAGATCCAGAATGCGATCTTGAACTGCTGCCCCTGCTTCCCTCCCCTCCCCCCAAATTTCAATATTTCCTCCCCTCCCCCCAAATCTCACTATTTTAAAGAGACGGAATGGGGCGTGTGCTCCATCGATCCCCATGAACAAGAGGAACGGGCGGTGGGGAGAGAAAAGAGATGTACAGCGTTTTATCGAGGCCATAAATTGCAAAGAGATTTCTACAGCATCCACATTTCCGGAGGCAAAGGAGGCACCTGTCTAGTGTAGGAGAGGAACTCAAGCCCAGCACCGCCAAACCATCGTCGGAAGTGCCGAGCTTACTTCTCAGGAGGAGGAGGAGGAGGAGGAAATTATGCAAAATCGCTCGCGTATAAAACTGCTTTTCGAATCGAAAGGAGCGAGCAGGCAATCTGACACTAGCTACTTCGGCGTCCTGGAGAAGAGAGCACGGGCGGGGAGCGTGCCACAGTGCCGTCGCCGCAAGCGGCATGTGGCGGCGCCGAGCCCTCCCCTGTCCTCCGGCCGCCGCATCTGGGCCGTCCCCACGTTTAAAGTCGAAGCGCCTCAGCTCAGCGGTGTGTCGTGGTGTTGTGGCGGGGAGGAGTTTGTCGGGACGAACTTGAGGAAGAGGCGGCTGTTGTCTTCCCGCCACTCCTCGCCCGGTGCACCAAGGTCCTTTAGTGTGGGCAACGTGGCCTTTCAAAGCCAATGGCTCGTCGCTCGGTCTTCCGAAGAGGCGACGGAGCGATTCTCCTTCGCTGGTATTCCCCTCCCTCCTTCCTTCAGGAGCTCGAGGCAACGGTGTCCTCTAACTCCTTCGAGTGCACCGTCGTGGTTGCCATTTTGACTTTTTCACCCTAGTCACTGGGCATTCCTCCCTTCTCCCAAGTGGTAGCGCTTTCTCAACAAGTTGTTTTCTTCCTTGGATTCAATAGTGTGATTTTTCAGAAGTGATTTGCCATCGCTTCTTCCTAGGGGTTAAGAGAAAGTGATTGGGCCAAGCTCACCCAAGTGGCTTTTCACCCAAGGTGGGGTTAGAACTCACAATCTCCAGGTTTCTAGATGGTGGCCATGATGGTGCACTTGAAGTTCTTCCCTGTGTATGTGTTGAAACAGGATGGAACTTTGAATGTACCATTGTGACCATCTTGACTTTCACCCTATCCACAGACCCCTGTCCAGTAGTACTACCTTAATAGACATAGGAAGGATTTAAATGGTTGGCAGGCTGTGTGGGGTTTACTGAATTTATCCTGTTTTCTACTGACCAAGCCACACAGCTCACCCTAAACCAAGTGGAAAACTAACAAGATTTGCATATTTTACAGTTATGTTAACATTAATTTATTAAGCCTTTTTTCAAACAAGCGGTTGAGGTGTATAGTAGTCTGATGCAGTGTGATATTGTGGTTCAGGTGCTTGATTAAGAGTGAGGTCTCACATCTTCAGTTCTGAATCCACGATTCTTGTACACTCAGCCTAGTCTACACCATAGAACTGTTGTGGAGGTAGATAAAGGGCAGTCAGATGAAGCTGATAGTCTTTTGAGGGAGAGTTAGATGATAAAGAGACAGTAGGTGGCAATAGCACTTACCTAATGTTGGCTAAGTATAAAAAAGTGGAACCTGGTTAGTATTTGAATGGGAGGCCAGCAGGATATTATAGAATGCATACTAAACCTAAAAGACAAAAAAATTATCTTGGAAGGTGACAATTAGAAATATTGCTAATATGAGTATGCCCATCAAATCACTCCTGAGAATATTCTGGACAGCCAAGAAAATCAGCAAATGGATCATTGAACAAATCTGAATTCTCACTCAAATGACCAGGCTTTAAATTATCCTATTTTGGACACATTGTGCAAAGACCTAGTTCCCTGGAGAAAGCTCTGATGTTGAAAAAGGTGGAAGGAAAGAACAGATGAATGACCTCAGTTAACAATGGCAATGCCTATCTTGTTGGAAAATCTGAAGGACCAGGTTAGAGACAGATTGTTGTGGAGAAAATCTATGTGGTCACTAAGGGAAACAGCAACTTGAAGTCTCAAAGGTGCTTTTTAAAAGGCAACTGGACTTTCTTAGTTTTTTTCTTGAAAATGTTTTGCTTCTCATCCAAGAAACCTCTTTAGTTCAGAAGCTTCTTGGATGAGAAGCAAAATGTTTTCAAGAAAAAAAACTAATAAAGTCCAGTTGCCTTTTGAAAAGCACTTTGAGATAATCATGACCTGGATGGTTGAGAATCTCCATAGACAGCAACTTGAAGGCATCTAATCATCAAATCATTAGAAGTTTTAGTGTAGCAATGCTATAACATGATACAATTGGTGATGGGTGGTTAAATGCTGAATATTTTTGAAAAATTCTGTATGAAACAAGCTGAGAACTCATGTTGCTCTTCAGAAAGAAGAACTATGATTTGGATGGATTCTCTTAAAATCTTTTGAAATATTACATGCTGTGAGGCCTTCTCATTCTCTGTCTATAAATGGCCACATTTATACAGTATGTCTAACTAGTTATCTAATTAACCCATTTCCCAGGTTCCCTAAATACACATAACCACAAGATTATCAAATTGGCATAGTTCACTCCAGCAAATTGAGTTAAAAAAAAAATCTAGCCAAAATCAGCTCAGTTAAACAGCTAAGGCTTCATTTGTTCAACATATTAGCTTTAAGCTTAATAGATTGAGCAAATGCAGCCTTTAACTGAGCTGATTAAGGGTGTTGTGTGAACACAGCCATTATCAATAAATAATCTTGAATCATAGGAAAGCTGTCTCTCTCCAGTTCCTTTAAAAGACATTGGACATCTGAAACATCTGACCGAAGTGAAGTGAAAATGCGTAAGTTGTGTTAATATCTCCATCTTAACATTGAGCCATTTTTCGATGGCTTTAAAAAATATATCTCAGACTTTAATAATAAGGTTTCTAGTTGCTGGACCATGACAAATGCTTTCAGCTCTAAGCTTTTGGATTCTCCTATGTTTTCTGCACCTGTTCTCTGCACCTCACATAGGTTGTAAATGGGAATAGCCTGAATTGCTGAGGTTGTATGTTTGAATCATATATCAGAACAGAAAGTGACTTAAAAATTCAAGGTTAGGAATGACTACTCACAGCAACGGTGGGCAATTTGTAAGAGCTGGGCTGCAAGCCAAACATTCTAACTACAATTTTTAGAAACTGGCATACAGTTCTCTGTGCTATGAGGTAGGAAGCACACATAGGTAAGCTCATATATGGCACTAAGCCAGGGGTGTCAAACTTGCAATGTCACATGATGTGTTGCAACATATTGTGACTTTTTTTGCCATTGCTGGCAATGGGGTGGGCGCGTTTTCGCTATGATGCATCTGGCCCATTGGCCAGCAGTTTGACACCCCTGCACTAAGCCATGAGGTGTTGATGTGTAATTTAGTGTATCTAGTCAACTTATAACATAGTGAATAAATAAAGTACAGCATAGAGTAATGTGCATTTCTGACCTATAAGGTAGATTCAGAAACCAGATGGCATATAGGTCAGGACTTTTTACTGTAACTCTAGTAGCAGACGTTTTCAAGTCTGAATATGCTTCCTTCCCCCCTCCCCCTTTTTTTTATCTTGATGTGAAATAGCTTGTCTGAGCCTTGTCTCAACTTAGTTTCTTGGAAAGGATTCAAGCTATGCTTACTGGTCATTGACTTGGTAGTGACCCTTCCTCCTGTCCTTCAAGGCATTCCCTCTGCCCTCTATCAATGCATGAACCAGTATGTCTCACAATATGGCAAGTCCTGGCCTATATGAAGCACTCTAGCTCTTTTGTGCAAAATGGAATCAGCAATTTTCATGATTTGCTGAGCAAGTGAGCTTGACCAGCTTTTAAATTGACACAGATAAGCTTTTAAATTCCACAAGATACTTTTGTAGTCCTGGTTTACAGAAGACAAGGTTGGACATCCATTATATGGAAAGAGCCTTTATTTGAACTTTGTTATGGAGTATTCAGCTGCTAGATTACTTGGGGAGGGGAAGGGAGTGCTAAATGGGGAGAGCTTTTGTTTATATGGAGAGTCGTGGATTCCTTTGTTCTTGACATCTTGATATCTCTAGTTAAAAACCATAGCAGAAGAGCTGCAACATCTCTCTCTCTCTCTCTCTCTCTCTCTCTCTCTCTCTCTCTCTCTCTCTCACACACACACACACACACACAGAGTGCTAATGGAAAGTCATTTAAAAAAAATATTGAGCAAGATGGCCTGTGATTTAACTCCAGATGACACCATATGTCACAGGAGTTACTAATAAAGAGGAGAGGCTCTTTGTGCATGTAAGAAGTCAGACTAAAGCTGCCGGATTGGGGAAAAGGGTCTCAGCCCACAGCTTCAGAAATCAAACAGCCAGCAGATCATCTGGTGTTTACTACAGAGTGTAAGGCTTCCCCCAGCAAAGCTGCAAAGAGGTTTACAGCAGCCATTCTGTTAATTGGATTACAGGCTGTTAGGCCTTGCTGAGAGGGTGACAAAGGGCCCTCCGGAGGCTCAGCAATTTAACAGGAAATATACTATCTTTGGGAATAGAGGAATGAAAAAGCCTGCGGATTCGCCTCTTCCCAGAGCCTAGCTAAAACCTGGCCTTTGCTGCCCTCTGCAGAGGTTTGAGCCTCAGCGCCTCAGTACATGCCTGTAAACAGAAACAAAACCAGAGCAGAAACTGAATTACCCAACAGGCAGGGAGAGGCCAAGGCAGCCACCCATTTTTAAATGGCATCTTAGGATGTGATTGAAGAAGACAACTTGTATTTTTGCAGCTGCTTGGTTTATTAAGCAGTGTGAACATAGGCATGTTTTCCCCCAAAACTCAGCAACATTTGGAAATTTGAAGCATGTTGTGAATGTATCCACAAAAGGATCGACATGGAAAATTCGCCACCACACAAAATGCTCATTGTGTGAAACATGGCCAGGCACAAAAAGCCCATTTACCAAAAACCAAAGTAGCCTCTCCACACCTTCTACCATAGCAGGAGTGGGGGATTCTATTAAGTTCAAAGGTTTTCTATAAATATGTTGCTAGAGGCTGAACCTTACTTTGCAGCAAACCAGCTTTGTATTTATTAAATAATTAGATGGAAGCTGGAGGGCACATTGCCAGTGTGTTGCAGGTTATCCCTGCAATTTCTCTTTTATGCTTTTTTTTTAAAAAAATTAAGGGACCTTACAGTGTGCAGTTGAAATGAAATCTTGCTGATTGATTCTTAGAGCTGAGCTGGAAATCAGATTCTTTTAAAAAGATGTTTAGAAGCATATGGAGAACAATTTAACCTATCTTTTTGTTGGCATGCTAATTTTCTACATACAGGTAGTCCTCGACCTACAGTTCATTTAGTGACCAATCAAAATTACAATAGCACTGAAAAAAATGACTTATAACCATTTTTCACACTTACAACCATTGCAGCATCCCCATGGTCATATGAACAAACTTCAGATGCTGGCAACTGACTCATATTTATAACGGCCGCAGTGTCCTGGGGTCATATAATCACCCTTTGCTACCTTCTGACAGGCAAAGTCAAGGGGAACTCGGATTCACTTAACAACCATATTACTAACTTAACAACTGCAGCGACTCACTTAACAACACTGCCAGAAAGGGTATAAAATGAGGGAAAACTCCCTTAATGTGTTGCTTTATTTATTTATTTATTTATTTATGAGACTTATATACCACTTTAAGTGCGAGCACTCTCTAAGCGGTGTACACCAGTAAGCAATGTATATATATATTTACATTGCCCCCAACAATCTGGGTCCTCATTTTACCTACCCTGGAAGAATGGAAGGCTGAGTCAACCTTGAGCCGGTGAGATTTGAACCGCTGACCTGCTGAACACAGTCAGCTAAAGTGGCCTGCAGTACTGCACTCTAACTGCTGCGCCACCTCGGCTCCTTCACAACATAAATTTTCATAAGTTGAGGACTACATGTACAGGGAGATTCCTCTGGTGATGGGGACCTAATTTTTTTATCTATATTTGGTAGTTTCTTACTAGGTATATCTCAAAGGCACAGATCAGTGCAAGTAAAACATTTCACAGCGTCTCAAGCATAATAACAGATAACTCTATAAAAGTTATCTGTATCTCCGTAAAAGATCTGCTGAGAAGCCTGCCTAGTCTGGCCATGACAGAGGGACATTTTTTTCCCTTGTGCCCTCACTGAACTTATGACCTGAATCCGCACTTACGATGTCACACCACTTCCGTGGTTACAATTCGGACCTTGGCAACCAGCTCACATTTATGACTGGTTGCAGCATCCTGCAAGCATGTGATTGCAAATTGCAATCTTTTTTTGCTGATTTCTAGCTAAAGATGTCCATTGGGGAAGCTGGATTCATTTAATGACTACATGATTCACTTAATGACTGCCATAAAAATTGTCATAAAATTGGATCCAACTTGACTGATGACTGATTTATGACAAAATTCCAGTCCCAAGTGTGGTCATAAAACAAGGACTACCTGTAAATTGACTGGAATAAATAACAATTACATTTAGATACATTACTATAGCAATGGGCATCTTCATGGCACCAGGAGTTCCATTTAACTATCATGGCCACTAACTATGAATATATTTGTCTAGTTCCATGGAAACTTATAGCCTTTCATTAATAAGCTTGTGAACAAAAGCCATTTAGTAGCCATTCCAGAGACATGAGTATTACAGGAGGAAAGCTTCTATTGGGATAGTCCTTCCTATGGCATATGATATATGCATATTCTTATACAGCCACTAAAGTTATTTAATGGTATATGTATATCCTGCCCCTCACTGGAACTGAGTTGAGGATTCAGAGTAGGTAGATTATACAGTCCATTCTGGAATTCTCTACAATCAATTTCTCAATCTCAGCAAAAAGGTTTTATTTCTTGATCATTTGATAACAGAAAACGGCTGCTTTCATCGCACTTTTGGTGGTGGTTTTTTTGGGGGTTTTTTTGCTTTGTGGTGGTTATTACTGCTGATTGCATTTTTACATTGTCCAGTTTTGTTTTAATAAAGACATCACTTTTTAATATTTTTCATTTTAATTTCATTGTTTTGTTTTTATTTTCATTGAGCAGCATGGTGGCCTACTGGTGAAGATGCTCACCTCCCACTTGGAAGGTTGAGAGTTCAATCCTAGGTAGTGACAGATGTTTCTCTCTGAGGGGAGGAAGAGATAATATCTTCTGCAACCTCTACAAACTCCACATTGGTGTCAGGAGGGGCATCCGGCCAGTAAACGCTCAGCTCCATCGGGTCACCCCAACTCTACCCCGAGCTAAGAAATTACAGGGTCAATAAAAAGGGAGGTTTTACTTTCATTTTCATTCTTGTATCTTGTGACTTCAAAGAGACTTTTTGGGCAGAAAAAGTGGCCTACAGATGGAAATGTAAAATGAAAATTTTTCCAAACTAACTATAGACAGCCAAATCTTGCTAACTGATGTCTCATTACTTTCCATCACAACAAAGCAAGGTACAAACCTCAGTCGCATATGGCAAGAAAAGGGAATATGGGCAGAAAACTGGCATGACTGTATTTCAGGCATCGGTGCCACTTTGCTTTGATGCACAGAAGTTGAAAGCTTACAAATTACAACCCTCAAACTGCCACTTTGCAAGATGCGCAAAGTCTCTCCTCTGTAATCAAACTGTGACTACTCTTGCTGATGTCAAGTTATAGCAAGGAGGAGTATCCCACACCCTTTCCAAATTTTCCAGGTCATTGGAGCATCTGTGCATTCTCCGACAGTTCAGCAGGGTTCCTGTGCTGCAAAATCAACTTGGCACCATTTAAAACCCATTGTATTTCAAAAGCAATGAGCCAAAATTAGGTTGTCTTGTACTGAAAAGCCACAAGGAAAGCAAACATTGGCATCTTAGGAATCTTGCCTTGTGCTGAGGATTCCCTCAATAGCCAGCTAGGAACATACATAATCAGATTCGGAGAATACGACATGGGGAGGACAAAACCCAGGGGTACCATCAAAAGGATTCTGGGCAGCACAATCTTCACTGATGACCCTTAAAGGTTGGAAATGCATTGAGGAGAAATTAAAGCTGAATGGTAAAAAATCTGCTTTGAACATAAACTGATTTTCTAAAGCAGTGCCATTTTTGGGGAAAGTCAAATATAGGTCCTAATAATCTGAAATCCAACATATCTGGAAGGCTTCAAATTGAAAAAGACTACCATAAAGTCCCAGGTTCAAAATCTCATAATTCCTGATGTTGGCATTTTCAACCTGGTATCCTCTGGGTTATAAGGTTCTGCACAAACCTTATAGAATGATTTTCATTGAATCAAAGTATTGAAGTATTGGTCTTCAGGAAAATATTTATTATTTATTTATTCATTCATTCATTATGTTTATTCCCATTAATAATTTATAGTAAAATTGAAAGATAAAGGAGGGAAGGGGAGTTGAAGGATATTTTACCAGATTTAATCTAATTATGCACTATTTAGTGAATCTGGATCAATTGTCTCACTTTTTACACCACCACTCAATATGTTTACATGATCCATTTTACACTATTGGGCCACCGATTCAGACGGTCAAGCAGTGACACTAACAGCCTTTAGTTCAGTATATTTCTATCCTATCAGTCTGGAATCCTTTAAGCCAATCTTGTTTCCTTTGCTAGAGGAAATTTTCACCAGCTCCTCCAAGAGAACAAGAACAGAGTGATTGAGAAAATAAGATTGATGGTACATATATCAGTCAAGCGGACGTCCATCTAGTCCTGTATTTCTTAATCTCAACATTTTTAAGACATAGATTTCAGTTCTCAGAATTCTCTGGCCAGTCTACTGCTGGGAATTCTGGGAGTTGGTCCACATGTCCTCAGAATGAAAGAATGAGAAAGACTCTGATCTATCCAGCAGTGATTAACATCCATAAAGGGACTATCTTGTGAAATCTGCCAAGATAGGCATGTTTCAATTCCTTTCTATGAAGCAATATTATCTAGTGGGGACCCCGAAGCATGTTTTCTCAGTATTGCACTTTGGAACAGCGTATCAGCCCAAAATTCAGAAGGCCCCAAGTTTATTGGTCTTGAAAATCTTTCCCTTCACCTCTGAGCATTCGGCTAGGCTAGAGCATTGGATGAGTTTATCCAGTAATGGTTTTGGAATTGCAACATGTTATATTTTGGCATTGGTTTATACTATTACTGCAGTTTTTGTGTTTTGTTACTTTTTTGCCTATATTTTTAACCTTATGTAAAGTTAAGCTACCTGGTGTCACTATTTCTGAATTAGACCACCATATAAATAATATGAACAAATAAATAGCTCATAATAGTAAATTTAGTTCTAGTATAAAGTCTAAAAGGAGGACCTGGGAGAGTGATCAATCAGATGAATATGGAACTTCATGCAGGTGATCAGACCTGGACAAACCTTTCCTAAACTGATTAAATTAGGTCAAGTGTTTTTCAACTTTCGCAGCTTGAAGTTGTGTGGACTTCATCTCACAGAATTCCCCAAAAACACTGACTTAGGCGTTTAAGCTAATATCCATCAAGGTACTTTATGACCAAGAGACATCATTCTCTAAATTATTACTATACAAATTGCGCCATCTAAATACATGGACCTTTCACTTTAATTGTAAAGTACTTTACATGTGATTTAATTGTGGAATTAAACAGGCAAAATTGACAAGAGTCCTTCCTTTCATAGCTTATATTTCAAAGGAAACAATGTGGAAGGAGTGATCTTAAGATGCACATGGTTTAAAGCAGCGGTTCTCAACCTGTGGGTTGGGACCCCATTTGGGGTCAAACAACCATTTCACGGGGGTCGCCAAACAACGCAGTCCGCCATTTTCCCCCCTTTTCCTTAGCTGTGCTACTCCCTTTTATTCTTGAATAGAGTCTAATTCTATAGGCTTTCAAAAGCCAATAGGAATTGTCCAGGCTGTCTCTGCCCTGCTGAGCCCGCCAAAAGCCCCATTCTGCAAACGGTGGTGCAAGTTGTCTGCAGCAAAGGCAAGCTGTCTGGAAGTTTCCACCCCTCCCTACTGAGCAACTACTAAAAATGTAAGTAAAAGAGGGCCAGGGGTAGGAGGCCGGCTGGCGCAGGGGGTGGCACCACACATGCGCAGCGCTCCTGGGCAGGGAAAGTCCTCAACTTACGACTGGTTGGGTAGTCCTCGACTTACGACCAGTTGGGTAGTCCTTGACTTACGGCCGGTTGGGGGTCACGGCATTAAAAAGGTTGAGAACCACTGGTTTAAAGACTAAGAAGATAATAATCTAAAAGGTACTTCGCTGTGGAAGCCTTCAGATCTTGCAAATTTTCTCCCAGCATCACAGGAATTCTGAAATAATCTTGTTCTTCTTGGAAATTTCAAAAGATGACAGAATCTGATGACAACATCTTCAAAATTCGTATCTAGAATAAGTGTGTACAGATCCATGCAGGCTTGATTTCAAATGTATTTTGTATGCATTTGGCCACCATGCAATTTTCCTCTGAATGTGCCAGGTATGACAGATTGTATTGAGATGCTTCCAATAAATGAGTCATCATAATTAGACCAGGATTCATTTAATTAAAATCTGCTTTGCATCCTCAATCCTTAACTTTGAAGATGACTATAAATATTTTTATTAACAGAGGGAGGTACAGTAACTAAGCAATCTTTTGACAATACACAGGATATTGCCAAAGGGCACCAGTATACAAGGTCATCCTTGTTAAGGTAGGAAAAGACCTGGAAATGATAGAACTTGTCATTCAACACCTTTTGCACTCCAACAGTTGAAGAAGTCAACCCTTCATGCTGGCTGGGGAGCTCTGGGATTTGAAGTCCATCCATTTTAAAATTGCCAAGTTTGAAAAACAGTGCTTAGACTAGCGATGCTTTCAAACAGCAATTTGACTGTAGGGATTTTTTTTTTTAAGGAAAAACTGGCTTCCCACAGATGAGCCACTACTTAGAGTCTTAGACAGTCTCAATTTACAAGAAAGGAAGGCGGTGGCATTTTACCTTATGTTGTATCAAAAACTTGTAGTCCTAGGGCCAAAAGTGATTTATAAGCTGTCTCTCTGCTTTTATTGCTACTCCCAGAATCCCTGTAGCCCTAATGCCAAATATTGGAGACAATAATATTTGGAGATTATTATTGTGGCTGGTTACACAGCCAGATGTTTAAACTGGATTTTGCATTTTTGTCCATCTATCAAGTCCTTCCAATGAACTTGGAACAGGCAGATGTTGTTTAATAGTATTAAAGATATTGCAAGATGTAAGCCATTTCAAGTAAAGCTCCTTTTTGCAATTGCCTGGTGGTGAATCATTGTTATGGTTGGTGGACAGTCAGCCAGATGTTTAAACTGGATGTGACTTTTTACCGACCTTTATCCACCTTTTATCCACTGCAATAGACAGATGTTGTTGTTTGATGGTGTTAAAGGTATCACAGGATGTAAGTTGTTTCAGGTAAAGCTATACTTTGCTATTGACTGATGGTGATTTTATCCATGCTGATGATATTCAAGTAGTGTTTCCGATGTTTGGGATTGCATCCAAGGCACCTATTAGTATTGGAACTATCTTTGATTTCTTTTGAGAGTCATGCTACCTTTAGCACTGGCTGATCTTTGTTTTCTCCAGTTCTTTCTGTTCAGTTCTGCTGCCTGCAAATTCCACATCACTATCCAGAATTGTCTTTCTTATCGACACTTGTTAAGTCTGGGGAATTATGTGACAGGCATTTATCTGTTTGAATTCAAAAGTCCTAAAGCATGTTAGTTCCTTCATTTTCTATTACTTTGTCTATTTTGTGATCCCATCAGTTCTTGCTTGCAATTATTATAATTATTGCCATAGGTTAGTTGTATAGTTCCCTATTTTTATGCAGAGCACATAATTCTTCTGTTGTGGCTTCCCTGCTGAATCTATTTCAAAGGAAACTCACGTACATGCATACAAATATGCCCAAAGTAAAGTTTCCTTTGCATTGAGCTCAGTTCTTAGGAACTTTGTGAAGTTGTTTCCTTTGCAATGGAAAAGAGGTTATTTACCACTACCTCCTCTAGGATGTTCCCCCCCCCCCCGCTCTCCATCTAGCCTACAGCACTGAGATTTGATGCTCTTCCACCCAAGTGGCTGCTCTCCTTTGCTTCCAAACTCAGGAATCATCCTTTGTTTATAGATGTTCTCCTTTATCTATTTTGTATCATCTTCCCAGACACTGCATCTCTCGAATTCCAATTAACAGCTGTTCTCAGCTATCACACTTATAATGTAGTAAACATCAGCATTGCCTTACATCTCATTTAGAAATATAACTGTTGCAGTTCACTTCCATCAGCTGAAGGCAGGAAAGCTTAACCCACCTAGAGACCTCTCTTGAGGTACAGAAAACCTCCTTTGTCTTTAGCAAAGTCCAAGGCTATATTGCAGGCCATTTTCTGATCACAGAATACAGGCATTTTCCCCAGACTTAAAAAGGAACAGAGAAATTCTTAGAAGCAAATTGCACCAAATTTGAGTCTTTTCCCTGTTCCACTGAAACAGCAGACTGCATCTTACCTCAGTACACTGAAGTCAAGAGATTATGAGAGCATAAGAGAAAGATGTCATAGAGATAACACTTCTCAGCCAACTTCAAGTCCTTTTTGGAACTCTGAGAAATGCAAAATAGTGTTTAATTTTGGGTATGATGAGAAGTAGGCCTATGTCAATATAATTGCTTTCACGGCTGTACTTGTTTCCAGAAGTCATGGCCTACTATGCTAAGAGTCTGCAGTCTTGGAACTATGTTTTAATTGATCTGCTTTATTGCCTTGCATGAAAACAAACACACCACTTGATAAATTCAAATATTGAACTATACGTTGGATGGACCTCGTTTTAAAATCTCCTTAGCCACTATCACATTTGGGGGCAAAGGAATCTCAGTGACTGTCCCTGATGTATTTACTTTTGTCTGCCTGGCTGCAGCATATCCTGGCAATTAAGGTTATTCTTGTTCAATAAGAGATGGAGAGTAAAAATCATCTCTATCCAATTTCACCATGGCAAGCAAAACATTATACTACTTTATTTCTTTTTTCTGCAATAAAGAAACGGGCTTCTTACAAAAGAACTTCAATCCCTCATACAGTACTTTTAAAGTTTCCCTACAGGATCCTTTTTTGCAATGGGACTGGAAACTATGGTAACACCAATATGATAAATAGAGCCAGCAGATACACAGACTACACATAGTAAATGGAATGTCTACAAGGAAGATTAGTCTCCTCCTACACCTTATCTTAAATCCAAATTTCAGAGGTTTATTCTTCAGCACCTCGCTGTATTCTGAACATGGTGCTTTGTTGTGAAGCTGGCCTTCTTAAAATAGAAACCTCTGCTTGGATTTACATTTTCTCCTATTGCCTTAAGCTCTCTTTTTTTCCAGTTGGCTTAGCCTCTTTCATTATAACTGACAGGTTATGATTTATTAAATTGTGATCTTAATGGCATTACATGGGCAGCCCTCACCCTGATGAGCTATGAATGTGCACTAGCTAATCTCAAACAATGGGCCATCGATTTAGAACTGCAGTCAGATTCATCAGTTCTAGCTAGAAATGTCATTTTGAACCATTCTGCACATTTTCTCCATCTAGCCAGATACCTAAGCTACAAAGTTTATGGAAAGATTTCTTTTCTAGCTAATCTTTTTTGGAGGTGAGGATCTTCCTAAATTCAGGGGCATCTTTCTTTGGGGTGAAAGCAATATTTATTGCCTGCTCTTTTCCAAGTAACCTTTTTCCATTTTCCACTGCTGCTTGAAGATGGAGTGGATGGTTTTTCTCCCTAGTGGCCATTGCTTTACACTCATATACTAAACTTTATTGCTAAATTTGGCTGCCCGTTGACCTAGTTTGAAGACAGATGTCTTTTTGGAGCTTCTCAGACGGCTTGAGTTTTCCCCAGCTGTAGTAATTTAGTTTTGAATAGCAATTTTGGCCATGTTACTGCTTAATTCAAGTTCCAATTTATTTTTAAATGTGTCACATCTATATTCCCAGTAGTTTGCAGATTTCAGCTACTCAAATTATCAGCAATGGGCACCTTATTTTTCAATAAAGGAGAATATTTGTAGCTTGGGGTTGAAATGAGGGAGTGCTAGGTGCTCTCTGAGTTTAGTTGGTTTTTTTTGCAGATGATTCATCACCCAGAGTACCGATGATGTTACCTAGTTTGGGTAATGAAACGTCTGCGAGAAAAAAACCAAGCTCAGAGAGCACCAAGGACCCTCTACCTTATATTTCATTTTGAAACAAGAAATGTCTAAATGTTACAAGCCAAGTAAATAAGATATTTGAATATAGTTTGAATATAATTTGAATATAGACTAAGACTGATGACTTAGGGCACAAATCCATCACCTATCCCTCTTTTGGTTTCGTATTACAGGTAGTGCTTGTTTAGTGACAAAAATAGGGACATTAAGCAAAGTGCTACTTTAAACTTTTAAGTTTATTTCAGCTTTCATTTGCTTTACAGACCATGAAGGTCATAAATGTGAGGATTGGTCGCAAAGTTACCTTTTGTATAACTACGAATGGTTGCTGTGTATAAGATAGTTGCTACACAGTGCTAGGCTGCATTAACAGAGGGATAGAATCAAGATCACGTGAAGTATTAATACCACTTTACAATGCCTTGGTAAGGCCACACTTGGAATACTGCATCCAGTTTTGGTCACCACAATGTAAAAAAGATGTTGAGACTTTAGAAAGAGTACAGAGAAGAGCAACAAAGATGATTAGAGGACTGGAGGCTAAAACATATAAGCAACGGTTGCTGGAATTGAGTTTGTCTAGTTTAATGAAGAGAAGGACGAGGGGGGGACATAATAGCAGTTTTCCAATATCTCAGGGGCTGCCACAAAGAAGAGGGAGTCAAGCTATTTTCCAAAGTGCTTGAAGGCAGGACAAGAAGCAATGGATGGAAACTAATCAAAGAGAGAAGCAATCTAGAACTAAGGAGAAATTTCCTGACAGTTAGAACAATTAACCAGTGGAACAACCTGCCTCCAGAAGCGGTGAATGCTCCAACAATGGAAGTTTTTAAGAAGAAATTGGACAGCCATTTGTCCAAAATGGTATAGGGTTACCTGCCTGAGAAGGGGGTTGGACTTGATGACCTCCAAGGTCCCTTCCAACATTATTATTATTATCGATCACCGCACAGTCAGCCAGATGTTCAGACTGGATTTGGCATTTTGTCTACCTATCGAGTCCTTACCCAGGACCTGGGATAGGCAGATGTGGATGTTTGATGGTATTACAGATATCGTCGCAGGATGGAAGTAGTTCCTAATAAGGCCGCCTTTTGCAATTGACTAATAGCGAATTTGTCAATGCCAATGGTGTTCAAGTGGTGCTCCAGTTGTTTTGGGATTGCACCCAAGGAGCCCATGACTATTGGTACTACCCTTGCTTGCTTTTGCCACAGTCTTTCTATTTCTATTTGTAGGTCTTTGTATTTTGTTATCTTCTCCAGTTCTTTCTCTTCTATTTGATTATTATTATTATTATTATTATTATTATTATTAATAATAATAATAATTGAGGATCATATGTACTATTTTTTGGGATTATTTTTCATTTCCCAGTCCAGCTCCAAGATTTCCTTGTAGTTCCCCATCCAACCACTCCTCAGAAAGCTTGCTCACCTCTGTGATAAAGCAACAAATATTAGTTCTCCTTTACACTGACATAAAACTCCAATATCATAAAAGAAACCGTATTAAAGGTGACTTTCATCTGAATAGTACAGGAAACCTGGCTGGTTAATAAGTAGACCAAAATTTTATGTTATCAAAAGCCTCTCTCATCATCTAGTACATTAAAAATCCTCATTCCAAACAGTTCATGAATATTTAACTTCCATAAATATTTTATTTTCAAAAAGGGAGAGACAGCTGACTAAAGGTCAGTTGAAGGAACACAACCATCATTCTGTTAAACATGGACTTTCCACAATTTTGTCTGGGCCACGACAAAGTCAATGGTGAGCTATACTTCTTTTTAAATTTTTTTGTCCAACTTTATTATTTTTACCAATAACTCAAGATGGCAAACATACCTAATACTCCTTCCTCCTTCTGTTTTCCCCATAACAACTCTGTGAAGTGAGTTAAGCTGAGAGAGTGATTGACCCAAAGTCATCTAGCCAGTTTAAGAGAACTGATCAACAATTCACATCTTGGTTGTATTCAGAGATAATACATAATCAGATAGTAACCTGTTTTATGGTTTTGCTGAAAACTATAAAACAGGTACCACTGAAGTAACCTGTTTTATGGTTTTGCACCAAACAGGTAATCCTTGTTTAGTGACTCCCTTGCAGTTGCAATGGTGATGAAAAAGTAACTCTGTGGCTAGTCTTTGCATTTACAACCTTTGCAGATTTGTAAAGCAAAAGAAAGCTGAAGATTGTAAAATCATGTTTCATTTAGCAAACACTTCACTTAATGACCAAGCTGCTGGTCCCAAGTGTAGTTGCTGAGTGAGGATTACACCTACACTGGTTCCCAAACTAACCAAACAAGGCAGCTTTACACTTCACAATAAGCTCAGGATAGGAGCTAAAGATGCACACATACCCTATGCACAATTGCTGATTCACCAGTATCTCTCAGGCTATTACAAGAAATAAAATATTGGGAGAGAGAGATGAACAGAATTTGAACCTGACATAAAATGCAGATCTGCAGAGAAGAAAGAATCAAGGTTATCAGACCAGGTCTGGACAACAGCTACCAGAAAAAAGAGGTCACAAGGAAATGATTCATCAAGCTCAAACCAGGACCAAAGGACAGCAACCAGAGAAAAGAAAGTTCAGAGTTAATTTCCCATGCAGTGGGTAAAGTTTGACTGGGCTATTTAACAGATGAGCGAAAGGTTGATGTGGAAAATGTGACAGATGTTGCTGGCAAAGAATAAAATGACAACCTTTGATAAAGACTCCCAATTCATGCATGCAATTATCTACAAAGCACTCTGATCTTCTCCAGTCAGGGTACGTATTCTGGCTATCGTACAACAGTGAGCATAAGTGGGTGTATGTGTAATACTTAAGCAACGTAATTAAGTTTGTGTAGTAGGTTAATAGAGATTCTCCACAAGCTGTGTGTGCCATGAACATTTCTGCATTGCATATGATCACTGAACTCTTGTAAGTATCTCCATTAAATGTCTGTGAGTGCATCAACTGATAAATCCTATTTAACCACCACCCATTCCCTGCCCCAACTATATGCCACAAAGACTCAGCCACACCTATCTGCTCCCTGGATTAGGTAGAAAGCAAGGATAATGGAAACCACCCATGGCTAAGAGCAATGTCAGGAAAAGCAAGAAATGAACAAAATGTGTAACCAGGCCATTTTCTTGCAAGAGAAAAAAAACAGCACAACTCAAACTAAGCTGGTTGTGACTGCTGCCTGTGAAGGAAGAGGTTGCTTCCCGCCCCCCCAGTTCAGATACCTGGTTTTTGCTTCCTTATTGGCTTCCCTAAAGGGGAAATGCTGCTTTCTTAGTGTGCCACAGAGAAACAAAAACTAGCCACAAGTCACTTTTGCAGGTTGCACCCCCCCCCCTTTTAAAACCTTGTTGAACAAGTTCTACAAGGTTTCTTGCAGAATCTTTTCCATCCATATCAGCCTGCCAGCATTTTGCCTACCAACAAGTACATCTATTTTGGCAGGTGTGAAATAGAGGGTCTTTTTTGCAGTTTCCCCAGAAGTCTAGAACTGTATTTTTCAATCTTGGCAACTTTAAGATGCGTGGACTTCAACTCCCAGAATTTCTAGCTAGCAAGTTTAAAAACACTGCTCTAGAATGTGTTGTGACCTCAACGTACCACCACAACTGGGACCAGAATTTTCATTGATAAGCCCAGTGGCTGATTTTACAACCTTTTCTGGCACACTTGTTAAGCAAATTGCTGTAGTTCTCAATGAAACACAGTTATTAAGCAAATCCAGCTTCCTCCATTGACTTTGCTTGTAGAAGTTGGAAGTCACAAACGTTGATCACCTTGGGACACTGCGATTTCATACATACATGTCAGTTGCCAAGTGCCCAAATTATGATCACATGACTATGGGGTTATAAGTGTGAGGATTGGTCAAAACTTTTTTTTCCCAATGCATTGTAACTTCAGTCAGTCAATAAATAAATGGTTGTAAGTTGAAGACTATCTGTATCAATAGTGGTTCTTTGAGTCCCCCAGTTTCAAGGCCTCTAAGAAAATCCCCCAAAAGAGACTAATTTTCTCTCAACCTAAAATTACACATGGCCCTCGAATGACATGCCAGATTCTATAAAATAATTTATCACCTTTAAACATGTTATGAATGGTGAAGAAAAGTCAACCTGATACCATTCAGGAAGGATAGGACTGACCTTGGTTCTTTCCTATTAGATTACAGAAAAAAAGGCATGCTCAGTTTTGTAATTGAAAATGAGGTCCCTTTTTTGCCCCCAAGAGTAATAAAGTATAATTAAAGATAATTTGATACCATTAGCAGTTACAAGCTTTTCAGGCTTTAACAGATTTGTGACTAAACTTGAAGCATCAATGATATATAAAAAATTGTAAATCAAGATTTCTGTTGACTAATAATGAGTCACATTGTATATGGTTTATTTCTGTTGACAGCAATTTAACAGCAGTAGCTATAATGATGCCTTTTTGGAGTGAAATATATACCTGGAAAATCTGAATTAGCACCTAGAGTGTCAAACAATGAGGCCAAGAAACAAAACTCTGAAAATTGAAAAATCTGACCAACATGGACTTTCTGTAGCCAAAGGAATAGCTTGTTTACTTCACTTCCACAAATTTAATTGAGGAAGGGAAAAGAACATAAATATTTAACCTTTCAAGAAACTCAGACACTGGCTGAGTTGCAAGCTGAAAACTGATATGCTTTTTAAAGCAGGCATACACAAAACAGGTCACAGTCTTGGTCTGACCTTATTGCAAAATCAGATAAATACCTGTACAGCTAAAATGTTATAAAGTTGGCTTTTTCATATGTTGCCCAAAAACACGGTTTGGAATGGAACACTTAGGAATCCCATGTTTCCCAGAAGTACAAATAAGACTCAAAGAGTTGAGAAAAGCATAAGAAAAAGAGTTGGTATTTTAAGTGTTCTAATATTAAAAACAGGTAACACTGCAAAGAGTTTTTTTCCCCCCTTCAATTATGAAGTTTGAGACTTAGTGATAATCAGGATATCCAAGATCTTGAACACACACACAAGTCTCAGACATTTAACATGACTTCAGCAATTGGAGGGAATTGCATTTAAACTATACCCTTCAGGAAAATGCTTAATATAGTTTCACACAACTCAACCTGGCCTTTCAAAGAACCTGCCAAATTTAGCTCTGACAAATTAATGGGGAGCTTTACTTTAATTTATAAAGTAAAAAGTTAAAAAAGCATCACCCATAGATAAATTCAGCATTCTCTAACTTGGTACCCCCTGTATTTCCTGGACTACAGTTCTATCATCCCAACGTGTATCTTCCTTAGGAAAACAATAATCATAGTCTAACATGCTGGGAAAGGCTGACTAATTCATCCAGTTTGGCAAATTCTTGCATCCACACAGCCATGCTAAATCTTTGGCCAAAGAGAAGATTTGAATTGGCTGGATCATCATACTACTAAGAATACTGAAAAGGCTGGAGGGGAAGAAAAGACAGTCATTCACAGTGATATGTGTACTGTTGATGAATTAATCTTCGGGACAGCAGTGAAAGAATTGAGAAAGCAATGGGTCCCTCTTGAAGGAGACAGTTATTCCAGCCATCATAGCAATCAAGGCAAATCCTGGAAGCTGTAGTTCAGCAATATAATAATATAGATTCCTATTTTGTTCAAAGTCATATAAAAACGTATATAGTTCACAAAATTGCATAAGCCAGTTTACTGCCTTAAGGATTGTCCATATTTCTGTTTTCTGACCATTTATAATTCAGTGGACCAATCCATTTAAAAATGTGATTCAGGAAAGCAATCATAAACTTTCTTTTGTGTACCTCATTCTTTGATTTTTCAAGCACAAGATAGTCTCATGCCGCACTAATCATTTCTTTGAAGGCTATGCACAAGTATTATGAAGCAAATTATTTAAAAAAAAACACTAAGTTACTTTTAAAGCCAGAATCTTCTTGTATCTTGTGATTTTTAGACCAATTTAAACTCCAGCATTTCACACATATACCCACAGCTACCATCCAATTCTGCTCTGATCTTCATAAAGGTCCAAGTATGCAATTGCTAGAGATCAGAACAGCAAAAAGGACGCTATTCCAGGCTGAAAATTCAGATAAGAAATCATACATATTAAGAAATGACTTTAGTCATATTAGAACTGTGTTCAAATTAGTTATTTGCTACAATGTAGTGTTTCCTTGGTATTTCCTATTCTGGATCAAAACTATAAACCAAAAACTTAAAGAGTGAAGAAATTAAAAAACCCGGTTTCCATTCTTTGCTAAATGTCATGCTATTAAGACATTGCTCAACATTCAAACCTATTTACAATCTTAAATATTTACTTTACAACACATCCTTTTCTGAAAACAAAGATTAAGAATCCTTTACACTTCTTTCTCAAACACAGCATTCTTGGCAAAGTGTGATAAGCAACTATGTTTAGGGAGTGAAGATAGCACAACTATCCACCAGTAGATTTTAAAACATGTGCATGCTTTGAAGAAAACAATCCCCAAAGCATTCCTTAAAAATTATATTGAATTTCTGTAAAAAGAAATGATAATTAATTTCAGGAACACATAAAAATTCAGCCCTCATAGTAACCAACTCTGACTAAAATAAATATCATGGAACACATCTACCAACAAAGAGTACCTTTAAAACGTGCCAATTTTAAATGTGTTTCATTCCCCCTCCCCTTAGCCTATCTGCCAAGCAGACAAAAACAGGAAGGAAGGAATATCTGAGTCTTGATGCCATTCTCATCCAGCGTAAACCTGAGGTTGAAGTGGAGGGGGCAGTTTGTCATTTTCAACATTTTCAGAGTCAATGGCCGCCAAGGCTGGGTTTGAGGCTTTAATCTCCAAAGGGTACTTCTCCACAATCTCCTGGACTTCCTTGGTGATCCCATCAGTCCAATCAATAAGGTCCCTCTCAAGCTTTTTGGCCTCACTGACAATCCTCTCCTGCCTCTCATTCAGTTGTGAGAGGAGACCAAGATTCCTGTACATTTGGCGCATCCCCACACATACATTGGCTGGCCAGTTCTCAGGTTCTTGTTTCCTTGGAGAGGTCTGGCCAGACATATAGCGGTCAAAGTCTTCCTGGCTCAGATTTAAGGACTGAGCATCCAACTTTTCTATGAAGGCAACAGCACAACACTGCAAAAGCAAAGAGTTTAGTTTTTCAGGTTGCATAAGGTTAACATCAGCTCCATTCATATGCAAACTATTTGATGTGACACTTAAAATATGTTATAAACCTTGATAATGAAACTTTTTGTAGAAGATAGTTTAAATTACTACTTAATAACAATAATACCAGTAATAATAAATAATGTCAGTTTATCAAAAATTGTTCCATTTGATCAGGTTTTTTTTGTTGGAGGGCCACAATCTTAATTAGAAATTTACTTATGCATGCATAACTCCCTTTCTGAAGTATATGTTACATTACATATTGCAGTTTGTGTATTCTGATACATGCAAACTTTTATTCATCTTGCAACAGCTGTGTGTATGATAGAGTGAGAGAAAGAGTGAATATGCCCCTCCTAGACTATCATTAGCCATAGAGCAATATCATTAAACTACCTAGAGTCCATGACAATTGAAATAGTAGATAAATGACACAAATAAATATAGAAAAGGCACTGTTATTTTTTAAAACTTCCATGCCTACATTGTTCACATCCTCAAATATATACCATACTTCATGTTAAAGCTAGGTTTGGATTAACAAAACACAATTTTTAAATAATAAAACTTGCATAAAGAGACTATATTGTGGGTTAATATAATGGCCTGGTTAAAAACATATTAATGTCATGGCTGGGTTCTCAACACACAAAGAATAGCTAAGTACACATCTCCACTGTAGGTCACTGTACAAACCCAATTAAAGTTTTTTCTAGTTTTAATTTTAGTTCTGTGCAATAATTCAGTCATACCTGGCTTCCCATTCCTATCTAGCAAACATAGCAAGAATATTGAAAGTTGTTATTGCAGACCTCTTTTTTTTTTAAGTACATGTAGGTTTTATTCCTGGTATTTCAACAGCAGAATAAGACGGTTGGTATTTTTCAATATATTTAATATATTAATTATCTGCATGAACATAGGATGTTAGATTTCCTTGATGTATGTGCATCATACAGCTTCTCCATAGTGCCTCATGACTGTAGGTTCAAGATCCAGAAAACAGGCCACAAATAAGGACACAGAACCAGATGAGCCAAAAATCCAATTCTATATAATGACAATTTCGGATGAGTTGGACGGCCAATAAATTTAAATAAATAATGATGATGATGATCAAGTTCAGCTTCTCTTCCATTAAGAGAAAACTAGAAAAATAGGTTCAGTATCTGACAATATATAGTTCTTCTTCAAATTCCCCTAAAAAGAGAGTTACAATCAAAGACCAACTTACCAGGTTTGTAAAATAATATCCATCCTCCCCGGTCATCAGCCTGCCAGGATTGCAGAATCGAGTAATATACTGAATGTTAGACTGCAGGCGGGGTGGGTTGCCCTTCAGGACAATGTAGATGAGAGTGGGCAAAAAGTCATCAGCTGAAGCTGGTTCAGCCTTTGTGGTCCTGATGGCGTTAAAGATGTGCTTGCTGCAGCTAGTGATGCAGGCTAACTTGTCCCGGGGGACACGCTTCGAGTCCATTTCAATGATGTCTGCAAGAGGAAAACAATCCCAAGAATCAAAGAGGGCTGCATTCCTTGCCAGGGCTCTTTCCACTTTAATTGTCCCACCCTCCATACTTAGTGTTTATCAAATCTTGTACGCTATCTTTCTTTTAAAGGCTAGAAACCAGGAGACTGTGAGTTCTAGTTTCCCCTTAGGTATGAAAACTGGCTGGGTGACTTTGGATCAGTCATTCTCTTTCAGCCCACAACATTAAGTCTGGGTGACAAGATGATTGGTCAATTCCTATTGCAGCCAATGGAACAACATGCAGCTGATCTGGAAAAAAAAAATGGATCCTGCACTGATAGGGAAATACCAGGAAAGGAGAAGAAAAAAAGCCTTATCAGTTAGCAGTCTGCCGTATAAGAAAAAAAATGCAAGATTTAATATAATTAATCCACTGATAAGCCAAATGATCCAAAAATGATTTAGACAATTTTAAATAGTTGGCTACTTAAAAGAATGACATAAAGTGCTATTCTTTCAGGAGGCTTTTCTCTTACGAGTTAAAAGGAAAAAGGAATGCCTTGAAAATGCTGCTGGCTGCACTATTATCATTTTTCCTTAAAATATATGTCTGTCCTAAAATTGTTTTATAGCTTATATAAGACTCTGCAGGGGATTCAAATGATTGACAGTTAAAGGTACAGTTACAATGAACCGGGTTATTTATTTATGACAGCTCTGAATGATGAACCCTCAGTTACTGTATTTAGCCTTCCATATGCAGGCAGTATAAAACATTAACAATAATTTTTATAGCACTGGAGTAACACAACTAAACATCTAAGTTCAGACAGCTGCTGAATGACAATTTTTCAGTTAATGACACAAGATTGTGAGTTGCTGAGAGTTATAGATAAGTCACATCTGAATGGCCATCAATTCATAATCCCAACTATAGAATAAGATCTTCTCAAGTCTCAAGCCAGAACTAGAAGGGACAGAAGGCTTAATGACCCAGATTTTTGGCCTTGAGGAAATCAATTGCTATGAAAATATTTAATGGCAAAAGGAGACTTATTCTACAAGGAGTTTTAAAGAATTCCAGGCAATTATTCCAGGAAGAAGTGAAAGATATGTAAGGAAGAAAAAGGAGAGGGCAGGAAGAATTCCTTAGAAATTAGGGACACCAACTACCTACGTCTGTACAAACCTAGTGGGCCAAAGTATTCTTCTAAACAGTTAAGTAGTGAGTGTGAATAATTTCCACTTCATTCCCATTAAATTCCCATTAAAAAGTCCTTCCTGGGCGGGGAGGATGAAAAGAGAATGAAGCAGGTAGTACTCTCATATCACTCTGAATTCTGGTTCTACACCCGTTGGATGTAGCCAACATTACCCTTGCAATATTATTCTTACATATTTTCATACTAACATGTATATTGCCAAGCAGAAAAGCTAACAAATGGTAATATAGGTTTCACTTTTTATGTATGAACCAGCCACACGAGAAATGTATTATCCCATGATATATTTGTTGTTTTTTTAAGAAATCACTCCTGAACAAGATTTTCACAAAAAAAGAAATGTAAGTACCACAGGCTAAATTCACATTCTTCTTACTAGCCTTCTAATACAAGACAAGTTTGCTCCTGGGATTGAGCTGGTGATTTTTTTTTTTACTATGGTGAAAACATTCAAGTTCAATAAACATCCCCTCTCCCAACCCATCAGCCCTTTACATACCCGTGATAGCTTTCACAACTACATCCGAGACTTCAGGGATTTCTTCATTGACAGGAACACAAAGCATTTGTGGAGTAACCCAGTGCAAAGCTCTGCCGGTTGATTTGAAAGTGAGAGGGGGGGAAAAAATCACTATTGAGATCTTTAAAACAATTTAACATGTCAAGACTAAAATAACAGAACTCTGTGCCCAAAAAATTGCATCCTGGGAAACAAAAGCAAAGAACAAATATTTAGTTACTTAAATAATTTGTCTGCTTTTATTTCTTTATTTAATTTCTTATTGCATACATCCTAAACCACCTCGCTCAAGTCATACGGGGTTTTAGAGACCAATATCAATGTCATGGGAAATCCATTCTTAGGCACGATTTTAAATATTTTTGGAGGTACCCAAAACCAATCATTCTGAAAGTTAGTAGCAGATTTGCTTTAAGTCATCTGTAGATTATGACTGGAAAATAAAAAGAAACTATCTGGTTTTATATATTTGACTGCCAAAACTGGGAATCTGTAATCTGTAATCTGATTCAGAGAACAGAGGTAGTCCTCAATTTACAACCATTCATTTAGTGACCATTCAAAGTTACAATGGCACCAAAAAAAGTGACTTACGACTGGCCAATGAAAGAAGCTAATCTGATTATCTAATTAGTTTGTCAACCCACATGACTCACTTAACAACTGCAGTGATTTGTTTAACAACAAGGGCAAACAATTGAGCCCAACCCACTTAACAGCCACCCTGCTTATTAATGGAAATTCTGGTCCCAATTGCGGTCTTAAGCCAAGGACTACCCATCGTTAGGAAAAGCTTTTCACTTCAGTACCAACTCTATTGGCCTTTATGAAGCCTAAGAAATAAACGTTAACATTGGCGTAAACCTTTCCCCAATGTGCTTCCATTCATCTATTTACATGTAACTTTGTATGAGGCAACAGCTCTCTTGTCATCTCCACTGATGCATTCTTACAGACAGAAAAGGTTTCATGAATCGAAAACCTAATTACAAACACATACATTATTTTTCTTGATGTGTAACAATGCATAAAATTAGCTCCTCGTAAGATCTTGTTCTTCCTCTATGCCCTACAAATTGAATGACTTCAGTTGACCTTATAACATGCAATATTGTTTTCATTTGAGTCAAAGACTATATTGGCCACTGACTACCAACCCTCTTTTCTTTTTTTATGGTATATGCCAATATTTTGTGTATGTAAAAGTCCAAAAACATTCAATCCTTAAGGAGGCACCATCTGTTGCCAAAGAGCTCTCTATATGTCCTAGCCCTTGATTAGTTTGGGGCCAGTCTCACTCTGTACTATTCGTTTATTTTCCTCTCAAAAGTATATTTTAAAATTAAAGTATTTCATTACGACTGGATATACATATATCCAGTTGTGTGTGTGTGTGTGTGTGTGTGTGTGTGTGTGTGTGTGTGTGTGTGTGTATATATATATATATATATATATATATATATATATATATATATATATATATATATATTTGTTTTCTGAGGTTTTCGCAGGTGTTTGTATGTAGGTCTTTGGTTGTTCGGGTTTTCTCCTGCGTAAAATTGGAAGTGTCTTGGTGACGTTTCGACGAAGTCCCATTCGTCATCTTCAGGCTGGTGCTTTCAGCTTCGTGCTCCATCTTCATGGTGGCACGAAGCAAACTGACACCCACCATGAAGATGAGGCACAACCATGAACACGAAGCCAAAAAATAGCAATGCAGTTCACCATTTTAAACCACCCTGCAACTCAGACTAACCTGAGCACAACAAAGCCCCCACCCAAACAGAACACTCCCCCAGCTAATCAGAGCACAGCCAACCCCCCAGCCAATCAGAGCACAGCCAACCCCCCAGCCAATCAGAGCACAGCCAAGCTCCTAACCAATCAGAATACACCTCCATCCAATCAGAACACAGCCAAGCTCTCATCCAATCAGTTCATACCCCCACTGGCAGTTAAAAGGAGGAAACAGCTACAATCACACATTGTTCCTAGAAGCACGAAGCCGAAAGCACCAGCCTGAAGATGACGAATGAGACTTCGTCAAAACGTC
The DNA here is from genome assembly GCF_016545835.1 of Crotalus tigris. NCBI lineage: Eukaryota > Metazoa > Chordata > Lepidosauria > Squamata > Viperidae > Crotalus > Crotalus tigris. The sequence continues at coordinate 8,122,559 of NW_024096758.1, read as the reverse complement.
GCCAAGACACTTCCAATTTTACGTGGAAGAAAACCCGAATAACCAAAGACCTACCTACCTACCTACCTACCTACCTACCTACCTACCTACCTACCTACCTACATACATACATACATACATATATATATATATATATATATATATATATATATATATATATATATGGTACGAATAAAATACGAACACCAGGAGAATATAAATATAAAAATATACTTTACTAAAAGCTGCCAAGGTTTCGTTTGGAAACTCCAAACATCATCAGGGCTAAGGACCCATTAAACAATAATGACTTAAATGGGTTTTGCCAGCATCTGCAAAACCCATTTAAGTCATCATTGTTTACTGGCTCCTTAGCCCTGATGATGTTTGGAGTTTCCAAACGAAAGCTTGGCAACTTTTAGTAAAGTATATTTTTATATTTATATTCTCCTGGTGTTCGTATTTTATTCGTACCATAGACATGCCCAGGAGTCGTATTTTTATGCAAATACGAACACCAGGAGAGTATAAATATAAAAATATACTTTACTAAAAGCTGCCAAGCTTTCGTTTGGAAACTCCAAACATCATCAGGGCTAAGGAGCCAGTAAACAATGATGACTTAAATGGGTTTTGCCGGCATCTGCACCCAGGAGTCATATTTTTATGCAAATTTTCCAATATATATGTGTGTGTGTGTGTGTGTGTGTGTGTGTGTGTGTGTGTGTGTGTGTGTAGGTCTTTGATTATTCGGGTTTTCTCCTGCGTCAAATTGGAAGTTTCTTGGTGACGTTTCGACGAAGTCTCATTCGTCATCTTCAGGCTGGTGTTTTCGGCTTCATGCTTCTAGGAGCAAGGAATGTATATTTGCTCCTAGAAGCACGAAGCCAAAAACACCAAAAATTCAAGTTGCTAGTGCTAGTGTAGATGTTTTTAAAAGCTTCTTTATTCAGACCACAAATTTAATATGGGCTATTCTGATAATTGAGGATTGGCATGGCGTTCCGCCAAGGAAGACAGTGAAGTGAAATATTACACAGCATAAATGGCCTAAAAACAGTAAAAGTGGTGATTCCCTGTTAGCAATAATGCAGCTTTTTAAAAGTCCAATCACCTCAAAGAGAAACCTAAGAGAAAAGCCTGCTACAGCCAGAATCATCCAGGTACAAGTAGGTAACAAATGTTAATGGATCTTGCATCTAAAGAGGAGAAACTAGTCCTAAAGTCAAACCTGATTCTTCTCTGGACAGCCAAATCTTTCTTCTCATCCTCCGTAGTTTCTGGGCAGAAAACGTATTTATACAAGCGGGTCATTATGTATTTCTCCACTTGATCCGTCACTTTTTCCACCTTTTCTGGAGGCACTGAAAAAGACACAAAGACGAACAAACAAATTTTTGTAATGATCACAGACTACATGACCGTACTGACTATACATCAATTAAAAAGCATAAAAGCTATATTATAGTCTTAAAAAAATGAAAAGTTAGAAGATATACGATTTATGCATTAAAACAGAAAGTATGTTTGTGTGTTTGTCTGTCTGTATCTATGTATACACACACAGATAATACACACACACACAATACACTTATATATAAAAACAAGAGTCTAAAAGAAGAGCTAGGAACATTAGGGGAGACTGGGGGAGCATAAAAGGCTTGTATGAGAAAAATATATCAAATTTCAGAGTATTCTAACAGAGAGTTCTAACACATCCAGCTTCTTCCTCATATCATCACAGCAATTGTTTTAAGGTTAGATAATCTGCCATTTTTAACCTCCTTTTATTAAAACATCACCTACATCAGATATTATTTGAGAGCCAGTATGATGTAATAGTTAAGGGGTCGGACTAGAAGCTGGGAAACCCAGGTTCCAACGCATCCTTAGGCATGGAAGGTAACCTGGACCAGTCATCCCTCCAAGTCCAAGGAAACTGAAAATCAAAACCCTCATTGCATCATTCATTGATAAACTTTGCTATAAATACGAGGTGAGCACAGTGCAAACTAAGCCAGCAACTAAATGGAGCCCTATAACTAGGCGGGAAAAATGCCAATAAGAACCTAACAGAACATTCTTCATTCTGTAGCCAAAGATTCCCTAGCAACACATCCAGTGAAAGTAGAGAAGCTTTTTTCACAAAGATGTTTAGTTTTATCCAGAAAAAAATAGACCTCCTGCTTTGTTTGTCTCCAATATCTAGATACAAGTGGTCCTCAACTTACAATCACAATTGAGCCCAAAATTTTCATTGCTAAACAAAGCAGTTAAATGAGTCATGCCCCATTTTATGATTTTTTTTGCCATGGTTGTTCAACGAATCACCACAATTGTTAAGTGAATCGTGCAGTTTTTAAGTGAACCTGGCTTCCCCCATTGACTTTGCTTGTCACAAGCTCCCAGGTCCTTGGATGCTGTAACCATCATAAACACCTGCCAGTTGCCAAAGCACCTGAAGTCTGATGATGTGATTGTGGGGATGCTGCAACGGCCTTATATGTGAGAACTGGTCATGTCACTTTTTTCAGTGTCACTGTAACTTCAAACGGTCATTAAATGAATGGTTGTAAGTTGAGGACTACCTGTATATCTGAAGGTTCATTTGTACACATTTCCACACAGATAGTCCCTTAGTTAAAACCATTTGTGTAGGGACTATTAGAAGTTACAACAACACTGAAAAAAAGTGACTAATGGTCATTTTTCATGCAACCACTGCAGCATCCCCATAGTCTTGTGATCAAAATTCGGTCGCTTGGCGACTGACCTGTAATTATGATGTTGCAATGCCCCAGTGTCCCGTAATCGTCTTTTGTGAACGGCTGACTAGCAAAGTCAATGGAGAAACCAGATTTACTTAACAGCCATGTTACTAACTTAACAACTGCAGTGATTCATTTAACAACTGAGGCAAGAAAGATTGTAAAATGGGCAACACCCACTTAACTGTCTTGCTTAGCGGTGGAAATTTTGGGCTCAATTGTGGTCATACGTCGAGGACTACCTGTATCTGTTCAACCCCCTTTTAATAAAAATGCAACTTGAGGATTCTAGAAAGGCTGGGTTCAGGACTTTTGATCCTTGTGGACTAGCCTTCATCCATACTGCATTGGTGGAGGATATCTTCTTTGTAAGACAGGGACCAAAATGTGTTCCCCAGCATCATCATTGAGGCAAAAGTCCCCCCCCCCCTCCAAGTCCACTCCAAGCACAGGTATAAAGAAGCACATCTAAAATTGTATCCATAATGTGCATTACCCTTATCTCCTCCCAGTTCTGTAAATAAAATGGGAAAATATGTCAGAACAATACCTTTCCAGCGAGTCTGTAGCTTATCTGCCACGTTCTGATAGAGGCTCTGAGCATATTCAGACTGTTCCTCAATACTCAACTCCTACAAAGAGAAATCAGTCACATGTGTGAGAATGGGTAATGTCCCAGATTTGAGAGCTCATAAAATCCAAGTACATATTATTATGTTGATTGTCCATATGGGGACCAGACTCTTTCTTCCATCCTATGGCTGCCCTATAGTTCAATGGAGGTCCCAATCTTACAAATAACACACTGAACTCTTCACAGAACCAGACAGCACAATGCAGACACTAGAGGCTGCATATCTTTTTCCAGTTCCTTTATTTTCAGGTCAATCAGTAACTTTAATAAGGTTCTCAGAGAAGATGAAAAACATTTACGATCCAGGAAGAAGGAGAGGTTATGACAGGGGAATCAGTGCTAGGGAATGTCAGAAAATATTTAATTATACAAACATTTCTCCACAAAAATGGCACACGAGAAAATCTAAGCTTTAGCAATCCTTCCTTCCTTCCTTCCTTCCTTCCTTCCTTCCTTCCTTCCTTCCTTCCTTCCTTCCTTCCTTCCTTCCTTCCTTCCTAATTTATATTCTGCCAATCTATTAAATTGTGATATTTATTTAAATGTCTCTACTCCACAAAATTTTATAATACCATAGCCTGCAGCATCATCTGGGCAATTTCTAAGCTACTGATTGTAAGTAGAATTGTATACAGTTTGCTCATTTCATCCGTATAGTAAACACACTTCCATATTTCTCAGAAGGAAAGATGGCTCTATGCACACTAGAAGACAGATTAGAAAAAACTTTGCTCCCTGCATTTCTGTGTTGTGAACAAATCTAAAATGACTCTGTTTAAAAAGTAAATTACAGGTAATACTCAATTTACGACCATCCCAGAATTTCCATTGTAAGTCATGATGGTTTTAAGTCAAAGCACCCACAGGATCAACACATTTATACAATCTTTTTTGCAGCAAACATAAAGCAAATGCAACAGTCATTAAGAGAGTCCATTTACTCCTATGCATATTTGTTGCCAGAAATCTGTCCCAAGGACTGGAAACCAGCAAAAATCATTGTAAATCATGGCCACATAACTACAAAATGCTGCAACCAATTGCCAAACACCCAGTCATGTGACTGCAGGAGTGTGTGTATGTGTGTGTGTGTTTGCCACCATTGGACCTTCAGAACTGGGTCATAAGTACCTTGGGGGGGGGCATCATAACTTCAAACAGTTGCTAAGTGACTGGTCATTAAGCAAGGACTACCTGTATTTGGGCAAAAACCTCCCCTTAATCTTCTTTCACATAAAAACAATATAATTTTCTCCTTCTTTAAAGATAATGCTTATGGATAACTTCCCAAGCAGATCATAACTGAAGATCAATGAATATCCTACCTTCTATTTTTTTATTATTATTATTATTTGCTATCATCACCATGAAAGGCGCTTGATGCTCTACTTCCAGAATTTCACTCTTGCAGAGAAAACCCCAAATGAGTCACCAAGGCCAACAAACTCCTCACTTACCCGCTTGCGATGCATTGTGTCCAGGAATAGTTTGCATTGCTTGTAGACCTCCTGGCCAGGCTTATTGTAGGTCTTAAGAAATTCAATGAAGTCCTTGGACACTCTGTCAGTTTCAATGCTGACCTGCCTACTGATAGAAGGACTAGGCGCCTTGGCTTCTGGAACTTCTACAAAAAGAGGGAATAGAACACTGTTGGTCTATACCTTCTTGGTCAGAGGTATATTATGAGTGACAGAGGAAAAGAAGAAGCCATTTATTGTAGAAAAAAACACTCTGCACACAACACTTGAAGGCTTATTTTTTACTACTTGTAAGCTAAACTAGAATTTGCTGCTAATAAGACTTTCTCAGATGGAAACTACAACCTCAGATGTCTGCTGCATGACAGACACAATTTATCAAGAGTCAATTTTCTCCAGGTATCAATGTTTAATCAGACCTTTGCCCATGTCCTACTATTTTAGTAAAGTGGCTGGTTATAGCAATTAACTAACACATACTACTTATCAAATCCATTCTAAGAGGCAATATATATAAGCTGCAATCTTCCATGTATCACTGTGACAAATCTTGTAAAGTGTTTACGGAAGTAACATAAGGGACTCCATTAATCTACTATCACTTGTAGCATTTTTTGGAAACACTGCTTCTATCTTTGCTCAAGCTGCCATAAATTTAAAAGCTACAGCTATAGGACTATTTTAACACCTTCTGTTTCCAAGTAGGCACTTTATTTTGTTAGTTCTATCATTTAATTGAAATGTACAAGAACCTGGTTAATGGGATGTAGGTTAGAATAGGGACAGGCACCTTTGGGGGGGGGCAGCAAGCACCTTCAGAATATTTATAGCGGATTGTGGATACTCTCAATGTTGGCTACTGTAAAGGAGTAACCTAATCCCAAAACATGTTGACCAAAAGATAACCTAATAAGCTGTTCACTGCTGTTTTATAGGTTCCAAAATACTCTGTACCATCAAAGTGGTAATTTCTCTCTCTGTCTCTTCCCCACCCTTTTTTTTCTGGAAAGGCAGACATACTTCCAGATACAGATAGTCCTTGATTTACAACAGTTTAGTGACCGTTCAAAATTACAACAGCACTGAAAAAAGTGACATGACCATTTTTTCACACTTACAACCATGCAGCATCCACATGGTCACATGATCAAAAATTTGGATACTTGGCTACTGATATTTATGGCGGTTGCAGTGTCCCAGGTTCATATGATCAGCTTTCGCGACCTTCTGACAAGCAAAGTCAATGGAGAAATCAGATTCATTTAACAACCGCATTACTAACTTAACAACTGCAGTGGTTCTCTGAACAACTGTGGCAAGAAAGGTCGTACAATGGGATAAAATTCGCTTAACAACAGAAATTTTGGGCTCAACTGTTGTTGTAAGTTGAGGACTACCTGTATTGAATTGTACCCATCAAACATTCTTATCTTGTAAGAATAGCTGTATGGCTTGTATGGGGCATGCTTATGAATAAATGAATCTAATAATTAAAAGCAGTGTTAAAGGCTTGTGCTGTGCTTTGAAAAATGGCACTTTCTCATTTAATTTTTATTTAAAACAAAGATATAATTTCAGAAAATATAATATATGGCAGATGTACATTATCATCAAATAATCAAAACATCTACATTAAATTATGGTAAGGGATTAAAAGAGACCTTGAAAGATGGAAGAACCTAAAGCTATCTTGATTAGAATATATTACAATTATTAAAAAGAATGTATTATCAATTTATTTCAAATGGCACCAATCAGAATTTCAGAGAGCATTTAACAAGAATGGAGGTAATTGCAGGAAATCATATGGCTTAGGACAGTGGTGGCGAACCTATGGCACGGGTGCCAGAGGCGGCACTCAGAGCCCTCTCTGTGGGTACGCGTGCCGTTGCCCAGTCCTAGGCCTTCAGCTGGGTTTTATAAAACCTTTTCACTTTAGGCCTCCGCTGCCGTGTTCAAAAAAAAAAAAAAAGGTTCAATCAGTCAATTTCAATTTTTCGCGGGGGAAAACAAAGATCTTGCAAAGTTGGAATTAATTGAACTTTTTAGTCCCACCCTGTCTGCCGTTATCACAGTCACGCCCACCCAATGGGCCACACCCACCCAATTGGCCACACCCAACCAATGGGCCAAACCCATCCGACACTCGACGATGCATAAGTGGGTTTTGGGTTGCAGTTTGGACACTCAGTCTCTAAAAGGTTCGCCATCACTGGCTTAGGAAAAGACTTAAAATCAAACAGAAAATCCTGGAAGATTGCAAAGGGAGAGGCGGCATTGATCTTCCAAATTTTAAAGTGTATCATAAAGGCAGCTTCCTCTCATGGATAACAAAGTAGATAAAATCTCCGAAAAGCAGATTGGCAATATTGGAAAGAGCTGACTTAGCCAATGTTCTTCACAGATACTTATGGTACAGAGATAAAAAGAGGGACAAAAACTTAAAAGGACATATTATTCAAAATTTGATAAAAGTATGAATTTCCACAAGGAATAATAAGCTCAAAAAATTTCACCTCTAGCTTCTCCTTCAAATCTTTTTCATGTTGGAGATAATTACAGCAAGAAAAATATAATTACATATGTAGATATGGTTCGCTCAGATTCTACAAATAGACTAAAAATACAGCAAGTGCTACTTAGCGAAGGCTGGAATCCACCATTGTTGATGTATTTTCAAATAGTCAGGGGATACAATTAAATCTCAAGAAGGAAGGGGGGGGGCATTAAGAAAAACAGAATTTGAAATGTTAATACAAACCCGATACCACCTGTTAGGGCATTTTATATTATGTAAACTTTTACTGAAATATAACACTGAGACATAACAAACAAAAAAAATGGATGCAAAACTTTAAAGAATAGTTAGAACACAACAATGGGAAGAATTATGGACCTTATCTATAAAGCCCACACTAAATTATAACAAGAAAGGAAGAGTGGTATATAATATTTTACAGATGGTGTACAACTTCATCAGTAACATCTAAGATAGACAGATCATACTATAATAAATATTAGAAATGTCATGAAACAGAAGGAATAATAATAATAATAATAGTAATAATAAAGTTGGAAGGGACCTTGGAAGTCTTCTAGTCCAACCCCCTGCTCAGACAGGAAACCCTGTAACATTTCAGATAAATGGCTGTCATTAATTGTTCTCTATCTGTCACAAAATTTCTCCTTAGTTCTAGGTTGCTTCTCTCTTTGATTAGTTTCCATCCATTGCTTCTTGTCCTGCTTTCAGGTGCTTTGGAGAATAGCTTGACTCCCTCTTCTCTGTGGCAACCCCTGATATATTGAACACTGCTATCATGTCACCCCTCATCCTTCTCTTCATTAAACTAGAGTGACATACCCAATTCCAGCAACCGTTCCTTATATGTTTCAGACTCCAGTCCCCTAATCATCTTTGTTGCTCTTCTCTATACTCTTTTTGAAGTCTCAACATCTTTTTTTACATCGTAGTGACCAAAACTGGATGCAGTATTCCAAGTGTGACCTTACCAAGGCATAGTAAAGTGCTATCAGCACTTCACCTGATCTTGATTCTATCCCTCTGTTAATGCAGCCTAGCACTGTGTTGGCTTTTTTGGCAGCTGCAGCACACTGCTGGCTCATATTTAAGTGATTGTCCACTAGGACTCCGAGATCCCTCTCACAGTTGCTACTATTGAGCAAGATACCACCTATACTATACCTGTACATTTGTTTTTTCTTGCCTAAATGTAGAACCTTACTTTTTTCACCATTGAATTTCATTTTATCAATGATATTGAATGTCTAACTCTAATGTTTTTAAAACATATTTGCTTTCTATAATACTCTGTGACATTGTTCACCATAAATTTAAAGTATATTCTTTTTGTCCTTTACAGCAATATTTTATATACATATAAAAGTTATGTTTAAAATTTTTCATTGCCTATTTCCCTCGAGCTTGAATCAATTATCATATTTTTCACCACAGAAATATCATTTCATATAGTACAAATTCAAATAATACAATCGTTTCCTGTGATTCATTAATTGCACTAATGGAGATGTACCTGAAGGGGAAAATAGCAGGTGTATAAAAAGGAAGAAATCAGAAACCCAATGGGTTTTTTATTATTTTCTGGGGTGTTTTTTTTTCTACTTTTTGTTGTTTTAATTCTTCTTATATATGCTCTGCACATCTATTTTTCCTTTCATTAACATGACACAGACACACATTAACAATACAATGGAGATTTTGATATTAAATAATCAGCAAGGCAAAAACTTTTATTATATAACAAATCCTTTCATGCACATCACAGTTTTTTTTTCAATGTTATATTCAACTTTAGATGAAAAAGCAAATAATTGAACAATAGTTAAGTCCCAACAATTTCATTGTTAGCTGCTCCCTTAAAAACTCTTTATAATGGAGATAATTACAGTAAGAAAAAGTGTAATTACATACACAGTTAGGGTCCACCCCGATTTTATTTATTTGGACTTGCAGGATCCAATCTGGGTCGGTCACCAGGACCAGAGGTTTAGTCTTCCGAGCTTTTGGACTCATGCTGGAGCCCATCCTCAGGAAACTCCTCTCTACATTCCGGTTGAGAGAAGTTCCCCACAGATGGGGCCTCCAGCACAAGTCCAAAAGCTCAGAAGACTAAAACCTCTGGTCCTAGTGACCAACCAAGATTGGACCCTGCAACATTATCCTGGGACACATATATTTGGACATTTTTTTAATCCCACTTTTATTAATTATACTCAAGGTGGCGAACTTACTCCTTCTTCTTCCCATTTTTCCCCATAACAACAACCCTGTCAGAGGGATTATGCTGGTCCAAATAAATCCAGCCAGCATTCATACTGAAGATCACAAGAATATAGTAGATTAAAGACCCAGCAAGAATTACCTGGTGAAGGACCAAACATAGCATTTAATTTTTTTAATTAATTTAAAATAAGAATAAATTCAGTAGCACAGGAAGCCCGAAAAGGAGGTGTTAACAGGCACCATATTGCCCATTCCGCAATTTAGTATATGTCGAGGGAATATCATGGAAAGCAGCAAATGAGCCTATATTAGCCAAACTATTCAATGAATGATGCATCCACTGGAAATACTGAAGATGAGTCTTTGACATGACAGGTAATAAAAGGGGCAATGAAATGCAAGAATGTCAATTTTGTTGACTATAAAATATCTAGCAAGGTCTATGGATCTAATTTATATTCAGTACACTAATGTATTTGAATACATCCCTATCCTAGGTTAAAATGCATAGTATTTGGAGCCCATCCAAAAAGAAACAAAACACAAGACTAAAAAGGTTGTTTCATCTAAACAGCAGCACCCACCTTTCAGTTGGCTAACCAGAGCTATTCAGAATGAAGCACACAAGATGCAAATGTAGCAGGATGAAGGAAAAGAAGCAGGAGACAAAAAAAAATAAAACACAAAAAATTTTAATCAGCACCTCACAAATGCAAGCCAAACACTAATGCATCTAACATAGAGAACTAATGATTAATGTGAGGACAACAAAGAAAGAAGAATGCTGAAAACATTTATTATGAAAACATGGCAGCTTACTTCACATTTTTCAGCAGGTAGGAATTTATAGGGTTGCTGACAAGTGTCTGGACGCAGAGAAGTCTGATACTGTCATAAGCTGCCATGATTCAGCAGCATACAAATTGAAGAAACAAAGAATACTTGGTTTTCATTATCCATGTGTTCACAAATGATTTGTTACGTGCATATGCAAAAGTTTAAATTCTTTTTAAAATTTTAAGAAATGCAATCATTCACATGGTCATTATGATGGCAGGTTACTATACTCTTGGGTTCATCCTATGTGCTAGCGCAAAAAATCAAAACTATAACTGAGGCGTATGCGAGTATTTCAATCACACTTTTACTGTATTTTCCTTTCCTTCTTCAATTAATTTAGCTATAACAAGAGATACTTTCTACTGATACAACACAATACACATCTTCTATTGATGACTTGGAACAATCTAATTGGCTTGCTTCCAAACACTCAAGGAACCCCAAGACTATAACTCCTAGCCAGTATGAAGTAATGCTGCAGACAGACTCAAGGCTGGGTCCAAAGATCCCAGATCTTATACAAGATTTGATTAAGCAACTGCAAGAGTTAAGTGGCTTTTAGCTAAGCTGCATATTTTATGCAAGGGATGGCAGCCTTGTACTCAATATCTATCTATCTACAGTATTTTGGCAGACTACATGTCCACAATCTTAGGCTTATATAATTCTTTTTATATTTCCATTTCAAAAGAAGAAACAGATTCCAAAACAAAGCTTGCATTGCTAAACAGAAAAAGGAAAACTATGCTGTTTTCCAGTATTTCCTAGGACAATTATTAATTCCACATGCCTAAAATTGTTCTGGAAGAGCAAAAAAACCAAACATACAAAAACAAAAAGGTCAAAGTCATGAAAATGTCCAGCAGAGCCACTATAAATGGCTTTTTAAACACCACTGGTTTTCAATTCCTGCCGGGAAAAACTAATCACAACATTTGCGGGGTACATGATCCAGTTCTGCAACTATGACCACTGCAAACTATGGTCAAAGTGTGCTACACCAACCTAGGGTGCAATAAAATGAAAAATGACTTGAAAATACGCACAGAGGAGATCAGCAACCTATTACACTTGATATCGAATTGAAGCCTGTGGATACACAGGTAGGATATCTTTCACTGCCTGATAACAAACAGTGAGATGACTATCTTTTTATAAGCATGGTTGAAAGTCAGACCTTTGTTCTGATCGACAGGGAAAATGGATCCAGCAACAAAAATGTTATAGTTATATTAATGACATACTTCAACTATTTTCCAACAAGGAAAATATTATAAAAGGCAAATAATAAATTAATGGTACATGTTACTAGTCTGTTACATTACTTAGAATGGCAAGTCCTTGGTCAGAGGCTACATATTATTCATTAGAAGATGCTTGAGGATACACAAGGGAGATATATGGCTTTCGTGCCCCACTGATTCTATAATCCCATGCAATGTAGCTGGCTGTTTTGGAAAACAGGCCATTATATGAGATATAGCTTGACCTATACTATGCAAAGCCAGGTAAATGTAATGTATGCAATAATACATGTTTAAATACTAATGATTTAGCCTGATCCACCAGCTATTTTGGTTGTTTTTTAAGCCTAATTCAAGGTGCTTACAAAACCTAATACATTACTTATATATAATCTGCCCTCTGCTCTTTTATCTTCGTTGGCTAACAAGATATGTGTCATCCTTTTAAGCGACTTGCTCCACTGCGTCATGACAACAACAATAGGGTCTAAGATAGCAGGCATGTCAGTCTGATGAAGTTATTGGCTACCACTCATCTGCTTTTATTTATTAGATTTATATTTATATTTTATATAATTATTAGATTCTTGTATGAGTCATATATATATATAGGACTCCCCCCCCCTCAAGTTCTCCCTAGTCCAACAATCCCTGTGAGATAGTTCACTTAGGACAGGGGTTCCCAACCAGGAGTGCTCGCACCCCCTGAGGGTACAAGACAATAGTCTAGGGGATGCGAAAACTTGGCTTTTCAAAATTATAGTGTATATGCATAATTTGTTGCCGTTATTTCAAACTTTTGCAAGGGATGCAAGAATATATCAGAAGTGTTCTAGGGGTGCGGGGTATAGAAAAGGTTAGGAACCTCTGACTTAGGAGAAGCTTCCATGGGTCTCCCAGGTCCTAACCTAACTTTTTAAGCATCACATCTGCTAACTGAAGCTGTCTCATTCCTAGAAACTGAACGACATGTATATTGATAAAATGAATTGCCTTTAGAAGACAAATATAGAAGGTTAAAGTATTCACATCTTTCATGTTAACTTCTGAACCATCCAAATTTCTGCATTATAATTATGCTATCTTCTTCACAGATAAGTGACTGGGACCTGTTGCTGAAATTGGGTATGTCTAGTTTAATGAAGAGAAGGACTAGGGGTGACATGATAGCAGTGTTTCAATATCTCAGGGGTTGCTGTGAACGCTCCAACACTGGAAGTTTTTAAGAAGAGACTGAACAGTCATTTGTCTGAAATGGTATAGGATTTCCTGCCTGAGCAGGGGGTTGGACTAGAAGACCTCCAAAGTCCATTCCAACAATTATTACTATTACTATTACTATTATTCCTCCTACTCCCAGAAAAAGTCAGATTTTTCAGTACTATCAAATATTTAGGTATTCTTCTTCAGCACTATTTTCTTAAAACTCTTGGGCATTTTTATTCAATTCAGTAATTTCTAATAATGCTAGAATACATTTCCTCTTCACAATCTCCATTTAATATATCCTGGCTATTGGAGATACTATTTATCTGGAAGACTGCAAGTTGGGGAAGGTTGCATTTAGTTTGTGAGAGGGCAACTAAGCCTTTGAAAAGACCAACTGTTCTGTGAGTTGAGCTCTACTTCTTGTGACTTCATGGACACACCCAAACAGTTCTCTCAGCACTATTATGGAAGTGGGTAGCAAGTGCTTTCTTTGAGGCCACCTTTTGACTTCCCACAGTTCTGGTATTTCCCAATAGTCAATATTTGCAGATTAAGATGGCCTTCAGTAGCCTCTGACCCTAGACAAGATTAGCCAAATGCTTCTAACTGCACGTCAGAGTAGTCAATATTAATTTTTTTAAGATGCAAAATACTCTTTGCAGTCTCCACTGTCTTTTTTAACTGCATTTTTAAAAAAGGATGTGACAAATCAGCTACACAGGATATTTAAAATGTTATTACTTACTTGGTGTTTCACATTTATAATGTTCGAGAAAATGAACTTCCATATTATGCTGTGCTCCTGATGCTAACAGGTAATTGGGCAAGCTACTTGAGATCTCTGGAAGTTATAATTGAAAAAGGCTGAGTGAAAAAGTAAACACTAAAAGTATTTGGGTTTTATTTTTTATTATAGCATTAGATGTGGGAGGTGGAAAGATTGGTACCTCCAGCACCTTCTGGCTGAGTTGATATTAAAAAAAGAAAACCTGACTACATACAGAATAAATTGTTATGACAGAATTCAGAAAAAAAAATCTTGTATCTTTCATCAAAACTATCTGGCTTAAAAAATATATAGAGCAGCCAGTCTGAACAGTCTATAAAAAAAGCACTTGGCAGAAAGCTGAAGGAAGCCATAAATAATCAGCCCAAATGAATGAAAATAAGGGAAAACACCACGGCATGCATTTGAAACTATTTCTGTTAAAACTGGATCTCACTGTCCTCATTTTTGAAAGACAGTATAGTAACAAGAATTCCAACAAAAGTGTTTTTTTTTAAAAAATTGTATTTTTTTTTTTACTATACAAACAGCCTCTTTTTTTTTAAGAGTACACATCTAGTTTTGGATGGAAAAATATGCTGAAATTGTGTGGATAATCTCTAGTAAAATCTTAGAAGCAAGAAGAGTAATCAACTGAACTTCTTGTAATCAGAGAAGATAGAATCTTCCAAAAGCTAGCAAAAAATAAATTTGTTTCTATGTGATCTCTAGGCATTTATTTGATGCCAATTAAATGATTAATCAAAGCAAAAAAATAGAGCATGTATGAATTACCTGCCAAGATGAGGAAACACTTATTCAAGTCTTCACAAAGATTCTCTTTTGTTGCATCAAAGAAAGCAATCCGAGCCCCTCCAGCAGTTAAACTCATTTATTTCTCAAAATACATGTGACTAATTTCTGTTGTCCCACTGTTTATGGCCTGAGCAACATTTTGATCTAATTGTTTTCATCTCAAGAATTTGCTTTTTCAAAAAAATATTTTATTAATCAAATTTATATAGTTAAAATTAAAATATTTAGATTCTAAATTATCAAGACTTTATCAATTTTTAGCTTTGCTTAAATATTGATATAAGGGTTCCTTTATAACTTAACCAAGCAAGTATTTAAGTAGAATTCACAGTATTTTCTGTTGAAGGGAAAAAATAGGTTTAGGTTCCATATTTATTTATTTATTTATTTTAAAAAACACCCTTCTATTGTCTGTACTTCTCTGTAGCATATCTATTTAGGTCTGGAAGATACGGTAAGTTACTCGTGGTATAATTCTAGCTTGGATTCTGCAAAGCCACTAAAACAAGCACATGCATGGACTGACCCTCTGTGCTGTATTACCTTCAGCAAGAGAAGCAAGCTCCCAAGACGGAGTAAACATCTCCTTCAAATGCCTTAGAAGATTATCAGCACTGACTTCTTCCTCAGGTTGTTCAGGCTTAAAACTGGATTCCTGAATGGCTAGAGCAAATGCAAAACAGCAAGCAGGACAGCCACAGGCAATAGGGGAAATAAAGAAGGGAGGCAACGGATCTATGGTTCCTGGTCTGATCTACAGAAAGAGATGACAGTGTAATAGCTTCGACATCTGGTGGTCAAGCATTTTGAAAGTGATGACTGAAGAAGGGAAAACATATTTCAAAACATGTAATAAGCGCAGAATGAAAACAGGCAATTTTGGGGAAACATGCAACAAGCTCTAAGGTAGATTTAATATCCCAAAATGCACATGCACATGAAAGATGTTAGCAGCTAAGATTAACACAAAAAAAAGCAGAAAGGAAGTGTTAAAGTGATGACAGTGAAATGACAAGATTTTAATCACAGCCACTGAGCAGATAGGCCAATGTCTAAGAATAATTTTCTATTCTTCCTTGTATGCCTATCTGAACACCCCACCTTCAAAACACTTCTCTGGACTCACTTCTGTTGCTGGATTTATGGTAAGCTGGCACTTTAGCCTTTCCAGTTGTAGTTCTAAAAGTGTTTTGTTTTGTTTTTTCTTCCCAAAAGCAACTGGGCTTTGTTTTTGTTTTTCTGAAAATGTTTCATTTCTCATCCAAGAAGTTTCTTCAGTTCTTGGATAAAATGAAATATTAAAAAAAAAAATAAGAAACACCAGTTGCCTTTTGAAAAAAGCACCCTTGGGACTGCCATGAGCTGGACGATTGAGAATTCCCATAGACATTTTTCAGCTGTAGTAGACAGAATTTGAAATAGTTTTCCAAAATGTATGTTTAAGTCCACCACTGCTTATTTCAATCAGCAGCAGTTTTATTCCAGAAGCTGTTGTCTGAATGGTGTTGTAAAATTAAATTTTAACTGCTCCTGAATTTAATTGATAGTTGCATTTTGCCAATTAATTGTTCCTAACTGTTGATTTTTGTAAAAAATATATGACAAATGGTTATAAAATTAAGTAAAAAGTACTTAAACACAAATCAAATTTGACAAATGTTTAAGCAGTCATATAAAAAACTTAATATGTGGCTTTCATATGCTATTCATTTGTGCTGATTTTAATAAGAAAAGGGATACAATTACCTGCTTTCATCACAAGAAACTTTCATTCATACAGGCCCCTTAAAATTACTGCACAGCTGTTGTTTTTCTGTGTTTCAGAACTACCTTAATATTTGTGCATGCTAATATCTGCTTTGTTCAAATCTTTGAGTTTCTTCATATCAAGCCCTGCTCAAGCAGTTTTGTAAGGACAACAAACAAATGTAATAAAATCAGCCTCTTAAATCTTCCTTTTTTCCTTATTTTTTTCTCTTCTAAAATTGACATTATCTACTGAAAGATTTGATAAGAACCCTTTCTTACTTAATCTAGAGCCCTGAACTTTAAGCATTCATTTTTATTATTCACATGACAAAACATGACACTGAATTATGGCTTAAGATCTGTGACTTGCTTGCTTCCAACAATTTATTGCTCAACATGTTTTTATCAGTGATTTATCATTTGAAGGTAGCTCCCTATCTGAAAGTCTTAAACCTATGATTGGTTATCCTAATGACCCTTGGAATGAAAAACCCCTCAGAATTTCAAAGTAATTGTTAAAAATGTTTATTCAAATGCAGGACATAAGATCATGAGAATTTCAAAGCATCTAAACCAGCCAGCTCTTTCACAATTGAATAACTATAAGGGACACCTTTAACCACAGTATTGACTACTGATATTCCTCAATATTACCAAAACTAAGAGATTGCAGTTCATTCATATATGTCTAGTTTAACGAAGAGAAGGACGAGGGGGGACATGATAGCAGTGTTCCAATATCTCAGGGGCTGCCACAAAGAAGAGGGAGTCAAGTTATTCTCCAAGGCACCTGAAGGCAGGACAAGAAGCAACGGATGAAAACTGGTCAAGGAGAGAAGCAACCTAGAACTAAGGAGAAACTTCCTGACAGTTAGAACAATTAACCAATGGAACAACCTGCCTCCAGAAACGGTGAATGCTCCAACACTGGAAGTTTTTAAGAAGAGACTGGACAGCCATTTGTCCGAAATAGTATAGGGTTTCCTGCTTGAGCAGGGGGTTGGACTCGATGACCTCCAAGGTCCTTTCCATCATCATCATCATCATAATTATTATTATTATCTTCCAATATACAAGTAGTCCTCGACTTACAATCATTTGTTTAGCAACTGTTCAAAGTTATGACAGCACTGACATATGACCAGTTCTCACATTTATGAGTGCTGTAGTGTCCCGGGGTCAGGTGATCACCATTTACAAACTTCCAAAGAGGTTTCAGACAACCAAAGTCAAGGGGCGAAGCCAGATTCTTTTTTTTTTATTGAAAATTTTTTATTTTTTTAAAACATACAATCATTTATAAAAATACAATAAAATTTTAAAATAGAGAAACCTCCCCCTTACCCTTCCTCCCACCCCCAACCCCCCTCCCTTCACTCCCCACAGCAGAATACAGGGTTAAAAAAAAAGAAAATTATAATAATTAAGAAAAAAGAAAAAAAGAGAAAAAAATATCATAATTAACCTTTAACTCCATAACCTATAAAACAATTCTCTATAATATTTGATATTCATTCATAAAATAAATGAAACTTTTTAATTCCATACTTTTTCTGAATATAATCTATCCACCTTCCCCATACAGTAATATATCTTTCTTGTGTATGATCCTTTAAATAAGCAGAAATTTTTGCCATTTCTGCAAAACTAGATACTTTAAATATCCATTCTTCTAAAGTAGGCAAAGAATCTTTCTTCCAATATAAACCTACTAGTAACCTTGCTGCAGTTAATAAATTCAACATCAAAGTAGTTTCTTTTTCATTTAAGTCAACAAAAATACCAAGTAAAAATAGTTGAGGAGTAAACTTTATCTTTTTTCTAAAAATCTTTTGAATGTTCCACCAAATCATAATCCAAAAAGCCTTTACTTTTTTACAGTTCCACCAAATATGAAAGTATGTCGCATCATTATTGCCACATCTCCAACATTTGGGCTGTATGTTGGAATACATACAAGATAATTTTTTAGGATCTAAGTGCCATCTATAAAACATTTTATAAAAATTTTCTCTCAAATTTTGAGCTTGTGTAAATTTAACATTTCTTATCCAAATTGTCTCCCATAAATCCAATGAGATCGGCTCCTGTATATTCTGAGCCCATTTAATCATACAGTCTTTAACCAATTCTGTTTCCGAATCTAACTCTAATAAAACATTGTATATTCTTTTTATATGAGCCGGACCTTGGTTTTTAATCTGAATAACCAATTGTCTATCTTCTAGTGTTATTCCCTCTTTCTTGTCTACAGTCCATCTATCCATTATTTGTAAATATTGAAACCATGACTGTAAAATATTTTGCTGCCTTAATACATCTAGGGATTTCAAATGCCAATTCGAACCAGAACAAATTAACAATTCTTTGTACGAGATTTTATCAAAATTTGTCCCCTTAGAAGTTCCCTCAATTGCATGTCTGGGAATCCCCCAGATAGGTATTTTATAATTTAATCTATAATAATACTTCTTCCAAACACGAAGTAAGGCATTCCTCAAAATATGTGATTTAAAAGTCCGATCAACTTTCTTATTAAAAATTAAATATGCATGCCAACCATATATTAAATCCCAACCTTCCAAAAAAAGAATATCCATATTTGTTAAATTAAGCCAATCACTTAACCAAGTTAGGGCGGCTGCATCATAATATAATTTCAAATTAGGTGCCTTAAGTCCCCCTCTTTCTCGAGCATCCTGTAATATCTTAAATTTAACCCTTGGTTTCTTCCCGGCCCATATAAAATTATTGATACCCTTTTGCCATTCCTCCAAATTTGCCTCTTTTTTAAGAATAGGTATCATCTGAAACAAAAAAAGAAACTTTGGTAGAACATTCATTTTTACAGCTGAAATTCTCCCCAACAATGACAATTGCAATTTTTTCCAATCTCTTAAATCCTTTTGGACTTTTGCCCATAGTGGTTCGTAATTGTTCTTATACAATTTTCCATTTGAAGCAGTTAGATATACTCCCAAGTATTTAACCTTTTTTACCATCTGAAAACCTGTGGCTTTAATCAAACTTTCCCTTTCTTTAACTGACATATTCTTAGATAATATCTTAGTCTTATAATTATTAACTTTAAAACCAGAAACATTCCCATACTGTGTTATAAGTTCTAATAAACCATCAATCGCCTGATTCGGCTGTTCCAAAATTAAAACCAAATCATCCGCAAATGCCCGCAATTTATACTCATTCTTCCTTATCTTTACACCCTTAATTAACTTCGATTCCCAAATCTGAGTCAATAAAATTTCCAATGTTAAAACAAATAACAATGGAGATAATGGACATCTTTGTCTTGTCCCTTTTTGAATATTAAAATTCTCAGTCAATCCCCCATTTACAACAATTTGTGCAGATTGCTGCTGATATATAGCTTTAAGTGCATGTAAAAAATTATCCCCAAAATTCATTTTCTCTACCAAAGAAAATAAAAATTGCCAGTCCAATTGATCAAAAGCTTTTTCAGCGTCCAAAAAGATAAAAGCCACAGGAATCTGATTATTCTTATCCAAGTACTCAATTAAGTTAATAATTTGTCTAACATTATGTTTCATATATCTCCCTGTTATAAATCCTGCTTGATCACTATGAATCAAGTCTTTCATAACCTGCATTAATCTATTTGCCAAAATTTTTGTAAAGATCTTATAATCAACATTCAATAATGAAATTGGCCTATAATTCTTAGGCTCTGTAAGATCCTGATCTTCCTTCGGAATCAGTGATATAAAGGCTCTTTTCCAAGAAGGAGGAACTTGCATACCCAACAAAATACTATTAAAGAGTTCCTTTAATGGCTCTATCATTTCTTCAGATAAGATCTTATAATACCTAGAAGTCAGTCCATCTGTTCCAGGAGACTTTCCAACCTTTAACTGCTTAATAGCTAAACCAATTTCCTCCACAGTAATTAAACTATTCATCCCATTTTGTTGTTCCTCTGAAAGTCTAGGAAAATGTACTGATTGTAAATATTTATCTATATCCAAACCCCTTATATTATCACTTGAATATAATTTTGTGTAAAAATCCAAAAAGCTTTTTCTAATCAAATCTTGCTGAAAAACCTCAGTACCTTTATATTTTACTTTCTCTATAATTCTAGCTTTCTGTTTCTTTCGTAACTGATAAGCCAACCACCTCCCAGGCTTATTCGCATTGCAAAAAGTATTATGTCTCATATACGACAGATTGGTAGCCACCTGATCTGCCATCAACATGTTAAATTGTTCCTTAAGCATCTTTATAGATACCTTTAAATTATTATCAGTAGGGTTAAGAACCAACTCTTGTTCTTTTGATTTGATCTCTTCTTCTATTTCTCTACGTCTTTGTGACCCTTTTTCCCTAAAAACTTTATTCAATTGAATCAGAATTCCCCTCATATATGCTTTACTAGCGTCCCACACCATAGACATCGATGTTCCCTTATTCATATTTATAGTAAAAAAGTCCTTTAAATGTTCTTTACACTTTTGTACGAACTCCTCCCGATTAAATAAGTTCTCATTCAATCTCCAGGATCTTCTATTCCCGTCTTCCGAATATAACTCCATCCACACAGGACTATGATCTGACAATGTTCTAGGAAAAATTTTCACCTTCCTCACTCTAGGGAGGAAGTCACTAGTAATCAAAAAAAAATCAATCCTTGAAAATGACTGGTGTCTATCAGAATAAAAGGTAAAGTCTCTATCACTTGTATTCCTTTCTCGCCAAATATCAATAAGCTCCAGTTCTTCCTTCAAATCAAAGAAAGTCATAGGTAGTTTAGTTTGAATAAAAGTTTTAGAGGAACTTCTTTTGTCTATAGTTGGGTCTAAAACCCCATTCCAGTCACCCATCAAAATTACCGATTTATAATCCAACTGAGATATCTTGCCATGCAGCAACTTATAAAATTGTTTCTGTTGTTGATTGGGAGCATATAGTCCAACAATAAGAACCTTTCGGCCTTGTAATAATAATTCCACAAAAAGATATCTTCCTTCAGAATCAGCCTCAATTAGTTTAGCTGAAAAAGTTTTCTTCACATAAATTACCACTCCCCCTTTTTTCCCAGGGGCTGGAGCAGTAAAATGTGTGCCCAGACGGGAATTCATCAAGAATTTAGAATCCTTTAAAGTTATATGAGTCTCCTGCAAACATATCAAATCATTATTATGTTGCTTCAAATAATGGAAAATCTTTCTTCGTTTCTGTGGCACGTTTAAGCCATTAACATTCCAGGTCAGGAACCTGACCATCTCCACCGGCCTGGAGCCTCTGGAGCTTGGCCTGCAGATCTACTGTCGAAGATCTTTTTGGTCTTGCCCCTCCCACAGGCTCTGTAACAACCAAACTTTCACCACTCTTCTGCAACTGCTCTTTTTCTTTACGTTTATGGGCAGCTCGTGTCATCCTTTGCTCTTTTATGTCAGAATTCGGTGCAGCTTGTTCCATAACCATCATTGATGAGGCTCCTGCGATAAGAGACTCTTCCGTTATCCTTATTTGTGGAGGTGGTGACAATCTTGCTTTTAAGATAGACTGATAAAAATCTCTTGCTTTGGAAACAGTAGTTAATCTGTGACGTATCCCTTCATAATTTACTATTATTCCTCTTGGAATCTCCCATCTGAACTGAATTTGACGATGTTTCAGCTCATCAGACAAGAAAGTAAAATCTTTTCTGGCTCTTAAAATTTTTGGAGGTATCTCTTTTAAAATTATCACGTCTTGATCAGCAATTTGAAACTTTTGTTTGTAAAAAGCCTGTATAATTTCATTACGGATAGATCTTCTAGAAAAATAAATAACCACATCTCTTGGTAGATTTCTCTGTCTAGCAACCCGTGAATTAACTCTAAAAATTTTTTCTATCTCATTCTCAATTATTTCAGGCCACCAGCCAATATTAGGAGCAATATCTTTCACAATAAGCATCTTTAAGTCTTCCTGAAGGTTCTCCCTCAGGCCCCTGATACGCAATGCATGTTCCATCTCCCTATATTGTGAAATGATTTGTTCATCCTGTGTAATTTCTATCTTGTTCTCTACCTCCTGCATTCTAAATTCCATCCTTGATGCATTTTCAGTAATCTTTTCCATCTGGTCATCAATTCTCTCTATGTGCAGGGCTAAGCCCTGAAAGGCCAGAAGGATATGGTCTCTTACTTGTTTGTTCTTTTTCTCCAATAATTCTTCTGTATTAGCCCTCTCTGCAATTATAAGATCTTTTACCTCCTCCTTAATATCCAAGGCATGCTGTTTTAAAGCATCTTGTAAATCATTAAGAGAAATTGCAGGAGGAGGAGGAGAAGGTGGAGGTGATTTTGGTTTCTGAGATGCAGGCTGAGGCATTGGAGAAGAAATAGGAACCTTAGGGGCGGGAGGCAGACGTTTTGAAGCCATTTTCTTAAGTTCCAAGAAGAAAGATTCTTATTGAAAAAAAAAGAGAAAAAGAAGAAAAAAAAGGGCACAGTTCTTTTAAGTATTCTTAGAAAAAAAAATAGAGAAGAAAAAGGAGGAAAGAATAAAAGCCAAATTCTTACTTCTGTATTTAAAGAGTTAATCTGTATCCAGGTTTTACTTCGTAATGCAAATCAGGCAAGAAAGACGATCGCCATTTTACTTTTCACTTTCACTTTCTTCTAAAGGGAAAGTGAACAAAAGAAGAGGAAGAGGAAACTTGCTGAAATTAAAGGCACCATCAAACTTGAGCACAGTCTCTCCTGGTCTGCTCCGTCTGCTTTCAAATACTCACAAGCAGCTGGAAAAAAAAAGCAGATGTGGAAGTGGCAACTTGCTTCATCCCAAAAGCTTCGGAATGAAGTCTCCCTGGAACGCGGAGTTGCTCAGGCTCCGAGGGAGCTCTACCCTCCGATCCCCAAAATAACAGGGATCCAGGGGAGCTCTTACCTCTACCTGAGAGCTCTCCTCCTCCCTTTTTCCCAGGGAGGAGATTCAAGCCGCGGGACAGCTGATTGTCAAAGTCCCGCAGCTTTTACACGCACCAGGAACGGGCGGCTTTGTAAAACGCCGCCATTTATCGTCGCTGGAACCACCGGAAGTCGCGAAGCCAGATTCTTAACGACTACAACAAGATGACCACAAAACCAGGCACAACTCATTTAACCACTGCATCCCTTTTCAACAGAAGTTCCATTCCCAACTATGGTTGTAAGTCAAGAACTGCCTGTAAGCCTCTCCAGAAGCCTCTCAGATTTACCAGTGATGTATTTTCAGGAGACACACTATTGCTGAACCTCAGAGTTCATGGCTTTCTAGAGTTTAGAATGTGGTTTTCTCCACAGCATAAAACAATTCTTCTGGCCAGTTTTTGGCTCTTAATATTTTAATCAGCCGTACTACTATTTTAACAATTAAGACAGTGTATATGAAAAGCTTTCAATGCTGAAGTAAGATACTCTAGAACCTTCCACTACTATGAAACTTCTACTTTCTAGATAACAGTAGAAGATTCCAAAGGCAATGACTTAGATGGCAGAATGCCCAGAGCAGATGCTCACTAAAAATGGAGAAGATCAATGAAACAGTACTTCAGTACCTTCCAAGCAACCTCTTCCATAATAATAAGAAGAAGCAAACAATTCTCTTTCATTTCTTCTGTCCACCTTACCCTTCTTAGTTCCAGGACGCGAAGATGCTCCAAAGAATTTCTTCACCGTTGCCACCTTCCGCAGTTTCTCACTTGTTTTTTTTTCCTCAAATTTTGTGAAAGTAAGTGACTGAGCCCCATGAGTGTGCTGAGTATTAGCATAGGCCTCTTCTTCCTCACGCTGTAATCTATCATTGAGAAAAATAATAAGCAGTCTCAGTTCCTTTAAAAAGTATTGCCAAACGACTAGCAACATCCACATATTCTGCAGCTAGATCCAGGCAAACTATTTCAACTTCAAAATGCCTCATTTCATGTTCAAAGCAATTATTTCACACACTTGAAACAAGCTATTTCAACCATTCAGAAAGTTATTAAAGTCGGAAACAGCCTCAAAATAATTGTTTCAAGCTTGATACATTTTCAGAATCACTGAATTAATTCAGATTGCACAAAGCTACCAGCTAGAGGTGGTTCACATGGAAAATAGCCACAAGCAAGCCGGACTCCAGAGCTTTGACTACATTGTGCAGATCAATGAAGTGCCAAAATAGGAACTACTAAACCATGATAGTCTGTGGGTCAGTATTCTTTTCCTAATGGTCTTCAGGAAAATGATGAATGCTATATCAATGAGAAATATCATTGCAGTCCACTTGGTAGGTTAACATTCTTGTTTACACTATTATTTACTAATGTACATATTCACTGGTCTTTGTTGCTAAATTTCTACTGGTGCTAAGTGACTTATGGAAGACCAGAAACATAGGTTTAAAGAGACTAGAAACACAAAGCACCAACCAATATGTCAGTGCTACCCACATGGGTAGGCCAAACATCTCCATATCCAAATGCATCCCTAAAGAGCAGAATCTTTATAACCAAGTTAGAGGAGGACCAAATGTCCAGGAAGAAGTTCTATAAAAAGAGGCCATCACTGGCAAGACTTGCCCCCAAGTCCTTTTATGTGGCATTCCCTCAAAAAGGAACCTTCAGCAAGTTCCTTCTTTCTGATTTCACTGGGTAAACAGATTCAATCCAGAGAAGGTAGTCTAATTGGTATTTGGTTCCTGAATCATGAATACACTAGCTTTAAAAGTGACAATCAGCATGCTGAACTGCCACCAAAAGCTAATCAGCAACCAATGCAGCTCCCAAAATAACAGTATTACTAGGGCAAAATTCAATGTGCCCCAAACCCAAAACTACAAAGGCAGCTTTACTCTGTACCAGTATTAGCTAGAACCTCTTGAAGATTGGGAGGTTTATGTAACACCTAGAGCAGTGGTTCTCAACCTGTGGGTCGGGACCCCATTTGGGGTCGAACGACCATTTCACGGGGGTCGCCAAACAATGCAGTCCGCCATTTTTCCCCCCTTTTCCTTAGCTGTGCTACTCCCTTTTATTCTATTGGCTTTTGAAAGCCATAGAATAGACTCTCTTGAATAGAGTCTAATTCTATTGGCTTTCAAAAGCCAATAGGAATTGTCCAGGCTGTCTCTGCCCTGCTGAGCCCGCCAAAAGTCCCATTCTGCAAACGGTGCTGCATAGTCCTCAACTTACGACCAGTTGAGTAGTCCTCGACTTACGACCGGTTGGGGGTCGCGGCATTAAAAAGGTTGAGAACCACTGACCTAGAGAGAACAATTTCAGTATCATAGCACTCTCCTCTAGTAAATATAAGACTCAGGTATTTTTCCTTTTGGTAGAAAAGAATGTTTTACCAACCCTCCCGTTAAGAAAAATAATTACACAAAACTTAATATAGCCCACCCAACAGCAGCATGGCCCATAGTACACCATTCAGTGCTCACTGAGCCACTCAAGCTTTCTCCAGAAAGATGTACTCTTATGACCGAGAACAGGCCTGCACAACTCAGAGGGGAAAGGCCCACATTGATAAAATAAAAACCATTGCAAGCTGCAAAGGACTACTTGTCACACCAAACAGCTGTTGAGAGTAGTGGAATGGTGGTAACACTGGAGCTAGTGGTGGCACTGAGACTTGGAGGCATTTGAGGTGCTTAGCAGTACATTGAAGAATTTAATGTATTTTTTAAATACTGGCAGGTCACTCAAGGCTGCTTAGTTTGCAGGCCTGATCTAACGACTTCCTGTCTGCTATATCATCTTGAGTAGGATATACATAAAATGTACTTGAAATTTAATTTTAAGTTTAAAAAAATATTTGCATCAAAGATGAAAGCCATTGTCTGTAACCAGCTTAATTTCACACCACTTCCGGACAGTGAATATGCACTCTGCTGAGACTAAAAGTTGCACCTTAAGACCCAAACAATATTTCATGTAATTTAGCTGATGGTGGAGTGTATCATTGTTGTTCACAGAAAAAAATAACCTAGAGCCCATCATTTCCTCAGGGTAGTCTTACCTCTCAGCAAGCTCCCAGTCTTCCTGGATTTGCTTCTGCCTGGCTTTTTGGTACTCTTCTCTCCAGCACTTGGAGCAGTAGCCCTGCCAAGCTACGTTACCATAGTAACCACATCCTTTCTTGCAAAGCAGTTCTGACTGATCAACATGGATCCCTCGGCGTTCTGACTTCACACTCATTTTGTTCCTGCTACAAAGACGAAAGAGAGCAATTTAGGCATTCCTGCACAACTCACAGAAAAAGCAGGCTATTTTGTTTTACAGGTAGTCCTCAACTTACAACAGTTCATTTAGTGATTGTTGAAAGTTACAAAGGCACTGAAAAAAGTGACTTATGACCGTTTATCACACTTACAACCATTGCAGCATCCCTACAGTCACAAAATCAAAGTTTAGGCGTGTGGCAACTGATTCAGATTTATGACAGTTGCAGTATCCCAGAGACATGTGATCACTTCTTGCGACCTTCTGACAAGCAAAGTCAATGGGGAAGCCAAATTCACTTAATAACTGTGTTTCTAACTTAACTGCAGTGATTCACTTAACAACTGTGGCAAGAAAGGTCGTAAAATGGGGCAAAATTCATTTAACAACTGTCTCGCTTAGCAACAGAAATTTTTGGCACAACTGTGGTCGTAAGCTGAGGACTACTATCATTTATTAAATTTCATCTCACAAAAGAGCAATTCTGGGAGGCCATCCCTCTTGTTCCAATATTTTCCTCTCCCCTTCCCTCTATGAATATGTAATATTCTCCTATTTGCCAAACCTTTGATAAGCTTAGATAAAAACGAAAACTAAGTGGGCTGTGAAGTTCTAGAGTACTAATCCATACAGGTAGTCCTCAACTTACCACTACAACTGAGTCCTAGATTTCCACTGCTAAGCAGAGCAATTGTTAAGTGAGTTTTCTCCCCTTTTACAACCTTTATCACAGTTGTTAAGTGAATCACTGCAACTGCTAAGTAAATTATGCGGTTGTTAAATGAATCTGATTTTTCCCATTTACTTTGCTTGTCAGAAGCCAACTGGGAAGGTTACAAATGGTAATCACATGACATTAAGACAGTGCAACTGTCATAAATATAGGTAGTCATTGACTAACGACCATAATTTAGCCCTAAATTTCCATTTGTAAGCAAAACAGTTGTTAAATGAGTTTTGCCCCATTTTACATTTCTTACCACAGTTGTTAAGTGAATCACTACAATTGTTAAGTTAGTAACATGGTTGTTAAGTGAATCTGGCTTCCCCATTTTCTTTGCTTGTCAGAAAGTCGCAAAAGGTGATCACGCGATCCCAGGACACTGCAACCATCATAAATACATGCCAGGTGCCAAGCATCCGAAATTTGAATGTGACCGTGGGGATGCTGCAATGGTTTTAAGTGTGAAAAACAATCATAAGACACTTTTTTCAGTGCTGTTGTAAATTTCCAGGATGGAAAATGGTTAGCTTATCAACAACAACTGAAGAAAACGTTTTGGCACAAGGTTCAGCACCAGAGTTTTATTCATTCATCTAAATATCCAAAAATTATAACTCTCCTGTCTCATCTGAGAGATGCTAACTAAAGGTACAATGATAACTGCTAAAAAATAAATCTGTTATATTTATACATGTACTTTTTTTCAATGTAGAAAACAGAAAGCTTTCTGGGAGTTTTCCTCTATTAATCAGGATAATTTGCATATCATATATTGCACAGCAAACGTTTCAAAACTTAAATAATTATCAATATAATATAGAATCATTCCTGATAAACTATTACAAAGTTGTTTGTCGTTTTATTCCAACTTACAAGTCATTCTAATATACATATACACAAAACACATAAATATGCACATATAACACATACACACATATGAACTCGAAAACAAGATTGCCTTCTTTCTGGCTTCAGCTGGCATATTTTCATTATTACTGATTAATTCATGAAATAGATCCTCAGTACTAACACACAGTTTTGCCTTCATTAACAGTTACATTTCTCCCATTGGGCAAATTCTTTTCCATCACCGTATAACTATCACTCACCCATAATTTGCTAACCAATTAAAGAAACCTCTCAGTTCTGTGACACACAGGAATTTGTCCTTAGACATACCTGTTAAGTAGCATTATTGCCATGAGACAGTCCAGAAACTAAAACTGAGAAACATTTAGGTCATCCTGTCAGTTTTTGCCACAGGATAAGTCTCCTCTGATATTTCTCAACATGGCTTTCATTAATAATATCAAGGGATACTATTAGTTAAGGAATCCAAATGGCACTTCCCCTGAAAAACTAAAGAAAGTGACCATGCAGCACTATTAATGGCGGTCAATATTTTGCCATAATAGAGGTGCAACTATAGAATATCAGAGCTGTCAGTGTCCACAGAGTGTCATAAACAATTAAATTTGTCAATTCACCAGTAGACACTCAAAACTATATAATATTATAGCCCAGTATTTCTCAACTTCAACAACTTCTAATACTGTATTTATGGACTTCAACTCCCAACATTCCACAGCTATGGTATCAATATCACACAGGACAAAGTGACTTCACACCAACTCAATTTCCAAATAATCAGACTCTTAGACTGTCTAGTATCTCTGTGCCACATGCTCCAAGCAGTATAGAAAAAAGCCACATGAAATATGACAGATACTGAATTTAATCCCTAGAATCAAAGAGAACAAACTGATGCTGTTAAGATTCAAAATACAATGTAGGACCTTGTATGCAACTCATCTTAAACACACATTGTAACAAGATTAGGGAGAGGCTGGATAATCAAGTCACTCCCTGTGGTACAATGACTGCAAGGTTGTTAATTGTACAAGTTAAACAAGTCAGCAAGGAGGAGGTCATGTGCTTTAGGTACCTACTAAGTTATAACAGTTTCAAAGATTCTTCCGAAAGAATCTTTGAAACAGTGGCCTTTTTTGCCTAGATGCATTTCAGCTATGCATATAGGCCAGGCATGCAGAAGTAAAAAAAATGAATGTGTATCAGTCTGCTCATATCTCTCACAATATAAGACAGAATAAAAGCAGAAAGAACACAAGCTCACCGATCCTTATATTAGCAAAGCTGGAGAAAAATTCCTTATGCCACTTAAATCTGAAACTACTTGATACTCAAAGAAAAAATAATCCCTTCATAGCAAGGGAGTCTCCCAGAACTGTGGGAGTGTTTGCTCATCTTGAGTCATATATTTCCATAAACAGATTAAGGCAAGAATGTCTCTGGTATGTAAAAAGAAATTCCCTTTAAGAGACGGCAACTAGAAAAGGTCTATCCATGATGTTTTCCATGAATCCTTTATAAAATCTAGGAAGGAACCATACTTGATAGATATTTCCATTCAAAGCCAAATTTGCTTCTTTATCTTAAAAAAATACTGTTGCTGCTCAGCAATCCCACCCAACACCAGAAACTATTTTGGGGGGAAAATTGAAGATGGGGTTCAGGCACTTTGTAGAAAGATCTAGCTCTCTAGAAAAAGCTCTAATTCTGGGAAAGATGGAAGGAGAGAAAAAGATTGCCAGCAACAAAGTGGATGGATTCAATTACAGTCCCTATAGTCCAGACTGCAACACTGGAAGACCTGAAAGATCAATTTAGGAATATGACTTGATGGCTACAGTACTAATGTTAACAGGTTGGGAGAACCAGGATGATTTTACCTGACTTAATTTTTGTAGATAGTACCCAAAGATTACAGGGTGCCCAGAGGTTAATCAGGAAATCCTCTTAAGAAATGCTGAGGAACAGCTATGATCCTGATTCACAGTGAAAAATTACAAGAGTCCTTCAGTGCTTTACTGATATAAATACTGAGTATAACATAAAAACCTCTGTGTGTGCACCATGTACTGTAAACCTTTATGACATCAACTCACAAACATATCATGTTTTATAGGCTATCTGAAGGGTAAAGAGAGAGAAAGAGAGAAATTAAAGAAAAACAGGAACCAGCAGTAAAGTACATACCTATCTATATTCCTATTGCCAAAAACACAAACCAAATTCTCTTATATTTCATTGAAAAGTGGGGAAGGAGGATGGAGAAACTGTAATGTGCAAAATATTAAATGTGATCTTATAATTATCTATTCCCAAGAAACAGTAATCATAAATGAGAAAGACCAGGTTATCTTCATAGAATAGGATACTGACATCTCAGCAAAGAATTGCCATTAAACATATGGAAATAAATTCAGTCTTTGCTTTACATACTGAAATACTAAAGCACTCAACTAACACAAACCCTAAAAGGAATTACACTGCCATACATCAAGAATATATCAGAAACCTCCAATAGACTACTACAACCAAATGTAATAAGCATAGCACACAAGCCAAAGCCCTTTAAAATATCCTAAGCAAACCAAAAGACCCAGCAATTCCAGAAGAAAAAACAGGAGTCATCTTAATATACAATGTAATGACCTCAAAAAGCACTACCGTATATAAGACAAACAGGCAGAAGACTGGCAGAACACATCTATAAACAACAACTAACAGTCAGGAGATATGATGAAAACTCTTTAATTTCACAACATATAGACAAACTTAACCATAGTTTCAATTGGGAAAATATGACCATCCTACACCAAGCCAAATCCAAAAATGCCAGGGAATTTGTAGAAGCCTGGCAACTCTGACAAATTAGCTATCAATAGTCCCAAAGGTGCTTTTTCAGGAAGCAACTGGACTTTCTTGTTTTGCTTTGAAGACTTTTCACTTCTCATCCAAGAAGCTTCTTCAGATTTGACTAGATGGTGGGGAAGAAGCTTCTTGGATGAGAAGCTAAAAGTTTGTTTCCAAAGAAACAAAAAAGTCCAGTTGCCTTCTGAAAAAGCACCTTTGGGAGGACCTGGATACCTGAGAATCTCCATAGACATTTAGCCATCAATAGACATTAACAACATCTATACCCTATACAAAAGAGACAGTCAACCAGCCAAAGACCCAAGCACCTCTCCACCAGCAATCAGCACCCAGATGACTCCAAGATTAACTCCAAGATTAACAGCAGACCTACAATCAAGTAAACAATACCCCAATCAAAAAACTGCCAAAGAAGCCAACAGTAAACAGCTCAACCAAAGAATCTCTAAGACCACCCCCACCCACACTAACAGGACAAGCCACTAGAATATAAACTGAGAGCAAACTGCACTCCTTACCAGCACTGATGAAGTTACCTAGTTTGGGTAATGAAACATCTGCAAGAAAACAAGCAAGCTCAGACAGCACCAAGGACCCCACACTGAAATACTAAGTCTAAGATTAACTGCAACTTATTCTGTCTTTAAATTCTGCACTATTTCTGTTTCCACCTGGATGACTGGCTTCAAGAGGCTCAGAAAAAGGTCAATAACTAATCTTCATTAAATTTTTGCCCAATTTTGAATAGCTTTGTGTGACTTTGAAGAAAGCACTATTTTTGTCTAGACTTAGTCTAGCTTATAGGATAATTGTGATGATAAAATAATACAAATAGTGTATTATTATTTGTTCAACTTGCTTTCCACTTTTCTATCCAGAGGCTGTTTCCAATGGTTTCATACATCTGTACAAATTTTTACATTAGCATACAGTATGTGATCAAAGTTTACCACTATAACTGCTATTCTGTTTTAAAAAGACATCCCACGCAAATTCCAGAAAAGTTTCCTACAATCGCATCATCTCCCTTAGTTAATCTTTGAAATCAAATAATTGATTTCAAAGATTAATTCCATAATTCCATAGTATTATCCAAAATTCAGAACTTCTTACCACATGCGTAACACTATTTACTTCTGCTGCTATTCTATCATGGTTTCAGCAGGCATTATCCCATCTCTCTGAATTTTATGGATTACAATATAAGCTGGCTTTATATTAGTAACGTTATCAAGCCATAATAGTAAATATTAAATGATTATACATCAACAGAGCACCACTGATTTTATTAAAATAACATTTCATGTTAATTTAAGTAATGTAATAACAAGGAATCTGGTGGTATCTTAAAGACCAACAAATTATTAAGTTTTCCCATATATATATATATACATACATGCATAACTTGCTAGTGTTAAAAGGTCCTACATGGCTCTTTACTATTTTTACAGCAACAAAGATACCACAGGAATTATTTTAATTAATGTTAGCCATTTTTAATAATCCAGTTAAGAAGGAGAAAATCAGATTTCTCTAAGCCAATACATTTGAGAAGGCTTAGTTTGGGGACAACTTTAACAAGTAAAACCACCATAAGTGGAAAGAAAATAGAAACAACACTTACACTATTCCGAGGTGTCATGGAGAAGAAAGGGTAGAATTTAAAATAGTAGTAGGAACGAAAAGAAAGTACATTTTTCTTCCTCCCCTTCTTCTGTTTACACTGCACTTAAATTGCAAGGAAGGATTTCTTCTCCTACAAACTATAAACACTGATGTTGCCAAGAATAATTTCTTACGCTTCTTTCCTTTTCCTTCCATCTCCAGGTGACGTAAGTGTGCTCATATTTCGCCCTCCCTTCAGCAATAGCCCCTATAACGTTAATGTCAACGCTAACATTATTACTCCAATACTAAACCTAATAATACGCTTCAATTAATGTTTATAATTTATTAGCTAATAATTTCCGGAGCGGCAAGGGGAGGGGACGGAGGTGCGACCTCTTTCGCTCCCCAAACCCCGTCCATCCTCACCTCTTCTCCGCCGCTTCTTCAACCAGACCCAGCCGAGGGTCAGACTCCCCTCTCCGGCCTCCCTCCGCCTCACCCACTGCCTTCTTCTCTCGGCTTCTTCCCGTCCCTTGACGGGTTTACGTCACTTCCGCAGAAGGAAACGGGCATTACTGAGCACATTCGAGCCCTAAGCGTCAAATTCGAAGCGTAAACAAGGGCAAATGAATGAAGCGCTTATGCGCATGTGCGTTTTAGACGGGTATTGGGGTGGTGGTGGGGTATTCGAAAGTAAAGTTTCAATACATTCGTGCAAGGGCCTTTGGTTTCTGGTCCATTCTTAACCAGCCGGCGGAATGGATGAAGTAAGAAAGGCGTTTAAGTTTCATTCATTTTATTTTTTTATTCATATCATCAGAAATAACAGGTATCCTGTTCTGTCCCCTGCGCCTTTCTTGTGAATGAGCTTTAACAACATGTTTTCTAAATTTATTTTAGCGATATAGACCTTACCACCGCAGAGTTGAATAATACAAAAAAAAAAAAAAAACGTGAGAAAAGGACAGTTAACGATAGTTTGGAGAGGTCTCGCTAATACTAGGAACAATAATAAAGATATTAAAACGATTGTTAGTGTATATGCAATAAAAATCTATCTGGACCATAGCATATGCGAAAACCTACTCTTAGGAATACACAAATGTTTTGGTTTTTCTGCCTCTTTTTACCCGAGATTAGTTGTAGCCAAACTTCTCCCATTCCTCACACTTTAAAATTCCAATTGATGCAATGGAGGGACAGAGTTTAATTAGTCCATACCTCTCCCAACATATAAGGAGAGATTTCTTACTGTTATTAAAAATACAGTAGATGTATGGACTCAAATACAGTAATTTAGAAAAGAATCTAACAATTCCTGTGCCAAATGTTTATGCCCTTACCCCACACCTGTGTAAGGTCCAGTCATGCTTGCCTAATTATTAGTAAACCACTTTTTTTCATGCTCAGAGGCATCTTTTTAGATGGTTTCCAGTTCCTTATGTAAGCACTGTAGTAGTTCAAATACATCTAGTTTGATTAAGGCACCAGGCTAGAAACCAGGAGACCATGAAACACAAAACCAGCTGGGTGACCAGTTACTCTCAGCCTAAGAAGCAGGCAAGGGCAAATTACTTCTGAAATCTTGCCAAGAATAGAATAGAACTGGAAGGGACCTTGGAGGTCTTCTAGTCCAGGTCCCTGTTCAAGCAGGAGAACCCCTATACCATCAGACAAACGACTGTCTAGTCTCTTCTTAAAAATCTTCAGTGGTTGAGCGCCCACAATTTCTAAAGGCAAACTGTTCTACTGGTTAATTGTCCTCACTGTTAGGAAGTTTCTCCTTAATTCCAGGTTGCTTCTCTCTTTGATCAGTTTCCAACCATTGTTTCTTGTCTTGCCCTCTGGTGCTTTGGAGAATAGTTTGACTCCCTCTTCTTCGTGGCAGCCCCTCAAATACTGGAATACTGCTATCATCATCTCTATTTCTTCTTTTCTTTAGACTAGCCAAACCCAAGTCCTGCAGTCGTTCATCATATGTTTTAGTCTCCAGGCCTTTGATCATTTTAGTTGCTTTTCTCTGAACTTTTTCCAAGGTCTCAACATCTTTTTTGTAGTATGGTGACCAGAACTGGTTGCAAGGACTTATCCAGACAGTTGCCAGAAATTAGACTGATTTAAAAGCATACAGACACCACACAAACACAAAGTAGTTTAGATATAACATTTAGAAGTCATCAAAGTGGTATTTAAAATATAGAGATACCATGATTGTTACATGCCTAACAAAGATAATGCCCATTGTACTTGTTCAGGAGAGCTATTTCAGGGTTTCATGAAGGGTCTGTTGAATAGCATAGGGGATAAAATGCAACCCTGAGGGACACTCGTAAGAGCCAACTGCCAAGGCTTTATATCACATATGCTGATTAGATTATCTCAACATAGATGATCAGCATAGATTAACTCCAAGATTAACATCAGACTAACAATCAAGTAAACAATACCCCAATCAAGAAACTGCCAAAGAAGCCAACAGCAAACAGCCCAACCAAAAAAAGATCTTTAAGACCACTTTCACCAACACTGACAGGGTAAGACACTAGAATATAAATTGACAGCAAACCACACTCCTTACCAGCAGTGATGATGTTACCTAGTTTGGGTAATGAAACGTCTGCACGAAAACAAACCAGATCAGAGAGCACCAAGGACCCCCTCTTGTCAATTCCATCAAAAATTCAGTCCCATAACCTGGTCAAATCCAATTAAATTACTTCATGAAACCAGATATTTTTGGAGTTGCAAAGTTATTAAAGTATCTTTGCTAAATCATACAAAGATACCTCTAGGTCAGCAGTTTGTTTCTCATAATAGTCCTTCAGAAAGGTAGTAGGACATAATTTTATCCTCCATATACATGTACTCCTTGACTTACAACAGTTCATTTAGTGACCGTTCAAAGTTACAACGGCACTGAAAAAAGTGACTTAGGACCATTGTTCACAATTATAACCATTGCAGCATCCCTGTGGTCATGTGATCAAAATTCAGATGCTTAGCAACTGGTTCATATTTTTTGTGACCTACTGACAAGCCAAGTCAATGGGGAAGCCAGACTCACTTAACAACCTGGTTACTAACTTAACTGCAATGATTCAGTTAACCACTGTGGCAAGAAAAGTCATAAAATAGAGCAAAATTCACTTAACAGCTGTCTCACTTAGCAACATAGGTATTTGGGGCTCAATTGTGGTTGTAAGTGGAGGACTACCTGTAGTTACTATCTACAGACAAGTAATCATGAAGGCTTTATGTTATCTTCAATGTGAGGCAACACATTTCAGCAACATGTCTTGCGAACCAGGTGTGGCCTAGACTCACCCTCCATAATTTATACCTCTTTACATCCTCTGAACTCACCCTCCATAATTTATACCTCTTTACATCCTCTGAACTAAAAAAACTGAATTAAAGTACCCTGGGTGAGTGTGTCCTATCTGTACATAAAGCTTTACGTAAGACTTAGCAAAATTCTGCTTACGGATTTAGGCTGCACATTTGCTTTTCTGGAAGTAAGTCTCCTTAAACCCAAGAGACTTACTTCGGTGTGGACATCTATTGGATGCACTTTAAAAATATACTGATCTTGAAAAATCCCTGAATGTATTTCATATGTTTCAGTTTAAGAATACAGGTAATCCATGCTTAAGAATGACTTGTTCAAAGGCTACTCAAAGTTATGACAGTGCTGAACTAGAATTGCAACAGTTCCTCCACTTTACAGCCATCACAGTGCCTCCATGACCACACTTCGAGCGCTTGGCAACTTGGCTCATAGTTGCAAGCATCAGTATTCCACACTCATGTGATTACTATTTGTGACCTTCACTGCTGGCTTCCAACAAAGTCAGTGGGGAAGCTGGCAGGTCGGCAAATGGCAATTGTCTGACATTGTTCTTGACAGCCATGCAGAATTCACTTACAGTGAGGGAAAAAATTATTTGATCCCCTGCTGATTTTATACATTTGCCCACTGACAAAGAAATGATCAATCTATAATTTTAATGGTAGGTTTATTTTAACAGTGAGAAACAGAATAACACAAAAAAATCCAGAAAAACACCTTTCAAAAAAATTGTAAATTGATTTGCATTTTAATGAGTGAAATAAGTATTTGATCCCCTATCAGCAAGATTTCTGGCTCCCAGGTGTCCTTTATACAGATAACGAGCTGAGATTAGGAGCACTCTTTTAAAGGGAGTGCTCCTAATCTCAGCTTGTTACCTGTATAAAAGACACCTGTTCACAAAAGCAATCAATCAGATTCCAAACTCTCCACCATGGCCAAGACCAAAGAGCTATCCAAGAATGTCAGGGACAAAATTGTGGACCTACAGAAGGCTTCAAAGGACTACAAGACCATTGCCAAGCAGACAATTGATGCAATTATTTCCAAATGGAAGAAACACAAAATAACTGTAAATTTCCCTTGGTCTGGGGCACCATGCAAGATCTCATCTTGTGAAGTTTCAGGGATCATGAGAATGATGAGGAATCAGCCCAAAACTACACAGGAGGATCTTGTCAATGATCTCAAGGCAGCTGGGACCATAGTCATTGGTAAGACACTACAACGTGAAGGACTGAAATCCTGCAGCACCCGCAAGGTCCCCCTGCTCAAGAAAAGACATGTACAGGCCCGTCTGAAGTTTGCCAATGAACCTCTGAATGATTCAGAGAACTGGGTGAAAATGTTGTGGTCAGATGAGACCACAATCGAGCTCTTCGGCATCAACTCAACTTGCCATGTTTGGAGGAGGAATGCTGCCTATGACCCCAAGAACACCATCCCTACTATCAAACATGGAGGTGGAAACATTATGCTTTGGGGGTGTTTTTTTGCTAAGGGGACAGGACAACTTCACCGTATCAAAGGGATGATGGACGGGGTCATGTACTATCAAATCTTGGGTGAGAACCTCCTTCCCTCAGCCAGGGCATTGAAAATGGGTCATAGATGGGTATTCCAGCATGGCAATGACCCAAAACACACGGCCAAGGCAAGAAAGGAGTGGCTCAAGAAAAAGCACACTAAGGTCATGGAGTGGCCTAGCCAGTCTCCAGACCTTAATCCCGTAGAAAATCTGTGGAGGGAATTGAAGGTTTGAGCTGATAAACGTCAACCTCGAAACCTTAATGACTTGGAGAGGATCTGCAAAGAGGAGTGGGACAAAATTCCTCCTGATGTGTGCAAAACCTGGTGGTCAACTACAAGAAACGTCTGACCTCTGTGATTGCCAACAAGGATTTTGCCATCAAGTACTAAATCATGTTTTGCAAAGAGGTCAAATACCTATTTCACTCATTAAAATGCAAATCAATTCACTTTTTTGAAATGCATTTTTTTGGATTTGTTATCCTCTCTCTCACTGTTAAAATAAAACTACCATTAAAATTCTAGACTGATTATTTCTTTGTGGGCAAACGTACAAAATCAACAGGGGATCAAATATTTTTTTCCCTCACTGTAACTGCAACTGGAATTGCCGGAACTGCTGTCGTTAAGTCAACGCAATCACATATATCACATTTTATGACTGCATTGTTTAGTGACAGAGATGCTGATGTCAATAATACATCAATAATACATAATTAAGCAAGGGTTACCTATTTGGGCTCACTTAAGTAGTTACTGCATAATGCCCACTTCAAGTCTTGGGAAACATCAAGAATATGCTATACATCTCCCCTCTTTCTCATATACATATTTTATGGACACCAAATCACTGGCTGGCTCTTGTCATAACTGTAACTATCATAACTTTTTCCTTAAAGTCTGTCCCAAGAATGTTGGCTTTAAAAAACTATAGTGTCAAGCAGATTATTTTAATTCCAGCTCTGTGCTTACCACTTTGTCAGATTTAAAAAGATCATTGCAAGTTAGATTAGGTAATGAGATAATTTATTGCACAATACTGACACAACATATTTCAATACAGTTTACACGTGAGGAGTTTGGGGGAATCATATTTTGTCTTAGCATTGTTTGCCATTTCAACATAAAGAGTAATATCCACATTCCAATTACATTTCACTTTTTTTTTTCCAGATGGCATTTTGGCTGCAATTTTATACACATTTATTGAAACCCGCATTTATATGTAGGACTGCACAAAAAGATCATAAGGAATCAACGCATCTGACTAAAATTATTTAAGTGTATAAAGAATAGAAATTACTAAATTGACATAATACATTAAGGATTACACATTATTTATGTAAAGCATTTATATCAGGATTATATTATTTATGCATGTAAATTTTAATTTATTTGTACTGAAGGACAGCGTGGGCAGATGTTTTAGATTCGCAAATCAACATAGCTCTAGGAAAATAATAATCCTATGTTCTTAAAAGTAAGTGTTCCACAGTGATTATTCTTTGTTTTTAGGATTGCAACCTAAATAATTTCTGAGGAGCATTTTTCTGAATAATTTCAAATTGTAGCAATGTGCAGCAGCCCATCCCTAAACACCATATTGATTGTGATAGCAGTAATTTTAATAATTAAATATACTAAGGTTCTTGACAAATTTTAGATTTCTACATTGGCCAGAAGCTACCTGGGAGGCCCAATACATCAGAAGATCATTAATCTCCCAGCAAACTGACCCTAAGCAAAAGATAGGCAGCCGGCATGCTAATCCTTAACCATTAGCTTCACAGGTCTCATGTAATTTGCTACTTGTGCTGTTGCTAGCACCCTATTCTATCTCTGCTCAACAATTACGCACTGCATAGGAGCCCTTGGGATTAGCAACCAGCAGTCACCCAAAGTAACAAACAACAATGACAGGAAAGAAAAACCTGATGGGACTACGTTAGTCCTGATGGGGACTCGTCAAATATTTGATGAACATCTAGATTCAAGAGAGAGACAGAAAAGTACATTTTCTAAAGTTTAATTATTCCTTTTTTGAAAATTCTTCTGCCACTATATTTTTCTCCACCAATGATATTTTCTATACACTACTAAAATTCTCCTGTTTGTGCCCTTCAGTTAGACCAGTGGTTCTCAACCTGTGGGTCGGGAACCCATTTGGGGTCGAACGGCCATTTCACGGGGGTCGCCAAACAACGCAGTCTGCCATTTTTTCCCCCTTTTCCTTAGCTGTGCTACTCCCTTTTATTCTATTGGCTTTTGAAAGCCAATAGAATAGACTCTCTTGAATAGAGTCTAATTCTATTGGCTTTCAAAAGCCAATAGGAATTGTCCAGGCTGTCTCTGCCCTGCTGAGCCCGCCAAAAGTCCCATTCTGCAAATGGTGCTGCATCAGTTGAGTAGTCCTCAACTTACGACTGGTTGAGTAGTCCTCGACTTACGACCGGTTGGGGGTCGCAGCATTAAAAAGGTTGAGAACCACTGAGTTAGACCAAATGACACATTATACCAGAATAATTTTTGAATAAAGGTATCTCAAATCTTCTAAGTTAAAGGATGTGTAAAATATGTGGGACCCATTATTCTTGTGGAATTGAAATTTACTCATTGTTTATACCTAT
Organism: Crotalus tigris; assembly: GCF_016545835.1. Taxonomy (NCBI): domain Eukaryota; kingdom Metazoa; phylum Chordata; class Lepidosauria; order Squamata; family Viperidae; genus Crotalus; species Crotalus tigris. The sequence continues at coordinate 8,082,528 of NW_024096758.1, read as the reverse complement.
CAGGCGAAAGCAATTGGAATTACTCGTGAATAGGCCCAAGTAGATCATTTATTGGTGATCACCTATGTTACAGGAATCTTGTCAGACTGCCTGCTTTCCCTTGGGAAATGGCAACTATAGACCTAAGGGTTTGATCTCAGATGTTTCCTCCTCCAGATTCTAAGGTGAAATGACTCCTTATTCCCACTAGAGAAGGCCCCTCACCTTCCACCAATGGTTCTACTACATTGCCAGTTTAGTTCCAAATTTCTGACTGTTGTAGCATTCATGCAGTCATATCATATACTTGATAATATGATGATGGGAACGTTCAGCATGGGAACAAAACCAATATGGTCAGCCTAATTATGCCGTGTGGAAAGAGAGGGGGGATATTACAGTCAAGAGATGACACCAAACATCAGGAAGCAGCAAAGGAGAACACAAATCAGATGGGAAAATTTACCGTTCATTCTGGTTACATCGGACTGCACTACCTTTCTCTCAAAGATAACTCAACAGGTAGTAGGTTGTCTAGTAGAATTCCAAAAGGATGGCAACCATTGATCCAATCGATTACCATAAGAACATAAGACTTTGTCAATCAAAAAGTGAGTACATGTTGCTAACTCATCCATCTTAATTTGGCTCAACCTACTATAATATCTTACCTGTACTGAAATTATACATTCTGCTAAGCCATACTTTAAATATCACTTTTAAGTAAGCTGTGATTGGCTGAATTAGTGCAAACACTGATCCACAGCTGTATGGATACCAAGGTAACTGAATCCACATTACAATCAACCCAATTCAACAAATCATACTGTAGCTCAGTAGTTGGAAGAAGTACACTGAGTACTATCGGACAAGGAGATGTGAAATATTTTTCTTGTCTCCATCTAACCTTTATATCAGGACATAAACTACTGTGATTGGCTCAGTTTCAGAAAATAAATTGCCGATCCATCTCTGCAAGAAAACATGTATTTAAAAACTATCAACAGGTAAAGCTCTCAGTGTAAAGACCAGGCACAATTCATTTTCATAATCATTTCATTTCATTTTTTATGAAGAATGTAATCTAGACAGCTTGAAGAAACCATAACATATCCAACAAATGAAATTATCATTTATCAGGAAGATGGAAATAAATTAATTTTCAACACATCTATACATACCCCAGCACAGATTTACAGTTAAAACAATAACTTTCAACATATCTATAATGCCCCAGCACAGATTTATAGTTAAAAGAATAACTTTGAACACAAACTTAAGGAATTTTTTCAACCATTTTCTTCTAAAAAAGTCACCTCAGTATTCAGAGGTACCTCATTCTTTTGTTCTAAAAGTTGTAACAATGAAATCATGAGCAGCAGAAATGGAAGTTGTACAAAATAAAGTGCTGCTATATACGTCTGCCACCAGGTAGCTACCTCAACAGCTAACTGAGTCTCTGCAGAAAGAATCCTTTGAAACATTTCACCCTGGCAAGATCCACTTTTGCAAAGCAGTGCAAAGCGAGTGAGGCAGTTGGACTGTGGAGGTCAGCTGTGTGCAAGAGCCCTTTAAAAACCTCTGCAAGCTCTGCAAGCAATATGATCATTCTTATCTATGGCTGTGACTATTCTGTAGTATCCGCATTAACATGCTTTCTTTTAGGAGGATTTTTCCTTCTTTGAAGCAAGAAGCATAGGGCAAATTCCGGTAAGCTCCACAGCTAGGTTTGGAGGACACATTCTCCTGCAAGATAGATAGATTCCAACACATCAGTAATACCACAGTTCACAGAACTCAGACCGGTAATACATAAAGAAGGTTTACACACCAGCTTGCTCTCTTTCGTGCTCCTTGTGCTAAGGGCCTACCACCATGTTATCTTGAATTCATAGATTGGGCGCTTGCAGTAGTAATGGTTAATCAAGTGTTTGTCACACACACCAATACATTGGTGGTCAACTGTGATGCCCCTGTTGGAAAGGTCCGTCACAATGCAATGGAGGAGGTCATACACATCTGCCACGGCTTCCCAAGGCCCAAAGGATACATCCACCTCACAATGGTGCTCAAAAAGCTTGGCCTCCCCTTCACTCCTCTCAAAACGGAGGGAGTTGAAAAGTGGACACTCGTAGGGCGTGATGGGCATCTCTTCTTTGAAGACACAGATCTTTAGCTTAGCAAAGCGTGCTTTCCTTTGCATTGCCCGCAGCTTAGCTATTTCAATGATTCGCTCTAAGTGCTCTAAAAAGCAAAAGAGAAACAATGATTGAAATACGGTGAGAGCACCTTTCCAGATACTGTTTTGTCATTAAATAATTTAACAAAGCGAAACAACAAAAATAAAATCCTCTTGCAACTGATATTGGTAAGAAACAAAATAATTATACAGTTAAAACTACCATCTTGATTTTTAAATTAACACCTGTTCTAAATTCTTAGCACAGCTGAGCACCTGATCTACCAACATACATGTGACTTAAAATGGGGTTTGCTGTATTTGGTAACTCATTCTTCCTTGTGACACATTTAAAGTGCTATCTATCTATCCTTGAGCCCACAAGGAACTGTTGACATAAGCCTTGCTGCCAACGCCAATCCCTATCCTGTCGCAAGTGTGCTGCTACCAAATAGTGATATCCTTACTGACTGTGCACAGCCCAGATTAAGGCAAGGAATTCAGTTGTTTCCCTTTACCCAAAAGTCAACTACCCCTTTAAAATGGGCTGGAATAGGAAAGGTGGTGAGCTTTGATGGATGATGAGTAACAAAACATCTCCCCACCCACCCCACATGTAATTGGATTTTAATGTTTGGTTTCAACTTATCTGTATGTATGAGTATATGTATACAATAGGTAAATTAATCAATGGGATAGTATTTGTTTATTTGATTGCTTGATTTCTATAGCCACCCATCTTAACAAATGACCATGGGTGGCTCATGATTTAAAACATGTTAGAATTAAAATCTTAAAAACATTTTAAAACAATAAAAATAATAACAGTAACAGTAAAAAAAATATTAAAGCGTCTAATTCAAAGTACACACAAAACAATCACTGGAGGTTTTAAAAAATAGACTGGACAGCCATTTGATTGGGATAATCTAAGACTCCTGCCTTGAGCAGGGATTGGGACTAGAAGATCTCGTTACAATATTTTTAAACATAGGTTTAGCTTTCTTATAGAAAAACACTAAACCTGTGTTTAAAAATAGCCTTTGCTAACAGTTAACAAGGATGCAGGAGGGTTGCGAGAGTTACACCACAGCATGTAACACTGTGCATGCCTCTCAACTATTAGGAGGTACACAAAAATGAGCACTATCACCGCATCATACAGCATCCCTCCAATATTGATTTAAAAAAACCTCTTTTATGGCACTAAACATCTAAAACTTGATTGAACTGTACATGATAGGCTATGAAGTGGTAGTATGAAAGCCAGCTTGTACTCCCACTTTATGCACAGTCACTACCACTAGCAGCCAGCTGTCATTCAACCAGTTGAGGTGACTGTACCAAGATCATCCCAGAGCCTATCAAGCTAAAGGGGAAAGCCCAATTTGAAAGAATTGACCTCTTACTGCCTATCAGTCCACCCAGAAAAACCGGACAGGAAACATGAGCAGATGAGCTAATTGTATTTTATCTTATGGCTACATTAACAGAATCTTGAAAGTCTGAAGGTACCAATCCCCCGTCTGATCAATTAGGCCAAGTCCTTCCTAAGTTTGACCATTAAGCTACTGGGGGCTCATCCCTCTCGTATGAAATTTCCTAGGCAGCATCTCTTCCCTTCATCACTTGAGATCATTCCCATACCATTACACTGCCAAAAGCAGAATGGTCCTTAGGGGACAGTGCCCTGGGATAGGGAGACATGGGCCCTCTCCAACCTAAAGGGGCCAATAGTTGCTGGGTTGATTCTACTCCCTACACTCATTTGACAGAACAATTACTTAAACATATCAGTTTGGAAAGTAAAGTTACTATGGCTTGTTGCCTGCTTAACGGGAATATACTACTTTAAAACCAGAAGAGCTTTAAGCTGTTTTAGGTATGGATTTGGGATAAGATGAAACCAGAATCATGACACTGCAGAAAGCAAAGGATATGTTTGAGATATGTACCTGACTAGGTACAAGTAGGGAAAGTCCCTAAATTCACTAAAATGAGCAAGAGCCAGAGAAGAGATTTTTTTTTTCATTTCTGAACTTCTAAAATGGTGACTTGGCAGAAGGCAATAAACCACAATTGCTACATTCTCAATTTACCTTTGTAATAGGGCATTAAGCCCAGGAAAGCCTGCCGCACTTTCTCTCCTTTCAGGGGCTGGAGCTCTTCTAGACTGTCTAGCAATGGTCCTATGGAATAATACTGAGCTTCCTTGTAAACAGACCTCACTCGTTCTCTTGGAGGTAAGTCACCAGATCGTAGAAAATTAAGTACATCCCTAAAAACAAAAAGGAAACAAACAGAACTGCTGAAATAGTGGCTACCTCTTCTCTTTTCAGAAATGTTATTGAATGTAGTGGTTTATTGTTATTTAAATATTTTTAAAATAACTAAAAACTCATCAAGTAGCATATTTTCATTTTAAGTTCTTAAAAATATAGATCGCAAGCACCATTTTTAAGGGCCAACCGCTGTTCATTTGTGCACAGGAAAAAGCACCTATGATGAAACTTGGGGTCAAGTATGTATCAACTATTTAAAGACAGAAAATGCAATACATTATTCAAGTAACTAAGACAGAACTATAAAGACAGTTTCCTGAGAATAAATTGCATTGAAAGTTGCAGCCTAACATATTGAATAAATAACTGAAGTGAAACTACAGACAACCAGCAATATCAGGGAGCAAAACAATGGCTAAATAATAATAATAATAATAGTAGTAGTAGTAGTAGTAGTAGTAATAGTAGTAGTAAAGTTGGAAGGGACCTTGGAGGTAATCTAGTCCATCTAGTGAAAATGTATCTAAAACATTGCTTTCTAAAACAGAGTACCTGTTGCAACATGGATGTTACTTAACCATGAATCTAAAACATTGCTTTCTAAAACACTAACTGTTGCAGCAACCTGGATGTTACTTAACCAAGTAGCAATCCTTGGCATGCTACATATTTTCTGTGTGCCCCATTCTGAAGAAAACATGAATGCAAAGGAAGAAGAACTATATGTACTGAATTGTCCTCATGATAAAAAAATTAACCTATAGCTTCAAGAACTTTGTAGGAAAAAAAATAGCACATAGTCAAATATTATGTACCCAAAATATGTTCCATCTCTGTCAATAAAATATCTGCCCTCAGCATCTGTTGGGATGTAATGCCGGCCACTGAACATGGCTGACAACATGGTATCTTCATGACGTCTCAGTGTTGATAGCCTGGTCATGAAATGGGTGCCTCCAACATTTAGTGGAACTACTTCAGGAAACTGAAAATAATAAATGGTTTTGAAAATTAAATATGGCATGGATAAAATAGAAAAGTGTTTTCATTCTCACATAATATCAGAATTTGGATCATTAATGAACAACAGGTAGTCCTTGACTTACAACAGTTTGTTTAGGGACCATTCAGAGTTACAATGGCACTGAAGAAAGTGACTTATGACCGTTTTTCACATGACCGTTGCAGCATCCCTATGATCATGTGATCAAAATTCAGACACTTGACCACTGAGTCATATTTATGACTGCAGTTTCCCAAGGGTCATGTGATCACCTTTTGCAACCTTCTGACAAAGTCAATGGGGAAGCCAGATTTATTTTACAACCATGTTACTAACTTAACAACTGCAGTGATTCACTTAACAAATGTGGCCCCAAGGTAAAATAAGGCAAATGTCTCAATTAGCAACATAAATTTTGGGCTCAATTATGGCCATAAGTCAAGGATTACCTGTAAAAAAATCCTCCAAGAAAAGTATATCTGAGTCCAACAATGTCTTCTCTTAGACAACAATTGTGGATATGTTTGCTAATCTATTTGTAGGGTATCAATCTTTTCAGTGAGCAGACTGCTTTATTTCTTGTAAATTTATTTTTTTTTCTCTTTTGAAAATATATGTTGATTTAAAGTTTGTATTTAAGGATTACAGATTTCATGAATGGACTATCTTTGAAGGAACAGTGTTATAGAAATTAATAATAACAACTGACAATAGAATCAAGACTGAAATAAGGTCCTTCTTAGATGATTTTTAAAAAAATTAGACAATTTTAAAGGGCTATCAATAGTTACAAGTCAAACAGCTATATTTCATTTGATAATACGTGGAGTGTCTATTTTAATCACAATGCTGGAATAAACATTGTTGGAAGCAAAAGATAGGGAGTTCCCAATAAATCCTATTTCTATCACTCTTAGAAGAAAGTAGGCAGGCAGACTTGAAAAAAGATAGTTGTTTAGCCAACTTGTGCCCAAACCATTTAATAAAATCATCACAATTTTGAATTGTGCTGAAACCAAACTGGTAATTAGTACATCTGCAGCACAGTTAATGCAATATCAATCATGTGAATGTTTATTCTATCTACACTGCTGCAATCTGGATAAATGATGTTTCTAGATAGTCCTCAAAATAGGTCCTGTATACAGCATCTGCAGTAAAAACATCCATGTAACATTTGTTTTAACATATGTTTCACCAAGGGCAGGTCTGACATTCCAAGAAGAGCCTAAGCAGGGTAAAAACATACGGTAATTGGGCACAGCTGCTATCTGAGCATCCAGAGACAAAGCAGTCCAGATGTATTCCTAAGCCTATATGAAACATAAAGATGAAGTATGCCACTTAATACCAATTACTGGGTTTCTACAGCACAGGCCGGTTTCTTGGAGTATTTGGCGACAAAGGGGGGAGGGAGAATGTTGGACTAAATTGATCTAATTCAGATAGCTTCAATGTTCATTTCATCATGAACGTTGAAACGTACAGAATCTCTGGGGAGACTGTATACAGAAGAGACAGAGAAAGGGTACATACAGATTCAAAGACCTTCACTAGGAACGACCAGTATACTCAAGCCAGTCTGTCTATCTGCAATAGCAAAATTATCTGTAAATTTTAGGAATTTTCACGCATTCAGAATCCTAATAAAGCAGATTTGGTATTCACAACTTTAGAACTACCAAGAAAACTGACTAGGTTTGAATAGAGGTCCACTAAGGATGCACAAGCCTCCTTTATCTGTGGTTTTCCTTATATTCCAAAACCAAGAATATTATTTAACATGTGGTGGGCCAACCAGTCAGCTGAAATGAACTTCCTTGAAACTCAGCTTAACTTAAAAACACACATTTAGAAGAATTACTCTTACATGCAAAGAGGCAGTGTAGAACAGTGGTTACACTACTGGAGTGGAAATGAAGAGTTCAGTCTCAGCCATAGAAACTCATTTGGTGATTTTGAACCACTTATTCTCTCTCGGTGGATTGTTGTGGGGAAAAATGAGTGCTGTGTAAGCTGCCTGGAGCTTCTGAACAAAAGGCAGGATAAAAGTCTAATTAAATAAAAATAAATACATGTGAAACCTAGTAGATATGGGTAACTTGGAAAATTCTTACTTGTCAGAATATTTAAAAGCCAGGACAAACATTGTAAGGATTTGAATTTATTTTAAAATATTGCTTCAGTGGAGTTATTTATTAATATTCCACTTTTGACCAGAATGAATTATAATAATAGCCCATCAATAAAGTATACTTCTATTTTCTTACAATAGTTATTTATCCCCTATCACCAAAGGTTCTCTGGGCAATTTAAATCAAGTCACTACCACAAGCTAGCCTGAACACAGAAGAAAAAGAAGTTTGAAAAAGTAATTCATATTCAGAACAGCTCTAGAGACACTGCACTGGCAACTCCCACAAAGAGAATATTGTATGTTAGCACAAGCAGAATAATGTACAAGGATACAGCATGTATTAAATCACTCACCTGCTGAGGAAGCAGGGGCAGCGAGTGTTCTGCCTGGGTTGCTGTTGGAGTGGCAGGCTCTTGAAAATCATCCTCTGCATCTGAGCTCGACATGGCATCGCCCAGGTGTCCACAAGCTTTGGTCTGCCCCGTGACTACAACCATCCCTCTGGTTCTTGTAACTGGGTCTGCTTGGCAGGCAGCCGTGGCAAGGCTAATGGGAAGTTGAGAGCCATGTTAATTCAAGAGCCCTTCTTTAAGGAAATCTAATAAGAATGGACCACTGTGGGGCAGCAGGCACTCAAGGATGCTCCACATTGCTGTTTACAAGTGTCACTGCTATTCTGGGGAAGTGAATCACAATCATATAGTTACTGCATCTGCAATTATCTACAAGCTCTGAGGGACATACCGTGGGAGGGCCCCCATTTACACAAAACACCAGGGAACCTTCTTGTCAGATTTCATAGCCAACCAAATCCCCAGTGGGAAATATGCTTCACTGACTGGTTGTTCAACTTGCTGTTAGTTGCAGGATTGTTATTTGCTTCTCCAAACTCAGCTTAACAATTGGGAATACCTGGTGCTGAGTAGCCATTTGGTAATCCCCAAAGCTGTCAACCACAGCTGCTCTCAGACTGGGCAGTCTGTTCTTGGACATTCCCCTGCTGAAAGGGGGGGAAATCCAAAATTCCAAAATCACAATACACAAAAGGAAATATTATTCAGCCAGTTTTTATAAATAATAATAATAATAATAATAATGAGGAGGAGGAGGAGGAGGAGAAGCAGCAGCAGCAGCAGCAGCAGCAGTTTACAGAAATCTACCACCATTAAATAGAATTTTACCATCATACATAGACAGAAATGGTTCTCTGGGAAGGGGGGTGTCATAACACTACGTATAAAAATGTGGGCTGCCAAATTTAAGTAGCTGATTTCTCCAGTAGTGATCAAGAAATGGAAATAGGAAATTAAAGGTGCTTTTTAGTTTTGTTTTTAACCTGGATTCTTATGTATTTTATTCAGGGATTGGTGATACTGCTTTTAATTAGCATTTCATTTTCTTGGTCACTTCAAACATCACAACACACAATGGCGCATAACATCTGGACTGCAAGTAAACAGCCCTGGAAAGGGGGAATTTGCTCATATGTTTGAAATAAAAAATACATTAGTTTTACTTTGAAGATGTATTTCTTGGACTAGGAACAATCTATGCTACAGAACACACTTTTTAAATCTATAGAAACTATTTTTGTTCCTATTCTACAGCATCTAGGAATTATATACTTATCCTGAATAGCAGCATAAAAGAGAGCCTAATGCAACTTTGCTTTTATCCTAGAAGCAAGATGGATAGTACCTAAATTTGATTAAATAAATAAATGAAAATATAGCAGGTAAAAAATACAGTAAGAGTTTATTCTAGTACACACTTTCAGATTTTGGTCCAAATTTTGTAGACTCATAAATGCAAAACACTTCATCAGCAAAGTTTTGGTACTGTGTTCTCCTAGTTGATATTTGTCAAAAAATATTTCTATTTATCCTTTTCTATCTTCATGTCCTTTTATTTTCTTTGTAGATTTCCACTTTATATTTTATATTGTAAATTGTAGACATGCAATTGTAGACATGCATCTGACACACTCTTTAATTACATCACAATATTTGTTCTAAACTGATTTTACAATTATCTCATCTAATAGATTTCATTACATGAAAAAATGTTCTCCCAATTTACAAGCCACATACCTATTTGTCTTCCTCATATAATTTTTGATTGGTGCATAATAATTTGTGTAAATGAATAGATCTGTTTGCAGAGTGGGTAGTCATATTAGTAGGAGGAACAGCAGAATCTTTTGGCATTTCAAACTGTCTTGTATTTATTATGATAGAAGCTTTAGTGGGCTCAGCCAAGATCCTCTTTTTCTTTTTGCTCTTACTCAATCTTATTCAATTAGACAGAATAACCTACAGATCTCTTTTCCAATTCACAGAAAGATCTTCATAAATCCATCCTACAATAAACCCACTCTGATTCTTAATCTTATTGAATTAACCCAAATTATTAAGAGATTATTGAGAACTAAAATACAAAGATGCATCATCTTTTCCCATCTGGTAGATTTTCATCCTCTTTTGCTGCTTAAGGAAAGCCAAATGCAAATCATAACACCCCTGCTTTGTCCATGGGGACTTGAGCACAGGTGGGCCTTTTTACCTTGTTGATGAGAAGAAGCCTAATGTTGTTTCTCAGATGATGCTGCATGAGGTGCAAATTACATTTACTGTAAGGCACAGCTTTCCTGGTAGAATGACACCCAAGCTAATCATAGGACAAAAAGTATCTGAGCTGCAGCCAGGCATGTCCAAACCCAGGCCAGTAAGCCACATGCAGCCCTGGACAGCTAGCAGTGCAACCCCACAAGATCGTAAACTTTTAACATTTATGTGCATTTCATATACATTAACTATTATATGCAGTCTAAGACAATTCCTCTTCACACATTGCAGCCGGGGCAAGCCAAAAGGTTGGACACGCCTTCTTTAGACTCCAGTTCAAATTTCACACAAAAGCTAAACAAAAATTTAAAACAATTGAGCCAAATAAAGACAATATCATTTACTTTCTCCATCCACACAGACAGCCCTCAACTTTATTGCTCCTTGTCCACTATATGGAGAACTGAAGTCCTATTCTAATAAAAGAACAGCCACAAGCTGGTCCCCCTCCAAGCTAGCATTCCCCATCCAGAGTCCACCAGATAATGGGGCTCTACAGCAGCCAAAATCCCCAGCCAGCAAAACCAAAGGTCAGGCTGGTTATAATTGTTGAGGATTGTAATCTGAATCAAATCAACCTTTACTGTCAAAGTACAACATGTGTACAGTAAATATCTGGAAGCTAAAATTAGAAAAGAACCCACCAAAGAGAAGGGGCTTCCTTTTCCTCCCTCGCCCTCCGTTCTGCCACTGAGTAAATAAAACAAGTCTTGCTTGGCAGAAAGCAATCAAAAAGAAAAAGAATGGGCCAAAGTTTGGCCCTTGCTAAGGACCACACCCAAAAGGGGGTAAGTCTGCAACTGCCACGCTCCCAGAGGGCCCTCATCTCGGGGGGGGGGGGCAGAAAGAAACTGGGCTTCTTCACCTGCTCCTTTTGCCCACGCTCAGAAAAGGGGAGGAGCCTCAAGATCACTTAGTGCTCGGGGCGGAGCCAGGTTGCCGTAGGAGGTTCTGAGACCGGCCTTCCATGCGCTCACCTGTTGGTCTATTCGCCGATGAAAAATGGGGGCGATATTTGCTGCCACCAAAGCTGGTTCTCCTCGTTGCCTCCCGGATGAATTGGAGTGATATTTCGGCGCTCCTCAATCAAAGCCTGGCTCCCCGACCGCCTTCCCCGCCCCGCAGGCCTCCGCCATCCGGGTACTTTGGGATTGACGAGGACAAGACAGATTATAGGCTGTCCAGTGGACGGAGTGAGGCCAAAAAAGCTCCGCCCCCTTCTCTGCTACATCCCCCAACTGGCTCAAGCCCTTTTCTATCTCCCATGGCGACGAGATGCAGCAACGGAAGGTCTCCGCTCCAATTCTCGCGCTTCTTCTGGTTGCCAGGGAAACCGAGGCTCACAACGAGCAGCCGAAGAGATGTATGGAGAATTTAACTTGCTCCGCCAATAAATAATGAATACGCTTCGTCTCTGTTGTTTGCTACCTTTTATTATATCTTCCCCTTGAAATGAAGTAGAGCAATTCTCCTGTGGGGAAAGGGAGATAAATGTTCCAAATGATGGGTGTGTTCACACAATGCACTTACGTTACTTTATTGTTGAATTAACCCATTTTCTGGACTTACACAATATGTTAAATAGTTTTTTAAGGGGGGCAATTGCCTGGTGGTGGTGGCAATCTGTCCACTGAAGTGTAATTTAGTATGTGAAACTTAATGATTCAAAGTAACAGAATAACATAGTAGGAAGGGATCTTGGAGGTCTTCTAGTCCAACCCTGTGTTCAAGCGGGAGACTCTATACCATTCCAGACAAGTGGCTGTCCAATCTCTTTTTAAAAGCCTCCAGTGATGGAGCACCCACAACTTTTGAAGGCAAGCTGCTCCATTGGTTTATTGTTCTCACTGTCAAGAAATTTCTCCTTAGTTCTAGGTTGGTTCTCTCCTTAATTAGTTTTCATCCATTGTTTCTTGTCTTGCCTTCTGGTGCTTTGGAAATTGGGTTGATTCCCTCTTCTTTGTGGCAGCCCCTCAAATATTGGAACACTGCTATCATGTCCCCCCTAGTCCTTCTTTTCACTAGACTAGACAAACCCAATTCCTGCACTATTTTTATTCAAGAGTACTAAAGTGGATAGTTAAAATATGTTACTTGCTTCATTATTTTAGAGTACCTCAATAGATAAAACAAAAATAAATTTGATCTGACAACGTATCTATTTTAGAGAGAATTGGGACTCTTCCAAAGAACTTGGTGCACAGGGTCTGTGTGTTTTAAAAAGCCCTTGGCTTGAAACCATACATCTTCCTAACAAGATGGGCTTGTATAACAAGAACAGTGAAATTAAAAGTACTGTATTTAACATTGATGTGGAAATACATCTGCTAAGACTTCATCGGATTTAAAGGCAAAGAAAGGACAAACTAGGATATAGAGGTACTCTACTTCTATGAGATGAAATTATAAGTCAAATTGATAAACTAAAAAGAACCAAATGCTTGGTATAGATGATATCTACACGTCATGACTAGAAGGAACTATTTTTAATATTAAGCAAAAATTAAAAATATGGGAGCATAACCTCAAAGTGACAGGAGTTCAAAAGTAATGTTAGAAAGTATTATTTCCTAGGAAGAGTAGTGGAGGCCTGGAACCAATTTCCAGTTGAGATAGTGGGTCAATCATCAGTAATTAAATTTAAACATGCTTGGGATAAACATATGTCCATCATACAACAATTAAAAAAAAAAAACTCAAGGACATACTCGATATATCCTTGGTCTTTTTCTGCATTTTCTATGTTTCTCTGAGCATGCAGACATGAACAAGACCTGGATTTTCAAATAGAATGAAAGAATAAAGAATATTTGAGGGCAATTCATTTAACTTTTGTTTCAGGAATATTGTTGGAAATACTGCATTGTTAAAAAGAAAATAAACATCTAGCATAAAAAATTTCCTGAAAAGGAACAACCATGGATTCCACAAAGGCAAGTTATTTCGTTAACTTTTTAAACTAACTGACCTGTCCTGGAATAAATGGCAGTTACTCTTTTGATTGGCAACAGATTAAAAGACAGAAAGCAGTAGGATTAAGTGGATTTTTTTTTTCCAAATGGGAGAGATGCACATAGTAAGAGTTCCTCTAGTAATAGTGATAGTACAGTGCTTTTGAGCAGTGTATCACTCAAATTTATCACTCAAATTGTTCAGGGGATACCATTAGAAAGATACAAAGAAATACTGCAAAAGAATCGATCCAGACTGGGTAAATAGGCTTCAAAATGGCAAATGCAGTTCAGTGTAAAGAAGAATATACATAGACCTCAACTACAACAGTTCATTTAGTAACCATTCAAAATTAGAACGGCACTGTTTTTTATGCTTATGACTAGTGCAGCAACCATGGTCACATGATCAAAATTCAGATGCTTAGTAACTGTGTCATGTTTGCAGTGTCCTGGGATAATGTGATTATCTTTTGTGACCTTCTGACAAGCAAAATCAATGGGGGAGCCAGATTCTCCTAACAAATGTGTCACTAACAACTGCAGTGATCCACTTAACAACTGACAAGAAAAGTTGTAAAATGGGGAAAACTTACTTAACCATCTCACTTAGCAACAGAAATTTTGGGCTCAGTTTTGTGACCATACGTCAAGGACTATCTGTATTAGCACAAAGAATCCATTAATGGGAAGGGATGGTAACTGATCAGGAATAGATATGACAGCCAGAAAAGCTGTCAGTAGCATTTTGGATAGTTCAGTGAAAATATAAATCCAGATTATAGCTGCTGTAAAAAAAGAAAAAAGAAAAAGTAAGCAATTTCCATGCTTAGTATCACTAGGAGAGAACTTAAAAATAGAAATGTGCATAGGCTTGAGATAGTACTGGTCACTCTTGTGGATAGAAGACCTTTTTAGAAACCTGGATAGAAATCCTGCACCTTTTCTAGTCTAGTGAGGTGGCAAGTTTGACATCTGTTCTACATCTTTCAGCCTTATTCAATGCTAATGACCACAGTAGGTCTCTTAACTGCCTGCAAGGATTGGGGATTAACAACACTGTTAGTGTTCAAGGTCATGTACTGAAACTAAATTAATACGGATCAAGCTATCAGGGGGAAAATAGCCAGGCTTTCACCTTATACCTGAAAACTGAGTCAGAGCCAGATACTTTTCAGACAATAATGAATTCAGTACCAGAAAGGTCACCTAAAAGGCCATTCAAACAAGTTCTCACTGCAAAGCCTCTTTTTCATGTATCAGACAGATTTATTTTTGAAAACAAGTAAAAAAGACATTTTGTTCTCTTGGAACAAAACATTTTGGAAAGCTTTATTTTAATGTTTGTATAACTTTAATTATTAATACTCTTATTATTATTTTAACATTAAATAGCCATATTTTAAATATTATTTTTACAAGCTGTCTCAAAAGCCTATCTGACTGGCAAGATAACATTTTTTAAAAATATATATTTTGTATCTAATCTCAAATTGCTTTTTCTGTCCATTCTCCAACCTTTAAATCATCTTAACTCAGAAAGTCAGACTCAAAAATTTGCCACATTTAAAGCTTTTATTTTGAAAAATAAAATACAAAAGCATTTTGTATGGATTGTAAACCTTTAAGTTCTTTCTCGCATCTCAGAAACCATTTTTAAATAATTAAAACATAATTTCATAAATCAGCTAAATTGGTAAAAGGGTGGGGTGGCAACAGGCACAAGCACCATTTTCCACAAATTAAAAAATTGCCCGAGGAAGGTAAAGCAATACACACAAAGAAGTTGTCTGCTATATGGTAATCTAATGATGGATGTGAACTATGTGTGGAGTAAACAGTTCAAAGGACAAACAAAGGTGTATTTAACATAGACATTCTGTGCACTGGTTCATTTCCTGTATTTTATGAAGAAAAGCAAGGGCTAAACAGGCCATTCCTCATTTTTTCATCCTTGTGAAGCCATGACTGCCAATCATCCTTGGAACGTATGCACACAAAGAAACCAGCATGCATCAATATGGACACACCCTGCAATTCACGCATGAGGTTTAATGTGTTAAATTAGCAGTCTTATGAAAAGCATCTCAAAAGTTAACATATCTGACATCCTAAATCAATACTGA
Organism: Crotalus tigris; assembly: GCF_016545835.1. Classification (NCBI taxonomy): domain Eukaryota; kingdom Metazoa; phylum Chordata; class Lepidosauria; order Squamata; family Viperidae; genus Crotalus; species Crotalus tigris. The sequence goes on along the minus strand of NW_024096758.1, from coordinate 8,067,247 downwards.
AGATACCATAGAGTTTCTTCTGAGCTTTTAAAACAGTTGTGTAAATAGGAATCAATGCAATTTCTAGTGCTTGAGATTCAATCTGCCAATATCTTCTGTATATTAGTGTCACAGAGAATAGGAAGCAGGCCATGACTCTTCCAACTCCAAAATGTTTCATACAGGATGAATTCCCACCTGGAGTCCTTCTACTTTAATGTCTTGATCTCAGAACTATTCCCTATAAATACCTCCAGCATTTCAGTTGGGCTGCTCTGGAGTCACAAGAAAGATTGAGAGGTTTATATGTCATTATGAAATGGGGACATATTCTGAAGAATCAGATGTTTGTAGATTTTGCCATTGTGCTTTCTTTAAAATGTCTCCAACATTCCTAGTCAAAATAGAAAACATAAGATTTCAGTACATCTCCTCAGGGTTGGGCAATCCATAATTCATGTACACTTGTTTATATAGTCTCCCAATCTCAATACTGTATATAGTCATACGAACTTACTGTACATATTCTGAATCAGGCCCAAGACAGTATCCAAGGTAAAGGATCTAAATAAAACTTCCATGTATGCCAAGTCCAAGAATGTACAAATTAATAGTTAATCTTATCTGTTTCAGTAGCCTCTTCTCAGGGCAGATTTGCACTAACAATGTCTAAATTTGTATTAAATGTTACTGCTCTGATTTGGAACAGATTAACGTTTTGGCTGATTTCTGAAAATCTGAGATGGCTGTGATTGTTGGCTTTTTATTTCTTTTCAGAGCATTAATCTTCACTTGTCCACTAGAGTGAAGCTCTTCTCAGAGACCATTTTACCTTTATAGCTACTTCCTGGACTGGTCCTGTAATTTGTCCAATTTACATGGCTAGTCTAGAGGATGATGCAAAGCAGTTATAGAAGATACCGCCATGTATCCTACTGAGTGGAGAGGATATTTTTACCTCTCCAAAGAAGAACCAAGACCTTCAACCATTTCACATATTTTCCAAAATTAGTAATATTTTGTTTCTGGGAAAAGAGAAATGCTATTGTCCTATTGCACTTTTCAACTATCTTTGCCTGCAAAGGGCATGATTGCTGCCTACAAATCACAGGGACAGTGAGTTAATTATACAGAACATCTCTGTCCCTGGCAATCTAAAAATTATAGGGTTATCAGTGCATGTAACATAGATGTGTGTGTGGACAAGAATATCAACCTTGCTGCGTCAAGCAAAATCAAGCTTTTAATAGCGAGTGCCACACAAAGTGCACTAACCAAACAGGTGGTAAGAAAATAGGGGAACTCAGGCACCACACAGGTTATATAGAAAGTAAACACAGGGTCAGTCATAAAGGACTCAAATGTCTATATACAACTGCACAGAGTATGAAGAGTAAACAGGGTGAACTAGAAATTCAGTTTAATGAGGGCAGATATGATATTGTTGCAAGTATGGAAACATGGTAGGATGAAACCCACAAATGGAACACACAGCTAGAGAGATTTAAATTATTTAAAAGAAACAGACCAAACAAAAGAGGAGGTGGAATAGAAATAGAGCACAACAATGATGAAAACTGTCTTGAATGCATTTGAGTCAATATAAAAGAGGGAAAAATGACATTGCCATAAGTGTATACTATAGGCCACCCAACCAAACAGAGGAAATAGATGAACTTTTTGCTAGTCAGCTAACTAAGGTATGTAGGAAGCACATCACAATAGTAATGGGGGACTTTAACTACCCTGGCACCAAGTGGAAGATCAAACAGATTCCTGACAAACCTAGCAGACAATTTTGTCTCCCCAAAAGTAGAGAAGGGAACTAGGGGTTTAACCATATTGGATCTAATCCTCACTAACAGAGATGAAATGATAGAAGGTATTAAAGCCACAGGAACCTTGGGGGGAAGTGATCATGCAATATTGGAATTCAACATTCTGGAAGCACAAGCAATAGAACACAGTCAAACTAGAGTCTTGGACTTTAAGAGAGCTAATTTCAATAAACTTAGATAGAGCTTGGGAAGGATTCCATGGATGAGAATACTCAAGGGGAAAACAACTCAAGCTTGGGAAATTTTGAAAAGTGAGATAATAAAAGCCCAGTCTAGCACAACACCAACAAAGAAGAAAAATAACAGCTCTCAAAAGAAACCAGCATGGCTGCATAAAGAATTCTCTGATAAATTGAAAGATAAAAAGGACAAGTATAAAAAGTGGAAAGAGGGGCACATAACTAAGACAGAATATCTGCAAATAGCCGGTGCCTGCAAAGATGAAGTGAGGAAAGCTAAGGCTCATAATGAACTAAGGCTTGCGACCAAAGTCAAAAATAACAAAAAAAGTTTCTTTCAACATGTAAAAAACAAGAAAAAAGTGAAGGAAATGATTGGTCCATTAGTGGGGAAGGTGACAAGCAACAGGGAGAAAGCAGAACTATTTTTGCATCTGTCTTTACACAAAGGGAAAAAACAGACCAACCTATCAAAAACAGTACCATAAAAAACAGATTAGAAACACGTTAAGATAGGCAAAAAAATAGTAAGTGAGCACCTGTCCAGCCTAGACGAGTTCAAATCACCAGGACCAGATGGATTACACCCCAAGGTTCTCAAGGAACTGGCAGATGTGATCTCGGAACCACTGAACTATATTTTTCAAAGATCCTGGATTACTGGGGAACTACCAGAGGACTGGAAAAGAGCTGATGTAGTTCCCATCTTCAAAAAAGGGAAAAAATAGATCCAGGAAACTACAGACCTATCAGCCTGATTGCAATACCTGGGAAGATTCTGGAAAAGATAATCAATCAATGAATCAGTGAACACCTAGAGGCAAACAAAGTCATTACTAAAAGCCAACATGGGTTTGTCATAAACAGATCATGCCAGAGAAATCTTATTGCATTCTTTGACCAAGTGACAAAATTAGTGGACCAGAGGAATGCTGTGGATATAATTTAGTTGGACTTCAGTAAGGCATCTGATAAAGTAGATCACAACCTACTACTTGATAAGATAGAAAAATGTGGGTTAGACAACATCAGCACCAGATGGATTCGTAGCTGGCTGACCAGCCACACTCAGCGTGTGGTCCTCATTGGAACTGCATCTACATGGAGGGAAGTGTGTAGTGGGGTGCCCAAGGGCTCTGTTCTGGGCTCAGTGCTCTTCAACTTCTTTATCAACAATTTGAACGAGGGGATAAATGGGGAACTCATCAATTTTGCAGACAATTGCCAGGAATAACCAACACTCCAGAAGATAGGCTAAGATACAGGAGGATCTGGACAGACTTGAACACTGGGCACTATCTAACAAAATGAAATTCAATGGTGAAAAAAGTAAGGTTCTACATTTAGGCAAGAAAAAACAAATGTACAGGTATAGTATACGTGGTACCTTGCTCAATAATAGTAACTGTGAGAGGGATCTTGGAGCCCTAGTGGACAATCACTTAATATGAGCCAGCAGTGTGCTGCAGCTGCCAAAAAGGCCAACACAGTGCTAGGCTGCATTAACAGAGGGATAGAATCAAGATCACGTGAAGTATTAATACCACTCTTCAATGCCTTGGTAAGGCCACACTTGGAATACTGCATCCAGTTTTGGTCACCACGATGTAAAAAAGATGTTGAGACTCTAGAAAGAGTACAGAGAAGAGCAACAAAGATGATTAGGGGACTGGAGGCTAAAACATATAAGGAACGGTTGCTGGAATTGGGTATGTCTAGTTTAATGAAGAGAAGGACAAGGGGGGACATGATAGCAGTGTTCCAATATCTCAGGGGCTGCCACAAAGAAAAGGGAGTCAAGCTGTTGTCCAAAGTGCCTGAAGGCAGGACAAGAAGCAATGGGTGGAAACTAATCAAGGAGAGAAGCAACCTAGAACTAAGGAGAAACTTCCTGACAGTTAGAACAATTAACCAGTGGAACAACCTGCCTCCAGAAGCGGTGAATGCTCCAACACTGGAAATTTTTAAGAAGAGACTGGACTGTCATTTGTCTGAAATGGTATAGGGTTTCCTGCTTGAGCAGGGGGTTGGACTAGATGACCTCCAAGGTCTCTTCCAACTTTATTACTATTATTATTATTATTATTATTATTATTATTATTATTATTATTATTATTGATCATCGCACAGTCAGCCAGATGTTCAGACTGGATTTGGCATTTTTGTCTACCTATCAAGTCCTTACCAAGGACTGGGATAGGCAAATGTGGATGTTTGATGGTATTATAGATATCATCACAGGATGGAAGCAGTTCCTAGTAAGGCCGCCTTTTGCAATTGACTAATGGCGAATTTGTCAATGCCAATGGTGTTCAAGTGGTGCTCTAGTTGTTTTGGGATTGCACCCAAGGCGCCTATTACTAGAGGTACTATCCTTGCTTGCTTTTGCCACAGTCTTTTAATTTCTATTTGTAGGTCTTTGTATTTTGTTATCTTCTCCAGTTCTTTCTCATCTATTCTGCTGCCTCCAGGCACTGCCACATCCACTATCCAGACTTTTTTGTCTTTCTTATCGACAATTGTTAAGTCCGGGGTGTTATGTTGCAGGTGCTTGTCTGTTTGAATTCTGAAGTCCCAGAGCAGTTTTTTATCATTTTCTATGACTTTCTCTACTACTACTACTACTACTACTACTACTACTACTACTACTACTACTATTAGCCACTAATAGCAATACAAACTGGTATTTTGTATATTGCTTCATTTATCTTCCTTGCCTAGTAGTTGGTGGCAAGTAAGAACTGGAATAAAGGGGGTCCACTTCAAAGGGTGTCAAAGCCCTTAACTAACTCACAATTTAGAAAGAGCGATTCTCATAGTTTCAGAGTAGGCAGATTCATTGCAATGAGCAAAGGATTAGGTTGCAGAATCTTGAAAACTGGTTTTATACACTTTGGTTCTCATTCATCAGCATGAATGTCTATTATGCTTGATCTTTTTTTCTAACTGACTCATTTAAAGGGAAGGATTCTAACTATTTCTCTGATACCAGAATTAATGGTGGTATAATAATGATAATAATAATGAAAATAATAATATATCAATATGATATATCTGCTCTTCTGCAATATTTTGGAAATTTCCATTTTCATTGCCAGAGCCAGAAAATTCCACTGAAAAGGGTTTCCTTCCAAGAAAGGCCACCATGTTCAGCTTCCAAATATATCAATATTCAAGGGTCTCATCTTCACCAGCAAAGTTATGCTAGCATTCACATGTATTTGTGCACCCATTTTAAGAGGTCTTGTGACAGACCATTTCTAAATAGATTGTGCCCAAAGAGTGAGAATAAGGTTGTGCTCAAAGTGGGATAGTAAGTTATTCTACCCATTATGGGGGACATATAAATTTAATAACGTAATAAATAAATATTATATACACTGTGAAACTGTTGATAAATGTAAATAAAGAGGATGAAGAAACAAACAGTCCATTTTATTACCAATTACATACATTAAGTCGCATCCAGTCTTCTAGTTCACTGCATCAGTCTAAGAAAAAAAGGGGATAAAGTATTATTTTTCAAATGTATATTGAAACTATACTTGAATTCAAAATATTTTTATCAACTTCTAATACTGGAACACCATTACATCACTTTGTGGAAAATAATGGTAGTACAGTCGACTTCTTTTTCTACAGTGCATACAGATTTTCTCCCCACATCAGGGTAATGTATACTAGTGCAGATGATTTATAAAAAGGGACAAGACAAATACATGGAACATAAATCTATGCATTTCTACTTGTTCAAATACCTAGACAGAAATTACATTTCCATTCCCATTTATTTAAAGGCAGAATATCTTGGGATTTCAGATCACTGGGACCAAAGAAACCTGCTTCATGTTAAAGCAGAGCAAGAGCCTATCTAACTTAGCTTTGCTGAAAATCAGACTTCAACCATACAAGAACTTTTATGGAACTCCCCACCCCTGCCCACACAAGGCAAAGGTAACTCCCTGGCCTTTTGGCAACTCATCCAAATTTAGTTGTTATGGACAGTGTTTAGTACTTTAGCACTTTAGAGCTGCCACTACCAAGAAAATATTAGTTATAATTTTATAATTATGTATGTAATTCTGTCATTGTACCTTATTGCATATCATTGTTATTGCAATGGCTACACATGTAATCTGCTTGGACTTAAATTTAGCTAAAACAGTTTAAAATTTTTGAAATGAAATTCATTACAAGGCAAGATCAAGTTTGCCAAAATGCCAGCTTGGGTTGAGATAACTCTAGCAATAAAGACCTAACTGATAGCAATAAACTATAAAGGACTTGTAGTGCATCATATTTAAATATTAATACACGATATTACATTGCCTTACGGTGCAATGCTGTTTATATCTGCATGTTTAGTTTGTCGGGGATTAAAAACTAAACATGAGGATTAGAGGGAAAATCCACGGAATTTGGCATTCTATTTTCAACAGTGGTCAGCCATATTTCTAGGAACCTCACAAACCTGAAGAGGATGAGCCTTCCCTGATAGCTCTCATCCTTTTGACACAAGAGACTCTTTTGCTAATGCTTTCCGATTCCTTCAATTAATGGAACTTGTAGGGCTTGTGGCCAAAGGTTGTAAGATGAAAGTCTCTTCAGAGTGCCAGTCAAGCAACAATACCTTCTTCCAAACATTCTACCCCTTCACATTCTTTTAGTTTATTCCACAATCAGCATTCTACAGAGGCTGAGCATATTCAGTTTTCACTAATTGTTCAGCATCTGAATTCTTATTTTACTGTTGCTCTGTATGGATTTTTTTTCTAATCTCTGTTTCCCAAAATTAATTTATATTCTTACAATTTTTCCAAACACAACAAATAGTGGAAATAATCTCTTTAACTGGTTGGCAATTCAAAATGCAAGATTTGTAGACATGTTGGGGGTACAAGAAACAAAAATTCAGAATTAAGCATCATTGAAAAGAAGGAAAACCACACAAACCCAAGCAGGAATAAATCCTTTAAGGCTGCAAATTAGTCAAGCACTGGCCAGCCAAGCCAAAGCATAAACTGATCAAAAAGAATGTGAAGAGCTAAGGCAAATAGCTCTTTTGCACATGAGACAGAATAGATGCAGGCCCACACGCAACAGCAGCTTATCAGTAGGAATTCTGGTGCCTGCAGCCACGAAAGCGGCAGTGCTCTAAAAAAAGCAGACAAATAGCATATACTACTCTACTTTATCAACTCCTTCTTCATTTTAGCTTGATATGAGACTTCCTTTCTACTGTCTTCCTTAGCTGCAATGAGAAGAAAGTCAATGTTCACTGGGGATAAAATTGTTCTCTCATTTATTGTTTCAGAGGCTATTTCCCTCACCCATGAAACTAGTGTGTTATTGCACAAAATGTGGGTGCACAATCTGAATTTTCAAAGCCACAGGTGGTCCTCATGTCCTCCCCAAAAGTTGCCAATGAAAGCTAATTTAATAATTGTTTTCTTTGGCCACACTAAAAGGCTTCAACTCCCCTTTAGCCATGCCAGTTGGATATTATTGACAATACACTAAATACACTAAAGTGGTCCAATAAATCTAGAGGGTACCAGCTTGGGGAAAGAAAGCTGAAATTAATGTGTGACCAAGGAATGTACAAGATAAGTGCTTGCAAAATATTTTTGTACATTTTTAAAAACAAACTTATGTGTGAAAACAACTCAACCCTGCAATTGAGACAGAACCTGCTAGTGATCGTTGCTTCTTATAACAACATCACTTCCCAAGGTAAATTCAACTTTAAATTCTGATTGTATTCATCTGCATGGCCCTTGAATCAGAAGGTCATTGATGTTATCAATATTACCCTAGAACCTTCATGAGATAAGGGCTCCGAGAATCCTTACCTGTGGCATTTCTTTTAGGAAGTCAGGTAGTTGAAATTCACCTTTATAAACCTGGGAAAAAAGAAAACAAACTTTGAAACAGAAGCCATGTTCCAAATATTAATATTTTCCAAGGGCCGATTACACTCAATACCTGGTTGTGGTCCAAAATACCTGATAGAAATCAGATTATCATGTTACACTGAATATTAAGCTGATATAGAGGGGCTGCAGGAAAAGAGAAGGGAACAGCCTACACATATGATCCAATCTACTTCACACTCTTTCTATTGGTCCTTTGACATTCAGGAGAGGCTTTTATGAGGAAGAAAGTCCTACAAAGAGTACTTGTTAAGGAAAGATAAACAATCATCAACATTGGAAATGTTGCAGGACTAGCAAACTTTTATTCCCCAGATAAGAATCTGGGGTTTGAATAGATGTAGGGATTCAAGGAAGGGCAGGGAGGAAAGCTGCCCTGAGTAAACAGGTCAACCAATTTCTGTAGAATGGTAGCACCGCATCATGGCCTTTGGGTGATCTCAAAAACTAAGCTGGATAGTCCAAAAGACTTCCTAAAAAGTTAAAGCAGACCACTTCCTTGTTGTTACCAAAATAACTTCTGAGATGTATATATTCATAAAGTCACTAAGAACTGAGCTCAACTCATCAAGTCAACAGGAGAGCTGCTGTTACAAAACCATGCAGGGTACTTTTACTCACACATTTCATTCATTTTCTTTCCAGGTTAATGCCAAACTCTGTTGTGCATTAGATGTGATTTCTACAATGCATTTACTGTTGTATATTACTGCTACCTGTGGTACTGTTTGAAATGTTGCATTTATCATGAACCATAGAGGAAGAGACAGAGAACATATCCAAACTCTAAATGAATTGGATCTTAAATCCCAGAAGAGTTAGGTAGCAAGGCCAAAGAGAGTTAATATCCCAATGCACATGCACATCATATAGGGGGAAACTGTGTTATACCAGACCCGTTTGAATGGGAGGGTGCTAAAAGACCTTTATCAAACGCAATCCTTCTTTGAAAGACTCAGCAGTGACTTGCACAATCCCCAATCCCAAGATTATATACTTCTAAAAACAGTTGTCTTTTTTTTTTGCCCACCACATTCTATAAAGCACCCAAACTTTACAATAGCATCAGCTTCATTTACACATACACACACATTCAAAAATATAACTTGGCAATTTACCCTTCTTGTGTTTTCAAGGACTTTCTGATCCGGCTTCCCATAATTGGGTGGGTTGGCATAGGGGTCATAGCCAAGTTTCCCCAACATTGGTGCAATCACTGGCATATCCTGAAGAACATCAGTGGGGATTTTTCCAACCCATTTCGACAAGGCTTCCACATTAACTGGCTTAATAACTTGGTCCGTAGATCTTTCAACTCTGCCCCAAAATATATGCATGCATATATTAATTGATATAGTTGCATGAAAGTTATTCTCACAAAATAATGAAATGCAAGCCCCTCTTGTTTTTTGTTAATCTTGCACACTGGAGAAATGGTATGTTGCTATGTTCATACATCTTTGAGTTGGAGAAAACTGAACCAGCGTATATAGAATCTGTACTATCCCCATTGCTATTTCTTATTTTATTGCTTTTGTTTCCAGTCATTGCCAATCCCCAGTAAATCATAGTCCTATACATTTTGTGTGGTTTGAGGGGCCTTTTGATAGGGTCAGAAGGAGGGGAAGAGGAAGGAAATCTTATGATGATCTGAAGCCATCACTGTCATAGAGTGGAGATGAGAAGAAAGCAATGTCATTGGGTCACAAAAGAAGAAAGATGTTGCCAAAACATGTTTGTTACATGTTGTTTGTAATATGTGCACCATGTTAAGTGCAAGTAAAGAAAGGCCCTTAGATATAAAAAAGGGTCTTCAAGATCAGAGTATGTCACATATGTATATTGATGGGAAATAATGCATTTTCCTCCCACCTAGAATAATGAAGTCTTATAGGACAAAAATGGCATAAAAATGGGGGGAAAAGTTTGGGGTTTAGTCACATTTTTCCTATTTTTTTCCCCAAAGAATAAAAGTCTTTAAAAAAACTGATGAAATCTTTTCTTTTAAAATATTTATGCAGTAAAATAATGCTTATTGATAACTACTGTTCATTTTGCTCCAAATCTAATACTTGTAATTTACCTACAGAACCAAAATGCTATCATTTTGATGCTTAAATGACTACATAATAATAGAATAGAATACAATAGAATAGAATAGAGCTGGAAGGGACCTTGGAGGTTTTCTAGTCTAGCCCCCTGCTCAAGCAGGAAAACCTATACCATCTCAGACAAGTGTCTATCTAGTTTCTTCTTAAAAACCTCCAGTGATGGAGCGCCCACGATTTCTGAAGATTGTCTTTGACTTACTACAACAATGAAGCCCAAAATTTTAGCTGCTAAGCAAGACAGTTAAGTGAGTTGTGCCTCATTTTAAAACCTTTGGTGCCACAATCATTAAGCAAACCACTGCAGTGGTTAAGTGAATCATGCAGTCGTTAAGTAAATCTGGCTTCCCCTATTGACTTTGCTTGTCAGAAGTCAGCTGGGAAGATTACAAATGGTGATTGCTTGACACCGGGACCTGCAACAGTCATAAATACATGCCTGTTGCCAAGTGTCCAAATTTTGATCCTGTGACCATGGGGATGTTGCAACGGCTGTGAAGTGTGAAAACCAGTCATAAGTCACTTTTTTGAATAGTTGTAAGTTGAGGACTACCTGTATTGGGTAAAAGAGTATGAAGCTTGCCTCAGTGAGCAAATCTCTTATTTTAAGAATTAGAAGTCCATCAGGAAGGTAAAAATAATTTTTCAGAAAATGCAGAAACTTGTAGTAAAGTAATAATAGCTCAGAGATTAGGCAGTATTTTTCCATGAAGAATATATTCTTCCTTGATTTCCTTAGCTGTTTTTTTAAAAATGTAAACACATGAAAAATTTAAGAGAATATATAATCCTATTTAAATGTCATGTTGTCCTTATTTTCTCTTCTCAGTCTTATTTATGCGACCAAATCAAACTGAAAAAATTAAGTTCCCAGCTTTCTTAGAGTTCAGTAGCTCATACTTTCATTTGTAACAAAAAGTTTCAAAAAATTTAACTTAATAAATGTACATTATTGTATAATTAGAACTTTACATTTAATAAATATGCAAAAATGATAGTTTTTAATGAGTAAAGCAAGATATGTGAAGGATAAAATGACAGTTTATGTTCCTAAAGCAGATATGTGAAGGATAAAATGAATACAATTATTGCATAGATTTCCAATTTTCCTCCAGAAAAAAAACAAGAATGTTTTTTTTTACAGCAACCAATCCAGAACTTTATACCTCTGTTGCATCTATTTCACTTTCCTCTAGTCTAAATGATCTCATCTACCTTTAGCAGGAGAATGTAACCTGTTGAGTCTCTTCAGCGTCAAGAGCATGGCTCTTACATTATTTCAAAGTCATGATTAATTGTAATTTTTGAAGCAATGGGAGGAAAAAAATTATTAAGTCATTAAGGAACAATCTTGTTAATTGGATTAGCCAATATGATTTTAACTGCATTTTAAATTAAATTTGTTTTGTTAGATTTATATCAAAGAAAAACAAGAAAGTCCAGTTGCCTCCTGAAAAAGCATCCTTGGGATTTATAACAAGTCTTTTTTTCAGAAGTTGAAGGCAACATACCAGGGCTGTCCCCTGACTCTGTGAGATGAAAAAAAACAACCAGGGTTACTTAATGAGTTTCCATGGCAGAGGATGGATTTGAAAATGTTCCAATATTTTAACTGTAAATGTTGATCCATATTAACCTCAGTTAACAGTAATCAAATGCAGCTTGTTGCACAATGCATGCTAGGTCATTAATTGACCTGGTAAACACAAGTTATGTAAATATACCCTGGCTTGTCACTGAGAAAGGACAGACACAGCCATTACTAATGGCCTGATTGAATATGCATTAATATACCAAGAATTCAGGATTACCTAATGAAACAAATTATCATATGTTTTGGATAGATGGAAGAAAATTCTTCATCTCCGTGTTTCATTGCACCCTGGAACTTACCATCAAAAGTTTTTAATGGACCACCCAACTCGACAATTTTAATGAATAATCAGGCATGTTCACAATGAAAGAAAGAGAAAAATGTTACTGTGGTCAGTCGCCATGATGGACTAATTAAACCTCCCTGCATAGAGGCAGTCTTATTTCTCAACAGCTCCCAAAGCATCTGCTATGCTTACTATAGAAGCAGAGGTGTCTGGTATTTGGATCCAAAGTAAGAAAGATGCTTCAGATTCAGCAGCTTGTTAAAAAAAAGACCATGGAAACTCAGGAAAAGCCAAAGCATCCTGAAAGAAGCTCCAACAGGCACTGCAAAGCACCTTTTCCAGCTTCAGATCCACATCTGAATGGCTGAATTTCAGATTCTCTGCTGCCAGTAGGGAGGAAAAGAGCAATCAAGCATCATCAGGTAGGGCTGGAAGAAAATTCTATCTGAAATCCAGGAAGTCTGCTGCCAATCCCTGTTTTGGAGCCAGACAGACCAAAAACATGACTTGGTATTAAGCTTCTTCCTCTTTCTCCAAGAAGCCTTCAAACACAGGACAGCAAATAGCATTCTCTCCCCCCTCACAAAAAAACCACCCTGTACATTCCTCTTCAGATTGCTTCTGTCTGTGGCTCTGCTGACAATAATAAAGGGAAAAAAATACGGTTTCCGCTCCTTCCTTAAAAAAAAAAATATGACATTCTCCCCACCAGCTCCAGCTGTTTTTTATTAAGAAGAGGGCAAATGCCAGAGTTAGAGTGCTAGTTATGGCAAGACTCCATGCACCCAGCCTGTCCGCCAAGAGCCACGTTGGCAATGTGTTTCAGCCACAGCACATCTTGTGCTGCCTTGAGTTACTGCCAGTTCAAGCAGCCTCTTTTCACATCAGTGTCAATCCAGATTTGTTTTCTGGATTTTTGGGGGGAGCGGGGTGAAATGAAAATTGCTACAGGACTGGCCTTGTCATTCAAACCATAATAAACGAGCTGGGCAGCAGGGATCCACTATGGAGGTTAAAAATTTCTTTGAGTAAGGCTTGGACAATCTCTAGGTACTACTCTAAGTAAATATTGCTCCATAAGAGTGTGGGGGGAGCAATTGAGTCCAATGAAATCAGAGGACAAATTGGACTGCTAAGTTTATGAAATATTCTCCTTACCCTATGTGTGCATATACATACCCACAGCACAACCAGGGTGTAAACAATTTCCATCACAGCACAACCAGGGTGCAAACAGTTTCCATTTGCTAAGCATTCTTTTTAATGGTCTAAACAAGCAAGCTTTAAATCAGTACATTAATTGGGAGTTTATCAAATTTTCTCTTTTCGTCTAAAAATAGGGGAAAACCTCTCTTCATATCCAGGGAGGCCTAATTTTAGGGAAAGGGGGAGGAGAAAGGGGAGGATTATGTGTTACAAATCTGCATATGGAGGCATGTATGCAATCAATAAGAATTCTAGCTAAAAGGAGAATGGCTTAGAACAGTCACACATGATACAATACTGTAGATAGGGAGTTCCTCAGTTCTGCTGCCTTTCAGATCATGAATAATTGAATTATCCAAATAGAGCTGATGACATTGAAGAATTGCCCCTACCCAGAAGAAGTTGATCATACAGAGATGCAGCAGGCATTCCCCTTGCCATTTTGGCAGAGCATATATATTCCTTATGACCAGCTGTTATTTTCTTGTCACCAGTACCAACCACACTGTGGCATGTAAGTTGGGACTGATCAGCGGCTTCAATGCCATAAATAGTATTTACAGTTAGCATCTAAGCCAGCAGTAAACCACCAGGATCAATTTTTGTCAATGGAGCCAATTCTTTCCACCTCTTTAAGAAAGCAATCAAGATACTCCTGTTTGGTCCAGAATTTTGGATTAAACCATAATGATTTTAAGGATTTTTAATTGTTTTATGTTTTTTTGTTTTCACTGTGAACTGCCAAGTATTCATTAGGTAGAAAAAACCCACAGGGCAATTTCTCTGTTAGACTAACTCAAATTCCACAAAATTCCTGCAAGTTTTTGTGCTTCAAATTTGAAATGATTTTTTAAAATTTTAGTTTGTATAACAGAAGGGATTTTGTTTTCCCTGTGATTGACATAGCTACTGTTTTCTATAAATCAAACGGTTGATGTGAATGTTTAAAAATACTTCCCATCTCCTTTTAAAAAGCAGCATTCTGAAGAGGAGAAATAATGTTTGAGATCTACTATACTTTGGTACTTAATAATCAGATGTCTCTCCTATTTTCTTTTGCTGTAGTCTGCTGCATATTTGCTCTGCTTAAGACAAATAACTACAAAGAAATCAAAGTGTTGTCTCTCTCTCTTTCTGCACAGCACCAGCATTTTACATTCTGTTTTGGGATTGCAGATGAAATCACAAAGTAAAGAGAGACTTGTTTATCATTCAATCTTGATCTGACTGGTGAAAAATGATTCTGCTGGTTTATCACAAAACAATATTCTTACTAACAATAAATATTTATAGTCTTGAAGCATACTACAGGGAGGCCATTGTTATCATAAGGAATGGATGCACTGAAATGATGAAAAGCTCCATGAGCTTAACTGCCTGCTGCATCTCTGCATGAATTACTGCCCTTGTTTTATTCTTCTCTTTAGCTTCCACTCGGGCAGGAGAACAGTAGGAAATTTTCAAATGGGTTAGGGTTAGGCTAAGCCCAACTCTCAAGGGAGTCAATCCCATAACAACAATCATTCCTACAAAAGGCAGTCCTTCCTCCATTCATCTCCCCCCCCCCACATGCATATACACACATACACATCAAGCCTGTGAAGAAGGTTGAATTCATGGGTATCCTTTTACCTAATTTACATATAATTTTAAAATAATGCCATTTTAGAAATGGAGCTTTCCGCATGGAAAATGTAACAACAGAAAAATGTTCCATCCTGCATCCCTATCCTTGAAGCTTCCTGCAGTGAAGGGTAATTCCTGGCATCTGTACATGAGGATGGTTCCTAATTTCAGAAATGTTTTGTAAGGATCATAATTTCTGGAAAAAAATGGCTGAGGTAGAAAAATATTTTTGTTTTTCTGAATTTTGCAGGATACATTTTTGTAATTGTTATGTGTAACCCTGGCCATAGAAAAACATCCCAGCCCTTTTTGAGTATTTTAGAGGAAACAAACAGCTGGACAAACTGTGTTCTACTAAAGGCTTTCTAACCCCCCCCCCCCCAAGAAGAAGCAGACTCACTTTGATAGGGACACTCCCCCAGCCTTCCCAATCATTTCTTCATGATGCAGAACTGCAGGATTCCACGGGATGTGGAGGAACTTGAGGAGTGTCCTGAGCCACTGCTCGGGGTGCAAGACCAGCTGCTCATAATACATCATCATGCAACGGTCAAGGCCAGCCTCCAAGCACTGGTTATACATGATCTCAATGGCACGATTCCATTTGGTCAGGCAATCCCTGTAGCTATTCAGATCAAAGCCAGCAATGGTGACCTTCCTGGAGATCATGGAATGAACGGAGGCCCGGCCATCTCTGACCATTAAAATAAACTTGGCATTGGGGAAAATCCTAGCAAGGTAAGTTAAAGACTTGAGGGCAAAGGGGTCCTTGTTGCACAGGTAAGGAGCTGGCTCCCCATGTTTCACAATAATTTCTAAGAGGAAGGCCTGCATGGCCGAGTCCAGCACCTCATCTGTGACACCTGCCTCATTGAGCCGCATTTTCTCTTTGCTTGATCGGGCCCACATCTGCTTGACAGCCAAAATCCGAGGGATCACCCGTGTCTCTTCTCCACAGCGGATGTCCGGGTGAGCATCTAGCATTGCCCGCATCAAGGTGGTGCCACTCCGGGGTACTCCCCCAATAAATATTAAAGGCATGTCTTTGTTATAAGCCAGTGTGGCATTTTCCTTTGTGCCCTGGCTGCTTCTCGTGGTTGCTTTGGCTGGCTCTAGTCGGGTCAGTTGGCTTCTTTCCTCTATTTGGTGATGGCATTCCATAGCATGTTGCCCCAAGTAGAAGACAGTCACTGAACTAATCACCAGACAGACCAGCAAGAGGTTCTGCTTGAGTTTCCCTATCATCTTTTGTAGAGAAGCCACCTCATGCGGTTGGAGGTGGCTGGCTGGCCCAAGTCACTGCCTGTGTTTCATGCCTTGGAGAATGTGGTCCCTAGAGATCAAGGCTTGCTGGAACAGAAGAACAAATAAAGGAAACAAAGGAAAAGAATAAATCAGAGTACTGTGATTAAATTTAAACAGGTTCTTTCCTCCCAAGCAACATTCCAGCTATTAAAATGATAATACTCTCAATCATCAATGATCCAGAGTTAGTGGGATCCAACACAAGACTGTAATTGGGAATATCTACAGAGATTCTCAGTCATCCAGGTCATGGTTGTCCCAAAGATGTTTTTTCAAAGGGCAACTGGACTTCGTCAGTTCTTGGATGAGAAGCGATACGTCTTCAAGGAAAATAAAGAAAGTCCAGTTGCCTCTTGAAAAAGCATCTTTGAGATAGTAATTGGGAAGATCCAGATTCACCCCCCCCCCAAAGCCATGAAAAGACCCAACCCACTCATGGAGTTGTTGTGGGAATAAAAATGAAAGGCAGGGGGGATATAGAGGAAAAATTACATATTACCTTGAGCTTGTTGAAAAAGTCAGAATATAAAGATAAGAACTAAACAAATACAGCAGTATCTCAGTACTCCACTGTTTCAAAAATTGTCAAATTTGGTACTCAACACATTTTAACATAAAAATGTTGTCCCAGTACTCATTGTTTGTTTGGTCTTGACACTCTGTGACAGGAAAAAGGAGACAGCCACAGAGAACAGACAAGACGTTGGCTATGCAGGGAAGGTTGCTACAAAAGGAAGAGGGGGACAGCTACAGAGGGTGGACAGGAAATCAGCCATGCTGGGAAGGTCACTGACATAGGAAAAGACACAGACAAGAAGTCTTTCCCAATCAAAACAAAAGGTCACATAGTAAGTCACATGGTTGGTTTGGTACTCATCGTTTTTAGTACTCAACGTGCCTCACGGAACCAATTAATGAGTAGCGGGGTACCACTATAAATAATTTTCAGAAAGTCCTTGATAATAAGAGATAGTCACAGCTCATGGGCACAGCATGAGATCAAGGAACCTATACCCTAACGAAGTTCATAGAGCCACAATCCTCATCATCACAATTAGGCCATGCTGGCTAAGGATTCTGGAAAGAAGAATCTCATCTATTCTTCTCAAGACAAGAAAGCCACAAGTTTCTACATTTTGATGGCAAGAACTGTGAGAGTTTGTTTAATTAATGTATTTAGTATTTAGATTTATTCATGGTTTATATATTTTTTTTTAGATTATTTGAAGAAATTTTAATTAAGCCTATGTCTAGCTCTGGGAAGGTTGGGGGTGGGAATGGGAGGGTTGGGGAGGTTTGGGGATGGGTTGTTTTGTTTTTTTGTAAAATTTTAAAAACTTAATAAATATTTACAATAAAAAAAAAAGAAAGCCACAAGTTTCTACATTTTGATGGCAAGAACTGTGAGAGCGGAGAATGATGCCTCAGATCAATACATGATTCAATTCAATATATGCCAAACCAGAATTTAACCAAATAATATAGGTACACACAATAGAATGAACCACAACGAACATAATCAAGCTTAACACCAACACAATTTAGCATGTTGTTGAATATCACCCTAAAGTTCTCCGCTGTTGAATCTATGGAGATGGTTTAGTACATCCACATAACAAGTGTGGGATTCAGCCAGTTCGCACCAGATCAGTAGAACTGGTAGCTAATTTTTTGTTGTCCAGGCCCAGAATGGACTTCCGGAAGTGGCATCCACACAGAGAAACGGTTGTTCACATATTTGAATCCCACCACTGCACATAACCTGTGTGTGTTTCAGGACATTAATGTATCTCTGAGTTAATAGGATACAGGCAACAATATCCTGGTTTGCAAGATATTCTCTAGATTAGAGCTCTTAATTTACAGAGGATAACATGAACATGCCTGAAGTAAAACTGAGATTTAATTGCACTTGTAGTCCACCAGCCCAAACTGACCAGTACTATTTTTGCTGTAAGTAGAGGATGCTATGCATGGCAATGTGCAACTAAGGCTGGAAGCATTTCTATACCTTTTCTGTTTCACTGAAAAGTATTATGTGAAAGTTTTTACTGATCAAAGACACCCTAAGGAATGAAGGTATATATCTGTATGCTCAGCTAATACAGTGTTTTCCAATTTAGCAACTTTGAGATGTGTAGACTTTAACTGGCTGGAGAATTCTGAGAGTTGATGTCCACATATCTTAAGATTGCCAAATTTGAAAAAAGCTGATCTAATAGCAACCAAACATATGGAAACAATAGAGAAATTGCAGAGTGTTTTGGATGAAAATAAAATTTATGTTAGAAGAGGGTGAGAAGAGCTAAACAAAAAACATCAAGCAGAGATAAAAATTAAAAATAAAAATAATGAAATCATTTGGGACAAATGTTAGATTAGAATATGGATGTGGTTTGCTAACAGAGTGTCTGTACAACTCATTTAATGAGTTTGTGAAGACTTCCTCTCTGGCTTTTGATTAGAAGACATAATCTTTTGCGAGAACTGAATATTTGTCAAAAGAAGCAAAAATGATACTGTGTAAGTATCTTACTTTCTTATATGGGTTCACTAGGTGGCTTCACTAGGAGTAACAAAAAAGTAAATTGAATGTAATGGAAAAGGGCTACTCAAGAAGTATGTAGTGCAAAACAAGAAGAGACAGAATCAAAAATGAATGAGTAATGAATGTGAACTGAATACAAGAGTATGAAAAGGCATGCTTCACAAATTTGCGTGTTTGAGGTAATTTGATTTGAACTGAATTTGATGCTGAAGTGGTTCATCACATAAAGAGAACGAATTAGTATACAACTGCAAAACAAATATCTGAAAAGCAGGAAAGGAAAGACCAGGAAGTTTGAGGTTAACTGGGATTGTGAAATAGGCAAAAGGAGAGAGACAATAAGTTTAAAGAACAAGAAGCACTGTACAGAGCAGTAGATGGATATGAAAGAAGCAAAAAGGATTTTGCAAGGATAGAAAGGCATGGAGGACTGTAGTGGAGGGTATGGGTGTACTGAATTATCTGTATTTATTTTTCTTTTTTCTCAGTTTAATTTCTTTGACCTGCTATGTCTAACTTCTTTTCTATGCATAATGTTGCTTACTGTGGAAAGGTTCAGCCAAAAGGGGTATGAACAAATGTGTATTCCTTGTGCTTTACCATCTTACTAGATTGAATTGTGTCCCCAAATCACATTTGATCACTCTCCTTACATATAATTGGAAATAAGGCCTAGATGCAGTTTACAAGTCTCTGAGCAGCCCAGTTATAACACAAGATTAATAACTGGTTCTAAACCAACAGCTGTATCATTGCTCCTAAAAACAAATTAAAAATCTAGCCTTTTTATCTTCCATTTAGAAGCAACTATCTCCGGTTACACTTACGTTACAATCCAATGTTCTGGGATGGTGTCCAGGAAGCCATAAATTCAGTCAGATTTTCCCTCTGAAGAGCAGAGTTGGGGCTCTAATCTCCCAAGGGAAAAGCCAGTAACAGAATTTAGAGCTGCCTCTATGGGAGGCTCAATAACCATCATGAGGAAGACCAAAGCGGAGATTGCGGCAAAAGCTGAGCTAGGAGCATTCCAGGATAAGATGTGGTTTTGTTTGCTTGGCCCCCAAACCAGCAAAGATGCATGTATCTATTATTTTTATTTTATTTATTTCTGCAATTTATTTGTTGCTCAACCCCAAACAAGGTTCTAAACAGTTACCAAATATTGCAAAGAAGGAAATAAAAACAAAACCATTAATAAACATAAAATCTTCCTATTTCCCAACATACCCCCCCCCCCAAAAAAAGTAGTACCTATTCTTTTTGAACTTTGGTATTGGAAAAGATTGCTTTAAATATTGTGGACAAGTAAGAAAACAAACCAATGGATCATTGAACTAATCAACCCAGAGTTCTCAATAAGGACACAAATGACCAGGCTATTAGCATTCTATTTCAGACATATTATGTGAAGATCTCTCTGGAAAAAGTTCTGATGTTAGGAAAGGTGGAAAGAACGAGAAGAGGATGGCCTGAAGCAAGGTGGATAGACTTTGTTACAGGATGATGGGTGCACCATTAGGAGACTTAAAATAACAAGACAGATCTAGATCATCATGGAGAAAATGTGATCACTAGGAGTCAAAAATAATTTAATGGCACATAACTGATCAAACTATCACTAACTACAAGGAAGGGACTTAACTGTCAAGCACCAGAAAAAACAGGAGATCCAGACAGTTCAAATGGATATAAAGATTTATTGTAAGCTTGAACTCTCTGTAAGAATCTGAATTACTAACAGCTAAGGAAATTGGCAAAAGATAAGAGTAGAAGGAATTCAAGGTGGGCTGAACTTAGACCTCTTGTGGGCACGAAGGGACTCATGACTGATGATGCGTTTGATCCCTCCCTCGGACTTAGCCTGATCATCTCCTACACCAGCATGCTATCAATCCCTAAAGTATTTTCTCTAAACCTGGATGTATCCTTGAAGTCACCAGGGCTGTAATTTAATTCAAAGAATTATTCATCTCTGGCTATCAAAATTAATGTCCTCTTAATGTTTGCAAAGGGGAAGAGGGAATGCTATCAGAGGGACATCAGATTCACATTCTAAATTCCATCCTGCAGTTGAAAAAACGGAGAAACCCAAATTCCAAAATCAGGGCCTTTCAAGATGAAGCACAAATCTGCACTGTTAGAAGATGAAGGGCTAAACCATTAAAGGCCCCACACGGAGATGAACTGTCTCATTTCTTGGATCATCCCACTAGCATGTTTTCATTTCTTACTTTGAAATTACATTTAATGGAATGTAGACCAACAATTTCTATGATACAATTATCAAAGATGTTTCAATCAAGAAGCAAAATAAACCAAACAAGTCTCCACACATAAATGGAAAAGGGTCCGATTATATAAAGAAGTTCATCTGGGGAAGATAGGAGTACTGGATCACTGTCTTATAGATGGCTGTTTAAAAAGCCCTGCAGAAAATCACAAAAATGGAGACATTTATCCATAGCTGAGAATTAAACGTCCATGCCCAAGAGGAGGTTATCTATTCAACCACTGTCACAAGATAATGGTAGAATGATGTAGCCTTTTGCAATAATTTGAGACAGTGTTTTTCTATTTTAGTAACTTTCAGATTTGTGGACTACAAATCCCCATGCCGGTTTGGGAATTCTGGGAGATGAAATCCACACATCTAAAAGCTGGCAAGGTTGAAACACACTGAACAGGGAGGACACTGCAAGATGTAAGGTGCTGTTGGATCTATCTTAATCTTACACAAGAAAGTACTTTGAACCTGAAAGCTGCTGATACATATTTAGTTGGCAAATAGAGCTTTTTTTAAAAAAGCATCCCTGCTCAGAAGCAGCATGTTAAGAGCTCGAGGCTGTTGTCCCCATTCTGCATGCCAGCTAGCAGCAGCATCTGGCTAGCTACTGCTGGAAACAGAACAGCCCAATATCCTGATTAACTGCAAGAGTCAAGAAACACCCATTCAGGCACAATCTGTATTTAATATCAGATATTGAATAAATACAACCTGGGAGAAGCAGGTGATTTTTAAACCAGCAGGTCAGATTATTTATGGTTTCTATTTATTGGGGAAGGGAAGGAACAGTGCAGGTAAATTGTTTTTGAGCTGTCAGTCCCTTTTGAGTTGTTAGTAGGCACTGGTTGTACTTTATCACACACTCCTTTTCCAAATAGATAATCAATCAAATTAAATTTCTCTGGCACAGAATACTGTGAATTTTCTGTACTATCACAGAGTATAAGCCATCCTGGTCATAGGAGTCATTCAAGCCCCAAGAACAAAATTATCCCACAGAGCTAAGCTGGCAGTTTGATATTAAATGTAAAGAGTCATTTATACAGAAAGAACAGATTGAGAAGAGAAAACAGGTTTGAACTTGCCAGCCTAACGAAGCAGAGGCAGCAGAAAGCACTCCTCAGCCACCTTGGGGAATGGATGCCTCAGATCACTGAACCTCAGCAACTATACTTTTAACTCTTTCAGCAAAGAATTTCAACATGATTTGAAAGTGAACATCAATGCTGTGCTTTGCCCAATCAGATTAAGGAATCCACAAGCAAATATTGTGCTTTTAACAGCAGCCAGATGGGAGTACTCTAGAAGGCCCATGGAACGGCATTAAGATAGTAGTCTTGCTTTATTCTCTATCCCCCAGACCTGGTATTGCCTCAGAACATAAAGGTTTCTCCATGCCTTTGATCTATGGAAGGTAATGTGTCTAATACCCTCCCCTACAGATGGGAATAGGGGACTATTTATCCCCACCATCCATCTTCAAAAAAACAGCTGTAGGTCAGGGGCAGAAGGTGGGAAACATACTAGACAGGCAACCTTTTTCAGCCGAGGGGCACAGTTCACTTTAGAGACCAATCCTGGTAGTCTCTGGAGACTTTTTAACAACCTACCATAGCGGCCTTTCCACAGCAGAACAGGTTAACATGGTTCATCCCAACTCATCATGTTTTTGGTTTGGGTTTGTGATACTGTTAGCTTCAGAATGTGCATGGTTCAAGAGCCACAAATGAAGGCCAGGGGGAAGCATCAAACCAGAGATTATCCCACTCCAGTTTGGGTCACTCTATATTTTTTGGTGTCCTCAATGTTGCCAGCCAATAGTTACTGGGGTGCTCTTAAAAAGACATGAAGATGACATAATCTTGCCTATCATCTGGGGACCCTAAAATATTTCAAGGGAACCCCCAGTGAAAAACACATAATATAAGGCCACATCATGTGCCAAGGAGGCAAAAGAAAAGCAAATTGTACTACAGGTAGTCCTCGACTTACATTTAACAACCGTTCAAAATTACTACGGCACTGAAAAAAGTGAATTATGACCAGGCTTGTGTCATGCCTCCAGCATATAGTTGCATATTTTTATTGCTGTTGTTGTTCTTTAATGTGTATTGAGCTCCATCTGGTAGCCAAACACAATCTTTCATTGTTTGGAACTTAGTTTGATGAGGTTTAACCCTATAGGGCACCAATATTCCCATTATCCCTCTTTCTGAAAAAAAGGTGCATTTTGAGAAGCCAGACTCCATTTTGTAATGTTCTGAGGTAACAGAAACATCTAGAAGAATCCAGCTTAGTCTGTGACACATATTCTTCTTAAAAAAAATCCATCCCATACATAGCATCACTGTTTCACCTTATCCTGTTCTTTAATAAAGTATCAAGATTTACATTCACAGTCTAGTTCCGTGGTGGTAAACCTATGGCACGCGTGCCACAGGTGGCACGCAGAGCCCTCTCTGTGGGCACGTGTGCCATCATCCCAGTTCTAGGCCTTCAGCTGGGTTTTATAAAACCTTTTCGCTTTAGGCCTCCGCCGCTGTGTGCAAAAAAGAAAAAAAGGTTCAATCAATCAATCAATTTCAACATCTCAGGAGAAAAAAAAAAGATCTTGCAAATTTGGAATTGATTGATTGAACTTTTTAGTCCCACTCAGTCTGCCGTTACCACTGCAGCCATGCCCACCCAATGGGCCACGACCACCCATTTGACCACACCGACCCAGTTGGCCATACCCAACCAATGGGCCATGCCCACCTGGCACCCAACGATATATAAATGGGTTTTGGGTTGCAGTTTGGGCACTTGGTCTCTAAAAGGTTCGCCATCACTGGTCTAGTTTATTAAAGGATAGAAGAGTTTAGCTGCATGTCGAGTTACACACAGAGTAATGTGTAGTAAGGACAACTGCTGCAATGTCCCTGAATTCACAGGATCAAAATCCAAGCGCTTGGCAACTGGAATGTGTTTAAGACAACTGTAGCCATTTGCAACCTTCTCAGGGGGCTTCCAACAAGCAAAGTCAATAGAAGTAGCCAAATTTGCTTAATGACCATGGCAAAAAAGATCATAAAATCAGGGGTGACTCACTTAGCAACTACATCACTTAGTAATGGAAGTTCTGGTCCCAACTGTGGTTGTAAATCAAGGACTACCTGTATACTGCAAATATTGTCCTTATTATGAATAAAAATAAATATTCTATTTATAATCCATGTGTGCAAGTCACATCTTTTTCAGTGGTAATGGGAACTGCACAAAACCCACAAGAGGAAAACAAGATTGGAAGCATGCCACGAGCAAAAAGGTTTAAGAAACATTGGTTAGACCAACTTCCTTCCTTGTTTTCGCAATAACCAGTACAATTATTAGGAGATGCCTCAAAGAAGGGCATAAGGACATCAACCCTTCTTTGTACATTTACCTTAAGGTATTTAGTATTCCATAATTCCACTTTAGAGCAGTATAAAAAATGCAATGTGTTCTAATACAATAATATTTTGCCTTCTTTGTGAAAAGCATATCCTACTATCCTTGTGCATATAAAGACAAACCTGAAACTGGGAATACCTAACCAAAACTTTGAAAGCCACAAGAGCACCACAATAGATCCTCAGGATTCAGTTAAAGGGGTTAATGTATTTAAGTGCTTGACCTCATGGCTATTCAGAGCAGAATCTATTTTACCATATACCAAAAGCAAATTATTTATACAGAATTGCACAGTATATACAATGTCAAAATTCAGACACAAAGTCTGGATAACTTTATCTCTAAATTTCAGGAAACACGCTGAAAAAAAAAATCCTCAAAATTTTATTTAAGCTTTGCACAACTAATCTAGGGTAGTGCTCATCAATTATTGCTATTTTATAAAACTCTTTTTCTGCAGGAAAATATTTTCAAATTCTGTAACAGACCCAAGTTTGTTAAGCTGATCTAGATTTTTCCTTCCAACATCCCATGACCAACTCTATTCCACCACTAAATTAGGAGTTCAGAAATTCAGATATTCAAACCCAAACATTGAGACCATCAGGAAGCAAAGAACCAAGAAACTAATTTTGAAAATTAAAAAGCTGTTTCCATCTCAGCTGAACTAAAATTAGTTTCTTGGCTTTACAACCCTTACAGATCCTTATGGTCACGTGATCAAAATTTGGGCGCATGGCAACTAACTTATTTATGACTGTTGCAGTGTCCTGGAGTCATGTGATCATCTTTTGTGACCTTCTGACAAGCAAATCAATGGGAAAATCAGATTCACTTAACAACCGTGCTACTAACTTAACTGTAGTGATTCACTTAACAACTGTGGCAAGATCATAAAATGGGGCAAAATTCACTTAACAAATGTCTCACTTAGCAACATAAATGTTGGGCTCAGTTATGGTTGTAAGTTGAGGACTATCTATTTGCTGCCTTGAACTCATGGAGAAAAGATAGATCAGGAACCTAATGAGCAAATAGGGCATTGCATTAAAAGATTTAGTCTGGTGTCATATAGTTTTCACTGTAATAGTGTATTACAGCATTGAGCAGGTGGTTAGACTATGTAATTTTCAAGGTCCATTCCAAATTTAAAATTCAGTAAAAGTGATCACTAAGGCTATAACTGGCCAGCTAAACTTTGTTACTTTTAACCCTGAAAATGGGTGTAGTCCTTAACTACAACACCCTTAAACTAGTTCTTAAATTAATTCACTTTCTGGGTTCATACAGGCAGACCAAACTAGCCAGAGCCTAATCACAGCTAGCCAGAGTTCATGCAACATGCTAAGCTCTAAAAAACAAACCAAGGTTTACATGAACCAGGATTGCCCTTTTGTTAAAATGCATGTTTGATTTGTAATTGAGAATATTCTATGAACACAGTTGGTCTCTGTCAAAAATCTGCAGCAATTCACCCCCCAGCAAGGCACATGTATTTTTTTTTAAATAAGAGCACAATACATCTAGATGTGAAATACATAAAATACTTCATACATCTGTAGAGTTGAATTTAATGGGGCTATCTTTTGAGAAACCCATGAAATTACAGTATCAGTATTTGATCTTTAAAACATTGTCCTGTTGCAGATTTGCAAGTCCATATTATAGAAAATAACCAATAAAAAAATAAGTACATACCAGGGCATGTTTTTCTGGCTCAGCTATCTTCCAGCTCTTGCAGCTAGATATAAAGATAAATTTGAAGTAGAATGTCTGGAACTTATGTATTAAGTGAAGCCTATTATCAAAAGAGTAAGCATAATATGCCACAGAACACACAGAGAGTACAATTTCTATCTATCAAAGTATAGCTTTTCTGGTGAAAATTGATATAAGGACATGGCAAAAGTGGACTTTTTCCCCCTTTCATCAGAAAAGTTTTTTTTAAATGGAGGAATTTTATGCATGCCAACTCAATACCACTTTTTTCCTCCTCACAGCTAAAGCCAACCAATAGAAAGGAAAACATCAAGCAAAAGAAAATATTTGTTTTTCTGTCTTTCTATCCTTCATCTTCTGGACTTTAGCTAAAACCTAACTGGTTAATGACTTTTCAAAAGTGGCTGCGAGGAGGGAGAGAATGTTTCTGAGCATAAGCAAAGAAGCCTCACTCTTAGGACAATTAATCAGTGGAATGACTTGCCTCGAATGCATCAACACTGGGAAAAAAGATTGGACAACCATTTGTCTGAAATGGTATAGGGGTTTCCTGCCTGAGCAGAGGGTCGGACTAGAAGACCTTCAAGGTCCCTTCCAACTCTTGTTATTCTGTTATTCTGACAGCAAAAGACTGTCTTCTGCTAACCCGGAGCACGTGAAACGCGCGCTCCCTCTCTGTGCGCAGAAATCATGAAATCAGAGCTCTCCTCTGATGTTGCTTTTCCTTCCCCGATGCACAGGCGATCAAAAGCGGGGGAAAAGGCAACGCAGTTCTTTTTCACCGGCAGTTAGAAAAAAAAAAAAAGAGAGAGAGAGAGAGAGAGAGAGAGAGAGAGAGAGAGAGAGAGAGAGAGAGAGAGATGAAACTAACAGCTACTGTTGCCGCCGCCGCTGCTCAGCCCTGGGGAGAGCTGCCCGGTATAAACCCCGACTGCGAAGCCAGGGGTCGCTTTCTCACCTACCAGAGAGCTTCGCACAGGCCCCATCGCCCCGCAGATCGACCGGCCGGCCGTCGCTCGCTCGCTCCCTCCCTCCGCTTTGCTTCGCCTCTTTTCTCTTTCTCCAAGCCTCGCCAGGACCCTAGCCCGCTCAGTCCGCAGAGGCGCTGCCATGGAAATCACAAGCATTCCCGGATAGGCCGATGTGTCGTCGCGCCCTATTGGCCGCCTCCGAGAGACGGACAGCAGAAGGGGGAGGCTTCCTCCCGCCTAGGTCTTTCCCCAGTTCCTTTCCAGAGGGAGCGGCAGAGAGGTGTTTGTGATCCCCCTTGTGTGCCCTCCCCCAGGGAGGAGGGATGGGCTGTGTCCTTGGCATGGTCGTGCCTGTGCGAGATGCAGCGTTTCCTACGATGTGGAAAGGAAGTACCGATTAGGTTTGGTCCATTTGGGTCAACTAGCACCCAGTTCCTCCCCAACTTATGCTTGAGCAACGAAAGAATCAGCGCCTAAGGAATAACGTGAGAAGCGAAAGTTGGACCTTGAAGAAGTAGGTGAGAAAAAGGATTGACGTTTTTGAACTTTGATGCTGGAGGAGTCCTGAGACAAGGGCTCTTGGTAGAGAGCCAAGAAAACAAAGCAATGGATCTTGCAGAAATCAACTCATACTTCTCACTGGAAGCCCAAATTACCATATTTGAGACATATTATGAGCAGAACTGCCTTTTGAGAAGTCTCTAATGCTGGACAATTAGAAGAAAATAAAATAAAGTGATGATCTGACAAGTTGGATGGATTTAGTTACGGTGGCAATGGAAGCACTTCTGGAAAACCTGAAGGACAGGTTGGGGACAGACAATCCTGAAGAAAATCTAAGTAGTTACTAAAAATCAACACTGACTTAAAGGCGCATCTTCAAAATGCTTGTGGAAGTCAGTGTCTCAATCTCAAGGTACTGTGGGATATGGATAGGGTATCAGGAGGAGTAAAAAAAAAAAAAAGTTAAAATAGAGGCTGCAATCTTGCAATCAATGCCCTGCCCTTTTTTCATGTGTTGCACATAAGACACACATTAAAAAGAGATGAAGCTTCAATTGTACAGTCACAACTATCATTTTGATTTTTTGAGACCCACTTTATACCTCTCTGGTGACAGATTGGAGGCTGGGGGACTCTGTGGTGGATGGATCTGGAGATTATTGGTGATTCTTGCTGGCAGATTCTTCATCAGATACCGCATGTACCTGCTAAAAGCTTATTTAGTTTCATTCTGCTACCCACCAGATATTTTTGGCTGGCCCATCTCAACTACTTCCCAACTGTGAAATTGCAGGGTAGACACCAGAAAAATCTCTTTTGTGTAGTAACAACTTGTCCTTGTGATTTGAGTGAGCCTGAAATCCTTGGTCTCGTTTTCTTTCCTTGTCCCATCTATGACAGCATATACTCTATCTTTTAACACTCCTTATCAATAATATTCATTCCATTTTGAGCCAGATGCTGAATTCCTTCTTTTGCAGGATCAGAATTAATCCCACTCAAGAGAGTGGCTCAGTTTTTATCAGCTGCTATCTCAAAGACTTCTACACATCCCATGAACTGCAAAAATCACAAAGAGGTCCTAGACCAGTGTAGATCTAGAAGCCAAGATTGCCAAGCAAAGGCACACTGTGGCCATGTCAGGCAAGCTGATACACTTGAAAAATCAATCATTCTGGGAGTGATCAGTGGAAAAAGGAGAAGGGGCCACCCTAGTACTTATGGCCTTCTCCCTGCCTTCTCACCTCTGCTCCCACTCTGAATATTTGTTTGGGCAGAGACTGCATATCTAAGCAGTTAAACCAAAAAGATGGTTTGATGTATCCAAGCTTGGCAATCGATCCTGAGATATGGCACAATAAAGAGCTCTCTCTGTGTGTGCATTCATATATTGTTGCTATCAGATTGAGGATAAAACAGTTATACATATGTAAATATCTACTCACACCCACATGCACAGCAATTTTTTTTAAAAAAATTCCCAAATGATTCCAACAAAGTTGCCATGCTTCTAGCAGCAGCTGGCCAGAAAAGAAGACTATAAGGGAGATTTTGTTTTACTTCCTGCCACGGAAAGGCAATTCTCCGCCTGAGTTTCTGACCCATGCATTTGTTGACATTTTGCTCTGTTCTGATCTGACACAGTGCCATAGCCTTTGCATCGAACTAGCAGGAACATAAAGGGGAGATAAAATTTCTACATAAATCAGAATGAGAGAGAGAGAGCTTTCAAGGAAGTTGCTTGTCATCCAATAGGCCAAGTAAACCAAAAGGCACTAGGGAGTTTCCAAAACAAGCAGACTTGATAGATAATATAAAAGGTTAAGAAAAGCAAATGAGGAAACAGAGATCAAATAAATGGGCCATTCCAGAAAATGCAGAAAAAGTTTGTTTCAAAAGGCAAGGAAAAGCAAGGTCTCCAAGTTTTGAGTTTAGGTAGCCATTCAAAGTTACAACTGCACTGAAAAAAAAATATAACTAGTCCTCGCATTTATGACTATTGCAGCATCCTCAGGGTCACAGGATCAAAATTTGGGTGTTTGGCAATTGTTCATGTATTTAAGATGTTTGCAGCATCCAAGAGTCAGATGGTCACTATTTGCCACCTTCCCAGTCAGCTTCCGACAATCAAAGTCAACGGGGGAAGCCAGATTTACTTAATGACCATGTGATCCATTTAATAACTACAGTGATTTGTTTAGCAACTGTGACAAAAATGATTGTAAAATTGGGCAGACCCACTTAACAACTGCCTTGCTTAGCAATGGAAATTCTGATCCCAATTGTGGACGTAAATCGAGAACTACTTTTATCTGGAAATGAATAGCATGTTTATCCTACTTACTTCAAGAAACGTATAACTGATACACATCTGAATGTCATCTCACATCCGCAGCTTGATAATATTGCAGTCATATCTTTTATAAGGACATAATATTTGCTGCCATCCTTCCATTTTTTTTCTTGTCATAAGACAAATGCTACCTGTCTGGCAGAGCTGGTTGTACACAACAGCAAGATCCTCTGTCAGGATGATTGAGCATCATTCTAATCTTGCCAGGAAGAAAAAAGAGTTGAGACCTAAACTAGGAATGGATCTAAGAAAACAAAGGTTACTGTATGAAATATGAGTAAGAAGGCCATTTTAAAAGCATGAATAGGAAGGAGGTTGGAAAGGAGGAAAAGAGGGGGGGAAACAAGAACAAGTGAATGAAAAAGGGATGTGATAAAGAAGAATTTAAATACTGAGGCAAGCAGAGAATGCAAAAACTGTCTAAAGCACAGGTGTCAAACTCGATCGTGTCACATGATGTATCGTGACGTATCGCAATGTTTTTTGCCTTTGCGGAGCACATGATGCATCCAGCCCACGGGCCGCCAGTTTGACACCCCTGGTCTAAAGCAATGTTCTTGCTGGGGAATTCTGGGAGTTGAAATCCACACAACTTAACGTTATTGAGGCTGAGAAACATTGCTCTAAAAGACAAGACTGTCAGGTCACAACGAGCATCACCAGTCAAGGATACAATCTCACACAGCTCAGTTCAGGACTTCATGGCTGCAGTTACTCATTTTAAACTGAGTTACTTTTTAATGCATTTACTTGTTATATTATGGAATGTTAGTCCATTTGGTTAGTTTACGGTATAAGATAACTGCACAAACTCAAACAATTTAGCAACTGGATTAAATGTTGGTACAGACTGAGACAGGTATTTGGGAAGGGCAGTTGCTTAAGAGGACATTAAGCCTTCAAAATTAAGTGTAGAAGAATGCATAGCAATGAACAGGCCAGAATTGGATTCCATCAAGAGAAACTGTCTACTAACACAGATATCAAAGAACTTTTTAAACTTTTTAACTCCTTTCTTTCTCCCTGACTTTGGGGCCATTCTATTTACTCTTCCAAGACAGAAAAGGAAGTCAGTCCATTGTATGAACCTAGATGCTCTTTTGAAGTCCTTCCTGGCATTCCTAGTGTAAAATTGAACTGGATCTCCACCAAAATTTTAAATAGGTATGGCATTACCATAAAGATGCAAAGGGAAAAAATAGTACCATTTTTTGTCTATCTCAAGTCATGCCTGAACATGCGTATAGCCTAATTTATAACATAGTATAAATTCTGGCTCCTTGTACTGCTAACGTTTTAAGTCTTTATATGGTACTTATAGCTCTCCGTTTTCCAAATTCCCTAGTGAATGGAAACATCTCTCTGAAAAAGCTGTAAATATATACAGTGATGATGACACCCTTAAGGCAGTATAATTAGGAATGTAATTTTATATACAATTATCTGCTTCTTGCTTCCACATTCCATCTACTTTTAACATGAAATCTGATTATTACACAGTAGATCATCATGTGCACTTTGAAGAAAATAAGCCCAGGTGTTCTCAGCTTCTTAAGGAGCATACATGAAATTTAGGCCAAGGCTAGACAGATCTTTGCTGGAACCTGAAGATCTAGCCATCAAAGACATGTGCAAAAATGTGCTTAGGAGAATTGACGCATTTACTGAGGAATTAGTTTTCAGATGAAAACTCAGCTGAGTTCACAACCTTTTTCACAGAAAATTTCACTTAATACCCCAACAGGTTTTTTTTAAATCATCCCTGTTGAAGTGAAAAAAGCCATTTGGATGTTGTTATCGATTAACAGTTGGGACTTCAAAGTATTTATAAATTGCACAGAAGGTAACTGTATGCACATCTGTCCTCTATTTCAGGCTCGGGAATATTCCAAACCAAATGGTATTTAGTGGTGGTTTTCCTTTTTAGTGACCACAACTGGGACTAGGAACTACTTAAGCAAAGTGGTCACTAAGTGAAACAGCAACTGTGCTTATGGTTTTACTTCAGCTTACCTTGGCTTTCCAGATCTGTAAAGATTTTAAATGCATGGACTGGTTGTAAAAATTACATTTACATCACTGTCATAACTGCAAATGGTCACTGTATGAGAGTCGCTAAATAAGGAATACAGTATCTGTATTTTCTTCCCTGATTCAGAACATACAGTAAAATGAAATTCTGTGTGTGGCTAATCAGCATGCCAAAGAACAGAACCAGTATGCACAGATGCTCCTAAATATGCATCCCTTCTGACTTGTCTGCTGGTTTTGCATGCTAAGCTAGAACTAGGTTGGTGGAGTTATGATTCAGCCTATTGTAGGAACCCATCTATTGTCTTAGCAGGTTGTCTGAACCAGACCATTATATTAAATTACAGATAGATGCATATTTTATTACAATCAATTCTAAAACAAAACTCAGCCATGTTAATAAATAAAATCACATTAATCAAAAAGTCACCTATGGTTTATTAATTCTGGGACAAGATGTTGTGTAAATACAGCAATTAGGTACTGTTAACATGACTTTGAACTTTAACAAATTAGATGAAGGTAGCCAATGGGTATTACGTCTGTGTCTGTAAACCACCTTGATAATTTTTAAATACATTTCATATTTCTTTCTATACATTTTTTCACCTCTTAAGTTGCTGACTAGGTGGCGGGGAATAAATTAGAAACAAAAAGCATGTAGCTCATCAGTAATTAGCCCACCCATAAAATGTGGGAGAAGAATTCTCAAAGAGGCCCAAATGATAACTATAAGCAGAAAAATACAATACAAAGTGCCTGTTTAACAATCTCAAAATTTGCAGTGCAGTTTAAATCTGGGCAATGAGTCAGAGGCTGAATGTATTTGCTGAGATTTCTCTTAATCCCCATAACAAGTAGTTCACATCCTCCAGGCAAGGAGAGAGCCAACTATTCTTTGAAAAAGAGATACCTAAGGCTCAATGCGCAAGCATCCCATTTTCACTTCATCTCAGTGGATTCATCACAGTTACTTCAAAAGACTGTATTTATATGGGGTATCTGGTTTCCTCAACACCCACATTTTTAAAAAAAAAGGATATTGACAAAAAGTGTATTATAGAACAATTTCCACACACACACACACACACACACACAGAGTCCTCCACTTATGACCGCAGTTCAACCCAATATTTCTGTTGCTAAGCAATACAGTTGTTAAGTGAGTTGCATCCCATTTTATAACTTGTTTGCCATAGTTATTAAGCGAATCACTACAGTTCTTAAGTGAATGATGTGGTTGTTAAGCAAATCTGGCTTCCCCCATTGGTTTTGTTTGTTGGAAGCCAACTGGGAAGATTACAAATGGTGATCACATGAACCTGAGACAATGCAACTGTCATAAATACAGGCCACTTGCCAAGTGCCTGAATTTTGATCATGTGACCATCAGGATGCTATAATAGTCGTGTGAAAACTGGTCATAAGTCACTTTTTTCAGTGCAGTTGAACGGTCACTAAATGAATGATTGTAAGTCAGGGACTACCTGTAGTACTTTTTGCAATCCTGTGATCCATTTCTAGGAATGGTTGGATTCAGTTTCCTTCTTATGCAGAAGGATTATATCTAGCTCATTCTAGTTCAGTGGACTTTTTTCTAGGGTAAATGACTTCAGGATTACAGTCTGAATGATCGTAATATTGCAACCTTATTAAATGAAGAAGTTGATATTAAAGCAATGATAAAAATAAACAGAATGGTTGTTGATGAATTTTTAACATGTTCAACATTTATATAGATTGTTTTTGTTGTTGTGCGTTAATTTGTGAGGTATCTTCCACATTTGTGTGAGAAGCCATTCTGAAGTCCCAAGGCTATATAACCCACTCAGAACTCTGGGGTAAATGTCCAGGAAAAAATATTGTGAAATAAGGAATTATCTTGTGGTTAAGATGGGGAGGCCAGTACATTTAATAAATAAATATTCCTAAGAAAATACCTTTTACAGGAGCATAGCCACATGGGAGCTCAATTCAAGAAAAACTTTTATTTTTTTTCACATTTAGCTGATCCCACTGTGTAGCGGATCACTGTAGTTATCATAATACAATGTAATAATTAGTTTTAAAATGTTACTTTTTAACAATGGACATCTTATCTTTGGAATTCCTAAGAATTTCCTAGGAGTCATTTTAAGAATTTTTGCAAGCCTTTAATGATTTTGTTACTAATAATTTGTGTTTTAATTTCAGCTATGAGATTTCTTTTTTGTTTAAAAAGTTTAATAAATTTCAAAAATAAAAGGTTAAAATAGAAAATTACAACAAGAGAGAAAAGGTGGGAGATGGGAATAACGGAATATTTAAAAAGTCATATAAGAAAACAAAGAATAACAACATGTTAAACTTCCAACTTTTTCAATACGGATAAAGTTATAAAATAAAACATACTCTTGTTTTAGTTTAACAAAAGAAAAAAGATATAAAACTAAATATATAAAAATATCAATCAAGTAACAGTAACAGTATATAATAATCTCTTAATCTGATAAAACGTATAATTCATAAGTGCATCATATTATCAACTCTAAAAATACACATATTGCTAGATATTTCTATAATAAAAAATCTATAATAGAACATCCTCTGCTTTCAGATTACACAAATACATATCCCCATAATCAAAAAATATCAAATCCAAAAATCAAACTTTTTCTCTTTATTGACTAAAAATTGCAAAAGGGGTTTCCATGTAGATCAATTGTGAGGTTTCTGTGAATATAGAAGACTTTTTAAAAGTACCTGTATATACTCACGGATAAGCCTATCCATAAATAAGGTGACCCTCAAAATTTTATACATTTTAATCTTCATAACTGGATTATCGGTTCGTGGCATATTTTTTCATGGCATTTTCATTAAAATTTGAGGATTGGCTTATCTGTGGATGGGCTTATTCATGAATACATATGGTACATTATTTTTTCCCCATACTGTTTAGATTACTCTGCAATGTGCTGTGTTATGCTCTGGGAACTCTGAATAAATTTTTTGCCCCAAATAAATATCAAATGGTGCAAAACAATATTGACTTGGCAGAAGTTTCCTTGCACACGATGATAAATTTCTAAGTAAACATCCACTAGGCTTAGCAGTTAATCACTTCCAAGTTCTTAAGTGTAATACTTGGTATCCTAGATTATACGAACTATAACAATGAGGTTTACTTGACAAGTACTTGCTACAATTAAATATTAACATTTAAAAGCATCCAAGTACATCCAAAAAGCTTATTATTGGTTTATGAAAATAAAGTATGAACAAAGAGAAAGAAAAGAAATCAAATAGGAGATTAGAAGAGCCAACTGGTTTTTCAGATGTTTATGAGGGGAGAACATAAATGCCATCCCTAAAGATGTGAAGAATTTTGCCAATCTGAACTCTGATGTAAACCAGTATTAAAGCCATTAGTCATCGGAATTGATGTCTGTTTGACAGAGGTGGCATTTTTTGTGTAGGGAAAAATTTGTTTGAAATATAAGAGTTTTAGCCAAGTTTCTTAAAAACAAGTGGGTTGGTTCACAGATGATGTTAAATGAGTATTGCTTTAAAAGAGAGCCAATATGGTACAGTAGTTATTATATGGGGAAAGTCCATCTTTAGCTATGGAAGCTCAGAGTGATTTTAGGCCAATCACTATTTCAAGCCCAGCCTATCTCACAAATGCTAATTACGTAACTAGGATTTTTGTACAGTAATTTATTTGCTTATATCACTTTTTTTTTGTTTCAGGAGCTCAAGGCAATGTACACTTCTTCAAATTTTTCCCAACAAGCTTGTGAACTAGAGGAAGTAATTGGTCCTGAATCATTCAGTGAGGATATAAATCTAATTTATAAATGCGTATATGTTATTGATTTAACCTCAACTGGTTGAGTTGGTAAAGTATCTTAGGAGCCACAATGGAAAAAAAGATCAGGATCTCACATAGCAGCTTTTGTAACTAGCAGATTTGTATTAAAAAGTATAATAACCTTTTGTGAGCTACACAGGTGATCTTTGACTTGCAGCCATTCATTTAGCAATTGTTTGAAGTTACAATGGCTCTGAAAAAAGTGATTTATAGCCTGTCTTTGTACTTACATCCATTACAGCAACCCTATGGCCATGTGATCAAAATTTGGGCACTTGACAACTAATACGTATTTATGATGGTTGAAGTGTAGCCAGGATCACATAATGAAACATCTGCAAACAAACAACCAAGCTCAGAGAGCATCAAGAATGCTGCAGTTCAACTCTGAGCTACAGATAATCTCCTTCTATTGAAATGTTTGCACATTGAGCCAAAGAAAACATAATGGTTAGTTATCAACATTATCAATAGATCTTGATTGGACATAAGGAAAATATTCATTGCATATTTATTTGATGTTTATCTGTTAGGATTGCTATTAATACATTTCTCACTGGGCAGAGGGCTGGATTTGGTGACCTTCATAGCCCCTATTAATCCTTGTATTCAGTGTTTGATGACAGGGTTCAGCCACTCTTAGTTCAGATTCAATGGAATCATCTACTTTCAAGGATTATTGTTATTTAGTGAAACAAGTTAAGTTCACATAGGGCACTAAACACTTACGTTTTTATTTGATTTTGGATTAGCATATTGTGTTTAAATTCAGTCAACTACTGTGGTTTCTACAGAATAGGATAGGATAGGATAGGAATAGTAATTGGAAGGGATCTTGGAGGTCTTCTAGTCCAACCCCCCGCTCAGGCAGGAAACCCTGTACCATTTCAGACAAATGGTTGTCCAACCTCCTCTTAAAAACTTCCAGTGTTAGCACATTCACAACTTCTGGAGGCTGTTATGTGCAATATACTGAACATATTTAACACCTGTGGGATGGTGGCAAAGTGGATAGGGGCCATATCACGAATGTAGGTAGAGGTATGATTTTCAATGCTGTTTGAATGGCAGAACTTTACAACCTATATTAAGCATGTTTAGGACCAAGAATATTTTCTTTAAAAATTAAAAGTCAAAATGATGGCAGGACAATATAACCAAAGCAAGCATGCAAGGGGCAGAACATCAAACACACAGTCTTAGCTAACCTCTTTTGACTTTTTAAACCACCCCCCCACCCCAATGGATACCCCTAAATCAGGATATACAATGTTTTTATTTGTCTTGACTCAAAATGGCTAACCACACCACTTACTTCTGGCTACTGTGGTCAGAGGTGGACTCAGGGGTTTCATGTACCTCCCACTGCCTCTTAGCAAGATATGTCAATCAAGTCATTGTGCATGTGTTGTTTGAATCTGCCCAATTTAAATTTATTAACAAACGATGCAGTCTCTTTGGATCTGAAGCCCCGAACTGATGATTTCAGGACACTCTTCCCCATATGCATATGTTTCCAGGCTACCAGAGCAGGAAGCAAAGAGGACTCCTTATGTTCAAATCTCTTCACCTTCTGGCACATCTGCAGAAGAGCAAATAGGAACTTTGAACAAGGACCGAGTTACTTTATGGACTTGTTTGCCTATGGCTGTAATCATTCAGTGCCCAGTTTCCCATTAAGGCGTTTCAGCACCTGAAAGTATTGCCTGCATAAAAAAAGAATACATATCTCAAACTAAAACACACTTCTGCTTGTTTTTCCTATGTGTTTCTTTCTTTGTATACTTTTCACAAACCTAAAACACACATGTTCCAAAAAGCTGATGGTTTACTAATACAGAGGATTTAAGTAGCTGCTCAGCACTGCATTGGAAGGATTGGCCAGACACTCCCATTGTATTTATATGTGCATAAAATAAAAGCAGTGTAAACAGTTCCCTTGTTCTTTAGGCCTGTTGATATGTTCAAGCAAGCAAAGAATCCAGAATTTGAAAAACCTAACGGAAAAGGACACTCAAAAACAACATGGCAAAGCTATTTGATGTTCTCCAGATGTTTTTAGATTACGATTCCTTCAATCCTCTGCCACTGGTTACTGGATTCTTTCAGTCTCCCAAATATTAGGAAGATACAAGGCTATCAGACAGAGGTTTGGAGGTAGAACAATGAAAGGAAGGGAGGAAGACAGAGTGGCCCTGACTAAACAATATGCCTTTAGGTTTTTTTAGCAATTGGCTGTTTTTGCCCAACAAATTGATCCCAGACAATGTTTATATCTGCCAAAAGGATAGTAGACAATTCTTATGGCTAAGAATTAAGTGTGAGTCCATCCAATGAAGAAACAAAGGAAAGAAAAACATACAGGTAGTCCTTGACTTACAACAGGTTGTTAGCAACCATTCAAAATTATGACCAACCTGAAAAAAGGACTTAATGACCCAAACTGAAAGTTCCAATGGTTGGGCTCCCTCTGTGGTCACATGACAACTTTGGCAATATGGCCATATTTACAGCCATTTGCAACATCCTGCGGCCACATGACCAGTTTTACAAGTTTTACCCAAAACTGTCACTTTTACTTTTTGACAAAACCATGCCCACAGTGAACCACTGATTCGCTTAATTACCACATTCCCACACATTTACGTAACGACTGTAGTTTTTTGCTTAAAAACTGTTGCAAGAGTGTCATAAAATTGGGTCGGTTGTGTGACAGCCCATTTTGCAATTGTTATGACATACAACCATAATGGGTAGGCTACTGTTAACCTATTAATGATCTACTACTTATATGTGATACCTTTTAGTAATATTATGAAAATTGGAATGCACGTATCTAATAAATGAACAAGTCCATGATGCCAATGTCTGTGCTATTGATGTGTAAACTTTCCAGATAGATAAGCGTGAAAATTGTGAAGCCAACTGCAGCATCTGCCTTGGGATGAACTCAGATTCATATTATAGTAGATAAGCATGAAAATTGTGAAGCCAACGGTAGCATTTGCCCTGGGATGAATTTCGATTCATGTTGCACTTACAAAACACAAAACATAAAAATAAGAGTGATTATTTTTCCTTTAAAAGTTTATACTGTAAATAATAATGCTCCTATGATGTACAAACAACTGAAAAACATATAGTGACAACACTGCGTAATCATCATGGAAACAGTCGGAAATCTCCAGATTCTCATAGCAAATGAAGAGTTTGGCCAATGCTTGCCTGATGCTAAAATGGGGAAGGGGGTCTCCTGCAGTTCAGGTCGCTTACAGTTCTCCTATGTCTGGCTGCCCTCCTCTTCTGCAACCATAGGTTGCTGCTCCTGCTCTTGTTCTGGGTCTCCAGGAAGCATGCTGGTGACTGTTTGGAGAAGGGATTCAATTTGCTCTTCTGTAAGTCTCTCCTCACTTTCTTCAACAATCTGCAAATGACAATAATTTAGTATCTACCAGTATGTCCTGATCACTCTTTTACATGCTAACCTCCAAGCTCCTTACGACGAACTTAACTCTCAAAATTCCCAACTGGTACAGCAAGAGATTGTCCTAAAACAATAAGGTTGACATTATGCAGCAGATGAACAAAAAACGATCAACTTTAAAATTTAGGGAGGCTTAGCAAAATTAGTATAAAATTAAACCAACCACTACCCATTGGAAAACAGTCAATGAATCATGTTTTCCAAAAAACGGGCACAGAGGCCCTCTCTTCCCTGATAAAAAAGGGCATTTCTACAGATAAGACTGTTAGCACTGATAAGAACCTTCCATATCTATGCACTGATTAAATGCATTAGTCAAACTTAGATACTTTCAATATCTGGATACACCTTGAACTCAAACCTTATAACTGAACTATTTATCCTAATTTCTGGCCCTCTCACCAGCAATACTGGTAGGAAGATTGCTCGGGACTCCTTATTTGCAGACAAATTGCCCTTGTGGATACAAGGAGGTCAAAACTCTTGCTCATGTCCTCACAGAGTGTCCTTTTTATCATGTCACAAGATGTGCTATGATCTCCCCAGTCATCTCCAAATTTGAAGGTAACACTGATAAATTTTATGTTTATTACTTTTTAAGGCAGGGTGTCAAACTGCCAGCCCATGGGCTGGACGCGTCAAGCGGAAGCCGCGCCCACCCCATTGCCAGCAATGGCAAAACAGACCGAATATGTTGTGCGACGTCATGTGACGTTGCGAGTTTGACATATCTGTTTTAAGGGATGCTAGACCCACACTCACGTATCAGGTTGTCAGATACCTTCACCGTCATGCAACTGTGCAAAACCTTTTATTAGATATATCATTTGATTGTCCCTATTGTTTCCCTCCCCTAATAATGAATTGTAATATCAATCTATTTCTCTTTTTTACTGTAAAAGCTGGTCACAGATCATAATAAAGGTATTTGATTTGATCCCATTTTCTGGAATTTCTTTGCTTTTTCCCATTTTCTACTTTCTAATGCCCTGTCCAATAGAGAGAATTCATCAGAATTCATTGCCCATTGGACTATTTAGGTTCAGCCTTGCACTACTAGGGATGCAGCATGAATGTACAGTGAAAATTATTTCTTTCATGGATCTTGACCTTGTAGTAATGAAACAGCTTGCATTTCCTAATGATGTTACTATATAATATAGTATATACTCCCAGAAATGTCATCCATGACAGGCATGTCGTAGATGAGGGTTCTGACTAAATACAGCCCACAGAGAAAGAAACAGCAGTCTACTCCAGTGTTCTGTCAAGAAAACCAAGTGGATGTCCACAACCAAGACAGCATCAACATGATTTTGAAGCTTGGAAAGTATGAAACAAGCTACTGGGCAAGAGTGAGAGCACTGTTGCTTTTTACCCGGTTGAATTAAAGCCAAAAGGAAGTCCAGCTGCTGACTGCCCAG
The DNA here is from genome assembly GCF_016545835.1 of Crotalus tigris. NCBI lineage: Eukaryota > Metazoa > Chordata > Lepidosauria > Squamata > Viperidae > Crotalus > Crotalus tigris. The sequence goes on along the minus strand of NW_024096758.1, from coordinate 8,026,590 downwards.
AAGCAAAAGAAAAGGTTGAAGTTTCAAAGATATGTCTACCATTGGTCCATGAATGTCAGACCATGAACTAAGGCAAAGTTGATGTCAGAACAGAAATGTCAAGACTGAATTCTGGAAATCAACAAACTGAAATGGACTGGAATAGGTTACTTCACATCAGAAAAGCATTGGATTTTCAATTGTGGATTAAAATCTCATTGAAGAAATAAGGCCAGCTATTATTAACAAAATGGTGTCTTAAGTCAGTGCTTGGATACAACCCTTCCCCAGATGAGAGAGGATCTTAATCTGAGTCAAAAGTAAATCAATTATCTAATGATAATGATAAACCAAATATACTTTAAACCAAGATGCAGTGGAAGCAGAAATTGAACAGTTCTATGGCAATTTCCTATACCATATTTAAAATAAGGCATAACTGTAATTACAGTATAGGAATCTGAGATACTAAAGCTGGAAATGACAGGAAATTTTGGTCATGTATGAATGAAAGAGACAGATAGTTTTTGCTAAGAAAATTAAATGCTTATAGCACATGCCTTATTCCAAGAATCTAAAACATAATCCTACAGATGGCCAAGTCTGAAATCAAACTGACAAAATATTCTAAAGGCAAAACTAAAGAAATTTCATGCTGTCAGCAAGAACACATTCTGGTGCTGACTATGGCTCAGATCACAAACTTCTTGTTGCAGAGTTGTATCTTAAACCAAAGAAAACAAATAAAATATCTGACCAATATGTCAGTTTATTTATTTTGATATTGTGATGAATGTAAAGAATAAATTTAATGGATTAGGTTTGGTGACTAGAGTGCCTGAAAAAGCCATGACATTATTAATGGTGAAGCAAAAAAATATATCCAGAAATGCAAAAATAGTTGTCTGCTATGCAATGAAAATAACTGAAGGCAGAAATACACAGTACAAAAAATCTGAGAACAATTAAATAGGAAGGAAAGGGATATTTACAAAACTTAGAGAATTAAATATATTCAACAGACCATCCTAGTAAAATGATGTCCAGCACAAAGAGAAAAAAGCAACTACTGTAAATGACTGAGCAACAAATAACTGTTCTAGGAGTTTTATTTTTTTTCCTAACGATGCATATGATGCAAGTACTCAGTGGAAACGATGAAATTTGTGATGCAAACACTCACCTGTTAGACCTGCCTAAGAACGGCAAATGGAAATTCTTAATCACATCATAAAGCCAAATAAAATCCCTTCCTTTTTAAACAAACAACTTCTATCATAGCTAATGCTCTGTATAGATCTAATGCTCTTATCTCAGAGAAAAACAGACTTCCTCAACTGCAAGCAACAGTTTTGTGATCTTTAGCCTTTTGTGTCTAAGCTATCAAAATGACTTAGATATTGGATCCCAGAAGAGGAAATTTTACCTCTTTGGCTTCAGTAGAATTGGTCTGGAGTTCTCTTGGATTCATAGCTTCTGATCAATAACCAGGTGGCAGTTGTAGCCAGGAGGCCCTTGTATGATACAGGTAGTCCTTGACTTACAACCACAACTAAGCCCAAAATTTATGTTGATAAGCAAAACATTTGTTAACTGAGTTTTGCCCCATTTTACAACATTTCTTGCCACAGTTGTTAAGTGAATTGCTGCAGTTGTTTAGTTAGTAATATGATTCTTAAATGAATCTGGTTTCCCCATTAACTTTGCTTGTCAGAAGGTTGCAAAAGGTGACCACGCGATCCCAGGATGCTGCAGCCATCATGAGTCAGTTTCAAACTGTCTTGAATTTTGATCACGTGACTATAGGGATGTTGCAACAGTTGTTAAGTGTGAAAAATGGTCATAAGTCACTTTTTTCACTAATATTGTAACTTTGGTCACTAAATGAACTGTTGTAAGTCGAGGACCTGCGTCATCTTGCGTGCCAGTTATGTCTGTTCATTATCTATCATAATATGGCACAGGACTAAGTTATTTACAGGACTATCTCTCCTAAAAAACATTTGACTGCCCCACTCATTCTAATCAAGTCACCACTCTCTGGATTTTTTCCTTAAAACATCCTTGATGGGACCCAGCTGCCATGACTTTTCTATAACAGAACGCACTCTATGCAGTCATCTTCCTCCCAATATTCAGTTAGCCCCAACCTTATTAGCATTTGAAAGCTTTAAAAACATGGCCCTTTTCACTAGGGCCAAGGTAAGTATGGTACGTTCTGACTGGAAAAGAGTATGAATGTGAACCAGCTTTCCTATTATTTTCACTGTTTATTGCTGATTGTTGATTTCCTCTCCCACTCGGTAACTGAAAGCTATTGAATCACACTGTTCAATTTGAATGTATATAAATTCTTTAAATGGTAAATAATAATAGTCAATAAGAAAAATAAAAAAATAACTGGATAGCGGACATGGCAGTACCTTGCCCCTTAGATACAATCTCAAAACATCTGATTTACCACTTGAACACTATTGGCACTGACAAAATCATCAGTCAATTGCAAAAGGTAGCTTTCCCGTGAAATAGCTTGCAAGCTGCAATGATACCTTTAATATTACTGAACAACTTCTGCCTATCTCAGGTTTTTGGGAAGGATTCAATAGGTGGATAAAAGTGCCAAAAGCAATCTAAACATCTGGCTGACTGTATAACAATACAATAATATCAAACTCTTCCAAAAAGCAGCCAAAATAGCTAATACAATCCTGGGTTATATAAACAGAGGCATAGAATCAAGATCACGCGAAGTATTAGTACCACTTGATAAAAACCCTAGTAAGACCACATCTGGAATACTGCAGCCAATTTGGGTCACCATATACAAAAAAGATGTTGAGATTTTAGAAAAAATTCACAAAAGAGCAACTAAAATAATTAAAGACCTGGAGACTAAAACATAGGAAGAACAGTTGCAGGAACTGGGTACGGCTAGTCTAAAGAAAAGAAGGACTAGGAGGATCATGATAGCAGTATTCCAGTATCTGAGGGGCTGCCACAAAGAAGAGGGCGTCAAGTTATTCTCCAAAGAACCAGAGAGCAGGACAAGAAACAATGGTTGGAAACTGAACAAAGAATTAAGGAGAAACTTCCTAACAACCTGGAATTAAGGAGAAACTTCCTAACAGCGAGGACAATTAACCAGTGGAACAGCTTGCCTTCAGAAATCATGGGTGCTCCATCACTAGAGGTTTTTAAGAAGAGACTGGATAGTCACTTGTCTGAAATGGTATAAGAGGTTCTCCTGCTTGAGTAGGGGGCTGAACTAGAAGACCTCCAAGGTCCCTTCCAGCTCTATTCTATTCTATTCTATTCTATTCTATTCTTCAGGTACGTAAAAATTACTTTTGAGCTAAGTAATTTCTCTACTTAACTTTTAAATACCAGAGAGACAAAACAGATATAGGTAGTCCTTGACTTACGACCACCACTGAAGCCAAAGTTCCCATTGCTAAGTGAGATAGTTGTTAAGTGAGTTTTGTTCCATTTTACGACCTGGTAAATGTAACACTGCAGTTTGTTAAGTTAATAACACAGTTGTTAAGTGAATCTGGCTTCCCCATTGACTTTGCTAGTCTAAAGGTCACAAAAGGGGATCACATGACCCCGAGACACTGCAACCGTCATAAATATGAGTCAGTCACTAAGCGTCTGAATTTTGCTCATGTGACCATAGGGATGCCACAATGGTTATAAGTTTGAAAAATGGTCATAAGTCACTTTTTTCAGCGCCATTGAAACTTCAAACAGTCACTAAGCGAGCGGCTGTAAATTGAGGACTACCTGTACTACAGTATAATAAAAACAGTAAGATAGATACACAGCTGAAACATTTTGTAACATTGAATTATTTTCACCTATTTCAGTTAAAAAGTCAGCAGCCTTGATTGTGTCCCTAAGAACTGTTTTGGAATCAAAATATTTTTATGGAGAAGATTAAGCTGAGAGTGATCTTTTGTTTTATTTTCTATCTCCCGTAAACTAATAGACTACCTTAAATGTGAAATAGAGCAGATGGAGAGATTGCCTTTTTGCTAAATCAATGACCTAATAACTCCCACATCTTCTGCGAGAGCAGGCGCCATCTCAGAACATTCGCTTCAGCTATTCATTTTCTTCTAAAATGAACATTTTATTTGCCCAGGGAATCTGCAGCTCTCAAGGATGTATCAGTCAATATCCATTGACTATGCAGCTCTCAAAGGTTTGTTAGCATGGAATGATGATGCAGCCTGGAGAGGGAAGTGGAAGGGGGCAGGAGAGATAGAAAATAAGCAGAGAATATTCAGAGGAAGTGACCACATAGTGCTAGAGATAATGATTAAAGGAAAGGAAATTTATCTAACTGACTGGGTATTTTGAACTTTGCACATTTTAATAATTCAGAATAATGGTAAGTGGGAATTTGTGGTCACAGAAGCTAACGGGAAAAGGAGCTTAAACAGTATGAATTTCTAAAAAAAAAGGTATTTAAAAATGGGGAATGCAGGAAAAGCATAAAATGTCTATTTTCATTCTCAGAACTGTCAGATACAAATTCAGTGCAGAGAAGAGCAACAAAGATAGTGAGGGGCTTGGAGACTAAATTTTAGGAAAAATAGATAAAGGAACTTGGTATGTTTAGCCGAAGTGAAGATGGAACAACAGGTAATACAGGAACAACAGAGCTAAAGTCATGTATTTTTTCTCATGTGTCTTCAATGACAAAAGAATTAGACAGCTCTTCAGGACAACATAAAAGGCCAGGGTTAGAGTGGAACCATATTTATATTTACTTTGCATGAGGATCAGATGAAATACGGGATCAGACGAAATACAGAGCATGAAAGAATTTTCTGATGGTTTGGTCAAATCTTTATGAGTCTTGAGAAAACAAGAACCTGTGAAGTACCAAAAGGACAAGACTCCCATCTTCAAAAAAGAAACAAAAGAGGATCTAGCAAATTACAGACCAGCTGGCAGAACATCAAAGCAGACAAATTCTACAATCAATAATGAATAGATTATTCAGTAGAAATTTAATTTTAAAATGTGCTATCTATCAGAAGATAAAATAGCAGAAACTCATTTTACAACTTTCAGAGATGGCAGAGAATACTGTACATATAGTATACCTTGATTTCAACAAAAAAAATGTGACAAAGCACTCCACAAAATTTGAATTAAGTTAGTAAAGTGTGGACTTGATGACATGTTAATTAATTGAACACATAGATGGTTTAAACTGGTTTTCAGAACCAACCTGACTTCTAGATACATTGATCTCCATGATAACCTGATTTTATTGTACGTATTTCCTGTCTTCTGTCATATTTGGACTTCTATTGTATATAAGATACAATCTCTCCAAAGTAGCTATTTTATGTATGTTTGCACAAATATCTAAAAAATACAGTCCGCTCCTGACCATTTCATTTTTACATTTAACCTAGATATAATTACTTTGCTCCAGTACTCTTCTATGGCTTCTTGTTTATTTCTTGATATGGCTGCCCAAATCATTCTCAATGAGCTGGGTGACTTACATAATATATTTACATATATTATAATAACTTACATTCCAGTCTTCTAATATATTTCCAGGGCAGTTTAGAACACATAATCAAAGATGAAATAACAAACTTTTTATAATAAAATGAATACAAAACAACAGAATTTCAAATACTGCTAACAACAGCAGTAACTCCTCCTGGTAGCTGCTATTCTTTGTTGACTTTTTCCACCTTTCTCAGCCCTTCCGCTGTATCTGTACAGGTAAGGCTCACATGAACCTGGATCCTACTGTCCATCCTATCAAATGTACAGTATCTTTGTGCAGTTGCTACTGCAACCGCTTCACAGCTAGAGTAAACAATAAAACAGGCTGAGGATATGGATAAAAGCAAGAAAAAGAATATCCAGACAAGAATGATATCAATCCCACCATTATTGGAAAGTTGAGAAATCTCCTTGACTGATTTTCTATGTTCAAACCAATGTTTCAGAAGGCAGCTTTGTAACTTACCAGCTGGATTTCAACAGCAGTTGCAGGTCTGTGGTTGAGTAGTTGCAATTTTTCTGCCCTGTACCCAAGCAAAGGACATAAATATATATAATTTAGGGATTCTGGTCATAGGAATGAGTCCACATCATAACAAAACCTTGTCCACAGAACATCCAATTTACTTCAAGAATCAAATAATTCGGGAGCTTGAAAATTGCCATGCCCACATCTGTAATCCATTGGAATTTGCTGGTTTGTAAGTTTTAAAACTCTCAGTGACCCTTTGTTCAGGAACATTCACAACCCATTGCTCTTTCTGAACCCAGATTTCAAAAGTTTGTTTCCTTAGATAGTCCCAAAGGGCTGAAAACATATTTCAAAATCCTTTGCGGTACAATAAAACCATTAAGTGTCAATTTCACATCATTGGTTACCAAGACAGGCAGAAGTCAGGGATGTCCAATTTATTTGGTATCAACAGCTGGGTGAAATTTGATCACTTTTATGTAAAATTATTATTTAAACTAGTTTATTTTTTTTCAACCATGAGTTAGTTATAAAATTAAGTTTTTGTGAGCAACATTTAAACTAAATGAAACATAACCAAGGATGAATGTATAATTACTATTATACTTGTATATGTCTGGGCTTTTTTAAAGGACAGAAAGGGAGTTCAGGAATTTAAATTATGGTGTAACAACTCAGAATAGAGATGAAATAGAAGAAAGCGATGCCTACAGCGCTGTTGGAGGAAGAACGAAGAGCCTAATCAAACAAAGGGAAGAGCATTTATTAAGCTATATACAATAAAGAGGGGTAAAATGTATTTATTTCTCTCATTTTATTGTGTCCATGGATTGCTTTCTAGGAACCCTGTACAAAGTGACTCAATCCCTCTTAGGAGAGAAGAGTCAGAAGATTGTCTGATAGGCTGCTCTGAAGATTATTCAAGGCATCTGTTAAGGGAAATCATTCAAATCCACCCTGAGCTGAATTCCAACTGTGCAGGTCCTATTGAGTTAAGCATAGTCTGGCTTGATCTGAGAGAAAATTTACTTTCTTGGTCCTAAGGAAGTGGAAAGGGTCTACAGGGTTGTATATTAGATCCATGTTCTTCCAAACTGGTTAAGGTCTGTGGGGAGACAATGTGTGGTTGAATTCAAGAGGTGGTACATTCATTTTGAGTGAAATGATAGTTATGCCTGGGGTTAGGATTCAAAGATACATTTTCTTCTCAAGTACTCATTGTTGGACCAAACTATGCTGGATAATTTCTCCAACTTTCTTTTTCTAGGGAAAGTATTTGAGACAGAAGTTGGGCTGCAGCTTCAGAGGGTCCTGAGGGAAAATTATTTGTATTCTTCCCAGTCAAGTTCCAGGCCTTGGCACATTACTGAGATGGCATGATTACACATTAATGACCTATAATGGGAACAGGATTCGGATTCTGCATCCATCCTGTCCCACTTCGATCTCTCAACAGCTTTTAGTACCATCCCCAAGTAACCTTGCTAGAATTATTTGATTAAATAAATGGTATCATTCTGCCCTTGTTTCGGGGTTGAGAGTGGGAGACATAGAAATGATTTTCCTTCTAAGGTTGGTTTCATTTCTCAGAGCTCAATTCTTTTCTCTCTTCTTGAGTGGGGTCAACTTTGACATGAGCCTAGATATGATCAGTATGCTGACGTTATCTAGTTATACAGTGCAATCAGAAAGTATTCAGACCCCTAATTTTTTGTTTTAAATTTAAATTATTGTAATTGTAAACTGATAAAGTTATAATACAGATATAATAGTGATAGAAATTTAAAATAGAAATGGAATATTTAAAGATATTATGTTAACTGAGGGGAATAGAGAGGGGATAGTGAAATTTATTGAGTTGCGTTGTTTATATATATTTTTACTTCTGAATGTTTGACCACCCAACCATCACGGTGGGTCCTGAGTACTTTTTCTTAAGAATTTTAAAAAAAAACAATAAAATGTCTTTTTTTAAAAAAAGAAAGTATTCAGACCCCCTTCACTTTTGTCAATTTTGTTATGTTGCAGCCTGATACTACAGTTGTTGAAATTCATTTATTATCATTAATCTACACTCTGTATCCATAATGACAAAGTGAAAACAGAATTTTACAAATGTCTGTAAATTTATTAAAAAGAAAAAATGTAAATATCACATTGACCCTTTGAAAAAAAACACTTGAAATTTAGCTGAGGTGCCTCCCATTTCTCTTAATCATTGCTGACATTTTTCTGCATCTTGATTGGGGTCCACCTATGGTAAATTAAATTGATAGGGCATGATTTGGAAAGGTACACAGTTCTCTATAGAAGGTCTCACAGCTGACAATGCATTCTGTAGCAGAGCAAAAGCCATGAGGTCAAAGGAACTGCCTGCAGAGCTCAGAGACAGGATTATTGCAAGGCACAGATCTGGGGAAGGCTACAATAAAATTTCTGCTGCATTGAAGGTTTCTAAGAGCAAAGTGGCCTCCATAATTCTCAAATGGAAGAAGTTTGGCATAACCACGATTCTTCCAAGAACTGGTCACCTGGTCAAACTGAGCAATTGAGGGAGAAGAGCCTTAGTAAGAGAGATGACCAAGAACCTGATGGTCACTGTGACTGAGCTCCAGAGATCCTGTGTGGAGATGGAGCTCCAGAGATCCTGTGTAGAGATGGGACAGAATTCTAAAAGGACAGCCATCATTGCAGCCTCCACTGATCTGGGTTTTATGGCAGAGTGGCTAGACAGAAGCCTCTCCTCAGTGCAAAACACATGAAAGCCTACTTGGGGTTTGCAAAAAAGCACCTGAAGGACTCTCAGATTGAGGAACAAGATTCTCTGGTCTGATGAAACCAAGATTGAATTCTTTGTCCTCAATTCTAAACATTATATCTGGAGGAAACCAGGCATCGCTCATCACCTGACCAATATCATCTCAACAGTGAAGCATGCCAGTGGCAGCATCATGCTGTGGGGGTGTTTTTCAGTAGCAGGGATTGGGAGACTAGTCAGGGTTGAGGGAAAGCTGAATGGAGCAAAGTACAGGAATATCCTCAATGAAAACCTGTTCCACAGTGCTCAGGACCTCAGACTGGACCGAAAATGCACTTTCCAACATGATAATGATCCTAAGCACACAATCAAGACAACACAAGAGTGGCATAGGGACAACTCTGTGAATGCCCTAGAGTGGCCCAGCCAGAGCCGTGACTTGAACCCTGTTGAACATCTCTGAAAATGGCTGTCCACCGGCAGTCACCATCCAACCTGACTGAGCTTGAGAGGATTTGCAAGGACAAATGGCAGAAAATCTCCCAATCCAGGTGTGCAAAGCTTGTCACGTAATACCCAAAAAGACTCGAGGCTGTAATTGCTGCCAAAGGTGCTTCAAAAAAGTACTGAGTGAAGCATCTGAATATTTATCCAATGTGATATTTCAGTTTTTTCTTTTTAATGCATTTACAGACATTTCTAAAATTCTGTATTCACTTTGTCATTATGGGGTACTGAGTGAAGATTAATGAGAAAAACATGAATTTCAACAACTGTAGAATCAGGCTGCAGCATAACAAAAGTGAAGGAGGGCTGAATACTTTCTGAATGCACTGCATATCTTATCCTAGGCTAGCCAGACAATGCTTTTAAGATTCTATTTCAGTTTCGGGTGGTTGTGCTGATTGGATGGGGGAGGGCACATTTAGGCTTATCAAGTGGTTTAGAATTTTAGGGCTAGTGGTTTTGGAAATCTTCCATCTTTGGTTCTCGATAGAGTTGCAGTGACTAGACAAAACCAGTCATGGTTCCTGCTTGAAGAGTAGCTCAGAGGGCCTTTGTACAAATCCATTTTGTGTATCAGTTGCACCCATTCCCAGATTAGGAGGCTGTAATAGTCATTTGTGGCTTGGTTATCTCAAATCTGAATTACTGGGATTTAGCCAGTTCGCAACAGTTTGGCATAACCGGTAGCTAATTTTTTGTTGCCCAGGCACAGAATGGACTTCTGAAAGCAGCATCCACACAGAGAACTGGTTGTTCACATATTTGAATCCCACCACTGATCCCAACCTTATCTCTCTCTGAAAATGCCTCTTCCCCCTCACCCCCCAGCACAGGATTAGGAGGTTATGGACTCTTCTCAGTGCAGTATGTTTTAATTTTTTAACTTATTATTTGTTCTTTGTAGTTTTTTGTTAGCTACCCGTGAGTCACATGACAAATGGGTGGCCATATATATATTGAATTTATAAATAATAACATCAAGCCCCTGCTCAGTTCAGGATCTCTTCTAGTATCTTTAATAGATGAGCATCCACGCTCTGTTTGAAGACCTCTAGCAAAGGGGGGGGGGAATCTTCTCACGTGGCACTGTGTTGACAGCTCAGAAATCATAAAGTTCTTCCTGAAGTTCAGCCTGAATTTACATTTTTTCAGTTTTATTCTAATGGTTCTAGTCATGCTCTCTGAGGCAATACACAGTAAATGCATTCCTTTTTTTTCTCCATACATTTTAAGTATGTTACCGTACAATATTTCTCCTCACTTATCTTTTCCATAGGCTAAACCCACACAGATTCTTTAACAGTGGAAGTTTTGTTTCCAAACCTCTTATTATTTAGGCATCTTCTGAACTCACTCCAATCTGTTTCTCTTCTAAACAATGCCAATGACAAGCACATGATATATGACCAAGACAACATAGAACAGAACAATTCTGTCTTGTCTTCTGGACCCTGTGCTCCTATTATTGCAATCAAAAACAGCTTTTGCTTTTTTAATAGCTGCATCACACTGTGATTTCCTTCTCACTAATACTGTGAGTGCTGCTTCATTTTACCTGCTCCATTTTGGCCCTCAGTATATAACAAGCATGCTACGCCTCCTTATATCTGTTTTCTGATTTCTAAAGATGTTATTTTGAAGGTGTCAAAACCTGTTTTCATCTATATCAACCTGAATATCTGGATTACCTCTGAAATACTGGAAATATCTGTAAATACAACATGACAGTTGAAGACACAATGGTTTTATTTTGCTGTTGTTGTAGTAGTATCAGCTATCTGGGAGAAAATTATTGATAGAAGAATGGAGTAACATAATGATTTCTTACCTAGTTTAATAATGAAATGTCTGCAAGAAAACAACTAAACTCAGAAAGCACCAAGGACCCCACAAAAAATTATTGGCCTACCATGAAGAGTTGCTAAATAATATAAAGCACTATATACATCAACCTTCCCCAATCTGATCTCCTCCAGATATATGGAGATTACAATGCCCCAAATTGCCAGCCAGCAAATAAAAAATATATATAAAAACATTATTTTTTGAAAAAAATGATATTTTTTAAGATCTCATATGAGAGTGGGCCTTCCTATAACAATTATATTGTCAATGGGCGCCATCTAGAGGCACCAACTACTGATTTAAGCTCTATACAACCTGGATGACAGCCCGACATGTATAAATGAGCACTGTAAACACAGATGGAGAATTTGCAGCCTCCAGATGTGGTTCCCTGTAGCTCTTACTATCATTTAGCATTAGCCAAGCAAGCTGAGGATTCTGGGAGTTTTTGTTTTAGAAAGACAAGTAGAACCATGGATACCTAATTCTGTAAACATGAAGGCATAATATGATGTGTTCAGTGGTGGGATTCAACTGGTTCTCTATATGGATGCCGCTTCAGGAAGTCCATTCTGGCTTGGGCAACAAAAAATTAGCTACTGGTTCTGCCAAAGTGGTGTGAACCGGCTGAATCCCACCATTGGATGTGTTCTTCGATAGCATAAACTGGAAATTGAGAGCCATATGTTCTCTCAATACTTTTATACAGGCTTTTCCATCTGCTGGAGAGGTCAGAAGGACAGCAAATGATGCAATCAGGCAAATATCATGATTACTTATACGCATCAGAATGTCTGGGGCAAGTACTGAATCACAGCATTAATGTGATAATATTAAATTATATATTATTTTAAATTAATGTCATTTTGGTATCATCACAGTTTGCTGCAGACACCATTGAGGAAAACGATAATAAGGATTATCAAGAACAATTACACAGATCAAGTGAATGCTTAGAAAGACAGTATTGTCTACAATTGGAAAAGTACTCTTAACAATTCTTACAAGTTATCTTCACAGCAGTTTGCTATAATATTTTTAAGCAAAAACTATTCAAATCAAACTAAATTGACTATAAATAGTCCTCATCTAACAAGTTGCTTGGCAACTGTTCAAAGTTACGGTGAACACCCAAAAAGGTACTTACAATGCAGATTTGAAGTTCTGATGGCCCATGATCACATTTTGGGCACTCAGCAATGGGCCCACATTTATGGCTGTTTGCAATGTCCTGCAGTCATGTGACTATAATTTATAACTTTTTTTGGCTGGAAACTGTCGTTTACTTCTGCTTTCCAACAGAAAATGCCTGTTGCAAATAATGGGTTTGTTTAATAATTGCAGAGTTCATTAATGACTAACATAAAAAGTGTGGTAAAATCTAGTTGGTCCATGTGATGACCTGCTTAACAACTAGCACAATTTATGACCATAATTCCAGGTTCAATTACAGTCATAAGTCGAGGACTACCTCTTTTTTTTAAGGATTTAGGAGCAGAAATTGACTACTTTATTGAAGGGAGTTTTACAGAGAGAAGTACCAAGGAAAAGTTTCCAGATCCATACATACAGCCAAAATGCTTAACTGGTCCTTTCAATGCTGTAGTTGTCTAAGTACTAATTCAACATTTTCCTCAACTGTTAAAATTTAAATTTCTGTATGTTTACATTTATCCAAAGCAGAACATCCAGATTCAGTCATAGTTTTGTTCCATATAGCATCAACTTTGTGAATGCTCAAGTTGCCTCTTTCTGCTATGTATTCAAAATGGACAATGACTAATATATATATGTATATGTGTGTATGTATATAGCACGTGTATATGTGTGTTATGTATGTATATGGGTAGATATATACTTTCTTTTGAGAACAGGTAACAGAATTTTATTTTTCATGTGGGCCAGTATGCTCACAGTTAAAAATGACAATTCTGTAAATGTTATCTTATCTTTTTTTTTAAAAGGATGTTGTGCATGTAGTGCCATTGCAAGCCAGCAGAACGTAGATATTCCTGATAAAGTGCAGATTGCCAATAATCCCAATTCACATTCTCTCAAAGGAGAAATGTTCTCTGTTGCATACACAAAGACAGATAACTCCAGTCCTTCTGTTTACTATTAATCTCTAATATTAATTTAAATCAATCAATTTTATTTACAGCCAGAAGGCCCAAAAGCAAGTTACAAACATAAATTAAACTTAACACTGGATAAAAGTTTAACAAGTAAAATATTTAATAAACATTACATTATAGACTTAAAACCCCATCTCACCTATTAAATAATTGAATAAATATTTCCATCGTTAACCAATGAAGGTATAAAGTGTGACCACATCACTTAGTGATGGCAATCCTGTCATTAACCGAATCCACAATCTTGACAAATTTATTCTATGTTCCTTCATAAAGTCTTTTCAGATACAGCAATTATTACTTTTGCCAAAGTTAACTAACAAGTAAGGACTTATACTGTCTCATATTTGAAAGTATTGAGTATTTATTTAGGCTTCCTTGAATGTAATTTTAGATATAATATATTTTTATATGATTAAATACTGTTTTATTTCAAATATTATTGCAGGAAACTGCTACTTGGGATTTTCCATAAATAAGAAATTTATCACATTTATACGGCCACCTCTCCCACAAAGTGACTTTATGTGGGGCAGCGTACAATAGCATCTACTATTGAAACGTACTACAAAACCAATGGAAACAGTAAACATGGATAAAAAGAAAATCACAAATGGGAGAATATCACACATAATGCAGCTGACTTTCGGACTCCCTACCACCAGGGGATCTCCTGGCCTGAACTAAAAGTATTTTTATGAACTGAAATAATTCAGCAATATTACTATGAATAGTTAGGATATATATAATCCAAAGCAAACAGTTCTAATCCATAGTTGCATGGTGTAATTTATAACTTACTTTGTTAGCTTCTGATTTTTCAGTGCTATGAGGAAATCTCTTACAATCTCAGGACTCTGGAACTTACATGGTGTCTTTGATATGTATTTCAATGTCTAGAAAGAAAAAGAAATTTTTAATATTATTCCCACTGCAATGTAGCAGGCCATCTTCAGTTGGGGGTAAACACTTCTTTTTCCTGGTTTCAAATGCTGCAAATGATATTATTACTGTGGTTGTGTAGAGTCAAGATGTTTTGCTTTGTGGTTCTTTTTGCAGCAAGAGCAATGAGCTTTACAAAGCTCCTATTTATTTCATTTAAAAGGTCATGTTGCTATTTTTTTAATATTTTGCAACCAGATTTTAGCAGCATGATCTGACTGGGATGGGGAGATGGAAAGATGCTCCATTGCCGTCTACTTTTTAAATCTTAAGGAAAATTGGACAAAATTCACAGCAAAATTTTCAACCATATTAGGAATTCAGACAGTCTTAGGATAGTAAAATAATCTCCATCTGATAAGGTATATCACTAAAGCTGGAAGAAATATAAAAGGGACAAGAGAATTATCAGAGAATATGATACTAAGGCTTAGGAAGTGAAATGTTATGATGGACGGACGTAATAGAACGATAGGAGATTATTATGGTCCATCGCACAGTCAGCCAATGTTCAGACTGGAATTGGCATTTTTATTCACTTATTAAATAATTACAGGCAGTCCTGGTCTTACAATCATTCATTTAGTGACCGTTTAAAGTTACAACAGCACTGAAAAAGTGACTTATGATCATTTTTTTACATAACTGTTGCAGCATCTCCACGATCATGTGATCAAAATTTGGATACCCATGCATTTATGATAGTTGCAATGTTCCAGGGTCATGTACCTTTTGCGACCTTCTGACAAGCAAAGTCAACAGGGAAGCCAGATTAATTTAACAACTGTGTTACTAACTTAACAACTGAAGTGATTCACTTAACTACTGTGGCAGGAAAGATCATAAACTGGGGCAAAATTACTTAACAAATTCTCACTTAAAAAACAGAAATGTTGGGTTCAATTGTGGTCGTAAGTTGAGGACGACCTGTATTATTATTATATTGCTAGTTAATAGTATTGAAGCAGTATTATAAATATTTTATTTTTAAAAAGTACGAACATTATTTCACTAATATATATCATTTTTCAGGGATATATTTTATTTATTTGCATCCCGCCCTTATTATTTATAAAAATAACTCAAGGCAGTGAACATATCCACCATGTCTTCCTCTTCCTAGTTTCCCCAGAATAACAACCCTGTGAAGTGAGTTTGGACCATGAATTGTGTTACTCTTTTGAATTTTTTCTCATTCTTTTAATAGATAGCAGGATTGTAGAAGATTCTTGTTCGTGGAAGTAAGCAAGTGGGATGGAGAGGGAAAACGCAATAAAGCACAAGATTTTTCCTCATTTCTTTACTTACTTCATATGTGATTGTGTTCAGATTCTGCTGGCCAACACTCTGCTTACTTTTCCCAGGCTCTTGGCACTGCCGCTTCAGATCAGTCAGCAATTTGTAGACCTGGGAAAGAGAAAACAGCTTTAAACATCTCCGGAGCTTTGAAGGAAACATGTGGCAGAAGACCACTTTAAAGAAGCAATGTGGTAAAAGGCCATCTTGAGGACTAAAGTACCCTCCTCCCTGAAATATTTTTTAATTTATTTATCAAATTTGTACACTCCCCATCCCACCTAAGTGGCTCTGGGTAACTTGCATTAATAATGCTTGATATGGCATGCGCCTACACATCTAGCCTTCTGGAAGGCCTTAAATAAGTGGCTCTTTCCCCAAATGTTGGGCTAAGGCAGTGCTTCTCAATTATTTTCTGTCATGCCCCCCTAGGAAGAAGAAAACATTTCGCGCCCCCCTCGTCATATTTCCTCGTCTTAGCCTTCGGAAGACTTTTTTTTATCTCCTTCTCTCTCCGCCTGTCTTCTCATCCCTGTTTAAAAAAATTTTTCTGTACAGAGGACCGATTTCCGGGTCTAAAAGTCACACGGGCGGGTTTGGCCAATCAGGATAGAGCATCATGTCTATCCAATCGGGTCCTTTGCATGTGTCACGTGATCCGATCTAGAAATCCAATATGACAGTATTTGCCGAGGTCAAACGAGCCCCCCTTTACGGAGCCTCGCGCCCCCCCTGGGGGGCGCACCCCACTATTTGAGAAGCACTGGGCTAAGGGGAAGCTGGAGCACAATAAATGTGGATGCAGAGATTTGGGCGAGTTTTGTTTTCTGGGGCCTGGAGTTATTTTTACGCTGGTTTTGTGTTATTTTGTGTTTTATTGTGTCCCTGTGAGTCACCCAGGGTATCAGCCTTGCCAGATACCCAAGGCAAGAAGCAAGTCCAGAAGGTCTAGCTCTAACTTATGGTAAAATTACAGTAACAGAATCTTGCAAGTCTGAAAGAATATCTCTTCCCCATCATCTTTAAAATCCAAAAACTTAGTAGGGTCCTTTCTGAGATATATGCCATGCCCTCATTCCTTCTACTGGCTCAGCTGCTTATTTGATAGTTTTCTAGTCTGGAGCTCTACCTCCTGTCTCTCCAAGGTCATTCCTACATACCATTACACAGCGTCATTGTATATAAGATAGGCGGCCATATACATTTTTCATGTAAATTAAATACCTATAAATATTAAGAGATACTGGAAAATCCTTTCCAATAAGCCAGTTAGTTTCCAAATATTTAAACTCAAATTACCACAGGCTTTAGACTAGTGAAACCTATTTTAGGTTGTACTAGCCTCCCCATAAATCAATTGTGCATTCTGAATAGCTCCTTAAGCAAATGGACAGAAGAAATGCAGAAAAAGAAATCTCCAAGAATGTATTCAGCTGAAGATTTTCTTTCAGGAGTATAACTGGAGTTTGCACACTGCTACAATCTGTTGCTAGTGTTTTAAGTGTTCTTGATTTCAGCTTATTTCAAAGAAAAGAGCTTTTTGTCATCACTATTAAACAAAGGAAATCAGCAGCCCTTTGCAGATCTTCATCTGGCACAATCGAGCAACCCTCCATTATGGCTACATTTTAAATTATGGCCAGTCTCCTTTTATGGCTACCCTTTAAATTAATTATTTATCACTGGAGGTGGATATATTTTGAATGTTGTATTTTAACTGATACCTTCTTGAACAAGAAAAAAATAGAGCCAATGTTTAAAAAGTACACATATTTATTTACAGAATTTATTTTCATTCAACAGTAGATTTCCCAAGGTGCCTTATAATTCCTGTTATGTAACAGTAACTCTATGATTTTGGTTTTTGCAATTATTAAACACATGGCAGAGAGAGCGGTCAGTCTTTTAAGAAGGAAATAAATGAGGAGATACCAATTAAGGAATACATGAATAAACATAAAAAGGATTGGCTAGTCCAGAACACTTTACTACTAACTTAGGCTCCATCATGAAGGACATGGTGTCCTCATGTTCATTAATTGCAACCTCAGATAATGGTGAAAGGACATAGAACAAGTTGACTTCTAGAAAAACAAACTTCCCTAACTTGAATGCCATCCAAATCTACTGAATTACAATGTCATCATGAAAACAAAATTCACCCTATATATAACTTTTCAGAACAGTACAAATCACATTACCTCATAATTGCTGAGAAGAGCTGCGTTTCCATCTTTCCTATGGAAAAAAAAAATCCAAAGAGATTGAAAGTACAATGATACTTTAACAGGACAAGCACGGAGAAGCCACCTTAAAAACCATAACTTTCTTATAAAAGTTGAAAGATACATGGGCACAGAGCTTAATGTAAGAAAGGGTTTTACTTACAAATCATTTTAAAAACTGCACTTAAACTGGAACTAAGAATAAGTGTGCCATAACTTGTAAAGACTATTGAAACCAAATCTGTTTACAAGGACTCGTTGGAGACCTGCCTGCTCTTGTTTTCTATTGAACTACATTCCAATTAACAGCAAATAAACTCATTTTATTTTTCAGTAAATGAATAAAAAAATTAGTATTTCTTTTTAAAAAAATCACATTTGCTTATCACAAACTAGTGAAAGCTATACATCCTTGGGACACTGAGTACAGCTGGACAGATAGGCAGCAGAAAATATCACTAGCATTTACAACGGAAGGGAATGACACTGTTTTCAGGTCCCCTGTTGCAACATACTTAAAAAATACAATGCATTATGTCAAGCACAGCCGACTGCTTGAATAGAACCACCACACTCATCACTTTCAAACAAGTTCAACACCTTTTCCACAAACTTCCATAGGCTCTAATGTTGTCTTTACAATGTACTGGTTGAGTGGATGAGAAAAGAGAGCCCCTTCTGAAAATATGCTGACTTGGCGTTCTCATTGCATTGTGTGGATACAAGAAAAGCTACAGCACTTATGTTCATACACAGACGCACACAATCATTTCATGAAAAGTGTTTTTGTTGTTGTTGACGGATATATATTCTCTCTTGTTGGTGGAGATATTTAATTCTTTTGAAGGTCTTTGCATTCCATATGCGTCCGGAGAAATCTCTTCTGAGTCCCCGTGCCCGACAACTATTGTTAAGAAAAAATAATAAAAAAGGATAATAGATCCAAAGAGAATTATTTTCAATGGACCCAAAACATGGGAGATGAGCAGGTTAGCTCACTTTAGAACAAATGTTGCATGGTTTCAGAAGACTTGAAGAGATAATTTGGCCCATGACCTTGTCTGCTGGATACCATTACCCACATGAATTTTTAAAAATGTTTTGCCATCTTTATCACTGCATCGAAAGCCAGCATAATGCTAAGTTGATATTTTCCTCTCTTTGGCTACGATGTAATCTACATCTACTAGGAATATGAACAAAGAATTGTGGGGTTTCTAAAGAAATATGCATATTTAAAGATCAGTCTGTAAGAAATAGTCATTCCCCTCCATTTGTAACATAGATCTCATTCTTTTCACTACAAAGATATGATGGAGAGTTTTAGCTTTAGGATGATTCAAATCAGTATTCATAAACATGCCCAATACACCATTCAAGTTAAATATGTACAATTTATTTATTTTTAGGTATTATATTTAGAGAGAAGGCTGTGAAAATGTATAACAGCAACACCAACTCTAGGACCAGCTGCAACATCAAGGACTCATTCCAAAAGTCTACAGTCAACAGGTGTCTAGGGCATCAGCAACTATCTGGAACCCAGCACCATCTCTGGGGCCAGGAACATGGTCAACTAGCACACAGGATGAAGGCCCTCCTCATCTAAAGTGGGGGGTGAGAGCATTGAGCCCTGTGGCAACCACACATTAGGAGCCTCAGCCACAATCTCTTTCCCCCAAATCAGCACAGATTGGAATGCCCCCAGCAAAAGAATGGTGCCCCTCACAACTAATATTCATTGGTGGTCCAGAAGGATTTTATGAATCAAATATTATGATATCAAAAGGCAGCAGGATGGTATATACCTCATCTCTAGAAGTAAAGTGATCACTGTTGTCTTAACTCTAACTGAAAAGGCTTCAGATAATCTGTTCCCTCATGGGTCCTTGGAGCTGCAATCCCATTTTTCAGCAATCTTCTCAAAAAGGGATGATTGAAGTGTACCTAAATTGTCTAGAACCACTATGTCCAGCAATGTTTTTGAGAAGGGAGCACAATCCTTCCTCTTTCAAAACTGGCGGACCGCCCCTTTCCCTCAAAAAGGATGACATTTTGCCTCCAAAAGTGGCACTAAGTCTTATTTGGGGGGGCCGGGGTCTTTTCCACTCACCTCACCGCAGCAGCACCATAGCTCAGTTCTTGGCTGCAGAGGCCTCTAACTGCAAAATGCAGGCCTGAACTCCATTCTCAGCTGCAGAAAAAATGGGCCAGCAAGGCAAGTGTCAATCCATGGGTGGCCTGGCTGCAATGGTAAGCTCCATCCCCACCCTAGCTTGATTTTTAGGCATGCATCTCACCCCAAAACTAGGTCTTATTTTTGAGGTAGGGCTTATATTAGGCCCACTCTCAAAAATCAAGCTAGGGCTTATGTTCAGAGTAGGTCTGACTTTCAGGGAAACATGGTGGACCCAAGAACAGGTCATTTCCTAAGTAGCCTTCACAAGCCAGGAGGACGATCATCTCAAAGACCGTGTCCCCTTTCTTGGAGTCATTAGCTCATCTCATCTAAACCCACAAGACAATGCCTCAGGCACCTCAAAAGTCAGAATCCAACTCCAAGCGAATCCATTGACTATATCCATCAGATAGCTAGAATATTCTTCACAGTGGCCCTATAAATGGTCCAGCAGCTTGTCTTTCCCCAGCAGGAAACAATCACTTTAAACAGGGTTGCTGGGGGTGGGGACTATCCAGACATAATAAGAGCAGAGAGATAATGTTTTGCCATTCTTAATGCCACAATATAATCCCCAACATACTGATGATACTACCTAGTCTGGTTAATGAAACATCTGCAAAGAACAATCAAGTTCAGAGAGCACTCTTCAGTCAGATTCATTATTCATGTTTCTCCAACTGATTCCAATGACTTTTAGATATCTCTTCTGGCACTTCAGCTCCAGAACTCCTTGGAGAACCAACGTGTGCCCTTAGGCTGATGCCCTATTCTAGGAACAATCACCGAAACCAAATCTATCTTTTAATTTTTTTTACTCCTGTTAATTAATTTGAAATAATCAAATAAAACAACAGTAACATATATATTTTTTCTGCTTGCATGATTACCAATGATGTCTATAAATATATAGGTAATTATCAATCAGAACATTCTTATCAAACTGCACTGAAATCCTATCTATATTTATTTTTTATTGGATCTTATTCTCCCAGAAGCCTGCCTATCAATATAACATTGCAAGGGAACAAGCAACCACCACTAAATTAACTGGGATTTACTGTTGGATATATAGTAATTACTTTTTAATGTGTAAATTGCATAAGATATTATTACAAGGGTTTTGTTAGTTTTATTGTATTTGTGTATTTTCATTAATGCATAGAAGACCAGTGTGTACCCATTTAAATATACAAATATGATTGCACATACAGAAAACTGTTTTCCTCCTATACACCCTCCCAAACTTCTCAAGTGACAAAATAGATCACAAGTCTGGATTAAGAGAAAGCAACGCAGAAAAAAAGGGGTGGGGTAGTTATGTGTATGCCCAGCAAGAGATTCTCCATCACAGCAGGTAGAAGTAAGCAACTGAATTTGGCTAATGCCAAAAAAACTAAGGAGGGTCAGACCTGGATTTGGATTGGAGACCATAAGAAATGAATTGTAGGCAACACCGAGTAATAATAAAACAAATCAGGTTAGGAGGCAATGACAATCTATGTTGCCAGCATTGAGGCTTTAACTTACTCCACCCTCTTGCAATATTGAAGGACTGTAGGCAATAGCTGGATTCGTCGACATATATAATTTGGTTCCCTAACGATCCCATTTCCAGGGCTTGCACAAGAAAGATGAATGGTGAATTAATCAACGAGCCACATTCGCACAACCCACTGAAGCATTTTATATGTCTATTAAAAAAAACAGCCAGGCAAAGAGGAGGAGCCACGTTTGCAGGAGATCGACGCAACCGTGAGAGCTTTAAACGAGTCAGGGAAACGCGTGTGCGTGCGTGGCCGGAAAGCAACGGCATTCAGACCCATGCCCAGTGTTTCTCTTTCTTCCCTGCGTCTGAATGTAATCCTGCCTCTCGTTTTTACCCCTTCAGTGAGGGCAAGTCTTGCTGACCTAAAGAAGCCCAACTCGTTCGCTATCTTACACTTCCATGTTGCCCTTGCCGTCCAGAGGCAAGTCCGCACCGCCGTCGCCACCACTGTATCCTCCTTGCGTTTTCTTTACGCGCCCGGATCCGCCGGCACCGCCCCTTCCTTCTCAGGCGCTGGAGCTCCTCCCCGGCGGCAAGTTCTGGGACTGGCGCCTTCCAGATGTTAATGTCAAACCACTTGGGGGGAGAGAACCCTCTTTCTAGCATAGGGGTCTTCAAACTTGGCTCTTTTATGACTTGTGGACTTCAACTCCCAGAATTCCTCAGCCAGGCACGCAAGTTTGAAGACCCCTGTTCTAGCAGGAACTGAAGCTTTAAAAGTATATGAATGTGTATATATATCTGTATATATATATCTAAATCTATATATTTCACATCTGAATATTTGAAATGGAAAGTGCTCCTCCCAAAGAACTGGTGCCTGTTAGATCCTTTTCCTTGGCCTTTATGCAATTTATCTTTTTTTTAATAATGGCATTGAGGGATGTACATAATATAAAGTAACATAACATATAATAATGTAACAATGTAATGATTATTTTATTTATATAATTATTTTATTTATATAATTAATATTTATTATATAATGATGTAATATAATAATGTTACATATTTGGTGGTCATGCAGAGAGATAAAAGCATTTTGGATCAAAATATGGTGGAATATCCAGAGAATTTTTAGAAGGAGGGTAAAATTTACTCCGCAATTATTTTTGTTAGGCATTGTTACAGATTGTGATACAAAGGAGGTTGTATTGATGTTAAATTTGATTACAGCCGCTAGGCTGTTAGTAGGACAATATTGGAAGAAGGAATCTTTGCCTACATTGCAGGAATGGTTTCTTAAAGTAGCTTATCTGGCGGAAATGGCAAAGATTTCGGCTTTCTTAAAGCAACAAACGCAAGAGAAGTTCCTTGCTGTTTGGGACAAATGGATAAAATTTATACAATTTAGATTGGGTATACAAAAATATCACATAGCTTTTTTATAAGTTTTATTTTTATATATATATATAGATATTTTTTTATATATATATATAAATATAAATTTTTTAATTTAATTTTTTATTTTTATTTCTTAATTTTTAATTAAGCCTATATTCTGCTCTGGGAAGCTCAGGGGGGGAAGGGAGGGTTTTTGTGAGGGGTGGGGGATGGGGGGTTTTTTTTTTTTTTATATATGTAATGTTTAGTTTTTTTTTGTATATGTTGTCTTTTGTTTTGTATTGTTTTTGTCTTTTTGTAAAATTTATAAAACTTTCAATAAAAAAAAAAATAATAATGTTACGCTATGTTACATTATTAATCAAATTTGTATTGCTGCCCATCTCACGAAGTGTCTCGGTAGCATACAACAATTATATAAATACAATCATAAAAATATAAAATGATCATTATTTAAAATTAGAACATTAAAAACTAAAATATAAAAACCGCAGGGATGAAAAGAGTAATTACAGGTAGTCCTCCACTGATGACTACAACCGAGCCCAAAACTTCTATTGCTAAGCAAGGCATTTGTTAAGTGAGTTTTGCCCCATTTTATGACCTTGGTTGCCACAGTTGCCACAGTTGCCACCATTGCAGTTGTTAAGTTAGCCACACGGTTGTTAAGTGAATCTGGCTTCCCCACTGACTTTGCTTGTCAGATGGTCGCAAAATGTGATCATATGACCACAGGACACTGCAACTGTCATAAATATGAGTCAGCATCTGAATTTTGATCATATGACCATGGGGATACTGCAATGGTTGTAAGTGTGATAAATGGTTATAAGTCACTTTTTTCAGTGCCGTAACTTCAAAAGGTCACTAAATGAACTGTTGTAAGTCGAGGACTACATAATAGGTGGTCAAGATGTCCAATACTACTTTGATTAATACTGTAATCTGATTCAAGACTGAAGAAGAGAAGATTAAAAGGAGATGCGCTGTCCATTTTTTCAATATTTCAAGGATTGTCACACAGAAGATGCAGCAGAGGGTAAGAAATGAAATTTACAAAGAAGTAAACTTTAGCAGAACATTAGTAACCATTGTTGGACAATGCTGGCAGTCTCTCTGCTGCTGTATGTGTTAGAGAAGGAGTGATGTGGTTGCATCCTGCTCCATAAATCATGTACTAAATGTCTTGCATTCTGTGCTTGTCCATCTCAGTCTAGAAAAGGAAGGTTGAAGACTGGATGAAAATTGTCTAACATTTTTGGGTTCAAAAATGTTTTTTATGTATCCACATAAAAAACACCTTGTTAGTATACACAATATGTCACAGTAACACCTATAGTTTTCACAGTATGTTCTTAATTACAAAGAGATACTGTATTCGGATAATGTCTTCAAGGAACAGAATCCATAGCTCATTGGATTTTAAAGCAATAAAAAATGGTTTGCTAGATCATAAGATAGGCAGCGTTAGATAGAAGATGGATCAGGATCTAGTGGTAGGCCAGTGGAATTATTCAAAGCTAGGCTTTCATTATGTAATCATTCTGCCTTGTTCATCAAATTTAGCAAGAGATCCAGATAATATTTGCTCTTTTCAGTTTTCTCAATTTTTTTCATCTTTGTCTTTTTGCTTAACAGAAATAGGAAGATGGAATCAGTACCATACAACTGTGGTCCTCAACATTTTCTTCACCTTGAACCCCCTTTAATACCTTTTGTGGCCATGGACCACCAAGATTTAACTCAAGATTTAAATTATAACACTTCTTCAACCCTTCATGGACGTCCTATGACAGGGGTCCCCAACCCCCGGGCTGTGGACCAGTACCGGGCCTCAGCATGCCAGCAATCGGGCCACACAAACAAGCAAAGCCCCATCCGTGAGATGCAGGCAGCATACAAAATCATGTACCCTTCGGTCCGTGGAAAAACCTCTTTCCACGGAACCAGTCCCTGATGTCCAAAAGGTTGGGGACCTCTGCCCTATGACATTGCAACCCCTCAGGGGTCCACAGACCATAGGCTGAGAATCATTGCCATACAACTTAGTAGAATTATCAGGCTCAGACAATAGCAGTTAATGATGCAGTTAAATAATTTAAGACTCTGGGCTCAATCAGTTTGTACGACCTGGGTTATGGGGTGGTGTTCCTCTTTAGTGACAGAAATGCCTATTACTTTACTTAGGTCAAAATGTGGTAAATTAAATATGTTATGTTTTGGCAAGCTGGTCTTTCATCCTGCTTTGCAAAATGGGGTCTCAAAATCTTTCTCTGTTGACATCATTGATAGCAATAAGAAAAATATGTTTCTGAGGCAAACCCAAACTTTCACCTGCAGACACACTTCTGCATGCTGAAATGAAAAGGCTTGGAGGGAAATCGGGTGATTTGTGTGGCAAGAAATGGCAATCTGTGTTTATGAACTAGACTATGAGAATGCCGAATCCCTGAAAAATAATGTTGTTCCTTATTTTTAATTCTGTATATTCCTTTTAATGCCTCCAGCAACTGTTTTGCCCCTTGTAATAAAATGAACAAGTTTATCAAAGTTGAAGGCTGTCCTCTCTGAGCAAATGAGGAAGCAATTTCTGCCCTGCATTGATGACAAAAAAGGTGGAGCCCGGCCAGTGATCCTTGGCAGGAGAACAGGGGCATTTACTATGCAACATTGGAGCTTGTGCCATCTTGCCCATACCCTGCAATTTTGCCAATGTTGGAAGTGTAGCTTCTGTATTTGCACTGCAGCAATAGATGAGAGAATGTTGGCTTAAAGCTGCATTTGGGAAATCCTGATTGGTAGAAAATGCATTTTCTTGCCAGTTCCCAATACAGCCGCAAGAACAAAAACCTACTGTTCATTCTTTCCACCTCCAGCAAAAAAAAAAAAAACAGTATGCTCAGCATAGTAACATTTTGACTGAAAATGCAAAGGGGCCAGGGTTGCTGTGTGCATGTTGGTATTGACTATTGAAAGCAGAGGGGCCTAGGCAATGCCATTGTGAAGAGAACTGCTGTGTGCTTGGATTCTTTGTCAGGGAAGGTATTTACTATGCTTAACATTTTGCTGATTACTTCAAAGTGTCTTTAAAAAAAACCATACTCATAGACATTCCCCATTCATTAACAAGGATGTTTTAAAATACATAAACATTTCTACAATTTTCCAAATAAGTTCAAACTTCTTTAACAGTTTCAGGTCATAGACATAATCATTTCCTTCCTTCCTTCCTTCCTTCCTTCCTTCCTTCCTTCCTTCCTTCCTTCCTTCCTTCCTTCCTTCCTTCCTTCCTTCCTTCCTTCCTTCCAGCAGATGGGGATCTGCAGCAAAGCAAAGTTATGACAAACTATCTGCAGTAATGTCACCTCACAAGCCTTCTTTTACCTTCTCTTGCCTGTATTATAAGGATTACAACATGGGGCTTGAGTAGTGACATCCTTGCATATGCTCAAATGGCACAAAAACATAACTTGTTCCTTGCTTGCCAACAAAAAACGGGGCTTGTTTTCTGCCAATAACTGCCTTGTATTTGCCAAGAACAGATTATATGCAGCCTGCTGCGGTTATGTTTTTAATGCTGGCAAGAATTAATAAAGATCTTTTTTTTTGCCACCTGCTTGAATTTAAAAAAAAAATATCTCAGAATCAAGTGTATCAGTAGACATCACTGGCGGAGAAAATAATCTATGTCTTCTTTTCCAGTGGTTTACAAGCATATTATTGTCTCTATTTTCTCTGAATTAAAGAATAAGAGGGTTCCCTGATTCTGTTTTTTCTATCTGAATTCAGTAGAATAGTGAGAAAGTATGTCCTGGAAATTTCTCTTTTTGGTGCAGTTTATTTATTATAGATAGTCAGTTTGGTCTAGTGCAGGGGTAGGCAACCTTGGCTCTTTTATGACTCATGGACTAGTGGTTAAGGCTAGAAAGTAGGAGGCCATGAGTTCAAGTCCTGTCTTAACCATGAAAGCCAGCTGGGTGACCTAGGGTCAGTCATTCTCTCTCAGCACAACCCACCTCACAAGGTTGTTGTAGTTGTGGGGAAAAGAGGAGAAGGAAGGTGTGTTGGGTATGTTCTTCTCCTTGAGTCAGTTGGAAACACAATAAAGGTGGGATCCAAATAAGCAAACTAACAAATAAATCCTTAAAAACAATGACACGTTTGTTAAATAATTGTCATACCTTTCAAAAATACAATATCTCTATAATTCTGCCTCAGTACTATAGCTAGCAATGTAACTATGGAACAGTTTCAGGAATAAGCTTTTCCATTTCTTTCCTTCTTAATGTTCTTTTTAATGTTTTTCAAATTTTTAATGTTATTTTATTCTCTTCCTTAATTATACAACCTATGTGCAATATATCCTGTATATTGAGAGAAGCTGTATTGGAAGAGGATGAAGATGGTTATTTTATAATATGCAGTTTGGTGATGACAGTATTCTGACAGCTGAAAATCTAAATCATATATAAGCGTTACTAATAAAAGTCAACAAACGCAGTGAAAAAAAAATGGCATTAAAATTAAATACAAAGAAAGCCAAACTAATCAAAATGGTAGAACAACCAGCCTTAGAATTGACAATGAAAATACTGAAGGGGTGAATAACTTCTAGCTTTTAAGATCAGCTATCAACTTTAAAGGAGCAAGTAAGAAATATACCATTTTCTAGCTTAGTGGAACAGCACTGAAGAAATTGGGAAAGATACTTAGATGTTGGAATGTGTCTATATCCATAAAGATCAGAATCATGGAGGCAATGTTTTCCCTGTGGCTATGGAAGCAAAAGCTGGGTTGTGAAGATAAGATAGGATATGTATTGACACTTTTGAACTTTGATGCCAAAGACAACTGTTAAGAATATAGATATTCCTTGACTTATGATCACAACTGGGACCAGAAATTTTGTTGCTAAGCAAGGTAGTTGTTAAATGAATTGTACCCAATTTTACAATCTTTTTTGCTAAAATTGTTAGGCAAATCACTGCAATTGTTAATTGTGATCATTAATCAAATTTGGTTTCCATCATTGACTTTGCTTGCCAGAAACCACTGGGAAGATCACAAATGACAATCACATGATCCTGGGCACTGCAACTGTTGCAAATACATGCCAGTTTGCCAAGTGACTAAATTTTGATTATGTGACCATGGGAATGTTGTCATTGTCATAAGTGCAAAGATTGCTCTAGTAAGTGCAAAGATAAGTTTTACTAATGAAAGTCAAGGAACGCAATGAATATTTTTTTCAATGTCAGCGTAACTTTGAATGATTACTAAACAGATGGTTGTAAGTTGAGGACTGCCTACATTATGGATATCCAAGAAAATGGATCATCAAATAAATCAACACAGACTTCCCATTCAGCAAATGAACAGGCTTAAAAGTATCATAATTTGGACAAATAATGTGAAGACCTAGCTCTTTGGAGAAGTCTATAATATGGCCATATCGTGTAGGGGAATTCACTGGAGAAAGCAACTGTTTGGAAGAATTAGATGTAACATGAAATCAGACCATCAAAGAACATGGTGGCTGGACACTATCAGAGCATAGAAAAACTGAAAGAATCAGTGCAAGACTAGAAAATGTGTAAAGACCTGGCCCGTAGAATTGCCAATGGATATCATCATCATCATCATATTGGGGAAAGTGGGAGGAAAGAGAAGATGAGAATGACTGGCAGCAAAATGGATGAACTCAGATATAATATTGATGACTGCACCATTGGAAGACTTGAGGAACTGTAATGGGACCAAGGAATAATCTTGAGGAACAGGAGGAAGACAAAAGGTAAAAGAAATCTGAGTCTGGGGCAGAAATGTAATTTGAGAAAATGTCTCAAACATGACCCTACCTAGTTCTCATGAGAATAAAAGGGGGGGAGGGAGGAGGCACATTCAAAACTGTAAGATTCTACTACTATAACTTTATAATAATAGATAATTATAATTATACTTTGTGTCTTTGATCTCTAAGTTTGTGCTCAATTTTCTCTAATTGAGCAATTTATTTATTTATTCATGGTATTTATGTAATGCCAGACATCTAATGACTCCTTGTGAGTAACATGTAACAAATAAAATCAATACAAGAATTGTGATAGCACTCAAAAAAACAAGAGCCGTCAACACTCCCCAGTGTCTGTTATGGTACTCAAAAGCTTCTTGGAAGACACTGTAGCCCCTACAAGATTGGTACCATTGGCTGTAAATCAGTGCTTCTCAACGTTTGTGTGACGGCGACCCCCGTCACACATACGTTCTGCGCATGCGCGGCACCTCAATGCGTGGTGCGCATGCGCGGCGCCCCCATGTGCGGCGTGCATGCGTGACGCCCCCATGCACGACGCGCGTGCACAGCACCGCCCCGATGCACGACGTGCATGCGCGCCGCACCCCCCGTTCACGGCACGCATGCGCAGCGGCGCCCCCGTGCGCGGCGCACCCCCCGCATGCGCGGCGCCGCGAAAAATGGCGGATCACCACCTTTGGCGACCCCCGAAAAATGGTCGATCGACCCCAAATGGGGTCGCGACCCATAGGTTGAGAACCGCTGCTGTAAATGATTTCATTCTTCAGCAGGCAGGCCGTAGCATTCTGTACCAAGTGCCACTTTCAAGTAATCTTCAATCAATGCACTGATTCCATCACTTTAAAACTTGTAACTTAAAATGGTGCCCCTCAAATTTCTGCCTGTATATACTTTTGCTTTCAAGGAGCTGTGTTCAAATTCCTGTTTTCATCGCTTCACCTGGACTAAAGCAAAAAGTTAGCCAAGGTTTCCAAATAGATGCTGAAATGTCCATTTTCAATGCTCAAATCATAGTCCTAGAACAGGTGTGAAATATATCCAGGGTTCCCCCTCTGTTTCATTGTAACTCCTGTCAACTTTAACTGCTGTGATGATGTCAACATGGAGCCCAGAATGGTATGCAAAAATATGAATATAAAAGATTGGATCCCACAACAGAAGTATGTATAAGCATCTTTAAAATTATATCTCATAAAATAAGCAAAACAATCCAAATATTTATTTATCATGAATTGTATTTAGAAGGCACTCTGTGGGGCGCTGTAAACTCAACAAGCAAAAACTTCAGTTTCTTTAAAGAAAACATAATAGCCAAATGAAAATGATAAGCTGGAATGTTACAGTCTGTTGCCCTCTTGTGTCCTGCATTGTAGAAATCTGGCTAGACAAAACTATCCAAAATATGTTACTTTTACGATTTCTATGCATGCAAAATACCCATATATACAGCACTTTTTGGTTATTATTCTATGAAAACTCAGTAGCCTCTGAATCTGGATTTTTAAAGTAATTTCTTAGGATGGGGAAAATACGAAAAATAATTGGGGGTCCTCTTTGGGTCATTAAGCCCCGCTTAAGGGGTGGGGTGGGGGGGAAGAAAGGCAGATGGGCAGGACATCCCAGCTGGAAGCAAACCCCGCCCTGGGAGGCGTGGCCTGTTGGCAGTGATCCCTTGAAAAGGAGACCCTTCAGAGGCTGGATTTACAGGAGTTCGGATAGCTGGTGGTTGCACACCCGGGAGGTGAGTTGATTCGGAGACTTGCAGCGGTTGATCAGATTGCAGTGTGGTAGGTCAGCCGTCCCTATGATCTTGCAGCAGTCACTGGCAGGGACCTCTTTGGAGCGAGCGACTCTCTCTCTCTTTCTCTCTCCCTCTCTCTCTCTCTCTCTCTCTCTCTCTCTCTCTCTCTCTCTCTCTCTCTCTCTCTCTCTCTCTCTCTCTCTCTGTGTGTATGTGTGTGTGCGTGCCTTTCTCTCTTTCTCTCCGGGCGTCAGATTAACGGTCCGCTTGTTTGCAATAATCGTTTCCCCCTATCTGACAGGTTCTCCACGTTCTTCGCAAAAAAAACAGAAAGAAAACTCACAATCGTCCGTCATGGCAGCTGAGGTGAGTGGGCATCTGGAAGTCTTCTCCCTCACGTCCCTTTGGACGTGGAAACGACCTTTTGCCACCTCCCAAAAGATCTACGTGGGGTGAAGAAAAAACGGGGCTAGAGAACGGTTTCAGAGATTGGGCAGGTTCTGATGGGACTGCATGAAGTTAGTGAAGTGGTGGAGTTAATTGATTGTGAGCCACATGCAAGGTTTATTTATTAAGGGCTGCAGTGCACATATCTGATTATGCCCCCTCCCACTTTGGAGTTATTATTTATAATAAAGTATATTAACTGAATAAAAGTGCCATGGTATAACGTATTGCATTTCTACCTTAAGTAAGCAAATAGGATGCAGCTGTTATTATTTGCTGTATCTATAAGCTCCTAGAGTGATATGCTCTTCTCTTTCAGAGATGAGAACTAGATGGATTTGATCCAGTCCATCAGGAGATTTTTTTTTTTAAAGTTGCTCTTATTTGTAGAGTAGGGAAGATCCTGTTTTTTGAGTTTATAGAATATTTTTCTCTAACTTGATATCCTCTTGCTTATATGGGACTTGAGTTACACCATCTCCCCTACTAACTCAGTTATTAACAACTGAAGAGCATCCAACTGGAGGGAAAAACCCAATTAGGCAGGCAGTTTAGCTAGTACGTGAAACGTACTTTTTAAAAAAAGTCTAAGGCTGAATCATAAACATTTTGACAACCCTGTTTCTAAAAATGCTTCAGCAGTGAAGTAAGGTGCTTTATAACACAGCAGAGAAGGTAAGAAATATGTTGAAATCTCTGGCTCCAAGGAACTTTCATTGTAACAATTAGAATGACTGCAACTAATTCGAAATTAGATATAAATGGAGAATGTATATTTGGGAGTTTATTGTAAGTAATGAAGAAATACCTGGGAAGGTGATTGCATTAATAGATGTTGGAAAATCTGGAGTTTTGAGAACATTGTTGAAGGAAACAGATGCTTTCTATATGAGTTTCACAACTCATGTAGTAAAAGAAAAGAGCAGAATGCTGTTTAAGAGAGAATGGTGGAATGAATGATTGAAGGTCAAAGAGGAATATATGGAAGTTAGGGCACCACTTATTTAATGATTAGTTAAAACACATTCTTCACAGTCATGGAACCATGGCTTTGCTAGGAATTCTGGGAGCTGTAGTCCAACACATCTAAAGAGTTGCCAAGTTAGCAAAAGCAACTTGCATAAAGCATTATAGTTCATGCATTATATTGGTGGGCCAATAGCTGAGGGACCAAGCATAAGCTCTGCCACTAGAAAGTTCCCAGTATCCTTCCCTCCATTTAAAAAAATTAATTAGCCCAATTAGTTAGAGAATTGCTGGGCTGGACTGTACCAGCAGACTTATTCTGTGGGGCTGTATTTGTACAACTTAACTTAGTTACTCAATAAACTCTTATTCTGCATTCACACATACATTCAAGTATATACTAATCAGAAAAATTGGTTTGCATATCAAACATAGCACCAAAAGCTAACTACAGAAATATTAGTCAAATTACATATGGTGCAAATATAGCTACACTAAATCTTTAAACTGCCCATGTCATGCACCCATTCAGCAGTTCCATATAATATATTTTCAGAGTTGTAGAAATCAAGAGGGACATGAACAAGGGCTTTAGAATCTAACTCCCAATAGTTTGGGGATTGAAGATTGCAAATCAGATGGCCAAGGTCATCTGGAAAGGCATCACTGTGGCAGGGAAGAATTTCAATTACCCAGATACCAACTGGAAATCTAAGTTTATTGTGAGTGGGAGGGCAAACAGGTTCTTGATGTGCATTGCAGATAGCTTCATCATCCAAAAATTGGAGGAGGAAACTAGGAGGATCAGCCATGCTGGACTTAATATTTGTTTAAAGGAAAGAAATGGTTGTGAAGTAGATGTTGTTGGGACCTTGGGAGAGAGTGACATGTTATTCTAGAATTCACTATAACGGAGGTAGGGATGAACAGATGGCAATCAGATCAGTATTCTAGATTTCAAGGAAGCTGATTCAATTAGCCAAGGGGAAAATAGGAAGAATTCCATAAGTCCTAAAATAAAAAAAATCAGGAAAGTTAAATTATGAAAAGTGAAATAATTGAGTCCCAAACAGAAATAATACCAAATAGAAAAAAAATGGGAGGCACCCAAGGAAACAGTTTGTAGTTACATAAAAAGATCCATGTCAAACACAAAGGATAAATTTAAAAAACATGCATATAACAAAAGCAGAATATTAAGAAATGGTCCACCTCTTTAAGGTTGGGCTCAGGAATCCTAAGGACTCAGAATGAGATGAAGTTGTAAGAGAATGCCAAAAATAACAAGAATTCACTGAGTATGTGTGGAACAAAAAGAAAGTTAAGGGAGCAATTAGTCTGAATGGAGAAGACAGCAAGGTAGTGAAATCCAGAGGGAGAAATCTGAATTGCTTAATTCCTAAATTCGATTCAATTTTTATAAAAGGAAAAATTGGTCCAATCTGTCAAAAGCCACATAATGAGGGAGAAGGAAAGTGTAGGCCAAAATAGGTAAGGAATTTATGAGAGCATGCCAAACTGCTTTGAATGAATTTTAAGTCTCTGGATGGAACAGTGTTTCTCAACCTTGGTCACTAAGTGAGGTTAACTTCAGTTCCCAGACTTCTCCAAACACCTTTCTGGGAATTGAAGTCTACCTCTCTTAAAGTAGCCAAGACTGAGAAACACTGAAGTTTAGCCTAAAGAAGAGAGGCCTAAGGGAGAGACCTGGTAGCAGTTTTTCAATGCATGAAAGACTGTCATAGAGAAGAGGATGTGGATTTATTCTCCCTAGTATAGGACAGAACCAGTGAATGGAAAGTTTACAGAGAGAGACCCAAACTCAAAATAAGGAGGAAATTTCCTAACTTCGGCAGCTCTTAAGTAATGGAACGATTTGCCTCTTACAGGAAGTCCTTGACTTATGATGCTTTGTTTAGAGATTGTTCAAAGTTACAATGGCACTAAAAAGGTGAATTATGACTGGTCTTTGTACTTACTACCATTGCATTGTCACTGTAGTCATGTGATCACAATTTAGGTGCTAGGCAACTGGCTCACATTTATGATAATTGGAATATCCTGGAATCACATGATTGTAATTGGCAAACTTCCCAGCTGGATTCTGACAAGCAAAATCAATGGGGAAGCCATTAGGGAAGTTTGCAAATTGCAATCATGTGATATCTCACTTAATAGCTGCACCACAATGACAGGTTTTCCGGTTCCAATTGTGGTTGTAAGTCAAGGATTATCTGTATCGTCATGGGTGTTACATCACTGGAGGTTTGGACAATCATTTGTCTGGGATGGTATGAGAATTCCTGCCCAGGATGGAGGGGGGGGTGAAAACTTTTAAGGTACTTTCCAGTCCTGTGATTCTATTACTGTTATCTCCTCACCTCCTAAAGGAAATATGTAGCTAATAGGATCCTGCTGTGAAAATTAAAACCCTTATTCTCTGTCAAGTTATAACAGAATAAGGAACAAATGATTCTTTTGGTGGATTTGCCAAGCCTGTAATTTCACAATATCTCTTTACTTAGCTAAAATTGGTGATCAGTATTAAATTGTTTTTGGTCCACTTCCTATCCTGACCAGAAAGCATTTAGAAGTGCAAATATCACATTAAAATGGCCTTATTTGAAGAAATACCCTCACCCCACCCCCTTAAAACTGCTGGATGAAGATTTAACCTTCTTTTGGCCCAGAAACCGTATCTTCTGACCAGTGAACTTTGACTAGCCCTTAAGCACCACATGCTGTCTTCATGTTTGCTTTGAGAAAACAGGGCAACAGCTGCACCTGAATCATGCTGACCAAAGGACTTTTGGAATTGCTGCAGTATACTGAGCATATCATTCAAAACGAACAAACCATAATATGCTGCCAGGTAGCCAAATGAACATGCTACATGACGTATAGTCAATATCTTGCCAGAATTCTACATAGAAAGAGAATCTTGAAAGGTGTTTGGTGTGTGTGTAGAATAGTTGGATTCTAGTGATAGACTTGAATAAATATATATATTTTAATGAAAAAAAGTTGTACCATGGAAGAAAAACTGCTATGTGTGTAGATCTTGTTCAGTGTTGACTTCAGAATTCTGAAACTGATAGGAAGCCTGTTATATTATCAGAAAAATCCTAGCTGACTGACTGAATGAATCTAGTTACTGAATAAACTAATTTTCTGAATTACATTATACACTGAGCCATAAATTAACCATATAAGCTCATTAAACCACAGAAAAATCTAACCAAGATTAAATTAACTGGAATTATCTTGTGTAATGCAACCACAAGATCTATATCCAATAGGTTTGTGTGTATAATTATGTGTATAGTTATTATTATACAAGCAATATTATCGGAGTCATTTGGCAAGTGGGTGGTTTACAAATTGAATGAATTAAAAATGAACATGTAAACATGTTTATTTTTAGGTGATATATACATGGTAAAATATGTCCTCCTACATGAGTGAAAATAAGAAACAAATCTTCTAAAACAGCATCATGTGTTACAAATGATAGGATTATGCTGTCTGGTTAATGGAAGCATTTTTTAATAATTTGACCAGCTATATGATTGTCCATTTTTTTAAATCAGTCCTACAGGTTTCTTAGGACCTAAGAAAATAGTTAATGATGTACAAAATATTACTAGTCCAGAATATCTGCACATTCTTCCATTATTAGAAATATGGTTAACCGTCTTCTCTGTTCACAGTGTGCTTTTTTATCAAACATGTCCTCAGAAGATTGGTTATCAAAATAAAAATATCTAGCTCCCAAAATTACTGTAATCTTTTCCCTTTCAATACATTGATTATAGTAGAATTTGTGAGAATCTTCTTTCTTTTATTTCCAAGATCTTGACATTAATGTCTAAATTTAGTAAAGTAAGGTTGATTATCAGGGTAAAAATATTAATTAATGGGGGGCAATTGATGTTTTTATGCAATGGAGGAATGATCAGATGTTCTAGGTTCATAATGTTTTCCAAGTCATTGGTTCTTTTCTCAGTTTCTGAGAAACCATCAGCAACTTATCAAACAGAGATCCAACCTAGAACTAAGGAATAATTCCTTGACAGTGACAAAAATTAACTTGCCTTCAGAAGTTGTGGGTGTTGTGGGTATTCCATCACTGGAAGTTTTTAAGAAGAGATTGGACAGCTATTTGTCTAGAATGGTATAGGGTCTCCTGCTTGAGCAAGGGGTTTCACTAGAAGACCTCAAGGTCCCTCCCAACTCTGTTATATTGTTACTGAACCATCATACTGAAACTTTCTGCTTCCTCAGGATGCCAGCGACATAAGGCCAGTGCTGATATTTGGCAGTATGCAATATGGATATATAAGTAACGCTTCCCCATACACCTGTGAGCTTCTTAAAGTGCCCTTGTAACAAAGCAGTCCCAGCAAGTTGAACTGACCAGGAATGGTAATAGGGACATGATGCCCCAGGTTAATCTATCAAGAACATTCCAACAGCTTTAGATGATAGATGTTGCTTTCAGTTCTGGTGGAGATTGCCAGCCCCCCCCCCCAAGACAGATAGACAATGTTTATCCATGGCATAGGTTGAGGGCACCATCCTTCAGCAGCAGAAAGATTTGGGCTAGTATACAAATATGGCATTGGAAAAAGTTGTTGTTAACCATTACTGTCCCCCTTCTCCCCATCCTAGAGTGACAAACTTTATGGAGGAAGGATAGTGGGAAGTATTGACCCCATCATGGAACAGTTTAACGCTTCAATCGAGATTGACAAGCGCTTGTCGGAATTTGATATCTGCGGAAGCATGGCTTATGCAAAAGCTTTGGAAAAGGCTGGAATTCTGTCTAAAATTGAAATGGAGAAGATCATCAGTGGATTAGAGAAGGTAAAGCTGTGATAGGGGTAGAAAGAACTCCAAATAAAGGTGGCCTTAACTACATGGGACAGCTCAGCTTTAAGTAAAAGGATTTTGCAAAATGGATTCCCATCAGTATTTTGTAAATTTTATAAACTGATAACTGATAATTAATTAAGGCATTTTCCCACAGTTTTACAGTAAAAGCATGCACCCCCAAAATAGGCTTTGATTTTAGTCAAGCACTGTGTAACAAGGAAAACGTCATCTGCTAGCCTTTTGTCAGTCTACCCAGGTATGCCAACGGGACTTGAGGCTGATATAACTTGAGCCTGAGAAAGAGGTGAGAGAAGAACAGCTAACAGGTTTCACACAGAGAGTCTGTTATAAGAGAGGAGAGGTTGAAATGAGTGGCTAAGAAGAAACTGAGTTGAAAGGAGAGGGAGATAGAAAAAAGAAAAAATGGCTTAGAAGCAGTGATGGACTGCAAAAGAGCTGAACAGCAATAGATTTACATATCATCCTATAGTGCTTTACATCACTCTCTAAGTGGTTTACAGAGTCAGCATATTGCCCCCAACAATCTGGGTCCTTCTTTTACCGACCCTGGAAGGATTGAAAACTGATTCAACCTTGAGCCGGTCAGGATTGAACTCCTGGCAGTAGGCACAGTTAGCCTGCAATACTGAATTCTAACTATTGTGCCACCACAGCTCATAAGATTCCAGGAAAACTCAAAGCCACTGAAGAGGAATTAGCACAAGATGCTCTGCAAGAAGTAGGGCATAGCATGGGATCGCTGTACCTAGGCAGATATTCAGAGGAAGAAAACAATCCAAAGACATGAAAAAGAAGGTCCTATGTTTTGCTAACTGTAGAACACGGGTTCTCAACCTGTGGGTTGGGACCCCATTTGAGGTCAAACGACCATCTCACAGGGGTCGCCAAACAACGCAGTCCGCCATTTTTTCCCCCTTTTCCTTAGCTGTGCTACTCCCTTTTATTTTATTGGCTTTTGAAAGCCAATAGAATAGATTCTCTTGAATAGAGTCTAATTCTATTGGCTTTCAAAAGCCAATAGGAATTGTCCAGGTTGTCTCTGCCCTGCTGAGCCCACCCAAAGTCCCATTCTGCAAACGGTGCTGCACCAGTTGAGTAGTCCTCGACTTACGACCGGTCCGGTTGAGTAGTCCCCGACTTACGACCGGTTGGGGGTCGCAGCATTAAAAAGGTTGAGAACCACTGCTGTAGAAGGTTGCCAGCTAGCTTCAGCTGAAATCCTAGAGTATTTAGTAACAGTTGCATTTTAGAATAAGCAAGCTGTCATCTTGGTTAATCTCTGAACAATAGAGAAGTTAGGTTATAATGTACAATAATTGATTAAGTTCTAAGGAACACGGAACAGAGAAGAGAGCCACAAGTCTGTTTATATTCATTAGCTGAATTACACAAGTTTAGCTGTTGTCTTTCTGTTATTGTTGGGCTAAGAATAAAAAAGCCCAGAAAGGTTCCCAAGAAAAAACTTTATGTGTTTCATTTTGTTTAGGCAATCTTGAGAATGCACAAAAAGGAGGAGACAATAGAGAGACTGAGCAAATAAATTTCAGATTCCTGTGAAGGAAATAATATGACAAAGTCAAGTAAAAAAAATTGAGGCTGTGGAAACCATGGAACTGGACCCAAGGCCACACATTATCAAGCCTGGAAGCTTTGGGAAAAAATCTGTATGAAATTTTGTTCTGAAAGGCATAAAAATTACACCTTATAATTTTTATATAAAGAATTTAAAGGGCAGGGAAGACACAACCAATATAGGGTGCAATCTGATACTGGCTCACCAGGAACAAATCTAACACTATTGGCTTAATTAACCCTGCATGGAAATATGGTTTGAATCTTTCAGGCCTATTAATTAAAATGGGAAAGAGGTCCAAAGTCTGTGAATACAAAGCACAGAGTTTCAGTTTAGGCTGAGAATTATGAGAATTTCAGACCCAACACATCTGGAAAGTTGCTAAGTGCTGCATTGTGCTGATGGTATCAACTACATGGTTACTATCACCAGATCTCTGTCAAGAAGATTACAGCTAGGACGTCTAAGAACAGGCCTTGCTATTAAGCCCATGAATGATCCATTAAGCCTTCTTTTTTCCCAGACAACAAGGACATTTTGTGAATTACTAAACAACTTTTTCTTTGACTGCTGCTATTGTAGATTTCTGATGAGTGTTCCAAGGGCAGCTTGATCATCAGCCGAACCGATGAGGACATCCACACTACTGTTGAACGTAGACTCAAGGTTTGTTTGATTTATCTGCTTGACTGAAATTTTCTGATTTGAACGATAATGTTGATTTGGAATGTTCATAAACATTCAGACTGTTCCAGATAGAACCATTTGAGGGTAGAGTAGGATCAAAAAGATAACAAGGGGCAGACCTTCTCTAACAAGGAAAAAGAGCATAATGGGGATAGGGTGGGGTGGGTTAATGAGATAAATTTGGTGAACCAGTTTAGTGCAGTAGTGAAGGTGTGGACTAGAAATCAGGAGAACCCGAGTTTTAGTTCCCCTTTATGTGTGAAAGTCGGCTGGGTGACTTTAAGCCAGTCACTTTTTCACATCCAATCCACTTCACTGGGTTGTAGTCATAGGATCAGAAGTAGGAAGAAGGACCATTGTGTTGTACAAAGCAAAGGTAGGGTAGATATCTATAAATGA
Source organism: Crotalus tigris (assembly GCF_016545835.1). Lineage (NCBI taxonomy): Eukaryota > Metazoa > Chordata > Lepidosauria > Squamata > Viperidae > Crotalus > Crotalus tigris. Next base: position 7,987,297 of record NW_024096758.1, on the reverse strand, counting down.
ATAAATGACCCCACTGAATCTAGAAAAAGAGCAAAATCTGTGCCTACCAGTGCTCAATGATTTTTTAAATTTAAGTATACCAAAATTACTAATCAAAGACCCAGTTTCCACCTAATATATTTTGAAGACTCAGAAACATACCTGGTTTCAGTGGGCTAATCTTGGAAATAGCCTAACCTTGCAACTGCTTGTAGAATCATTGAAATGATGGAGAATGAAACCTTTCTTTTTATTTCAGGAACTGATTGGTGATGTGGCTGGAAAGCTTCACACCGGACGAAGCAGAAATGATCAAGTAGGAAAAATCTGAACAGTTCCCAAATAATTTTAGTTATATCAGCATTCTAGCGTTTCCCCCCCCTTTCGGGTTTCATATTTCTCTGCAAATGAAGTAGTAGATGATCATTGAAAGATCTTGAAAATCTGAATTATTACAAAGTATTAAAGACATTTGTTTTCTTTGATTTGAAATAGTAAAAAAAACCTAAAGTTTTTTGAACTCTGCCATATTAGTTTAAAAACATATGTTGCAAATGAAATAAAATTGCATATGATATAGTTGCATCTATTTGTAGTTCTATTTTGGTTAGATAGTCATCTGGCAGAAAAATCTGATCTTAAGCAATGAGTTTAACCAGCTAATAAGAGTAGTTTCAAAAAAATTCTCCCTTCATCTTTTACTTCTTGTATCTGATCAGTGGTGGCTTGCAGGAGGCAGAATTCAGAATTATTAAAACTCCTGTCCTCCTCCATAATTTATGACTACCACTTTGTGGTGATAGAAGCTTCAATGCACTGGACTCAATTGGGCAACAGATGATTTTTAGTGATAGTGTTGCCATTTGTATGATAATATCTTCACACAAATGGTATAAATACCCAAGATGTCTTAATTTCTGCTTTACCAGACATTCCAGAATAAGGAACACAGGAATCCATTAAAATGAGGTTCCATTATACTGAGAATGGATACTTGCTAGAATAATTAAGTTTAGCCACTGTCTTTAGTTATTCTGAGCAAATGTTGAAATAGTGCCTTGAGACATCACCAGGCATCTGAGCTGCATTCCAGAAAAAACATAAATACAGGCAGTCCTCAACTTATGACCACAATTGAGTCCAAAATTTATGTTGCTAAGTGAGAAATTTATTAAGTGAGTTTTGTCCCATTTTCTTGCCACATTTGTTAAGTGAATCACTGCAGTTGTTAAATTAGTAATATGGTTGTTAAGTGAATCTGGTTTCCCCATTGACTTTGCTAGTCAGAAGTCTGCAAAAGGGGATCACAGGACCCCAGGACACTGCAATGGTCATAAATGTGAGTCAGTTGTCAAGCATCCAAATGTAAATCACATGACCATGGGGATACTGCAATGGTCATAAGTGTAAAAATGGTCATAAGTCACTTTTTTCAGTGCCATTGTAACTTCAAATGGTCACTATGTGAACTGCTGTAAGTCGAGGACTACCTGTAATCTTCTGAGCATCCTTTGGAAAAATCATACTTCCAGGTAATGGTTTGGGACTTCTTTTTGAAAAGCCAAATGTGTGCATTTCTTACAGATAGTGACTGATCTGAGGTTGTTCATGAAGAGCTCCATGACAATGCTGTCCGTTCACCTTCAACAGCTCATTCGGACCCTGATAGAACGTGCTTCCACGTAAGCCTGGCTGTGAATCAAGAGCATCTGCCTGAGTCCAGCTGTCTCTCCCACCCTTCCATCTTCCATCCATTAATAAAATTCCCATAATTATTTTAGCAAATCCTCCTTAGTCCTCAACTGTTGAAATAAACCCCAATTCATTCTTATTATCCCTGCTTAGAAGCACCAGGAAATGTGTGAAAAAATCTCATCCAGCCATCTTATTCCCCAGTGGCTGACCAGATTCTTCTGGTAACTTGCAAGTAAAGCACCAAGTCCTTGATACTAGATGCTGAGATATACAAAAAAGTCTCCATTTAGTTATGAGGACCACCAGCCCATTATCATTGAATCACCCAGGCCAGTGGTTCCAAGGAAGTCCTAAAAACAAACAGGGAATGTCCTATCTTCTCCCAAGTTTCTGATATTTTTTTTTCCTGGAGCTGGGGAATTCTGAGAATGGCAATCCACACATCTCAAAGTTGTCAAAACTGAGAAATATTGCACGATATGGAGGTTCCATTTAACGAACCAAACTGACCAAAACAAAATTGCAAACATAATTATTCTCCATGAATTAGATTCATCATATCTGAGATATGTGAAAGCCTTTTTTGCTGGAGGACCACACTGAGCTTTGTGTAGTTGCCAAGGGCTGCACTCCAGTAACAGTAAGGGATAGGGGGTTTTCCCTATAGTATCCCTCCAAAGTAGACTTGGGGGACTGTAAAAGGATACTGGCCAACTGCATAGGGTCAGTAGGTATCCTCTGACCTGGCTCACTAAGATCTAGTCACCACCCAGTAAACCTTTTTGTTTTTTGAGTTTGACCTGCCATTGATCATGAGAAACAATTAATAGGCACATAACTCTAATTGCTTTCTCTCCATAATTTGGACATTGTTTTGGTTCATGGTAATAGAATGTGACAACTGGTATACGTGAATATATTTTTCATCTGTGAATTCCTCCATCCATTACAAAACCCATGTTTTTCCTTATTAATGTGTGACAGGATGATTAGTTTCATAAATGATTGCTGGTTTTTCCCCCCCCCTCTTCAATTGTCTCCTCATTGTTAAAATGAAGGGTAAATTTATAACTTTATGGTCTGCTTGTTCTGTTGTAGTGAAATGGAGGTGATATTTCCTGGCTACACCCACCTGCAAAAGGCTCAACCAATCAGATGGAGCCACTATTTACTCAGGTAATCAATCCCATAACACTTTCTGTAGGTAATTTCTATCGGTGCTTACATCAAACAAATTATGGCCATCGGTGGGCCATCCTCTATAACAGCTGATGCCCTATGAAAGTGGAAAATAAAAGGTTGCATCTGAAAATAGACCTGTTTTTAGTTTGGAATTGAACTTCTAGATCCAAAACTCAGATCCCATCAAATTTTGCTTTTAAAATTTGAATTTTTAAAAACCATGTATTTATTTTTCTTGCTTATAGTGAATGCTTAGCATGCTCTTTGTTTGAGATGGGCTTACATGCCATGTACACTATTCAAGTTAATACTTTTACGTAAAATTCTGCAGTCCATACATTCATGTGCCTAAGAACAATTTTGTTGTTGTAAAGATTTCCTATTATCTGCACTATTAAAATTCTCTAACAAAAGAACCTTCCTTCCTTCCTTCCTTCCCTTTTTTTATTTTTCTTTTTTTCTCACAGCTTTGCTGTTGCACTGACAAGAGACCATGAACGCCTCTTTGAGGCTAAAAAAAGGATCAACGTTCTGCCTTTGGGAAGGTAAAAGCAACCCCACACCCAGAAAATTTGTGGGCCACTAGAGGTCAAACTGACTTGCTGTGAACATACTATCTAAAGTCCTAAACCAAGAAATTTTAATGTGGGTGAGGAAAATCCCCAGTTGTTTTTGCAGGTTAGCTAATCTGTTATTGTATTCAACTTGGTTTCCAGAAACAGGTCTGTGCAATCAAATAAAAACTTTCATCATACAGATTGACAAGATAATCATAATTTGGCGGCTTTGCCCAAAAGCAGAAGGACAAAAAAGAACGAAGGACCTTTAAAAAATTATTATATAAAAAATATTGCATTTCTTATGTGGGGAATAATCATAGAAACTACTTGCAAACTATGATGTAATAAGGACAAATAGCTTCATTTGGTAGCTGCATTGTAATTTTCTCTAATAGTATGGAAACTAGAGATTTTTCTTTACAATTCTCTACAAACAATATTATTTATAAGTCAGTTGTCACACCTTTAAATTTTGATGACATGATCATGGGGATGCTGCAATGGTCATAACTGAAAAATGGTCATAAACTATTTTTTTCACTGCAGCTGTAACTTTGAATGGTCACCAAATGAACTGTTGTAAAGTGAGGACTACCTGTAATAGGGAGGTTGACTAAAAAATATAAGGGCAATCAGTAGAGAAGGCCTAGATGCATTATAATTAATAATAAAATATCAAAATATCATGGTCATTCATATGGAGGAAATGGAATGAAAGTGTGGACAAATGAGGGATGCAATTCAAGATTCCTGATTTGGGTATCCAAAGCTATTGGCATTATTGACATTATTGGGGCCAGCAAAGCAAAGCTCCTCTGACTTTGTTCCATACGATGCTGCTGAGGGAACTTCCTTCATGCAATCACTGTGGAGCATTGCAGAGGATCTGGGGTATGCCATTCACGCCCTCTCTCCTCTGTGAGATGTCTTTTTTCTATGTAGACATTTTAAGGATTCCTTCTAATCTTTCTGTTGCAGTGGGGCTTTGGCTGGCAACCCTTTTGGCCTGGACCGTGAACTGCTCCGCCGAGGTGAGCTGTATGTCTCTGCTTGAATAAGCAGTTAAAATGTGTCCAGAAGGCAAAGGGATGTGCAGATTGCCAAATGAAATGAGTTCAAGGATTAGGCACAAGTATTTTGAAGTTCTCATACAGAGTGATAAACATAATTCTTGATGTTTCACAGCAGTGGTTTCCAAACCAAGTCGTTGGTCTTTCACCATCATTGGTGAGGTAAATTAGATTGGTAGCATCTCAGGGACATTCATTCTCCAACCTTGCTTTAAATACTTCCAAAGCCACTTGGGGTTTTGTTCTTAAAATGGTTTGATAGGAGTGGGGTTAACATTCCTAACACGAGAATTTCTGGGACTCAAGCATGGAGACATGCAGAGGTTTTAGTCCTGGAAAAACATGTTGTTTCTTTCTTTCACTTGTACGAGGATAAGTTAGATGTGTTCATTAATGAGGAAATACTCCATGGGAATTGGCAGAGGGTTAAAATCAGCAAGATGGTTTGCTCAGTAGCATGATCAGAGCTCTGACTCTTTTGTGCATTTGTAAGATTTTTGATCACACCTGTGGATAATATTCTGTTATGCATCCCGAATATACTTATGTTGAATTTCATAACTGTTTGGTCTTACATGCCAGCATCTAAAGACCTGCATGCTGCCAGCAGGACCGTTGGAAAAAAAAAAGGCTTTCCTTCTCTAAACTGGGACCCTCCAGAAATGTTGAAATCCTATTCCCATAGTCTCCAGAATTAACTGTATCCTTAATTTTTTTTCTTTTAATTACAGAATTGGATTTTGCCACCATCAGCATCAACAGCATGGATGCAGTGAGTGATCGAGACTTTGTGGGTAGGTATACTGTTTTTGTGTTTCTCTTTGGGAGTCTGTAGTGGCAAAGTTGCAAAATAATATGATTACACACAAAAAAAGAGGAGGAGCTGACCAGGAGTGTGCTTGAATGATTGTCTCAAGAGCTGTGCTGGCCCATGCACAGTAGGTCAAAAGCTGCTAGCTCCAAATACATCAACCAGAATGCCATGTGGTTCTGATTTTGATGGGTGGGTTGAAGGGTGAAATAAATGCATTAAGTCCTTCAGGGATTGAAGGTTTTCATGTTATCTCCCAAAACCTGTCCAATCTCCCCAAAACAAAGGCTAAGCCAAATCACTCACAGTAGAGAGTCTAGGTCTCAACAAGGAATGCTTTTAGGGGTACTTCTTAATTCTGTATCCTGGATTATGCAATGATTGTTTCTAGCCAGGGCAGCATACTTTGCTTTTCATTCAGAAATAAAATTTAGATTTTCTCCCTCTCCCTCCCCCTTCTTCCTTTTATCAGTGGAGTTTCTTTACATTGCTTCCATGATCATGGTTCACCTGAGCAGATTATCTGAAGATCTGATTCTCTATACCACAAAGGAGTTTGGATTCATCACTCTCTCTGATGCATATTGGTAATTTGGGGGCATCTCTCATCCTTTCAAGACCTTGTTCTAGCAGTTTCATTCTAGAGTCCAGTAACTTTGATATTGCGTTGATGGAGACTCTTATCTGGAGTTCCTCCAATTATAATCTTTTTTTCAAAAATATTGTTCTGTCTTTCCACTGAGAAACCAGGTTGCTGTGCAACACTGAATAAAATGAATCAAATGAGCATTGCGATCATAAAACCTCAGTAATAAAACCATTCACAAAACAGAAACAATTTGAAAAGTCAATTTTGAAAAGATATACTGATAGTCCTTGCTTACCAACTGCCTCATTAGCAACCAATGCAGAAGTGAAATTGTTAAGTGGTGGTGATGTCTTGTTTAATGACTGCACTGATTCACTTAATGATGGAAACAGAAGTGAGTTCATAAGTCTGGTGCAGTCACATGACGTTTTCATTAGTGACCACAGTACCTAGCGATGGAGTTCACAACAGTGAACCAAGTAAGCATGGCCAAAGGGCATTTCCTTAGCAGCCTCTTCAGTGGGAAAGCAAATAAATAAACAGCTCCACCTTCCTTCTGAATAGAAAATTTGTGAATTCACGGTAGTAGTGCAAAATTAGATATTGTTTGTGCATTAGAAGCTTGAGATATTTGCAGATGCATCATGATATTTTTGTTTTTGGTTAAAGCACTGGGAGCAGCCTGATGCCCCAGAAGAGAAATCCAGATAGCCTTGAATTGATCCGCAGCAAGGCTGGCCGAGTGATTGGAAGAGTAAGTGCTTAAGTTTCATTAAACACAGAGTTTGTTTGTTTGTTTGTTTATTCGTGTCAGAAGCATCACAATTAAAAATGGAAATGCCTTAGTAAGCCAGGGATATGTTTGCAAGGGAAGTTTTTAGTTCGGACATATAAACCCCACAGAACCTGACATGTAAATTCCACAGAACCTGCCATATAAACCCCACAGAACTTCAAGTCAGAACTGAAGAAGCTTCTTGGATGAGAAGTGAAACATCTTCAAGGAAAAACAAAGTCCAGTTGTCTTTTGAAAAAAAAAAACACCTTTGGGACGACCCACAGAAGGAAGGAAGATTAGGATATTATACAATTATAGCTTCTATTTTTTAAAGTTAAATATTCAATGTAAACTGAGGATGGAGTAGGTAGGAGTCTGGAAAGAAAGCTAATGCTGGCTTTCTGAAAAAACAAGCATTCCTGAAGCTGTGGGGTGGGGGGCCGTAGAGTATTGATCCACGCACAAGAGATGGTAGCCTTGAAAGTGAGGTGGGGAGATTTACTGCCCTTGATGATGACATGGCCAAGAACTGGGGATTTTAACAGAGCTTTTTGGACCTCTTGCAGGCTACTGGACTCCTTGTGATTCTGAAAGGACTTCCCAGTACCTATAACAAGGATCTGCAGGTAAATGATGGGATTCTTTCCATCTGATCATCAAGGCTTGCTCTAGTTGCTGCTTCTCTGCATATTCAGTTGATTTTAGGCTATATAGTTGTGATTCTGTAACTTCCTGCTGCAAGAGGAGAACAATGTTTGAGCTGATAAGATATTCTAGAAAGCAGCATGTGATCTTATAGCACTTAGGCTAGCTTAAGCTAGTGCTTCTTAACCTCAACAAATTTAAGATGTGTGGACTTCAATTCCCAGAATTCTTCAGCCATTCATAATTATCTGTGCTTTTTGTGAGGTATAAATCAGTTTTACCAATTTGGTAACATTCCTGCCAACCATTTCCCTGGCTTATTTGCAAATTCAAAATTGTTTTGTTTTGCATAATTCATTTTTACATCCATTTCTCTTACTGTTAACAAAGACAGCTGCCATTGTAAAAGTTTAATTTGTTGTGAAATAATTTTCTTTTTGGGGGGAATTTACCACTGTCAAAGAATCTTGACTTAGATAGGCTGTCACGCCCCAGTTGGATTCTTTTTTGGCTAGTCTAAGCTGACACAATTAGGTTGTGTTCACAGGACATACTTAATCAGATTAGGTAAAGATCCTAGGAGATACACATGTATAACATGCTATGGTTGATTAACTTTTTGTGTATCTGTGTTGCAGCTAACAGATAAGAGAAGAGAAGATAACCTTTATTATCATTTTTTTTACTGTGGGCACAATGGCACACATCAAAAATGAAATTTAGTTGCCCACTCTCAAAGTGAAACACATACATGACATACACCTAAACATACTATATACAGCTATATATATACAACTATATATAACAGGTTAGTTTATCATGCAATCTAAGGTGCAAATCTAGAAAAGAGCTTAATTTAATATCCATATTCAACTTATGTGAATGCAGCCACTGAATATTGCTTGAGGGTTAGCAAATATAGAATTACTTTTCTGACATATACTCATGATCATTATTGGGGAGGATCTGTATGTGATTATTATCAGAATAACCATGTTTGGAAGTGGTTTATCCTTAAGCACTGGAGCTTATTAAGGACCTTGTCATTACTGGAAACTGGCTACTAGGCTAAGGTGTCCTTGAGTCTTATCCTGGGAGACAGCCCATGTATAAGGTAGAAAAGATAAGTTTCTCCTCATAATATATCACCTTCCACATGCATTGAAATGTCAGATGTTGGGGCCAGAGGGTGTTCCTCCCCTACCAACCATTATCTTCTTAGGTAACCCTCTTTCAACATTTTTGTTTACAAATAGGAAGATAAGGAAGCTGTGATTGATGTGATGGATACCCTGAGCACTGTGCTTAAAGTTACCACTGGAGTTATCTCCACTCTCCAGGTGAGCGTTTCAAAAGGATGAGTTATCCTATTGTCTAGAATGGCGTCAAGATTTTTCTCTGAATCTCCAAGAACCTAGCTAGCATGTGATAATTATGATTCTTTCATTCATTTTTCTAGATCAACAGGGATGCCATGGAAAGAGCCCTGACCCCGGAAATGTTGTCTACAGATCTTGCTTACTATTTGGTGCGCAAAGGAGTGAGTATCCAAGCTTGTAAGGAACAGAATCACTTATATCCATGTGCCCCAACCATGACTCCATGGCGCAGGATGTCACTGGGCAAGCAGTTTGCTGGGCATCCTTTCTTACCACCCTAAACAAATCTTGAAGAACCTTGAGCTTGTGAGGGATTGCTGTTATACTGACGAGTACCTTCCTTCAATATCTGTTATTTTATTTAATGGATTTATAGGGCTGCCCAACTCAAAGAATATCCTAGCAGGGATCCAAGAGCTTTCATAAATGATGCTGCAATGGGGTTTTGCATTTCATGTCTGTGCTACATTCTGTAGTGCAGAAATAGTTGGAAATGTCAGCACTGAAATATCAGCTTCAAAACACTGGGAGTCTTTTGAGGGTAAAAATTAGACAGAAAAATCTTTAAGCCTCCTGATTTTGTTCCCCTTGTGTTCCAGGTGCCATTCAGACAAGCCCACACTGTTGTGGGGAAGGCAGTCCGTTTAGCCGAGACCAAAGGAGTGACTCTTAATCATTTATCCATGGATGACCTGAAGGGAATTCAGTATGTATTGGGTTATGGGAACTTTTAAAGTTTTCCCTATAGCAGTTACTGCTTTTAAGAGCTGTGGTGGTGCAGTGGTTAGAATGCAGCATTCCAGCCTAATTCTACCCACTACCAGGATTTCGCTCCTGACTGGCTCAAGGTTGACTCAGCCTTCCATCCTTCCGAGGTCGGTAAAATGAGGACCCAGATTGCTGGGGGCAATATGTTGACTCTTAAAGAGGGTTATAAAGCTCTATGAAGCAGTATATAAGTCTGCTATTGCTAACTGCTATTGCTAACTCTTGAAAACAAGGAAGCCATATTTCTACCTCTAGTAGCAGTGGATATGGAGATAAGTCACACTTATGGAATGCTAAAGATTTATGCAAATACTACCATCTATTCAGTTACCCTCCGGGACCCCACAATTCCATATCTTTTTTTTTCTAGGGATGGAACTTATCCCCTGAACTAGTAGCATAACCTAATTATGTAATGATGAAAACTCTTTCATAAGTACAATCATAAAGAGTAAAGTAAGCAATCTTTTGTAGTGAATGCTAAAGGGATAGAGTGCATAGATTAAGTTCCAGGATCCATATTCAAATCCCTGCTTAATCAGAAAGTCCATTTTCTATCAGCCTAACCTACCTCACAGGCTTGTGCTGAGGAGTCACGAACTGTGTTCCAGGCTGAGGGCCACATTCGGCTTTTTTAGTTGCATGCTAAGGGTTGTAGTCCAAAACAATAGTGGAGGCAGGACAAAAATCTGACTTTGGTTTCATTTTACTTGCTCTGAAACTTGGGTAAATCTAAGTTGTGCACTTAAAAATTACAAATTAGTGACCACTTTGTATGAGCTGAGGAGATTGTACTCCAAATGTTGAGAGGCAGCAGCAGATTCTAGGACAGTGGGTTTTTTTTAAATTTGGCAACTTTCAGATGTGTAGATTCCAACTCCCAGAATTCCCCAGCCAGCACGGGAAAAACTCTGTTCTAGAATGTGAAGTTGTATACCTCTGCTTTACAGGTTAGCTAGGCTATGTAGTCCACTTGCCTTGCTAACAACAATCTGTTCATTCTCTATAACAGGGGTGGGGAACAATAGCTTCTTTACGACTTGTGGACTTCAACTCCCAGAATCCCATGGCTGGCTCAAGAATTCTGGGAGTCGAAGTCCACAGGTCATAAAGAAGCCATTGTTCCCCACCCCTGCTTTAGTAGGAGCCATTGAAGGTGAAAACTATTCCTATTTGCAGAGCTCCTGTATTCTATTTCTCGGCCACTTAAAATGTGTGAAAAGAGAAGCTTTAGGTTTAAATGACTGTCTTTCTGTAATATCTGACTGAAGCTATTTCTTGTTCCTTCCAGCCCCATGATGGGAAGTGATATCTCACAAATCTTCAACCACCAGCATAGCGTGGAGCAGTATACCTCCCCTGGGGGCACCTCCAGGAGCTGCGTGAGTGCCCAGATTGAATATCTGAAGGAGATGCTGAAGAGGCAGAAGGATTAAGTTTTGAGTGTGGGGAAATACTGTCCCGTTGCTGCAAGTTTCTGCTTAGCATGTTTAATCACAAGATAATAAATACAGTGGCATATTGGATTTCAGGAAAAAATGTGTGTGCTTGTTTTTTTTTACTTTGGGTCATATATTTCAACCAGGAAAGATTTACTTAGTTATTATTTCAAAGATGTTTCCACTTGGAAAGATTTATATAGTTATTTATTTCCATCAGCTTATATAGCTGTCCATCTCAACAGTCACTCTGGGTAGCTAACATAAAATTAAAACTCAAAAGAAAACAAATCAATAACAAATATACACATAGCAGTAACCAAGAATAACATTTTTTATCGTTTTATTGTTTTTTGTTTTTATTTAGAAAAGTATCCTCATGATGAGATAGGTGGCAAATAGTACCAGTAGTGCAATTCCCAACTATTGGAGCACCATTGACAAATTCACCATCAGTCAATTGCAAAAGGCAGCTTTTCTTGGAACAGCTTACATCCTGCTAGAATATCTTTAACACCATCAAATATCCACATCTGCCTATCCCCAGGTCCTTGGGAAGGACTTTATAGGCAGACAAAAATGCCAAATCCAGTCTGAACGTCTGGTTGATTGTGCGATGGTCCATAATAATATTAATAATCATTACAATAGTGGGGAGGGAGATCATGACTATAAACCGAACAATAAGCTAGGTTGGCACAATAAAATAAACGGGGAACATACAGTAAGAGACCAAGCTTGGCTCACCAAAATACAAAAAGATATACATGGAGTTCGATACTGAGAACCACCAGCAGTAATATCCTGTTGGACAAAGCTATCCTGTTCATAGGAGACAAAGCATTTATTACTAGCAGTGTGAGTTCAAGGGGCAAAGGGGTGGGCATCTTCAGGGTCAAGGTTTCCAAGAAAGTTTTTACAGTTCAAAGCAAGTCAGCTCTGATTCCAAAAATCAAAGGTGATTTATGTCAGGTGTTTCTCAACACAACTACCATTTCTCCATCTTTCTACCTTGTGGCTTTCTATCTGAAAATGTCAGCCAGCATTCCATATGTTGCTAGTTAGAGCTCTAGTTCAGAGCTGGTGGCTTTGGGTGTAGAACAGGGGTGTCAAAACTCCCAGCCTGCAGGCCAGATGCGTCACACCGAAACCACGCCCACCCCATTGCTGGCAATAGAGAAAAAGTCATATGTTGCAACACTGACATCCCTGGCGTAGGTAGAATCAGTGATGGAGAGTTTCTGATTTTGCCTTTTCTTTGGTGGATGTGTCCAAAAACTTCCATTCTTCCCCCCAACTGCCAATCTGCCCTCCTCCAGACAGCCCTTTCATAAGTAATTCAGTGATTTTCCAGAAGTGAATCCAGCAAGCCAAAAGTTCCTATTCCTTGTCTGAAATTGTTTGCACACCCCAGGGCACAAGAGAAGGAGAGTAATAATTAAAACCTAGACAGTTTACTAGATGGGAAAGATAATCAAACAGCCAACTGACAGCAATGCATTACTATATGTAGTCCTGCAGAGACTTTAAAGTTTACATTTCTCATATTGGACTCTTCTCATAGTGCTAAACAGGCTGAGATGTTTATGAGAAGAGAACTCATACAAGAGAAAATAGCTTACTGTACTTGAAAGACTGTACCATCCGCATTTACATTTGGCTGTTATAGCTTCCATAAGCTACACCTGGAGGAGTTCACATATTGCAGACACTATGGCTCATGCAGGCAGCCCAGGGCCTCTCTAAAAGTTGATGTCAAATTATGTTAATATGACATTAAATACAAGAAGAATACTTGCATTAATCCTAATTAGTTGAAATTCAAATCAAACTTGTCACAGCATCCAGACAATTTTGGCTACTTACCAAAAAAGCTAAAGTAGAATTAAACCTCAATAATATCTGAATGAGAAACCACCAAGAGCTGTGAAGGAATTTAAAAAAAAACCCTCCTGAAGAAGACAGTGGCAAAGTACTGCCATATTATTGCTAGGACAATTACACTTTCACCAGAAGACAAGCTTGAACTCCACGGATTTTCTTTCTTCAAATCAATTTCATTTTGATCTTAGCTCTACTTATTTCTTTGTCCAGATCTAGCCTGCTTTGTTAGCCCTGATAATCAATATCATACTCTGCTGAAACTTGAAGTCTACATTTTAATATAGTTGCAATATAGTAAGTACTGAAGAAGACAGTGGCAAAGTACTGCCATATTATTGCTAGGACAATTACACTTTCACCAGAAGACAAGCTTGAACTCCACGGATTTTCTTTCTTCAAATCAATTTCATTTTGATCTTAGCTCTACTTATTTCTTTGTCCAGATCTAGCCTGCTTTGTTAGCCCTGATAATCAATATCATACTCTGCTGAAACTTGAAGTCTACATTTTAATATAGTTGCAATATAGTAAGTACTGCATTTAATCTGAAGATTTTCCGCTATAATATATAGGTATCTAAAGACGCTAACCACTGAGACTTCTGTCTGCGTCACTTGTAACACCCTGACTTGACCCCAGCTTTTGAACGCCGCAACTTCAGAAGCAGGAAAGCCCGGGCTGCCCTCAACAAAGATGGCTGCTGCTGTTCTCGCACAGAGTGACTTATCACGTTGTTGCCTGACTGGGGACTGGCAGCCGACCATCAGCTGATCTGGGCTCAGCTGACTATCATTCCAGTCTCAGCAGAGCGCGGGCAAAGTGCAGTAACGGAATGAGGTTGCTGCTTTATGCTTGCTGTGTCCTCCTAGGATGGTGTCCGGCTGGAGCCCTGGACAGTGGGATGCTCTACCCACGGGAGTCATCCTCCAGGGAGCTGAAAGATCTCAGCGGCCTCTGGAGCTTCAGGGCAGACTGGTCTGAGCAAAGGGATGCAGGATTTCTGGAGCAGTGGTACAGACGGCCACTTCGGCAGGTTTGTGACAGCAAAAGCACGGGTGGGGTTTATTATCTGCCTGCGCAGTGCTATGATGGACCTAGCAATACAGAACTACGCATGCAGATCCCTGAATGTGGGTGCAAAGTTCGGACAATAAATATACAGAACGTTTTTGCTCTTTAAAGCTAGTGGTCTAATGACATAAACGTATATAAATTGAACTTAATGTTTGCAACAGTGCTTCACCAATCATGCTTGTGCTCACTGGTCATTACCAGAAAGTGTAGTTTTTTTGCATTTAAGCTCCTTCTGATCTGACATCTCTGTTCTTGGTGCATTTGTGTGAATGTGTGTGTAAAACCCTTCTAGCATCTGATGAAATGAGTGCTGTTTTGAGGAAGCATGTGCTGCAATACTTTTTTTTAGTCTTCAACGTGGCACTAAACTGCTGATTATGACATTTTATGAATATCTCTCTTTTAACAGGAAGTGTCAAAAAAAGGAGTGAGAGAGGAACATATGCGCTGTCTGGGCAAAATTAAAATAAAATCAGTCTTACAAGGAAAGCTACATACTGGTTAGCCATCTTTATAGATGAAATGATTAGTTAAAATAATGAATAGAATATCCAGAAAGAAAGAGAGGAGGAGAATCATAATATAAAGTGAAATAAAAATAAAGCTTTTTTCAATAATAAGGCAACTTGATCCTTTTCTTCCTTAAATATTAATTGGTTTATATTTTATTCTTGTCTAATAAGCACATCAGAACTTTCCAATTGGATCAGCGTAGTAACCAACTAGTCCAGTATTCCATCCTCTTTGAATTTTTCTGATTTAGTAGCCTTACAAACCTAACAAATTGTTATTATGGTTTGTTGCGTAATCTGCCAGTTGTTTACACTGAATTTGGCATTTTTATTCACCTATTGAGTCCTTCCCAAGGATCTGGGATAGGGAGATGTTATTGTTAGATGGGTGCTAAAGGTATCCTTGCAGGATATAGGCTGTTGCAGGTAAAGCTGCCTTTTGCAATGGACTGATGGTGATTTTGTCAGTGCTGATTGTCTTCAAGTAGTGCTGTAGTTTTGGGATTGCACCTATTACTATTGATACTCTTTACTTTCTTTTGCTGCAGTCATTCTATTTTTATTTGTAGTCTTTGTATTTTGCGATCTTCTCCAGTTCTTTCTCTTCTATTTTGCTGCCTCAGGTACTGCCATATCCACTATCCAGACTTTTATGTCTTTCTTATCAATAATTGTTAAATCTGGGGCATTATGTGACAGATGCCTGTCTGTTTGAATTCTAAAGCCCCAGAGCGCCTCAGCTTCTTCATTTCTTATTGCTTTCTTTATTTTATGATCCCACCAGACAAATGCTATTTCTTGCAGATCTTCCAATACACCATTATTGCTATTTTGTCATGCCGTTGTTTTTAGTCAGTTTGTGTGATCCTCTTGCAACAACTAACCCACTGTTTCTTCAGCTTATTTGCTGAGACACATTTGCTGTCTGTTGCTGTCTTCTCAATTCTGGTTTTGTGTGCATTTGTTCTTAAAGCTTGGTATTGTGCAGACAGAACTTCTGTCCATAACTTTCTATGTCTTTCTTCTATGTATTAATATTATTACTGTTGTTTCAAGAAATGGGAAACTCATAAATAGCAAATAAAAACTGGAATGGTCCTCCTTTGCTTCTTGCTTCTTGTATGGTATAACTCGGCTTCTCAACATGCAGATTCTATTTAAGTTGTCTTACCTTGTAATAGTTAGTAGAGCTGTCCTCAGTGGGTTTGTAAAAAAGTATGTTGCAATCTTTGGAGAAGCCAAGTACAGGTAGTCCTTGACTTATGACTGGTTGCTTAGTTATGATAGCCCCTTAAAAAGATACTTCAAAGAGTCCAATTTCCAATAGCTGGGTTCCCCCCTCCCTCCACAGTCACATGATCGCATTTTGGGCCTTGGCAACTGGCTCACATTTATGGCCATTTGCAGCATCCCGTGACAACAGTTTATAATGGTTTTGCTGGAATTCAGCATTTAGTGCTCCATGGTGAACGGTCTGGTTTAACTGCCACTGGAAAACAGATTATAAAATTGGACCCAGTCACATGATGACCTCTTAGTGACCATCATGACTTATGACCATGGTTGCAGGCTCAATTATGGCTGTAAGTCAAGGACTACCTATATAAAGTAAGCCCTGACTATCAACATCCTCATTTGTGATGGAAAGGAAAGTTCAAATCATCCAAAAATAGTTGGGGTCTCTACATGTCATGTGAAGGGGAAAAAAAAATAAACATTGACATCTGAAATGAAAAGGGTGATTTTCCTTTCTTGATAAGTAGGAATCATCCTTGGAAGACTGAGTTAAGAAAGAAAAAAGATCATTTGATCTGGAAATTAGGGAAAATAGCTTTGGAAATCTACTCAGACCATGTTTGAAGCTTGCTAAGAAACAATAATAAAAAAGACTTAATAGGATAAGTGAAAGTAAAATGAGAGTCAGTGCCTGGAAACATACATCAAACCATTTTATCTGTAAACTCCAAGAAAGGACAAAATAAGAAGCCATATAAAATTGTATCATGTAAATAAAACAGGACTTTTTCAGTTGCTTAAACATAGTTTCTCTGAATAAGCTAGTGTAGGTTCATATTTCACACTTAAGTGATAAGCCACACTGTGAGAATACCATGGCTGGATTCATAGTATAGGTAAAAAAAAATGACACCATGATTTATTGTGTTGTCTGAACCAAATTTATATTAGGATGACCTGCAGACCATTTTCTTGCTTTAGAGATAGGCAGGGTTCTGTTGTCTTATTAAACTAAAACCAAACTAACTATATTATGGCTCAGTACTATGCGTGAACTCAGTCTAGGGTACTAATGAGGAACAACTATTGGCATCCACGTATGAGAGAGTCTCAGTCATCCAAGTTGTGATTGCCTCACAGGTGCATTTTCAAAAGGCAACTGGACTATTTTTTTTCCTTGAGGAAGAAGGCATTTTGCTTCTCATCCAAGAAGCTTTATCAGTTCTGACTGGATGGTGGGGGAATGGAAGGATTCATTCTTACGAAGCTTCTTGGATGAGAAGCGAAATGTCTTCTTCCTCAAGGAAAAAAACACAGTCCAGTTTCCTTTTGAAAAAGCATCTTTGAGACATGTATGAGAGTCCTAAGAAACACTTTGTGGAATTTCTGAAGAATCTAGCTGACCACTCTGTAAAACAGAATATTCATCAGAATGGACTATTTTCTTGGTCAAGCACAAGTTTGTGCATGTTCCCATGGAAATAAAAACTTTATACCACAGCTGGAAAATCTTGACATCTTTTTTTTTAAAAAAACCATTGATAGCAATATCTAAAAACAGACCCCACACTCTATCTTTTTAAGACAGGTCAGCAGTCACATTAACCTTTGAGCATATCTATCCTGATATTTAATATTTTTAGGCCAGGAGAAAAGAAAAGGGTTGCAATTCCAGCATGTCAGTCAGTTACATATCTTAAAGTTGCCAAAGTTGAGAATCACTGAACTAGAGTCAGAAAAACATTGGTAATCTTAAGGCAGAGCTCACCAAAGCTGGAAAACAGCTCCACCATAAATGGGTCTCAATCTTTTCAGACAGGGCCAGTGATGGACATGCCAGTCCCCGCCAGCTTCAATGACATAACTCAAAATCCAAAGTTGCGGAGTTTTAGTGGCTGGGTGTGGTACGAGAAGGAGGTGCTTCCACCGGCTCGCTGGCTCTTGAGAGATCCTGGGACTCGTATTGTACTCCGAATTGGAGGTGCACACTATTACTCTGTTGTGGTGAGTATTGAGGGTATCTTGCCATTAGTGTGGTGCTCAAAACTCTGAGATGCCACCACTAGGGATCAAAGTAGGAACTTACAAGAACTCAAAAAAAAACAAACTGTTTCTGATGGGGAATCCTGGGGAAATGAGGCCTCTTACAAAAAATCAGTGACTAACTTTATTAAGTTTCAAACAAAGATAAAGTATCAAGTAGAAAAACCAGGAAAGGGAATCAAAGAGGGGAAAAGGTAAAAATAATAAAGGCGGGATACAAATAAAGAAAAGAAATGAGAAGACCAAAAACACAACTTTCAACTTCTTTCAGTACAGACACAAATGTGCAATAAAAAAGCAAAAAAGTCAAAGTCAATAGCTCAACAACAATAGCAAAACTGTTACATTATTTTGCATCTTCATCTCTTCTATCTCACCAGCTATGGAGATTTTTCTAATACTGGACTATATTGCTTGACAATGTCTAAACTGGCTGGGAGATGAGACTCTACCGCCACCTAGGGGCTATAAAAGAAAATTACTTTTTTTTCTTTTTCTTGGTCCAGTTTGCTGGAGGAGTACAATATCTGTATACTAGGAATACAAGTAATCCCCTAGTTACCAGCATTCACTTAATGCTTGTTCGAAGTTATGCAATAATTGCCCCCGAGTGATTATAAGCAAGTCCCCAAATTATGAATATTGCAGCACCAGGGCAGTTGTTCGCCCTTACAAACAGCTGCAGAGGCTCTGCAACATTCATCCTATTGTTGTCCCCCCCCCCGCTCCCCACAACTGCTTTCCCTTACCATCCTGCTGCGCCAGACTCATCTTGCAAAGATCTGTCTCCTCTCTGCTGCGGTTTCTTTGCCTTTGAGGAAGAGGAGAATCTATGGAAGCTCCTGGGTGCTGTAATATCGCTCACGTTTAGGCACCCATCCTCTTTTGCAGACAATGGGTGCCTGAACTCTCGTGAGATCACAGAAACCAGAAACATTCATTTTCAGCATGAAAAGTATTTGTGGTGCCTGTCTCCTGCTGCCCCCTCTCCCAACCCCTTTCTGCCACTGCTGGAATACTTTTCACCCAGATGGAGACCTGACAAAGACTGGAAGCTCCATCAGCGTGCAAATGGGGTGCTTGGAAACGGAGCGAATCTGCATGCTGACGGAGCTTCCAGTCTTTGTCAGATCTTTGTCCAGGCGAACAGTGTTTGAGCATCTATGGAGTGCTTGGAAACGAAGCAATTCGCTCCATTTCCAAGCAACCCATTTGCACACTAACGGAGCTTCCAGTCTCTGTCAGGTCTTTGTCCGGGGGGGGGGGACAGGAAACAGGCACCGCAAACATTTTTCAGTCCGAAAATGAAAGTTTCTGGGGTCTGTGATCTTGCAAGTGTTCAGGCACCCATTCTCTGCAAAAGAGGATGGGTGCCTGAATTCGCGTGATATTATGGCACCCAGGAGCGTCTAGCGACTCTCCTCTCCTCAAAGGCAAAGAAACAGTAGCAGAGAGGAGACAGGTCTTTTCAAGGTAAGTGAGTCTGGCCCCTCGGGAAGGGAGGGGGAAGCATGAGATATCTTAGTGGGTCAGAGAGGCCTTTGGGGCCAGTTCCATTAGTAGCCTCCCCATGGCCTTCCCCACCCTGAGATACCTCATGTGCACTTAGCAAATCGCTCATTCAATCAGCGAATGCCTGGGCGAAAGCAGGGAGTGATCTTGTTCAAGATACAAGATTTACTCCTACGAATCCTCGAGTTACAAATGGAATGGAAATATCCTGAAAGTATCCTTCTATGCATAGCAGAAAAAGGAACTTCAAAGTAAGCCCAAAGTTCCATTTTTTTGATTCACCTGCTGCATTAAATTGCAAGGTTACCAAGCAAGCTGAGGTTGTGCAATATGTTGAATCATAACCCATTGGTAAATGCCGAGTCTGCTGTGAAAGACTTGGTTAAACCTGCTGTGTGAAGCCTTTCTGAGTTCTGCTCTCTTAGACTTATTCAGTAATGTTCTTATGTTCTTCTGAAACTTGTCAATCTCTTTTAAATTTCTGCTGGGCTTCAGTGTTTCCTGGCAGTGAACTGCGATACTACATCTGTAGGTCTGAGAACATTTAACAAGCAGTCTTTTGCACAGTTAACTACCCATTTACACACAGAATGGACAAAACAACCGGATATACTCCAGATATGTTAGACAACAATTTTCATTATCCTTAATAAGGCTGATAGGGGTCCAGGAACACATCTGGAGGGCTCCTAGTTGTCTATCTGGATGCAGAGAATAAACTGCTACTGGAAAACAGAGCCAGTCTTAATAGCTATGTAGAGGCCACAGGCATCAGCTGCTGGGCAACATTGAATGGTGACCCAAACAACAGCTTGAAATGGCTAAAATCTTGTGACATTGTCAAATCTCATGAAATGTTAGTATGTTCAAGATCTCATAATTCCTCTGAAAACTTTGAAAAGATCCTATAGGAACTGTTAAATCTGTTAAGATTTTGGGAATTCTATGAGATATGGGGCTCATTAAAAATACATTTGGCCTTAGAAGTGTATTTAGAGCAGGGTCTCCAACCCCCAGGCTATAGCCTGTTCAAAACTGGACCACGGGAGAGATGGGCAAGCGCGTGTGTGAATCTCCACTCACTTGAGTGGAGGGTGCTTGCGCTCATGCAAGTGGAGCTTCATGTGGGAGCACAAGCACCCTCAAGCTCCATTCGCATGAGTGGAGGGCGTGTGCGCTTGCCACTCGCATAAATGGAGCTGTGCTCATGCGTGTGTGTCTGCCACTCACACTCCCCCCCTGTGCGCTAGGCCAGGCCACCAAGCTATAAAGGTTAGGGATCGCTGATTTAGAGGTATGATGAGCAGCATATCACAAAGCCTGGTGATGGGCCTCTCAGTTTCTTATTCTTATTCCTTCCAAGCGCTTTTATTTTTCTTTTGCAGTGGGTGAATGGAGTGGAAGTCACTAAGCATGAAGGAGGACACCTCCCTTTTGAAGTGGAGATCAGTGAAATCTTGTATAGGAGCCCCAAAGAGTCCTGCCGCATCACCATTGCAATCAATAATACTCTGACACCGCACACACTGCCTCCAGGAACAATTCAGTATATGAACGATGAGTCCATGTAAGTGCAACAGCTCCCTGCAATTCACTACAGTGTTTCTCAGCTTTAGCAATTATAAGACATGTGGACTTTAACTCCCAGAATTGCCTAGCACGTCTGGCTGAGGAATTCTTGGAGTTGATGTCCACATGGCTTAAAGTTGCCAAGGCTGACACCTTGTCCTGATTGCTGTTGTTTAAGTGAATCACTGCAGGTCATTAGGTGAGGACCTCGTATGTTCCCCAGTTGCGACTTCCCATTTACTTTGCTTGTTGGAAGGCAGCAAAAAAGTTGGCAAATGGTGACTACGTGACAGTGGGATGCTGTGATGTGGAAATCATGAGCTGGCTCCCAAGTGCCTGCATCTCAATCACACAGCCTTGGAGATGCTGCCACACCTAGAACTCTGAGGACTGGTTACAAGTACCATTCATTCAGTGCCGTTGCAAGTTATAGCAATTGCTGAATGAGTGATCATTGAATAAGGACCACATGTGCTGCAAAAAAGTGGCTGGCACCAGAATAAAACTTCATTTAACTGAAAGTAAATTTGATTGTGTTTCAGCTGGGTTTGCACAATATGCTAAATTCAAGGAAATAAAACATGCAATGCTGAAACAAAACTTGTTATCACAGTATGATGTTTTGGTTCTTACAAATGCTAAGGGTAATAATGTCAACTTCTGAAACGAACCTGGCTGAAGCCATCTTTGTCGTTCTAAGTTGCCACAGGTTGGGGGTAAGAGTGGGAAGAAAACTACAGCCTTGCTAGGCTAAACACAGAGTGGTCCCATGGGAACCAAGGTCATTCCCATAGGAGCTGGAAGGTGGAGAGAAGTTTTACGGAGCATGCCAATTGTTTTTATTGGCTAGCGTGATCAATCGCATAGCAGAGGGGAGAGAATTGTTACATTTAGTTACATTAAATCCCTAAGGGGAATTTTAGAGTTGGTTTCACTTTTGACCATACCAATATTATGTATCCAATAAACATGTTCTTTGAGGAAGCTTTCAGCCTCTGAGTTCTGATTTATTTGGTTTCATTAGTCGGAACCTTGTCAAAATAGCTGGATTTCCAAATACTTTAAATCTCCAATTACATAATCCAATTTTTGCTTGATCCTTAGATTCAATTATTTTCCATTGTATCCAACTGGGGAAAAAATACTTTGGCAGTAAATTTTGAAGAAAAGGGTTGAGGCTTGCAGATGATCCACGAGCCAAAGATTGGGCTGTTCTGACTTGAAGGACAGATAGTTTCCAGTTGATTCCAACAAGCATTCCTAATTCATACAATTGTTTTTAGGTGGGGGAATAGGGAGCTTGCCACAGTACATTTTTTGCCCTGGAATAGCTTGGGAACAGGGTTATTGGCAAGGGGTTGTCACAAAAATCAGGATAGCAGCCCAACCAAACGGCTCAAACCCTGTCCCTTTTAAGCATGGCACATGACACAAGTGCCAAAAAAGAGTCGGCGTTGATCATGTGGCTGGGGCTGTTGTGTTGATGTTTTTGACCGCCCCTCACTGTAGGTGCCCCCATATAGGAGAGACCTCCAAGTTATTCTCAGGCATTTTCCATGGGTAATTCTTAATTCCTAAAGCACATTTCCATCTCTTATTCAAACACAGAGATTCACCCTTCCATGACATCTTATCTCCCTTTCTCTGTCCCTCAACCCAGGTATCCGAAGGGCTACTTTGTTCAAAACACAAGATTTGATTTCTTCAACTATGCTGGAATTCACCGCCCGGTCTTGCTCTACACCACACCCTTGGCCTACATTGATGATATCACAGTAACCACAGCCTTGAAGGGAAATGTTGGTAAGAAGCTGAGGAAGCAAAGCAGGACTATGTTGGAGGCTCTTGAGGGAGATCTCCATTATATGGAGTTACATCTATTCCCCACTTTTTCTTTCAAATACAAGCTTTTCTCTCTCCTTCTGTGACACAGGCCTGGTTCATTATTTGGTATCTGTACGAGGAAGTTCAAACTACTTTTTATCCCTGACTTTGTATGACAGTGATCAGGTTGCTGTAGCAACAGGAAATAGGACAGCTGGTGAACTGAAAGTGATGGATCCTCTTCTCTGGTGGCCCTACTTGATGAACGAACGTCCTGGATACCTCTACTCCTTGAAGGTACCTTCTATATCTGGATTCTTAAGTCTGCCTGCTTTCTGGGTGAGATTTGAACTCCAGCTCCTGTAAATAAAAGAATGATTGGCTAATATAGAGTTATGGTTCACTACATAGATTCCACAAAAGGCTTATGAACAGGGATGTCTGCAGGGTGTATCAAAACATCAAGTTGTCAATCATGCAATCAAAGCTCCATGCACTTTTCATGTGCAACACAATATAAAAACAGATGTGGTCATTATGGCCACCTTTTTGACTTTTTGATCAGATGTTGCAGATACCCCTGCTTATAAACAAGAATTATACCCTAAAGATCTATTTGAACTTCCCATACTTACAGGAAAAAGTTCTGTGTGTTGATGTATACAGGTCTTAAAGTTGCCAAAGTTAAACATCCCTGGTGTAGCTGAATGAAAAGTGAAAAACAAGGGTAATTTCCTGCCCCTTGTCCAAGCTCAAAAGTATTTTACATTAATTCAAACAGGGTGCACAATTATGGGTGATCTTGGATTACTTTAACTGGGGCTAGTGATTTATATGGAGGGTGTCAGTACTCAGCAGATCTACTTGTACCTCAGAAAACTGACCCAGAATGCCTTTTTCAAAACACAGGTCATACTCACTGCCGTTGTGGATGGCTCCATCTCTGAAGACACCTATGTGCAACCAGTTGGTATCCGAACCATCTTTGTTACTCGCAACCAGTTTCTTATTAATGGGAAACCATTCTATTTTCACGGGGTCAACAAACATGAAGATGCTGATGTGAGTCCCTTCACACCCAACTGATGGAAGAACTGTTGTTGAATTGCCTAAAACAAAACCTGGATTGAATGGCAAAGCAGATAAGAAAAGAAATGTTAATGATGATCAATCTACTGATAAAATGAACACCAGGACCTGAGTGTGTGGCTCACTACCAGCTATGATCCACACAGTTAGATCTTTCTAACACTCAGTTAAACAAGATTGCCAAGTCTCCCATGTTGGTGTTCTCATATGAGATTTTGTAAGATTTCAAGTGATTAAAAAAAGTTGGGAGAGCACTCAGTGTATAAAGAGATTCTCAATCTATGTCGTAAAGAATCACACAGTGTTTTAATCGTGCCTGGATCTTTCTAGATAAGCTAAATTTCACATGCACAATCCAGTCTTTCTCTAGTTACAATTTTGCTACATCCATACACACTCTAGTTCTCAAAAGCTTGTCAAAAGAGAGAAGCCACAGCGAATAAATTAAGCCACCATCTTAATTTATCCAGAATTCTCTAAGAAATGGATATATAATGCTGCTATTATTAGTTTTAATATACAGATAGTTTTCGATTTACAAGTATTCTTTAGCAACTGTTCAAAATTATAGTGACACTGAAAAAAGTGACTTACGGCTACTACTCATACTTACAACTGTTGCAGCATTCCCCTAGTCACATGATTCAGGAGCTTGGCAACTGGCATATATTTTCACAGATTGCAGCATTTTGAAGTCATGTGATCATCATTTGCGATCTTCCCAGCCAGTTTCTGACAAAGTCAATGGGGGAAGTCGGATTAGCTTAATGACTGTGTGATTCACTTAACAACCATAGTGATTTGCTTAGCAATTGTGGCACAAAAGTCATACATTTCAGCACGACTCACTTAATTCACTTAGAAATGGAAATTCTGGTCCCAATTGTGGTTATAAATTAAGGACTTCTTGTATTGTTTAAATCCAAATTTCAGATTATAGATAAGAATGCTTTATTCCTGATCATCAACCATGATTTATAGTAGATAAATATAATTTAAAAATATTACAGTGTGTTGCCTGAATCTGGAACAATGGCTTCTGATTGTTAAGTAGTCATTATGCTCCAGAACAACAAGAAGTGTCTGTGAAATGGACCCACGCCTGCAGCAGGCTCTTTGCTCATTAAGCTATTTTCCAAAGCACCTGAAGGCAGGACAAGAAGCAACGGGTGGAAACTCATCAAGGAGAGAAGCAACCTAGAACTAAGGAGAAACTTCCTGACAGTGAGAACAATTAATCAGTGGAACAGCTTGCCTCCAGAAGCAGTAAATGCCTGGACAGTCCGAAATGGTGTAGGGTTTCCTGCCCGAGCAGGGGGTTGGACTAGATGACCTCCAAGGTCCCTTCCAACTTTACTACTATTACTATATTACTAATATGGTGCCTTGTAGGGTCTTGTTTTGATAACAAGTGTTGGAGCCCAAGGGTATGGGCAGGTGAAAATAACAGCAGCTGTGATTGTGTAATTAAAGCCACAGATGTGTTTTATATGCATTGGCATATGATGCACATGTAACAGGAGTGGAACTTTGATTTCGTGATTGCAATTGCCATCTTGGCTTTTTACCATCTCTCTCTCACTCCCACTTACTCTGCACCCACTATGGCTCTGACCTCAAACAAAACCCTAAGGGCTGTTTTGTTGTCATAATTCTTTAAAAGAATAAAATCAAAATGTTTATTGAAAAACAAAATGTCAGCTTGTATAAACATTTCCTGTTCCAAAAGAAGAGGAGCTATTAAACCATGTTAAGTCTTTGCTCGTTTCATTATCCGGGCCTTAACTAAGGTTAATGCTAAAATGCCAACAAGTTTTTGAAACAGCAAGTGGGCCTATTTGTGTGTATTTCATTTTAAAGCATAGATTAGCGAAATAATAAAAACGATAATCAGTGATTGTATAGTAAAATATAATCACCCATTACAAAAATTAAACTGAGAGAGAGAAAAAAGAAATTAGGCAAAAGTAAAAAAAAAACAGCAATATAATATGAATTGTCAAACTACTTATTAAATCTAGACTATATGCTCTCATTTTTAGAATATAAAGATATATCATACATATTTCATTTCTTCCATGTTAAACTATAACCGTGAGGACAGCAAAGCCATTGCTAACAAAATGTTTGTTCTGCTACAGATTCGTGGCAAAGGCCTAGACTGGCCTTTGATCATGAAGGATTTCAACCTTTTGCGCTGGCTAGGAGCCAATTCCTTTCGCACCAGCCATTATCCGTATGCTGAGGAGATCATGGAGCTTTGTGATGCTTATGGTATTGTTGTGATTGATGAAAGCCCAGGAGTGGGCATGCATGACAGGTGAGGTATGGTTACTCTACCCATGTCTTATGTCTTCTGTCATATAATATACTAAGACAGAAATGGGCAATTTTTTT
Organism: Crotalus tigris; assembly: GCF_016545835.1. Lineage (NCBI taxonomy): Eukaryota > Metazoa > Chordata > Lepidosauria > Squamata > Viperidae > Crotalus > Crotalus tigris. Next base: position 7,961,262 of record NW_024096758.1, on the reverse strand, counting down.
GTAGCTAGCTAAACATAACTTTTTTAAAAAAATTAATGGCCCATAGCAGATTGGATAATCTAATGGGAAAACACCTATGGATGCAGGGTCGGGGCAACCATATACCAGGGTTCCCAAGGGTAGGAGGCAGAAACCTAAGAATTGTCTACCAAGTTGCCAGAGAAGGGGAATTTGTGGTCCAGTATGGCTGGTGATCAAGAACAATGAGGGCTAGAGGAGTGCAGGTATCTCACTATGGGTTTTAGACATTGGGTTTCAACTGGTGGGACTCTGATCTGTGGGGTTCTTGGTGCTCTCTGAGCTTGGTGGTTTTCTTGCAGACATTTCATGACCAAACTAGGTAATACCATCAGTGTTACATATAACATACTCTAGTTTGGTCATGAAATGTCTGCAAGAAAATCACCAAGCTCAGAGAGCACCAAGAACCCCACAATTCATCCCTGAGCTACAATTATGTTCTTTTATCAGGAGTTAAGTTGGCTTGCATCTTGTATTTGTTTCAAGAAGGAAGAAGTGAATTCTGGGGACCACCAGAGAAAGTAGAGGGATTTCTGTAATACAAAGTATTTCAATAAAAGCTGAAATATTGCAACTTTCTCCTAGTTCCAATAAGCCTGAATTGATAGGGATTTGGGGAGTTCTCAATTAGAGTATGGGATTAATTATTTGGGAAAACCAGATTTACAATTCCTTGGCTCGTCCGTCTTCTTATTATAATTCCTTCTGTCTCTATAGAGGAAGTGTTGTTAAATCCAAGTTTGCTTTCAGAAGGAATGTTCCTCATGACAACAAGTCCAAGCCTTACCCAGGTAGTCCATTTTTTCCTCCTGAATTGATCTATTTTTCTTTGCTTCATTGTTTAGTCTGAACTTTGGGAACCAGTCTCTGCAACACCATCTTGTTGTGATGGAGGAAATGATCCGGAGGGACAAAAACCGACCCTCAGTTGTGATGTGGTCAGTGGCCAACGAGCCATCCTCAGAGTTGCCTGTGGCGGCTTACTACTTCAAGTGAGTTCTTGCCTTGTGGAGGCAGCTGAGATTGCACTATGAGGTCTGTGAACTGGACACAAAAAGTGGAATTTGCACTCATAGGAATAGGGGATGATAGCTGCAATCCTACATTTAGCTGCCACCTACACAGAGGGCTCTTTTGTGATTTACAGTAAGGTAGGGTAATCTTCATTGTGCAAACAGAGCCTTTCTTAACCTTGGCAATTTTAAGATGTGTGGATTCAACTCTTAAAATTCCCCAGCAATCAGTTACAAAATCAAGTTGTCAAGGCCTTACAGGAGACCATCAGGGACAAGGCCAATCAGAAGGCTACTAGGGACAAGGTCAAGTCAGAGGGGGATGAAGATCCAAAGAGTGGGCACTACAGCAGAAAAGGCTGTCCTTCTGGCCTTCATTGATTGCTGGAGAGGCAATTGGGGAAGACAGTCTGTAGGGAACCTGATCCCAAGTCATGAAGGACTTAAAGGAGTCAACCAGAACTTTGAATTGCACCCAGAAGCCCACTGGAAGTCAATGCAGCTTGTTGAACTCAGTAACTGGCACCCTAAACCTGTATCATCACATCCTACACCAATTAAAGCTTCTGAACAGAATTCATCTTTTATCATAATTTTAATCTTACTACTGTTTTTATTTTCATAATTATGATCTTAAACAAGTACAAAATATAATATCTATTAAGCTCTAGTGAACTAGACAGTACATCTACATGTACACATAATTATAGCCTTATAAACAGACTTTGAGCAAAATAAAATAAAGTCTGAGCCATCCAAGGAAGAAACAGACTGAAAATATAAGACCTACTGTCTCCAGGACAACAGTAACATCCTATCTCCCCCTCCCCTCTCCCTACGAAATCTGTATGGATCGTTTTTCTTTAAAATAATATAATTTGTGGCTCCAGATTAAAGGAAAATTGCCCACCTCCAATTTTAACAGTCTAAAAATCTTTTGATTTTGATTTCTTGGTCCTGATTCCTTACTTATGAGAGATGTCCCAGATCAAAGCTGGAACTTTCTTCCTACCTGATGTTGCTTTTGTGGTGTTGTTATCTCTAGCTACCAGATTCTTATAAGGATGAGAATTTACAATTCAGTTCTTTGTTAGCTTTGGGCAGTCAAAAAAAGGCACAGATGACAAATGGGGAAAGTACAGGCAGTTCTTGACTTATGACCAGTCACCAAGTTACTATGGACCTCCCCAGGGATACTTACAACCTGGTTCCAAATTTCTAATGACCAGCTCCTCTCCGTGGTCATGTGACTGCATGTGGGTGCTTGTCAACTGACTCGCATTTACAGCTGCTTGCGGCATCCCACAATAACATTACTACGTTTTCCGACATTTTTGCTGAAAACTGACATTTACTTTTGGTTTTGGGAAAAACCAGACCATAGCGAACGATTAGTTTATTTAATGACTGTTGCAAAAAAGTGGTAAAATCAGACAGGTCACATGGGTGACCCACTTTATGACCATGACAACTTACAACCATAATGGGCAGGCTCCATTAATCAATCAGAATAAAGCTGGAAGGGACCTTGGAAGTCTTCTAGTCCAACCCCCTGCTCAAGCAGGAGACCTATACTATTTCAGACAAGTGGCTATCCAGTCTCTTTTTAAAAACCTCCTGTGATGAAGCACCCACAAGTTCTGACGGCAAATTGTTCCAGTGGTTAATTGTCCTCACCGTTAGTGTCATGGGCTCCTCAGAGGCTGTTTCGGAGGAGGAGGCAGAGTTGGAGCTGGGACCATCTGACAGGGAAGGCATGGCAGGGGCTGAGGATGATGCTGTCCTGGGCCCCTCAGGCATTCGGGGAGGTGGTCGACCAGACGGAGAGTTGCCTGCCTACACAGACACAAGGGAGGATCAGCTACTGACCAGCAGTGGTGCTGATAGGCAGCCAATCTCCTCTGATGAGGAACAGCTGCCTGCTCCACTCGATCCAAGGGCAAGGAGCATGGCACATAGGCAAGCCCAGAGAAGGGCTGCAAGGCTACTTGGGAAGACGTTGCCCCACCCCTCCTCATAAAGAACACCTGGAGGGAAGAAACTTAAGGGGGAGCTGTGGGGAGTTAATCTTTGCCGTGAACAATTGTTTGCTTTGGTTTACACTCCCCTAGCTTTTACTCCTGCCTGTTGCTGTTCATGTTGCCTCGCTTGGAAGATTGCTCTTTGCATTTTGTTTTGGACCTCACCCTTCTCTTGTGGCTACGTTTGGCCTTTGCTTCACTGGTGGCTTTGGAACTGCTTCTTTTCTGGGACCTGTTTCTTCTCCTGAGGACTGCCCTTGTGGATTGGACTTGGAACCCTGGAGCTCACCCTGTGAGCGTGCTCCTACTCTGTGGACTTTCTTGGTAGTATAGGAGCTGTTGTTTGGGGGACTGAGGGTGGCTGCCTTCAAGGTAGTGTGAGGATGGAGCCTTACTGGTTGTTGAAGAGTCTGGCTGGAAGTTTGTTTAAGAGAAATAAAGAACTCTTTAGAGACCTGCCTTGCATTGACCACCTGGGTTTTAACAGTTAGAAAGTTTCCCCATAATTCCAGGTTGCTTCTCTCCTTGATTAGTCTGCACCCATTGTTTCTTGTCTTGCCTTCTGGTGCTTTGGAAAATAAGTTCACTCCCTCGTCTTTGTTGCACCTCTCAAATACTGGAATACAGCTATCATTCCAGTATTTTCTCTAGACTGGCCTAGTCCTTTCCTCTAGACTGGCCATACCCAATTCCTGCAACCGTTCTTCATATGTTTTTTGGCTCCAGGCCTTTAATCATCTTAGTTGCTCTTCTCTGCACTTTTTCCAAAGTCTCAATATCTTTTTTTGTAATGTGATGACCAAAACTGGATGCAGTATTCCAGGTGTGGCCTTACTAAGGCTTTCCCAGTATAGGAGGACTACCTATGCTTCCCTTTATAGTAATCCTGAATGTAAAGCTGATAGAGGTTTTCAACAGGTCACCTGACAACATGTATCAAGAGCCATGGTGGCATAGTAGTTAGAATGCAGTATGCAAGTAAATTCTGCCGACTGCCAGCAGTTCGATTCTCAACCAGCTCAAGGTTGACTCAGCCTTCCATCCTTCTAAGGTCGGTAAAATGAGGACCCTGATTGTTGGAGGCAATATGCTGGCTCTGTAAACTGCTTAGAGAGGGCTGTAAAGCACTGTGAAGCAGTATACAGTATAAGTCTAAGTGCTAGTGCTATTGTTATTTTTGGAAGGATTCTCTGTTGCTAGTGGAGGAAAGAATGCTACAATGAACTGTACTTGATGTACACCAGAAAGAAATAAGCCTGATCTTTTGAATTTTATCTTTGCTCTGCAGGACAGTGATAGCCCACACCAAAGCTTTGGACCCCACCCGGCCTGTGACATATGTCTCGAATGCTAATTACCTCCGAGATCAGGGGGTAAGTATTGCATGGCTCTGATTGAGTTTAACAGGGAGTGTTCCTGACTGCCCTTGCTGCAACCTTGTTCAGCACTCATTGGAAAAAGGAATAGCAGAAGCTTTGATCCTGCTTGTTGTTGAGAGATCAGTTGAATAGCTGAAAAAGAATTCCAAATTAGGTGCTTTAGGGCACAGAAGCATTCATTATCCCTACCCAAAAAAGGTTAAAACGTCAGACACTGATGTGGCTGCTTGAAGGAATCCGCTTTAAAGTGATTCCTGAAGCAGCAGATCCTGTTTTTCAGACTGGTGTGAAGTATTGAAGAGGGCTGGGCTGCTTTAATGGATATCAGGGAAATGCTGTGCTCATACAAAGTCTGAAACATTTCTTCCAAGTAATTTTAAAGTATGTTTGGTGGGGGGGAGGGGGGATCCAAAAGTCAGGATGGCAGCCACATCCCCATGATCAAAGCCTGCCATTTCTTATATGTGGGCCTTTGATCGTATAATTGTGACTGCCATCTTAACTTTTTGAACCCCCTGCAGAAACTCCTGGTCTTCTTTTGGATCAAAAATCCATCAAGTCCAGCATCTTGCTTCATTTAGCAGCCATCCCAAAACAACTGAGAAACCCATAAGCAGGACAAAATAGCAAGGTCTTTTATCAATTGTTTGCATATTAAATGCTGTGAGATAGACTGCTTCTGAATCAGATGCTACAGTATGGCTGTCATGCTTAACATTTGTTAATCTATTCTAAGATTCATTCATCATCCTATAGCAGTTGACAATCCATTTGATGGGATTTGCCTTTTTTTTTGTTTGGAAGGGAGCTTTCCCTCCTTTTATAACTGCCTACCTTTGGGCTCACAGGATGAATGTTTTGGGCTTCAGAAAAGTGGGAAGCTCTGTCATCAGATGCCAGTGCCAAACCATGTCTAAACTCCAATTAAAACGTATGTGCAAAATTTATTTCATCCAAAACTTTCTGGATCTGATTACAGTAACAGCAGCTTGAGCATGCTATGCACGGTCCATTTTTCTCTATCAAAATTAAGGTTGGCCAGTTATTCATAGCTAAAAAGGCTGCACTGATTTTCTTTTAATTCAGCCACTGAAGCCTGAAGGGAACGTGGTGCAAGAGTACTGATGCCCTGGTTGGGACAGTGAACCAATATGTGACTCAATATGGGGATGGAGGATTTTTTGAGCAAAATAAAAGTACAGTATCTACCATAGAATTTCTAATTTAGTACTTACTCTTACAAAGACATAATGCTTCCAAATAGCAAGGATTTCAGTGTTAGAACAGTGGAATTGTCTGCCTAGAGAGATTGTGGGGTTTCTGTTTCTGGGTTTTGTTTTGTTTTTTAAATTTTATTATTTTATTTTCATTACAATCATAAGAAAAAAAATTCAAATACATAACAAGTTAAAATACAACACACAAATTCCGGCATTGCTCACCCATTTCCCCCCAAACCGCATCCCCCTCTCATCTTTTCACTTCCTCCTTCCTTCTTCTTCCTCACTCTCCTCCTCTCCTCCCTCTCTCCTCCATCTTTCTACTTGCTTATCCCTCTCCTCTTCTTCTCAGTCGGATGCGGTCTAGGGGAAAATGCCCGAGCAATCCTCTATCACCAAAAGAAGAAAAAAAAATCTTAAAAATATAAAACTATTCCTACTTATCTGAACTATTGAACATACTACCCATACTCTCCCCTCCCCCCTCCCCCACCCCCTTCTCCCCCCCTCCCCCGGCTTCCCAGAGCTCAGTACAGGGTTACACACACACACACAAAAAAAACACAACTAAACATAACTTAAATTTACTACTTATACAATAACCAAAATCATAATAACCCTTAACTCTCTGCAAACTTCAATTCATAATTTAATAAAAATCCATTATTCATAAAATAAATGAAACTTTGTTGTTCCATACTTCTTCTGAATATATTCTATCCATCTTCTCCATATAGAAACATATCTCTTTTGTGAATGGTCCTTTAAATAAGCAGAAATTTTAGCCATTTCTGCTAAATTAGAAACTTTGAATACCCATTCTTCTAAAGAAGGCAGAGAATCTTTTTTCCAATACTGACCCACCAATAGTCTTGCTGCTATTATTAAATTCAGCATTAAAATAGTTTCTTTAACATCAAAATCCACAAAAATACCCAAAAGAAATAATTGGGGAGTAAATTTAATTTTCCTTTTAAAAACCTTTTGAATGTTCTACCAAATCATAATCCAAAAAGCTTTAATATTTTTGCAAGTCCACCAAACATGAAAATAAGTTGCATCCAAGGAACCACATCTCCAACATTTGGGTTGCAAATTCGGATACATGCAAGATAACTTTTTAGGATCCAAATGTTTATAAAACATTTTATAAAAATTTTCCCTCAAATTTTGTGCTTGAGTAAATTTAACATTTCTAACCCAAATTATCTTCCAGGAATCCATTAAGATCGGTTCCTGTATATTCTGAGCCCATTTGATCATACAATCTTTTACTAACTGTTTCCGAATCCAATTTTATTAACTCATTATAAATTCTTTTAATATGAGCAAATTTCTGATCTTTAATCTGAGTTACCAAGTTTTCATCTGTTAAAGTAATTCCTACCTTCTTATCTACCCTCCATCTCTCCATTATTTGTAAATATTGAAACCATGATCACCCCCTTAGAAACCCCTTGAATTGCCTGTCCAGGAATCCCCCAAAAGGGTACGGTATTTTATAGTTTAATTTGTAATAATACTTCTTCCAGACTCGAAGTATGGCATTTCTTAAAATATGTGACTTAAACACCCAATCTACTTTCTTATCAAAAACTAAATATGCGTGCCAACCAAATAATAAATCCCAGCCTTCAAGAACCAAAATATTTTTATTTGTTAAATTGAGCCAATCACTTACTAAAGTTAAGGTGGCTGCATTATAATATAATTTCAGATTAGGTGCTTTAAGTCCACCCCTTTCTCTAGTATCTTGTAAAATCTTAAACTTAACCCTTGATTCCTTGCCACCCCATATAAATTTATTGATACCCTTCTGCCACTCTTCCAAATTTGCATCCTTTTTCAAAATGGGTAACATCTGAAATAAAAAAAGAAACTTTGGTAGAATATTCATCTTTACTACTGAAATTCTCCCCAACAATGATAATTGTAGTTTTTGCCAGTCATTTAAATCTTTTTGTACCTTTATCCACAATTGTTCATAATTATTCTTATACAATTTCCCATTAGATGTTGTAATATATACTCCTAAATACTTAACCTTATTAACTACTTCATAACCTGTTACTTCAGCTATAGTATCTTTTCCCTTCATAGACACATTTTTCAATAAAATTTTAGTTTTATTCTTATTCACCTTAAAACCAGAGACCTGTCCATACTGCGCTAAAATTTCAACCAATTCATTAACCGAATCTATTGGATAAGATAACGTCACCACCAAATCATCAGCAAAAGCTTTCAACCTATAATCAATCTTATTTATTTTTATTCCTTTTAATCTAGGGGATTCTCGAATTTTAATAAGTAAGATTTCCATAGTTAATACAAATAACAAAGGGGATAGAGGACAACCCTGTCTAGTACCTTTTTCTATTTTAAATTGCTCTGTTAATCCCCCATTAATTATAATTTGTGCTGATTGTTGCTGATACACAGCTTTAAGAGCACACAAAAATTTATCTCCAAAATTCATTTCCTCTACCACTTTCAATAAAAATTTCCAATCTAATTGATCAAACGCTTTCTCCGCATCTATAAATATCAAAGCAGCAGGAATTTGATTATTCTTATCCAAATATTCTATTATATTAACCAATTGTCTTACATTATTTTTCATATATCTTCCCGTTATAAATCCCGATTGATCAGTATGAATCAATTGTTTCAAAACCTGCATTAGTCTATTTGCCAATATCTTTGCAAAAATCTTATAGTCCGTATTTAACAAAGATATAGGCCTATAATTTCTAGTTGGGACAAGTCCTGGTCATCCTTTGGAATCAATGATATGAAGGCCCTTTTCCAAGATGGAGGTAACTCTGCTCCTAACAAAATGTCATTAAAAAGTTCCTTCAATGGTTCTATCATTTCTTCCGACAGCATCTTGTAATAAATTGCAGTTAATCCAATCAGTGCCTGGCGTTTTACCAACCTTTAATTGTTTAATTGCAGAGGTAATCTCTTCAGCAGTAATTGAAGCATTAATCCCATCACGCTGATCAGTCGTAAGTCTAGGAAAATTGGCTTGTTGTAAATAGTTTTCTATTTCTGAAATTTGTATAACTTCACTAATATATAACTTAGAATAAAAATCTAAAAAAGCCTTTTTAATCAAATTTTGTTGATACACTTCTTTACCTTTATAACTTATTTTGTTTATAATCCTTGATTTCTGCTTCTTACGTAATTGATAAGCCAACCATCTACCAGGTTTATTTGCATTACAAAATGTATTATACTTCATATACTGTAAATGCCGGCGTATAAGATGACTTCTGCGAGCGCTGAAATCGGCGCCAAAGACGGGGGTCGTCTTATACGCCGGAAATACTGGTAGTTTCCGGCGTATAAGACGACGTTCTAGGAATGCGGCCCGGCTATAAAGACGGGGGTCCTCTTATACGCCGGGTCGCCTTGTATGCCGGCATTTACGGTACCTCAGTATACTTCATATACCTCCTTGATTTCAGTGTGAGAACAGTGGAATTGTCTGCCTAGAGAGATTGTGGGGTTTCTGTTTCTGGGATTTTAAGAATGAAACAGTCGCGTCTCAAGGATGGTTTAAAATCCTTCATGTTGCAGAAGACTAGTCACTAAATGATCCTTGCGGTCCCCTCCATTTCCACAATTTTGTGATTCAGAGTATAATCTGAAGCAGAAAATTTTGAGCATTTTGGCCATGTGGGTTACCAACTTTCATTTTAACCAAGTAAATATTCAAAGAGAATAGGTCCAGATGTTTCATATAAGGAGGAGTTTCATTATTCTCCTGGATCTCCATCGTTGTCTGAACTAACCTCAGATTCCTGTAGGCACCTTATGTGGATGTCATCTGTGTGAATAGCTACTTCTCCTGGTACCATGATGCAGGACATCTGGAAGTGATCCAGCTACAGTTGAAAACACAATTTGAGCACTGGTACACTACCTATCAAAAGCCCATCATTCAGAGTGAATATGGAGCAGACACCATCAGTGGCTTTCATGCTGTGAGTTTTTTTTATTCTGAGTGGCAATTGTAGCAGTATAAATTAGTCTGCAGGGAGAAGATGTAGATAGGACTTTTTCTATACTAAGAGCATTAATTCCTGTTTCTTCCAGGGCTTTTCCAAATGGAACTGGGTCTATATCCATATACTACAAGGGCAATTCGAAAATAATCTTCCATTTGGTTATCAATGACAGACACTCACAGATACAGAACTTTTATTATACACATTAGAAAACTACGGTACATTACATTACTTTTCAACATAATCGCCATTCAATTTGAGGAACTTGTCATAACCTTACAAGGTTTGAATTTGCTTAGTAATAGTCACTTAGTGCCAAATCTGGGCTGTGGGGAGGGTGATCAAAGTTCTTGGGTAGGTCGCTTATTTTCATGTTTGGTGGACTTGTAAAAATATAAAAGCTTTTTGGATTATGATTTGGTGGAATATTTAAAAGACTTTTAAAAGGAAGATAAAGTTTACTCAACTAAGTTTACTAGGGATTTTTGTGGATTTTGATGTTAAAGAAACTACTTTAATGTTGAATTTAGTAACAGCAGCAAGGTTATTGGTAGATCAATATTGGAAGAAAGATTCGTTGCCTACTATAGAAGAATGGACACTTAAGATTTCTAATTTAGCAGAAATGGCAAAAATTTCTGCTTATTTAAAGGATCATACACAAGAAAAATATATTATTGTATGGAGAAGATGGATAGATTATATTCAGATTAAATATGAAAGTAAAAAGTTCCATTTATTTTATGATTAAATTTTAAATAATAATTATTAATAGCATTTTATATTGGAAATTATTTAGTTTATTTATTATTATTATGGTGCTTTATAATAATTGTTTTAAAATGGATTTGTTTATAATATTATGATATTAAAGTTTAAAGGGAGTTAAGGGTTAAGTATGAATTTGGTTACTGTATCATTTGTTAAAGTTAATTAGATCTTGTTTAATATGTTTGTAATAACCCTGTACTCGGCTCTGGGAAGTGGGGGGGGGGGTAGGGGGTGGGGGTGGTGGGTTTGGGGGTTAATTTTTTTTGTTAATTGTTAATAAAACTTTTTCAATAAAAAAAAGTTCTTTGGTGCGTCTAGCGATGTGCAGGTGAGCAATATCATGAACCAACACCACACCGGAAGTGGTGCCATAGAAAATCTTGCCAAAAGTGAAGATGCCAAAGGAGTACTGCTAGTGAAGTTCATGGAGCCTGATTTGACCATCAGTTCAGAATATGAAACATTATGAAAACTCAGACAAGCCATCCGTAACAAGCATCGGGGCATGCTGACTTCCGATGTGGTATTGGTTCATGATAATGCTCACCCACACACCGCTAGACACACCCAAGAACTTTTGAAGCAGTTCCATTGGGATGTTTTTGATCACCACCACATCCCCATAGCCCAGATTTGGCACTGAGCGACTACTACTAAGGAATTTCAAACTTTGTAAGACATTATAACAAGTGCCTCAATTTAATGGCGACTATGTAGAAAAGTAATGTAACATTGTAGTTTTCTAATGTGTATAATAAAAGTTCTGTATCTGGGAATGTTTGTCATTGATAACTAAATGGAGATTTATTTTTGAATTGCCTTCGTATATAAACTATACATATATACATGTTTGGATTAATCATAGGATTAATATAGTACCAATAAGAGATTTTATGTGAAACGAACTTATAAGGAGATGCTTTCTGTTGCAGGGGGTATTTTAACAAAGACTAGACCATCATTGTCAAGAATATTTTATCTGTATTTTGCATCACAGATCTTGCACTAAGCAAGGGGCAGAGCTAAATGATCTCCCTGGATATGTTCACACACTACTTTCACCAGGTCATAACTAAAGGCACAGCAACTGCATTTGGAACAACATTCTAAACTTGGTTACTGTTTTTGTAATTTAGGGTGTTATACATATCCAGTCCTTGAATTAATTGAGAGTCCATTATATTGTTCAAATGCAGAAAATGAAAAATGCAGGTATCAGATTAAGCATGTTGTACTAATTAAATGATTTTTCTGAATCCTCATATAAGATTACTCTGGGGGCTGGATGGTGCTCTGTTGCCATTTACTTCAAGAGTACTTCTTGAGGATATATGTTGTTATTTTATTAAACTCATGCCCACCTTTTCCCACTTTTCTGGTGTCTGTAGGATCCCCCCCTCATGTTCTCTGAGGAATATCAGACAGCTGTGCTCAAGGAATACCATGCTGTCTTAGACCAAAAGAGGGAGGAATATGTGATTGGAGAGCTCATCTGGAATTTTGCCGATTTTATGACAGAACAAGGTAAAGGCTTATTAGATAAAGCTGCCACATTGTCCTGCGAAATGTTTAGGGCTGGTTTTATTAAAATGAATGTTTGGACTGGAACATAAATATTTACATAAACATTTCAATGACAAAGCAGGAAGCGCTAATTAATCTCAACCACTTGTAAAGATATTTCCAAGATACCTTGTTGATGGTGTCATTGGCAAGATTTTAACAATTCTGTTGCATACAGTAAGCCTCTAACTTGGAGGCTTAAAAGCCATCAATCCAGTTGCTACTCAACAGACATGAAATATTTTGTGCTGCTTCCTAAATGTATGAATGTGAGGTGTAATTATTGTTTGCAATGGAACTTGCAATGCTACACTACAACATTGCTTGGTGCTGGTTAGGTACATGCATCACACTGGGCCACATTGTAGTTTGTTTTTGATTGAGTGTGATGGGCAGACAAGGTCAATACGGTATAGAACTATCCATTAATTTTATAGCAGTAAATCAGAGATTTTTAAAGTGGCATAGCTCACTATTTTTTTCATGGGGCAGAGTACCTTATGTGAGGACAACAATATATTTTCTAAGCCCAGCCTCCAAGCCAAAGCTGCAATCAATAAGCCAATATCAAGCCATGGTTTCAAACTGTGCTTTACTGCCCTATCATATTATGACTTAAGGCAACGTGCTAAGTATACTTCAGCACATATTGCACTCAACTGCAAAATACTGAACCCCATTTTATTCTATTCTAGTGCACTGTGTTGTGCGAACCCACCATACATGTTTGCACAACACGGTAAGTCAGATTACCATGTCATACAAACTCAGGATTCAAGTTAAGTTGAAAATGGGAGAAATGCCTCAATGACAAACGATAATCAAGATTTGCAAGTTAGCTTTCCTTAAGCATAGTCTGTGGTCTGAATTCAGAACTAGCTTATCATTAAGTCCCATTTCTGCAAAAGAAAACAAGCTGGGACTCTACTGTTCCTATTTTGTTCCCTTTCCCCCCATCCCAACACTTCTCCCAAAAGGGTCTATGGGAAGTATTAGCCTCCCAAGACCTCACTAGTTTTTGATTTTTTTTAAAAAATCAAACATTTAAAACAATAGCCTCATATTGGTGTTTGAGCAGGCAAACATGCATTTACTAATACATGTTTCTCAGAGAACTGAACATAATTAAAATACAGCAGGATTTGTTTGCTATTGTCATTTGAGGCACATTTATGGGGTGAATCCTTTAATCATGATTAATTATAAGCCTGGGTTTGAGTCAAGTTGGACATGGGGATACCCAATTTCCACTTTCTCTGGCTTAATCCTAATTTGTGTACCTCACCAAGTCCTTAAGAGCAGGCAATGGTGAGGGAAAGAAACCAGGAACTGGACTAAGAAAGTATGGTGACTGGCCAGTCTGATATGTTGATTCTGGTTTGTAGCTAAGGATGATTTGTCATCTATTTCAAATACACCCATTTTATTTTTCATGTCCTTTCCCATCTGCAGGGGTGACACGCGTCATGGGTAACAAGAAGGGGATTTTCACTCGCCAACGGCAGCCAAAAACTGCTGCCTTCCTTTTGAAAGATAGATACTGGAAGCTTGCCAATGAATCCAAATCTCTGACACCACCAGTCGCGTGCAGTGCCTGCTTGCCCTAAGCACACTTCTCCACGTTTGTTCAACTCTCATTTAAAGTATTACAAGAAGCTCATGTTACAGATGCTCTATGGAAAGAACATTCAAATACAGGTAACTTTTCTATGACTGGATGTCAAAGAACAAATGTACTTAGATCATGAAATCTAATCAACGAAGCCACCAGCAGGACTGGTGACAAAATTTGGCAACATTATTTATTCTATTCTTAAAAGGAGTCGGAGAAAAAGATACTGTGTAGACATGTTTCTCCAATTTTGAAAAACACTTGCACATTTCTAAGGGTCAAAACGTTTCTTAGCTTATTATTATTAAAATGTTTTACAATCTTTTGATCCCTTCTTGAATGTTTTATGAATTCTGTTTTGGCAACAGAATTTAGGGTATGCGGGTTTATCAAGTGCACTTTTGAGGAGGGAGAATGCTTGAGAAAAACCTTGCTCAAGATAGTGACACTTCTGCGCTGCCTTTTAAGGCACACTGTCATTCATCCATAAACAAAAATATGTCCAGAGGCATCTCAGTAGTTTGCAAGAAAGATGAAAAGCAGGGGGCTGAGCGAGGGGATGGCTAGATAAGATACTAGTCTACAAACTAGGAACAGGAAGGTGATTTTGAAATAGATTGAAGAAATCATCAAGGTAGACACCATGGCTAGCATGGCTTTATATCTCTTATCTGGAGGCGACATAATTGGCAAAAGGTTGGCTTAGGTTGACCGTAGATAGTCTTCAACTTACAACTGCAATTGAGTCCTCAATTATAGTTGTAAGTCATAATAGTTGTTAAGTGGGTCGCCATGTGACCATTTCTGATTTTATGACCTTTTTGTGGCAGTTGTTAAGCGAATACCATGGTCATTAAGCAAACTCACTGTTCACTATGGGACTTTTTTTTACCACAAACTGGAAGAAAACCCTGGTTTCTAGGGGGAGGGAAATGTAAATTATGGTCTTGTGACCACGGGACATTTCAAACGGCTGGTTGTCAAGTTCCCAATGTGATCATATGACCAGGGGGCCCAGATGTCAGAAGTTTGAATCCAAGGCATCTCTTTTGGGGAGGAGGGTCCATCATAACTTCAAACAGCCATTACGTGAGTAGAGGACTTCCTATATGGATTAAGCCATGATATGAAGGATTTATTTTGTTCTATGTTGTGGTCATGAATGCTCTTCTCAATGAATTCCCGCTCAAGGAATGGGTGGCTCTATATAGTTTGAAATATAATGGCCTTATCTCATGGGGAGATCATTGTGTGATAGAGAAAAATGAGGACGCAAGGACTTGGCCACAAATGTTTATGTTCATATTCTGGTTTTAATCACATATCTCAGTATTTCTATTGCTTTACAAAATAGACCAATATTGTTTTAACCATACTGCATATTTGGGAGAGGTTGATTGCCTTCAGATCAGAAATATTCCAAAGAGTTTTCTTCCATAATGGCATTTTCCCTGTTCCTCACAAAAATGAGCACTCAGCCACATGAAACAGAAGTTTCAAAATAACACATTTAAATGATTTTGAAAGCATGTAATCAAGACACAAATTAGTATTTGCAAACCTACTCAGGAATTACACCTATGTAAAATTCCACCTAATAGGGGAACAAGATTTCGAAGATTAGCAAAGGCAGAAACCTCATTGTTCATCCCAACATTTTTATCTTAATGGCTGGAGTTCACCATTCCAGTTACCCTACTTTTGAGCCAAACTCTACAATCAGCACTGTATCACCCCTGCCCTGCAAAATGATAGCTTTGTACATCTGGCATCCAGCATTATCATTTCATTCGTTTTAATTCCTTATGACCTGGGTTATTCCAAGTAACTCTGCTGTTCCAAAGAACCCACGGTACAAGCATGAACCCTTATTTTATCTGAAAGCATAAGAAATCCATCCCTTATTATAAAATACATTAATGGACTGACATTAAAGAGTAGTGTTTCACTTGTTGAAAGTGATAACTGATTCTACATGCCTAAACATAAGACATTCAGAGAGATTCCAAGGGACACTAGGATGTGAAGGGATAAGGAATTCTTGAATCCATCATTCCAGCAAGTTTCTTGTAGCCCATGAGGTTACTCAGTGGTCATGGTATGGGCACAAAAGGAACAGCCTAATGGCCTCCACAAAGATGAAAGGTCTCTGCAGATTGATGAAGAATCATAGATACAGTCCAAGCTACAGTGCTGAATCCAAGCTTACATTGCCTATAAAAAGAGAGCAGAAGAAAGAAGTCTGAACTCCCATCTTCCGCTCCATTGAAGATCATCTCAGAGAACTCTCTCTGAACATCTCTGTTCCTTATGTCACTTGGTCTACAGCAAGAAATACTTCTTGGTACACGTGGCTTGTGTGACTGAGAATGAAAGTGAGGTCCTTATACTGCTAAAATAAAGCTTTTAAAATTAGTAGTTTCATATTGGATGCTCACTGACTTTGCCCTAAGTCTACATAAAGACTCCTAATTCTTTAGCAAGGACAAACGTAACGTAAATTTGGAATACTAAATTTCAGATTTTGCGGCTAAGACACTGAACCAGTTAGCTTCTGTAGAAGGAAATAAAAATGGACAAGATGGGTTGGCAGTTCACAGTCCACACCTTGGCCTTTAATTTCATGCATTGATGTTACAAAAACATATAAAGGGACAGGGCATCAATTGTGCTGCTTTGTCCACCAGCTTGCCTGCTTTGACCCTACACACAGAGATGCTGCTGCACTAATCACAAACCACAGGTTGATGAAACTAAGCTACATTTACACAGGAAGAGGAATTTGAACAGGACAAGGCCATCATATCTGGAGAGATGGGATGAAAAAGAACTTGAGGAGACATTAGTTGATAAATTTGAAAAAGAGGAGATAGTTACAGAATGGAGAGGAAGATGATTCTGCTTTTAATTTTCCTGGTTGGGTCATCCTGTTGGTTCCCACTTTTCCCAGAATACCTTTTCCCAGAATACAGTCTGCCTATGAAAGATCAATAAAGTACAAAGAAACTATGCAATGGATTTTAACATTAGCTTATAACTTTAATATATCAGAAGGATCTTAAGTAACTTTCCTCCTGCCCCAATCCCTTTTTTGTCTTCCCTCTTCGTAATTCAAGGATATCTGGCTTTGTTCTTACTTGATAAACTTGGTAATCATTTACCAAAACTTAGATGCTCAATTTATGACTGTTTAATGAGTTTTAAGTAGAAGAAACAATACCTTATTTTTTCTCGACATCATTCACTATTGTTTAGGTAAAGAAACAGTAAAGTGGTCTGCTACTTAAGCCTCAGCCACACATGAAACTCAAATAATACAAACAGGAATAGCTTACATAATGTGGTATAGCTATGGTATGCCTGATAACATGGATTGTGTAAGTGCATGAAAAATACCATAAACATAGGACATCTTTGCAAAGATATTCTGGAGAGTAGAACTGATTGATGGGCTCAAGCTACTAAAGAGTTGAACTGTAATATAGGCAGCAAATAAATTTGATAATAATACTAATTTGCCCATAAACAAACTTTATTTTATGGTGGAACCATAAAATAAACTCATAAGAAATGAAGAAGCTAAAGTGCTCTGAAACTTTAGAATTCAAACTGACAGGTAACTGCCACATAACAACCCAGTCTTAACAATTGTTGATATGACAAAAAAAGTCTGGATAGTGGATATGGCAGTACCTGGAGACAGCAGAAGAGAAGAGAAAGAATTGGTAAAGATACCAAATACCAAGACCTACAAATAGAAATAGAACTGTGGCAAAAGAAAGCACATGTAGTACCAATAGTATGAGGGCAATTTGGAAATAAGCCTCCATTTATCAAAGACAGACACTCACTGTTACAGATGTTGAGACTCTAGAAAGAGTACAGAGAAGAGCAACAAAGATGATTAGGGGACTGGAGGCTAAAACATATAAAGAACGGTTGCTAGAATTGGGTATGTCTAGTTTAACGAAGAGAAGGACAAGGGGGGACATGATAGCAGTATTCCAATATCTCAGGGGCTGCCATAAAGAAGAGGGAATTAAGCTATTTTCCAAAGCACCTGAAGGCAGGACAAGAAGCAACGGGTGGAAACTAATCAAGGAGAGAAGCAACCTAGAACTAAGGAGAAACTTCCTGACAGTGAGAACAATTAATCAGTGGAACAGCTTGCCTCCAGAAGCAGTAAATGCTCCAACACTGGAAGTTTTTAAGAAGAGACTGGACAGCCATTTGTCCGAAATGGTGTAGGGTTTCCTGCCCGAGCAGGGGGACTGTGAAACATTACGAAAACTCAGATGAACCATCCATAACAAGCGTCGAGGCAGGCTGACTTCCAGTGTGGTGTTGGTTCACAATAATGTTCGCCTGCACACCGCTAGATGCACCCAAGAACTTTTGAAGTAGTTCCATTGGGATATTTTTGATCACACACACCCCCATAGCCCAGATTTGGCACCGAGTGACTACTAAGGAATTTCAAACCTTGTAAGACATTATGACAAGTGCCTCAATTGGAATGGCGATTATGTCAAAAAGTAAAGTAATGTTGTAGTTTTCTAATGTGTATAATAAAAGTTCTGTGTCTGTGAGTGTCTTATTGATAACCAAACAGAGGTTTATTTCTGAATTTCCCTTGTAATAGTCACCCTGGGTCCAATCCCAAAACAACTGGAGCACCACTTGAATACTATCCACATTGACAAATTCATCACCAGTCAATTGCAAAAGGCAACTTACATCTGGCAAAAATACCTCTAACGTCATCAAACATCAACATCTGCCTATCCTAAGCAGAAAGATTCTATTGCAACAAAGTAAATTAATAAATATGAAAGGCATTCCCACAATTAAGGGTTGACTCAGTGTAATGTAATGCCCTCAGCTGGAAGGGCATTCCTAGAGGGCAGGATTGATTGATGAACCCATAAAAAATGTAAGACCCCCCCCCCCGTGTGTGTGTGTGTGTGAAAAAGTCAACATGGCAGTTCCTGTCAAGAGCATATTATCCATCTGACAGATCATTATAGATGTTTAGGAGGTACTAAAAAGCATCACTCCACACACATATTACCCATGGTCTTTAAATGCAGTGTTTGGGTTGCCATAACACACAAAGCCAAACCAAAACACCTATAACTATGGCTTACAGCCCACTATGAACCCAATATTAAATTGGGGTCTCATGTGATAGTTTTCCATCATTTAATGAATATACCACAATTGTGTACATTTGCCACAAAATACTAAGTCACAAACAAGCAAATCACATCATGTTGCGTGAACCTAGTACTACAATTAATGACCAATGGTTTATGCCTTAACATTTATGAATTCAGCCAATTCCTTTAAGGAATAGTCCTTAAAACATGGCTTAACACAATGCTTGAATTCAGCCACTGCAACCCTATGTGTTTTTGGTTTAAAAGTGGCACTTTTAACATAAATACTCTATTTAAAAAGTAAAGTCCAGAAATGGCTATGTTTGGTAACTAAAGACCAAAGAATTTATGACTTCAGTGAGGGTTGGAGACAAATCAGCACAGATTACAAAACATTCTGCAAACATATCCACAGATAATTTCTACGTTTATTTTTATACCAAAAAAGTTATGTGCAACAAATAAACATTCTTACAATATTTACATGGTTTTAATTCCCCTGTTAGCAAAATTGAATTTCAATCTCAGAATGTCACAGTCCTATGTTGAACCAAAAAATAAAAAAATAAGTATGGAATGACTCCAATCAAGATGGAGATGTTCTGGAGTTTGAAGCACATCAAAAAGTTGTCAGATCAAACATACGAGACAGAACACACATTGAATATTTAGGCCATGCTTAATACATTTTTTAAAAAATGGAAACGGAATACTTCATCTTCTTTTTTACTAGTTTTACTAGGTCATGTTTAATCGGTCTTGAAAGAATCCAAGCAAATGTTTAATCTGTTTTGACCAATTCTTCTTCATACAGATCAGGAGATATTAATCTGCAAAAAGAAAATTATTTTTGTCTTTTTTTCTTTTGAATCAGAAAATCGAATTGAGCCCCAAAGTAATTATTTTCTGAAAGTTTCATCTCATACTGGATTAGAGCCCACTCTGACATTTTCCTTAAAGAGTTGCCTTAGTAGAAATATTCCTCTTCCAAGGGTATAGATTTCTCTTGCTACTTCTCCTTGATTCCTCCTGAAAATCAAGGGACAGAAACCTTTCCTGGGGATGGCAATATACTTACTAGATGCGATGGAGCCATCTGCTTCATGGATACATTTTCTGGTATCTCAAGAAAGCCGTCATCCATTCAAAACTGCATTACAAGCACTGAGAACCATACTTACTCCCAGGTATGAAGGCTGAGTAAGATTTCTAAGAAATGAAAAGGGGCTTGTCTGAACTATGGAACCCTTGATTTCTTGGAAAAAGATGTCAGGAACTTTTCTTTCTTTTAAGCCATCAACAAGTGGGAGAGATGTGGTAGATCTGGGGGGTGGGTGGTAGGGAGAATTAAATTGATCTTCAAGAAAACTACCTCCTGGGAAACTGTTAGTTAAAAAAAAAATCCTGAACTTTTGTCACTGAAAAAGTTTCCCTCCATCCTCACTGGCATAAAATTAGAAGTAACTTAGATGATGAGACAGAACCAAAGAGCAGGGGCTCCTAGCTTTCCAAATTAAAAGGAAGGAATTGGGAGCAAAGCACAATGAAAGCTGCACTTGCCAAAAACAGGAAAATGCTGCATCTTCCATCATCCATATAGGTTTGGGAGTATGGCCAAGCAACCAAGTCATATTGCCACCTTAAAGAGAATGAATTACCTTTGTGGAAGAAGTTGGAAGGCAGCAGAGAGTCCACACCTGCAGGGAGATTTGCCTACCATCTGCTTGTTGAAGGCTTGCAAATATTACAACATACAAGCAGGGTAGGCCTCCCCTGTGTTGGAAATATCAGTTTGGTTCTCGGAACCCAGCACTCATTTTTCCATTTGGACAGAGAAGGATGCCCTATAGACTCTACTTGTCTAGTCTGGCCTTTAGCTCAAAGTGTTGCAGCTACCTAGGAATTCTGGGAGTTGGGGGTCCCAACATGTCTGTAGGGGACCAAATTGAGAACGACTCATCCAACACAAACAATGGCTGCTTAGGCTGTTTAACACCACAGAATACTACTGAAATTGGAGATGGGGGAGAGGGGTACAGAAGTCAGGATTTTGCTTAGACGTACACAAGGTGACTGATACCTTCTTGAACAAGAAAAAAAATAGAGCCAATGTTTAAAAGGTGTTGACTTAGAAAGAGAAATGAGCAGAACAGGTAACTTTTCAGCAGAGGGAAAAATGGAATCTGCCTGCACTCCCTGCCCAACGAATTTGGGGGGGGGGGAGGAGGAGGAGGAAGTCCTAGGAAGAAAACTATACCTTTTTTGTATCCCCTATAATTGACACTTGTGTATAGATCAGGGGTAGGCAACTATGCAACTTTATGAGCTGTGGACTTCAATTCCTAGAATTTCAGAGCCAGCATACCTAGCTCAGGAATTCTGGGAGTTGAAGTCCACAGTTTGTAAAGTTGCTATAGTTGCCCATCACAGTATAGATAATGGAAATCTCTACTTAGAAAGATAGAAAAACCCCATCTCATCTCCAGACAGGTAAAAAAATAAAGCCTCACATTATGTTACATTAATGTCTTAAAATAAAATTTATCAGTGAGGGTATAAACTTGAAAATATTCTCCACATACCAAATGTAACAAAATTTGTAAATTATACTCCCCCATCAGCTCTAATTTCAAAATTCAAGACAAGCTTTAACTGTACTCTGGTTAATACAAAATGCATTTCTGAGAACTCTTTCATAAGGACAACAAGCAGAATTTAGTGTTTTTAATACATATATACATACACACACATATATATATATATATACCATAAACACCTGTCTTCCTCCATTAGTCTTGCGTTCCACCATAGTTCTGTACATAAACCAACTGGACTGTTCATTTGGCAGGCATTTAAATACTGTCAGACATCCCATCCTCAGCAGATGCTGTTTCCATTGGAAAATAAAATCCTGCACTTTTACAAAACATAAGATAATTGCATTAATACCTTAATGCTGATTTTTTTTTTTAGAAAATGACACAAAAAAGAGAAGACCCCTTACAGACTCAGAAGAAGGAAAGGATTTGGGCGCAGACTGGATTTTTAAAAGGGAGCTTTTGGGGAAGATCACTTTTCTTGGGCATAAGCAGGAGCAAGCATCGATGGCAAGGAAAGATTTCTTACAAGCAAGATTCAAGTTTTTGACAGCAACGTCCTTCTGGCCTGACCCGATCTTTTTAATTAGCCCATTATGACCCAGGGGCACGGCTATCTCTGCTATAAAAGATGCCAAAATTGTTTTCTACTCTTAATACAAGTCCTCCAAATTTGTTCATCGTGTGAGCAGAAGAACTGTCTTAATTATCTCAGGGAGCCCAACTGGTGAAATCGCATCCCAAGAAGCCTCTGGGAGATCGCAGCATCCATTTGTTTCAGTCACTGAGAACTCCTTTCGATCCTATCAATCCTGTAACTCGCTCATTCTCCGGAAGCTTCTAATACCTTCTTGCACTCCAATGGTAACCAGGCCGATACAACAGGTTTCTTGTTCTGCCACTGCAGGAAGAAACACGGCAACCGTGCTAAGGAGTAGCTCTTCTGGTTTGCTTGGAACAGCTTTGACCCAGCTGTCAAATAAGAAACTGCCATAATCTTCCAAGGCTTCCTTGTCATACCGAGGCATACTTAGAGGCTCCTGGGTAAACTAAGCCCTAAATCTAAATAGAGCAGACAAAATTTTATGTTGTGAGGAAAAATTTGTCTTTCTAAAGTATTCCAGCAGGAAAAGCAGAAGCCAGCAAGGACTGCAGAGCTCAAAGCTGTCCCTGTCAGGTCAGCAGCCTGCCTCTCAAAAAATACCCTCAACCTCCAGATATGTGTCTAATGATGCCAGTGTACCTTGGTATAAGACATACTGCAAAGGTCTGAGGTCTGATTCATCAAATATATATATATATATATTTGATGAATATATATATGCAAGAAACCTTCTGCCTGGCAATTTCAAACATCCCCAATATTTGGTTTGTAAGACAGAAGGCACTTGTAAAAAAACACTGCATTTTTAGGATGATATGAATGGGAAATTGTTTCAACTTACTCTTTCAAGGAGAACCATGACTGAATCTTGGGCCAATTTTTACCATCTATTTGCTTTACTCTAACTGAGGGAGAGTCAATGTACATCGCCCTAAGCCTTAGCCAAATTTGTATGTAGGAATTTGAAACTGCTCTGCCTCTACAGATATAAATCTATTTATGTCCGCAATCTGGGTTTCCTATACAAGCTTCACTAAATGAAGGGGAATTTCTCAAAAACATCAAAGCACCGTCCATTGATATTTCTTTATACACTCCCTCTTCACTTCTATGGAACTTACGTACAAAAGAGCTCACAAAGGGACTGCATCCTAATTTTTCAGTGTATTCATTTACCAGTGGGTTACTGGGATCCAGTGTCAAGTTGTAATTCTATACAGCAGCTAGAAATATTATAATCAAATTGGTTAACGCTATTTGGCTGTCTCACATCTTCTGAACTGCACAGCCAATTCTGCCCCTCAAACTCTAATTGTACAGGCTTCCTCCTGATGAGGTCTGAGCAACTCAAGACGCCCCACTCCCTTTGTTAAGCATCCCTAAAGATTGTTTCCATCCATAGCAAACAGCTTGGATGTTGCAAGGAAACCCAGCTTAGTTCAGTTTTCTTTGTTTTTAAATGCCATTGAATTCCATTTTCTTTAAACATATCCTGGGGAAAAAGGCATCTCAGCAAAGATCTTTTGTGGCACATCTTCTCCAGGGATAAGAAACTAATCTCAATTTCATTTTTAAAAAACATCTCAATAAGACAATGGACCATTCTTCAAAGTTGCTAGGCTTCAAGTCATCACTTGGCCAAGCTGTACTGACCTCCTTTCTTTGCCAGGACATAGCCAGTCTTTTCTACCACTATGCCCCAAGTTGTGGTAAGTGTTTTAGTTGCATCTATGTGGGTCAAATTCCTTTGGCTACCAATACACTTAATGTAAACAGGGCAATATTTCCCTATGGTACCTATAAAGTCTAGAACAATCATGATCTCCCAGTTAAGACTCCCCCCTACCTCAATTCACACTGAGATGGGAGACTTCCTATAGCCTACCTGGAATATTTGGGGAAGGGTAAAGAAGGAGTAAATAATATGTCTCTGTGAACTCCTTCAAAGTAGAGTTAAAGCTTGTCTCTGATCAGATTAAGACTTTCACAAACAGTTCCTCACCATAGCTATTGACTGAGAGGTTACCCAGGGCCCCTATCCTTTGAGTCACTCTAATTGAATTAGCTATGATTCCTGGGAAAAGCAAGTGATATGAATAATAATTAAAAAAAATCTTTTTACTGTGAAATAAACATAAACGGAAGCCGGGCCTTCAAACTGTCAGTCAAAAGTTTGCAAAGCAGTTAATCCTGTTTGGGTGGGAGCTGCCGTTTCCAGGCCTCGTTCAAGTATACTAGTCGTTTGTAGTTGATGATCAAGAGAATGAAGTTCAGCAAGTATGTGATGACACAGACAACGCAGAATTCCTTCAGCACAAAGTACAGAATATAAGATAGGTACAAAGATCCTATTACTGACACTATGGAGGACATCATGAGGACCAGCGCTGCTACTGCACTTGCTGTCATACCTAGAAAAAGAAAACAAGCAGTTACTGTGGTGGCTCAGGTCAAGGGATTAGAAGTGCAAAATGTGGTCAAACCTGCCTGGTACCATTTCAAAGTCTTGTTAGATCAATCAAGAAGGAGGTTGCTCCTCAA
Source organism: Crotalus tigris (assembly GCF_016545835.1). Taxonomy (NCBI): domain Eukaryota; kingdom Metazoa; phylum Chordata; class Lepidosauria; order Squamata; family Viperidae; genus Crotalus; species Crotalus tigris. Next base: position 7,936,742 of record NW_024096758.1, on the reverse strand, counting down.
CTGAAAGGCTGAAGAACAAATTAATGAAAAGTTGTTCACTGCATGCTGATGTGAAGGAAACAAGCAATGCTTTTTTTCACAGAATTATAAAACCAGAAGAGGCCAGACCGTGCCAGAATTCAATGTATGGCATTCCAAACCAATGACTGTCCGGTCTCCACATGAGCACATCCATTGAAAAGGAGCCCACTAGTTCTCTGTATAGCTGATTCCACTCACAAAGTATTTCTAAAATGCTGCAAAGGCAACACCTACAACATTTAATTTATGGAAAATTGTTAAGATATGGCAAAGCTCACTAGCTGAGCAGAATTTATGCAAAATTTAGATACATGCACAAGAGGTTTATCTATTGCTGCTCATAATCTTGATTAAATGGCACTTCCAAATTTAGAGGCAGACTGCCTCTATTTTTCAGTTACTAAATGAAAGAGAATGTGATCCTCATGCCCTGATCATGGACTTTTCCAGATCCATCTGATTAACCAGTGTAGGAAACAATCTATTTCCTTAGAAGGACCACATGCTTTGGATCCAGCCCTTATGACTGATGGCTAGCATCAGAAATGCCAAACAAGCTGCTATCCATCTCTCCCAGTGAGGTGATATGTGAACAATCCATGATAATTAGTCAACAAACAGTGGCTCAACATAAAGCATAAATCTAGTCTTCACACAAGTTATGAAATACTCTTCATTATATTAAATATGCATTTTCATAGTGTTTGCTCAGTTACAAAACACTCTTTGAAGATCCAAAAGTTACTTCATAACAGAACTGAAAACTGGTCAAGGTGTTGAAGCAGAGGATCTAGGACTCCTGTAGGAAATTCATACACACTCACTGCGGGTACAGCTCCCATGTCTCAGGTGAAGAAGATGCACAAGTCCTCCCTATATTGTTTTACACAGCAACAATGTCATGCATGGCATTTTTCTAGGGCATGCAAACAGAGAATGGATCCTGGCCCCAGAACCTGAAGTCTGATAGTAGGGAGAGTAGAAGAGTGGGAGCGGGAGGATGAAAGAGGCAAGGTTAGACAGGGGTGAACAGGAGCAGACACTGTTACACACACCTGCAAATACACTCACAAAAACAGTATTGTGTATAATGCATAATGATTACCTGTGCATAATCATTTAAAATTTAATTAATTAAGGTTTGGGGGAAAAAGAGACATATTTATTTTTATTAGAATTTTCCAATCTGGTTGTTTGGAGGGAATTTTTTTTTTTCTTTGCCATCATCTAGAAGCAACTAAAGCAGCGGCTATTTGCAAGTCTGGCCTGGATCTAAAGGAAGTAGTAAACACACTGTGGAGAAGATTGGGAAGGGAATTCTAGCTATCATAGATAACGGAAGGAGGTAAAGAGGAATCTGATTATCAGCCCCCCCCCCCAGTTATCAGCTCTCCCCAGTTCTCCAATGTTGATTCCAAAAGAAAACCTGCTTTGAAATTCCTGGGAATTAGCAACCACTTCCAGCTTTGCTTTAGGATCTACAGGCACTGCTGAGAGGACTGTGAACATGATTTAGACCAGAGGTCCCCAACCTTTTATGCACCAGGGACCGGTTCTGTGTAGAGAAGTTTTTCTGCAGACTGGAGGGGGCGTGTTTTCATGTACTGCCTGCATCCCACGGATGGGGCTTTGCTTGTTTGCTCAGACCGGTTTCTGGCATGCTGTGGCCTGGTGTCGGCCCATTGACCAGGGGTTGGGGACCCCTGACTTAGACATCAGATTTGTCAGGCAGACATGAATTAAATGGGAGATTAGTGAAGCACATTCTACAATTGTTAGGATTCAATGCATATTGTACAAGATTTTGGTTACTAGACTGAAATAATCACAACAAAAAAATTTATATCCTGACTTCTTGCCAAGAGGAGCAAAAAGTAAGGAAGAGGTAGGCAGGAATGAGACATGGTAGTTCTCTACTTACCAAGCAACATTTGCAATATATAGAATATAAGACCAAAAACGCTGTTTGGTTGATTTATTGCACTGTCTTTTCCAAAAATGGAGCCTAGTAGGCCAAATCCTCGACCCCATCTGAAAGAAAATAGTCCATTAAGTCTTAAGTGGTAACCACTTGCTTTAATAAAAAATACAGATCTATACATACAACGCACTTACGTACCCCCATTAACTATGAACGAGTCAGCTAATAAATATATAGCATTATAGGATGGATGGATGGTGTTCCCTGCTAATTTATTGAACAACATTCAGACTGCTAAATCTTGATTATAAGCTGTGGCTTACCAAATAATCCACAATATACAATAATAAAGTATATTTATTAAAGCTACTTTAATTTAATAATTATTAAAGCTACTAAAACACCCCTAATCTAAAACAAATAGGGATGCTAGGTCTTAGGGCAATGCGTGAGCCCTAATCCATCACAAACAAGATGCTACCCATTACCCAACTAAGCACTATCTTTAGCAGTGTAGATCCTCTCCACTGATCATTCTGAATATTGCAAATACATAATCCCCAATGCAAAGCAGAAGAAAAATTTATGCAAATTTCATTTCAGATAGTAACTATCACTGCTACTCAGGATAAGGGTTTTTATTGTTCTTGATGATTTTTGTTTTTATTAGAATTTTCCTCTCTGGTTGTTTGGAGGGAATTTTTGGTTTGATTTGGTTTGAGTTTTTTGCCTTGAAGTCAGGGTTGACTTAGGGACAAGTCTTTGCATAGTTTTTTTTTTTTTTTTTGCAAGATTTCAGAAGTAGCTTGCCCTTGGCTTTTTCCTAGGGCTGAGAGTGACTGACCCAAAGTCACCCAGTTGGCTTTATGTTTAGGATGGGACTAGAACTCACAGTATCCCAATTTCTAGCTGGAGTGCCTTAGCCACTACACCAAACTGACTTTCAGTAATGAACTATAGTCCTTAAAATAAAATTTAAAATGCCTGGCTGTAGAGTACTTTTTCACTTTCCTTTATAACAGTGGTTCTCAACCTGTGGGTCGGGACCCCATTTGGGGTCGAACGACCATTTCACGGGGGTCACCAAACAACGCAGTCCACCATTTTTTCCCCTTTTCCTTAGCTGTGCAACTCCCTTTTATTCTATTGGCTTCTGAAAGCCAATAGGAATTGTCCAGGCTGTCTCTGCCCTGCTGAGCCCGCCAAAAGTCCCATTCTGCAAATGGTGCTGCACCAGTTGAGTAGTCCTCGACTTACGACCGGTTGAGTAGTCCTCGACTTACAACCGGTTGGGGGTCGCGGCGTTAAAAAGGTTGAGAACCACTGCTTTATAACATTTCCTATACCGGGGGTAGGAAACCTTGGCTCTTTTATGATTCGTGGACTTCAACTCCTAGAATTCCTGAATCAGCATGGCTCAGCTTGGAAACCTCTCCCTTTCTCCTCAGCATGGCTGGCTCAGGAATTCTGGGAATTGAAGTCCACAAGTCATAAAAGAGCCAAGATTGCCTACCCTTGTCCTATGTGACTCAGCAGACACTTCCTCTCCCCGCCCCCACCCACCCCAATCCAGGAAGCTTAAATCAGAATACAGGTGAAAAGCAATAATCTGCAGAACTGTATAGAAGTAAATGAATCATCTGCTTCTATCAACCTGAACCCTGCTGAAGGTATGATTAACTTCCAGATATGCTGAGCAGATTTCTGCATTTCTGAAATCAAGAGCCAAATGGGTGGAGAAGATATGGGTTGAAAGTAGGTGTGCCTGTTTTTAATGCAAAAGGCATCAGGTGTTTTAAGTGTTATATACAAATTAAAAGAGTAGAATCCAACGATTAACAGATAAAGAATCCTAAGCATTAATATACTAAATTAATATAAATCACCTAAATATATGCAAAGAAATGTGTCCATTCTTCTAAGATATTTTTATAAGAAAGAACCGGGTTTATGTCTTTGCATTTCAACTGAAATAGGGCTTAAGAAATGCTGCATTTTAGGAGCATTTATGTCCTTATGTCCGTTATGTGAAGAGTAGATTGATTTGCCCACTTTTAAGACAGTTGGAGTTTTTGTTTAAAAAGTTTAAGGGATTATAATATTTTTCAATAGTTTGTGGAACTGCAAACTACATTAGGTTTAGTGCAAGGTGTCATTTTAGTCTAGAACAGGGGTTCTCAACCTGTGGGTCGGGACCCCATTTGGGGTCGAACGACCATTTCACGGGGGTCGCCAAACAACGCAGTCCGCCATTTTCCCCCTTTTCCTTAGCTGTGCTACTCCCTTTTATTCTATTGGCTTTTGAAAGCCAATAGAATAGACTCTCTTGAATAGAGTCTAATTCTATTGGCTTTCAAAAGCCAATAGGAATTGTCCAGGCTGTCTCTGCCCTGCTGAGCCCGCCAAAAGTCCCATTCTGCAAACGGTGCTGCACCAGTTGAGTAGTCCTCGACTTACGACCGGTTGAGTAGTCCTCGACTTACGACCGGTTGGGGGTCGCGGCATTAAAAAGGTTGAGAACCACTGGTCTAGAAGGCTTACAGCTCTATCATAGATTTGATCTTTCACATATGAAAGGCCCAGGCTTCTAGGCAAGGAGACATCTCCCCCAGAACGCCTGGAGAGACATTTCTACTCTCAATAAAAATGGTACTGTATATTTGGGATCAGTATACAAAAACTGCTATCTGTTCAGAGACCAGAAAAACCAGTTAAATATTCCCAAAACTATGTCCAATCATATCTCTAGATCAGTGTTTCTCAACCTTGACAATTTTAAGACATGTGGCCTTCAACTCCCAGAATTCCACAGCCAGCATTTCTGGCTGTGGAATTCTGGGAGCTGAAGTCCACATGCCTTAAAATTGTCAAGGTTGAGAAACATTGATCTAGAAGAAAGCACATATCTGATGGGGGGGAAAACTAAGTTACACTGGTAATCCATTTTTAACTAAGTTCCACTCTGGAGTTTTTTTCAATGAATGAAAAGGGGCAAAGAAAAAAGACAAATTGCTTTAAACACACCAACTTTAAAATATTACTCCAAGAAGTTTGCATTACTGGTTAACCCGGTTATCGCATTTATAGCCTTTACTGTGTGAATGAGTCTAAGCCACCTGAGCTCTAAAACATGGGGCTTGTGACCCAATTCAATGAACCTTTTTAAGAAATGCACAAACACTGGCAACTTGGCACTAATCATGCACTGAGTGTGCGATATACACACCCATATAAATCAGAACTCAGAGTTCTAAACTTAGTCACACTTTGTCTTACACTTGACTATTGGCATAATCCCCTTTATGGATTACTGCCTTGTCGTGGCGAAGGGGCTTGCGTAACTCAATGAAGCTATAAGCTATGCCGTGCAGGGCCACCCAAGACGGACAGGTTATAGCAGAGAGTTCTGACAAAATGTGATCCACTGGAGAAGGAAATGGCAAACCACTCCAGTATCTTTGCCATGAAAACCCCATGGACAGTACTAAAAGGAAAAAAGATATGACGCTGGAAGATGAGCCCCTCAGGTCGGAAGGTGTCCAATATGCTACTGGGGAAGAGCAGAGGGCTAGTACTAGTAGCGCCAGAAAGAATGAAGCGACTGGGCCAAAGCCGAAAGGACGCTCAGCTGTGGATATATCTGGTGGTGAAAGGAAAGTCCGATGCTGTAAAGATTTTTTCTCCATAGGAACCTGGAATGTAAGATCCATGAATCAAGGCAAGCTAGACGTAGTCAAAAAAGAGATGACAAGAATGAACATCGACATCTTAGGAATCAGCGAACTAAAATGGACAGGAATGGGTGAATTTAACTCAGATGACCATCAGGTATACTACTGTGGGCAAGAATCCCTCAGAAGAAATGGAGTAGCCTTCATAGTCAATAAAAGAATAGGAAAAGCAATACTGGGATACAATCCCCAAAATGACAGAATGATCTCAATTCGAATCCAAGGCAAACCATTCAATATCACAGTAGTCCAAATCTATGCCCCAACCACTGGTGCTGAAGAGGATGAAATTGACCGGTTCTATGAAGCCCTACAGCACCTTATAGAATTAACACCAAAAAATGATGTCCTTATCATCATGGGGGATTGGAATGCTAAGGTAGGAAGCCAAAAGATAACCGGAATAACAGGCAAGTTTGGCCTTGGAGAACAAAATGAAGCAGGGCACAGGCTAATAGAATTTTGTCAAGAGAATACGATGGTCATAACAAACACTCTTTTCCAACAACCCAAGAGACGGCTCTACACATGGACATCACCAGACGGTCAACATAGAAATCAGATTGACTATGTACTCTGCAGCCAAAGATGGAGAAGCTCTATACAGTCAGTAAAAACAAGACCAGGAGCTGACTGTGGCTCAGATCATGAGCTTCTCGTTGCAAAATTTAGGCTTAAATTGAAAAAAGTAGGGAAAAGCACTAGGCCACTCAGGTATGAACTAAATCATATTCCTGATGAATATACAGTAGAGGTGACAAATAGATTTAAGGAACTGGATCTGATAGACAGAGTGCCTGAAGAACTATGGATGGAAGTTCGCAACATTGTACAAGAGGTAGCAACTAAAACCATCCCAAAGAAAAAGAAATGCAAGAAAGCAAAATGGCTGTCTCAGGAAGCTTTGCAAATAGCTGAGGAAAGAAGGGAAGCGAAAGGCAAAGGAGAAAGAGAAAGATACACCCAATTGAATGCAGAATTCCAGAGAGTAGCTAGAAGAGATAAGAATGCCTTCTTAAATGAACAGTGCAAAGAAATAGAAGAAAACAACAGAATAGGGAGGACCAGAGATCTCTTCAAGAAAATTGGAGATATGAAGGGAACGTTTCATGCAAAGATGGGCATGATAAAGGACCAAAATGGCAGAGACCTAACAGAGGCAGAAGAGATTAAGAAGAGATGGCAAAACTACACAGAAGAACTATACAAGAATGAGCTTAACATCCCAGATAACCACAATGAGATGGTCACTGACCTCGAACCAGACATCCTAGAATGTGAAGTGAAATGGGCCTTAGAAAATCTGAGCAACAACAAAGCTAGTGGAGGTGACAGTATTCCAGCTGAGCTATTCAAAATCTTAAAAGACGATGCAGTAAAAGTGCTACACTCAATTTGCCAGCAAATTTGGAAAACTCAACAGTGGCCACAGGATTGGAAAAGGTCAGTTTACATTCCAATTCCAAAGAAAGGCAATGCCAAAGAATGTTCAAACTATCGCACCATTGCACTCATTTCACATGCTAGTAAAGTTATGCTTAAAATCCTACAAGCTAGACTCCAGCAGTATGTGGATCGAGAACTACCAGAAGTACAGGCAGGATTTCGAAGAGGCAGAGGAACTAGAGATCAAATTGCCAACATACGCTGGATCATGGAGAAAGCTAGGGAGTTCCAGAAAAACATCTACTTCTGCTTCATTGACTATGCAAAAGCCTTTGATTGTGTGGATCACAACAAATTGTGGCAAGTTCTTAAAGAGATGGGAGTACCAGACCATCTCATTTGTCTCTTGAGAAACCTATATGCGGGTCAAGAAGCAACAGTGAGAACCGAACACGGAACCACTGATTGGTTCAAAATTGGAAAAGGAGTCCGGCAAGGCTGTATACTGTCGCCCTGCCTATTTAACTTATATGCAGAGCACATCATGAGAAAGGCAGGGCTAGATGAATCAAAAGTTGGAATTAAGATTGCCGGGAGAAATATCAACAACCTAAGATATGCAGATGATACCACTCTAATGGCAGAAAGTGAAGAGGAACTAAAGAGCCTCTTGATGCGGGTGAAGAAGGAGAGTGCAAAAGTTGGCTTGAAACTCAACATTAAGAAAACCAAAATCATGGCATCCGGCCCTCTCAATTCCTGGCAAATAGATGGGGAAGAAATGGAGGTAGTGACAGATTTTATTTTTCTGGGCTCCAAGATCACCTCAGATGGGGACTGCAGCCAAGAAATTAAAAGACGCTTGCTCCTGGGGAGGAAAGCTATGGCAAATCTAGACAGCATTCTAAAAAGCAGAGACATCACCCTGCCAACAAAAGTGCGCATAGTCCAGGCCATGATTTTCCCAGTTGCAATGTATGGCTGTGAAAGTTGGACCATAAGAAAGGCTGAGCGCAAAAGAATTGAGGCCTTTGAACTATGGTGCTGGAGAAGACTCCTGCGAGTCCCTTGGACTGCAAGGCGTTCAAACCGGTCAGTCCTAGAAGAGATCAACCCCGACTGCTCTTTAGAAGGCCAGATCCTGAAGTTGAAACTCAAGTACTTTGGCCACCTAATGAGAAGGAAGGATTCACTGGAGAAGAGCCTAATGCTGGGAAAGATTGAGGGCAATAGAAGAAGGGGACGACAGAGAATGAGATGGCTGGATGGAGTCACTGAAGCAGTAGGTGTGAATTTAAATGGACTCCAGAAGATGGTAGAGGACAGGAAGACCTGGAGGAATGTTGTCCATGGGGTCGCGATGGGTCGGACACGACTTCGCAATTAACAACAACAACATTGGCATAAGAGTTTGGCTGCTCAAGAGAACACTATAAAATGCTACATCTTGCTGGGCCCACACTATTTTCTGCTTGAGAAAAAAGTACTTATATTGATTCTTAAATTTGTGCAACTTTTTACAACAGTTGAGGACAACAATTAGTAAGCAAGTACTAACCATAAAAGTCAGATTGCTTGTGGATAAATAACTTTTACCTGAGTAAAAATGTTCATTGCAAAGTAATTGTGCCACCCATCTATTCTCTGCTCTCTTCCACCCCATCCTAGGAATCAAAAGGAGGCTAGTGGAATAGCACATGTTTTATGTATAAGAGGTACTCTTTGATCCTGGCATCTTCAGTGAGAACAATTGCAGATGGAGGGAATAGATGGTACATTGAGTAGGGACACTGTTTGGCTTAACTGTTGGCTTAACTTAGCCATCTGTGGCTGATTCAATAAATCATGATCAAACAACACATAACACAATGGTACTATGATTGTACTCAGTGAGAATGATGGGACTTTAATCCAATTCTTCAAAAGGGCAGATGATTTACAAAAGGCTGAGCAGAGAACGCTGGGTGGAGGGAACCAGTTGCCAAATAAATAAGGCAAGTTCTATACTGTATAGTGTATTCATTTTGGCTTTTATATTACTTATCTTTTATGTTTAATTACATTTATACATTGTTTGATTCCTAAAAACTCTAGGCAGTTCACAAGTAAAAAAGCAAAAAAATACAATAATTGCAAAAATAAGGAAAATGAGGGCAAAAAATGCAACAACAAAGCATTGTTGGAAGGGGCTACCCCCATCCTAGCCCAAGGCCTTCGGATAAAATAAAATAAAGTAAAGCAATGTGGGGCTACCTGGATGTTTGGGGGACTCACTCCAAAGAGCAGGAATTAGATGTGGCCAAATTTATATAATCCAATGATCTTAAGATTGTTTATCAGTCCTACCCAAAGAAAATCCATAAGTACTATTCAAGACAGCAAATAAATTGCCTTCAGGCCACTAAGTAAAGATTTTTTTATAAAAGCTTATGTTTCAGGTCAAATCATATTAACACACACACACACACTAACACACATATTAACACAGACATTTTATAGTACTGATAATGGATTGATTTAACATCTAAGAGGAATTTTCCCAGTGGTTTGGGAACATTAAAATTAAGGTCTTGTGGTCTGATTTTTGAGTAGGCCTCTGTGATTGAATTGTGAAAGGGGTTATATACATTAATAGAGAGAGCAATGCTCTCACAGCTCTTAATGTCCGTGGTAAAAAAAAAATGGAGTTGAAGTGAGGAATTGTAATGAAATGTCAACTTCTGATTCAGAAAATTCACATCATCATTTGAGTCCAATTCTTTTGTGCAAACTTCCAGGAAAATGGCAATTGCCAATTATTAATGCCTTTCCAGACTTTTGTTGAGATAACTTCAACTAAATTCAGGAATAAGAATTAGTTCATGAATGCATCCTGGTTAAAGCAACCACTGTCAAAATATTTTTCTCCATTTGAATGTATTTTAATAAATGCTGATATTATTTTTAACCAAGTTGACTTACAAGCAGAATTTCTAGATTCCTCAGTAAGTTTATGGAGAGCGTAAACTTTTCCAAAAATTTGGAGAAAGGGAGCAGACATTCAGTGGAACAAGGAGAGTACAGAATTAGAAAAATATTATTTGATGAAACAAACAAATAAACTTCCCATTTTCTCCTTTGAACAGTCTACCTCAGCTTTACAACCACCAGATGTGTTTGGACTGTACTGTTCACATTTCCTAACTGTTCCACTATAACTTTCACAAAGTTTCTGAACAAACAAAATGGTGGCCCAACTCATTAGAAAACATATATTTGAAACTTGGCAATAGATATGCAAAGAATACCTAAATTTTGTCAATGCTATGAAGATAACATAAACATTGGCCTGACCATAACCTAACAGAGAATTGATGAGTACCACATGAATATGCATCTATTGTTATTACTAGTACATTTTTTGTTATTATTATTAGTACAGTCAGTCAGATGTTTAGACTAGATTTGGCATTTTTATCCACCACCATCTACTGAGTCCTTCCTAATGACCTAGAGTAGGCAGCTATTGTTGTTTAATAATATTAAAGGCACTGCCATAGGATGTAAGCTGTTCCAAATAAACCTGCTTTTTGCAACTGACTGATGGTTATTTTATCAATACCGAGTGTTCGAATGTTTTGGGATTGCACCCAAAGAACACATTACTATTGGTACTACCTTTGTTTTCTTTTGCCACGTCGTTCTATTTGCAGATCTTTCTATTTTGCAACTTTCTCCAGTTCCTTCTCTTCTGTTCTGTTGTTTCCAAGTACTGCCATATTCACAATCCACACTTTTTTTGTCTTTCTTATCGACAATTGTTAGGTCTCGGGTGTTATGTGGCAGGTGCTTGTTTACGTTCCAAAATCCCAGAGAACTTTAGCTTCATCATTTTCTATTACTTTCTATTATTTTGTGGTCCCACTGGTTCTTGCTTGCAGGCAAATGGTATTTCTTGCAAATATTCCAATGAATCATTGTTGCTACTTAGTCAAACTATTGTTCGTAGTCACTCTGTGTGATCCTCTTGCAGCTGCTAATTAGCTGGTCCACTGACTCTTCAACTTTTTATTCTTGCCTTTGAGCCAATGTTGATTCCTATTGACTGTCTGGAAAGTCCCTGCAATTTTCTTGGCAAAATTTGGGAAGTGGCTTGCCATTGTTTTCTTCCTATGGTTGAGAGAAAGTGACTGGCCCAAGATCATCCAACTAGCTTTGTGCCCAAGGCAGGACTAGACCTCACACTCTCCCAGTTCCTAGAGTGATGGCATAACCACCAACTATCATTCATACTATCAGAGGGGCAAGAAATTACACTCAAGCATTCTCCATCATGCCCAAATACATATTTATTGGGAGATCGCTTTCTCTAACTAGCAACTGCCATCAGCAGCCATGAAACTATGAAAGGAAGCAGCAGCAGCCTTTCCACTTGATTAGACCCAGTCCTTTGATTACTACATGATACAAGAGATACACTTGCTTTTTCCCTCTAACTTTAGTTCCTTCTGTATTATTCCTTTCTGATTATAAGCTGTAGGCAACAACGTTTGGATTTCTGATGATACAAAATACCTGGAAGCTTTTTTTATTCAAAGGTGGGATCATTAGTAATATCTAAACAGAGCAACACAGATCTACATGTAAGTGGACAAGAAACCAACAAGGCTGACAGTAATGTAAGGACAAATGAAAAAAGTGAGAGTCATCCTTTCTTTGCCTGATCTTTACATTACAGATATTGCAATAGCCCACAAGATTTTCTTTCAAATATACAGTACATATAGTTGTTTACGGAGACAGAGATAGACAAAAGGCCTTTTTGGCCCAAATTTAGCTAAATCCCTATGTCAAACTTCTTTTCACAGAGAGGATTAGACTAGAAATTGGTATTATTTGAACATGCAAGGTAATGAATACAGATCTAAATAACAGTGCATAACTGACTGAAAGGTTCTGTTATATTATTCTTAGATTACTATATACAAAAAGTTACAACTGGTTTTCTTGCCTAAGTCGGATTAGCTAAAGTTATTTGATGCTGGCTCTACCACCTTCAGTTCAAATCTTTTCAATATTCAAGGCCAGTTTGATTTGTTTGTTATATATCCATAACAAGAAATCAAACAAAACAAATCCATGGACACAACTTTAGCAAGCTCCCCTTTGTCACTTTTCCTTTCTAAATGTCACACCTTTACTGCATCACTATTTCAACCAGTTTACAATTTTACAGACATTTCCCAATTCTAAACTGAAAAACTACTGGAAAGTGCTTTTTTTATACACAAATGTCCAAGTTTCCTATAGCTGTAAAATGTTCAGATGTTACTCAATTTTTGAAAATATGACACTTGTAGAAGATGCTCTCTCTAGCAAAAACTATAACATGCAGGAGACCGCCAAGATTCAACCCTGAAAAATACTCTACAAGTGCTGCTGTTGCCAGAAGTCCATCAATCTCAAATTTAGTAAAGAGCTGAAAATGTCCAGTTCCCTTGTCACCTATAGGAAGTTAGGCAATCAAAAAAAGGGCACGTACAATACTTAACATTTTTTAGCTACAAATGGCTAAGACAAATGAAGCCAGCGTTAGTAACTATTCTGGATTTGCAAGGGTCTGACATTATTAATTTATTTCAATGCATAGCAAACATGAAAAGTAATTACTATAAGCATATGAGGTGTCTGCAGTTCTGTTAAAAATGTACAATGTCTTTGCATGCCATCCAACAAGTTTCAAGGGAACTCAGAACCAAGTATTCTTACTCTAATGAAACTTAAATTATACACATCATTTAGAAACTCTTGCAAATGGTCCACAGCTTTGTTTCAGGATTTCTGGGCTGCTGCAGGGATGCTGGATTAGAAAATAATCAATGCTACTTATTTTCTAGAAAGAAAGGAAGAAACCAGGATTTGCTCACTTTGTCTTTGCCTAAGATTTAATCTCCCACAAGCCTAATAATGCAGGGGAGAAGACACATGTCCTGCCCTGCTAATTTGTTCTCTGAGAAGGAACTTCTTTTTCAGTAAAGAAGAAAATCAACAGATCAGGCATGCAATGCAGAAGAGTGATCTCTGACATCGAGCAAACAAATTCTAATTTATGCTTTTAGAAAAGAACCCTGGTCCCCTTTCTCAATGCAAAAAAAGCAAATACAGTGGCAGAAAAGGAGATGAAACACAGCAAAAAACCTCTTCTTGGTTCTATCTACTTTAAATATTTCTCAGATTTATTACTAATCCATGGTCTGTAGAAAAATGAATGTAGTCCTCCAGCTAAAGTGGCTCACCAGTGCTGTTCTCATAATTTTTGTAATCATCTTATATGATTGACATTCCTTTATTTTACTTAGTTTTTCTGATCTAGCCCCTAGTCTGAGGTTATTCTGTTTTGAACTGACCCTTTAGATTTAACATCCTACTCTCTAACCAAGCTAACTATGATAATAACACTATCTGTCTGTTAATTAAAACTGATGTGTGAATAGGGGTTAAAGACTCTCACTGTATCTGGTTAGACAATTTAGCTGTGAACGGTAATTGAAAAGATAATATCATGGCACTGTCAGGCGCATGGGGGGGCGGGGAGAGGGAATAAGTCAATAGCAAGGATTCTAATGTTTCCATATCAAAACTCTACTGAAATTCTGCTAGTAAGCAATAGCATAGTTATATTTTAGAGACACCTATAGGCATTGTTGAATTTAGTCTTCCTCTACATATATTTGACTTTTCTAAATGTTTCCTTTCCCTAATTTTTACAAACCTCAGTTCATTCAGTGAGGCTCTGCAGACATCATCAGATAAAAACTTATCACAAGCTCTCGATTCTTGAAGCCTACACAATATACAGCAAAGGTAAAAATAGCCTACACAATATACAGCCAATGTAAAAATAGTTCGGTTTCACACCCGAGATCAGTGAATGCAGCCACACCCCATTCTTTCAATTCTCTGCTCAGTCCATAACCACATGGTCTCCTTCAAGCACATTCAGGCATAAGCATACTTATAAAATCAATTTATCAACACTGATTAACAACCTACTCTAGAGAAAACAGGTAACAGGGCAGTAATGGAAAAGTCCATTTCAATATTCTGAGCTTTTTTGGAGCTTTTCCATTTAATTCAGTTGTAAAGTCTTGAAGCTCCCTAAAAATTCACTCACAAAATATAAACAGGAAATGATTGGCAATTACAATAGGTTTCACAGATCTGCCATTATCAAACGAGTTTGATAAATAATGGACTTCTCATTAAAACCATTTTTTGTGTTAGTAAATTAGTAACTAATAGTAATGCTAGTAAGTAAACACTGCTTAGCTAACCTAGTTGGTATGTTACAGTTTTGCTGTGATCTGCTGTGCTAAGCTTTTTCATCTCATTACTTCTTAATGTTTCCCTTCTCCCTTTTCTTTCCTTTCTTGTTAATTAAAAACAGCATTCAGCATTCTGATAAACTCATCCAGAAAAACAATCAATACTCTTTGCATCTCTAGCTGTGATTAACAGCTCTGTAACACAGGCCACCACTATTAATAAGGGAGACTATAGTGAGAGAAATTAATATTGAGATTGACTTATTTCTGCGATTCTTGTATTAGTAAATAAGTTTTCAATCACGGAGCGGTTTTAAGCAAAGCCTCAGGGCTGAGGAAATACACCTCAAAACTTGAACGACTAGTGAATTTGAATCAGAATCATTTTGGAGAAAAGATGGGTAACTCTACAAACACTCCGCAGCTCTCCTAACTTTCGAGCAATCGTGGCTAGCAAAATCACAAACAGTTCCTGGTGGCTTCCGCCTCAACCCCCACCCGTATTCTCCCACTTGCTTGACCTGGAGGAGATGGCAGAGGAGCACCGGACACGCTCGCTGAGGTCACAGAGTGCCTGGTATTGGAGGTCGCGACCCTTCTCACGCTCTAAATGGTAGGCGTAGAGCGAAAGAATAATTCCGGCCAGACACACGATGTAACGGGCCACCCGCTCCCAGCGCGGCACCGAGACTCGCAGCAGGACGGGCGCCGCCATCTTAGCCCAGCCCTCGCTTAGGCGGACCCGGCAGAAGACTTCTCGCCCCTGTGCGCGCGCAGGGCACGCTACACCACGCCGAAATGCAGAGCGCGCGCACCACTTGTTCATTGGCTTGCCGCCGTAAGGAAAACCACACCCACTTTCTCCTGGCGTCGGCTGCTTGCCGGGCCATGGGTGTTTCTCCTCCTCTTTTTTCTGTTCTGAGCAGAACGTGGCGCTTTCCGTCGTACCAGAGGCGAAACCAACTAACCAATCATTCGCGAGCGCGGGAGGCAACCCCGCCCACCTGCCTCTTAAGAAGTAACGACATCGCGAGATTTACTGTTTGAAACAAGGAGTGGAAGTCTGGTTTTGACTCTTGCTCTCACAAGCTGCGATTTATTGTGTTAAGATTTTTCAAAAGATTTTCTGACCATACATCTTGAATAGCTTGCAACACACAATAGCTCAGCTGCTCAACTATGGCTTAGTGAATAAACTGACTAGCTGAATTCATCCATTCAGCAATCAGGGCACTGAGGGGGCTAGAAGGGGGCAAAAAAGAGAAACAGTTGGAGTTGTTGAATATGTTTAGCCTGGAGAAAAAAATGAGTAGCATGATAATTGTGAAAGGTGAAAGCGCACCATGCAGAAGATGGACCGAACTTGTTCTGGTAGGACTAGAAACAAGGGCTTAAATAATAAAGTAGATTTTGGTGAGTCATCAGAAAAAATCAACAATGGTACAGAGTGCTTTGGGGGGTGTTGAAAGTGTTGAAATAGAGGCTGGATGGGCATCTGTTAGGGATACTGTAGTAGAAGATTCCTGCAGTGAGCAACATTGGGCTAGATATTTAGGTCTCTTAATCCTTTGAAGGCCCAATCCTTACATTCTCTAATTCAATAAAGGAAAAATGGTTGGATATGTAGTTGAATCCATGGCACAGATAGTATTCTCTGAGATAAGATAACCTTTATTGTCATTTTTTTATTGTGGGCACAACAGCACACATCAAAAAATGAAATTTAGTTGCTAACAATAATGGAGCTAAGTAAGTCACTTTTGACACATTTTGGAAGTGGAATCTGTCAGGCATTTATAGCAAAAATCTCCAGAGAAATTCCCAGACACTGAACATAGTGCAGGTTAGTATTGAGGTTTGAACTCACCTAAAGGCTTTTAGATCTATGACGCAGCACAACTAGATTAAGGATCTTTACTGCATTCTAGCATGAAGCCATACAAACTAGTTGATTGCCCTCTGTTCAATTCTCTGTTGGGTTCTGCCAATATAAAATGCATGCTGTGGGGAAAGTGGACAGGGAGTTTTACTCTCTCTCTTCAAACACCAGAGCCAAGAATTACAAATACAACTGACTGGAAGGAGAAAAGAAAGTATTTAACAGAACACATAATTATGCTGTGAATTCATGGTTATTTGTGATGCATGGTGATGACCAGTTTCAAAGGTGATCAGATAAATCCACGGAGGCAGGTCTCTCAATGGCTTAGACTCTTGTTATCTCTGGGTCAGAGTTAGCATACCTTTGAATACAAGCAGACGGAGAGCAGTGGCAGTCTCATCTGCAGAGACATGTGCTTAATTGCTTTGAGAAACCAAGTGCTGATCTAGAAAAGGCCTTGATGGTTTGCAGCAAGGCTGCTGTTATGGTTTTCTTTCAAGTGAAGTCTCATTTCGCTTCAGCTCAAAGAAACAGATGGGTTCCATGGCAGTTTGAGTATTCTTCTTTTGTAACACTATCATTGTTTTATGTGCTTTAAGCAGATAGTTTGTCAACTAATAATGAGGAAACATGGAGATAAAATTTGTGACTAGAACTTGAACAAATAGAGCCTTCTTTATGCCAAGCAAAGATGATTCTGGTGATAATTTCCGGGGCACCTGCTGAAAAATATTCAAGGCCTTCTCTGTACTGTTTTGCCTTGTCTTTGTACTGTACATTTTTATGTACACAATTCTAAAAAAAGTAAAAAAAAATCAGAATGACCAAGGGTTATTTTTGTCTTTTGTTGTAGAGCAGGGGTGTCAAACTGGCAGCCCATGCGCCAGATGCATCACATGTAGGCCATGCTCACCCCAGCTCCGCAAAGGCAAAAAACGTGATACATCACATCACATGACGTGATCGAGTTTGACACCCGTGTTATAGAGCAACACTTTTTTTCAATGTTTACCAGAGTTTTCATTTTTTTGAAATTTAAAAATGCACTTTTCTCATTTGTAATTAATGACTCCCATAGAGAATGAAAATTCAAAATGTAATTATACTTTAAACATAGACTGAAATTAACAGTATAGATCAGGGGTTCTCAACCTTGGCAACTTTAAGACTTGTGGACTTCAATTCCCAGAATTTCTCAGCCAGCTTGCTGGGGAATTTTGGGAGTTGAAGTCCACAAGTCTTAAAGTTGCCAAGGTTGAGAACCCCTGGTATAGATCATGAACATTTTCATCTTCTTTATACTGCAGAAAAGTATAAAGAATTCCAGGAGTTGAAATCCACCCATCTTAAAGTTGCCAAAGTTGAGAAACATTACAGGTAATCGTCAACTTACAGCAGTTGATTTAGTGACTTTGAAGTTACAACAGCACTGAAAAAGTTGACTTATTACCCTTTTTCACACTTGCAGCATCCCCATGAAAATTCAGACGCTTATCAATTTACTCATATTTATGACAGTTGCAGTGTCCCGGGGTCATGTGATCATCTTGTGTTATCTTCTGACAAGCAAAGTCAACAGGGATGCCAGATTCACTTAATAACCATGTTAACTAACAATTGCAGTGATTCACTTAATAACTATGGCAGAAAAGTCGTAAAAAGAGGCAAAATCACTTAACAACTGTCTCACTTAGCAACAGAAATTTTATGGTCAATTGTGGTCTAAGTTGAGGACTACCTGTATTGTAGAATAGATGACAGAGTTGCAGGTCTCCCAGTTTCTAACCTCAGAACTGCGTCACCACGGCAACTCCTAGAGCCTGAGAAAGGTATAGTATTAAGATCCGGCTCTGTGACGCAGGTGGGAAGGACCCGCCTCGGCCTCAGCCAATGACAAGACAGAAGCGAGGGGGGGGGGAAGAGAGAGAGAGAGAGAGAGAGAGAACATTTCGGGGCGGAAGGCGAAGCCCAGGCGCCGTCATGCGAAGCGGGCGGAGCGGCACAAGGGCGTCCATAGTAGCGGCGCCCTCTTCTGGGTCGGAAGATTCCGAGTGGGAGGAGGAGCGCGTGGTGAGGCTGCGGGAGCGGGCTTGGCGCGATGGCCCGCGGGGTCCTGGATCCGGTGGGAAGGGCCGCAGCCGCCGCTCCAGGGAACATCGCACTAATTGGCGCGTCCCGGCCGGCCACGAACGGAAAATCACCGCCAAGATTCGAGCTAGCTTAGCCAAACGTCGCCTCCAGCAGCGCCCGGGGAGAGGACCTAGATCTGCCCCTCTGCAACCCAGAAAACGCGCAGAAGCCGACGCTAAGGTGCGGGGCTTGGCTGGCCGGTCAAACAAGCATTGTCCCGCTCTCAGAGCCTTCTCCGCTCTGGGTGCCTTACAGATGGGATAAGCCACAGTGCCTACCCTCCCCAGGCTGCACGGCTAATAGTCATGGGAATAAGGCTGCCCCGCCCAAACACCTGCAGGCATTGTATTCTTTGCGCTCCCCTCCCATTTCGGGAGCAATAGAATTGTAGAATCACTCAAGGCAAGAGCCTTATATTATCCCAGTCAAATAGTTGTCAGGTCTATTTTTGAAAAGACTCAGTGATGGAACAATGTTTGGGGCAATAATAAGGGCGCTTCGACTATATTTATAATAATAGATATGCTGCCGGAAGCTCAGTTCTCATCTTCCCTAGTACTTCTGATCTCTCTAGAACAAGATCTCCAAAATATATTTTTTTCTCTCTAGTTAATCTTTACCTGCCTTTGAGTTACAATATATTCCCCTTCAAAGGACTTATCATGTAGAGCAGAGTTTCACAACTGCAGAATTCTGGGAGCTGAAATCCAAATATTTCAAAGTCACTAAGTTGAGAAACACTGATATAGATTGTTCTTCTCCTTATGAGTTCCAGCCAGTCCTAACTCACTCTGGTGATATTAGGAAGCTGTTCCTGGATAAATGCATGTGCTCTTCAGTATTTTACAAAATATATTAGCATTGGTAAGCTCTTCCTAGTACAGTTCTGGAGATGTTTTCATTTCCTTTCTCATCTCATGATACCATCCAGTTAAAAGAGAATAGAGTCCAAATCATCCCTTGTGAACTACACTGCTGGTACAATTGGGCTTCTGGAGTACTTCATACAGTGAACCCTTTTTAAATTGGAAAACCAGCTCCTTTCCTTGGTTTCCTCCAAAGCAAATAAGGATCCTGCTGAATAAAGAAAACATCTAATTTCCATGTTTTCATGTATAGGAGTAAAATGCCCTTTGCAGATATGCCTTCTGATTCTATAATCAAAATGAAATGTTGCATTCTTCTGCTGTAGTCTTTCTCATCCCTGCTCCTTTTGGTTCTATAGATGCAGACAGTTATTTAACTGCACAGTGGATAATTCAGTCTGCCTTGAATGGGTACTCTTAATGCAGTGGTGGCGAACCTATGGCACAGGTGCCAGAGGCAGCACTCAGAGCCCTCTCTGTGGGCATGCGCACCGTCGCCCCAATCCTAGGCCTTTGTTTGGGTTTTATAAAACCATTTCGCTTTAGGTCTCCGCCGCCATGTGCAAAAAAAAAAAAGATTCAATCAATCAGTCAATTTCAACTTCTCAACGGGAAAAAAAAGATCTTGCAAAGTTGGAATTGATTGAGTGGACTTTTTAGTCCCACCCAGTCCGGCCATCCAATGGGCCACACCCAGCATAAGTGGGTGGCACCCGACGATGCATAAGTGGGTTTTAGGTTACAGTTTGGGCACTCGGTCTCTAAAAGGTTTGCCATCACTGCCTTAATGGCTTCACAAACATTTTAAGTCTCTTTCACCGAGGCAGTGAACCTTGCTTCCACAGGTCTATTGCTGCCAAAACTGGGCAAGGTAATCGGGCTGCAGATTCAAGGTACCTTATGTTTTTTGTTTTGTTTTTTCAGGTTCCAGAAACTATCACCTGCTGAGCATCTTTTCTCACAATCTCTGACTGCAGTTGCTCTGTAGCTGAAGAAACTCTCTTCAGGGTATGCTGCTGTGTACCAGAGTCTCTGTCCACTTTGGTTTCCTGTTGTATAACTTAGAAGCCATTTCTTTTCAATAACACCAAGTCTGGGCACTTTTGTTCCACTCTTTGCATTATTACATCTTTTTTCCCCACTTTTGTTATCTGTGAGACAACAGCTTCCTCAGGGGTTCCTCAGGTCTCCAGACCACATTTTGAAAATCATTGGTCTAGAAAAAAAATAGCTGTGTTTAATACACCTGAGTGAAGAACTGAATGAAAAGGAACTTGGATGAATCTGTTGCCTTTAAACTCAGTTACTCAAGTTGTTTGGAATTGGAAGAGAGACACTAATGTTGCAGTTACTTTTTCTCCTCCCCTCCCTCATTTCAGGCAAAGAAGTTTATTAAAGGCAGGGATGTCAAATGATACACTAAATGTGATGTAGCAGAAAGCAGCAAATTAATAAAAAAATATTGATTAGATGTGAGAAAAGTCAGGCAGCCTTAAAAAGGGGGGATCAAGTTTTTATAGAGCACAAAAACAGATAATCAGGATATGTCAGTGGTGGCAAACCTAAGGCATGGGTGCCAGAGGCGGCACTCAGAGGCCTCTCTGTGGGCACGTGCACTGTCACCCCAATACTAGGCCTTCAGCTGGGTTTTATAAAACTTTTTTGCTTTAGGCCTCTGCCGCCGTGTACAAAAAAAAAGGTTCAATCAATCAGTCAATTTCAACTTCTCGCAGGAAAAAAAAATCTTGCAAAGATGGAATTCATTGATTGAACTTTTTAGTCCCACTGCAGCCACGCCCACCCAATGGGCCACACTCACCCGGCACCCGACGATGCAAAAGTGGGTTTTGGTTGCAGTTTGGGCACTCAGTCTCTAAAAGGTTCGCCATCACTGGTATATGTGATACATCAGAAAACAAGTGATCAGACATTGATTACATGTGAGAATTAAACAATAGAAAACATTGATTCTAGATAACATTCTGCAAATGGTAAATTTGAGTTACATTATAGCACTTCCTTTTCCAGCCACTTTTCCAGCTTAAAACCTGCCAGTATATTCAAGGACCTCCAAAATCCGCTCCCTATAGTTTTCAGACTTGCTGAAAAGGCCATTTTTTGTACCCAAAATTATTTTGGCTAAAAGGAGAACATGGTTTCCTGAATTTCTAAAGGATGCATGGATGCCATGCTAAAATATTAATATTAAATAATTAATTTTAATTAACATTAAATATTAAAATATTAATATTAATAAAAATATTAATATCACCTTTATTAAAAACGAGATCCAGGCAGAAGAACATTGTGGCTTCAAAATCTAAGGGACTGGTTTGGACAAAACTCAGCAGCACTTTTTCGTGCGGCTGCTGATAACATGATCGCCAATGTGCAATAACGGATATGGCATAAGAAGTATTTTAGCATGGCATCCATGCCTCCTTCAGAATGATTAAAAAGCTAATAGTGAAGCCTAAAATTCTGGGTAGCATAGGTAGGCAATGAGGGAAAGAAGAGGTGGGCTGGTGCTTCCAAAACTACATATGGTATTCATTTCAGTGTATGTCTGCCATGCTGGGAAAGCAGGAAAGGGAAAAAGAAAGGCTGCAGCAGTATTTTGACTAAAACATCTGCAGCCTTCTCTGTGGATGCTCTCCAAATATGCTAAATTGCAGCTATTGCTGAAGTCTGGCACATCTGAAGAGCACCTAGGAAGAAAAAAAAATCAGGCAAGAAGTCTACAGGACCTCTAAGATTCCCTCCAATTCTGTTACACTGTGTAAGGGGTTTTGAGCAGAAGGCTAAAAAAATGGAGATGCGTCCTGGGCCTAATATTCAAATTTCCTTGAGGTCACTCTCGGGCCCCGCCCCAATCACGTGATCCAAGCGCCGATACCCTCTTCACGTTCCACAAACTCGGAGCTCTTAGGCCGAGGAGTCAGTTGCGTCATCGCGCATGTCTTTTGAGGCGAAGCGGCTTCGGTGACCTTGGGCCCGGAGGAAGTGGTACTCGGGACGGAAGTGAAAAAAAGAAACATCGCAAAACGCGGAGGACGCCTCGGTGAGGAGGGGACAAGAGAGCTACCGTCGATCAGGAGAAGAAGCAGCGAAAGGAAGGTTGAACTTATCCTTGATCACCATGCCGAGGGGGAGCCGAAGCCGAACGTCCCGGATGGCGCCACCCGCCAGGTGAGAGGTAGCATGCAGCCAGAGGGACCGAAGCCGGGCTGCAAAATCCGGACACGAATGGAGGGCAGCCGTGAGAATGTGGTGGACCCTTAAACGGGCCTGGGGAGGGGGCGGTTTTGGATGGGAGTGCGTTGAAAGACCGTTGAGAGTAGCTGGGTGTTGTTAATTTGCCTTGTCACGGCTGAGGGGGTCACGTGATCCGCGGCGGCGGCGGCGACTCGTCAGGTAGAGAAGATTAGAAGGCCGTTTGAGAGGGCTGGAGGAGTGGGAGGCGCATCCTTGGAGGTTGGGCGGATGAGAGGCAGAGGAAAGAGAACATGGCGGGCGGAATTTAAAAAAGAAAGGATGCCGATCGCACGAGGGAGTTTTTATTTATTAGATTTTTATCCCGCCTTTTTAAATACAATTTATCGCGGCAAACATTGTCTACTATTAAAATCATTTATGAATTTTTTTATGCCGCCCATCTCGCGATTCATACTTAATCCTGCTGCCTCATATTTTCCCCACAACAACCCTGAGGGGCGGCCTGGGCTGAGAGAGATTGACTGGCCCAAAGTCACCCAGATGGCTTTTGTGTCTAAAGGAGGCCTAGAAAACTCGCAGTCTGCTGATTTCTAGCCAAGCACGTTCATCACTACACCAAACTGACTCACTTTCACGTAGTTCAAGGCAACAAACATGCCTCTCTTCACTTCAGTGCTGCCACACAGCAAACCTGTGGGGTAGGTTGGTTGACCCACACTTACTGAGTTTAGGATTGAGGGCTGAAAGCGGACTCGAATTTATTTGATTGGGGCACATGGTATGCAATAGGAATAGTTGGTCAAGAGGCGTGAAACGAAACCAAAATCCTAGGCATAGTTAAAAGGAAGTGGTGGGCTGCAAGATGGAATAATTCCATAGATGGGTATAGAACGGAATTGGAACATGTAAATGAGGACTCAACCATCCAGGCCAAAAGTATCTAAAAAGGTTAAATCGTGGCAATTGGACCAAAGTTTATTAAAACTGAAACATTTCATTATTCATCCAAGTAACTTCTTCAGTCAAAATGAAAATTTTGGATAGGTAGAGAGTCAGGTAGAGGGTCAGAGTGTTGTTGGAATGAACCAACTCGCTATACAGACTTCAGGAGATTTCTCCCCAAAATGAAAACCAACTTGTAAATGAAGTCTCAATCACCCAGGCCAAAAGTATCTAAAAAGGTTAAATCATGGAAACATAGAATTGGAAGATACTGGAAAAATAATTTAGTCCAACCTGCTGCAGTGTGCAGAAAAACCAATTACCCTTGAGTTGTGGATAGCCAGTCTGTTTTTAACCAGATGGATGTCCCATAAATTCCAAGAGTAGATTGTTCCAGCATTGTACAGGTCTTATCATCAAAATGCTTTTTTCCCGATGTTTAAACATATCAAGATAGTTAAATCCAATATTTTTATTCTTGTTTCTGTCATAATAGAAAAGAGTCTGTCTTTTAAATAAAACTGTCTTTATAGCAGCCCTTTTATGTAATTGACCATTGATATGTCTCCTGTTGGTCATCTTTGGTCCAGACTGAATCTCTGCCTGACCTTAGAGCAGGGGTTCCCAACCCCCAGTCCGTGGACCAGTGCCAGGCCACAGCATGCCAGAAACCAGAACGCACAAATAAGCAAAGCCCCATCCATGGCATGCAGGCAGCACACAAAACCATGTAACCTCCGGTCTAGAAAAACCTTTCTCCACGGAACTGGTCCCTGGTGCCCAAAAGATTGGGGACCTCTGCCTTAGAGAACATGATCTCAAATCCTCATTTAATTTTTGTTACCTCTAAACCTCTTCTAATCCATCAATAGTCCTTTTGGAGTTAGGATGTCCAAAACTGTACAGATAGAATTTATGCTTAAACATTCTAGTCAAGTCTGAAGTCTTAGTGCTATAGGCTTATCCTGGGGAAGCACAGTCTGTTCTGCACTGGATTATATGTGTCAAATGTCTTCAAAAGCAACAGTTGCTGGCTTCCGCGTTTTATAAAAATCACAATTATAAATGCAAATTATAATGCAGTTGTAAATTGTAATATACATTGTGCTTTAAATTGTGTCTTCCTACTTTCTATATATGATTCAGAGTGATTTCTGTAGGGACAATCAAAACCTGTTAAATATAGGTTTCATTTTCTATCATTTTTCCCCATTAAACAAGTTTTAAAAGATGGACAAAATGACCATCAGCTAGTTTTGCCAAACACAGCCATATCTGTGTTTTTTATGTCTTCTGGGCAGTACAGATTAGATAAGCTCTATGTGAATATTTAACTTATCTAGCAGTGTCACAGCTTTGTGATTCGTTATGTTGACAATTCAGTTAAACATTACAGTAGGGAAAATCAGTGTTCCTTGTCTTTGAAAAGAAGAAAATCAGATTGCTCCAAAGAGTCATCTCTAACCTTATACTGTGAACAAGAGCTCCTCATCTTACCTATGATAAATTTGTCCCCTTTAGTATTTTAGAGTGCCATAGGATGGTTCAGACAGCATGTCTGAAAACTTTATGTTCTCCAGGGACAGGCACATTGTATGACTGATACAAGTTGATTCATCTGAATATAAGAGTAACAATGTAACAGACATTATATTGAAACTTAAGTATTTTCATCTGCTCAGGCTTCTTGAGAGAAAAAGCCAAAGCGTGAACAAAACAGACATAAATATTGCTGTTTATACTGCTTGAGTGTCTCTTATATGTTGTAATGGTGCAAGACACTAAGATACAGCAGGTATTATTTGCTGTCTCGATTATATACTTATCTGTTGAGAAAGTCTGTGAGAATGTGGTTGGCACTGAAAAAATAATTCCCAATTTCAACTGGAATTTCATTGCATTGTTTCCAAATTTACTATACTGGCTCTGTGTTCTCAGAAAGTCTCATGTCAAAGCATTAGCAAACCATAGATGTGCTCCATCTTGTCCTTTTAGGCTGTATTCTCTGAAACATGACCTTTCTCAGCCCAGTTTATCTCATAGGGTGGTTGCTGTAGGGGAAAATAGCGAAGAGTGGTAAGTACAGGTATCCTCAACTTACAACCACAATTGAGCGCAAAATTTCTTTTGCTAAGCAAAACAGTTTTAAGTAAGTTTTGCATCAAGACTTTTTTTGCTACAGTTGTTAAACGAATCGCTGCAGTTAAGTGAATCATGCAGTCACTTGATCATGTGACCACATGGCTGCTGCAATGGTCATTAGTGTGAAAAACATTTTCAGTGCCATTGTAACTTCAGTCACTAAATGAATGGTTGTAAGTCAAGGACTACCCGTATGCCTCTTTAGCTCCTGAATGAAAAGTGGAATATAATTAAAATAATAATAATAAATAGGTTGAAATGTGGCAGCAGTTCATGAAAACATACAAGAGATACAATGAGGGAAAAAATTATTTGATCCCCTGCTGTTTTTGTACGTTTGCCTAGTGACAAGGAAATGATCAGTCTATAATTTTAATGATAGGTTCATTTTAACAGTGAGAGACAAAATAACAAAAAAATCCAGGAAAACACATTTCAAAAAAGTTATAAATTGATTTGCATTTTTAATGAGTGAAATAAGGATTTGATCCCCTATCAGCAAGATTTCTGGCTTCCAGGTGTTTTTTATACAGGTAATGAGCTGAGATTAGGAGCACTCTCTTAAAGGGAGTGTCCACAGAAGCAATCAATCAATCAGATTCCAAACTCTCCACCATGGCCAAGACCAAAGAGCTGCCCAAGGATGTCAGAGACAAGATTGTAGACCTACACAAGGCTGGAATGGGCTACAAGACTATTGCCAAGCAGCTTGTTGAGAAGGTGACAACAGTTGGTATGATTATTTGCAAATGGAAGAAACACAAAATAACTGTCAGTCTCCCTCGGTCTGGGGCTCCATGCATGGAGTTTCAATGATCATAAGAACGGTGAGGAATCAGCCCAGAACTACATGTGAGGATCTTGTCAATGATCTCAAGGCAGCTGGGACCATAGTCACCAAGAAAACAATTGGTAACACGCTACGCCGTGAAGGACTGAAATCCTGCAGCACCCGCAAGGTCCCTCTGCTCAAGAAAGCACATGTACTGGCCCATCTGAAGTTTGCCAGTGAACATCTGAATGATGCAGAGGAGAACTGGGTGAAAGTTGTCAGATATCTGAAACCAAAATCAAGCTCTTTGGCATCAACTCAGCTTGCCATGTTTGGAGGAGGAGGAATGCTGCCTATGACCCCAAGAACACCATCCCCACTGTCAAACATGGAGGTGGAAGCATTATGCTTTGGGGGTGTTTTTCTGCTAAGGGGACAGGACAACTTCACCACATCAAACGGAAGATGGACAGGGCCATGTACTGTCAAATCTTCCTTCCCTCAGCCAGAACATTGATGGGTATTCCAGCATGGCAATGACCCAAAACACACGGCCAAGGCAACAAAGGAGTGGCTCAAGAAGAAGCACCTTAAGGTCCTTGAGTAGCCTAGCCAATTTTCAGACCTTAATCCCATAGAAAATCTGTGGAGGGAGCTGAAGGTTTGATTTGCCAAACGTCAGCCTCAAAACCTTAATGACTTAGAGAGGATCTGCAAAGAGGAGTGGAATAAAATCCCTCCTGAGATGTGTGCAAACCTGGTGGCCAATTACAAAAAACCTCTGATCTCTGATTGACAACAAGGGTTTTGCCACCAAGTACTAAGTCATGTTTTGTGAAGGGGTCAAATATTTATTTCACTCATTAAAATGCAAATAGATTTATAACTTTTTTGAAATGTGTTTTTCTGGATTTTTTTATTGTTATTCTATCTCTCACTGTTAAAATAAACCTACCATTAAAATTATAGACTGATCATTTCCTTGTCAGTGGGCAAACGTACAAAATCAACAGAGGATCAAATAATTTTTCCCCTCACTGTATTGCAGAGAGATATCTTCAGTAATCTTCAAATGTAAAAGAAGTTGGCATTTGGAATTATACAGTATGTGAATTTTAATTATTTTCCTCCTTTCTTTTCATAGCCGTGCACCAATGCGATCAGCTCCAACTATGGCTGCGCGTGCTCCTGTCCCAGCTCCAGCCCCTGCTTCAGCAGTGGGTTCGCCTGCCCCTAGGCAGCCTGGCCTGATGGCCCAGATGGCCACCACAGCTGCAGGTGTTGCTGTAGGTTCTGCTGTGGGCCATACTCTAGGACATGCCATGACTGGGGGCTTTGGGGGTGGAAGCTCTGAAGCTGCAAAACCTGACATCACTTACCAGGTAAAAGAAATTATTCCTTTTTTGAAATGTATACTTGTCAAGTAAGATTGTGAACTGTAGAGATCCTTTTGGTTAATAAATAGGGAAAACAAAGAGGGGAAGGCATGTGCTCTAAAAATGATATTTTAACATGAAGTGCTACTCTTTTTTGAAGAGTATATTTCTTCAAAGTGTTCCACAGGACAAACTATCTATTATCTTTTTTAGGCTGCTGCTATTAGCATAATTGTATTAAATATCATGGAATGCTTGAGATATTTAGTTGAAGAAACTGGGGAACAAAGCCTGCTGATTAGGAAAGGAGTTGTATGAAATTGTTAGCAGGCCTGAGAATGTTCCTCATTGTTGCAGTTTGTAACAAGAAGAGGTCCTATTGGGCTTCCTTATCAGGATCTGTTGTTCTCTCCCTTACCCTCTTCCAATTCTCAGTCTCATTGCTTGCATTTCCTCCTTAGGAGCCTCAGCCAGCAGAGCCTGCTATGCAGCAGTCCCAATACACACCTTGCCAGTATGAGATGAAGCAGTTCTTGGAGTGTGCTCAGAACCAGAGTGATTTGAAACTCTGTGAAGGGTTCAGTGAGGTGCTGAAGCAATGCCGATTTGCAAATGGTATGTAGCTTCCGTGGCTTTCTCTGGAAATTGGGAGTAGGCTTCTTTTCGAAGCATGAGAAGGAGGACAACTCGTTTAGGCACTGCTATGAATCCTTCCTGGGGGGCTTTTAAGGGTGATTATTACAATGTTAGGAAAACATTTACTTTTTTTAACTTAAGTCATACAGCACGTTAAACATTGCTTACTTACTAAAAGAGACAGTGATAGTATGGACAAAGAACTTTGGATATTCTATAGAATTAGAAGACTGGTAAAAACTGTGGGATAAAAATATCAAACTTACTAAAGCAGTAACATACAAAGAAAACCTATATAAAATGTTTTATAGATGGCATATGACACCAGTTCGCTTAGCGAAAATGTTTAAAAATTTATTGGATACGTGTTGGAAATGTAAACAAAAACCGGGTACTTATTATCATGCCTGGTGGACATGTTCTATTGCAAAAAAATATTGGTCTAAAATTCAACGATGGTTAGAAAAGATGATGAAAATCCAGATAGAATTTAAACCGGAACTGTTCCTGTTAGGTATATTAAGACCTAACTATGGCAAAGAAAATGATTATTTGATATGACATGTATTAACAGCTGCAAGAATAGTATTTGCCCAATTTTGGAAAAATGAAAACTTACCATCAGACCAGATTATAATTTTGAAAATCCTAGATTGTGCAGAAATGGACAGATTAATGTTAGAGATGAAGGAGAAAGAAGATTCAATCTTCTATAAAACCTGGGGAAAATGTTATCAGTGGGTTGAAATACGTTAGAATAAAAAGAGATTTTAGAGCTTTATTATATTAAGTATTAAGGTTGATGATTGGAAATAGTTGTTATGCTATCAACTATGTTAATTATTTTAAAGGAATATTAGTGTTTTACCAAATGTCAGTTGTAACTATACCGATTTATTCTTATAAATGTCTAGTATTATATAAACAATAATACTCAATATGAAGACCCGGACGACAGCTTGTTCGCTGAATTACGTATTTACTGTAGTTATCCACACCCTGTCCCCTTTATCCCAATTTTCCTGTACCCGCACTGACCCCACCTTTTCCCTACCCATATAAAATCTAATAAAATATATTTTAAAAAAAACATTGCTTACGTACAACAGTGATAATTGAACTCCGTTATTCCAGATAGAATGACAATTTAAAACTGATTTCTAATTGCATATCAGTGTATCTTGAAAACTTAAGGTTTTCATTCTTCGTGTGCCTTCTGGCAAGGTGTTAATTCCAGCTTTATCAGATATTCCTGACATAGTGCTTAATCTAAAAATGAGCTTTATGAGAAGATGCATTTTGAAGATACCCAGTTATTGGTAGTAGTCTAGCGTTAGCTATCTGTTGAGCTCATTGTATGCTGATGAAATGCAAGTACATAATGCATTAAAGTAAAGTCATATCTGTGTTTGATCAAGATAGTAGGTCACATGAATAAACAATTTGGAAAAATATGTACTAAAAATCTTCCAGTAGAATTTAGTATCCAGCAGCCCACTTCTACTAGCTCAATCTTAGAATTCTGATGAAAGAATTAAAAATTATGTTGGCTTGGTGTAAAAAGTGGAGGAAAAATGGGAAGTGACCATGATAGTACTTAAATGTGATAAGGAAAGGTCAGGGAACTTAAATGTCATTTTCTGGATCCTGCAGTCCATTTTTTTATGTATTGATACTTATATATATGTTTTATTTTTTTTCCTTCAAATCCACAGGCTTAGCTTAATTAAACTCTGGAGGATCAAATCTAGCTCCATCACTGAGATCGATTGCCAGTAAAATTTTCTTTTAACGTCTAAAAGCTCTCCAACTTGTCTTTGTTTATAATTCGCTCTCCATCTGACAAGAAAGCATGAAGTTTGCAGCAAGAAGAATTGTGGCAATATGTTCTTGTGGTTGGGAAAGTGGAATGATCATCCAATTTTAGGATTACTTCACTTGTGTTATTTCAGATTGTGATTGTGTATGATCCTTAGAATAAAAAATGACTATTCTGAAAAAGAGGTTTTAAATTGCCTGTCAGTCTTTAATAAATAACGATGACAGGAAACACAGGAGGAATGGGATACATCACTTCATCTGTAACAAATAAGAATTTGTTTCCTTAATTTGTTGTTAAAAATGCAAAATACAATAAAATACTGCATCTACTAACATTTTTCCTGGACAATTGGGCCGAATCCACATTTTGCAACTTGGGGAGGAAGGATTATTTAGTTCTGAGGCTGATCACCAATGGACAGTTAACAAGAGTTAAAACAATTTAAGAAAAGAAAAACAGGTCTGTCTTGAGGAAGTGCTACTATCCAGATCCAAAATAGAAAAAACTAAATCATGGGGGAGAGGAGGTCAACCCAGGCACCATACCAACTTTAATGTCAAGTATCAAGAAGAGATGTTCTTCCCCCTCCCCATCATCTGCTAAACAAGCTGCAAAATATTAATATTTCTATAATATTTCCACAGATATCACCAAGGTATCATAACATTCAGCATTGATCTCCAAGATTCACCTTGAGCAAATAAAATTTTTCAGGAACTTTCATGGTGGAAGCAATACATACATTCAGTTGCAATTCTGAAAAAACAAGGCATTTCAAGTGACTTTTCAAGTCTCACTGCATGAATTCAGTACACCCAGACCCAGTCATAGCAATTAATATAGTACCTGAATTTGTATAAAGGTTACACCTGCACAGGACACATTCTTCCTTTCAACCTCCCAAACTGACTGCTGGGAAGTTCTGGGAACTGAAGGCTATATCTGAAAAGTGCAGTAAGGAAAATGGCAATAAATAATTGACTTTGGGATACTAATCCAAAATTTGGCCTTATGTAAAATAATAGGCAACAGCATCAAGATGAATTAGAAATATCTTTTTTTAAACTGAATTTGCTTGATTGTCAAAAAAGGTTAACCGTAATCACAATCCTAATATTATATTCCAAAATGAACAGTTATAATGGCCCCTCAAAAGCATTAAATAAAGTAAAAACACATCTACAGTATTTCTGTCCATAATTTTGGGTTGCATATAAATTCCAGTGATAGGCTTAGGGGGAACAAAACTGGGTAGCTGCATCTTAATACTTTATTGAAACTGCCTGTTAATCCAGAAAAAAGGTAAATTGGGAATAAGAAGTATTCTGGGGACTAAAACAATGACCAGAAGAGTCCTCATTAGTTTGCCTTTTGTTAAAGTGTGTGAACAGTGATAACCTACCATAGATAAATTCTGTTGTCTTTCAGTATGTCTCATTAAATGCCAGTGATTCAAAACAATACCTTTGACACAAGAGACCACATGTTCCACCTATTTTTATGTAATGAAGCAACCACCTCTTCATTAATTCACTTCTATAATGCCTTCTCATCTAAATATAATTCCCTGAGAAAACATTGGCCTCAGGTGTATGCTAAAGTATACTGATAGTTCATGTTTTAATTTTAGAAGTGGGTAAATCAGTATTTTTCAAACTTGGCAATTTTAAGATGTGTAGAGTTTAATTCCCAGCTTGCTGGGAGAATTCTGAGAGGTGAAGTCCACACATTTTAAAGTTGCCAAGTTTGAAAAATTAGAAAAACTTTTTTTTCAAATATTAGATAATTTACTATGTAAATTCATAGATCTAATTTGTAAGCCAGAGCATATAGAAATAACATCTGTTAGAGACCTATGATTCATAAACAACAGTCAGCTACTCAATTCATCTTTGGGCCCTCAGTAAACCTTACAGTGGTCAAAAATTTAAATTTTTGTACATATATCAAATCATAATTATTGCATTACAATACTTTTATGAAGCAGTGATCTAACAAAATATGGGGAAGACAGAAGGTTGGATTATCTTTACACACTTAAGTTTTCCTTGGAATTGTCAATAATATCCCTGTTTGCCAATCTAAATTTTGCTGAATGATGTGCAGAAAAAATTAAATTTTATGAGTTATGTAAACAGGTAGTCCTTGACTTACGACTGCAATGAAGCCCAAAATTTCTGTTGTTAAGTGAGACATTTATTAAGTGAATTTTTCCTTTAAGATGTATGGACTTCAACTCTCAGAATGAAGAAGTTGCCAAGTTTGAAAAAATACCGAACCAACTCTAAATGAAAATGTTTTGGAGGGTGTTTGTGCCCTCTCCCCTGCATCAGCAAGGCAAAGTTGCCTATAAAACTCTGCTGTGAAACAGCTGAGGGCATAGGGCAGGAGGTGTCTGTGTGTGTGGCAGGAAAGCAGTCAGAAAGGGATGCTTTTCTCCTAACAGTATTCACAGGGAGTAGGAGTAGGAATAGTAAGAGTAGCAGTGGGGAAGAGTGAGCAGTGGGTAATAGTACCAGAATATGTGAACGCTTGTGTGTGTTGTTTAAGAATCTGGGAAGTTGGCTCTTTTGTGTCTTGAAACCACCACCACCCCCCAATTGGATATACAGGTAGTCCTTGACTTATCACCACAACTGAACCCCAAATTTCTGTTGTTCAGACATTTGTAAAGTGAGCGTTGCCCCATTTTACGATCTTTTTTGCCACAATTGTTAAGTGAATCACTGCTGTTGCTAAGTTGGTAACGGTTGTTAAGTGAATCTGGCTTCCCCATTGACTTTGCTTGTCTGAAGGTCGCAAAAGTTGATTACAGGACCTTGGGACACAGCAACGGTCATAAGTATGAACCAGTTGCCAAGCATTTGAATTTTGATTACGTGATCACGGGGATTCTGCAAAGATCGTAACTTTGAAAAGTCATAAGTTGCATTTTTCAGTGCCATTGTAACTTTGAACAGTCACTAAATGAACTGTTGTAAGTCAAGGACTCCCTATAATTTATAATATCTGTGATAGTCTTTGCTTTTTTTTTAATTAAGAATTTAAATATGCCAGTAGGGCCAACTGCATTCTCAGCCATCCCCAAATATGCCCTCTTAAGATACAGAGCTACTAAAAAACAAAAATCAGTCCTGTTGCGCTTCACGTGTCCTACCCTGTGGAATCACATTATGCATGCATTCCAAATTTTGTTCCTGGTTCTTGTTTCCCTGGAGAAGGAATCCCTGTTTGTCCTTTCATTCATGGGAGCTGTTGGTTGTTGAAGAATTCCTTCACCTCAAAGAGGGTCACTCCAACCTAAGCAGAGAGGGAGCTGAGCATGCAAAGTGGAGGACTTGGAATAATTCTCGAGTTGCACTGCGATTTTTATTTTTGGCAGTGCAGTCGCCACAGTGTGAGTGATCCACAACAAATTAAAAGAGAACGTGAGACGCTGCTATGTGGTTTAATTACTGGCCGTCAAACAACACTGGGAATTCTTTCTCAAGGTGGGCTTTGGGATTTGATCTGCTGGGTTACTCTTGGTTAGAAGACGTTGACTGTGCAAATGACGGTTAAGGTAAGTAATCATGTCTTTTATCAAGAAATTGGTTTTCTTTAATTAACTAGTTAAATTATGCAACTCTGTAAGTGTATTAGTTGATTTGGAGATATGTGCAGGGCAATAAGGCTGAGTTTGAGTTTTGGTTTAGCACTATATTAAATATAAGGGTAGAACCCATAGAAAAAGGTAGCATTTTCTATTCCCAGACTATTAGAATGTGTCTTCGAGGCTTTTAGAATGGAAGACAATAATTTTGATCTTATGGTTTGCTTTCCAGGAAAGCTTTGCTTTGAAATTGCACAGTTAGCAATCAGAAAGGAGAAAATATTTGGGGTATGCTTCATACTAATTTATACACACTATGCTACATCTGAACTGAATTATTGTTCAGATCTAGACTACATTTGTACTTTATTTGAAACAATAGCTCTTAAATAATAATTAAAGTATGTCATGATTCCAAGGGGATCCATATATAAAACCAGCTTCCGGTTATATATACAGTATACAATGTATAAGGAAATTGCTTTTAGTTCAAGAGAACATCGAAATTTAGCCTTATTCTTAACCATCTGTCTTGGCTCTCCTTCTATGAGCATGGAGAAATTAGATTATGGCAGGTCAACATTTCCTACAATGAATCCTCATTATTTGTGATGTGTTTCCAATTTAGACACTTGTTCCAGTTTTTTAAAAAATCTTATAAAGCAGTGTAAGTAATTTTTTTTATTTATCTAAGGAAACTGTAAATTTATAACTAATCTGTGTACATGTATGAAACACAATTGAACAAAAATAACAAAATAACGTAAGAAAAAAATAACTACAGTCGTATCTGTATTCATAATCAGTAGAATGGGTTTAATTGCCATTACTTCAGGAGAAAAATGCCAGATGTTTCAGTTATACGAAAGACTAATGGGGTCAGGACCATCAAATCTTGAGGGGGGGGAGTTAAAACTGAAGAGCAAACATAACACTAGCTGACATATTTTAATGACAGAAGAAAGATTAATATCTTGGATAGCTTTGTAGGCAAGAAAAACCAAATGTACAGGTATAGTATAGGTGGTACCTTGCTCAATAGTAGCAACTGTGAGAGGGATCTTGGAGTCTTAGTGGACAAGCCAACAGTGTGCTGCAGCTACCAAAAAAGCCAACACAGTGCTAGGCTGCATTAACAGAGGGATGGAATCAAGATCACGTGAAGTATTAATACCACTTTACAATGCCTTGGTAAGGCCACACTTGGAATACTGCATCCAGTTTTGGTCACCACGATGTAAAAAAGATGTTGAGACTTTAGAACAAATACAGAGAAGAGCAACAAAGATGATTAGAGGACTGGAGGCTAAAACATATAAGCTACGGTGGAATTGGGTTTGTCTAGTTTAATGAAGAGAAGGACGAGGGGGACATGATAGCAGTGTTCCAATATCTCAGGGGCTGCCACAAAGAAGAGGGAGTCAAGCTATTCTCCAAAGTACCTGAAGGCAGGACAAGAAGCAATGGATGGAAACTAACCAAAGAAAGAAGCAACCTAGAACTAAGAAGAAATTTTCTGATAGAACAATTAATCAGTGGAACAACCTACCTCCAGAAGCTGTGAATGCTCCAACACTGGAAGCTTTTAAGAAGAGACTGGACAGCCATTTGTTTGAAATGGTATAGGGTTTCCTACCTGAGCAGGGGGACCTTCCAACTTTGTTATTGTTATTATTTGAGACATGACAGAAGCCAGTCAGGAAAATAGAAAGAGTTCTTCCCTATGTCCAAGTTAAATATGCATTTTAATTTTGCAAAAGTGTTTTTAGTATTTTTAAAAGCAACACCAACAATGGTTGACAGGCATAAAGGTATTTGCTGGGGATGAGGTGAAAACAATACTATGAAGATGAAGTGGAAAATAAAGATAAATTGGTACCATGGCAAGATGCAAGAGAGGGAAGGCTCAAATAGGTCAGGACAACTGAAAATGAATCAATTTTCTCAAGGCTGAATTAGTCATTTCAGTGCCAGTGTTCATACAGATGCCTAAACCTGAAGTTTATGAGTCAGGGTTTATTGATCAAATCACAGCAGCCTAGTACAGTACATAAATCCTGCTAAGCCACAATGCCTAGGTTCTGCCATCACACTTACCAAAAAAATAAATAGCAAACTACATTTTAGTTAAGTGAAATGTATGAATCCATCAGTTGCTACATTTTCTTAAAGTATTTTTGATTGTAATTATTTTGACCAAGACTGAGTGAATCATGATTTATTCAGTTAACCCCATATATGGATTTACATGGCATAAAGAAGCTGGTAAAGCAGGAATTAAAACAAGGAGTCCAGAATTTGAAAAGGAGAAAAAAAAACCACTTAAAGTTTAGAACCAAGGAAGAGAAAGGAAGCTAACTTGATTTCTGTGTTTTGCAATAAGCAAACCTTCTGCATAAATAGTGTTCTTTTTGGCCTGCAATAAATCAATTTATCTACTCGTACTCTTCCCTTAACTAGTTCATGTGAGACTGAATTTGTGGAATTAAAGGGTTACTCTCATGTCTCTGTGAAGTCTGAGAAATGGGTTTAGTTAACATATATTCTAAATAGGTTTTCGGTCTAAAAATATTCTGACAGTCATTTCTATAACTTTGCATATCACCATAAAACAGTATTTCTCAGCAACTTTAAGACATGTGGACTTCAGTTCCCAGAATTGAATGCTGGCTGGAGAAATCTGAGAGTTGAAGTCCATATATTTTAAAACTGCTGAGGTTGAGAAACACTGTCTTTCTAGAATTGCACAAAGGGGCTAACCCTTACAGAATATTTATCATGATCAACATGGTATGAAATTCTTCTCTCCCTTCCTTGCTGTAATTATAAATAGGAGAAAGATTATTTGAGGTTTTTTTCCTGTTTCTGTTGTTGCAGCATTTTGTCATCTTAGAATAATCTTTTGGAAGGCTCCTAAAAAGAAGACCAAAATGACCAAAACTGAAGAACTGCCAGATAACCATACTTCTGAAGAGTTTTATGAAAAATATGAACCTAAGGAAATTTTAGGAAGGTAAATATTTGAAAGTTGGTGCTGTCATAATAGGTAATTTGCTATGTGACCGTCAAAACAAAAAATGCATTTATTCCTTTAACCAACATTTTAGGAAGCAATGTAAGTTTCAATACAATCAATTCAGAACATAGCAAATTAATCTGGATGTATTTCAAATAATTTAGTTACAAGAATAGATAACGGAAAATAATTAAATTTGAAACTTCAGTCCCTGAAAATGGACGGTAGGTATAGTCAAAGCATTTGTAAATATTGGAGAAAATTACTGTATTTTAAACTTTTCATAAACACGGCAGCGGAAACAGCTGGATATAGTTTTTCCTCAGAGGAGACTTCTAGAGTACCATTGAACAGAAAATCTGAAAATAGTTTGCCTACAATAGTTTGGTACCTTCCAGATGTGGTAGATCAGGGCTTTTCAACCTTTTCACCCATTGTACCACTTTTAGGATATGGCAACATCAATAAAGTACAGGTAGTCCTCGACTTACAACAGTTTGCTTAGTGACTCATAGAAGATACAATGGCACTGAAAAAAGTGCCACAGCCGAGCAAAACACCTGCCTGCCCACCCGGCAGCGCTCTTCCTCCTGTCGGAGGTTTTCATTGTGAACATTTCTGTTGAGGATTGGCAGTTGTGGTGGGGTGGGGGGGGGTGTTTGGTTTTTATTCCCCCCATCTGCTGGTGGTTGCAGCAGGTTTTGGTCACTTCACATGACCCTGGGACACTGTGACTGTCATAAATATGAATCAGTTGCCAAGCATCTGAATATAAATCACAAGACCCGGAGATGCTGCCACATTCCAGCTGATTGGTGCTTCTTCTGGGCTCAGCAGAAGCACCAGGATCAACGCCAAGCTCCACTTGGAGCCTGGCGCTGATCCTGGTGCTTCCACTGAGCCCTGACAGCCCCGAAAAAGTGCCGATCAGCTGGAAAGTGGCATTGATCCTGGTGCTTCCGCTGAGCCCTGACAGCCCTGCAGCTCCAGCCATCTCTCGCTCAGGCTTGTGCAGTGCTGCCACCGGTTTAGCTCATTCCCCTCCTCCACTACTTTTCTAGGATGGTCGTGTACCACCTGACAGGTGCCAATGTACCATAGGTGCTACCCATACCACTGGTTGAAAAGCCCTGTGGTAGATAATAATTCCTATAATCTAGATGTTATTTGCTTTTGAGCAGCCTATACTTTACACATGAAGTTGGCAGTCTCCCTGACTGTTCCCTGATACTGGACTCAAAGGTAAACTGCCATTGAACAAGGAGTTTCTACCCATCGCTCAAGGCCTAATGTTGTTGGTATTTTTTCATCCTTTGGTCCACTTTTAAATCAATCTAATATAATGACCATTGCATTTTGTACCTGTAAATTTCATTAAAGTTTTTTTGTTCTGTTGCAAATCTTCTGCCAACATATGCACCCACATTTTAGTATTTCTGAGAAAAGATCCATTTTTCTTCCCTTCTGCACTCAGATGATGTATAAATAAGGTAAAATACATTTAATTGATTTCATCTCAGCTGCAGATTTCAATATCTGTTTAACAAACTCTTTTACTAAATTTCCTGAGATAATTTTTTGGGTTGAGAGGCATTCTTAAAGAATAGGAAATGGACAGTTCTTCCATGTAGCCTCCTCATTTGTAATTTTACACACACACACACACACATTCAGAGAGAGAGAGAGAGACAGAGAAACAGATGAAAAACTATTTTTACCTTTAATATACACAATATACAGCCACACAATCAGCAAGGGATGGTCTGTTTTCCATTTCATGGGCTCTGTGAAATAATTTAATTTTTATCCTCTTTTATTCTGCAGTCCTGCTTCTGTTTAGAAGCATTTCATAGCCTGAATATTGCCTATTCAGAAAAAATAAATCAGAAGTCTGGTGCCTCTTTTCAGGCTAACATATTTTATTTAAATTTATTTAAATAAATTTAAGTGATTGATATCATGAATGTGCCATGATTACAGGACTGTTTTGGTGTTGACTGAAAAAAGTAAAGCCAATTCAGGAAAAAAAGTTATTTTAATCTAAATGGTAAAGGTTTAGGAAATGATAGGCTAGTTGTTTGGAGAGCTTTATAGAAAGGAATAAATTATTAGTTCTCCAAGGGAATAATGAAATGTTATACTTCACAGTCCACGAATAAGTTCCAAAGGAACATCCCTTTACATAAGAACTCTTTTCTAGTATAAAATATTCCTTCCATCAATAGAATACAGTTGAAGATCACACTATTTTGAACAATTTTGGCTTCAACAAAATGATTGGCTTCAACTCTCAACAATGTCCATATCCTCAATTATTATCTCTAAATGTGCTGTTAATCTAGACTCTGACTATCCAGCTGTGTGGACATAAAAATGGTGCACAGTAATACTATAACATAAAAAATGGTGGCATGGAGTGGAATAACTTAATTTCACCCTACAGCTTTCACATTCCCATGAAGATCTTTTGCTATTCTACGAAGAAAATACCTACAAGCATTTGTGATATGGCAGCATTTCCAATAACTGCCAATTTTTAATAAATCCATTTAGCCTTGCCATTCCTCTTTTCACGTTGAACATGAGGGAATAACAAAGGGGTAACACAGCCTTTTAGAGACCTGTGTTTGTGTGTGGGTTTGATTCTTTCCCTCTCTCTAATTCTCCCTCTTTCTTCCTAAGATTTCTTTTATGCGTAATGTCTTTTCAGAGGAGTAAGCAGTGTTGTCCGCAGATGCATTCATAAAGTCACTCGACAAGACTACGCTGTTAAAATTATAGACATCACAGCTGGAAATCTCTCTCCACAAGAAGTTCAGGAGCTGAGAGAAGCCACTCTAAAAGAAATCAATATCCTCCAGAAAGTGTCTGGACATCCTAACATTAGTAAGTTAGATTTTGCTTCCAGATCATCCTAATTATACCATATCAATAAACCAGTGAAGATAAATACAATGGAATTACTATTGGCTGGGTTTGCATGACATGCATAACCACCTCCTTCTTGCAAACGGTGATTATGTGCTATGCAGAATATAGAACATATGTTCCATTGGCTGGAAGGAACCTTTGAGATCTTCTATTCCAGGGGTAGGAAACCTTGGCTCTTTTATGACTCGTGGACTTCAACTCCCAGAATTCCTGAGCCAGCCATGCTGAGGGGAAGGGAGAGGTTTCCAAGCTGAGCCATGCTGGCTCAGGAATTCTGGGAGTTGAAATCCATGAGTCATAAAAGAGCCAAGGTTGCCTACCCCATTCTAGTCCAACCCCTGCTCAAGCAGGAGACTGTCAGAATTGCCACTTCTCTATCAGTCTGCCAGGAACCCTGGGGAGAGGCTGGAAGGGAGAGCAAGGCATGGAGGGAAAGTGAAACTGAACTGTGAGAACAGCTCTCTGTGAGAACCAATGACGTTTCCAAGGTCGTTTTCCTGGGAGCAGAATGCCAACACGTAGAGTGACTGTTTCCAAAACATCTCTTTTAAAATTGATTGGACAATGAGAGACAAACAATAGGAAAGGACTTATTTCATTCCGGACAAACAGCTCTCCAATCTCTTCTTAAAAACCTCCAGTGATGAAACACCTACAGCTTCTGGAAACAAGACATTTCACTGATCAATTGTTCTGTCACGGAATTCTCCTTAGTTTTTTGTTAGTCTGCCCTTGATAAGTTTCCATCCACTACTTCTTGTCCTGTCCTCAGGTGCTTTGGAGAATAAATTGATCCCTCTTCCTTGTGACAGCCCTTCAAGTATTGGACGATTGGCTATCGTGTCACCCTAGTCCTTCTCTTTGTTAGACTAGATATGCCTAGTTCCCTCAGCAGTTCATTGTATGGTTTAGCCTCCAGACTAATTTAATTTAATCAATATTTTTACAAATACATTTCTAATTTTGGTAGCCTTTACTCATTTTTAAACAACTGAGAATCCAAAATCCTTCTGATTAACTAGAAAACCACCTGATCTGCTAACCACCTTTTCTGTTGACCTTTTCCATTTCAACCAATAGTCCAGATTAGCCCCTTCCCCACTTTCCCTTGCACTACTTGGGGTGGTGTATTTTCAATTTGCTGATGAATCAGCATTATTATAAATGCAGGATACAATTTCAAGAGGAAGAGTTTATGTTTGGAAAAAGAGCGTCCAGTTAATGTTAGCTACCATATTGCTAAATGTCAATGAAGATTCTCAATCATCCGGGTCATGGTTGTCCCAACGGTGCTTTTCCAAAAGGCGACTGGGCTTTTTTGTTTTTTTCCTTGAAAAGATTTCACTTCTTATCCAAAATGCTGCATCAGTTCTGAAGAACTGAAGAAGCTTCTTGGACAAGAAGTGAAATGTTTTCAAGGAAAAAAACCAAGAAAGTCAAGTTGCTTTTTGAAAAAAATACAGTATTGCTACTTTCTAGTACTGTATGAAGGAAAGCTATGAGCAAATTTATCATCCCTGTGCCGTTTGTAAGAAATTGTTGGCATCTTCTGGCCTGGAAAGAATCCTAAGCCTTCCTATACAAACATAGATGACAACAAGATCATATTAGTCTGTCTGTCTGTCTGTCTGTCTGTCTGTCTGTCTGTCTCTCTCTCTCTCTCTCTCTCTCTCTCATAATAATATTTCTTACAAATGATCAATCTTTGTATTTTTTCTTTGAATCTGCTCCGATCCTTACATCTACAATGCAAGTTATATATATTTATGAAAGCACTAACATCTCTAGCCTGCTCTGTCCCCAGAGGCATAGAGAAGTATACACAGAAAAACCAGGGGTCTAAAAATAACTGAACAATAAACAATATAGATTAAAATGGGACTGCCTCAAATTTAATATCTCCAAGAGCCAAGTTTCCATGTCATGGAATAATCATCATAAATAAATAATGAACAGGCATTTTGTTCATAACATGCCCCATGTAACAGTCATTGAAAATAAGAAAATCTGATTCACTGATGTTGCTACACCCCATGATGTTAGGACTGAGGAAAAGCAATCTGAAAAAAGATTACAAAATACCGGGGTTTGTAGATTGAGGTTGAATGCTTATATATATAAAAAGAAATCTGCTGTTATACCAATTGTGATTGAAGCCCTTGGAACAATACTTAAAGAATTTCTTCAATATTGGTCACCCTAATTTTACAAAAAAAAAAAAAAAAAATACCCTGCTTGGGACTGCCTCTATCTTGCTAGCTTAATAATTCTTAGGTTCCTGGTTAGAAATTCAATTATTACATTTTCATCAGTCTTTGACTGTGAATCTAATTGTAGATTAGTTATATAATGATGAATTATCACAAATGTAAGTTCCTCCAATACAGAGAAAATGAGACAGTGACAATTCACAGGGAGATCCTATGCATGTCTATTGAGAAATAAATCTTTACTGTATTTGCAAAGCACCATTATGGTTTAACAATTGCTTGTTGAATAAACTATCCTTGGTTGTATCCACCCATCTTCTTAAGTTATGCCAAAGAAATCATATTATGGTTTAAGGCAAAGTGTGAACAGAAATGCTGAAGTGAATGGAATTTAATTCCTAATAAGAGTGCATAGATTATATATTTAATGGTGGGAGGTTCTTGCTCAAAATGCCTTCATAATAATTAACTTAGCGTGACTTTTTGCTACACTGCCTCTGGATGGATAATAGGCAGTCTTTTAAATGAAATTAATAAATATTACTAATGTGGTTTAAATAGCTCATCAGAAGCTGAGACTGATGATAATCATCCTAAGTAACTCCTCGTCTTCTTTCTGCTTCTCCTTTTTCCATCATTGTCATGAGTTGAAATGGATACACTCAGGGACAAAACTTAGTGAAGAATAGATGTAAGCCCCTAAGTTCAGCTGGGAATATATAATATGAATCTTGGGTTGTTGGTTCTCTCTGAGCTTGGTTGTTTTCTTGAAGGAGTTTCATTAGCTAAACTAGGTAATATCATCAGTGCTAATGGATCATCAGGAGCACTGATAATGTTACCTAGTTTGGGTAATGAAATGTCTGCAAGAAAACAACAAAGCACAGAGTACCAAGGACCCCTCATTTCAACTCTGAGCTACAAATATTATCCTTTATTAATATGGATCCAGGGGTGGGATTCAGCCAGTTTGCACCACTTCAGCAGAACCGGTAGCTAATTTTTTGTTGCCCAGCCCAGAATGGACTTCTGAAAGTGGCATCCACACAGAGAACCAGTTGTTCATATATCTGAATCCCACCACTCTATGGATCTCATTTTTTATTATGTGCCTGAGGTTTAGACTGGATTTGGCATTTTTATCTATCTAGGTGGTTACTTGGTGGCACATAATAAAAAATGTGGATCTTTTTTACTGCGTGTTAAAACAGTGATTTTGGATTGTCTCTCTGTACATGAAAGAAATATAAGAATAAAATCAGGAAGCCATCCATGAGGAGTATAAGTATGTGATTAGGAGGGGTAACGGCTTGGCAATGCAACACTTTACAAGGTCTCAGGTTCAGATTCTACTGTTTTTTCAAAACCAGAGATTTTAGAAAGTCACTTGTTGTCAAAGTGGAAAATGCTAGGATAGGTGAATGGACCAGATGAGGATAAAGCAGCAGCATCCTATGTTCCTTTTCTATGGACAGAGAAGATCCAGGGCACACATGCAGAAAGACAGAACAGTCTCTGTGGTTGTGCAATGAAGCTAGGGGTTTGTGCTTCAGTACCTTTCCATTCCTGCTTCGTTTTTAAGAAAATTTGCAATGTTATTTCACATTCCTAAAATATCCCGTTTTGTTTCCAGTCCAGCTGAAGGACAGCTTTGAATCTCACACCTTTTTCTTCCTGGTGTTTGATTTGTAAGTACCAATGTTCTTTTTTGGGGGAGGAGGAAATATCAAATATATCCTCCTAAAGTGACTTTTTTAGGCTGGTGGGATTGCCTTATGCTTTCTATAGTACATGCCAGGAAAGCAGTTTCAAAACCTTAGTTAGAAAAGTGGTGTCAACTATCATCTGTTGGCCAACTTGACTTGGTAGATGGATAACCTGTGTGGAAATATACTCACTGAGGTAATACTACTACTACTACTACTACTAATAATAATGATGATGATGATGATGATGGAAGGGATCTTAGAGGTCATCTAGTCCAACCCCCTGCTCAGGCAGGTAGATCAATGTACTACTTCAGAGGTCACTTCTTGATAGAGCACATATTTACAAATGTGGAATTTTCTATCATCAAATGTAGATTGCTAACTTGAATACCTTGAAAGAAATAAACAAATTCATTTATTTTTATTATTATGGTTGATTGCACAGTCAGCCTGAGGTTTAGACTGGATTTGGCATTTTTATCTATCAAGTCCTTCCCAAGAACCTGGAATAGACAGAAGCTGTTGTTTCATGGTATTAAAAGGATCATTGTTCGACATAAGCTGCCTTTTGCAATTAACTGGTGGTGATTTTGTCAATGCTGACATGGTGCTCAAGTGATGCTCCAGATGTTTTGGCATTGTACCCAAGGCGCCTATTACCATTACCATTACCATCTTTGCTTTTTTTTTTCCACAGTCATTCTACTTCTGTTTGGAGGTCTTTGTATTTTTTTATTTTCTTCTATTCCGCTTCCTCCAGATTCTTCCATGTCCACTATCCAACTTTTTTGTCTTTCTTATTGACAATTGTTAAGTCTGGGGTGTTATGTGGCAAGTGCTTGTCTGTTTGAACTGTAAAGATCCAGAGCACTTTTAGCTTCTTCATTTTCTGTTACTTGTCTATTTTGTGGTGTTACCAGTTCT
Source organism: Crotalus tigris (assembly GCF_016545835.1). Lineage (NCBI taxonomy): Eukaryota > Metazoa > Chordata > Lepidosauria > Squamata > Viperidae > Crotalus > Crotalus tigris. The sequence continues at coordinate 7,892,213 of NW_024096758.1, read as the reverse complement.
TGCTTTCAGGCAAATGGTACTTCTTGCATATATTTTTCTCCACCATAGAAAAGGAGACAATGCCAATTCACTGTGCAATCCTATGCCTGTCTACTCAGGAGTAAATCTTACTGGCTGTGTTTGTACACCGTGTTTAATTGTGGTTTGTTTTAACCATTGTTTAGTAAATAAATCATAATTGACAGGGTTTACACATATGTTAAACTACAAGTAGTCCTTGACTTATGACCACAAACTGAGCCCAAAATTTTGTGTTGCTAAGTGAGACATTTGTTAAGGAATTTCGCCCCATTTTACAACTTTCCTTGCCATAGTTGTTAAGTGAATCATTGCAGTTAAGTTAGTAACACGGTTATTAAGTGAATCTGGTTTCCCCATTGACTTTGGTTGTCAGAAGGTTGTCAAAGGTGATCACATGACCCCGGGACACTGGGGGTCATAAATATGAACTAGTTACCAAGCATCTGAATTTTGATCACATGGCCATTGGGATACTGCAACGGTTGTGTCATAAGTCACTTTTTTCAGTGCTGTTGTAATTTCAAACAGTCACTAAATGAACTGTTGTAAGTCGAGGACTTCCTGTATAAAACAAACAAAAATGGTAACAGTGTAGGACTAGGATGAGGAGAAACAGTTTTTGGATCAATCCTTCTCTCTTGGCCTAGGCCTAGAGTATTTCACTGGCTAAGATGGGGGAGGGAATCATGTATGTCACAGATATGTAGTTTACCCAGATTTCATACAGGAATTGTGGGAATATAAATACAACAAGAAGCCCTCATAGCTAAGTGAAATGTCCATGTCCAGGAACAGTCTACCTCTTAGGCAAGTAAGAGCAGAGGGTCATGCTTGCCAGGTTTTCAAAGGCCTTGGACCACTTGATAAAGGCCACAGTGTTTAGGAGCAGGGTGGAGCATGACGATTCCAGCAAAAGACTTCTTGTATTCTACCCTCCAGCCATATGTTGCAATTTGATATCTATACCAGCTTGTTTAACTGTTTGTGAAGGTCTCTGCTGATCCCAGGGCCATCTGTACCATCCACCACTTCACCCACCCCCAGCCACAAGGGAGGGAGGCTTTCTGCAGCTGTCTCATCTTCCTGGTCCCGTATCGTTAGCCTGCTCAGATTTCCACATAACCTTTGCTAACGTTTTAGCTGTCACAGATCCATACTATTTTTAGGCATCCTGGACTTGTGTAATACTTTCACGGATATCTGCCTGAAACTGCTCTACCAGCATTACCACTTCCATGGGGAAAGAAAATTCCAAACTCAAGAAGTTGTTTAAAACAGATTGTTTGAGGATTCTTGCCAATGAAAAACCTGACAGGCTACAAAGGGATGTAACAACTGCCTCATAATACAGAGAGGCATATAGAACTATGATTTTTTTAAAAAGCAACTTGTAATATTGACAATAATAGCATAAATGAAATACAAATTCTAGACTTACGACCACAATTGAGCCCAAAATTTCTGTTGTTAAATGAGACATTTCTTAAGTGAGTTTTGCCCCATTTTACAACATTTCTTGCCACGGTTGTTAAGTGAATCACTGCAGTTGTTAAGTTAGTAGCGTAATTGTTAAGTGAATTGCAAAAGGGGATCACGTGATCCGAGGACACAGCAACCGTCAGTTGCCAAGTGTCTGAATTTTGATCCCAGGATGACGGGGATGCTGCAAAGGTTGTAAGTGTGAACAATGGTCCTAGGGCACTTTTTTCAGTGCCGTTATAATTTTGAATGGTCACTAAATGAACTGTTGTAAGTGGAGGACTACCTGTATAGAGAAGCTTGCAGAATAGTGATTTTTTAAAAAGCAATTTGTAAAGTATACAATAATGGCTTAAATTAAATATTTAAATCAGACTTCCTGATTCAGTGCCCTCCAGATGAGGAGAAGGCAGCCTGCTGGCACCATTTCAACTAATGCATTTTATTAAAAGGATTAATCTTTTGGGAGTTATGGCTGACATTTTCAAATGCACAGTGATTAAATTGACACAGAATATAACCTGGGGTGAGGGGTCAGGTGAAAGAGAGGAAGCAAGAAGACAGGTGGCTGTGCAGATACAGTTTACATGTGAGGCACATTATAAGTACCTTATCAGTTAACAAATGTAATACATTAAGAACCTTTTGTCTGTGTTGACAAAGATGGTCTGAAATCTTTTGATGTTTAGGTAGTCCAAAGCTTACAACCATTCATTAAATAACCATTCAAAGTTACAACAGTAGTGAAAAAAGTGACTTATGGCTGTTTTTTCACGTTTACAACCATTGCAGCATCTTCATGGTCATGTGATCAAAATTCAGCTGGAATGTATTTATGATATTTGCACTGTCACCGGGGTCATGTGATTACTGTTCGTAACCTTCCTAGCTGGCTTCCAACAAGCAAAGTCAAATGGGCCAGATTTGCTTAATGATCTTATGATTCATTTAACAATTGCAGCAATTCACTTAACTATGGCAAGAAAGGTCATAGAATGGGGCAAAATTCACTTAACAACTGCCTTGAATAGTGGAAATTTTGAGCTCAGTTGTGGTTTTAAGTCTAGGACTATCTGTATTTTATTAAATTCCACAATCTCTCAGCTTTACAAATCAACAATCAGATTCCTGATGTTTGGCTACCATAGACCACTGTTTCTTAACCTTGCCAACTTTATCCTGTGTGGACTTCAACTCCCAGAATTCCCCAGCCAGCATGTTGAAGTTGCAGTCCACATTTTAAAGTTGCCAAGATTGAGAAACACTGGGATGGACAGTCACATACAAGGCAGAAGCAGAAGTGTCATATTGTGGGTCCATGTTTTGGTTTTATACCTTTCTTCATTTTTAACATATTCTACATGTCTAAATTTTCTCCCTAAACAGAATGAAGAAAGGGGAGTTATTTGATTACCTTACAGAGAAGGTCACCTTAAGTGAGAAGGAAACTAGGTGAGCTATTTCAACTGACTTGCCAATCTTGTCATCTGTCAAAACATGGAACTTCCTTCCTCTTTCATATAAGGGTCTCTTGCAAGCTAGTGAAATATGTGGTGCTTGGTGTAATCGATTATACAGATTAGTTGTGACTAAAATCTCATTAGTTTAAAAATAACAAAGTTTAGCAATCTTAGGCTAGATCTGTACAGTACTATATTACGATTCACCTCAGCCATAGCTTAGTGTATATGAAGTACTTTAAGACATGTACAAAATGTTTTCTTCTCTCCTTGCCAACTTTAAGATATGTGGACTTCAACCCCCAGAATTCCTCAGCCAGCATAAAGTATTCTTGAGCAAGATTGAGAAACACTGCTCTATTTGCTAGCCATAAGCAACTCATTTACCTTTCCAGGGATTTCAAGCATTTATAAGAGGTGTTCAGGGTGAAATTCAGTTAGAGATGCTGTTTTAATGGATTTCTGCATTAGGCGGGGGTTAAACTAGATGTGCTCCTGGTTCCCTTATACCCCTTACAATCTATACTACAGTATAATTCTATGAAAGCACATTACAGTATAGGATTTCTTGCACCTCTTTACTGTCCTCTAGTGGTTGTCTAGAATTGGGGTAGGCAGCCCAGATCTGATAGCCCTGGTGACATAATCCCCAAATGCACATATCCATTCACATCTAATGATTGTGATATCAAAATACCCCAATCTGACATGCTCTCCTAATATGTTGGAGATCTTCCAAAATATCTGAAAATTAGGGAAGACCAGTTGATCAATGAGCAATGCCAGGAACCAAGCATGGGTCCTTGGCAAATGTATAAAAAATGTCTGCTTTTTCCAGATATTTGCTCATTTAACTGATCAGACCATTTTCTCCCTATAGGAAAATTATGCGTGCTCTTTTGGAAGTGATCCAGTTCCTTCATTCCTTGAACATAGTCCACAGAGATCTCAAACCAGAGAACATCCTGCTAGATGACGACATGAACATCAGACTCACTGATTTTGGCTTCTCATGTCAGCTGCAGGAAAATGAAAAACTCAAAGGTGGCCTGTCCATCTTGGGCAGAGATGATTTTAAGGGGCAGGACTGTGAATTGGTGGTCTGCCTGTAGCCATGAAGCTTAGGAACGTAGATAAGGAGAGACCTACATTGAATCAGCTTGCTCAAAACAGCAGTAGCATGTTGTATTAATCCAGCTATCACAATTTGCTAACCATAATGTTAAAACTTTGCATATGGCAGTGGACTTAGCCAACTGCAAATCATTAAGTAAGCCATGGAAACCTAGGGTTTAATGCAATGTGTAAGTAATTTTCTACATTGACTAAGGGCACTTCTTCAGGATTCCATACAAGGTTATGTCTTAGAAATTGAATTAGGGATCTTTTACAGACAGACAATTTGCTTGATTGCTAAACCATCTTTAAGTCCTCTTTAGCTGCTCCAATGTTTTTCTTCCTACACAAATTTTGTTGTGGATATGAACTGACATGCTTCATTGATACAGTTGGTGATGATATATTTGGAGACAAAGATTGTAACTGTTGTGGTCATTTTAGGCTACTGCAACCATATCCTGTCTCCTCTGGTCTTGGGCATGGTTATCCAGGGAAGATTAGACATGTGACTTCCACAGAAACATCTGCCTGCATAATGCTAGACCATTGCTTTATGAAACACTTGCAGTAAGCTTCTTGTATTCCTGGAATTAGCATTCTTGTGAAAGAGCACTAGATCTATGTGTTAAGAATAGGATAAATTTTCTCTTGGGTGATCAAGCTAAACTGAGAAAGACCAGAATTTTGCTATATTCAGACCCAGGTTGTAAATCCCCTTTTTCGGTCCTTTGTAGATTTGAACACTCACTAAGCAACGGGTCATAGGGCTGCCTATAATGCCCAATTCCCGAGTTTAATCAGTATCTTGAACCATAAGGTAGCCAACTGGATTAGGTGTATCTGATATGCCAAACCACCAAGGAAAACTAAACTTCACACATTGTGTCAATGCAATCTTTTAATTCATCTGGCTGATTTGGCTTTGAGCGGCAAGACTTGCATCTCCTGAAACAAGGTCATCAAAGTTTCAGCCCATTTTTTATTGCTTTTCTTGCAGAGATCTGCGGCACTCCTGGCTACTTGGCTCCAGAAATACTAGAATGTTCCATGGATCCAGATCATCCAGGTTATGGGAAGGAAATTGACATGTAAGCAGGATTGTGTGGCAAGTTCATCCATTACCGTAAGCCACAATTTGGGTTATTTGGGTTTAAGCAAATAGCATGTGAGTTTTGGATATTCAGAGGATCTAGCACAATCAATGATGTATGAACATCATTAATTGTGGCATATTAGTAAATCATGGCTAGTACAACACAGCTTAGAATGTGAATTCTGCTCTATTTATCCTAATGAAAAAATAAATGTAGCTTTTTGAGGAACTCACTTTATTTCCCATCCAATCTTCTACAGCACTGTTTCTCAATTTTGGCAACTTCAAGATGTCTGGATTTCAGCTCCCAGAATTCTCCAGCCATTTTGCTGGCTGGAGAATTCTGGGATTTGAAATTGTCAAAATCACAATCCTAGGCTGCATTAACAGAGAGATAGAATCAAGATCATGTGAAGTGTTTATAACAGTTTATAATGCTCTAGTAAGACCATGCTTGGAATATTGCATCCAATTTTGGTTGCCACAATGTAAAAAAGATGTTGAGAGTTAGAAAGAGTGCAGAGAAGAGCAACAAAGATGATTACAAGACTGGAGGCTAAAACATACAAAGAACAGTTGCAGGATTGGTTATGTCTATTTTAATAAAAAGAACTAGGAGTGGCATGATAACAGTATTCCAATATTTGAGGGACTGCCACAAGGAAGAAGGGGTCAACCTATTCTCCAAAGCACCTGAAGGCAGGAGAAGAAGCAATGGATGGAAACTAATCAAGGAGAGAACTTAGAACTGAGGAGAACTCTCTTGACAGTTAAAACAATTAATCAGTAGAACAACTTGCCTCCAGAAGTTGTGGATGCTCCAACTCTGGAAGGTTTTAAGAGGAGATTGGACAACCACTTGTCTGAAATGGTATAGGGGTGGTTTTTTTGCCTGAGAAGGGGGTTGGACTAGAACACCTCCAAGGTCCCTTCCATCTCTATTATTCTGTTATTCTTAAAGTTGCCAAAGTTGAGAAACAATGTTCTATGGAGATGACTTTTCATCTCTGTCCATGTTATTGCTTTTTTAAAATGCCAGTTTCTCCCAAATTTGTCTTGTCCAAAATTATGCCCTCTTAATATATTGGACTACACCTTGGTGTATTTCCAGCATAAATTGGACAAATTATTTGCTTTAAGCACCAGCATATATAATTGTTTGTGGTACAATTATACCACAATTACAATATGTGGTATAATTGCTGTGTAAGTAAGACCATAACGATCATTAGTCTGCTTAAAACTTTATTACCTACTGAAGGCTAGAAAAGAAGACAGAAAAATCTGTCCTGCTGCAACAAAGATGTTCTCCATCAAGCTGCTTGTTCATCGGCAGGGAATCTTTTGAGCTGATCTGTGGTATTGTATGGTGGTATTGTATGGTGTAGCTTAGGATACAAATTCAGCTTAGGTCAATGAATATTTTGTTTCCCTGCATTTAACATTTTTAACGCAGGAGAACAAAACATTCACAAACATTGATCTTCAAAAATGTTCAGTTTGTCCTCCTGACGGTTTCTATGTCTCAGGTGGAGTACAGGAGTCATCATGTATACCTTGCTGGCTGGATCTCCTCCTTTCTGGCACCGGAAGCAGATGCTGATGTTAAGAATGATCATGAATGGAGATTACAAATTTGGGTCTCCAGAGTGGGATGACCAATCAGATACAGTCAAAGACTTGGTAGGTAAATGTCTACGGAGATTCTCAGTCATCTAGGTCACGGTTGTCCCAAAGGTGCTTTTTTCATGAGGCAACTGGACTTTCTTGTTTTTCTTTGAAGACGTTTTGCTTCTCATCAGCTGAAGAAGCTTCTTGGATGAGAAGCAAAATGTCTTCAAAGAAAAATAAGAAAGTCCAGTTGCCTTGTGAAAAAAGCACCTTTGGGACTTGGTAGATAACTTCCACCTGGATGGATCCAGAGGCTCTTGGAGAAAAATGCAGGATAGGGAAAGATCAAAGTAATTGGAACAGCTGTTGATTAAGAAATTAACACCAAAAGTCAGTACTTGAGCCCAATAGGAAAATGGTTCCCCTTTGTTTCTTGGTGTTCACTGTTCTGTGTAATGGGATTGTATGGAGAACCTCTGAATACTAATTATTAACCAGTGCTAGACCTGTTGTGTTTTTTCACTGTGTTCAAAAAGCAATGCCACAGCTTCTGAGACACAACTCTGTTCTTCTGCCTGCAGATTGCCCACTGTTTAGTGGTGAAGCCGCAGAATCGTTACACGGTACAGGATGCCCTCACCCACCCCTTCTTCCAGCAGTACATGGTGGAGGAAGTCCGGCACTTCAGCCCCTTCCGGAAATTCCGGGTATCCCAAATTGCAGAGAATTCTGGGAAAGAGAATTTTCTTCAGTAATAGCCAAGGATGGGAGGGGGGTGTTAACAAAGTTGAGATGATTATAATTGAAGCTTTTTGTTACCTGCCCTGCATGTAAAATAGATATGAGCTTAGATCGTCCGATTCCTGCCCACCATTTTAACTTTTTTGACCTGCCCCACGGATGTGCCTGTGCTGACTCTGATCAGGAGCTCTTTTCAAATGGAAAAGGGGAAGGCTAAGACAGGGGTTGTTGTGGTACCTGCATGCATTATGCTACTGAACTGTGGATCCTAACCAAACAAGATACATTCACACAACACGCTAAACCATTGCAGTTTCCTTAATTTTGGTTCAGTGCATTGTGCAAGCTTGTGACTTATTCAGCAAGCTATGATTTAGCATGTCACATGAATCAGGCTTGAGTATCTTGACCAAAATTGATAAATGGCAATACATTAAAGATATATTAACTGTGTTGGCATATATGAAACAAAGTTCCTGATGGAAAACCTGAAAGACCAGGTTAGGGGCAGATTGTCATGATCAAAAGTTTATGTAGTTGCTAAGACTTGACACCAATTTGATGTCACATAAATAAACTAGGCTCAAATGGGGATAAGTAATTGGTGGTTACAGGTTTTATGAAACTCCAGCCATTGCTTAGTATGTTGTAGGAATCCAGTTATCACATTTAAAGGTAGTGGAATTTATTTATTTGAACACAGCATATTAATGAACTTGAATTTAATGTGCTGTGTTAATGTACCGCAACCTGAGAGGTGAACCAAAAGCATCCTGTATATAAAAATAACAGCCTTTTATTGGCAGTGGCCCATTCCTGATGAATTAATGCATCCTTTAAAAGAAAAAAAGAATCACAAACTAATCAGATACACCGTATATGCCGGCGTACAAGGCGACCTGGCGTATAAGACAACCCCCGTCTTTATCGCCGGGCCGCATTCCTAGAACATCGTCTTATACGCCGGAAACTACCAGTATTTCCGGCGTATAAGATGACTCAATGTATAAGACGACCCCCGTCTTTGGCACCGATTTCAGCTCTCGCGGAAGTCGCCTTATACGCCGGCATTTAGGGGTACTTTAAAGAAAATGCCAGTCTAACAAGCATCTCTTCCCAGGTCATCTGCCTGACTGTTCTGGCCTCGGTTCGGATCTACCTCACCTATCGTAACCTTAAGCCAATCACCCCGGATGTACTGCAGCGTGACCCCTACGGACTGAAGCCGGTCCGCAAACTGATTGATGCTTGTGCCTTCCGGATCTACGGCCATTGGGTGAAGAAGGGAGAAGCTCAAAACAGAGCTGCCCTCTTTGAAAACACTCCCAAAGCCATCCTGCTCAGCTTGGCTGCTGAAGAGGAACTTCTCTGATTTCCAAAATCTCCAGGGAGAAAGCAATTCAAACAGCCTTTGGCATCTTCCTAATGGGCTGACCTGGGAATTCCAGCACGGTCCCAACACATGTGCTGACTTCAACTCCCACAATTCCCCAGCGAGCAAAGATGGAAATGAGATAGCAAAATGTAAAGCTGAATATAGATAAGAATGCCTTTTCACTAAGTGCATTATTAGTATTATTATTGTTGGTCATGCAATCAGTTTAGACTGGATCTGGCATTTTTGTTTACCAGTTACAGGTAGCCTTTGACTTACAACCATTCATTTAGCGACTGTCTGAAGTTACAACAGGACTGAAAAAAGTGACTTGCAACTGGTCCTTGTGCTTACAACCCTCACAGTATCCCCACAGTCATGTGACCAAAATTCCAGCACTTAGAATGGAGTACAGGTAGTCCTCGACTTACCACAGTTCATTCAGTGACTGTTTGAAGTTATAACAGGACTGAAAAAAGTGACTTATGACCATTTTTCACACTTACAACCGTTGCAACATCACCCATGGTCACATAATCAGAATTCAGACACTTGGCAAGTGATTCATATTTATGACGGTTGCAGTGTCCCAGGGTCTTGTCATTGTCTTTTGTAATCTTCTGACAAGCAAAGTCAGTGGGGAACCCAGATTCACTTAGCAACCACATAACAACTGTGGCAAGACAGGTCGTAAAGTGGGGCAAAACTCACTTAACCAATGTCTTGCTTAGCAACAGAAATGTTGGGTTCAATTGAGAAGTAAGTTGAAGATTACCTGTATTGACTCTGCTCTAAACCATTTTTGATAATGAGATGGGCAGCATATAAATGCAATAAATTTAAATTTAATAAATACAATTTAATAAATAAATTTATGATGGTGGCAGCATACCAAAATAATGTGATAACCAATTCCAGTCAGTTTTCAAAAAGCAAAGTCATTGGAGGAAGCCAGATTCGTATAACAACTGTAATGATTTGCTTAACAACCATGGCAAAGAATAAAATCTGGCATGACTCGCTTAACAATCTCTTTGCTTAGCAGTGGAAATTCTGCTCCTAATCATGATCATACGTTGAGGACTATCTGTATTATTTCTGAAACTTCTGTGATCCAAGGATAAATGAAAGGCTCTGGAGTGCAAAGCTGCACTACCAATCATAGTGCTAATTCCCATCCATGAAGGTTTCTCTACTGCTCCAGTCATAGGATGAAAAATTCAACAGGGACCTTTTTCCAATCAGCAAAGAAGTCTTCTCTTATCCCAGGACTGGGTGGCTGCTTTGAGGCTGAAAACGTTTCATAGAAAGAGACTCACAAGCTTTTTTAATTGTTTTAGGCTGCCAGTTGCTTCCTTAGATGATGTTTAAAAGGCAATGGACAAATTTAATATAACTACATGGATCCTCCATGTTCAGCACAGTTTGTCTTATTTATTTTTTGAATGACGCATTGGAGAAGGAGGGAGTTCCTGCTTCCCTCTTACTGTTGGATTCAGAATGCTGGATTAGCATGTCTTAGAATCCAAGTCTTCCATTCAAAGCGGAGGATATACAATATTTGGCATGATGTCTGAAATGGAACTTCCATGTTTCAAGCCAATCTATTTCTGAATGCCAGCTACTGTGAATCATTGGGGTGGGGTGGGGTGGAGAGAGGGTTGCAGCCTGTCATGCTTCACTGATGTACCGTATTTTGAGCCAGAAGAAGCTATTTAGTTCAGCTGCGCGCTCTGGAATGCCATTACTGCTTAAGATCCAGGTTGCCTTTAGTGCAATGAAACACATCCCAATACAGCAGGAGTAGGCAAAGAAAACATCTAATAAAAGCAGTTCCATTATCTGTAATGAGGAAGATTATAGATGATAAACGTCTAGCATTAACACATAGCTGAGTTATGTTGAAGAGTCTCAGTCACCCAGGTAGTTGCCGAAGTATTAGCAGTCAACTACTACTGGACTCGCTTTTCCTTTTGTTGGTTCGAAATGTTTTGTTGCTTATCCAAGTAGCTTCTTCAGTCTGAACAAGTTGGTTAGGAGGACCACATATATGTCCTCCAATATATATGGGGTCCCCCTAACCAACTTTAACCTAGAACTAAGAAGAAATTTCCTGAAAGATAGAACAATCAGTGGAACGACTTGCCTCCAGAAGTTGTGGCTGCTGCAACACTGGAGGTTTTTAAGAAGAAACAGGACAACACTTGTCTGAAATGGTATAGGGTTTCCTGCTTGAGCAGGGGGTTGGACTAGAAAACCTCCAAGGTCCCTTCCAACTCTGTTATTCTGTTAACTTGCTCAGACTGAAGAAGCTACAGTACTTGGATAAGCAACAAAACATTTCAAACCAACAAAAAGAAAAGTCCAGTTGCCATAACTCAACTCCACATAGATGTGTTATGGACTTATTATTTATTATAGCTGCACATAAAAACATGATTTTTTAAAAAAATATTTAACAAACAATAAATGTGCTTTATTTATTCAATATGACTGAATTGTGATATGTGGATTCTCAAATTTTATCTGAAGTTGACAGAACCTTATTCCAAATTGGCCATAATCCTGTCTCACTTAAAACTACTGCAGACTTGTGCTGGAGAGGAGGGGAAGAGAGGGGGAAAGGAGAGGGGAGAGTTATAAGCAGTTCCTGGAAGGGATCTCAACATCCAAAGAATTAAGAGGCCGGATTATGACATAGCGCCAAACCATAATATGATTTGTTTGATTTTGGTTTATAGTGTTGGGTGAAGAAAGCCAACTGTGGTTTAAGCAATATTTCCAAAGAGGGTATGGGCAGTGCCAGTGACATCACAGCACCCTCACCATGCCCTTTGTGGCTCCTAGGCAAAGTGAGGGCCAAAAAGGTTTCTTATTCTGCCAAACCATTACCTTGTTAATGATGTTTTTTTAAATTAATCAACCAATACAACATGCTGGCTATAGCCACAAGCTATAGCTTGCAAATCTTAACAGATGGGTTTATTCAAAATGCTATAGCAAAAACAAATACTGTATATGCTTTAGAGAAATGAATGAGCCCAGCCAATCTCAGTTTAGGTAGCACAATGGTTTCATACATAGGATTGTTCCAGAATGAAACCAGTAATCTGCAAATAACAAACAATGAGTATCTGAATTATACTTACAACCAGTGGAAAGGTTTTATTCATTTTTAGTTCTAAACAGTAACATTGCCTTTTATCAATATCATGCTAAAAATACCCAAAGTCTTGCCAACAAAAATGCAGGCTGACCCATCTCCATAGGAGAAAAGATCTGGGTCTTTTTAGAAGAGTTTAATATTGTCTTCAGAGTTCAGCCTTTTTGCGGACAGCTTCCTGCCCTGGCTGCTTGACGAGGCTGATGGCACATCGGAAGCTCAAATTGTCTGAAGAAGAATCGGGAGTGTTCCCCATCCTATGGATTAAGAGGAACAGAGTTTGTCTTAGCAGAAGGTCTCCTGGGTCATCTGGCCCAAATCCAGAGCTACTTCAGCATTCCTAAACGTTTTGTCTTCCCATGGGAAATTCTGGGGGTTGCAATCTAAATAGACCTGAACAATGCCAGAGGGGGGAAAAGTGGGTTTTAGTTCATTCAATCAGTTCTTAGTGAGTTTAAAAAGGATTTCCCAATTAATTAAGCAATGGTAAACATTTAAATATTTATTTAACATGGATCATAAATTATGTAAAGAAAGATGCATTCTCGCTTTTTCAACCTCTTCCCCAGCTGTCTGGAGTTTGTATGGGCAATCCCAAGATTTCTCCTTTCTCAGGAATTTTCAGTGGTCTGAATTCAGCATCCAGCTGCTGTTTTCAGTCATAATGACTCCTGTTGCCTGTATTTTCATCACTGGAAATCTTGGTAGTCCTGGCTGCTTTTGACAAAAGACATAAGCAGCATCATGAGGTTATACCAGAAGCTCTACCCTTTTTAAATGCCTATGTGATGTTATGACACACATACAAAAGGGACAGGACTTATTGCGCAACAGCGTACTGTTGCTCTTGTCAGACTGATGGCTACTGCTGATTGCACTTGTCCAGTACATTATAAGTTTTAAAATCTGGAGGAGAAGATGCTGATAAGATGTCACCTGCCAGCATACCTCGTTGTAACCTGAGCTTTGTGATTGGCAGAGCCATCCACTGTATCAATCCAGGATGCTCCTCGCAGGACACACAATTTTTGACCAAGCTGGCGGGATGCAGGACCATTTGGACGATACTCGGAGGATGTCCATTCCCAAGTATTTCCTAGCAAATCGTATAAGCCTGTGATACAGCAAAGACAGTAAAGAAGTATATGAGCCTTGGAAGATCAGAAAGGAAAAGAGCAAATAGGTAGAAAAGTGCATCTACAATTTTTCTGAAAAACTGATGCTGGCATATTCTAAAACTAAACCTGCACTCATCACAAATTCAATTGCTGGCCTGGAATGGAGGTTCCAGTCCAGGTAATCCTTATGTAGCAACTACAATATGGACCAGCAGCTCTATCGCTAAGCAAAATATCATGTGACCACATTGGATTTATTTATGTCATTTCCACTAAGTTAATCACTTGCTGTTTTTGTGACATCATGTAACCACAACTTGCAATTTTACTGTAAAGCTCTCCATTGATTCTGCTTGTCAGAAATCAGCTTTGAAGCATAAAACTAGTGATCATGGGATACAGCAACAACCGTAAGGGTGAGGGCTAATCACAGAGCTACTTTTTCTTGTGCCATTGTAACCAAACACACATTTAACAGGGTAGTCATTAAGCAAGATCCACCTGTATTATCTACAGAACGTTGTAAAATGCAACAATCTGTTAGGAAGACAATTTAGCTTGCTAGAGAGAGGACTAAAACTTTGAACATTCAAGAGCCTTTATTTAAAATGCTCCCTATGCCACATGAAAGCCAGCAGGCTGACCAGTTCCAATGACTATGGCCTGTAATCTTACCATAATTATTTTGAGGAGGGAACGCTGCTACTGGTGATGCTCCACGGAAGCCATCTTCAGCTATGTCAACTTTGGGAAAGTTGCCCTGTGCAGAGAAAGGGAGGTGAATATGTGAACACTTGAGGTAAACAAAAGACAATAAATCCAAACAGGGTGCCACAAAATTCAGGTGGGGGGGCGGGGAGAGTCATAGTTCAAGAGTAGTCTTGAACAGCCTGTGAAACAATGAAATGGTATATCTCAGTGGTGGCGAACCTATGGCACGGGTGCCAGAGATGGCATTCAGAGCCCTCTCGGTGGGCACGCGTGCCGTCACCCCAGTCCTAGGCCTTCAGCTGGATTTTATATTTTCGCTTTAGGCCTCCGCCGCCGTGTGCAAAAAAAAAGGTTCAATCAATCAATTTCAATTTCTCGTGGGGAAAAAAGATCTTGCAAAGTTGGAATTGATTGACTGAACTTTTTAGTCCCACCCAGTCTGCCATTACCACCACAGCCTTGTCCATCCAATTGGCCACAACCACCCAATGGGCCACACCCACCCAATGGGCCACACCCACCCGGCACCCAACGGTGCATAAGTGGGTTTTGGGTTGCAGCTTAGGCACTTGATCTCTAAAAGGTTCGCCATCACTGGTATATCTGATTGACGTTTATGTATCATCAAACTGGTATTAACACTTAGTGACTCCTTTGATTGATTGATTAATCATAGGCTGCCTATCTCACATGCATGATTTCAGGGCAGCTAACAATTAAAACAGAGCACAAGAAAATAAAAAAGCAACCCAAATTGAAAATAACTGAGAGCAACTGAGAATGCTGACAAACAAGCTGTGAAAAATATTCCCTCATGCTATCAGGAACCCCCAGACTTGATGGCAAAGTCAGGTTTCTAATGCCTAAACAAGAGTCTTGGCCAATAAAGATATGCACATATGGAACAAAAGAATCCAAGCCTGCAAAATGGCCAATGGCAGTGTTTTTCAAATTTAACAACTTTAAGATGTGTGGACTTCAACTCCCAGAATTCTCCAGCCAACAAGTATATGAGATGGGCAGGTATACATTTATTCCCTTGACACCTGAAGCAGTAAAAAAGGAAGAAAAGAGAAGTAGAAGCCTATACATTTATTAAATTCCCCACATGCTGGCTGGGGAATTCTGGGAATTGAAGTCCACACATCTTAAAGTTACCAAAGTTAACAAACACTGGTTTACCCCTAGGAATAGCCTTGAACTGGGATAAAATGATGCAAAAAGAAAGATTGGGAGTGCTTATTGTCACTACTCTTAAGAAGGGCTGCACCATGATTTTTACTGAATTTTGCTTCTGCATTTGATTATATCATGCACTTTCTGCAGTGCGGTTATAAATAGATTTGGAATTTTTAAGCAAATTAAACACAATAAATATCGGTGTTGCAATTTTATTTGAGCCAAGTCACATGAATTTTATACAGGAGCAATATAATCCCTTCAGTTTGGATACTAAATATGGGTATTTCAAATCCCTATTTATTCTCAAGACTACATATGAATTCATTCACACATCTACACAATCTGTCTCCCAGTTATTACTGCCTTTTTTAAAAAAATGGTTTTCTCTTGGTTTGATTTTTTCTTTAACCATTTTTGTCATTTTCATCATCCTCTTTAGCTTTTGCTTTTTTCATTTCGTAAAAATAAAAATTCCAGTTTGGTCTCTTACCTGCCAGAGGTTTGTGCGGTTGGCTAAGAATTTATTTCCCCAAGGATACAACCTGTCTAACAAAAAAAAGGAAGAAATAAATAAAATAAAATGGTAATGTCGATCCACACTATCGATTCTAAACATACCAATTTCCTCCCTTCAACCACTGATCCTGGAGCAGCTTATCTTTAATATCAAACATTAAAAAAGCATGTGGATTATTAAAGCCTAAGCCCCTAAACACATTATTTGGATAGCACACTTAGGGCTATTGGTGCCACTGCATTTTTTCTATGTATATGCCCCATTGTGTGCTTGCTTGCTCTCTTGTAATCCTTTTATCTCCAATCTCTCCAGGGAGGGAAAAGCCCAATGCTGGCTGGGGAATTCTGAAAGTTGAAGTCACACATCTTAAAGTTGTTAGGTAGAGAAATACTGTTGTAGACTGCCCGCCTGGATTAAAAGAGCAAGATTTGCTTCCCAAATCTGGTAAATTACCCAAAATTGGGTAAAAGTGGCTTTTCTTTGGCTAACAATATACAGATCCATAACCCAATTACAAGAGGGACATTTAAATTGACTTAAGGTGTTTTACCTAAAGGGTAGAAAGGGCTTTCTGGTAATGGGTTTTGGTTAATGGAAAAAAAAGTCTGGGAAGCAGTGATTGAGATGTTATTGTGATGAATCTAAGACCACTTTGGTTCCTTGCTTACGTACTCTCGAGGCCTCCCCTAGCAGCAAATTCCCACTCCTCTTCTGTTGGTAGCCTCTTTCTTTTCCATTTGCAAAAAGCCTGAGCATCATTCCAGCTCACATGCAACACTGGGTAGTCTAGCCTGTCTTTGATGCTGGATCCAGGACCTGAAGGCTGAAGACAGGAAAGGATTCTAGTTATTTAAGGCACTGTTATCAATAAATTAAATTTGCATGCCTAAAAAACTATTGCAAGGCAGGGTCTACTAACATTTTCAGGTGTTAAGTGTTCAAAGACAGATTAATTAATTCAATGGCCAAACTATCTTAAGACATCATCGGTCTCATCGTCAAAGAGCGTGGGCACATTCAGCTGGAAACACAAACACCACAAAATTTCTTACTTGAAATCTCATTGAAATCTAAAAAAAATTCAAGTTTTTACAAGATGTGTGAACTCCTAATTTTTTTTTGCACTTTCAAAAGGATTAATTTTCAAATGTCATCTGGGGAGCCTGCAGATGGCATCTAAGGCACAGGTGTCAAACTCGATCGCATCACGTAATGTATCATGACGTTTTTTGGGTTTGCGGAACTGGGGTGGGTGTGACCTGCGTGTGACGCATCCAGCTGTGGGCCGCCGCTTTGATCTTAAGGGCACTGGATTTTCTAGTGCTGGCAAAAACATTTTGTGTATTTTCTGTTGACAGGGTATATGAAGGGTCTCAACTAATGTTGTTAGTCTATCTTTTAGATTCTAAGTACAGTTCATTAATCAACACCGTGGTACACTGTAGTACACAAAGACAAATCATGACTCCGATAACATCTATATCTCTCTACTGAAGTCTCACCTGCCTCCAAAATGCTTTCTCAATCGGAAGCCACCATGGTGCAGACTAAAGGGAAGAATAAAAGTAGAATGTAATCAATAACAAGAGATCCCAATATGAACTATTCCACTTTTCATCAAAGTAACACACATTTGTCCTCCATTTTTAGAATAACATTAGATAGACCATCGTTTTCAAAAGAAGCAGAATGGTGTAAACCTGGTGAAAACTATGGTGCTAGCCCTTCTGATTTCAAATACATTGGAAAGTGGTGTAATATTGGTTGTTGAGATCAATGAAGGTGAAATTGTTGCTCAATAAAGATACAGAGCCCTAAGGACTTGGCATGCCAAACTAGAAGCAATAGAAGATATATGCAATAAGAAATCAAAGTTTTACTTTGAGGCCGAACATTTCAGATCACAAAATTTTAGGCAGGATGGCTGAAAAGATGCCACTTTCTGCCAAGCTGCAGAAGCTACGTTAGGCAAGATGGATCAACTCACTTCATGACAAGTTCAGGTTAGATTTATAGTCTCCTAGAATTTATTACTTGTAGTTTCTCTCCCTGGGAAATCACCCTCTTAACACTCAAACTATTTCCCAATATTTGACTAATATAAATTTACTAATATAAATTGATGCTGAATAATCTATGATGTGTAAGACTTGCTGGAGTTTGGAACACAGGGCAAGTTGACCAAAATCACCCCTTTCTGCCAAATGTTGAAAAGTGGCCCTTTACCTCCAGTTTTTGTGTCACTTTCTTTTTAAGCTCTTCAGGGACAAAATTCTCAAAGACGAAACTCCAGCCAAAGTCCTCGGCTTCCGTTTTGTATTTCTGGTCCTTCACAAATTCCCTGTGCCCAAAAGATAGAACTGTTTTTCAATCCAGCCTTTTTTGTAGATCCCTCAACAATTTTGGGGCTGGGGGTTTCTGCTCTTAAAATTCTGGCAGGAGAAGGGTACAGGGGGTGTGACAATGATGTGCTAAATCAACTGGAATGGGGATCAAATTGATGGTGCCCTATGGTTTTCATTTTCCACTTTTATCCTTTGCATATGGGTTTAGTGTATTTATATGCCTAGTTCCTTCTATTCCCATAAAATTTCAGTGGGAAAGTGCCTTGTTGTAATTTGGTTGTTTGCAAATATCTTAGGAGACAATTTGAGGTCTCTGGGGGTCCCAAAGAAAAGGACTCAGGGATCACATGTGATCTGCAACTGGCCATGTTGCACTAAGCCCTTTCTCATTCAGCACTGGTTTCTTGTCACAGCTAGCTAACTTGTGACAGCCTTTGCATACTATTTATCTTATCCACATGGATAAGAGCCTTCGTTAGAATACAGTATTGCAGATTAATTCTGCCAACTGCCAGCAGTTTGATTCTCATCGGCTCAAGGTTGACTCAATGAGGACACAGATCATTGGGGGCAATATGCAATATGGGGTAAACTGCTTAGAAATGGCTGTAAAGTATTTTGAAGTGGTATATAAGTCTAAGTGCTATTGCTATTTATGTCTTGTTTTTCCTAACGATATTCTGAAAATAAAGCAACCAGGAAATGCAGGGTGCGAAGGAAATATCAATTTGCACAAAGAGAGAAGGTTGGGACTCAGATACTATTGTTCTTTCTTACTACTAAATACATTGTTCCCGAATTGGACTTTGCCACAAAATAGCTGTATCAGAAATTTACCTTTCTACCAAGCCCAAATCTGCCCTCTATTTAACACCAGCCAGCTAAGATAACCTTACATGTACTTGAAGAAGTGGATTCTAATCCTCAAAAGTATCTTGTCACAATCTTTTACTGCAGCATGAACTGTGCTATTGAAACATCGAGGAGTTTCTTAACAAAGTAGTGGACAGTTCTGGTCTTCCTGTAAAGTTTATTTGCTCATCTGGCCTACATTGAAGGGCTGACTTGGAATTGTTAGAAAGTGCAAGTTATGAATGCAATCCAAAATAGTAGTGAAAATATTGTATTATTAAGAGAGTCATTACTGCCAGGCAAAAACCATGTTCAGCTAACGTGGGATGTGAACTTTACCGGAAGTCTTTGTTGGTGACCGGATACTTGTCCATAACAAATGGTTTGATTATCCTGAAGGATCTGTCTTCATTTTTACCATCCAATACGTTTGTTCTAATTTCCAATTTTCCACCAGGCAACTGTACAGTATCTTCATCTTTCCTAAAAGCTGAGAAGAAGAATTAAAATTAGCTGCAAGAATGTTAGAGAGTAGCAAAGGATGAAGGCAAATATACGTATCCCAGGATAATGCTGCAGGATCCAATCTGGGTCGATCACCGGGACCAGAGATTTTGACTTCCGAGCTTTCTCACATTCTGGTGAGAGAGAAGTTCTCTGAGGATGGGCTTCAGCATGAATCTGAAAGCTCAAAATCTCTGGTCCCGGTGACTGATCCAGACTGGATCCAGTTGTAAAGAAGAATGAAAAGTTTAGAAGCCAAAGAAGTTCCTTTAAAAAAAGCAAAGAAACAAACTTTTTGGTTGTTAAAAGGTAACATAGCGACTTTCATGGTGATCCCGAAGGGGTTTGTCACTTGACTTTCCCCCCTCTTTTAAGTTAAATATTGTGTGATTTTTCATGGTATTATTATATGCCATTTTATTGGTAAATTTTGTTAAAGCACATTCTCATTCTATTTATGGCAAGGCAAAATGCTTCACTCTAATTTAATTGTTTAATTGAGCTGCTTTTGCTTTATCATTATCTATCTGGATATTTCAATTTTACTGATTATCCTGCATGGATAAAAATACAGAATATAAATCAAATTCCTATCAATAATAATACATATTTTTTTATTCTGTAACATGTGCAACCTCCATTCTAAAATCACCAGCACTTTAGAAATCTTAAAGTTTTAACAGGATTCATACTACAAAACGTTCAAGTGGAAAGGTTTTGCAGCATGCTGTAAAAAACAGGAATTTCCTTAAAAGTTATATTCTCTGGAAACACATTACTCAGTACACTCTGCTTGCATACAGAGCTGTTTTCCCCCATAACGGTACAATAAAATTTAAAGCCCTGATAAAATTATTTTTTTAGGATTCTCGTAGGGTGCTTGTTATTTTTGCTGCATTTTTACTGGAACAGCCTAAAAATCTGGAAATGATAGTATGTTGTGTATTCCCAGCTTCTTCTGATGGATCCCATTAAATTCTAATTGGAATTCAACAATATAGCCCGAAGCATGCCTAAGCCACTGTTTGGCTATGTTTGCACAGGGGACAAACTTTCTTGTAACTTGAAGAGAAGGAGGAACCTTTTCAGAGATTGTGTGGATAAAGGCAGTCTGGATCACACAAATCATGGGTTAGCATGGCCCCTAAGAGATATGAAAACATGCAATTAACTGGTAGAACGGCTTGCCTCCAGAAGTTGTGGGAGCTCCAACGTTGGGGGTTTTCAAGAAGAGATTGGACAACCGTTATCCAGAATAGTATAGGGTCTCTGGCTTGCGCAGGGGGTTGGACTAGATGACCTCCACCATCCCTTCCAATACTGTTATTCTATGATTCAAGTTCCATTCTATTCTATGGAATTATTTCTCGGCCTCGATTCTTCCTGGCAAAAACATTCTCTTGGGAGGAAAAATGGTTTTCCAAGGTTTAGCACCCTGCTGCCCACAAGGAGAGAATTTAACCCAAGCCTCGACCCCAGGCAGGAAAAAGGAGAAGAAGCCGTGGCGGGGACTCACCGGGGCGCTCCGAACTGCCTCCGGTCACCGCCCAGGGAGACAACAAGACGGACAAGAGACTCGCGAGCAAAGCGGGAGAGAAGAACATTGACACGGGGAGAGGAGAAGAGGACGTTTGACGATTCCTTCGCCCCTTGGCAGCAATTTGCAGCAAAGGAATCGGGCACGGCGATTGCTTCCGGGGTCGACAGGAGTGACACACGTGTACTGGGAGGCTCCGTCCTACAGCTGCGAACTTCCTTCATTTCGCAAACGGTCTGGGTTGGTTTCGCGTTGGATTTTCTGTTTGGGGGGAGGACTCAGCTTCTCTCCCCCTTTTTATTCGAAACAGTGCTGCTCTTACAAACCGGAGGAAACTGTATCTTGGGATATATGGCAGTTGCAATCTTTTGACTTCGAAGGCCATGCTCAGGACACAGATCAGAACATTGTTTTTTTTTCCATTTCGCTTTGGATGGTACATGTGAGCACGGCCACCCCCGTTATAGCGGCCACTCCAACTCTGCTGGTCAGTTAAATTCCTTTCGTTTCTAGACCCCAGATTCTAATCAGCCAAACTCGGAAGAACAGTCACTACCCTTTGGAATATTTACGTACCAAGTGCAAAATTTCACTATTCCTGTTATACACTATTTCAAAATTCCTTTCATTAACTTTAACCAGTTTGAAGAAGCCACATTTGACTCAAGTCAAAACGAAGCAGACAATGTAATTTTGCCTGCCTGAACTAAAGCTTTGTCTTGAGTTAAAGCTGAGCTTAATCGTTATGCCAGCTTTTTGCAACTGAAGTTGCATTAATGTAGAATTTATTTTTCCTTTTGAAAGAGGATTATAGACTAGTGTGCATTTCTGGAAAAGATTCATTCATGAAAGATTCAATTTTGTGTAGTTGCCTCCATCCTGATGTAATCTAAAAATGTATTATGTTTTATATTTGTAGTGCACCACCTTGAATGCATATGTAAGATAATTAAGCTTTTTCTGGCAGTATTTGCCATGGAATTTCGTACCAATGCATTGGAAACTCGTGAGTGTGGCATGCTGGCCTACTGGAGAAGATACTCGCCTTCCACTCAGAAGTTCAATGTTAGGTAGTGGGAGATGTTTCTCTCCTAGGGTACAAAAAAAGAAGTATCTGCTGCGAACGCCATGTGGCGTCAAGAAGGGCATCTGGCCAGTAAATGCTCAGCTCCATCTAATCACCCTGATTCTACTAGGAAGTGACTACAGAGTCATTAAAAGGTTTTTTTTTTAATGCAGTGGAAACTATAGAAAATGATAAACAATGAGTATTATTAAAATAGACAACACTCAAGCCTGAAGAGAGGGAAAAACTTTAATGGGTAGAAAGACAGTAACTTCAGTGGCATTTGTTCAGTGCATGTAAAAAATAAATAGTAACTGATTCTATAGAAGTGAAAGATCTCAATTCGTGAGTGGCCAAATTTTCTTCCTCCTATTATTTTGAATTACATGTTGGAAAAGGGATTTTGTTAACATGAATCCAGGAAACCGTTGGTAGAGATTCCCCACTCAAGTGGTCTTCCAATTCAGCCTTTGAGAGATGACATTCCAGCTCGCATAATTTCATCAACCAAGAGAATGTTGCTAGCAATAACAGTGCTAGAGAAAACAGGAAGAGAAATTTCATTTGTCTCAATTTATCGTTCATTTAGTAAAAATACAGTCAGCCTCTTTTCTTGTATTCTTTAAGAAGGTTCATATGGCCAATTTCATTTCTTCTGCTTCTTCCCGCATTAAAAGCAAAAATCTTGAAATATGAGACCCCATACCTAGTTACTAGGATTAAAATAGTCTGGAAAAACATATCAACTTATTTATACAAAAAGTATACTCAACCAGGTCTTAATTGTCAAGTAAATTCTATATACAATTCCAAATGTGGTTGAGGTCATTTTTTAAATGGTTAGCTATAAAATGTTACCTAGAATGAAGCAACTGTTTTTTAACACTATAATTATCCCAGATTCCAACTGCTCCTGCCACCATTGGTTCACCTGAAAGACATAGGAGAAAGTTCATTAAAAGACAACAATAATATCTGTTCTATAATCTTTTCACGGATTGGTAGGGTTGTTTTGTTTTATAAAGGACCCTCTGTGCAAACTGGTTTGGAAAAAGACATGCATGAATTTTCTATTGCGTTAAAAATGGTTTAGAAACTGGAAAGGAATTGTCTGTTTCCTTTGGGACCATTCTGCAGTTTTTCCAGCCAACTGGGACAACCAGATTCACTTCACAATAGTGTGGTTCACTTAACATCCATATAATTCACTTAATGATTGTGGTAAGAAATTATTGATTTCCTTACTGACTGTGGTAAAAATGGACATAAAATTCGGTTGTCAGCTTGCTTAATGACTGCATCTCTTAACAACCTTAATTCCAGCCCCAATTGTGATTTAAGTTGAGGATTACCTATACAACAAATGGTTATAGGTTGCCCTTGTCTGGGTTATTAGTAACATGATCCAGCCTTCTTTACAATATTATTTGTAACCTTTTTAGCAATTACAAGTTTATGTAACTGCTAAATAGTCACAAATAAAAGTACAACCATTATCACTAGTTCACCTCAACAAACTCTCAATGAGAACATCATCGATAAAGGGGAATGCTTGCAGCTCAGGGTTGAAATGAAGGGTCCTTGGTGCTCTCTGAGCTTGGTTGTTTTCTTGCAGATGTTTCATTACCCAAACTAGGTAACATCATCAGTGCTGTTACTTAGTTTGCATAATGAAATGTCTCCAAGAAAACCAAGCTCAGACAGCACCAAGGACTTTGTGTTGGTTTAGTGCCACTGTTTTCTGGATAAAAGCATGCAACTGAACCAGTTTATAATAACTCTCATTTTCAAAAATCATTACCATCTGCTAGCTTAATTTGTAAAAGAAAAAAAAGTATTATCATAACATATCCAGCTGTTTGGAATTACAAAGTACCTCTCAAGCTTGTCAAACATGCTACTCCCAGCCGCTGTTCTGTACTCACCAGAATTTAGGTCCACCCCCACTAGTTGTCCTGACTCAGCATATTCTGCTTGAACTTTAACTAGTGTTTCCTGAGGATCATAGCCAGCGTTCTGAGCAAGTACCTGTTAAGAATAAAGAAAAAAAGTATTTATTTTTTATTGTTCTCTCCATCAAGAAATGAGCTATTTGGTATTTAGTGGAGATAAATGTACAATATATACTTAGAAGTGACTGTTCTTTCCCCTATCTTCCATTTTCCTTTCAGCTGTATCTCTGCTGACATCTGGAAAGTCTTATTGATGGTAGCCACAGAGCTCAAGAATGCTATTAGATGTTTTTGTTCAGAAGCTTCCTACCTTAGGGATAATCAGCAATGCATCAGCAAATGCCTGAACTCCCAACTGGCTTCTTCCTTTCACATTGGGCTTATGTTTCACAAGGGCATCAGCTATTGCCACCTCCAGGGCTCCAGCACCTGGAACCACACAGCCTGGAAAATCAAAAATCATTTGTTAACATCAATCTTGCCACAAATGCAAGGCAGACACCAAAGGATATAGTGCTTAAAAAGGGTAAATCCCCATTAAATATAAAACTTTTGGAAGTTCTCAAGTCTTCTTAAAGGAAGAGTTTTAAGTCTGGAATACTAAGATTCAAACAGTCTCTTTAAACTCAACACATGCTGTATACCTCTGGTGTTTATACAATCATCTATGTGGTAGTCTTTTATTTTACCTGCATTCTCTCCTCCCACAATACATTTATGTACCTTTAAAATAGTTTAAGTTGAAAGCAGGACAATACTAACTATAATTATTTTTAAATATTGAAATACTCATTTACCTGAGGTGCATTATTATGCTTCAGTTTAGAAAAGGGATTTTTTTTTTCTACAATTGCCTTAACAGTGTATTGTAAGTTGCAACACCTATGTTCATTTAAGATGGCTTAATTATACTAGCACAGGCACTACTAGGAGCCAGAGCTACTGAGGTAGTTTTATTTTATGAGAAAAATGCACCATCACCACATCTCAATTATATTGGTACTCACATAGCCAAAACACTCCAATCACACACAAGGGGTATTATTGGGTTTATCTAAATTTAGCAACACAAAAGTATCCTGAAGCAAAAATGCTTAACGAAGATTGTTCTTCCTTCCACAAGAAAACCTTGAAATATAAAGGATGCTGAACTTAGCATTTTAAAATAAATTTCCTGCAAATATATTTTTCCTTATTTGAGACCTGTCTTAAGCAACACCATTCATGGAAGTTTTAGATTCACTGTATTCTCCGAAGTAAGATTACTGAACCAACATATGTAACTGTGAAATACTAAGATTAAAGACCAGAGAAATGCAGATTCCAATCCACAGACAGAGAAGCTCTCGCCATTTCAATCTGCCCCTAAACATTGCTTTTGTTGGAAAATACATACTTGTATGTATTCCAATTTGAACTCCTGGGCCTCTTTTTAATAAACATGAATGTTCAAAGTGCTATTAACCAAACATATTAATTGAAGTAATATTAAAATAAAGCTTCATTTAATCAACTGGCTACCCTGAGGCTATTAAAATATGGAGTGCTTCTAGCCCACACTCACCATCCTCAATGGCATTTTTGACAGCACGCAGTCCATCTCTTATAGCATCCTTGATCTGTGTCAGGGTGTGCTTATTTGGCCCCTTGATCAACAGAGTCACAGAACGAGGGTTTTCACACTTCTCAATAAAAGTGAACTTCTCTTCACCCTGCGCAGAGAGAACAATGCAAACATTATTTAGGGACCATAAATGCTAAGTTATGTAATATATATTGGATTTTCTATAGTTTGAACAGTAAATTTATTATATTCTTATTACCATGCCTATTTTTATCTCTTTAAAAAGCTGTTTTTGTTCTATACAGTAATATTTAAGAATTCCAAGATTAATTTATGTATTATATTTCTAAGCCAACCCATCTCCCTTCAAAGGAGCTCTAATTCTACGAAATATTCTCCCATCCATCCATCTACCCACTCGGCCCTTGAATAACATTTAACACTATTGCAGCTAGGTATTAATTATAATGCTTGCCATAGAAATCAAACTGGAAAGAATTAAAGACTTTAAAAATCAAACTCACCAAGGTATATTCATAGACAAGACCTGCATGTCCCAGGCAGTCAATGGACAGGTCTTCAACAGAATTCATAGCAACCCCTCCACATGCCAGTGTTAACCTGAACATAATGAATAATATGTTTGCGTATTTCTGTTATAATCTGGTTTCACATACTGCAGTTTGCTTGATTTGGCTTGGCAAGTTGTGAACCCAGCTGTGATTTATTCAGTAAACCAGGGCTTAGGCTGGTGGCAATACCTGCTCCTCTTTTTAAATGCAACCAAGAATGTTAAGCAATCCCTTTGTTCTAAAAAAGGAATCAATGTGTGAATATCTTTATCTAATACTAATAATTCAAAGTGATTAAAGTAGTTAATTTATACCAGTATTCTAAAATTATTATGAAGAAACTCTAAAGAAAACATTGTTTATAAATTTCCAAATGTTTTCCAAATATCTAGAATTAGGACTCATAACATAAGATCATTCCTCTCAAAACTTTTGGATGTCACTTTTCTTTTCTGATTTACAGCAAGATGCTATTATTAGCGGCTAAACATTTTCAAAGGAAAACATATAGTGCTGAAAGTCCAAGGCAGTGCCCAAGTTCTCACAAAAACTGACCTCTCCATATTTCTTCGCTTTGCTCTGCGCAATGCTACTATCCCTTCTTTTGCAAGTGCATCCAGGGAGAAAGGATCAATCCCCTGAAAATACAAAATGCAATAAACAGATTTATTCAGGTTTAAAGCCTAAACTGAAAAATTAAATAAAGGCCACATGCAACAATACCATGATTTAATGGACCACGAGCGTTCCTATCATGGCCAATGTTATTAATAATGAATCTATTACCAACTTATGTTATTTGTATAATAAAATGTCATCTGACTCCCAGAGACTCTGGGTCGTTTAACATAAAAGAACATAAACTGCCACAAATGGTCATTTAAATAAATTGCCCTATTTCTGAAAAATGGACCTTGTCCAACAAAATCTGGATGCAAATTTTGTCGACTGCACCAGTACTCTGCTAAATGGGAGGCAATTAAATCAATGTTTCATTCTATTTGGCTCATTTTGTGTTATAGACCCATTTGTTAGGCAATCATCTCACTCAATACCAAGCCCTTCTCTTACCTTTTGGTTGATCACAATAAAACCTTTATTTGAATCCCCAACAACTGATTTTTTCAGCTCTATGATTTTATTCACTCTTTCTTCAATGAACTTTCTTTCTGCTTTAACAAGCTTTTCTCTTTCTTCTGCGCTCTTATAAAAGAATCCAGAATTCACCTCTCTGGAAAAAAAATATGCTGTCAGAATTTAAATTAGACAGGAGACTAAAAAGTATCCAACCCCCTGGTTAAAACGTAGTGATTACATGGACAAAACCCAGGCGGTTCTCTTGGCAACTATACAGAAATAGTTTCCCATTGTCACTTTCCAGGATTTTTCCATCTCCAAGTCTAGCATATTATCCAAGCTTCTGTGGTTCTCCCATTCAAATACTAACCAGATTTGGCCTGATTTGTTTTCAATCCCAGTAAGCATATATGTGAAGGTAAGGGAATCAGAAGCAATTGACACCAGAAATGGTCAGAGTGGCTTTCGGGCGGACCCAGAAGATCCCACAAACCAAATATCAACCCCCACAAATGTAGGATTAAACAAGATTAGTTTGCAAATCCTAACTAGGGCTGTAAGTTATAATGTATACATACGTTTTTTCATACTCTAGTGACACATTGCAAGTAAGAATGTAAGCATCTTCAAGCCTTTTCTTCATGTCAGGATGACGAGCGCCATGGTCCAGGACAAGTCCT
Organism: Crotalus tigris; assembly: GCF_016545835.1. NCBI lineage: Eukaryota > Metazoa > Chordata > Lepidosauria > Squamata > Viperidae > Crotalus > Crotalus tigris. Next base: position 7,864,474 of record NW_024096758.1, on the reverse strand, counting down.
CTTATTAGGCTGTAAAAGATATTTAAAATAGCTTTTTAAGAAGTTACTTTCAGTTGTTCATCCTTTCTAATCCCATGCATTTCCTGTTAAAATGGGAGTCCTAGGAACAACTTTGATGTGTATCCTTCAGACCCATGCATACTATTTTAGTACAGCATGTCACTAGACAAATCTGAGGCAAATTTTATTCTTGCATGGTGTCTGACTCCATTAGCCATCGCAAAAGCCAATGCAGAATTCACCCATGCTCTCAGCTCTAAATACTTCACTTATAAAACTTTGGCTTTAATTCCTACAACAGCTCAGAACAAAAGATAACTATGTAACTTTATCAGTGTTATAAAGCAGAAACAATGTAGCATATCTTCCACTTTAAGGCTCACACACTGATGTCTTGAACAGTAACTCCCACAATTCATGTCATGCTGGCAGAGAATTCCACAAGATCCAATATTTGGAAAAGGCCAGTTTAGGAAAGGACAAGAGGGCATGATGTGGGAAAGTGATGATTCCATCAGAATGGATACGTAAGACCAATACGTTTCAAGCCTTCGGGAACAGACCCCATTCATGTTATACCTACGTTGTGTCTGTTTCAGATTTGTGCTTCATCTCCATTATTTCAACCATATAAAGATCTATTGGCTCGTTTGGTTTTCTGATTGCCAGAATTGAATCGACTACAGCCTACAAAGAAAAGAGAACAAGCCTCATCAAACAGGACTTCCAGAATTTAGCAACTCAACAACACACACAAACCCCTTCAGGGATCCACTTCACTTTAATTATGGGAATTGTATAGAATTTATTTTTGGAGAACACAAGAAATCAATGACTCACCTCAGTTAAAATGTCAGCAAGCTCAGTATGGACCTTTGTGCGGAGGGAAGTTCTAGCAACATCTAGAAGTGTTTCCCTGTCCATTTCCTTTGCTACTTTGACCTGCTCCAGGACCTGAAGAGCCTTTTCTTTTGCAACTTCAAACCCTTCTGTAACTAATCGAGGATGTAACCCCTAATACCAAAGAAATAGTTTTTTTAAAAAACAAGCACTTATATAAAATTCCATATTCTGATTATAGGCAAAAATCAAGCAATCAGTTTCCACAAGCAATTTCTTTTTACTATAGAAGAGAAAAAAAACTCAAAAAACCCTCTCCAGACATACTTTAAATCCCCTGGAGCAGGTAATGAAACAACCCAGTCGCTGCAAGTTGAACAGCATATACATTTAATAAATTATTATGCCATTATTATTATTTATGGTAAAGGCTGAGAGAAAACAATGAAAAATTTGCCCACACAACAATAGATTCAATCAAGTGATTTCAGGGATAACTATTTTACTTTGTTTTCTAGATGATCTGAGGCTGTGCATGAAGACATTTTGTACTGTCCTTTTGAATACATATGAAAGGAAAAACAGTCCTTTCAACGCAGAGGGTAAAGTACAGCTTATTCTTGCACAGAATTATGCCAAAGGAACTATGGAGCTCATCTGGGTGTTCACTGTGCAACAGACTTGGAAATTTCTCACAAACTGTGGTTAAAAGTCAATTATATACTACCCCTAATCTGAATAAATGGAAGTTTAGAGCCATAGGAAAAACAGGAAGAATAAAATTAATTGGTTAACTATGTTTCAAAGTTTGAAATTTTAATCTAGTTTAGGTATATTCACTTTGATTTAACAAAACAGTGATGTGCAACTAAGAATCTCGTTTTCATGGCAACATCAATAATTTCTCACTGAGCTTTATTTAAATCTGAAAACAAAGTAAAAATGTCCTCATGCAGACTACAAATACATAACACTGCCACATACCTCTGAAATATAGAGATCTGCCTGCTTGAGCAGCTCACCAATTATGAGGACATTAGAAGTGGTCCCATCACCAGTGATGTCATCCTGTGCTGTTGCTACTTTGGCTATCAAGGAAGCTGTTGGATGTTGGATTTGCTAATGGATGCAAAAAGAACAAAAAAGAGTATTATCAAAATGTCATTCCTTTGCTCAGTCACCCATGACCTCTTGTCTGGATTACTGCAACATGCTCTAATAGGGTTCCTTATGAAGAGAATTCAAAAGCTTCAACTGGTGCACAAGGCAGCTGCACATGTAGTTAAGTAAAGGGTATCAGATATTCAACAGATGTATAACATTACAGTATTGCTACATGAGTTGCATTGTTGCCAGTGTGCTTCTGGGCGCAATTCAAGGTGCTGATTATCGTCTTTAAAACCCTTCATGGCTTGAGACCAAGCTACCTAAGGGACTGACCTCTCCCAGTCATTTCTAATCATCGAATTCAATGCAGCAGGTTAAGCATGTTACGTTGCCTGTTATTTCTCTGCCTTAGCCTCTGCCCTCTGGAACATTCTACCTTCAGAGATCAGGATGACCCCATATCTGTTGGCTATTCATAAAACCGTGAATACTTGGTTATATGCTTGGAGCCCCAAATATGTTAAGGTGTTTAATTATATTAACATCTATAGCAATAGTTCCACTCAACAACTATATCTATTTATATTTATGCTTTATGATGTACACCACCCAGTCATTTACTGAGATGGATGGCCACTGAAATCAAATAAAAAATTATTCCTCCCCATTTTACTTTTGTGCTTTATCATCAATTTAATCAGTTGAAGAAACATTCTACAGTAATACCAGCGCTGTATAGGTTCTAATTAATCTTAGAACCAAAGAAGCAGAGAGAAGCTTATACTTTGATCAACAGCAGATCCTTCGAGATTATTGTTATACAATTTCAACATAACATAGCATTTTGTGCTGAAAAATAAAATATAAAGTCACCAGTAACTTTGTCATAAAACTTTTAATAAAAAATTTGGCCTACATCACCAATACTGTTCATTTAATAAAATCTAGCAAGATGCTTCTTTTTTGCATGTAGATAAGAGTTCCAGAAAGTATTACATGACTTGATATTTTAAAATTATATTCTTGGAAGGGAAGAGAAAGTTTACCATCTCATGAAGCAGGACATTGCCATCTTTGGTAAGCTTGATATCTCCAGCACCAGACACAAGCCTATGGAGAACAGAAAGCAAAGCAATCAGCCTTCAATCGCAGTTCCTTTTCCAAGTGTTTGAGCAAAAGGATCTGCCAAACTTAATTTACTAATATCACTATCCCGTGTTATAGTATTGTCAGTATGAAACAAAAATTCATGTGACAAGAATCACATCCAAGGTTCTTTTCTACTTTCAATTCTGGAATTGACTAGTCTATTAGTCAAAGGAATATTTTTCTGATGCTATGTTCTTCCACCAGACAGTTACAGAAACCAAATGTGGATGGCATAACAACTTGAATACTCTGGGAGTTGTGTAAGAGAGCTAATTTTGGGTGAGGTACAATTATAAATCTATGACATTGCCTCAGACTAAAATTTGGCCAATCAAACCCACAATGCTTTCATTCAGCTGAATGATGATTTATAAACATGTATTGATAGTTAAGCAAAGGATTTGATAACTAATAGCCTCTATGTACCACTTGTGATGGTGTACTGGGAACAGAATCTGTTCCTCAAAAAGATGTGATCAATTATTACGTTTCAAGTTCAGACTTGTACAAAACGAATTTGCTAATGGGGCAATTTTATGCACAAAGTCTAATTTATTAATCTGAGAACCAATGGGGTTAAAGAGTTGGATTAGGAAAATATAGAAGCTCACTACAGGAGTCCTCAACCTTGGCAACTTTAAGACTTGTGGACTTCCAGAATTCCTCAGCCAGCAAAGCTGGCTGGCTTTGCTGGCTGTGGAATTCTGGGAGTTGAAGTCCACAAGTCTTAAAGTTGCCAAGGTTGAGGACCCGACAGAAGCTGCCACAGAAACTCACTGGGTGACTTTGAACCAGTTGCGCTCTCTCTCTCTCTCTACCCAGCCTACTGTGGAAACAAACAAGAGAAGGGAGCACTATGCGTGGCACCTCGAACCTCAGGACAAAAAGCAGGATATAAATTGAATAAAGGTTCACAGCCAGCTGTGTGGCTAAAATGAAGTAAGTCTTATTTGTGATCACTCTAAATTTACTGAGAAAGAAAATATAAATATTTTATACTTACCTGGAAGTTTATTGTATAATCCAATGCTTTATAACAGTAATTACACGCACTATAAAGACATACTTGCTGTAACTGTCTTGCATGTATCTTTTTTCAAATATAGGTACTGTCCGATTTTCTTTCATTTTTTTATAAAAATAAGTTTCACTGACAATGCTGTGGAAATGCTACGTGCAAAGGAGCATATTGTTCGGTGGGTTTGGGGCTCTTTCCATGCTATTTTGCGCACGCATTCACTTCACCACTTCCGCCCTAGAGCGCCACGAGGATGGGTGGGGCTAGGCGTAACCACGCCTCTCTTCCCCAACCCTCAACTCCCACAACGACTCTCCCCCGCCTTTTTTTCCCCGCTGCCTTACATTTTCATGGTTCCTTTGGGCCCGAGATTGGTCCTGAGCACATCCTGCAGGCCCCGCGCCGCGCTGATATTGACCGCCAGGGCTGCTTGAGCCCGCGCTACCTCAGCTTTGGGGTTCAGCGCCTTCACCGCCATCTCTCCCGGTTACTTCTGGAGGAGAAAAAAGAAAGGAGCGAGTGTACGCACGCTCCCGCCTGACTCGACCCAGGTCTGACGCAACGAGGGCTGGGCCTAGACGTCACAGCCTCCTTCATTCTAGAATAGTCCATACTCCATATCAAGGCTTAAACAGTTGGGCTGCTATTGGTCGTATGAAAGCCCGCCTTTCATTCCTATTGGCCAAATATCTGCGTCGCTCATGAGTCCACAGGGTTGCCTAACGGCTAGGGTGGCGGTTGGAAGCAGTTGCTATGCAAAATGGTGGTGGGCCTCTGTGTTTAGAGTACGTCATGAATACTTATAAAAATTTAAAATAATACTATAAAATCTGATTAGATTAAATTTTAAAGTACATTTTGCTATCTGCATTGCTTAAAAAGTGTTTATGCATGCACACATGCACCCGCACACATGAAAACAGTTACATTGCTCCCTTAAATTCAGATTTTGGGATTCTCCCCTGAACTCTCAGAGTGCTGAACAAAATCAAAAGAATAAACAAATATAGGAGTGTCCTATATTTAAAATAATCCCACTCTTCTTGTGATTTTGAAATCTGGCCACTAATACCAAATTATTTGCAAGGTAGCATTAATTATGCCATATTCTTCAGAATAAATAGAGAAGTCAAAAGTCCTAATATTTGGTTTTTGTTTTTAATTTTTTTCTTTTGTTCTAATAAATACATGCCCAAGACCTGGGGCCAAAGGAACAGGCTGGGATGGCAATCTTAACATCCTTCCAATTGCATGGCAGTATTCTTGTGGAAAAATAAAGCCTTAAAAATATAAGGACTTTTACGAAATTCCATTGGTGAAAGAGAGATCTTTATTTTTGCGCAAAAAGGTTCAGAAGTGACTTAACAATCAACAAATTTCTGAACAAGGGGGAGGGTCTGAACTAAAGCTTTATAGATTTCTTTTTCTCAGGAACAAAGGAAGCATAGATGGAATCTTACATTGTATATGGAATCTACTTTGTGTAACATTCAGATAGTTTCTCACACGGTCCATTTCTCATGGGAATACAATGAAGGCAGTTTTTACTTTTATACAATGTTTCTAAATATGCATTAGGTCATTCACGTACTGTTAATACAGCTTTTGGCTAACACAGTTTTCTTTCAGAGATTATGCAGACACATGATTTTTGCTTTTAGTGATTTTTCATTATTATTATTATTATTTTACTTTATTCTTCTTTATTCTATGTTATTCTATTTCTTTCCCACTTTAGTATCGCTTGATCAAGCCGCTTAATCTCATGGTGGGGGTGCTGTGACCTAGACTGCTAATATTGGGTGATTTAAATCTTCCCTCCTTGAAATCAGAAGCAGCCTAGGGTTTCATGGCTGTCACATCAACCATGAGCCTATCTAGACCTGTCAGGAGAAGGGATTTATTTTTTTCCCAGATATCTGATGGACACAGCAGGTTTTTCTAATGACATTTTTGCTTTTGATAAGGACTCTTTTGGCTTTCTTGTTGATCTCTGGAACACAGAAGTGCTAGGGCATTTGATAAGCTTACCCCTGAGCAGCCTTTCTTCGCCTGCCAATCCTATGTAGCCCAGTGGTTCAATGAGGGCCTCTGAGAAATGAAATAGATGAAGAGATGTCTGGAATAATGATTGGAAAAAACAAGAAGCAAATGTGACCAGACATGAGTTAGAGCTTAGGTTTGAGCTTACTCTGTGGTGATAAAGACAACAAAGCATAATTTCATCTCTGCCCTTATTACATCCATCAAATTGCAGCACATTGTTCAAAATGTCCCAGACACTTTTGGGAAAGGATGTGCTGGAAGATCCAATGGATATTAGTTTGTCTGGCCAAGCAATTTGGTAATACAATCATTCCCATTCATTCTAAGTTGGAAGTCAGATGAGCAGAATCTATAGAAATGACAGCTTTTTTTATCCTGTAGATCAGGGGTCTCCAATCCCCATTTCAGGGACTGGCAGCATGCCAGAAACTAGTCCGCGCAAACAAGTGAAGCCCCATCCATAGGATGCAAGCAGCCAACAAAACCATGTCCTTTCCGATCCGCAGAAAAACCTCTCTCCATGGAACCAGTCTCTGGTGCCAAAAAGGTTGGGGATGCTGCTATAGATTCTAAGGAAATGGATACAGTCCTCTGCAATTTTAACTCGGCCAGCCGTAGATCAGATCCTTGCCCCACCTGGCTAGTAAAAGTGGCTAAGTCTGATTGAATAAAATTGGACAACTACTGTTTTATCTCTAGTTGTCTCTTCCTGGGGAAAGATTATTGAAAAAATGGTGGGGCTATAATTGTCAAGGGCTCTGGAGAATACAGATAATCTATGCTCATGGCAATTGGGTTCAGACCTGGTCATGAGAGGAAAAAGCATTGGTTGGTCTGATGGATGGCCTGTAGTAGGACTTGAGTGGAGGGAGTGGGATCATCCTTGTCCTTCTAGACCTTTAGCAGTTTTTGATAATATCAATCACAGTATCTTTCTGGATTGCTTGTGAGGGCACAGTATTGCAAATGGGGCCAAATGTTGGTAACTGTGAGAATTTGCTCCAAGAACAGTTACAGAATTACAGAATATGTTCTGTATGGAATGTCTTATGGTTCTTTCCCATATCTTGGAATGAGTAACTATAGAAACTGTTGGGAGAAATCATCCATGAGTTTGGGATGAAGGACTGCATCATCAATATGCAGTACTTATGTACAATATGTACTGTATGTTTATTATACAGCTCTACCCTGGGCCTATTGGGAGATTCAATAGAAGACATGACCTGATATCTGGAAACTATCAGAGTTTGGATGTAAAAAATTAGACTCAATCCAGACAAAATGGAGGGATTCCTGATTCAGAGACTTATTGATTCTAGACTTGCTCAGTGAGCCTTGATAAGATTGAGCTCCTGTGGAAAGAGCCCTGCAATCTGGCAGTCCTCCTGACCTTAGATTTCCAATTTGAAGAGCAGGGGGAGACTATGATCAGGACTTTTGCAAAATTGTGACTTGTGTGCAAGTTACGGCTAGTGCCTAGAATATGATGCCTCGAAGACAGTCACTCATGCCCTTGTCATCTCTTAATTAAACTACTGTGGGATCCTTGGTGCTCCCTGAGCTTGGTTGTTTTCTTGCAGATGTTTTATTACCCAACTAGCTAACATCATCAGCACTGATGATGTTACCTAGTTGGGTAATGAAACATCTGCAAGAAAACAATCAAACTCAGAGAGCACCAAGGATCCCACAGTACAGTTCTGAGCTATAAATATTCTCTTCTATTGATAATTAAACCACTGTAATTTACTCTACATGAGCCTGCCCTTGAAAAACACCTGGAAACTTCAGCTGGTCCAGAAAGCAGGACCATGTGCACTTTCCCATATAATTTCTGCTTGTTCATTTAAACCAGGAGTTCCCAATCCCCAGTCTGCAGCCCGGTACTGGTCCATGGCATGTTGAGAACTAGTCCATGCAAGAAGCATGAGCACACAAAGCTCCATTTGTACAAGCACTGTGCATGCATGCAAAACCATCCCCTTTCCCCTGCTATTCCAGAAAGCCCTTGGGGATTAATTCTAACCAATAACATGTATCCTGAATGGCAATTAAACTTATAGCTATTATTTTGGTTTCTAAATTAGAGAAATAGTTTATGACATCTATTACTTAATTTTTAATACTGTTTTTGTACTGTATTTATAATATAATATCTGAGTCACCTGTTAGATTACAGGTGGTAGATAAGATAAATCCATAAATAAATACTTTCCCTTGTTTCTTTAAGTGGGTGCTTTGGCCAGCTGATTTTTATTTATATATCTATCAAATTTCTATGCCACCCAAATCCCAATAGTTATTTGTAAGTTTTTTTCAGCTCAGAATCCTAATAAATTCCAATGAGACTCTGAACACAAGGCTACTGCAAAAGAAACAGCTTTATTCCTTGATCAAAACCAAAACCGGGTGTTTTCTAATCTCTTGTCTCTAACGCAGAGAGACAGAGGAGAAAACACACACACACTAATAATTTTTTCCCTTTTATAGCTAAGGCATCTTCTCAGGCTAAAAGATTTCTTTTTTGTCTAAATATGCGTTTTCTATATCTATCAAGTTAGTTCAGTTACAGCTTGTTACAAGTTTTGTGCTTTGAATACACAACTGCTGGCAGGCAACCAGGAACTTTCTCCTCAACCAGATACATTTGCAGCAATACATTTCAAGCTGTCGCATTTAAAGTTACAACTAAGCTTTTTCTTTCTCCTTGATCAACTTTTAAGTTATCTCTGAGCAAAGTACAGAGTGCAAATAATCTACAATGGCTGGGTTACCCATAAATTATTATATTTTGATTCCTTTACTGTTGTATGTTTGTATTTTGTTTCTTTTTGTGTACTATGAAAAGCATAAGTGGTGAGAGAAGAGCAGGAATGGGGACAGAATTCTGGCTGGTGTATGTTTCTTTATACCTTTCAATGGAGACAAATATACAGAAGCACAAAACTGTTGCTGAGGATTTGAGAGGCAAAGCCTTTGTCTGTTTTAGAAGCACCCTCAACATGAGGTCATGACTATTTAGCATGCATTTTACTATTACTTTTCCCCCCCTACCGGTATGATTTTTAAAATAATTTTTGAAGACTATATTTTACTTATGATTTCAGAACTCAAGGTGGCATAAATAATGCTTACACCTATTATTTTTTCCACAATAGCATTTCTGTGGGGTAGGTTAGGCTGAGGGACAGTAATGGGCCTAAATCAGGCAACTGGTTTTCAAACCTAAGGGAGGACTAGGGTTCGTGATCTCACATTTTTTAGTCCAGCACCTTAACCAGGATGCCAAATTGGCTCTGAACAACTTTGTTTTGGCTCCATTCCACACTAAATTTGTTACAAAGGAGAGTTATAGTATTTATATATTTTACATAATATAATGTGAAAATATTAATATATTATAATTTAGTACACAAGTAATCCCCAAGTTATGAGCGTTCACTTAACGCTTGTTCAAAGTTATGTGATGAGCACCCCCTAGTGCTTATGAGCAAGTCTTGAAGTTACGAATATTGCAGCACCATGGCAGTTATTCGCCCTTACAAGTGACTGCAGTGACTCTGCAACATTCACCCTGGTTATTCTCTCCCTCCCCACACCCACCCCAGGTCTCCCTAGGCACCAGGCCTTCAATACTCAGCCTACAAAGATCGAGATCCTTCACTTGCTTGGCTGCTCCAGTCCTTTGGTGCATTCGCAGAGAATGGAGGCCTAAAGTAATGCAAGATCACGCGAAATCAGTGGGGCGACATCTCACGCTACTGATCTCATGTGATCTCATGGTAACAGAGAATGGAACTGAAGCTGGGAGATGCTTCCACATGACTCTGGAGGCTGAATCAGGGCTCCCAAGGCCTTTCCCAGGCTGCCGCCGCCCAGATCTGAGGCTGGGGAATGCTTCTGTGACACCCCCCCGAAGTGCGATCCAGGCTCTGGAGGTGTTTTCCAGGCCGCTGCCACCCAGATCTAAGGCCAGGGAATGCTTTTGTGCACCCCCTGCATTTTCCAGGCCCGTTCAGACCATGGGGGGGGGGGGGCTGCGGAAGCATTCACTAGCCTTAAATCCAGGGGGAAATGGCCTGGAAAAGACCTCTGGAGCCCAGATTGGGCTCCGGGGGAGGGTGGCGGCGGCGCAGAAGCATTCCCCGGTCTCAAATCCAGGCAGTAGTGGCCTGAAAAAGACTTCCGGAGCCCAGATCAGGCTGCAGGGGTGTGTGTGGAAGTGTTACCCGGCCTTAGATCCGGGCAGCAGCGGCCTGGAAAACATCTCCGGAGCCCAGATTGGGCCACGAGGGTGGCGCAGAAGCATTCCCCTGCCTGAGATCTAGGCAGTAGTAGCCTGGAAAAGGCCTCCAGAGTTCAGATCAGGCCGCACGGGGGGTGGGGGGGGACTGCAGAAGCATCCCCTGGCCTCAGATCTGGGCAGCAGCAGGAACCGCGGCAGAGAGGAGATGGATCTTTTCCAGGTGAGTCCAGCGCGGCAAGAAGGGAGGGGGAAGCATGCAGTATCTTAGTGGGTCAAGGAGGTGTTGGGGGCCTGTTCCATCACTAGGTCCTCCATGGCCTTCCCACTCCAAGATACCTCATGTTTGCTTAACGAGCAAGGGAGTAATCTCGTTCGAGGTACGAGATTCACTCTACAAGTTTTCAAGTTATGAGTGGAATGGGCAGGCTCCATTGCACTCATAACTCGAGGACTACCTGTATATTATATTGGGAATGTGATGGCTCAGCAGTTAAAGACTCAGGTTCAAGATCTGAGTGCCATACAATGGGGTGAGTTCCCATTATTTGCCTCAGCTCCTGCCCATTTAGCAGTTCGAAAACATGCAAATGCAAGTAGATAAATAGGTACCACTTCAATAGGAAGGTAATAGTGTTCCATGCACCTTGGTGTATAGTCATGCTGACCATATTACCACAGAAGTGTCTTTGGACAATGCTAGCTCCCTTGGCTAAGAAATGGAGATGAGCACCCCCCCCCTACAGTCAGACACAACTGGACAGGGGAAACCTTTACCTTTGTGTTACATTAATACAATTACAGCTATTAATTTTTCCCATAGTACTATAGATCATAGTTTACAAAACTTTTAAGAATTTCTTATGTATTGTAAATAATATATATTGTAATTTTTTGAGAGAGAATCACTCATACTTTCTATTTTACAGATGTTTAGAACTTAGAACTACATTGGGCCTTCTTCATAATGTGATGTGCTTTAAGAAAAAAAGGAAACAGGTAAATGAAGCCTCTATTCTAGCTTAGTTTCCAAATTTTAACATTTACTACCTTGTATTGTTTCCATTTGCATGCTGTGGTTTTTGCATACAATTATTTTTTAACAGATTCTTGGAAGAAATATTCTTTTGGGGTGTTTTTTTATAAGGTTTGCCAGATAAATGCAAGAACAGCCTAAAGGTTGTCCACTGTTGTTATCTCCACATATAACAGCATGTCTAAAGCATATTCACACATCGTATTGATTTGTTAGTTGTTGACATTTCACTCTAAGCTGGAACATCCTTATGGATGGATGTGTTAGAATTAAACTTTTCACAAGATGCAGGGACAATAATATGCTTATAAACCATTGGTAAAGAAGATAATATATTCTTTTCTGGTTTTGAATTCCTAATCTGAAGTCTGTCTAGGTTACCATATTTATTTATACATGGATCCTTATATATTCCTTGAACTATATAGAATCAATCACTAGAGGGCAGTGCATTCATACTTCATTCAAAAACTTGGCTTCCTTTTCTGGCTTGTAGAAAATGTAGATGTTAGTTCTCAAATGATTCTGAAACTGATTGCCTGTCTTCTACTACGCTATGGCTGAGAGCAATTTCAGAGGTGTAATGGAAAGAATGGTGTTGATTGGGAATACATTTTAGACACCACTCAGCTTAAACCTGCGGTGCTAATTAAATTGATCTCTTTTTTTTAATCCAACAAAGGAAAAGAAAGATATTGGGCTTTGGGAAATCCAATAGTGTACTTCCCATATTATATCTAAATCCAGGGTATAGCGGAATCTTGGAACAGGGTGAAATCTTTGAATTTGTGATTTCAACAATTAAGAGTTTTCAATATGTATGCAGTTCTAGTTCTCTCACGTAAAAAGCCCGGTGGATGACCTTGGGCCAGTAGCTCTCTCTCAACACTAGGAAGAAAGCGGCAAGGGCAAACCACTTCTGAAATCTTGCCAAGAAAACTGTAGAGGCTTGTTGCTAGGATTCAAGACTGACTCAAAGGCATACATATATACACAACGTTCCTATGCAACTTCCTCCTCAGACCCTTCAGCAGAAAGACTTTTCTACAAATTCAAAAGCAGATCTGATTAATAGTGACAATAACTGTGACAATTGAGACAAATCATTTTTTATTTTGCTTCTTGTAACGTCAAATTCTACAGAGCTTGTGGGCAGGTTGTTTTTTATTAGAAGAACATAGAATATAGAATAATAGGGAGATCCTAGTCTAATCACCTGCTCAAGCAGGAGACACTATACTGTACCATTCTGCACAAATGGCTGTCCAGTCTCTTCTTGAAAACCTCTAGAGATGGAGCAGTGACAACTTCTGGAGGCAAGCCGTTCCACTGATTAATTCTTCTCACTGTCAATAAATTTCTCCTTAGTTCTAGGTTGGATCTCTCTTTAATGATCCTTCCACCCATTAGTACTTGTCCCGCCCTCAAGTGCTTGGAAAATAGGTCAGCCCTGTCTTCTTTGTGACAACCCCTCAAGTACTGGAAGACACTATCATATCACTCCAGTCCTCTCTTTGTTAGTTGCCTATATTTAGTTCATCTTATGGATAGACCTCTTATCTTTGTTGCTTTTCTCTGCACTCTATCTAGAATCTCAACATCTGTTTTGTACCTTGGTGACTGGAACTGGATGCAGTATTCCAAGTGTGGTCTCATCAGTGCAGTATAAACCAGTATTATCACTTCATGGAATCCAGAAATTATCCCTCTTTTGATGCAACCTAAGATTGTATTAGATTTTTTGGCAGCTCCTGACCATTGCTGGCTCATACCTGAGTGGTGGTCTACTAGGACCCCTAGACCTCTTTCATCTTCTCCCTCTTCTACCACTTGTGTTTCAGCAGCCTGAGCATATAAAGAATATTCTGTTTGTTGATGTCTGGTAATCTTATGAATTTTTACAACCCACAAATGCCTGCACAATTAATTTTAGTGCCACCAAAAGAAATTAAGCATTTTGTTCAGAACTTACTACATCTTCTCAATATCAATCACCATTCCAGTTCTGCACAGTGTTGAGAAAAATGCTTGGATGCAAAACTGATTAAGTGACATTATGTCAATGTCACAGCTTTCAATGGAATTTTTAATTCAAGAAGAATTATGATTTGTTAATCAGGCAGCTTCATCTTATTACCAACACTTCAAATAATCCAAGCAAAAGCATATAACATACATTGGAAGAAGGTGTGGAGGGACAATAGCCATTTATTCCATTTGCCTTTGGTTGTGGGATTTTTATTATTGCTTTAGGAATAGCAACTAATGTTAGCTTGGAATACTTGTTCACTTCACTTCACTCACTCATTCACTCACTCACTCACTCACTCACTCACTCACTCACTCAATCAGAATATAGTTGGAAGGGATCTTGGAGGTCTTGTAGTCCAACCCCCTCCTCAAGCAGGAGACCTCTCCATTTCAGACAAGTGATTGTCCAGTCTCTTCTTAAAAACCTTGAGTGATAAAGCACCCACAACCTCAGATAGCAAGCTGTTCCACCAGTTAATTGTCCTCATTGTTAGGAAGTTTCTCTGTAATTCCAGGGTGCTTCTCTCCTTGATTAGTTTCCATCCATTGTTTCTTGTCCTGTCTTCTGGTGCTTTGGAAAATAAGTTGCCCCACTCTTCTTTGTGACAGCCTCTCAAATACTGGAATATTGCTATTATATCCCCCCTAGTCCTTCTTTTCTCTAGACTAGTCAAACCCAAATCCTATAACCATTCTTCATATGTTTTAGTCTCTAGGCCTTTAATCATTTTAGTTGCTCTTCTTTGCACTTTTTCCAAAGTCTCAACAGCTTTTTTGTAATGTGGTGATCAAAATTGGATGCAGTATTCCAGATGTGGCCTTACTAAGGCTTTATAAAGTGGTACTAATACTTCACGTGATTTTGATTCTGTACTTCTGTTCATACAACCAAGAATTGTATTAGCTTTTTTGGCTGCTGCCTCATACTGCTGCCTCATGTTTAAGTGATCATCCACTAGGACTCCAAGGTCCCTTTCACAGTTACTGTTTTTGAATCACTTACTTTATTTAATCTCCTACTGGTCAGCCAGAGGGAAAATGCAGATTGATTCATTATTCTCAGCATTCCAGGAGTGAATAAATTTGGCATGTTTGCTTCAAACTGCTTTTGAGGAATTAAGGAATGGAAATAGTTTTACAGATATACCCTTTACTTTGCCATAGTTATCACCATACTATGCATTTCTCTAAATGGGGTCTGTTAAAATATATGTATAAGTGTGTAATGTATGTTTAACAGTCCTGACAGATTCACTGACATATATGGATAATCCATTAAATATAACTATTTATCTTAAACATAGATAATTCGTAGATAATGCCCAGATCAGGTTTATCAACTTTCAACTGGTCTATATAACCAAACCTTTAAGAGAAGCTTGTGTAGCCCCTACATCATACTTTCTGCTAGCCAACTGATCAATTGGATCTACAGTGCAGAAGGAAACTGGCAATCTGCTTTGAGCTCCTTCCCCTGTTCCCAGCAACTCTTAATGGTGTGTGAAACCAGTGATTTGCATCAAAGCCGCTGGAATTCAGAAGGAAGTTGTATTGCTTCTCCTTTCTTCCAGATAAAACTGATTAAGATGGCACATATATATACCTCTCACCTCACCATTCACTCCCAGGCTTCCATGTTTGCCATGGTGACAAATTTCTGTTGCCTTCCAAATTTCTAGTGCTGATGTTCTGGCAAGTCTGCAAGTCTTTTCTCTATTCATGCCAGTACACTGGTAAAAAGCCAAAACATCCCATTTAGTGAGAGTACCCTATTGACTAAAACCAGCTGTACAATTTAAATATCATTTTATTGCCTTGAAATAGCATTTCAGCCCAAGAATATACTAAAATTGCTTATAATTGCAGTCACCACTTAGTCTCATGTGATCAACAGAGGAGTGATTAATCTCATTACTGGGTTTATTTCTTTGCCTGGAAAATTCTAGTGAGATCATATATATATTAAATTTATGCAGTGTAATTTCAGATAATGTTTTACCACAAATGTCCACAAATTCTTACTGTTTTCTTCAAAATAATTAAAGCAGAATTGCACTCCTTGAGCAGAGGCCAGCCTATGGCTGGATCACAAGCTCACTAAGGTACAAATAACATCACAACATGTTACAAAAGGGAGGGACTAATGCAATACTGTTTTCATGAAGCACTCCAGGAATACCACTATAAAACCTATTATAATCAAATTCAATGGATAGAGTAATGAACTATACCTACTTGATTTTGAAAGGTGTTACACAAGAATGTTTCAACTTTTTGGGAGAGACTGAGGTACACAGGAAAGTTGTGATTTTTTTAAAATGTTCTCATATATTTGAAAAATTAATGCAGGTAGAACAATACCCATATAGGCTGTGTAATTTATAAGACACAATCTAATTATTAATTTAACTCATTTTCTGATATTGCACAAAATACTGAATCATGAATATTAAATTGACAAGGTTCACACCATATGCTAACATAAAACAAGAACCAATCTCCCCTGCTGAAATGTCAGATATAGAAATTGCTTGAGAGGTGTGACTTTTGCTGTGGTAAAATTTTCTTTGGAAATTTTGGAAAGGCTTAAGAGATGAGATTTGACTAGAGAAATATTGTAGTTTTTTTAAATAAGGTTATTTACAAATCAGAGTTCACTTTTGTTGTATTTACTTGATGTACTTTTTTGTCACTTTATTATTTTCCCTTTCCTTTTTATGTTAGTTTGTATTTTAATGCATGATGTTGAAACTTAATAAAAATATTATATAAAAAAGGAAAGGCTCAAAAGATGCATAGATAGAGAGTGTGGGTGTCAATGTTGGGTAATATCCTGCCTTCAAATAAGGGGCTGAGCATTTTTGGTCTCTTTCAGCTGGTGGCTCTAAGCTTTGCCTTCATACAATATAATATACTGTTTCTTAAAATAACTCTTGCTACTACCTAAAGTTGAAATGGGGAGCTATGATTTTAAAATTTATTTTGATTTATTTGGGAACACCTTAGAAGTTTACCCATAATAATTTTCATGGGTAAGAAAGACAAGCTTCTGCAGAACACAGTTTATTTACTAACTGTTGAATTGCAGAGGGCTGTGGGGAGGTTTGAAAGTGTATGTTCACTTTCATGTTCATAAAAACAGTCCAGGAGAGCCCAGCAGGTATAACAGAGGCTCAGTGCTAAGTAACTTTTCTTCACAATGTAATCCAGAATGTATAAGGCGCTGGAGTTTCATAACAAGCAAAATTATGCAAAAAGAGATCACTGGAAAAAAAAAAAGACCGAAAGAGCTGAACTGCTGCAAACAAAATTTGTGCCACGATTTTATATCTGTGGATCTTTTTGGAGAAACAGTTCACACTTTCTTGCCTGCTTCAAAACTGCACCACATTAGTTGCTTTTTCAGCACTCAGGCTTCTTCCCCTTGTCTCGTTGCAGTCAGTAGCTTTTTGACCCTTCACTTTCCTTCTCCAGGTTGCCTTCCATGCCAGGCCCTCTGGCTCAGCTCCCCATCTCTTAATCTGACTCCTACAGACTTGGCAAGTTCAGGGTGACTTGTTCAAATCAAGACAATTTTCCGCCCCCTTCTCCACCCACTTTCTCTCTGCCGGCTTCTCTTCGACCAATCGGGAATCTTGCAGGGCTGGGTTTGAGGGACTCCTCCCCTCCAAAGTGCAAAATTACACGTTTCTTTCTCTGTAAACAACCTGAGCCCTTTGCTTTCATGTAAGCAGGAATCTTTTAAAAAAGGAGGGCCACTGCTTGCTCAGCAGAATTAAGAGGGCTGTTCAGTAAATGTGGCTGGCTTCCAGTTCATTTGGTGCTTTTGCATCTATGTGACTGAAGGACTTCTCTGATCCTTCTCTCCGCTCCACAGTCAGGAGGTAGCTGGCATTGACGTCCAAAATTGCAAAGGACACCACCATACTGTAAGTTGCTGGGAGTTTAAATTCAGGGAGCGTATTTCCATTTCCTTTCTTTTCTTCTTTTTCCCCCTCCAATTTTACGGCTTCTTCAAACTGACAGCTAACACAGAGAATTAGCTTCCAAACCCTCTGCTGGTTGATGCTGTTTTTGCAGTGGTGCTGGATGAAGAGCTGGGCTCTTTTGTAATGTACAATGAATGAATGATGCAATCCCAAAGAGGGAAAACATCAACATCTCATCTGGAGCAGAAGGTTGTTCTGTCTGTATACTGCATAACGTGTCATTTTGAGGCTCCTATCCCTCTGATAAAAGGCTTTTAAAAATATAAGACAAACTATATCCAAATCATCAACACTTGTTTCAGGGGGAATCTTATTATGAAGAACTCTGCTGGATTACACTCAAAGTAAAGCAGTTCATCTAATCCAGTAGCTTGTTTTTTACAATGGTTAGTCAGATTCTTCAAGGAAACCAAGGCACAAGTTATGAAATTGATATCTTGTTTATGTGCTTAGAAAGATTTGCTATTGAGTATGGAGATTCCATTTCGCTCCCATCAGTAATCACCCCCAATAGATATAATAAATCTGACCACTGTTTTGAAGGCATTTTAAGCTTCTATTTTTAAAGTAGTAATATTTATTTTTAAAAGCAATTTAAGCCCATGCCACATATTCTGATGTTGAAGAAATGTTTTATTTTGCCAGAGGAAAATAATGCAGGATTCTGTGGAGTGAGAAAACATACCTTCATTAACCACAGTATTCAGTGTGGTTATTGGAAAGAAATTGAAACAATGTGCTAATGAAAGGAAATATTTTGAAAAAAAAAGAAAAAGCAAGAAAAGCAGAACTTTTCAAATCCTTTTTGTAAACAGCCTTCAGTGGGTTGCAGTTCTGCAGTCAGTTTTGTACATGGAAATCAGTTGGATTTTGTGGAAAACTGCAGCATATGGATCAAGCAAATTTCTCACAACTAGTAGCTTTCTGCAGCATTTCCAGTATAGACACCAGTGTTCTAAGCTGATGAACGGTTCAGCAAAGATGAGAAAGAAAAAAACCCAAAGAGTCTAGGAGTCACAGAAGAGCACAGAATTAACATATATTGATTACTGAGATCTTCCAAAGATCTTGTAACTCAGAGGCCCCCAATCTTTTGGGCATCAGGGCCCATTTGCATGGAGAAAGGTTTTTCCATGGACCAGAATGTGTGTGGTTTTGTGTGCTGCCTGCATCCCTCAGATGGGACTTTGCTTGTTTGTGCAGACCGGTTGCGGGAATGCCGCGGCTCAGTACTGGTCCACGGACCAGGGTTGGGGACCCCTGTTGTAATTCACTATCTTTATAGAGAGAGTCTGCTTGCTGTTGTTGGAATTTTCTTCCACCAGGCCAAGAAACTTTTTAACAATACTGAACTGTTTATTGTTCCAGGTAGCAGATTCCACAGATGATGCTCACAGTCTCTGATGAAATCATATTGTATTCCCATATTTTGTCTCCATTTTTTAAAGGTTGAAGAAAGGTGGAATCAGATTCCCATGCAGAGGGAAGCTCATATCTTTAAAAATGTGCTATCATCATTGATACACTTAATGAGATTAGTGTTGCTGGTTTTTTAAATTATTTTCATTATTCTTACTTTGCCTATGGGCAGAAAATTCTAAAAATTCTCAAAAAAGCTGACAAGAAATAGCCACAGATATATATATATATATATATATATATATATATATATATATATATATATATATATATATATAATATTAACGAAAATCCTGCTTAAAATTGCTGCTTTAAAATGTTTTTAAATATATAAACACAACTTCCTTTTTCTTTCTTTTTCTTCTTGGTGATTAGAGTGAATTGCTTTGCACAGATTTTTGAACCTGCCAATTCAAGTTCCTTGCTTTAAAAAGGATGATTCATCATTGTCAACATTTCTTTTAATCTTTGAAATCTAGGAGTGGCCTGTTTAAGAGAGGCTTCCCAGTTATTTTTTTTCTCAAAGCTAGCACTCTCTCTTTTCTAAAAAGATATTCTGGACTCAAGTACTTGGCTGTTTTCAGCCAAGGTGGACAAAGAGCAAGCATATAAGTGGTTGCACATTTTCTCAGGCTATGGTGTTTGATGTCCCTGATGATGCAGCAACGAGGTCTTTGTCTCCCCTTGGCATGCCCCAATTACGTTCTGGGGTCTTGCCAATTGTGTCTCCAGAAAGTAATTGTTAGTAAGAGTCAACCCACTGTGTGCTGAACTAGGCAAAGCATGAATGAGACAAAGCTCAAAGCAAAAACCAAGCAAGGAAGATGGCACACTAGCAGGATCCATAGAGAATATTGGCAGCTTTGCATATCTCAGTAAATGATTATTAGCTTTACTATGGTTTGTTCACCAAACAATGGCCAGCTTTGTACAAAATTCTGTGTGACTCTGATTGCCGAATCATAAGATACTTTGAAGAGGAAGCCACTTCAAATTCTCACATTAAGCATTGATGGATCATGCAGCAGTCTCTACTGCCTTCTGGTGCTTAACTCTGCCCACAGGCTTTTTATTTTTTTCAAAGGTGGAAAGCATATATTAATTCCTCTTCACCATGAGAAACTGAGCAAGAGGAAAAAAGATTAATTAATTAATTAAGAAAACATAAATAGAAGCAATCAAATCATGTGTGTTTCCATTCAAATAGGATTAAATGCAATTGTGGGAGTACAGAACATCTTTCAATATCTTCTATAGCTATAGCAACCCATTATGTCCATCTTCAGAAGCTGTTTATTTCCAGATATATTGTCTTGGGAATGGACAATAGGACAGGGATTTCCTTCCTTCTTTGCTTCTAGGTTTCTTAGGAGTATCTGGATGGTCACAGTGGAAGCAGAATATGGACTGAACAGATATTTGTCAGATCCTATAAGGCATCCATTACATTCTTTATTTATGTATTAATTCACATCGCTAATATAGGCAGTATTTTTCATTATAACCTAAATATAAAAAACCCTAGCCTTTTCTCACATAAACTCACCATTAACATTTTGACTGCTGGGAAGAAAATACAGAAAGATTGAAATTAGAACAAAGGGATGCATTAAATATCATAATATATCCTAATTTATTCATATAGATTCATATCTTGTCCTACTGCATTACATCAAAGTGGCACAAACAAAATGAAAAATATTCAAATAAAAATAATAAATCCTCCAAATTAAAACTCTGGTAACAAAAGGCAATTAAAATATTTAATAATATTAAATATTATATTTTTTATTAAAGAAGGTATTCATGTTACAAGAGAATCCCACCATCTGAGTATTATTATTGAACTATCCAATGAAATGTAAAGCCCCATTGAACTCAATGGGACTTACTTCTGAGTAGGGATTATTTGGCTTTGGCTGTCTAAACCGAAGGTCTGGTGATGCTGCTGTATTTTTTCTCTTGCTGCCTCCATTCTCCAATTTCTCTTTTCTGGATGTATTGTATTCTTGATCTTGTTTCTGTGTCTGTTAGATTTTCATCCTGCCTTGTCTTATTTCATTCCCAGCAATAGCTGGAATACAGTGAGGTCCTTTCACCGGACAGCTGTTTCAAAACTGAAGCCCTCTTTTCAGAGAAGAATGGCATTTTCATTGCTTATGAACTAAGCAATGAACTAGAAGCAGTCCTTAGGCTTCTAGTGCCAGAGTCAAATTATCAGTAATCTTTTAAACTTGTGATGATGCCATTTTTCATTCTGGTTGTCCTTGAATTTTACTGTACTAATAGCATCTTGGCAAAAAAAAACAAAAGTACTTTTCCATTTCCTATTGCTGAGACTGTAATCAGTATGCAAATTGCTCCACCTTTTCTCTGTTGCCCAATGCTAAAACAGCTATCTATCACACCCTCAAAGTTCCAGTCTGCTGGATAGCTTCTTCAGCAATAACACAGTTGGTTCTTCTATTCCCAGAGCTGACTTCCAATAGAAATGGATAAAAATGCTAATTAAATCACCTGTTTTTATTAGTTTGGCAATAATCCCCTCCATGTTATAATTTATTCATTTATCTAGAGCCAAAAAGACATCCAAAGTAAAGTTATTAATAATTAGACAGCCCGTGTCTTCAGGTTAAAAATTTAAAGAACAAAAGATATAAGAAAATAGAGGTCTGTTTGCCCCCCCCCCATGGTGATTCATTGCTTTAGCTTCCTTAAATCATATCTGCAAATTTATGTAAAATGCCATACTAGAAAAAAAGAATAAATTGAGAAATTGAGCATCACCTGGGTAGCCTGGGTTGATGTTTAGTTTACCTTTCAAGGATGTTGTTCTAAGTTGCTTGTTTTTTCAGTTCCATTGAGCACCAAAACTTAACGATTTGCTGAATTCCTGAAAAGTGGCAATGGTACCAGGATAGAAACAGAGGAAGCAGTGAGTTCTAATCCTGCTTTAGGCATGAAAGCTGGCTGGATGACTTTGGATCAGTCATTCTCTCTCAGCCCAACCCACCTCACAGGATTGTTCTTGTGGGAAAATAGATAGAGGAATGAATATATTCACTGCTTGAGTTGCTTATAACTTAATAAAGGAAGGATGAAAATCTAATAAATATATACATTGTGGATATGTTTTGGAGTTGGTTGAAGTAGTATTTGGTTGGGATTAGTGGTTATAAACATATACAGCTTACTTTATTGCACATAAGCCAACTGTACATTATTTAGTGAACAATGATCAAACAGACCATGACTTTTCATTTTTTATGAACTCAGCTGTTAGTCATTCTTTGTAACAAAACTCCAAGCTATGTATTCTGTTATATAATTGCTTATTTTTAAAAGAGTATCCACTTGAAAGAGATTTAAACAAAAGCATTGCCCTTTTCTGCTACCCCTGAAGATTGCCATGAAAGGAAGAGTGACAAACTCTACTATTTAAAATGTATATACACCTTAAAGGCATTCAAACATTAAAGCATGCAGTGTCATCCACATTACCTGGGATTTATCCCTTCAAGTGTAAGTAGGGTTGAAGCCATAGCTGCTGTCCTCTTGCACATTTACATAAATTGAAGAACTTCTAATCTAAGGATTCCTAATACCACTAATCAAAAATATCCTGCAGTTGTCTTTTGTCTTCCCCTGTTCATCATTGCTGCTGTTTGTTTGCTTGATTGATTTATGAGAAAAATGATAGAGCAAATGGCAAAAACCCTGAGAAAATTATGAATGGGAGTAGTACATTTGGATCTCTTCTATGAATGAGACAGGACAATTATAATAAAACAGAACAGAACAGAATAACAGTATTGGAAGTGATCGTTGAGGTCTTCTAGTGAAATCTAGTCCAATCCCCTACTTAAGCAGACCCTATACCAGGGGTAGGCAACCTTGGCTCTTTTGGAGTTGAAGTCCACAAGTCATAAAAAAGCCAAGGTTGCCTATCCCTGCATACTATTTCAGACAAATGGCTGTCCAGTCTCTTTTTAAAGCTTTATCTGAAATCTTTTTCAGAACTTGATGAGACTGAAGAATTCCGCATTTCAAATTGTTGGAAAATTTTCTTTCTCTTTTTTAACTAGTGGGAACTTGTTGCATTGGTTTTATGAGTCTTACATTGCAGTCCCATAAACATTGATACAGAGATGAGCCTAATTGAGTGCATTGCTACTAACTTCAGGTCAATGTGTATATTAGATTACAATTCTGTTATTAGAAACTTTAGCTGAATTTGGCTCATTTTACTTATTTATCTTGAAAATATTTTCAAACATAATAAACAATATAAATTGATATTTGGAGAACATTTTTTCTTCTCTTTAATCATATCTGATTTAATTAATTTAAATGGGGGCAAAATCTCAGAAGGAGAGAAGCAGGAATTTTTCCAGATATCAAGACCAAGACATGTAAAGAGTTATTTGCATATCTCCTGTAGGCAAACAAGCCCAAGAACAAATGGCTATATTTGCATATATTCTCCTATGTAATCAGTTCATATGAAAACAACATCATCTGCATTGGTTTCCAATGGAGTGTACATTTCTAAAATAAGGAGGACTTTGCTTTTAGATTTCTTAAAGTCTCAGCCTCTGTGGTGCAAGATCTTATCCCTGACTGGGAGATGATACAAAGAGGCCTAACCCAATCCTGGAGGGGAGCCTGCTTGGAAGCCCCATTGTGTGCCGCCATCAGCTCAATCATGTAAGAGAGAATTGATATACAAAAGGAAAGTAGTTCCAAGTTTTCCTTCTACTGGTGAGGAAAGACACTCTGTATTTCCTACAGCTTGCTTGCTCAGTGTAATTGTATTTTGTCCCTGACAATGTATATGAATTATGGCTTACACCAGGGGTATGTATGCATCATCAGAAACCCTTTTTTGGCACACTGTAGAGGCCAATTGGGATTATGCTGCTGAACTTCAGTCTCAAACCATCAAATAAATCCCTCAAATTTTCTATCAGTTTCCTGCAGGGAAATAGATGAGTTATGTATCTGCTAGGTTCATACACCTATAAAAAGGTTAACAAACTCCCAACCAAATAAAGTGCGGGGAAATTAACTCCAAATCCTATCCCTCTGGAGATAGCATTAAGTGCTCCCAGTTTCCTGCATGAACTGCTCACACAGGAACAACAACAAGCCAGCACTGGCATGTTTCAAATTTCCACATTCTTGGGTACTTTGGAAAACTAAATTTCCCCACCTTCAGGTGCAGTTGGACTAAGTGTTCTGGCATATTTGTTTGCCATACCTTCCTCTTTCATAGCCAGCCAAAGTGTTCCCTTCCCTAGAGGGTGTGAAAGCCTCTAATATCCAAAGTGAACCCATCTGGCGGAGAAACTTTGACTTGGACATCTGTTAACATCCAAGAAGCATATTTATCACGTCTGAAAAGCACTATTGGAGCAAAGGCATGCCTTTTCAGGACTGTGCTAAATTAAAACGGAATGGATTGATACAGAGCTGCTTATGTCACTTCGGTCACTCATTGCAGCTCTTTGGAGATGAAAAAAAACCTCCAGCTATCAGGCATCAACAAGTTTCTCATCTCTGATTTATGGTATCACTGGATAGTCCAGAGGACATAGAGCAAACCCATGAGGCTTTGGTGCAGCCCATAAAATGCCATCTTGTTTGGCTGCTTAAAACTGGTATCAGTACTGGTTTTCCATAGAAAACCACCTACGGCTGCTTTTCAGCAGTAAGCTGTTTTGAAATTTCTGCATAATTGTGGTTAGAAAAAATGGGTCTGAGAAATAACCATGTTCATTTTTTAGGTCAGCATTCAGTACCTCACAAAAACACTGAAAAAGAAAAAAGGAGTGGGAAAGTCTTATCTGTTTATGTCAGTTATTTGCACACTTTTGTATGCCAAGATACTCACAGGTCCTTAGATAGCATCTACAGAACTCCAACTCTAAATAAAATTTGTAATATTGAAAATTAAAGATAGTTACAATCTTAAACAATTGCCAGATTTTGTGTGATGTTGTGTACTTACATGAATTTTGGAGATGTCAAGTAAGGATGTCAAATTTAGTAATCTCTCAACATTTCAGCAGTTTAAAAAATTCTATTTTTTTTTCTTCTTTTTTTTCATTAAATTTTTTTTTCAGCTGAAAAGAATTTGACTAGTTTCCCCAAGTGGCTCATTTTTTTTCCATGAATGGTCAGAGGTAATGTTTATAAAGCTTCTCCCCAAATGCCAGTGTGGGCCAGTAAAATATCACTGCATAGCAGGCACATGTTTTCCTTTATCACCAAAGGTCCCTGTTGCAATCCAGCCTTGATCAGCAGATATTACATCATGATTTTGAGACATGGTGACGCAGGCAGCTTGGTGCATCTTGGCATGATGTCCCTGTCAAAATTGGCCAGGTGACATGAGATTGAGTTCTGGTTGGATGTTTATTATTTCATATTGCTTGGAAAAAAACAGCTGGATATACTCCAAAGCAGTGAACACGTGCCTTTTTCATGGCATTGTGTAACAATGCGTCATGTTACATTGTGTTCCAACTCTGCCCCAGAGTCAAAGCTCTCTCTTCTGCTTTCTCTGGCTTAAAACAAACAAAAAATTTGGAAGCCATCAGTAAGTCAAGGCTGATAGTAAGCAAATGTGAAGTTCCGCTTTCTCAACACTTTCCCAGACTCTGTCTCTTCTCAAATTCTGACCATATCCAAACCATAAGCTTAAAGCAAACAGTTTTAATTGTCACATCCTACCAGGGTATATTGGGACCCATAGTCTGTGACTTCTTAATGTCAGAGTGAAGTTTGTAGGATTCTTTATGTTTAGCCATCACCTTTACTAATATAAAAACTAGTCTATGTTTATATTGTAAAATATCATTAGGCCACCATGAAACAAAAAGCAATGGAAACCTTTAAAAATATTCTTAGGTACAAGCCATGTTTCAGCACTTCCTCATGTTCTCCTAACTGGTTGGAAGATGCTTCACTTAACTGTTCTTTGAGGATCTGTCCTGATGATGCAGCCTTCTTCTTACCCCTAGCCCATCCATGAGACCATCTAACTTTGATCTGATCTGTAAGTGGTATTCCCCATCTTTTCCTTTGCTATGTGCATAATTTGTGGTACATTGATGGCAATTAATGGCGTTGAATGGCAGAGGCTAGAATCTATCCACGATCTCCCCTCCAGTTGCCAACATCTCTAGACTCTAGAAAGAGTACAGAGAAGAGAAACAAATTAGGGGGCTAGCGGCTAAAACATATTCTGAATGGTTGCAAGAAGTGGATATGTCTGGTCTAATGAAGAGAAGACCTAGGGATGATATGATAGCAGTCTTCTAATATTTGAGGGGCTGTCACAAAGAAGAGGTGAGCAATCTAATGTCAGAGCACCTTCCTGAAGCAAGACAAGAAGTAATGGATGGAAACTTACCAAAGAGAAATGCAACCTAAAATTAAGAAGAAATTTCCTGACAGTGAGAACAATTAATCAGTGGAATGGGTTGCCTTCAGAAGTTGTGGTTGCTCCATCACTGGGTGATTTTGAGAAGAGATTGGACAGCTATTTGTCCAGAATGATATAGGGTCTCCTGCTTGAACTGAGAATAGACAACCTCCAAGGTTTCTTCCAATTCTGTATTCTATTATTCCTTCCATTGCCACTTTGGCCTGGCCAGCAGGAATGATCAGAGATCTGGTTGCCTCAGCCAGAGTAGTCTTAAAAAGCATGTAAAAATAATTAGTAATTCATGTTTAGGAGAAAGGGGACAGGGTAATTGTTCACAAATAGGAGACAATGTAATTAACTCAGGTATATGAAAGGTCCCATTTTGTATATTTGGAGGCTTGTTGTTCCTTCTTCAACAATGAAACTTAGAGATAATTCCAAAATCAGTAATGCTTTTTTCTTTACTTTTTTTTCTTAATCACCTTATCTGATGAAAAGCTCTTATTTTCTCTTTTTCTAGGAAACTCTCACTACATCTGTGGGAGATTAACTAAGGAGACAATGCAGATTTATACTTTGTGCCACTTTCCATATTGGAGCAAAACACATTAAACAAGCTGCCTGGATTAGCTCCTTGAGCAATGTATCTTTTTGTAAGAAGTAAGGGTAGCATACACTATTTGGGCTGCAAAGTTTTTTCTCTCACCCATTGGCTACCCGAGTTCTTCACTACAATTTAATGCAATTAATGACCAGGCCTTTCAGATTAGATACAAAAATGTGAGAGGTGTGAAACAGAAAATCCTCTAAGAAGATCTTGTATAGTTCCTATTATTGTGACTGAGTGGATCTTCTTGATCCACTCATTTAATATCATTATATATAGTAATGTCCCATTCCAGTTGCCAAATAAAAACTTGTTTTTTCCTCATGGGGCTGATTCTTTCCCTTCCCCATAATGATACACTTTAATGCTTTCTTTTAATTTTAATTTTCCTCTTGTTCTTTGGCTAAACTTTAACCAAAGTTTCATTCCCTGGGATATCAAAAATGATTATTTTCAATCCAATTTAAGATGGATTCTTTTAGTGTTCTGCTGTATTTATGTCAAGAACTCTGAGTACCAATTGATGGTGCTTTTGAGAGGGAGCCAGACTGTATACATGGAGAAGATAATTTAATTAAAACTATCATCAAAGGTGATTATTTTTATTTAAGAGGTAAAATTCATTTTGTGGAATTTTTTGGTGCAAAGAGTAAGATAAATGGCTACTCCTGGAGGAAAAATCCTTCTCTTTAGTAAATATGTGTGCCATACCTCAGCTGCATCTTGTCAGTGAAAGTTTCAGGAATGGTTAACTCAGCAGGGGGGGCAACCTTGATTGTCTGCCCATTTCTCTGCTGCCCCTGAAGCCAGCAAATCAGCAGCCTCCTCTACCCTCCTCCACTCCCAGCTCCTGCTTAAAAAAGAGCTGCGGCATTAGCTGTCCCCTCTCAACACAGGGCTTCCAGCCACAGATCTGCTTCTAAGATGGCCCAACTGAGGGTACAGGCTGGAAACCTCCAGAATGACCTCATCTTTCTTTCACATAACAGGAAGGTTCCCAAAAGGATGTCTTCTGTCATGGAGATGAAGGAAATCTTCCTCAATGCTGATGCCGTTTGTTTTGATGTGGACAGCACAGTCATTAGAGAAGAGGGCATTGATGAACTGGCAAAATTCTGTGGGGTTGGAGATGCAGTGGCGGAAATGTAAGTATGATCATGGCTTGCTTGTTTCTTCTGAGAAGAAAGAGCACACCTGGAGATTTGTCTATGGAGACAAATCCATAGTCGTCGAAGTCATGGTTGTCCCAAAGTCTGAGAAACCAGTTTTGTAGTCAACTTTGAAACAGATCACAGGGACTAAAGTCAAGAAGACGGAAGGCAGGAAAATTAAACAAGGAACATTGCTTCTCTTTGACTGGATCAAACCATTGCTTTAAATGTATTGATATGACAACATATACTCATTTTGAGTTCATCTATTATCTCATTAGAAGCTACTCCATGGCACAACCAAAATGCTGCTAATTTTTTTCTCTTGTATCTTAAGTCTTTAGTAATGCAGCAAGCTTTGTCTTTTGCATCTCTTCAACGTGACTTACAAAGTGACTCCAAAGTTTGCCTGTGCTTTTGCTTGCTTTGGCATTTCATTGAATAATGCAGAGAAAATTATAACAGAATCTGTATGTGCAAAGATGAAAAGACAATTAAGGTAGTTCTGTGATGAAAAAAAATGCTTGAATAATTTTATTACCAGTCCAAGGCCTTTGTATCTAATACTTTGAGTATAACATTCAGTGTCAGTGTGAATTTTTGTGATACTACATAGTTAATCATGAAATATTTAATTAAGCTTCCTGTAAGATGAGTTGTTTCATAATGCATGTTCATGTTTTGAACTGGGATAATGGATTTTTGAGTATCTCTGGCACAACTTTAATGTACAGTTTAGAAATCAGGGCTATGTTTCTATAACAAACTTTTAGAATAGCTATGTTGTAAAGTATCTTTACAGAATAGCTATGTTGTAATCAGTATCTGGCATTTCCAGGACCAAGCCTAAACACTGAGAGATTCTATTGGATCTTCAGCTTGCCCAAGCCAGAACAGTGTGAATTGACAATAAACATGAAAAGTTCCTGTAGCTGGTTATGTCTGTTCAAAGAGGTTGCTGACCATAGGTACACAGCTGTTATTGCCTCTGGTACTCATGTATTTTTTCACTGTCCTCTTGCTACTTCTAGTTAAACAAGTTGTGCAAGTTTTTGGCATTTTTTAAATAATAAAAGAGACATGCACTGGGTGTAGTTGAGAAACTATTTAACACAATTGTGGTACCAGAACACAGGGCATTTACCAGGTATTTACCCACAATTATGTTGCATAACCATAAGAATTTTTAATTGCTTTAAAAACTACTTAAGAATCATTCTAGAAATGCCATATGTGTCATTTGTGCTGAAATGTCATATGTGCTGAAATGGCAGGTATAGGTGTTTGGGATTGAGGTAACATTCACAGAAATTTATTCATCCAAATTGTTATTTGGCCCAGAAACAAGCAATAATAACTTTTTGTAAGGCCTTGACAACTTGGCTTTGCCCATGGGCCTGGGGAACCCTGAATGGTATGGAGCCCATCAAGTGGTTCATTTGATTGTGTGCTGTCACCAGAAGAGAGCACGATGGGGAATTATTGTTTTTCATTCTTTTATATTGGGTTTTTATTCTTTGTAAGCCAGCAGGGTCTCCAAGAGTGAGTGGGCGGCCATATAAATCTTCTAAATAAATAAATAATAAAGAAATAAATAAACTTAGCATTAGTGAACAGCAGGTTCCAGCTTTTGAACAGCAGCTTGAAAAATTCAGAATTGTAGTCCTCTTTATGGATTCCAGAAACATGTATTTAGCCATTATGGGGAATGAACTGTCCTAAACAGTATGATCTGATATAATGGGGAGCCCTTATGTTCTTAGATCACAGCATAAATTTTCAGTGGGTTTCCACAATATATTCTAGTTTATCAGATTTATTTTTTTGAAACTCCTCAGGAGATCCTTCTCTTCTTAAAAGCCTGAAATGAATTTCTTTGAATCTCAATTTAGGACTCGCAGAGCGATGGGAGGTTCAGTAACATTCAAGGCAGCTTTAACCGCACGGCTAGGCCTCATACGACCTTCCTACGAACAGGTGCAGAAATTAATATCAGAGCATCCACCCCAGTTAACGCCGGGGATAAGGTAAGAAATATTAGGAATGGTTATGTTATACAGTGTTCCCAAGATGTTTTTTTCCCATAGGTGCTTCCTGTGTGTTCCTAGGATTTTATGAAAGACATAGTACAATAATGCTGGACTGGGACTTGGACCTTTGAGTTGAATTCTTTTTTTCCCCTGTTTATTAAAGCAGTACATCAAATCATGCAAGCTGCTTTTGAATTCAGGCAAGATTATCTTTGTTCCCTCTCCTTTATCTTGCCCATTACCAGTTGAGATTAAAATCCATTGCAATAACACATTTTTTTTCTTGTACTAAACTGCAGCCAAACTTTGCTTTATCTGCTTGTTTTCAAGCTATGATGTGGAATTTGGATTCTGATCTGAGGATTTTCATCTTTGGTTCTGGGTGTAACTGCATTCCCGAACTCAAAGCTGGTGAACAGTTTGGGTTCCTCCTGGACTCACGGCTCCTGTGAAGAACAGGTGACAGCCATGTCCAGGAGGGCCTTTGCACTACTTTATCTTGTGCATAAATTGCCCCCATTTCTAAATCAGGAGGCTTTGTTCATTGTCATTCATGCCATAGTCATCTCCCTGTTGGATTTCTGCAGTGTTCTCTATAAATGACTGCCTTCTAAGGCTTTCCAGTTGCTGCAACTGGTCTAGAGTGCAGTAGTGCAGGCACATTGCTATGTCCATGTAAGACCACTACTGTGTTCTGTGAATTGCACTGGCTTCTGATAGGCTTCTGGGTGTTATTCAAAAGTTAGTTATCATCTATAAATCCCTGTATGAAACAGGGCTTTTACTTTCAGGACCATCTACTTCTTGTTATTTCTGAGAGTCCCACAAGTACACACGAGGTAGACAGTCCTTTGCTTGAAGCAGTCATCTAATGGGACCTAGAAGATATGCTTGCTCTGTTGCTGCACCTGTCCTTTGGAACAATCTCCCCTAAGGTGTGGGTGGCTCTGACCCTTATTCTTTTAGAGAACTGTGAAGACCTTATTTTTCCCATGTACTGGACTAAAATGGTAGTTCTTTTGTGAAAATGAGTTTTTTGCTATACCCAGACTTGGCTATTTGAGGAGTTTAGTAATGTATTTTTTAATTTCTCATTCATATTAAGAAGTCTACAAGTTTAGAGCTCATTCTGAGCTAACCTGCTTGTTTTTTTACACTTGTCTATTCAAAAAAGGAGAAGAGGAGGGGAATCTCCACATAGCTGCAAATCTGTGAAAGTCACAGACTTTCAATTCCCATCCTAGAGTCATGTGCTATCCAGTCAAGGTCAGTCTCATGACCATAGAAGCAGGGCCAAGAACTCATGGTGCCAGGTTTTGATAAAAACTTTGGATTATTGTCCTGGTGGTGCAGTGGTTAAAGGACACTATTGCAAGCAAACTCTGTCCACAATCTGGACTTCGATTCTGACAGGGCTCAAGGTTGACTCAGCCTTTTCTCCTTCTGAGGCCCATAAAATGAGGACCCGGAGACAATATGCAAATAATGCTTCTACATTGTAAACTGCCAGAGAGTGCCATAAAGTGCTATGAGTGGTATATAAGCCTAAATGCTATTGCTATTGTTGTTTGTTGGGAGTGTCTGCCCAGAACCTAGCTTCAGGTACTGTGGAAATTCGCCATTTTGGGGATATCTCTGCTATCATTATTAAGGAACTTGTAGGAAATTTGGTTATCATCTTGTTTAAGTTAATAAAAGCACTTAAAATCTCTTTATTCCTAGGAGTACTCACTGTCTTGGGATCCAAACAAACTGATTGCCTGGGCATTTGATCACTGCCCTGATATTTGGCAAAACACTGCCATAGAATCTTCTCATATATTTCATTCACTCCAGATGTCTTCGTTTTCAATTTCACAATTCACAAATAAATTTAATCTTTTTTATACTTGTTGGGGATTATGCAAGTTGAAATACAATGTATAGGAAAGGCATTAGAGTAGAGAAGGTTATTCTGGAGGAAGATCTCTGGGGAACTCTTACTTCTTTGTGCCCAATGAACCTTTCATTTATTTAAAGTTTATTACTGGAGCCTGGCTTTGTGACCCTCAAGATCCCTTTGGACCTCTCTTGCTCATTTTGTGTCTATTGATGGTAATAATGCAGGTAGCAAACATAGCAAAATAACCTGTTTGAATGTATTTGTTCTTTTCCCCTGACCTTATAGCCTTTATTTTTTTTTTCTTGAAGAGATCTCGTCAACCTGCTCCACCAGCGAGGTGTCCAAGTTTTCTTAATTTCTGGAGGGTTTCAGAGTATTGTTGACCATGTTGCCTCACAATTAAATATTCCAACAGCAAATATCTTCGCCAACAGATTGAAGTTCTACTTTAATGGTAAAATTTTCCATTTGATTGAACTTAGAACTGATAAGGTTGTTGACTTCCATAGGGTCCAAAGATAATAATAATAATATCTGTATGATGTGTTAAGCATTGAAACAGAATTACAGAACATCTCAGTTCTGTGGCAAAAGAGGATAAAAAACTGTTCAAAGTCGGTTTCTTTAAAAAAAATGAAATATATAAGAATTATTTGAAGGCTAGCTACTCAACGTGAAAATGTATTCCATACAAGACTAAATAATTTCTTCCTTTATTGTTGAAATTTATATTTAGTAGGTATTTGTTTGTCCTTCTAAGCATAGGGCTTATTTTTCCCCATGACAACCAGGTTGTGAAGTAGGTTGTGTTGAGAAAGCAAGACTGGCCAAATCACCCAGGGAGCTTCTAAAACTGAGAATGAACTAGAACCTGGGTTCTCCCACTCTTACTTCGGTATGTTAACCACTGGACCATATTGCATCTTATGAGCAGAAAGGCTTTTTTAATTACTTTCCTACTTGAACTTTCCTTCTTGGTTTGGAACTCAGGAAAATAATGGCATTCTAACACACTACTATATGGCCACATGATACATTTCCATTGAAAAGTACTTGCAAACTGTAAATTTAGATTAGAAGTGGAATCTGTTTCAAACTGAAGGCTGCAGTATCTTATGATATACCCAAGAAAGCAACTCATGCTCAAAACCCAAAATATGTGTCATACCTATATTTTACCACTAGCTCACTGGTAGATCAGTCCATTTTCATCCATGCATGAAAAAAGCGACTACTCGTTTCTCATACATAATTAACGCCCATGCACTTTATGCACAGAGGGCCTTTTCTAAGGGAGAGGTAGCTAAACCTCCACTTGTCCTTAACAAGTCAACTAACAAGTCTGATTGCCAATTCATACAGTTAGTCAAGGTTTGCTGTGCATTTCTTATAGATCTTATTGTGACTTTTCACATTACAGTACACATTTCAGAAGTGTGAATGAAATATACTGTAAAACTAGTTTGTTGAGCTGTCTGCAAAAAAGAACTTTGGGGTTATAAATATCTGAGAAGCTTTAGCTTTAGGACACTTAAGCTTCTCAAATTTCTGGGTTGGCAGTTACGGGCTACATTAGGGCAGAGCTAAAAGTCCATTAGTCCAGCCATGTCTAACAATCACATAGCTGAGAATTTTGGGACTTGTAGTCTGGAGGGCAAAGGAAGGGAAGACTGGTCTAGTCCAGCTTCCTGCTTCCCAAAGAAGCCAACAAGCCACAAGTTTATCTTGAAGCAACAGGTCCCTGGCCTTCATCTTTTGCTTTCCCATCAGCTGGGATTCAGTGGCATATAGATTTAGAGGTTCTGTTCCAACATCATAGCTAATAATCTGTAAACTACTGTGACCCTTACTAAATCTTCCCTCCTTCCAAACTGCAGCAATTTTAGCCTGTTCTTGTAGAAAGGGTTTTCCAAAGCTGTTTTCCTCTGGACTATTTTGAATTGTTTAACTTTTTTAATCATAGTTCCAATTGTTCCTTACATTGATCCTCAGCTGGGAAAACAAGTTGAAGGGAAATCTTTAGACAGTAAATGGTTGTGTTTTAAGTATTAGACTTTCCAATCAGTTTCCCAGTTATGAAATAGCAGTTGCCCAGGTTATGCAAAACAAGTAATTCCTTCCAAGGGTTAAGATTTGACACTTTGCTTTGGCACATGACAAGAACAAGGGGTGTGTTGCTGAGATCAGCTTGTTTATAGAGTGATCAGCAGGGTCTCTTATCCATTAGCTAATAAAACATACAACTTCAAGATTAAGTTATCCTGCTAGTGATATCCTACTGCTATTACAAATTTCCAGCCAAGCTCAGCTTATTTGGAACATTGCAATAAACAGGGTCACTCAAGTGTGCAGTACTTGGCTTTAGATTAATCACTCTGTACTGCCAGAGGGAGAAATAGAAACAAATGAAAAGATCAGAAATTTTCCACTGCTCTGTTCTGATCCTTTTTGCTTGTAGAGAAGGGTAGGAGGCCTGAAAAGAGAGAGAAAGTGGGGAATGGTAATTTCCCCCAAGCCTTAAATGATGGAATCAGAAGCTAATGTGTTTGGGAACTGTTTCTACTTTCAGGATTTAGTTTTGAAATTAATGACCCAATAATAGACATTTGAGCCCCTGAGCATGTAAGAAAAACTAGTTTTTTCATGTTCAGAGCAAAAGTACTTAGCCAAATTCATGTACTACAATTATTAAAACAGATTATTAAGACAGAATCAGGATGGCATAATGATTAAGAGGTCAGAATGGCACTGGGGAGACACAGATTCTAGACCAGGGGTGTCAAACTGCTGGCTCGTGGGCCGGATGCGTCATGCCGAAACTGCGCCCACCCCATTAACGGCAATGGAAAAAAGTCGTGATACGTCGTGACACATCACATGACGTTGCGAGTTTGACACCCCTGTTCTAGACCACATCAGCCCTAAAAGCTTCCTGGGTGACTATGGGTCACCCTCATTCCAAGTTCTTGTTGTGGTGTTATGTATGGTCTCCTAAATGAAAAGGTAAGATATAAATAAATCAGATCCAATATGTGAATAAAAACTAGATTTCTAACCAGAGAGTGGATTTCCCAGACTTGAAATCTTTTGTATTGGAATTCCGATGATTAGAACTTCCCTCATTCTTTAAGGACATTTTTCTCCCTTTCTCAGACTTCTAACATCCTTGAAATTCTTCCTAGTATTTTGGGACAGTCAGTCAAGGGTTTCTCTTTGTATCATTTCTTCAGGAGAATATGCCGGTTTTGATGAGACACAACCAACAGCAGAGTCAGGTGGTAAAGGACAAGTCATCAGTTACTTGAAAAAACAGTTTCAATTTAAGAAAGTAGTTATGATTGGAGATGGAGCAACAGACATGGAAGCCTGCCCTCCAGCAGTGAGTATCAAAGATAGACATTTCAACCACAATTTAATTTTTATTAACCCTTCTTCCTGTTGGTCTAGGATAGTCTGTGCTGAGTTTCCTGTATTTTTATCTCTACAGAGATTGGAATAGGCAGTGTGTCAGAGACCAAGACTGACCAAAAGCTGTGGAGCTTTTTGGCCCCGTGTTTAAATGCAATAAACCCCATATAAATTAGTCAGCAGATTTGCCTAGCATATACTGTATAAAAATGGTCTAGTCTAGCCTCCTGATAAAACACAGATTCACCTGTCTTCCTTTCAATTTTCTCTCTCCAGAAAGATTTACCTGCACTTTCCAAACCTTAGTATTTCAAAAGAACTTAATTTACATATTACAGTGCAAAATCTACATACCGTTCAGATGAATGAACCCATAAAACATGCACAGATGAAAAATGGGAGCCTTTTTAAAAATTCATTTTTGGTACATACCTCTCCATAAGGAACCAAGCATGATTCTTGTTCCTGGTTAATAATTATCACTCATTGTTAATTATTGTCTTTAATATCTTCTGGGGGAGGGGAGGCAAATCAGAATGAAGAGCTCATGAAGCAATCAGAATATTTAGACTTGGCATTTGAAGCAAAATTCTTGTGCTGGTCATGGTAGTTGGCTGGCTTTTAAAAGCAAATATTTCTCCTTTATTAGATCAGTGGATTTAGATTTGGAATTTTGGATGACCAAATAAAGGAGGGCAACACAGTGGCTCCTGGGTCGGAAAGATATGGTGCTAGGCTAGCTAAAAGAAATTATTTCAGAATCATTTTCTCCAAAGGATTTTTAACAGTGAACAACACAACATGGAGCAGTGATGCAGGGCAGCTAATGAAAAAGATACAGAAACAAAGACAAAAATTCAGAAGAATATGGTAGCACTTTTCTGAGTAACACATTTTATTAAAAGGCATATACTTCAATAAAATTGATTAGTTGGAACTCATTCCTTCTCATTTTTGACCACTGTATATACTAACACAGTTCTCCTCCTAGAATATCTAACCATAGGAAGTATTAAGACAGAAAGACAGGAATGCCACAAATGTTTGAGAAATTTGCCTGACTATTAATAAATGTCTTTATTTTCTTGATGTCCATATGCCCAAATTATGTAACTCTCTTAAGAATAATCAACATTCAGTCTTGTTGTTCAGAAGTGTTACTTTTTCAGTAGCTTTAGTTTAGGTTGTTACCAGAGGATGAGGACACATTTCTGTTTTGTCCATGACTTGTGAACTCTGAAATGGTCTTTGGGGAAAGGAAAAATAACTCCCAGCTTGTCCATTTCTGTTTGCCCAGGACTGTTTTATCGGCTTTGGTGGCAACGTTGTACGGAAACAAGTAAAGGAAAAAGCAAAGTGGTACATCACTCATTTTGACGAGTTGCTGAAAGAACTGGAAGAACGATAAATTATTAACTAGACTTATTTTATTAATACTTATTGTAGGTAGATATATAATTATGCAATTAAACATATTGTTATTTGCAAATGGATGTGTTCTGGACTGTTCGTTTATGGCTCTGCAGGAGGGCATAGCCCCCATTATTACCACATTCAGAGTTTTCAGAGGAAAATGATTCTGGCCCATTTATGAGGAAATTGTACCTGTATAAAAATCATAGCAAAGCTTACTACTGATGATGAGAAAATAATAATAACCATATGCTGCCAGGCTCCCAAAAAGTGTAAGCAGTTTACAAATTGCTGAAAATATTTTTTTAAAAGGAAACAACAATCAAAAGAAAAAGAAAACAAAAAACAAAAATGGCAGGAATGATATACAGTAACTGGATGGTAAATCAAGGGTTTCGCCTTTGGCTGGGTGAAAATAAGGTATCTCATAATTAGTACCAATAATTCACTTATAAAAACACTCAAGAATGTTTTCCTCAAGAATTATGAGGGAAAGGGGATTGAGAAAAGGTTGAGACTGGAACAAGAAAAGATACATTTTATTCACCTGAGGAAGCAGCAGACTGTCCTGTCAAGATGGCAATATCATAATGAAAGGAAGGGAGAAGATAAAGGAAATAAAAATGGAGCTGTAAAACAAGAGATTCAAATTCAAAATGTATATCCTGCTTCAATTTTTCAAGTGTCATCTGATAACTATAAGAATATAATCAGGAATATCACCAGTTTTTCAGCAAACATTTAAAAATCAAAACTGAAGTCAAGCCATGTAAAAGTAGTATTGAAACAAGGAACATGTTTCCAGCCTCTATCTCCTGCAGCTTTGGAGCCAACCCTGATTTGTAACTTTCAGAGATGGCATTCTCAATCTGAGATTCAGTGAAATATAGTGGCTCACAACTGCCATATGTTACAATTCAATACAAGCCAATGACAGTATTTGCACATTAACCATAGTATGATTTACAGTAATGTTTCTACTTCTGCATGTTATATAATCCTACAAATGTGGCTTATTTAATAGACTATGGTTCAATCAAAGCACAAAATAGGTGATGTCAGAATTCAACATTAGGTGCATACCCCAAGCCAGGGGTAGGCAACTTGGGCTCTTTTATGACTCGTGGACTTCAACTCCCAGAATTCCTGAGCCAGCATGGCTCAGCTTGGAAACCTCTCCCTTTCCCCTCAGCATGGCTGGTTCAGGAATTCTGGGAGTTGAAGTCCATGAGTCATAAAAGAGCCAAGGTTGCCTACCCCTGCCCCAAGCCAAGAAGGGGTTTAGAGATCAGAAGTGGAGAACTGCAAGGGAAATGGTATACAAAAGATCCAGTTCCCTTTTCCTGACAGTTCCTCCCCCATTCCCAAATTTGCATTGGCTGGGTTCACAAATTATGCTCATAATTTGGTTAAATATGATTTTTTGAACATGCCACAATTGTCTGGGTTCACACTTTCCACCCGGCAATCATAGCAAATTTCTGGATTCAAATTCCATGCTAAACCAAAATCAGGCCAACTCCATTATAGCTTAGTGTGATGTTTGAACCCAGACAACATTTTTCAATAATAATACCTACCCCAAAGCTCAGCCTGTACCAGCACAAGGCCTTCCTCAGACACTTTTGCTTTATAAAAGTCCAACAGAAATCTGCAGCAACTTGGGTAGGAAAATACAGCCAAGCCGCTTTCCTTCTTAATCTTTAGGCAAAAGCAATTGTGGTATTATGCTAGGAGTTGAAGAGCTTGACCCACAGCAGGATTTTTCTTGGAGAGATTACAAAAAAGAACCCTCACCCCACCGCCTACTCCTGTTTTTTTTCCCCTTGTATTTCTTTTATAACAGTAGAGTTTCACATCCAAGTCTTCCTTTTGCTAAGCTAAAAGGAGTGACTAAGGCTCATTATTATAAGTGTTGGGATTCAATCTGGGAAAATATATTCTCAAAGCTTTTCCTTCACAATCACTATCTGGAACAGAGATAGATTAAAACTTCTGGGACTTCTGGATTCTGGGAGTTTTGCAGGCCCTGAACAGAATGCCTTTTGTGCACAAGAGATAATGCAGCACTGGCTGAGACAGAGAAGGCACATACATGTTTCTCTTTCTCTCTGGACAACAGAATTCAGAATTTAAGGTCATCCATAACTGCTCAGCAGAAGAAGAAAAAAAAAGACAAAGCAGAACATAAGAACTGTGCTGGATTACAGTTATTATGTCCAGTATTTCTAAATAAGATAGAGTTCTGACCTCTGACCTCTAATGCTATTAACAGCATAAACAATGTTGAAAGAAAAATCTTCAGGGTCCAGTCAGTGGTGGGATTCAAATAATTTAACAACTGGTACTCTGTAGGGGGGGGAGGCAGAGGGGGAGGCAGGGGGCGCTGCCATGGGCTGGCTCTGAAATGGCCAGACTAGTGTACATTCACGTGCCTCCAATTCCTTGCTTGCTGCAATCTGGCTTTGCAGCACGCAAGGGGATTGGAGGCATGTGAATGCACGCTACTCGAGTCTCAAAAAACCGGGGTTTTTTACCCACTCCTGGATTTTCGCTTCCAGACTGTTTAACTTTCTTTAAAGTTTACTTGATGCAGAATGCAGATCCTTTCCAGTCTGCATTAAGTTAAATAGTCTGGCAGCGAAAAGCCAAGGGGAGTGGAGAAAAAAAAATGTTCTCATGTATGGGGAGGATTTTTGCTGCCTGGAGTGGGGGAAAATTCCATTTTTTTGAGACGACAGATTAGCGTGCAATCATATGCCTC
Source organism: Crotalus tigris (assembly GCF_016545835.1). Classification (NCBI taxonomy): domain Eukaryota; kingdom Metazoa; phylum Chordata; class Lepidosauria; order Squamata; family Viperidae; genus Crotalus; species Crotalus tigris. Next base: position 7,824,906 of record NW_024096758.1, on the reverse strand, counting down.
CAACCGTCTTGCTTGCTGTAAAACCAGATTACAGCAAGGAAGGGATTGAAGGCACATGAATGCACGCTAGTCTGGCCATTTTGAAACCGAACTCAAAAAAAAAATATTAGGTATTGATTCTGTTGAACCAGTGCAAACCGGCTGAATCCCACCACTGAATCCAGTCCAAACTGGGAATAAACAAAATGGAGACTGCTTCAGAAAGAAGGTTCTAGTTTATTGAGTTGCAGAACTAGACAGAAGTGTGGCTCTGGAGCAGCTGACCAACTGATCTGATGAGTACAAGGATTTTTATACAGTTTTACAACATTTTGTAAATTGAGGCTTGCTTTGTGTACTTTTGTTATTATATTTGTTTAGCTTGTTTCACAAAAGTTAGCAATGAACTAAAATACTTATTTTCTTGGACCTAATCCTGTCAAACAAATGTAATTAATTTTATGCCCTTATCTTTAATCTGTCTATTACCTCCATTGAGCTCTCTTTGTGAATCAACAGGCCTGATTCAATGTTTCTGCTTTTTGCAATAGCCAGGGATTTCGTGAGTGAAACATTGCTTCTGTATTTCTTTTACAGAGTTTTATTCTTGTATTTGGGAGGCATAGTAAAAAAGGATGGGGGGGGGGCTGCGTTCTTACCCCAACAACGTAGACCAATGTTTCTCAACCTTCGCAGCTTGAAGATATGTGAACTTCAACTCCCAGGATTTCCCAGCTAGTCCATGCATCTTCAAGATGCCAAGGTTGAGAAACACTGGCAAAGACAGTGGAGAGTTTCCAGCCTAATGGAAATGAAAGACAGAAAGAAAATGCAATAATATGTGACAAATTTGTAGATTGTGGTCCACAAATACTTCTCTTCCACCTCCTCCTCCTCCTCCTCCTCCTCCTCCTCCTCCTCCTCCTCTAAATTGCCCTAAAAGATGAACTCAGATACTCTTTCAGACCCTGGAAAGATAATTTCAGTTTACTGTACAAGTTTCGCTTGAGATCCTCTTTATTACTTCTTCCAATTGAAAGCAGGCTTTGGCCTCAAAAAACAGTCCAAGGACACGTGTCTGGCTGGCTGCTAATATACCACATGATTTTCTGAGAATTGTTTTGCCAAACTCATAATACAGTACTACATTATTCATTGAACTTTACATGAGAATAATGCCAGGTTTTGTATAAGTTGGTCAAGTTTTCAGGCCATAGCCTTAATTGCTCTCTAACACAAAGCCTTCTGGTTGTGTTCCTAGAAGATTCTTTAGCAGATTAGTTAAGGATCAAGCAGATACATCTATAAACATGCTAAACTTAGCTTGCTCACTTTTCTGTATCTTAGCATGCTGTGTGAAGCCCACTTGGTTAGCTTATGGTTCAATATATTCCATGATGAAAGAAAGTGGGTTGCAGAAGTTCACATGAATGCAACCTATGTGTTTGTATGATCTAAACCAATCATTAGGTATTTTTTGTTTGCTGGCTGGCCTTATGACATTGGAATGATGCTTTCTTGATTAGATCAAATAGAATAGAATAACAGAGTTGGAAGGGACCTTGTAGATCATCTAGTCCAACCTACCCAAGCAAGAGTCCCTACACCATTTCTGACAGTCTCTTCTTGAAAGCTTCCAGTGATGAAGCACCAACATCTGAAGGCAGTCTGTTCCATTGGTTGATTGTTCTCACTGTCAGAAAATTTCTTCTCATTTCCAGGTTGACTCTCTCCTTGATCAGTTTCCATCTGTTATTCCTTGTCTGGCCTTCAGATACTTTGGAGAATAGGTTGACCCCCTCCTCTCTGTGACAGCCCCTCAAATATTGGAACATTGCTATCATATTTCCCCTGGTCCTTCTCTTCTCTAGACTAGCCATGCCCAATTCCTTTAACCATTAAATTTAAACTTACCAACAAAGATTAAAGGGAGAATTTGTCAGTAAATTTAAATTTAAGACACAAATAGTCTGTTGCAGAATGTGACTGCCTGTAAAGGCTCCTAGATTGGGGCTTAAAGGTGAAAGCGAAAGTATGCTCCATCCCATATTTGTGGTAGACCAGGTTGCCTTGATAGACCGGTCTCACCGGAAAATACTCCTGTAACCGTTCTTCATATGTTTTAGCCTCCGGTCCCCTAATCATCTTTGTTGCTCTTCTCTGCACCTTTTCTAGAGTCTCAAGATCTTTTTTATAGTGTGGAGAATACTGTGATTACAGTATTCTAGGTGTGGTCTTACTAAGGCTTTATAGAGTGGTATTAATACCTCACATAATCTTGACTGAATCCCTCTGTCAATGCAACTTAAGATTGCATTGGCTTTTTTGGCTGCCACTGCACACTGTTGGCTCATATTTAATTGATTGTCCACTAAGACTCCAACATCCTTCTCACAGTTACTGCTATTAAGCCAGGTTTCACCCAATCTATATGTATATGTTTGTTTTTTCTTGCCTAAGTGTAAGACTTTACTTTTCTCTACATTGAATTTCATTTTGTTATATAGGACCAAGTATTCAAGTCTATCAAGATCCCTCTGGATCTTGAGCCTATCATCTAGGGCAGTGGTTCTCAACCTTTTTAATGCCGTGACCCCCAACCGGTCGTAAGTCGAGGATTACTCAACCGGTCGTAAGTCGAGGACTACTCAACTGGTGCAGCACCGTTTGCAGAATGGGACTTTTGGCGGGCTCAGCAGGGCAGAGACAGCCTGGACAATTCCTATTGGCTTTTGAAAGCCAATAGAATTAGACTCTATTCAAGAGAGTCTATTCTATTGGCTTTCAAAAGCCAATAGAATAAAAGGGAGTAGCACAGCTAAGGAAAAGGGGGAAAAAATGGCGGACTGCGTTGATTGGCGACCCCCGTGAAATGATCGTTCGACCCCAAATGGGGTCCCGACCCACAGGTTGAGAACCACTGATCTAGGGTGCTGGTTATTCCTGCCAGGTTGGTGTCATCTGCAAATTTGATAAGTTCTCCTTCTATTACTTCATTTAGGTCATTTATGAAGATGTTGAAGAGTACTGGGCCTAGGACAGAACTTTGTGGTACACTACTGCTTACTTCCCTCCATGTACACATAATACCATTAAGGACTACAGTGCTGTTTGTCAGCCAGTTAAAAATCCATCTGATGGTGATGCTGTCTATCCCACTTTTTTAAAGCTTTCCAAGAAGTAGGTTGTGGTCTACTTTGTCAAATGCACTCCAGGATTTTTGAAAGATAAATGGTGCTAGCTAGGAGTGAATTTTTTATACCTTTGTAATCTACATAAATATGCCAACATTTGTGGAAAGAACAAGGAGGTCTTGTATAAAAACATCCAAGCAGGAGTCACAGATGCTCCCTATAATATTTGCTGGAATGAACTCTTGCATGTGTAAGGGCTTGGGAATTTATTTGGGCAAGTAGAATCACCCAGAGTCACCATACATGAGGAAAGAAAGGAAAAGAAAAAGAAAGGAGTTCCTACAGATTTTACTCCACTAGTGGTTGCCAACTATAGGAATAGAGAGAATCAGAATAGAGCTGAAAGGGACCTTGGAGGTCTTCTGGTCCAACCCCCTGCTCAAGCAGGAGACCCTATATCATTTCAGACAAATGGTCGTCCAGTCTCTTCTTAAAAACCTCCAGAGCTGAAGCACCCACATTGTCTGAACACAAGCTGTTCCACTGCTTAATTGTCCTCACTGTTAGGAAGTTTCTCCTTAATTCCAAGTTGCTTCTCCCTTTGGTCAGTTTCCAACCATTGTTTCTTGTCTTGCCTTCTGGTGCTTTGGAAAATAAATTGAGCCCCTCCTCCTTGTGGCTGTCTCTCAAATACTGGAATACTGCTATCATGTCCCCCCAGTCCTTCTTTGCACTTTTTCCAAACTTTCAACATCTTTTTTGTAATCTGGTAACCAAAACTGGATGCAGTATTCCAGATGTGGCCTTACTAAGGCTTTATAAAGTGGTATTAATACTCCATGTGATTTTGATTCTGGGCCTCTGTTTAAACAACCAAGGATTGTATTAGCTTTTCTGGCTGCTGCTGCACACTGCTGTCTCATGTTTAAGTGATCATCCACTAGGACTCCAAGGTCCCTCTCACAGTTACTGTTTTTGAGTCAGGTTTAGCCTAATCTGTACTTGTACCTTTGGTTTTTCCTGCCCAGGTAAAAAACCTTGCTTTTCTCCACATTAAATATTTTGTTGGATAGGGCCCATTGTTCAAGTATGTCAAAATCTTTTTGGATTCTGAGCGTGTCTTCTAGTGGGGTGTTGGCTATTCCTGCCAACTTAGTGTTATCTGCAAATTTGATGAATTCCCCTTCTATTCCCTCATCTAAGTCATTTATAAAGATATTGAATAGTACTGGGCCTAAAACAGAACCTTGTGGTAGTGCTCATCTGCATTTCACAGGAGATTGGCGGCATAAACATTTCATAAATAAATAAAAAATAAGTAAATGTATTTAGGTTTAGTTGGACTGACTTTATTTTTAAAATTTGGTAAGTGTAGTGGTCTTTCCCCCTTTTTCTAATGTGCTTGCTTTACACCCAGAGATTTTGTTTACTGTTTTCTAAGAGAATTTCTGATTAAAAATTTCCCCACTGTGTATGGTTACACAACAATGTTTTGTATTCCAAGACTAACACAAGGTTTATTCTGGTTTTGATTTCTGGGTTTTAGGTAGGAAGACTCAAGCATTTTTAATGTAATTTTTCAGACACTGGGCTGAAGGGAACAATGCTGGGAAAAATAGTTAAGAATTTTCTGCTATCATTGTGATAGTATGGGCAAAGAACTTTGGACATTTTATAGATTTGGAAGACTGGCAAAAACTTTCGGATAAAAATATTAAGCTTACAAAAGCGGTAGCATATAAAGTAAACTTATATAAGATGTTTTATAGATGGCATATGACACCAGTTCGTTTAGCGAAAATGTTTAAACATGTTTCGGATATTTGCTGGAAATGTAAACAACAGCCAGGCACTTATTACCATGCCTGGTGGATATGCCCTATTGCTAAGAAATATTGGTCTAAGATCCATAGATGGTTGGAAAAGATGATGAAATTACAGATAGAATTTAAACTGGAATTGTTTTGGTTAGGAATATTAAGACGTAATTATGGTAAAGAGAATGACTGTTTGATATTGCATGTTTTAACAGCTGCAAGGATAGTATTTGCCCAATTTTGGAAAAATGAGAATTTACCATCTGACCAGATTATAATTACTAAAATTTTAGAGTGTGCAGAAATGGATAGACTAACATTAGAGATGAAAGAAAAAGATGATTCAATTTATTTTATAACTTGGGAAATTTTTTATCAATGGTTAGAGACACGTTAGAACTTGAAGGATTTAATATTTTAGAATAGATGACTGATTTTTAACTGAGTTCTAACTAACATTTTGATGATATGATTATTTTTCCTGATTTACTGATTTTCATCTGTTACTTTTGATTGTTAGGATTTTTTGAGATTTTATTAATAGTGTTTACTCAATAGATTAATATATTTGTTTATTAATTGTTTTTAATGTTATAATCTGAGCTTCGGTAAAAATGGTTGACTATGATATTTACTCATTATTATGATCCGGACGGTAGCTTGTTTGTTGAAATATGTGATTGCACCTATCCTTATTTTACCCTAATTTATTCCCTTCCCCTTCCCCTTTCCTTCCACCCCCTCCCTTTACCATACCTGTATTGTTCCTATTTTTCCTCATCTATATAAACTTAATAAAATTTTGTTAAAAAAAAAAGAATTTTCTGCTGCATAGATTAGAGAGCTTGGTGACTTGATCTGACAATGGATTTGCAGTATCTGCTAAAATAAATTCTGCTCCAGCATGGATGGCAGTTTGCTACAGAGTCCATTATTGTGTGTCATTCTCTAGTCAACTTTTTCTACCAGAACAAAAACAAAAAAGAGTTGAACTGAAAAAAATTATGGCTGTGCTCACATAACATGCTTCATATAAGATGTTGAACCAAATACTCAAATAGACTGGGCTTGTACAACACCCAAAGATAGATAGACACAGACACACAGATACACACACACACTTTAATCAATGTTAATGCTCATCTGATTTAATATGAACAATGCATTTTCTGTCATATGATGTCCTGATGAATCAAGTCATGCTAATATAACCCATGGTGGTAAATGTTGCATAGAAAAAGAAGTAGGTGTGGAAAAAAGAGGGTGGAAAATTTTGGATTGTGGATTTAGGATAAGTCAGAGATCACACAAGATTTGTAGAAAGAGTTTCAGAATGAGTAAAAGGAAACACTGCATGTATGTGCAAGAAGAGCTCCTAGCCACAAAGAGAATGGTTAGACACCATTGTATGATATTGTTTACCTATTGAGTTAAGCCAGGTTTTTTTTAACCTAGAGTTTATTGAATATAAGTAGTCCTCGAGTTATAACCTTAATGGAACCTGCCCATCACAGTCATAACTCATGACAATTCTAAATTGGATCACCCATGTGACCAACCCAATTTTATGACTTTTTTGCAGTGGTCATTAAGCAAATGCTGCAGTCATAAAGCGACCATTGTGGTTTTGCCAAACACTGGAAGTAAATGCTGGTTTTCAGCAAATCCATTGTAAAACGCATATTACCGTGAGCTGCAGCAAACAGCTATAAATCTGGCCTGGTTGCTGAGCACCTGAAGTGCGGACATGTGACTGCCAGGGAGCCCCAACCATTAGAAGTTCAAAGCTTGTTTGTAAGTACCACCAGGGTGGTCCATCATAACTTCAAACGGTCATAAATCGAGGACTAACTTTATGCTACAGCAGGTTGGTTCATACAGCATGTTTAGCTGTGTTTACACATGTGGATGCAGGCCATATACACACATAGCCTCTACCCAAACTTTTAACCCTTTCAACAAAAGAATTGCATGGCTATTAGCACAGTTTTGTTGGCCAGGGTAGATTATTAAGTCACCGATCAGTGAAGCTGGATGGATAGTGCTGGGCGGTCTGCAAGTTCAAGGGCTTCCATGGAAAAATTCCACTGTTTGACAGACAAAACAAACAGCTGACTTTCAGGGTCAGGAAACATGCTTGGACACATATCAGAAGCACTCAGATGGGAAATGATTGGGTGATGCAACACCAAACCTTCACTTTTTCTCAGCTGAACAGCAAAAACAAAAATAGGAAGCCATATTGATAGCCACAGCCTAGAGCTAACTCCATTTTTACAGCTTATTCTAGACTTGAAGGGGTTTGCCAGTCCAAAGGGAAAAGGCAATGGCATCTTATTGAGGTCTTTTTCCTCTCACATGTAAGAACGAATAGAAAATCTTAAAATTTGTTTTAAAAAATGGATAGGAATACACAATTACAGTACAGGAGAGTCTAGTTCCGTGGTGGCGAACCTATGGCCCTCTCTGTGGGCATACGTGCTGTCGCCCCAGTCCTAGGCCTTCAACTGGGTTTTATAAAATCTTTTCATTTTAGGCCTCTGCCGCCGTGTGCAAAAAAAAAAGTATCAATCAATCAATTTCAACTTCTCGTGGGGAAAAAAAGATCTCGCGAAGTTGGAATTGATTGATGAACTTTTTAGTCCCACCCAGTCTGCCGTTACCACCGCAGCCACGCCCACCCAATGGGCCATACCTAGCCAATGGGCCATGCCCACCCGGCACCCGACAATACATAAGTGGGTTTTGGGTTGCAGTTTGGGCACTCGGTCTCTAAAAGGTTTGCCATCACTGGTCTAGTTAATCCATAGTATAGAAATGTATCTCAACCACTATCAAGCTTTGCCTGAATGTGGATCTGCCTGAGCTTGACAAGGGAAAGCAGTGCCTGTTTTGATTGGCAAGGAAAATTTGTGGTTACCTAAAAAGATCACTTTTCTGAAGATGGAGTAGAGGAAGCAGGCAGAGTATCAGCTGGAATCTAGCGCCAGTCTCCCAGCCACAATGACCAGTTACAAGTAGGAATGCATTATCAGCATACTTTATGGGCAGAGATAGTGATAAAGGAACTTTACTGTCACTGCATTGTCTAGCTCCCATTTAGTAGGCTCTTCAGACAGAATTACTTTTTATTAACATAGGTATAAATGATATTGGTTCCTCATATTTGTAAGAAAGAAATAACTGCTCTAATTATATGTTGCAATCAATTTCAATTTCTTTTGTCTAAGTGTTCCTAGAAAATATATTCTAATTCCTAGTTCTAGTTCAATATTCACTTTTTATTTTTTTACTTCTTTATTAATTTATTTGGAAGAAATATATAACAAAGGGGATCTTTTACCCATGATCACAAGAGTAGATTAACACCATCTTGTGGTCTACCATGAACATTGCATGCCTTTTTGTAATTTGAGTTTACATAGATTGTTATCTTTTGGGTGACTTTATTTTTACAAATAAGTTTTGATTTTATCCCTTGTGAGACTAATATATATATTTATCCATTTTTTAACCTTTTATTTGCTACTAAAATAGTACAGTTTGTATAAGTCTTCTTTTTCTCAAACTAGAATTAGAGGAAAGATGCTAGATAGCAGCAGTAAGTCCCAAACTGCTATACTAGGACAAGAAGTCAAGCCACACTGTGTAGATTCAGTGAGTTTCTAGACCAGTGGTTCTCAACCTATGGGTCGGGACCCCATTTGGGGTCGAATGACCATTTCATGGGGGTCGCCAAACAAGGCTGTCTGCCATTTTTTCCCCCTTTTCTTTGGCCACGTCCCTGGCACCCGGTGATGTATAAGTGGTTGGGGGTCACCACAACATGGGGAACTGTATTATGGGGTCACGGCATTAGAAAGGTTGAGAACCACTGTTCTAGACAAAGAAGAATGAAACCTCTAGCCTTTCACCACAGATTCAGCCAAGTAACTACATCTTAGTTAATATTTTGTGGCATGGCATGTTAGTACAGACCTGGATGGAAAATTACAGGAAGTCCCAGAGCTACAGCAAGATTGTGAAGTCAAAAACCATCTTGGAAGAAAGCAATGGGAAACTACTTCTATTGCCAAGAAACCAACACCAATATATGCATTAAATTACCACGAGTGGGGCTTGATTTATATTACATCTGGGTTACAAAAATCAAGTTGATCACTAGAAGTCAGCAAAGCCTAGATACTTAGTATTTGGTGGATCCTCTGGTGGAGCAGGTCCTGGAACCTCCCAGGAAGTATTTATTGTGGATCAAGATGGTTGTGCAGCTTCTTTTTCAGCTGTCCTCAGAACAATTCTCCAGAGAAGCATGTCTTCCTCTATCAGCCTGGTCTTGTGGACAATCCTTTTGTGTGAAAATCAGTCAGAGTGGTCTCTAGAATGCTATCCTTATTAAAGCACAAATAATTCTATTCATCTATTATGGGGTGGATTGTCTTTTCATGTACTATTCTGTCATTCCAGCTCCACAAGTCAGATTAAAATACCTTATGTAAGGAAATTCAGTTCAGTGAATTCAATGAGAGTTTATATTCTGTCTCCAAGCAAAAGGAAACAATATCTAATAATAATCAGTAAAACTCAAACAATGCCCATGATATGAGAAAATCAATAGGATTTTATTATGTTTTGCCAAAATCACTGAAATGTTGGATACATCGTAGATGATAGATAACAGTGTATTACACTGATTCATCAACTTACAAGATAATCACTTCAATGTATCTACATTATACACACATATAAAAAAATCCATCTATTCTAAAAGAAAATCAAAAACAGACAATTAGACTTGGCAGAAACATTAATTTGTCTTTATTTTAAGTAATTTAATAGGCAATCTTTTTATTACCATTTCCAAATTGTCATCTATAAAAGAATCCCACAGAAATAGTTGAAATGTTTTTTTTTTTAAATCCGTCCATATCCTACTTTACTGTGTAAGTCTAGGAGTGTTTATAAAATATTTTAAGACACTGATCTTTCTTTAGCTGATTCTCATGCTATAGATTAGGGAATTCCCTAGATATGTTACACTGAAGGTCATCCCAAAGCTGAAGATATATGGCTTGAACCTCATCTAATTGCACAGCCATCTACAATACATTCTGGGGGTCTTTTTTGCCACTGACTCTTGATTGAAACAGAGCAATCAGGATGGGGTATTTACAGATGAGAAGCAAGGGGATGAGTGCCTTTACTCTGCAATTAATTGCAGAGTTCCCAACAAACAAATACGAGAGGGAAGGTTTTGAAGAAAAATGAGAAATAGATTTAATCATCACTTTTCCCCTATTGACAACAGCTCCACTTTGGGGGGAATTGGTCTTATTAAACACAATGGGACTTACTTATGAGTAAAAGCTGACAGATGCAAATTGCACAGGTATTTGCACATCAAACTATATTTAAAAACTTCCAGATTTTTTTTCTTCTGATAGTCTTAACTTCGCATCTACATTCCTAGTGTCTTTGAGAGAACAATGGTGACTTTTAGCCATACTATAGTCACAGGAAACACCTTTGCTCTTAGGAGCAACTGGTAACAAACATTCTTGAGGTACACCTTTCCTAGGAAGAAGAAAGCAACCGTGCCATTTACCCTCTACACAAATTTGGCGAAGCGGAAGAAGGGAAGAAGGCTTTCCCCAGCAATGATTTGTACCACAAAGCCCAATAAGCTGAATAAGCAGATATGAAGGCGAAAATGTTCAATTGATAAGTCTCCCTGTAATAAAATGTAGATGTTCAAGTGGTTAAGCTCATGCAACTCTCACTGAAGCATGTATGTTTCCATCAGTGTTTGCTGGCTGTACAAATGCTTGAGCGTGTGTAAGTTATATGGCTGAAAACTAAGACTTAAATGATCACCCTGCAAATCTTCCAAATAGATTTGTAAGTGCTCCTGCAGAATCCGAAGAAAAGAGTTCTTATTTACCAGCCTCAGTATATAATACTTTGGGACATCAAGGTTTTTACTGCCAAACACATGCCATCAAAATTAACTAAAAAACAACAACAAAAAAGTCAATTTAAATCAATGCATAGGCATCAGCTGACCAGTAGCTTTATTGAAGTGGAGAAATCTTCAAGGGTATCATAATTCTGGATTCCATTTCCTGAATAAGGGGCACTGAAAATAAATAAAAACAAATAAGGTGATACATATGACACAGCCAACCAAAGGAAATACAAGGCACATTCCTGGAGACCAAAGAGCTGGTGAAAATAGCCACCACAACTATAAACATTTATTCAGAAGTGGTTGAGGTATTATAGAAAAAGCTGTAGTCATGCCTAATATCTGCAGTTACACAGAGAACCAAGTCAGTAGCATCTGCAAGAGGGTAAAAAACATCCAATACAGCAGTTGCAAGTGTGCAAATGAAGCACTACCTTTTTACACAGGTGTATGATACAAAAAGGGGCAGGGATTCCCTCCTGCAATTATGGCCACAATCTTGACCCCCTCCTGGATGTCTCTGCTCTAAGCAGCTTTACATGGACAAAGATGCAGCGTGGGGGAAATCCCGATACAATATGTGATGGCAGCCTTGTTCTGCAGCATTTTGAAACTTTTCTCAGAGTTTAGATAAGAAAAAAAGAGCAACCTATGAGACGGAGCCTAGAGTGGGATGAGGTTGAGAAACAGAGAAACAAAAAGTGACAACAGGAAGATAAAAAAGGGAAAGGGAGGCAGAATAATTAGAAATTCTGAGCTAAAGGGCCTCCTTTATCAAAGCAGCATCAGGACACAGCAATAACTCCCCAAAAACTCAGCTGGTACTCAGGGGCTGGAAGTAGAAGAGTCAAGGACATGATTCAAATAGGCAATCTGTTTACATCACAGCCCTAATAATGCAGATCACTGACTACAGAGTCTAGCAATCCTGTTTTCTACATATAAGAGCCTGAGGATTTTAATCTTACATGTATTTCTCCTGTCCAGATTTCAGGTCGCTCATTTCTCATTTTGGAAATGGAGAGAAGTCACTCTTTGATTTGATAATAAAATTTGTCTGGTCTCCAGCTCTCTGTCTTCAGACTTGGCAGCTTCAAAGCCCGTTCAGGTAGTCCTCAACTTATGACCACAATTTCTGTTGCTACATTTGTTAAGTGAGTTTTGCCCGATTTTACAATCTTTCTTGCCAGTTGTTAAAGTGAGTCACTACAGTTGGTAAGTTAGTAACACGATTGTTAAGTGACTCTGGCTTCCCCATTGACTTTGCTTGTCAAAAGGTCGCAGAAGATGATCACTGGACTCTGCAACTGTCATAAATATGAATTGGGTGATCTGAATTTTGATCAGGTGACCATTGAGATGCTGCAATGGTTGTTAAATGTGAAAAATGGTCACAAGTCACTTTTTTCAGTCATGTTGTAACTTTGAACAGTCACTAAGTGAACTGTTGTAAGTCAAGGACTACCTATACTCTCAGCCCTGGCAGCATAACAAGCTCCACACATGATGAGCATCATTGATGATATTGTTTCCCCAAATCCCTAACTTTGCTGATCCCAGCATCCATCTTCAGTAGAAGACTTTATCTTTAATTTTCATTAATATAAATAACTATAGAAATATGATCTAAAATGCTTTGCTAATCTAATCCATCTCCAGTTACAGCACAAAAACTACCCTGAAATCAGACCTCCCCGTTAGCCATCTGTCAGCCTAGTCCTGAGGACCACAGGTCCTTGGAGAAGAGAACTGTATCTAAAGAGGAAACAACCAAGAGGAAAAACTAAAAAGTTTCAGGGCCACAATACCTTACTTTTTTTATTCATTCACAAAATTTCTACCCTATTGCAATCTAATGCCTCCGAGAGGCTTAAACAAAATTCAAAACAAGTTGTAACATCAAAATCCCAAGAGGGGCCATCCAGAATTATATAAGCAAGAGGTAAGAACTGATAAGAACAGGGGGAAAAGAATTCAAAGGCGGTGTCCTATACAGTATCAGCTTAAGAGAATGCCTTTGAAAAAAATATGGAAGTCATTGTAATGAGATAAGTTAGGATTGAGATATTATTGTAGTTTTTATTAGTAATTAATTGTGAATATGAATTGAGATGTTTGTCAAATCTGATTTACCATGTTCAATGTTTTTAATTTTTTTTTCTTTTTTTGTTATTCAATAAAAAAAAAAGAGAATGCCTTTGAAAAGAGTTCTGAGCATAGCATTATTCCTGCAAGGAGGCTGCTCCAAAGTGTGAGGCTGCCATAGAACAGCAGTCCCTTCTAGCTTCAGCCTCTCTTCCTAAATTTCTCAGCAGTTTCTCCCTGAAAATTCTAACAGACTGAACTGACACTGGCTGAAACACAGAGTCTTGTAGGTATAATATGCCAACTGTCTCATAAATTCCTTTACAGGTCTAAATCAGAGCCTCTTATGCATCTGCAAGCCAAACAGCAATCAATGCAGGGTCCACAAATTGGTAAAATCTTTCTCATCTCCAGGAGCCAATAAGTATGTGGGCCACTGCACTCTGGAGCACTTGAAGAGTTTCTGGGTAATCTTTAAGAGCAGCCTGATACAAGGGATATTGAAGTATCCCAGGGTATTTAATATTTGTAAGCTGTCCAGAGTTGTCTTTGAGTTACTGTAGCCACCTTCTCTGCAAACTGGTACACTAGTCAAAGTAGAGCATAGGCACCTCTGGCCATGGCTTCTGCACGCTATTTAAGCAGGAGCTGTAAGGTTTAAACTGTTACCCGTATAATACACGAGCTCATCCCATCCATGCTTGTTCCAGGCAGAATTCCTTATGTCTTCTCTCGTCTGCAAGTCTTTGTAAGCTGGAAGCATTCGTAGAAAAAAGATTCGTAGCTTCAGTAATGTGATAGCCATCAATAAGTTTAAATTACAACAAAATGCCATTCAGTGTGATAATTACAAGTGTCAATGTACCATTTAACATATATCCTCCTGATACTGGTCATTCGTTTTATTTTTCATTCTTTCAGGATGGCCAAGAGCACTTCAAAGTGATTTAGCTTCTAACAGAAACAAAGCTGAGTTCCTAGGCAGATGACCCAGGCTACCAACAATTCATGTTGAAGAATTCTTAGCTATCTATAAAAGAAAAATAAAGTAGTATGGTGCTATGGAGGCCAGGGAATGACTCAGAATATGGGAGAAGAAAACAGTGAATGTTGCCATTTTAACATGAACAAAATCCACATTTTCCAAGAGAATGTTAAAAGAATGCAAATAAAAGTTGAATTTGCTTTTACGTTGGACTGAACTAGAAGACGTAATGAAGTATATGTCCAAGGCAGGAGTACAAAATGTGCAGCCTGCCAACCTCACTTTTGCAGCCTCCGGTGCATCAGAGCAAGACCAAAGCTTTCAGTCTTTTTGTTGTATTTTTGGTCCCTTGACAAGCATGGGGTTAATGCAGTGGTTCTCAACCTGTAGGTCGGGACCCTATTTGGGGTCGAACGACCATTTCACAGGGGTCGCCAAACAACGCAGTCCACCATTTTTTTCCCCTTTTCCTTAGCTGTGCTACTCCCTTTTATTCTATTGGCTTTTGAAAGCCAATAGAATAGACTCTCTTGAATAGAGTCTAATTCTATTGGCTTTCAAAAACCAATAGGAATTGTCCAGGCTGTCTCTACCCTGCTGAGCCCGCCAAAAGTCCCATTCTGCAAATGGTGCTGCACCAGTTGAGTAGTCCTCGACTTACGACCAGTTGAGTAGTCCTCGACTTACGACCGGTTGGGGGGTCGCGGCATTAAAAAGGTTGAGAACCACTGGGTTAATGGAAACAAATGTGTACCTTGAGCTTTGCAGGTGCTTCAAGCACCTGTTTCATCTCTTTTAATCAGCAACAAAGAAGAGGGGATTAACCTATTTTCCAAAGCGCCAGAAGGCAAAACAAGAAACAGTGGATGGAAACTAATCAAGGAGAGAAGCAACCTAGAAGTAAGGAGACAATTCCTAACAGTGAGGATAATTAATCAGTGGAATAGCTTGTCTTCAGAACTTGTGGATGCTCCATAACTGAAGGCGTTTAAGAAACCGGACAGCCACTTATCTTGAATGATATAGGCCAGTGATAGCGAACCTTTTAGAGACCAAGTGCCCAAACTGCAACCCAAAACCCACTTATGCATCATCGGGTGCCAGGTGGGTATGGCCCATTGGCTGGGCATGGCCCATTGGCTGGGTGTGGCTGCATGGTAACAGCAGACTGGGTGGAACGAAAAAGTTCAATCAATCAATTCCAACTTAGCAAGATTTTTTTCCCCGCGAGAAGTTGAAATTGACTGATTGATTGAACCTTTTTATTTTGCACACGGAGGCAGAGGTCTAAAGCGAAAAGGTTTTATAAAACCCAGCTGAAAGCCTAGGACTGGGGCGACAGTGTGCGTGCCCACAGAGAGGGCTCTGCATGCCGCCTCTGGCACCCGTGCCATAGGTTTGCCACCCCTGATATAGGCTTTCCTGCTTGAGCAGAGGGCTGTAGAAGACCTCCAAGGTCCCTTCCAACCCTCTTATTAATCTCTCAAACCTCCCCCAAATTAAAACCTATCCACATTGTGGGCCCTGACAGGGCCTTCAAGCCAATTGGAGTTAGGCACTGATGGCCTAGAGCAGGGGCGTCAAACTGCCAGCCCGTGGACTGGTTGCATCATGCAGAGGCCGCGTCCATCCCAGCTCTGGCAATCCGAAAAGTCATGATACGTCGCGACATATCATGTGACGTGGCGAGTTTGACACCCGTGGCCTAGAGGATTAACACTGAAGTCTAGTCCTACCCCAAAGATGA
The DNA here is from genome assembly GCF_016545835.1 of Crotalus tigris. NCBI lineage: Eukaryota > Metazoa > Chordata > Lepidosauria > Squamata > Viperidae > Crotalus > Crotalus tigris. Next base: position 7,809,197 of record NW_024096758.1, on the reverse strand, counting down.
TGGACCATGTATAACTGCCCAATCTGTGAGAAAAATCCACCAACAGCTTCTTTATCATCCTGCCGAATACGAATAGCCCGGGCCCTGAAAGTAAGGAGACGGATGTTTACAAACCGAATGCTGCAGTTGACATAAATGCTGTGTCATATTTCAATCACAGCAATAAGCAACAGATTGCAGAGCCACACATTGCTATACATAATATTTAGAGCAATAGAAATAGTTTGGAAGACCAGAAGCCAATAGCAGTTACAGCACTAAGGTATAATTCAGCTTTATGTAGGTTACTTATAATATAAAGAATACCTTGAATCCATTAATGATTTCAAATCATTTTTATTTATTTAAAACATTTGTAGAGTCACCCATCTTAAACCAAACTCCGGTTGGCTTATTATATATTTTATTAAAACAAATCTGGCAGGGTAGTCTTCTTGATTTGTATCACAAGAACCAGCCCTGAACAATTTGTCCAGGACTACTTCAGAATTTGAAGGGTTTGAAATCAGGTTTTGCAAACACCAATCTAATTTGCCAAGGGCCAGGATCCAGATGTCCTTTAGATGCTATCATTATAAATGAGTAGGGCCCAGGATGGTATTTGTCATTCAACAACTTCTCTAAATTCCCCAGTTCTGTCCTAAATCATGTTACTGGTACTTCATATCAAACTGCTTATGCTAGGTTAGACAGTTTCAAGCACTACTGTTTATGATGACTAGCCATAACTCTTCAAGGTTCCTTATTTTCAGGATTCCAGTGGCTGCGTTATACAAAGGATTTCCTTTATTACATATGCTTTTTTCAGGCAGTTCTGAATCTTGGGTTAATTTTGTTGTTGTTGTTAGTTGAGAAGTCGTGTCCGACCCATCGCGATCCCATGGACAATGTTCCTCCAGGCCTTCCTGTCCTCTACCATCTTCTCGAGTCCATTTAAGCTCATGCCTACTGCTTCAGGGACTCCATCCAGCCACCTCATTCTCTGTTGTCCCTTTCTTCTATTGCCCTCAATCTTTCCCAGAATTAGCCTCTTCAGTATTTTTGCCATGAAAACCCCATGGACAGTACCAAAAGGCAAAAAGAAGGGTTAATTAGCCTGTCCTAAAATAACAGACCAGCCACTTTACATAGAAAGTCAGATAAAAGTGACATTTTCCTAATGATTCATATTAATATAGTCTTGAACTGGAAAAAAATGGGATCAATGTATGAATATGTCTGGAACAAATTCTTACTTTGTCCTTTAGATTAAAAACATTTGTGGCCAACACTACTCACGAGGATATTACCCAAAATAATTATCAGCTTGATGTGGCAATGCTACATAATTTAATTTTACTTATATTTACAATCAGTTCAACAAAGCAAGCTCCTACTCTTCTCATTTTGCAGGGGAGAGTCTGAGGCTCAACCTAGTCGTAAAATTCTGCACATCTAAAAATAAAAGATATAAACTGCATTATAGGTATGATTTATTCTTGTCATTATTTATACCAACAATACTTATGGTACATGTTTTATTCCTAAAAAGCTAGAAAATTATTTTCTTATTTTAATTCTGTAACATGCACCTTTATTTTTCCTAGTAATGGGTTTGTTTAGCATAAAGGGGCTTGCCCTTCTGAGTTAATAGAGAATTAGGTAATGGTGAATGATCAAGCAGAAAGTCACTGGCATAAGCTATGCTTAGAAATATATATGAAAGCTTCTGATAGATTTTTCTTGAGCTATTCACAACAATAAAAGATGCTAAGGTTGAATGGGAAAATCATATTTCTCATAATCTCAACAGGTATTTGGGAAATAGAAGGTTGAATTAAATGATACCTAGTTAATCTTGCACAATTATTTTCGTTTTTAGTAATTTCCTTCCAACCCCTGCTTAAATACTGGAAGCAGCATATACACTTATATTGCAAGGAAGTTAGCCTAGAAAGCCATCTTCAATACATTATGGCTCTTACCAGTAGTTGCCCCATTCAATCATTGTTCCAGGCTGAAAAGAAACAAAATACATTAGATTTAAAAGGACTTCTTCTCAACCACAAATTGAGAATTTACCCTTGTTTCTAGAAACCATTTCAGTTTCTTTCTAAAAGCAATACAAGAACAATGACTTAACACAGTTAGCATTTGAAGTGCTTACTTCATCAAAAATATGACACTATTGTCAAAAAGTAGAATTTTCAGTAGAAAACAAATGCAGGTAGTCTTGGCACTCTAGTTAGGCATTCCTGTCAAGAACTAAACTGCCATTTTGTCTACTAGTTGTATTATCTGAATAAGCTTCCACAAGTACACACTCTTAAGGCGTTATTTCTGAGTAATTAACTACAGTTAATCCAATAAGATGCAGGCTAAGTTCTGAGATTGTATTGAAAACAAGTATGTTTCTACTTTAAAAATAAGTTATGCAAGCTCTATACCTGTGAGGAAAAAAACCCCACTCACACGTAATTGATAAGACCTTAATTCATAGATATTGGGTCCTGGCCTGGGAACAGGTTCATTCCAAAAGCTGAACTCCAAGAGCAACTGATTCTTGCGTGACAGAAGCATGCTTCCTCTTGCTTTGCGAAACTCTGTAAATTCCTAAAAAATAAATAAATACTGGATTTCTTAAGAGTATTATGAATAGACATATTTAAAAAAAATATCCAGATTCTCTTTAAATATCCATAAGGAAAAGGTCCAAATGCCCCAATCTTATTGGCTTTTCACAAAGCTTTAAAAATGTGGCTACGTACCTGGATGTGGGGCCTGGAATGTATTAAGGGCCCTGTCATTTTTGCTTTACTATTAGTTCATTAATCATCATGGCTGCTGTTTATATTTATTTGTTTTGTGGATGTTTTTATTGTTTTAATGTTTGTTAAATTGTTTTAATTGTTTTATAATTTTAGAATTGTAAGCTGTGCAAGGTCACTTGGTTGAGTTGGGGGGCTATAGAAAATGAATAAATCAATGAATGAATGAATGAATCAATGAATGAATATGAGTGATTCCTAATAGGTACCCAATTCTAGACTTGTCAATGATAATATAAATATTATTTGAATACACTTTACTTTATATAAGATTTGAGGTATATAAGCTAATCATTTTAAAGTCAAGAGAGAGAAAAAGGAGTGTGAGAATAATAATAAGAAATCTCATATACTGTAATTGTAAAATAATATAGTCTTTAAAGTAGCTTTTCCTTACCTGGTATAATTTAAATGTATTTGGCTTCAACTCCTAGAATCTCTCGTCAGCATATCCAACAGTGATTCCAGGAATTGAAGGCCAACACACGTAGAGAGCACCAGGTTGAGGAAGTCTGGATTAAAACATGTAACTTTAATTAAGACGAAGCAGTAGATAATTTTATATAGTTATAAAACTGTGATATGTTGACATAAAACCACTCATCTTTTTCTTAAATAATATAAAAGATTGATGTAATATCATAAATAAATGGTCAGGGCACTCCATTTTTTATATAAAGCTGGATAATGATGTATAGCTCCAAATAAAATTGGGCCACTAATACATGGTGATGAAGGTGCAGAAAACTTTTCCAAAATATAATCTTTCACTGGTATAGCAGTGTCCCGAAGACATGAATTCTTGGTAGAGATAGTAAGCTTACAGGAACATGACAGAAAGTGATCTATGGGTAGACAATAACTTTGCAAATAGAAGTAAATAAAGGAGCTGAGCTTTCATGGCAAAGCATCCTGAGGACTATATTCCATTAAACCAAGAGGCTCTCAAGCAGCCATTTTCAAGCCCAGAGTCTCTTCCATGTGGACACTGATTTTTTTTTCATAAGCAGCCTTTTTCATTTTCTTCTCTGATATAGCCCTGTTTGTTTTTACAGGGATTGGGGCGTGGGGGGAACAAGACACTGGGCAAAGTTATATGCAAAGTATCCAGAACAAAACATGAGTAAGATACTTTCTCTTCATGAAGAAGGGAAACTTCAGACCAGAAGTTACAAAAAAGATTAAAAAGTGTTGATAGAAATCGCTCAATTCTACCTTATTATCTCGAAGTCTACTCATGACTTCTGTAAGGGCTGGATAGCCACCTTCATATCGCCAGAGATGGACTGAAATCAAAAGATGCATATTTGAGTTATTGTTTCTTACTGGAGATACATAGGTTGCTTCCATCTGCTGAATCAGATATAAGTATTCCATAGAACATTTGAATTTTGCCGAGTCAGTATTTGCTCTTTCTTAGACTTTGCAGGACTTGAGTCTGATCAGCTCCCTGTAATCAGCCTTCTGTTAATCTAATTTGTATAGTAGATCCATTTTTTCTTGCCCATTCTTGCCCACCCTTTGCAACTTCACATCCAAACTGGAACAAAACATCTTTTGCAAACATTGGAGTAATTTTGCATTCTGCTATATGTCTTATCTCCTACCAGCCTGATCTTGCTCTCCGTACCACGTGTTCCACGTCCCCACCAGTGTACATGGATACTCCTTCCCTTCATGGATCTTTGGCAGAACGTTTTGACTGATTAAAACAAAAACAAAAGGAATGCATATAAGCTGCATGCTATCGACTTCACTTTCTCCCAAAGTATTTACAGTATTGGTGACAATTGATTGTCACTAACACTTTTATTATCTATCAGTATTCAACACAATCTAGGCTGATGTGAAAAACCTCTAAGATATCAGTGGCCAAGAATCCTTGTTAGAATCTAGATACTTTAAAATCACCTGAAAATGGGCCTTGACAAAGGAAAATCTGCACTTTTATTTCTTTTAAGAAGAGCCCTTCAAGAGTATTTCGGCACAGTTAATGTGGGTATTTCTCATATTTAATAGCATAATTATGACTTTTACACATTGAGCAGAATGAGGTGGTAGAATCCTGAACAACAGAACCATAGGAGTTTTATGGCTTATCTTACAGTATGCAAAATCTCCCTGCATGTACAAAAATGCATATGGGGAAAAGATTCTAGCTCTCTGTTGTTTTTTTTCAGTGATTTGTTTCAACACAGAATTCAAATACTATCCATTTTATAATCTGAGATAACTTATTCTTGCTCCTTTCAAGCGAGCAGATGAACTATTTGCCTAATCTTACTGTATGTACAGTATGTTTACCTAGAAGTCTTACTGAGTTCATAAAATTGGCTCCTAAGTAAATATGCATAAGATTTAGAATCTGATACCTGGATTTGAAAGCATCTAGCCGGATATCAGGACTTACCAAAGTTTGTTGTAGGAGTCTAGACATTCCGGTTTGACATTGTGAACTGAAACATCAAACATCCATGTTAAATGGTTGAGAGAAAGGCACAAACTCTAATAGAGAAATATTAAATATAGAAATAGACACTCACATTGCAATTTATAAAGGCTGCTAGTCTCCTTTTTGGCTAAGAGGTTGGAGTGAGCATCTTTCCTGGGATCAACCTTGCGGACAAAAAGTGATTTTAACCAACTTTCTTCTCCAGATTGGTTATGTGATAAGGCAAGACCCCTGCAAGAAATGGTTGAAATATAAAATCTAAATTATATTCATTGTTAATTCCCAACATTGCATTTATTTTTGTACAAATATCTTTTTAGGTAAAATTATGTTTATGTATATTTAAAATTTGGATAAGCTTATATGCACGCACACAAATAAAAGATCCAAATGTATTTTTTAAAGTGTTTACCGCTATATTCTTCTGTTTTTAAATATATTTTGTCAATATTCTTTATTTTGGTAAAAAAGAAAGCACAATTTTAAAGAAGTCTTAAGTAACTAGTTTGTTGTCAGAGAACTTTTTCAAGGATTTTAGAGTGCAAGCATAGCTTGACAACTATGTCTGCTATCAAGGAAGATATCCCTGGAAATAGTCCTGCAAGAAGGGGACGACAGAGAATGAGGTGGCTGGATCAGTAGACGTGAGCTTAAATGGACTCCAGAAGATGGTGGAGAACAGGAAGGCCTGGAGGAACATTGTCCATGGGATCGCAATGGGTCGGACACGACTTTGCAGTTAACAACAACAACAACAAGTGACATTAAGATGATAATTTCCACTGTGGAGCAATGGGGACTTTTCAAAACAAGCAGAAGAACTAAAACTTCGTATCTTTTTTTTAAAAAAAAAATAATTTGGTGTTGCAAATAGTGAATCAAAAGAGATAAGAAGTAAAGAAACCACCCTCTTACTCAAAGAAAAATTCAACTCTGCTACAACCCATTAACACAACATACATTCCTCGTCCCCCCCTCCCCATTGCTTTAATAAGCCAGGAGGGGCAGGGGTCTACAGAGCAGGAAGTTAAGCATACAGTCCCAAGGATCCTGTCCATTTCCTCAGGTTCAACAGGTTCAAACCCTTCCCAGATAACCAGGCAAGAATCCTCCCCAGGTATGTCCCCCAGACACGCAACAAGGCCAGGGTTCAACAGTGAGCAAATTTGAGTGACAAGACAGATGGACAAATTCTTCTGCAGACTCCTGCAAGGGGTCTCCAAGCCCCCTCTATGCAAAAGGACATGTATCCACCTGAAATAAGGCCATGAGATGGCTTTCCACATATGCAATAATGGTAGTGATGCTTCACCACCTTTATTGCCACAAGGTAGGCCTTAACAGTGGCTATAAGCCATGTTCTAATATATATTCAGAATGTTCTGTGTACAAGATATTAATATAGGCACAACCACAAATAGTGATCTCATATTATTGAAATATCTTTCTTGCTTCTTAATTCATGTCACAAGTGATTTGACTTAAGTGGGTAGAAGTGAATCAAACAATATGACATGAACAAGAGTTCCCGGTCTCATTGCTTGGTTTATGAGAAAACCCTGTTTCCTAGGAAACTAGAATATCTCAAGGACATTTGAATTGCCTGTACATCTTTATCAAGCATACTCTTTAACCAAGTATAAACAATGCATACCAGAGCAGCTTTATATAGTGCCTTCTACACTCTGGATTCAGTAGCTCAATCAGAACATTTTTATACAGTCTTTGTTACCAAACACTAGCCTCTATCATTCTTTAATGGTGTTTACTGCACTCATGTATATTATACATGGGTAACCTATTCATACTAACCTTACATTGGGCCCCCTAAAACATGGGGTTTGGTGACTCACTCTTTTCAATAAATAATAGTTTGGATCATCACCAGTTATTTCAGTAACGTCCTTGAGGGCATTTTGAATGATCTCAGTGTGAATGTATTTATTTTTATTTACTAAATTTATATGCTGCTCATCTTGTGGTACAAAGAGACACTGAGCTGCTGTGATTAACAGATATGGATAAGGGATTATGCTTTTCTTATTTTTAAAAAGTTAAAGTATAAAGAATAAAATAAGGTAAAAGTATATGTTCCTTTTTACACCCTAGCAGCAATTCTCTCTCAAAGCTAAAAAAAAATTGACTGGGATAACTTATCTGGACGCACCAGGTTGGGGAAGACTGCTATGAGTGGGAAATTAGAAAGGAGAACTGAAGCTGAGGTATCTAGTGCTAGAGCATAAAATAGTTTAAACCTTCATTTGAAAGAGACCTGGTATGGGTGCCGGTGAATTATCAAAGATGGCAGCGTTTCTCAACCTTGGCAATTTTAAGATGGGTGGACTTCAACTTCCAGAATTCCCCAGCCAGCAATGCTGGCTGGAGAATTCTGGGAGTTGAAGTCCATGCATCTAAAAGTAACAACACTGGACTAGATGCTGCCAAATGGCAGCTCAATCTTGGTAACTTTCAGATGGTGGATTTCAACTCATGGCTAGTTGGGGAACTCTGGGAGTACAAACCATCCATCTTAAAGTTGTCAAGGTTGAAAAACACTGGGATATGGGATGCAAAGGGCAGGGGGAAAGTTCTGGTACAGGTTTTTATTTATTACTTTTATATATCTGAGAGCCCAAGACTATAAGCTATTTAGTGTTTTCTCTCCATTTTTCCTCACAACCATATGATGCATATTTTATCCATCCACCCATCCATCACGTATCTATATTGCCCATCTCACCTAAGTGACATAAAATATGTCACAAAATATAAAAGCGTAAAGAAGAACGAAGTTAAAAACATTATTAAAAGATAGGATTACTGTATTAAAAGTTTAAACAATGGAGAGAACACCCTCACAAAATCAACCATTTCCAGGGTTGCCTAACACTCTTTGGCCCCCATGCCAATTGGCAGAGTCAGGTCTTAACAGTCTTTCTGAAGGCCAGGAGAATGGGGGCTCATCACACACAGGATCCAGGCAATGCGTGAAACCATGCTCCCCTGGTCTGCAGAAAAAACGTCCTCCATGGAACTGGTCCTTGCCACCCAAAAGTTTGGGAGTCGTTGCTTTAACCGATGGGATCCACAACATGTCCTCCCTGGTGATTGGGTGGGACACAACAATGTACTGGGAAAAGACATTCAGTAAACTTTATAGCCATGTAGAAACTTGTACAAGTAGTCCTGAACTAACAACCATTCATTTAATGACCAGTGGAAGTTACAATGGTACTGAAAAAAGTGACTTATGACTCTTTTCACACTTAGGACCATTGCTGCATCCACATGGTCACATGATCAAAATTTGGACACTTGGCAACTGACTTGTATTTATAACAGTTGCACTGTCCCAGGGTCATGTGATCACCATCTGTAACCTTCCCAGCTGGTTTCCAACAAACAAAAGCCAGATTTGCTTAATGACCGCATGATTCACTTAACTATTGCAGTGATTTGCTTAACAACTATGATAAAAGGCAATTAAATTGGGACAAATTTCACTTAACAACTGCCTTGCTTAGTAATGGAAATTTTGGACTCAATTGTTGTTGTAAATCGAGGACCACCTGTAATGGATCTCTCTGGTAAATAAAATTCAAAAAGTAGACACTTGTTTGAAATGGACAATATTATTTAAAGTATAAGCTTTCTTGGGAAGAAGCTTACTTGATCAGATGCAAAGTGATATGATTCATGTGGAATTTAAATAAATTGGGATGAGGCAAGGGAGGAGAAGACAAGGTAGTTTTGCAGATGAAAGGTGGAGGTCAGATTATGGGCACCTTATTAACAGCTGAAATGTGCTTAAGGCCCTCTTGTTTGCTAAATCCTTCCGAGATACCCTGAAATCTTTCAGTGCTCAGCTCTCTCCCACTTGATAAGATTTGTGATGAAATATCCTGAGAACGTTCTGTGTTTATTCAGCTGGTTTGATAACTCCTTGTGCCCATTTTTTTTGGGAGGGAGCACAAAGTCTGACCTGTCTGTCCTATATAGAATCCAGAAGGGCTTTGGTGGCAGATGATGGCATATATCACTGTTAAATAAAGTAATTGGGGAAAAGTCAATTCATGGGCAGAAGGTAGCCAATGGGCTTCACATAAGAAGTGAAGAGGCAGGTAAATGGAGGAGGAATGGCTTGACAAAATTTATATTAATATATTTAAGCCGATTCTTTGCCTTTTCTTAGTATAGCACACTGGGAAAGAATTGTCCAGTGCAGTGTTTCCCAAACTTGACAATTTTAAGGCATGAGGACTTCAACTCCCAGAATTTCACAGCCAGCAACGCTGGCTGTGGAATTCTGGGAGTTAAAGTCCACATGCCTTAAAATTGTCAAGTTTGGGAAACACTGGTCCAGTGGATTGCAAGTGGATGCAGTAAGAAGGAAAAATCTACAGTTGCAGCTTACTTTACATAGCATTTGGTGTACAATACTGAAATGACAGGACTGTAGCATATTATCCAATGACTACTATTAAAGGATACCTATAATCCACCATAAAGGTCTCCAAAACCACTCACAATTTAATAAGGACACAAATGGACACGTTGAAATAAAGATGAGATATACATATAATAAGGGATGGGGTGGGTGTCTCAAAACTGGCTTGCTGGGGGGCTGGGGCTTAATTATGGGAATTTCGAGAAGGAACTAGTTTACACGTGCAGAAGACTTGAGCGGGACGCCCTTTCACATGATGACTACATGATTCCATCCTCTAAATCCCGACCCCTAAACTGTCGGGATTTACCCAACACGGCCCCCACCATACAATCCAAATTCGTCCCGTGCGCACGCGTGTTGCAAGAAACCAGCCACTGGCGAGTTAGAAAGGGGGGGGGGAGCGGGCGCACCATAAGGGCTCTGAAAAGGGTTACACAGATCCAGCCTGGGCGCTCTATCATGCATTCTCTATCCATGGACGCGTTTACAGCCATTCTCTGCATGGAGCTGGAGCTCTGCTCTTCCCTCTCCCACAAGTGCCCAGAGCGAAGGAAACGAGGAGCTCCTAGGTATCACCTGATTCGCCCGTGACCTTGAGGATGACGGCGGCCGCGGAAGAGGGGAGGTGGGGAAGATGCGCTCAGCATACTCTTCCCTCCCTTTTCTGCAGCTTCGCTCACCTGAGGTAGAAAAGGCGGAAAGTGGCCCCCGGTGCAGGGAAGGGGCCACGGCGGAGGCAGCCCCCGCTCCCCCTCAGCAGCACTCCGGCCGCCATCTTGACCACCTACGCTGGCGGCTGTGGGGAACGGAGCGAGTGAGGCGCGTTGCACCTGGACAGCCACTAGAGGGCCTTGGGATAGCGAAGGGGACGGGTGTGCGTGTGAAAGAGCCAATCTGCAAATATGACGCGATTGAAAGGAAGGGTAAATGGGATAGCAAAAAAGATTTTAAGAGAACAGCCCGCGAATAAATCTCGCTACTGCTCTTTTTCCTACCTGCAAAACTTCTATAGGTTTTAGCCACGTTAAAAAAAAACAGCTCATTCAGAGGATATGGAAGAATGTTTAAGATGGGACCCTCCCCAGGAGGAGTACTTGGATTCCCCCCCTCCCCATCTATATGGCAGGGAATGCAGCCTTGAGGGAGATTTTAGATATATACTGATAGTTTATCAAAGCAAAGGATATCCCCAGATGTTTCTGTTTTTCTAAAAAACAGCAGATTGTGCTCCCCCACAATGTGAAGATTTCAATTTAAGGACAAACCAGCTCTTCAGATTCACCCTTCTACCCAGAACATGGGGATTTTTCTTTAAAATTAGGACCTTTTTATCAAATGAATATGCTTTGGCTATATAAGTATGTCTACATAAATATCACCCAGTCAATCCAAATGAAAGCTGGGACATGACACTGAAGTAAAGACTAGGATAGAGAAAGCTAGAACAGCATTCTTCAAAATGAAAAAAGGTCTTCTGCAGTCAGGACATAAGCCTAAGACTGAAAATCAGGCTTGTCAGATGCTATATTTTTCTAGCCTGCTCTGTGGACTAAAGAGTTGGTCTCTGACAGAAGGCCACCTGAAGAGACTAGAAGCATTTGAAATGCGAATTTACAGGCGGCTGTTACATATAAACTGGGTTGACAAGATCAGAAATGAGGTGATAAGCCACCTGGGAAAGCCAAGGGAAATAATCAAAACAATTAAAAAATGAAAATTAGAATATTTTGGACATGTGATGCAACACCCAGAAAAATACGGCATACTCCTATTTAATCCTCCATGGAAAGATTGAAGACAAATGAGGTCCAGGCAGAAGAAGAGCATCGTGGCTTCAAAATCTAAGGGGCTGGTTTGGACAAAATTCAGCAACACTTTTTCGTGTGGCTGCTGATAAAAACAGGATTGCCAACATGATCGCCAATGTCCGATAACGGATATGGCACAAAAAGAAGTCAATCCAAACTGATCTCCAAAGAACAAAGCAGCGTTGGCTGTAGTTAGTAGTCAGAAGAAAATCTATCAGAAAACTCCAGGGCTATATATTGGAAGCCAGGGATAAGCCATTTTGGTATTGTTGACAAAAAAATAAAAATCTACAAGAGTCATTTTATAGAGGAGATGGGCAGCATAAAAATTTAATAAAGATGTTCCCATGTAGTCATCACAAGAGCCAAATCTAATTCAAGAAATGTGATTGTATATGTCAATACAATATTACAGTAGAGTATACTTTTACTAGTAGTGTACTGTGTAGGAGAGTATTTAGGAAAATGAAATTCTGGCTAGGAAAGTTTTGGCCAACTATCAGGCATACTATATGCTGAGGAAAGTGCTGATGATGGAAATTGCTATCCAAACTTTTTTTTTTTACTAAGTAATCCTCTCATCTATAAATGGTTAAAAAAAAGTAAACCCTAAAAATAGCGTTACTCATAGAAAGCCAAACAATTGAACTGAATAGACTTCTCTGAAGTTGAATTCCCCATATTTACAGAAAGCAAATAAGTTTCAGTTCAGAGAAACATCAGAGTTGCTATTGCCACTAATAAGATACAGTATTTCCTCATCACTTTGTTTTTTGCTTTGCTTTGCTTGTTTATTATATTGGTTGTAAATGAATTCTAGTGCTTTACTGGAACTTTTTAAAGTATCCAGTCTGTACGTTGCTTTATGTACCTTCAGGCAGGAGTGAACATATAATACTTTAAAAACAAATGTTAACATTTTATTGCATGTACACACTAACTTCAGTTTATTATTAATCATGCTAACTATATATATCAATAAAATTTTTTCCTTGAGACAGGCAGATAAGTCCCAAATTATTTTCCAACCTTTCATTTGTCTGGAGAAGAAACGTTTAGTTCTTGGAGTTTTTCACTAAGAAAGCTAGTATCTCTGTCAGTCAGATTTTCTGTGTCTGCTACACTTTCCAGGAACTTCTGGCCTGCACATGGTTTCCCCGTCATGGGATCAATTACTTTCCCAACCTTGTACACAATCTCAGCAAGCTCATGTTTCACATTCTTGCTTTTTCGTTCAGGCAAAGCTTTCAGAAGGACAATGTCTCCCTCGATGCACTGCTGTTGAGGATCATAAGCAAAGTATGTTTTTCGCTTCTTGTAGAACTGTAGAAGAGGGAAAAGAACATGAAGATCAATGGATGGTGGTTGTGTTATTTTGAGAAAGTTTAAAATGATGCTTTTAGTTAGATGGGTTTAAAATCTTTACCGGGCATAAGTACCAGTATTCTGATATTTCTTTAAGAGCACCTGAAATTTGAATTGCCATAGAAAATTATATTGTTCTTTGTCCTGCTTAGTTCCAGGGTCTACTTGTTTTGTACTATGCTGACCTACTTCCTACAGTAAGTTTATTGGTGCATGATGTGGCAAGGGGTATCATTTTTCAACTAGCTTGTTGCAGAGCCTGATTTGGGCTGTGAGGGAGTGACTAGCTCAAGGTCACTCAGCTGGCTTTTGTGGTTGGTAGCATCGTGGGAAATACTACATAAAATATTTTACAAATGTGAGGGCTTTGAGTTTAAAGACTGCAATTAAAAAAACAGATAAAGAATTAGTGCAGATACATAGTATGCCTCCGTTCACTTTATCCATGTGACAACCATATGTATGCAATTTAGCTTAACACAATGCTTACTGGTGGCTACCCAGTGAACTTTTTAGATTGGAAATATTACTAATTTCTCTAATTTGATATTTTCCTCACTGGCATTAATGTCAATGAACAATACTGTATAGTAACTGATTTACACAGAAAAACAGAATCTTCTAGTCCAACCCTTGCTCAAGCAGAAAACCCTATACCATTTCAGATAAATGGTTGTCCAATCTCTTCTTAAAAACCTCCAATGATGGAGCACCCACAACTTCTGGAGGCAACCATGATATCCTTGCTTCAATCAGATTGTACCCAAACATGAGACAGAAGAGACTGAAATAAAGAAGACCCCTCAAGGAAGTTTACCCACCAGTATCTAATTATTTAATAGAATTTGACTGGGCAACTACAATAGGAAAAATTAAAAAAGATAATACAATCTTAATTCAAAGCCTACAATTGACACTCTCAGCCAGCCAGTGCTACTATGCAGTGGTTCTCAACCTGTGGGTCGGGACCCCATTTGGGGTCAAATGACCATTTCATGGGGGTCGCCAAACAACGCAGTCTGCCATTTTTTTCCCCCTTTTCCTTAGCTGTACTACTCCCTTTTATTCTATTGGCTTTTGAAAGCCAATAGAATAGACTCTCTTGAATAGAGTCTAATTCTATTGGCTTTCAAAAGCCAATAGGAATTGTCCAGGCTGTCTCTGCCCTGCTGAGCCTGCCAAAAGTCCCATTCTGCAAACAGTGCTGCACCAGTTGAATAGTCCTCGACTTACGACCGGTTGAATAGTCCTCGACTTACGACCGGTTGGGGGTCGCGGCATTAAAAAGGTTGAGAATCACTGTACTACAGTATCACCTTTGTCTCCTTATCTCATGAGAAAAGGAAACTCTTTAACAGATCCTCTTTAGTGTTGTAAAAGATGCCAAAGATAGATAGATATAGTCACAATTAGTTGAACTAATTTTCAGTGCCATAATTCAGACATAGATTTATAAACGAAATATGTACAGAATTAACTTTCTTCACTGTTACCCATAGCCAATTCAATATATTTGTGATTTATGCAGTTTTCCTGGGTTTCTAGAAATTTGAACCGGTTTTGTTTTAAAAACATACAAACTTTAACCAATGCAAAGATCAACATTTCCTGTGCCTGCACCAAACTATATTTCTCAAGTCAATACAACCTTGTGCCTTTCTCTTCTTGATTTTTTTTTTGGCTTTTTATTTTAAAATAACATACTTAGAAATATTATAAAGGTATTGTCGGACCAGATGAAATTTGAATTAACTGCATGTTAGCATTAAATTAGGATCTGGCATAAAGTGGTTGTAGAACACTTTTTAAGACACACAGCATCTTATAAAATCCCAGCATTGTATTTTTATGTTATCTTTTGTCACAATATCTCACAATAATGATTTTCTCAGTAACTCCATGAATTAGGCAATTCAAGAAATTGAAGCTTAACAGCTTACACTCTCAGCTCTGAATAAATCTTTACCTTTAATAAATAGGGGTCCAGTACCAGCCTTGTTACTCTCACTTTAGCTGTTTGGTGCATTTTGGTTCCAATTACTTTCCCTATGATCCATTTTGCATGAACAACTCCACGTAATGCAGACATGGCTTGGTTGCTAACATTCAGATATTCTGTAAAATAAATGTAAGCATAATTTTAGTAAAGAACTTTCATGCATTGCTGAAGCCAACACACCTAGAAAACCTGCTAACATATAATTTTTCCTGTATTTCAACTTTCTTCTTAGAAATGATTTATTATGATTAATATAGTTATCCATCTCAATTGATTATGGGCAGCTTACAAGATTAAAACAATAACCCTGCTAGACAATTCCTTGGTGCCTAAGAAAACCCTCAACTTACCCATAACAACAAAGCCCATTTACTTTTTACCCAAATACCTGGGGGAACAGCTAGTTCTTCAATGCCTTGCAAAAGGCTAACAAGGTTGGAGTAATCTGAATCTCCAGAGGATAATGTTCCCTAGGGCAGGTGGAGCCAGGCTCCATAAAGATTACACTATGTAATAGAAGGGACTGAGACTGTATTACAAATAGTGAGGTGGGCAGAAACAATGGGAGAGAGGTGTCCCACAAATAACCTGGCCCTATGATTGTTATAGATAATGACCAGCACCTTGAACTGCACCCAAGAGCCTACTTGGAGCCAGTACAGCTTGCAGAGCTGGGTTACAAGGAATGCCAAAAACTGCCTATACCACTGCGTTCTGGACCACCTGCAGCTTTTGCGTGCACTTTAAGGGCAGTCCCATGTACAGTGTGTTACAGTAATCCAAGCAGATGAGTCACCATAAGCAAGTAACTGCTGTCCAGGAAGGTGTGCAATTGGTGCACAAGACAAATCTGTACAAGACCCCCTCTGGATATCACCTGGGGACTTCTGGGATTTGAAGACCACACATTCTGAAGTTGCTGAGGTTTGAGAAACACTTGTCTAAAATGTGCAGGAGTAAGGAGTATTAGGCACGTTTGCTGCTTTGAGTTATTTATAAAAATAAAAGTGGGATATAAAATAATTATCATTCTGACATCAACGTTATAGTTCTAGTGGACAATCACTTAAATATGAGCCAGCAGTGTGCTGCAACTGCCAAAAAGGCCAACACAGTGCTGGGCTGCATTAACAGAGGGATAGAATCAAGATCACGTGAAGTGTTAATACCACGTTACAATGCCCTGGTAAGGCCACACTTGGAATACTGCATCCAGTTTTGGTCACCACGATGTAAAATAGATGTTGAGACTCTAGAAAGAATACAGAGAAGAGCAACAAAGATGATTAGGGGACTGGAGGCCAAAGCATATAAGGAAAGGCTGCTGGAATTGGGTATGTCTAGTTTAATGAAGAGAAGGACGAGGGGGGGCATAATAGCAGTATTCCAATATCTCAGGGGCTGCCACAAAGAAGGAGTTAAGCTATTTTCCAAGGCACCTGAAGACAGGGCAAAAGCAACGGATGTAAACTAATCAAGGAGAGAAGCAACCTAGAAATAAGGAGAAACTTCCTGACAGTTAGAACAATTAACCAGTGGAACAACCTGCCTCCAGAAGTGGTGAATTGCTCCAACACTGGAAGTTTTTAAGAAGAGACTGGACAGCCATTTGTCTGAAATGGTATAGTGTTTCTTGCCTGAGCAGGGGGTTGGAGTAGATGACCTCCAAGGTCCCTTCCAACTTTTTATTTGTATTATTTATTATTATTATTATTATTATTATTATTATTATTACTCTTCTCTACCGGTGATCTTAAAGGTGCCAGACGGGAGATAACACTCGAAATTAACTGCCTCCCAGTACGGCTCCCACGAATCCGCCGTTCCCGTTTGGTTCTCACCCCCACAGAGGGAGGAATACACCACTTTCTCCGCGTCCCGGATAACCCATTTGCGCCCCCTCCCTCGAAGTCATTCAAAGCCCTTACTCTCTGCTCGGTCTCAAGACTGGAAACCAGGAGGTGGAATCCAAAAAAGGAAAAGGCGGAGCCAGAGCCGGAAGGATCGCCGTTTCCGTAATGACGCGATTAGAAAAGGAGGGGGCGTGGTTGCCGCTGCCTCCTGCCGCCGCGGCTTTGAACGGCTGAGGGCGTGAAGCGTTCCAGGTTCGAGGATGGGCGGCTTTGAGTGGAGAAGCTGGCGATGTAATTGAAAGTGACATGGTTTTGAGAAGCATTTCTTTGTTAACGATTGGGAAAGCAAATGCAATGCAACCGAAGCTTTTTCTGACTTGCAGAGGTCTTGTAGATTGGTTTCCTCCCTCTTGCATTTTTTATTTTTTTTATCATTCCGTCTTATTATAAATAAGTCAAAGCATCTAAGCATTTCTAAAGCATCTAAAGCATTTCTCCTCCTGTTTTGTTCACAGCAGTAACGCTGAGAGGTAAGTTGGGCTGAGAGTGACCTGCCCGAAGTCACATGGCCGGCGCTCATGCCTAAAGTTGCACTAGAACTAGCCGTTTCCTGGTTTCTGGCCTGGTGCCTTAATCATTAGATCAAAGTGGCTTTTGTGCGTCATTGAAAGCTGTTTTCGTGGGGGTACCGCATATCTCTTTTTAAATGGTATTTTTTTCTGGCAATGCTTATGCTTTTAACAATTATATGATAATACAAAAACTAATGTCACTGTAGGTGGCAGCACCGATTCCTCTTTTTTTAAGTGATCCTTAAAAACTAAACGGGATCACAGATGGTTAATACTTGCATGAAAGACCAGTGTGGGGTGTCACTAGATTGGACACTTAATATAATGTTGGAAAAAGACAAGGGTAAACCATGTACATATTGTTGCCAAGAAAATAACAAGTGCCCGTGAGAAATGGAAACTGGTTTGAGAAGGAGTTTAAGCTATAAAGCTTTCCTATCGTTTGGATACTGGTATTCGGAAAAGGCAGATGTATTACATTTCTATCAATATCCTCATGGAAAAAATTGATAGTGACACAATTCAACTTATTATGTCTGTATTGGACAAAGTCCCATCACTGAAAATTGCTGTGTTTTTAGTAATACAAATGATGGAATAAAAATAGAATTAATTACACTATATCATTTTAAAGTTAAAAATCAGAAAATGCTTTGGATGCTCTAGTTCCTTTACAAAAATATATCTAAATACATTCTCAGTCATTGTCTTCATATATTTATTTTTTCTATACTTGTAATCCTTAGTCATCCCTACTTACTGTCACTCATGCCCTGGTCACTTCCTGATTTGAGTATTGTAATATACTCCACATGGAGTTACCATTGAAGAGAATCTGGACTTCAGGTGTGCAAAATGTTATACCCCAACCCCCAGGCAGTTATGTCTGTTTCTAGTAGAATTCACATTAATCTTTTGCTCTACAAGCTGCATTGGTTACTGTTCTGTTTCCAGGTCCAATTCAAAATCCAGATTTTGACCTACGTAGCATGGGACCAAATTACTTGAGAGACTGCCTCTCCTGGACTATATCTGCCCCTTCCCCTCAGATCCTGTCTACTGGGGAGCTACATTTGGCAGGTTTGAGTAAGCTAGGTTTAGAAGGTCTTTTCTGCTGTGGCACCTGTGCTGTGTAATACCTTCCCCCCTGAGGTGAGACTGTCTCCATCACTTTTGACTTTATGAAAGTCCCCCAAGACCTGACTATGCCATCAGGTTGGGTACTCCAAGAGACTAGTGAAATAGCTCCTTTATTAACATCCCTCCACCTATTATTTCTTTTTATTTTTTATTTTACAATTTTTAATGTTTTGCAATAATTGTTATGGATATTATCTATTTTTAGCATTGTTGTACACTGTCCAGAATCACTTATTTTGTGAAATAGCTAGCTATACAAATTTGAAAAACAAAAATGTTGCTGTGTCATGTGAGCATAGCAAGGCACAATTTAGTGTTGTGTGTTGTGTAAGCCACACCTAGTTTGATCCAGTGTGTCATGCAGTCCAAGAATATGAGTTTAACTGAGTAAGGTCATGGTTGCATTAATGTGTTATTTGAACACATTGTTTGAAAGCCAAAATGTGAATGTTGTTTGGGGCTGAAATGAGAAAAAGTTTTGAGTAAGTAGATCAACAATTGACATGGAAGTACTATTCTCTACATAGTAGTATACGGTAATATTTATGTAAGATAGCTAAAAATCCTGTATGTTGTGTTTCAGACATAATCTATACAGTACCATGTTGGAGAAGATTATACTAAATTTACTTTCTACCTTCTGACCCAAGTTGTATTTTGAAGAACACTTAATATGTCTATTACTTAAACTGTCTAACTTTCAAATGCCATCTCACAACATGGATTCCCCAGTCCAATCAGATAGGAAGGCCAAGAAAAGCTTTAAATAGTCTTTGGATATGGCTGCCCAAGATGGTATCACCTCTCTTAATTCTGAAGTCCTTGAAGTAGCTGATTCAACACAAATCAGCCTCCCAGATAGAAAATATTGAACTTACATACTTCAACATCTTGTCTAGAGCACATTTTGAACAACTAGATTCTATGGTAAGATAGTGGGAGGTTCTGTGGAGTTCCATTTGAAGAAAGATTGTGTATCTGGTGTTGAAGACATCACAGATAGCCTGTATAATTGCAAAGTACATTCTGCAAAAAGGAGTATTTACTTAGATCCTTATTTAAAAACTAAAACAAATATTGAGATACTCAGGTGAAACTATCTTATTTCCTGCAGGGAATGAACCTTTATATCACTAGCAAGACAAATGTTTACATCAAAGGCTGTTTCAAAGAGGATCGACTACCTAAATAGATAGGGTTTGAATGCAAAAATAATGATTATGAGTACTGCTTGCACTGTATTGATTTTAAAGTTTTTCATATGATTACATGACTTAAGGAATAAAACTTGTTGTTTACCTTCTGAGGTCTGCTTCAAATTTACTTTTTTTCCAGCATGTCAACTATGGAATTCATGCATGTGAGATATTCTGGGACATTCTTTTTGCAATGAGGTACCACCAGGCACTTACTGCCTTGTTATTTGACTAAGAGCAACATTTCTCAACTTTAGGAATCTGAAGATGTATGAACTTCAACTCCCAGAATTCCCCAATCAGCATGAGAAAAAATGCAATAGAGCAGGGGTCCCCAACCCCCGGTCTATGGACCGGCACTGATTTGCAGCATGGCAGCAAGCGGGCCATACAAACAAGCAAAGCTCTGTCCTCGGGATGCAGGCAGTATTCAAAATGACAACCCCTCTGGTCCATGAAAAAACCTTTCTCCATGTCACTGGTCTCTGGTGCCCAAAAGGTTGGGACTTCTGCAATAGAGAATGCCCAACATATCTGTGCAGCTACCCCATTGAGAAAAAACATGATTGCAACATTTCATAGAGGACTTCCTAACTTCACTTGAGAATTTATAAGTTTCCAAGAGGCATCAGATGTCCTGTCTGAATGTCATTTCTGGAGAAAAAAGAAGGGGTGTTTATGCTTTGTCTTTGGATATTTACTTACTGGGAGATTATAATTTCTTTTGCTTCTACAAGTGCTGGTCTACTTATTGTTTAAAGTTTTACTTGCAGTTTCTCTGGAGCAAGGAAATTTTTGGTTGCATTGATACAAAACACTAGCATTGAACATGGGCATCTAGCTTATTAGTGGGTAGCATTACGGTGGTTGATTCTGTTCAATAATCCATGATTCGATTAACAATGGATAAGCACATGTGCAAAGGCAGCCTTTCTTTATTAAAATTCAGGCTGAGTATATACCCCTTTCCTTTTTTCTTTTAGCATTTGTGTGTGTACAGTCCTTGACTTAAAACCATTCATTTAGTGACTGTTCAAAATTACAATGGCACTGGAAAAAGTGACATGACCATTTTTAAACACTTATAATTGCTTCAGTATCTCTATAATCACATGATCAACATTCAGATGCTTGGCAACTGGCATGTATTTATGACTGTTGCAATCTCCCAGGATCAGGTGATCACCTTTTGCAACCTTCTGATAAGTAAAGTCAATGGGGAAACCAGGTTTATTTAATCATGTTACAAACTTAACAACTGTAGTGATTCACTTAACTCCGGCAAGAAAGGTTGTGAATTGGGCAAGACTCCCTTAACAATTGTCTTAGCAACAGAAATTTTGGGCTCAATTGTGGTCATAAGTCAAGGATACCTGTATATAAAAACTAAAGCAGTTTTTTTGAACGAAACAAAAAACTTACAGCATCTTAAAGCCTAGCAGTTATACTATGGTAAATATCTAAATATCTACATATCTAAAACAGATATTGAAAGAGCTTTCATAGGGGTAATTCCCTTTTTCTACATCTTAGTTTTATTTATATTTTGTGTTTCTTAACTGCCCATCTCCCTCAAAGGAAGCTGTTTTATATACTTTAAACGTTTTATGGAGTTTGCTATATCTATATTATCTGTAGTAAAGATTTCTCTATCTAGTTATGACTGACTCTTGGCCAAGGGAGCCAGCATGGTCGGAAAACATTTTCCATAATCATGTGGCTAATGTAGCTACAAGTCAAAGGTGCATGGAGTGCTGCTACATTTCCACTGAAGTGGTACCTATTAATCTACTTGCATTTGCATGCTTTCAAACTGCTAGGTGAGCAGGAGCTGAGGCAGGAATGGGAGTTCACCCCATCGTGCGGCACTTTCGGTCTCAAACCTGACAAGCTCAACTTCTCTAACTACTAAGCCATGTGCTCCCTCTTATACATACATACATGCACCTTTGTATACACACACACACACGTATCTATGTATATGTATACACAAACAAGTATGCATGTATATTTGGTATCTTTGTTATTTGCAAGCCCTTATATGAAGCTGTTCAACTGAAAAGCAGGATATAAATATAGGGAACAAGAAGCATGTAAAAGATGGTTCAGTACACGTTATCTTCAGTGTCCTCTGAAATGGACAGATGGAGAAATAAGACACAATTAGTCATGTTTATCATACTTTACACATTACGAATATTGATGCTATGGCTATTGTTAATTATTAATTCTGCCGAACTTAGAAGGAAAGAATGGATTATAATGATGTTAGAAGACCTTGGAGTTTTTCCCCTTGTGGTAAACAATATTTAAGAACTCACAGGGATGGTAAAGTGGGCGGAGTCTAAAGAGCACCCAGGCAGGAAATGGTCCCCCCCCATCACCTGGGAAAGTAAATTCTTTGATTTCTCTGAAGGCAGTCCAGCTGACATGCTCCAGTTTAGAGCAAACAAAGGAAGGGGAGTCGCTGACAGATCAGTCCTTGGATCTTATTTCTCCCCAGCGACGATGCACGTGTGGGCTACAAATTGCAACTTCGGGGACATTGTTTTTAGATCCTCTTGAATCAGAGAAGGGACTTTAGGACGCCAATTTGACTTCAGCCGTGAAATTTAAGCGTGCAAACCACACCGAGTGGTAAGAAAACAATTGGACCAGATCTTTCTTTCTCTGCAGTTTTATGTGTGTGGGGGGGGGGGAGGAGAGAGATTTATAGCAACAGCATTATAAAACTAGCACCATGTATGTGAAGCGGGGGATAACGCTAGATTTACTAAGAGGTTTCTGCTTCTTAAAATGTGTATTAATTTATAATCTCAGATTCAGGAATGGAAAACAATGACAGATACAGCAGTGTGAGAAAGACACATACATATTCTGTGTCTTTAAAACCATGCTGGAAATTTCTGTCTTCTCATTCTTTTTTCTGTCTCTCTCTTGACATGGACCACGGTTCATATTGGCGCCTTTACTGTTCACGCGGGGACTTCAGTGATCCTCTGCTCTCTCTCTCCTGCCGGATCCTCCCCACATTTCTCCAGGGAAGTTTTGTGATGATTTATCATTTCGCGTGATCTCTCAGGCAGAGTAATTCTCTTTTTCAAAGAGCCGGCATCCTTTCTTTTTCCTCGCCCTATGCAAAAAAATACGGGGTCGCTGCGAGTTTTCTTTCTTATGCGTGGGTTGGTTGTCCAAGGTATTTGATCCATTCAGGCAGCCCTATCCAAGACCTGACCCCCGACTCCTAATATTGTCCAGAATAACTGAGATGGGAACCCTAAACCCCAAAGTCCTTGACTCACTTCCAGTCCTAGCTATGAATTCATACAGCAGAGTTACCTAATTAGCCTCGTTTGCAAAATGGGAACGTGCTTCTGAACTATTTTAAGAGGGAGACAATGTAATAGCATTTGCTCCTAGGTCAAGACTTTTGGGTCTCACAGTCTACTTTTGCTTGGCTATTGGAGACCTTTTTTACATAAAGAATACATACTATTTACATATTATTTTTATGAGTTGTGAACTTCAGGAGGTGGAGGTGGCAGTACTCTTCACCCCATTGTTGTTGACTATGCCAAAAATGCCATCTTAGTGCTAATGTTGGCATTACATTCAACCTCTGGTCCAGCTGGATTTTGTACATGGAGGCTGTTTCTGTTATCTATCTCAGGCAGCAAAATGGTTTGAGCTGCTCATGCCTGATTTGAGAGACTGGCTACATTCTTGCTGCTGGAACCCAGATTGTGAAATATTTGCCCCAATGTGCTCTATTCTGCAGGTGTTAATATTATTCTGTTTTATATGCCAACAGTTTTTTTAAGCTTTTCTGCGCTCTTTTGGAGTTGAATTCTGTTTACATATTTTTTTTAATCTGCTGTTTTGCGTATTCATTTTATTCAGTTTTAACTCTTCCTTGGGGGAACTCTCTAAGATCAATGTTCAGTAGAAAGATGGAATGCAGATGAGTTATTTACCACCCTTGAAACATGATATTTAAATTAGGGTTGTAATAAATTGATTAAATGAATGGATTTAAAAACATTTGTATTAACCAGAAAAGGTTTCCCAGGTAACACTTAGTCTTTGAAAATGCAGAAATCCAACAGAAGCTGAGAGCATCATGTGAACAAATTACTATATTGTAGTGGCTTTACTTCTCAGAGTTTGCATTACAGTAACTTGTGAGTCTGTCCACTGCTTCTGAATTCTCTTTGCTTGCTGTTCTCTCCACACCCCTTAAAATCAAGCCCCCTTCTCCAAGATTTGGATAGGTAAATTGCATAAATCAGAAAAGATGGGATATACAGTCACCAACATTTGCATGACTCCCCAAAGCACTGGAAAAGCTTTGGGCACAGAAATATAGACAGGAGGAAAGCCTCATAGGGTTTAATGTAAACTATTCAATTAAGTTGTACAGGTATTTAGCTGATTTCATAGGAAAGTTACTTTACTTTTTTTATCTTCCTGGTTTTCACAAACTGTTTTCATTCCCTAGTAAATCCAGCCTATTTTTAGTCCCACAAATATTCAATAAATTTATTGACACTATCCAATTAACATGGCCTTTGGGTTGGATCCTTTCCATGACGTATTTTTATCTGCTTCCAAAGAGATCTTCCAAATGTCATTTCGGGATATTATTGCCTGCAGCCTTCATTTGAAAGGAAAATAAACTTGTTCTTTGGCTAAAAGAAGGAGTTTATTTCTGATGAATATCTAGGCTTGTTTCTCTCTGGGTGTTATCTTGGCCTAAAGCTTATGTTATTTTTGGTGCCTAAGGCACCAATAGTTAAAAGTTTTGCTACCTTTTAATATTCTCAACAGGGTATCCACAGTGGTCGAAAAAGTCAAGGTGGTGGCCACAACAATGTGATCGAAGTTCTGTCTAGCATTTTATTTATGAATCAAATTTATATAGCCACCTGTCTCACAAGAATTTTATAACTATTGATAGTTGTGATAAGTTCTGCTATAACATTGGGATAACTACCACTTTGGATGATTTTCAAGAGAAAGGGTCAAATTAATGAATGGTTGTTTGCCATGATAGTAATACAGAAATACACTGCTAAATATTATTTACTAAGGTGAAAGGTTTAAGAGCTTTTTGAAAACATCTGGCTGGCCTTCAAAGGAAAGAGGAGGTTTTTTAACAGGACTCTTAGAGATAAACCAGAAGCTTGCTGATAAGACTCTTTGAGATAAGAGTGATTAGTCAAAGCGATGGTGAACCATGAATCTATCAGAAGCTAAATTCAACTTCCAGATTCAGCAGCATTATATCTGGACATGGTATTAGAAGTCAAAAGAAGATTGTTTCTAAGTAAATTTACTTTAGAGTATGTTGCTAATTATATATATATTTTTCAGACCATTTCTTCTGTTGTGCAGCTGCAGGCAGTCTTAAAAATATGTCTATCACGGGGCTAAAGAAGAAGCAGCCCAAAATGTTTAAAGTGAAAGTTTCAACAATGGAAGCTGAAATGGAGTTCAGCTGTGAGGTATTTTGTTGTTGTGTTGATTTTTAAAAGCCAGAATTTTTGTCTAGATGACATAACATTTACATACCTATTTACTGTCCCAAAAAGCATCTCTCTCTGGATGTAGAAAGCTGACATATCAAGGAAAAGATTACATTGAGTGCCTTTTTCTGGCATGCTAATTGTCCATTTGCAGGGATTTATGTAAATATGATTTTTAAAAATAATCCTCCTTATCACTGGATTAAACTGCTGTAATTGCAATGATTTTCAGGCTGCCTCTTACCTGGTTCATGTGCCATTCACTGATCTGAGTATTTATTTAAGAATATCTGTTCTGTCTCTGAGTGCCTGAGTGCCTTTGCCACTTCTCTATCAGTCTCTGCTTATGCAGATAATTTCTGGTGTGCTATCAATCTCAGAGGAGACACAGCTGTCTTTTCTTCCAACTGGATAATCTGCTTAGATCACTGACAAGATGAAACACAATAATTGGGCCCTCTAATGTACAGAGTTTCTAGCTATAGAAAGCAAGTGCTTCTAGTTTAATTCAGTAATGAAACTTGGAGAACATTGGCTGACTGAAGTTGTCCATAATTTACATTTCTAAAAGAATGGGAGGGGGGGAGGGAGGCAGAAGAACTGGTGTTCTTGTTGAGACTTGTTTTTGAAGCTACCTTGGCATTATCACATCTCATGTGTGCTAAGGATTAGAATTTGAAGGTTCTTCCTTCTCCAGCCCACTGAGTTAAATGTGGGGCTTTTGTGGAAGAACAATTCATAAAGGTATTTATATAGACCTTGAGTATGCTGAAAGGAAAACAGAAGTTTAGAATATAAGTCTCTACTTCTGAGATAACAAGCAGGGAAGCAAGCAAAGATTTGAAGCCTTGATTCTAGGGAATCTACAAGCATATAGGCAATCCTTGATTTATGACCATTCATTTAGTGACTGTTAATTTACAATGGCACTGAAAAAAGTGTCCAGTTTTTACACTTATGATCATGATCAAAATTCAGGTGTTTGGCAACTGACATGTATTATTACAGTTGCACTGTTACAGGGTCATGTAATCACTATTTGTAACCTTCCCAGTCAGCTTCGGACAATAGCAATAGCATTTAGACTTATATACTGCTCCATAATGCTTTACAGCCCTCTCTAAATGGTTTATACAGAATCAGCATATTGCCCACAACAATCTGGGTCTTCATTTTACCGACTTCGGGAGGGTGGAAGGCTGAGTCAACCTTGAGCCAGTGAGAAGCAAACTGCTGGCAGTCAGCAGAATTAGCCTGCAATACTACATTCTAACCACTGTATCACTATGGGTCTCAAGCAAAGTCAATGGAGGAAGCCAGATTCACTTAACAATTGCTGTGATTCATTTAACAGCTGTGGTATAAAAGGTTGCAAAAGTGGGGCACAATTGACTTAACAACTATCTTGCTTAGCAATGGAACTTTTGGGCTCAACTGTGGATTTAAATTGAGGATTACCTGTAATAATATGATAACAACCTGTGGTAAGATGGGCAGCTAATAAATTTGATTGATAAATAAATAAATAAATATTAACTAACATTGTAATATAAGAGAAGGCTGTATTCTAAACCTGCAGTACTACAGGCTTTTCTTTCTAGAGTAGCCAAATAAATACTAGTGTAAACTAAGAAGTACATAACAGAGCTTTGGAATTTTGGATTATTTTCCCAACTACACAAAGCCTTGCTTAATTATTACTCTGCTTGATGTTGCCATACAGCAGCATGGGAATTCTGGGAGTTGACACATCTTAAAGTTGCTAAAGTTGAGAAACATTGCAATATAAATTTGGAACCTAAAGACTGGAAACACTAAATTATCTTCTGAATTCACATATCATGCTATGCTTTGTTGGTGATTTGTTTAGTAATAATTTATGAATTCAGCCCCAAACAACACTCTAAACCACAAAGCATGGTTCACCAATTAAAACTGCAGGATGAATTCATATATCATGCTAAGCACAAGCAAATAAGCCACGTTATAAAAGCAAAATGAGTAAATTATGCTATTTTGTTGAAGATGAACTTGAAGAACACAAAAAAACCCTCTAACTTCTAATTTTCTTAATTAATTTTGCACTTAATATCAGAGGCTCTGGCATTTCTATTTTTACACCTAGTTGAGATCATGTATTTAGAATACCTCAGGAATAGAGCATCTTTTTTCACACTCAGATTATTGCCCTTGCTATCCATTCTAAATTGATTTTGTTCCATTGCAACCCACAGATGAAATGGAAAGGAAAAGACCTGTTTGACCAGGTGTGTCGTGCATTGGGGCTGCGAGAATCCTGGTACTTTGGTCTCTGGTACTCCGTCAAAGGAATGGGCATTTGGTTGAAGATGGATAAAAAGGTTTGGAATCTAAATGTTCATTGTAAAATAATACTTCCTGAGTTGGAAAGACCTAAAGATATTCTAAAAGTTTTCTTCAGAGATGACCAGTTTTTTTTTTTTTTTTTTTTTAAATTGGCTCAGGATCTCAGTTTGTTTTAAAGGAGGGATGGAAGGGCCTTAAGGAGCCAGGCCAGGCAAAATAAGGAACTCCCTGTTTTGAGAGTATTTGGGTGAATAGAGCGGCTTACCTTTGATGTAAAAAAAGGAAAATGCACCACCACAATTATAATGGTGAAATTGGGTGTGTGTTTAGAGGGGTCAGAAGACCTGAAAAACATATCAGGGAGACACCATCTATGCCCATCCTTGATTTACAATGATAATTTGTAAAAGTAAATGGTGGTTAGGCCAAGAAACACATGTGCATATTCATGTGCCATATTCATATTACATTCCCTCTACTCTCTTTAGCTAATTAGAATCCTCTTTGCCTCTAGATTGGAATATGAATGTAATCAGAATGCTACTAAACCAATGACTCATCATTTATCTTAACTGTTTTTTCTGTCGTTTGTCTTCCACTGAAACTGTCTGGAGAAGGGAAGTACTATAGGGATTAGCACCATTGACAAGATCTTTCTCCTCTTACTTTCCCCCCGGGCCAAAAAAAAAAGGGGGATGGGGAAGAGATATATGCATTTGTATCAATCAGTTCATATGCAAAGTGAGATGGGAAACAATGGGAAAGACTTAAGAAATTTGCATTTGTATATCTGAAATAGTTTGGGAGGGGCAAATGTGGAGGAAAGCCTTCCTCAGTTTGGTCATTTTTTCCCCCCTGAGTAAGAAAGGATGAGGATCAGAACATAAAAACGCACCCATATGAATGCATCTAAATACAGGAAAATTGAAATGCAGTTGTAATTTACAGTAATTTCCTTCCATGGCCATTGATGCTAAGAAGCTGCTACAAGTACATGTGAACCAGCAATGAGTGAGGTGCAAAAGGGTCCCAACAAGTGACTTTGTGAGTTCATGGCAAGAAATAGTGATCTTGGGCTTCTACTAAGCCAAATATATTTTTCCCAATCAGATTGTGTTTAATTGTTCTGGTTTTTTTTCCGAACAGGTTTTAGATCAGGATATTCCCAAAGAAGATCCAGTGAACTTTTGTTTTTTAGTGAAGTTTTACCCTGAGAAAGTTGAAGAGGAGCTTCTGCAAGAGATCACCCAACACCTCTTCTTTCTGCAGGTCAGAAGGTATTTCTTTTATTCAGAATTGGTTTGAGATGTCATGGTTGTCTTTTGAACATCATCATTGTGTTTAAGCATCTGTGATCATCCTCTTCCTTGATGTACCCCTTAGGCTAGTGCCAACTTTAGCATCTTAGGAATGGTTGAGAGTAAAGGGGCCGTTAGTGGGTTCTCCTCTCAGTTTTGGGCTTGTTACTCCTTAGCCTTTTTTAAAATTAATCATTCATTTGCCATTTCTCTCTGGGCCCAATCCACCAAGAAGAAGAATACCGAAAGAGAACGAGGGATGCTGTTCCCTTGCTTCATTCTTGGAGGCCATAAAGAGTCAGTGAGCAGTAAAGGTGTGCAGAACCAAGAAGCCTTGGGAATTGACAGTAATCCCTTTGCTGAATTATACATCATGTCTGATTTTCAACAGCCCTGACTTCTGATCTCAGTCTTGTTTTCTGTTTTTTTTAGAGAGTTGCATAGTTTGCAAGCCCCTTCCCCCTGTATTAATTGTTGCTCATAGATCTTCTTCCAAGTCAGGATTCAAAAATATGATTAAATGACCTTAAATGACCACCATTGTAATTGTATCAATTTTGTCTTAAGAGGAATACTTTAGGATATTTTCAAATATATTTTTTATTACATGTGGCAATATTTCAGACAATTTAAATGTCTTTGTGGGTTTGTGTGTCATTGCCCAAAGAAAAAAACACTTTTACCCAATTGTGGGTAATTTATCTAGCTTTAGGGAGAACTGTTATAAAGTATAATTACTTTTAGTTTAGGAAGGGTGGTGTTCCTTAATTTGCAGGAAATCAGGAAACATTGTAAAGGTAAAGGTTTCCCTTGTCCAGTCATGTCCAACTCTAGGGAGTGGGTGATCCTCTCCCTTTCTTAGCCAATGTTGTCCGAAGACATTTCTATGGTCATGTGGTCAGCTTGACTATATACCAAGATGCATGGAATGCTTTTACCTTCTCACCATAGTAGTAGCTATTTATCTACTTGCATTTGCAAGCTTTCAAACTGCTAGATAGGCAGGAGCTGGGACAAGTAATGGGAGCTCATCCTGTCACACGGTTCTTGGGTTTCAAACCTGGGCTGTCAGCTTTCCAGCTGACAAGCTCGGCATCTTCTTCTGCCAAATAGGAATGTACTCTATGCATTATATTTCTACCTTGGTTCCTTTTAGCTCCAAGTAGCTTAATATACTTTTTTCAGAAGTTCTGTCCTTTTGGAAAAGTCTCACAATTTATATGTCTAAAAGAGGATTATAGCTAAAGGCCGAATGAGAGACTGTAGTCTATTTTAAAACAGCCATACAACCACTACTAGCCCTGACAGTCAAGAAACATCAGTATTTTTTCACTTGTATGCGTGTGTGTAACTCAGTTCAACTTTCCACCATGCCTTTTATGCTAGTCCTCCAAACAATTATAGAGAAGTAGATGGAGGTATCAGAATATATCCTACAGTCATAAGGGAATCAAAATGTGATTTCTGATCAAGAAATGGGCTGGGGAATTCTAGAAATTGAAGTCCACACATTGTAAAGTTGCTAAGATTGAGAAATGCTGATTATATGAGATGAAGGTGTAGGCTTCTGATGAAAGAGATTCTGGCATTCAACTCCTACCCCCAACTTTAAATTGTTTTAACACCTCTCCCCTTTTAAACAATCACCTGACTCTGCTGCAATCAATATGAAAAACTTTAAATTATGTCCTGTCAAAATCAAAACTTTTAAGTGAAATTATATAATGTGGGCAATAACTGTTCTTAAACACATGTTTGAGCAGCTCCACATTATTCTCCACTTACAAGTACACTTGATGTAATTTGAAGCTATAAGGTTACTGTTTGCCAAAAGCTGGGCAAGGGAGTCCTTGACTTTTATTAAAGTTGCATCTCTTGCCTTTATTTGCCAGCCTGTGGAAGTGTGAAAATGTCATGCAGGTGTTAGGAGAAGGCTGTGTGCAGTGTGGGTGGGCAAGGTGACCTGGATGCTCCAAGAAACTGGTGAAGGGAGGGAGTGGATCAAGAAAACATTTATTCATCGATTGCAGTATTTATAGCTCACCCATTATCATAAGGTTCTCAGGAAGAGCTATAATTCATAAAACAAGCAAAGGGAAATAAAAATAAGCAACACCTTGAAAATTTAAAACAGAAATAACCACAATGCAATAATGAAAAGAAGCTGATTTTTAGAGTGACAAAATGGCATATTTAGCCTGCCCTTGTGAAATCCCAAAAGCCACGATTTCACCTGGCATTGAAAAACAAATACTTTTGTGTGCCATCCTGTTCTGCAGAAAAAGGAGTTACATAGGGTCTCAAAAAAAAAGACCCTTATCCCTATTACTGCATTTGATCATTAGCAACGGGAGTGGGGTGTTGGATTCCACAAACTGGTTTGATGTAAGCAGCTAAAATCCTGATTGCATGCTTCTGTTATTATCTTGGAACTAACTTTTCTTTGGAAGAGTTGATCAACTAGATGAGATCAATTTCCTGGTGGAGTTCTGCTTTTCACTATTGCCTTGACAATTACTTGGGCTCAGCTATTTTGGAAAGAAGGCTGTTTCTCCTTTCCTTTCCCCTTTCATCTCCTTGAAAGCTACACATTTTCTTCTAGTTCCTTCAAACCTGCCTTGGCTTGTTTCCCTTGGAGGAATGTAGTTTGGGGAATTTTTTTTTTTCAGTTCCAAAAGAAACATAAAAGAGGAGGCAAAGCCACAGGTTTGAACTTGCTGGGTTTCCTAACGTTAAAATTTAGATTTGCAGTATAATTGGGGTAAAAGTGGGAGAATACCATATGCAAACATGCATATACTTATGAAATTCAACCTATTAAAATGTATTTAACCATTTGCTTGGTTTAATAACGCAAAGTTATTATATAGAAGGCAGTTCCCCTGATTGCAGGAGGAATGAGAAAATCACAATATTTAGCAATAGAGGTCAGCTACTCCAGTAACTGTCATCCAGTGATTTACATACCTGAATGAATTTGGTTTTTCAGTTGATTTCCTTGCGTTGTCCCCTTTTCATACTTTAGGGACAGTTCTGAGCCTTAATTATTTCAATTGCTACTAATTATTATTATTTCTATACTGGATTCCGAGAAGAACTCAGATAAGTAGAAAAATTCTAAATAAAATTCTAAATAAAACCAACAATCTTTAAAACATTAAATTCAGAAATCTATACGGGGCTCATAAAAAAAAAAAAATAAAAACAATAGAACACCAAATCACAACTCAGTTTGATCCTGGCACAGTTATTTCAGAAATGCCTGGGTGAACAGCTATTTGATTGCCTTCTAAAATAAAGACAGTTTAGAAATCAACTTTTCTCACTAGGCAGAGGGTTCTGCAGTCTTCTGGTAACATAACCTTCTACGGTATGTCTGGGAGAAAACAAGGGCATTTTTCTCCATATGTTTTATTAAACATCCCAATTAAAACAAAGCAGCCACCAAAATGAATAAGGGACAAAGACAAATAAACTCAAACTTTATTAAAAGACAGGAGTCAGAAAAGGGAGATAGCTAGGGTGAGGGAATATATTAAATGGAATTGGGAACTCTAGCCATCCAGTTATTATCTGATTACAGTTCCCATAGGAGAGTAATACCGAAGGGCCACAATTTATACAAGCTTGAAATAAAATTGTCAATGGCACAAAAGCTATAGTGGGAACTTCCCTCTCTCTTTTTCTCAAAATGCTAGCATTCAGAATTACAAAATGAATTTTTGCTTGCTGGTTCCTTCAGGACACACACAAGAACACAATATAATGCAGCATTGTTTTCTAGAGTTAACCAGGCCATATTTATGGGATTGAATAAAATGTTTAAACTTCTCCAAACAACAGTAACCTGAAGAGTATCTGAATGAGTCCCTACGTGCAAGCGCAGTGTGTCTCAGAAAGATAAAAAAAACAGAAGCAAGTACAGGAATTGCTTTTAAGCCTTCTTGTTGGGTTTTGAAGAAGTTTTTAGCTGCTCTGGAAAATAGAATGCTGGATTAGATGGATCTTTGGTCTGATTTGCTAGATTTTCTCCTTATTAATCCTGATACTTAGGAATAGAAATCCCATGCACAGACCTCTACATCTATGGTGGAAAACAAATCATAGTGGAGAATTATAACCATTCTATTTTGTTTGTGGATTTTCTCTGTATCTGGCTGACCGCTAACAAAATAGAAGAGTGGACTAAATAATCCCTTACTGATCTGATCTTCCAAATGGAAATTAGATATAGTTTAGAGTGTAGTTATTATGCAGCATGCTTTAAAAGCATATGTAACTACTTTGAATATTCTTGGTATTTTTCTGCATGTCTCTACAGTGGCCAACATTAATTTTTTTCACTCATAAACTCAGCTAACGGTTACATTTTAGGTGCCAAAACAAAGTCTGGGTGTCTATTATTTTGTTTTCAAGCTTTGGCTGAGTCTTAGATTTTTCTTTTTTTTCCACCTTGTGTCTTAGGTTAAGAAACAAATATTGGATGAAGAAATTTACTGTTCTCCTGAGGCTACAATTTTATTGGCATCTTATGCAGTCCAAGCTAAGGTGAGGCTTTATAATTGTTAGTTTGTCACCTTTTATAACACATATGCAGAGTGTTAATTAACACAGAAAAGGATCTGCTGAGACTTAGCTGGAAATAGGAAGTGGTATTTTTTCACCTCATCTGTCTCTATTTGTGGGTGTTTTGCAGATTTGTTTAATAAGTACACCCTGTTTAGATTTCACAGGAGGTCAGTGGATTAAATGCAGAGAAGAGACTGAGATATCTTACTTCATTTTAAACAAAAAACAACTGTGGAACAAAATGCAGTTTAGACTGCAGTGGGCATTCTGAGTACAGATAATTCTAAACATATGACTGCTTGTTTAGCAAAGTTATGCTGGACATAGCAAACAATGGGTTTGCTTAACAACTGTGGCTTTCACTTTATGACTGCAGCACACAGTTTATGAGCACCGCATAAAAAGTTGTAAAATTGAGTCAGTCACATTGCTGACCTATTATGCGACCATCACGAATTATGATCTATGGCACAGTCATAAATTAGGGTCTACCTGTAAGATGGTAATTTCTCTTTCCCATTCCCCTTTTTTCTTAATTAAAAATAATTCTCTAGCATGCATTTGAGGAATTCCTGCATAAAGTCTCTTCCTGACCTGTCCTCTTTCCTGAATCATCCTTTAGAAAGTTAAAGGGGGGCAGCTGTAACTGTGTCATCCAACCTTTCTTAGCACTGAACAGAGAGCTGCTATACCCTCCCTTGCTAGTTACTGGCAGGAATCAGCCAGTTTTAGTCCAGAACTGAGACAGAGCAAATGAAATGACAGGATGTTTTGCCTTTCATTATTCCTGAATGTGTTTGGGCATATAATATATATATGACAGGAGGATGGCACCGGTCCCAGTGGGATATCATATTTGTCCCACCATACTGCTAGTGGTGGGCTAGCTATTTGGCGATGACTGGGATTAAATTGTGGAACTCAGTGACACGACATGTTTGTTGATTGATTTATGAAATTTATACTCTGCCCCAACGTGTTACAACTCTGGAAGTTTTATGAAATGAATCTACAAACAAAAACTGATCAAAAGTCTGGAAAAACAAGCAGCAATCATTAAAAAAAAAAAAAAACCCATAAGAACACCACAGTCTGTTACCTACTTTGTTACCCATTCTGACTCTGAATCTTGGGACTCAGTTTCAATAGGGCTGGTGGTTTGGGGCCAAAGCACATAACGTTCAGAGAAACTTGTGAAGTATGATCTGTAAAACTGGTTTAATGATCCAGATATGTATACATCCAAAAATCTATGCATTATTCAACAAACGTTTGTTATAGAAACTAAGGTTTACAGGCAATGTGTGAACCCAGCTTGGATGATTTGCTTACAAAGCTGTACCACTAATCTGTAGTTCTCTCTTTAAGAAGTCATTAAGATCTCCTTTTCCTAGCCATTGGTGCTTAAGCCAGAGCTAGACCCATTGCACTCTACTGTGGGTGGTGTTAACAACAAAATCAAAAGGGGATCCATTAGGAGTTATGGTATTGGATTCTTCTTGAACTGTAAACTAGTGTATATTTGGTACCAAACTGATAAACTTTCAGGCATATTTTACCAGGAAGGTAAAATTCTCAGGAAAATTATTTCCGGCAGGTTTTCTTTGCTCCTCAGCCTTCAGATTTCACTTGTAAAAACCTTTGAGAACTTTAGCCAATTTTTAGTTGTTCTGTTTATGATCAAATGATTCAGTGTTTTATCTTTTTTTTCCTTTTAAGTGTTAATTTAGATCTTATACTATGCTGTCAATTCTTTGTATACAGTCTTTTCCTGTTAACTTGTCTGATACTTCTTTCCCTCACAGTATGGTGACTATGACCCGAATATGTACAAACCAGGTTTCTTAGCTCCAGAAGAGCTTTTACCAAAAAGAGTAAGTGTTTTCACACTTTCCTATCCACCTGGTCATGAATAGGAATCCTCAGATACCCAAAATAGCAGAATTAGCCAGATAGGGAACAGCAGATTTGCATGATTCATAAAACAACAACTTTTCCCCAAAGACCAGATATTTCTATTCATCCTTTTATGACAGATTGTTTCTCTCTTTGTTTTCTAGAGAGTGGGAAACTTTAAAATTCTGATGTTTCTCAAGCAACTATTGGAGAATGTGAGCTCTTAGCTATGAACGGAGATTTATAACTCCTTCAAGATATCTTCTCCAGGGGACTCCTGGTTCATGAGCTCAAAACTGAGTTATACCTGACTCTGGTGTTTCCATCCTGGTTTAATGTTCTTCTTCCAGATAGAATCCAGACTGCTCTTCACGAATGGGGAATTTATGACAAAATCAAACCGAAGTTAGCAGTGCACTATTAAGTTACCAACAAACTGAAAGGCTTCTGCAAATGGGAATCAGTTTGCTTCTAATCCTGCAGCATTTTAGGTCCTTCCAAAGCAGATCAGTTTTTCATACCTGCATGAACATCCTTCTTGAAGTTTGAAAAATAAATCTTTTTGCCATTGTTTTCTTTTTTGTTCTTTATTTTTCTTTTACCTAGGTTCTCCGTCAATATCAGATGACACCTGACATGTGGGAAGAAAGGATTACTGCCTGTTATGCTGGACATCAGGGAATGGCCAGGTACAGCAACACTCTTTCTTTGCAACTATAGTTTGGAAAAAAAGAACTTACATCCATTAGCACCTGATTTTTTTTGGGGGGGGGTCAGTGACACATTTTTGCCCCTTCCAAACTTGGGTGCAACATTGTGATTAAGTTACATTCCTTCCATACTTTTGTGCAACATCATGACACAAATACAAGGGGCAGGGTTTCAGTTTGGTATAGTGCAGTGGTGGCGAACCTATGGCACGGGTGCCAGAGGCGGCACTCAGAGCCTTCTCTGTGGGCACACCCCAGTCCTAGGCCTTCAGCTGGGTTTTATAAAACCTTTTCGCTTTAGGCCTCCGCCGACGTGTGCCAAAAAAAAAAGGTTCAATGTCAATTTCAATTTCTTGCGGGGGAAAAAAAAAGATCTTGCAAAGTTGGAATTGATTGATTGAACTTTTTAGTCCCACCCAGTCTGCCGTTACCACTGCAGCCATGCCCACCCAATTGGCTACGCCCACCCAACTGGCCACACCCAGCCAATGGGGCACACCTACCCGGCACTCAACGATGCATAAGTGGGTTTTGGGTTGCAGTTTGGGCACTCGGTTTCTAAAAGGTTCGCCATCACTGATCTAGTGGTTAAGGCATCAGGCTAGAAACCAGGAGACTGAGTTCAAGTTCCACCTGAGGCATGAAAGTTGGCTGGGTGACTTTGGGCCACTCAGTCTTTCTCAGCCCAATTTACCTCACAGGGTTGTTATTGTGGAGAAAATAGGAAGAGGAAGGAGTATTAGGTACGTTCACTGTGTTGAGTTATTTATAAAAATAATAAAGGTAGGATAAAAACATAAATAAATCAGGATGTCACAATACACATTTCATGACTTTGTCACTTTGCCCTTATTCATCTGTTTTTTTCCCCATGGAACATAGTAGAAGCTAATAAGAATTTAGATGAATCATACCTTGAATTCACTTCTTGATACAAAGTTTGATCCAAACAGATGGGAACTCAGAAACTCAAGTTCTCTCATCACTCTGCTCCTGCTTGTTGATCTCACCTCTGGGCGACAGACAAATTTAATAAGTAAATAAATACATAACTGTACTTTTGTCAGCACTTCATTTAAATTGCTGGTTCCAGGCTTTTTAAGACTAAAAGCAACATGTCTGGTTAAGAATAGTTTCCTTTTTCGAGAATCTGTCCAAGTTTTGACATCACTGTTTGTGGCCTGCTCTGTCCAAAGCCTTTAGATGTTTGACAGATTGTCCCAAGAGCAGAACCTTTTGCATAGCATTACCAGGACTTCAGAATATCCTTTCAGGAAAAGGATTTTTCAGTTGGGGATCATTCAGCTGAATGTAAAATTTTCTCAGAATATTTCCAATTTGTTTGGATGTGCCAAGTGAAGCTATTTCTATGTCATGGTTGAATTTTCCATCTATTTATGTGATTTTTATAGAGGCCATAGTGCAATTTGTAAACCACTTTGATTACCAATGGTAATAAAACTAGGTAAGATTATTTCACAGTCAATAAATACAGCCTTGGGTGACAATAATACAGAACAATATATTTCCTTTATGTAGCAAGAACAATCCTTTCTAAGACTTTTTTTTTAAAAAAATAACTATTCCATTCTTCTAGATACGAAGCCGAGATGAACTATCTTAAAATAGCACAAGACTTGGAGA
Organism: Crotalus tigris; assembly: GCF_016545835.1. Lineage (NCBI taxonomy): Eukaryota > Metazoa > Chordata > Lepidosauria > Squamata > Viperidae > Crotalus > Crotalus tigris. The sequence continues at coordinate 7,771,588 of NW_024096758.1, read as the reverse complement.
TGTATGGGGTTAATTATTTTCCAATTGCTGTAAGTATGTATGATTTTTAATGCATCTGATTCAGATTTTTCTGACAGTCTCAGATGTCTGATTGTAAATCCCTTGTGCCTCAGCAGTATTGCCAGTAAAAAAAGGGGCATAACACCTGAGAGTCTCATCAGCATTGTCTGTTGTGACTTGGAGCAATTTGCCTGACTTAAAAAGTGTTCTCCATTATAAAAATGCCATGCCTCTTAAGCAGATCTCTTGGTCTTATATTTTTCAATGTGTATTCATGTTACCTAACATAAGGGTAAATTCTAGTTTATAGATGCCTGATGTTTGACTCTTTTATATGAAACAATGAGGAAAAAGGTGACAAGAGGCAAAAATACTGGTCATGTACTTCATTGTATAGAGACTAGTTGAGCAACAATGAGGATAATTGAATAAGACAATAAAATTGCCAGTTAAGGCAGGTGTTTACAGATACTCTTTGACTTACAACAGTTTAGCAACTGTTTGAAGTTAGAACAGCACTGAAAAAAGAGTCACCTGAAAAGCAAGATGGGCAGCAAATAAATTTAACAAACAAGCAAACAAACAAACAAATAAATAATTGACTTACAGCCAGTTCTTACACTTACAGTACAACTGTTGCAGAATCCCCATGGTCATGTCATCAAAATTCAGGTATTTGGTAATGGGCAAATTTATGATGTTTGCCGTGTCTGGAGTCATATGATCACCATTTACAACCTTCCCAGCCAGCTTCCCACAAGCAAAGCCAATGAGGGAATCTGGATTCACTTAATACAGTGGTTCTCAACCTTTCTAATGCCGCGATCCCATAATACAGTTCTCCATGTTGTGGTGACCCCCAACCACTTATACATCACTGGGTGCCAGGGGCGTGGCCAAAGAAAAGGGGGAAAAAATGGCGGACAGCCTTGTTTGGCGACCCCCGTGAAATGGTCGTTTGACCCCAAATGGGGTCCCGACCCACAGGTTGAGAACCACTGACTTAATAACTATGTGATTTATTTAACTATTGCAATGATTCATTAAACAACCATGGCAAACAAGATCATAAAATTGGGTGTGACTCATTTAACAACCACTTTGTTTAGCAGCAGAAATTCTGGTCCCTGTTGTAATCATAAGTCGAGGACTACCTGTGCCATGAATCTGAAACAGTGAAATGTGCATGTTAGGCCAAATTAAGTTGTAATGGGTTGATGTCAGAGGATGAATATATTAACCAATAAAGGAGAATAGTTGTAGCCCTGGGTTGAAATGAAGGGCCCTTGGTGCTCTCTGAGGTAGATTGTTGTTTTTTTGCAGACGTTTCATTACCCAAACTAGTAATACCATCAATGCTAGTCAGTGCACAAGATGAATACATTGATTTTCACCTTGGACTTCTCTGTAGCAAAAGAAGAATCATACAGACTTCCTGCTTGGGGTAGATGCCAAAGGGATTCATGTCTACAGCATCAATAACCGCTTCTCTCCAAATAAGTCTTTTGAGTGGAGCAGCATCCAAAACATTTCTTATTCTGACAAAGAGGTAGGTGGATGTGCTGTGGGAATTTTGCTTTGAGATGAGTGGTAGATCTATTGGAAAGAGACTAGGTCAGTAAAGTAGCTTAATTGCTTTTGAGCTAATAAAATTGTGTATTTTTTTAAAAATAAATTTACTACCTAATTTCATACTTCCAAGTTGACAAGGGGAAACACCTAATGACAATGATCCTAATTAGAAGGACCTGAGATAGCTTTATATATTATGCCCTGATCATCTATTTATAGCTATTAATATCTATTAATCTGTTAACATATATTGCATTTTTATAATTTATAAATTTTGGTCCCTTTAAAAAAAAAAGAACTAAGAATGTTTACACTGTTCAGGCCAAAATTAAGAATCACATGTAAGATATTTATTCTAGAGAAAGTATGAAGTTATATAGCATTAAAAACAACCATTTTAACAAAATAATAAAAAATAGACATAATAGAAAAATGGTTTTATGTTTTTCATAAATATTAGTAATCTAATAGAATCTACTTTTCCTGAAAATACATTATGATTTCTTTCCTAAAATACATTAATGATTTCAGAGAAGCTAATGTACTAAAACAAGAGAGTTATATAAGTGTTAACTAAACTGATTTTAAAAATACAAATTTTCCTGCAGGATAAACTGGGGCTGGGAAGTCAGAGAAAGCAAGGGAGGGGGGCACTAATCTAGAGCCCACTTCAACCTACATATTTCCTGAAATTAACTAGAATTTCAGGGCTGTGCTTGATAAAATGGATGTATGGTGGTGATGTATTATATGCTTTTTATTCAGTTCCAGTCTCCAAACTATGGTAGGACTGATCCCTGAGATACCCCACTATATACCTCTCTCATGTTGGCTACAGTTGTTCAACTGTGAACCTCTCACTGGGAACACCCATCCCACCTTGTTCCGGTTTATGAACTAGTCTACTTTATAAAATGCCTTCCTGAAGTCTAAGTTTGAAAGTAACACCAATAAACTATAGGGTAACAATAAGGACCAATAGGTAGCATAATAATAATTGAAGGAAAAAAAGTTGACACAATCTCCAGTGGAAGCAAGTTTTCTACATCTGCATTTAGTGTATAATGATCATTTGGAAAAAAACCCACCCTCCTTTTTCTTTCAGCTTACAATTAAGCCTATTGACAAGAAAGCTGAGGTTTTCAAATTCTTCTCCTCACAGCCTAAAGTCAATAAACTGGTGAGTGCTTTCCTATATAGAAGACTATTTGTTCAGTCCTTGGTGCTCTCTCAGTTGATTGTCTTCATGTAGACAGTTCATTACCTGACTAGATAACATCATCAGTGTGAGTGAATGTGGGGTTTTCTCCCTGTTTATATATAGTAGCTTGCTTTACCAGTGTTGGTGGGAGTGTGATTCTCTTCTTTCTGTCCCACTTTTGTCCTATTATAAACCTGCCCCATTATAATCATGGTCAAAGACAGTGGCCTCACCATACCAATCTATGCTCGGTTGGAACAGAAATCATGTGGGACTGAATAGCACCGACTGCCTAGACATTGCTGAATGGTTTGATTTTTAGTGAAAATGATTAAAGCCATAAATGATTGTGAGGAAGCAAATGAGGCCGTGTTGTTTTTTTTTTTACAGTATATACCTATCTAGACATTAAGATATGCAGGGTAAGACTTGCTCCACTCCCCATAGCTAGGAGAGCCAAACTAGATGAGGATTTATTTATCTTACAGGGTTTATAGACTACTCCAGTCAGAACTGTTTTTGAGCAGTATACAGTTCCTGCCTCTGTTACCCTGATTAAAAATGAAAACAAAAATGCAAAATCTATAACATCCATAAAATCAAATGCACAGGACTGGGAATATATAATAGTCAAGCAAAATAGAATTATTATCCATTGGTAGAAGTACCAATCATTCTCCTCAATTCCTAGGGTATATTGGAATAGCCAAATCTTTTGAAACTTTCTAAACATCAAAGGGAAGGATCCATTTGGAAGTCCAGGGAATCCCAACGGAGGGGGCAGTGATAGAAAATGCACATTTCTACCTTTCTTTCATATGGACCCCCTTCTGGAATACCTTTTCCCTGGAGGCCAAGCTGATGGTGATTTTATCTGGTTTTGATACCAGTGAAGTCTTGACTTTTAATTCTCTCTTTTGGGGCTTACCCTTCACAGCATAATTATGCCCTTTGTCCCTTAAAATCTCTGTCAGTTACCAAGATCAGTATTCTGTTTTAGATTAGTTTATTATTTATCCTTTGGGTAGTGCTGAGCTATATCCAAGTTCTGTACATTCCTTTATCAACCTAGGAAATATCAACTTAGAAACATATATGTGTCTCTCCCCATTATAACATTCCTAAATGAAAACAGTCTTCTAGGTAATGTCAGGTCCAAGCCAAGTACAGATATGGAGGTTATCAATGGATTTTTTAAGGGCATTCGGGAAATAAGGATTACCAGAATTGCATGTCATTCTATAATACCATTTTTTAATATTTTTCTGAGGCATGTAGATAGTGGCTGCTGAAAACCAAATAAATCAGAGATGAGTTTTAGTATTACCTGGAGAACTAAATTGACTCTCTCTCCATTCAGAGGGAGTTGTTACTCCATAATTGAGTATTATGGAATAATCGGTGAAGGACTATTGTGTTTATACTTCTCAGACACAACTGGTAGACTACTGAAGGAGATTGGATACTGGACTCCTGTTGAATAACTCCAGGAAGACATTTTTCTTTTCTTCTTTCTTGCAGATCATGCAACTCTTCATTGGAAACCACGACTTGTTCATGAGAAGGAGGCGAGTGGATCCCATTGAGATCCAGCAGATGAAAGCTCAAGCCAGAGAGGAGAAAGCAAGAAAGAAGGTGACTCTTAAAGCTGGTTCAAATGCTAAAGAATTTCACAAATTTTGAACTCACTTCCAAGCTGGCAGACAATGATCAGATATATATCATTATCATTATAATTCTAATGATTTTTGCAACACTATATTGGGTATCAGTCTCACACAAAAGTTAAAGTGGACAACGTACTTGGGACATTGACTGGAATAGAATATTTTATTTGGTCAAGTGTGATTAGATACACAAGGAATTTGTCTTTGATGCAGAAGCTCTCGGTGTACATGCAAAGCAAGAGATAATAATGATGATGATGATGCCAATAAAAGGGGATAGTAGAGAGATGAGAAGGATAATAATAATTCTACAGCCATACAGCATTGGGGAATATAGAGTGTTTAAATATAAAACAATACTATGAGGATTAGGTGTTCAGCAAAGTGATGACACAAGGGAAAAAACTGTCCCTATCTCTAGTTGTTTTGGTATATAGTACCTTATAATGGCGTCCCAAGGGGAGGAGTTGAAACAGTTTATGTCCAGAATGTGAGAGGTCTGTATTTATTTTCTCAGCCCTTCTTTTGACCAACATAATATACAGCCTATGGAAAGTAGGCTGGTTGGAATTGTTTTTTCTACAGTCCTAACTATCCTTTGGAGTCTGTACCTATTATAGTGCTAACTTCCATGTGTGGCCCAAACATACATAAATATTCAAAGCATTATAATAAACTTTTTAAACCTAGTGAAGAGAATCTGAAAGGGCAGTGATATACATTTTTGTTGAGGTAAGTACCTTTTTAAAAGAAAAGTAGATTTTGATCTATTTTGAGTCCCTCTTTGTAAATAACTGTGGGAAGTTTAATACATGGTTTTTTGTTTTTTTTAAAAAAAAATCAGGAACAAAAAAGGAATGGCTCTTTTTCCTTTTCTTTCTGATTTTTTTTAATTGTATCTGCTATGCTGTTTGCTGTGCAGGTTTGCAAACTCCAGAGAAGTATTTCTGGACAGTAAAAAAAAACCCACATTATAAATAAATATAAAATCAATAACTTAAACCTGCAGTTAATTTTTGGCAGATTTATTTGCAAGACAAAGGATAGGTCCCGTCCCCTGGGAGTTACAATTGAAAAGTATGTATTGTAAAAGGAGGAATGGAAAAATCAGAATAAGGTGAGCCTGGCTTCATTGTGCTATGCAGTTCTTGCACATGTCCAACCTTGCTCATTCCTCAGATGGAGCATCAGAGGCTGGCCAGAGAGAAGCAGCTGCGGGAGGAAGCCGAGCGAGCCAAAGAAGAACTGGAACGACGCCTCTTTGAGGTGGAAGATGAAGCTCGGCAAGCTAATGAGGCTCTGGTGAGCATTGCTGTAGTAATGAAGCCTAGTGGTAGGTACTCCAAGGGCTTCTGGTCAATTGTCTCCATTTTGCACCCACTTAAAATTTTTATTTTATTTTATTTCATTATTTCATATTATTTCATTTCATTTTTTTAAATTTATATGCCACTGTCTCACTATCCAGAGAGCCTCTGGGCAGCTTACCATATGAGGTGCTTGTTTTTAAATTCTCCTCCAGCGCCGTTCAGAGGCAGCAGCAGAGTTATTGGCTGAGAAAGCTCAGATAGCTGAGGAGGAAGCCAAGCTGTTGGCTCAGAACGCTGCCGAAGCAGAGCAGGAGCGCCATCGATTAGAGTTGGCAGCCTTGAAAACCAGCGAGGAGAAACGACTGATGGAGCACAAGATAAGGGAGGCCGAGCTGATTGCCATGAAGCTGGTGAAGGAATCCGATCGAAGGTGACACTCTGTACTAGAAACTTAGTTGGTCATTCTGCATATGCTCCCTCAGATGTTTTTGATGAAAACACGTGTACAGGAAGTCCTTGGCTTATGACTGGTTCGCCTGTCAATCATTTGAAGTTACAGCCTACCTGGAAAAAGGGAGTTATGACTCTGTTCCGAAGTTCCAACAGTCAGCCCCCTGCAGTACTGTGACCCCACTTCGGGCTTTTTTGCAACAAGATCACATGTTTGGCCATTTACAGTGTTCTAACTGTATTATTCCCAGTTTTTAGCAAAAATATGCCATAGCAAACAATTTATTTGCTTGATAACCATAGTATTTGTTTTGCGGCTGTGGCATTTGCCTAACAACCACTGTCAAAAAGGTCATAAAATTAGGTCAGTCACATGACTGAACCATTTTATGACTGTCATGACATATGACTATAATGGGCAAGTTCCATTATGGTTATATGTTGAGGACCTGCATTTCTTCAGGCTGCCTACAGCACTGGAGTTAATTAGTCCCAAGTGCAAGTTAGAAAAATTTTAATATGGCCCTCATGAACTATCATAGGCATAAGAGCTAAGTTCTGGGTTTCAGATCTTTGTTATGTTCTGATGGAATCACAAGAAAGAAAGTCAGGCCTGGAAGATGAAGGGCTGGGGTTAAGATTAAAAGACCAATCATTGGAATTTAACAGACAATAAAATGAAATAAAACTTTGTGGGAGAGAGCAGAGGCAAACCACTTGTCGCTTGCTGCAGAAAACTCCATGGATGTGTTTGTGAAATCACCAAGAATCAGTTTTTTTATTTGTGATGCATCTTGATTTTTTGGACTGTATCCTGCTGGCATTCTGGTTCCTGAATGTTAGAGGGATTCTTGGCAACGTAAACTTCAAAAGTGCATATTTATATAAAAAAGTAATTTTAAAATTATATTTAAAGAACTTATAATTATTTTTAATTGTAGTTATCATTAAACTGTATTTAAATACAAATTAAAATTTAAACAACAGTATTTAAATCCACACATTTTGAATAGTTTTTAAATTGCACAGGAATGTGGAAACAGAAAATAATTACCTCTTTTCTACTAATCTCCCAATTATTCTCTTAATGATTATGATTAATCTTTCTGCGTATGGAAAAAAAATCAGGAATTAAAATGGTGAGAGCTTTAATAAACTGAGGCTTATCAGTTACCATGGTTACCTGATACCACGGATTGTTTCAGGTTTTGCTTTTGAGCCATAAGGCAGCCCCACAAATCCCATCTATTAACAAAATTGATTGAAGCCTATTGTGCTTTCAGGGCATTAGTTAAGGACTGTCTTTGAGAAATATGGATTGATTTGCTTATGATGATAATTTGGCTTGGTAGGGTCAAAGAAGCTGAACATTTAAAACAGGACCTACAGGAAGCCAGAGAAGCTGAAGAGAAAGCAAAGCAAAAGCTTCAAGATGTCAGCAAATTTAACTCTCCTCCTGTAAGTTTTTCTTTTTAATATATGATTGCTTCAGAGATAGAATAACAACAATGATTTAATTTAATTTATCCTTAGGTAAAGGATAAACCTGCAATAGGTAGACTCTCTTTCCATCTACTAAAGTTGTCTGGAAAGAAAGGAATCATGGGGATTGTAGTATTCCATTAAAAGTATCAAAACATCTTTTAAAGCTAGAATTATGGGGCATCTTTCAAGAAAGGACTGATTAAAGAGGAAAATGTGGAGTGCTTGGTGCTCTCTGAGTTTGGTTGTTTGCTTGCAGACATTTTATTATCCAAGTAAGTAATATCATTGGTATTGATATTACTGGCAATGTTTTAGTTAGTTGGGTGATGAAATATTTGCAAGCAGACAAGCAAGTTTAGAGAGAACCAAGAACTCCATAGTTCATTTTTGAGCTAGGTATTCTCTTCTATTAAAAAAGGGAAATAATTGAACACAGAAGGCCAAACACAGAAGGGTAAAATGGTAGGTCCCCATTACATTGTGTTTGTAATTGATGCCTTCAGGGTAGGCAAAGCCTGAGGCAAACCCAGGAGTCTATTTCTACTAGAATCTATCCAGTGGTGGGATTCAGCCGGTTCGCACCAATTCGGCAGAACCGGTAGCTAATTTTTTGTTGCCCAGGCCCAGAATGGACTTCTGGAAGCGGCATCCATACAGAGAAATGGTTATTCACGTATTTGAATCCCACCACTGAGCCTATCCACAGTTTCCAGTCAGATCTGTGCTGGTCTGTAATTATGCCACCCAGTGGTGTGTTTTTCTCTGTAACATTTTCTGTATTAATTCACAATTGCATAGCAAGTGTTCAAGACCTATTCCTAAGCAACATAGGATCCAATATCATAACTTTTTGTTTTTGTGGTCTTTTCTAGCATACTGTCAAGTGTACTTCCTCTCCGCCTGCTGACACAAGGGATACCAGTGGTGACAAAGGATTTGTAAAGATGGATTTAAGAGACATTGATTTGAAGAGGCTTTCCTTGGAGATAGAGAGAGAGAGGTAGGATTGTCCTCCTGTAGCTGAAATAAGGCCAAGCAGATTCCAGATTCAGAATATTGGTGGATGAAATTTTATGCCAGAATGGTATTCTTCACACTTTGTATCTTTATTCAGAAACTTATTTTATTTCATGTTATATATTGGCATTAGGTATTTCTGTTCAGAACAGAAACCATATCCCAAATGCTAGAAATATTAAGACACCTTACTAGTTTCTGCACATCTATATGAACTCAATGATCTCTTACCATCAGAGCAGAAGTTTTACTTAAAATAGACTAAGCTGAGGTAAAGGGGAATCTTTTGAACTTTTTATCTGAAATCTGAGCAAAGGCTACTTCAGAAATAATAAAATCTCTTTCTTTGTGACATGTGGAACAATTCATTTGCATAAATTGAGGACTATGCAGCATAAATCTTCCCCTGTTGAAAACAAGGATGGTGTGTCCTTTCTGTGATTTGATAATCAAAGACCACTGACTCAGTAGTTACATCTGTGAAAACTCAAAATCTGAGTCTAAATAGGAGTGCGAACATTGAATCTTAGACAGACTTTGTTTGCTAGATTATGAGTATACAACTCTTTTACCTGTAAGAGTCACACAGGTTATCATCAGTAGTTTGGGAACCTCAGATTTGAGCACTTCTCATCCCAAATCAGGGCATTCAATTTGGGAATTGTAATTGGTCCCACACATGGGACCACATGTGTAAGGTACAGCTTAGTTAGGTTGATCCATTAGATTCTCAGGTCCCGAAATTTGTTCTCTTATAGTCCCAGGTACTAGTTCTGGCTCAGGTACCTGTTTAATTATGTACACAGCTCATTTGATTATCTCTACTCTGTTTACTTTTTTGTTTTGTCTGTGCTTCACAGGTTAGACTACTTAGATAAGAGTAGAAAGTTTGAAGATCGGCTAAAAGAACTCAAGACTGAAATCCATGCTCTCAAACTGGAAGAGAAACATGCCGGGTTTCTTTCTCATTGGAACATAATCCTTGACTCTTTGGACCATTCATCAGAGAAGGCATACAAGGTTCCTATATAGTCAAGCATTTCTTTCTTACATTTGTAACAAATGCATACAAAAACCTCATTTTAGCACCATTTCAGGAGTCAACTAGAGATATCTTCCTGGGACTTGCAAGCTTGGTTTAAAAACAGTGACTTTTCTTTGTAATATGTCCCTGGATCTGTGGCCGAAATATTTAGGACTGTCATAATGATTCCAATGATTAAGACTGTGGACAATAAAAACTGACAAGTAGGAATGGATTTCACCTTTAACCAATGAAATTAAGTATTGAAGTTTACTTGACTACATTTATTAATATATTTTAAAAAGTTTAATAACTGCTGATGGTTTGTGTTAGAAAAAGTTTACTTTATTGAGCGATTAGCTCTTTTCTCAGGTTGAAGGAAGCAAACCATCTTAAAAACAAATTGGTCTTAGTCATATACAGATTAAAAAGATTTTACTAACTAGCCAAACTGGTTTGATCTAAAGTACTTCAACTGAGTACAATAGAAGTTGTTTTCCACCAGATTAAACTTTTTAAAATTTGTCTCTCTTATTCTGTATTAACCAATTGCAGCTTTTCAGGTTCAGCTGAAGGAGGATTTCTTAATCCCTGTATCTGATCTTTGAAGCAAGAAAGACCAGGCACTGAGCTTAACTGTGTATTTTAGCAGGAATATCAGTAAAGGGTCAAAACAAGGCAGAGCCTATTGCCCCATTCTTATTTTCTTTGTCCTTAGCCTTAAGCAAAATCCCCTGAGCTCTGAGAGATCTCCACAGGATGTTTTTCTTATTGTCACCACTAAACTATTTTCTGATTTAGAAATACTTTTTCTTCTGTATATTTTTATATCTCTAAGGTAATGTGGCTAAATGTAATGTGAGCACAACACAGGATAGTGAAGTAAATTGGCTAACATTTAAACGGCTCTCCCCAACAAATGGACTTTTATAACAAAATGTTTTAAAATGATTTCTAAATAGTACCAGATATATGCCCAGCCCTGAGAAATGGAGGTTTCTCTAGGCTAGGATTCTCCCATACTTGTCCTTTTACCTGTACTGCACAAATCCTTCTCCCAATTTCCTCTTCTTTTTGAAATACACAAATTTGGAGCTGGCGTTTGCATTGTCATGTTTTGAATGGCAGTTCTATCACCCAATCATCCCAACTTGTGAAATTAATCTTTTACATTTTTCTTATGCTGCCAAATCTTTAGGTAACTACTCTTTCAGGGAGAATGACTAATTGTACAGTTGTTTCTGTGGTTTATCTCTATGAAGCTGCTTTTAGAGATGCTTCAACCTGATCATTTTTTGAAGGTGACTCTCCAGAAGAAAAAAAACCACTTGAATGTAATAATAGGATTCTTGAATGTAATAATAGGATTCTTGAATTTAATAGTAGGATTTTTGTAAAATCCTGAGTTGATTTTATGTATTATCCAAGCCAATACAATATTCTTAATGTTATTCATGGACATTACATAATACATGCTCTACTTCTATCATTAAGACTTCTGAAAATAATAATTTGTGAATGTCACACTAAAGCACTTCAGTCCTTCATAAAGGGACTATTTCCAGGCCAAGAGAGTTAAATTGGATTCATGCTGGCTTTCAAAATATTTAGTGTTATCCTGAATTAACTTAAAACCTCAATTAATGGTTAATATACTTTTTTAAAGGCTCCTGTTTGGATGAAAACCCTTGAAGGAGACCTGTTTAATAATCTGCAACAGTCTTTTTCACCATCATGCCTGCTAAATGTGATTGAGAATACCATGCCCAGTGCAGCAACAGAAAACTCTTTTCCAACCCATCCCCTGGTTATCAATAACGTGGGAACAGGACACCAAAAGCACATTAAGGTAATCGGATTTGAATTCAATTTTCTATATTCATATCATACAATGTCCTAATTACCAGTTTTTTCCTTGGATTATGTGTCTATCTCAATGAAGTATTTATACAACAGTAGGTTCTCAAGATCTAAGTTAGCCCACTGATTTGAGCTTTTGTTCTAGAAGCCACATGGATGCTTTGGGATACTTGTGAGCTGGACACAAAGTGTAGTTATTCCTTGTTCCTTATCTTCCATGTGCCAGTGAATTTGGAGGTACCATTCAGCTCCTGGATCCAACTGACTGATCTACTCCCTGTCAGTCAGTCAATAGAGGTAGTCCTTGATTTACAACAGTTCATTTAGTGACCAAAGTTACAGCACTGAAAAAAGTGGCTTATGACCATTTTCCACACTTATGACCAAGCATCCCCATGCTCATGTAATTTACATTTGGATGCTTGGACAGCTAGTTCATATTTATGACGGTTGCAATATCCTGGGGTCATGTGATCACCTTTTGCGATCTTCTGACAAGCAAAGACAATTGGGAAGCCAGATTCACTTAATGACCATGTTACTGACTTAACTTTAGTGATTCACCTAACAAATGTGGCAGGAAAAGTCGTAAAATGGAGCAAAACTCACTTAACAAATTTCTCACTTAACAACATAAACTTTGGGCTCAGTCGTGGTCATTAAGTTGAGGACTACCTGTACTGACTTACCAATACTGTCAAAACAAGTATTAAAGGGGGAAAGGAAAATGCTGAGTCAATATGATAGTCCTGTGATCAGAATTTTTAAGTTCCGTGTAATGTCAGACTTTCTTCTTCTTTCTTCGCAACTCATTTTTGAAATGCTATTTTTGCCAAATGAAGCGATTTCAAAGCTACCACATTTTTTAAGTTGGCCCAATATAAATTTTTAACCTGATAAATGGAGTTATCTTCTATCTCTGTGAGCTATTGGATGAGGGGAGAGTACAGCATTCCATGAAGGGAAAGAGAGGAGGAGAGGGAGAGAGAAAGAAAGAATGCCTTTTTCAAATACCAATCACATCTGTTGTATATGAACATTTTTATTGATCCATTATACAACTGTTTAGAAATGATTTCTTCACTTCTTGGCTGTAGGAAATGGTGAAAGATTCCTTTTTATTCCTGTTCCAATATCAATTTTGGACTGCTTCTTTATATAGACTGATGCCTTTTTTTTAGCAGCATATCATCTTTTATTCTGTACTTTTAATATGTTTCAACAGTGCTTTTTTTGTATATAAAAAAAAAGGTGCCGGAACTCACACACGTCATACAACCCGCCTTGCCTACCCTACAAGGTTCCATCCAAAAAAGGTGTGGGAACTCCGTTCTGGGCGTTCTATGACAAAAAAGCCCTGTGTTTCAACCCCTCTGTTCCAGTTATGTAGTCTATTTGTCTTAAACCCAAATCATCTTTCTTATACTTTCTTTATGGCTTCTTAGGTGCAACAACACAAAACAGATGTGATCTATATCTGAAGCACTTTAAACAGAATGATCAGTTATCCAACTCAAGTTATCCATCCAAAGATTTCTAGACTACTTTCATATTCTGGAAAAAATGCAGCTCCTGCTTGAAGCATAAGAATGGAAACATTCCTTTTTGATTCCTAGGAAGTGGTGCTCATATTCTGATATAGAAATAGGCAATACTAGCCAACCAGAGATCTAAGTCTGCAAGTCTAATACACCTTGCTATATTTAATATATTGTCTTGAAAGTAATTGAACATTTCTATTGGGTTACCTGAAGATTTGTCATGCCAATGTAAGTTTGTAAGAAGAATCTTAAGAAATTCAAACAGATCTAGTCTGTTCCCAAAATTAGCAATTCTATTAAGTTACTTGGGAGTTAAGAACTGAGTTGTATATTCATTTAAGAATGATAAACAAGTTGATGTTAAATTTCATTAAAAGCAATGGGATATCACAATTAACTAGATTAAGGGCCTGTACATTTAGAATTTTTCATAAAATTGAAAATGTAAATTTATGATTGTGAATATTTTTATTTTTGTAAAGTGTTCTACAACTATTATTTTCATGTTTTTCTATGATTAAAGGACAAATTTTAAGTGCACAAATCTGTTTATTAAAATAGAAGCAGTGGGCATGCTATATATGTCCTTAAGCTAAAACTGCTTGTGCTTGTTTCACAAAATTCTTTTGCTGGAAATTCACATACTGTATGCTCAAATGTAAACATATTTATTGTTCTGGCATATAAAGAACTGCAGCCAATTTTAATTATTACAACAGGAGTTCCTTCTGAGAAAACAAACTTAGGAGTGTGCTGTTATTTAACGTAACTCATCTTATGATGAATAAGGCTCTATTTTTATTTTTACAAAAAAATGAGTTTGGAATAAGAAATAAGTAACGGTAACAATAAGTTTATTTTAATGTCAGTATCTAAATAAAAAGTCTGTTTTATATTTCTTAAAATTCAAAGCAACATAATCTTTCATCAAAAATTTTATTCTCTTCCTGTGAGAAATGAAATGGCAGGAAAATAAGCCAATTAATAAGGCTAGAAATAGGTTTAGTTTACCTTACAAGCCAGCCTAAACAGAAGAATGCTGTTGAAGCTTTCTTGGCACTGGTGTTCTTCAATTACTTGATTCCAGTTGACATGTCAACTGGCTGTTTCTGATCACAGCTTGGTCATGTTTTTTTCTTACAGCAGCCATGCTTTCTTGCAATATTACACACATAAAAAGCTTCAAATGGCTAGACAGAAAACAAGTCATTTAACATTCAACAGAGCTGTCATTTCTACTATGTAAGTTTGTAGTACCTGACCTCCAGGAGAATAAAGCCAACTTCTAAATAGAATGCATTTGGTACATGCTTTGTGAGCTGACTCATTGAAATAACACTTGCTTTCACTTTTTCAGTTCATCCTCTGCTCCTAGGTTAGGTGAGAGGAGGGTTATTTTACTGGGAGTATATTAGCAGCTGTCAAGCAACCTTATATAATTTCCCCATCTATCCCCTCATCCAAATCATTGAAGCTGTTGAAGAGCACTGGGCCCAGAACAGCCCTGGGGCACCCCACTACACACTTCCATGTAGATACAGTTCCATTGAGGACCACATGCTGAGTATGGCTGGTCAGCCAGCTACGAATCCATCTGTCTAATCCACATTTTTCTATCTTATCTAGTAGTACTGTAGGTTGTAATCTATTTTATCAAATGCCTTACTGAAGTCCAAGTAAATTATATCCACAGCATTCCTCTGGTCCACTAATTTTGTCACCTGGTCAAAGAACCAGTAAGATTTGTCTGACATGATCTGTTTTTGACAAACCCATGTTGGCTTTTGGTAATGCCTTTGTTTGCGTCTAGGTGTTTGCTGATTCATTGTTTATCTTTTCCAGAATCTTCCCAAGTACTGAGGTCAGGCCAATAAGTCTGTAGTTTCCTGGATCTATTTTTCCCCCTTTTTTTGAAGATAGGAATTACATCAGCTCTTTTCCAGTCCTCTAGTAGTTCCCCAGTGCTCCAGGATCTTTGAAAGATATAGTTCAGTGGTTCTGAGATCACATCTGCCAGTTCCTTAAGAACCTTGGGATGATCCTGGTGATTTGAACTCGTCTAGGTAGACAGGTGCTCACTTACCATTTTCTTGCCTATCTTAACTTGTGTTTCTTTTTTTTACAGTATTGTTTTTTTATAGGTTAAACTTTTTTCCCTTTGTGTAAAGATATAGAGTCTGGCAGATACATTTTTCGTCTTCCTTCTCCCTCATCATTTGCTAATATATAGCAGAGTCATCAAGAAACACAACTTTATGTATCCATGCCACATAAGTGAGGCTACAGGATATTAGAGAGCTTATCACCAAAAAAAAAAAAGTCTGGAGGAAGAAGAAGAAGCAGTAAAATTTATTCATATAAAGAAACTTTGTGAGTAGAAGACCTTGACGTTCTTGTTAGTCATGTAGTTGAAAAAATTAAATCACTGACACAAAACTACTGAACTTTGTGGGTTGGAGATTAGGATAATAGCTAGAAGGTGCTTATTGTTAAAAAAAAAAAAAAAAGTCCAGGAAAGGCATCATGGAAACATCTCCTCACCTATGCTTTTGGTATCTTCCTTGGCATATTAATGACAGCTTATAAACTGTAATTGATTTAAGTTATTAGAGAACTCATTTTAAAAATCTAAGAATTTCCAAACTTAAGTTTGACATTCTATAATAGAAATGATTGTGATGTTATACATCAATATTTATAATATATATGAGAATTTTAAAGTGTCTGAGGAAGTAAAAAGTGCAGCTTTCCTCAAAGAATCCTCTTATAGTTTGCACTATGAATTCCAAGGATTATAAGAAAATGACAAATATCTGGCAATGCATGTTTTGTTCTTTTTGACAGCAGCCCTATTAGTTTATTCATAAGACATCAAACTCACTTTAGAGTTTTGTGTCAACAATGAACTGATCTCTGTTCTTTTGGCTTACTCTTAAATATTAAATTAGTATAACAAATAATAATACTAAAATATCACTGGAGCCAAACTAATTATTTTACTTGGATTTAAAGGTTATAACAAATGTTTTCTAAATTAAGTTATTGTAATTTTCTTTCAAAATAAATTTTCCAACAACTTCTGGTTTCAGTGTCAAGTCAGTATTTTTAATATTTTGCCTGGAGTAAATAATGGGTTCAAACCCAATAAATTCCAAGACTGATTTTGGAAAGATGGCCACTGAACTCTTCTGGTGACTTGTAAATCACCATCCACAGAATTGGGCTATTCTATAACTAGGACAATATTATACTTGTGCAGTCACATCATTCAAAGCAACCAATGGCTGTTTTACAAATCCTGCTGGTAAATCAAGACATTGCTTGATTTGAGGAAACGAGCTAATTCTGCAGTCAATTCCTTCCTTGAAGCCTCCTGCTTTTAAGGAAAGGCATTTTGGCACTTAACATAAAATTGTCACTTTGCAGTTACTCTCAAACAAGCAATATAGGAGTAAACTCAGTGTAAAATCCCTTTGTTATCAGGTAATCTAAGAGCTAAGTGTGTTTATAAGGTACCTTTAGTTGATACCAACTGTCAAAGCTTGGGAAAGGGACAGAGGATTAGTAATAACTATATAAAACCTAAAATGGAAAAGAGCAATGTCAACCCTCAATGAGGCAACTCTAGGATGCCTTTTAATACCGTCTTTGCACAGTTAACAGCAACAGGCACCCAATTATTCCAGGCGTTCATCACCTTCTTCCACATCTTTTAGGCTGAGAACTTCAAGGGTTCCTTTGCCTTTGGTTTCACACCTGATCAATTCATCAATCTCCCGGAAGCAGCCTGGATCCACAAGGCACACCTGCAACATTAGCACTACATGAGACTGGAAAGGCCACGTCTTACGAAGAACTGCCCTGGTGAATAAAACTAAGTGGTTGCTGGTTCTATCTGTAGTTACTAAACAACAACTACTTGCATATTATACAAATTTCTTTGTTTTGAATTTCTTGCTAATTAGTCTCAGGTCACTTCAAGGTTTTGCAATGTGACAATTAGATTATTTCTCACTCTTTTCACCATTCCATGGCTAATTTCATAAAGCTGTTGTGCCCCCCACAAAAAAGTGTTATAATCCCTTGGGTATTTTGATTTGCCCCTTTTAGAAATTTTACCAGCTTCAGGGTATTTTTTAAATGGAATGGAGAAAGAACACTAAATTGGACTGGAATGTCTATATATTACACTTCTATCCAATTATGTTAAAAAACCAAAGACTGCAATTCACTGAAAATTGCCACATTCTCTTGAATTAGAAGAAAAAAGAAGTGCTGATGTGTCACAATGGAATCTTTGCAGCATCCCTATCTTTTGCTCATTTACCATACTGCCTTACTGCTGCATGCTTATCCCAATGAATTTTGAAACATCTTCTGCAAGAACCAATGAGGTTTCCTTCACAAGCAATCATGCAAAGGACTGCAGTGTAAATATCAGTCCTTATATCTATACTCCAACACTTCTACAAAACCAAAGGCACAGTACTAAGCTTTTTCCTAAACAAAAGACTGGGGAAAGGACACTCTGCTGCTTACAATTTCCAGCTGCTCATCAAAATCCTCATTTTCGATTACTTTGATCAGTGGTTTCAACTTCTCTTTCAATCTCTTGCCTTCTTTCCGAGGGAGGAGGAAGCGTAACCTCATGTGTGCCCGCTCAATCTGCATCGTCTCTTTCAGCTGCTTGATGACTTCCAAAGCCTGCAGAGGAATCGAAACCAAAGCACTGATTTTTACATCTTTATCCCGCTCCCCTTGAAAAAAAAAACCCTGGAAAAACTTAAGTCTCTTCGCTTCTGATTCCATACTTTTAGCCATATATGAGATTTGTTCCGCTGAGCATATTTTTATACCCAAGACTAAACAGCAGGGCAATCTTCCATCCAGTCAAATAGAGCTGGTGGGAAGAACCTCTTGTGTTTCCTGCAGAACTGCATTGCAAGCATGAGAAGTGGAGCAGTGCAAACTCATTAATTTTTAATAGATTAATACAGCAAGAATTGCTATAATTCATTCTACCTGGAGCTGCTCTTGAAGATCATTCAGAAACTTCTGGTGGTCCAAAATGTTGTAGCTTGCTTACTTACTTAGCAGTTGTGGTGCAGCCACGTTACACTGTTGCTACTGGAGTTGTACTGGTTACCAGTTTGTTTCCAAGTGCAATTCAAAGTGCTGGACATTCTCTATAAAGCTCTATATGGTCTGCAGCCTACATCTGCTTTTCTTAGATTCTGCCTAGGGAAAGCAAATGACCAGGGAATACCTGCTGATGATCTCCTCCAATTGTGAGATGGGGAGCATTCTTCTTTTGCACCAACCTGACTTGTGAGGCAAGAGTGGACTCTATTCTTATGTCCTTCTAAAAGCTAGGAAGAGCTTGTCTTTTAAAAAAAGAAATATGGATAACAAATTGTTGGTGGAATCATTGATGCCAGAATATTATGGTATTTTATATTACTTTGTCATGTTTTAGAATAGTTTTAAATAATGCCTCCAAATATGAGCCCACTTGGCTTTAATCACTATCATGAGACAAGCGAAACATGTTGGAAACAGATAATCATCTTTCTTGCAATGATTTCAACTTTATGAAATTCCCTTCCCACTGACACCCAAAGAGGCCTAACCTACTATCTTGACAGCCGTATCTGACAAAGGATAGCAATACAGTTTTGATTTTCAGATGTTGCAGGACTATTACTGTTTTCTGTGCAGTTTCTCCACTGTACCTAAGTGATTTTACTTTTTTGTAAATAAAGACTTAGTTTGTATGATGGAAATGTTAATATTTTCCAGAATAACAGTATCTTCCGGATTTAAAAATGCCAAGTTTGAAAATATCCAGCCATACAATGATTGGCACAGTACTGCATTAAAAAGAGACACTGCGAGAAATTCTACAAGATCCAATGTACAACTAATGTTACCAATCTACAGGTTTAACTATCCTTCAGGTATCTGCAGAAGAAAAAAAGAAGCAACTTTAAAAAAAATCATCTTGCCTGTTTACTTGGTGACAAGTCAACTCAAACCAGATGTTCAGGTTACTTCAAATTAGTACACTTAGCCCTCAATGTATGATTGCAATTGGGACTGGATTTCTGGGCATTAAGTCATCTTGGTCCTAAATCATGTACCCATCTAGCCTGTTATCAAGTGCCTGAAATGTAATTGCATGATCATATATGCGTATGGGGGGCACATTTTACGATGGCCAGAAGTACTTTAAGGCTGTAAAACACCCATTCCAAGCCTGTCCTAATTTTGAATTGTCATTGTTTGAACTGTCATTAAGTGACCAATCAAAAGTTGAGGACTGCCTGTAAAGATAAAAGCTACAGTGTCTTTACATGCCTATAATTTGTAGGCATCTACCTGCTGCTTGGTACTTTTCCCAGGCTTGACTGAATAATGTATATCCTTCATAGCTCTTTCAATAAGGATGACTGTGTAGGGTCTCTTGGTTTCTGGATTTACACATTTGTCTGCAACAATGGTTGCTATGTCACGAAACATCTGCTCCAATTGAGTGTGGCGTTCTTTATCAGAGACTTGCAATTCCCCTTTGGATAAGATCTGAAACAAAGAAAAGTTTATTTGGACTTGGGGTTTCTCAAATTCAGAAGGTGTATCATGCACTGTCATCAGAACTCTGATTCAGCTTTCAAGACTGTTTATGAACCTTAGAAGAATCGCTGTCCTAAAAAATATCTGCAAATTACAAAGTAGAAATAATGACTTCCTCATATCGAGTCTGACCCTTGGTTATTACATGGAGGTGTCTGTATAGTTTTGGGGGCAGTAATACAGAAGACCTTGGGCCAGTCATTTTCTTTCAGCCCTAGGAAGGAGACAATGACAACCTGCAAGGACCTGTCCAGGCTTTTCATTCTTTCAGGATTTTGTCTCCCCAGTCTACTCTACCCAATCAGAAAGTTCCTGATACTCTCCCATCCAAGTACTAAGCATTTACTCTGTTAACTTTTGGCAGTGATCTAAGGCTAAGTAAGCATTAGCTATTAACAATAAATATAAAATGAGCATTAATTGTTAACCATAAGAGCTGCTTTCCAGATGGGTGGCAAACAATTTAATTAATATCAACAAGGCTATGGAAGACTGAATTTTAAAATCAGAGCATAAACTGCATATTATTTCAACCTTCTCACAGAACAAGTAATATGTGATGAAGCCATGGAAAAAAAATTTTTTTTGCTCAAGTTCAAATTTCTGAAATATTTAAAAGAGAGTCAGTGTAGTATAGCATTGGATTAGGACTGAAGAGCCAGATGAAGTCCATTCTCAGCTATGAAAACTCCCAGGATGATTTTGGGTCAGATCTTATTATACTTCAGCCCAAATGACCTTAAATAGCTCAGTGGTCTCAAGTACCCTAAACACTGACCCCAAGCTGACCTAAACACATAAAGGGATTATCCTTCTACTATCTGATATATTGTTTGAATTGCCTTAAAATGTTAAAAGAGAGATAAAATGAGACAAAAAACATTATTTTTTTTTGCATAATTTCAGTACCTACCGTTTTGCAAATTTCCGTCTGATCATCTGTGCCAAAAGCTTTGACGAGATCTTCCTTCTTTGCCACTTGACCTTTGGAGACATTCACAAACACTGTATGTGTCTGCAATACTTCATCAAGGTCCTTTTCACTAGAAAATTAATTTTACCTGTTAAGCACATTCTAAATAATGCATGCCAACAATCAAAGTATTTTGATAGTCTTGTTTAACCCATGTTTAACCAATCAACTACTTTTGATTCTATTACTATGGCAGGGCAATCAGATTAAACTGCTACATTCCATAAGCAGAATACTGTAGTGAATAATTGCATAGTTCTATCTGAACTGGCAATGACATATTGTCAAGCAACAAGCTTGTAATTTGGTTAAAAATATATAAATAATTAGGAAACACCTTAATCAGCTAAAACATAAAGCAATACTAGTCCAAAGGCAAAGTCCTATCTGCTATTTATCAGTAAACAGGTAGCTATCTAATAATATTGATTCAATAATTACTCAGTGGGGTTGTGCTCCCATTGAAAGAGATTGTAACTTGCAGCTCCTGTTCAACCAGCACGTAGAAGTTATGGCTTGAGTGGCTTTACCCAAATTTGGTTAGTGCTGCAGCTTCAACACTACTTAAACCAAAATGCCTGAAGACATGTCCTGATCATTGGGCTACATGGAACTGCCCTTGGGAATGAATTCAAAGCTGCAAATTGTGAGACTACTTTGTCAGTATACTATAAGATCACCCTCATCCTCACCCAAGCTACAGATTGCATCACTGTACTGGTTGCTAGTTGCCATTCTAACCACTGAGTTGTGGTGGTGCAATGGTTAGAATGAAATATTGCAGGCTAACTCTGCTGACTGCCAGCAGTTTGATCCAGACTAGCTCAAGGTTGACTCAGGCTTCCATCCTTCCAGGTTGGTAAAATGAGGACCTAAACTGTTGGGGGCAATATGCTGACTCTGTAAACTGTTTAGAGAGGGCTGTAAAGCACTGTGAAGTGGTATATAAGTCTAAGTGCTATTGCTATTGTTATTCCAGATCTAATTCAAAATGTTGGTTATTTCCAGGCAATGACTTTTCATGGGCAGCTATACAAATTGAATACTTACCTCAGTGATGTTATTCTATACTACACCCTTCTGACTTATTTGATTATTCTTTATCATACTACTCTGTATTTGTTATTTCAGAATTGTGGTTAATAGACAATACTTAAGTAAACATGAATACAGAAGTGTAAATACTGTAGGTGATTTATAACAGCAGTTGAACCACACAGTTCAGAGTTTAAGCCCTGCAATTTGCACATGCTTTAAAAGTAAATGAATTTTAAGCCAGAATTGCAAAAATTGAAAAATTCAACCCTGGATTTATTGATTGATTATTTATTTAGGCTAGTCTTGCACTCTGCGTAAACTCAGAAACACTGGCTTTGTCAAATGTCAGGAGTTTTCTGTTCCTCTCCCTGCGGCCCAAGCCCTCAACTCACGCGCCGCTCCGCCAGCCCATGACTTTGTTCCGGTAACAGGCAATCTCAAAACGCTTCCCCGCCCGTCGAATCCGCACGACAGCCACATTGGTCAGGCGAATCTGGTTAGTCGGCGTAAAGATCGCCATGATACGCCAGTATCGGCCTCCGCTAGACAGAACACAAGCCAACAGCTGAGCCTCTTCCGCCCCTCCGTTGTGACGACACACGGGTCAAAACCTCGCGAGAACCGGCTCTCCAAAAGTCCGTCTTTAACTCACTCGGGTGGGAAACCAATCCCGAAGACTAATGGTTCCTCGTTTAAAAGTGACCTCTTGCGAGTGAGAAGGCTTAATTAAGAGGGACCCCATCAAAAACAAAAACAAAAACCGAGGTTTAAAGATCTGACTCCTTTTTTGCGGAGGTTTGATCAAAAATGCAAGTAGCACTTTAAAAAAAAAATAGCCAGTAGGTATCTTAGGAAGGACTGTCTTCAAATCCTTGAACAGATGATCTTGGACTTGTCACTGTGCAGGTTCATATAATCGTATTTAAACATCGTTTGTTTAAATTGTGCAGGATCCAGTCTTGCATCTGTCACCGGGAATAGAGGTTTAGTCTTCCTGCCAGAGGCACAAAGTCTAGAAAAAAAGAAATTCCCTGAGGATGAACTCCAGCTCGGAAGACTAAACCTCTGGTCCCGGTGACCGACCCAGATTGGCTCCTGCAACATTATCCTGGGACACGTATATTCGCCTTCATTCGAGTTTAAATTGTTTTAATATACTAACCGGTTGTGGTTTATTCATACCACACAGACCGAGAAGGCTCTTTAATCACTACAGTGGATGGTTGATTGGCATAACGAACCAACCATGCCTTTAAAACAAACCATGGCTCAATGTCTCCCCCTAGTCCAACACGAAGCATTTAGGATCCGCATTATTTAAATGCATGGATTTTCGATTCTCCTTTCAACCTCTCTGATACACTCGATTCTGGAAGATGCTTCTCTATTTCTTGATTAAAAGCATGCACACTTTGGAAGGAGAGCGTTTTGTAGCGATCGCTAGTGCTGGAGGGCGAACTTTATCTTCAGCCACTGAGAGGTTAATGTCCTCTTCCCAGCATGCCAGGGGTGGAAGGTGCAAAATGGCTGCGCCTGTGAGCTCGTGGGGCAAGTAATGGGGCTGCTTGGGAATGACCCCCTGCGGTCCCGAAAAACCCAGAAAAACATCGTCTGGTAGGATCGGGAATTGCGGCTTGGGAGGGAAGACATGGGTAAGTACTTGGAGGCGAAAAACCTTACTTCTTGGGAAGGAAGCCTTATTGGCTTAGATGCGGTTTAGTCTCCAGAAAGCATGCCAAGGTTTTTGACAAGCGACGGATTCTTAAACCTTTAGCATATTTATTTATTAACATGGAAGTCCTGTAGCCCGCCAAAGAATCAGGATCTAAAAAGTCACGAGTTTGTATCATTCCATAGAATACGAATACAGTTTTCTTGGAAGCTTCCTGTGCAAATAAATAGGACGATTTTATAAGGTTTACTTAAACATTACGTGAAATTTAAGAAAAAGTACATGGTGACACTTTTGCACAATTGTACACTCGTGATTGTATAGAACTTATATTCTCCATCTCTAATTTTATTGGCTCTAACTTGCTTAGGAAATAATAAGTTTGTAAAAAGTATATTTTTCTTACTCCTGTAATGGCTCTGGATGGCTTACAGAAGTACAATAAAAATAGCAGCCCAGGCATAACTAATAATACAAAGCACAAGAAAACAAAACTTTATGCTCAAACATTAGTACATTAAGGCAGAGCTTGCTTGAACTCTAGTGGCATTTTATTCCACATTATTTATGTATTCAATTTATATGGCTGCCTATATTAAATATATAAAAATATTATAACAAACCAATCAGCACAGTATGGATCCTATCCCCCCAAAAGCTGAATTCTGTTGATATTAAATATCTAGCAGGGCCCACAATGGATACACTGATAATTACTTAGGAAACAAAAATGAAAAACTCAAGAGGCAGTATGATTTAAGCCCTGATCTTTTGTATGTGCATTTGACATCAGTATACATATAAATAGTGGGGTTTTGACAAGCTGTAACCATCTTGCTTCTTTTGATCCCACTGAGGATATGACTTACAGAGGATAGATGGTGGGGAAAAAATCTGGGTAGAGTAAATGATTGCAAATGGAATATGAGCAAGCAACATAAGGTTGCTGACAGGAAGGCATATGCAATTTTAGGACTGCATCAACAGAAATTGAATTTCCAAATCATAGTAAATAATTGTTCCACTCTTTTCTGCTTTGGTCAGTTCTCTGCTCTAAATACTGTAAAAGGCTCTGGATATCACATGTTGAGAAGGATTCAGAGAATTTTGAGCAGATTCAGAGAAAGTCAAGAAAGATAATTAGGAGACTAGAAATTAAGTCCTGTAAAGAAACTGAAGGAATGACAATTGATGTTTCAGTACCATGTATCTGAGATACTTTAATTTGGCTTCTGAGTTGAGCATGTAGTTGGATTTAATATCTTTAATGGTCCCTGGCAAACAATATAGTTCTAAGATTATACAATGATTCTGCCACCTTTAATTTGGTCCAAAGCATGCTTACCAGAGAGCAGACCTCAATTTATCCTGATATCTGGCTTTTAATAATAGTAGCATTTTGTTCTGTTGTGTTTTAGATACTCCTGCAGACACCTGGGACAATTTCCATGCTCATTTAACTTTCCTGTGGCTGAACCGATTTTACCTCTATTCATGTGCAGCTTTTGGAATCAGCCTTTGGTTTTGCTTCCAGTTCCTCAACAAAGTCAAAGAGCAGGTAATTTTAATCTCACTGTGTCTAATATTTTCAATTCTGGGAACTTCAACCTTGATGGAAAGATGATGGAATCTCTAGTGGTGGCTTCCTGAGTGCTCGAGCAGTTGAGAGATTAAGAAACATTCAGTAGCAAAAAATATACCCCTCGCCATCTCAAAGGAGGTAAATTCTTTCCACCAAAACCATAGTACTATCTTCTGCAAGTTTATTCAGAAATTAAACTGTTTGAGGCAAACTACACAAGTATAGTTATAGTTCGTTTTTTCTCCAGGGAATGAAATCTATTTATAGTATATATGTTGTCCTCTCAGTATTAGTGGATGATATTTCCTGCCTGATTACTTAATTTCTCTTGTTCAGATAAAGGATGTAGTCCTCTATAAGAGAAAACTTTCTTAGACAAAACTGTCTTTCTCTCTAAGTTGTACATCATCTGCATTGAGGGGTAAAGTGACTAATGGCATCAGGAAACAAAGAGACTAAGTTTATTTCTGGGAATCTGTTGTTTAAATATTTCCTTTGTAGAACAAAAATCGCCTTGCAGAATTAAATCTTCCTAAAATCACAGCTGCTGAAAAAGAACAAGATCCAAGCCTTGACAAAGTCCATGTAGCCGGAGTGAAGGTATTCTATGGTTCCCAGACTGGAACAGCAAAGGTAAACAGTTCATTAATTCAGCAAGAGGTGAATTAATTTGTCTTGCAGCCATGTCTTTTTTTTCTTCTTTAGTTGAATAGAGGTAGTTGACCATTTTCAGGAGAAAAAAAGCACACTCATAGGTGTTTTTTGGTTTATTCTTATCTTCAGAGCTTGGCCATTTGTTGCTGGTCATACTGAATTTTATCTAATTGAGCCTTGAAAATCTGTTACTTATAAAGAAATAATTTTAATATGAGATTATTTGGGGGTGTAATAAAGTGGTGGTGATAGTGGAGAAAAGACATAAGAAAGGGAATTTAGGTGCTGTCCAATCTTTCCTTAAGTGGTGAGTAGTTATACTCAGCAACTGGATCAAAATTAGAGGCTTCTTGGCTGCTATGTTCATAATTCTTGCCAGGAAGTTGCAAGGGTCATATAGCCAGTTTATGTAGCATTTCAGGTATTAGATTTGTAGAACAGAGATTACGTTTCAAATCCTCATTCAGTACTAGTGCTGTCCAGATAATTTTCAGCCAAAACCTCTTTTTCAATCCAAGCTCACTGGGATTGTGATTGAGGAATAAGATAAAGTGCCCTTTTGGGCATTTGTAGCAGTTGTGCTGTATCAGAGAACAGTATCCTGAACTATTCAGCAAACCAGCATGGTGGTGCGCAGAGTTTTCAAGGTCCTATTAGATAGCCACATTTCTGCCTCTTTATAGCAAGAGTAAGAGGACAAAGGCTGCAGTATAAGATTAATAAGCAAAGTGTGTGTGTCTGATCATAGAGCAATGGAATTTGAAGGCTGTGGGTTGTGGAGAGATTGGTGTTTTGTTTTCATTGTGATAACTATTTTTAGAGGGTACACTATAGTCTTAGAATTTTTCCACTTGAAAGACATTATTGTTGATTTTTAATTAGAAGGAATTGCCCCCAAAGATATGAGAGGTTGCATATAGCAGGTTGCCCATCTCTACTTTTATGAGTTCCCACTCCAAGTCCTTCTGAGTCCAGTTCAGAGTGGAGATTTTTCCTTCTGGTCTAGATACATTAATTTTTATGTACGAGCATTTTCCAATCACAAGAGTTGCTGGAGTCCATCCATTTCAGTGCTTTCCACTGTCAAATACTGGAAGTAGTGTCTGAGGTTTTTGTCTTCTTGGGTTTTTCCTGATGCCTGCAGTTCCTAAATAGTGGTGGGGATTATGTGTGTGAGCTAGCTGCTGTTTCAGTGCTAAACCCTAGCATCTCCCTGCCTTGCACTCAAGAATTGCAAGAGATAAAGCTGAAGCAATTTTCTCCTTCATAGATCAAAGAATCACCTAGTGTGGCTTTCTTATATGAAACAGATCTTCACTGGGTTTTTTCTTTCTTTCTCTCTAGCGGTTTGCACTAGTACTTACTGAAGCTGTTGCCACCATTAATTTGCCAGCAGAAATTATTGATATGCAAGATTATGATCCAGATGACTCTCTCATAGATGAGGTTTGTATTTCATCTCTTCTAGCCGGAATGCCATCTGTGGGTTCTCATGGATTCATGGCACCTGCTTTAAGAGCAAGTAAAAACTATGGCCAGGAGAGCTGTGGGTGGTGCTTCAGCTGAGGCCTTGCTTGGAACTGGATGAACTGAGGAATGGGTGTTTAAGCCTTTATCATCTCTTTTTTTTGTTTGTTTTCAAGTCCATTTTGACTCCTGGCAATTGCCTGGACAAGTCCATGTAGTTTTCTTTGCAAAATTTTCAGAAATGATTTCCATTGCTTTCTTCTTAGGAAAATGACCAGCCCAAAGTCATCCTGCTGAGTTTGTGCCTAAGGTAGAATTAGAACTCTGAATCTCTTAGTTTTTAACCCAGTGCCTTTAACCAAACTGAGCTTCTCTGTTAGATTACCATACTCTATGTGAGGCTGCACCAAAATTTCATGTGATCCAGAAGGCATCAGCATACACACTCAGATTATTGATATACCTCTGCTGCAGGAGCTGTACCGTTACCAGTGGATTCCAAGTGCATTTTAAGGTGCTAGTCACTAAAGCTATATATGGCTCTGAGCTTGGGAACTGTTTTTCCATATTAGTTTCTGTCCATACTACCTGGACATAAGGGGAAGCCTGCTAAGAATCCCCATCTCCCAAGAAATACAGTGGTGGGCAATAGTGACATTTTTTCTATAGCAGTACCCTACCTTTGATATAATATGGCCTTGAAACAACAATTACCTTACAGTCTTCCAGGTGCAGGAGAAAAAATAGCTCTTTTAGAGCAGGAGTTCACAACCCCTGGGCTGCAGCCTGTTCAAAACTGGGTCATGGGGAAAATGGGCAAGTGCATACATGTGAAGCTCCATTTGCGTGAGTGGAGGGCACTCGCGCTCACACATGAAGCTCCGCTCGAGTGAGCGGAGGGCACTTGTGCTTATGTGAGTGGAGCTTTGCGCAAGAGCACAGTACCCTCTATTCAAGTGCCTTCGGCTCACGAGCAGAGCTTTGCACATGAGTGCAAGCACCCTCTGCTCATGCACAAAACTCAATTCTCACGAGTGGAAGGTGCGCACATGCTGCTTGCACAAATGGAGCTGTGCGTGTGCGTGCACTGCCACTTACACCACTCCTCCTCACCGGGCCTGGCCAGGCCGCCAAGCTGGAAAGATTGGGGACCGCTGTTCTGAAGGACCTTTTTGATTAACTGTATATAATAGTGTCATTTTCCATAGTTCTATAAATGTAGCCTTTTATCTGTAGTTGCCTTTTAAATTTTATTCTAAACTTGTATTTACTATGTAAATTCTGTAAATTGCCTAAACTATGGTTGATTTCAGATGGCAAATAAATTAGACAGACAGACAGAATCAATATCCTAATGGTTAACAACAATAACAAAATAACATTTTAATTGTTTGATTATGTTCTCAAGTGAGTATCAACTCATAGTGACCTGATAGACAGACCTTGTCATGCCTCCGTCAGAGCCTGACTCTGAGGAAGACATGGAGTTCCCTGTTGAGGCCCAGGAGGGGGTATCTGTGGCTTCAGAGGACTGTGGGGAGGAACAGGCTGAAGCAGGCCAGGGCCCTTCAAGTTTGGAACAGGGAAGGCAGAGCTCAGGCGAGGAGCAAGGCCCCCCCCACCAGATCCCAGAGCAAGGAGAGCAGAGAGAAGGAGGCAGGCTCACTTGCTCGGGAGGAGAGCGTCACACCCCACTCCACAGGGCATACCTGGGGAGTAGGTATTTAAGGAGACGCTGTGGGATGGGGCATTTGCCGGGAACAAATGTGAACTCTTGTGATTTGAGCTCTTGTACCTGGACTCTTTGTATTTTGGATCAAGTTTGTTTCCTGCTGAGTTCTCCTTGCTGTCCTCAGTTTTGCAGTTTGCAGGTTACAGGCAAGCTGAGTGTGGAAAAGATCATACTTTGTTATCTGTTTTACTTTAAAGAATTGTTTAACTCCATTGACTGTTTTATTGAACTTGTGCCAGCATATGTGGGGGCTGTTGGGTGAACATTGGCAGTGCTTACAAAGACAATTATTCTGACCAGCTAAGTGCTTCCCCTCCGTTCGGGGCCCTGGGTCATCACAGACCTTCTTCAGAATGGTCTTTCCCACATCAAATAGAATAATATCCCAAATAGTTATTTGGGGGGAATTTGAAGGGAGAAACCCTACAGAACATCTCCTTTGCATGAAAAATGTCATCCTAATAATATATTGAACAGTTAATAGTTTCATATCCTTTATTGGCATGCAGAATCTGAGGAGGAATGAATGAGAAGAATTCCTTTCCTCTGATGTTAGGACCAAGCTCTTCAAAGATGAGTTACTTTTAAATTTATCGACTAGCTGATGAGAGCTAAATAGCTTAAAATAGCTATACTAGTCTCCCTTTAATTCTTGATCGGTAAATTTAAATTTAACACACAAATAGCCTGTTGCAGAAGCGACTGCCTGTGAAAGCTCCTAGATTGGGGCTGAAAGGCAAAAGCGGAAGCAATATGCTCCGTCCCATATTTGGGTTAGACCAGATTGCCCTGATGGACCGGTCTCACCGGAAAACACTTAATGAGTTACTTTGAATGAAATTTTGGCATTTCTCTCTCTCTCTTTTTTTTTTTTACTATGAACGGTAAACAACAGTAATTGATTTAAATGTTATGACAGACAAAAAAAAAAAACCGTTTTCCTTTGGGGATTTGTTCAGATAAGCAGCCAGAATATCTGCGTGTTCTTAGTTGCCACTTACACTGACGGCAAACCCACAGAGAATGCTGCATGGTTCTGCAAGTGGCTGGAAGAGGCGGCCAATGACTTCAGAGTTGGCAAAGCATATCTGAAGGGCCTGCGATACGCTGTCTTTGGTTTGGGAAATTCAGTTTATGCCGACCACTTCAACACTGTGAGTATTGTTTTACTTTTCAAAAAGTAAATAAATCTGTGCATGTTATTGATATAGTTTGTTCTGAACTTACCACCACAGTGGAGCTCAGAATTGTAGTTGTAAGTCATTGTGGTCATAAGTCAAAGCACCATATGATCAGGGTCAATTTTACAACCATTTCTACAATGGTTATAAAGCAAATCAGGTGATATTTCAATATCTTCTCCTTTTCAACAAGTGATTATACAGTTGCTTATATGGAATTAGTGGAAAGCTATGAAATACAATAATGGAGCATGAATGTTATTTTCACTTTAAAAAACAGTTTCTACCACGTGGTGAAATTACAAGTTAGAGGAATGGCTGAAAAAAAGTTAGGTAGCCAGAAGCGTATTTTTTTCCACTACTCTGCCACTCTGACTATGTGATATCCAGTAGTGATTGTCTTAGATGTTGGATTAGTGGCATCTTTACATTTAACAGATAAGAAAATGTGTGTATTTTTTTTGATTCTCTAGTTACTTCCTCTAATACCTTTCCTGAGTCTGCTGTTTAATATGGAGGCTCTTTTTATTGGTTTGGAGACAAAAGGGGTGATGGAAGTGATACAACAGGAAGAAGGAAGGAGGTGGGGCAGACTCCTTTGAACTTGGAACTTTCCAAATATGCCCATTATGATTAGCATCGTTTGCCTTTTTAGGACCCAAACATTGCCTCTCTGGCTCTTGTTTTCTCTGCAGGTGAGCAGGAACATTGACAAGTGGCTGTGGATGCTGGGTGCTCAGCGCATTCTGTCATGTGCTAGAGGGGACAGCAATGTGGTGAAGAGCCAGCATGGAAGCATTGAGGCTGATTTTGAGGCTTGGAAGGCCAAGTTGCTCACGAGGGTTCAAGCTCTTGCCAAAGGGGACCAGAAGGCCTGTAGTGGGACATGCAAAAAAGGGCGATGTAGATCCAAACCAAAAGTGAGAGAAGAAGCAAAAGAGCCAGAGACCTCGAAACATGCGGAGAAAGAAGTAAGTGGAGCGGACTGATAGAACTCTATGATTTTGGCTCTGTTGCTTCTTTTATGTAATGAACCTCATCTATATATCAGTGGTGGCGAGCCTATGGCACAGGTGCCAGAGGCGGCACTCAGAGCCCTCTCTGTGGGCACGCGCACCGTTGCCCCAGTCCTAGGCCTTCAGCTAGCTTTTATAAAACCTTTTCACTGCAAAAAAAAAAAAAAAGGTTCAGTCAATTTCAACTTGTCGAAGGAAAAAAAAAAGATCTTGCAAAATTGGAATTGATTGATTGAACTTTTTAGTCCCACCCAGTCTGCCGTTACCACCGTAGCCACACCCACCCAATGGGCCATGCCCACCCAATGTGCCATGCCCACCCAATGGGCCACACCCACCCAATGGGCCACACCCGCCCGGCACTCGACGATGCATAAGTGGGTTT
The DNA here is from genome assembly GCF_016545835.1 of Crotalus tigris. Classification (NCBI taxonomy): domain Eukaryota; kingdom Metazoa; phylum Chordata; class Lepidosauria; order Squamata; family Viperidae; genus Crotalus; species Crotalus tigris. The sequence goes on along the minus strand of NW_024096758.1, from coordinate 7,740,131 downwards.
TGCACTCAGTCTCTAAAAGGTTCACCATCAATGATCTATATATATTACAGAACAGTCTTGGATCTTTTTTTACTCTTCTTTTGGGCAGCACACACTCATAACTCTGAGAATTTTCCCCACTTTTTTTTTTTTTTTCTGTTCAGGCTTCCTCCATTTCCTTTGTGCTCCAGCTTTTATCTTCTTCATTTACTTGTTCCAATATACCTATTTCTTATTCTTTTCTGTTTTTTACTACTGTAGAATCAAACATCCAGAAAAAATAAGGAATTATTTAAGTGATGATTCCAATCCTGCTCAATACAGGAATCTTGCTGAAAGAGTCTCTAACACATAATTGATGTTCTTCATACTCATTTTACCATCCTTTAAGACAGAAAACATTGTTTACCAACCATTGTGATTGATTCATGCAGTTTTCTAAGCCAAAAATCAGACAAACCACATTATGCCATAGAGATTCCTAAATATATATTTTTTAATTTTCTGAGTTTTATAGGTGTGATCCATGGAAGAGGTAGATTTTGAATCTGTCTCTTCCAGGCCTACTTCTTTATGAGTTGGATTATGCTGGCTGTTATTAGACAGACTTCTGACCAATTTTTGGAGAAGGCATCAAACAGCGTCAGTGCTGCACCTAAGGACAACTCAGTGGGTATCTTATTAACTAGAGAATGGAATAGATTGGAAACATGGCTTGTGCTTTCTCTTTCCTTGTTCTGCATGTTAGGAGGAGGATTTGTTTGAAACCACAAGTGAGGAGGAATCTGATATAGAGAATGGTAGAGGTGCAGATCAGGTTGTGGATGTTGAAGATTTGGGCAAAATGATGGGCCACATGAAGAAATCTCAGGTAAGGAGAATTTTGCCCTTAATCCAAAGACCTTTCTGCTTGCTCATGTATCCTTCGACTTATGACTATTCAGCCACCATTCAAAGTTACAACAGTGTTGAGTGAATGATGGTTATGACTGGTCTTCGGAGCTCCATATGAGTGTGATCTGGGTATTTGGCAACTGATTTGCAATTACAACCAATTGCAGTGCCCCATGATCATATGATTGCCATTTGCAACTTTCCCTGCTGGCTTCCACAGAAAGTCAGTGGGGAAGCCGGCAGGGAAAGTTGGAAGTTGCTGGGCAAAGTCTTCCCAGCTGTGCACTCTCTACCAACTCCCTTGCTCTTGCACCATACAGGGCACTTGCACCCTCCCCAAGCTTTGCCATGCCTCCCTCACTTCCTCCCCAACCCTTCCTGTGCCACCCATACATCTTCCCCAACTCTCTCTCACAGCCTCATGCACCCCTTCATGGCCTCCCCAGACTGGCAGCAGTTACCTACCTGTTGGCCTGTTTGCAAGCCATTTGGACTTGCAACTTTCTGCTGGTTTCCCCGCTGACTTGATTTTGGGAAGCTGGCAGGAAATCGTCTTGCTTATTAATGATAGGATTAACAATGGCCACTGGGACTGCGGAGATTGCCGTTGCTAAGCAATAGGGTTACGTTTTACAACTCATTGCTTAGCAACTGAAGTTCTGGTCCCAGTTGCTTGTAAGTTGAGGCTATTTCTATTTCTAGGGGGTATTTCTAGGGTACTACTACTACCACTACCCAAGCCTGCCCTATTGTTGCGCTGCTGTCTTCTGGCAGTGATAGCAGTAGAAGTCACACTTTGTTTTGCCGTTGAAAGTCTCCGTTTCTAGTACAATCCTAATTGTGAGCAGTCCATTGTAAAAATGCCATCCTACGAAGCTGGCCAAAGCTGTAGCAGTTTCATAGCATTTTAATGAAAGCATTTCTCCAACTGAAGAACAGGGAGCAGAACAATTCAGCTTCCTTTTAAAAAAAAAAATCTGTTCTTGCATAGAAAGAGCATCAAACTGACGGAGAGATTCCCATTGGAGTTGGAACTCAACATGGCAAAGGGGAGGATGGGAGAAGAGAGATGATCACACCTGCTCTTCGAGAGGCACTCACAAAGCAAGGTGATGGGGTTGCACTGCAGGGGCAACCTACATTGATTGTTATTATAATTAGTGTATTTATTGTAGCTATTATTGGTGTTTTAAATTCAGTCATTCAATTTTATTTACAGCCAAAAAGTCCAGGACAAGTTACAAACATAATTTAAACTTGGCATTAGATCAAATGGATATAACAAGTAATTTTTTTAAATAAATATTACATAATAGACTTAAGACCCCAGCTCATTGATTTGTTATTAAAAGCCTTGTTTTTAAAGTCATAGTTAAAAATCTGGCTGTTGCCACTGGAATGCTTAGGATTTTCATTTGCAAGTAAAGGTTTTCCATATTCAGAAGAATCTCTTCCTGGTTTAGATTTTAAAGTAGCTCAGATAACTTCTTCCCAAAACTTTTATAAAATTCACAATGAAGTAAAATATCATCCACTATTTTAGGGTTCCATTAAGGGGCAAAATCTTTGAGAGATGGGAATTTTTTAAAATCTACCATATAACATAATTGATGACAACCCATTGAATTCTGCTTTCAAAAAGGCTATTCTGTTTTCAAATATTCAGGTAATTCAAACATAATTCTCAATGTTGCAGGTGAACACAATTTAAATGTTTTAGATGATTGTTAGCTACTGGAGTTGTATGTTGAAATGGGTGGCCATGTAAGTCTTTTTAAAGATCGACAGACAGATTCGTGTAAGCAGGGGAAGGGGCACAACATTTGCAGATATATTCCATAATATTGCCCAGACTTATTTTCAAGCAAGCATTTATCTCTTTGTATGTTATGTTCAGAAATTGAACAGCTACAGGAACACAAGCTTGGATATTGCAAGAATTTGGGGAGTTGGTGTAGTGGTGCAGGTAGAGCTTATTATGAGGAAGCCTGAGGCTCGGGTTCCCACTTTCTATGAAGCTCATTGAATAACTTTGACTCTGAGGCTGTTCTTTAGTGGGGAACCACAACTGGCAGGACAAATTTCTGTGTATAATTAGGGAGCAGACTCCACACTCATTTGCACTGATGGTGTTATCTAGTCAGGTAATGACTCTGAGCTTGTTTTCTGCAAGCAAACAACAAGCTCAGACACTACAAAGGTCTCCATGGTTGAATCCTGAGCTACATATTTTCTATTGGAACTGTTCTTTCTCCTGGCCTATTTTGCAGGGCTGCTGTGAGGATGAAATGGTTGGGAGACCCATTCCTATGAATGAAACTAAATTAAAAATTCACTTTATTGCAGTATTTCTCAACCGTGCAAACTTTTAAGATGTGTGGACTTCAACTCCCAGAATTCCCCAGCCAGCATCAACACATTTTAAAGTTGCCAGGGTTAAGAAACACTGCTTTATTGTAAGAGTAGTCAGATGGAGACAGACCAATTAAATGACTAGGTTTATATTCTTTTGTTTGTTTGTTTTGTTTGTTTGTTTTTGTCTTCAAGTCAATCTTGACTCCTGACAACTATTTGGACAACTCCCTGCTGTTTTCTTGGCAGCTCATTTGGAAGTAATTGCCCTTTCCTTCTTCCTAGGGCTGAGAGAGACTGACTGATCCAAGGTCATTTAGTTGATTTTGTGCCTAAGACTGGGTTAGAGTTCATTCTCTCACTTTCTAACCCAATGCCTTCACCCCTACATCCAAATGGCTCTCTCATACAGCATGCTAAACCATACTTTTCTTGACCATAGTTTATTGAACTGAGCCACAAATCATGGTTTTCACAGTATTAAAAACAATATAATCACATAAATAGTCAAAACCAAATAAACTATCTTGTGCTTACTGGAGCTGACTTCGAAGAAAAGTGTTTGCTTGTATTTGATAGCCCATCAGGATCTTTATGGCCATTTCTTTTTGCTATAATATCATTCAAACTAAAACAAAAACCTCCTTTTTCATTCAGGTTATAGATTAATTGGGAGCCATTCTGGAGTGAAGCTTTGCCGATGGACAAAGGTGCTGCTTTTCTTTTCCAATCAATTTTTAAATTTATTTATTTATAAAATGTATTGGCCACCCATCTTACTATAGGGTAATTCTGGGCGGCTTACAGTTATAAAAATATATCTATACATGTACAATTAAAACATAAATAATTAAAATCAAACATTAACACCTAAGAAAACATGGGGGAGGGGGGCGGAGTGCAGAGAGGTAGGATCTGTCATTACTAGATCAACCACCTCTACTGTGCTGCTCCCCCACTGAGGTCCCAAGCTGACTGGCAGAACCAGGTCTTTAGGCCCTTATGAAAGGATAGGAGGGTTGGGACCAACCTCACATGGGGTGGGGGCAAGATGTTCCAGCAAGCAGGAGCAATAGCAGAGAGGGCCCTCGTGGACCCCGCCAACCGGAATAATTGGGCTGACGGGACCCGCAGCAGGCCTCCTCTGCCAGCACGAGTGGGATGGGTCAATCCCAGTGGAGTGAGACAGTCCCTCAAGTAACCTAATCATGATGGTAATAACAATAGTGTCTAATACAAAAAACATATAGGATTTTGTATAATAATAACAGGTCTCTCCCAATCTCACGCCCTCCAGATGAATTTGGAGGGCAACTAAAATAAGTGAATCTGGCTCCTCAGAGGCACAACTTCCCTATGGTGGGTTTTATATTCATCACAGTGTAACCGAAGAAAAGCTGAAAATGCTTTAAATAAATTAATGATAATAAAAAGAAAATGCAGAAATAAATTTATATTAATTATCACAATGTTCTCTCCTTTATAGTATTGAGATAGTTGTAGATTTTTAATTCAATTGAATTTATTAGATTTGTTATGTCCTCCCACTCCTGGATGATTTCATGATTTTATTTCACCCAGCCTTTCCTAATTAAGTGTTATTGGTGTGCATTGCGGTGCAATATCTATTGTTATTTTGTATATTTTTAATGCGTTTCAGTCCACCCATTGTCTTTTGAGGAGGAGGGGCCATAAAAACTGTAAAATAATAATAATAATTTGGTGATATGACTTTGCAGTTAGGAGGGCCTGCATTCAGCTTCTGTGGGATCCCTTCACTTTATTTAGTGATGGCTCCATATTGCAGAATACTTTTTTTCTCCAGTAGAGAACATACCATTTAACATTTAGTGCCAGCAAGAATTTATTTCTATTTTTAAATTTGGTTTATATTCTACCTTTCTTCTCATTCCAAAATGGCATGTAATATATTATAGTTTAAGAATAATTTAGGTTGGTAAAAATAAAATATGATGTATAAGGTAAATGCTTGTAATAGCAGCACCATCTTGAGACAACTGTTATTTATTTTGTTGTTGTTCACATTTGTCTGATAGTCAATGCTTCGTGGAAGAGGAGGCTGTTACAAGCACACCTTTTATGGCATTGAAAGCCACCGCTGTATGGAGACCACACCGAGTTTGGCTTGTGCTAATAAATGTGTCTTCTGTTGGAGGTAAAGATCTGGGACTGAATATTTTTTTTAGGAAAAATGTTAAAATGTTTGTACCTCCAAGTCAGTGTTGATTTTTGGTGACTGCCTGGACAAGTCCCTGCAGTTTTCTTGGCAAGATTTTAGGAAGTAGTTTACCATTGTGTACTTCCTAGGGCTTGACTGGACCAAGGTCACCCAACTGGCTTCATGCCTAAGGCAGGACTACAACTCATAGTCTCCTGTTTTCTAGCCTGGTGCCTTAACAATTACACCAGACTTGCTGTACAGGATTGAGTCTACCAAAGGCCAGATTTTCAAAAAAGCATTGCTTTAATTTGGTTAGTCCTACACTGCCAGATTAATTCTCAGGTACATAGCATTATTTTTTAATTATATATTTATATTTTTCAGACACCATACAAATCCTGTTGGCACAGAGTGGCGATGGAAGATGGACCAGCCAGAGATGATCTTGCAGGAAGCCATTGAAAACCATCAGAATTTGATCAAACAGTTCAAAGGTGGGTGAGGATCCTATGCATGTGATTTTTGTTTTAGTAATTGGATCTTGAATCTTTTAGTGACTGACATATGAGGGAAGAGAGCCTCTTTTAACTAAAAAAAAAAAACCTGAAGCTCTTTCTGTTACATCAGAGCTTCAGGTTTTTCTTTCATCCTAAGTACAAATGATTATATTGGTCCCGAGGCTGTTTTGTTTCTGGAAATTATAGTAGTACATATCTGTAAAATTCTTGGAAATATAATAGCAGCCCATTTGGAGGATATCAGATGGAAAGATACTGTAATAAGAAGAGGCATAAGCTTTTGCTGCTCTTCTTCCGTCAAAAGAATCTTGAATATGAATTTTAGTTGGGTTAACAGGGTTTGTTTATGGAAGTTGTAAAGTGTAAAGTGAGTGCCATAATCATTAAGCAAACATTGTAATCATTAAGCAAATCCATTGCTCCCAATGGGTGGGTTTTCTTAGAAAGCCAGAAATAACTGCCAATTTCGATCAAAAAAACATTGTAAATCTTGGTGATATGATTGTGGGATGCTGTAAATGGCTATAAATGTGGGCCGAGCATCCAAAATATTTGTCAAAATTAACAGAAAATCTGTAATGTATTTTGTTATCATGTTATGACATACACCATTAGATTCTTCTAAATCTTTCTTCTTTAATTGCAGTTTAATTTTTCTGTTTACTATTTCTACTCCAATGAAAAGAAATGTAGTTATTTAGTGTAACTAACTGATTTCTTAATACTTCTTTATGTATTCTTGGGGGAGGAGAGGAGCTCATGGGAGGAACTAAATGTTTGGGCCTGTTTGGGGACATTTAATGGTTCTTTAAGCATCTGAAAAGTTCAAGGCATTTAGATTATCCTGTAACTTCCAAATATCACCATAGAAAGGATTGAAAATGCTGTTCTACAGGTAGTCCTCGATTTACAACAATTCATTTAGTGACCATTTAAAGTTTTGATGGTACCGAAAAAAGTGACTTATGATCATTTTTGACACTTATGGCCAGTGGTGGTGAACCTATGGCACGGGTGCCAGAGGCGGCACTCAGAGCCCTCTCTGGGCACGCGCTCCGTCACCCCAGTCCTCGGCCTTCAACTGGGTTTTATAAAACCTTTTCCTTTTAGGCCCCCGCCACCGTGTGAAAAAAAAAAAAATTTCAATCCATCAGTCAATTTCAACTTCCTACAAAAAAAAAATCTTGCAAAGTTGGAATTGATTGAACTTTTTAGTCCCACCCAGTCTGCCATTACCACTGCAGCCATGCCCACCCAATGGGCCACACCCACCCAGCACCCAACGATGCATAAATGGGTTTTGGGTTGCAGTTTGGGCACTCGGTCTCTAAAAGGTTTGCCATCATTGCTTATGGCCATTGCAGCATCCCCGTTATCACATGAGCAAAATTCAGACTCCTGGCCACTGCTTCATATTTATCACGGTTGCAGTGTTCCAGGGTCACATGATCACCTGTTGTCAATGGGAAAACCACATTCACTTAATAATCATGTTACTAACTTAACAGCTGCAGTGATTAACTTAACAACTATGGCAATAAAGGTCATAAAATGGAACAAAATTCACAATAACTGCATCATTTAGCAACAGAAATTTGGGCTCAACTTGGTTGTAAGTATATTATTATCATTAATAGTAGTAGTAGTAATAATAATAATAATAATAATAATAATACAGTTGGAAGGGACCCTGGAGGTCATTTAGTCCAACTCCCTGCTCAGGCAGGAAACCCTATACCATTTTAGACAAATGGCTGTCCAGTCTCTTCTTAAAAATTCCAGTGTTGGAGCATTCACAATTTCTGGAGGCAGGTTGTTCCACTGATTAATTGTTCTAACTGTCAGGAAATTTCTCCTTAGTTCTAGGTTGCTTCTCTCTTTGTGATTAATTTCCATCCGTTGCTTCTTGTCCTGCCTTCAGGCGCTTTGGAGGATAGCTTGACTCCCTCTTCTTTGTGGCCACCCCTGAGATACTTGAACACTGCTATCATGTCACCCCTAGTCCTTCTCTTCATTAAACTAGACATACCCAATTCCAGCAACCGTTCCTTATATGTTTTAGGAATGGTTGCTGGAAGTGGGTATGTCTAGTTTAATGAAGAGAAGGACTAGGGGTGACATAATAGCAGTATTCCAGTATCTCAGGGGTGGCCACAAAGAAAAGGGAGTCAATCTATTCTCCAAAGTCGAAGACTACACATACTTCAAAGTCGAGGACTATATATGTTTTGTGACATGGAGTCACAAAAGGAGTGTAGAGAGTGGGAGATGGGTTGCCTGCAGTCTTCTGGCCCTGAATTATTCTACTGCTGCAAACTATTCTCACCATTCTGGTTGGAAATGATTTTATTCTCTTTTTAGGAGTCCCCGGCGTGAGAAATGATCGTTTCAGAGAAGGGATGGAAGCCAAGCATTGTGCACTGTCTCTTGTTGGGGAGCCAATCATGTACCCACAGATCAACCAGTTCCTAAAGCTGCTGCATCATCGCAACATTTCAAGTTTTTTGGTTACAAATGCACAGTTTCCAGAGGAAATTAGGTGATAATCCTGAGAAATTGTACCCCTTCCTTCCCATTTGTTGGTGCTGCAAAGAGATTGGATAGCCATTTGTCTGAAATCATATGAGGTTTCCTGCCGGAGCAGGGGGTTGGACTGGAAGAGATCTCCATGGTCTCTTCCAACTTTGTTATATTGTTACTTCAGCCTACAGTTGGGATAGTGTGCTGAGAGATTCATTGTGAAAAGTAGGCAGGCCAGAGATACAGTAATGGCTGGAGTTTGGACAATAACTGGCTCTGAATGAATTTAAAATTAAATTAACTTAATTAAATACAGTTGGTGTGATTATTTCCTTAGTTAATACTTTCTCCCATCTGTCTCTCTGAAAATTGTAAATTGAAAGTCGTGTTTGGAGAGACTGGAGCACAACAAGGATTTTGGAGGGTACATATGGCCTCAAAGTTTACGTTTTTAATTTAGTCTCTATCATGCTAGATGCCCAAGGTTAGATAAGAACAGCTTTGTATATCCACACTACCCACCCCACTTTGGACCTCAATGTCACACATGCTCTTGGAAATAATTTGAAATCCAGAGCAGCTGCCATCTAAAATATACTGAATTTTAGCTTTTTTTTTTTTCTAAAAAACTTGAGTAGCAATATTCCAGTTTTAGAGCTTTCACTGTTGCCTCACAAACAGGAACCTCCAGCCTGTCACACAGCTGTATGTCAGTGTGGATGCCAGCACCAAAGATAGTCTGAAGAAGATTGATAGACCTCTCTTTAAAGACTTTTGGCAGCGGTTTCTAGATAGCTTGCAAGCCTTAGCTGAAAAGGTATGGCATTAAACTTAAGTTTGGTTCTCCCTTGACACTGAAGTAATAGTGGGAAAGCTTGGGGTTCTTGTATGTGATCATAATGTCATTAAAACCTTTACAAATTACATTCTTTACGTCCAAAGTTCAGATTACAATGAACTGTCATAGTTAAAATAAATTGGCTTAGTGCTCTTTTCAGTTGAAAACCTGATGCTAAATTCAGCAACACTTCTGCTGAAATGTAGTCTTGCTCATATCCTTTTATTTGTATGCACTACTATTGCATGTTGTAATTGAAAACTGCTATCTCCCAATTTTTTTTAGCAACAGCGCACTGTATACAGATTAACACTGGTGAAAGCTTGGAATGTGGAGGAGCTGAAAGCTTATTCAGATTTGGTGTCTCTTGGCAAGCCAGATTTCATAGAAATTAAGGTGAGGTGTTGATTGATAGGGTGGGCCCTTCTTGCTTCCCACATTTGACCTTTCTTGTGAGTTCATTGTTTTTCAGAGAAATGTTTTATGTATGATAAATGACAAATTTGACTAGGCCTGATTCCAAATACTTCCACAAAACATTTTAGGGCAGATTTTGCTTTTCAGTCTATACCCTGCCCCTTTAATCTACATTCTACATGATTCAGTCTGTACCCTTCCCCCTTGTTTTACATTGTACATAACTAACTCTGAATTAAAAGGCTTTGCCAAGTAGCCTATGAATTCATGGTGGAGGAACATTAGCCCTCATGATAGAGAACATTCAGGGTCAGAGGCAGCACTACTCGCTGAGGACAGACTGTAAGGACCCACCCCACTTTGCATCTTAAGAAGACAGAACTCTTGGAATAATTCTTCCAACAGGAATCCTTTATTAAGAGAAAATGGTTGCAGGCATGCTAGACAGGACTTGGGGTTCAAGCTCTCCCATTCAAGGTTTTAAGGGGTTCCCCAGTAGTCCCACCCAATCAACCCCCCTTCCAGTGATAGTTTCAAGTATCACAATTCCACCCCCTTTCTTCTCTCTTCCGTCTGGATGGAGACTTCAGATAACTACATGAAAGGCAAATACCCTTCCTTGTTATGGTAATGTTCTTGGGTGCTAACACTTTGAGGTTACAATAAACATACATTCAGCATTCAGCTCTTTGAAGTGTACTGAAGGAAGTGAGGGCCATAAAGCCCCTTTGTTCTCCCCCTTCTCTCCCTCTTATGGCAGAATCCAGAGAAGGCAGAATTGGGGTTTTCTATGTTTGATAATTAAAGATGAAATATAATTGGATTCTGACACAGACAATGTGAAGATTAGTTACTTTCATGCCCTGCTTGTAAGGTTCTTGGGAATATCTGCTTGGACCTTTCAAGAATTCCAACTGAATCTGTGGAGACTGGATAGAAAAAGAGCAGGGCCAACCTGCTGATTCATTTTCTACCCAGTTTGAAGTCCTTCCTATATTGATCTGAAAAATCATTCTTAAGCCAGCATAATATTAAGATGTGATATTTTGATACAAGTAGTCTTCAACTTATGACTGTAATTGAGCCCCCAATTACGGTCATTAGTTGTGAAAGTCTTTAAACAGTTCACTTGGTTTTATGACTTCTTTTGTGATTGTTAAGTGAACATGGCGGTTGTAAAGCAAACCCATTGTTCACTGTAGGATGGGTTTTTTTTGCTGGAAATCAGAAGTAAATGCCTGTTTACAGCAACAACATAAATCGCAGTCACGTGACCGGGAGCCACTGCAAATGCCCATAAATGTGGGCCAATTGCTGACTTCCTAAAAGGTGGTCACATGACTATGGGAGGGAATGGCCAGCGTAACTTTGAATCCAGATCATAAGTTGCTTTTTTGGTGTCCTCATAACTTCAGTTACATAAGTCAAGGATTGCCCTCACTGCTCTTTACCTTTCCTTCTCCAGTTTTTTTTCCTTTATCATTTGCTTATAGACTGTAAGTCTGAGATGAGAAATAACTCTTTATATTGACCTGTAATTAATTAAAGAATGGGTGGATCCCTACAGGAATGTTGCTGTTAGTTGCGAAGTTGTGTCCGACCCATTGCAACCCCATGGACAACAGGCCTTCCTGTCCTCTACCATCTTCTGGAGTTCATTTAAGCTCACACCCACTGCTTCAGTGACTCCATTCAGTCACCTCATTCTGTTGCCCCCTTCTATTGTCCTCAATCTTTCCCAGCATTAGGCTCTTCTCCAGTGAGTCCTTCCTTCTCATTGAGTTTCAACTTCAGAATCTGCCCTACAGGAATAGAAATTGTGATTTTTTTTAAGTCTCTCATGCTGGAAGAGAGAGTTTAGGACTACATCTGACTTACGGGCTGTTTATGGTTGTTGCAGCCATCAGATTGCTGATCCCCGTTAGAAACAGCAGAGTCACCCACAAACATGTCCAATGTTGTTTTTCAAGGGCTCTAATCTTGTGGCTGCTTATGGCTGCTTTGTTCTGGTTATGCCTTAAGAATAATTCTACTTGTTCAGTAATTTGTAACATTACTGCACTAGATGCCAATATGTTCTTTTAGGGGAAAAAAAACCAAACCAATTTGAGTAAGGTCTAGGGCTCTAAACTTAAGAAAATGTTTCCTCAACAGGGTGTGACATACTGTGGGGAAAGCTCAGCCAGCAGTCTCACCATGGCCAATGTCCCTTGGCATGAAGAAGTGAAGCGTTTTGTGCAAGATCTGGCTGACCTCCTCCCAGACTATGAAATTGCCAGCGAACACGAGCACTCCAACTGTCTCCTCATTGCCCACAAAAAGGTAATTCTCAGCCTCTTTAGGTCATTTCCAAAACTTTTGGGTTAGGAAGATTTAAATATTCATTATTAGCACTGTAGGCTCATTTTCAGCTGCACAGATAGTCTCTGACTTACAACCATTTGTTTAGCAATCAATTCAAAGTTACAATGGCACCAGAAAAAATAATAATTTATGACTAGCTTTTGCACTTTATGACCAGTGCAACATCCACACAGTCATGTGATTAAAATTATGGTGTTTGACAATCAGCACGTATTTAGCAATAGCATTTAGACTTATATACTGCTTCACGGTGCTTTACAGCCCTCTCTAAACGATTTATAGAATCTGCATATTACCCCCAACAATCTGGGTCCTCATTTTACCAACCTCGGAAAGGAAGGAAGGCCAAGTGAACTTTGAGCCGGTCAGAATCAAACTGCAGGCAGTTGGCAGAGTCAGCCTGGAATACTGCTTTCTAACCACTGCACCACCATGGCTCTTAACATTTACAGTGTTTGCAGCATTCTGGGGTTCATTCGATCACCATTTGCAACCTTCCTGACCAGCTTTCAGCAAGCAAAGTCAATGGGGGAAGCCAGGTTCACTTTAACAACCGCATGATTCACTTAACAGCTTCAGTGATTTGCTTAACAGTTGTGGCAAGAAATATAGTAAATTCGGGTGTGATTCACTTAACAATCACTTTGTTTAGCAATGGAAATTCTGGTCTCAACTGTGGTCGTAAATTGAGGACTATCTAATGATCATGAAGGTGCTTTATGACTATTATAAACAATAAAAACAAACATTTTTAAAATAAGGATGCTAATGTTTTTGAGCCACAGGCCTCTTCAGGATTCAGGCCATGTTATTGGTTGCTGTAAAAAGTTGCTAAGGCTTTTCCAGTTTGCCACAGGCTGTCCTCTTTGGTGGGGCCAATCTCAAAATACTTATTTAACGGAAGGGCATTCTAGTCAGATGGTTTCATATTACTCTTTCTAGTCCCGCAGGATACTTTCTATCAGCTTAGCTTCTTCCATTTTTTTTTCTGGGTAAACAAACATATTTCTAGCAATGCTGACTGCCAGCATTTTTTTTTTAATCTAAGAAGGCCTGCCAGATCTGTGATTGATTGCTATTTGGAAAATCTAAATCCAAAGTTAAATGAGGCAAAGACCCTAGATATGTGGTCACAGTGACATCTTTGGATATTATGTGAGGGAGTCCAGCCTTCAAGTCACAACAAGTATAAATTTAACAATGGGAATTGCAAAAGTGAGGTAAAAGAGCAGTTAAAATAATAGGTATGTTATGAATATTTCAAAATTGGAAATCTAATCCATCCAAGAAAAATGTGTGATGCTCCTGTTCTCCAAATGAGAAGAGATTCCCAGTCTTTTGAGCCACTTCTGGATGTTCTTTGCTCCTTATCCATAACAATCAACCAGTGGAACAGCTTACCCCCAGAAATCGTGGGCGCTCCATCACTGGAAATTTTCAAGAAGAGACTGGACAATCACCTGTCTGGGATGGTATAGGTTCTCCTGCTTGAGCAGGGGGCTGGACTACAAGACCTCCAAGGTCCCTTCCAGCTCTATTCTATTCTAATCAAAAATCTCTGCTTGGTAGAGCAGACTGTACTAATTTGTAACATCTGAGCAAAGAGCAGAGTTAGGGAACTTGTATAGAATTGAGATGCATACTACTGATCTATGACCATTAAAAAGGTTAGATTTGATATACTTACTAGGATGTGGAAGTGGAGGGAAGTGGGAGAGATTAACTCACTAGAAGTCTTAGTATCCATAGGCATTGCTTTAAGGTTGTCCATTATACCTAAGAGACCCTCAGTAAATGTGGCTAGATCACACATCACACTAAAGAAATATTTAATTGTGTTTTTTTGAAGAAAAAAATGGCTGGGCTGACACTACTCCAAACAAGAAACAGTAATATTGTTCAGTACAGTCTTCTCCACTCTTTCTGTCTTCCAGATATGTGGATTTTAGCTCATAGAATTCTTGGCAATGGTCATTCTAACTGGGGAGTTCTGGGGATTAAAAACAAAAAACAACAATAACCCACCCCTCTGTATCACAATTATACATCTGCTTTTTCCTTTAGTTCAAGATTGAAGGGAAATGGCATACCTGGATTGACTACGATCGCTTTCAAGAATTGGTCCATGAATATGAACAGAGTGGAGGAATTAAAACATTCACTTCTTCTGACTATGTAGCATTGACTCCTCCTTGGGCAGTGTTTGGAGCTAAGGAAAGAGGTTTTGACCCAATGGATACAAGATTTCAACGAAAAAACAAAATAAAGGACATCTCCGGATGCTGACAACTTTAAAATTGGACTATTTTTGAGCCAGCTAGGATATAACCAGAATTTTTGGTTTGTACACTAACATCAAAAAGTGTTGCATAAAAGTTGAGATTTCCATTTCTCTTGGGGCTATCCAAAATGTTTTTTTTCTTTCTTTCTTATTCTACCCAAAGGAAAATAGTAAATTATATGCTTTTTAAAAGGCAGGTAGATGCTATTAATTTATTCTTCTCAAATCTCTCAGTGAGAGATACTGTAGTCCTTGACTTATGATCATAACTGAACCAGGAATTACATCTGTCATAACTTTGAACTGCCTCTAAGAAACTGATTGAGAACTACCTGTAATTTCAGTTTCCACCCATATGCATCCTCCTTATTTTTCCATTTCTCATTCTAATCCAGGAGTGGACAGCTGTGCCCTTTCAGCGCTACAATTTTTGCAGTCCTCACAGCACCCAGAATGGGCATGGCCCACATTTTGTAATCTGTTTTTGTCTATTCACGTGGCATGATCATCTGTGCCCCCTTCAAGCCACCCAAAATAAAAAAATGCACCCCATTTTCCTAATTAAGGGTTCCCTTGCGATCAGCGATATATCTTGAGTTATATCTGTGGACTCCAGACATAAAACTATTTTATTTTTTTCCGTAAATGTACCTGAAGATTGTTAAGTCACGCAAAACTCGAATGTGAAGGGATTTTCCCGTTTCTTTGGATATCTGTTGCAACAGTCCTTATGTGCTGTGCACCTGGCATGAATTGACCATCTAAAAATGTTTGAAAAGAGCTGTAGCCACTGTGGCCCAATGGTGTGTGTGGGCAATCTATATTAAATTGAAATACACCTCTCATTTTGCTAGAAATTTAGCTACAATAAATTAAAAACAAAAAGTATCCTATCTCTTGGTGTGTGAATATTTTTGCTCTCATCTGTGAATGCAGCAATCTAGGATTAAAACCTGTATCTATATATTTTTCAGTGTTTCTCATGGATCCATTAATGTGGTGTTAAATACTGGATTGCTTTGTTAAAATTATTATTCTTTTCCTTAACAGTTTCTGCCCTAATTAGTATTTTTTAAATTTATATATACTTTGATACCCGCTTTAAAAAAAGGTTTTAAAATTTTGAAAGCAAACAAAATAAAAATCTAAATTTCATACCTACCTTTGTGACTCTCAAGTAAAATGACAATCTATTTTATTATTTTTTGTATTATTTATGGAATGGTGGCAGCACATGGAATAATTTAGATTGACAAGGGTTCTGCCTAAGGTTACATATAGTCTGTCTATATGACACTGCACCAAGTGGAAGATCAAACACGTTCCTGACAAACCTAGCAGACAACTTTGTCTCCCCAAAAGTAGAGAAGGGAACTAGGGGATCAGCCATATTGGATTTAATTCTCACTAACGGAGATGAAATGATAGAAGGTGTTGAAGTACAGGAACCTTGGGGGGGGGGTGGAGTGATCATACAATATTGGAATTCAACATTATGGAAGCACAAACAATAGAACAAAGTCAAACTAGAGTCTTGGACTTTAAGACAGCTAATTTCAATGAACTTAGAGCTTGGAAAGGATTCCATGGATGAGAATCCTCAAGGGGAAAACAACTCAAGAAGCTTCCAACTGTTATTCTGTTAAAAGGAGTTATGTTTTTGGCAATGATACCTAAGATTATGGGTGTTATAACCAATACTTGGAAAGGTCACCGGATGAGAGGATACCTGCACTAAATGCTCACAAATAAGCTTTTGACTCTTTTGTTTAACTTTGATGCTGCTAATGTCATCTACTGTAGCTATATAGAAAAACAAAAGCCCAATCTGGTATAATTCATCCTTCAGTAATTGCCTCCCTTATAGCAGCTGGCCAACACTGCTTTCCCACAAAGGATAGCAGCTGGCCAATGGTGCTTTCCCACAAAGAAGGAAATAGAAGGAATTTTTAGCTGCTCTTTTACCTTATGCTTTTTCCTCATTTGTTTTTTGTGATTACTATTCAGCCCAGTTTGAATTTGTCATTTTAAAGAATTATCATGAAATATTTTATTTGGTGGTTATAGTTTAAGATAAGATGATAGGGTAAGCTTTACTGTCACTTTTTTCCGTGAACACAATGACACACATTAAAAATGAAATTCTGATGCTCACTCTCTCTCTCTCTCTCTCTCTATATATATATATACCCATACATGTGATATATATGCATATATACACATATATGTACACACACACACACACATACATACATATATATATCACAATGTAACATCCTACTTTGTGCCTATCCAATTCCTACTCTAGCTATTATCGTATTTAATGAGAATGTAAGGTATAGTCCAGGATCTTGGTAATTAGAAGACAAACTTTTGAAAATGCGTTTATTAAATTTCTGTATTTCTCATCTCACCTAAGTGACTGGGTAGTTTACAACATCGCAATAACTTTGCAATAACATTTCTTTACCAAAGTCAAACTAGAGTGGGTTGGTGCTATACTTCTATATTATGTCTCTTAATATTCCCATAACAAACACTGTGAACTTCCTATTCTATATTAAACATTGCTGAACTCTCATTGGCCTGCTTTTCATTAAAATGATAGCTGCCTCTTAGAGATTCCTCGTTAGGTGGCCTTTATTGCCTTAGAGCCTGCTACATATCATACCCAGCAAGGAAAAAAATCTCAAAACAAGAATAGTACAGTACTGGCTTAATATAATAAACAGTGTTTCTCAATGTGGGCAACTTTTAAGATCTGTGGACTTCAATTACCAGAATTCCTTAGTCAACTTGCATATCAAATCAATGCAATTAACCTGTTACTATCCTATTTCTTAGGGCACAATCCAAGCGTTGCGATTGCCTGGGATCAGATAGCTTAGCAAAGTAACATTAACACAACTTTGGGGAGCTATTGTTGGATCCTGGGCCCCAGATGATACCTAAAAACCTTGCATAGCCTGAGCTTTTGTTGTTTTCTGAATTTCCATTTTACACAAAGTCCCTCATATCAGTCTATTTCTGAACACATTTGATCTGCCCACCCCACCCACTACGATGGTTGGGACCCGCAGACTGTCCTAAAGGCCCCATTCTACTTTCCTTTAGAAATTCAGGGAAAAACGCCTTACTTTCTTACAAAACTTGATGAGAAGGGGTTTTAACGGAGAACAGACTGGATTTGGCTTTTTAAATATAACCAATTATTATTTCATAGCAACGATCGACGTTAGCTGTTTAGAGTCTGTTGAATCAGAGAGCAGCAATACACGTGTCTGTAAAATAACAAAGGCCAACTTTAAGATCGTTTAAACTTATATCCTGCCTAATTTCTGCTACTCCGAAGTCTCCGATAAAGCCTGCTGCTCCTTTGGGCGCACAAGCAAGCATTTGAAAAGCAACGCAGATGGAGACGGGTGGTATAAGATTCCCAGCGGGCGCGGAGCAACGTTCCCATCTACATCCACTTACTTCCTCCTCCCACTCTTTCCCGTGCAATCGGGGAAGGGGAGGAGGAAGAGAAGGAGGAGCGCTAGACGCCAGCCAATCCGGTGGGTGCGAAAGAGCCAGCGCCTCATTTGAAATCTTGCAAGAGAAGAAAGCTGGCCGAAGGCAGGGGTGGCATAGCTAAATAACAAGCGGTGCAGGTGAGTTGGAGTGAAGGGAAGAAAGGCGAGATTGGCCTTTTCCCGTCCTATTAGCTCCATTATAATTGTAGTAGTGATTAGATTGATTTGTGGTGATGGAAAAGACTCTTGGAGAGTCCCTTGGACTGCAAAGAGATCAAATCAGCCAGTCTTAAAGTAAATCAATCCTAACTGTTCTTTGGAAGGAGGACAGATACTGAAGCTGAAGCTCAAATACTTTGGCCACCTAATGAGAAGAGGGGACTCTCTGGAAAAGATCCTGATGTTGGGAAAAACAAAGCAAAAGGAGAAGAGGACAGCAGAGGATGAGATGGTTAGAAGTGTCATCAATGCAATAAACATGAATTGGGATAAACTCCTGGAGAAAGTGGAGGGGGGGGGGCTGGCGTGCTATCGTCCATGGGGCCACAAAGAGTCAGACACAATTTAGTGACTGAACAAGAAGTGATTAGCCAAATCCTTGATGATGTTTTTAATCTTTGCAGGGATGCAGAGATGTTTGCTTTTGCTTCAATACATAATGCCAGGATGGGGGTAAAGGTCTCTGTGTGTTTATCAGTCCCAGAGCCCACCCAATGCTGATTTGGGCCTAGAGATTGGTTTCTCAGCTAGTTACTATGACTAAGGGAAAACTAGAAGCTGAAGTCTCCCTGTTACTATTCTAGCACTTAATCATAACTTCCTGCTGGTTCTCACGTCCATAATAATTTTATCTGATTTATTTATGCAATGTATTGCTTGTCCCCAAGGGATTGATGCATTATATCTCCTGCTTTGCATTTCTCACCATTGACATCATAAACTTTTTTTATACACACCCTTTTACTGACCTATGGCAACCTCTTTGGTTTGGCATTTAAAGGGAGGAAACCAAAAGCAAATATCCTTTTCTGGAATCTTGAATCAATCAGGAAATAACTTAGAAAAATAGCAGATTTCCCACAAATTCTATACTGGGTGGTGGTGGGTGGATAACCTTGATCAGGTATACTCTAGTTCAGTGGTTCTCAACGTTTGTGTGACGGCGACCCCCGTCACACAAACATTATGCGCATGCGCGGCGGTGCCCCCATGCGCGGCGCCCATGCGCGGCGGCACCCCCTGAGGGGAGAAAATGGCGGATCGCCGCCTTTGGCGACCCCCGAAAAATGGTCGATCGACCCCAAATGGGGTCGCGACCCATAGGTTAAGAACCGCTGCTCTAGTTGATAAATAACTGTTGTTAATAGGAAAGAATATTTGTAGCTCAGTTGTAACATGCAGCTGAAACCCTGTTCTGGGGAGTAAACCTTTTGGGGTCTTTAGTGCTGAGTTTCGTTTTTTTATTTTTTTGCAGATGTTTCATTACCCAACTAAGCTACCTAGTTGAATAATGACATTTCTGCAAGAAAACAATCAATTATGATTATTATATTGAACTTTGGACAAACCTGGGATCATAAAGTCAGAATATTTTCAAATTAAAGAATTTAGAACTGGCACGTTTGAAAAATTGCTGCTTGTCTTAATGATATTTATCTCAGTGTTTTGCACAAATCAGTGCTGATTATTCTCCCTATAGTCAACAGGTTAAATTTTCCAAGTGGTAGCCCTTCACATACTTTAAGGTTCTGGGTTTCTTTATTTAAATATCTTTTAATAATAAAAAAAATCAGAAGTAGGATCCTAGCCTGCAGCAAAATCAATCAGAGCCTTGAGCATTAAGTTTATTTCTAAGAATCTCCATCAAGAGCCAGTTTGGTGAAGGTGCTGGGCTAGAAACCAGGAACCTGTGAGTTACAGGCTTCCCTTTGACTCGAAAGCTACTGGGTAACTTTGGGCCAGTCCCTCTTTCTTGGCCCAAGCCATCTCACATGGTTGTTCTGGGGAAAAATGGAGGAGGAAGGAATATTATTTCCTTGAGATCTCTCTCTCTCTCTCTCTCTCTCTCTCTCTCTCTCTCTCTCTCTCTCTCTCTCTCTCTCTCTCTCTCTCACACACACACACACACACACACACACACACACACACACACACACACACGATAGAGTAAAAATATTAATAAGCCCTAGAGAATATTTAGGAAAAATAAATCTTGGGTGGTTGTTGAGATGTTGAGGGAATACATTGGAGGATAGTGGATAAAGAGGATAGTGGAAAGCAATCTCAATTTCTTTCTAATTAAGGATTGACTACTGACTGATCACTCTTTAAGACAACCCTTTTGCAGGCATGTCACTGACAGGTTAAATGTCCCTATTATCCAGAAAGGTAGACAGTTCTTTGTAGGGGATTGCTCAGCATCTATCAAATAACGTTAACAACACTAGCAACAAGAAGTATTCTTTCCCCCCATGTTGTGAACTTGTGGACTAGAAATTTCAGTGGGCATTTTTTTTTCTTTTAAGGTTTTTGAAGAATCCAGCCCTGGGGAAGGATGGCATCTGTGTTCCAAACTATGGGATCAAGCATCGGCTGGCGGAGCCATCAAATCCTGTCTGACTCTGAGGAAAGTCCCATGCCAGATCGATTCAGGAAAAGATCTTCTCTGAACATAAATAGTGTACGGATGTCCCTCCGGAAGAGAATGCCTTTAAAAGAAGTCAAAATGAATTTTGATGAAAATCCAACTTGGGAGAGCCTGGAAGCTAAGGAGAAAAGCTCAAACCTCCGGATGCTTACAAGAACGGCCAAAAATGTATTTGGAACGATGTCACAGGTACAGACAGAGTGTGATTCATGAGAAACTAATGAATTAAGCAGATATGCATCTATGGTCTAGAAAGCTGATTGAACTTTGTTTTGAAATTCTCAGATTTTTTTTTTTTATTGAATTTTTTTTCAGAAATTTTACAGATAAACATCCACCCCCCCCTCCCAAACCACCCCACCCTCCCCCCCCGACTTCCCAGAAGTGAATATAGGATTATTTAACAAATTTTAAAAATAACGTTTACAATTTATAAAATAATTAATAATAATAATAAAAATCGTAATCATAATATATATAATAATAATATACATAACATAAACTTTAAAGTGAATAATATATACTAAAAAAAAAAAAAGAAAAAAAAGAGGAAAAAAGGAAAAAGAAAAGAGAGAGAGAAAGAAAAAAAGAAAAAGGTAAACGAAAAATAAAACATATATAAAAAAGTATATGAATAATAATACATAAAGCGTAAAAAAAAAAGAAGAAAGAAAGAAAAAAAAAACAATCATTACAAGTTATAGAAAAGCTAAATAATATTTTTCCATATCCAAATTATGTTGTATAAAATTTATCTATTTTTCCCATACCGCAAAAAATTTCTCTTGAGATTGCTCCTTTAAAAAAGCCGAAATCTTTGCCATTTCTGCCAAATACGAAACTTTATAAAACCACTCTTGTAAGGTAGGCAAGGATTCCTTCTTCCAATATTGTCCTATTAACAGCCTAGCGGCTGTGATCAAATTTAACATCAATATAACCTCCTTAGCATCACAATCAATAACGATACCTAATAAAAATAATTGCGGAGTAAATTTTACCCTCTTTCTAAAAATTCTTTGAATATTCCACCATATCTTAATCCAAAAAGCTTTTATATGCTTACACGTCCACCAGATATGATAATAAGTAGCATCCAAGTATCCACATCTCCAGCATTTCGGCTGTAAATTAGGGTACATAATGGACATTTTCTTTGGATCAAGGTGCCATCTATAAAACATCTTATAAAAATTCTCTCTTAAATTTTGCGCTTGTGTGAATTTAACATTTCTTATCCAAATAAGTTCCCAAGTATCCATTGAAATCGATTCACCAATATTCTGTGCCCATTTAATCATACAATCTTTAACTAATTCAGATTCTGAATCCAATTCCACTAAAACCCCATAAACTCTCTTTATATGGGTTGGCCTTTGATCTCTTACTTGTTTTAGAAGAATTTCATCTTCTCTGAGCCAGCCCATTTTACAATCCATCTTCCATCTATCCACTATTTGTCTATATTGGAACCATGAATAAATTAGATTTTCATGTGTTAATTCTTCCAAAGATTTTAACTGCCAGTCTTGGCCATCCCATCTAAGTAACTGTGCATAAGAGACCATATCCATATTAACCCCTTTCCTTATGCCTTCTATGGCATGCCGAGGTATAGCCCATAATGGTATTTTGAAATCACATTTATAATACTTCCTCCACACTCTAAGCAAAGAGATTCTTATAATATGAGACTTAAAAACCCAATCCACTTTTTTATTAAATATTAAATAGGCATGCCATCCAAAAAGTAAGTCCCAACCTTCCAAATGAAGTATTTCTATATTTGTTAAATTCACCCAATCGCTGATCAATGTTAATACTACAGCATCATAATACAATTTCATATTTGGTACCTTAAGTCCGCCTCTCTCACGGAAATCTTGCATTATTTTAAGTTTCACCCTTGGTTTTTTCCCTGCCCAAACAAATTTATTAATACCTTTTTGCCATTCATCTAAATTACGTTCACTCTTTAAAATAGGTAACATTTGAAACAGAAAAATAAACTTTGGCAGGACATTCATTTTAATAACTGCAATTCTACCCATAAGGGATAACTGTAAATTGTTCCAATTTTTTAAATCCTTCTGTACCTCCGTCCACAGCTTTTCATAATTATTTTTATACAATTTTGCATTGGAAGCAGATAATATAACCCCCAAATATTTTACCTTATCAACAATTTCAAAGTCTGTTAACTTAACTAGAACCTGTTTATCACCATTAGTCATATTTTTAGCTAATATTTTAGTCTTATTATTATTAATTTTAAAACCAGAAACACGTCCATATTGTTGGATCAATTGTAATAATTTTACCACCGAACAAGTAGGTTGAGACAAAGTAACAACCAAGTCATCTGCAAAGGCTCTTAATTTATATTCTTTTTTATTAATTTCTATTCCTTTTATTTCTTGAGACTCCCGAATTTTAATCAACAAAATTTCCAATGTTAAAACGAACAATAACGGAGATAACGGGCATCCCTGTCTTGTACCTTTTTCTATTACAAAAGCCTCTGACAAACCCCCATTTACAATAAGTTGAGCAGTCTGTTTTTGATATATATTAGATAATACTTGTAATATATTTTGTCCAAAATTCATCTCCTTAATTAAACATAACATAAACTGCCAATTCACTTGGTCAAAGGCTTTTTCAGCATCCAAAAATATCAGGCCTGCAGAGACTTGGTTATTCTTTTCTAAATACTCTAATAAGTTAATGATTTGTCTGACATTATTTTTCATATACCTTCCAGTTATAAAACCCGATTGATCCTTATGTATAAGCTGCTGCAAGATCCCCATAAGCCTGTTGGCTAAAATTTTTGCAAAAATTTTATAATCCACATTTAAAAGAGATATAGGCCTATAATTTTTAGGCAATGTAAGATCTTGATTGTCTTTTGGAATCAGTGATATAAATGCATTACGCCAAGATGGAGGGATCTCTAACCCCTGTAATAAGTTATTAAACAATTCACACAACGGTTGAGTCATCTCTTCTACTAGAGTTTTATAATAAATAGATGTCAACCCATCCGTACCCGGCGCTTTGCCCAATTTCAATTGTTTAATAGCTGTAACAATTTCTTCCTTAGTAATTAAACCATTAATCTCTTTTTCCTGATCTTCTGTTAATTTAGAAAAATTAACTTTACCTAAATAATTGTTTATATCTGTAGTTTGAATATTAGTACTCTTGTATAATTTTTGGTAGTATTCTAAAAAAGATTTCTTAATCAATTCTTTCTGATAAACCAATTTACCATTATAATTTATTTTATCTATATTCCTCTGTTTCTGTTTCTTTCTTAACTGATAAGCCAACCATCTCCCTGGTTTATTAGCGTTACAAAATATATTTTGTTTCATAAATAGCAAATTGGTTGCAGCTTGATCAGCCATCAACATGTTAAATTGTGTTTTTAACAGTTTTATAGCTCCTTTCACCTTTTCATCTAAAGGATTTGAAATTAGGAGTTTCTCTTTTAATTTAATCTCCTCTTCTAAATCTTTACGTTTCTGAATCTGTTTCTGTCTATGCAAGTTATTCATTTTTATCAAAATACCACGCATAAAAGCTTTACTTGCATCCCACACCATTGACATTGATGTTCCCTTATTCATATTTAAAGCAAAATATTCCTTTAAACATTCCTTTAGTTTATGAACATTTTTTTCTTGTTTAAATAAATTCTCATTCACCCTCCAGGATCTCCTGTCTTCTTTCTCAGCAAACAGTTCCATCCAAACTGGACTATGATCAGACAATGTCCTAGGAAAAATTTTTACATTCTTCACCCTGTTGTATAAATCTGTTGTGATAAAAAAAAAATCAATTCTTGAGAAAGATTGGTGTCTATCTGAGAAGAAGGTAAAGTCCCTTTCTTCTTGGTTACGTTCACGCCAATAGTCTCTCAATTCCCAATCTTCTTTCATGTCAAAGAAGGCTTTAGGTAGTTTAGCCTGTTTAAAAAAAGTAGAAGAGCCTTTTTTGTCCTTTTATATATCTAAGACACCATTCCAGTCTCCCATTAAAATCACAGATCTATAATCCAACAAGGTTATTTTCTGATGTAGCAACCTGTAGAATTGCTCCTGTTGCTGGTTTGGTGCATACAGCCCCACAATAAGAATTTTCTTGCCATATAAACCAAGTTCAAGCATAACATATCTTCCATGAGGATCTGATTCTAACAGGATAGCAGATAAATTCTGCTTAACATAAATTACCACACCCCCTTTTTTCCCAGGGGCGGGAGATACAAAATGAGATCCCAAACGAGGATTGTTTAAGTATTTTTGGTCTTTAGATGTAATATGAGTTTCTTGCAAGCAGATAATATCATTGTTGTGTTGCTTTAAATAATGGTAGATTTTTTTTCTCTTTTGAGGAATATTTAATCCATTAACATTCCAGGTCAGGAGCTTTGCCATCTCCCTTGGCCTTGAGCCTGGAGAAGATCCCCTCAAATTCTGCTACTGAAGAGTATGTTGCAGAGCTTTTGGGTCTTGCTCCTCCCACCGGCATTGAGACAATTTGCTGAGTAGATTCTTTAATTTCTTTTTCTTTTTTCTGTTGTTCTTTTTCTTTACGTTTATGTGCTGCACGGGTCATTCTCTGTTCTTTAACCTCTGCTTGAGACATCCATACCACCTGTCCAGCAGTCGTCGCACCTGTACCTTCAGGTTTCTGTTCCATCTCTTTATCACTCAGGACTTTGTACATCATGGGCAAAGGTGAGCCTGCACCCAGGACCGTTTTGTAAAATTCCTTAGCTTTAACAACTGTGTTAAGTCTATAACGTGTCCCCGCATGGCTCAAAACAATACCCATCGGAATCTCCCATCTAAATGGCATCAGTCTTGCTTTAAGTTCATTTGCTAGAAAAGCAAAATCTTTTCTGCTTCTTAAAATTTTAGGTGGAATTTCCTTTAAAATAATAATATCTTGGGCAGCAATCTGAAATCTTTTATTGTAAAAAATTTGCAGAATCTGATTTCTCAAAGACTTCTTAGCAAAATATATCACCACATCTCTAGACAGATTCTTCTGTTTTGCAATCCAAGAATTAACTCTATAAATTCTTTCCACTTCCCCACGTAACTCATCTTTATCTATATTCAAAATAACAGCCAAGTCATTAATCACCATTTCCATCAAGTCTTGGGTTTTATCTTCTTTCAGGCCTCTTATTCTCAAAGCATATTCCATCTGTCTATACTGGAACATGAGAATATCATCTTGTGAAGTTTCCATTTTTTTCTGCATATCTTGGAATTTATAATCCAAAAGTTCTACTGTTTCTTCAATTTCCTCCACTCTAGAATCCAGCTTCACGACCACTGAGGCCACTCCAGATAAAGCTAAAAGTATGTCATCCCTCAAAATAGTATTATTTTGTTCTAAAAGCTCCTTCATCTCTTTCTTCATTTCTTCCTTGCTTTCAGATTTATTCTGTTCCAAAAGTTGCTTCATTTCCTCCCTGAACTGTGATACAGCATTTACCATTATTTCTTTAATGTCTTGTGCTGATGTGCCAGATGGGGGAGGTGAAGGTGGAGTAGTTTTAGGTTGCTGCACTGAGAGTATTATTTTAAGTTGTTGTTGCACAGTAGAAGTAGCAGGAGAAGAAGTTACCTTAAGAGCTGTAGTAGCTGGTTGCCATTTTGAAGCCATTTTAATTTATCTTTCTTTCTTCATAAAAATACCAATAGAAAATAAAAAATCCAAAAAATTAAAAATAAGGTAAAATAGAATAAAATAGAATCAATTTAAAAACTCCCAAAAAATAATAAAAAAATAAATAAAAAGGAAAGCAGTATTAAGCAACAGTTCAGCCAGTCCGTCTTTCAAAGGAAAAAAAAACTTTCAAAACGCCATTTTACTTTCACTCTCACTTTTCCGCCCGCGAGAAAAAAAAGGAAAGCTCAAAAAATAAAAAAAAAATCAGCACATACTAAATAAACTAAGTAAACTAAAAAAAAAATAAAATAAAGCTAAACTATAAATAAAATCCTTTAAACAGTTCTGTCCGGTTTAAAATTACTCACGGTTACTTTAAATACGGAGATGGTAGCGGCGTTTCGCTTTGTT
Source organism: Crotalus tigris (assembly GCF_016545835.1). Taxonomy (NCBI): domain Eukaryota; kingdom Metazoa; phylum Chordata; class Lepidosauria; order Squamata; family Viperidae; genus Crotalus; species Crotalus tigris. The sequence goes on along the minus strand of NW_024096758.1, from coordinate 7,713,519 downwards.
TCCGAAGAAACAAAGACAGCTGAGAGGCGGAGAAGGCAATGAACTCCGAGGGAGCACTCTTTCTACCCCCCTAAAATAAAAATCCAGGGAAGGTTAAGAGGTTCTACCTCTATTCATGCGATCTCTACCCCTTCCCTTCGCCCGGGAAGAGGATTGCGAGCCGCGGGCCAGCTGATGAACGCTGTGCTCCGCGGATCTGACACCGTCTCAGGAGGACGGCTACAAAGTAGCCGCCATCTCCACCGCCTTAACCACCGAAATTCTCAGATATTAACATGTTTTTGCTCATTAAGGTATCTTTTGATGGGAAATATTTTTTTTAAACAAAACCAAAATAGAGGTACAACTGATAGGGAATTTTGAATGGAAAGGCATTATGGCTTTCTGAATTAAAAGTAGCAGCTGGTACAGATACTCTTCGTAATCCATTCCCCCAGGCCAAGGATAACCACAGCGAGCGAGTTTAAAAGATGGCATCCATAATCATGCAACTGAAGGCCTGTTCTGAGGAGTAAACCTCAGACTTACTCCCCAATGAGTGTGCTTAGAATGATTATAATTTTATTTATTTATTTATAAAACCCATACACTGCCCATTTGACCTAAGTGATTTTGATAAAATATAATTAAAAGTGATTATAATGATAATAGAAAGGGGAATGGTTTTTATGACCCGTGGATACATTTTGCACATTTTTGAAAACTTTTTCAGATTTCATCAAGCTGCTAGTTGCAATCTGGAGAATATCCCCATTATCTCCTAATGTCAGTAAAAACTGCCTTTGTGTTTCAGAAAATGCAAAGAAGCTGCCAAGCCCCCTCTCGTGCTTTGGCAGCTTCATTGGCCAAGGACCCCAGAGGCAAGAGCAGAAGTTCCACAAAACCTCCAAATCTCTCTCCCCGGACCCCTTGTCAAAACAAGAAACTGGCTTCCATCTCAACACCAACATCCAGCACAAGGATTGTATCTCCATCCAGCAAGAAGTCTGGGTCCTGTCAGCGTAAGAAAAACCTGCCTCTCCGGAGGTCCATGAGGGCTGCAGCCTTGAGAAGCCCATATGGTTCTCCAGTTTCTCTTGCTGTGAGAAGGTAAGTAGAACATTTGCTAAGCTAAGAGATAACATGAGTGAGCCACTTTCTCTTCCTGAGATGTTTTTTGATTCTCCAGGGCAGTCTAACTTGAGATTAGCATTAACTAGGTCTATCCTTGATTAAACTTTTCTGAGCTCAGACAAGGTTAGCTAGATGCTGTCACCTTGAATGATTTTTGCTAAGCTAGTTGCCTAATGATGAGAGAAAAGAAAAGAGTGTCTTCCCAATTTGCTACCAGCAAATCCCAGGTCCAGAGTCAACACATTTCTGCTACTCTGGCTTCTCAATGTAGATATTCCAAATTATGCTACTTTTGTTCCATTTAACCACAAAGGTTCATCTTGCCTGTGGAAATGCATTTTCTCCTTTGTTTATAGTCCCTTTTCCCACTCTCAGGCACTCAAGACAGCTGACAAGAACATGCAAAATAATCTATTCCAGTTTGAAATCCAGTTTTAAAATGTAAATAAATAACAGCTTTAACCTTTTTTTTAAAAAAAATAGCTGAATCCCTCCTGAAATCCAATGGCTATGCCGGTATTTTGTGATAATGTGGTCCGCCAATTAATCGTGAGGATATGTTTGGCAATATTGTTCTGTTCTGAAAAGAGGGGGAACGAACTGGAGACAGAAAAGTGCCATCCATTGGTGGGCCCAATTCACTCTTCACTTTTGCCGGTCTCTCTTTGTCATGGCAGGCAGCTGGATTGTGATTTGGAACTGGTCTCAACAGGCATTCGTCAACTGAAGCGCCTCTCTTATGCTTTCAACGACATCATTGTTCAAGAGGAGAGGTGAGTTCCAAAATGGTCTTACCATTCTCATCCCTCTGTCCATAATGGTGCCTGCAATCAGGCAATTGTTGGACTTCAGATAATTTTTTGTGTGGATAAGAGCATAGGCTAGAGTCTTTGTTGTGCCACCTCAAAACAGCAGGAAACCTTGGTGTCCATTCCCAAACACAAGGGACTCTAGGGGACAAATGATAGCTTTGGACAGGTTACCGACATCCTTGTTCTGACTTTGCAGGCATCTCTTATAATGCAGGCTTGGAAATCGGGGTGATCAAGCTTGCTGAAAAATCACACATTCCAGTTTCTTATCACCTTGAAATGGGAAAGATGAAAACTGTAGTATAAGCCTTAACATACAGGTAGTCCTCAACTTAGAACCATTTGTTTAATGACCGTTCAAAGTTACAGTGACACTGAAAAAAGTGACTTATGACCATTTTTCACATTTATGACTGTTGTGTGCCAAATTTTGATTCCATAGGACTCATAGATCCCAGATTTTGGATGCATTCTGTAAGTTAGCTTATTTTTGAAGTCTGCAGATCAATCCAAAATATGTCCTCCTTTGGTCCTATGAAACACTCATCAGCAACTGGCAAGTTCCGGACCAAATCTGCCTCTTTCATGAACTATTTGGATTCCAATTGCTGAGTCTGCAGTGTAAAAAGTGTACAGGTATTCCTCAACTTACAATCACAATTGAGACCAGAATTTTCATTGCTAAGAATGGCGGGTGTTGCACCCAATGTTATGACTTTGTTTGAATGGCTATTAAGTGAATCACTACAGTTAAGCAAATCATATGGTCATTAAGCAAATCTGGCATCTCCCATTGACTTTGCTTATTTGAAGCTGGCTGGGAAAGTTGCAAATGCAATCACATGATTCCAGGATGTGCGGATGATACCCAATTGTATATCTCCACCCCGTGTCCTTTCAGTGAAGCAGTCGACATGATGTGCCAGTGCCTGGAAGATGTGAGGGTCTGGATGGGGGTGAACAGGCTTAGACTCAACCCTGACAAGACCGAGTGGCTCTGGGTCTTGCCTCCCAAAGGTCAACCTGATGGTCCATCATTAGTCCTGGGGGGGTAAATTTACCTCCCACAGTGCAGGCACGCAACTTGGGTGTCCTCCTGGACTCACAGCTAAATTTGGAACAACATCTATTGGCTGTGGCCAGGGGGACCTTTGCCCAGGTTCGCCTGGTGCACCAGTTGCGGCCTTATTTGGACCGGGAGGCTTTACTCACGGTCACTCATGCCCTTGTCACCTCAAGACTGGATTACTGTAACGTGCTCTACATGGGGCTATCCTTGAAGAGCGTTCGGAGGCTGTAGTTGGTTCAGAACACAGCCGCGAGAGCGATTGTGGGCGCGCCAAGGTACGCCCACGTGTCACCTATCCTCCGTGAGCTGCACTGGCTTCCTGTGGGTCTCCGGACGCAATTCAAGGTGTTGGTTATCACCTTTAAAGCCCTTCATGGCATAGGACCAGGTTACTTACAGGACCGCATACTGCCGCACAGTTCCCAGAGACCGGTGAGGTCCCACAGATTGGGCCTCCTTCAGGTCCCGTCGGCCAGACAATGTCGGCCGGCGGGCCCTCGGGGAAGGGCCTTTTCTGTGGTAGCTCTGACCTGGTGGAATCAACTTCCCCCCGAGATTCGCACTACTCCCACCTTGCCGACCTTTAAGAAAGCCATTAAAACTCTCCTGTTCCGGCAGGCCTGGGGCTGATGTCCCCGGGGGGGGGGGCGGGATACGATCGGACATGCTGTATGAATATACTTATTTTACTGTTTTATCGTTATATTATTGTTTTAATTTTGTACGCCGCCCTGAATCCCTTGGGATTGGGCGGCATATAAATTTTAGAAATAAATAAATAAATGTTGTAACTCATAAATCCATGCTGGTTGTGAAGCGCCAGAATTTTGATCACTTGACCATAGAGATGTTGCAATTGTCGTAAGTGGGAGGACCGGTTATAAGTCACTATTTTCAGAGCTATTGTAACTTTAAGTCACAAATTGCAGTGCTTTTTTTCTTAAAAAAAAAAGGTGCCGGAACTCACACACGTCATACAACCCACCTTGCCTACCCTACAAGGTTCCATCCCAAAAAGGTGCCGGAACTCCATTCTGGGTGTTCTATGGGAAAAAAAGCCCTGACAAAATGAATGAATGGTTGTAAATCAGTTGTAAGTCGAGGACTACCTGTATAAGAGCAGTATTCCCAGTCTTGTGTTTTTAAGGACTGCTACTTGCTAACAGGGACCTAACTCTCATCTTGGTGGTCCCTTTGAAGTAGTTTGAATGTCATTATCATTTCAATTTATAAACCCTTTATTCCTAATGTTCTTCTCATCTACTAGTGATATGACAGTTGCTCTGATTTGTAACTGAAGATAAAAACCATCAAGGTAAAACTTGTCTCATTTTTTGTCTGATCTACTTGGAATTCATTAACACACACACAGATTGCCTGCATGGAACAACCCAGCTCTTTAACAGGTTAATATGCATGCAAAAGTTGTCTTATCTCTTGTTATCTGTGATAGTACAACTACAGTAGAAACAAAATGTGACCAGAGTCCCTTCAATTGTGTTGAAAAACAACATAGGGTCTTACTAATTTAGGGATGTTGGTTGAGTTCTTTGCCCACCACAGTATTGCCCTCCAAATTGCAAAATGTGGCAACTCTTGCTCTCTTTTCCCAGATGTTCTACTTCTAACTGTTGGCGTTTTCTAGAGTGTTGCGCAAAGAGAGGGAAATAAAAGTCTTGTCCATCTCTGATTCCTTGACTGTCTTAACTTTTCCCATATGAATAGTGGGTTTTCTTGAAATTTGGACAAGCTTCCTTGCCATTAATGATGTTTACAGGGCAGTCAGCCCCAACCTGGTACCTGCTAGATACTGTATCTGGATTTTACTTACATAATTCTCTAATAAACACAGCTAGAAATTGCTTCTTGAGCACAACAGATTGGAGAATACCTTTTTAGGTTATGATTTTGCATCATGTTAAATCATATTTAGTTTGATCTTGCTACAGGAAGATCTGTGGTGTTATTTGCAAGAATATTATTAAACTGTGGAGAAATTTTAGAATTCTTTCCTAGCGTCTTATGAAATTTCAGTGCATGTTTAAAATATGTATACCATATTTTTCTGTCTGTAAGACGTACCCTTGTATAAGATGCTCTGGCAGGCGAGTTTCTCTGCACCGATCAGCTGTTCGGCGGAGTGCCGAACAGTTGAGATGGCAAATCCGGAAGTTTGGCTGGCCGATGATCTTGCCCCCTCCCCCCTCCTGTTAGTGGCAAGCCCACAGGGGCTTGACACCTCCACCAGGCGGCATGGGAACCCGCACAGGCATGTCCTGGGCTCCGGAGGTTACCATTATTTTTCCGTGTATAAGACGCTGCACTTGTTTAAGACACATCTGATTTTTGAACAGGGTGTTTGCAGGAAAAAAAATAGCGTCTTATACACGGAAAAATACGGTACTTTGAAATACTTAATTTTGGAATTCTTAGACACCTTTTAGAGATTTTGTGGATGCCCTGATAATGTTAACACCAGGTTTGTTAACTAAGCTGTCACTGCTGGTTTTGCACAATATACAGCTAAAAGAATATCAGATGCTAGATTAACATTATGGGTATTGGAAGAATCTTCAGTTAGGTTGACTGTTATAGTGCAGCTTGAAAACTGGATTTCAGCAGTTATTTTTTTCTGACACCCCTGATTTTATCTACTAACTCCACAGTGACTTGACTAACTCAAAATGAAGAGCATGATGTCAATGGTAGTTCTATGCTACCTCTCAATGTAACACTCTTTTCTGTATGTTGTTTCTCTAAATGTTATGTCTACTCAGAATAGAATTAAAGTAAATAATATGGTTGACCTTACAATAGAGTTGTAAGAGTTTGATAGAGTTTGGTATTTGATGCTAAAAACTGCGACCAGAAATATATAACCAGTTCAGATCAGTAAATGGATCTTGGTTCATGCCATTTCTGGATTTCCTGGTAATTTGCACTGAAAAAATCTCTATGCAATTTTAATGGATTACTGAGTTAATAACTTGAGTGCACTTAGATATTTGTCCAAACACAGAATGTTGTGTGAACATTCTTCACACAATAGGCTCTCAACATTTGTTGTTATTTATTATCTCAAGCTGAACACATATTATGACTGCATAGCAGCTAAACCACTGGATGGAGGGCATAGGTAGGATGGGACCGTGTCACATAAAATGTCTAAGTTTTACCCTTTTATCATTCAGTTATTTTTATACAAAGGATGAGACATGTCTATTTCATTGTTCAACAGAATCAATTTACAGATGAGATCCAAATTTCTAGAAATATTAGAATTTGGATCATAAGAATTCTAGAACAGTGTTTTTCAAACTTGGCAAGCAACATGCTGGCAGGGGAATTCTGGAAGTTGAAGTCCACATATCTTAAAGTTGCCCTGTTCAAAAAATGCTGTTCTAGAGCATTATCCTTATAAATTTGCTTTTCTAATGCCTTTTTACAAATGCTTCCTCCAGGCCAGACATGTCAAACTCAAGGCCTGATCCAGCCAGTAATATGTTTAGATCTGGCCTGCAAGCAGATTAGTAATAGGAGGTGATTGAGTTTGTAGTGTGCACGTGTGTGTGTTAGCTGAAGCGGGGGTAGCACCAGAGAGGCCTGGGGGAGAGTCAGCTGGAACTGGGGCTGGGGCTCTGCTGAGGCCCCGGGATTGGCATGCGTGGCTCCAGCTGATCAGGGCTTCTGGTGGCCTTGGGGATGATCAGCAGCCACAAGCAATCTTCAGGCAGAGAAATCAGCTGGAACTGCAATGTTGCCGGGGCTCTGCTGAGGCCCTGGGATTGACACATGCGGCTCCAGCTGATCAGGGCTTCTGGCGGCCTTGGGGGTGGCCGGCAGCCACACACGGGAAAGAGTGAGCCAGTGACTTGTCTGCCGTGGGGTTTTTCTGAGGAAGGAGAGGCAATGTATGTCCTGTGATGCTCTCTTGAGCAACATTCCTTGGTGATAACAGTTGTTTCTTCTTGTCTGCAGAGATCAGGCAATCCTAAACTATTATGAAATCATGGCACAGAACATTCGGACGATGCAATTGCAGTCTGGAAGCCTGGCTCACTGTTTTCGGAGGCAGGCAAGGAGAGTGCGGTGGACCTGCAGCAGCTGGGCTGAAAATCACTTCAGATAGTATTAATCTGGAAACATTTGAAGGATGGTCTTTTGTATGTGTTTTAATAAGCTTTTAAAATCCATATTGAATCCACTCCAAATAAGCTTGTATTGTAAACTGCTACCTTATAAGAGACCTCAAGGGTCCTTCTTATAGACTATGTATTCAAGTTTCTGCACTGAAATTAACTCTATTTATAACCTTAAGCCAAACTGAGGTTGCATTCTGGACTTTTTTTTCATTGTTACAGAGTCTTAACAACTTTACTCTTTAATCCATACCTTCTTTCAGCATCTTATTCTCATTATGCTGGGTTTAATGAGTTGTTGGAACTGTGTACTCTGAAAGAAAGAAAAAGTACAAAATGTAGTATGGAATTCAACTTTCTCAGAATATTTGATTTAACTAAAATAAAACACTAACATTCAGTTTCTTATGGCCAAAAAGATGTCTAGAAGATTATTGTAATATCTTTGGGCACTGGATATGTTGTTCAGAAGCCTCCAGATTCAAGATCAACTCCACACAGGTAGTCCTCGACTTATGACTACAATTGAGCCCAAAATTTCCATTGCTAAGCAAGTCAGTTGTTAAATCTGTTTTGTCTCATTTTATGACCTTTCTTGCTACATTTATTGAGTGATTCACTGCATTATTGTTAGTAACATGGTTTCCCCATTGAACTTTGCTTGTCAGAGGTTGCAAAAGGTGATCAAATGACCCCAGGACACTGCAACCATCGTAAATACATGCCAGTTGCCAGGCATCCGAATTTTGGTCACATGACCATAGGAGGTGCTTCAATCATCATGTGAAAAATGGTCAGGAGTCACTTTTTTCAGTGTCAATAAACAAATGGTTGAGAACTACACAATATCTGTGGGCAGCAGATTTTAAGAAGCCATCAGCGGAAAAGATACAAATTAGGGTTGACTAGTTTAGGAGGAACATCAAGATACTAAGCCAAGAATAGAGAATCATATGATGGCCCTTTTTAATACCTGGAAGGAAGTTACAAAGAAGGAAGTTTATTTTGTTCCCAATGGTAGCTGAGGAAAATCCCTCTCCTGAAGTTATTCTTTGCAAATAGACATAAATCCTTGGCAGCAATAAGTTGTAATTCTTCCATATGACAAGTATTTTTTTAAAAAAGGAAGATTAAAAACCAATACAAAGTATAAAAACAGAAATCAAAGAAAGGTAAAAGTTGAAGGAAAGTTAAAAAAGAAAAAGTTACAAAGACGGGGCTTCCAGTGTGTTTTACAGCATTTATAAGTTCAGTTATAAATTTATCTATGCTTATAATGCAACTTTTTCTATGTTTTCTGTCTAATCATCAAAACTAGAAATCACAAGTTCCTTTTTTGCCTCACAAAAAGTTTATAAGAGGTTTCAAATCAGCAACAAATGTTAGTCAATTTGGCCATCTTAGCAAGTTCCATCTTTACTAACAATTCCTCTATTGTGCATATTGCCAAATCTTTCTATAATCTCACTGTAGTTATCATATACAAAAACAAAGTTCCATAACTTCTTTCCAACTATTTATACACCAATCCCAACAGTAAAACACTGGTTTTTAATTGTATATTTAAAATGTTCTGAATCAGTGCATAGGTAGTTCTCAACTTACGATTAAAATTGGGACGAGAATTTCTGTTACTAAGCAAAGCAGTTGTTAAGTGAGTTGAGTTTGATTTTATGATTTTTGCCACGGTTGTTAAGCGATTCACTGCAGTTTAGTAAATTGTGTGGTCGTTAAGCAAATCTGTCTTCTTCCCCTGTTGACTTTGCTTGTCAGAAGCCAGCGGGGAAGTTCACAAATGGCAATCACATCATCAGGGATGCTGCAACCATTGTAAATATATGCTAGTTGCCAAGCACCCAAATGCTGGTCACGGGACTGCAGGGATGCTGTGATGGTCTATTAAGTGTAAGAACCACTTCTTCTTCTTTTTTGCTTTTTTCAGTGGTGTTGTAACTTTGAATGGTCCCTTAACAAGTGGTTGTAGGTCAGGAATTACCTGTATATTTCTGAATCCAGAATTTTCTAGCTTTTTTACACATTCACCAGACATATCCACCAAATTCTGGTAAAATGACTTCTGTCAAGGACCGGGGCATAAGAGTTCAATCAATCAGAATAGAGCTGGAAGGGACTTTGGAGGTCTTCTAGTTCAAACCCCCCCCCCTCTACTCAAGCAGGAAACTCTATACCAGGGTAGGCAACCTTGGTTCTTTTATGATTTGTGGACTTCAACTCCCAGAATTCCTGAGCCAGCCATGCTGAGGAGAAAGGGAGAGTTTCCAAGCTGAGCCATGCTGGCTCAGGAATTATGGGAGTTGAAGTCCACGAGTCATAAAAGAGCCAAGATTGCCTACCCTTGCCCTACACCAGTGGTTCTCAACCTGTGGGTCGGGACCCCATTTGGGGTCGAACGACCATTTCACGGGGGTCGCCAAACAATACAGTCTACCATTTTTTCCCCCTTTTCCTTAGCTGTGCTACTCCCTTTTATTCTATTGGCTTTTGAAAGCCAATAGAATAGACTCTCTTGAATAGAGTCTAATTCTATTGGCTTTCAAAAGCCAATAGGAATTGTCCAGGCTGTCTCTGCCCTGCTGAGCCTGCCAAAAGTCCCATTCTGCAAACAATGCTGCACCAGTTGAGTAGTCCTCAACTTACGACCGGTTGAGTAGTCCTCGACTTACGACCGGTTGGGGGGTACGTGAGCAAAAGAATGAAAGGGAAGAAGATTTTACCAAGCTAGAAAAATAGCCAGGATGCTTCCTTATACCTTATTTCTCATTAAGGAGGAATGATACGTTCCTATGACAGGTTCACACACTATTCAGTCATGGGTGCCAGCAGATATTTTGTGGTGCATGTTCTGCCTCTTTGGGACATCTGAAATCTCAACCTATAGCAGAGGTCCCCAACATTTTGGGCACCAGGGACCAGTTACATGGAGAGAGGTTTTTCCGCAGACCGAAGGGGGCGTGGTTTTGTGTGCTGCCTGCATCCTGCGGATGGGACTTTGCTTGTTTGGACTGTTTGCTGGCATGCCGTGGCCTGGTACAGACCAGGGGTTGGGGACCCCTGATCTATAGTATATTTAAAAGGCATGGAATTTGAATTGTGATGGTGTGATGTTGCATTTGTGGCTCTGTTGTCCTCAACCTCTCTCCCCTATGGAAATCACTGCTTTGAATATTTTTGATAGGAGCTTTCAATCATTTAATCAGGATAGCTGATCTTATCATTAATTAGTACAAATGTGAGCTAGTGAATTACTATGTGCATACTTTCAAGTTTTAAAATTATTTTGTTCTCAGTATGTAACTGCACTGGAAATAAAAAATCAACTTTTCTTTTGAAAATGATTAAGAGCTTATGAAGTTGTACCCTCCAAATGAGTAGGGATTACAGCTTCCAGAAGTCTTAAAATATGGCAATATCTAAAATCAGAGGAAGTAAAAATAAATATGAGCTGCCTTTCCCAGCATTGAACTGTGCTATGAAATTATGTGCAGGGTTTGAAATTTTGTAGTGTGGTCATATTGGGGAAGATCAAGTGACTTATCATTTTTCTTGCCTAAACAGGCCTGTTTATAGCCATGTGCCTATGAGCTTGCCTCCATCTTGTCCCAACATGTAACTGAGGCCAGCTTCACTTGTCCTTCTACCAATAAAAAAGTATCATTTTTCTCCTTACACCAACAACATTAATGAGCTGTCAGCTATAACAAAGCAAGGCTATGAGGTATACTTGAAAGGAGACCGGGAAGCCTGTAATTGTGGAGTTTGTCTGGCAAGAGTAAAGAATGCTTATTCACAGGGAATATGCACATGTAAAGCTTGTAACAATTCTTGATGGTTAGAAAGCTGATAAAGTAACAAAGAGTTAGGCATCTTGCAGCCCTCAGCTAAAAGTTAGAAATAGAGATGGCTTGGAGCAAATAGAACGTTCATTACATCAGGGGTCTCCAACCTTGGCAACTTTAAGACTTGTGGACTTCAACTTCCAGAATTCTGAGAGTTGAAATCCACAAGTCTTAAAAGTTGCCAAGGTTGGTGAGCCCTGTATTAGATAACACCTGAAGCACTTGTTAGCCAAGGCTTGGGAATGGATGGTTAGAGACCAATAGAATAATTGTTAGATTATTACTAAAATGTTTATTAGATGATATTTCTTATATGTCCCGCCTTATCCTGTCTTCTGCTTTTGTGGAAATGAATAAGCTTTTCTTAATTCTGTGGTTCAAGGTACCTAGGCATTTTGGCCAGGATCCTTTTCTTGGAGCGCTTCACTAAAAGAACACAAAAACCTGCACCTCGTGTCTGGTGTTCTTTATCGGCCTCAGCACCAGGCTCAGACCCAAACTGGGGACAACAACATTAGAACACCATCACCATGTATGAAATCAGTTAGGTTTGGTCACCCTGGAGGAAAGTTAGTGAGCACTGCAGAGAAGCAGAGGCAAAAGAAACAGTAATGGGGTTCTGAAAGTAGGAATAGCATTGTTCGTACCACAGGGAGTGTCTGTTGCTAAGCAACAGTTGTTAAGTGAGCGGCACCCCATTTGATGGCCTTTTTTGCTATAGTTGTTAAGTGAATCATGTGGTTAAGTGAATGTAACCTCCTCCATTGACTTTGCTTGTTGGAAACTGGCTAGGAAGATTGCAAATGATGATTACATGACGCCGAGACAGAGCAACTGTCCTAAATATATGCTAATTATGAAGTGACCAAAATCTGATCATGTGATCACGGGGAAGTTGCAAGGGTAGAGTGAGAACTGGTCATTCGTCACTTTTCCAGAGCCGTTGTAACTTTGAATGGTCACTAAATGAATGGCTGTAAGTTGAGGACCACTTGTAAACATACAGTACATTTTCTTATACAGGTAGTCCTTGACTTCTAACCATTCCTTTACTGACCATTGAAAGTTACGATGGTACTGGAAAAAGTGGTTTACAACCAGACCAATACTTGCCTTTACCAGGATCACAAGGTCCCCACAGTTATGTGATCAGAGGTCAAGTGGTTTGCAACCAGGATGCACTTGCTTTTTTAAAAAACAAATGCTTGCTAGAATTACCATGAAAGGAGTAGATTATTAATCAGAAATTTGTAATGAGTCTAAAGGCTGATAGAAGAAGCCACCTGAACATCATAAATTCAGACAAGTGAATTACATACAAATAAGAAAAGCACAAGTTGCTAGCTAACTGAAACCGCAAGTAGAGGAAACACAAAAACTGAGGATAAAGTTTAGAGTTTAAGGTAGCAAAGGTATAACTGCAAACAAATATAGAGATAATTATAAGAATTGAGCTTTGTTGATAGAAAATTATTTATTTTATTTTTATTTTTAAAATTTATAAGCCGCCCCACTCCCGAAGGACTCTGGGCGGCTAACAATAAAAAACACATAAAACATAACAAAACAACAGTACAAAGACAATCATCCAGGGGTTAGGTTTTATAAACCCCAGGCCTGCTGGAAAAACCAGGTCTTAAGTAGCTTACGGAAGACCAACAGAGTGGGAGCGGTCCTAATCTCCGGGGGGAGCTGATTCCAAAGCGTGGGCGCCATCACAGAGAAGGCCCTCCTCTGAGGCCCCCCAAATGGCACTGCTTGGCCGACGGGGCCTGAAGGAGGCCCAGCCTGTGGGATCTAACCAGACGTAGGGAACTATGAGGTAGTAGGCGGTCTCGCAAATAGCCTGGCCCTGAGCCATATAGGGCTTTAAAGGTAATGACCAACACCTTGAATTGGACCCGGAGACCAATAGGCAACCAGTGCAGCTCACGGAGGATAGGTGTAACATGGGTATATCGAGGAGCACCCACTATCACTCGCGCGGCTGCATTCTGGACCAACTGTAGTCTCCGAATACTTTTCAAGGGTAGCCCCATGTAGAGCGCGTTGCAGTAGTCCAAATGTGAGGTGACAAGGGCGTGAGTGACTGTAAGGAGAGCCTCCCGGTCCAGGTAGGGTCGCAACTGTTGCAACAGGCGAACTTGTGCAAAGGTCCTCCCAGCCACAGCCGTCAATTGATGTTCCAAATTCAACTGTGGATCAAGGAGGACACCCAAGTTGCGAACCCACTCCGAAGGGGGTATATTTTCCCCCGCAAGAGTCAACACTGGACAGTCGACATGATCCTTGGGAGGCAACATCCAAAGCCACTCGGTCTTGTCAGGATTGAGCCTGAGTCTGTTAACCCCCATCCAGACCCTCATGGCTTCAAGGCAACGGCCCATCACATCGGCCGCTTCACTGAGAGAGCTCGGGGAGGAGATATATAACTGGGTATCATCAGCATACTGATGAAACCTCACCCCGTGTTGTCTGATGATCTCACCCAGCGACTTCATATAAATGTTAAATAGGAGGGGAGAGAGGACCGACCCCTGTGGCACGCTGCATTCAAGGGGCCTCAGGGTTGACCTCTGCCCTCCCACCAATACCGATTGCGACCGGCCAGAGAGGTAGGAGGAGAACCACCGTAAAATGGTGCCTCCCACTCCCACCCCTTCGAGTCGTCGCAAAAGGATACCATGATCGATGGTATCGAAAGCCGCTGAGAGGTCAAGTAGCACCAAGACAGAGGAATAACCTCTGTCTCGAGCCCGCCAGAGATCATCCATCAGCGTGACCAAAGCGGTTTCTGTGCTGAAGCCGGGCCTGAAGCCAGATTGAAAAGGGTCTAGATAATCCGCTTCATTCAGAGACCGTCGGAGCTGGAGCGCCAATTAGATGGTGATAGATAGGATGTGCACAAAGGAGCTTCCTGGAACATGGGGGGAGGGGGACAGTGGTTTTAGGCGGTCCGGGTTAGTTTATTGGATGATTAGGGAAGGGGTTTTGAGTGTGATAGGGGAGGGGGGAATATGCGTTGGGGGTAGGATATAAAAATGTGTCAAACAGCTCTTTAAGGTGTGGCTGGACTCCTACGTGTATTTCAGCTCACCAAGCCTTTGCAAATGCTTCTTTTTAAATAAAACTTTGTTGCTGGAATTCCAAATGAATTTGTTTGTTTTGGGATCTTGAGCCACATTCCAAACAATCATAATATAAAATACAAATGAAAATAAATAGGAAAATGGGAGAGGAAAAAAGAGGGGAAGGAGAAGTGTAGTATAATGGGGTAAAACAAGCATTGACTTTCAACTTTTTTCAGCACAGTAAAGTACAAAATAAAATTGCAGCCATGACTTTTTGCTTTACCAACTTATCAAGTACTGGCCATTTCTGTAACAACAAACTAAGTTAACAAAACTCAAAATCAAGGTTTCATTTTTTTTTCTGTCTCAAGCAATATGTCTGGAAGCAGTTTCCAAGTAGAAACAAAACTGGATATATTCTTTTCCATATATTTTTTTACAAATATTCCTCACTATTGCATATATTCTTTTCTCTAATTAAAACAGTCAGTTTTGCCATCTCCCCTAGTTCCATCAGTTTTTTCATCCATTCTTTTATTGTGGAGATTGATGTAGCAAGCAGCATGTATTTACGATGATTGTAGCATCCCAGGGTGAAGTGATTGCCATTTGTGAATTTCCCAGGGGGCTTTTGACAATTAGAGTCTTTGCTTAACAACTGCTTGATTTGCTTAATGACCCTGGCAAAATCAGGCATGACTCTCTTTATGACTGCATCACTTAACAATGGAAGTTCCTGCCCCAATTGTGGTCATAAATTGAGGACTACCTATAGAAATAAAATATTCAGATGTGTTTTTGGAAAACTCTAATGTAGCATCTTTGCAAATGGCATTTCTTACTTTGGCAGCTTGTGTCTGTTAGTTTCTGATTGCTTTTAGCATTAATGCATGTTGCTGTGCCTTCTTACCACTTTCTTTTGTAAACGTTTACAAGAATAGCTTCTAAGAATGTTTCTGGTGTAAATGTCAGTGTAAATCATATATCAAAAACTTCTATGTTGCCTTTCAAGGAGCATGTGTGATATATTGCCATGCCAGTGCCTTTCTTTTTGGCAAATATTGTGTTTTCTTGTATGTTATAACACAGTTCTTTCTACTGAGGTCTCCTATTAATATATCCGCATATTTATAAAAACTATGTAAAATAGTGGCTCTTATTTTTGGTCTATTCAAATGCAAGTCACTGGTGAATCATTGTACTTACCAGCTTTGGAGTAATAAAATGAAAATTTGGATCCCCTCCATTTGTTTTGTGTTTCTTGATGAATTATTTTTCAGCAAAATCGGAATTGGAAAATTGAAAATCGGATAAATCTGGAAAATAATTCTATCTATTAAAGTCACTTCTGACATCTGTTGTAACCTCATGAGTCAATCAAGTATTCCTGTAACTGAACTGGTCCCATCCTTTCGTATTTTATGAGGTAACAGTGTGTAGTAGCACCTTGACACACAAAAAAGTTAATGGTTTTCCAAGTAAGCCTGAGAAAGACTTCACTCAATAACTCTGCACAGCTATTATTAGTCAACATATGCTGGCCGGGGAATTCTGGGGATTGAAGTCCACGCATCTTAAAGTTGCTCACTTTCAGAACCCTGGTGCTGAGCTGGAGGACTAATGTCTGACAGAATGCATTAAATATTCAGGTTAATAAACCAAACAGGCTGGTTATAGCTTAATGTGATAGGTTTTCTTATAACAAGGAAAGACTATGGTATATAAGGGCTTTTACACTGAATAACCAGTTAGAGAACTCTGTCTTGAACTAGTCTAAAGTGTTTGGCAAAGCCAACAACGTAGAACTGTTCCTAAGTATACCCTTACCTAAATTTTACATACAACACAAAATCTGTAGAATATGGTTGGGCAATTTTTACATGACCATTGTGACCCCATTAAGATTACTATTCCCAAAACTGAAAATAGGAACAATATCAACCTCTGTGTTCTACTCTTATGTTTGTTTAACCAGATCAGTGAAAGATGTAGTGTCTGTAAAAAGTTATATCTCCAAATATATTTTATTTTTTACATTGTTTTCATTTTCCCTTAAAATATTAACAGAATCTACAATGGTCTGAGAATCAATGTCTCCACTAGATAATTGAAAGTCAAGTTGAAACTAAGTTAATCAACTAAAATTAGCAAATGTCCTCCCTCAAATAAGTTGCCTAGGCTTAATCTACATATCAAAGGATAAGGTCTGCAAACACAAACACAGTTAATTAAATTAGGTCTCCCAGAGGAACTGCATGTTCATTAGAATAAAGATACCTACACACACAACACACACACACCTCAAGTGTCATCCTAAAATCAGCATGTAGACACTTCACTTCAGACAAGCTTCCCCTATAAAAATTTGTTGCTGTACCCCATTTCTCTGCAGCTGCCCCTAAAGCAGTGTTTCTCAACCTTGACAATTTTAAGGCTTGTGGACTTCAACTCCCAGAATTCCACAGCCAGCATTGCTGGCTGTGGAATTCTGGGAGTTGAAGTCCACATGCCTTAAAATTGTCAAGGTTGAGAAACACTGCCCTAAAGGCAAACTATATTGCTTTTAGGAATAAATATTTCTTCTTTCCTCACAGCTGTCTGGATCTCATTTTTATTTATTCTAGCACAGGCCCGGTTCGAGTTGAAGCCCCAAATTATTCTTCTGACATGGCTTTACTTGCACAATATACAAAGCTTGATTAGTTTCAACCATAGCTATGGGCATTTAGTACAAGCCACAATAGCACTACATGCATCCTTATTTATTTATTTATTTATTTATTTATTTATTTATAAAATTTATAAGCCGCCCCACTCCCGAAGGACTCTGGGCGGCTAACAATAAAAAACACATAAAACATAACAAACAAACAGTACAAAGACAGTCATCCAGGGGTCAGGTTTTATAAACCCCACATATTATTATGTGACCCTTATCCCTCTGCAGAAACCCACAACCTCACCTAGTTTTGATTTTGTTGTCATAGTGTGGTATTGTGTAAACTCAGAAAATAAGTTCTTAATCATATTGTCTCAACACAACCTGCCAGCCAGCTTCCAGGGAAGAAATAGCAAACTGAAGACAATGCTGTTAAAAGAAAATAGCCATCTTGCTCAAACCATGGTTGGTGCCTTTGAAAGGGCATTAAGTTAAGGTGACCAACCGTCCTCCTTTAGGGAGGACAGTCCTCCTTTTGTGAGTTCTGTCCTCCCTCGAAAAGTGTCCTCCTACATGTCCTCCTTTTCGATATTTGAAGAGTAATCTGCAGGGCTTTTTTTTTCTCATAGAACTCTCAGAACGGCGTTCCGGCACCTTTTTTTGATGGTTTTTTTTCAACTTTTGCATGAGCTGTGCTACTCCCCCTATTGGCTTTCAAAAGCCAATAGGAATTGCTGATGAGCATGCTAAAACACCCGGCTGGCAAACTTTGCACATGTAAGTTGTCTGCAGCGAAGGCGAATTGGCAGGAACTTTGCATCCCTCCCTGCTACCCAACTACACCATCTCCTAGTTAGTCCCAAAGACACCTGGAGGAGACTGGAGCGGCGACGCCATGGTAGCTTTCTCTTGATCTTTGGCCCTGCTAGGGCAATAATGGCTGTGGGTGCAAGAGGCAGGGGCGGCAGGGCTGCTGCTGGCGGGGGTGTGAGGGGTGGCGGTGGTCAGCTGTCCCGTGCTGTGGTAGCTGCGGGGCCTGCTCTACATGGGGCTGCACAGGGTCGGTGGTGGTGCTGGCAGGGCGGCTGCAGGCGGAGTGTGTCGATGGTGGGCTGCCCCCCTGGGGCCGGAGCCGGCGCAGCTGGTGCTTTGGGAGCCGCGGGGCCCGCTCTACATGGCAGGGCAGCAGTGCTGGCGGGGCGGCTGCGGGCGGGGGCGCAGCATGTAAGCATAATTACAATATAAAATGTAATTGTTACAAATGTTTTTATTACGCATTTATCATATTATAGTGTCTTCTATATTATTGTTGCAATGAATAAAATGTTTCTTTTATTTACGATATTTTTTTCTTCAATTTATTTGTGTCCTCCTTTTCATTGTAAAAAAGTTGGTCACCTTAATTAAGTTTACATACATCCTTTTCTAATCACTTTTGAATATTGCTTGTTAACTGCTTTTCAGCTATTAGGAATCTTTAGACTAACATGTTTTACAGCATCAGACAATTTTTCTTCAATCCTTGATGAAAGAAGTTTTCAGTACAAGTTTAAGAGCCCCCCCCGGAACAAATACAAAAGGGTAATTAAAACTTAAACTTTATAAAGTTACAAACAAACTAAGATAAATTTGAAATAGGATTGTGGAATTAATTATAAGAATCCTCCCTGTGGGCAAATGCTCTCATTTTGAATGCTCTTTAAAAAAATGGTAGGATGAGACTTTGAAGGATGGACATTAGAGGGAACCAGGAGGAACTAAAGATACAATTAAAGGAGAAAAACACTCAAATTTGACTTGTTAATTCAGTATGGAGCAAACTATTTTAACATTGGACATACTGAAGAATATTTTTGAAAAATGGATCCAGAAGCTAATTTTAAGAGTATCTGCCTCTCTAGACATATTATATTTAGAAGAAGTTATGGAAGAGGAACAAGTTATATCTGAGTAGAACTGAGAGTGATCTGAGAGTGGATTTAAAAATGACAGTCTGTGAGAATGATATGGAAAAAGATGCTACACTGGATAGTCCGATGAAACCAACTAATATCTTAATTTTTAAAAGGGATAAAGAAAAACAAGAATAATTTTCCTATATTGGATTAACAAAAGAAGTTTGTTGAAGCTGGGAAGAATTTTGTGAGAAAGGACAAAAAAAAAATGAAAAAAAAATCAAGACATTACTTGAAGGGAGTAATATTAGTAAGTAAAATTTTTAAATTTAGAATCCATTGAGGGCGAAACTGTGAAATTTTGTCAAACCATCTATACAGAGTAATAAATGAAAACAATTTGAAATCCAAAGTTGTTGCACTAACAGCTGATAATACAAACACAAATTTTGATGGGTGAAGACGCAAAGGGGTGAATAATGTGTATGTAAAATTACAAGATTTACTCCAAAAGAAAATACTAGAAATAGGTTGTAATGCACATATTTTGTCAAATGCAATCAACACGGTGTCATGTGCCATGCCAATTGATGTAGAAGTAATAATAACTACAATTTAATAATAATAATAATAATAATAATAATAATAATAATAATAATAATAATAATAATAATAGTAAAGTTGGAAGGGACCTTGGAGGTCATCTAGTCCAACCCCCTGCTCGGGCAGGAAACCCTACACCATTTCGGACAAATGGCTGTCCAGTCTCTTCTTAAAAACTTCCAGTGTTGGAGCATTTACTGCTTCTGGAGGCAAGCTGTTCCACTGATTAATTGTTCTCACTGTCAGGAAGTTTCTCCTTAGTTCTAGGTTGCTTCTCTCCTTGATTAGTTTCCACCCGTTGCTTCTTGTCCTGCCTTCAGGTGCTTTGGAAAATAGCTTAATTCCCTCTTCTTTATGGCAGCCCCTGAGATATTGGAATACTGCTATCATGTCCCCCCTTGTCCTTCTCTTCGTTAAACTAGACATACCCAATTCTCGCAACCGTTCCTTATATGTTTTAGCCTCCAGTCCCCTAATCATCTTTGTTGCTCTTCTCTGTACTCTTTCTAGAGTCTCAACATCTTTTTTACATCGTGGTGACCAAAACTGGATGCAGTATTCCAAGTGTGGCCTTACCAAGGCATTGAAGAGTGGTATTAATACTTCGCGTGATCTTGATTCTATCCCTCTGTTAATTTATTTGTATTTTAGTCATTTTACCATTCGTGTGGCTACTTTAAAACAATTTTGTGAAGAAGCGAATTTTCAATACAAAAAACTTTTAGGATATTCAAAAGTTACATGGCTTGCTCTAATACCTGCTATAGAGCATCTTCTACAATTATTTGAGCCTCTCCGTTCATATTTTTTAAGTTTAGAAAAATATCCTAAAATCCTGGAATCGTTTTTCAATAATGAAATATCTAAGATATTAATGTGTTTTGTACATAATCAAGCATCTATTTTTCACAAAACGATTCAAAAGATTGAAGGTGAACACGTTTCAGCTACAGAAGTTAGTCTTATTTTGAATGACTTTATCCTTCAATATAAAACTCGAATTTGAAGAAAATTGAAGAAAAATTTCTTCCTTTAGTTATAAAAAGAAAATCGTCAGACTTAGACGAATCAAATCCGGGCATAATGGAAAAGTTTATCAAACATGTTTTCAATATATCGAAGAATGGTCTGAAACAAACATCATAGGAAATAACAGTTTTCAATGGTATTTTTTGACTTCATCGCAAGTATATTGGACAGATATTGAATCTTGTGTTGAGTTTTTATCTAAAAAAATGCCAGACATTAAAATAGACAACGATTGTCTCTTTGAAGAAATTAGAAGACTGAATGTATTTTTAAATTCTGAAAAATTAATACAATGGGAAAATAAACACGTTGAAATTGATAAAAGATGGGTGGAAATATTCAGCCATTTCAAAAATGAACATATTCCATGTGAAAATTTATTTATTCTTGTTCAATTTATGTTGTGCTGCCCTGGAATTAATGCAGCAGTTGAAAGGGTTTTTTCAATTGCTAATGATTTTTGGAAAAGTGAGAAATCGAGATTGAATGTTGATACTCTAGCTGCAGCACTTGTCGTAAAATTCAATATGAAGGATATTTCTTGTTCAGATATTTCCAATATATTGTTAGAAGATGATACATTGACAAAAAATATTCATTCAATGGAAAAGTACTCATTTAAATAATAATTAATAGGCATGCAAGCATAATTACAATATAAAATGTTATTGTTAGAAATGTTTTTTATTATGCATTTATCATATTATAGTGTATTCTGTATTATTGTTGCAATGAATAAAATGTCTCTTTTATTTACGATTTTTTTTCTTCAATTTATTTGTGCCCTTTTCATTGTAAAAAAGTTGGTCACCTTACATGTAGGAGGACACTTTTCGAGGGAGAACAGAACTTACAAAAGGAGTACTGTCCTCCCTAAAGGAGGACAGTTGGTCACCTTAAAGAATCTAATGGTAAAAAGTAAAGTAAATGAAGCTTACTTTACTTGGATTCTGGCCTGGGACTTCTGACTGATTTGCATATTTGGCCAGGAGATTTCTGCAAGATTGCTTTTTGTATTACTCCACCCTAAAATTGCACTTGTGTTTCCATTGGGGAAACTCAGCAAATATAGGTATAAGCTTCCTTTTCAGCAGTGTTGGCAATTCTAATGTCAAATGTTAACCTGGATCCCTTCCTTTGATTCACAATAGAATTCAGCAACTGAGCAAAGAATGTGATTGAGCAAAAAATATATATAGCAATTTTGGCATTAAAAAACTGGAACTATTTAGAATTCAGGAGAGCTTGTTGCTAGAGGGATGGAGCAGGAATGGGTAAAGACATCATCTGCGGGCTACACTTACTTTACTTTTTACTGTTAGAATAATGCTTAGAAATTAAAGGGAAGCAGACATGGCAGAAAGAAAAATATTAGCGTGTAATACAGAAGCCCCACAGGCACTATTGAATGATTCAGTTGTTGGACTTTGCATGGGGAAATCCAGCTTCAAGTTCCCATTCAACCAGGAAGCACACTTGGTAATTTAAGGCTAGTCTGCTTTGGCTCGACCAACTCAAGTTTCTTTTTGTAGGAACAGCTTGCAAAGATCTCTGACACGTGAGGGGGCCTTGGTGCTTTCTAAGCTCAGTTGTTTTCTTGCAGAAGTTTCACTACCCAAACAGGTAACATCATCAGTGATAGTAAGGAATCATCACATAATCAAAGGTTCCCCTATAATGCTGAATACCACCCTGCTATTCCCCCCAAGGCAACTAATAGCTCATTAGATGAAGCATCTACTGTAAGCAAGTAGAAGCAGTGCTGGGCTTTTATCTGCCTTTGCATACAACAGGGGTTCCCGACTGGGGGTGCGAGACGATATTCCAGGGGGTGCGAAAACATGGGTTTAGAAATTTCAAAATTATAGTGTATATGCATAATTCATTGCCGTTTTCTAGCCATGATAATTGGAGAGAAGGATTCCGTCCGCTTTGGTACTGTATTATTATTAGGGTCCTTTCAGTCAATCTTATGTACCTATTTATTTCGAACATTTATATAGCCACCAGTGTTAAAATAAGAGAGCCTTTGGTCTCATTTACTATTAAGGGAAGTAGTATTTTGTTTTTATGGTAACTTCTAACATGGTTGGCATCACTGTGGAACTATTTCAAAGTTCCTTCAGTCCTTTTTGATTCCCTAGAGCAGGGGTTCCCAACCAGGGGTGCTTGCATCCTCTGAGGGTGCGAGACAATATTCCAGGGGGTTGCAAAACTTGGGTTTTCAAAATTATAGTGTATATGCATAATTCATTGCCGTTGTTTTGAACTTTTGTAAGGGGTGCGAGAATGTATCAGAAGCATTCTAGGGGTGTGGGGTATAGAAAAGGTTGGCAGCCGCTGCATTAGAGGAAAGAGTTCCTGCAGATTTTACTCCACTAGTCATTGCCAACTATAGGGGGCAGTGTTCATCTCTGTTTTGAGGCCATTGAGCTTGATGTTTCCATGGCCATAAGGCCAGCATGATGTCACGGAGTTCTGTTACCTTCCCACAAAAGTGGTACCTATTTATCTACTTGCATTTGCATGCTTCCAAAGTGCGAGAATGGGAGCTCACCCCATCTCATGGCACTCAGGTCTCGAACCTGGGCTGTCAGCTTTCCAACTGACGAACCCAGCATCTTTGCCCCTGAGCCACCATGCCACCTCTTCTGTTTCAACATTCCTTCAGTCCTTTTTGATTCCCCAGAAATTGCCACTCTTGCTTTCCTGAGAAGTTAGTCTGAAACGCCTCCCATACTCACAAACATTAATCTGCAGAGAATGATGTGGGTTATAGTGCAAAATCATTGGCAGACATGGTATTCGTTAATGATATCAGATCTTTTCTTGTCTAACGTGAATCAATATCTTTCCGTTTCAAGAACAAGGAAGTGGACTTTCTATGTTTCATCTTGAAATAGCCCAAATCAAACAAAGTTTTTTTTAAAAAGTCCCATCTTATTTGTTCATGTCCACACCTATTGATCCAAGGAGTATAAAAGCTTACATCATCTAGCAAAACAGGGTGGAGAATCATCTGAAGAAGAACAGAGCAGGTGAGAGTTGCCCACTTTAGCACTTGTGATTGATGGGAAGGTGATGGATTTATCAATGAGGAACTGATCTCCCTTTCTCTTTCCAGTTGATTGTTGATCTGCTTCTCAACACTATTTTAAGTTCTTTATGGGCTTAGGAAACTGAAAAATGATATTTGAACAGAACAGAATAACAGAGTTGGAAGATCTTAGGGGTCTTCTAATCTAATCTCTTGCTCAGTGAGGAAGACCCTATTCCTTTCAGACAAATGGCTGTCCAATCTCTTTTGAAAACCTCCAGTGATTGAACAACCACAACTTCTAAAGGCAAGCTCTTCTACTGATTAATTGTTCTCTCAGGAAATTTCTCTTTATTTCTAGGTTGGATTTCTCCTTGATGTGTTTCCATCCATTGCTTCAGGTGCTTTGGAGAATAGGTTGACCTCTTCTTTTTTGTGGCAAAGCCTTAGATATTGGAAGACTACTTTCATGTCACTCCTTGTGCTTTTGGTTCATTTAATCCAAAATGATCAGTGTTAACACTGCAACAACCCCCCTCCAACTCTTTTGTTCTGTTAATTTATTTAATTTACTATGTTGGCTCTTCCATCTAGTCCAGAACAATCTAATTATGCAAAGTAATAAGCTTTGTATTGGGATTTGTTTTTGTTATGCATTGGAAGAATTCTGAAATCCAGTGGCATGATGGTGCAGGGCAAACCTGTGTCCTCTACAATGCAACTGTAATGGTGCCCATAAAAACTTTTTCTGATGACCTTCTGACTTTTCCCAGCTCTACCTGATAGAGACAGGACTTTATATTCAAATTTCTAATATTTCCATACTTCCCGCTCTGATTGATAATGCCTCTCAAATCTTTCAGGAAGAAAAAATCCCTTTCCCTGGCTCTCATCTTAACCTTGCTTCTCACGGATCCAAGATAAGGAATCTGATGTCTTTCATTTTCAAATGAAGCAAATCCTTCCATTTTTAGCAGCACTGTCCCATAACCTGGATGCCCTCCAGATACGCAAGGAATATCAAATTGCAAACATCTCAATCAGTTGGAAGTTCTTGGAACTGGTTTACACATCTGGAAGACCTTAGTCTGAGAAGTCTGCAGAGTCAGACCAGTGATTCCTTTAAGTCAGGGGTATCAAACTTGCAACATCACGTGATGTCTTGCGACGTATCACGACTTTTTTCCATTGCCGGCAATGGGGGTGGGCGTGGTTTTGCCATGATGCATCTGGCCCATGGGCCAGCAGTTTGACACCCCTGCTTTAAATGATGCTCAAAGGTCAAAGATAGATATCTTAATCCTATTATCTGGGAAATGTTGAACAGCAATTGTTAGAAACTGAATCTGGTACTTAAAAAATATTCCTTTGCTATGGAGATTATGCCTTATTATGTAAAAAGTAGACTTGGAGGACCTAACAGTCAGGAATACTTCTTGATTATATTTTGCATCTTGGGATAGGTTTATGGTACTCACATCTCAATGGCAAATATTCAATTTCTCTCATGGTATGAAATGTTGAAATTATGTCCAAGAAAATCAGGAAGCAGAATTAGAACAGAATTAGATGCTCCAACACTGGAGATTTTTAAGAAGAAACTGGACAACCATTTGTCTGAAATGATATAGGATTTCCTGCTTGAGCAGGGGTTTGGACTAGAAGATCTCCAAAGTACCTTCCAACTCTGTTATTCTGTTAGAAATTAATCTTGGAATCTACTTTGATATAAACTTGACACACCAACAACTGTGAGCTAAATTATAAGCTCCCAAATTCACTGTAACTCTTTTGCTTTAAGAAGTTCTAAAAGCTTTGCTTTGCATTCTATAAGGTTTATCTCAGGTGCTAATAAATTCATTTTAAAAAATGAGGGCTTAGGAACACTAAGTAGTTTGGAACAAAATTAGAAAGTCACAGATAAAGAACTTGCTGAATCTGTATTTACTTTTAGCAATCCGCTTTTGTAGGTTTCTAAAAGATATTTCCTTAAATTGATCAATTTGTACCTTCTCTCTTTTCTTTCTTTTTCAGAGATGGGGAGAACAGTTGGTTTGCTCAGTCTTTTGATAACATTTAACCTCTTGATGGTATCTGAATCTAACCTGGAAGGTAAAATGATAAATCTTGTTTTGCTTCCTGAAACTTTTTTACAAGCATAATTCTTCCTGGGGGGGGGGAGAGAGGGAGAAATGCAGCTTTTAACAGCCTCTTGGGGTATTTATAAACAAGACAGAAATGGAGATCAAGGTCTATAAGCCTTGATTAACCTTGGCTATTAATCTTGGTGGCCAAATGTTGGGAGATGAGAGAGCTTGCTTGTGCAATTGGTTAGCCAATGTGAGAACAGACTGCTGGACTAGATGGGCTGCACATGTAATGTGGACAACCCTGATTTAGGGCAGAATGTCATTAAATAGTTGAGTCAGTCTTCATTCCCTACTTCTGGCTAGAGAATCCTGATAGTCATTGTTGATAACAATCAATTTTTGCTACATCTTATTTATTTATTTATTAAGAAAATTTATTTGGCCTGTCAAATCACAGTGACTTGAGGGGGGGGCGTTATAAAAGATATCACAAAACATATTCAGTGTTGCTTGCTTGCTATTCAGCTTCAATATTTTTAAATATAAGATTTTAGATTTAAGATATAAGTAGCAGGACAGTATTTGCCTTCAGGCTTAACAATGTAAATAATATTATAGGCAAGAAATAAAGATGGATAGGGAAGCAGATGCCCACTCTGCTTTCTTAAAGTGGTTATAGCTATCTAGGATGATGTAGGTAGCCATCCTTTTCATCTCTCCTGCTCCTGGTTAATAATAATAAAAAAAGCCAGAATCTTGTTTTTCTTCTAACATTATTTTATTATTCCAAAGATTATGATGATGAGCTGGATTCCTCTGAAGAGCTGACTGGTAGTGAGTTTTTCAGCAGCATCAATGAAGCCAAACAGAAGGTGGATCAGGCATTTAAATTATCCCGGGAAAGGTGAGATTCTTTTATGTAAAACTTTAGGCAACTTCCTTTGTTATGTTTCATCACAGACTCTAAGCCACAATTTTTCATGATGAACGTTTAGAAATATGCCCAGGAAACAGATAGCAAATAATAGCAATAACACACACACACACACACACACACACACAGAAGCTTGTGTGGCCTGAAGCTTCTAGAAGCTTAGAAGGCAAGTTTAGGGGGCCCTTCTCAAAAATGCCACCAAATTATAAACTTTATATTGAGGCAGGTAGAAAATTATTAAATTTTCTTTTTCTTTGTTTCTATTTGAATTTATATGGCTGCCCATCTCAGTATTGTGATTCTCAAGCCCACACCTGTTTATATCCTCATTCATTCATTAATTTGGTCTGCTGTATCAAGAAGCCTTTTCAAAACACTAACTAGATAATCCATTATCTCTGAAGGAGTTTGGGTGTCCAGCAACTTACAATCAATCATTCAAGAATCTGAGCATATACTTCTTAGATATGATATTGTAGAACAGTGGTTCTCAACCTGTGGGTCGGGACCCCATTTGGGGTCGAATGACCATTTCACGGGGGTCGCCAAACCACGCTGTCCGCCATTTTTCCCCCTTTTCCCTAGCTGTCCTACTCCCTCTTATTAATGGCCACACCCACTTGGGGGTCACCACAACATGGGGAACTGTATTATGGGGTCACGGTATTAGAAAGGTTGAGAACCACTGTTGTAGAAGGACCCCCTACCCCAAGAGTTAAGTCTAGTGAAACATCCAGATGTTTGAGCAATGCAATAGTAAAGATAGGAGAGAAGAAAAATGCACAGATTTATTGTGGCAGGGAAAAATAAGGATTCAGGCTGCATACTTTATATTAATCAATACATGTTGACTAAACAGGGTACTCTAATGAAGTAGTAAAATGGTAGAAAATAGAAAGAAAGGAAATAACATGAAAGAATAAGAATACCTCCAGTCTAATTCTCTGCTTCCCTGCTGCTATTTTAAAAACAGCATTGTGTAAACACAACTATATTTCTTATGGCATTTTCCATTGTGGTTGCTTATCATCAACTCTACTTCTTTTTCCAGAATCAAAGAAAGTTTGAACAAGGCTGATCTCAACCCTTCAGATTTTTTGAAATATTTAAAAGCACCTGTGGCAGGAACCAGGACTGCAATCCGAGCTGCAAGTTATATGGAAACTGCTTTGGATATCTTAGAGAAGAAAATACAAAATAAGTATCTGAG
This sequence comes from Crotalus tigris, assembly GCF_016545835.1. NCBI lineage: Eukaryota > Metazoa > Chordata > Lepidosauria > Squamata > Viperidae > Crotalus > Crotalus tigris. The sequence continues at coordinate 7,686,001 of NW_024096758.1, read as the reverse complement.
ACCATTCAATATTACAGGTAGGATGAAAAACCAGAGATGCCTAATGAGGGTCCATGAAAACAAGGCCTTATCACAGTGCTTTGAAAGAATGTTCTTTCAATAATAATAACAAAAAAGTCTGGATAGTGGACGTGGCAGTGCCTGGAGACAGCAGAATAGAAGAGAAAGAACTGGAGAAGATAACAAAATACAAAGACCTACAAATAGAAATAGAAAGACTGTGGCAAAAGCAAGCAAGGGTAGTACCAATAGTGATAGGCTCCTTGGGTGCAATCCCAAAACAACTGGAGCACCACTTGAACACCATTGGCATTGACAAATTCGCTATTAGTCAATTGCAAAAGGCGGCCTTATTAGGAACTGCTTCCATCCTGCGACGATATCTGTAATACCATCAAACATCCACATCTGCCTATCCCAGGTCCTGGGTAAGGACTCGATAGGTAGACAAAATGCCAAATCCAGTCTGAACATCTGGCTGACTGTGCGATGATCCATAATAATAATAATAATAATAATAATAATAATAATAATAATAATAATAATAATAATAATAATAATAATAATGTTGGAAGGGACCTTGGAGGTCATTGAGTCCAACCCCCTGCTCAGGCAGGAAACCCTATACCATTTCAGACAAATGGCTGTCCAGTCTCTTCTTAAAAACTTCCAGTGTTGGAGCATTACGCTTCTGGAGGCAGGTTGTTCCACTGATTAATTGTTCTAACTGTCAGGAAGTTTCTCCTTAGTTCTAGGTTGCTTCTCTCCTTGATTAGTTTCCATCCGTTGCTTCTTGTCCTGCCTTCAGGCACTTTGGAAAATAGCTTGACTCCCTTTTCTTTGTGGCAGCCCCTGAGATATTGGAATACTGCTATCATGTCCCCCCTCGTCCTTCTCTTCATTAAACTAGACATACCCAATTCCAGCAACCGTTCCTTATATGCTTTAGCCTCGAGTCCCTTAATCATCTTTGTTGGTCTTCTCTGTACTCTTTCTAGAGTCTCAACATCTTTTTTACATCGTGGTGATCAAAACCACGATGGAGCACTTCAGAATTTTTTCTCAGATAGGTAATGCAACAGGGTGAGAAGTGGACAAGAAACAGAAAACCCCACATGTTAGGTCATGAATACTACAGCTTAGACTTCAGAAAAATTCTTATTTCCAGAATTAAAGTGGTTGAACACTGTCTAATTTAAAATTTTAAAGTACAGGTAGACCTCAACTTACAACCATTCATTTAGCAAGTAATTAGCAAGTATTCAAAGCCACTGGAAAAAATGATTTACAATCCCACACTAATGACTATCACAGCAACTCCATGATCATGTGATCAGCATGTATTTACAATAGTTCCAGCATCTCAGGATCATGTGATCGTCATTTGTGATCTTCCCAGCCAACTTCCAACAGGCAAAGTCAATGAGGTAAGCTGGATTCGCTTAAAAACTACACGATTCACTTAACAACTGCAGTGATGCACAACTGTGCAAAAAAGGTGAAAAAATCAGATATGACTCACTCAACAACCAACTGCTTTAGCAAGGGAAATTCTAGTCCCAACTGTAATCATAAGTCAAGGACTACCTAAATTGATAACTAGCAATTAAATTAACATTAATTAAATTAATATTACATTAAATCCTTGATTTCCAATTATTTTTTCCCTATTTAGACGTATTAAGCAGAGACCAAAAAGAGACACTCTTCAAAACAACTGGTTGCAATTATGTGACGTGGCCAATCCATTGTCCACTGAACAGTCCTTACCGGACCATCACTGGCCAATGCAACAACAGGTATGCAACTCCTGCTGAAACTCTGCTTAAAGCAGGTCTCTTTAGGATATGGTGATTTGTGGAACCAGAATTGATAGAGCTGAAATGTTTAGGCTTACTTTCTGTGCAAAGCATTAGAGAAGTTGAAGAAACAAAACTGATGTTTGGAGCCCTTTAAGGCAGGGGTCCCCAACCTGCAGTCCATGGACCAGTACCGGGCCGCGGCATGCCAGCAACCGGTTCGCACAAACAAGCAAAGCCCCATCCACAAGATGCAGGCAGCACACAAAACCACATACTCTCTGGTCCATGGAAAAACCTCTCTCTGCAGAACCAGTCCCTGGTGCCCAAAAGGTTGGGGACCTCTGTTTTAAGGCATCTCTTCTGCAGCTTAAAAGCTCTCTAAAATGGGGGAAAGCTGATTGGGAGGATTTTGAGGGGTGCAATGAAAATCCTAAGCACCTACAAGGTGCAAAATATTTATTTTGCCCCTTCTTTACCTCTAGATGGGTTAGCCACCTAGATGGAAATATTGTCTGACTGGCTGTAAGGCATCTCTGTATGCTGAGCTATTTATTTGAAAAATAAACAGGTTCTATGAGAAAAAAGAATTTTAATTTCCTCTTTTAAAAATACCAGGCGCTACTAGGGCATCAGGGTTAATGGCAATCAGTACCAGAAGTTTTGTATAAAATTGTTTATTTCTGGCAGGAACTTTTTTAGGTTTTAAAGTTCATTTCATTTCATGGTGAATTTTAAGGGAGAGTTTTAAAACAAGCTTTCAAAATGCATAATCAGTTACACAAGTAGTCTTCGACTTACAACAGTTCATTTAGTGATTGTTCAAAGTTACAAAAGCATTGAAAAAAGTGACTTAAGATTATTCTTTACACTTAACGACCGTTGCAGCATCTCTATAGTGAGATGATCAGAATTCAGATGCTTGGCAACTGACTCATATTTATGATGGTTGCAGTGTCCTGGGATCGTGTGAACACCTTTTGTGACCTTCTGACAAGCAAAGTCAATGTGGAAACCAGATTCACTTAACAACTGTGTTACCAACTTAACAACTGCAGTGATTCACTAAATAATTGAACAAGTGCACCACCTTTCTGTGGCAAGAAAGGATATAAAATGGGGAAAAATTCACTTAACTGCCTTACTGAACAATAGAACAGATATTTACACAGAGGTTTCATTTTGTTCAACATTCAGAGAAGAACAAAAGCTGCCTGTTAGCTTAACTTCAACCTTCAGGAAGGCAAAGGAAATATATATATATATATATATATATATATATATATATATATATATATATATATATATATATATATGTTTTCTGAGGTTTTCGCGGGTGTTTGTATGTAGGTCTTTGGTTGTTCGGGTGTTCTCCCGCGTAAAATTGGAAGTGTCTTGGCGACGTTTCGACGAAGTCCCATTCGTCATCTTCAGGCTGGTGTTTTCAGCTTCGAGCTTCGAGCAGCAATTGCTGCTCGAAGCACGAAGCTGAAAACACCAGCCTGAAGATGACGAATGGGACTTCGTCGAAACGTCGCCAAGACACTTCCAATTTTACGCGGGAGAAAACCCGAACAACCAAAGACATATATATATATATATATATATATATATATATATATATATATATATATATATATATATTTGTAAATTTGTATTAAGTAAACATTTTAAAACAGATTGAACACAGTGTGACTTTTCTGGCTGTTATTTTGCCATACATACCATACCATATACCATATATCTTCCTAGTCATTGATTTTTTTATACCATTTACATATTGCATTTTATACTATTTACATATTTATATATTTACATACATATTTACATCTATTTATAACATAATTTCCATTTCCATTCTTATTTCATATTCTTTCTGATCTCTATCTTACGCTCACTTTGAGGTTGGAAATCTACACTTTCTCTCTTCTAGACGAGTTTTCTCTGTTCTGACTTTTTCTCCTCAAGTCTAACCAATACTGCATCTTATCCCAAACTCCCTAATACTCTGTTTCATCCTTATCTTTAATTTCTAAGGATAATCGATCCATCTCTGCACATATCAAATTTTTTTTAATTAATTCACTCTCCACCGGGGAATTTCCGTTTTTCCAGTTCTGGGCATGCAAAGGAAATAATTTTTGTATAGAGATTGTTCCAGCATATTTTATTCGGTGATGAAGACATCCCTAAAAGACCTCCATGCATTACATTATTTTCCCATTCTAGGGAACACCCACATTTTGGAGTAGCCAATCATGCCTACGCACGCTGGCTTCCAGCAGAATATGAAGATGGCATATCCCTTCCAAGAGGACTGATTGGAGGGCAACTTTATAATGGATATCCTCTACCTCTGGTAAGTGATAGAAAGTCATCTACCTGTTTGGGTCAAGCTTATAGTTGGAGAACTATCAGAGGACCATAGTGAAATCATTGTGGGCTCTAGTGTACGATGAGATGACCCTTGTAAAACAATATCTATACAGTCTAAAGTAGCCAGTAGCTACCGGCCCATTTCATCATCCCACCCCTCTCCAAATCACCTGACTTTACCACCAATCACATGGTTAATGAAGTGGGTTAGATCATACCGCCAGTTGCCATAGTGTATTGTTTACCTTAGAACAGAATTTCTCAATCTTGGCTTCAAGTTGTATGAACTTCAACTCCCAGAATTCCCTAGGCTAGCATGCTGGCTGGGGAATTCTGGGTGTTGAAGTCCACACATCTTTAAGTTGCCAAGGTTGAAACACAGTGCCTTAGAGCAGGGCTTTTCAACTGGTGGTATGGGTACTACTGGTGATACTCTGGCACCTGGCAGATGGTGTACGACCATCCTAGATAAGTGTAGCAAGGAAAAGAATGAGCTGAAGCAGCAGCAGTGCCACACAAGCCTGAGAGAGAGTCAGTTGGAGCTGCAGGGCTTTCAGAGCTTGGTGGAAGTCCCAGGATTGGTGTGTGTGACTACATGCTGATCAGCGCTTCTGTAGGGCTACAGGGTGAGGCAGACGCCTCAGGATCAGCGTGCACAGCTGCACGCTGATTAGCGCACCCGGAAGAGAAAAGGAGGAGGGGGGAGAGAGGAATAGAATAGAACAGAACAGAACAAAACAGAACAGAATAGAATAGAATAGAAGTGGAAGGGACCTTGGAGATCTTCTAGTCTAGCCCCCTGCTCAAGCAGGAAAACTTATACCATCTCAGACAGGTGATTGTCTAGTCTCTTCTTAAAAACCTCCAGTAATGGAGCGCCCACAATTTCTGGAGGCAAGCTATTCCACTGGTTGATTGTCCTCATTGTCAGGAAGTTTCTCCTTAATTCTCTCTTTGATCAATTTCCAACCATTGTTTCTCGTCCTTCCCTCTGGTGCTCTGGTGAACAGCCCCTTAGATACTGGAATACTGCTATAATGTCTCACCTATTTCCTCCTTTCTTTAGACTAGCCAAACCCAAGTCCCACAGCCGTTCTTCATATGTTTTAGTCTTCAGGCCTTTGATCATCTTAGTTGCTCCTCTCTGAATTTTTTCCAAACTCTCAACATCTTTTTTGTAGTGTGGTGACTAAAATTGGCTGCAGTATTCCAGGCATGGTCTTACTAGGGTTTTATAAAGCGGTACTAAAACTTTGCATGATCTTGATTCTATGCCTCTGTTTATACAACCCAGGATTGTATTAGCTTTTTTGGCTGCTGCTACACACTGCTGGCTCATAGTTAAGTGATCATCCACTAGGACTCCAAGGTCCCTCTCGCAGTTATTGTTTTTAAGCCAGGTTTTGCCCAATCTGTACTTGTACCTTTGATTTTTTCTGCCTAAATGGGGTATTGGCTACTCCTGTCAATTTGGTGTCATCTGCAAATTTGATGAGTTCCCCTTCAATTCCCTCATCTAAGTCATTTATGAAAATGTTGAAGAGTACTGGGCCTAAGAAAGAACCTTGTGGTACCCCACTGCTTACTTCTCTCCATGTAGATGTGGTCCCGTTGAGGACTATTTGTTGAGTACGGTTTGTTAGCCAGCTACAGATCCATCTGGTGGTGATGTCTATTCTACCTTTTTCTAGCTTACCAAGGAGTAGGTTGTAGTATACTTTATCAAATGCCTTACTGAAATCTAAGTATATTATGTCCACAGCATTTCGCTGATCTACTAGTTTAGTCACTTTATCAAAGAATGAAATAAGATTGGTTTGGCATGATCTGTTTTTAACAAACCCATGCTGGCTACTGGCTATGACTTTGTTTGCTTCTAGTTGTTCGCAGATCTGTTTTTTTATTATCTTTTCTAGGATCTTTCCAGGTATTGATGTTAAATTGATTGGTCTGTAATTTCCTGGGTCCGGTTTTTTTCCTTTCTTGAAGATGGGAACCACATCAGCCCTTTTCCAATCCTCAGGTACTTCCCTGATGCTCCAGGATTTATGACAGATGTGGTGCAATAGTTCTGAGATAACATCTGCCAGTTCTTTCAGAACTATGGGATGTAATCTGTTGGGTCCCAGTGATTTATATTTGTCAAGGTCGGATAGGTGTTCTCTTACCATTTTCTTGCTTATTTTAATTTTTGTTTCTACTATGTCTTTTGCAGTGGTTTTTTTTTTTTGGTATGTTGAGCTATAGTTTCTTTTTGTGTGAAGACTGATGCAAAGTATGAGTTAAGCAGCTCTGCTTTCTCCCTGTTGCCTGTTATTTCCTTGCCATCTTCTCTCTTTAGTGGGTCTACAGTTTCCTTGACTTTTTTCTTGTTGTTAATATGTTGGAAGATACTTTTTTATTGTACTTGATTTCTGTTGCAAGTCTTTTTTCATTCTGAGCCTTTGCTTTCCTTCATCTTTGCATATGCTGGCTGTCTGCTAATAATTATGTGCCCTTCTTTCCATTTTTTGTATTTGTCTTTCAGTTTGTCAGAGAGATCTTTGTGCAGCCATGCTGGTTTCTTCTTGAGTTTCTTGTTTTTCTTTCTCAATGATATTGTGCTGCTCTGGGCTTTTATGATCACATTTTTTAGAATTTCCCATGCTTCTTGGGTTGTTTTCCCCTTTAGGATTTTCATCCATGGGATCTTTCCTAGGTTCTCTCAGAGTGTGTTAAAGTCAGCTCTTTTGAAGTTTAAGACACTGGTTGGATTGTTTCTATTGCTAGTGTTTGCATTATATTAAATTCCAGTATCATGTGGTCACTTTCACCCAAGGTTCTGGCAATTTCAATTCCCTCTATCAGTTTTTCTCTATTTGTAAGTATTAAGTCCAGTATAGTTTACATCTAGTTCCCTCCTCCACCTTTTGGGTGACAAAGTTGTCAGCTAGCTTGGTTAGGAATCTGTTTGATCTCCCGCTCACTGCAGAGTTTGTTTCCTTGTTGATATCGGGATAGTTGAAGTCTCCTATTACTACTGTGGTATGCTTCCTACATACATTTGTTAACTGCTTGGCAAGAATTCATCTATTTCTTCTGATTGGTTGGTTAGCCTGTAATATACACCTATGGCAATGTCACTTTTTTCCTCTTTTATATTGACCCATATACATTCTGGAGAGATTTTATCTTTGATCATGTGCATTTCTGTAGATATGTAGTGTTCTCTTACATATAGTGCAAATCCCCCTCCTCTTTTTGTAGACGTGTTTCTTTTGAACAATTTGTATCCATCCATTCGATTCATGGGTTTCGTCCCACCAGGTTTTTGTTATGCCAACTATGTCATATCCTCTCTCATGTACTATTGCTTCTAGTTCGCCCCGTTTGTTCCCCAAGCTTTGAGCATTTGTATATGGGCATTTAAGACTTTTATGCCTGTCCGTGGATATGTTTCCTGTATCTCCTGATTGTTGTTTGAGTTTTTCTTTTTTCCTCATCACTGCCTACCTCATTGTTTAATTTGTTTTCTTGGGATTTGTGATTGGTTTTGGGGTCTAGAGATTCTAGAGAATATAAAAGGAAGAGATTTTGATGGGAAAGGGAGAGAAAAAAGACGATGGGGAGAGACAGATGGAGCAGTGCGCAGCCTTGGGAAGAAGAGTCAGCAGGACCTGCACTAAAGAGAAAAGGAGGAGGAGGGAAGATAGGAGAGGATATAAAAGGAGGACGTTTTGGTGGGAAAGGATGAGGAAAAAAATACAACAGGGAAACAGAAGAGGACAGAGAGAGACGGAGAAGAGGAGAGGCTTTTTTGAGACAAGCAGAGGGAGAGAAGGGGATAGAACTGTTAAAAGATTAATGTCAGAGAAACAGGCACAAGTTTCACATTAAAAGTATGTTAAGTGGGTGTACAGATAGTCTTCAGCTTACAACCACAATTGAGCCCAAAATTTAAGTTGCTAAGTGAGAAATTTACTAAATGAGTTTTGCCCCATTTTATGACTTTTCTTGCCACATTTGTTAAGTGAATCACTGCAGTTGTTAAATTAGTAAAACGGTTGTTAAGTGAATCTGGTTTTCCCATAGACGTTGCTGGTCAGAAGGTTGCAAAAGGGGATCAAATGTCCCTGGAAAACAGTAACGGTCATAAGTATGAACCAGTTGCCAAGCATCCAACTGTAAATCACATGACCTTGGGGATATTGTAATGGTCATAAATGTGGAAAATGGTCATAAGCCACTTTTTTCAATGCCGTTGTAAGTTCGAACAGCCACTAAGTGAACTGTTGTAAGTTGAGGACTACCTGTACTTTATCACTTTTTTCCTTTTTTTGGGGGGGGGGTCATCACGTTTTTGACACCTTGCTAGGCGACTGGTGATACTTGAATATTGCCATATCCTAAAAGTGGTATAATCTGTGAAAAGGTTGAAGAGCACTGCCTTAGAGGATGGATTGGGGAGAACTGTATGAGGACACAACAACAACAAAAAGAGGTTATTATTCCAGCTGGTAGGGCCAGGAGGATGGCCTTCTCTGCTGTTGCTCCTGCCCTCTAGAACATCTTGCCCATCGATGTGAGGTTGGCCCCAACCTTCCTATTCTTTCATAAGACCTGGCTCTACCAGTTAGCTTGGGACTCCAGTGGGGGAACAGTGCAATGGATATTTGATTGAGTAATAACAGTTCCCCCCTCCCCCCTCCACTCTGCTCCCCCCCCATGTGTCTTTGGTTTCAATGTCTGATTTTAACTTTTTATGTTTTAACTTATATGTAACTGTAAGCTGCCCAGAGTCACCCTATGGGAAGATGGGTGGCCAATTAACTTTATAAATACATAAAAATAAATAAATAATAGTTTTAATTTAATTTTGTAGGACCTGGACTCCAAGGAAGGATCACTTAGGAAACAGAATGATTTCAATCCAGGCAGATTAGAATTGCTTATCTAATCCTCTCTGGGTGTTTCCTTGCAGGTACGGCAAGTGTCTAATGAGATCATCACAACTTCCAATGAAAATGTGACGCCTGATGTCCAGCGCTCTCTTGCATTCATGCACTTTGGGCAATGGGTTGACCATGACTTGGACTTAGCTCCTGAAAGTCCAACCAACATAGATAATAGGAATGTCCACTGTGATTCTTGTTGCAATTATGCACCTCCTTTCTTTCCAATTAAGGTAATAGAAACTCTGCTCTGAGAAAAAATGGTATAGCATTGTATATCCACAGTTCAATTTTAGCTTCAAGAGATCCTCCTTCTGAGGAGGCTTTCTCCCTGATTTTGATAAGGTAGTAGATGAACGTGAAAATAAATAGTCTCTCTTTAAAATAATTTAAGATAGTATCTTTAAAATACAATAGTGTCTCTTTAAAACAGTTATGCGACCTCTGGGCATAATAAAGACTTTTTATAGCACTCAGTCTTATATACTGCTTCATAGTGCTTCACAACACTCTCTAAGCCAAGGGGCCCAAACCTCGGGCCACAGCCCACTACCAGACTGTGGCTTGTTCAAAACCGGGCCGTGTGAGAAATGGTCATGAAGCTCCACTTGTGAGAGTGACAGGCCCTTGTGCATGCATGTGAAGCCCCACTTGCATAAGTGGAGCTTCATGCATGAGCGCAAGCACCCTTCACTTGTGCGCAAAGCTCCATTCGCACAAGTGGAGGATTCATGTGCACACACACTGCTTGTACAAATGGAACTGTGTGCATGTGCGTGCACCTACCACTCACACACTACCACCACCACACGCCGGGCTGGGCCACCAAGCTGGAAAGATTAGGGACCTCTGTTCTAAATGGCTTACAGAATCAGCATATTGCCCCCAACAGTCTGGGTCATCCTTTTACTGACCTCAGAAGGATGGAAAGTGAAGTCAACCTGGAGCTGATTAGGATTGAACTGCTGGCAGTGGGCAGAGTTAGCCTGCAATACTGCATTCAAATTACTCCCCACCATGACTCTTTTATATTTTTATAGTGATTATTTTTATATTTTTTGTTTTCATTGATTGTTGTACATACCCCAGAGTGATGTGTGGCCATATAAATGTGATAGATGATAGATAGATGATAGATAGATGACAGATAGATAAATTTAACATTTAGGGAGCTAGTTTGGCTCCTTTATAAAGTCAAGGGAAATGTGTGATGATGACAATTTCTTTAGTGTACTTTTTGCTATGTATTTCTGATGAAACTGGGCTTATACAACACACTTCCCTTTTTTTAGCGAATCAGCCTATTCAGGCAGTTTATTGTCTATAAGTGAATCAAATAAGTTGGTTGACAAACTATGCTGAAAAACTAAATTTGCAGAATGTGAAATCCAAACTGTTTCATGACCTGCTGGTATCTTATTAGACTTGAAATCTTATGAGATTTAAAAACAATTTAAAAACCATTTTTAAAAAAATATTTATTAAAACATTAACTAAAAAAATCAAAGTATTTAAAGTCATGTTTATTTTTAAGTGCCAGAACATGAAATACAAAGTAAACATAGAAAACTGACAGCAGAAAAAAACCTAGTGGTCCATCAAGTCTGTCTTTTGAGTTTATTGGTTTTTTTTTTGTTTTCTTTTTACTTAATTAATTAATTTTTATTTTATTAATAGTTCAAGTATAATGCTTTAAGTTGGTAAAGTAAAGGCCATTATTACAGTGGTGAGATTCAAATATGTGAACAACCGGTTCTCTGTGTGGATGCCACTTCTGGAAGTCCATTCTGGGCCTGGGCAACAAAAATTAGCTACCGGTTCTGTCGAAGTGGTATGAATCCCACCACTGCATTCTTGTATTCTGTACTTTACTGTGCTAAAAAATTTTGGAAGTAAATGCTTTTTCTCCTTTTCCCCTGTACCTCCACCTTTACTCCTCCTGTCTCTCTCGTTCACATTTTCCTATTACCTTTATTTTTATTTGCATTTAATATTATGATCAGTTAAATACTTTTTTAAAAGTATTTAAAAGCATGATGCTGATTAGACTGGGATCAGAAACATGTGGAAGTTTTGACTTATTGATCTTTTTATACAGATCCCCCCTGGAGATCCACGGATTACGACTCCAGGCATCTGCCTGCCGTTCATTAGGACAGCTGCAGTGTGCAACCCCAAAACATTTGTCCGTGAGCAGCTCAATTCAATCACCTCGTTCATGGATGCCAGTATGGTGTACGGGAGTGAAGAGCCTCTAGCAAAGAGTTTGCGGAACCAAAGCAACCCACTTGGTCTCATGGCAATCAACCAGAACTTCACTGATGCCGGTCTGGCCCTTTTGCCTTTTGAGATCAACTCCTATAGCCTCTGTCTGCATACAAATAAAACTGCTAAAATCCCATGTTTTAAAGCAGGTATTTGTTTAATTAATGCATTACATTTATAAGAGCACCCAACATCAAAGTGACTCTGTGATGGGTTCAGTAATAAAAACATGATTAACAAGTACGAATAATAACGTAGGCATTTGGAGAGAGAAGAACCATTCACTCTAAAAAGTAAAATTTATTTATTTATTTATGAGACTTATATACCGCTTTAAGTGCAAGCACTCTCTAAGCGGTGTACACCAGTAAGTAATGTATATATATATTTACATTGCCCCCAACAATCTGGGTCCTCATTTTACCTACCCCGGAAGGATGGAAGGCTGAGTCAACCTTGAGCCGGTGAGATTTGAACCGCCGACCTGCTGAACACAGTCAGCTAAAGTGGCCTGCAGTACTGCACTCTAACTGCTGCGTGTTGTGCATTCAGTTCTGGGGCATTACATGCAAGTTATATGTGAATGGTAACAATGGCAGGATGAAACATGCAAAATAGATAACACTGGATAGTGACTCCTAATATTCTGCTTTGGTAAAGATCCATAGCCCAGCATGGCCGAGATGTGTTTTTTGGATGCAGAAGTTCAGATTTAGGGACATGACTGTGCTGGACACCCTCTTACTATCTGAAATAGGTAACACTGGGATGATATAGGAAGACGCAGAGAGGAATTAGAGTTTGGTAGTATAAGAGTCTGTCTGGCAGTCAGAAGAACTCCAGGTTACATCTCTAACATCTTCAGGAAGAACAAAAAAAGGCTCTCTTGAAATTCTAGAAAGCCACTGCTGGAGAGGTGCATGTAAAAAAGGAATGTGATTTCAGTTGCATAGTTATAGATGCCATATACACCCACCCCATGAACATCCTGGGACCAATGCCTCCTTTCACAACCAACATTCAACATGTTCCTGCCAAATTCCCTTACTATGGTAGGGATACCAGATTCAAGCTGCAAGAATCCACATAACCTCTAGAGTGTATCCTGAAAGTTAACATTTTCCAGCTTCCTTTCTGAAATGTTTAGAATATTTGTTTTTGTTTGTTTGTTTGAATTGCTAAAACCAAACAGAATGTGTTATGGTTTAACTTTGCAGGAGATGGAAGGGCCAATGAAAATCTGGGACTGATGGCTATTCACACTCTCTTTCTTCGGGAGCACAACCGGATAGCCGGGGAACTGAAGACGTTGAATCCCCATTGGAAGGGAGAGACACTCTATCAAGAAACGCGGAAGATCATTGGTGCCCTCAATCAGGTATGGAATGTTCTCATTTTATCTCACAGCTTTGCTGCTTTTACATAACACTTTTTTTCACACAGCAGTATCCCAAAGGGATATTGCAAGACTGAATGCTCTGTCCAAATTAGATGTCTTTTCAGATAGAAAACAAATGAAGGGGGAAAAAAGTATTGTCCAATCTTTTCTCTTGCATGACTTGTTCTTTCTAAAACATAGGGTAAATATACTGAATGCTTTACCTTACTGAAACAAATCCCAGTGGAAAATAGATAGTAGATGAACTCAAGCCACAAGAAAGTTGGATCTCACTTCAGGTGAAGCAACAGGCATTCTGTTTTCAATGGTTTCAATTGTTGAGAATGGAATATAATGCCAGAAGATCAGTTCATTTATTAAGATAATTCTATTATCAATTTGTCTAGAGCGGGCAAAGGACAAGATAGAAATACAGGCTACCAGTGTCTGGAAATATTTTTTTTCCTTTTCCTTGAAGGATTTCATCCACCCATTCTCGATGCTGATATCTTGTCAAAATGGTGCTTTTTTCACTGTTCTCCATCTATTCCTCTGACCCATAGTTTATGAGAGGCATGGTCTTACTGGAGTCACTAATCACCACTGTGCAGTAGTGAAGGCAGGCTGTTTTGTGCTTTAGCTATGACTGGCTGATGCTATCTACCAAGAGTGAGGAAATTGCCTTAAGTCGGATTCTTCATCTCCAAGTGAAAACAAAGCAGTGTGATGTAAGAGATGTATGAGAGAAGTTTCTTCCCCCCATCTGTAGGACTGAGTAAATCCCATGGACAAGATTTTATAAATGAAGGTAGTGTTAAGTTACATGCAGATTTCTGGAAGTTCCTATTGAGCCTTATTTCCTTCACAACTTGTCCCCTAAGCTATCAGGGGAGCAGAATAGTATGTTGGTTGGGGAATTCTGGGCGTTGAAGACCACACATCTTAAAGTTGCTAAAGTTAGGAAACACTGTAGTAGTTGAACTGTATGGAATTTTGCAACCCAGATGGCCAGCAGAAAAGTGACTCTTCTAAAGGATGGAGGTTAATGAAGGGCACACTTAAAAAAAAAAAAAAGCTGGATAAGCTGTGCTTCCTGTATAAGAGTGCCTACCTTCTACAATGAGCCCCCCCCAAGATTTTCCCCTACCCCAACTTTCAAAAGTCTTATAGTACAGGCTGTTCATTTGGGCCTTTGGTAAGAATGATTTACACCTCCTTTTAATGGTGGTTTCCTTCGTTCCCATTTGGTTTTGTCATAATGCCTCCTTTATTCTTCTTTTTGTTTTGAGTTGTTTGTTGTTAGTATTTTAAACAATTTGCAAACTACCCAGTCTGCTGGGAGTTATGCAGGATATAAAACTAGATGTTTGGCTACATATACTATTTCCAAGAAGCAAAAAGAATTACGTAAGATTGATGTTAAATCAGATCAAAAGATCTACCATTGTTTCTTAAATTAGTTTGTAATTTGTCCTTACTTTCTGAATGCTCAGAGTACTCTTGGTATTAAGTCATCAGACAGGAATAAATAAAGAAAACAAATAAGTAGGTTGAGGCCTTTGGGACTTACATTGTCTTTGTATCATTGTAGATATACACATACAGAGATTATCTACCTCTGCTGCTAGGCAATGAATTCTATAAACGGTTACCTGTGTACAGAGGCTACAATAAGAAAGTGAACCCCTCCATTTCAAATGTTTTCTCCTTGGCCTTCCGATTTGGGCATGGTTCTGTCCCACCTTTTGTACCCCGCCTGGATGAGAAATTCCAGAACTTGTTTCCCTTTTCCAAGACCCCACTTCATCTCACTTTCATGGCTCCATGGAGGATTTTGGCGGAAGGTGAGTTGGGTCTCTAGCTTAACCCTCTTGAGAACTTAAACCAAGCCTGTTCAAAGTGCAGTCTATAGGACTGGGAACCATCCAATGCTCCTGGAAACAATCATTTTTGAAGAACAGGATGAGCAACTCTAAATCATAGAGCCCCCAGGGACATGCCACAAATCTGTCTGATGCAGTCCTGTATCTTTGATCCAGGAAGCATACAGTCATTATCACGCAAGCAAGGTGTTAAAAAAGCAAAACCCTCCTCATTCTTTCCCCCCAATATAGAACCTTAACAAAATCCTGGACCCACCCATCAGTTTGACTTGCCTATATGATATTCTTTAAAGCAATGTCAATGCAGCCTCGAGCCCTTAAATGCTGTTCATCCCTCCTGCACAATGGAGAAATTTCCCCCGCCCCCAGACATTGGCTTGCTGAAGCATAGGGCTGCCCTACAATGACATTTCAAGGAGACTGAAATCTTTAAAGCAGGGGACCAACTGTCAGCTTTGGGGGCTTCTGCCATCGGGGCAGAAATGTAAGGAGTAACTGAAATACCGGGACCTGGGGAAACGCCTGGGAGCAGATCAAAATAAGCAACATTTTCCAGGCTGAGGTCCTCATTTTCATGTCTTGCTGGCTGCTGCATTCCAAACTGTGGTTTGTGTTCATTTAATTCAAATGTATATTATAATGGATTAATTTAAACTATGTGCATATACTTAATCTGATGATTATGCTGCATATATAATTGTCACCAGTTGCCACATTACATATGATAAATTAGCAGCTGCTTCTGGAACGGCTCTGAGTCTCAAAGATTTGGGGAGCTTGCTAGGACCATGGGGTCACAGACTATGATCTTTTGATTATGGATCAAGTTATTGAGTTCTAATCCTGTTTAGTCTTACCAACATTGCCAATAGTGGAAGGGAAGATTAAAGATGTAGCCTAACCACAAAGGTAGATATATTCTGACCTTCCATGGGATGAACAGTACAAGCCTAATTGTGCCAATGTAATAATAAATCATAAGGCAACTTTAGAACTGTTAAACTTTGTTTCAAATTTCTTTCTTTCTTTCTTTCTTTCTTTCTTTCTTTCTTTCTTTCTTTCCTTCTTTCCTTCCTTCCTTCCTTCCTCCCTCCCTCCTTCCTTCCTTCCTTCCTTCCTTTCTTTCTCTTTCTACCCTCCTTTCCTTTCCTTTTTCCTTTTTCCTTTTCCTTTCTTTTTTTCTTTTAAGTCGCTGTTGACTCCTGCATTAGTTACTGTATTTTTCTTGGAAATATTTTTTAGAAACAGTTTGCCTTTGCCTCCTCCTTCCTAGGGTTGAAAGAGAGTGATGAACCCAAGGTTACCCACCTGGCTATGTGCCTAGAAGCCACCAACACCTAACTAGCTCTCCTCGAATGAGTATACCAGAGAGTTATATGTTGAATTTAAATGTAGAAAGCAAACTACTGATTAAAAAAAAGTCTAAAGCTCTGGAAGCCTTGGTTAGAAGATACTTTCCTTTCAGAGGCCACTGTTGCTTTTCTCTTGTAGATGGCATTGACCCCCTTGTTCGTGGCTTCATGGCAGACTATTCCAAGCTGATGAGGCAGAACCAGATGATGGTTGAGGAGCTTCAGGAACGGCTCTTTGCGCAATTGAAACATATTGGTCTTGATCTATCAGCTCTGAACTTGCAGAGGGGACGAGACCATGGTTTGCCAGGTAGAATGGCTTATTTTAAAGGCAGATTTATCATTGTCCTTTGAATAGTAAGGAAGGCTGTCCAAATCAGTCCTAACAGAATAATAGAATTGGAAGGGACCTTGAAGGTCTTCTTGTCCCACCCCGTGCTCAAGCAGGAGGCCCTACCATTCCAGATAAGTGGCTGTCCAATCTCTTCTTAAAAACCTCCAGTGATGGAGCATCCAGAACTTTGGAAGGCAAATTGCTCCACTGGTTAGGAAATTTCTCCTTAGTGCTGCTATAATCTCACCCCTAGTCCTTCTTTTCACTAGACTAGACATACCCAATTCCTGTAACTGTTCTTCCTATGTTTTAGAATCCAGTCCCCTAATCATCTTTGTTGCTTTTTTCTGTACTCTTTTCAGAGTCTCTACATCTTTTTTATAATATGTGAACAAAACTGGATGCAATATGTATGGTCTTACAAAGGCTTTATATAGTGATACTAATACTTCATATTATCTTGATTCTATCCCTCTGTTAATCTTGGAATCTTAGTGGACAATCACTTAAATATGAGCCAGAAGTGTGCAACAGCCAAAAAAGGCAACACAATCCTAGGTTGCATTGGCTTTTTTAGCTGCTGCTGCACACTGCTGTCTCATGTTTAAGTATTTGTCCACTAAGACTCCAAGATCCTAGTTACTGCTACTGGTATTGAGCTAGGTTTCACCTCATCTAGTACATTTGTTTTTTCTTGCCTAAGTGTAAAACCTTACTTTTCTCTACATTAAATTTCATTTTGTTAGATAGGTCCCAGTGTTCAGTTCTGTCGAGATCCACCTGGATCTTGAGCTTATCTTCTGGGGTGCTGGCTATTCCTGCCAGTTTAGTATCATCTGCAGATTTGATGTCCTGTGCTATTCCCTCATTTAAATTGTTTATGAAGATGTTGAGTACTGGGCGTAAAACAGAACTTTGGGGTACCCCACTGTTTACTTTCCTACATGTAGATGTAGACGTTCTTATCTTCCTTCTAACCTAACAGCTTCCAGATCTGGTGGGACCATAACTCCCAGAATTCCAAATGGGCTTACTGATGAAATCTGGGAATTGCAATTCCAACATATCTGAAGTAGGAGAAGACTTCTACACTTTATGGCCAATTTTTCTTTCCTGTTACCCTAACCTACCCAGCCCTGCCCTGTCCAGACCCTATTGATGTGCATAATTTCACTAATTTTTACAATAGACCCAAAATGAATCCCAGCCTGACAGACACACTAAAAATATGGCTATTATGCTTGCAGATCCTACAGCATTCTAGAAATAATTGTGTGGGAAAGTCACTTTTTTCTTTACATTATTAAAACATATATCAGATTTTTTTCCTGTTTTAGGCAAATCCAGCAACACAAGTGGGATCAGTTGTAATTAGGGATACCCGGAGAAGGGGAAAAAAATCAAGATGGCAGCTGTGAATATGCAAATACAGCCCCGCCCCCTTTTAAACATGGGAACCTCCCTGTCCATAATGATGATTGCTCCTCCTTGTAGGGTACAATGCCTGGAGACGTTATTGTGGCCTCTTTGCTCCCAGCAACGAAGCCCAGCTTGCTGTAGTCCTTCGCAATCGTAAACTGGCAAAGCAGTTCATCAACCTTTATGGGACACCAGAAAATATTGACATCTGGATTGGGGCAATGGCTGAGCCCTTTGTCCCCAACGGGCGAGTGGGTCCGCTCTTGGCTTGTCTCATCGGAGCTCAGTTTAGAAAAATCAGAGATGGCGACCGGTGGGTGTTTTTCAAATCCTTTATATATATCAAGAGAAAACTGTATGCCAAATCCAGATGTCACCAGTGATTTCATAGCTATAATTGTTTTTGATTTTTAAGTGATTGTATGATAGGGTAGTTTTAATTATCATTTATCTCACTATGATCATTGTCTTGCACTATGGATTTTGTAGCTGAAGTTGATGAGATTGTCACTTATTCAGAATCTTTTGACTGAGATAGAATGGCAGGATTTCCAGCCTGTTTTCTCTGCCACAGCCTAGAGGCATCCTCCTATGGTTGTGCCTACTATATTTTCAAATACAATATACTTTTTATATTTTCAGTCAATTGAAATAGCAGATAATAGGGAATTGCTGAGCACAATATGGGAGGAAAGAGTGCCGGTTATTGTCAATGATTACAGACTCCTATCAGACTGATTGATTTCTCAAATTTATACGACTTAAATAATTCTGGGTGGCTAACAAAAAATGAAAACAAAACACAAGTCTAAAAAGAATTTTAAAAAATAGCCAAGCAAAATTTTATTCATTGTTAACTGAAGTTACAACCAACTATTCTTTATGCACACTGTCAAGGCAATCACTAAATTACCAACACTGTTTCTGATGGTCTCCCATAGAAATATTTTTCAAGTTCAGCCAAAATGGTTAGTTGTTTTTCCCTGCTGTGACCAAAGCTCACCAAAAGAAATGGTTTTCTTTGATTAATCCTTCAGTTTTTGGCTCACTAAAGCATTATTTTTACTTTCTCAAGTCATTTTTATTATTTCTATTATGATTCCTATCATCATTATTAATCTATTGCGATTTTTCACTTTTTTTGTCAGATATTGGTGGGAGAACCGTGATGTCTTCACTTCATGGCAGCGCCGTGCTCTGAGAAGTGATTCATTTTCCCGTGTCATTTGTGACAACACACACATTAAAGAAGTGTCCAGGGACATTTTCAAAATGAACCGCTATCCAAGAGATTTTGTGAGCTGTGGAAAAATCAAGAGTCTGGATTTGTCAGCTTGGAAAGAATAAAACAGCAGAAGGATGAGGCAGGAAGTGTGGGACAGGACCTTGAATCTGAAGGGAGGACCAGGAACCCAGGTGACTATAGCCCCTTTCTCTCATGCTCTAATCTAAAACAGTGGTTCTTAACCTTTTTGAACGAATTGCCCCCTTGAGCCAATGAGGAAGTTGTCATCACCCCCCTCCCCCAACATCACCTCTCAATCACAACATAGGAAATAATTCTTCAATTTATGTAAACCCTTTTTTGTTTTCTTTAAAATTGTCATCAGGACATATCGATGCAAATAATTTATTTTCAGTCTTTTCCCATATCTCAACTGTTTGAAAAATTTTGGTGCCACCCATCACTTTATTCCCAAACTTCGTGATACATGTATTTCATTATTATCTTATTTATTCAAGACACTTAAATGTAATGACCACTGAAAACAAAATTCAATTGCAAGAAAGTGAAATGCCCGAAAAGAAAAAGAGTAACATTTAATGATTGAATTACAAGTGAAATTTAAGATGCAAAAAGAAATATAAAAAGGGTAGAGGCTGCTGCACAATGCGCATGAAGATAAGCAATGCGTATTCACATATGTATGGCGTTCTTTACTGAAGCTAGCTGGAGGAACATTTGAAAACACAATTCAATCCACTAATAGTGAGCGATCTGATGTTTTTGTATGACAGATATGCAGCTGTTCACTGTACGAAAAAGTCTCAAAAGTGTCCCCAAAACTTCTCGCTCTATCGCCCCCATATCGCCCCCTTTTTGTTCCTTCGCCCCCATATCACCCCTTTTTGTTCCATCACCCCCCTGAAAAATGAAATCGCCCCCTGGGGGGCAATATCGCCCAGGTTAAGAACCACTGGTCTAAAACATAAAACAAAATGCTGCTAACCAGCTTCCATTGTCAAGGACAGTTCATTTTAGGTGGAGTACTATAAACCAAGTGCTGAGAATCAAATAGAATGGGGCAATAAACAAACCCTATAAGTAAATACATAAAAAAGTTGAGGTTTCCATGTATTTGTTAGAATCCTGACTAACTTCCCCAACTACCACATTTTCCTGAAGTAAAAAACATTTGGATCAGTTGCACTATTTCCAAATGGGAGCATTCATGGGGGGTGCGGGTGGGGGCAAAAAGGTCAGGATAACCAGTCAAAGGCCTTTCTTAATGCATCAAGTGAACAAAATTCTCAGCCCAGCTCACCTTATATCTTACCTTACAAGGCTCTTGTTGTGGGGAAAATAGGAGGAGGATATGTGTTGGATATGTTCACCACCTTGAGTTATTTGTAAAAGTAATAAAGGCAGGGTATTAAATAAATAAAATGTGTAAGAAAAGGATGAGGTTTTGATCCCACAATTGGGAGACTCTTGTAGAGAGTTGGTGCCACAACTGAGCACTGTTATGTTGTCTGTCAACTCTCCCACAGGGAAGGAACCTTAAACATACCCAGCTTGATCTGTAGTTTTTTTACAGACCAAAACTAGCACACTGAATTGTAGCTAGAACCTATTGGGAACCATTGCAAAATCAGTACATGTTATGTGTGAATAGGAGCTTTCATCTGCCAACAAACAGGCTACTTCATTTTGCAACAACAGCTGTTTTTGAATAGTTTTCAATGGTAGCAGCATGTAAAGAGCATTCCGATAATCTAATCACTACCCTGAGCTTCTGTTCCATGAAACTATTTTGTTAGCCAACAATGAGAACTCAAACATTGGATCAGGTGCACTGTGTTAACTTTGACCCTTAAGAACAATCTGAATCAGGAAGTAGACATTTTCATTCTCTTTAGAATAAGCTTTTTACTGGGGTTCTGAAAAATTTACAGACAGGAAGCTGGATTTAAACACTTCTCTACAGTTATGTATACAAAATAATGGCATTAGTTGGGCATATAGCACTGTCACTTATAAACTCTGGGTATGGGTATACAATGTATATGGATTAACTGCTTAAAATCAGTGTTGTATTCTAATAATTGCTTAGGCATAGCTGGGAGAAAGATCTGATTATTTTTAAAGTGAACTGTTGATAGAATCACATTATTAATAAAAATGGATAAATACAAAAACCTGTGTCAATAGTTTTTGAATTCAGAAATATAAAAAGGTAATATGTTTATAGGCTGCTGTTTTATATGGTACAATATTTCTGATTAGTATTTGTTCTTCTGGTTTTATGTTAAATAGACCTCCCTAAAGCACAATAAGTATGCATTGACCCTCATTTCTCTCCAGATTCAAACTTTTTGGATTAGAAATGTGCAAATGAGCATATATTTAGAATAGAATAGAGCTGGAAGGGACCTTGGAGGTCTTCTGGTCCAGCCCCCTGCTCAAGCAGGAGAACCTATACCATTTCAGACAGTGACTGTCTACTCTAGTCTCTTCTTAAAAACCACCAGTGATGGAGCACCCACGATTTCTGAAGGCAAGCTGTTCCACTGGTTAATTGTCCTCACTGTTAGGAAGTTTCTCCTTAATTCCAGGTTGCTTCTCTCTTTGATCAGTTTCCAACCATTTGTTTCTTGTCCTGCCTTCTGGTGCTTTGGAGAATAATTTGACCCCCTCTTCTTTGTGGCAGCCCCTCAAGTACTGGAATATTGCTATCATGTTACTCCTATTTCTTCTTTTCTTTAGACTAGCCCAGTGATGGCAAACCTTTTAGAGACTGAGTGCCCCAACTGCAACCCAAAACCCACTTATGCATCGTCGAGTGCCGGGTGGGTGTGGTCCATGGGCTGGGTGTGGCTCATTGGCTGGGCGTGGCCCATTGAGTGGGTGTGGCTGCGGTGGTAACTTGGCAGACTGAGTGGGACTAAAAAGTTCAATCAATCAATTCCAACTTTACAAGATTTTTTTTTCCTGCGAGAAGTTGAAATTGACTGATTGAACATTTTTTTTTTCCACACGGCGGCAGAGGCCTAAAGCAAAAAGGTTTTATAAAACCCAGCTGAAGGCCTAGGACTGGGGCGACGGTGTGCGTGCTCACAGAGAGGGCTCTGAGTGCCACCTCTGGCACCCGTGCCAGAGGTTCGCCACCACTGGACTAGCCAAATCCAAGTTCTGCAGGTATTCTTTATATGTTTTAGTCTCCAGGCCTTTGATCATCTTAGGTGCTCTTCTCTGAACTTTTTCCAAAGTCTCAACATCTTTTTTGTAGCGTGGTGACTAAAATTGGTTGCAGTATTCCAGGCATGGTCTTACTAGGGTTCTATAAAATGGTACTAAAACTTTGTGTGATCTTGATTCTATGCCTCTGTTTATGCAACCCAGGACTGTATTAGCATTTTTGGCTGCTACTACACACTGCTGGCTCATAGTTAAGTGATCATCCACTAAGACTCCAAGGTCCCTCTCACAGTTACTATTTTTGAGCCAGGTCTCGCCTAATCTGACAAAAAGTAAAATGCATCAGTTTCCAGGGAAACTTTTGAGCATTTTTTTAAAAATGCAAGGGATTACAGTATCTTTGCACAGACCTTTTCCTTGTCACCATTGCTAGCATCCTTGTCTGACCTGCGGTAAATAACACTGGCAAAGTTCCAGAAATTCTGTTCTATTTGTCTCAAGCATAACAAGAAGGGAATTGCAACAGTATTGCATGCACTCTCCAAATAGAGAATCTTCTATAATTTAATTGCCTTGTATGATTTGAAAAAGTGGATATCTTGAACATCGCAGAGCAGCTATTTTAATTTGGCATTCCTTTCGCATTTCTCCAGATTAAGCATGAGCAATGGCAGCAAGGGAAAACAGCTAAAGCAGATTAAAGAACGCTTTCTCAAAAACAAAAATTCCAGGTTGCTGGCAGACCTTGCTGAGATGTTCTTCTATAGGGAGAAGAGAAAGAGAGAAAAAATAGAAAACTAATAATGGCCTCATAGGAACAAAACAGCCAAGCTCAATAAGACCAATAGCTCTTCTGGCATGTCCTCCACCTCACTCTATTCATTGTATTTCACCAAAATTCTCTCTCCTTTGAACAAAATGTTGAAAGCTATTCTGGTAAGACTGAATTGCTGCTTGCAAAGCTAAATGACAAGGGTGCTTTAATAGGATAAACTGAATAACTTATCTGGAGAAGAGGATCTCTAAGTGAGGAAAGATAAAGAGGGTTATACAGAATCCTTATTAATTTTTCTTTCAAAAAATTTTTCAGTGATGAAGTTGAGGCTGGTTTAGGAGCAGAACATTGAACCTGCCCTTGGTGCTGACCTCAACACCATATTAGAAGGCAGCCTCTAACAAAATTGGCCTCTCCCAAATATCCCCCATAATGACCCAACTGGGGATGCAGCAAACTATCTTCCTTTGTTCAGCAGCTCATAGTGATTGCAAAAATGCAGGTAGTGGCTGCTTAAGATCAGCATTAGGGGAAAAGATGATCCATAAAAATGTTATTTAAGAGTTCAGATAAATGCAAGATCCACTCTGGGTTAGTTCAGAGGTTTACTTTTCTGAGTGTTTGGATTCGTGATGGAGCCCATCTTCTAGGAACTTCTCTCTGTGCTTTCAGCTATTGTCTGTGTGGTATTTATATGGTGCTTGTTGTACATCGCTTTTTAGATGTTGATTGGGGTGTTGATGGCTATTAAGATCAGCAACTTTATGTCGTGATTCCGACAGATAAAACTCTTCAAAGAACTTCGAAGCATTGTTTACCTTAAAGAATCTTTATTTTGAGTAGCATAGCATCGGCAGTCCATAATTGAAGCCAAAAATTAAATTCCCTTCCCCTGAGCACATAGTATCAAAGCACAATTCCCTCCTCTAATTAACAGTCATTCCCCAATTAGCATGAAGCTAAATCACATTCCCCAATTAGCATGAAGCGCGGGATTCCTCTCCCGTTCTCCAGCCCGCCAATTTCTTATCAGCTCTGGTTACAATAACCTTGTCTCTCACACTGGGTCCAGCGTTGTTATGTCTAGCTGGACTCTCGCTCACATTCCCCCTCCCAGCATCATCTAACTCTAAAAGCAAAAGGTAAAAGATAGCTACATTTCCATTTGTTGTCAATGCAAAAACATCCGATGTTAGCAGCGTTGACATCTGACCCCTCTTGCAAAAAGGATAAATTCTGTAATATAAACAAAAGCACAGGTTAGGGATTGCCTCAGTTTGTTAGGGTGTTTCTTATAAAACCTAGTAATGTGTCTGTTGAGTCCGTCGTGAAATGGTAAGACACGAGAAGCAGTTGTAGTTCTCAGGAAACCTTTATTCTTCAGTTCAGCTTACATTGGAATATGGCGGCAAACGCCCAAAACTCACGGCCTCCTTTTATAGGACTTTCCGGGTCAATGTGTTACTTTTCGCACGCCAGTACTTGTGCATGCGCACAAGCACTGGTGACAGCCTGTCTGGTCCCGGGCAGCTTGCACCTGCCCGGGACCGCCTGCAATGCCCCGAGCCTGCTTGCAAGGCTCAGGACATAACACCCCTTTCCCCTGGGCTAAAACTACGACCAATGCCATAATAATAAACAACCCATTTTCTTAATGCAGTGCTCTACTCCCCCATTGTTCCTACTCTTCTACTGACTCTTTTTAGCTAGTAGTGTTATGTAGTCCTCTAAGTACTTAGGAGATTTCCTTGCTCTCTGTGACCTCCTAAGCTCTGGGTGTCTGGCAGGTGCCCCTTGACTGAGGGGTGGCGTGTGCCTGTTTCCCTTATCATGCCTTGGTGCCTCCCAAGGACCGTGCCCCAATGCCTGGCCTGCTTGCTTGCCCACCGGGCTCGTCAGGCCAGGGCTTCTTCCAGTGTATGACCTAGTTGTCCCGCCTAGCTGTAGGCTCTCTGGCCCTTCTAAGTGACTGTCACTGTTGGGCGTTTCTGTAGAACCTCCTAGGTCCGTCCAAGACCTGTCAGGAGGCTGTCTATCCCCTGAATCCCGTTCTGTGTCCGGGCTTGTGTGGGTTTCAGTACTGTCCCAAAACTCAGTTGTCCCCTGAGTGTAGTCAGAGGTGTTGTAGTCGGGATTTGGTTCCTCGACCACCTCCCTGTGTGTTTGCCCCCTTCTAGGGACAGGGTTGAAGTCAGGCCAACTAGGAGGAGTGTGTGCCAGCTCTCTTGCAGGGAATGGATTGTTGGGATGCTCCCGGGTATTCTCTCTGACTGGAGTACTGAGTGATGCGGGTGAGAAGTGATCATGCCCCCGGGGTGACTCCCTGGCTGGAGTAGGCATTGATGCCTGGGTTCTAGTTGGGCTCCATGACTTCCTGTTGGGAGCAATTGCGGAATCTCGGGATGGGCTGATTGTGGCTTCCCCATTGATGATGGGCATCATTCCATGCCCCCCCCTTTGCCCAAAGGGCTCCCCCTCCCCCCCTGGAAAAGACCCAGGAGTCTCAGCGGGAAGGTCCCGTCTAGGGCGAAGTTGGTCAATGTGCCGACGCAGGACACGACCGTTGTCCAGGGATACCTCGTAGGATAGAGGACCTGTGACCCTGGATATAGATGCGGGGACCCATGTATGACCAGGCCCGTAATTACGAGTCCAAACCGGGGCACCCACAAGTAGTTGCCTAGGTTCCCTGGGGTGTGAGACAGAAGGAGGCAGTCTGTCCGGATGCAACCGGTCAAGCTTGGTAGTCAGTTTGCGCCCCCAACGAAGTTCAGCTGGGCTTCTCCCTGTAGAAGTAGACGGTGTGGTGCGATAAGAAAGGAGGAAGTCAGCCAACCTGTGATGCCAGTCCCCATAGGTGAGCTTCTTCAAGGCGTCCTTGGTAATGCGAACCATGCGTTCAGCCATACCGTTGGTGGACGGGTGGAAATGTGCAGAAGTGGCATGACGAATCATGTTAGCCTGCAAGAAACCTTGGAATTCGGAGGAAGTGAATTGAGGGCCGTTGTCAGACACAATGATGTCTGGGAGCCCGTGTGCAGCAAAAATCCCCCTCAGTACCTGAATAGTCGTTGCAGTGGTGGTGGAAGAGACAGGTACAACCTCAAGCCATTTTGAATGGCTGTCAACGAGGACCAAGAAGAATTGACCCTGAAAGGGCCCAGCGTAGTCAATGTGCACCCTAGACCATGGAGACTGTGTTTCCTCCCATCTATGCACAGGAGCTTGGGGCATTTCAGGGCGTGAGCGTTGACAAAGGTGGCAAGCATGCACCTTAGCTTCTATGTCTTTGTCTACACCAGGCCACCACAAGTGGCTGTGTGCAAGAGCCTTCATTCGAACAATGCCAGGATGACCCTCGTGGAGGGAATCTAAGACCCTAGTCCTCATTGAGGTGGGGATGACAACTCTGCTTCCCCAAAGCAGACAACCCTGAGAGGTGGACAACTCGTTCCTTTTAGACCAGAAACTCTGAAACTCAGGACTAGGACAGTGCTCAGGCCATCCAGACAAAACCCAAGAAAGGACACGTGAAAGTGTGTGATCTGTGCCTGATTCAGCGGCTACATCCCTGGCATTCAGGGGGGACTCGGGCAAGGCTTGAATGGAGAGAATATTGATGGCTGGTGCGGGGTCAGCCTCTATTACCGGCAGGGGTAATCTACTGAGGCCATCAGCATGGCCCATTTCCTTCCCAGGCTTGTGAAGTAGGGAAAAATCATATGCAGACAAAAAGATAGACCACCTGAGCATCCTGGGGGAGATGATTTGGGGAGTTTGTTTACGTGTGGTAAACAGTCCCAGCAAAGGCTTATGGTCAGTGAAGACCGTGAAATGCCTACCATATAAAAAATCATGGAATTTTTTAATTCCTGCAACAACAGCTAAGGCCTCCCTGTCTATTTGAGCATAGTTGCGCTCAGCTGAAGACAATGTTCTGGAGTAATATGCAACTAGAACCTGAGTTCCATCAGACCTGAGGTGGCTCAGAACAGCACCTACCCCATAAGGGGAAGCATCACAAGCGATGCACACAGGAAGGGACTCATTAAAGTGAGCAAGTACACTGTTAGAAGTGAGCAAGGCCTTGACCTCGTTGAAACTTGCCTCATGTGTCTGTGACCACTGCCACGCTGCCTGTTTATCTAATAGCCTGTGAAGAGGCTCAGCTACACTAGCCTTGTGTGGAAGAAAGGAATTGTAGAAATTCAGAAGACCCAGAAAAGCCTGTAGTTCGGCCTTAGACTTTGGCCTAGGGGCTTGCATAATGGCTTTTAGTTTGGATTCAGCAGGATGAATCCCAGCAGCATCAATTTTGAACCCCAGAAACTCAGTAGAAGGCACCCCAATTTTACACTTGTCCTTCTTGAGTTTGAGTCCCGTTTTCCTGAACCGTAATAGGACAGCCCTTAGCCTTTCAGCTAGAATGTGTGTGGAGTCTCCTGCAATTAAGACATCATCAAAATAGGGGCAAACCCCTGGTATACCCCGTAGTGTGTTTTCCATTACGCTTTGGAAAATCCCAGGAGCGACATTTACTCCAAATTGAAGTCTCTTTACCTTGAAAGCCCCTCTGTGGGTCACAATAGTCTGAGCTATAGCAGCGTCATCATCAACAGGCAGCTGTTGATATGCTTGAGCTAGGTCAAGCTTTGCAAAAACGCGCCCCCCCTTGAGGGAGGCCAGGATATGACTGACCACAGGAACAGGGTAGGCATGTTGCTGCAATGCCTTATTTAGAGTGCATTTGTAATCAGCACAGATGCGAATGTCCCCATTTGCCTTAAGAGGCGTGACAATGGGGGTCTCCCATGGACTGGAGTCAACTGGTTCTAGAATTCCTTGTTGGATCAGTTTATCCAATTCAGTGTCAATTTTACTCTTTAAAGCAAAAGGGACCCTTCTTGCTTTAATTCTAATGGGAGTGACAGTGGGGTCTAGCTTTAAGGACACAGGAGGTCCTTTGAACGTGCCCAGCTGGGGGCTGAAAACATCTGCAAATTCTTTGCAGACTTCCTGTAGGTCGAGTGTTTGTAGGCTGTTGAGCCCTGTGACGTGTATTCCCAAGGCCTCAAACCAATCGAGTCCTATGAGACTCGTTCGTTCACCCCCTACTACTAATATGTCTAGTGGACCTTCAAAATCCTTATACTGTACGTTAAGGGTGGCCTCCCCCTTAACACACACTCTGGAGTTTTGAAAGTCTGTTAACACAATATCAAAAGGCCTCAGCTTGGCCTGAGTTCCACTACCAGAACAAATCTTCCTAAATGTGTGCATAGAAATGATCGAAAGTGCAGACCCCGTGTCCAGTTCCATAGTTAATGGAACCCTTGTAGCTTCACCTTAAGTGACAGCTTTTTCTTAATGGGCTTGTGTGTGCCTGTCCTGTAGATGCTTCTTCGCGAAGCGCAAAACCCCACCCTATTCTGGCTGGGGACCCTGGTACCTTTCAGGCACAATTCTTCCTGAGGTTGTACCTTCTGGCGGCCCAGGCACACAGCTGCAATGTGTTCTTGTTTTCCGCACGCCCGGCAGATAGCGAAGCGGAACTTGCAGTCGGCTCTCTTGTGGCGACCTCCACAACCGATGCACTTGGGGAGAGCTGAAGAGCTTCCTCTTGGTTTTCCTTCCTTTGTGGGGTGGAGACGGTCCACTTCCTCGTCCGGATCCTCCTCGGAGTTCCTTTGGACTTCTTCCTGGTGCACGGATGCAGCATCTGGGCTGTTTCTGATCGGCCGCATGTTCTTGATGGCGCCGCCCGCTGCTTCTTCTGCGGTGACCTCTCTCAAGGCATCTTGGAAGGACAAGTCCTCCTTGGCGAAAAGTCTCTGTTGCAACTCTCGATGCCTTAGCCCGCATACGAACCGGTCCCTCAATCGTTCTTTGAGGTCCTTGAACTCGCAATGTTTGGCGGCTTTCCTCAGTGCGGCGATGTACTCCTTGGCCGATTCTCCGGGTCGTTGATCTCTCTGCTCGAAGATGTGGCGCCACGCGATGATAGACATCTTAGGTTGGAAGTGCTCCTTCAGTAACTTCTTTAGATCTGCGTAGCTGACAGACTCTAAAGGAACAGGTGCTGCGAGGTTCTCCGCGATTTCGAATGCGTCTTGACCCCAAACACACAGCAGGGTGGCAGCCTTCAAGCTCTCTTCCCTCACCTGGTTCACTTTGAGGTAGTTTTCCACTCTGGCTGCGTAGGACTCCCACCTCTCTGGATATGAGACGTCGAATTCCGAAAGCCTTCCAATCTTCGCCATTTCGTATCAGGAAGGGTCTATCAGCCAGCCTACCCCCGAATGCATGCTGGATTGGCGGGTAGCTGCCGAGTCAACGCCATTCCTGCCGCTCCGGACTCACTCGGGTAAGCTTACACCTTCTCTTTTCCGATGTAAGGCATCCCACCTTCGTCGCCAGTGTTGAGTCCGTCGCGAAATGGTAAGACACAAGAAGCAGTTGTAGTTCTCAGGAAACCTTTATTCTTCAGTTCAGCTTACATTGGAATATGGCGGCAAACGCCCAAAACCCGCGGCCTCCTTTTATAGGACTTTCCCGGGTCAATATGTTACTTTTCGTGTGCCAGTACTTGCGCATATGCACAAGCACTGGCGACAGCCTGTCTGGTCCCGGGCAGCTTGCACCTGCCCGGGACCACCTGCAATGCCCCGAGCCTGCTTGCAAGGCTCAGGACATAACAGTGTCTATCAGCTTTCACATCGCTAGACTTCAGCGAAATGGCTTTAGACAACGAATATCCTTTCCATTGTACTAAATACTGCAATTTCCTTTTAAACATTCTAGAATCAACAATACGCTTCACTTCATAGTGAGTCTGTCCTGCCATCACAAGGAGTCTGGGTGCCTTCTAATTCTGTTAACACTGGCTGAAATTCCAAGCATTCCTAAGAGAGAGGGGAGCTTAGCCTTTCCACCGGTGCTGTGGCTGGGAGAAGAGGTTAATTGCTTTCCTTAGTGACTTGTTGCTAGGGCAAGTGGACTAAGAAAACAGCATTCGGTTGAGAGTTAATTGCCGTTTTATAGCCCTCGAAGGGGCCCTATGCCGCTCTCTTTGGTGTTAGAAGTCAGACTTTACATGCAAGAAATAAGAGTGTGGATTTTTCCTTTTCTACTTAGTAAGGTAAACATCACAGTATCTCTTTGATTTAAACATTAGCTTGTAAACAGATCCAAAGGCCATTTAAAAACAGACACAAGGCACTTTATAACTTTTACTTTTCCTTAAAACGTTGGCTAGCATGCAGAATTTGACTGGTAATGAATCCTTGCCAGCAGAGGCTTGTCAATATGCAAGTAAACCTTGTCATGCAGTGGCTACTTGCAGAGTTAACAGCGAATTAGCAAAACAATGCATCTGAATCACACCTTTGAAACACTGTCTGCCGAACAAACACATTGACTTTGCTTTGCAGGCTTTAGTGGGAGACTGATCCCAGAGATTACTTTTGCAGGCAATTGAAGGAGATTAGCCACATCAAATTACTACTTGCAAGAAAATATCTGCTTTACTTCCTTAAGGGCTGATGTAGAGAAAGACTAATAAGTTTACTTTCTTCCTTCAAACTGTTGCAGGAGATCAGAGGAGAATTAATCATATCAATTTACTATTCTGTTCCAGACAGAACAGACTGCTTTCCATCCAATCCAAACAGATAGATAACTCAGAAGAATAAACAGAAAATATCACTTTATTCTGGGAATTCTAAACAATAACTCACATTTACGTAGAGATACGTCCAGAAGTATATTTGCAATATTGGTTTATTCCACAGGTAAATTGATATTGAATTTTCCCCTCTTCTTCTTCCTGAGCATCACATGTTGGCATATGATCCCCAAGCCGTGTGGCTAGGAGACATGAGGCTGGATGAACAAAGGCATTCCCATCTGGCTTGTGTCCAGGAAGTCTCCCAATGATCAATGACCTTTTGAGACTCCTCCCACTGACCCATCAACATACCTAGCATTTAACCCAATAACTGCCAGATATTCTAACATACTGATCCATGCTCTCTAGTTAGGGTTACATAGAGCTATATGGTCCAGAATAACAGGTATATCAGCATTAAGGTTTCTTTGTGCCATACCTTGCAGAGATTTGTTTATTTTTGTTTATATTTCATATTTCTAAACTTCCCATCTCTTTTAAAGAAGGGCTCTATGCAATGTTTTAATTCAGTCTCATGCATTATTATGCAACTGAATCTACATAACACATCATAAAACTATTGAAAATGATAAAGAAAACAAAAGAGTCTTCTTGGTGCATAGGATGAGATTTGAGAAAAAAAGACAATCAAAAGCATTCTCTGAAAAGATTTCCCATGAAATTCTTATGAAGACAGATGCTTCCATATAAAGTATTAGCTTAATACAAGCAATCATTATCCATGTCATTTTTGGTTTCCCCCACCCAATCATCAACTGACTTCTAAAATGATTAAATTCTTAGATTTAAAAAAAAAATCTCTTTTGCTTCCTCTTTGAAGATGATTGGCCAAGAAATGTACATGTACTCTGCGGTCAAAATGAATGGGTAAATCTGTTAATTCAGTTTCTTCTCAGTTCCTCATATTTGGTTCATCTCATTCTTCTACAACTTTGAGATCTTTTTTTTAGAAAAAAATAGATTGCAGTCAACTTTTAATGCATTCTTTTGCACATTTTCCCAAACCATACAGTTTTTATCTACAATTTTGACAAATGCACATAATGTTTGCAAACAGTTTCCCTAATAAATCTGTAGTGCACCTCTGTATATATCTTTTCAGGAATGGATGTATTTTCCTACAGAGTTTTCCTTCATATAGGTTTGCTTTCCAGTAGGGAAACTGTATTACAAGAACTAGAGAAGGACAAATGCTAAAGGACAACCTAGTTTCCATGAGATGCTAATGCGTGAGGCTGAATACTTATGAGCACCATTTGATATTTTAAAAGCTTATACTATAAACATTGGGGTTGGAGTTTTCAAAATGAAACACCCAGCATTAGTTTTGATTTGTCTGTGGTAAGCTAAGCCACTGCAGAAGTTATGATGTGCAAATAGCAAAGAATGTAAATTAAGCATGGAAGAAAACCCAGCATGTTATTTTCCTTCCTTTTGGTTACTTTTTTTTGTTACTTACGGTTACTTTTTCCTGCCCATCTAGCAGATTGAAAGCACACAAATGCAAGTAGATTAATAGATACCACTTTGGTGGGGAAATAACAGCATTCCGTGTGCCTTTGGCATATAGCCATGCTGGCCACATGACCACAGAAAATGCCCTTGGACTATGCTGGCTCTCTCGGCCAAGAAACGAAGATGAGCACCGTGCCCTGGAGTTGGACACAACTGACAAGGAAACTTTTACCTTTACTTTTGGTTTGTGTATTCGTTCAAAGGTGCAAAATACCTGTGATATTGAATTCCTGAGGAAATACATCCTGCAGCTTCTCTTTCAAGAGGTCCAAGGCCACCAGCCTATATTGAGCAGCTTTCACATGCGACCGAGTTTTTCCTACAGGTCGTCTGAAAGACACTAGGATATCTGAAGGGCGTACTGTCTCTTTCCTTAGTTTTTCTTCTAACCTGGTGAATCAGAAAATACCTATATCAATACTGCAGAATAAAAGTTTTTCCTCCCACAAAGTGTCTGTTACAATGACCCAGCCAGAGATGCTAACTTGAGAGGCAGAGACTGCCTGATGTTATCTAATGAAATCTAGGGATGAACTACGAGGGCTTCATAATCCTAATCTAATACTTTACATTTCTTCATGTCATCATTCGCCCTTTGATTTCTTCCTATTGCCTAAAATGGATTTCAGTATGCAAGGCTTCTGTGCCTCTAATGATGGGCAGGCATGCCTGTTGGTATTTTTATTCCAACTGTATGCTGCCAAATCAATGTCATACCATGGGATTCACAATCACAATGAACAATAAAAATATCCACAATACAAAAGCTGTAGCAAAACATGCACAATAAAGATACGGAATAAAAACAGGAACAGCTGGAATACTTAAATCAGTTTGTAACTGGCAGAAATAGCCATGTTTTCTAGATGAAACAAAATGGCACATTGCCTGAAACTTTTGTGCAAATCTTACCAGTTCTAGGTATATTCATAGGCAGCATCTACTAATTTCTTGGCTTCTTCCACATTCTGCAGAAGGAATCGAGTTTCCAGTTTCTTTGCAATGTCTAAAAGAGACACTTGGTTTGGATTTTGTTGAAGGAAACACTTCAATCAAATTCCACAAAAACAAACTAATGAGAATGTAGCTTCACTAACTTGATCCATAACCTGAATTCTAAGTTGCATTTCAGCATATCTAGAAGCCACCAGCTTGGAGAAGTCCTGTTGTGATATCAATATATATTTCTTTAAGTAATCATCTATTAAAATTGACTCTGTGCTCACATAGTACTTTAAACCTTGTCAGTTACTAATGATATGGATGTGTGTCTGAAATCTACCAGGAAAAGCTTACACAGGTCATGCCTATGTAATAGGTTGTTAAGGGTGTGTATCTCTTGGTGGTCCTTCTCTATACTGTAATACCACCAAAGATTTGGAATAGACTCTAAACATGAGTGTTGATGTAGGGAATGTAGGATGGCCCATGTGTCGTATGCTTTCATGCAAATGATATAAATTAGATTCAGCATTCATGTGATTTGGTATGTACCAATTCCATCATTTTCACAGAGATGCTATGATGCACAGACATCATCCTGGCAACCACTAGAAACTTCTGCTTCCAATGAGAGTTCTCTGCAAGGGAGATCAAAATAATCAGGATAGCAGCCACACAATTGAGAGATGAAATCCATGGATGTTATAGCCAGCAAGGTTCAGAAATACTGCCTTAGGGATATTTTCCACCAAGAAAGGAAATGCAGACTGAATTTCTGCATTGGTTCAAACATTAGCAAATTATCTTTAAATAATCATGTCTTTTCCTGCTGCAGTGAATTGATCACATGGAGGCAATCAAAACACATTTGTTCCTGCAGCTTGTTCTTAAATGATGAAAAAAAAATGATTTTTTACAAAAAATGCGGACACAGGCAGACCTCTACAGACATTCCAACTCTATTTTAAAAAGCATTTCTAAAGTGAAAGACCTTACCTTGTAAAGAAAGGTTATCTGCCTCTTGAGGCTTTACTGCTATTAGAATACCCAGAAGAACAAAGACCAGCCTCAGCCCTGGAAGAAAGCATAGGTTTCATGTGAGTTACTTGCAAATCATTTGGGAAAGTAATCTTTAACTGTCAAATTGAATTTTAATATAAATTTGGAATGTCAGAAGCCAGTTACTCTAGATCCACACACTTGGACAGGACAGTATGTGTGTATAAAAATACTTGCCCTAGATCTGCAATCTTCTTTCCTTTCACCCTTCTAGGAAAAATCTGGATCATCCATAGGTGGATCATCCACAAATAGGGCGGTCACCCTATTTTCTCCAGCCCAGATAGTGTAATTATATCCCTCATGAAAAAAAAATTGAAATAAAAATCTCCACCCCCTTATAAAAACATAAGCCCCACAATTGTGTTATCTATGGTTTTCTTGTTTCCCCTCCTTCTGTCTTTCTTTCAGTCTCTCTCCATTGTTTCTGCATACAATAGCAAGAAAAAAAATCTATTTCTCCTTCCTCTTTGCCCCTAGACATATGACAGAGAAAATTCCCAAAGTTGTTGAAATCGCTGCCACAGGAACTAAACCTTGAATGACTGTGAAACAGATCACAGCAACGCAAAAAGAAGAAGAAAATTGTAGGGCTGGCGGATGTTTAGAGCCCTAAAGGGGTCAGAGCAAGTGCATTCTGCAAAATAGAGGAAGGTTGTGAGACAGTCATTCTCAGGACAACAGGTGTCAATCACAGTCACAGTCAGAAGAGCATGCTGTATATGCACTTTCTTTGTTTTAGACCATTTCTGCAATGACGGTGTAGAACATCTTCATAGCATCACCTAGGCATTGTTGATAATCATGTAAAGCTCTGTCCACAGTTACTTATTGTGACCCAATTATGATAGGAGGAGCCACCAGGAGTCACCTTGTAGGATAGATAGACAGCTTAAAAATTTAATAAATAGGATAAATGACTGCAGCTGGCACTATAATTTGCTATTAGGCAAAAGAGTGAGTCATGTTATTTAGCCATAAAAATATCAAAGAATGGTACATGTTCTTCACAAACAGACTGCAAAGTTCCTAAGCCTATAAAATTATAATAAATAATTTTATTTGCTAAAAGAAAAGTTAAATACAGAAGGTTTTTGTTATACACTAGAAATATCACTCTGGAAATATTTAAAATATTAACACTTGTACCTATGATCATTCCATAAATATTCACAAAAGCTTGAAATACAAGGTAGTTTAGCCTTATTGGCATGTAGATACTTTGCTTCTATCCTGTTTGTCAAAATTACCTAAACCTCAAAAGCCTGCAATCAGCCCTGATTGAGCAAAAAGATGGAGAAAAAAGACTTCTTTTTATACTGTCACTTAAAGATGCAGTGGTTCTGTTTCCCACCATAGTTTTCCTAGTCAAAACAGAATGACTTCATCGAATTTGATGCTCTCCAGATACATTGAATTACAATACATGCTATCAGAATAAGAGCTGTAATCTAATATATCTGGTGGCCATCCAGTTGAGGAAGGCTGATATAGGGGAATTTACTAGTCAAGGAGATCTAATATAAAATTGAAGAAATGGAGAATACTCAAGTCCATTAGGTAGTTTCCAAGCAATGCACTAAAATAATTAACTTTAAGAAGCATTTCAAAATCACTTACTTGCCATCTTTTCTAATTCTGACCTTAGCTGCCTGGAAATCAAGTATTTTCTGAAAGATGGGAGGAGCCATTTACAACAGAAAAGTCACACCCCTTTTCTTTTTCCCTCCTTTCTTAAGACACATCCTACTGATAATGCTCTGAAATTGTAGGAGAGCATACAGCAGCTTTCCTAGGACTTTAGATCTTGTCTGCAAAAGTCCAGAGGATTACTAGAATAAATAAATTTCTCTCTGCCTTTTTGCTATAACGGTGGTCCAGATTTTTGCAGGTCAGATTTGGTGTCCTACTTTTCCCCAGCCTGGCATGCTTCTGATGTGCTGCAACCCAAATGTTTCTGGAAAGTACCTGGTAGGCTTTGCGGGAACAGAGCAACAACTCAGTTCAACTCAAGATACTTTGAGTTGAAATGAGCAAGAATCTGGTTGAGAATCTATGTGAAAAACAGGATCAAGACACAGCTGAGCATAGCAGACATTGGGAAGTTGGGTTTGCGGTACCAAAAGCAAAAATCAATTGTTCTGCAAGATCAGGAGAGGGATGGTGTATGCACTTCCTTTGCTGGAGGAACCCCACCGAGAACATTAAAAAAAAAACACTGGGAGATGAAAATATAGTCCCCTCCTCATATAATAAGATGAAGCTGAAGCAAACCTGAACTTTATATACTATTTCATAATACGAACGTACTATTTGTAATCTGCATATTTGTGCAATATGAAATTGTGAAGTAGATAGTTCTATGTATATTTGGAACATGAGTATTGTAACCGTGGGAAAAAGTCAGCGGACCATCTGACTACAGTCTTAGAACGAGAAAGGGTATAAAAGGTTGGGACTGGACCTGATTGATTTGCCATTGTCCTATAGCTGTCCTATTGGATTCTGCTATGTCATATGGTCCTCATTGCAATGGGTTATTAATGTACTTGATGATGTGTTATAATGCTTGCTATGTTTCAAATTATTAGCAAAATAAACCTCTGAATCTTAAAGTAAGAATTATTGTTTTGTATTACTGTCTCTTGTCTTTTTCATTGGGTTTTTCCATGACAACACACAAAAAAAGGAGGTGAATATACATGTCCCAGAATAATGTTGCAGGATCCAGTCTGGGTCAGTCACCAGGACCAGAGGTTTTAGTCTTCTGAGCTTCTGGACTCGTGCTGGAGTCATCTTCAGGGAACTTCTCTCTAGCTGGAGAAGTTCCCCAAAGATGGGCTCCAGCACGAGTCTGAAAGCTTGGAAGACAAAAGCTTTGGTCCTGCAACACCCCCCCCCCCCCGAAGCTTTAAATGTGTAGCATGATATTTTATGTCTAAAAACATATAAATTCTTCCATACTCATTACATTAGTCTCTTTTGGGGAAGCAACTTTATGCAAATCTTAGAAAAAGAGTAAGATATAATGGACAAATAAAATAAAGGCAGGAGAAGGAAGCAATGGAAACCTAAACCTAGTTTATGCCAACACCATTCACTCTTTTTCTTCACTATCATTGTTTCCACTCCTTTCTATAGATCACTCCCTACATTCTTTAAATATCAGCTGGAGCCTGGCACTGATCCTGGCGCTTCCGCTGAACCCTGACAGCCCTGCAGAGCCAGCCATCTCTCGCTTAGGCTTGTGTGGTGCTGCCACCGGTTCAGCTCATTCCCCTCCCCCACTACCAGTTTTCTAGGATGGTCGCGTACCACCTGCCAGGTGCCAATGTACCACAGGTGGTACCCGTAACACTGGTTGAAAAGCCCTAGAATAGACTACTGCCTTGGGCAGGGGGTTGGACTAGAAGACCCCCAAGATCCCTTCCATCCCTATGATTCTATCTTCTATGTGCAGGACTGCCTGTCCCCAGTTATTTATGTCCATGTCACAAGGTCTGAGTGGACATGCTTCAGGTCCCTTCTCTGGAAGAGAAGAGTGCCATCTAATGGGACCCAATTATATGTGCTTTCTCAATCACAGCCTACCTTATGGAACAATATCTCCCCTAAGATGCAGATGACCTTGTTAATTTTCTGGAGAGCCTTGGCTTGTATGGGTTTCATTAGTTTTTAGGATCCTCAGTTTTGTTGCAATGCTGTTTTTTTTAAATTTATTTCTTAAAATCAATTTTTATATTGTAAGCCACTCAGAATCACTACACTGAGATTGGTGGCTATATAAATTCTATAAACAAGCATTCTATTCACAGATCACTTGTTTGAGCACTAATGGTTCCAAATTCATTTTCGCCACATCTCAGATGCAATTGGGAAATAACCCTGCTTGAAATTCTGGAGATCTGTGGATGGGTTAGATGAACTTAAGAGTCAATTTGGGAGTGATTAAAAAGATTAACATTTGAAGTAATTACAACACATTTCCTTTAAAAGCAACGGTTAATATGGCCATGTAAGAAATTGCTGCTTCAGTTAAAAATGCTGCAATGCAACTTCCCCCCTCTACACAAGAGGAATTTTGACCACAATAAATGTGTCACAAAACCTTTGAGGCATTGATTCTCAACCCATCTCTAAGTTTGCACAACCCATTGAAATTGATTTAAAAATTATCTGTTTTAGAGATTTGTAAAATACATTTGATTACGAATTAACTAGGACCAGGTTCATATAAAGTATTTAACTACGCAAAAAAGTACACAAATTGCCAATCATGACATGCTATATGAATGTAACTATTGGACTCACAGTTGTCCTTCAGTGCGTGCATGTATTTCTGAGTTTAGTGAGATGCAGGCAATAGTTTTTAAATTAAAGATCCCTGTTTGCAAACCCAGAAAATTAGTAAATTCAGAATTAAGATCAATGTGTTACACAATACAAAGAAGGCATGGCATAGAATAGAAGGCAATTGTTGAATTTTGGACAATGCGCCCAAATTGATCAATATTATGGATTACTGTTAAATCCTTCATTCGCGTGCGAATGATGAAGACACATGGTAACAACTAACAATGCTTTATTCTCCTACTCCAACTCCAAGCAAAAAGCAAAAGGCACGGAGTCCTTTTTATAGGGCTTGAAACCCAGACAGAGTGAACCAATAAGAGTTCTTCTTTCTTTGTGCCTTGCGCATGTGCACAAGGCTGCGCCGCTCTGTCTGGTCCCGGGCAGCTTTTAGAATGCCCAGGACCGTTTGCAACAATTCTGGGCCTGCTGAGTTTCCTCATCAGGCCCAGGATGCAACAATTACGATTAGCAAGGAAGGCTGCAAGTAGCACAGGGACAACTAAGGTTGGTAACTAAAGGGTCATCTGTCATCTCCCCACTATTAACATCACCCTCTGGATCACTACTCCAGACCTACTCTGATGGTAGCCCCTGCTTTTCTTTTTTCTAATTTCTAATTGCTATTCAACTGGTGTTTTCTGACTCCTGTTGACATAAGCAGCCCTGTCTGGCCTGTCTGTAGTAATGTATTTCCTCGTAGGTACAGTCATGTCCCACTTCAGTTGGCTAGTGAAGGCCCCTCTCTCCCAGTCATTGCAGCTGTCTTCCCCAATGACTTCACCTTGGGATGCTGGGCTGCCTACCACCCTTCAGAAGGAATTTTTTTCCCACATAAAGCCTCTCTCCATTTTGCTCTGTGAAGCAAATATCAATTCTGAATTACCTGAAACACCAGGTAACAAAGGCACAGTGGGTT
The DNA here is from genome assembly GCF_016545835.1 of Crotalus tigris. Lineage (NCBI taxonomy): Eukaryota > Metazoa > Chordata > Lepidosauria > Squamata > Viperidae > Crotalus > Crotalus tigris. The sequence continues at coordinate 7,646,597 of NW_024096758.1, read as the reverse complement.
GTACAGGTAGTTCTTGATTTACAACCAAAATTGACCCCATAATTACAGCCATAAGTTGTTGCAGTTGTAAGTTGAGGCATCATGTGACCAGATTCAAAGTTACAACCATTTTTACAATGCTCCTTAAGTGAACCCTGCAATTGTTAAGCAAACTCTGCAGTTATTAAGAAATATGATACTTGTTTAGTGAATCCATTTTCTCTAATGGGTGTTTCTTTTTTTTTGCCAGAAATCAGAAGTAAATGTTGGAAACCGGCAAAGCATATTGCAAATTGTGGTTATGTAACTGTAGGATGCTGCAAATGGCCATAAAGATAAGCTGGTTGCCAAATGCCCAAAATGCAGTTACATGACCGTGGGATGTATATAATGTTTGGTTGGCATAATTCTAAAAATAGGTTGTAAGTAGTTCTGGGGAGATCTGTCATAATTTCAAAGGTCATTAAGCAATTGGTTATAAGTAGAAAACTACCAGTATGGGAAAGATACTAGCATACTACTAGGTAGCTCAAGAATTTCAGCCTGTGTGAATAGAGAAAGTGATAATCCTCCCCCTGGAACATCATCCCTCCAGAAATTAGACTGGCCCCCATTCTGACACTCTTTCGGAAGGCCCCAAAGATGTGGTTCTGCCAGCAGGCCTGAGGAACCCAGAGTGGGGTGGAGGACATTAAATGGCTGTTATGAGTGTGTGTTGTTACCAGAGTGGGTAGTGGGGGGTTATTTTTTATTTCTTTTATATTGTTTTTTTATTTCCTGTAAGCCACCTTGAGTCGCCATGAGCAAGTAGGTGGCAATATTAAATTTTCCAAACAAATAACTAAATAAATAAATGCTTTCACCTGCTTCTTCTTGTTTGTGTCCTATGGAGGAATAGTCCATGTAAATGTCATGAAGCACTGCCAATTCTCCTATATTATACTCCATAGGATATTTCTGGACCCTGTTACCACTTTCTGTCAGTATTCTCTCAGGATTTAAGGTATCTGGAAGCTGCGGAGAAATTAACAAAGTTCTGCCAGTTTCCTCTTCTAACCCAAGTACCCAAATACCAGTAAAGCTGCCCATTAAATTTCTGCAAAACTGGTTAACCTCCATACAAAAATAGCTCTGTGAAGCAAATATCAAACAGTTAGAACAGTGTTTCTCAACCTCAGCAAGTTTAAGATGTGTGGATTTCAACTCCCAGAATTCCCAGCATGCTGCTGGGAAATTTCTGGGAGTTGAAGTCTATACAACTTAAAGATGTTGAAGTTTAGAAACACAGAGTAAGGATGAATGACAACTGGGAACTGGGAACCTGACTCCCATCTTTCACCCCACTAACCAATCAATAGATTAGGTGACTGGTTTATAGAGTTCCTGTGAGTTGGAAGTTCAGAAATAGCCCAGCTGGCAGGGTGTGGTATGAATTTGATATTATCTAGGTTGTTACAGATGTGCATGAAAATGGGAATTTATGTATTACTGGAAGCTGCAAATTACACTCCTCTGAATGTTAATAATGGGAGAGTCCAAGATAAATTTGGAGAAAAATTGTGCAACATTTTGAATCTATACTGAAAATAGAAAGCTTGCAGGAACTTAAAGGATAAGTCATGTGGGAGAAGAAAGTATTAGAACAAAGGTCTTCAGAATTTGCAACTTTAAGACTTGTGGACTTCAACTCCCAGAATTCCTCAGCCAGCTTTGGTTGAGAACTTCATTTAACATAACATGGTCTTTCTCTCTAGGATGCAGAACATTATTTAACACCCCTGCATGCCCCGAAAAATGGCAATGTGCTATAATGATTGGGTAAGAACAGGAGTCCCTAGTTCAAATCTACACTTAGCTATGGAAGCTCATTGGGATGACTTGAGCCTAATGTTTCCCTTCAGCACTACTGTGCAGCGTGGTGATGATTATAGGAAACAGCTGGAGAAGGAAGTGCTACATAGACATCCTGATCTCCCAGAGAGGTGTCTCCAACCTTGGCAACTTTATGACTTGTGGATCTCAACTTTCAGAATTCCTCAGTTCTGGAAGTTGAAATCCACAAGTCATAAAGTTGCCAGGGTTGGAGATCCATCCTACAGGAAAGGCAAAATGTAACTCTATCACCACCATCAGGGTAACTGATTTGTTGCATTCAGCCCCCATCAACCCCTTCAGAAAAGAAACAAAATTCCAAAAGGAACACTTGATTTTTTGTGTGTGAAAATAGACTTTAATATAATAAATTATGTTGTTAAAATAAAAACATAGCTCATCCAACGTCCCCGCTCAATAACCCATACTGAACGAAAGGATTCATTCTCCCAACAAACATGCAGAGGTACATCAGCTGCAAGAAAGGGGGACACATTTATTAAAACACACACACATAAATCTCCCAGCCATGAAATAGGGTTCACCTCTGAATAAGGGGTGCCCCTTCCCACAGGGTAGGCACAGGGGCTGGAACGGTGCCCACTGATCCTCACCATTAAAACTGCTTAGTTCAGCAGTTGGAAATCTTACAAAAGGCAGACCACAGGAGAAAGACGCTGATTGAGTCTGGGCTGCTTTCTTAGTTTAGAATGCCAGTAACCAGGGACAAAGGATAAACTCTCATACTTGTACATATCAACAACTTAATCCAACTTAGCCATTCTCTCTCTCTCTCCCCCCCCCCTTCCTCTCTCTGTTTCTTCAGCAGTGGACATTTCCCACAGAATTTCACTTCACAAGAACATGGTACCAATTTTGGGCCCAACTTTGATCCAGTCAAAGAAGTCTTCTACTAAGAAAAAAATCAGGATGTCATTCTGAGCTATTTCAAAGAAAGTTTCCATAATACAGTACAATCTGCATTTTGATATAGTCTTGGGCATAAGCTAAGGGTGAGTTGAACATCTCTTATGAAATGAAGTAAATGCAACCCAACTGATGATCCATTTAAGCTAAGTCAAGGTCAACTGGCAGTCTCAATGTCAATAATAGGCAGTGATAGAATTGTTCTAGGCAACTGTGAAACAGAAACTCTAGGATTATAAATTATACAGTGGGAATGGAAGAGAAAGGGCAGCTTTCCATAAAATAGATACTTTTCAGAGTCGCTGGGATTGCAAGTCTTAGGATTTTTACCCACAATGTTCCAATAAATCTGAAAACTGGCGAATTAGCAAAGGTTGAAACAGTCTTTTCTTCCAAACTCAAAATACCAGCATTGTGATCCAACAATACTGTTGATAGGCTATAAATTCAGAGACCTTCTCAAAATACATAATTTATATTACACAATGTGTTAAAGCTCACAGGCTTAGATGGTATTAAAGTGAAAACTTCATGGAACAGAATTAGAGATCCTTTGAGGTCAGATGAAATGAAACCTCTCCCTTTCAGATGTAGTACCTGTGAATGCCAACAGCTGAAAGCAATAGCCAAAGAGAGTTATTATCTTTATAAACTGAGTTTAGATAATTATGGAGAACACAAAGCTTACTTGCATATCTAGCAGTTCTAAATGGGCTGTTAGAACTCTTTTTGAGCTGCATTCATTCTACTGATCTATAGCCAGAATGTCAAGCCCTCTCAGGCTTGACATATGAGACGGGGGCGGGAGATGGGGGGAAGCCAACATAGAAAACAAAAGCTACCGGGTTGGAAAACACGAGCCAGTCATCCTCCGTTGCCTGAATCACGGACAGTCCATTTAAGAAGGCATTCTTATCTCTTCTAGCTACTCTCTGGAATTCTGCATTCAATTGGGTGTATCTTTCTCTTTCTCCCTTGCCTTTCGCTTCCCTTTTTTCCTCAGCTATTTGCAAAGCTTCCTCAGACAGCCATTTTGCTTTCTTGCATTTCTTTTTCTTTGGGATGGTTTTAGTTGCTACCTCTTGTACAATGTTGCGAACTTCCATCTATAGTTCTTCAGGCACTCTGTCTATCAGATCCAGTTCCTTAAATCTATTTGTCACCTCTACTGTATATTCATCAGGAATATGATTTAGTTCATACCTGAGTGGCCTAGTGCTTTTCCCTACTTTTTTTCAATTTAAGCCTAAATTTTGCAACGAGAAGCTCATGATCTGAGCCACAGTCAGCTCCTGGTCTTGTTTTTACTGACTGTATAGAGCTTCTCCATCTTTGGCTGCAGAGACATAGTCAATCTGATTTCTATGTTGACCGTCTGGTGATGTCCATGTGTAGAGCCGTCTCTTGGGTTGTTGGAAAAGAGTGTTTGTTATGACCATCATATTCTCTTGACAAAATTCTATCAGCCTGTGCCCTGCTTCATTTTGTACTCCAAGGTCAAACTTGCCTGTTATTCCGGTTATCTTTTGGCTTCCTACCTTAGCATTCCAATCCCCCATGATGATAAGGACATCATTTTTTGGTGTTAATTCTATAAGGTGCTGTAGGGCTTCATAGAACTGGTCAATTTCATCCTCTTCAGCACCAGTGGTTGGGGCATAGATTTTGACTATTGTGATATTGAATGGTTTGCCTTGGATTCGAATTGAGATCATTCTGTCATTTTGGGGATTGTATCCCAGTATTGCTTTTCCTATTCTTTTATTGACTATGAAGGCTACTCCATTTCTTCTGAGGGATTCTTGCCCACAGTAGTATACCTGATGGTCATCTGAGTTAAATTCACCCATTCCTATCCATTTTAGTTCGCTGATTCCTAAGATGTCGATGTTCAGTCTTGTCATCTCTTTTTTGACTATGTCTAGCTTGCCTTGATTCATGGATCTTACATTCCAGGTTCCTATGGAGAAAAAAATCTTTACAGCATCGGACTTTCCTTTCACCACCAGATATATCCACAGCTGAGCGTCCTTTCGGCTTTGGCCCAGTCGCTTCATTCTTTCTGGCGCTACTAGTACTAGCCCTCTGCTCTTCCCCAGTAGCATATTGGACACCTTCCGACCTGAGGGGCTCATCTTCCAGTGTCATATCTTTTTGCCTTTAGTACTGTCCATGGGATTTTCATGGCAAAGATACTGGAGTGGTTTACCATTTCCTTCTCCAGTGGATCACATTTTGTCAGAACTCTCTGCTATGACCTGTCCGTCTTGGGTGGCCCTGCACGGCATAGCTTATAGCTTCATTGAGTTATGCAAGCCCCTTCGCCACGACAAGGCAGTAATCCATAAAGGGGATTACTAAATCTCTACACCTAATTAAATGACAATTCTGGTGGCCCAGCATGAAGAAAGATATTGAAACATGTGTCCGGGAATGTTCTGTGTGTGCAACAATAAAACCCCAGGTTGGAAAACCATGCAAGTTGATACAACAAGTTTCAGATCCCTCACGGCCATGGGAAGATATTGGTATGGACTTTATAGTAGACTTACCAGCAAGCCATGGCAATACAGTTATATGGACAGTAATCGATTTGTTCTCCAAGCAAGCACACTTTATACCATGTAAGGGGTTACCATCAGCTCGGAGGCTAGCTAAATTATTTATAACTCATATTTACCGGTTACATGGAGTGCCTAGACATATAATATCTGATCGAGGGATACAATTTACTGCTAGGTTTTGGAAAAATTTTGTTACAACGATTGGCTCATCCCAAGGCCTTAATTCGGCGTTCCATCCTAGTACGAACGGAGCGGCTGAACGTGCTAATTCTATGATTGAGAGATATATAAGGTGTTATGTCAATTATCAACAAACAAATTGGGTGGAGTTAATACCATTTGCTGAAATGGCATATAATAACACTGCACATAGTAGTATGGGGTTTACTCCTTTTCAAGTCGTACATGGGATTGAATTTGTTCCTATTCCTGAATGCCCTCAGGGTGATGTTAGGTCATATCAACCCCATGAATGGATTTTTCAATTTAAAGAGTTATGGAAAACAGTAAAGAAAGCATTGTTAAAAGCAGAACAGTCATCAAAAAGACAAGCAGACAAAAAACGAAATCCACAAAGACCCTTCCAGGTGGGCGATGAAGTCTACCTATCCATGAAATATTTGAAATTACATTGACCATGTAAAAAACTGAGTCCAAAATATGTCGGGCCATTCAAAATTGACCGAGTCATTAATCCAGTAACTGTGCATTTAAAACTCCCTTGCAATCTTGGCAAGGTGTACCCGGTCTTCCATAGCAGTTTACTGAAACCAGTAACAAAACCATCATTCAGGCAGATCCCACAACCTCCTGGGCCATAAGGGGGGAATCATTATGAAATAAGAAAGATACTCAACTCACGATATAGACGAAATCAATTGCATTACCTAGTATAATGGAGAGGCTACCCAGTATCTGAGGCATCGTGGGTGGGAGAGGCAGATATGAATGCACCTTGATTAATATGTAAATACCATTGTAAATATCCCAATAAGCCAGGGGGAAGGGGAGGTGTACCACCATCTACAGTGTCAAACTAACTGTATATTTTGCTATTTTCAGGAGGACACCTGGTAGGGGGTCTGCCTGTCAAGCCCTCTCAAGCTCGACATATGAGACAGGGGGGAAGCCAGCATAGAAAACAAAGCTACTGGATTGGAAAACACGAGCCAGACATCCCACGATGTTGCCTGAATCATGGACAGTCCTGTGGAGCTGCAAACGCAATGCCTGTGATGAGGAAACAACACGCATGCGCAGAAAAACTATAGACCGCCAATCAGATGTTTGGCAGATAGCCGAAGTACAGCTGATGAACATGATTTCCAGAGGAGGCATAAGAACTTTAATACATGAGAGCTTTAAGAGAACAGAGGGATTGTAATGCTAATTGGGAAAGAATGCTGGCTAGATGGGGATAGGGTGAGACACGGGAGGGTGGATGGGTGGAGTTTACATTTCACCAGGTGCGGTCGTGTTTAACAGGGAATTGATTGAAGGGTGGGGTTAATTTGGACGTGTGTTTAAAGAACGCTGGGAGGCAGTAGCTCCCAGAGCAAATTTTGTTTTGACAAAGAGCCTTACTGCTAGAGGTCTTTGTTATTGTTTCATTTGATCCTAATTAAATCGTTGTCACCAGTGAAGATTTGCGTTCTTGAGCTTCATTCACCGTGATTCCGGTAAGGATCATTTCTTGACATAGAAATCTATCTAAATATCATCTCCATACCTTACAAGATGGTAGCATTTTGGGGAATTCTTTTCCGATGTATCAGATAAATGTTATGATCTAGAGTCTGGACATGTTGCAACTATTTGGAGATGTGAGTAGTCCCTAACTGAGGGTAAGCCTGGCTTTCTGATCCTCTTGCCTTTAGTCGGTAACAATCTGTGGATCAAAAGACAGTAGGCATTTCAAAGCCTCCCTAATGAAAAAACAAGGATTGAAAACAGGGGTATAGTGTAGGGGGGAAAATATCTCTTTCCTGGAAGATCTTGAGTAGCTGGATAATTTGGAGGCTTATGAGATGCTGCCTTCAGATCTCAAGTGGAATTGTGGGAGCTCCCAGGACATATCTGGAGCAGAAGTGATGTTTACCTCATGGTACTTTGTAGGAGCACAGTTGCATGATGCAACATGTTAATGAGATTTTATATTCAGAGGCGTCAAACTGTTTGAATGTAATCCAGGAAAAACTGTGAGAAAGGTAAAAATAAATAAGTAACATTCCACCAGCTGATTAGCGATGATGATGATGACGATGATGTTATCCATTCAACTGTGCCCAAATCTTGACGATTCTATGGGCCAGGCCTCTCCACCTCTTCCAGTCTTGCACAACTTCTTTGAGTTTTTCTATGCTCTGGCTGGTGTCAGCTTTGATGGTGTCCAGCCACCATGTTCTTTGGTGGCTTGGCTTCCTTTTATCACCAACTGTTCCAAACATAATTGTTTTCTGCAGTGAATTCCCCCACATGATATGGCCAAAACAAGTAAGACACAATTCTGTGATTTTTCCTTCCAATGACATGTCTAGTAATATGCACTACAGTACTTCCTTGTTGGTCACATTTGATGTCTAAGGAATGATTAGCGGTATTACAGTAAATTATTTATCAGGTGGTCCTGTACAATGTTATGTACCTCAAGGCAATCAATAGGTCCTTAACTTATCATCAAATGGTAAATGCCCTGATTTCTACTCAGGGACAGAAATGCGCAAGATATCCAATTTAGCATTAGATACCACAAAAAGAGAACTTGCTGTATCGAAACAAGAATTATACAAGATGTATGGGAAAGAGGAGGACTTAAGGCGCCTAATTTAAAATTGTACTATGATGCGGTGGTTTTAACGTGGATTAGTAATTGGCTTAATTTAACAAATAAAAATATCCTTTCTCTTGAGGGATGGGATTTATTAGATGAATGGCACGCATACTTAATTTATGATAAAAAAAGTAGATCAGGTTTTTAAATCCCATATCTTGAGAAGTGCTTTGTTGCGTGTCTGGAAGAAGTATTATTATAGGTTAAATTATAAAATTCCAGTTTGGGGGATTCCTGGACACGCGATAGAGGGGATATCTAGAGGAGTGAATTTGGATAGGATTTCTTATAAGGAATTACTTAATTTGATAGGTAAGGACTGGCAATTAAAATCTTTAGCTGAGTTGAAGCAAGAAAATATTGTAGACTCTTGGTTTCAATATAATCAATTGTTAGTTAGGTGGAGTTTAGATCAAAAGGCTGGTATTATTTTAGAGGATGCAAATTTGATAAAACAGATTAAAGATCAAACTCGAGCTCATATAAAGAGAATTTATAATGTCTTAATAGAATTGGATTCTGAAATGGAGTTAGTTAAAGATTGTATGGTTAAATGGGCTCAAAATATTCAAGAGCCGATTTTATTGGATACTTGGGAGACAATTTGGGTTAGAAATGTAAAACTTACTCAAGTTCAAAATTTAAGAGAAAATTTTTATAAAATGTTTTATAGATGGCATTTAGATCCCCAAAAGTTGTCCTGCATGTATCCTAATTTACAGCCCAAATGTTGGAGATGTGGAAGCTTAGACGCAACCTATTTTCATATTTGGTGGACTTGTAGAGATATAAAAGCTTTTCGGATTAAGATTTGGTGGAATATTCAAAAGATTTTAAAGAGAAAGATAAAGTTTACTCCGCAATTATTTTTGTTGGGTATTATTGTAGATTTTGATGTTAAAGAAATTGATTTAATGCTGAATCTTATAACAGCTGCAAGATTACTGGTGGGGCAATATTGGAAGAAAAACTCTTTGCCTACTATGGAAGAATGGATAGTTAAGGTGTCTAATTTAGCAGAAATGGCGAAAATCTCCGCCTATTTGAAGGACCATTCACAAGAAAAATATATTTTGGTTTGAAGAAGATGGATTGATTATATTCAAAAGAAATATGAGACTGAAAAGTATTATCTTGCTTATGAGTAGATTTTAGATTATTTTTAATAGTTCAATATGGTTGAATTTATATTATTTTTAATATTATGGTTTAATTATATTATTATTTTTGTTTTTAATTTGTTAATACTTGTTTTGAAAAGGAGTTAAAGTGTGTTATGGATTTGATTGATAGTATAGTCGGGTTATGTTAGTTGGATTATGTTTGTTTATTTTTCACCCTGTAATCAGCTCTGGGAAGTGGGGGAAGGGGGGAGGGGGTGGGAGGGGTTTGGGTTATAATGTATTAAATTTGTAAAATTTTTAATAAAAAAAAGAGAACTCGCTGTATCAAAACAAGAATCCACATGAAGACAGTTGTGTGAATTTTCCACTGGCAAACACAAAGACTCAGGCAGGAACTCCTGGGTAATATCTATTCAACCACCTTCAGCCATCCCCACCCAAATTAGAACCCTGACTGATTCTTTCTGGGAAAGACAATTCCCAGGGGGAAAAAATGTCCACTGGCAACAGGTTGAGGAGAGACGATAAAAAGAAAGTTCTGGATTGAGAGAAGTGATATGCTGAGAGAAAAGACCTAAGAAAGCAGCTTTGATTTCCAAAACTAGGGAGATACTTTCTGGCAGAAAGAGAAAAAGAGAACATCCACTGAACTACATTACAGCCAATACCACACGCTGGAGAGGTGATTGTGAGTAACATGTCTCTACAGAACCCCCTTTTTCGAGCTCATACTTGCTTCCCAAACCACTTGACACATCTTACAATCCATGGAAATAAAAGCCATTGTGGATTCCATCATGATTCATTCCTTTTTTTTACTGCAACATTCTTTGGCAGCTGAACTCAACACCATTCTTCTTGCTTGACCTGGGATGAATTCCCCCTCCCCCTTCAGAAATATGCTCTTCTTCTTACTCCGAAGGGCAGGTGTCAGGGTTGAGAGGCCCAAGAGACTCCCAACCTTGAGACTCTGAGGCAGTGGACGGTCCAGGTGCTAAGCAAAAATGGAAGGTATATCAGATGATCTACTGGATACCACTGTGAAATAAAAAGAAAGTGAATATGAGAAACAAAACATTGCATGTATCTCACACTGTGTCCTTACCTCAACAATAAATAATTTAATATCCAAAATATTTTCAAACTTTACAAATAAAACTGATATCCATTTCAGTTTTAACTAAAAACCACTGCTGGATTATAACAATACTTGGGTTTGCATTTCATTCAAATTTAGATTTTGTGTGTGTGTGTGTGTGTGTGTGTGTGTGTGTGTGTGTGTACAGAGCCTATACTTCATGGAAAAATCTAATTTGAATCTATTTTCAGAATTGATTACATTTATTATACATATTGTCAATCTTACTGCTGGTGATAAGGTTTTTTGGTCTTTTTGTTTCCTTTATGGCATTTTGAGTGTCTCTTTTGAATGATATGTAGGTATTGTTTAATCTCTATGTGCCATCATTATAGGAATGATTACTGCAAGTGGGAACTAATTTATTCTGCAAGAGCTATCAAGCAATCTCTTCATTAAATCTAAAAAACAAGGAACAGGGTGGTTTGATTGCTTAATTGCCATTTGAAGTAGAGAGAGCCCAGGGTGGAATGAACACGCAAGTCCATCCAGTAGGAAATTGTTCACCTAGCAACTCCAGGAAAACATATTACAGAAGATTTGGTTTTGCAACAACAACCTTTGCACTACAGAATGAAGGTTATGACAGGTGATCACATGGGTACAAAACGGATCTGGGAGTAGCACAAATGCTGTATGCAGAGGGGTTTCTGCCCATTACTGCATGTACTTGTCAAAGGAACAGGAGTTCTTTCTGAAGAAAAGCAGATGCTCCCTTTACAAGCTGGAACACTCAAATTCCTGTTTTTTGTTGACATCAGTGATACTTTCTGTTGTTGGTTGCAAAGTTGTGTCCGACCCATCGTGACTCCATGGACAATGTTCCTCCAGACCTTCCTGTCCTCTACCATCTTCTGGAGTCCATTAAAAAAACCCACCAAAAATGAAGGTGAATATACATGTCCCAGGATAATGTTGCAGGATCCAGTCTGGGTCAGTCACCAGGACCAGAGGTTTTAGTCTTCTGAGCTTCTGGACTCGTGCTGGAGTCCATCTTCAGGGAACTTCTCTCTAGCTGGAGAAGTTCCCCAAATATGGGCTCCAGCACGAGTCTGAAAGCTTGGAAGACAAAAGCTTTGGTCCTGATGACCAACCCAGATTGGATCCTGCAACCCCCCCCCCCGAAGCTTTAAATGTGTAGCATGATATTTTATGTCTAAAAATATATCAATTCTTCCATACTCATTACATTAGTCCCTTTTGGGGAAGCAACTTTATGCAAATCTTAGAAAAAGAGTAAGATATAATGGACAAATAAAATAAAATAAAGGCAGGAGATAGAAGCAATGGAAACCTAAACCTAGTTTATGCCAACACCATTCACTCTTTTTCTTCACTATCATTGTTTCCACTCCTTTCCATAGACCACTCCCTACATTCTTTAAATATCTCATCTCTCCCATTTTCAGCATCATGTTCATCACATGTAATCATGATCTTCCTTTTTCTCTGAACACATTTCCTCTTTCTTCGTATATTCCTTTTACATTTTAATCCTTAACACTCTTTCTGACCAAGTCATCTCAAGGTAAAATACTTCTTTTTTTGTGTAATCTATCCATGTTCATTTATCAGCCATAATTCTACCTCTTCTTGCTTTATCACACATATTTTTTGAGTATCCCAATTCCATTTTATTCAAGTTACCATTATGTTTCTCTTGACATGTCTAACTTTCACTTCCTTATGACAAAATGGACAAAAGGACACAGTTATACACAGCTCCATAATGCATTTTTGTAATGGGCTATAGAATGCCCATTACATTTCTGCTGACATTTGCATGTCATAGCATTTCTCCATCTATTTTTTTTATTTTTCCAGTCAACCTTGGTCTTTGATACATTAACTTTCAGATCCATATTCCCTTGTTACATGCTTGATACTTGCTGCAAATAATTCAGATTCTCAGTCAACAATGCAGCATAACCTGCACATAAAAGTACATGCAATTACATCCCTAACCAAGTGACTTTACTGCAAATATTCCTTCTGCATTTTTTCATAAATATATAAAATAACAAGGAAACTGCTTACATATTTGTCTTATTCCCTGTTATTCCATTCTTATTGCATTCAATTTATACTCACACATACTTTATTTCCACTAGATTACGTGCTATTAAGTCAGTGTTTACTCCTAGGAACCACATAGTTTTTTTTCCAAAATGATCTGTCCCCAGTCTGACCCCTCAGGTCTTCCCAATGATTTGTTGAAAAAAATCTAATCTGCACATTCCCTAGATGTAAAGATCCACTGATCTTCTGATTTTTACTCCGTGTCACCTCTTGTACTCTTTCAATCAGAATTCTGCATTCTACTTAGAAAAAACTAATCCTCCTATAGTTTTTACATTCACTGTCATAACAATTGCGTCTAAAGGGAAGAGGAGAATCTAGTATGAAAAATGCATTGTGAGATTACTGTACAAACTTGCTCCTTTCATATGTGCATCACATAGAGTTAAGGAGTGAAATTTGTTGTGGGACAATCCAAACAATCTCCAGATTCTCTTAATTTTAACAGTTTCTTATCTCTTTGACTACTGGTTTTGGAATTATTTTTTTCTTCGTATAAACATTGTATAGTATTGTCAGAAGAGTAATTTGTGTTGCAACTCGAATCAGGATTACACAAGAATAAATAAAAATGAGATCCAGACAGCTGTGAGGAAAGAAGAAATATTTATTCCTTAAAGCAAATAGATGCCTTTAGGGGCAGCTGCAGAGAAATGGGGTACAGCAGCAGAGTTTTATAGGGGGAGCTTGTCCGGGGTGTAGAGGTGTCTACATGCTGATTCTAGGGTGACACTTGAGGGATGTGTGTGTATGTATGTGTGTAGTATGCATTCTTGTGAACATGCAGTTCCACTGGGAGACCTAATTTAATTACTTCTATTTGTGTTTGCAGGCCTTATCCTTTGATATGTGGATTGGGTCTGGGTAACTTATTTGGGAGTTTGAGGAAGTTTGAGTAAAGGATTTTCCCCATTTGCTATTTTTACTTGATTAGTTTCAGCTTGACTCTCAATTATCTAGTGGAGATGCTGATTCTCAGACCATAGTGGATTCTGTTAATATTTTAAGGGAAGATGTATTTGGATATCAAACTTCTCACAATATCATTCTCATACTTCTCTTATATGCATTTTTCTCATACACAGCATCTGTCACATCAGCATTCTAGTTTTACAAATTAAACTCTGTCAGACTTCCAATTAATATCTCTCCATACATTTCTTTGGTACTCTATAATAATAAACTATTTCAAACACTTAAATAACCTTGTTTCATAGGCCCTACTTTTTCATGTGTCACTCTTGTTTTCTTTTCCTTTAGTCATTCTATAGTCACCCTAACTTTTTTTTACTTTTTTCCGTTTCTTTTGATTTTTACTTTGGACCCAGTCTTGGCCCCACTAAGAAAGTGTTCTGTCCTAAATCAAATTGCCCTAGTATCTTTTACTCATTCTCCTGATTTTTCTTCATAAGCGTTTTACAGAGTCAGCCTTTTGTCCCCAACAATCTGGGTCCTTATTTAATGACCTCGGAAGGATAGAAGGCTGAGTCAACCTTGAGTCGGTCAGGATCTGCATTCTAACCACTGCACCACCATGGCTCTGATGCTTTGTTGTGGGCCTGGGCATGCATGGTGACGTTTCCTTTAAGTCTTTTCCCAGGCTTCCACAGAAAAAAAACAACACATTTTTTTCTTAAAACTTAAGGAGCCATATGCATTGCACCAGTACCTGCTCTCAAATGTCTTGTTGCACATGGGGCGGGGTGTCCTCTCAAAATATATAATATTTTTCTGAAATACCTGCTTAATGACCAAAGCTAGCAAGGTGCTGCTACTTGCAGAAATAAGTCTATTAAAATCAACCAATTTCTTTTCTCATAGATTGTTATCAATAAAATGTCTTTTGTTCTTTACTTCAGCACCAGATATTACTAATTACAAGTTGTTATATTTACTAGCCATGAAATGCATTTTAGCTCTGCTCCTGTAAAGAAGTAATCTCAAATTGAAATAAATGATTGTCACTTTCCATTGAGGTGCTGGGCAAATCCCACCAGTGCTCACAATTCTGGATCAGGAAGCAAATAAAACCTTACTTTTCTCTACATTAAATTTCATTTTGTTAGATAGGTCCCAGTGTTCAATTCTGTCGAGATCCACCTGGATCTTGAGCCTATCTTCTGCCAGTTTAGTGTCATCTGCAGATTTGATGTCCCGTGCTATTCCCTCATCTAAATTGTTTATGAAGATGTTGAGTACTGGGCATAAAACAGAACTTTGGGATACACCACTGCTTACTTCCCTCCATGTAGATGTAGACATTCTTTTTTTTTTAAGGAAAAATTATTGATTGTCTAATTTTACATTTAAATATTTAAAAAGCAACATGGAGGCTGAATTAATCAATGATTTAATAACATACAAGTATCTTTAGTACAAATTATCACAATTCATCGCAAAATCTAATGTTCAGGATACATGTCTTATCTATTTGAATATATTCTATTTCTACTATCTTACATCAACTAATTAATAATACAGTATAACATTCTTATTTTCTGTTAATTTCCAAATGTCTTAAATTTAGTAACCAAAATTTCTCTTATTTCAACATCCTCTCTTTTTCTCTTGATATCTACTATCTCATATTTAAATTAGTAGTTTTTATTATAACAGCTAAGTAAAAACATATTTATTACATTCATCAATAGATTTTAGCTTATATATATCTTAATTACTTTTACATTCAACCTTTATAAACAAATCAATATTCAAATTTAACTATTAATATTTATACTTCCAAGTTTTAAATGATCAAAGTTTTCTTTATCTCAGCTCATAACAAAATCTAGTATTCAAAATACATATCTTATTTATTTGAGTATGTTCTATTTTAATTCTCACTGATGAGTCAAAACCTTAATTTTCTTCAGTCTTATTCTATCTTTCTTTCTTTGCCAACTCGTCTTCCATGTCCGTGCTTTTAAGTCATCAAATAAGTCTCCCTGTGTTGTTATGTATATTGTTCGAAGTAAAAAAAGCCATCCGGTCACCATTTTTTTGGGAAGGACTGACAAATTGTCTCTCTATTCTTCCATCTCGACGTAGTTGTCCTGAAATGTTTATCTTTCCTTCAGTCTGTTTTTCTTCTTGATCCTCAGGTTTCTTCTGGTTTATATAGAAAGTCTTTTCCCTTTTCCATGTTGTCAGTCCCTTTTCTAGCTTTTCCATTAACTGTGTTTCTTGATCAGTTGAATCTTCTGTCATACTACTTAA
Organism: Crotalus tigris; assembly: GCF_016545835.1. NCBI lineage: Eukaryota > Metazoa > Chordata > Lepidosauria > Squamata > Viperidae > Crotalus > Crotalus tigris. Next base: position 7,630,868 of record NW_024096758.1, on the reverse strand, counting down.
TTGTTTCACTTCTTCTATTATATTCAGTGTAGTTGATTTTTTAGTTGTAATCAAAGTTTGGGTTTGCATATCTAGGCTGACAACTTGTTCTTTTCTGTAACTTCTTATTTCATCAGTAGCTGTAAGAATAGTTTTATAAATTGTTTTCAACATAAAGAGAATCTGTTCCTGATCTTCATCCATGTTCTCTTAGTAGTGTGTTAAATTAAAAGCTTTGCAATCAGAGAATGAAAAAAAAAATTTTTTGTCACTGTGTATAGAACACAGCTGGACTTCTCACAGCTGATATCTGTCAAGGTTAAAAAAGTCTCATCTATAGTCTGGGCTAGAAGCCAAGTCTCTTTTAAGCAATAACAAGTTGTAATATCAGGCTTAATCACAAGATGTCATCCATACCATTTAGAGTTTTCTTTTAATTCCAAAATTTTTATAATCCTTTTTCCACAGGGGGAAAAGTACTTTGGGTAACTTATGCAGGTAGAAAAAATTGTTGTTGTTAATTGCGAAGTCGTGTCCGACCCATTGCGACCCCATGGACAATGTTCCTCCAGGTCTTCCTGTCCTCTACCATCTTCTGGAGTCCATTTAAATTCACACCTACTGCTTCAGTGACTCCATCCAGCCATCTCATTCTCTTTCGTCCCTTTCTTCTATTGCCCTCAATCTTTCCCAGCATTAGGCCCTTCTCCAGTGAGTCCTTCCTTCTCATTAGGTGGCCAAAGTATTTGAGTTTCACCTTCAGGATCTGGCCTTCTAAAGAGCAGTCGGGGTTGATCTCTTCTAGGACTGACCGGTTTGAACGCCTTGCAGTCCAAGGGAGTCGCAGGAGTCTTCTCCAGCACCATAGTCCAAAGGCCTCCATTCTTTGGCGCTCAGCCTTTCTTATGGTCCAACTTTCACAGCCATCCATTGCAACTGGGAAAACCATGGCCTGGACTATACGCACTTTTGTTGGCAGGGTGATGTCTCTGCTTTTTAGAATGCTGTCTAGATTTGCCATAGCTTTCCTCCCCAGGAGCAAGCATCTTTTAATTTCTTGGCTGCAGTCCCCATCTGAGGTGATCTTGGAGCCCAGAAAATAAAATCTGTCACTACCTCCATTTCTTCCCCATCTATTTGCCAGGAATTGAGAGGGCCGGATGCCATGATTTTGGTTTTCTTAATGTTGAGTTTCAAGCCACTTTTGCACTCTCCTTCTTCACCCGCATCAAGAGGCTCTTTAGTTCCTCTTCACTTTCTGCCATTAGAGTGGTATCATCTGCATATCTTAGGTTGTTGATATTTCTCCCGGCAATCTTAATTCCAACTTTTGATTCATCTAGCCTTGCCTTTCTCATGATGTGCTCTGCATATAAGTTAAATAGGCAGGGCAACAGTATACAGCCTTGCCGGACTCCTTTCCCAATTTTGAACCAATCGGTGGTTCCGTGTCCAGTTCTCACTGTTGCTTCTTGACCTGCATATAGGTTTCTCAAGAGACAAATAAGATGGTCTGGTATTCCCATCTCTTTAAGAACTTGCCACAATTTGTTGTGATCCACACAATCAAAGGCTTTTGCATAGTCAATGAAGCAGAAGTAGATGTTTTTCTGGAACTCTCTAGCTTTCTCCATGATCCAGCATATGTTAGCAATTTGATCTCTAGTTCCTCTGCCTCTTCGAAATCCTGCTTGTACTTCTGGTAGTTCTTGATCTACATACTGCTGGAGTGTAGCTTGTAGGATTTTAAGCATAACTTTACTAGCATGTGAAATGAGTGCAATGGTGCGATAGTTTGAACATTCTTTCTTTGGAATTGGAATGTAAACTGACCTTTTCCAATCCTGTGGCCACTGTTGAGTTTTCCAAATTTGCTGGCAAATTGAGTGTAGCACTTTTAGTGCATCGTCTTTTAAGATTTTGAGTAGCTCAGCTGGAATACTGTCACCTCCACTAGCTTTGTTGTTGCTCAGATTTTCTAAGGCCCATTTCACTTCACATTCTAGGATGTCTGGTTCGAGGTCAGTGACCATCTCATTGTGGTTATCTGGGACTTTAAGCTCATTCTTGTATAGTTCTTCTGTGTAGTTTTGCCATCTCTTCTTAATCTCTTCTGCCTCTGTTAGGTCCCTGCCATTTTGGTCCTTTATCATGCCCATCTTTGCATGAAATGTTCCCTTCATATCTCCAATTTTCTTGAAGAAATCTCTGGTCCTCCCTATTCTGTTGTTTTGTTCTATTTCTTTGCACTGTTCATTTAAGAAGGCATTCTTATCTCTTCTAGCTACTCTCTGGAATTCTGCATTCACTTGGGTGTATCTTTCTCTTTCTCCTTTGCCTTTCGCTTCCCTTCTTTCCTCAGCTATTTGCAAAGCTTCCTCAGACAGCCATTTTGCTTTCTTGTATTTCTTTTTCTTTGGGATGGTTTTAGTTGCTACCTCCTGTACAATGTTGCGAACTTCCATCCATAGTTCTTCAGGCACTCTGTCTATCAGATCTAATTCCTTAAATCTATTTGTCACTTCTACTGTATATTCATTAGGAATATGATTTAGTTCATACCTGAGTGGCCTAGTGCTTTTCCCTACTTTTTTCAATTTAAGCCTAAATTTTGCAACAAGAAGTTCATGATCTGAGCCACAGTCAGCTCCTAGTCTTGTTTTTACTGACTGTATAGAGCTTCTCCATCTTTGGCTGCAGAGCAAATAGTCAATCTGATTTCTATGTTGACCGTCTGGTGATGTCCATGTGTAGAGCCGTCTCTTGGGTTGTTGGAAAAGAATGTTTGTTATGACCATCGTATTCTCTTGACAAAATTCTATCAGCCTGTGCCCTGCTTCATTTTGTACTCCAAGGCCAAACTTGCCTGTTATTCTGGTTATCTTTTGGCTTCCTACCTTAGCATTCCAATCCCCAATGATGATAAGGACATCATTTTTTGGTGTTAATTCTATAAGGTGCTGTAGGGCTTCATAAAACTGGTCAATTTCATCCTCTTCAGCACCAGTGGTTGGGGCATAGATTTGGACTATTGTGATATTGAATGGTTTGCCTTGGATTCGAATTGAGATCATTCTGTCATTTTGGGGATTGTATCCCAGTATTGCTTTTCCTATTCTTTTATTGACTATGAAGGCTACTCCATTTCTTCTGAGGGATTCTTGCCCACAGTAGTATACCTGATGGTCATCTGAGTTAAATTCACCCATTCCTGTCCATTTTAGTTCGCTGATTCCTAAGATGTCGATGTTCAGTCTTGTCATCTCTTTTTTGACTACGTCTAGCTTGCCTTGATTCATGGATCTTACATTCCAGGTTCCTATGGAGAAAAAAATCTTTACAGCATCGGACTTTCCTTTCACCACCAGATATATCCACAGCTGAGCGTCCTTTCGGCTTTGGCCCAGTCACTTCATTCTTTCTGGCGCTACTAGTACTAGCCCTCTGCTCTTCCCCAGTAGCATATTGGACACCTTCCGACCTGAGGGGCTCATCTTCCAGTGTCATATCTTTTTGCCTTTAGTACTGTCCATGGGATTTTCATGGCAAAGATACTGGAGTGGTTTGCCATTTCCTTCTCCAGTGGATCACATTTTGTCAGAACTCTCTGCTATGACCTGTCCGTCTTGGGTGGCCCTGCACGGCATAGCTTATAGCTTCATTGAGTTATGCAAGCCCCTTCGCCACAACAAGGCAGTAATCCATAAAGGGGGTAGAAAAAATAGTTAGGATTAAAGAGAGGTAGATCTCAACCAGTCTCATCCGTGCTGCTTTATAGGTGCCTGGTGGTAGATTTGACTTCAGCTATCTGCAACCTAGTGACAAGCCATATTTCTATGGCCAGTCTTTTGTCTGCCGGTTTGGAGGATCGAGCGGAAGGGTTACCACCCTCCCACAATCAAGTGGGGATCCCCTCCTTGCTGGTTGCCACTACAGGGTGACTTTTGACCCTTTCCAGGGTCTCCCAGCAGTGCGAAATCGGATGTAGAAGATGGAGCTTGCCTTCCAAATGTCCGTGGTGGCCGTGTCGGCAAACCAGAAGTCGCAGATGTAGATATTCTTTTCTTCCTTCTAACCTAACACCTTCCAGATATGGTGGGATGATAACTCCCAGAATTCCAAGTGGGCTGACTGATGAATTCTGGAAATTGCAATTCCAACATATGTGAAGTAGGAGAAGACTTCTACACTTTATGGGCAATTTTTCTTTCCTGTTACTCTACCCTACCTAGCCCTGCCCTGTCCAGACCCTATTGATGTGCATAATTTCACTAATTTTTAGAATAGAATAGACCCAAAATGAATCCCAGCCTGACAGACATACTAAAAATATGGCTATCTGCTATGCTTGCAGATCCTACAGCATTCTAGAAATAATTGTGTGAGAAAGTCACTTTTTTCTTTACATTCTTAAAACATACATCAGATTTGTTTCCTGTTTTAGGCAAATTCAGCAACACAAGTGGGATCAGTTGTAACTAGAGATACCCGGGGAAGAGAAGAAAACTCAAGATGGCAGGTGTGAATATGCAAATACAGCCCCGCCCCTTTTTAACACGGGAACCTCCCTGTCCATAATGATGATTGCTCCTCCTTGTAGGGTACAATGCCTGGAGACGTTTTTGTGGCCTCTCTGCTCCCAGCAACGAAGCCCAGCTTGCTGGAGTCCTTCGCAATCGTAAACTGGCAAAGCAGTTCATCAACCTTTATGGAACACCAGAAAATATTGACATCTGGACTGGGGCAATGGCTGAGCTCTTTGTCCCCAATGGGCGAGTGGGACTGCTCTTGGCTTGTCTCATCAGTTTAGAAAAATCAGAGATGGTGACCAGTGGGTGTTTTTCAAACCCTTTATATATATCAAGAGAAAACTGTATGCCAAATCCAGATGTCACCAGTGATTTCATAGCTATAATTGTTTTTTATTTTTAAGTGATTGTATAATAGGGTAGTTTTAATTATTATTTATCTCACTATGATCATTGTCTTGCACTATGGATTTTGTAGCTGAAGTTGATGAGATTGTCACTTGCTCAGCATCTTTTGACTGAGATACATTGATAGATACATAGATAAATATATAAACAAGCCTCAGATTTTAGTACTGTCTTGAGGGCTGAGCAAACAGTTGTGATTGAGCTGATCAGCATTAGAATTCAGGATACCCTTTGGCAGGATTTCCAGCCTGTTTTATCCTCTCTGTTTTCTCTGCCACAGCCTAGAGGCCTCCTCCTATGGTTGTGCCTACTGTATTTTCAAATACAATATACTTTTTATATTTTCAGTCAATTGAAATAGCAGATAATAGGGAACTGCTGAGCACAATATGGGAGGAAAGAGTGTCGGTCATTGTCAATGATTATAGGCTCCTATCAGACTGATTGATTTCTCAAATTTATATGACTTAAATAATTCTGGGTGGCTAACAAAAAATAAAAACAAAACACAAGCCTTAAAAGAATTTTAAAAAATAGCCAAGCAAAAATTTATTCATTTCTTTGTTCATTTATGTAATTGAATTATTGATATGGTTGCCCAACTATTTAATGCCTCTGGGTATCATACAATCAAAAGCAGTAATAAAATACAGATAAAATACAAATGGGAAACCCCAAATGTGGAAAATAACAATCACTCTAACCCAAAAAAAGACAAAAGAATAGCCACTCACTAAGAACTATGTTTCTAAGGCTCTTTCAAAAAGAGCTAGGTTTGGGCCAGAGGAATCTTGAGGAGAAGAGCAGGTGCGCTTCCAAAGCATAGATACTGCAATTGAGAAAATTAATCAACAAGGAACAGTTTATGTAAATCAGATTCCACTAACCGCCTGGCCTTTAAAGCCTGAAGGAAGATCCAGTTTTTTAAGGCCTTCTGAAAGACTAACAGATTTGGAGAATGTTCACAGGGCCGGCACTATTATAAAAAAGTCATGCCGCTCAGGTCTCATAGGATGACACTTCTTTACCAAACAGACCTGGAGCATGTCCACTCTGTGGTCCACAGGTGTCTATCAGGTCTTCAGGGCCTGTGATATGGAGGACTTTAAAGGTGATGACCAGCACTGGAATTGCACCTGAAAAAGTACTGGAAACAGCTTAGCACAGAACGTTGGTGTTAAAAAAAAACATACTTTGTTATACCCAAGCATTTGAGAACCAACTGCAGCTTCCAGATATTTGTAGGCTATTCAGAGCTTTTTGGTCAAGCTGACACTATACCAGGGCTAGGACATTCTGGTGTGGATTTTAGCACTAATGATGAATTCAAACATTCTGCAGGACTTGAAGTTAGTATAGCTACCATCTGCAAAACCATCACCAAATGGAAGAGTCCATTGCTGTGTAACAGATAACCTGATCCTCCTCCTCTTTCAGGTTGGCAGTGAACCATCAGATCTAAGTTGGAAATTGAATCTATTCATTTCTGGATTCATGGTGTTATAAACTAACCAAACAGGCTAGGATGAGATAAGTTAAGCTACAAAGAAGTTAACTGAAGTTACAGTCAACTATTCTTTATGCACACTGTTAAGGCAATCACTAAATTACCAATACTGTTTCTGATGGTCTCCCATAGAAATATTTTTCAAGTTCAGCCAAAATGGTTAGTTGTTTTTCCCTGCTGTGACCAAAGCTCACCAAAAGAAATGGTTTTCTTTGATTAATCCTTCAGTTTTTGGCTCACTAAAGCATTATTTTTACTTCCTCAAGTCATTTTTATTATTTCTATTATGATTCCTATCATCATTATTCATCTATTACAATTTTTCACTTTTTTTGGCAGATATTGGTGGGAGAACTGTGAGGTCTTCACTTCATGGCAGCGCCGTGCTCTGAGAAGTGATTCATTTTCCTGTGTCATTTGTGACAACACACACATTAAAGAAGTGTCCAGGGACATTTTCAAAATGAACCGCTATCCAAGAGATTTTGTGAGCTGTGGAAAAATCAAGAGTCTGAATTTGTCAGCTTGGAAAGAATAAAACAGCAGAAGGATGAGACAAGAAGTGTGGGACAGGACCTTGAATCTGAAGGGAGGACCAGGAACCCAGGTGACTATAGCCCCCTTTTCTCATACTCTAGTCTAAAACATAAAACAGAATGCTGCTAACCAGCTTCCATTGTCAAGGACAGTTCATTTTATGTGGAGTACTATAAACCAAGTGCTGAGAATCAAATAGAATGGGGCAATAAACATAAAGTAAATATATAAAGTAAATATATATGTATAAGTAAATACATAAAAAAGTTGAGGTTTCCATGTATTTGTTAGAATCCTGACTAACTTCCCCAACTACCACATTTTCCTGAAGTGAAAAACATTTGGATCAGTTGCACTATTTCCAGATGGGAGCATTCATGGGGTGGGGGAGGTAAAAAGGTCAGGATAACCAGTCAAAGGCCTTTCTTAATGCATCAAGTGAACAAAATTCTCAGTCCAACTCACCTTGTAACTCACCTTACAAGGCTCTTGTTGTGGGGAAAATAGGAGGAGGAAGTGTGTTGGATATGTTCACCACCTTGAGTTATTTGTAAAAGTAATAAAGGCAGGGTATTAAATAAATAAATTGTGTAAGAAAAGGGTGAGGTTTGATCCCACAGTTGTAGGTGCCCTCTTGACTTTCTTGACTCTCCCTCCAAGAATGCCCTGTTGGGAGACTCTTGTAGAGAGTTGGTGCCACAACTGAGCACTATTATGTTGTCTGTCAACTCTCCCACAGGGGAGGAATCTTGAACATACCCAGCTTGGTCTGTAGTTTTTCTACAGACCAAAACTAGCACTTCGAAGTGTAGCCAGAACCTATTGGGAACCATTGCAGAATCAGTACATATTATGTGTCAATAGGAGCTTTCATCTGCCAACAAACAGGCTACTTCATTTTGCAACAACAGCTGTTTTTGAATAGTTTTCAATGGTAGCAGCATGTAAAGAGCATTCCGATAATCTAATCACTACCCTGAGCTTCTGTTCCATGAAACTATTTTGTTAGCCAACAATGAGAACTCAAACATTGGATCAGGTGCACTGTGTTAACTTTGACCCTTAAGAACAATCTGAATCAGGAAGTAGACATTTTCATTCTCTTTAGAATAAGCTTTTTACTGGGGTTCTGAAAAATTTACAGACAGGAAGCTGGATTTAAATACTTCTCTACAGTTTTGTATACAAAATAATGGCATTAGTTGGGCATATAGCACTGTCACTTATAATCTCTGGGTATGGGTGTGGGTATACAATGTATAAGGATTAACAGTTTGTTGCTTAAAATCAGTGTTGTATTCTAATAGTTTCTTAGGCATAGCTGGGAGAAAGATCTGAATATTTTTTAAAGTGAACTGTTGATAGGATCACATTATTAATAAAAATGGATAAATACAAAGATCTGTGTCAATACTTTTTGAATTCAGAAATATAAAAAGGTAATATGTTTATAGGCTGCTGTTTTATATGGTACAATATTGTTTGATTAGTATTTGTTCTTCTGGTTTTATATTAAATATATCTCCCTAAAGCACAATAAGTATGCATTGACCCTCATTTCTCTCCAGATTCAAACTTTCTGGATTAGAAATGTGCAAATAAGCATATATTTAGAATAGAATAGAGCTGGAAGCGACCTTGGAGGTCTTCTGGTCCAGCCCCCTGCTCAAGCAGGAGAACCTATACCATTTCAGACAGTGACTGTCTAGTCTCTTCTTAAAAACCACCAGTGATGGAGCAACCACGATTTCTGAAGGCAAGCTGTTCCACTGGTTAATTGTCCTCACTGTTAGGAAGTTTCTCCTTAATTCCAGGTTGCTTCTCTCTTTGATCAGTTTCCAACCATTGTTTCTTGTCCTGCCGTCTGGTGCTTTGGAGAATAATTTGACCCCCTCTTCTTTGTGGCAGCCCCTCAAGTACTGGAATATTGCTATTATGTCACTCCTATTTCTTCTTTTCTTTAGACTAGCCAAATCCAAGTTCTGCAGGTATTCTTTATATGTTTAGTCTCCAGGCCTTTGATCATCTTAGTTGCTCTTCTCTGAACTTTTTCCAAAGTCTCAACATCTTTTTTGTAGCGTGGTGACTAAAATTGGTTGCAGTATTCCAGGCATGGTCTTACTAGGGTTCTATAAAATGGTACTAAAACTTTGTGTGATCTTGATTCTATGCCTCTGTTTATGCAACCCAGGACTGTATTAGCATTTTTGGCTGCTACTACACACTGCTGGCTCATAGTTAAGTGATCATCCACTAAGACTCCAAGGTCCCTCTCACAGTTACTGTTTTTGAGCCAGGTCTCGCCTAACCTGACAAAAAGTAAAATGCATCAGTTTATAATGTGTTGAACTCAAAGGTTTCCTAGGGAAACTTTTGAGCATTTTTTAAAAAATGCAAGGGATTACAGTATCTTTGCACAGACCCTTTCCTTGTCACCATTGCTAGCATCCTTGTCTGACCTGCGGTAAATAACACTGGCAAAGTTCCAGAAATTCTGTTCTATTTGTCTCAAGCATAACAAGAAGGGAATTGCAACAGTATTGCATGCACTCTCCAAATAGAGAATCTTCTATAATTTAATTGCCTTGTATGATTTGAAAAAGTGGATATCTTGAACATTGCAGAGCAGCTATTTTAATTTGGCATTCCTTTCGCATTTCTCCAGATTAAGCATGAGCAATGGCAGTGAGGGAAAACAGCTAAAGCAGATTAAAGAACGCTTTCTCAAAAACAAAAAATCCAGGTTGCTGGCAGAACTTACTGAGATGTTCTTCTATAGGGAGAAGAGAGAGAGAGAGAAAAAAAATAGAAAATAATGGCCTCATAGGAACAAAACAGCCAAGCTCAATAAGACCAATAGCTATTCTGGCATGCCCTCCATGTCACTCTATTCATTGTATTTCACCAAAATTCTCTCTCCTTTGAACAAAATGTTGAAAGCTATTCTGGTAAGACTGAATTGCTGCTTGCAAAGCAAAATGACAAGGGTGCTTTAATGGGATAAATTGAATAACCTATCTGGAGAAGAGGATCTCTAAGTGAGGGAAGATAAAGAGGGTTATACAGAATCCTTATTAATTTTCCTTTCAAAATTTTTTTCAGTGATGAAGTTGAGGCTGGTTTAGGAGCAGAACATTGAACCTGCCCTTGGTGCTGACCTCAACACCATATTAGAAGGCAGCCTCTAGCAAAATTGGCCTCTCCCAAATACCCCCCATAATGACCCAACTGGGGATGCAGCAAACTATCTTCCTTTGTTCAGCAGCTCATAGTGATTGCAAAAATGCAGGCAGAGGCTACTTAAGATCAGCATTAGGGGAAAAGATGATCCATAAAAATGTTATTTAAGAGTTCAGATAAATGCAAGATCCACTCTGGGTCAGTTCAGAGGTTTACTTTTCTGAGTGTTTGGATTTGTGATGGAGCCCATCTTCTAGGAACTTCTCTCTGCGCTTTCGACTATTGTCTGTGTGGTATTTATATCGTGCCTGTTGTACATCGCTTTTTAGATGTTGATTGGGGTGTTGATGGCTGGCTATTAAGATCAGCAACTTTATGTCGTGATTCCGACAGATAAAACTCTTCAAAGAACTTCGAAGCATTGTTTACCTTAAAGAATCTTTATTTTGAGTAGCATAGCATCGGCAGTCCATAATCAAAGCCAAAAACTAAATTCCCCTCCCCTGAGCACATAGTATCAAAGCACAATTCCCTCCTTTAGTCATAAATCACATTCCCCAATTAGCATGAAGCGCGGGATTCCTCTCCCGTTTTCCAGCCCGCCAATTTCTTATCAGTTCTGGTTACAATAACCTTGTCTCTCACACTGGGTCCAGCGTTGTTATGTCTAGCTGGACTCTCGCTCACGTTCCCCCTCCCAGCATCATCTAACACTAAAAGCAAAAGGTAAAAGATGGCTACATTTCCATTTGTTGTCAATGCAAAAACATCCGATATTAGCAGCGTTGACATCCGGCCCCTCTTACAAAAGGATAAATCCTGTAATATAAACAAAAGCACAGGTTAGGGATTGCTTTTCGGTTTGTTAGGGTGTTTCTTATAAAACCTAGTAATGTGTCTATCAGCTTTCACATCGCTAGACTTCAGCGAAATGGCTTCAGACAACGAATATCCTTTCCATCGTACTAAATACTGCAATTTTCCTTTAAAAATTCTAGAATCAAGAATACGCTTCACTTCATAGATAAAAAGCCTTCTTTTCCCACACAGCCCACCTCCTCTCGCAGTGAATTTTTTCGAGGTGTAGGCACAAGGTTGTAAGGTCCCACTTTGGTTCTTTTGTAGTAGTACAGCTCCGATGGCCACGTCGCTGGCATTGGCTTGAATTACAAAGGGCTGCCCTGGGCAGGGATGCTTTAAAACTGGTTCAACAGCAAACAGTCTTTTTAAGTTTTCAAAAGCAGTCTTACAGTTCATAGTCCATGCTAGTGGTTGGCCCGATCGCGGCTTTCCTCCCCCTTTGCCCATTTTTAGTAGTTCTGTGAGGGGTAGGGCAATTTTGGCAAAGGAGAGGGTGAATTGATGGTAAAAGTTGGTGAATCCTAGGAAGCTCTGGAGCTGTTTGTGAGTCTTTGGAGGCTGCCTTTCAATTACAGCTTTCACTTTGGTTGGGTCCATTTCAATGCCCTCTCTGGAAATTCTGTAGCCAAGATAATCTAATTGGCTCTGCTGAAACTCACACTTTGATAGTTTGACATAAAGTTTGGCATTTAACAGTTTCTTTAGCACTTCTCTTACTAATTTACATGGTCAGTCATATTCATGCTGTATATCAGGATGTCATCAAGATACACCAGAACCCCTTTGTATAAATGGCAATGCATAATCGAAGCAAAAAACTAAATTCCCCTTCCCTGAGCACATAGTATCAAAGCACAATTCCCTCCTCCAATTAACAGTCATAAATCACATTTCCCAATTAGTGTGAAGGTGGGCTTCCTCTCCTGTTCTCCAGCCCACCAATTTCTTGTCAGCTCTGGTTACAATAACCTTGTTTCTCATGCTGGGTCTGGCATTGTTATATCTAGCTGGACTCTCACTCACATTCCCCCTCCCAGAATCACCTAACTCTAAAAGCAAAAGGTAAAAGATGGCTACATTTCCATTTGATGTCAATGCAAAAAATCCGATGTTAGCAGTGTTGACACTTTACAGTGTTGCAGACTTTATAGTGTTACAGACTTCAACTCCCAAAATTCATTAGCTAGGAAACTTGCTGGCTGGGAAATTCTTTGAACTGAAATCCATATATAAAGTTGCTGAGGTTGAAAAATATTGAGAGAGGGAACAGAGAATGAAACACTGGGAATAGTTATGGGGGGGGGGAGAAGGTTCAGAAAAGATGTCACATACCCTCTATAGCACCCACCCATTCACACAAATATACACATGCACGCACACATCTTTGCATTCTTTTCTGGGGAATATTGTTTTACAACTTCAATATGGCAACAACCTTCTAAGGCTAAGTGACATCCCAAGGAAAAGCTCATGAATGCAAATTTATAGATTCCAGAGTTGCACCAGAAACCAAATGCATCTTACCTTCACTGATCTATTCAGGAGTCTTTTTCCATGGAAAGAGGCTGAGCCTTGGGATGGCATTGCAGTTGACAAAATTACGTGGATACTGATTGGCTCGGAAAATGAACCGAGGTACCTCGCGGATATAAGTATTGTCACAGATGATGCGTGGCAATGACACTGCAGCAAGAGCCTGTCGCTGGGCTGCAGTAAACACTCCACGGTTCTCCCACCAGAACCTGGAAAAAAACAGGAAAATTGTCACATTGAAAAACAGCCTCCCAAATTTACAGAAATTTTTTTGCTGGAATGAAGCAGAACAGAATAACAGAGTGAGTTGGAAGGGACCTTGGAGGTTTTCTCGTCCAACCCTCTGCTCAGGCAAGAAACCCTATACCATTTCAGTCAAATGGTTGTCCAATCTCTTCTTTAAAAACTTCCAGTGCTGGAGCACCCACAACTTCTGGAGGCAAGTCATTCCACTGATTTATTGTTCTGTCAGGAACTCTCTCCTAAGTTCTACATTGGTTTTCTCCTTGATTTTTTTCTGTCCATTACTGAAACCATTAAAGTGCATGTTATTTCAAAGAACATTCTTTATTTCAGAAAGCTGTCCTTTAAATTTATTTTTCAAAAACCCACTTGTCCTTAAAAGCAATTTAAAAATTGCTTTTAAAAATTAATTTATACAGATAGTCCCCAGCTTACGACTACAATTGACCCCAAAATTTCTGTTGCTAAGTGACACATTGTTAAGTGAATTCTGCCCCATTTTACGACCTTTCTTGCCACAGTTGTTAAGTGAACCACTGCACTTGTTAAATTAATAGCACAGTTGTTAAGTGAATCTGACTTCTCCATTGATTTTGCTGGTGAGAAAGTAGCAAAAGCTGATCACACGATCCTGGGACAGAATCAATCCTGTCATAAATAGGGATGACAGGGACCACGGGAATGCTACGATGGATGTAAGTGTGAAAAATTATCATGCCACTTTTTCAATGCCATTATAAATTTGAACGGTTACTAAATAAACTGTTGTAAGTTGAGGACTATCTGTATGACATTTAATTTTAGATATTTTTATTAGAATATGTATTTTTGTAAAAAAAATGACTTTGCTTTTGAATTTTCCTTGGTAAAGAAAATTTATGAACATAAACAATTAAAATTAAATAATTAAAATTTTCAGAAACTTATTCAGATTTGCCCCTTTTTCAGGTTTGATCTTTATTTTTTCCCAAGAAAATATTGTCACTATATGTACAGCAGATAATAATCAGCAATGTCTTTCCAAATTTTCAAATATTTCACTGAAAATTTCCCAGTTTCACTGCTAGTTTATTTGTAACATGTAAGACATTTAGAAGCTGAATCAAATCATTGGCTCACTTTACCCTATAATAGAGTAGAACCCAAAAAGCAGGGGCTTCCAAACATTTAAAATATATTTTATTTACTTAAAAAGGAAAATAAGATTTCCCCCTCAAATAATTACTAGCTGTGGTAATTATTCAACAGAGTCTTATGAAAACAAAGGAATGAACAAGAAATGTAAACAAGTGTAGATGCATCTTGTGAACAAAACCATGAACACCTCTAAAAGTTACTAGTCCCTAGGAGGATTTTTTGCCTGGTGAATATTATTGTCCACAAGATATGGTCAAAGAGTCAAGATGGCAGCTACAATGATGATTAGGGAACTGGAGGCTGAAACTTAGAAGGAACGGTTGCTAGAATTGGGTATGTCTAGTTTAATGAAGAGAAGGACGAGGGGGGACATGATAGCAAGGGTTGCCACAAAGAAGAGGGAATCAAGTTATTTTCCAAAGCACCTGAAGACAAGACAAGAAGCAATGGATGGAAACTAACCAAAGAGAGAAGCAACCTAAAACTAAGGAGAAACTTCCCGACAGTCAGAACAATTAATCAGTGGAACAACCTGCCTCCAGAAGCTGTGAATGCTGCAAAACTAGAAGTCTTCAGCCATTTGTCTGAAAAGGGTTTCCTGCCTGAGCACGGGGTTGGGCTACATGACCTCCAAGGTTCCTTCCAATTTTTATTGTTGTTGTTGTTGTTGTTATTATTATTATTATTATTATTATTGATATGATTGAAACTTCAAACCATTTTTTAATGTCTCATATACATAAAATAGGCTGGAGTTTTGATTGCAGCATTATGGCCACAATTTTGATTTTTTTTAAACCAATCCTGAGGAGTCTCCTGATTTTACTCTTTCTGAAATATTTCAATAGATTCCCTGCTGTTTTTCATTTCTTCTCTGATCCTTTTCATTCACCTTATCCCTATCCAGTTTTGTTCTCTCCTCCTCATTTTTTCCTACCCTTCATTTCTAAAGCTAATTATTTCCCTTTCCTATTATTTAGCTTGCCTTCTGGGGTTGTGGATGTTCCATCACTGGAGATTTTTAAAAAAATAGACTGGACAGCCATTTGACTGGGGTGGGATAAGGCTCCACTTTGAATAGGGGGCTGAAGTAGAAGACTCCAAAGTCCTTTTTAGCCCTCTGATTCTATGACTCTATTTCTCTTTTTTAAAGTTTACATCAATTTTAATCAGTAATTATTTATTTGGGGGTGATATCTACAGGGTGGAGCGAATTCCAGAGATGGTTTCAACTAGAATTGGTAACCCTAGGTCAGTGGTGGTGAACCTATGGCATGGGTGGCAGAGATGGCACTTGGAGCCTTCTCTGTGGGCACACGTGCCGTTGCCCCAGCCTTGCCTCCCCTGTGACCCCCTCCTCACCAGCAGCCCTCCTGGAGAAGAGTCACTCCCAAGTGTGGCCCACACGGAGCAGTGCAGCCAAGGACATGGCAGCCAGGCAGCGTAGACAAGACTCTGCCCTCATGCCCCATTGCGCACAGTTGATGCTGCGGGGCATGGGCAGAGGCCGTGGCTGCCATGGCACTGCTGGGCAATCTGCAGTGGTCCCAGGGGGAAAAATGAGTGGCCCTGCGGGCAGGTGGGGTGGGGGTGGAGCAGGGGCAGGGCATGGGGTGGAGTGGGGGCCGGGCCAGTTTTTGGGCACTCGGTCTCAAAAAGTTTCACCATCACTGCCCTAGGTTAATATGGGAAACTGAACAAAACAGAGATTTTTTCCTGTGTTTTTTGTGAATATAGTTTTTTTTTAAGGGTCCATTTTCTTTCCAGGTTAATAAAGTGTTTGGGAAAGCTGGGAACTGAACCTTATTCATTCAAAGCATGTCTTCTGTCTCTGAGTAGCAACACAACTTTCTGTTTTTCTTTATTGTAGTGAAACAACTTTAGGCCCATTTGTTATATACTGTAGAACAGCGGTTCTCAACCTGTGGATCGCGACCCCTTTGGGGGTCGAATGACCCTTTCACAGGGGTCACCTAAGACCATCGGAAAACACATATTTCCGATGGTCTTAGGAACCGAGACACTGCTCCTCTATCCGTCTCCACATGGCTTCGAGCTGGGGGCCGTTACAGCGCCAGATTCGTTTCCATCGAGCATCTACTAAGGGAGGCTGCGCTGCTTTGCTGCCCTTTCCGCAGAGGAGGCTGAACTAAGCTCTGCTGGCGCTGTCACCCTCTTGGCTCTCTCTCTCTCCCTCTCTCTTTCTCTCTCCCTCTCCCCACCTGGGCGCTTCTCCAACCAGGCTGGGCAGAGCTAGTGGAGCGGCCTTCCTGCCCCCCTCCCTGGCCAGCTGGAGCCGGGCAGGCCGGCAACCCTTGGAAGTGAGACGAGGACAGGCGAGGCACGCTGAGCCCCAGGTGCGGTGGGTGAGTGGGTGGCGTCGGTGCACGCTTGGAGAGCCCTTAGGGTTGGGGGTCACCACAACATAAGGAACTGTATTAAAGGGTCGCGGCATTAGGATGGTTGAGAACCACTGCTGTAGAAGATTAAGTGGCCACAATAAAATGGCAGGTTTTATTTGCTCACCTGTCCCCATCACGAAGGTTTTGGAACTGTTTCCGAAAGATACATGCCAGCAGAGGCCCAACTCTGCCATTCCGAATGAGGGGCTCAGCCACTCCCCCAATCCAGAGATCGATGTTCCTGGGCGTCCCATAATGCCGAATGAACTTCTTGGCCAGCTGAGAATTCTGGAGGACCTGGGCCAGATCACTTTCATTGTGAGGTTGTGAGAGGCCACAGAATTGTCTCCAGGCATTATAACCTATAAAACAAGAATGGTGGTCAAGACCCCCTTAGAATCTGGAACAAGATTATTACAGATGCTGGAAAATTATGGAGATGTCGCAGGGTTGAAAATTAATAAAGAAAAAACTAAAATGTTAGTTAAAAACATGTCCAATTTACAAGAAACTGAGCTAGTAGAAAAAATCAATATCCAGACATCTAAAAGAGTAAGGTACTTAGGGATCCAACTGTCGGCAAGATGTACTACACTCAAAAGAGAAAATTATGACAAATTAATAGATCAAATTATAGCAGACTTAGACAGATGGAAAAACCTGCAGCTCTCCTTTCTGGGGAGAATAGCGACACTCAAGATGAATATATTTCCCAAATTACTCTTTTTATTTCAATGTGTACCAATTAAATTAGGCAAGGATCTTTTTGAAAATTTAAACAGAATTACATCCAAATTTATCTGGCAAGGTAGGAAACCGAGAATCAAATTAAAATTATTACAGGATGCAAAGGAAAGAGTAGGGCTCGGCCTCCCAAATTGGGAAAAATATTATCAAGCAGCAATATCGGTATGGATAAAGGATTGGATACATTTAAGGAACAGAAGACTACTGGCATTAGAAGGCCATGATATGCAAATAGGGTGGCATGCTATAATGTGGGACAGGAAATATAAGGCTCATCAGTACTTTCAGAAACACCATATTAGACGGGCATTATTAGACATGTGGAAAAAAAATAAAAAATGTAATTATATAAAAATTCCCAATTGGCTATCCATATTAGAGATATTCATGCACCCCAAATTCATAAATTTAGGAAGAGTAATTACGTATAAAGATATCTTAGACGTGAGTGGGGACCTGAAAACAAGGAAAAGACTATCAGAAGATGGTATAGAGTTGGAATGGTGGGCATACTTACAAATACAGTTGAGATACAGAAAAGACAAAAAAGAACCAGGGATAAAATTAGAGCATACACAATTAGATAAAATCCTTCTAGGAAGAGAAGATCAAATGATAAAAAAGATATATCAATATTTATTAGAACAAGATTTGTTAGATGAACAGGTAAAAGAAACAATGTTAATCTGGAGTAAAAATGTTGGTTATAGTATTGACCTAGATAATTGGCAATCATTATGGGACAGAAACAGGAGGTTAACACTAGCCACCTCCTACAAAGAAAATTTATACAAGATGTTCTATAGATGGCACCTTCCTCCTACAAGGCTAGCAAAAATAGATAAAAAAACCTCACCGACATGCTGGAAGTGTAGAAGGCTCCCAGGGACTTACTATCACATGTGGTGGGAATGTTCAAAAGTGCACAATATTTGCAATTGGATAAAAAATTGGCTGGAAGAAATATTATTACAAAAAATTGATTTAAAACCAGAAATCTTCTTATTAGGGATTATTAATGATAAACTCAGCAAAGCATCTTTTTACTTACTATTGCATATTTTAACTGCAGCAAGATTGGCAAATGGAAAAGAAAGGAAACCCCCACTGAGGAAGAAATAATAAATAAAAATTTATCCTGCGCCAAAATGGACAGGTTAACTCTAGAGATTAAAAATAAAACTGAAACAGAGTATTATGAAATTTGGAAAAATTTGTACGATTGGTTAGAGATAAGGAGGATCGCTGAGATGATTATAGTTGATATTATAAGGACTTCTTATTAGTACCTATATTAGGACACAACTGAATGATATGTAAATACAACATTGATGATTGAAAGATGGTTTATCAAAAAATTTACAGATGTTATACGCACAGTTTGTTATACTCTGTCCTGTTATAGAATGTTTTTTAAGTTTATGTTTTTCTTTCTGTAACATAAGGTAATACTAATAGCACTGTTAAAGCCAGGGAAGTTGAATCATGTCCATTTTTGTTTTTAAAATGTACATTTAATAAAATTTGTTATAAATAAATAAATAAAGAAAGAAAGAATGGTGGTCAAGAGTTCTGCTCATCTGAAAAATGATGTTCTCCCTAGTATCATTCTATGTTGCAATCTCAAAACATCTTTAAGGTTGAGCTGTAATTTCCCACATTATTCTTGGCTATTTGGCAGCAATTCACAACCTTTGATTTTTGTTACAAAATGGCAACACTCTACTCTTGTTACCTGCTAGACCGTGATCTCGGCCACGCTGCATGTTCAATGCTGGCAGATCCAATCCAAATTTTGCAACTTGTTTGAAGAGTCGGTCTCGCAGAGCCTCTACTACTATCTGATCTTGTCTCAGTTGTTTGGCTGGTGTACCTATTTGGCCTCGCAAGATGGGATCGATGCCTCCTGGAAGAGAGAGGAAATAACATTGAAAAGCAATGCCCATCTATAGATATCAGCCTAGCATTTGAGTGGGTAGCCTGAGAGGTCTTCACAGCTGAGCTGAAGAACTCTGCTGAACCAGCAGAAAACTCAAGGAGTATAAAATTTGCTGATTTCTGGGCAACTCCAATCTTTATGATGATAGGGAATATTAAGGACAAAAATTGGTGGATTCCCTTGGATTTCTTATTTCTCCCATCAAACATTACTGCACAGTGGAAAAAACACCCACTGAATACTGTCTTTGTTGTGGTGTGAAACTGAGACGAAGAGGAAGCAATCACTAGATTTTGACAACTAAACTAGTTGATTTAGCTATCAGTCAAAACTCAGTCAAATTTTCATATACGTTTTGTGTAGGTGCATTAAAGCAGAGACTACTTTATTATTCCCATTTTTTAACCTTATTTACAGTATCTTTAAACATTATTTAATCTTAGAAGATTAAATTTATACATAATTTATATGTCCACCCATCTCATAGATATGACTTTGGGTAGTTAACAAAAATAACAACAAAATAAACAGTAAAAACACCAAAATTTAAAAAACAACATTAATAGCATAAAAGAGCAGCTGAGGATATTTATAGCAGTCCACATTCAAATCAGCCATGAAGCGAATTCATCCATACTGTCGGGGCCCCAGGCTAGATGGCAAAGCCAAGTTTGTTAAGGTCTGATAAAAGACCAGCAGGGTCAGGGCAAGTCTAACCTCAGAGGGGAAGATACTCCAGAAGATGGGCACAATGGCACAAAAGTCTCTGTTTCTGGGTCAGATGAAATTCTCCTGTGGGATGGGACCCAGAGCGTGTTATTCCTTTTGGATCTAACAAGGTGGGTAGACACCAGTGGAGAGAGTAAGTAATCCAGCCCCAAGTTATGAAGGGCTTTAAAGATAGCCGCCAGCACCTTGAATTCACCCAGAAGCATACCAGTAGCTAAAGAAGCTCCTGAAGCAATTGTGTCTCAGCTGCCAAACATCCACAACCATCTGTGCCATTGCAATTTGTGGCAGATTACGCTTCAACATACTTTTCATGGGCAGCCCCATGTAGAGCATGCGGCAGTAACCCAATCAAGAGGTGACTAAGGCATGAGTTACTGTGAACTGGGCCTCCTAATCCAGGAATGGACACAACTTGTACACAATACAAAACTACGTAAAGGGCCTGGTGGATACAGCTACCATCTACTCTAAACGGCACCTGCGAATTCAGGAGAACGCCCAGATTGTGCTACCCAAGAACTGACCAGATCCGTTTCAGCTTCATTGTTTGAGATCAGCCAAAATTGACCTCTTGCTGGGACTTACCTTCTCTGATAACTCTCCATGTAGCAAAGAACTCATTTTCTAAGGGTGTTTGACTCACAACTCGGTAACGGCTGTCTAAGCGAGGCACAGTTGGCCGCACTGAAGTATGTCCAAAACGGAAAGCATTGGTAAAGACGTTAGAAATTCGGGGATCCACAGAGTCATTGTAGCCTCTGTAGGAAGGCAGAGCACTAGAATCCCCCAGTAGGGCAGGTATATATTCTGTATAGGTGATTTTCTAGAGCAAAAGGACAAAAAGAAGAGTCAACCTATTGGAAGAAAGCAATTAATTAGTGATGATTATCACTAATACTACATTGAATATTAGAAGCAGAAGATCAGTCTTCCTCAACGTGATGCTATGAAGTTTGTTCTTAAATATGAGTGTTTTGTATTACTAATTCGGCTTCTATCACTTTTGCAGGCTTACAAGACAGAATACAGATAGTCCTCGACGTACAACAGTTTGTTGGTGACTGTTCGAAGTTGCAAGGCACTGAAAAAAGTGACTCATGACTGTTTTAATACTTATGATTGTTGCAGCATCCCAGGGTTATGTGACTCCTGGCAGCTAATTTATATTTATGAGGATTACAGAATCCTGGCCTCATGTGATGACCTTTTGCAATCTTTTGATAAGCAAAGTCAGTGGGGGAGCCAGATTCTGTTTACAATCGTGTTACTAACTTAACAACTGCAGTGATTCACTTAACACATTTGGCAAGAAAGGTCATAAAGTGGGGCAAAATCACTTAACAAATGTCTTGCTGAGCAACAGAAATTTTGGGTTGCATTGAGGTCGTAAGTTGAGGACGACCTGTACTTTAAACTCAGCACATGGATATTATGTCAGCAAATGTTTAAGACCCTTTTTCTAAATCATGGTGCTGGGCTCACTGAGGGAGGAATTATTACCAGATCTAAACTGTTATTAACCAGCTTTTTGAAACTGCACAACACATGAACCTTGTTTCACACATGTGCCTTATAAGAATGCCAACACCAAGTTCCCAGTGATGTGCACCTTCGGTAGGGATGCACTACAACCCTCAATGGTCAAATCCTGGCAAGTCAAGCTGCCACTGAATGGGGAAAGCCATTCCTTGGAGAGAGACATTAGCTGGGAAAGCCTCATTCAGACCCACAAGGAGTAGTCACGTGATCAGATTCAGATGCTTGGCAACCAGCATGTATTTACGATAATTGCAGCATCTTAGAATCATGTGATCACCATTTGCAACCTTCTCCACCAGCTTCTGACAAGCAAAGTCAATGGGGGAAGTCAACATTTGCTTAACGATCGTGTGAGTCACTTAACAACTGCAGTGATTCATTTAACAATGGTAGCAGAAAAAGGTCATAAAATCAGGTGCTAGTCACTTAACCACCCTGCTTAGCAACAAAAATTCTGATTCTAATTGTGGTTGTAAGTCGAGAACTACCTGGAACTAAATAAATACATTTAGATGGCAAGTGTCATGCTCAGGCCATTCAGTGTTGCACCCTAATGATCTTACTCTATAGGGCTGGTTACTCTGGGCTTCAAGGAGGGGTTAAGCCACTTAAAACAGAATTGTTCCTTCATTTTGTGCAAAACGGCCATGGAACTATTCATCCCACACCTGCATCATGGCTCCCAAGATTTTCCGGGATTCCTGATAGAGTTCTTCTCCACTCATTTGTGGGTTCAGCCTCTTCAGCTCAGTGGCCAGACGGTTGTGCTCTCGCATGAAAAGAGTTTGCAATACGATCAGCCCTGGCATGTCATTAACTCGATTGTCACCTTTAAAAATCAGAATAAGAAATCAACAGAAATTGCATAAGAATATTTTGTTCCAGGTGAGGAATCTGAACAAACAACAAACAGACATTTGGGGAGGGATGTCTCCCAAAAAATATCTTGTGTAGATTTTCTTCCGTGACACAGTTATGCAAATGAAGGGAAAGAGTTAACATATTGTGCAAATAATCCCAGCCAGCATGCAAATTAGAGGAAGTTAATTTAAGATTATGCAAGGCTATGTGAAGCTAAGCCAACTCTCTGCAGATCATCCACATTGTCTAAATCAGGGTTTCTCAAACCTAGCAACTTTAACATGTATGAACTTCAACTTCCAGGATTCCCCCCCCCCCTCATAAGGCTGGCTGAGGAATTCTGGGAGTTGAAGTCCACACATCTTAAAGTTGATATGGTTGAAAAACACTGGTCTAAATGGAAGCAATAGGAATAATCATTGTCTTGAACTGTTGGCAGAGATGATGCTACTGGCCCCACAAAATTAAGATCTCTCTAGGCTTCCTGATTCCATTTTACTATTACAGCCCCACCCAGAGAGAAGAGACAGTAGATGGAGAATGAGCAGAAATGAAAGGGCTCCTTTCCCTGACTTCATCAGCTATAACATTGAATCCTAATGTGAAGCAAATGATGATGATATGATATGATGATGATATGATGATGATCCGTTCAGTCGAGTCTGACTTTTGGTGACTCTGTGGGCCAGGTCTCTCCACATCTTCTGATCCTGCACTATTTGAGTTTTTCTATGCTCTGGCTGGTGTCAGCTTGATGGTGTCCAGTCACTATGTTCTTTGATGGCCTGGCTTCCCTTAATCACTAAGTCTTCCAAACACAATTGCTTTCTCCAGTGAGAAGCAAAAGATAAATGGATAGACGGATGGACAGATGTATAGATAGACAAACAGATTCAATCAATCTACGTTGTGGAGGATAATCAAGATTATCACTGACCCTTTTGCTAAAACTCTAAGAGATTGGGAACTGCTGGTTCATGGGAGTGTTTACTCCAGAGGAGGGGCTGACTGAGTCAGCTATATCGCAGGGTATGTAAACTGTGAGGGTTCCCCACATTGTGGCTATGGGTGGATGGAACAAAAAATAAATGACCAAACATGCATCATGATGTCACAACATGATTTACATTGCAGTATTTGTTCCCGATGCCAGCAAAAAGTATGAATGACTAGAGTTTGCATTGTGACATTGAAATGCACATTTCACCATTTATACCAGATGGTCCTTATTGCTGTTTTTATTTTTCATGAAATGGAGTTTGCTGTGGCTCAGGAAATACATGACTACTATCACATTTTCAGCCCAGTTCCTTACAGGTTATTTATTTATTTGAGAGCCAGTTTGGTGTAGTAGATAAAGACACCAGGTTAGAAACTGGGAAACAATGAGTTCTAGTTCTAGTCCTGCCTGAGGCATGAAGCCAGATGGCTGACTTTGGACCAGCCAGTCTCTCTCAGCCCTTGCAAATCACTAGCAATGCTGAACCACTCTTAAAAATATTGACCAAGAACTCCCTTTGTATACTGTAAAACCATTCAGGTTTCAGGGAATGCCCTGGTAAACAGGCAAGTCCCTAGCTGTTCTGTAAAAATCTACATTGAAGGGCTTATCTCAGGTCCATTGGAAGCCCATTCCGAAGGTCTGGTGCTATCACCATAGTGGCTTGCTGACAGATCCACATCCAAATAACTTCTCTCATAGTCAGCAAGCCCTCTTTAACGGGTTTCATGCTTGGGCAGAAGTCACCATAGCTACTTAGAAGGTGCAAAGCATAGAGCTTCATCTGCAGATCTACAGGTGGCCAAGTACTTCTCTCAAAGGCCTTGCACAACCCTGGTCAGATATCTAAACTCAGGTACTTTGCTCTTTGCACAAGAGCACCCCCTCCCAGCTTTTTTCCAAAAGTTTCATTTCGCCAGAGACTACTAATGATAAAGAATTGGGAAGTGAAAACTCTTAAATGAGTTACAGCAGTTCTCCAAGTGGCAGCAGTCTTCAGATCAGCTTTAGCAGAATAAAAGAGTTGGAAGGGACCTTGGAAGTCTTCTAGTTCAACCCTCTGCTCAGACAGGAAACCCTACACCATTTCAGACAAATGGTTGTCCAATCTCTTAAAAACCTCCAGTGAGGGAGCACCCAAAACTTCTGGAGGCAACCATTCCAGTAATTAATTGTTCTAACTGTCAGGAAATTTCTACTTAATTCTAGGTTGGTTCTGTCCTTGATTGTTTTCCATCCATTGCTTCTTCTCTGCGTTCAGGTTCTTTGGAGACTAGGTTGACCCTCTCTTCCTTGTGGAAGCCCCTTAGATATTGGAACACTGCTATTATGTCACCCCTGCTCTTTCTTTTCATTAAACTAGACATACCCAATTCCTGCATCCGTTCTTCATATGTTTTAGCTTCCAGTCCTCTAATAATCTTTGTTGCAACTATTTCTTTTTTGTCTTCCTGTTATCCCCTTCACTAGCTGTGACTTCAGTTTGCAAGAGCAGCCCCGAAGAAATGATGCACCTTTCAAATAACTTACCTGCCAAAAAACAGGGAATGTTGAGGGTTTTGTTTGTTATATTGCAATTTTCCTGAAAACCTTCAGGAACACCAAAGGGGAGATAGGCAAGGCCTCGATCGTTGAATTTGTTATTCACAGCCAGCAATCCTAGGTTGTTTGTGAAATTTCTTAGCTGCATTGCCCACTTATCTTCACTGGCATATACCATACTGGCATCAATAAAGGCTGTGAGTGCATTGATCTGGTTGCGAATGGCATAGCCACCGTTGCACGCAGGAGCAGCCCGGGTAAAGGGGATGCACTTAAACTGCTTTTTTGAAGGATCATTGGGTGGGATCTAGGGCAAAAATATGAAGACAAGCTTAAATTCCCAGGTTCAAAAAACGTATTTGCTTTCTTCTGCCAAGTAGAGAAATATGCCACATAAAGGAATATCAAACACTTGCAGTTTTACACAGGTAGACATCATTATCCTCATGCTTTCCTTCTTTCTCGCATTAATATTTAAAAGGAACATATGACAAAATGGAGGCATGCTTGGAAAATGTATAAATATCATTCAATTCTGGAATGAGTTACTTTTGGTGATGGGTTTTAGACTTTAACTCATATCAATCTGAGTAATTATGATGTTTTGCTTTTCATCCAAGAAGCTTCTTCAGTTCTGACTGAATGGTGGAGAATGAAACTATTTATATTCCTTGCAGTCATCTGGTTGTTGGCACACCCTCTGAGAGTTGTTGAGGTCACCTGAAGGTTTATCAATCAGAACTGAAGAAGCTTCTTGGATGAGAAGTGAAACGTCGTCAAGGAAAAACAAAGAAAGTCCAGTTGCCTCTTGAAAAAGCACCTTTGGGACACTCATCCTGAATGTCTGTCGATAGCTGCTAATCCACGTAGAAGTAGATACAGAATTTCTCATACCTGGATTGGGAAACATGGTGGCCCTTTCACACAGCTGTTAATGCAATCTATTCCTTTTATGAAGGTGAGGGTCGCTGTTTCAGAAGGTCCAAAATCCAAATCATGATCGAGAAACTGCCCCCACTGCATAAACATGACTGAGCGGAAAGGATCATCTGTGAGGTTTACATTAGGAAAGAAGACGATGTCGTTGGATACAGCCCGGACCTGTTACCAAGAAATTATTATCAAGAGTGGCAGAGACAGAAGGAAAGAAAAGGGGTTTATGAAACCCCACCTGGAACAATTACAAATTGCTACATGCTAATTTAGGAGAAAGAATTTAAAGGTTTACTTGCAAAAACTGCCAATGAAATAATTTAAGACAATGGTTCTCAACAGACCCCTGGGGAGCCACAATGTCGTCATGGGGGGGGGGGAATCTATGAAGGCTTGAAGAAATGTTATGATTGAAATCATAACTTAGGTCTTCGGGGGTTTGTGGCCATGGTCCACAGCCACAAAAGATATTTAAAGGGGGTCAGTGATGAAGAAAAGTTTGAGAACCATTGATCTAGGAGTCTCCTTCTTGATGAAACAAGAGAGAGGAATGACTTCAAGATCTTCAGGCAGAAGAATTAAATACAAATGGTTGACACCCTGGAACTTCATTAAAAGCAGCTAATTAAAAGGACTAAATAAAACAGATTTATCAAATTATCTATTATCTAATCTTATTTTATTATTATATCAAATATAATATTATATGTTAATTATTAATATTAGATATTAGAATTTCAGGGGACTTATATATGGGACCTGCAATAGAACATTCCTGTCTGAAATGCTTCTGCTCAGCATCCAGTCAAATAGACCAGGCTTTTCTCAGGGTGCTTGGTTCTTTCACTCCCTTTTGTCAAAACTTCAGTGGCCTGCAGATGCTGAGCAGATTAAATGATCATGAAATTGTCTGGATTGCTTATTTCTGCCCTCTTGTTTATTCTTCCCTTAACTTTATTGTTGTTTCTCTCCTAGGGCTTACAAAATATTTTTATGTGCATGGTGCCAATGATGCATTCAACTTCCAGATCTCTACTCTTATGCTGGATTAGCAATTCCTTGATGCAATTTCTGCACAATACAGCCCCGGGCGTCAAGTATCTCAAGATGTTTCACTAAATGTATCAAAAACCTTTGGAAAGCAGGAGAAACCTTCAGTACAACAACGAATCATTCCATTAAGTAGAGAACCACAGAAGGCACTCAGTGACTCCTCCAAATTCAGCCCCAAGTTCAGTCCTCACCCCTTACGTTGTGGTAGTCAGACCTCCAAGAAATGTTAAATGTAGTACACTCTTGGAGTATGAAGTATGAGCATATATGGTTCATTTATGAAGAGCGTCATCTAGCGGGAGGATTTAAAAGACTTTGGTCACTGTATATTAGAAAAAAAAACATATTTTTTGGATGATGAAACTAAATCATCCTGGAAAGCACTGAGGATTAGTCAGGCTGGATGGCTGAGAAGGATGAAGCTATCACTTTTAACCAATTATTGCTACAGGGAAAGAGGGGAGAAATGAATTAGCCTTATTGGCAATATTTCAAGTGCCTCTCAATTTTCAACTTCCATTGGAAAAAAAGGGAGACAGTGTCAGCCGGTGCTTAAGAATACCCAAAAAGTTCAGAACTTCTGTCATCTTTTGAGCATGACAAAATATAAGTTTAAATATTTATGGTTATGATTTACCGTCATTTTTCAACTCCCACCTTTTAAGCAAATATTAATAAAATCCTGCCATAATAATTTGCTTTATTTATTAAATTTAGAGACCGCCCATCTCATCCTCAGAGCAACAAATTATGATAGACTTTCAAAATGTTAGATGCTATGTAGTGCCCCCTCCACAATATCTATGCAACAATTGTTTCTATTCATTGACCACACAGTTAATTCTCGACTTATGACCACAACTAAGCTTGACAATTGACCGCAATTTTTGATGCTAAGCAAGGCAGTTGTTGTGAGTTTTGCCCCATTTTACGACCTCTTTTGCTACAGTTGTTAAGCAAATCATTCCAGCTGTTTAAGTGAATCATTAAGCAAATCTGGTTCCCCTCCCCATTGGCTTTGCTTGTCAGAAGCTGACTGGGAAGGTTACAGATGGTGATCACGTGACCCCAGGACAGTGCAACTGTCATAAATATAGGCCAATTGCCAAGCAACCAAATTTTGATCATATGACCATGGGGATGCTGCAAAGATCATAAGTGTTGTAACTTCAAACAGTCAATAAATGAATGGTTGTAAGTTGAGGAGTAACTATATTACAAAGACAGCACAGCTAGCATGCTGACCTAGTAGGAAGTGATCACAATAAAGTCATTCAGATTGGTTTTTCAAAAAATATACCAAGGCCATGCTATAAATTACACTGTGTCTCCCTCTTAATTTGTCTTGTCTTTGAAATATAACAGACTAAAGGCCTAAGTTGTGGTTGTTCAGGGCTGCTCAGCAACTTGGGAGCCCAATGTGCACCATAGTTATTTGAATACTTGATATATTTATGTTATATCTTCAAAGTTTATTTAAACAAGTCAAGATTTGGCCACAATGAAGTCTCTGCCTTTTCATTTGCAAAACTACAGTATAAGATACGATTCTTGCCAGTTTCATGAAAATGCCACTCTATTCCTGTTTTCTATTGCTATAACTAGTGTACAAAAGCATTTACAGACCTTAAACTATACCTGGATCACTCCTGCTCTGACAGACAAATTTAGGACTCCTTAATACATTTCTGGCTATGATCCTTCAATTACATCAATTATCCCATTTCTCTAATCCCCTTGCCTCAACTCTTGGTCTCTTTCCTCCCCTTTTAAATGTTTTTATCTCTTAAAACCCTGGATCCGTTCCTCTGTTCAAACTAAGCATCCTGGAATTAAAGAGAGATAAGGACTGTGTCTTACTAAGGGCAGAGGAAATCCAGAATACAGCTTCGTTTCTGTCCAGCCACGTGGGAGAGAGACGCCATCTTCATATTCTTGTGGCAGCCACCTGACATATGGACGGTTGCTAGCTCCCAAAGTAGGAATTCTCCTGCAAATTTTCATTAAACCCAAAAGTTTGTTTAGAAGAGAGTTTTTAAGAGCAATAAGACTTGGTTTACACACAATGTTAACCCTTAAAATCCAGTAATAAAGCTCAATTGTACTCACACATGTTATGGCAAATACATCATCCATATTCTCATTAAATGTTCAGGTTTAGTTCCAGAAGAAAGTTCAATATAGGTAGTCCTCGACTTACGACAACAATTGAACCCATTTCTGTTGCTAAGTGAGACATTTGTTAAGTGAGTTCTGCCCCAATTTAGGACCTTTCTTGCCACCATTGTTAAGTGAATCACTGCAGTTGTTAAGTGGATCCGGCTTCCTCATTGATTTCCATTGCCACAAGGGCGCAAAAAAGTGATCACATGACCCCGGGACACTGCAACTGTCATAAATATGAGCTGGTTGCCAAACATCTGAATTTTGGTCATGTGATCATGGGGATGCTACAATGGTTGTAAAAGTGCAAAACAGTCATAAGTCAGTTTTTTCAGGGGTATTGTAACTTTAAACGGCCACTAGACAAACTGTTGTAAATTGAGGATTACCTGTATTTGGAGTCTCATATGTTGAATTACAGACTAAAAGATGCCTGGGTAACCAGCTTCTTTCTGAGGATGGTATACAAGCAAACTTCTTGGCAATGGGCATGTCATAAAAGTAATTTAGCTCTCTCTTTCCAGGAAGCTTTTTGAACTTCCTTGTATAGCCAATTATCCTGTATTCCACCCTAAATGGATCCAAGGTCACCCAAGATTGGCAGGTGTTGACATCTACTGCCAACTCCATTCTAGTATAATCCTAACTGAACAATAATAACTGTTCTACAGGGAAGAGGGCTGAGATCACGGACAGCCAGCTAGAGCGACACTCCACACTTGAAGAGAGCTTGTTCCTGATTCAGCAACTGATTTTATTCATCATGCTAAACTTTAATTTATTTAGGTTAGTTTGTGGGATAAAATTCAACTGATTGAGTTGACAGAACACATCTAGTTTGTAAGTGCCAACTTCAGAAATGGCACATTCTCCAAGGTCCCTTCCAGCTCTATTCTATGCTATGCTATGCTATTCTCTTATTACCAGTACTTGGTCAATGGTCAGAAACTGATACTACATTTTGTGCCCATTTTGAGATGTGTAATGGATGAAAACTAATGTAAGTCTTAAGTTCAACATCACCATTTTTTAAAGAAAGAAACCCATAATAGTATCCCCAAAATGTAAGATATCACCTTCTTCACTTAGCAGCCCTTAGCACTTAAAAACAACTAGACTAGGGTCTTGGCCACCAAAAGATTGTCCGTTTCTATTCTAGAATCATACAGGTTATTGCATTCGCCTGTAATGGTCCGGTAAGGGTTCTTCTCATCACACTCTTGGGTACTGATCTCTTGGGAAGCACATCCACTTGACTTGTAGATAGTTTGCATCTGGGAAGGGGAGAGCACATCTGTGGGAAAGCAAAGGGATTTAGACTTCAGGGCTGCAAAAAATGACAGAAGAATGCAAGACTAGAGTCACTTGCCTTCTGAATTATACTATAAAAACCAAAAGCAGGATTTATGTTTTGTAAGGATGAGAAAATTTAAAAGGTGAAAGTCTATGGAGATTCCCAGTCATCCAAGTCATGGTTGCCCAAAGGTGCTTTTTCCAAAAGTAACTGGACTTTATTTTTCCTTGAAGGCATTTTGCTTCTCATCCAAGAAGCTTCTTCGAAGTGAAGAACTGAAGAACAGAATTGAAGAAACTTCTTGGATGAAAAGCAAAACATCTTCAAGAAAAAAACAATGTCCTTTTGAAAAAATCACCTTTGGATTTTCCTTTTTCAGAGATGTTGGATAGCTATTAAATGATATTTAAAATCCAAAGGTTTTAGGAATGCAACCATTAAGTTACTGATTACTGTAGAGCAATTGGTTGGAGCTATTAAATGATATTTAATAGCTCCAACCAATTGCTCTACAGTAATCAGTAACTTAATGGTTGCATTCCTAAAACATGCTAAGCTTGGTTAATTTTAACTGGTTCATTTTTGTCTGTGTGTGAGGCTTAGCAGGTTATGTGGCTGTTCTAGGAGTCAAGGTATTATGCAAATTCAGAAAATGGGTTAAGTAGTAGCCAAGTTAAACATGTTGTTCAATAGCAGCAATCTTGAACTCTTCAGGTCAATCTGTTGCTCAATGTAGGATCTGCAAAGCAGAATACAAGTATAGCATCTCTGAAGCATGACTGCTTGGGTGGTCCTTAAATGACTTTAAGGTAGAAGAGCCCACCACTTCCCATCACACGTCTATAGAGATTCTCTGCTGATGTTTTCTGCACAATGGACATAGGGCAGAAAAATCCTGCAGAAAGCACAGCTCCACAACATAGTCCTTTCAGCAGTTCCAAGAAGGCTCCACAACCATTTGCACTATTCAGGTGACCCTGAGGACACAAACAAACTCCCAAGTGGCCTCAATGGCTCTCTAAAAGTATGCAAATGGCCAGCTGTCTGCAAGGAATATAAATCTTTTCATTCTCAATCATCCAGTCAGAGCTGAAGAAGCTTCTTGGATGAGAAGCGAAACATCTTCAAAGAAAAACAAGAAAATCCAGTTGTCTCTTTAAAAAAATATATCTTTGGGACAACCATCAAATGATGTTCCATTGATTAGCACCTCTTACAGGTTTTTGTGGGGTTTTTTTGTAAGCCCCCAATCTTTTTTTCTTTAATTTCTATCCATTGATCGGAGTTCTCCCTTAAGAACACTCTACCCTAGCTTCTCCTATCAATTTGAAGATCCTCTCTTCTCTAAATTTAAAGATACCTATCCCTTGGGTAATGTTAATAAATAAGAGTTAATTTTTAACTTCCCACCATCTTAATCATTCTTCTCTGGATCATCTCCAGTTTCCCAATTTTCTTCTCAGCATGTAATGTTCTTATAGGCTTTGGTAAAACACTATAAAAGTAATATAAATATAGGTATATCAGCATTAAGGTTTCTTTGTGCCGTACCTTGCAGAGATTTGTTTATTTTTGTTTATATTTCATATTTCTAAACTTCCCATCTCTTTTAAAGAAGGGCTCTAGACAATGTTTTAATTCAATCTCATGCATTATTATGCAACTGAATCTACATAATACATCACAAAACTATTGAAAATGATAAAGAAAAAAAAGAGTCTTCTTGATGTATAGGACAAGATTTGAGAAAAAAAGACAATCAAAAGCATTCTCTGAAAAGATTTCCCATGAAATTCTTATGAAGACAGATGCTTCCATATAAAATATTAGCTTAATACAAACAATCATTATTCATGTCATTTTTGATTGCCCCACCCAATCATCAACTGACATCTAACATAAAATGATTAAATTCTTAGATTAAAAAAAATCTCTTTTGCTTCCTCTTTGAAGATGATTGGCCAAGAAATGTACTGTACATGTATTCTGTGGTCAAAATGAATGAGTAAATCTGTTAATTCAGTTTCTTCTCAGTTCCTCATATTTAGTTCATCTCATTCTTCTACAACTTTGAGATATTTTTAAAGAAAAAAATAGATTGCAGTCAACTTTTAATGCATTCTTTTTCACATTTTCCCAAACCATACAGTTTTTATCTACAATTTTGACAAATGCACATAATGTTTGCAAACAATTTCCCCTAATAAATCTGTAGTGCACCTCTATATATATCTTTCCAGGAATGGATGTATTTTCCTACAGAGTTTTCCTTCATATAGGTTTGCTTTCCAGTAGGGAAACTGTATTACAAGAACTAGAGAAGGACAAATGCTAAAGGACAACCTAGTTTCCATGAGATGCTAATGTGTGAGGCTGAATACCTATGAGCACCATTTGATATTTTAAAAGCTTATACTATAAACATTGGGGTTGGAGTTTTCAAAATGAAACACCCAACATTAGTTTTGATTTGTCTGTGGTAAGCTAAGCCACTGCAGAAGTTGTGATGTGCAAATAGCAAAGAATGTAAATTAAGCATGGAAGAAAACCCAGCATTTTATTTTCCTTCCTTTTGGTTACTTTTTTTTTGTTACTTACGGTTACTTTTTTCTGCCCACCCAGCAGATTGAAAGCACACAAATGCAAGTAAATTAACAGATACCACTTTGGTGGGGAAATAACAGCATTCTGTGTGCCTTTGGCATATAGCCATGCTGGCCACATGACCACAGAAAATGCCCTTGGACTATGCTGGCTCTCTCCGCCAAGAAACGAAGATGAGCACCGTGCCCTGGAGTTGGACACAACTGACAAGGAAACTTTTACCTTTACTTTTGGTTTGTGTATTCGTTCAAAGATGCAAAATACCTGTGATATTGAATTCCTGAGGAAATACATCCTGCAGCTTCTCTTTCAAGAGGTCCAAGGCCACCAGCCTATATTGAGCAGCTTTCACATGCGACCGAGTTTTTCCTACAGGTCGTCTGAAAGACACTAGGATATCTGAAGGGCGTACTGTCTCTTTCCTTAGTTTTTCTTCTAACCTGGTGAATCAGAAAATACCTATATCAATACTGCAGAATGAAAGTTTTTCCTCCCACAAAGTGTCTGTTACAATGACCCAGCCAGAGATGCTAACTTGAGAGGCAGAGACTGCCTGATGTTATCTAATGAAATCTAGGGATGAACTACGAGGGCTTCATAATCCTAATCTAATAGTTTACATTTCTTCATGTCATCATTCGCCCTTTGATTTCTTCCTATTGCCTAAAATGGATTTGAGTATGCAAGGCTTCTGTGCCTCTAATGATGGGCAGGCATGCCTGTTGGTATTTTTATTCCAACTGTATGCTGCCAAATCAATGTCATACCGTGGGATTCACAATCACAATGAACAATAAAAATATCCACAATGCAAAAGCTGTAGCAAAACATGCACAGTAAAGATACGGAATAAAAACAGGAACAGCTGGAATACTTAAATCAGTTTGTAACTGGCAGAAATAGCCATGTTTTCTAGATGAAACAAAATGGCACATTGCCTGTATTTTTGTCTGAACTTTCACATGGAGAAGTCATCTAGTAAACAACGCAGCAAATTTTCATCAAATAGAGTAGATGGAAAAACCGCAAAATAAATCTGGCTTCTGGAACTTTTGTGCAAAATCTTACCGGTTCTGGGTATATTCATAGGCAGCATCTACTAATTTCTTGGCTTCTTCCACATTCTGCAGAAGGAATCGGGTTTCCAGTTTCTTTGCAATGTCTAAAAGAGACACTTGGTTTGGATTTTGTTGAAGGAGACACTTCAATCAAATTCCACAAAAACAAACTAATGAGAATATAGCTTCGCTAACCTGATCCATAATCTGAATTCTAAGTTACATTTCAGCATATCTAGAAGCCACCAGCTTGGAGAAGCCCTGTTGTGATATCAATAGTATATTTCTTTAAATAATCATTTATTAAAATTGATTCTGTGCTCACATAGTACTTTTTTAAACCTTGTCAGTTACTAATGATATGGATGTGTGTCTGAGATCTACCAGGAAAAGCTTACACAGGTCATGCCTATGTAATAGGTTGTTAAGGGTGTGTATTTCTTGGTGGTCCTTCTCTATACTGTAATACCACCAAAGATTTGGAATAGACTCTAAACATGAGTGTTGATGTAGGGAATGTAGGACGGCCCATGTGTCGTATGCTTTCATGCAAATGATATAAATTAGATTCAGCATTCATGTAATTTGGCATGTACCAATTCCATCATTTTCACAGAGATGCTATGATGCACAGACATCATCCTGGCAACCACTAGAAACTTCTGCTTCCAATGAGAGTTCTCTGCAAGGGAGATCAAAATAATCAGGATAGCAGCCACACAATTGAGAGATGAAATCCATGGATGTTACAGCCAGCAAGGTTCAGAAATACTGCCTTAGGGATATTTTCCACCAAGAAAGGAAATGCAGACTGAATTTCTGCATTGGTTCAAACATTAGCAAATTATCTTTAAATAATCATGTCTTTTCCTGCTGCAGTGAATTGATCACATGGAGGCAATCAAAACACATTTGTTCCTGCAGGTTGTTCTTAAATGATGAAAAAAAATGAATTTTTACAAAAAATGCGGACACAGGCAGACCTCTACAGACATTCCAACTCTATTTTAAAAAGCATTTCTAAAGTGAAAGACCTTACCTTGTAAAGAAAGGTTATCTGCCTCTTGAGGCTTTACTGCTATTAGAATACCCAGAAGAACAAAGACCAGCCTCAGCCCTGGAAGAAAGCATAGGTTTCATGTGAGTTACTTGCAGATCATTTGGGAAAGTAATCTTTAACTGTCAAATTGAATTTTAATATAAATTTGGAATGTCAGAAGCCAGTTACTCTAGATCCACACACTTGGACAGGACAGTATGTGTGTATAAAAATACTTGCCCTAGATCTGCAATCTTCTTTCCTTTCACCCTTCTAGGAAAAATCTGGATCATCCATAGGTGGATCATCCACAAATAGGGTGGTCACCCTATTTTCTCCAGCCCCTCTTATATCCCTCTTGAAAAAATATTGAAATAAAAATCTCCACCCCCCCTTATAAAAACATAAGCCCCACAATTGTGTTATCTATGGTTTTCTTGTTTTCCCTCCTTCTGTCTTTCTTTCAGTCTCTCTCCATTGTTTCTGCATACAATAGCAAGAAAAAAAATCTATTTCTCCTTCCTCTTTGCCCCTAGACATATGACAGAGAAAATTCCCAAAGTTGTTGAAATCGCTGCCACAGGAACTAAACCTTGAATGACTGTGAAACAGATCACAGCAACGCAAAAAGAAGAAGAAAATTGTAGGGCTGGCAGATGTTTAGAGCCCTAAACGAGTCAGAGCAAGTGCATTCTGCGAAATAGAGGAAGGTTGTGAGACAGTCATTCTCAGGACAGCAGATGTCAATCACAGTCACAGTCAGAAGAGCATGCTGTATATGCACTTTCTTTGTTTTAGACCATTTCTGCACTGACAGTGTAGAACATCTTCATAGCATCACCCAGGCATTGTTGAAATCATGTAAAGCTCTGTCCATAGTTAATTATTGTGACCCAATTATGATAGGATGATTACCAATTATGATAGGATGACTACCAATGACTACCAGGAGGAACCGCCAGGAGTCACCTTGTAGGGTAGATGGACAGCTTAAAAATTTAATAAATAGGATAAATGACTGCAGCTGGCACTATAATTTGCTATTAGGCAAAAGAGTGAGTCATGTTATTTAGCCATAAAAATATCAAAGAATGGTACATTGTTCTTCACGAACAGACTGCAAAGTTCCTAAGCCTATAAAATTATAATAAATAATTTTATTTGCTAAAAGAAAAGTTAAATACAGAAGGTTTTTGTTATACACTAGAAATATCACTCTGGAAATATTTAAAATATTAACACTTGTACCTATGATCATTCCATAAATATTCACAAAAGCTTGAAATACAAGGTAGTTTAGCCTTATTGGCATGTAGATACTTTGCTTCTATCCTGTTTGTCAAACTTACCTAAACCTCAAAAGCCTGCAATCAGCCCTGATTGAGCAAAAAGATGGAGAAAAAAGACTTCTTTTTATACTGTCACTTAAAGATGCAGTGGTTCTGTTTCCCACCATAGTTTTCCTAATCAAAACAGAATGACTTCATCCAATTTGATGCTCTCCAGATACATTGAATTACAATACATGCTATCAGAATAAGAGCTGTAATCTAATATATCTGGTGGCCATCCAGTTGAGGAAGGCTGATATAGGGGAATTTACTAGTCAAGGAGATCTAATATAAAATGGAAGAAATGGAGAATACTCAAGTCCATAAGGTAGTTTCTGAGCAATGCACTAAAATAATTAACTTTAAGAAATATTTCAAAATCACTTACTTCCCATCTTCTCCAGTTCTGACCTTAGCTGCCTGGAAATCAAGTATTTTCTAAAAGATGGGAGGAGCCATTTACAACAGAAAAGTCACACCCCTTTTCTTTTTCCCTCCTTTCTTAAGACACATCCTACTGATAATGCTCTGAAATTGTAGGAGAGCCATACAGCAGCTTTCCTAGGACTTTAGATCCTCTCTGCAAAAGTCCAGAGGATTATTAAAATAAATAAATTTCTCTCTGCCTTTTTGCTATAATGGTGGTCCAGAATTTTGCAGGTCAGATTTGGTGTCCTACGTTTCCCCAGCCTGGCATGCTTCTGATGTGCTGCAACCCAAATGCTTCTGGAAAGTACCTGGTAGGCTTTGCGGGAACAGAGCTACAACTCAGTTCAACTCAAGATACTTTGAGTTGAAATGAGCAAGAATCTGGTTGAGAATCTATGTGAAAAACAGGATCAAGACACAGCTGAGCATAGCAGACATTGGGAAGTTGGGTTTGAGGTACCAAAAGCAAAAATCAATTGTTCTGCAAGATCAGGAGAGGGGTGGTGTATGCACTTCCTTTGCTGGAGGAACCCCACCGAGAACATTTAAAAAAAACACTGTGGGAGATGAAAATATAGTCCCCTCCTCATATAACAAGATGAGGCTGGAGCAAACCTGAACTTTATATACTATTTCACAATACGAACGTACTATTTGTAATCTGCATATTTGTGCAATATGAAATTGTGAAGTAGATAGTTCTATGTATATTTGGAACATGAGTATTGTAACAGTGGGAAAAAGTCAGCGGACTATCTGACTACAGTCTTAGAACGAGAAAGGGTATAAAAGGTTGGGACTGAACCTGATTGATTTGCCATTGTCCTATAGCTGTCCTATTGGATTCTGCTATGTCATATGGTCCTCATTGCAATGGGTTATTAATGTACGTGATGATGTGTTATTATGCTTGTTATGTTCCAAATTATTAGCAAAATAATTGGGTTTTTCTACAACAACACACAAAAAATGAAGGTGAATATACATGTCCCAGTATAATGTTGCAGGAACCTGAACTACTGCCTTTTTTATTGGCTTTTAGTTGCGGATGTTAAATGTAGATAAGTGTTTTATGACAAAGGTGGGGCCTTTTAGAACAGGTTACAATGTTTGATATGAGAGCAAATGTAATGTTTTATAGTAATCAGACGAATTTCCCCAACATTTTTCTTTCCCTTTCTGCAATTCCTGTGAACTCCCTGCCAAAGCCTTTGAAACTTAGGAAGGATGCAGATTTGGGAAACTCTTACAGATAAAGAGCAATAAATATTAAATCAACCTTTGATTTGATTCTTAGATATAAAAAAATATAACCAAGATCTATATTCATCTCATCCAGTATCTTTTGGAAGAATCTTTAATAATCCATTAGTAATCAACCGCAATAAACCTGCCAGCATACAATATGTTGGTGGAGAGGCTGAATGATAAGACTTGCCCAAATCACACTCAAGAAAATTTCCTTTTTTTAAAAAAAAAACAAATTTTATTGGTTTTTTAAGTTCTTAAGGCGAACAGGCTATGATGGATACTCCAGACTAACACTGATCATATCTGCCAAACCGCAATGGACCAGCATGGCAGATTATGGTCTATTCCTTCCACATGCCTATAACATCAAAAACAGCCCTCACTTAGGACCGTATTGGTTGGAAACATGTAGAAGAGGCCTTCATCCTGCAGTGGATAGACAATGGCTAAAATGATGAATTCCATTCTATATATTGGTAACCTGAAGCTATGATTAAAAAATAATCAAGAGGATGGTCGCAACAGCATGAACAAAGCTCCACCTGCTTTTTAATCCCCTAATGATGTCCTAAAGAACTATTGGAGCTTCAATCTCATCACTGCAGCCACCATCCTGATTTTTGTACCCCACTCCAAAGACACCCTGCTTACAGGGAAGTTGCCATTTGGAAGTGTGCAAATTATTTTGCATAGGATTAGAAGCTTTTTTTTAAAAAAAAAAATTCTAACATTAAGACAGT
This sequence comes from Crotalus tigris, assembly GCF_016545835.1. Taxonomy (NCBI): domain Eukaryota; kingdom Metazoa; phylum Chordata; class Lepidosauria; order Squamata; family Viperidae; genus Crotalus; species Crotalus tigris. The sequence continues at coordinate 7,592,297 of NW_024096758.1, read as the reverse complement.
ATTTAATGGGTGGATTCTTTATGTTTAATGCTAATTTATTTGATATTTGGATCATTTTTTTTCCTTTTTGGCACACAATTATTTCCCTTTTTGTTGTTAGTATTGGAGTTTTTCTGTTTTGCATTTTATTCTTGTTGATAAATAAATAAATATATATTAAAAAATACATTATGCAATTTTTGTTTTTGCCTTTAATAAATTGGCTTCCAGATGTTGCAGACAGAATACCAGACAGGAGTGTAATGTGGCTACACTCCTGACTTCTTATATTCATACTTAGGAATATAAGTATGATTTTTATATCCCAAAAAGCAACATTTCAGCTTCTTTTGATATTAGTTAACAGTCTTCAAAGAGTTTCTTAGTTTTTAGCAGCATACTCTAAGAAGTATTGCCACCTTCAAAGAGTTTCTTAGTTTTTAGCAGCATACTCTAAGAAGTATTGCCACCTTCAAAGAGTTTCTTGGTTTTTAGCAGCATACTCTAAGAAGTATTAAGAGGCTGGCAGCAAGGATGGACAGAAGCTAAAGACTATTAAAAGAAATTGAAGGAGCTTTCTTTTTATTATTATTATATTTTTTATTAATTTTTTACACAAGCATAAGTCATTTAATAGTTGGTAAACAGTGTGATGTCTGGGTTACATTTGTAAAAACAGTCCTTAACAATTAATTTCTATAGTCTGTATTCCATATATTAATTTTGTTTACTTTCCTCTTACCCTAAATCATCCTTTTTTGCAAACATTGTGTTAATACAATTCTTGTTGTTTTAATGAATGACAATTTAGTATATATTTTTTCCAATATTCCTAAAAAAATAATCATCATATTAATACATTTCTTTTATTTCCATTCATTTGGATTGCCTTATCATCAATCCTGTTACAGTCCTTATTTTAGTTTATTTCTCCCACCAAATTCTAAGTATTTTTACTGGTAAAGGTTTTCTCAGCGATTTAGTTAGATTTACATTGACAGATTTTATTTTATTTTTTCCATATAAGCCATCTCACATTTTTACATTTCTTAAGTATTAAATATAAGAATAAAAAGAAATGGAAAAAGAAAAAGAATGAAAAATAAATAAATAAAAAAGAATAGAGGAAAGCAGTAATAACAGAACATAGGAAATAACATAGTACTTAAAATATATATCCCTCCTAGATTGATAGTATTTATTTTGTCTAATTTCTTATTCTTTTTAATCATAGTTAAGAATATATTTAATCTTTAAACATTCTATTCAATAAATCTAGTCATCTAATCCTTTAACTCTAATTCAAAGCATTTTGTGTGTGTGTGTGTGTGTGTGTGTGTGTGTGTGTGTGTGTGTATGTTGGTCTTTGGTTGTTCGGGTTTTCTCCCGCGTAAAATTGGAAGTGTCTTGGCGACGTTTCGACGAAGTCCCATTCGTCATCTTCAGGCTGGTGTTTTCAGCTTCGTGGTTCGAGCAGCAATGTGTGGTCTTAGCTGTTTCTTCCTTTTAACTGCCAGTGGGGGTATGAACTGATTGGGTGAGAGCTTGGCTGTGTTCTGATTGGGTGGAGGTGTGTTCTGATTGGTTAGGGGCTTGGCTGTGCTCTGATTGGCTGGGGGGTTGGCTGTGCTCTGATTGGCCTCATCTTCATGGTGGGTGTCAGTTTGCTTCATGTATGGATTGGAGGGGTTTAAAGTGGCTAATGATGCAGCTGTGGTCTGGCTTCTGGTTTGTGGTCGTGCCTCATCATCAGTGTGGCTTTGGGTTTGCTTTTTGCGTGGATGTGTGGTTGTGACATCCTGTGTGGTTTTTGTGAGTGTGGGTCTGGTGTCATTTTTTGTGTTAGGGAGTCGTTTGTCAATAAGGGCGGGTTTCCAAATGGCTGGTAGGCGGGAGGTATCATCTCGCTTGTCCATGCTGTGTGGGCGTTTTTCTATCTCGATGGCTTCTCTGATTATTCTGTTATTAAAATGTTCACTTTTGGCAATGGTTCTGGTATTTTTAAAGTCAATTTCATGTCCTGTGGCTTTAAGGTGTTGGACCAGGGAAGATGTTGGTTCCTCTTTTTTGACTGAGTTCTTATGTTCTTCAATGCGTGCACTTATTCTTCTGTTGGTTTGTCCAATGTATGTGTTGGGACAAGCAGTGCATGGGATTTCATATACTCCTTGATTTTCTAACTCAATTTTAACCAACAGCTGGAGAAGTTCCCCAAATATGGGCTCCAGCACGAGTCTGAAAGCTTGGAAGACAAAAGCTTTGGTCCTGATGACCAACCCAGATTGGATCCTGCAACCCCCCCCCCGAAGCTTTAAATGTGTAGCATGATATTTTATGTCTAAAAATATATCAATTCTTCCATACTCATTACATTAGTCCCTTTTGGAGAAGCAACTTTATGCAAATTTTAGAAAAAGAGTAAGATATAATGGACAAATAAAATAAAATAAAGGCAGGAGATGGAAGCAATGGAAACCTAAACCTAGTTTATGCCAACCCCATTCACTCTTTTTCTTCACTATCATTGTTTCCACCCTTTTCCATAGACCACTCCCTACATTCTTTAAATATCTCATCTCTCCCTTTTTCAGTATCATGTTCATCACATGTAATCATGATCTTCCTTTTTCTCTGAACACATTTCCTCTTTCTTCATATATTTGTTTTACATTTTGATCCTTATTAGCACTCTTTCTGACCAAGTGAAGGAAACGATTGGTCCATTAGTGGATGAAAGTGGCAAGAAGGTGACAAGCAACAGGTAGAAAGCAGAACTATTTAACTCGTTTTTTGCATCTGTCTTTACACAAAGGGAAAAAACAGACCAACCTATCAAAAATAGTGCCATAAAAAAACAGAATAGAAATACAAGTTAAGATAGGCAAGAAAATGGTAAGTGAGCACCTGTCCAGCCTAGATGAGTTCAAATCACCAGGACCAGATGGATTACACCCCAAGGTTCTCAAGGAACTGGCAGATGTGATCTCAGAACCACTGAACTATATTTTTCAAAGATCTTGGAGCACTGGGGAACTAACAGAGGATTGGAAAAGAGCTGATGTAGTTCCCATCTTCAAAAAAAGGGAAAAAAATGGATCCAGGAAATTACAGACCTATCAGCCTGACCTCAATACCTGGGAAGATTCTGGAAAAGATAATCAAACAATGAATCAACGAACACCTACAGGCAAACAAAGTCATTACTAAAATCCAACACAGGTTTGTCAAAAACAGATCATGCCAGACAAATCTTATTGCATTCTTTGACCAAGTGACAAAATTAGTGGATCAGAGGAATGCTGTGGATATAATTTACTTGGACTTCAGTAAGGCATTTGACAAAGTAGATCACAACCTACTACTTGATAGGATAGAAAAATGCGGGTTAGACAGCATCACCACCAGATGGATTCATAGGTGGCTGACTGCCATACTCAGCATGTGGTCCTCAATGGAACCACATCTACATGGAAGGAAGTCTGTAGTGGGGTGCCCCAGGGCTCTGTTCTGGGCCCAGTGCTCTTCAACATCATCAATGATTTGGACGCGGGGATAGATGGGGAACTCATCAAATTTGCAGATGACACCAAGCTGGCAGGAATAGCCAACACTCCAGAAGACATACTTAGGATACAGGAGGATTTGGACAGACTTGAACACTGGGCACTATCCAACAAAATGAAATTCAATGGTGAAAAAAGTAAGATTCTACATTTAGGCAAGAAAAACCAAATGTACAGGTATAATATAGGGCAGTGTTCTCAACCTGTGGGTCGGGACCCAATTTGGGATGGAACGACCATTTCACAGGGGTCACCAAACAAGGCTGTCTGCCATTTCCCCCCCCCCCTTTTCTTTGGCCACGCCCCTGGCACCCGGTGATGTATAAGTGGTTGGGGGTCACCACAACATGGGGAACTGTATTATGGGGTCGCGGCATTAGAAAGGTTGAGAACTACTGATATAGGGGGTACCTTGCTCAATAGTAATAACTATGAGAGGGATCTTGGAGTCCTAGTGGACAATCATTTAAATATGAGCCAGCAGTGTGCTGCAGCTGCCAAAAAAGCCAACACAGTGCTAGGCTGCATCAACAGAGGGATAGAATCAAGATCACATGAAGTATTAATATCACTTTACAATGCCTTGGTAAGGCCACACTTGGAATACTGCATCCAGTTTTGGTCACCACAATGTAAAAAAGATGTTGAGACTCTAGAAAGAATACAGAGAAGAGCAACAAAGATGATTAGGAGACTGGAGGCTAAAACATATAAGGAACGGTTGCTGGAATTGGGTCTGTCTAATTTAATGAAGAGAAGGACGAGGGGAGACATGATAGCAGTGTTCCAATATCTCAGGAGCTGCCACAAAGAAGAGGAAATCAAGCTATTCTCCAAAGCGCCTGAAGGCAGGACAAGAAGCAATGGATGGAAACTAACCAAAGAGAGAAGCAACCTAGAACTAAGGAGAAACTTCCTGACAGAACAATTACCCAGTGGAACAACCTGCCTCCAGAAGCGGTGAATGCTCCAACACTGGAAGTTTTTAAGAAGAAACTGGACAGCCATTTGTCTGAAATGGTATAGGGTTATCTGCCTGAGCAGGTTGGACTTGATGATCTCCAAGGTCCATTCCAACTTTATTATTATTATTATTATTATTATTATTATTATTATTATTATTATTATTATTATTATTATGTCAGAAAGCTAACTCTACTTTATTATTGAACTACATTAACAGACTCTTACCAATTTGAAAGTATTTCTCTACCCCATCCTCTTTACAGCCCCCAAATGGAGGGTCTCTTCTGAGCCCCTTGGCCTGGCCACATTCCTGCTGCAGGTTCATCTGCTTCTCACATGACCATTCCCTTAGCTGCACCTGTCTCCCAAGGTTTTTTCCAATACCATCACAGTACTCACAGTAGATACTCACCAAACACCACTCATTCATTCTTGGGTCTTTCAGTGACGTGCTTATATATTCTCTCTAGTTTCTTGCATTATTCCCCAAATGCATTCATATCACTTAACAGGAAACACTTTCCTCTAGATCACAATTATTCAGTTTTTCTCAAAAGTGATTCCTATTTATTTCAGTATCGACATTCCCTGAAACATAACATGCAGCTATTCTCAAGCTACAGATTTCTGCTTTCATATGTACCCACGACAACCTTGAGGACAGACCTTCTCAATGTGAGAACTAAATTTTAAACAGGTGCTCCAAGCACTCCAAAACATATGTACCTTCTAGCTGGTGAGTAGTTTAAAATTAAAAGGATAGCAATAGCAATAGCACTTAGACTTATATACTGCTCCATAGTGCTTTACAGCCCCTCTCTAAGCTTTTTACAGAGTCAGCCTTTTGTCCCCAACAATCTGGGTCCTTATTTAATGACCTCGGAAGGATAGAAGGCTGAGTCAACCTTGAGTCAGTCAGGATCTGCATTCTAACCACTGCACCACCATGGCTCTGATGCTTTGTTGTGGGCCTGGGCATGCATGGTGGCGTTCCCTTTAGGTCTTTTCCCAGGCTTGCACAGAAAAAAAAACCCTACATTTTTTTTCTTAAAACTTAAGGAGCCATATGCATTGCACCAGTACCTGCTCTCAAATGTCTTGTTGCACATGGGGGGTGTCCTCTCAAAATATATAATATTTTTCTGGAATACCTGCTTAATGACCAAAGCTAGCAAGGTGCTGCTACTTGCAGAAATAAGTCTATTAAATCAACCAATTTCTTTTCTCATAGATTGCTGTCAAGAAAATGTCTTTTATTCTGCACTTCAGCACCAGGTATTTCTTTTGCTAATTGCAATCTGTTATATTTACTAGCCATGAAATGCATTTTAGCTCTGCTCATGTAAAGAAGTAATCTCAAAGTGAAATAAATGATCATCACTTTCCTTTGAGGTGCTGAGCAAATCCCACCAGTGCTCACAATTCTGAATCAGGAAGTAAATGCAGGCAATCCTTGACTTACAAAGTTTATTTAGTGATCGTTAGAAGTTACAATGGCAGATTTCCAGTGATGGCGCTGAAGCTAGACCCAGGGAAACTATTCTCTGTCCCCTGGGTCCGATATTGTTCTGCTGGTGGGTCTGTTTGGGCCGAATGCCACCCCGGAGAGGTGGCCACTGAAAGGCGAACCTTTGAGGAATGTAGGCCGGTAGCAGCCGGCCCGCTGAACTCAAAGCAGGCCCTGGAATCAACGGAAGAAAGGTGGACCGCATTTATGCGAGCCGCCATTAACAGCTGATCGTCGGAGATGAAGAAACAGCTGAATTTGACAGCAAGCAGCTGAGCCGGGTGAGAATATGCTCTTCTTTCCTGCTGATGGTGGATTTGACTTGAAATAGCCTGTTTTTAGCCGGAGCATGAAGCTTGAAGGGAGAAGGTGGAGTTTTTTCTTTTTCCCCCTCCTGTATAAGCGGCGGTTTAAGCTGCTCTTCAAGAAATAAAAATAAACTTTTACTACGGTAAAGCCTTTCAAGCTCTAACAGAAATTTGGGAAGCTTGCTCCTTTTTTTTTGAAGATATTTTTTCTAACTTGGAAAAGCCATTCTAACTATACCTTTACTATTAAAACTTTAGAATTTTTTTTCTTTACTCTGACCAGTCTTTTTTTCTTCTCTATCTAAGCCTCTGGAAGAGTTACATTGTATCCCCTGTGGTCACATGGGAAAGCTTTTTTTCTTCTTTCTTTGTCTGATGTTTATTCAGACTGGGAACTTGGTTCCATGCTCAGACACTTGGCTGAAAGCCCAGACATCTTCTCTGACCTTGAGACTAGTTCAAAGAGACCTTTTTTTTGTTTTGTTTTGCTTTGCTTTGCCCTGGCTGTATAACATAGACTTTTCCCAAGAAGAATTGAATAATAAGGAACTCTGTTTTTCTTGCCTTCTTCCCTGTTGTTGAACAGAATTTGATGGATTATAAATTGGATATTTTTCTCTACAGTTTTTTTTATTTCTTTTGGCTTACTTCTCTTTTCTCCTTTTTTGCTTCATTTTTTCCTTTTTGGACTTTTTTTCTTTTTTTTGAATATCTTTTCAGGGGGAGTGTTCTCTGCCTCCCCCTATTTTTCTACTATTATTGATTTTGTTCTCCTCTTGTTGGCTTTTATTTTTCTTGGATGTTTTTGGGGTTCTTTTTTTATCCCCCTATTGGAATTATTTTCTCTTTTTAAAATTTTGTCTGATCTCCCCTCCTAGCAATAGGAGGTGGGGGGGTTGGATTTTTTTGGATTACAACTGGCCATCGGGCCACCTGGTGGATTATAATATAATACAGCAATTGGAAGATGAATGCCTCAAATTTGACTAAATTGGGAAAAAAGGATCCTCTGCTCCTGCTTCGACTTCAGTGAGCCCAGTTCCTCAAAAATCTATTACTACACTCCTACATCAAGAAAAAGTGGAAGCTGGACTTCCGGTGGATTTTGCGCGCGCGATGGCGGCTACTTTGTAGCCGTCTCTCCTGGGTAAGTGTAAGAACCGCTATGAACAGCAGACACCAGCTGTTCAGCGGTTCAAAATCCCCCTCCCGGGCAAAGGGGGGGGTAGAGAGTGTCTGAATAGTGGTAGAGCCTCTTTTGCACCCCCCAAGTTTTTTTGGGGGGGGTGAAAGGAGTGCTCCCACGGAGTTCAGACTTGTCTCCGCTTCACAGCTGTTTTTGTCCTCAGGGACAAAACGAGCCGCTGCAAACACCTCCGTGCTTAAAGAGAACTGGTGAGTTTTTTTTATAAACGGACAGAGCTGAGTAGAGGATTTAGTTTTTCCTTTCTTTGATTTATTTGGATTTTAAGTTTTAAGACTTGCTTCTATTTTTATTCTCTCTTTTTATTTTTTTTTCTTTGTTGAAAGGGAAAGTAAAATGGCGATCGGCAAATCTCTCGGTGTTTTTTTTTCTGAAGTTAGAATGCTGACCGGCAGGCTTTTTGGTGTTTCTCTTTCTTTCCTTTCTCTTTCCCTTTTTATTTTCTTATGATTGGAATGGTTGTTTTTGGTATCTCTAAGTATTTTTTTTGGAACGGACTTTTTCTATTTAATTATTATTATTTTTTTTCTTCTCCCTTCTTTTTATTGTAATGACCCTTTTTTGAAGGACTTTTTTCTGTTTAATTTCTTGCAATTTTTAAGAAGGAGTAAAGCTTTTTTTTAATTCTTTTTCTCTTCCTTTTTTTTCTTTCCCCTTTTTTCTTTTTATTATAATGACCTTCTTTGGAGGGAGTTATGATTTTTGAAGGAATTTTTATAATTTTTTAAGAAGGGCTAAAGGTTTTTCTTTAAGATGGCTCCAAAGCGTCCAGGGATTTCTACAGCTTCTAAATCAACAGTTTCACCCTCTTCTGGGGGTCAGCTAATAACTATGAAGGATTTGCAAAACATGATGGGAGATGTTATAATTCAAATTAGGGCAGAAATGAAAAAGATTTTAGAGGAAAATAATAAGATCTTGAGACAAGATTTTGTTTTGGCTTTAGAAGGAGTTGCTTCTGTTCTTGAAAAGGTGAACTCCCATGTGGAAGAGGTAGCTGAAAAAGTGGACATAATGGAGGGGAAAATTGAAAGTATGGAAAAAGAAATGGAAAATGAGATTCTTATGCTTCAATATGGACAAATGGAATATGCCTTAAGAATCAGAGGCCTGGAAGAGTCTTTGCAAGGAGATTTGAAAGAGATGGTTGCAAAGGACTTTGCATTGATTTTGAATAAAGAAAAAGAGGGAATACTTAGTGAAATTGAAAAATTATTTAGGGTTAACTCTGTGGTGGCAGCACAGAAGAATCTGCCAAGAGATGTGGTAATTTACTTTGGTAAAAGATCTTTACGCAATGAAATTGTGCAAGCCTATTATAAGAAGAGATTTCAAATTGCTTCACAAGATGTTATAATTTTTAAGGAGATCCCATCTAAAATTTTAAGAAGAAGAAAGGAGTTTGCTTTTCTAGCAAATGAACTTAAAAAGAGAAAAATTCTATTCAGATGGGATGTTCCGACTGGAATGGTGGTGAACTACCTGGGGACATGTCATAGACTTAATACTGTTTCTCAAGCAAAAGATTTTTATACTTCGGTCCTGGGGGTATGTGCATCGCCATCTATTAGGTCTCAACAAGTCCAGATTGAGGAGCAGAAGACAACTTGTGTAGCACATAATTCCAAAGAAAAGCAGCAACAGAAGAAGGTTAAGGAAGTTTCATATTCAGTGGTCTCTGAATCTCTGGGAGATGTTGGACCTACAAAGTCTTTGGAGCAATCTTCAAGGGTGGAATTGCTGCCTGAAATGGAAATTGGGAAATCTCAGTTTGAGGGGTATCAACAAGAGAGGAACGGGCAGAGGATAACTTGTATAACTTACAATTGTAAAGATCAACACAAGGAGGAATTTAAGGAATCCTTACCTGTATTGGCTTCGGAAGTTAGACCTACAAAGTCTTTGGAGCAATCTTCAGAAATGGAAATTGGGAAATTTCAGCTTGAGGGGCACCAACAAGAGAGGAACGGGCAGAGGATAATTTGTACAACTTATAATTGTGAAGATCAACACAAGGAGGAATTCACTGAGGAAGTTTTACAGGTATCGGTCCTTGAAACTGGTGCAACATATAAATGTAAAGAAAAAGTAACATATAAATGTAAAGAGAAAGACCAACAGAAGAAGGAGGTTGAGGAAGTTTCACAGGTACTGATTCCTGAGCTTGGGGGTCAACCAGGACTTACAAACTCTTTGGAGCGATCTTCAAGGGCAGAATTCCACGCATTCTTTTCGATGCTTGCGGGCAAGAGAGATTGATATGGATTGTGCTTATAGTAGATGCAACTGGCTATTAGACAGAAGATTATGGATATTGAATGAAAATTTTAGATAAGAAGTTTGTGTTTATAGTGGATGTAACTGGTTATTGGTCAGAAAATTATGGACATTGAATGAGAACTTTAGACAAGAAGTTTACTATTGAGATTGTGGGAGAAGTAAAACTTATATCGTTTTTGGAAAATGTCTTATGTAATGTCTAAACATGTGTTTTGGGATAATAATATATTTCAGCTTTAAGTTTTAAACCTTTAATGATAATATTGTTTAAACTTGTGTTTTGAAGGGATTATAATTTGTTTATTTCAGTGAGGGGATTCTAATAAATTTGTGTTTCGAAGGGAGTATAACTTGTTTAAGTTTCAAGTAATGCTTAAATTTGGTTTTTAAATATTATTATTAATATTTCTAAGAGAAAATAATTTGTTTAATTAAATGTCTAGATTTGTTTAGGAAAGAAAGTAATGTTTAAATCTGTGTTTTTGGAGGAAGTCTATATAGAATGATGATTGTATTTAGACTTGTTTAGGATTCAAAAGTGTTTCAAGTTTTTAAATATTATTATTAATATTTTTAAGAGAAAATAATTTGTTTAGATTTGTTTAGGATTTTTAAGTTTTTTTTTTTGGATAGGTGAGAAGATTATGAAGATTGAAGGAAATATGTATTTATTTTAAGTTTTCTAAGAGTATTTAGTTTTAATGGTATAACAAAGGTTTATATGTTTATTTTTTTGTATTAGGATAAAGAAAGAGGGAGAAATTAGATTTTATATTATAGGCATAGATATTCAAAGAAAGTAATGTTTAAATTTGCGTTTTTGGAGGGAGTTTATATAGAATGATGATTGTATTTAAATTTGTTTAGGTTTTAAAAGTGTTTTAAGTTTTTTTCTTAATTAAGCCTGTACTTAGCTCTGGGAAGTTCAGGGGAGGGCTTGGGAGGTTGGGGAGGAGGGGGGTGAGGTAGGGTTGGGGGGGGTACGGGAAGGGGATTTGTTTTTGTAAAAATTTAAAAATTTAAAGAATAAAGAAAAAGTGGAAGCTCAAGAAAAGGACACCAGGCGATACTACAAGCAATTGCAGCCCAGGCGGCATCTTCAAATAAAAACTATGAAGACCTGAAAAAGGACCTTGATAAAAACTATGAAGATTTGAAAAATGATCTCGTTAAAATGAACCAAAAAATGGAAACCTTCCAACAGATGATTACAGATAACCAACAAAAAATACAAAAAATAGAAGACAAATCAGTGGAAGTTGACCAGAAATTAGAATCCTTACAAGGGAGAATCAAAGATTGGTGCAAACAAATGCGGAATTGGAAGACAGTTTGGCTGTGATTGAGATGGAAAGAGCATCATATTTCTTAAGATTTCAAAATGTAATAGAAGACAAGGACGAGAATTTGTTAGATTTGCAGAGCTACTTGGAATGGGAAAGCCCCAAAGGAATGGAGAACTAGATCAGGTCTTTAGAGTCAATTCAAGAAATAGAGTTCCCAGGGAAGTCCACATAAGATTCCTCAAAAGATCAAAACAGAGGAATTTGCCTAGAGATGTGGTGATATATTTTGCTAAGAAGTCTTTGCGAAATCAGATTCTACAAACTTTTTATAATAAAAGATTTCAGATTGCTGCCCAAGATATTATTATTTTAAAGGAAATTCCACCTAAAATTTTAAGAAGCAGAAAAGATTTTGCTTTTTTAGTAAATGAACTTAAAGCAAGACAAATGCCATTTAGATGGGAGATTCCGATGGGCATTGTTTTGAGCCATGCGGGGACACGTTATAGACTTAATACAGTTGCTAAAGCTAAGGAATTTTATAAAACGGTCCTGGGAGCAGGCTCTCCTTTGCCCATGATGCATAAAGTCTTGAGTGACAAAGAGATGGAACAGAAATCTGAAGGTACAGGGATGATGACTGCTGGACAGGTGGTATGGATGTCTCAACCAGAGGTTAAAGAACAGAGAATGACCCGTGCAGCACATAAACGTAAAGAAAAAGAACAACAGAAAAAAGAAAAAGAAAAAGAAATTGAAGAATCTACTCAGCAAATTGCTTCAGTGCCGGTGGGAGGAGCAAGACCCAAAAGCTCTGCTACATATTCATCAGCAGCAGAATTTGAGCGGATCTTCTCCAGGCTGAAGGCCAAGGGAGATGGCAAAGCTCCTGTCCTGGAATGTTAATGGATTAAACATTCCTCAAAAGAGAAAAAAAATTTACCACTATTTGAAACAACATAACAATGATATTATTTGCTTGCAAGAAACTCATATTACAGCTAAAGATCAAAAATATTTAAATAATCCTCGCTTGGGATCTCATTTTGTATCTCCCGCCCCTGGGAAGAAAGGGGGTGTGGTAATCTATGTTAAACAGAATTTATCCGCTACCTTGTTAGAATCAGACCCTTACGGAAGATATGTTATGCTTGAATTTGGTTTATATGGCAAGAAAATTCTTATTGTGGGGTTGTATGCACCAAACCAGCAACAGGAGCAATTTTATAGGTTACTACATCAGAAAATAACTTTGTTGGATTATAGATCTGTGATTTTAATGGGAGACTGGAATGGTGTTTTAGATACACAAATGGACAAAAAAGGCTCTTCTACCTTTTTTAAACAGGCTAAATTACCTAAAGCCTTTTTTGATATGAAAGAAGATTGGGAATTGAGAGACTATTGGCGTGAACGTAATCAAGAAGAAAAGGATTTTACGTTTTTCTCAGATAGACACCAATCTTTCTCAAGAATTGATTTCTTTTTGATCACAACAGATTTATACAACAGGGTGAAGAATGTAAAAATTTTTCCTAGGACATTGTCCGATCATAGTCCAGTTTGGATGGAACTGTTTGTAGAGAAGGAAGATAGGAGATCCTGGAGGGTGAATGAGAATTTATTTAAACAAGAAAAAAATGTTCATAAATTAAAGGAATGTTTAAAGGAATATTTTACTTTAAATATGAACAAGGGAACATCAATGTCAATGGTCTGGGATGCAAGTAAAGCTTTTATGCGTGGTATTTTGATAAAAATGAATAATTTGCATAGACAGAAACAGACTCAGAAACGGAAAGACTTGGAAGAGGAGATTAAATTAAAAGAGAAACTTTTAATTTCAAATCCCTTAGATGAAAAGGTTAAAGGAGCTTTAAAATTGTTAAAAACACAATTTAACATGCTGATGGCTGATCAAGCTGCAACTAATTTGCTATTTATGAAACAAAATACATTTTGTAATGCTAATAAACCAGGGAGATGGTTGGCTTATCAGTTAAGAAAAAAACAGAAACAGAGGAATATAGATAAAATAAATTATAATGGTAAATTGGTTTATCAGAAAGAATTGATTAAGAAATCTTTTTTAGAATACTATCAAAAATTATATAAGGGTACTAATATTCAAATTACAGATATAAATAATTATTTAGGCAAAGTTAACTTTCCTAAATTAACAGAAGATCAGCAAAAAAAGATTAACGGTTTAATTACTAAGGAAGAAATTGTTACAGCTATTAAACAATTGAAATTGGGCAAAGCGCCGGGTACGGATGGGTTGACATCTATTTATTATAAAGCTTTAGTAGAAGAGATGACTCAACCGTTGTGTGAACTGTTTAATAATTTATTACAGGGGTTAGAGATCCCTCCATCCTGGCGTAATGCATTTATATCATTGATTCCAAAAGATAGTCAAGATCTTACTTTGCCTAAAAATTATAGGCCTATATCTCTTTTAAACGTGGATTATAAAATTTTTGCAAAAATTTTAGCTAACAGGCTTATGGGGATCTTGCAGTAGTTTATACATAGGGATCAATCGGGTTTTATAACTGGAAGGTATATGAAGAATAACGTTAGACAAATTATTAATTTATTAGAGTATTTAGAAAAGAATAACCAAGTCTCTGCAGGCCTGATATTTTTGGATGCTGAAAAAGCCTTTGATCAAGTGAATTGGCAGTTTATGCTGTGTTTAATCAAGGAGATGAATTTTGGACAAAATATATTACAAGTATTATCCAATATATATCAAAAACAGACTGCTCAAATTATTGTAAATGGGGGTTTGTCAGAGGCTTTTGTAATAGAAAAAGGAACAAGACAGGGATGCCCGTTGTCTCCGTTATTGTTTGTTTTAACACTGGAAATTTTGTTGATTAAAATTCGGGAGTCTCAAGAAATAAAAGGAATAGAAATTAATAAAAAAGAATATAAATTAAGAGCCTTTGCAGATGACTTGGTTGTTACTTTGTCTCAACCTGTTTCTTCGGTGGTGAAATTATTACAATTGATTCAACAATATGGACGTGTTTCTGGCTTTAAAATTAATAATAATAAGACCAAAATATTAGCTAAAAACATGACTAATGGTGATAAACAGGCTTTAGTTAACTTAACAGACTTTGAAATTGTTGATAAGGTAAAATATTTGGGGGTTACATTATCTGCTTCTAATGTAAAATTGTATAAAAATAATTATGAAAAGCTGTGGATGGAGGTACAGAAGGATTTAAAAAACTGGAATAATTTACAGTTATCCCTTATGGGCAGAATTGCAGTTATTAAAATGAATGTCCTGCCAAAGTTTATTTTTTTGTTCCAAATGTTACCTATCTTAAAGAACGAACGTAATTTAGATGAATGGCAAAAAGGTATTAATAAATTTGTTTGGGCAGGGAAAAAACCAAGGGTGAAACTTAAAATAATGCAAGATTTTCGTGAGAGAGGTGGACTCAAGGTACCAAATATGAAATTGTATTATGATGCTGTAGTATTGACATTGATTAGCGACTGGGTGAATTTAACAAATACAGAAATACTTCATTTGGAAGGTTGGGACCTATTTTTTGGATGGCATGCCTATTTAATATTTAATAAAAAAGTGGATTGGGTTTTTAAGTCTCACATTATAAGAAACTCTTTGCTAAGAGTGTGGAGAAAGTATTATAAAAGTGACTTCAAAATACCATTATGGGCTATACCTCGGCATGCCATAGAAGGTATAAGGAAAGGGGTAAATATGGACAAGGTCTCTTACGTACAGTTATTAAGATGGGATGGCCAAGACTGGCAGTTAAAATCTTTGGAAGAATTAACACATGAAAACTTAACTTATTCATGGTTCCAATATAGACAAATAGTGGATAGATGGAAGATGGATTGTAAAATGGGCTGGCTTAGAGAAGATGAAATTTTTTTAAAACAAGTAAGAGATCAAAGGCCAACCCATATTAAGAGAGTTTATGGGGTTTTAGTGGAATTAGATTCAGAACTTGAACTAGTTAAAGATTGTATGATTAAATGGGCACAGAATATTGGTGAAACGATTTCAATGGATACTTGGGAACTTATTTGGATAAGAAATGTTAAATTCACACAAGCGCAAAATTTAAGAGAGAATTTTTATAAGATGTTTTATAGATGGCACCTTGACCCAAAGAAAATGTCCATTATGTACCCTAATCTACAGCCGAAATGCTGGAGATGTGGATATTTGGATGCTACCTATTACCATATTTGGTGGACGTGTAAGCATATAAAAGCTTTTTGGATTAAGATATGGTGGAATATTCAAAGAATTTTTAAAAGGAGGGTAAAATTTACTCCGCAATTATTTTTACTAGGTATTGTTATTGACTGTGATGCTAAGGAGGTTATATTGATGTTAAATTTGATTACAGCCGCTAGGTTGTTAATAGGACAATATTGGAAGAAGGAATCTTTGCCTACTTTACAAGAATGGTTTCATAAAGTTTCGTATTTGGCAGAAATGGCAAAGATTTCGGCTTTCTTAAAGGAGCAATCTCAAGAAAAATTTTTTGCGGTATGGGAAAAATGGATAAATTTTATACAACATAATTTGGATATGGAAAAATATTATTTAGCCTTTTTATAATTTGTAATGATTGTTTTTTCTTTCTTTCTTTCTTCTTTTTCTTTTTTATATATATACATTTTTTATGTATTATTATTCATATATTTTTTTTATATATATATATATATGCTTTATTCTTCGTCTACTTTCTTCTTTCTTCTTTCTCTCTCTCTTTTCTCTTTTTATTTTTTTTTTTTCTTTTTTAGTATATATTATTCATTTTAAAGTTTATGTTATCTATATTATTATTATATATATTATTATTGTGATTTTTATTATTATTATTAATTATTTTATAAATTGCAAATGTTATTTTTAAAATATTTGTTAAATAATCCTATATTCAGTTCTGGGAAGTCGGGGGGGGGTGGGGTGGTTGGGGAGGGGGGGGTGGATTTTTATTTGTAAAACTTTTGAAAAATTTCAATAAAAAAAAAAAAAAAAGATTCCTCAAAAGATCTACACGAAATGAGATTTTGAGAATAATAAGAGACCAACCACTAAAATACAAAGAAAAAGAGTTAGTAGTGCTTAAACAAATTCCTAGAAGGATAAGAGAAGTCCGAAGAGCTTACCAATTCTTAACAAGGAAATTGTTCGACAAAGGAGTGAATTTCAGATGGTTGGTTCCAGAAGGGTTATTAATTTTCTGGGATTCGAAAAGATACAGATTGGATACTCCACTCAAAGCAGTGGAATTTTTCAACAATCACAGTGTCATTTTGGAAAAAGGCAAGCCCGAACCCAAGAAACAAGAGGAAATGAGCGTTGTAGGAGTGCCTAAACAAGTGGAAGAGGAAGAACTTAAAAAGACCCATCCAGAGGAAGGAGCAAGACCGAGAGACCAGAGGCAGATAAGCTCCCCTAGTAGACTGAGGTCCAGATATAATTGAAGTCATGAAGGAGGTTGGAATTTTTTTAATAAATATAAATGGTTTGAATTTCCCCCAAAGAGGAGAAAAACCTTTACTAGACTACAAAAGTTAAAAATGGACATAACTTGTCTCCAAGAGACACATATCAAAAGACAACATTCTAGAATCTTCGAACAACCAAAATTGGGTAAGTTTTACTTTTCCCTGGCACTTCAAAAGAAAAGAGATATAGCTCTTTATATAAAAGAAAAGATGAACCCCAAAACAAGTTTATGCAGATGAAGAAGGGAGAATATTAATGGTTGAAATTACGTTGAATCAAAAACAGATACTGATGATTGCACTACCCAATGATAAGCAAGACCAGTTTTATCATCAATTACATAATAAAATAATGGACTTAAACTACCAAAACCTTTGTATACTGGGAGACTTTAATGCAATAGTTGATGCAACTCAGGATTATAAAAGCAATAAACAAGAGGGAAAGGGGGAAAATACCTTCATTTTAAAAATGAAAGAAGAACTGTCCATTCAAGATATATGGAGAGAGATGAACCCAGGAAAATCACAATATACGTTCTATTCAAATAGGCACAAATCTTGGTCAAAAATTGATATGATATGGACATCTTATGACTTGAAAACTATAATACAAGGTTGAAATAGAAACTAATATTTGGGCAGACAACAATCCAATTAAAATGACCTGAAAAGGAACTAGGAAAAAATTAAAATGAATAAATCTATCCTGAAAGAAAAAGAATTCCTACAATTAGCAACAAAGGAAATGGATTTTTTTAAAATAAATAAGAAAGAAGAAACCTCCCTCCAAAGTGTGTGGGATATGGCCAAAGCATATTTTAGAGGTTTGGCCATAACTTATGTTGCTAAAAAGAACAAAGAAAGGAAACAATTACAGCTACAGTTGAAAGAAGAACTTAATAAATTAGAATCTGAGTTACGAATTGACCCACAAAAAAAGATTTTGAAGACACAAATGGAATTAATAAAACATAAATTAAACCTAACTGAGATGGATATAATGGCACAGCAGATTAAACGATCTAACAGAACTTTTTTGAAAATGCTAATAAACTGGGAAGATGGTTAGCATATAGACTGAAGAAAGAAAAAGAAAAAAGAATGATAAATAAGCTACAAGACTGAAAAGGCGAGCTACACTTCCACAATGACACAATGAAAAAAATTACTAAGGCTTATTACAAGACACTCTATAAGGCAGAGGTGGTTTCCAAAAAGGGAATACAGTATTATTTAAAAGGAACTGACCTCCCAAAAGTCCCAGAGAACATTCAAAATATATTAAACGAGAAAATATCAATGATGGAGATTACAGAAGCTATAAAAAGGCAAAAGAAGGATAAGACTCCGGGTCCTGATGGACTTCCTGCAGAATTTTATGTAGCTCTACAAAATACATTAAGTCCAATTTTGAAGGAACTGTGCAATGACATTTTCTCAGAGATAAAAATACCAGACTCGTGGACTGAAGCTAATATCACCCTAATACCTAAAGAAGATACTGACTCCACACAAATAAAAAACTATAGACCAATATCGTTATTAAATGTGAACTATAAAATATTTGCTTCAATAATGGCAGAAAGAATGAAGAAATTTTTGACTGAATTTATCCACACAGACCAAAATGGCTTTTTGCTTAAAAGACAGATAAAGAACAATTTAAGGATTATTTTAAATGTTTTGGAATACTACAAAAATCACCCAGGGAAACAGATGGCACTGATATTTCTTGATGCACAAAAAGCTTTTGACAACTTAAACTGGCAATTTATGTTCCAACAGTTGGCGGAAATGGATTTCGGCAAAAATTTCATAAATGCAATTCAAGCAATTTATAATAAACAATCAGCAAGGATACTTTTAAATGGAGACTATACAGAAAGTTTTGATATTAAAAAAGGCACAAGGCAGGGATGTCCATTATCTCCCCTGCTATTCATCCTTACATTGGAAGTTTTGGCTAGAAATATTAGGTAGGATATGGAAATCAAAGGATTGGAGATAAAAGATTAGAAATATAAACTACAAGCTTTTGCAGATGACCTGGTTTTCATTTTGGAGGAGCCACTAGAAACATCTACTAAACTTCTGCAAAAAATAGAGAAATTTTGAGAAGTGGCCAGTTTGAAAATAAACAGGAAAAAGACTAAGGTATTAACAAAAAAAACCTAACAGATAAACAGAAAACCCAATTTGTAAAAAAGACAAATCTCCAAATAGTCAAAAAAGTCAAATACCTAGGTATCCACTTAACATCAAAATATACAACATTAAAAGAAGATAATTATGAAAGATTATTGAAACAAATCAAAATAGATCTGGAAAAGTGGAAAAATCTTCAACTGTCATTGTTAGGAAGAATAGCAACAGTGAAGATGGATATTCTACCGAAGCTACTCTTTCTAACAGTCCTGTAAAACTGGGAAATAATTTTTTTGATGACTTAAATGTAACAATATTGAGATTTATATGGCAAGGGAAAAAAGCACAAATTAAAATTAAAATGTTACAAGAAGCTAAAGATAGTGGACAATTTGGACTCCTGGACTGGAGACTCTATTACCAAGCAGCCATTTTGCTTTGGCTTAAAGAATAGATAACTTTGAGAAATAAAAGACTTCTCTATTTAGAGGGACATGACTTACAACTGGGTTGGCATGCTTTTCTGTGGTATGGGAAAAATAAAGTACACAAATATTTCCAAAACCATGTTATAAGGAATGTACTTTTGCTAGAATAGGAGAAAATTAAACAAAAAAATTATACTAAAATACTTGAGTGGCTTTCAACAATGGAAGCGTTTGCTTACCCAAATTTAATTAACTATGATAGACTTGTTACCTATAAAGACATTTTGGATAAGGACGGAAAACTTAAAGACAGGCAAGACCTTGAACAACAAGGTATTGACTTAGCATAGTGGCCTTATTTGCAAATTCAAACAAGAAATGAAAAAGATGCAAAATCAATGGGATTTTATAAAGAACAGATACAACTTGATAAAATACTTTTGAAAACAGATGAAAATTTGATTAAGAAACTCTATAAATTCCTCCTAAACTGGAAGATGGAAGAAGAACAATGATGGTTTGGAAAAAGAAACAATGATAGTTTGGCAAAAAACTTTGAATATTCTATAGATTTAGAAGACTGGCAAAAGCTTTGGGACAGAAACATCAAACTTCCTAAAGCAGCCTCATACAAAGAAAATTTATATAAAATGTTTTATAGATGGCATATGACACCAGTTAGATTAGTGAAAATGTTTAAAAATGTATCAAATAATTGTTGGAAATGTAAACAAAAACCAGGTACCTACTATCATATCTGGTGGGTATGTCCTAGAAGTTTTGGTTTAAGATCCATATATGGCTGGAAAAGATGACTAAAATACAGATAGAATTTAAGCCAGAACTGTTTTTGTTGGGAATGCTAGGACTTAATTATGGAAAAGAGAATGAATATTTAATATTACCTGTATTGACAGCTGTGAGAATAGCATTTGCCCAATTCTGGAAAAATGAAAATTTACCATCTGACAAGATTATAATTACAAAAATTTTAGAATGTGCAGAAATGGACAGATTAACCTTAGAGATCAAAGAGAAAGAGGACTCAGTTTATTTTAAAACATGGGAAAATTTTATCAATGGTTAGCAACACGATCTAGCAAGAAAGGATTGTGAAGTTTAATAGGATGAATGATAGTTACTGATTACTGCTATTTTCATTGATTATACTGTAGCTATTTACCATTACATTAATTACTGTTATTTAATATTTGTATCTAGATGACAGTCTGCTTGCTAAAACATGGAATAACTGTTGGGGGCAACCCCATTTTTGTACCTACGCTTACCCTAATCCCACTCCCGAACCCTACCCAATACCCATATTGATCCCACCCTTTCCTTATCCTTGTAAAACCTAATAAAATATATTTTTTTAAAAAGAAGTTATAATGGCATTAAAAAAGTGACTTATGACTGCTTTTCACACTTACGACCATTGCAGCATCTCCGTGGTCACGTGATGAAAATTCAGATTGTTGTAGAATTCAGAGACTTGAGTCAGCTCTTTCCAGGAAAGGGAAGTTTATTGCGCAGGTTCAGAGAGCCATCATGGCTAAAGAATCTGAACCCAGATTGTACATTGATGACCATTTTTATAACCCTTCTGGCGGGGGTTATTTTCAGGTCACATTACATTCTATAGGTCCTTATTCTAACATAGAAAAACTACTAGACAGATCTATAATCAATAGCTCCTCGTTTACATTGGAATGTTTTTAGCAATCAGCAATATATCAAGTGTTAAGCAATTTAGATATACCATGTGACAAGCAGTTAGTAATATATCATGTGCAGAGCTGGGAACAGGATGTCTGGCCATCCTAAATTTAAGAGTTGTCTTGTAAGCAAAACAAACCTCCCTTTCATACACATTCTTTGGTGGGCCATCTGCTTTTTACCCATATTCTTTGTCGGACCATCAGTATTTTTCCAGGTACCACTTTATTCCCCCCTGATGAGACTTATCTCATCTATGCAGATAAGTTTCATTCCATAACACTTGGGTCTGATGTATGTATGTTGTTATACTCTTGTCTCTGGAATTCCCACATGTGAAGAACCACCCTTTAGGTAACCATATGTTTGCATACCCAAAAGACACTGTTTGGAAAGATGTGCAATTTAGCTTTTCTTGGCTCACTTTCAGGCAATGAGGTGAAGGTGTATTCTGCTCACACCCCGTGATATGTGCACATTGTAAGTCTTCTGGAATGGCTACATTAGGAGTATGTAAAGCTAAAGCATCAGTGGGTAGAAACTTGGAAATGTGACCCCAGCTGTACATTGTTTCATAGCCTATGTTCTTTAAACTCATGGTGACTGAACTCCTTGGCTGCTGTGACAGGAACACATACTGGTATTAAACATGTGGACAGCAGATTCTCCATGTCATATGCTTCAGAAAGGCAAAAATCAGTTGTGTTGGCTAGTTTAGCCAATTGGACCCACAAATTATATTGCATCCTTGACTCCAATGGATGGGGCATATCCTTATTCTGCTGGGACCTTTTACTTCGCTTTCTCTCTGGGCGCTTCCTCAGGGGTCTTTGGATAGTAACTCCTAATTCCCCCGGGATTACATGTACGATGCAAGTCCCTTTCCAAGATGCTTGGCAACTGATTCATGTTTATGACAATTGCAATGTTCTGGCATCATGTGGTCCCCTTTTGTGACCTTTGCAATTCACTTTATAACGGTCTTACTAACTTAACAACTGCAGTGATTCACTTAATAACTGTGGCAAGAAAGGTCGTAAAATGGGGCAAAACTCACTTAACAAATGTGTCACTTGGCAACAGAAATTTGGGCTCACTTGTGGTTGTAAGTCGAGGATCACCTGTAGCTGGACAGAAATGAGGCTGAGCAAGAATTTGTAACCGGATTGCTGCAGACTCTTCCTGTGACATGAGGCAGCAGAGGCAGGCAATCACCTTTCTAAGTAATTCTTTTTCTGCTTTCTAAGTAATTCAGTGAAATTGTTTTAAAAAGATGGCACAATCCAAACCAGGAACAAAAATGTTATTTCTCCATCAAACCAGATCATGCAATAGCAAATGCTATTTCTATTGCATGAAAGTGCGTTGATGGAGGATTTTCGCAAGCCGAGAGCTGCCTCAGGCAGTTACTAATACTAGTTTTTAGCAAGTCAGAGATCTCAGCGTGACCAGCTAGAGTGACTGACTGGCAGATATTGGTGGGGTTTTTTTTAACACATTAAAAAAAAGGGCGAGACACATATTTTTAAAAAAGGTGGAGCACTCAGGGCTACCATCTGGACCTTCCTGACCATATCCTGAGATTATCCTTGGTAGCAGGACCTGGTTGTCACTTATGTGCCAAAGGAGATTCCAGCTATGCCATATAAAGAGATCCTAAAGCATTGTTGGAGCCTGAGCTCCATGGCCCAGATTATATATTTCCTCACCCTTTTTACTGTTTCTCATCATTCTGCCCTTAACCTTTCCTTGTGTTGCAGATTGGTTTGGGGATATCCAGTTTTAAATTATTAGAATTTTTTTTAGCTCAACTGCCACCTGTAATGTTCAGGAAATCTATGTGAGCAATACATACATGGCTCTTTATGTACAGAAAACATGTCATGTTTCTCAGAAAGAATTTAATTTGCTCCCATTTTCTAGTCTGCTCTATATCCGTGTTTCTCGACCTTAGCAACTTTAAGATAGTGGACTTCAATTCCCAGAATTCCCCATTTCAAGTTTAGAACTATAACTTTTCTTTTCCACAGTCTAAGTCAGTGGTAGCGAACCTATGGCATGTGTGCCAGTGGCGGCACTCAGAGCCCTCTCTGTGGGCACGCACACCATTGCCCCAGCCTTGCCTCCCCCCATGGTCCCCTCCTCACCAGCAGCCCCCCTTGAGGAGAGTCGCCCCTGAGAGTGGCCCCGTGAAGCAGCATAGCCAATGTCATGGCAGCCGGGCAGCGGGGACAAGACTCCACTCTCACGCCCCATCGTATGTAATTGATGCTGCGGGGTGTGGGCAGAGGGCATGGCCACCATGGTACTCGTGGGCCACCTGGGCGATCTGTGGCAGGCTGTGGAGGTGGTGAGTGACCCTGTTGGTGGACGGGGTAGGGACGGAGCGGGGGGGATGGAGGTGGGGTGGGGGCATAGCAGGGGCAAGATGGGGGGCAGGGGTGGTTTTTGGGCACCCAGTCTCTAAAAGGTTTGCCATCACTGGTCTAAGTCAATGAAAAGGTATTTGCAAATAGATTTAAATTAAGGAAACAAATTTTTTTGAAATAGCAAAGTAGGACTTAATATTCTTCCTGTGCTTTTACATTTGTATGGAGCAATGTTTCTTAATTTTAGCAATTTTAATATCAACTCCAAA
Source organism: Crotalus tigris (assembly GCF_016545835.1). Lineage (NCBI taxonomy): Eukaryota > Metazoa > Chordata > Lepidosauria > Squamata > Viperidae > Crotalus > Crotalus tigris. The sequence continues at coordinate 7,568,751 of NW_024096758.1, read as the reverse complement.
ATAATGACAATTCTTATGCAGTAGAATACTTTCTTTCAAAAAAACTTCAGATTTTTTTTTTTAACAAACACATCATTACAACAGTTACTGGGAAAGTGTATACATGGCTGGCTGGGGAACTTTGGGAGTTGAGATCCATTCATCTTAAAGTTAAGGTTGAGAAAAATAGCTGGCTGGGGAATTCTGGGAGCTGATGTCCACAAGTTTTAAAGTTGTCAAGGTTGCAGACCCCTGACTTAGAGTCTTAGATCAAGTATGTGCAGAAGAAAACAAACATAACAGATAACTTACAAGGACTTAGCATCCACTTTACTCTAAGTCCTGGGACAATTGCCAGCAACTGAATTTGTAAATCAGTTTCCAGAGAAAGGATTTTGAATGGAATCAATCTTAAAGAGCCAATCAAAGCAAATAACCCTGAACTGAAGGGATCAGTGCAGGGGACAGACATCACCCAGAGTCCCAAAAAGGTGTTGATGAAATCATGCAAGGCCTTGCAGCACGTGCTTTTTCTATTGCATGAAAGTTCATTGATAGAGCAAATTGGTAGCAAATTGTTGAATAGCGGAGCCATTTTTCTTTTTTTTATAACAAAAAATAAATAAAACAGGCAGTAATCTTAATGCATCTATTTTAATTAAAACAATGACAAAGTCAGTCCCCCAGAATGGGTTGTCCAATGGATGGGTAGAAACCAAATATACTTCCCTGCCTCCTCTTCTGATGTTGTTGCCATAAAAGTATTGTCCATCTCTGGATTAATGATGTAGTAGGAAGTGGGTGCAAAGTTCACTATTCAGATGAGGGTCATATCTGGACCTAATTGAGATGCTAGTGGTCACAGAAAAGCTCTAGATGGCATAGGGCCAGATTATGATGGACCACTGCTTAAATTTGAACCAAGAGAGTGCGGTAGCTGCCAAAAAATCCAATGCAGTACTAAGCTACTGAACAGAGAGATGGCATCAGGAATAAGAGAAGTGATAGAACTGTTTCATACTGCATTAGCAAGGCCACACCTGGAATACTATGTCCATTTCTGGTCACCACGATACAAAAAAGATGCTGAGGCCCTTGAAAAAGTGCAAAAAACAACTAATAAAGAGTCTGGAGGCTAAACTGTACGACGAACAGCTAAGGGAACTAGGTGTATTTAGCCTAATGAGGAGAAGGATTGGAGGTGATATGATAGCCATCTTCAAATACTTGAGAAGAGTGTCAATTTATTCTCCAGAGCACCTAAGGGCAGGACAAGAAGCAATGGGTGGAAGCTAGTCAGAGAGAAAGCCAACCTGAAACTTCCTGACAGTGAGAACAATTAGTCAATGGAATAGCCTATGGAAGCTCTATCAAGTAAAGATTAGACAATCACTTGTCTGGAGTGGAATAGACCAGGGCTTTTCAACCTTTTCACCCATTGTACCACTTTTAGGATATGGCAACATCCGAGTACCACCAGTCACCTAGCAAGGTGTCAAAAACTTGATGACCCAAAAACAAAAACAAAAGGAAAAAAGTGATAAAGTGCAGGTAGTCCTTGACTTATAACAGTTCGTTTAGTGACTGTTTGAAGTTACAATGGCACTGAAAAGAGTGGCCCCCAAGCCACAGCCGAGCAAGACAACTGCCTGCCCGCCTGGCCGCGCTCTTCCTGCTGTCCGAGATTTTCATTATTGTGAGCATTTCTATTGAGGATTGGCAGCAGGGGTGGGGGGGTGTTTGGTTTTTATTCGCCCCGTCTGCTGGGTAGTTGCAGCAGGTTTTGGTCACTTCACATGACCCTGGGACACTGTGACCGTCATAAATATGAATCAGTTGCCAAACATCTGAATGTAAATCACAAGACCCTGGAAATGCTGCAACATTCCAGCTGATCGGTGCTTCTTCTGGGCTCAGTGTAAGCGCCAAGATCAGCACTGAGCTCCAGCTGGAGCCTGGTGCTGATCCTGGCGCTTCCGCTGAGCCCTGACAGCCCTGCAGAGCCAGCCATCTCTTGCTTAGGCTTGTGCGGTGCTGCCACCGGTTCAGCTCATTCCCCTCCCCTGCTACCACTTTTCTAGGATGGTCGCATACCACCTGCCAGGTGCCAATGTACCACAGGTGGTACCCGTACCACTAGTTGAAAAGCCCTGACCTAATCTATTGGTTGGTTAGTGGGGTAAAAGATGGGAGTCAAGTTCCCAGTTCCCAATTGTCATTCATCCTAACTCTGTGTTTCTAAACTTCAACATCTTTAAGTTGTATAGACTTCAACTCCCAGAATTTCCCAGCAGCATGTTCTAACTGTTTGATATTTGCTTCACAGAGCTATTTTTGTATGGAGGTTAACCAGTTTTGCAGAAATTTAATGGGCAGCTTTACTGGTATTTGGGCACTTGGGTTAGAAGAGGAAACTGGCAGAACTTTGTTAATTTCTCCGCAGCTTCCAGATACCTTAAATCCTGAGGGAATACTGACAGAAAGTGGTAACAGGGTCCAGAAATACCCTATGGAGTATAATATAGGAGAATTGGCAGTGCTTCATGACAATTACATGGACTATTCCTCCATAGGACACAAACAAGAAGAAGCAGGTGAAAGCATTTATTTATTTAGTTAGTTGTTTGTTTGTTTATTTGGAAAATTTAATATTGCTCATGGCGACTCAAGGTGGCTTACAGGAAATAAAAAAACAATATAAAAGAAATAAAAAATAACCCCCCACTACCCACTCTGGTAACAACACACACTCATAACAGCCATTTAATGTCCTCCACCCCACTCTGGGTTCCTCAGGCCTGCTGGCAGAACTACATCTTCAGGGCCTTCCGAAAGAGTGTCAGAGTGGGGGCCAGTCTAATTTCTGGAGGGATGATGTTCCAGGGGGAGGATTATCACTTTCTCTATTCACACAGGCTGAAATTCTTGAGCTACCTACTAGTATGCTAGTATCTTTCCCATACTGGTAGTTTTCTATTTATAACAATTGCTTAATGACCTTTGAAGTTATGACAGATCTCCCCAGAGCTACTTACAACCTATTTTTAGAATTATGCCAACCAAACATTATATACATCCCACGGTCATGTAACTGCATTTTGGGCATTTGGCAACCAATTTATCTTTATGGCCATTTGCAGCATCCTACAGTTACATAACCACAATTTGCAATATGCTTTGCCGGTTTCCAACATTTACTTCTGATTTCTGGCAAAAAAAAGAAACACCCATTAGAGAAAATGGATTCACTAAGCAAGTATCATATTTCTTAATAACTGCAGGGTTCACTTAAGGAGCATTGTAAAAATGGTTGTAACTTTGAATCTGGTCACATGATGCCTCAACTTACAACCGCAACAACTTATGGCTGTAATTATGGGGTCAGTTTTGGTTGTAAATCAAGAACTACCTGTATAGAACCCACTGTGCCTTTGTTACCTGGTGTTTCAGGTAATTCAGAATTGATATTTGCTTCACAGAGCAAAATGGAGAGAGGCTTTATGTGGAAAAAAATTCCTTCTGAAGGGTGGTAGGCAGCCCAGCAGCGAAAGGTGAAGTCATTGGGGAAGACAGCTGCAATGACTGGGAGAGAGGGGCCTTCACTAGCCAACTGAAGTGGGGCATGACTGTACCTACGAGGAAATACATTACTACAGACAGACCAGACAGGGCTGCTTATGTCAACAGGAATCAGAAAACACCAGTTGAATAGCAATTAGAAATTAGAAAAAAGAAAAGCAGAGGCTACCGTCAGAGTAGGTCTGGAGTAGTGATCCAAAGGGTGATGTTAATAGTGGGGTGATGACAGATGACACCTTAGTTACTAACCTTAGTTGTCCCTGTGCTACTTGCAGTCTTCCTTGCTAATGGTAATGATAATATTGATCAATTTGGGCGCATTGTCCAAAATTCAACAATTGCCTTCTATTCTATGCCATGCCTTCTGTTGTATTGTGTAACACATTAATCTTAATTCTGAATTTACTAATTTTCTGGGTTTGCAAACAAGAATCTTTAATTTAAAAACTATTGCCTGCATCTCACTAAACTCAGAAATACATGCACGTACTGAAGGACAACTTGAGTCTAATAGCTACATTCATATAGCATGTCATGGTTGGCAATTGTGTACTTTTTTGTGTAGTTAAATACTTTATATGAACCTGGCAGATTTAGTTAATGTATCAAATGTATTTTACAAATCTCTAAAACAGATAATTTTTAAATCAATTTCAATGGATTGTGCAAACTCAGAGATGGGTTGAGAATCAATGCCTCAAAGGTTTTGTGACACATTTATTGTGGTCAAAACTCCTCTTGTGTAGAGGGGGGAAGTTGCATTGCAGCATTTTTAACTGAAGCAGCAGTTTCTTACTTGGCCATATTAACCGTTGCTTTTAAAGGAAATGTGTTGTAATTACTTCAAATGCTGATCTTTTTAATCACTCCCAAATTGACTCTTAAGTTCATCTAACCCATCCACAGATCTCCAGAATTTCAAGCAGGGTTATTTCCCAATTGCATCTGAGATGTGGCGAAAATGAATTTGGAACCATTAGTGCTCAAACAAGTGATCTGTGAATAAAATGCTTGTTTATAGAATTTATATAGCCACCAATCTCAGTGTGGTGATTCTGAGTGGCTTACAATATAAAAATTGATTTTAAGAAATAAATTTTAAAAAACCAGCATTGCAACAAAACTGAGGATCCTAAAACTAATGAAATCCATACATGTGAGGCTGCGCATGTGGAAAAAGCCAAGGCTTTCCAGAAAATTAACAAGGTCATCTGCATCTTAGGGGAGATACGGTTCCATAAGGTAGGCTGTGATTGAGAAAGCACATATAATTGGGTCCCATTAGATGGCACTCTTCTCTTCCAGAGAAGGGACCTGGAGCATGTCCACTCAGACCTTGTGACATGGACATAAATAACTGGGGACAGGCAGTCCTGCACATAGAAGATAGAATCATAGGATTGGAAGGGATCTTGGAGGTCTTCTAGTCCAACCCCCTGCCCAAGGCAGTAGTCTATTTCAGGGCTTTTCAGCCAGTAGTACATTGGCACCTGGCAGGTGGTACGCAAATATCCTAGAAAAGTAGTAGCGGGGAAGGGTAATGAGCTGAACCAGTGGCAGCACCACACAAGCCTAAGCGAGAGATGCCTGGCTCTGCAGGGCTGTCAGGGCTCAGCGGAAGCGCCAGGATCAGCGCCAGGCTCCAGCTGGAGCTCGGCGCTGATCCTGGCGCTTCCGTTGAGCCCAGAAGAAGAGCCGATCAACTGGAATGTTGCAGCATCTTCAGGGTCTTGTGAGTTACATTCAGATGCTTGGCAACTGATTCATATTTATGACAGTCACAGTGTCCCAGGGTCATGTGAAGTGACCAAAACCTGCTGCAACCACCCAGCAGATGGAGCAAATAAAAACCAAACACCCTCCCACCTCACCCCCGCTGCCAATCCTCAACAGAAATGCTCACAACAATGAAAATTTCAGAAAGCAGGAAGAGCATGGCTGGGTGGGCAGGCAGTTGTCTTGCTCGGCTGTGGCTTGGGGGCCACTCTTTTCAGTGCCATTGTAACTTCAAACAGTCATTAAAAGAACTGTTATAAGTCGAGGACTACCTGCACTTTATCACCTGGATTAGGTAACTGGTTTATAGAGTTCCTGTGAGTTGGAAGTTCAGAAATAGCCCAGCTGGCAGGGTGTGGTATGAATTTGATATTATCTAGGTTGTTACAGATGTGCATGAAAATGGGAGTTTATGTATTACTGGAAGCTGCAAATTACACTCCTCTGAATGTTAATAATGGGAGAGTCCAAGATAAATTTGGAGAAAAATTGTGCAACATTTTGAATCTATACTGAAAATAGATAGCTTGCAGGAACTTAAAGGATAAGTCATGTGGGAGAAGAAAGTATTAAAACAAAGGTCTTCAAATTTTGCAACTTTAAGACTTGTGGACTTCAACTCCCAGAATTCCTCAGCCAGCTTTGGTTGAGAACTTCATTTAACATAACATGGTCTTTCTCCCTAGGATGCAGAACATTATTTAACACCCCAACATGCCCTGAAAAATGGCAATGTGCTATAATGATTGGGTAAGAACAGGACTCCCTAGTTCAAATCTACACTTAGCTATGAAAGCTCATTGGGATGACTTGAGCCTAATGTTTCCCTTTTGCACTACTGTGCACCGTGGTGATGATTATAGGAAACAGCTGGAGAAGGAAGTGCTACATAGACTTCCTGATCTCCCAGACAGGTGTCTCCAACCTTGGCAACTTTACGACTTGTGTACCTCAACTCTCAGAATTCCTCAGTTCTGGGAGTTGAAATCCACAAGTCATAAAGTTGCCAGGGTTGGAGATCCATCCTACAGGAAAGGCAAAATGTACATCTATCACCACCATCAGGGTAACTGATTTGTTGCATTCAGCCCCCATCAACCCCTTCAGAAAAGAAAAACAATTCCAAAAGGAACACTTGATTTTTTTTGTGTGAAAATAGACTTTAATATAATAAATTATGTTTTTAAAATAAAAACATAGCTCATCCAACATCCCCATTCAATAACCCATACTGAACAAAAGGATCCCTTCTCCCAACGAACATGCAGAGGTACATCGCCTGCAAGAAAGGGGGACACATTTATTAAAACACACACACATAAATCTCTCAGTCATGAAATAGGGTTCACCTCTAAATAAGGGGTGCCCCTTCCCACAGGATAGGCACATGGGCTGGCACGGTGCCCACTGATCCTCACCATTAGAACTGCTTAGTTCAGCAGCTGGAAATCTTACAAAAGGCAGACCACAGGAGAAGGATTCTGATTGAGTCTGGGCTGCCTTCTTAGTTTAGAATGCCAGTAATCAGGGACAAAGGATAAACTCTCATACTTGTACATATCAACTTAATCCAACTTAGCCATTCTCTCTCCCCCCCCCCCCTTCCTCTCTCTGTTTCTTCAGCAGTGGACATTTCCCACAGAATTTCACTTCACAAGAACATGGTACCAATTTTGGGCCCAACTTTGATCCAGTCAAAGAAGTCTTCTACTAAGAAAAAAATCAGGATGTCATTCTGAGCTATTTTAAAGAAAGTTTCCATAATACAGTACAATCTGCATTTTGATATAGTCTTGGGCATAAGCTAAGGGTGAGTTGAACATCTCTTATGAAATGAAGTAAATGCAACCCAACAGATGATCCATTTAAGCTAAGTCAAGGTCAACTGGCAGTCTCAATGTCAATAATAGGCAGTGATAGAATTGTTCTAGACAACTGTGAAGCAGAAACTCTAGGATTATAAATTATACAGTGGGAATAGAAGAGAAAGGGCAGCTTTCCATAAAATAGATACTTTTCAGAGTTGCTGGGATTACAAGTTTTAGGATTTTTACCCACAATGTTCAAAGTTGGGAATGGAAGCTGTAGTCCCAATAAATTTGGAAGTTGGCGAATTAGCAAAGCTTGAAACAGTCTTTTCTTCCAAACTCAAAATACCAGCATTGTGATCCAACAATATTGTTGATAGGCTATAAATTCAGGACAGAGACCTTCTCAAAATACATAATTTATATTACACAATGTGTTAATGCTCACAGGCTTAGATGGTGTTAAAGGGGAAACTTCATGGAACAGAAATAGAGATCCTTTGAGGTCAGATGAAATGAAACCTCTCCCTTTCAGATGTAGTGTACCTGTGAATGCCAACAGCTGAAGGCAATAGCCAAGGAGAGTTATTATCTTTATAATCTGAGTGTAGATAACTATGGAGAACACAAAGCTTACTTGCATATCTAGCAGTTCTAAATGGGCCGCTAAGAGTTTAGCAGTTCTAAACTCTTTTTGAGCTGCATTCATTCTACAGATCTATAGCCAGAAATCTATCTAAATATTATCTCCATACCTTACAAGATGGTAGCATTTTGGGGAATTTTTTTCCGATGTAACAGATAAATGTTATGATCTAGAGTCTAGACATGTTACAACTATTTGGAGATGTGAGTAGTCCCTAACTGAGGATAAGCCTGGCTTTCTGATCCTCTTGCCTTTAGTCGGTAACAATCTGTGGATCAAAAGACAGTGGGCATTTCAAAGCCTCCCTAATGAAAAAGCAAAGATTGAAAACAGGGGTGTAGGGTAGGGGGGGAAATATCTCCTTCCTGGAAGATCTTGAGTAGCTAGATAATTTGGAGGCTTATGAGATGCTGCCCTCAGATCTCAGCTGGCATTGTGGGAGCTCCCAGGACATATCTGGAGCAGAAGTGATGTTTACCTCATACATAGTACTTTGTAGGAGCACAGTTGCATGATGCAACATGTTAATGAGATTTTATATTCAGAGGCGTCAGACTGTTTGAATGCAATCCAGGAAAAACTGTGAGAAAGGTAAAAATAAATAAGTAAAATTCCACCAGCTGATTAGCGATGGTGATGATGATGATGATGTTATCCATTCAACTGTGCCCAAATCTTGACGATTCTATGGGCCAGGCCTCTCCACCTCTTCCAATCTTGCACAACCTCTTTGAGTTTTTCTATGCTCTGGCTGGTGCCAGCTTTGATGGTGTCCAGCCACCATGTTCTTTGGTGGCTTGGCTTCCTTTTATCACCAACTATTCCAAACATAATTGTTTTCTGCAGTGAATTCCCCCACATGATATGGCCAAAACAAGTAAGACACAATTCTGTGATTTTTCCTTCCTGTGACATGTCTGGTAATATGCACTACAGTACTTCCTTACTGGTCACATTTGATGTCTAAGGAATGATTAGCGGTATTACAGTAAATTATTTATCAGGTGGTCCTATACAATGTTATGTACCTCAAGGCAATCAATAGGTCCTTAACTTATCATCAAATGGTAAATGCCCTGATTTCTACTCAGGGACAGAAATGCGCAAGATGTCCAGTTTAGCATTAGATACCACAAAAAGAGAACTTGCTGTATCGAAACAAGAATCCACATGAAGACAGTTGTGTAAATTTTCCACTGGCAAACACAAAGACTCAGGCAGGAACTCCTGGGTAATATCTATTCAACCACCTTCAGCCATCCCCACCCAAATTAGAACCCTGACTGATTCTTTCTGGGAAAGACAATTCCCAGGGGGAAAAAATGTCCACTGGCAACAGGTTGAGGAGAGACGATAAAAGAAAGTTCTGAATTGAGAGAAGTGATATGCTGAGAGAAAAGACCTAAGAAAGCAGCTTTGATTTCCAAAACTAGGGAGATACTTTCTGGCAGAAAGATAAAAAGAGAACATCCACTGAACTACATTACAGCCAATACCACACGCTGGAGAGGTGATTGTGAGTAACATGTCTCTACAGAACCCCCTTTCTCGAGCTCATACTTGCTTCCCAAACCACTTGACACATCTTACAATCCATGGAAATAAAAGCCATTGTGGATTCCATCATGATTCATTCCTTTTTTTACTGCAACATTCTTTGGCAGCTGAACTCAGCACCATTCTTCTTGCTTGACCTGGGGTGAATTCCCCCTCCCCCTTCAGAAATATGCTCTTCTTCTTACTCCGAAGGGCAGGTGTCAGGGTTGAGAGGCCCAAGAGACTCCCAACCTTGAGACTCTGAGGCAGTGGACGGTCCAGGTGCTAAGCAAAAATCGAAGGTATATCAGATGATCTACTGGATACCACTGTGAAATAAAAAGAAAGTGAATATGAGAAACAAAACATTGCATGTATCTCACACTGTGTCCTTACCTCAACAATAAATAATTCAATATCCAAAATATTGTCAAACTTTACAAATAAAACTGATATCCATTTCAGTTTTAACTAAAAACCACTGCTGGATTATAACAATACTTGGGTTTGCATTTCATTCAAATTCAAATTTAGATTGTTTGTGTGTGTGTGTGTGTGTGTGTGTGTGTATGTACAGAGCCTATGCTTCATGGAAAAATCTGATTTGAATCTATTTTCAGAATTGATTACATTTATTATACATATTGTCAATCAGGGGTTTATATCATATTGATGTCGGTTCTTAATATGTACACTTGACTTAAAGTTTACTAGTGGTTGCTAGCTTTTTAAAAATGATACAGTGTATGTTATAATTCATAATGATATATTGGAAAATTACATTCTACATCAGGCATGTCAAACTGCCGGTCTGTGGGCCGGATGCGTCGCGTCAAAACCATGCCCACTCCATTGCCAGCAATGGGAAAAAAGTCCCGATACATTGCGCGACATCACAGGATGTCACGAGTTTGACATGCCTGCTCTATGTGATGTTTTAAGATCCTTTGTTTACTGTTCTATGTTTTGCTACTTCTATATGACTTTTGTATTCTTTTTACCTATATTTTATCTCTCACATATTTTTTCTTTTTATGACCCTGTAATCTCTTTTATTGGGGTGGAGTTTGGGTGACTGAATGGAGCTGAGTGTTTACTGGCTGGACGCCCTCCCTGATGCCTATGTGAAGTTTGCAGCAGATATTTTCTCTTTGCACCCTGATAGAAAAACATCTGTCGCTGCCTAGGATTGGTCTCTCAACCTCCTGAGTGTGAGGTAATCATCTGCACTTCTATGCAATTGCACCGCTCATCTGTCTTTCACATATTGCTTTAAAATATTTAATAATAAATAAAATGCATGCAGAGAGTGAGACCTTGAGTTGACTGTCTCTTTGCAAGTTCACTCCTAACAAAGTTGCTTATGACACATCACTACTATGTTCAATCACCAAATCTCTAGCAATTGTTTAAGCCAGCTCACTTCTTAGAGCAATTGTTAAGAGTTGATCAATGAGAAAATGCAGAAACTGGTCCATAACAAACATCAGACTTGGCTCCCTTTATATATGCTATTTGCAAGTGCTACCCATTTGTTCAGGGATTTATAAATAGGTGGAACAATTGCACTCTGTTTATATACTAGTGGGCTTGCTCTGTCAATATTGGTGGGAGTATGCTTGGTAGTTCCTTAATTAGGCTGTTGTTTACTGTTATCTTGTGTGTCTGAGTTGGTAGTTCCTTGATTGGGATATTGTTTACTACTTGACTGTTGGTGTTCATTCTACTTATCTGCATGCTGATTGCTGGTGATAAGGTGTTTTGGTTTTTTTGTTTCCTTTATGGCATTTTGAGTGTCTCTTTTGAATGATATGTAGGTGTTGTTTAATCTCTGTGTGCCATCATTATAGGAATGATTACTGCAAATGGGAACTAATTTATTCTGCAAGTAAGAGCTATCAAGCAATCTCTTCATTAAATCTAAAGATAAGGAATAGGGTGGTTTGATTGCTTAGTTGCCATTTGAAGTAGAGAGAGCCCAGGATGGAATGAACATGCAATTCCATCCAATATGAAATTGTTCACCTAGCAACTCCAGGAAACATATTACAGAAGATTTGGTTTTGCAACAACAGCACTACAGTGGTTTTGCACTACAGAATGAAGGTTATGACAGGTGACCACATGGGTACAAAATGGATCTGGGAATAGCACAAATGCTCTATGCAGAGGGGTTTCTGCCCATTACTGCATGTACTTGTCAAAGGAACAGGAGTTCTTTCTGAAGAAAAGCAGATACTCCCTTTACAAATTGGAACACTCAAATTCCTGTTTTTTGCTGACATCATTGATACTTTCTGTTGTTGTTGTTGTTATTAGTTGCAAAGTTGTGTCCGACCCATTGCGACTCCATGGACAACGTTCCTCCAGGCCTTCCTGTCCTCTACCATCTTCTGGAGTCCATTTAAGCTCACGCCTACTGCTTCAGTGACTCCATCCAGTCACCTCATTCTCTGTCATCCCCTTCTTCTATTGCCCTCAATCTTTCGCAGCATTAGGCTCTTCTCCAGTGAATCCTTCCTTCTCATTAGGTGGCAAAAGTATTTGAGTTTCAACTTCAGGATCTGGCCTTCTAAAGAGAAATTATGGTTGATCTCCTCTAGGACTGACCAGTGTGATCGCCTTGCAGTCCAGGGGACTCGCAGGAGTCTTTTCCAGCACCATAGTTCAAAGTCCTCAATTCTTTGGCGCTCAGCCTTTCTTATACTTTCTAGAAGGCAATAATTATTGTAGAATTCACCTAGGCAACCTATGATCCAATATGGTGTGGGTTCTCCTGCTTGAGCAGGGAGCTGGACTAGAAGACCTCCAAGGTCCCTTCCAGTTCTATTCTATTCTATTCTATTCTATTCTATTCTATTCTATTCTATTCTATTCTATTCTATTTCTATTTCTATTTCTATTTCTATTCTTTCTGCATAGAAGTTTTTTATTTTTTTTCCCATACCTAACAATAGTAATTTTTTCAACCAATGTGCTGGCTGAGTTTACATGCTAATACATATTTAATTCCTAATCCTTTATTCTTTACTCTAGCCAATGGTAAAATAAGTCCCAGCTTTGATAGTAGTCCATTTCTTCCTTTTCTTTCAGTCTCATAGTCAATCTGTCCACCTCTGCGCATTCTAGTATTTTTTTAATTATTTCTTCATCTGATGGTATTCCTTCATTTTTCCATTGTTGCGCAAATATAATTCTTGCCGCTGTTGTGACAAGCAAAGTCAAATATAAGCTTTGTTTGTTAGGCTTTCTGGCATTATACCTAATAAAAAAAGTTCAGGTTTGAAATCAACATGTTCTCCTAACACGTTTTCTAGCCAAGTATATATCTTTTTCCAATAATTCTTTACTTTATCACATGCCCACCAAACATGATAACTTGAGTTTACATTTCCAACATCTATCTGACATATTTTTAAACATTTTTGCTAATCTTGCTGGTGGCAAGTGACATCTATAAAAAATTTTATATAAGTTTTCTTTATAGGAAGTTGACATTGTCAATTTATAGTTTCTTTCCCATACATTTTGCCATTTTTCTAATTATATATTATAACCAAAAAATTTTGCCCATCTTATCAATGTTTCTTTGACTTGTTCACTTTCCATTTCTAAAGTTAATAAAAATTTATACATTTTCTTAATTCATTTTTCATCCAAAGTCAACAATGTTTTATCAAACACAGTTTGTTCCTTATAAAATCCATACATTTTAACATCTTTAACATATCTAGTTTGCATTTGTCAATGTGTCCACCATGTTAAGTTGATACCCTGATTTTCCATTTCTTGTTTAGATTTTAAATTTCCTTCAAAGTTTAGAATATCTCTATATGTCCAGATTTTTTTCAAAGTCCACTAAATTTGGGTGTACAAATGCTTCCATTGTTGACAACCACCCTGGAATTTTTAAATATATTTTACTTTTTATTTTTCCCATGTTGTTAACAATGCATTTCTTACATAACGATTTTGGAAATATTTATGAACTTTATTTTTCCAATATCATTCTATTCTATTCTAATTTCCTTACCTAAACCAAGAGTAAAAAAGCAGTGGGAGTGACTTCCAACTTCCTACCAGCATCCCTATTGACTTTCTTTGTAGGAAATTGGCAGGGAGCATTGAAAATGATAATTATGGCTGACAACTTGATATAAATATCAAGTTCACACCAGCTGTAGGCAAACACTAGCTCTGCTGGATGGCAATAACAGAGGGGAGATTCAAAAGATCTAAAATGATCAAAGGCCTGGAAACTAAAACATATGAAGAATGGCTGGAGGACTTGGGTTTGGCTAGTTTAAAGAAAAGAAGAAACCAGGGTGACGTATAGAAGTATTCCAGTGTTTGAGGGGCTGTCACAAAGAAGAGGGTGTCAAACTATTCTCCAAAGCACCAGAGGGCAAGACAAGAAACAATGGTTGGAAACTGACCAAAGAGAGAAGCAACCTGGAATTAAGGAGAAACTTCCTAACAGTGAGGACAATTAACCAGTGGAACAGCTTGCTTTCAGAAATTGTGGGTGCTCCATCAATGGAGATTTTTAAGAAGAGACAAGACAGTCACTTGTCTGAAATAGTACAGGGGGCTGGACTAGAAGACCTCCAAGGTCTATTCTATTCTATTCTATTCTATTGACATTCTTAAGCATCTGTTCAAAGTAGGCATCTTGACTGGCAGAACAGGAAAGAAAATTTTGTTTCTGCTCCCATCCTGAACCAAAATGTCCAGAGTTATAAAAGATTTACTAACTGCAAAAATACTTCTGAAAGTATTTGATCTGGGACTTACGTGATTTCTCTCTTCCTTTATCTCTTCCTCTGACATTTTCACATGCATCACTGGATTCTTCTTTTTCTCACTCGCTGTGGAATGCCAGGAGCATACAAGAATAGATAAATGAAACAAAGATAGCTCAGTATGTGGGCTGGTGGAATACATGGATGGAGGAAGAGACACCCATTTGCTGGCATCCCAGTTCTGTGATAAAAACGCATTTTCACATCTGAGTCCCAATCAGGCAACATGTCTCCCTCACCTGCTTTCCAAGGCTTGGCTCACTTGCCTGTGCTCTGTCTGATGGTAAAGCTTCCAGGAAATTAGATGGAACAAGACCTTTCTGTCCATTTACCTCCCCCTGCAGACAAAGAAAGGAAATGTTTGGTTGGAAATCTCTTGATGATTCAAAACCACACAGAGAAAGGGATAACCCTACTTTTTTCCTACCATCAAGCTCTTGTGCATGTTATATTCACAAGTAAAGTAATGGACTAGTGATATATCTCATATCTTGGATCTCTACCTATTACTCTATGTACTTGTTAAAAGATCAGGAGTCCTTTCAGAAGAAAAGCAGAGGCTTTCATTTCCAAACTGGAACACACAGATCCCTCACTTCTGCTGATATCAGCAATACTTTCTGGAAGGCAATAAATATTGTACAATTCAGCCAGGCAACCTGTGACCTGTTGGATCATCATTTCAGAAATATTGTCTTACTCAAAGAGAGGGCAAAAAGCACCTGTGGGAATGACTTTGAATTTGCTACCGGCTTTCCCATTGGCTTTCTTTGCAGGAAGCTGGCAGGGAGCATTGGAAATGACAATTACATGATGAGGTTGACTGTGGCTGTGCAGTGGTACAGCAGCATGACAGCATTGAAATGGCCAAATTTCAGACTCATAGGAGTCATGGGTTTCAGATTTTAGATACATTCTGTAAATAAACCTGTTTGAAGTACATTGATTCAAAAATTGTTGCTCTGTGATGAACCATTTCAGCCAACTGAAGGTTACCATCAAACAGACACAAGACTTTAGGTAGTATATAGTATATATATCCCATGAGCTCTTAAAATAAAAATAATGACACTGCCAGTTCCATCCATAGCAAGGCAGCCCTCTGATTTACCAGCTATTTCACTGTTTAAACCATGTGAATTAAAATGATGACATGATACTTACATAATAAAACCCATCATCATCCATGGAACTGAGCACAGTCACAACGTCCCCAGCACAAAATCTGAGTTCAACCTAGATGAAAACATTGAGAATAATAGTAGAAAATCACTGAAAAGATTACAGTTTATGGATTTGCTTATACATAAGATATGTGATATAGGGTGAGGAGATTTTGTAATTTTAGAGAGGGTAAAGAGTTATTGAATTTGTTTTTACTTGTTATGAAGGTTGGAAGTTTCTCTGGCATACACACACACACACATATATATATAATTTATACACCACCTATCTCATCACTGAGAGCAATTCTATATTCTTTCTTTATATTATTACTTTTGCCTTTCTTCTGTTTTTCTTTTTTCTTTCAATTCATGATAGAAGAAAATCAGTACAGACCCAATTGAGAAGGAAGGGATTACTTTCATTTTCAGTTTAGGCCCTGAAACTAGCAATTTTGCAAACCCAGAAAGGAACAAGGCAATCTCCAGGATTTATTGGGCCCATGGCAATTCCTTAAACGATACACAAAGCTAAGCAGTTCATACCTCTACTTCTAATAGTACTGCAAAGGTTAAAAAAAAAGAGCCGCCTCTGCTCACCTCAGTGTCTGAGTTAGGAGAATTCTCTTGGGGATTGTAGTCAAAAATGGCCACCATTGTTCTTACAGGGTCCTCAGAACTTGGATTTTGCTTTCCAGGTGCTTCTATACCAGAAATGAAATGTCAAACTAGCAGATCAGAATGGGAAGTTGCATTAATTAAAAAAACTTCATTTGTTCCTTTAAAGCAGAGTCTCTCTTAATATACAACAAAGTTTTTATCTGTTCATTGGAACCTAGTCATGAACCTATGATCTTCCATATCCAAGAGCTGATACAATCTTCTACCAAGAAAAAAAAACCTTTTTCTGACAGACATAAATTAGACACATGTTCAAAACATTGACAAAATTTATATGAAATGTTTTTACATCATTTATGCTATAAATTTCAAAATGCACTTCATAATTTATTCTGGATTTTCTAGTTAAAAGAGGGGGTCTTAGTGGTCTATAGAGGCTTGATTTTGGCTGCTGAAAATCCAGTTTCTCTACTATGGATTCTGAGACTGTGACAGTATAGATTCTATGCCTTCAAATTCTACTAAGGGTCATTTCCTAGTCAGACAGGAAACAAAAACCAAATGCTCCAGACAGGAAGTGGGAATATGAAGTAGTAGCATGACTATGAGGGGGATTCAGTTTTAGCCTTCTTCAACAGAAGCAACTTTTTCAAAACATAGGAAGTAATTCTGTACTTTCAGACATATTATGTAAAGACCTAGTTCTCTGGAGAATGCTGGCTAAGGGCGAAGGAAAAAGAAGATAATGACCAACAGCCAGATAAATAAACTTAGTTATGGGGTTGATGGATGCACTGTTACAAGATCTGAAGGATCAGCTTAAGGATTGATCATCACTGAGAAAATCTTGTGGTTACTGAGTCAACAACAACTTGATGGCACATAATCAGTCAATCAATTATGCATTAGTCACAGCCCACGTTGACTCTTGTGCCACGTTTTAAATAAGATTCAGAGCAGGTTCAAAGAAAGCAGTGAGGATGATTGCAGGAACAGAAACTAAGTTTTGTTCTCCGTATTGAATGTGTTTAACCTTGAGAAACAAATAACTCAAGGGAATCATCTAACCAAAAACTGTCACATAAAATAACAGAATGTGGTGTCTTTCATTCTAGAGATCAGGACATAGAATAATGAACTTAGGCACAAGAATGCAGGTTCTGATTAAATATTTTTTAAAAAACGACTTTCTAACAATAAGGACATTTTGACAGCTGAACCAATTACCCAGACAGGAAAGGGGTTCTTTTTTACTAAAAATAGATAGGACAGTTCATTTAGTGACCGTTCAAAGTTGCAAGGTCACTGAAAAAAGTGACTTATAATCATTTTTCACATTATGACCACTGCAGCATCCTCATGGTCACATGACCAAAATTTGGATGCTTGGCAGCTAGTTCATATTTATGACAGTTGCAGTGTCCCCGGATCATGTGAACACCTTTTGCAGCCGCCTGATAAACAAAATCAATGGAGAAGCCAGATTCACTTAACAACCAAGTTATTAACAACTGAATGATTCACTTAACAACTGTGGCAAGAAAAGTCATAAAATGGGGGAAAATTCACTTAACAAATGTCTCACTTTGCAACATAAATTTTGGGTCCAATTATGGTCATACGTCGAGGACTACCTATATATTCAAGAGGAGGCTAAACAGCTATTTGACAGAGATGTTTTAGTTTGGATTTCTGCTCTGAGCAGGAGGATAAACTTGACAGCCTAGGTCATAAGAGTCTATGAAACGTAGAAGCATCGTTCTACCATTTTACAATCACAGAGACATTTTTATGCCCTTTTATCGCTATAGCCAGGGTGGGATTCAAATATGTGAACAACCGGTTCTCTGTGTGGATGCCACTTCCAGAAGTCCATTGTGGGCCTGGGAAACAAAAAATTAGCTACCGGTTCTGCCGAAGTGGTGCAAACTAGCTGAATCCCACCACTGGCTGTAGTGAAGATTGAGATGAGATACCTTTCTTTTTGTAAGGCACAAATGATGCCTTATATTTTGGGAAAGCTAGCATAAATCTCCTTGCAGCAACCAATCACCTAGGAGTATCAAGTTAAACACTTACCTAAATCAGGAACCTGATCTTCCACCCTGACTGCTTCTGGGGGACAAAAGATATTACGAGTGAGCTATGTTTGTTTGCCAGTGTGTCTTAAGCAAAGCAGTTGCCAAGAAGAAGAACATTTATTTTGGAAAGTGGTGGAATGATCTGGCTAAATGCAAATCCTATGAAAATATACAGTTCCAGCCAACTTATGGATATGCAGAACTCGCATAAAAGATAATCCTGTTTAAGACAACAAGTACTTTTATTAGTCCCTTTTATGACCCTGTAATCCCTTAATTTGGGGTAGAATTGGGATGACTAGATGGAGCTGAGTGTTTATTAGCCAGATGCTTTTCCTGATACCATGCAGAGTTTGCAGCAGGTATTTTTTCTTTATGCCCTAGGGCAGGGGTAGGCAACCTTGGCTCTTTTATGACTCGTGGACTTCAACTCCCAGAATTCCTGAGCCAGCCATGCTGGCTCAAGAATTCTGGGAGTTGAAGTCCACGAGTCATAAAAGAGCCAAGTTTGCCTACCCTTGCGCTAGGAGAGAAACATCTGCTGGAGGTGAGCATCTTCACCACTAGGCCACCATACTGGTCATCCAATAAGTACTATCATTGAAGATTGGAAACCTTTTATGGACTTTTTTCTGAAAATGAAAAAAATGAGCACATGATTTATGGATTTACTGATTTAAAAGGTAGAATATGAGAAAGAAAAAATTATGATGTAAAGCTAATGAGAGCAAAGAAAGGATAAGTTTGTGTCTGCCTGAAGGAAGTGATTTTTCTTTTCTTTTTTTCTGTTTGTATTTATTTCCATACTTTGCTTACTTTCTCACTTCACATTATTTCTTCTTTTTCTTTTCTTTAATTTTACTTTAGATTATTTCTTGTTCATCTTTTATCTCTTTGCAAATCTTTAATAAATATTATAAATAAATACAAATTATACAAAAGAAAGACAATCCTGTTGATGAGAGGATGGCTACAAGATATCAGCAGCTTCTATCACAAAACATGGCACTGACCTTTCTTAGATCGTCGAGGCTTTGAAGGACGATTTGATGGGTGCAGTGGAGGTGGGGAAAGTGCACCATTCCCTGCAATTAAACAAAACAAATTAAATTAACAAGCAATACAAGTCAATAACTTGGTAAATTATTCTCTACAACCCACATTCTCCTGTTAGGCTTATTTCTGGATTAGTATGATGTAGACAATGGATTGGGAGATCCATCGCTATCCATGACTATTTCTCAAAAAAAATGAACCATCAAAGTGCCCAAAGCATATAAATGTTCCTGCTATCACTAAGTGCCTGAAACTTCTCCCCAGATTTTGGAATATTATATCGTTCAGCTAACTGGCAGGAGCACATGGTGCAAAGCCGGTACAATGGAAGATGCTGAGCTGAAAAGCCCTACAACGTTATTCCCAAATGTAAGCAGAATCTGTTATTTTGCTGTCTGATTCCACCATGTTGTACATAGAATTTTCTTCTTCTAACAATCTAAAAATTGTCCTGGCATTTTATTGTTCAGTATTTAATTCATTATGTGGGCACCTTTGAGGCAGAGAAACAACAGAACTCAAATGAATTAACTATACATTCTTTAACAGGTAAGTGGACACTTATAATCCATGAATTATATGCAACCTTTGACTACTGCTATAGAATAATCTACACTTTTAATCATATAGATCCGAGAGAATGTCTAGTTCACCAAGGCCCAACTGTTCAATCATCATACTGACATTTCTTTGAGCAAGATCCTTGCTAACCCAAGTTTTCCCTGACAAATCACAGTGAAATGGATAAACGTGAGATATTTTGTGGATAGCTTTGCATATGTATCAGAAAGGGATATGTCATAACCTCATCCATTACTTTTTCTACTGAACATAGCAACCAGCAAGATTTCCCATTCAAAAATGTTCCCAACCCTGGCCTGGCAAAGTTCAAGAAGATAAATAAATTTGGACAGAGTACCTAGACTTTCCGTCAGCATATCAGTAGCGATGTGGCCTTCTTCTAACAGCTGTTTTCTTGCACTGTCATTGTCCACCCGAAGCTCAGACACCATGTTGCAGGGTATGAACCCTGTTCTTCCTGCACATTCCCCTCTGTAGAAACCATCTGCATCTTTGTGGCCATAGATCTGTGAAAGGGGGAGGCAGACAATCAATTACAACAATGCCAAAAGAATATTTGCTTATGTCCATTTACTTCTTTCAACCCATTGCTAAATTTATCTCCAAGAGATTTGCAATAATGGGATATCCCAATGTTCCTCAGCCTTGGCAACTTGAAGATGTGTGGACTTCAACTGCCAGAATTCTGGAAGTTGAAGTCTACACATCTTCAAGACACCAAGATTGAGAAACATTGGGATAAACAAAGGCACAGAATAGTTCATTCCAATTCCAATTATCCATCAACCACAAGAACAGAAATGTCAGGGTCATGATACGGAGCTCAATGTGACAACCAGGAGAAAATAAGAAATCAAAGCTAGAGGTTGTTATGAGCTGAAGATGATATGTGGGAATTTTTTATAAACCAATAAAACGTTGGGCATTTTGCACAGCCAGTATGAAGTAGTGATTAGCAGTGGACTAAGGCTTAGAAAAGGGGCATCAAGATTCAAATTTCTACTCAGCCATGATGCTTCATGTGGTGACACTGGGAAAATTATACTAACATTTCTTAAAGGCAAGGCAAGATAAGATAGGATAAACTTTATTGTCATTTTTTACTATGAGCACTGGGACTGAATCAAGATGTTCTGCTTCGGATACCATGAAGCTTCCTCCCAGAAGGTAACAAGGAAAACAGGTCATGTAGAGGACATGTAGTGTCTCAGGTGTGTAGCGTCTCCATGATGATATTTGCATCTTTTCCAAATATCCTCATGGAGATGAAACAACCTATGCCCTCCCCACAGCACGGGCAAGGAAAATTGTAAGACAGGCTGCCTCTGTGTTTGGTTGGATGCATTCACAATGCTCCATTTAATAAGAGATCTTACGCAGTTCCACAGAGCACGCTTCACATAGTCCTTGGTCGCTTAACAAGCTTTCAGCATTATGACAAACTTTAAACAAGCTACTTATCATCTATCCTCAATGTTATGACCACCACCACCCCATCCCCATGGTCACATGATCACACTTTGGCTGCATGACGAGTTGATCACACCAGTTGCAGTGTCCCAAGGTCACACGATTGCGATTCACAACATCTTTTGCCATTCCTCAGTACTAAATATGTTGCATTTGCTTAACAACCACATGGTTCATTTAATTACCACATAATTTACTTAAAGAGACCATACTGACTCAGACTGTCATAAAAATGATCAAAAAATTGAATCAGATCACACGGTGACCCGCTTAAAGGCTACAACAACTTACAACCAAAACTCTGGTCTCAGTTGTGGTCATGAGTCAAACACTGCCTATAACTGCACTGGAAATATGAAATGACAGCCTCTTTTCAAATCTTCTGATTCAGCCCAGAAAGATCCAGCAATCACCACCATCATTTCCTCCTTTAATGACATCTGCTGAAAACCTTAAGAGGACAATTCTTCCAATCTCATCTGTTTTGAGAATAAAGCCACAATTGGGCTAAGTGGCCTGTGATAGGAGAAACAACAGGAAAGAAAACCATGTACACCTCAAGATTGTTGGTGTGTGTGGGGGGGGATAGACTCAGTAGGTATCTCTCCCACCCACCCCCTGCCCTCTCTGGTGTAAAAAATAAAGGCAGATAATATGAAAAATAAACTGAGGCTCACTTTTTCAGGTATTCTCTAGCGCTTTGTGCCTCTAAGTTTGATGAACAATCTTGGAGCGATGCAAGGCTTCTTCAGTTATTTGTAATTATTCCAATAAAATTATTTCTGAGCAGAGGATTTTGCAGCAGAACCATTGGCCACAATCATGCATTCTGTCAAGCCGTAAACTTTTTTTTTTAATAAATCAGAGACTTCTGGATTCACCTACTATGTGAGAATTGAGCCCTGGCACTCTGTCTCTTCTTGGTGTTGCTCGTACCTTCAGAATCTGGCCCTCTTGAAATGGGAGCTCCTCTTCAGCAGTATCCCGATTAGGGGACATCGAAACAGGGTCATAGTCAAAAAGAGCCACAAACAGTCGTGCTGAGCCTTTGTCATCTGCTGATTCAAGGGAAGGACTCCTCCAAGTTCCTAACCAGGACACAAAAGCAAACCACAACTGGACTGAGCCTGTCTATCAGGACAGAATTCCTAGCCCTTGGTGTTACACCTGCGAATTTGGAAGGATGGGCTTTATACTATGATTTTAACTCCTTCATGGACCTGATCTTGTAATGAGCCATCCTTGGAGCCTTTGGAGTCATCCTTGTTCAAATCTTATTGAAATCCCCCCCCCCACTTTAAAACAGCCCTAATGGAAACTGCAACCAGCTCACCAATAGTTCCACCGAGAGGTGCGGTCCCTCCTTGACTTTTTCTCGCAGATCTTCTGCTTCTCTGGACAGGGGACTGGTAAGATGTTGAGTCCAACAACCTGGGACTACCTGTCACCTAAAAGAGAACCCTTGACAGAATCAATCCTGTGTTTATTCACTGACATTTTGGCTACATCCTGCAGCAAAAGCACAAAATGCAAAGGGCCAGAATGCAGCATTCCTCTTCTGCAAGTGTTTTCAGAAAACTCTGACCAAAAGCAAAGCAAATTCCATAGACTCAGTTTTGTCATTTTGACGCCATAATAAATATTCCCCATTCATTGTGAGATCTGGTATCTGCCATGAAATTGAGAAATTCTCATTTCCTTTGAGTTTTCTATATCTTGTGGACCACTAGATCTTATCAATCAAGGCTACACTGATATAAATTATTCCTAGACCAAACTGATCAGATGGCAGCCTTTTTCTGGAAGGTTTTCCAAATAAAAAAAATATGAGATTTAGGATTTATAATAAAGGATAGCTAAATTTGCAGACTATCCCTAAAAATCAGTGGGGAAGACGAATACTGCATTGGATATTTTCAGCCAGTGATGTCTGATTGGTAGCCAATCCCAAAGCAAAATATGAGAAAAGCCAATAAAGAGTATCACACAAATGGGCTGTAAGTTTCAAATAAAAACAGAAGCCTCTATTTTGTAAAGCGCTCAACACGATAAGCAGAATGCAAGCAAGCACAGGAGCAAAGGGTCAAAAGCACAGTCAGAATTGTGGCAAGCTGCTTTAACAATGCCAGCTGATGAAGGAAGCGTCTCACAGACCCATGTTTGCACAAGTGGGCCCTCCTTCCAAGCCTGCTCTGGCTTGACTCCCAAGACAGAGGGACTTTTCTCCCGAGTCCTGTTCCATTCTTCTGGGGCAACATTGACCTTCTTCCTCCATCCACAATGCCCAGGTGAATGGCTGGGGGATATGCTCCAATCCGTGCTCTCTCCCTCCCAACTACTGGATCGCTTCAGTTCTCGTCGCCCACTGGATTGGACTGATCCTGACTGGCTGGAGCAATCACTCCATTCCTCCTCACAATCTGTTGGTGATCCATCAGCCCTCCCATCTGAACTCAACAGGCTCACTGGTGTGGAAGTGATGGTTAAATCCTCTTCCTCATTTGAATCATACTCAATGTCAATCTCCAAATTCTCTGGGCTGAGGCAGCGGGGGAGGCCTTGAACAGCTATCTCCCTTTTCTCTTGGGGCATCATTCTCCTTGGAGGAACTTGATCAGGCCTTTGTCTTGCCCAGCTGCACAGCTTCAAGTCATCCTCCACCTCAAGGCTGGTGATAACATCCAAATTCTCTGTGAGGCTCTGCGCTCTGTAAAGACCACCTCCAGTGTAGTAGGAATTGCTCCGCATAGAAACACTAGGCTCTCGGATATCTCCTTTTTGCTTCCTATGTCCCTGGGGTGGAACACGGGTCCTCTCCTTGCAATGACTGGATCTTCTCCATTCCAAAAGTGGAGATCTTGATGTTTTCTTTCGATCATCCCACTGATAGGTCATATCTTCACCATCCCATCTTACAGAGCAACTGGATGTTTCATTCATACACCCCCCTCTATACTTCTGTAGAAGGGTCTTTTCAGGTAAGATCAGCTCTGAAAGATTGTGGTTTCTTTTAGACCAAGAACAGACCAGGCCTTGCATTCTTCTGGTATGATTAGGAAGCCTACTCTGGAAGCTCTCCATGGTCTTCTTTTCCAGAGGGATGGAAATAGGTTGCTTTAGGACTGGTTCCCAGCCTTCATCATCATCATCTTCCTGTTCTTGCTCCTCCTCCTCTTCAGTCACTTCAGGAATACTAAACAGAGCCTTGCTGCAATTTTTTTGCAATGGCATTTCCAGAATCCGTTCCAAGATTTCTTCATCACTGTCAGTATCACCAAGATCCAACTGTACTCCAGACCCCCAGAAACCAGACCATCAAGAAAGAAGCAAAGAGAGAAAGAGGAATTAGGCATTAAAAGTTGGGTAAACAACACTTACCATCACTCCTGTAGATGGCATTAAATAAGGACTAGACAAATTCACAAAGTGAAAAGTCAATCAGTGGAATGAATGAAGGTAATTAAATGGAAGAGCCATACTCAGAGGCAGAACAACCCTTCAAACATTGCTAACGCATAGGTTTTTATTTCATGAGTGTGGGCTTCCCTACTGAAAGCAAGATTCCAGTTTTGATAAATCTATTTTCATCTGGCTCCAGCGGGGTTCTTTCAGTGTTTGGATCCTACTAGAATCCATTGCCAAGACCCATGTTGCAAAGCTAAAAAAGCCATTCCTCTACATAGAAAGAAGTGTGGAAAATGGACACAGGCAAATAAATTGTTGAAGTTCCAGCTCTACAGCTGGAACTGGAGTATCTCTTGGTGTATTATATATCACATGGCTACTTCCATCTATATTATGATTATCATGAATACTATCATTTATATACCATTCTTCCTCCTACGGAAGGATGTAGGGTAGTTTTTCCCACCTACATAACTTCCACATGTATTAGGAACTAGTCATGCTGACAATAGCTGGTTGGGAATTATAGGCAGTATAGTCCAAAGCATTTAGAGGTTGTAAGAGAAATTTTTTAATGTTCTGATGAACTTAGCACATGCGAAAAAGACACCTATTGTTTCCTGTTGTTTGGCTTTTTATAGCTTTTTTCATAATGGCATTTGCCTGGTCAACTCCTTTCAAGGATCATGAAATCAGTGTTCTACTGCTCTGTCTCTTCTAGATGTAGGGAAAATCCATCCAGTCATGGTTTTCCACCATCATCAAAAGTACAAAACTAGGTCATTTTCATTTACATGTGTCATTTTATTTTACATCTTCAAGAAATTCTTTTTTAAAAATTCCCCTTGTGAAAAAGTGACTAAACCAAATGTTGCTTGCAACTGATTCTGAAAAATGAAATCAGTATGACTTAGGACTGGAAAGTTAAGTTGGAGCTATCACCAAGAGCATTGAAAGGTCCATGGTGATGTCTTTTTGTTTGCCTGAAAATGTCTTTTGACTGATAGCACTAAGAAGCTTTCATCGAACAGAAACTATAGGTCCAGTCATAGCAGAAATTTCAGGCTCTAAACACAGAGGCCTGCAATGCATCTGCCTGCTTTTTAAAATCTCTGTGTTAAGGAGTAGACCCTGAATTTAGGATTTCTCCAATCTGCAGTAGTTGATGGAATCCATTGAATTCCATACACATTTCTGCAAAAAAGTGAACCTGGTGAATCCTTGCTCAATGTTTCCTTCAATAATCAAGGTAATCTACTAAAGGGGTTTCTGCATAAATGGCAGTCATTTGAAGACAGCGACGAAGAGTAGGATTCGATTATAGGAATGGTACCAGGACTGCTGCAAGATACACAGATGAAAGGGCCAGTTTCCTAAAATAAGCACCACCAGAAATGTATACCTGAAGCCTTTTATATAGGCATGGATGCTGGTGTCCATTGGATTTTCTGTTCAGTCCACACTTGGATCTTCTGATAGAATTTCTTTTCCAGTAAAAGAATCTCTAAATCTAAATCATCTTAAGGACAGACCAGTCTTTCTTAGGAACGTATGTGTAGTGGATGGATGGTGAGCCAGTTTTGGCAGCACATAGTCACAATACCTAGGCCAAAAATCACCACTGTTGGAATACATGGCCCCAACTACTTTTTCTGGGAAGTGCCTAATGCCCTAGGTCAGTGGTTTTCAACCTTTTCTTCACCACAGACCCACTTTAAAAAACCTTTTGGGGCCACGGACCACCAAGACTTAACTCAAGATTTAAATCATAACATTTCTTCAAGCCTTGGCTCCTTGTCTAGTTACAGGCAGACAGAAATAAGTATGATTTGGTTGCTGGAGCCAGTGCTGGAGCTTGGGAAATTCATTTTCTGTGCTTCCAGCTTCCATAGTACTTTTTTGGCTGCTCCTCTCCAATTTCTTAGAAAACTATATATATAAAAAGGAGGATAAACTGAGCTACTGATGACCTCTAGATAGTAGGAAAATAGATATTTTCTTTGCTGCCATTTGATGGCCCTCTAGATCAGTGGTTCTTAACCTGGGCGATATTGCCCCCCAGGGGACGATTTCATTTTTCAGGATGGCGATGGAACGAAAAGGGGGAGATATGGGGGCGATGGAGCAAGAAGTTTTGGGGACACTTTTGAGACTTTTTTGTACAGTGAATCGCTGTATATCTGTCGTACCAAAACATCAGATCGCTCGCTATTAGTGGATTGAATTGTGTTTCCAAATGTTCCTCCAGCTATCTAGAGTACAGAATGCCATACTGTTGTGTCTTGAGCCTGCAAAGGCAGGCTCGGGACGTTGCAATGGTCCCAGGCAGTTGCAAGCTGCCCGGGACCAGACTAGTTGGCGCCAGCGCTCGCACGCATGTGTGAGGTGTGCAGTGTGCCTAAATGTTGCTTTTTGGCCCGGGGATCGTCTTTAAGAGAGGCTGAGAGGTTTGTTCTGCTCAGAGCTATAACGGGGGCTACTGAAGACCAATAAAGAGTTCCTGAAACCACAGAATGTCTCGCGCCGTCATTGCCATTAACTGAGGACTCAACACATACATATGTGAATATGCATCGCTTATTGCATTGTGCAGCAGCCTCTACCCATACAGTGGTGCTCCATTGGCCAGAATATGGGAGATATGGGAAAAAGACTGGAAATAAATTATTTGCATCGATATGTCCTGATGACAATTTTAAAGAAAATAAAAAAGTGTTTGTATAAATCGAAGAATTATTTCCTATGTTGTGATTGAGAGGTTATGTTGGGGGAGGAGGGCGATGACAACTTCCTCATTGGCTCAAGGGGGTGATTTGTTCAAAAAGGTTAAGAACCACTGCTCTAGATCAGCGGTTCTCAACCTATGGGTCGCGACCCCATTTGGGGTCGATCGACCATTTCAAGTGGTCACCAAGCAAGGCTGTCCGCCATTTTTTTCCCCTTTTCCGGCGGGTGCCTTACCTCTCTTGGGCTGGGCCAGCTGGTGGCCCAGCCGGTGGTCGGCCTGCTCTGTCTCTGCCACTTGCCAGCTACGCCTCGGCCAGCGCAGGGGGCGGCACCACGCATTTGTACCGCTCCTGGACAGGGAAAGTCCTCAACTTACGACCGGTCGTGTAGCCCTTGACTTACGACCGGTTTAATCCTCGATTTATGACTGGTTTAGTCCTCGACTTATGACCAGTTGGGGGTCGCGGCATTAAAAAGGTTGAGAACCACTGCTCTAGATTGTTGTGATTCAGATCTAGTAATCCTACTCTTTGCTAGGTTGAGGAATAACTAAGTAGGGGGAGTTAATTTAAACCTGGAATAACAGCCTATTTTGGCCTAAATTTACTCTCCTTAGAGTTAGCTGACTGGTTCTAGGCTCAAGTAACCCTTTAAAACCTTTAAAACTTGAACCTTAAGTTATTAATTTGTAGAATTAATCTCCATCAGCTATGGTACTGGATATTATATCTGACAAATTTAAAAGGTGATTAAATCAAGGATGGTATTAGCAGTAGAAAATAATTGTGAGAGCTAAATGGAACTGCTTATCTCTGAGTACAATATAGGTAATATGGTTTATAATGCTTTTGCACTACTTGTGGATTTTCTAAAGACATCTGGTTGTAGCTACTGTGAAGAGTATACTTGATTAAGCATTCTACATTTTGGTGTCCTCCAGATATGCTGAGGCCATGATGGTTGAGATAAGTGAAAGCTGCAATCTGGGCATATCTAGAAGGCATCAGTTTGAGGAAGGCTGAAATACAGTCTGAAGGAAGGAGATTTTAGGGAACTTCATGAATGCTTTTTGAGAACTTTGAAAGCTGCCTTGACTGATGCAATTTAAAAAAAGTCCATACAAATGTACAGAAGAATACATGCACTCTTTTCAGGCAGAGATCTATAGGGCCAGGACAAAAACAAAATGTTATTGTTAATTTAAAAGTATGTTATTTTAATTCAGTTAATAAAATATAGTTAATAAAACTGCTCCCTGTGTTTCTTCATTTTATCCCCCCTTTTCTATATTAAATATTATCAGGTTAATATTTGCAGCAATTTTTGGAGGTGTTCTGGGTTTGGGGAGTATCAGGAATAAGCAAATAATCACAAGAAAATGTTTGAAGGGGTTGAGCAAATCTGCAACTCCTCTTTAAGGGCTTCATAAAGACAACAGAAATAAGAATACCTTGTCTCCATTTTCTCTGCTGCAATATTCACTTGGATTCCGTTTCATCTCCCCTGGCCTACCAGGAACTGGCTTTTCTTCTTCCTCCTCCCTCTCATCCTCTTCCTCCTCTTCCTCCGTAATATCAGAAAGGTCAGAACCACGATTGTGGTCAGTTAGAAGATTTAGTGGTCGGTTTCCTGGATCTGACCTTTTCTCTCCTTGCTAGAGAAATTCAAAAGTAAAGGCTTATTAGTAAAAAAAACAGAATGTTGTATAATTGGAATAACTAACTGAACCCATTCCTAAATCACCATTTTCATACTGAATATATCTCTTCAAATATGAAATTTTATTTATACTTCGGGTGATGTTAATTTTAAAACTGATCTGGATGTTTTTGAAGGTATCTGCAAGGCATGGTAAAAAAAAAAAAAAGGCAAGATAGCGCCCAGTGTTCAAGTCTGTCCAGATCCTCCTGTATCCTAAGCCTGTCTTCTGGAGTGTTGGCTATTCCTGCCAGCTTGGTGTCGTCTGCAAATTTGATGATGGGGAAATCATCAAATTTGCAGACGATACCAAGCTGGCAGGAATAGCCAACACTCCAGAAGACAGGCTTAGGATACAGGAGGATCTGGACAGACTTGAACACTGGGCACTATCTAAAAAAATGAAATTCAATGGTGAAAAAAAAAAGCAAGGTTCTACATTTAGGCAAGAAAAACCAAATATACAGGTATAGTATAGGGGGTACCTTGCTCAATAGTAGTAACTGTGAGAGGGACCTCGGAGTCCTAGTGGACAATCACTTAAATATGAGCCAGCAGTGTGCTGCAGATGCCAAAAAGGCCAACACAGTGCTGGGCTGCATCAACAGAGGGATAGAATCAAGATCACGTGAAGTGTTAATACCACTTTACAATGCCTTGGTAAGGCCACACTTGGAATACTGCATCCAGTTTTGGTCACCACGATGTAAAAAAGATGTTGAGACTCTAGAAAGAGTACAGAGAAGAGCAACAATGATGATTAGGGGTCTGGAGGCTAAAGCATATAAGGAATGGTTGCTGGAATTGGGTATGTCTAGTTTAATGAAGAGAAGGACGAGGGGGGACATGATAGCAGTGTTCTAATATCTCTGGGGCTGCCACAAAGAAGGGGGAGTCAAGCTATTTTCCAAGGCGCCTGAAGGCAGGACAAGAAGCAACGGATGGAAACTAATAAGGTGACCAACTTTTTTACAATGAAAAGGAGGACACAAATAAATTGAAGAAAAAAATATCATAAATAAAAGAAACATTGTATTCATTGCAACAATAATACAGACAACTTGCATGTGCAAAGTTTGCTAGCCAGGTGTTTTGGCGCACTCAGCAGCAGTTCCTATTGGCTTTCGAAAGCCAATAGTGGGAGTAGCACAGCTGATGCAAAAGTTGAAAAAAAAACCATCAAAAAAGGTGCCGGAACGCCGTTCTAAGCGTTCTATGAGGGGGAAAAAAAGCCCTGCAGATTAGTCTTCAAATATCGAAAAGGAGGACATGAAGGAGGACACTTTTTGAGGGAGGACAGAACTTACAAAAGGAGGACTGTCCTCCCTAAAGGAGGACAATTGGTCACCTTAAAACTAATCAAGAAGAGAAGCGACCTAGAACTTCCTGACACTTAGAACAATTAACCAGTGGAACAGCCTGCCTCCAGAAGTGGTGAATGCTCCAACACTGGAAGTTTTTAAGAAGAGACTGGACAGCCATTTGTCTGAAATGGTATAGGATTTCCTGCCTAAGCAGGGGGTTGGACTAGATGACCTCCAAGGTCCCTTCCAACTTTATCATTATTATTATTATGGTAGCCGTAATAGCACAATAGAGTTTTGACCGCATTTTGACTTGTTTTCAGCATAGCCTCTACGTATCCTTTGATGTTTTGGAATGTATTATTTAAAACAATTGTATTTTGTCTTTTAGCCAAAAGTTTTCCCAGAAGTCAGAAAAAGGCACTTCTTAAATCCTGGCTGATTTGGTTTTTAGCAGGCATCAGAAAGGAAATATTACAAACTGTTAATATAAACAACAATTATGTCTGCACATTCACTCCCTTGCTTGAAGACCAAAGGGCTTTGCGGTTTGTGTGAAGTTATGGATCATTAGGTTTTCTAAACCAAATAGGCCTTTGATCAATGAATACAGACCTCTCTTCTGATCTTGGGCATCAGCTGAGAGGAGTCATCTCTGGAGCCTTCTTTCAACAGCTTCATCTTCCCTGAAGACTCAACTAAAGATTCTGGAGTTTGTCCTTCATTTTGGCCCATCTCCCTGGTGCCGTCTTCTTCTTGTATGTCCGTGGTTAGTATCTTTGGTTCCAGGGAGCTCTGATTGTTGTCTGGCTCTCTTTCTGATGGGAGATTTGTCCCCTGTTCTGCAGAGCAGCTTTCACAGGTCTCTAGGCTATTAGCACTGTTGTCTGAAACGTGTGGCTCCAGTTTTGTCACAGTAAGCAGCAATTCCTGGGAGTACATTGTCGCAGCAGAAAAGAAGAGAGATATTATATATTAAATGTGAAATAAGCAGTTATGTTCTTTTTCTAATTAGGAAGTAGAGAGAGGGGGAGAGGGAGAGAGGGAGATTCCTATAAAGTTCTGAGAAAATATCTAGGGGGTTGGTAAAAATTGATACTACACTATTGCTTGGTTATTAGAGGAAAACACAGTATGAATGAAAATGGAAACGCAATTGTATCTAAAAATCCCCTAAGATTCATACTCACAGACTTTTGTGTGTCATTTGCTTAATTGTAATTTTGCTGAAGAAGCTAAACTGATCACTGTTACTTCATGATATACATTATGGATTGTGGCTTAAATAGGTATTGGTGGAACAAGATACATAGCATAGATGTGTGTGTGGACAAGAATACCAACCTTGCTATCAATCAAAATGAAGCCTCTAATAGCGAGTGCCACATAAAGTGCACTAACCAAATAGGTGGTAAGACAATAGGGGAACTCAGGCACCACACAGGTTATGTAGAAACGAAACACAGGGCCACCCACAAAGGACTCAAATGTTTTTACACCAATGCACAGAGTATGAACAGCAAACAGGGTGAACTAGAAATTCAGGTTAATGAGGGCAGATACGATATTGTTGCCATTACGGAAACATGGTGGGATGAAACTCACACATGGAACACACAGCTAGAGGGATTTAAATTATTTAAAAGAAACAGACCAAATAAAAGAGGAGGTGGAGTTGCTCTCTATATAAGAAATAACTACATCTCCACAGAAATAGAGTACAACAATGATAAAAACTGTCTTGAATGCATTTGGGTCAATATAAAAGGGGGGGGGAAATGACATTGCCATAGGTGTATACTACAGACCACCCAACCAAACAGAGGAAATAGATGAACTTTTTGCCAGTCAGCTAACTAAGGTATGTAGGAAGCACATCACAATAGTAATGGGGGACTTTAACTACCCTGACATCAACTGGGAGACAAACTCCGCACCAAGTGGAAGATCAAACAGGTTCCTGGCAAACCTAGCAGACAACTTTGTCTCCCAAAAAGTAGAGAAGGGAACTAGGGGATTAGCCATCTTGGATCTAATTCTCACTAACAGAGATGAAATGATAGACGGTGTTGAAGCCATAGGAACCCTGGGAGGAAGTGATCATGCAATATTAGAATTCAACATTATAGAAGCACAACCAATAGAACACAGTCAAACTAGAGTCTTGGACTTCAAGAGAGCTAATTTCAATAAACTTAGAGAGGGCTTGGGAAGGATTCCATGGATGAGAATCCTCAAGGGGAAAACAACTCAAGAAGCTTGGGAAATTTTGAAAAATGAGATAATAAAAGCACAGTCTAGCACAATACCAACAAAGAGGAAAAATAACAGCTCTCAAAAGAAACCAGCATGGCTGCATAAAGAACTCTCTGACAAATTGAAAGATAAAAAGGACAAGTATAGAAAGTGGAAAGAGGGGAACATAACTAAGTCAGAATATCAGCAAATAGCCCGAGCCTGCAAAGATGAAGTGAAGAAAGCCAAGGCTCAAAATGAACTAAGGCTTGCGACCAAAGTCAAAAATAACAAAAAAAGCTTCTTTCAACATGTAAAAAACAAGAAAAAAGTGAAGGAAACGATTGGTCCATTAGTGGGTGGAAGTGGCAAGAAGGTGACAAACAACAGGGAGAAAGCAGAACTATTTAACTCGTGTTTTGCATCTGTCTTTACACAAAGGGAAAAAACAGACCAACCTATCAAAAATAGTGCCATAAAAAACAAAACAGAAACACAAGTTAAGATAGGCAAGAAAATGGTTAGGGAGCACCTATCCAGCCTAGATGAGTTCAAATCGCCAGGACCAGATGGATTACACCCCAGAGTTCTCAAGGAACTGGCAGATGTGATATCGGAGCCACTGAACTATATTTTTCAAAGATCCTGGAACACAGGGGAACTACCAGAGGACTGGAAAAGAGCTGATGTAGTTCCCATCCTCAAAAAAGGAAAAAAAATGGATCCAGGAAATTACAGACCTATCAGCCTGACCTCAATACCTGGGAAGATCCTGGAAAAGATAATCAAACAACGAATCAACGAACACCTAGAGGCAAACAAAGTCATTACTAAAAGCCAACATGGGTTTGTCAAAAATAGATCATGCCAGACAAATCTTATTGCATTCTTTGACCAAGTGACAAAATTAGTGGATCAGAGGAATGCTGTAGACATAATTTACTTGGACTTCAGTAAGGCATTTGATAAAGTAGATCACAACCTACTACTTGACAAGATAGAAAAATGTGGGGTAGACAGAACCACCACCAGATGGATCCGTAGCTGGCTGACCGGCCGTACTCAGCAAGTGGTCCTCAATGGAACTGCATCTATATGGAGGGAAGTGTGTAGTGGGGTGCCCCAGGGCTCTGTTCTGGGCCCAGTACTCTTCAACATCTTCATCACTGACTTGGATGAAGGGATAGATGGGGAACTCATCAAATTTGCAGACGACACCAAGCTGGCAGGAATAGCCAACACTCCAGAAGACAGGCTTCAGATACAGAAGGATCTGGACAGACTTGAACACTGGGCACTAACTAACAAAATGAAATTCAATGGTGAAAAAAGCAAGGTTCTACATTTAGGCAAGAAAAACCAAATGCACAAGTACAGCATAGGTGGCACCATGCTCAATAGTAGTAACTGTGAGAGGGACCTCGGAGTCCTAGTAGACAATCACTTAAATATGAGCCAGCAGTGTGCTGCAGCTGCCAAAAAGGCCAACACAGTGCTAGGCTGCATTAACAGAGGGATAGAATCAAGATCACGTGAAGTATTAATACCACTCTTTAATGCCTTGGTAAGGCCACACTTGGAATACTGCATCCAGTTTTGGTCACCACGATGTAAAAAAGATGTTGAGACTCTAGAAAGAGTACAGAGAAGAGCAACAAAGATGATTAGGGGACTGGAGGCTAAAACATATAAGGAACGGTTGCTAGAATTGGGTATGTCTAGTTTAACGAAGAGAAGGACAAGGGGGGACATGATAGCAGTGTTCCAATATCTCAGGGGCTGCCATAAAGAAGAGGGAACTAAGCTATTCTCCAAAGCACCTGAAGGCAGGACAAGAAGCAACGGGTGGAAACTAATCAAGGAGAGAAGCAACCTAGAACTAAGGAGAAACTTCCTGACAGTGAGAACAATTAATCAGTGGAACACCTTGCCTCCAGAAGCAGTAAATGCTCCAACACTGGAAGTTTTTAAGAAGAGACTGGACAGCCACTTGTCCGAAATGGTGTAGGGTTTCCTGCCCGAGCAGGGGGTTGGACTAGATGACCTCCAAGGTCCCTTCCAACTTTACTATTATTATTATTATTATTATTACATAGCTTTATTGCTCTGTTCAATACAAAACATGCAAGAACTGTTATATAGGCAAAGGGTGCGGAAACATTTTTTTAAAAATCCTGACAAATGAAGTAATATTTAGAGGCAGTTTAGGCAGACACCTACCTGGTTCACTGGAATATAAGAAATGGAGGAGATACAGCCCAATCAAATTTGCAAGGTTTCATTATTATAGCTGACCTTAATACAAGTAGTTTGAGCCATCCTATGGATCTCGTTTCCTGGTCTGGTCTATCTAGTGGGGCTGACAATTGGTTAGTTGAAAAAAGCTGGATTCACACATGACTCTAAACTATGTTCGGGTTTATTATTATTTATTTAAACGTATTGGTCACCCAACTCCAACAGAGAGGATGGCATACAAAACTAGGGGAAAAAAATATAAAAACAGCTAAAAAAAATAATCCCTTGCCTTGTGAAATCAGATACTGACTTCTAAATCATGTTTTGCTGATTTGTAAATTATGGTTTACATGGGTTAAGACAAATCATGATGAAACTGTGGCTTAGTGCAATATATGAACTGAGCTAATGACTGCCCCAAGATTCCATGTCAACTTCATGGTTAAAAAAAAATTCAAACTCAGCTCTTCCCTTTCAAAATCCAATGCTTTATATCCATCACTGGTAGTACAGTAGCTATTATGGCATACCATTGCCAGAAAGAGTGTTCATGGATTCCTCCCCGTTCCCCAACTTCTACCTATCTATCAGGAAGGAAGGAATTTCACAGTTACCTGGTTGTCTTCTCCAGATTCCTCCTTAGTAGCCTTCCTGAGCACAGCCAGATCTTCCTTCACCACACTGCCTGCAGGGGGCAGAAGATAATTCTCTTCTTCTCTTGGAAGAGTTCCGAGTTCTGGTGACACAGCCTGCACCACTGGTGTCAAGGGAGCCTTGATGTTTGAGGATGTCTCTGAATGCACATGATCCCCAGATTTTTCACTGGTAATAGTGGGCTGCAAGGTGAGTTTGGCAACTGAGTTCTTAGTGGCAGAAGGCAGTTCTTTCCCTGGAACCTGAGAAATTTGTGTGACAAGAAGAGCCTGTGCTTCCCCACCCAGAAGCCGGGAGGGGTGACAGTGCAGTTGAGATGCAGAAGAGTGGTCTACTTCTTTCAACAATGTGAAGGGGATCTGAGCTGGCACAGAATCCACTGATTCTCCATAAAGAGACACAGTTCTTACAGTCACTTCCTGACAGAGCTGGAGGATCTGCAGCTGGGAAATTTCAATCAGGACACTACCAGCTGTTGGGGAGGTAACTTCCATCACCTGAAATAAGAGTAATTAACTTTAATAAGTAGGAAGATAGATAAAGGTTGGGGTACCTTCTGCAAAAAAAAGGAAGATAGGATTGTTTATTCTTAGTCCTGAATAAGCGAGGGGGTCTCTCTAAGTAGAAAAATGGAAGACAGTAGTATGGCAACGTATAAATGGGCATATGCAATGAAAAGAAGGATAATTTATAAGGACAGAGGTTTGGAGAGATAGAGTCAATGGTATTGGTATAAATTAAATTTAAAGTTTTTTTTCTTTTTTAATCCCCTGCAATTTCTCTGTGTGTTTTGCACTTTACATAATTTCTCTTACCCCAAAGAGCAATAATACGAAGTTCTTTAAGCCACACAGTGAGCCTTTTAATAAAGCATTAGTGTATAAGACAAACCATCAGAGCTGTCTACCCTGTGTGCTAAAAAAATGTACAACGAAGAACTTTACAGATAGTCCTTGGACTTACAACCATTCATTTAGTGACCGCTTGAGGTTATGATTCTACTGAAAAAAGTGACTTACAACCAGTCCTCACACAATAATTGCCAGCATCCCCACAGTCACAATTGCAATACAGGCATGGATATTAGCATGTATTATGATGGTTGTAGGATCCCAGGGTCATGTGATCCCTTCCAGCTCTATTCTGATTGATTGATTGATTCTGATTGGCTGATTTATTGATTGTCATTTGTGACCTTCCCAGACAGCTTATGACAAAGTCAATTGGGGCAGCCTGATTCACTTAACAACCGTGTGATTCGCTTAATGACTGTGGGGGAAAAGGCCATAAAAGCAGTCATGGTCATGTGATGACTCATTTAACAACTGCCTTGCTTAGCAATGGAAGTTTTGGTTCCAGTTGTGGTTGTTAAGTTAAAGAGTGCCTATATTCAAAATAAAATCTAATAATAGATAAAGAATGATGGATTGAAATGTAAGGTGGGATGATAAATGTTTCAAATCTTATAACATAAAAAGAATATCAAACTGAGTTCTGGAGAAAATCCTTCTACTATTAGATTCTATTCCTCCGTGTTCAGTGTTGATGTCTTATCATGGGTCAAAATGATAATGTCCTAATTTTCTTCCAGCCACGCCCAAAACAACTTGGTACCTTTTGTCCATCAGCATACACTGCATAGCCAGTGACACGCACTCCGTTGGATGATCCTTCAGCATCAATGGTGACTGGCAACCAGCTGATGACCAGAATACCAGATGTGGGGCCAGGATCCACTCGGACATCCAGCGGAGCATCTGGAGACCCTGAAGAAAAAGTAATTGGCTATTTCTTCTGCAAAAACAGAAGAATGGTAAAATCGATTTGGCCCCCAAAAAATGATAGGAAGCTTGACCTAAGGTCCCTAAGACTGAAGGACTAAGGAAAAAAATACCTCTCAGAGAGCCCAAAGGAGTAACAGACTAACAAAATAACAGAATAACAGAATTGGAAGGGACCTTGGAAATCCTCTAGTCCAGCCCCCTGCTCAAACAGAGGTCCATGTGGAAGGAGGGAAAACTGAAACTGAAAGGATGGAAATATGAATGTTTTCAGTAAAGTCTTTTAAGCAATGGACTTCAGCCCTCGAAGCAGTTTTTAGAGCTTTAAACAAAGTATTTCCATCTAATAAAATATCTTCCTCCAATCACTTGCTCATTACAAGTACTACCTGTATAGCAGGAATCAGTACTTCTAAGCAATGAACATTATTCTGCCTCACGCAGAATAGCCTGCTAGATTCCGCTTGAGACAGACAGATAACTCAGTGGAATAAGTCAAACAAGGATTACTTTTATTCTGGGTATCCTCAAAACATTAACTCATGGTTATGTAGAAGTTCTTCCAGAATGTAGGAAATAATATGGACTCATTTCACAGGTAAATGAACAATGGATTTTCTCTCTTCTGCGTGTAAACCTTACATGTTGTTAGAGATCTCAGCCCAGCCACATGGCTAGAACTTAAGCAGGCAAGTAGACAAAACCTCGCAGGTAACAGGATGTCTGGTCATAAACACAAGCTCTTCCCACTGACTAGATGAACTATAGGATTAACTAACAGCTAAAACTACATTACCCATAAGCCATCGCTTAAGGAAACAGCATTTAACCCTTTAAATGCTGAACGTTCTAACATACAGTTCTTAAGCTGACTGGCTGGTCCAGCACAAACATGAGAAACATGTTCAAGGTTTGATCCGCAGTAACCTTATAGCAGAAACTACAAACAGGGCTGTAGTTACATCCAGAAATTTAGCAACAAGCAGTTTTGCAAAAAAGCCAGCAATTCAACTGCTTGATCTATGAATAACACAAAACTGAGGTCATCAATGGGGTGTTTTTATGGGTCCCCTCCTTTTGAATTGTATTGTTGTTATTCCTTCAAGTCAGTGTTGACTCCTGATGATTTGTGAACAAGTCCCTGCAGTTTTCTCGGCCAAGATTTTCAGAAGTGGTTTGCCACTGCCTTTTTTCTAGAGCTGAGACAGTGTGCCTGGCCCAAGGTCACCCAGTTGGCTTTGTGCTTAAGCCAAGACTAGAACTCAGTCTCCTACTTTCTAGCCTGTTATCTTAACCACTACACCAAACTGACTCCCTTCCTTTAAACATTAGATGAGTAATAATAGCATCAGGAACATTGTTACTGGCATACATACAGTACATTTGCTGCAAATTGTGGCATTTCAGAGGCTGCATCAAGAGATTTATCATGTCTCATTTTCTACTTTGTGCTGTTTTATTGTTCAGGGTCAAAAATAATTAATCACCTTCAAGAAGCTTGACTTCTGGTGAACTGCATTTGCTACATCCATACAGGATTTTTTTTTTGTATGATTAGGAAGTAGTTTCCTACTGCCTTCTTCCACATTCTTCTCCCAGTCCTGTAATGTTGGACTTCCCATTATTAATCAGAGTCAACCTTCCTTAGCTTCCTAGATCAGTCAAAGTCAACTGAGCATTGCCACTCAGTTGAGCAAAAGGATAAATGAGACTAACAATTCCACTTGTTTTTGATTCATAATTTGATTCATAATACAGGTAGTCCTTGACTTATGACCACAATTGAGCCCAAATATTTTGTTGTTAAGTGAGACATTTATTGAGTTGTGCCCCACTTTACAACTTTCCTTGCCACAGTTGTTAAGTGAATCACTGCAGTTGATAAGTTAGTAAACTGGTTGTTAAGTAAATCTGGCTTCCCCATTCTTTGCTTGTCAGAAGATCATAAAAGGCAATCACGTGACCCTGACACTGCAACCGTCATAAATATGAGTCAGTTGCCAAGTATCTGAATTTTGATCAAATGATCATGGGATGCTTTAGAGGTCGTAAATGTGAAAAACAGTCATAAGTCACTTTTTTCAGTGCCATTGTAACTTTGAACAGTGTCTAAATGAACTGATGTAAGTTGAGGACTACCTGTATTCATAATAAAGGCCCAAACAAAAAACAATATCACAGAGGGAAAAAACAAGAGATTCCAGATGAAACCAGCATGGTTGCACAAAGAGCTCTCTGAAAAACCAAGCAACAAAAAGGACAAATGTAAAAAAAATGGAAAGAGGGACATAACCAGCAAGAGGACCAAGAGAGCAGAAAACCAGCAAATAGCCCAAATCTGCAAGGACTGAGTCAGGAAGGCTAAGACTCAGAATGAACTAAGGATTGCAACAAATGGCCAATGTTTTAAAAAAAGTTTGTTCCAATAAGAAAGGAACAAAAAGAAAGTCAAGAAAATGGTCAATCCACTAATGGAAGAAGATGGTAAGAAAGTGATAAGCGGCAGGGAGAAAGCAGAACTGCTTAATCCTTCTTTGCATCTGTCTTCATGCAAAAGGAAAAAATAGTCCAACCTACCAAAATGATACCATGGGAGACAAAGCAGGAATGCAAATCAAAACAGGCAAGAAACTGATAAGAGAACATCTATCCAATCTAGACGACTTCAAATGGCCAGGACCAGATGGATTACATCCCAAGGTTCTGAAGAAGAGCTGGCAGATGTAATTTCAGAACCACTGAACAGTGATAATACCACTTTATACTGCATTAGTGAGGCCACATTTAGAACACTACGTCCAATTCTCCAGAATCTCTAAAAGCTATACTTACCTGCTGAAGATGTAGTGAACTGGATCTCTGTGGACAAGCCCTGCTCTTCCACCTCTGGGAATGGTTTCCAGAAAGTTTGTTGAGGCTGGACTTCCACTGTGGCAATGTAGGAAGTGTTTGGGTTCAGGTTGCGAAAAGTGTACCAATATATTCCAGCCTTCACTATATCACATGCTCCCCCATTGAGGTATATGGTATGTGGGAAATTGCTGTTGCTTGACATCCAGGAGAGCTCCACGGAAGTGGCCTTGACATTCCGCACTTGGAGGTGACTTGGAGCTAAGACAAAACCACACCCCACCAGGAACGTGCACTGCAGTCTGTCTGAGCTCCCTTTCTCTGAAATACTTTGTATGGAGATACGATAGGCTTTTGTTTTCAAGTCCAGTTTGTCAATCATGGCCTTCATCTGGGAACTGGCCTTCACATTTTCCCGGAGTTCAGTGTCCACATAGACATTGTAGCTCTGGACATCCAAGCAGCTTCCACTAGGCACCAGTGGTGGATCCCACGTCACCAAGAGGCTAGAGGCAAACTGTTTGATTAGGGTCACCTTTCTGGGATAAGGCACTACAATGGAAATACCTCCTTCTCCTTGGTCCCCTTCTAGCCTCAATGTGCTGGCATTGAGCTCCTCTGATGAATAATCACTTCTCTCTCCGCTGCTGACACTTATGCTGAGAAAACTCCGCTCAAGCGGGGAGCTTTGGGAGAGATCATGGAGTTCCTGAGGCAAGAAAGTAACCAGGTCATCATCTGCAAGTCGCTCCACAAAGTTGGAAGGGACAAGGCCTCTTCGGCCATCCATCAGCTCCCCTGAAGATGAAGTTAACAACTTGAGAGATCAGAAGACCTGTGGCCTTAGATAAAATCACTCTAACCCCCCAGGGTCCTGTTTCTAACTCAGACCACTTAAAACATATTTCCAAAACATTTCTCCTGATTTGGATAAAAGCTCCCCTCTGCAAGATATTGTTTATGATTGGAATAACAGGAAGACTGGATCTTTAACCAGATTTTAAGTTCTTATGTTTCTGGCTGCCCAAGAACAGCTACAAATGGCAGCCCAGCATATAGAAATATTAAGAATATATGATTGGTAAATACCATTGGGCTGAGAGTGACAGGCCTAAAGTTATCCCGTGGTTTCCGTGACTGTAGTTGGACTACAATTTCTCCCAGGTCTTTTCTTAGTAGTAATAATATTAACAATACTTTAAATTTATTAAAGCTGCCCACTCCCATAGGCAAGACTATTTTGATGAGTTGTTCTATACTGCGTCTCTTTTACAACTCCATTTTTTCATGCATCTTACAGCATACCTTCAAAAAAGCCATCTTCATCCATTTCTCCATAAACATAAATATACTCGCCAGCCGTAAGTGGTAATTCAGCCTCAGGATTCTCATTGGGGCCATCAAAAGGATTGTAACTGAAATGAATGTAAGGAGAACATTTTGAAGTCTAACAGGCCAAAAAGGAAATTGGCCACCATCTGAATTGGCTTCTTAAATGACGATGGCAGGGAAACTGTCTGCAAAGGTATACTAGCAAAGGCAAAGAGGACATGCAAAATCCAAAACCAAAGATGAAGAGTCTTTTCCATAGATCCTATAGTATTACTTTGGATTTTCTATGTTCCCGTTTTTGCTTTGGATTTTTCATTCTATGCAGTCTCTTTTGTAATTGTCTATGAAGATTCTCAATCGTCTAGGACCGTCATGGTTGTCCCAAAGGTGCTTTTTCAAAAGGCAACTAGGCTTTCTTTGTTTTTGCTTGAAGAACTGAAGAAGAACTGAATAAGAATTGGATAAGAAGCAAAACATCTTCAAGCAAAAACAAAGACGGTCCAGTTGGGTCTCTCTTGTAATGTTCATTTTAAATTAAGGGACTATCTAACATTAACTTCAAAAATGAGAGTTTGTGCAGATTGCTTTATAGTTCCATTGCAACTTATTTGTACTTTTTCTCCTTTCACAATTTTCTCCTTTTTTTCCTTCTTTCACAATTATTTCTGTACAGCTATATACTAAAAAATGCTGCACCTAAATTAAAAAAACAGACTTGGTGGACTTACATCTATGGCTGCCTAAGATTATTTTTGTGCAGGATTTAATAATGGAAATACTGTATATGTGTTTGTGCACTGATAAAAAGGTTACATGTTAGGAATCTAGCCTGCTTTTTTGTGCTATGTTACTGATGAGAATTTTGATGCTGCAAAAGAGGAGAAATATAAGACAAACTGTGCATGGAAAGTTTTGCATAAAATGTGAAAATGAACATGGGGACAAAAGGAGAATTCCAAACACACTAGCTACACTTCAGAAAGAAGATTAGATTTCCAAAAAATTGACCACCTTATGATTGCCAGATTAATACCTAACCCAAATTCCTATAAATATCTTGTGAGTTAAAGAGCTTTCCTCTGAAGCATTTTCTGGTCTGTCATCCCTATTTATTATTCACAGAGTGGCCACAGTGCTCCAGCTCAAAACAAGACAAAAAAAAAAAAATCTAAGTGAAGAATGAAAAAGAGCAGCTATTCTCTGCTGCATGAGAATACATCTTATCTGCTAATCTCCTACATATTTCAATTTCTACAATGCAGGCTGAAGTCTGCCAATAAGTATCTGCAGATCAAATACCCCAGCTGTCATTAGAAGGTAAACTGAATGATATTTTGAACTGAATGGACGACATTCTCTAAATCATTGACCAATATGATCTGGATGACATTCATTCCTGCTTTGAAATAAACCTGGTGAATAGGAAAACCTTGAGAAAAACCATGCATGCATATCCCTTCCCCCAGGCTAACCTCTTTAAGGGTAAAACATTACACATAAAGCAGATAAAAAGAAAGAATAAATAAGAGGTTAAAGAGAGGAGATAAGAGAAAAGGAAAGGAAGCCTAGGTAACTACATCTATATTATAACATTCACATCACATCCCTATACTGTTCTATTTTGAAAACCATTCTTATCTCCATTATTTCCATACATTGCTTTTTTTCTTGTAAACCTATCCATCTTTCTGTTTTTGAGGATTTCATCAATTCCATCAGCTCTTACATCATCCCCATTCTTCTCTTTCTTCATATATTTATTTTGCAATTCACTCTTCATTCTCTTGATATGACTAAGCCACCTCAATATACAGTATAACATCATTTCATATTAGATGCTCATTTTTGTAGTTGGTCCAAGCATGACCCTGTACATGTTTTGTCACACACAGTTCTTAATTAACATATTAGACATTCTATCAAGATGCACGAATTCATATAGTTAATCTTATATTTCTCTTTCCATACATAACTTGCAACTGTTCATTGCCTGCCTTACCAAACACAACTCCATCAGTCTCTAGATACAATAATTCTCCCGTTACATCATATAAAATCTAATATTTGTTACAAATCATTTGTATTCTTAACATTTAATGTCACAGTTGGATCCTTTGTACAACCCTACCTATATCGAGCCAAGAAGACCTGAAGTTTTACTGGATCATGGTTCTCCTGCTCAGGTACCAATGAGATGCTGTCAGTGTCCAATTCTTCCATTTCACTGGCTGTATCCACCTAAGGACATGTAGAAAATGATGAAATAGCTGTATTTGCAGAAGATGCTTAATTAAGGCAACTAAAGGTTTAACAGCAAACTTCATTTTAACCTTGAACTATTTGTTTTAATGATTCAGCATGCTGTAAAAACTCAATCCAGTTGGTTATTTTACAGCTCAGTGTATTATGCAAATCTAGAATACAGTCTAATTCAGGAACCAAATTTAGCACATTCCAATTCAGTTCACTTCAAGATATTGCTTATGACCTTTAAAGCCCTACATAGCGTGGGGCCTGGTTTCCTACCAAACTATCTTTATCCCTTTACATCAGCCCGTCCCACTCAATCAGGCAGGGAAGGTATATTGCAGACCCCATCAGTTAAAGAATTCTGACTGGCAGCATCCAGGAAAAGAGCTTTCTCTGCCATTGCCTCCGTCCTGTGGAACACTTTCCCCCACAGAGGTGAGATGGGCCCCGGTTCTCCTGGCCTTCTAGAAAAGCGTGAAAACACAGCTTTGCAACTTTACTTGGGATGCACAGAGGACCATGCAGCCTTGGGGCTGTCTACTGGCCTAAATGCCCTCACCCCACCTTTTAATTATTTTTAATAGCAATAGCAATACCACTTCATAGTGCTTTACAGCAGGGGTCTCCAACCCCCGGTCCATGGACTGGCACCAGTCCGTGGCATGCCAGCAACTGGTCCGTGCAAACAAACAAAGCCCCACCCTCAGGATGCAGGCAGCATGCAAAGCTACTGTATGCCTCGTTCAGTCCACAGAAAAACCTTTCTCTACGGAACTGGTCCCAGGTGTCAAAAAGGTTGGGGGGCATTGCTTTGCAGCCCTCTCTAAACAGTTTACAGAGTCAGCATATTTCCCCCAGTAATCTGGGTCCTCATTTTACCGATCTCGGAAGGATGGACTTGGGCCTGTGAGAATCAAACTGCTGGCAGTCAGCAGATTTAATCTGCAATACTGCATTCTAACTATTACACCACCACCACCAATTTAATATTCCTTACCTCTTTTAAATTTAAATTTATTATTAAATTTTATATACTGTTTTTATGCTTTTAATATTTTTTAATATTTTATTTGCACACTGCCGAGAATCCCTTTGTAAGGGAGATGGGCGGTTCTTAAATATGATAGATAGATAGATAGATAGATAGATAGATAGATAGATAGATAGATAGATAGGGCCTTTGAGATTCCCTATAGCCCTCCCCCTCTGCAGGGAGGCTGGACACATTTGAGTGGTCCACCAACGACTGATAGACCCTAATGGGTTCTAGAAGGAAATGGGGGATATTCTGAGGGCTTTGTTGCATGGTGCTGCTGAAGCTCTGGTTCCATTCTGGAACCAAAAGGGTAGCTGAGACTTG
This sequence comes from Crotalus tigris, assembly GCF_016545835.1. Taxonomy (NCBI): domain Eukaryota; kingdom Metazoa; phylum Chordata; class Lepidosauria; order Squamata; family Viperidae; genus Crotalus; species Crotalus tigris. The sequence continues at coordinate 7,523,818 of NW_024096758.1, read as the reverse complement.
ACAGAATTGCATGTCTCTTGACCCATTGAACCAAAATAGGTTAACATCTAGCCATTGGCCTAATTGTACGCAAGCTTCTACCTCAGGGGTCTTCAAACTTGGCCCTTTTATGACTTGTGGACTTCAACTCCCAGAATTCTTCAGCCAGGCATGCTGGCTGAGGAATTCTGGGAGTTGAAATCTACAAGTCATAAAAGGACCAAGTTTGAAGACCCCTGCTCTACCTCATTTCCAGAAACACCCCATCCCTTTTACTAAATCAGGCTGATTTCATTTCTGATATTTTTCCACCAGTGAGCAAAATCTTTCTTATTCAAACACCTCTTTTCTGGAGATTTGCTGGTGAGTTGGATGATACTTTTTTTTAAAAAAAAAAAAAAATGTGTTTCAATTAGGCTGTAAATTTTTAAACTTGCTTTTTAATTAGACTTTTTGTTTTTATTTTAATTTTATTCGATTCGCTGCCATATTTTCTCCAGTTTAATGCAACTTTCATAATATTCCAGTTGGACCTTTATTGTTTATTTGTTTAGTCACTGCACCCTTAATTATTTTCCCTTTCTAGAGAAACAAGCACTTGGTTAATAATGTTACTAGCTGAACGAACACTCCTGATTTTGGTGCAAGTTGAGTCCCCAGTGATCATCGTGATCAGAGCTTGCAACTCTGCTGTTTCCATGGATGGGGAAATTCTGTTTCCTAGCAGATGTTCTCTCTAAAATAGATGAGCCATGGGGGAGGAGCAGGGAGAGGAACAATTAAGCACTGGGGCTTTGCATGTCTTGCAAAAGAAGAGGACCTTAGAGGTAGTCCTTACTTAACAACTGGTCACTTAGTGATTGTTCGACCTTATGACAAAACCCTCACCAGCACCACCCCAAAAAGTATTGGTGACCTGGTTCTGGAGTTCTGATAGCAGTGTGACCCTTGTGGTTACATAACCACATTTCAGGCACTTGGCAATTGGTTCACCTTTACAACAGGTTGCAGCATCCTGGTGTGACACAGCCTGATTTATGATATTTCCAGCAAAAAATGCCAATAGTGATTGACTTGCTTAATGACCATGGCACTGACAACCACTGCAAAAAAGGTCATAAAATCAGATCAATCACATGGGTGCCTCAACTTACAATCGTCATGATTTACCACAGACATATCGGGCTCCAGTAAGTTCAAAAATTGAGGCCAACATATATTTGTTTAGACCAGTGTTTCTCAATCCTGGGCACTTCAAGATGTGTGAACTTCAATTCTCAGAATTCTAGGAGTTCAAGTCCACTCATCTTAAAGTGACCAAGATGAGAGACACAGATCTAGTCACTATCTCTTTGAGTAAAAGTGCAAAAGGACAAACCACTGACAATGGGGAAAATACTTCCAAATGCTTGGCATTTTTTTTTATGTCAATTCATCCCCTTCAGAAGAGAAGGAAGATTTTTCCCTCTAACCTGTTCAGAAGACAACAGAAAGTTAGAGCTTGTTGCTAATTATTTTTGGCTAGGTTTACTCTTATTCACTTACAGTATCTGGGCTTATTTACTGGGATATAGGATATAGGTTTGCAAATGGTCAAAACAGCACAGATCACTCTCATATGTGCTTTGTATTGTGAAAGGGTTGAGAGATGGCCCAACCATCTCTATGTTCAGAAATCAAAAGCTGTCAATCTCTTCATATATCCATTACTGACCTCAGGAGTGGGGCAAGATTTGGGACTGTTGTGCATGGACTCAGATCTGGAAGAGCTGGACTGGGCTTCCAACTTCGTGATTGATTTTTTTGAGGCAACTGGAGGACTGCTTGTATCTGGACTTCGCGCCACAGGAGACACCACAGGATCCATGAACCGAACTGTCACTGGAGAGAACCTTTCCACATCTTCATTTTGAACTTTTCTACTTCTCCATGGAGATACAGGGACAATTTCTGGATCTGAAACCAAACATTGTATATCACACTAGACAGGGAGGACAAACAAAACCATAGAGGTCATACAACATTCAGGTTTAACTACAGAAAGGAACCACAAAGCTGACACACAACACCAACTTTCCCTTTTTGAAACATAAAATCTGAACCACTTTTCTTTCTCCCCCCCCCCCAACACACATGTACAGACAACCTAAAAGAAAGAAGCAATTTTAGTCTTTTTCTCAGAAAATTTTAAATTTACTGCATGGATTTAAGTCTACTGCATAGACACAGAGGCTGAATGTTTTGAAAAACTGTAGACTCTCCAATTTACCTAGACAATCCTTTATAAACAATCCAAGGGCCTCATAGCTACTAAGAAAGGCAGAAGTCAAATTCATGACCTTTAAAATACTGCAGTGCTTAAGTGAGAAATTACCAGCATGGGGTAAACACAGAGAAAACTTTCAGGATGGAACAAGAAACAAATAAAGCTATTTAAAGCTCCTCTTGAGTCCATATGAAATGCCTTTAGCAAAGGTCTCCTGTTCCATGTCTGAATGAGTCACAGTTTTGGGTGTTTTTCCTTCCAAGCAGCTTCCACTGGGTGGAGATGTTCCAATGCTGGAGAGGGAACTAATCACACCCTCTGCCAGGACGAAGCAACGTAAGGCACACCACCAATGACCTGGGTTGTCCCTTTTCCCAATCAGTCTCCATCAGGCTGAGAAAAACAGCCTTAGCCAAACTTGGTTCATAAGGAAACAGTTCCCTTTAAATGGGGGCAGCCTCTTGTGTTGCTGCAGTTCTCACATAGAAGAAAACTATTTGTTACTGTGAATATTTTTTTACCCAAAAATTTCTGCCAAAGCAACTTCAGTGCCAGCCTTGCATAACCCCATTATGCTATAGGACTTCTAGAGCGTTTCATTCTGAAATTAATTGCTTCAGCTGCTGTTCTGGTACACAGGAAGTAAAGACAACTTTGCTGAGTTTCATTCAAGCTGCCTGAGTTGTTGGATACGAGATGGGTGGCAAATAAATTTAATCAATCAATCACTCATTTCACAGCTGCTGGGCAGTGATTCTGTATTCAGGGGTGTCAAACTGCCGGCCCACGGGCCGGTTTCATCATACCAAAACCACACCCACTCCATTACCGGCTGTTATGTCCTGAGCCTATGCAAGCAGGCTCGAGGCATTGCAAACGGTCCTAAACAGGTGCAAGTTGCCCGGGACCAGACAGGCTGTCACCAGTACTTGTGTGCATGCGCAAGTGCTGGCGTGCCAAAAGTTGCAGATTGACCCGGGAATGGCCTATATAAGAGGCCAAGAGTTTTGGGCGTTGCCGGCGTCTTCCAACTGTAAGCTGAACTAAGAATAAAGAAATCTTGAGAACTACAACTGCTTCTCGTGTCTTGCCATTTCGCGAAGGACGCAACACTGGCGACGAAGGTGGGATGCCTTACATCAATCGAAAAGGTGGAAGCTTACCCAAGTGAGTCCTGAGTGGCAGGAACGGCGTTGACTCGGCAGCTACCCACCAATCCAGCGTGCATTCGGGGGTAGGCTGGCAGATAGACCCTTCCTTCTACAAAATAGCAAAAATTGGAAGGCTTTCGGAATTCGACGTCTCACAGCCAGAGAGGTGGGAGTCCTACGTAGCCAGGGTGGAAAACTACCTCAAGGTAAATCAAGTACGGGAAGATAGTTTAAAGGCTGCCACCCTGCTGTGCGTTTGCGGTCAAGACGCATTCGAAATCGCTGAGAACCTTGCAGCACCTGTCCCTCTAGAGTCTGTCAGCTACGCAGATCTAAAAAAGCTACTGAAGGAGCACTTCCAGCCCAAGATGTCCGTCATCACGTGGTGCCACACCTTCGAGCAGAGGGATCAACGACCCGGAGAATCGGCCAAGGAGTACATCGCCGCGTTGAGGAAAGCCGCCAAACATTGCGAGTTCAAAGACCTCGAAGAACGACTGAGGGACAGATTTGTATGCGGTCTAAAGCATAGAGAGTTACAACAGAGACTTTTCGCCAAGGAGGACTTGTCATTCCAAGATGCCTTGAGAGAGGTCACCGCAGAAGAAGCAGCGGGCGGCGCCATCAAGAACATGCGGCCGATCAGAAACAGTCCAGATGCTGCGTCCGTGCACCAGGAAGAAGTCCAAAGGAACTCTGAGGAGGATCCTGACGAGGAAGTGGACCGTCTCCACCCCACAAAGGAAGGGAAACAAAAAGGAAGCTCTTCAGCTCTCCCCAAGTGCCTCAGTTGTGGAGGTCGCCACAAGAGAACCAACTGCAAGTTCCGCTCCGCTATCTGCAGGGCGTGCGGAAAACAAGGACACATTGCAGCTGTGTGCCTGGGCCGTCAGAAGGTACAACCTCAGGAAGAATTGCGCCTGAAAGGTACCAGGGTTCCCAGCCAAAACAGGGTGGGGTTTTGCGCTTCGCGAAGAAGCATCTATAGGACAGGCACACACAAGCCCATTAAGAAAAAGCTGTCACTTAAGGTGAAGCTACAAGAGGTTCCATTGGCTATGGAACTGGATACAGGGTCTGCACTTTCAATCATTTCCATGCAAACGTTTAGGAAGATTTGTGGAACTCAGGCTAAGCTGAGGCCTTCTGACATTGTGTTAACAGACTTTCAAAACTCCAGAATGTGTGTTGAGGGGGAGGCCACCCTTAACGTACAGTATAAGGATTTTGAAGGTCCACTAGATTTAATAGTAGTAGGGGGTGAACGAAAGAGTCTCATAGGACTCGATTGGTTTGAGACCTTGGGAATACACGTCACAGGGCTCAATAGTCTGCAAACACTTGACCTACAAGAAGTCTGCAAAGAATTTACAGATGTCTTCAGCCCCCAGCTGGGCACATACAAAGGACCCCCTGTGTCATTAAAACTAGACCCCACTGTCACTCCCATTAGAATTAAAGCAAGAAGGGTCCCTTTTGCTTTAAAAAGTAAAATTGACACTGAGTTGGACAAACTGATTCAGCAAGGAATTCTAGAACCTGTTGACTCCAGTCCCTGGGAAACCCCCATTGTCACGCCTCTCAAGGCAAATGGGGACATTCGCATCTGTGCTGATTACAAATGCACTCTGAATAAGGCATTGCAGCAACATGCCTATCCTGTTCCTGTGGTCAGTCATATTCTGGCCTCCCTCAAGGGGGGGCACGTTTTTGCAAAGCTTGACCTAGCTCAGGCATATCAACAGCTGCCTGTTGATGATGATACTGCTGTAGCGCAGACCATTGTGACCCACAGAGGGGCCTTCAAGGTGAAGAGGCTACAATTTGGAGTAAATGTCACTCCTGGAATTTTCCAAAGCGTAATGGAAAACACACTACGGGGTATACCAGGGGTTTGCCCCTATTTTGATGATGTCTTAATTGCAGGAGATTCTACACACAATTTAGCTGAGAGATTAAGAGCTGTCCTGTTAAGGTTCAGGAAAACGGGCCTCAAGCTTAAGAAGGACAAATGTAAAATTGGGGTGCCTTCTACTGATTTTTTGGGATTCAAAATTGATGCTACTGGGATTCACCCTGCTGAATCCAAACTGAAAGCTATTATGCATGCTCCCAGGCCAAAGTCTAAGGCCAAACTACAGGCTTTCCTGGGCCTTCTGAATTTCTACAATTCCTTTCTTCCACATAAGGCTAGTGTAGCTGAGCCTCTTCACAGGCTATTAGACAAACAGGCAGTGTGGCAGTGGTCACAAAAACATGAGGCAAGTTTCAATGAGGTCAAGGCCTTACTCACTTCTAACAGTGTACTCGCACATTTCAATGAATCCCTTCCTGTGTGCATCGCTTGTGATGCTTCTCCTTATGGGGTAGGAGCTGTACTAAGCCACCTCAGGGCAGATGGAACTCAGGTTCCTGTTGCATATTACTCCAGAACCTTGTCTGCTGCTGAGCGTAATTATGCTCAAATAGACAGGGAGGCTTTAGCTGTGGTTGCTGGAATTAAAAAATTCCATGATTTTTTTATATGGCAGGCATTTCACGGTCTTCACTGACCATAAGCCTTTGTTGGGACTGTTTACCACACGTAAGCAAACTCCCCAAATCATCTCCCCCAGAATGCTAAGATGGTCTATCTTTCTTTCTGCCTATGATTTCTCCCTACTTCATAACCATGGGAAGGAAATGGGCCATGCTGATGGCCTCAGTAGGTTACCCCTGCCGGTAATAGAAGCTGACCCTGCTCCAGCTATCAATCTTCTCTCCATTCAGGCCTTGCCCGAGTCTCCTTTGAATGCCAGAGATGTAGCCGCTGAATCAGGCACAGATCACACACTTTCACGTGTCCTTTCTTGGGTTTTATCTGGATGGCCAGAGAGTTGTCCTGGCACTGAGTTTCAGAGTTTCTGGTCTAAAAGGAACGAGTTGTCCACCTTCCAGGGTTGTCTGCTTTGGGGAAGCAGAGTTGTCATTCCTACCTCAATGAGGACTAGGGTCTTAGGTTCCCTCCACAAGGGTCATCCTGGCATTGTACGCATGAAGGCACTCGCGCGCAGCCATTTGTGGTGGCCTGGGTTAGATAGTGACATTGAAGCTAAGGTGCACGCATGCCACCTTTGCCAACGCTCGCGCCCCGAAATGCCACAAGCTCCTGTACATAGATGGGAGGAAACACAGTCTCCATGGTCTAGGGTGCACATTGACTACGCTGGGTCCTTTCAGGGTCAATTCTTCTTGGTCCTAGTTGACAGCCATTCAAAATGGCTTGAGGTTGTACCTGTATCTTCCACCACTGCTGCAAATACTATTCAAGTACTGAGGGGGATTTTTGCTGCACACGGGCTTCCAGATGTCCTCGTGTCTGACAATGGCCCTCAATTCACTTCTTCCGAATTCCAAGCTTTCTTACAGGCTAACATGATTCGTCATACCACCTCTGCACCTTTCCATGGCTGAACGCATGGTTCGCATCACCAAGGACGCCTTGAAGAAAATTACCTACGAAGACTGGCATCACAGGTTGGCTGACTTCCTCCTTTCTTATCGCACTACACCGTCCACTTCTACGGGGAGGAGCCCAGCTGAACTTCGTTGGGGGCGCAAACTGACTACCAAGCTTGACCGGTTGCATCCGGATAGACTGCCTTCTTCTTACACACGCCCCAGGGCACCTAGACAACTCCTTGTGGGTGCCCCGGTTTGGACTCGTAATTACGGTCCTGGTCATTCATGGGTCCCCGCTTCTATATCCAGGGTCACAGGTCCTCTGTCTTACGAGGTGTCCCTGGACAATGGTCGTGTCCTGCGTCGACACATCGACCAACTTCGCCCTAGACGGGACCTTCCCGCTGAGACTCCTGGGTCTTTTCCGGGGGGAGGGGGACCCCTTTGGGCAAGGGGAAGGGCATGGGCTGCTGCCCATTATCAATGAGGAAGCCACAAACGGCTCATCTCAAGATTCCGCGAGTGCTCCAAACAGGAATTCAAGGAGCCCAACTAGATACCAGGCATCAACGCCTACTCCAGCCAGGGAGTCACCCCGGGGGCATAATCACTACTCACCCACATCACACAGTACTCCAGTCAGGGAGGATACCCGGGAGCATCCCAATAAACCATTTCCCGCAAGAGAGCTGGCACACACTCCTTCTAGTTGGCCCGACACTACCCCTGTCCCTAGAAGGGGGCAAACATACAGGGAGGTGGTCGAGGAACCAAATCCCGACTACAACACCTCTGACTTCACTCAGGGGACAACTGAGTTTTGGGACAGTACTGAAACCCCCACAAGCCTGGGGACAGAACGGGAACCAGGGGACAGACAACCTCCTGACAGATCTTGGACGGACCTTGGAGGTTCTACAGAATCGCCCAACAGTGACAGTCACTTAGAGGGGCCAGAGAGCCTGCAGCAAGGCAGGACAACCAGGTTAAACAAAGAAAGAAGCCCTGGCCTGACGAGCCCGGTGGGGAAGCAAGCAGGCCAGGCATTGGAGCACAGTCCTTGGGAACCACCAAGGCAAAACAAGGGGGACAGGCACGCATCACCCCTCAGTCAAGGGGTACTTGGCAGGTACCCAGAAGTTAGGAGGTCACAGAGAGCCAGGAAATCTCCTAAGTATTTAGAAGATTTTGTAACTCTATTGGCAAAACAGAGTTAACAGAGGGAACAGAACACTTAGACTAATGGAAGCAAAAGTAATACCTGGCATTGGGTAATATGGCACTACACTCGCAATGGGTTATGTGTTACTATGGCATGGTTAATAGTTTTAACCCGGGGGGAAGGGGTGTTATGTCCTGAGCCTGTGCAAGCAGGCTCGGGGCATTGCAAATGGTCCCGGACAGGTGCAAGTTACCCGGGACCAGACAGGCTGTCGCCAGTACTTGTGCGCATGCGCAAGTGCTGGTGCGCCAAAAGTTGCAGATTGACCCGGGAATGGCCTATATAAGAAGCCAAGAGTTTTGGCCGTTGCCGGCGTCTTCCAACTGAACTAAGAATAAAGAAGTCTTGAGAACTACAACTGCTTCTCGTGTCTTGCCATTTCGCGAAGGACGCAACACTGGCAATGCAAAAAGAGTCATGATATGTCGCAACACATCACATGACATGGCGAGTTTGACACCTGTGCTGTTTTGGGAGGAACTCCTGGGCTCTTTGATTTTTCCAAGTTGCATCATGGCTCATCCCTGTTTTGTTTTTTAATTTGTTAATTGCTTTCTGGCTGCTCTGAGGGATACTTTTGCTGCAATTTCAGCAGTAACTTGCAGGAGTTTTCCCCTATTTTGTTCCTTGCCACAAAAAAAGCAAACATGCTGAAGAAAGAACAGGGAGGGGGAGGGGGTATCCAGTCTGCAAATTTTTATTATTCTCCCTCTGGCTGCTTGGAAGGGAACAGTGTCTGATTCAGGACAGTCATGGAGCACTGCAGAGCACTGCAGAGCACTGAAAATATGCTGATGGTTTGCCAAGGCAAAGCTGGTGGCCATAATTGGATCACTGGTCATTCTAGTTCTGTATCATCTAAACCAGAGGTAGACAACCTTGGCTCTTTTATGACTCGGGAACTTCAGGAATTCTGGGAGTTGAAGTCCACGAGTCATAAAAGAGCCAAGGTTGCCTACCCCTGATCTAAACTGTATCATCTAAACTGACCAGCAGTATTTAGGCAAGATCTTTTCTTGAATCTATTTAGAGAAGTTGTGGATTGAATGGAGGATCTTTTGTCTATAACACCATGGTTCAGTATGAGCTACAGCTTCTACTTCAGGTTATGACTGAGATCATTCTAAAATAATTAAAACATCCTTCCCTAGTATGGCACCCATCAGCTGATTCTGACTATAACTCCCAGGATTCCAAGCCAGCAGTGACTTGTTGATAAGACATCCTGAGAATCACAATCCAACACATTTAGAAGACACCAGGATGAGAAAAGCAAGCATTACATCAGTCACCATATAAAATACAGGTACTCCTCAACTTATGACCACAACTGAACCCAAAATTTCTGTTGCTAAGTGAAATACTTATTGCGATTTTTGACCCATTTACGACCTTTCTTCCATAGTTGTTAAGTGAATCACTGCCATTAAGTTACTAACACGGTTGTTAAGTGAATCTGGCTTCCCCATTGACTTTGCAAATAGTGGTCACGTGACCCTGGGACACTGCAACCATCATAAATATGAGCCAGTTGCCAGGCATCTAAATTTTGATCATGTGACCATGGGGATGCTGCAACAGTCATAAGTGTGAAAAATGGTCATAAGCCATTAGTAACTTCAAACAGTCACTAAATGAATGGTTGTAAGTCAAGTACTGCCTGTGTGTAGTTGAAAATATTTAGATGACTTGTTGCTTCCCTTTCTGAATTATTCTGTTGTCAACAAGAACCTCAAAGAAACATGCAAGGGTTCTCTTCTATACTGTCACCTTTCTGCTTGAAGCCATCGGAGAACTGTGGAGAATTCTGGCAAGTAGCAAAGACAATCTCTGAAGTCACCAGGGACGAACAGAAGGAGGATGTGGATGGAAGACCTAATTTCCCAGTTTGGAGGCGAAATCGACTGAGTTCCTGAGAGAGGAAGTTAAACTGTTCTGTGTGGCTGCGACATTGGTTTTCCAACTCTCTCACACGGGCCTGCATCGCAAAGAAAAAACATTAGCTACAGCTGAAGGCAGATCTTAGGAACATAAAGGGATTTTAATGGAGCAGAAGAAGATGGTCTATGTTGCAGGTTAGTATCCACTGACACACACTAATTAGTTTAAGTTCACTATGGCCCCCTGACAAAAAGTACGCCCACCCCCCCGTACCTCAAGTGGGCTTCAACCAGAATTCTCAGCATTACTCAGTTCTGGCTATGAAAGTTGCAATAACATGACTGGAAGCTGCCATGTTGGAAGAAGTTGGCTTAGAGTTAACCCAAGGACATTGATTGATTGATTGATTGATTGATTCATTCATTCATTCATTCATTCATTCATTCATTCATTCATTCATTGTTCCTGGGTATTCCATTTTAGGTGGATTACATGATCATTTCCCAGCCAGTGGGTCCTAGATCTTTGAAAAATTTAATTTCATGATGCATCTACTTGGCCCAGCATAGCAAAATTATATAACATGGTTCTGCAAATGCACGCATTAGTTTCCTGTTTGTTTTGGGACTCAGTAGTGTTGGTGGTATCTCAGCAACTATTCCCTTCTATATGAGTTTGCCTGCTTGTTAAGATCAATGGAGAGACCTCTGTTTCCCAGCAGTGGCAGAAGTGGAAAGGGTGAGACATATCAAAAGATTTTCTCTGTGACCCGATCTAAATTTTGGAATTTGCATCCTCAGGAAATCAGATTGGCACCTTTTCTGATAGGGAATACCTTCCTTTTGGGATAAGGCATAAGCAACATAAATTTTAGAAGGTGCTGTTTTCTCACTCTGCCCACTACATACTGTATTTTTATTACATATTTTGTAATTGGTTTTGTAAAATTTTTCAGCACTACCTTTGATAGAGGAAAGCTTCCAGTAATTTTTTGGGAGGATAAAGGGATCAGTTTTAAAAGACAGCCCTGTGCTGAACTGTGGGATAAACCTACACGTGCAAAGATCAGCCATCGCAGATGATCACAAGAGGAAACAGTGTGAAATGTTAGAACCCTGACAGAGGGAAAACAATTGTGACTGCAAAGAAACTAGAATGAAAAAAAAACCACCCTAGTTTTTCTTTCCTTTCTGCAAAAGCCTCTGAAAGAATGTAAGAACATTAGTAAAAAGAGGTTGGGTGGATTATTGCTTTTATGATTACGAAACATAAGAGCCCAATTGCAGATTGAACATGTTATTAATGACAATGAATAGAAGACACAGGAGTTATCTTTGCCATCATACATTTCCCCACCACCACCACCACGTTTCTATGTTAATCACATCTACATTATCTAGTTATTCTACAGAACAATGCATGCACACCATCTTCTCCTCTGTATGCCACAAAGAACAAGGGCAAGGAATCTTCTTCCAGCCAAATATTTCTAGCTAATTAATGGATACAGTATAAGAAAAGTACATGAACTCAGTTTAAGGATTAGTGTGTGGGGGGGGGGGAACTATCTACAACCAAAAGACAAGTGAAACAGGAGACAAAACCATTTTCTGACTTCAAAGTTAGTTGTTAGCTAACTTTTTAGTAAGAGTCCCTTCAGACTGGAGAAATCCCACAGGTGAAGCTTAATGCTTAAGATGGAAAGACGATAGCCCAGTAACAAAGAAGAGCAAGGTATGAAGAATCAGCAATTTATAATCAGTTTTAATTAGTGTATTAAATGGGAATGGGTGACCGGAGTTCAAATCCCCAAATTTGGGCACTTGCCACTGGCATATATTTATGATGATTGCAATGTCCCAGGGTGATGTAATCACCAACAAGCAAAATTAGTGGGGGAAGTGAGATTTGCTTGACAACCACATGATTCATTTAACAACTGCAGTGATTTACTTAGTAACTGTGTCAGAAAAAGGTCATAAAATCGAGCGTAACTCACTAAACAACTGCCTTGCTTAGCAATGACATTCTGGTCTCAATTGTGGTTATAAGTCAAGGAGTATCTATAGTGAAGGACACATTAACAGTGTCAAATTTACATATTTTCCCACACTCCCATTACTGCTTGGATGTTGTGAAGTTGGACATTTCTTCCCTTCCTTTCTGACATTCGACAGAAAGAACAGCCTTGTGCAATTGAAACCTTGCTCTTGTTCTGCAGGGCTAATACAGATGCAACAATTTTGTGTAAGTTTGGAAACGAGAAATATACATTACTGCTTCTCAAATGCATTTTGGTTTTTCTCCAATTCTTTCATTGGATACTCTACATAATATGTATAAAACATAGTGTTTCTCTGTTCCAAATGCCACTGAAACAATCAAGAGTTGTTGGAGGAAAGAGGGGAAAACCAGACATTTTTGGCACATCTGAGACCATTAGTACCTGCATAGAATCCAAGGAATTCTGACAAGACAAGAAACAGCAGAAGAAGAAAAAGTTGTTAACTGCACATCACCATCATCCTTAAGTACAAATCGGGTGATTGATTGCAGGACTGGATAAATCAATTGAAAATCCACATCTGGAAGTGTAATGGATTGTGAGATTAACCTTGGGAGACAGGAGAAAGAGCTGTAGCCTAGGTGATACTCAGATAGGAAATATCTCAGACCCTCTTTCTCCTGTCTTCCAAGGTTATTCTCACAGTCCATTACCAGATGAGGCATTGCCTTCTGACCAATGAACTGCAATGGGAAATCTCTTAGTATTTTCCATGGTGACAAATTTAATCAGGTCTTTTTCTTTAAAGATAAGTACATACTCCAAATAGAGCTGGCAGTGTTTCAGTTTGATGTGAAATTTTCTTGTTTATTTTAAATAAACTAAATTATACCTTACTGTATCTTAAATGGGTTTTTTTCTTGGTTTTTATCTCCCCTTCTTTTATTTTCTCCTCTCCTTACCTCTAAAAGCTGCACTGCTCCCTCGTGTTCTTTCCTAGCTTCAGCCTGAGCCTAAATCCAAGAGAAAAGAAAAGTTAAGGGGACTGACTATCCCAGGAATATTTATCTTCACTAACATAGAAATGGGTGATATGCTTGTAGACTTGATTGAATTTACAAATTCTGCCTAGCCATAATGTATTAGCATTTGGTGTACTGATTAGGTTTATCTTAATCCATGATTTATAACATGTGAATATACATAATCATGTAAACCATAATCAAGCTATATTGTAATGGGTAAATTTGGTCTATTCTTTTAAAAAATGCTTTGTATGACCAACAAGATCTTGGTATTCTGTATATGTGGAATTTAATCCAGTGAGACACTACTTAGGTTGATAAATGATACAAGATGAGAGGAAGTAGAGGTATTTGCCACCATTGAACCCCAGTCATGGAACAGCCCCCCCCCAGTTGATATTGAATTGGCCTCCACATTATGGCTCATCTGGATTCTATTAAAGATAGATATTTCAGAAGGCTTATAGCAATTGAGATGATGCCAATGAATGGAAGACGGTTTTGTATTCTTTGATGCACTTATTAGAATTTTACTTTTTCTCACTACAGATATTTTATTATACAATTGTATGTCATTTGCAGACTGTTTAATAGAACAAAAGAGTTGGAAGGGACCTTGGAGGTCTTCTAGTCCAACCCCCTGCTCAGGCAGGGAATCCTATACTATTTCGGACAAATGATTATCCAATCTCTTTTTTTAAAACCTTCAGTGTTGGAATACCTAAAACTTCTGGAGGCAAGTCATTCCACTGATTAATTGCTCTAATTGTCAGGAAATTTCTCCTTAGTTCCAGGTTGCTTCTCTCCTTGATTATGTTCCATTAATTGCTTCTTGTCTTGCCTTCAGGTACTTTGGAGAATAGATTGGCTTCTTCTTCTTTGTGACAGCCCCTCAAATATTGGAACACTGCTATCATGTCACCCCTAGTCATTCTTTTCATTAAACTAAGAATAGAATAGAATAGAATAGAATAGAATAGAATAGAATAGAATAGAATAGAATAGAATAGAATAGAATAGAATAGAGCTGGAAGGGACCTTGGAGGTCTTCTAGTTCAGCCCCCTACTCAAGCAGGAGAACCTCTTATACCATTTCAGACAAGTGACTGTCTAGTCTCTTCTTAAAAACCTCCAGTGATGGAGCGCCCACGATTTCTGAAGGCAAGCTGTTCCACTGGTTAATTGTCCTCACTGTTAGGAAGTTTCTCCTTAATTCCAGATTGCTTCTCTCTTTGATCAGTTTTCAACCATTGTTTCTTGTCCTGCCCTCTGGTGCTTTGGAGAATAATTTGACACCTCAAATACTGGAATGTGGCAGCCTCTCAAATACTGGAATACTGCAATTATGTCACCCCTATTTCTTCTTTTCTTCAGATTAGCCAAACCCAAATCCTGCAGCTGTTCTTCATATGTTTTAGTCTCCAGACCTTTGATCATTTTAGTTGCTCTTCTCCCAACATTTTCCAAAGTCTCAACATCTTTTTTGTAGTATGTTGACCAAAATTGGTTGACCATCCTGCTAATTGAGGTGGGGACAGATTAAGTAAATGAATGAACCAATAAATAAAATGTGTTAAGTATCAATAGGGTAGAATCAAATTGTTTGTTGGTAAAACATAAGTAACTTCACCTTGCCCAATGATAGGGAGGTATTTCCCCATCTTTCGGCAGATTGCATCTGCTCACATTAATGCATCACCAGGCATTACTATGGGCTGAATGACCCATCAGGTTACAAACCCCACCATTAGAATTTTTCCTTAACCTCTGAAACAAGTCAGTTCTTGCCAATGGGGTCTGTTTACACATTCACATGTGAGCCTTCGGTTGATGGAAGAATCAGGCTTGTGTGAATAAACCTGGAAGAAAGAAGCCTCCTGTTGACAGAAGTCACCTGCTGCAGCTGTCGGACTTCATCTTTTTTCTTCTGCAAGGCCTGCAAGGCCTTCTCGTGCTGATGTTCCAGCTGCTGCCTTCGTTCTGCAACATCTCTCATGTGCTGGAAAGTAAGAAGATCACGAAGATTCCATTGGGGCAGGTAATACATTTTAACAAGTAAATAGATTCTAAACATAAGAAAGTCAAGTGATTCTCACCCAGACCCTTCTTTCATTCTGAGCTATGCAAATCAGGACATTCATAGAACCTAGTTGATGATAACTTCTGATCAATAATATCATGTTAATTTATTTATTTATTTATTTATTTATGAGACTTATATACCACTTTAAGTGCAAGCACTCTCTAAGCGGTGTACACCAGTAAGCAATGTATATATATATATTTACATTGCCCCCAACAATCTGGGTCCTCATTTTACCTACCCCGGAAGGATGTAAGGCTGAGTCAACCTTGAGCCGGTGAGATTTGAACCGCTGACCTGCTGAACACAGTCAGCTAAAGTGGCCTGCAGTACTGCACTCTGACTGCTGCGCCACCTCGGCTCTTTCAAATATCTTTAATAATGATATTTGCTTCAATGCTTTAATGGATAGACTATGTCTAAAAGATGTTTTGGAAGAAATGGCAGAAGAGGGTCAAAATTGTCGTTTAATTTGATTAAATGTGTATTTAAATGTAAATGACAGCATCATTTTCTCCTTGTCATGCTAGTAGTTACCCCGAAGTTTTGGAACTGCAGATAGTTCTGGACCATTTGTGGTTTTTCTCTCTTTTAGATCTGTTGTCAAGGAATAATATGATTTCATATGTAGAGTCCCCAGGAGGTAAGCATAAATTAAGAGCATCTTTACCTTTACCATAACTGGAGAATTATTTCCGACTTGTAGCTCACTGTCTTAATTATTGAATTTCATTAGCAGTTTACAGCAAATAGTGCTAATTAGCATCTGAGGGCTGTGCTGAGCCTATGCCATAAAATGGACAGTCTGTCAAGCATTCCTAAGATTTTCCTTAGTTATTTTATCAATTGTCTCAGGTTGATGCCAGTTCATGATTCCAAGCTCTTGATTCATCATAGGAGTATGAATAACACAAATAAAGAAGTGACATTTGCATTTATCCACATCCTCAAAATCAGCTTTTAATCAGAAAGCCTGGAGTCCATTTCAATCTTATTCCAAATTTGCCATTTCTGCTTGTCAATTTTCCAAAACAAAGGATATCAGTAGAAGGTAGCTGCTCTGGGACAGCCCTTTGCTACAAACCTTAAGTGCCTGCCCGAGACTCTCCAGCCTGTCCTGGAGTTCCTGGGTTTTCTGAAGAGCCAAATCCCGTTCCTCAGTCACTACAGAAACCTGCAGCCTTAAGTCAGCATTTTCAGACTCAACCTGCGATAGGAGAAACCATTGGTTAGCCCTCAGAGGAAGGAGGAGGAAGGGGGGAGGAGGAGGAGGAGGAGGAGGAGGAGGAAGGGGAAGGAGGAAGGGGGAGGAGGAGGAGTAGTTCTGACACAAGGAGCATTACAATCCTTTCTGCTTTAGTCTGGTTAATCTATTGCGTACAAAATGAATTTGATGGAACTGTAAGCAAGATCATACATACAAATGGTATTGGATCTTTCTACAGAAATGTATGCATTGGTGTACTGATATCTGATTCCACATCCAACGCATCAGAAAGATGAACTTGTTTTACACTGAAATAATATTTATCTCTAAGGAAGACCTTGAGGACACCAAAGCCATAATCTATAGTCACCAACTTACTCTACTTTAGATGGGGGGGGACATAAGAGAATATCTCATGATTACCTTCTCTGTCCACTCAACTTGCCCCTGTAACACGGCGTTCTCCTCAGAGAGTCGGGCATTATCACTCCGCACTTCCTGCAGTTCGATCTCCTGTGTGGGGAAAAGACAAGCACGGATTTTCTCCCCACTATGACAGATGAGTTCAGAAAGGATTCTTTAAAAAAGTGCAACCTGGTATAAATATGCAGTTCTCAGTCAAAGAAAATGCAGTTTCAGAATAATATTTGTGCATATTATATATAAAAATACGATAACGTGGTTTAAAAAGGGCATTTTGCAAAAAAAAATGGAAAAGATTGTTGAAATAATCAATAGCTGTCCTTCCTACCAGAAATACTTCATGCTGCTACCTAGCAAAGGCTGTTGGAAAGAAGAAGGATGCCATTTGAGAATGCACTTTTACCATCTTGAGTCTCTAGATTTCCCCTCCATACCCAGTAGACACTGTACTTAATGTGTAACTTTGGGGGAAAAAATTGCTAGCCTTTGTATCAATTATTGCTGCTCTTTGTAATCCCTTGTTCTTGCTGTATTACTGCATCGGTGATTTGCTATTATTAGCTAATTATTGCTATTGAACCTTCCATTCCTAGGTAATTTGTAGCATCCTTCTTCTGTCTGTTGAGTGTAGGAGTCTGCAGGGAAGCAAGCAGCACAGTGCCAACAATGGGGGTGTGTGGACTCACTTACAAGCTCTGCACATCTCTTGTGCTTCTTTTTTACTTCATGCTCCAGAAGTTCACATTGCTTCCTCTTCTTTGTGAGCTCAGACTCCTATCAGAAGAGGAAAGGAGACAGTCAAACTGAAAAGCAAATGACCAAACAACCCTTCCCTCTTTCAAAGGAGACGGCCTAAATATCAGGGATGCTGAAGCCTCAACTGGCCTAGATTTAGCAGCTGGACACTCTCGGGTCTTCTTTTCCAGAGAACTATATCGTAAAAGCATACAAGTAGTCCTCGACTTATGACCACAATTAAGCCCAAAACCTCTGCTGCTAAGTGAGGAATGTGATAAGTGAATTTTGCCCCATTTTACGACCTTTCCTGCCACGTGTGTTAAGTGGATCACTGCAGTTGTTAAGTTACTAACACTGTTGTTAAGTGAATCTGGCTTCCCCATTGACTTTGCTTGTCAAAAAAAATTTGTAAAAGGTGATCACATGACCCCGGGAGACTGCAACCGTCATAAATATGAGTCAGTTGCCAGGTATCTGAATTTTGACCACGGGGATGCTACGATGGTCGTAAGTGTGAAAAACAGTCATAAGTCACTTTTTTTCAATGCCATTGTAATTTTGAATGGTCACTAAATGAGCTGTTGTAAGTTGAGGACTACCTGTATTTTGCCACTAAACCAGGGGTCTGCAACTTTGACAATTTTAAGACTTGTGGATATAGCTGGCTGAGGAATACTGGGAGCTGAAGTCTACAAGTCTTAAAGTTGTCAAGGTTGCAGACCCGTGCACTAGACCAGGGGTAGGCTAAAACATATAAGGAATGGTTGCTGGAATTGGGTATATCTAGTTTAATGAAGAGAAGGACGAGGGGGGACATGATAGCAGTATTCCAATATCTCAGGGGCTGCCACAAAGAAGAGGGAATTAAGCTATTCTCCAAAGCACCTGAAGGCAAGACAAGAAGCAACGGATGGAAACTAACCAAAGAGAGAAGCAACCTAGAACTAAGGAGAAACTTCCTGACAGTTAGAACAATTAACCAGTGGAACAACCTGCCTCCAGAAGTTGTGAATGCTCCAACACTGGAAGTTTTTAAGAAGAGACTGGACAGCCATCTGTCTGAAATGGTATAGGGTTTCCTGCCTGAGCAGGGAGTTGGACTAGATGACTCTTCCAACTTTATTATTATTATTATTATTATTATTATTATTATTATTATTATTATTATTATTATTACTACTACTACTACTACTACTACTACTACTACTACTACTAGTACTACACCGGAACAGCATTATTAGAAAATACCACCCTTCCATCTTTTGTGGAGACCATTGAAAGAAAGAAGATGCTTAAAGAAGCATTTCTCCAAGACGGTTCTCAGCCTCACTGGCAACACAGAGCATGGACTTTTTTCTTAGTGGCATCCTTTCTCCCAGGACCCCCTTCCACAAGAGAACTTTGGTGTTTTAAATTTTAGTAAAATGTGTGTGTAATTCACTTAGCAACTATGGTAAGAAAGGTCTTAAAATGGGGCAAAACTCACTTAACAGCTGTCTTACTTAGCAACAGAAATTTGGGGCTCAATTGTAGTCGTAGGTTGAGGTACAGGTAGTCCTCGACCTATGACCACAATTGAGCCCAAAATTCTTCTGCTGAGACATTTGTTAAGTGAATTTTGCCCCATTTTAGGACCTTCCTTGGCACCTTTGTTGCGTGAATCACTGCAGTTGTTAAATTAGTAACACAGTTGTTAAGTGAATCTGACTTCCCCATTGACTTTGCCTGTCAGAAGGTTGCAAAGGATGATCATGTGACCCCGGGACCCTGCAACAGTCATAAATATGAGTCAGTTGCCAAGCACCTGAATTTTGATCACGTGACCGTGGGATGCTGCAATGGTCATAAGTATGAAAAATGGTCATAAGTTACTTTTTTCAGTGACATTGTAACTTCAGAGGGTCACTAAATGAACTGTTCTAAGTCGAGGACTATCTGTAGTTACTTTTGAGGATAATGTTTCCACAAGGTAAAGTTCAAGACTCCCCTGACGTGTGAACAGATGATAAAGTAATTTTTGCCATTGTGTTTTGGAAATGTTATTCAGCGCCCCAGTCTAGTCAATAGTTCTAGGATTTCTGTTAGTGCCCTATCCAAGAACTAACTAGAGCACCCTCCTTAGCCTTTTAAGATTTGCTAAGCTGTACTAGATGTTGTCATATGCTGTGCTAAAGATTGTTTTTTTAAAAAAAAAAAACTCACCAAATGCTTCACTTGCTCTTTGACCTCAGGGGCAGAAAACAAAGTTTCTTCTCTATCTTGCACTCTTGCAAAAGGAAACACTCCTGTCTCTGACTGCAAAACAGACAAATTTCAGGCAAAATTAAAAAGCAAATTATCTGTTTATTTTGTCATCCTTTACTGGTAGGAGTTAGCAAGTTGACTAAATTTATTTATGAAATTTTTACTCTGCCCATCTCATCTAAGTGACTCTGGGTGGTTTACAACATCCAGTCTTAAGGCCAACCTTCTCTCCTGCAAATCTTTTTGCTCTGTGAACTGCTCTGGGTGTAGAATGTCACCTCTGAGGTTAGGTAGGAATGTGAACTTCCATATGACTGGATTTAAACCAGGCTAAAATAAGATTTGCTGGCTTTGTTATTCAGCACACCATGAAAACCAGGCTGTTTATCTGTGCAAATTATGTGGACCAGACTATCACATTAAACCATCATATGATTTGTTTAGGCATGGCATCCAGAACACAGCACTGCTGTCAGGCCAAAACCAAGAATCACAAAGTAGTGATTCTTCCCAGCTGAGTTCTTTATTGTTTTCACATCTATAGACAAAAATCTTGTCAGACTGTGGACGCTACTATCTTCATCTACAATATACTCTGTAAACTACCAAGGAAATGCTTTCTTCACCTTTTTTCTCTTACATATAACATTCAGACTGAGATCTCTTACTTCTTTGGAATGTATCCCATCCCTCCTGGGTGTCCACCTTCCATCACAACTGCTTATGGTATGCTGGGATGAGTGAATTCACCTTGTAAATGGCATCTAATAAAGAGCTCCTTATATTTTTACACACAAGAGAGAGTTAGTAATCAGTAAGTCCAGATTCAAATTTCATGTCTGTTAGGTGTGAAGAATCAGGACCAGATGTTAGGTTCCAGTTAAGCTGATTTATTATTCATGTCTATATACAAGAATCTAGTCAACTGTCAGAACTAATTGGGTGCTAGATAAGAGTTAACGGAATTCAAAAGGAATGGAACTTAGACATAATGTCTCTAGGCTGATTCCTCTCTTAACTCCACCCCCAGACAATACCACACCTTCTCCTCATATAAAAAATAAATGTATATTAAAAATTATATAAAAATATATGATCATCTCAGTCCTTTGATATCATATAGCACCATTCTAATTATTTATTTTATTTATTTGTTTAAGAAAATGTATATGGTTGCCCACTCACTCTCTGTGACTCTAGGTGGTTTATAAAAATAAAAACCCAATATACAACAATAACCTTCCACCCCCCCACCCCCACCCGGCAATAACAATCAATCAGATAAGTCTCTTTATGGACTCCATCCCACTTGGGATTCTGCAGGTCCATTGGCAAAATCAGGTCTTTGAGGCCTTGTGAAAGAGTGTCAAAGTGGAAGGCAATCTACTCTCCAAGGGGATAATTTTCCAAAGGGAGAAAACCACCATGGAAAGGCCATTCTTCTGGGTCCTGCCAGATGTACTTCCTTAGGAGAGGGGACCTGCAACATTCCCTGCCTCTATGCCCTGGTGAGTCAGATAAATGTGACTGGGAAAAGATGGTCCTTCAAATAACCTGGTCTTGTGGCTATGCATATATTTCTTATTTATTTGTTTGTTTGTTTGTTTGTATATTTATTTATCAATCATATTTCTAAATTGCCCATCTCTTTCAAAGAAGCATTCTGGGCAGATATATAGAAGCTGGGCGACCTTGAGTTCTACTCCCACCTTAGGCACAAAGACAGCTGGGTGAGCTTGGGCCAGTCACTTTCTCTCAGCCTTAAAAAGGAAGCAATGGCAAGCTGCTTTTGAAAAACTGCAGGGACTTGTCCATCAGTCTCCCAGAAGAGGACACAACTGAATGGAAGTGTGTGCACATCCACACCCACACATTTATTTTTCAGAATTGGGAGATATATATAATTCCAATTCTGAAAAATCAAAAATTGATAAAAATATATTGACAATCTAAGCTCCCTCTATATTAATTATTACTTTTTATTAAAACCAGATAAAAGCTAAAGTACTACTATAGGTGTCTCAAGAGCTTGATTTCAATCAACACTCAAGCCACTAATATCAGAAAATACTGATAGTAACCCAGAATATCACTTCTCAGCTTCAATCTGTGAATCATGAGTAATGAGCAAGAAGATTCAGAGATTTTAAGACTCTTTTTCCTATCCTAGTACCTTTTAAGGAGTGGGATTCATCTCCTATCATCCCCAGCCAGGAAAATCAAAGCTAGTGCTAACTGGGGATTATAGGAGATGTAGTCTAACATAGCTGGCTGTTCTAAGTATACATTAATGTTAGTGACTGTAATCCTTACTAATCTGGCAGTACCTGAAGAATTGTGGGAGGAAAATTTGTCCAATATTATATGTTTTCTGTACATTAAAATCTGACTCTGTAATCCAGGAAACTGTCTCATCCTGAGTTGAAACAGTTAAGGTTTCCTGGAACTGAGACATTTTGAGTCGTTCTGCAAGTTGGATGGGCTCTAAATTTGATGTTTTTTTAAAAAAAAATAAACGAGCAAATTATAGAAGCTCCTGAATAGATGGAAGGCTTATGTTCTGATCAGGAGGTGGCTCTTTCCACTGTAACACTGAATGAGCAAATGGAAACTGTCATGTGTGAAACAAGATATGGGCCAGTATTTCTACTTTGGATTGAAATGGTTCTTCAAAATCCACCTTTCACTGTCCATAAATGCAGGATGGTTTCACTGGAGCTTTCAGGAACTGCCCTAGGAAAAGTAATCTGCCTACAAGGTGAAATAGATTGGCCATTTCTCTGCTCTAGAAAAAAAATTACTAAAAAAAAATAAATCAGGCTCTGTTAGGGAACTGATAGAGGAAGAAGCCAAAGCCCTTACTAACAAGCTTCTCAGATGTAGAGTTTTATTCTACCATCTTTACATTATTTGGAGATAATGTTCCTAAAATATACTCTCTCCAACCTCCAAATTCCTAAGATGATTTGCACTTTTAAAGAACAAGAATTGTATACATATTCAAGAATACTTAGTAATGCACTCAATAGGGCATTAAAATCTACCCCTCTTGGCAAAATTTATGGAACTCTGATATGGAGCCTCTCTCCTCAAAGCAGGCAACACAACATTAGGTTTCTCACCAATGCAACGTCAGGAAAGCTGGTTCAACCTCCCGATCCTCTTTTCAGTCAAACTTGCCTCCACCTAGATCCTTTGCCACCCCAAAGGCGACGCGGCCTGTACAAAAGCAAGCGCTTTTCAGCCGGCCCGCAGTGCCTTCCGCTTCAGCACCAGGGACAGTTCCGAGCTGGCACAGTTCCAGCCCGGTGGATTGTCCGGTGGGCTGAACCACTGTGCCGTCCGGAAGAGGGAGGAATATCCGCAGCTCGACACGGGGCAGGGAAAAGTTCCAAGCTGCGGCCCGAGGAAGGACCCCTTGAGTGAATAGTGGGAACTCCCAGACTTGACCATCCAAACTTCCAGGATCTGAACTAGGATCCGGAAGAGGTGCAAACACGGTGCAGTTCAAAATCTCTCCCGTTCTCCATACAGTCAACATCTTCAAGGAAGGTTCAAGTGTGATAAAAGTATGTTTGTATTTTTATTTATTTATTTATTTATTTTGCATGTAAGAAACAGAATAGGAAGAAAGATGAGAACAGTGACTTGCCATGATATACCTAAGTATTTATAGCTGGGATGAGATTAAGTCGGGAATTCCTGATCTGTGCAGCTGTCAATCAGAGTATTATACCTATTGGCACTATAATTTAATGGGTCAATAGGGCAGGGGAAAGAGGCAACAATATGGTCTAGTGATGAGAGAAATGCAGCAGCACATGAGAAACAGGCTCAATGCGCTGAGCCTGTTATTGGAATCAAAAAGCTTATCTCCCAACAATCCTGGCCACATGCTAAAATAAAAACTCTCCGAGTTCAGCTCAACTTTGGTGAGATTCACATCTGTGTAGTTCCCTTGGCAACAGTGCATGATTTGCCACACTTCTTCTGGGACATTTTCCCCACTTCCTAGTACACCCCACAGCCTTAGCCTTTGATCTTTCAAGCACTACCAGGTCTGATCAAGATATAAATCTCATTTGTGATCTTGTGCCACTTCCCTTTCCTTGAAGTTCTTCAATTGCAAATGATGTTGGGGGTTGCACTGTATGCTTTCCATAGAAATTCAAGCACTCTTTGTAGTGCTATAAAGTCTGTTAAAAACACGGGTCAAAATCAGAAGAAATGCTCTGCAGTTTTTGTTCATTTCAGCCTTTTTAGTCCATTTCATCTTCCCACATTATCTGAACAGAGAGCTTATGTAGACATGAAGTAGCACCATTTGCTCAGGAAGCCTACAAAAGATGTATTAGTAAACAAATGCTATCTAATACACCCAGGAAGAGCTCAGCTGTCTTCTTGTCCAAATAGCCCAACTCCACCTAGGCCCGGAGCTGCGCTACTGGCTTCTCTTCCTCCTCCTTCAGCAGCATTCTGAGAACCTGTTTTTAAGTTGTTCCATCTGGACAAAGAATAGAGGAACAACAGAGATGTGGGGCTATTCACAGCAGCATCTGCTGGGGCTGGAGGGTAGGAAAGGAAGATCAGGATCAGCAATGATGGATGGGGCATGCATGTGATATTGACACATGTACAAAAGAAATGAGGCTTGTGTTGCGACCCTTCAACTGCCCTCTTGATGCTGGGGGCTCTTCACCCCTGTTAGCAACTGCAAAGAACCTTTGGCTCTCCAAAGGTTATCTATCTGGTGGACATTCCATCATGTTATCCAATCTCTTTTCATTCCAAGTAGGCATGATAACAGTTGTTCGTTTTAAGAACTTGTACCTGTGCTTGATCTCTCCCCTCTCCCTTTGTTGGTCTGTGTTCACTCAGCATATTTAACCTCATCAGATAAAAGCCTAGCAGCTACATCTATACAACAAACCAAATTTAGTGCTATTACTGAGTATTGTTTAATGATCCAAAGCATTGTGTGAACCCAGCTCACTAGATTTGCTAATGAGGAAAAGCATTGTGAGCACCCAGAAAAATGGAATAATTCTGTAGCTGGTTAGGCATGTTCTGTGGATATAGAATGTATATGTGATATTTTTGGGATACTAATATACGTAAACCACACTGGTGGTCTTTTTAGTTGAACAGTAGGATAAAATGTTTTAAATAAATGAACAAATAAATATAATGTTTATGGCGATGCTTTTAAGCCTCACTTGATTCTTTTTCTTTGCTTTCAACCTGAATGAATCAAGCAGCAGATAAAAAAAAACACCAGGAAATGCAGAGCATTACATAAGGGAATGACATGTTTAATTGTCATTTAAAAGAGCTGCAGTTCTTTTCTCAAATATACCCCACTTCCAGAAGTGTCTTCACTATCTCAGAATTGCAGTGGACCAATGGAATAGTAAAACAGCAAACCTTGTATCTCATGTTAGATGGACTCAGGAATCTGGTATTCTAAGAATGGTGGATTTTGTTCTAGATTGTGCAGCATGTGGATAATTAGAAGGTAGACAAGATGCATATTTATAAACTGGAAGGAGTTCAAAAAATTTACCTGGTTGGTCTCCTCCACTGCTATGCACAGCTCTTCCCATGGCTGTGATACCCTTGTAAGAGAAAAACCATTTGAACAGGTAGTTCTGGCTGACGTGTTGAGCCCCAAGTTCATTGCAAAGGCTAAAGAAATGTCTCCTGATCCTTGACCACCAGGCTCCAGGGCTGCCTTAAAATTCTTCACAGCAATCTGTCTCTGTAACCGCAGCACTTCCTTCTGAGATTCTTGGAGTAAATGCTGGAAATCTAGAAGAGGCAGACATGGAGGACCTTCCTAGAAAAACAGAAATTATCACTTACCAGATTAAATAAATCCTGAGTGACTTATTAACCAGAGAAAACTGCTTATATTTGCATATGAGAAATACATTACACAGCAAATGACCAACTACTGTTTGTTTCCTCTTAGATAGTAAATGTCTATGCCATTGTGTCTTCAAGCAACATCTTGGAAGAGCGATTCATCTTCCTTCCACATAGAAGATAGAATCCCTCTTCTCAGATAACACTTGTTGGCTGCACTTGAACAAAAGCTTTTAAAAAGAAAATACCTATGTTGATAAACCTCTGTTATCAACCAAAAATGCTTTTTTAATGACAAAACTAATCCAGATTTCACCAAGCTGTTGCTTTTCAGAATTGTGAGACTTTGACTCCTTTTAACTGTGCTGGCTGGAGATTATGAGAGGTGAAGCCCAATAACTCTGAAGAGCAGCAATGTGAAATCTGAGTTACTTAACTGATTAATACAGCATCCATAATAATATTAATAGTGAAAAAAGACGTATTTCAGATTTCAGGCACATTTCATAACATTCTAATAGTCTGAAAAGAAAAATTAGCAGACATGAAAACCTGCAGCATACAGTTAAACTGTCTCATTCAAACCAACCAGTGACCTGGGCCTCACTCTATCTCTTTGATCTTCCTACCTCTTAGGTCCCTACATCCTCACCTTCAGTTTCAAACATCTGTCCTTGGCAACTTTAAAACAGGTGGACTTCAACTCCTAGAATTCCCCTTGCCAGCCTGTTGAAGTCCACCTGTCTTAAAGTTGCCAAGATTGAGAAATACTGGTCCAGATCATGAAGTCCTACTCCCTTTAATTCTTGATAAGATTTTCCCCACCTTTTACATTTTAACAGCATCTTCTTTCAGTCATTCTTACAAACCTTGTTTCCCAATCTTTTGTTTGGCTTATGGACACTTATTCATAATTATCCATACTGGCACTTAATTGTTCCTCCTACTTAGCTCCTCCTCCACAACTGCACTGCCTATTGGCAGTGAATATTTTTCTTTATCCTAAAATACGTTTTTCCCAAACTAAAAGTTCACTTTCCTCAGGGAATGATGTAGCAGTATTCCGTATCTGGAAAAAAAAAATCTCCCTTAAAAGTTGGAATATTAAATCATGCCAGACAAATCTTATTGCATTCTTTGTCCAGGTGACAAAAGTGGTGGACCAGAGGAATGCTGTGGATATAATTTACTTGGACTTCAGTAAGGCATTTGATGAAGTAGATCACAACCTACTACTTGATAAGATAGAAAAATGTGGGTTAGACAGCATCACCACCAGGTGGATTCATCACTGGCTGACCAGCCGTACTCAGCATGTGGTCCTCAAAGGAACTGCATCTACATGGAGGGAAGTGTGTAGTGGGGTGTCCCAGGGCTCTGTTCTGGGCCCAGGGCTCTTCAACACCTTCATCAATGGTTTGGATGAGGGGATAGATGGGGAACTCATCAAATTTGCAGACGACACCAAGCTGGCAGGAATAGCCAACACTCCAGAAGATAGGCTTAAGTTACAGGAGGATCTTGGACAGACTTGAACATTGGGTGCTATCTAACAAAATGAAATTCAATGGTGAAAAAAGTAAGGTTCTACATTTAGGCAAGAAAACCCAAATGTACATGTATAGTATAGGTGGTACCTTGCTCAATAGTAGAAACTGTGAGAGGGATCTTGGAGTCCTAGTGGACAATCACTTAGATATGAGCCAGCAATGTGCTGCAGCTGCCAAAAAAGCCAACACAGTGCTGGGCTGCATTAACAGGGGGATAGAATCAAGATCACGTGAAGTGTTGATACCACTTTACAATGCCTTGGTAAGGCCACACTTGGAATACTGCATCCAGTTTTGGTCACCATGATGTAAAAAAGATGTTGAGACTCTAGAAAGAGTACAGAGAAGAGCAACAAAGATGATCAAGGGACCGGAAGCTAAAACATATAAAGAATGGTTGCTGGAATTGAGTATATCTAGTTTAATGAATAGAAGACGAAGGGTGACATGATAGCAGTGTTCCAATATCTCAGGGTCTGCCACAAAGAAGAAGGAGTCAAGCTATTCTCCAAAGCACCTGAAGGCAGGACAAGAAGCAATGCATGGAAACTAACCAAAGAGAGAAGCAACCTAGAACTAACAGAAATTTCCTGACAGTTAGAACAATTAATCAGTGGAACAACCTGCCTCCAGAACTTGTGAATGCTCCAACACTGGAAGTTCTTAAGAAGAGACTGGACAGCCATTTGTCTGAAATGGTATAGGGTTTCCTGCCTGAGCAGGGGGTTAGACTAGATGACCTCCAAGATCCCATCCAACTTTTATTATTATTATTATTACTATTATTGTTGTTATTGTTATTATTATTATTTCTTTGATATCAGAGAGATACTCAGCCAGTGCCCTGACTGAAGATGGTTTTCTGGTCACAGTAACAAAAACCATGGGGCTTTTCTGAGCATGATGATAAAGAAGAAAAGCTCCATTTGCTACTTTTCTGTACTGACACACTTGGAAGTGTAAGAGCAGAGACAGAAAAATGTGACAATCCTGGTCCAGATGGGCCTGGATCCAAATCCTAGTGCTCACTCACAATGGATGGAGGTTTACCACATCTGGACAACATCAGCCTGAGTGTATTCAGTGGTAAACATTCACCTTTCCACCCATGATTTTAGCTTGAAGTTCTTGACATTCCCTCTGCAGAGCATTGATCTGTTTGTCTTTCATCAGGAGTGCATTGGCTTGTTCTTGGAGATCTGTAGCCCGTTGGCGTGCCAGTGCTCTTTTGCACAATCCTGCACAGGAGCTCTTCACATTTATTGGTGCATTCACCTACAACAAGAAAAGACTGACAGTTGTCTAACAGGCCAATCTTTGGGACAAATAAATAAATGACTAAGAAGATAAACTGATTTAGGAGTCAAAGAGTCAGACCATTACTCTGTCTGGCTTCATTCTATCTAACTTGATTAGAAACCTATTTCTAAGATAAGGGCACACAAAGTAAGGCCCACCAGATGTCAATGGACTGCAATTCCCATCATGCCATCATGCTAACTAAGGTTGATGGGAGTTACAGTTTATTTCTTCTCTAAGGTTTCTAGTTGGGATTTTCCTAACCACCTTTGGCCACACCAGGGATTAAACTGGAATTTTCTTGCAAAGCAGGAATTGTATTCTTCCATACAAAAATGACAATACATTTGGGGAATGACCATATGGGGGTATATGTAGGTGAAAGGTGAAAGAGGATGAAAGACTGAGAACTCTAAATCAATTAGTAATTATAATGGTTGAACAAGAGATCAGAATTCCAGTCTCTGGTAACAGACTTTTTTTTTAATAATTTTTTATTTTTCCAAACTCTCCCCCATACATATACCGTAATACTTATCAGATATTAACATACATTCCCTCCACACTCACATACAGATACTTTTAACAAAATGAAATAAATACATACACATAACTTTGGTGTTGCTTGCCCATTTCCCCTTTCACCGCATCCACACTCCTTTACCTTCTTTCTCCCTTTCTTCTCTTCCCTACTTCCCTCTTCTTCCTCTCCTATCCTTCACCACTCTCCTCCCCTTTCCTCTTCCTCCAACCTTCCTTCTCCCCTCCTTTACTCTTTTCTCTCTCCTCTCCTTTCTTCATCCCTCTTCAGATACAATTCAGGGGTGATATCCGAGCAACTCCTCTCTCCAAATTTCCCTATCTGTATTATATACAATAAGATTAATACTTCTATTTATCTAACCTTCTCGGTATATACTTCTATAAACATTTATACAGCCTGCAGTTATTCAATACTGTGTCGCCTGGGTCTCCCTCCTTATCTGCTCCTTCTTCTTCCATCTAAATTGATGTTAACTATCTTTTAACTGTATTCTTTTTTCAGCCAATCATAAAAAGTTCCCCAAATTTCATAGTAGTCTGACTCTGTCTTATCTTTAATTGTCATTGTTAGTCTATTCATTTCTGCACATTCCAATATTTTCCCAATCACCTCTCCCTCTGGGGGGGCTTTCAGTGCTTTTCTGGTAACAGACTTAATGTAGGGCTTCATAATTCTGATAATCAAGAAAAAGCATTCATTGCTTTTGAAAAACTTTACTTTTTAATATCAAAAAGGCTGTAGTAAACTCTGACTTTTATCACCTTTGTGAAGTACCCAAGCCCAACAATATGGGCAGCGTGACTGGGCTTGTCTGCCACCCAGGGTTGGGTCACTTACCACTCTGAGGTTGGCCTCTTGCAGCTTCCTGGCTCTCTCCTCCAGACGTTTCGCAATGACTGCCAGCTCTGCGTTCTTCCTTTTCAAATGCCTCACCTTCTCCTGAGTCTCCGGGAAGCAGGTCTTACGCTGGGAAACAGAAAATAAGAGAGAAAGATCTAAACTGCTCTTTTTGATGCAGTTTTAGTTTTGGAGGGGGATCCATTTTGGGGAAATACATTCATTCAGCAAGGAGGGCATTATAACCACCATTTTCTCCCCCAACGTATGGTATGGTCCACCGATGATTGCTTAAGTTAGAACATGAGTCATAACCTGAGATGAACGCAATCTAATTGGAAAAAAAAAAACTTGGATGTTGCATTTTGAATTAAAATTTAAAATCTCCCTGCTGTTTATTAAGCTTAAAGCAACTTCAGAAATTCCACTCCAGATTTTTTTAGTTATTTATTAAATTTCTACACTGCCCATCCCACCTAGGTGACTTTGCACCATATATAACATAATAAAACAATATTAACACTTGAATAAAAGCACAGATTAAAAACAGAATTAAGCACAAAGTTAAAACCTACAAGGTAAAAGTGAAATTCAACGTTAAAAATTCAGAAGGCTAAAAGGTTGAAAAGGCAGGAGGAGTATTCTCAAGCCATCCCCAGGGTTGCATCATACTCTTAAATCCCATGCTAGGTCTTTATACATTTCCAGAAAGCCAGAAAGGTGGGGGCTTGCCTCACCTCTAAGGGTAAGGTGTTCCAAAGTGAGGGAGCAACAGCACAGAAGGCCCTCCTGCTAGATCAGTGGTTCTCAACCTGTGGGTCGGGACCCCATTTGGGGTCGAACGACCATTTCACGGGGGTCGCCAAACAAGGCTGTCCGCCACTTTTTCCCCCTTTTCTTTGGCCACGCCCCTGGCACCCGGTGATGTATTAGTGGCTGGGGGTCACCACAACATGGGGAACTGTATTATGGGGTCACAGCATTAGAAAGATTGAGAACCACTGTGCTAGATCCTGCCAGTTGAAATTCCTTGACTGATGGGATATACAGTACATCCTTCCTGCTCGACCAGTGGGATGGGTCAATGTAATTGGGATGAGGCAGTTCCTAAGGCATCTTGAGATTGATCAAAGAGCTGTGCAGGTGCTCAGTCTGGACTGAACAGATTGGCTGTTCCTATGCTTCTTGTCCTTCCCATCCAAGCAGAAGCCTTACTAACTGGCTTAAACTGGTCTACCCTTTTCTTTTTGGGATTGTTCCCTCCTCAACAGTCCCTGTACCCTGCCTTTGTTTTCTCAGATATTTATATACATCGATTTCTTCACCCCTGCCTCTACCATTTTCTCACATTATCTCCTTTGACATTCATACAGACCCTTCCCTTTTTTCTTTCCTTTCCTTTGTGAGGCTATAAATCTGGGTAGGGATTGAGAAAACAAGGTAGCATGCTTCACCCAGCCTGAGCAGAAACTGAAAGGGTTAAAACTGGGAGATACACCGATGTAAAGGTTGAATGGAGCATGAGCCTCTAGAGTGGAGGATGGTTCATTGACTTAATAGGTCATTTTGGAACAACTGCAAGATTATTAAAAATAAACAAACCAACAGCTGACCAGCAGAGAACACTACTAACAGCCTAGTTTGAAATGGGTAGCAACTAAGCACTGGAGGGAAAAGAGACATATCAGGCACTGCAACCAATCAGAGCTGGAACTACTAGACCTGAACAAAGCAATGTAGACCATCTACTCTGAAGAGCTTAAGGCATCTCAGTTCAAAAAGCAGCAGTTTTGAATTGCAATTGGGATGCACTTGCAATAGACTGAGAGTTGGATGGAGGATGATATTATGTATTCCTGCATTCCGAAAGCAGTGAGTGGCCCATAGTGGTACACAAAGGTTTGCAAAAATTCCTGGAAAACTAGCAAGCACAAAACTGCAAAAGAGCTTTCTGAGATCCTGGAGAAACTTTTCAAGTCAAACTGACAGCAGCAACCTTGTCCATTGTGATGTCCTCCAGATATGTGGGATTGCAACTGTTGCAGTAGAGACATCTGGAGGGGCACCAGGTTAGATAATTTTGCACTCGATAGAGCAGGCATATAGATGTAAAGCCCCAAGCCCTCATCTGCTCATCTTAAGTCTTAGGAGCAATTCCCAAAACCCTTCCAAAAATACTGCTTAATTGATTGTATTTAATTAATGGTAGAGCATCCTTGTTTGGTTGGCCTCATCCATTTCTTCATCCTGGCCCCATCTACATTTTGTAGCCTGGTTCCCATCATTCCAATCAGCATATTGGTCCAGCCTTCCAACTTCAACAGCCTGGCTTAAGATGAGACAGCTCCTTACAACCCAAAGTTCATTAGCCTCTTAAGGCAATACTTTCAAAATGTTTTTAAGATTCACGGAAAAACGGGAGAACAATCTGAACCAAGGGGCAGCAGCCAGCAAGGAATTCTAACTGCAATTATAAAGCTATGGAAATCTTGCCCTTTCACTCAGTGGAACTTTGGCAGGACAAAAGCTTGCTACCCTGTTTTAATTAGCAGAAGTGGAGCATGGCTTAGATATTCTATTTCAAGTGCCAAAACAGTTTGTTCAGCCCTGTGCTGAAAGCATTGGTCTGCATCATTTGGAACCCAGAGTTTCAAATACCCTTTTTTATGCCCTCAAATGTCATTGCAAAGGAACATCTTTGGAATTATACAAGCCATCTTTGATGCCCAATACAATAACTCAGGATTGTCAGCTTATAGATCTCCAGATAGTGTTGTGCTTCAATTTCAATCACCAGTGATGATAGGAGTTGAAGCCCAACAACATCTAGGTAACCAGAGACTGTTCAATCATGCTTGACTAAACAACATTTGGGTACCATGCATACAACTCTTGCATGCCTCTTACCAGAAGATTGTTTTCCTTCTTCAGGCTGGCACAACGTATCTGCAACTCCTCTAGGGCTGTCAGAAGCACTTGGTTTTGACGCAGAATACAGGGATAACTCACACCATACTGTAAAGCAGAAGGAGGAGTTAAAGGAAATACAGAAAAAGGAGGAAAAAGGGAGATTATTATTAACTCATTCTTTACTAATTACACTCCAGGAAGGTTTTCTTATTCTATTTTTCTCTAGATGTGTTAACAATAGCTCCCAACATTTAAATGCTTGAACACCAATTCATCTTGATTGGATGGAGAGGGCTATATGTACAAGTTGTGTAGAATGGAACCAAATTCTTAACAGTTATCATGAGAAAATAACAACATACACCACTGTGTCAATGTCATCCTGGTAGGTTTTCTCCTAGATATATATATCTCCCAGATATATATATATATCTGAATGTATATATATAGTATATATGTGTGTGTATACATATACATATATATATACATACAGATATGTGTGTGTATATATATATATTTGTGTGTGTTTGTGTGTGTACATATACATATACGTTTTCTGAGGTTTTCGCGGGTGTTTGTATGTAGGTCTTTGGTTATTTGGGTTTTCTCCCACGTCAAATTGGAAGTATCTTGGCGATGTTTCGACGAAGTCCCATTCGTCATCTTCAGGCTGGTGTTTTCAGCTTCGTGCTTCTAGGAGCAATGTGTGATCGTAGCTGTTTCTTTCTTTTAACTGCCAGTGGGGGTATGAACTGATTGGATGGGAGCTTAGCTATGTTCTGATTGGGTGGAGGTGTGTTCTGATTGGTTAGGGGCTTGGCTGTGCTCTGATTGGATGGGGGGTTGGCTGTGCTCTGATTGGATGGGGGAATGTTCTGTTTGGGTGAGGGCTTTGTTGTGCTTGGGTTAGTCTTAGCTGAGTTAGAAAATCAAGGAGTTTATGAAATCCCATGCACCACTTGTTCCATCACATACATCGGACAAACCAACAGAACAATAAATGCACACATTGAAGAACATAAGAACTCAGTCAAAAAAGAGGAACCAACTTCTTCCCTGGTCCGACACCTTAAAGCCACAGGACATGATATTGACTTTAAAAAGACCAGAACTATCGCCAAAATTGAACACTTTAATAACAGAATAATCAGGGAAGCCATTGAGATAGAAAAACGCCCACACAGCATGAATAAACGAGATGATACCTCCCACCTACCAGCCATTTGGAAACCCGCCCTTATTGACAAATGAGTCCCTAACACAAAGAATGACACCAGACCCACACTCAGGAAAACCACACAGGATGTCACCACCATACATCCACGCAAAAAGCAAACCCAAACCCACACCGATGATGATGCACGACCACAAACCAGAAGCCAGACCACAGCTGCATCATTAGCCACTTTAAACCCCTCCAATCCATACATGAAGCAAACTGATACCCGCCATGAAGATGAGGCACGACCACGAACGCGAAGCCAAACAACAGCAATGCAGCTCACCATCTTAAATCCCCCTGCAACTCAGACTAACCCGAGCACAACAAAGCCCCCACCCAAGCAGAACACTCCCCCATCCAATCAGAGCATATCCAACCCCCCATCCAATCAGAGCACAGCCAAGCCCCTAACCAATCAGAATACACCTCCACCCAATCAGAACACAGCCAAGCTCCCATCCAATCAGTTCATACCCCCACTGGCAGTTAAAAGGAAGAAACAGCTACGATCACACATTGCTCCTAGAAGCATGAAGCTGAAAACACCAGCCTGAAGATGACAAATGGGACTTCGTCGAAAAGTCGCCAAGACACTTCCAATTTGACGCAGGAGAAAACCCAAATAACCAAAGACCTACATATACATATACATATACATATACATATACATATACATATACATATACGTATACATATACACTCTCAATATCAGCCACATGCAATGGAAAATGCAATTCTTACAAATGCTGTCTCCCTTGCTCTTGATTTTCCGCATCATTATATTACTGGTTACCATGTCTTTTGAGTAATAGACAAATCCTTTTTCAAATTCAAATTCAAACATCCTGTGGCTTTTTTCCCTGACTGTTTGTTTAAGGAAAGAGGGATTTGGGAACTTTTGGCTCACACCCAAAGCGACAGTAGTTAATTTAGCTGTGTCTCCACACCTCTGAGCCTTCACTGATGATGTCAGACTCATTGAAGCTATGCAATAACTTCCAGGCATCTACAAAATATATTCCCAAAGAGCTTTTTGTCCTTCCTTCCCAGTCTTACAGCTGCCGGGCTCAGTAAATAAAATAAATATAAAAATCAAAAGAGAAATTTTAAAAAAATCTGAGATGTGTTCTTCCTAATACTGTAAAGGGTGATAAGTCTCCCCAATGTGGAAGAATCATATTTTAATTTTTTCTTTTGCTGTTATATAAAGCAACCCTTTGGGGCATGTGCTGAGTATCTTTCCCTGAGAAATAGCAACCTCATGTCAGCCTTTTAGAAGAAAGCAGCAGTCATCCCCATACTGAATTCATTAAATCCTATTCCCATGTTTGAGCACAAAGTATGTGTGAAATATTCAAAAACTCAGAGTAACAGCATTTTCCCTTCATTTTTGGAAGTATAAATGAAGCAACATTTTCTCAGTCTGTTGCCTGCGGGGATGTAGGACTTTATCTCTTATAATGTCCCAGCAAGCAGGTTAAGGAGATTGACAGCTGTAGAGCAGCTAGCTCTTAAATGGGATGTTGCACCACCATCCTTACACATGGGATTTTACCAGGTCCCTCCTACTGGTGCATGTTGACATTCCTCATTTATCAGCAAGAAGATTCAAATTCAGGAAACCCCGACTGGCACTTGCACAACATCTGCCCAACAACTTTAACATCAATTCCCAATGGAAAGCCAAATGGGTCGCTGGATGCCCAGTCATAGGAAAACCTATAAATTGACCCCACAAAAAAGGTGGCAGGCTTTGAACTATCACATCAGCAATGGACAATACTGAATAGGATTCACATGTCCCATGGTGTCTGCTGGGACTCTCTATATAAATGGGGCATAGTATCCTCCCTACAGTGTGATTGCAGAGTCCCAAGTCAACCTGTAAATCACATCATGACTGGCTGTAAGCTGAGGGCATATACTGGTCCAGAATCTGACATTTTTAATATAAACAGTGCTGCGCTTCAATGGTTAGATGGCCTAGACCAGTGGTGGTGAACCTATGGCATGGGTGCCAGAGGCGGCACTCAGAGCCTTCTCTCTGGGCACGCGCACCATCGCCCCAGTCCTAGGCCTTCAGCTGGGTTTTATAAAACCTTTTCGCTTTAGGCATCCACCACCGTGTGCAAAAAAAAAAAAAAAAGATTCAATCAGCAATTTCAACTTCTTGCGGGGAAAAAAAAGATCTTGCAAAGTTGGAATTGATTGAACTTTTTAGTCCCACCCAGTCTGCCGTTACCACTGCAGCCACGCCCACCCAAGCCACGCCCACCCAATGGGACATGCCCACCCAATGGGCCACACCCATCCGGCACTCGACGATGCATAAATGGGTTTGGGATTGCAGTTTGGGCACTTGGTCTCTAAAAGGTTCGCCATCATTGGCCTAGACGTTGATATTTGAACATAGATCATTTTGACATTTATATTTTATTGGGTTCTGCTAATCTAGTTGAAATGTTCATTTATACTGCTAATCCATGTATGATATGCCATATGCTAAATAAATAAAAACCAGGTCAGATCAAGACTGAGCAAGTGTATTCTCAGAGCATTCTAAGCTTGCTTGCTGCTAATCAGCTAGTTTTATTTATAGCTTAGCATCTTATGGAAGTCCAGCCAACATATTAAGTTATGATTCCTTATATTATGAGAATGCATTAATTAATTCAATGGCCAGTTTATGCTTGTTATTTAAATAGATCTATAATATTCATTGACATGTATGATTTTTATCCTATCACTAGGAGGCATAGAATGAATAAAGAAAAGGAGGATCTAGGCTAGGGATACATGTGGGGCAAAAGGTATACATAAGCTTCTTGGAGGTCATATACAGCCCTCAGGCTCTGGCTTGTGCTCCTCTGCCCTAGGCAATCTCTCCATGATTCAGCAGCATACCAAATACTATCATTTTGCAGCCTAGCAGGAATTACCCCTTGCAAGATCTTTGGAGAACTCAGATATAATTAAATCTATGCTGTTCCAGCAAAGCCTGGTGCATTTAAAGCAGCCAGTTGCACTTTCAATCCTCCCTTAGCCACCCGTCTGTTTGAATTCTTTTTGAATGAGCAACGAATGTTCCTTTCAAATCAACCAGGACTTTAAAAAACTGCTATGCATTCAAGGTTGAATCTCACAGAATGAAAAGTAATTGGCTTCTCTGAGAGGACAGGTCATTTGATTCTGGAAAGTGGTGACATCCCAAAGAGAATGATTCAAGCTGACATATTAAGACTAAAAAATCTGGTGCACATAACGGAGCAGCCTTCTTTACCGTATGACGGGTCTGTGGCAGATGCAAATGATGAATTATAAATCCTTCACCCTTACCTTCAGATTTATGGAGGGTTGAGGTAAGCCTGACCCACAAGATTTCTCTATCTGCTCCCTGAGGTCTCCCCATCTAGCTCCTCACCTGGGACCTGGGAGTCTAAAACATTTCCCCAAGTCTTTCCTTTTTTTCATCTCTTCACCGATATGCAAAGGTCATGCTAGAGTCCATCCTCAGGAAATTTCTTGTGTGCTTTGGGCTGTTCTGTGGCCAGAGGCTATCATAAGAGGCCAAATTGTGCACTGTAAAGATTGCTTGGAGGTGGGAGATACTTCCAATGTAATCCACCAGATCCCCCACTTGTATTGCCCCTGTGACTATGTAGGACAGACAGGGAGGAAGTAACCACCAGATTGCAAGAAGACAAGCTAGCAGTCAGACAAGGAGACCCAAACTCATTGGTAGCCTCATATTGAAATAAACAAGGACATACCTTCAATTTTGCAGCTACTAAGATTGTTGGACAAGCAAGCATAAAAACAGCCAGGGAAGTGATTGAAGCTTGGAAATAGCCTGGTCAATCAACAGGAGTGCTGATTTACCACCAGCTTATCAAGTACTCAGGAGGCAAAGGCTTGGCAGCATAGGGAACAATTACATACAACATGCACCACATAAATACAGAACAGCCCAAAGCATACAGAGAAGTCCCCTGAGGATGGGCTCCAGCACGCGTCCGAAAACTCGGAAGACTAAACTTTTGGTCCCAGTGACTAACCCAGATTCGATCCTGCAACTCCTTTCCCGAACCTTCAATCTCATCTCCCCTTTGCTGTTGAGCTGGGACCATCCCTCACTATTGGCATGCATATATATGTCTGGGAAAATGTGGGGAAAAAGAGATTGTCTAGTCCTGTATCAATCTGTGGAATCAATAATCACAAATTGCTGTACTGATCAAATGATACTATATTGTAAAAAGATTATTAAATACTGTAAGAGAAGAAATATATCAATGGATATTGAGTTGGACCACAGGCTCACTCCTATATTAAAGATCTGTAAGTTCCTCTCTTCTACATAAATCAAAATCAGAGTCATAATATTAAGGAGAGGCTATAGTTCAATAACATTTACTCATATGAAAAGTCTTATTGGATCTGTTCCAAAGTTCTGCCGGTTTGGAATCTGGCACTGCCCCAAAGCAAGTAAACAGAAGTTACTGAGAAAGCAACAAATGGGCCTCTCACATCCTTCCAGGTGTGTAATTCCCAGTCAAGGTTTGGCCATACTAACTAACTGATGTGTATGGGAGTTTAGTTTCAATACATATTTTGTAAGAGCAATGTTCATTGTTTTTCTCTCTGCAGCACTGGTTGCTCATACTCCAAGCAATACTGGATTTTTTGGGGGGAGGGATACGTACATCTATTGAAATCATAGAATAATCAAACATCAGTTTGGACAGGACTTTGGAGACCAGCCGTACACCGTCTTACCCAGCAGGGCAGGAATTCACTACTATTGCATTCCTACAGATGACAATCCAACCTCTATTTAAGCCAGTGTTTCTCAACCTCAGCAGCTTTAAGCTAAGGTTGAGAAACTCACTGGTTTAAAACTCCAGGGGTGAACCCGTGTCCATAGACTGTTCTTCCAAAGTCTGAAAGGCTAACTCACTTTTTTTCATTATTGAGATCATCAACAATGTAGTCATTAAGTATCTGAACATCTCATTAGTGAAATTATTAAGCTCAACTTCCTTTTGTCTCGTTGCCTAAGATCATATTGAATACGCAGGTGGCATTCACATAATACAATTAATTTGGTTATTGGAACAGTGTTTTTTTCTGGTTTGACCTAATATAGATAATTTTTTCGGTTTCAAGAACACTGTTTTGCTGTTCATCTTTGACATGGAGGTGGCAATGTAATCCCAGTGTGGAAGCACAGAATTAAGCACAATGGGGGTGCTAGAAGATCATTGTTATAACTGTGGGTGTTATTCTGTGACACTGCTCCATTCTTGGAGGTGCCTCTCCTGCTGCCAAGTCAATAGAGAGTTTGTAGCACAAGGTTTACCAGGAGGTCCTGTCAGCAACCAGAACTGAATACAGTTTAAATAGTAAAAACATAAACAAGATGAGCAATTAATATGAAAAAAATATGTCCCTCAACCACTCTTTGTGAACTTTTCAAAGCCACCTGATTGATCACAAGAAGAGGTAGCTGGACCATCTTCAACTTTACTGCATACCCAATGATAGTTGAAAATAGATTCTCTATATTCAAAACTGGCCCCTCTTAAGGCAAGTTAAAAAGAAGTTACTATTTTACTGTTTAGTTTTTCAGTACTCCTTTAATCCTCCTTCTCTCACAGAAAATAATTAAGAGACCCAGTTTGATCTCAGGTGAAGGCACCAGGCTAGAAACCTGTGAGACTGTGAGTTCTAGTCCTGCCTTAGGCATGAAAGCCAACTGGGTGACTTTGGGCTAGTCCCTTTCTCTCAGGCCAACCCACCTCACAGGATTGGTGTTGTGGGGAAAATAGGAGGAGGAAAGAGTATATTAGATATGTTTTCCACCTTAAGTTATTTATAAAAATAATAAAGGTGGAATAAAAAATTTCTTAATTTTTTAAGGGCAAAGTGATACACAGCACATATTCACAGCCTGGGCTTCTCCAAAGGCTCAGTATGACTCTGATAACTCCTCCCAAAATTACCAAGGATTCATACTTTGACAAGGAAAATTAGTAAACACGTGCAGAGCATTTCATTTTTCTAATTAAGCTTAAATTTTATCCAAGCTAGCATTTGTCCTGGTCTCTTTTTGAACCTACACAGGAAGAAGGGGGGGGGGCTAAGGCCTTGTCCCATCATGTTTTTCTCATGATGGGGCCACTCCATCAAAGCCGATCCATGATCAAAATGTTCTGTTCAGTTTAGTCCATCCAATGACTTGACTGCAGCAACCTGAGTTATGTTCCAGCTCTCAAACCCTGCCTTTGTCTATGGCACATATGTGCATGCATAAGTGGGCACACTCTGAACCATATCAGATAAACACCCAGCAACATCATCCATCAAAATGCTAAACTCAGTTACTTTTGAACTAATAATAATAGTAGTAATAGTGATGATGATGATGATGATGATGATGATGATGATGATGATGATGATGATAAAGTTGGAAGGGATCTTGGAAGTCATCTAGTCCAACCCCCTGCTCAGGCAGGAAACCCTATACCATTTCAGACAGATGGCTGTCCAGTCTCTTCTTAAAAACTTCCAGTGTTGGAGCATTCACCGCTTCGGGAAGCAGATTGTTCCACTGGTTAATTGTTCTAACTCTCAGGAAGTTTCTCCTTAATTCTAGATTGCTTCTCTCCTTGATTAGTTTCCATCCGTTGCTTCTTGTCCTGCCTTCAGGTGCTTTGGAGAATAGCTTGACTCCCTCTTCTTTGTGGTTTTCTTGGTTTGGTTTTGTGGCTTGGTGGTATGTACAAATGTAGAAAATGTTATACTTCAGTATCCAACTTAAGCATGTTGTATAAAGAACCCTAAACAGCCTTAATCAACTTGCCATATTCTCCCATGTGGTTCACACAACATGCTAACACAGTGGCTGGACTTCCATAACACACAGAACTACAAATTACATTTTAACGTAGCCACTTAGATTGCACAAATCAAGCCATAACTTCAATGCAGAAGTTGCCTTGGATTTATAATCCTTCCATATTTTCCCATCACTTTTTCCCTCTTAGAATAAAGGGAATAAAAAGAATGTTTTAAACAGAAAATAAAGCATTTAAGAGGAGAAAGCAAAATTCTCCCAGCCCAACCCATGTCACAGGGTTGTTGTTTTGGGAAAAATGGGAGGAGGAAGAAGCATTTAATATGTTCGTCACCCCAAGTTACTATAACATTAATAAAGGTAGAATTAAGGTGGTGAGCCAGTTTGATCTAGAGCACGGGTGTCAAACTCACTGCGTCGTGACATATCACTTTTTTCGCATTGCCGGAGCTGGGGTGGGTGCGGCCTCTGCATGATGCAACCAGCCTGCGGGCCAGCAGTTTGACACCCGTGGTCTAGAGGTTAAGGCATCAGGTTAGAAAGCGAAAGAGTTCAAGCCCCATCTTAGCAACGAAAGCCAAGTAGGCTTAGACCAGTCACCCTCTCAGCCCAACCCACCTCAGGGTTATTGTTTTAGGGAAATTAGGAGGAAGGGATGTTGGGTATGTTCGCCGCCTGGAGTTATTTGTAAAGATAATAAAGGTGGGATTCAAATAAGTAAACATTTTTTTAAAAAAAACAAATATCAAGAGAAGCAATTAAAATTACTCACTATCTAAAAGCATTCTAATTTGTAGAGTTGGACCTTCCAGGCGCAGAGTTGAGAAACCAAATGCAAAGTAAGTTGATCTGACCCACACCCATGGATGCAGCCACAATGCCACCATCCCCTTTAGCATCCAGTTCTCTAATCCCAATGAACAGTTTTCCATTGCAGAAACATCTTCCATTGTAGCGTCTATGGCTTCAAAGGGAGCTTCTCTTGTTTAAAGAGAGACTAGAATGCATCTGTAAGAACAGGGTTTCTGTTGCCCTCAAGCACCACTAAGTATCTCTTTCATTCCTTCTCTCTTCCCGGGCTGCTAAAAAAAGTATCTGATGGCTTCTTAGTTTGGGAAAATATTTTCCTCTCTCATTGAAGCTTGAATATACAATATAGTGAAAAACCGAAATCCGATTTTATTTTATTTTATTTTATTTTATTTTATTGCTATGGCTTCCCACTCACTCACAAATGCCTAAAGGTAGTTAACAGCATTAAAAGTGGCAAAGATTTTTTTTAAAAAAAAAAATCCAGAACACCCCCACCCCCTCCCAAAAGAACAGACCCTATAGCACAGGGGTAGGCAACCTTGGCTCTTTTATGACTCGTGGAATTCAGCTCCCAGAATAGCTGAGCATAGCTGGCTCAGGAATTCTGGGAGTTGAATTCCACAAATCATAAAAGAGCCAAGGTTGCCTACCCCTGCTGTAGCACATGATCAAAATTCACATAAATATTAATAAATTACTGGCTCACACAATATCCTGGCACAGTGCTTCATGAACCACTAGGTCAGTGTTTCCCAAACTTGACAATTTTAAGGCATGAGGACTTCAACTCCCAGAATTCCACAGCCAGCAACGCTGGCTGTGGAATTCTGGGAGTTGAAGTCCACATGCCTTAAAATTGTCAAGTTTGGGAAACACTGCACTAGGTCATCAAGGCCTTTTTAAAGGTCAGCTGGCTCAGGACCATATAGGTCTTGAGGGTGAGGGTGGGGATGTTGCTCCACAGGGTAGGAACAGTAACCAAGAAAGTCAGTTTCCCAGGTCTCACCAGATCAACTCTCAGACAGCTTCTCATGTGTGAGAGATGGGTCGGGTATCAGCTTGATCAATTGGTAAGCACCATGCAACATGTTACTTGATCTAAAATCTAAGGAACTAGATGTTGAAAGAGACATGAATTGTAACACAGATCAGAAAGTGTCATTTCAGAAATCCAAAGTAAAATGCTTTATTTGTCCCAGATTTTTCATTGTGCTAGATTTCTAAAACTGAGCATGTTGGGGGCTCAAATCCTATCAAGAAATTACACCCAACTGGCATAGATACTCCCAGCATGTAACCACATTCTCGAAGACCAAGGATGCATTCTCAGCAGTTAGAAAAAGTGCCTTCATTTACACAAAAGCATGGAGCTAGATTACAATCAAGGGGCAAGGAGCTCATGAAAAACCAGGGTGCTTTGATCCAATGCAGGGATCCCTTAAGGGCCCCGCCTCTTTTGTGTGACATTTTAACTGCAAGGAATCCAGACTATTTCCCCCATTAAGCAGTGTCCAATGCAGTAAGCTTCTTGGGAATGTAAAAGTTGCTTTTGCTCTCCCGAGAACAGCCCAAATCACATAAATAGCAAAACATCTTGCATTTTTGGGTGGATACAGATGCTCATTTTTACAAAAGGATTGGAGCTAAATCCAGGATGCTTGGATTTAGAAAGTTCTTCCTGTATCTGAGACCCTGAAGTAGAGCCACTCCCAAAAGAAGGCAGTATAAGAACAGATGTGTGCAATTTGTTTTAGATCCATTGGGTCTGTTGAGTTTTGCTTTGTGGTTTCTGATTGGGGAGACAAGCAGTAAATCTGATTTGGGAATCTGAAATTCACTCTTCCTTCTCCAGTGACCTTAAAGCAAACATATCCCCCCTGCCCCCTCCCCCTCTCCCCCTTGGGACAACCCCAAAAAGTGGGATGACATAATGACTAAAGAGAAGCCCTGATTTCATCTAGCCATTCTTCCCCCAGCCTTGATGCTTCTACATACCTTCTGTAATATGGGTATAGCAACAACAGCTTACTAAATCAATAAAAGAACATGTTTTGAAGGTAGATTTGCATATATGTCTAACAAAATCTAGTAGTCCTCACAATATACACATATATTCAAACACTACACATCAAATGAGTATTGTATTTATATCCTCCCTTTCTTCCAGGAGTCAAAGTGGAATATATAGTATATTTTCTATTTTTCTCCAGAACAACAATCCTGTGAGGTGGGTTGAGCTGAGGCATCCCCCCCACACACATACACACCTTCATTTCAGCAAGTAGAGGATAGCAGTAGATGGAAACACCCCTATCCATTTTACTAATCTCATTCATTTAAAATGGATCACTCATAGGTGTTTCTGTGCTGGTGGAGCACATAAAAGCACATAAATGCAAAATATGATTAGCACAGGAAGAATATAAGAGGAATTTGGCTGCATCAGATCAAAAGGTTTCTTTCTTCATCTGATCCAGCTCCTTGTTTCTCAATAGCTGAGTCTGCACAAATTAGACTAAAATCGGGGAGAGGGGCTTATAGATTGGGGTTCAGCATTTTGAATGAATTCAATTCATTACATTAATCCATAATGTGATGTGTTTATTTATTTGAGTATAGCAGAGAAAATGCAGAAAAATTGCATTTTATTAGCCTGGCTTTTGGGTTTAGCATGTTGAATAATACTAGCAGTTCAAAGCCAACTGCCCTGATGGTTCACATGCTACCGGACAGATGTCCAACATTTTCCCAGTGACATTTAAAACCCTAAACAGTTTAGGAACCCAACATTAAGAGGGAGAATCTGTCCCAGTATATGCCTGGCTGAAAATTAAGACCT
This sequence comes from Crotalus tigris, assembly GCF_016545835.1. NCBI lineage: Eukaryota > Metazoa > Chordata > Lepidosauria > Squamata > Viperidae > Crotalus > Crotalus tigris. The sequence goes on along the minus strand of NW_024096758.1, from coordinate 7,479,418 downwards.
GCAGGGTGGTTCCTCTTTGGCATCTCAAGGTTAGGAAAAGTGCATTATGTGGGGGCAGAGAAAAGGACCTCTTCTGTTGTGGAACCCCAGAATAAATGTCCCTTCTTGGAGACCGGACTAACAGCCACTTTGCTTACATTTCTCTGACAAGTAAAGACTTTTCGCTCTATCATTTGGAACTTAATAACCTCAGTCTGGTAATGCCATGTTGATTCTTGTCAACATCTGTGTCTCTTGATTATGTTAGTAAGGTAATTGCTGTGTTTTACCCCCCTTATTTTATGGATTGTATCCTACCCCATCCTAAGGATAATGTGCTAGCTGGAATTATTAATAAATAAATTAGCAAAGCCAACCAAGTGTAGCCACTAGGTGCTTGCAAAAAGGTCTGCCAGCAAGGCATCAAGGCAGATTCTCCTTCCTTCAGTTGCTTCCCATCCATTGGTACATTGCTTTTGAACATATCAGCTGCATGTAGCCATAATAGTTAATGGACACTGCTGCGTTTTTGCTATACTTTAGCTTCTCCAGAAAATAAGGGGGTTTCTTCTAGCTTTAGAAGGTCCTTCCAATCGGATTTTTAAATGGCAAGGGTGCTGCAGCTTGTATGCCATGTGGGAAATATGGTTCCTCCTTAATGTCTGCCTATAAGGTTTACCACATCCTTCCTTGCAGTCACAGATTTGTAATAAGAAGACACCTCATCCTACCCTACCCCCATGAAAAAGAAGAGAGTTATAATTTTGCATTGGTTACCAAGGGCAGAAAATCCAGAGTAAAGTGGGAGCAACCTAGGAGGAGCTATGCAGGATCAGAGGAAGGTCCATCTACTCCATCCTCAGAATTCTGTTTCCAGCAGCAACCAACAGCAATCCTTTGCCTCCTACCCTTAGTAAGATCCAAAAGCTTCCAGGTCCTATTTTTGGCTTCAGTAATTGCAATTAAAATAAATTCTCTTGAGAGATAGGGAGGCAGTCAAGGAACTGACCCTTTATGATCTAAAAAATAATGAACTTTTGCATCTCATACATCTCAAAAGATGGTCCAAATTACCTGCCACCATCAGCCTTTAACGTTGTAAGACATTGTCATCCATCAGCTGGAGCTGGACTCTCTCCAGCTGGACTATCTGGCACAGATAGACAGGAAGGCAGGGAAACTCTGCAGGCAGAAACAAACCTGCCTGTTCCTATCTGCAGACAACCAACTGCTTTTGAAATGTCACAAGTCTGGCATCCTCCTACACTTTCAGAGATAGACTGTCTTCAAACATGGAAGTTCTTCCTCAGGGAATCACATCCAACCGTTCCTTTCCTGTACGGAACACATACTAGACGACCCACCTCCTTACCTGCACCGGTGCCTCCCCCGGACAGCCTTCTAATCCTTCTGCGGGATACACTTCAGTGCTCCCGGGCACTTGCTCCGAGCACGGAGAGCTTCCCCGAGACGGGACTTCCAACTCCAGGGCTGTCTGGGTTCCTTCGGCCCCGCCAGGGCTCCCGGCACTTTCCGGCATAGCTCCCACCAAGAGGTGCCCTCCGCGCTCAGCTGCGCCGTCGCCGGTCTTGCTCCGCGCCCAATCCTGGAGGAGCTGCGCGTTGGGCTTCCCCCAGCCCTGCCTCTTCATCTTTCGGCGCGGAGCAGCGGGGGCGACGTTCCCTTCGGACTCGGCTTGGAGGAGGCGGCGGCGACGGCGGCGGCTGGCGCGGTTACCGCAGCGAGGCTGGCGGGGCTGGGGGCGCACGGGCTGTCGCTGCCACGGGACTCCGGGACCCGCGCTGGCATCCCAGCGCCAGCCCAGGCAGCGTGTGGGGAAAGAGCGGAGCTGCAGCTGCTTCCCCGCCTGAGTGGAAGGACCTGGAGCGGCGGCGGCTCCTCGGCGCGAGGGGCTCGGCTCGCGCGTCCTTCGCCTGCTGAGCTGTCACTGGTCTGGCAGCAGGAGGAGGAGGAGCCGCCGCCACCGCCGCCGGCGGCGGCGTCCCTGGCGTTCAGCTGTACAAAAGGTCCAGTTCTCCAGCCCGCTTATGCCCTGGCCGGCGGCGGCTCCTCGGCGGCCAGACGCCTTTTGCCGGCACCTCTCGGCTGCTCACTGCGCGCAGCCACGGCGCTCGCTCCTTGAGCTCCAGGCCGTCGCCGCCGTCTCTTAGTTCTCCCGTGTGTGCTGTCGGACTACGGAGATTTTGTCCGGCCGGACGGCTGCCTCATGCTCAGTCGCCCGCGTGGCCGGCTTCGGGGCCAAACCGGGCGCCTTGGCTTCCCAGCTGGCTGGAGCAAAATTCCTCGGGCTTGGAACAAGAAGCCGCAGCCGAGCAGGAGCGCCCGGCCCGGGTTCTTGCGAGCCCTCCAATAAGAAGTGGCTCAGGCGGTTTCCATGGAAATGGTGGCAGAATGGGGGCGAGCGGGCTGGTTATTGATTCCAGGTTCCGGGACTGCAGCAAAGCGCCGCCACCGGGCGAGGAAGGAGCCTGGTGGCGGGGACCAAGCGGGAGGCTGCTACCCAGACCGGCCCTGCCCAATCTCAGGGTCTCGGAGAGCCCTTTGCAACCCAGACCACTGTCGCTTCGCTGGGCTCTTATCCCTTGTTAAGCCCTTGGTCTTTGGTCTTGGCTAAAGTGAAGCGAAGTGAATGCAGCTCTGAGGATGGTGGTTTACACCACAAGGTAGCCTCTGATGTAGTTGGCTTTGATCTTGCATCTGCAGGAAGTGTGAACCTAGTCAACTGGAGTTTTTACTCAAGAATCGTGATTAACAAAAACGTAGCTTTCTACCGCGGATGAACCCAGCTGCAGTTTAATTCATTGGAGAAAGCAGGCCAGGATGGGCACAAGCTTCGGGGCAAATCATTAGCTTAATATTGTAAACTGTCCAGAGTTGCCTTGGGGGGGGGGGGGAAGGGCAGCAAACAAATTTAATAGACAATAATTATTTTTTATCTCAAGTATAACCAGCTGATTATAAGATATTTGTTTTCACGACTCCGGAATATTGGCTCAGGCAATTGGCTGCCCTTGACAAAGGGATGTTATGAAAGTATCACACACACACACACACACACACATACACACACACACACACTATAGTATAACCACAACCCATAAAAGGACAGTTTTCATCCTACAAGCAAAATAAGCTGCCATATCTTAAGGTTCTTAGGGCCAGGCTCTGTTGTGAGGAAAATAATAGAGCAGTGGTTCTCAACCTTTTTAATGCCGCGACCCCCAACCGGGGGTCTACTCAACTGGTCGTAAGTCGAGGACTACTCAACTGGTGCAGCACCGTTTGCAGAATGGGACTTTTGGCGGGTTCAGCAGGGCAGAGACAGTCTGGACAATTCCTATTGGCTTTTGAAAGCCAATAGAATTAGACTCTATTCAAGAGAGTCTATTCTATTGGCTTTCAAAAGCCAATAGAATAAAAGTGAGTAGCACAGCTAAGGAAAAGGGGGAAAAAAATGGCAGACTGCGTTGTTTGGCAACCCTCGTGAAATGGTCATTCGACCTCAAATGGGGTCCCGACCCACAGGTAGAGAACCACTGTAATAGAGGATTATGTACATTGCCTTGATCAATATGAACTTCAGGATATATATCTAATAAAACTGAAATACACTGCAAATCCATTTTGGATAATATTGTTGACTCTGTTGGCAACTTTCAAGAGGGTATCTCCCATCCCCTATAATATGGTTGCGTTTTGTTTCTTTGTTTTCTTTTTATTGGAGGTTTGAGGATTTGAACCTTGGGATTTCTCCTATGAACAGCCCCTTTCTAAATTGAGCATTCAGGTCACTGCTTAGCATTCACCTTTCCCAATCTGTTGTCAAGTTTGGTTAAATGGTTAAGGCACCAGGCTAGAAGTTAGGAGAGTGTGAGTTCTAGTCATGCCTTAGATATGAAGGCTGGCTGGGTGACTTTGGGCCAGTCATTCTGGCTCACCCATGATGGTGTCAGACTTGGGTGAAAAGCCCTTCAGTCGTTTCCTGTTGCAACCAATGGATACATATTCAGTGGATCCAAAAAAAAAAAAAAAAACCCAAACCCACCTTTTTTTTAAGTGGACCCCACACTTACGAGAAAATTCTAGGAAAATAAAAAAATACTGTTGTCCTCCAGTTGGGTTCAACAACAGTACAAATTTGATACTGATTTGATTCATATATGCTAAACCATAATGGGGTTTTGATTTAGCTTAGTGGGTTGTTTGAGTCCAGCTACCATAGTTAATAAACAGTAATTTATCATGTATTACAATGTGCAAATCTAACCATTTGTTACTCAAGTAAACCATGACACCATGTCATGTACGAACAGCCAGTAGCAGTTGATCAATAAACTGGAAAGTTGCTGTCTCCTAAAACACGCTCTGTGAATTCAGCCACTAGATTTGAAATTGAACTCCATATATGTGTCATAAGAATACAGTCATTATTGTGGTACGTGATATGAACCAGGCCATTATCATAAGATATATATAGTTTCGGCATAGAATATGATCAGAACACAATTATATTTTGATAACCCAAGTTTAATATTTAGGATGTTGTGTGTACCCAGCCCTTGAGAATGAAAGAATTTTCAGAGTCATTTGGGGGAAAATTGTGAGCATTTCAGGTTATGTGTCTTAACTACAGGATATCCCAGGCAGAAGTGTAGCACCTTAAGAACTCACACATATATTGCCTATAATATTTATTGATCACAGTCCATCAGGTGTATAGGTTAGAGAGGGGGGGGAGAGAGGGAGGGAGGGAGAGGGAGAGGGAGAGGGAGAGAGACAGAGACAGAACTGGATCTCCATAACCCCTTGGGTCATTGTTTCAGAGATATTTCTTTATCAGATTCCTCAATGCCTTTAATAATGGCAGAGTTTTCAAAGCACTTGAAAAGTTGGAATACCTTCAGAGAAGTATCTCCTTGAAAATATGCCATGTTGAACTGTATAGCACAGTGAAACATCAGCAAAGGAAATGTTTAAGGGTGTTCTGTGTTATGTCATAAACTGTTATATGATAATTTTATGTCAAAATGTTTTATAAAATTTGCCAAATTTCAATTCTACAGAAATTATGGGTCCCAGATTTTGGATGCATTTTGCAAGGTAGCCCATTTGAGTACCTTGGTTCAAAGCTGTTGCCCTATGATGAGCCTAGATGAGTTCAAATCGCCAGAACCAGATGGATTACACCCCAAGGTTCTCAAGGAACTGGCAGATGTGATCTCGGAACCACTGAACTATATTTTTCAAAGATCCTGGAGCACAGGGGAACTACCAGAGGACTGGAAAAGAGCTGATGTAGTTCCCATCCTCAAAAAAGGAAAAAAAATGGATCCAGGAAATTACAGACCTAAGCCTGTTTGTTTCAGAATGGCACCACTCCCTGTATACCACAAATTGTTTCCCGTTCAGAAGATTAACTCCTGGAAAACTGCCAGACCACCCTAGAGCAGCAGGATCAAAGGGAAGTTCTACTCTCCAAACAGTACATTTTGTTTACCCTGAGTTCATACCATTGGAAGGGGGATGAATTAAAGTGAAAGACTTTAATCGTGGGTCCATGGACCCCTTGGGGTCTGTGAATCGTTTTTAGGGGATCTGCGAACACGGATCTGAAAATATTACAATTTATTTTTCCTAACCTCTAACTGAACTTTAGCTTTTAATACAATAATGTATGTTGGCAAAATGATTATGGTCTGCAGACTCCAAAAATGTTTGTTAATTTTAATCAATCTCACTATCTAAAATTCTTATGCCCTTAAAAGAATGTGTATAGTCTTGTTATTGATTTAAGAAATGAGTAAAAAAATACACATATTACTATATATTTGTTGTTTTTTAACATTTTGATAACCATATTTGATCAGTATGGTTTCCTTTCTAATACAGCTTATATCTATGCATTTTGGGATGGCATATTACCCATTTAAATTCATTTTTTCTGAGATGGTTACACCAAGCTTTCAGGGGCATCCAGGGCACACACAAAAAAAGTTAAAACCCCTGTTCTAGAGCAAGAAGCAGTCTGAAGGATTATTTATTTGGCATATGGCAAAAATGTTAATAAGCACATCACATTCTCAATGAGCAAATATGAAACTATTTACTTACAAATTCAAAGGCAGACTATTTATACAGTCAATACATGATGGAATTGCATACAGAAAGTCTCTGGGGTTTCTCTGATATGTACTCAGAGGGCACTACTCCACACCGCAACTACATTCCGACGATGAGAGCTTTCTCCATTTATGGAGGAGGCTAGTGCACCTGCCATGTTGAGTCCTAATCCTACTGAGGATTAACCAAATTTTACCAATAGATTGAATCCTTTTGGTTCAGCTGTAAAGCAGGGAATGTTGTGACACTTTGGAGGAGCAATAGAGAATCGTTCTTGCATCCAGGCCTGAAGCAGACTGAAGTTGTTATCCAATCAGTTTCTGGCAGTCCTGCCTGGAGCAAAGCCTGTTGTTTATAGCATCAGTGATATCTGCTTTGATTGGCAGCTGAATATTACTAATTATTTTCTTATACTCTTACAATAGTGTTTTCCCTTCATGGGTGTGGCTGGAGGAATATGGCTCAAAACTGGTAACCAGAAACTGGGAGTAGATCTTATTGTGCCTTATATGGTGCTCATAGTGTGATTCACCAGTGTATTGACCAGTCTCTTACGGCTGCTATTTCTCCAAACCGAGGAATTCTGCTGTTGAAAAGATGAGGCCAAGTGCTGAAGATCTGAAGGAGGTGGTGTCCTGGGGGTGCTCATAGTAAAAAATTACTTCCTTTAAATTGTGGCTATTAACAAAACAGTTGCTGAATGTCATATTAATTGATGAACCAATTAGGCATTGTTGAATGAGTTAACAGCATTAACAGCACTACACACAACACATGTAGTGTTGTAATTAATGTAAGGTATTGAATTTGGACTGGTGATATTCAGATTCAAATCTTCAATGGACACAGAATTCACAAAGTGAGTTTGGCCCACCTCTCTTTTTTTCTCAGGCTAACTTACTTCACTTGACTATCAACCTCTCATGGTCCTGTCTTAGGAGTCATTCTTCAATGAAGAAGACCACCAAGAGAAGACATCTCAACAGCCAGATACTATACAGTACTTGCAAGCTTTAGCAACTATGCTGAGTCAGCAAAAGATCCCACCATCTTTGCTTGGACCAAGCATCTGATCTAGATCATGCAGAGTCTTTTCTACCCTGTTCTGAAAGCACCTTCATCTTCTAAAGACATAAAGCACAAGACGGAAAGCTGTAGAATCCTCATCTTTACTGATGATCAGTTGAATCAAATAATGGCCCTCCATATTAACCTGCCAAGTATAACTAGACTTGATCAAGGCTAGCAGTGAGATCAGATACATCTGATAATAGGGGAGCAACTTGGGCATGACAAAGCAGCTGGAGCAAAACTGATCTGTGAAGGTCATCCTTGTTGCAAAAATATCCCTTGCATTTGACTTCAGCCCAACTTGTGATTTCCCAATTTCCTTACTCATTCACATGCTGATCCTCCAGCAGCTTGGTTTTGCATTCTACACTTGAACTGGATTTATAACTATAAGGCTATCTTGAAGGATCTCTCATAAAACCAGGAGGCCAGGCCACTATCGATTGTGACATTAAAAATATTTAGCTTTGTCTAACCTATTCTATACAATTGTAAGTTCCAACTCACCTGTTAAATGATAAAAATCAGTCTTTGTCTGCAGTTCCTTTATTCCTTCTTAAGGCCAACTTGAGGTCATTGCCAGAGAACTGAAATATTCACTTACGGTATGTTTAGCCTTTTATAGAAGCTTTGGATGGCATCATCTAAAAATTCTAGCTGTGAGCAATAGATTTGCTTTTTGCATTGCAATTTCTGTATTTCCAAAGACTAAAACATTAAATGGGAGATCTGAACGTTCAGCCTCTAAATCATAATGACCCAACATCTCTCAGATGAAAAATAGTGATATGCCCATAACAGCATGTTTCCTCTTAAGAGGGCAGCGCTCAAGTCTTCCCCACAATAAGCTGACAGAAGATTCTCCTCTGCCAGATGTGTGACTTGGCTTTGCAGCAACAGCTCCTGCCTAATTTTGAATGCTAATTGTCCTCCTGCTTGGTTAACAACAGATTGAAATCTACACACCATTTATGAATTGAAAGGCTGCACAATGCAGGGTGCTTGCAGTAACATACATGCACATTAAAAAGCCATATCCGTATCCATCCATTTAGAAGCAACTTCTGGAGATGCCTGAAGAATGATAATCATTCTTCCCTACTTAACAACAGGAAGCACAAAGGATAAGCAGGCATAAATGAGATCAGCTATAGCTCATGCCCAAGTTTTCAATAATGCCCTATCAACTTTTTTCCCTAGGTCCACTCCGATACATTAAGACATCAGACTAGAAACCAGAAGACTGTAAGACCCGCCTTAGCCATGAAAGCTGACTGGGTGACTTTGGGCTGGTTCTCTCAACCCAACAACAGAGTGGTAGTTGTTGTGGGGAACATAGGCGGAGGAAAGTGTGTTGGATATGTTTGCTGCCTTGAATTATTTGTAAAAGTAATAATGGCTGGAAATAATAAACAAACTTTTAACAGCTGACTGGTATAACTTAATATTTCAAGGATGTCCATGGAGCAGAAGGATGATAGAATAAAACTCTCAAAATGGCAGCCACAAGCCAATAATTAAAGCCTTATCCCTTTTTACATGCCATTAAAAGGGGATATGGCTTCAATTGTGTAGTGGCCATCTTGACTGTTTTGACTCCCCCCCCTCCCCAGGCATGCCCCTTTTTTATTTCCTTTTAACATGGAGATGAGTGATGGAAATTTTATCTGCTAAATGGTGAGACAGTTGGTTGTCTATTTGGATATTGGACTGCTTTCCCCTTCCCACAGCCCCTTAAGCATGCATGAAGATTTGCCACAATGGAAGGGGAAACGGCTTGCACATGTTCAGAGGGACAATATTCAGATCTTAAGCCAACAACTTGGGAATGCTTAAGAGTTAAGCTGCAAATATTACTAGGCTAAGCAGAAATGCCTGTGGTTCAACATTGCACTTAAAATAGGTCAGTACTATTTCCAAATGCACAGGCAGAAGAGGCGCATTTAAAATGTCACACTTCCTTACCTCAGTCCTATTGCAACTTCAGAGGAGGGGGGAAGACACATTTTAATCCCAAATGCGACATGCTATGGATTTAGTATTGTTGCTGTCAAAAGGAGAGCACTCATATCCTCAATACAAAGATTGCATTAATAAAAAGAGGACAACATGCACATTATTTTGACAACAGAGCAACAGCCATCAGACAAGATGAATCATGCCTGTAAAATTCAGCATACAAAGGAGTGCCAGCAAATTTGAAAGAAGATGAGAAAGGCTGGACTGCACAAGAGAAAAAAAATATCTAGGACTTAATTTGGGTCTGTCAAACTCCTACCACATGCCTGACAGTATTAATAAGACTTAACATTATTTGCCTCCCTTTTATAACCAATTTCTGCAGCAAAATAGGCCCTCTGACGTCATGCATTCTAAGATATGGAAGGCAGCTCAGAGGCAGAATGAAGCCCCCCAAATACCAAGTGAAATAAATGTGTGGATGGACTCGGTTATAATGGTCATGAGTGCAGCATTGGAGAACGTGAAGGACCAGGTTGGGCTGGTTCATTCTGCTAAGAGAGAGGTTCCCTGAAAATGGGCTCCAGCACAAGTCCAAAAGCTCGGAAGACTAAAACCTCTGGTCCCAGTAAATGACCCAGACTGGATGCTGCAACATTATCCTGGGACACATATATTTGCCTTCATTCATGGTTCATCATGGAGAAAATAAGTCTATGTGCCACTGACATGATGCACATGAGCCATGCACAAAGTCTAATAGGTGTTTAGTAAATGACTTGATTGCTGATATGCTCTTACTGCAAAGAAATGTTTCCTAAATTAGGAAGTTGTTCAGCATGCCTAATGTTTCTGCTTTTCAGAAACTTAAATCCATTATTTTACATCTTGAGCTAGATAGAAAACAGAGCTTCTGATTGATATCCTTTCAAATATGAGATGAATGCCGTCTTATCCTCCCTTGGTCTTAAGAAGACATACATTTCCAATTACTTCAATCTCTCTTCCTAAAAGTTGTTAATCTGTCCATGCTGCCCTTCTTTGAACTTCTACTTTTTCAAAATTCTTTGTAAAGAAATGGGAAACATAATCATAAATAAATGTGTTAAGGTTAACAGACTTTTTAAAATCCTAAAAATAATTTAGGATAAGAACCAAGAGTTAGAGAAAAATCTCTTCAATTCCAAGTTCTGAAATTGGATAATTTAGTTTTGCACTGTTCACATGTGTACACTTGTATTAGAAGATGTGTTAATGTTTAAGGGCATAGATAATCAATGTATAGTCTGGGTGTATAATCAAGGTCGCAAGAAGGGAGCATTGGCAACAGAGGGATACAGGCCCTATCCATGTTTTTGAGAATCCTCAACATCTCTATTTTAAAAAGAAGAATTAAAGAGAGGATTTAAAACCCTAGGTTTCAGGAAACAGGCAAAGTCCCTGATCAACTAGGGACTTTAGAGAGATTCGTGCTGACCTACCTGCCACCTTTTCCTAATTAAAAAGTCGTGATTTTTCAGTTCAAGCCATCACCCGAGAGCTTAAACAAATTAAGATCTGGAAGTCAAAAAGTCAAATGTGAATTGACACCCATGGAGCAGACATGAGCACAGCATGAAAGCGCCAACATGACAGATCCCCTAAGGCAGGTGCTGTCAGAGGAAAACAAGGGTTAAAATGGAATAGCAGCGGTTCAGAAGCAAACCCTTCTCCTACACTGCAAATTAAAAGACATCTCTGGCCCAGAAAGAGAAAGTATACCCAGTAATTATATTTTTTTTCCATGTCATCTCAAAGGAAAGGGAGGGGACAGCAAAGCAAAAAGGAGTGGGGCAAGATGACTCCCACTGTGAGCAAATACAACTCCATTAAAGGACGCACAGATGAGCCAAAAATCCAGATTCTGAAGAGGCTGAGCCCTGTTATTAGCAGAGACATAAAACTGTACAGACCAAATTTGCTCTATCATACAGTCATGAAAACCAGCAGTTTTCTTCTCCTCTTTCTGAAACTGAGGAAACATCTTCTTGTGCCAGTCTCTCCCCCAACACCAAATTTAGTCCCATTCTGTCAATTTTTCAAAGAGTTATTCTTCAAACAAATTGAGTCCTGAGTTCCCTTATGTAATTTCCATCCACATTCTGCTGGGTGGGGAAGAATAAAAAAAGTGTTGCTATTTATATTGCATTTGTCCTTGGTAACTACCAAGCTAATGATCAAAATCCTGACTGTGGAAGAAACCTGCTCCCTAGATTTCTGGCATGCTAGCTGGATGTCAGAAGAGACAGCTTTAATTTAATATCTTGTTTTTCCACTACAACTAGTGCTTGAGGCAGCCAACAATAGCCCAGCATAAAATAATCAAGTTGCATAGAAAGATGATCACAACTGTATCAGAAAAAATATAAAATTTGTTGTTCTCCTCCATATACTACTCACAAAGTCTTAAAGCTGCAAATAAACACAGAATAGTCACTTCAAAGGATTTTTAATTCAAAATATTTCCGGTGTACAGGTAGTCCTCGACTTACACCAATTCATTTAGTGACTGTTCAGAGTTACAATGGCACTGAAAAAAGTGACTTATGACCATTTTTCACATTTAGGACCATTGCAACATCCCCATGGTTACATGATCAAAATTAAGACACTTGGCAATTGATTCATATTTATGACAGTTGCAGTGTCCTCAGGCCATGTGATCACATTTTGCAAACTTCTGACAAGCAAAGAAAATGGGGAAGCCAGATTCACTTTACAACTATATTGCTAACTTAATAACTGCAGGAATTTACTTAACAACTGTGACAAGCAAGGTCAAAAAATGGGACAAAACTCACTTAACAACTGCCTCAGTAACATAATAACAGAAGGGACATTGAAGGTCATCCAACCCCCAGTTCAAGCAGGAGATGCTATCACTTAGCCACAAAAATATTGGGCTCAATTGTCATAAGTCGAGGACTATCTGTATACTTCAGAGAACATCCCCAATTTTTATTCATTTTAAACAGAAATAAGAACTCAAGTCTAAGATAAATTAATCATCTGATGTTTAAAATAGATCTGACATGTTTCAAATACTGAGTCCCACACACTTTCTTCTTTTAATGCTTTCTTCTACAAAAACTGGTATCCAACAATGCTGTATGTTCTTTTGATGTTTTTCTCCAATGTAAAGCAGTTGCCTTTCTGCCAAAACACCAACATGTTTTTTCAGCAAGGACGTGTGTCGTTTCCTTCTCCCACACACATTCCACATTTTCCTTGAAATTTTCCTTGTATAATTAACTGTAGTTGATGTTTCTTGTTGGATAGCTTGGCATAAATATTCTAATTTCCTTTTTTTTTGTTGATATTCACAACAAGTATATTTTTTCTCTCCTTTCATAGATGTTCGACCTATGATATTTTAAGTATTCTGTAAATCTGCATTTCAAAGGCAACCCTACCAATAATTGTCATTTGAGTTATGACTCAGCTTCCGTTCCATATGAAAGAATTTGCCATACATAACAACTTTTAACTAGCAAGGCTCCAGTCATAAGTCCCAGAGCAAACATGTTTACTCATTCTTGAAAAGCTACTCTCACCTGTTCATCCTGCTCTTTCTGTCCATGCTGCAATCCCATCTATCATTCAATATGCAGCCCAGATACTTATATTAATGCACCTTCTGCACTTGTTTTCCTGTTGGCATAATATTTTCTAACTGAACAGTGCTATTGGTGTAACACAATTATTTATTACTAGATTATAGATGTTTATATTTTCTTAGCAATTTTCTAAAAAGTATTTGAAAATAGCTTCAGAATATATATATTAAATAAAAGGAGAAATAATACATACCTGTTGGACAGAAAAGATCTCCTTTCCAATCCCCTATCCCCCAATTAATCAAAGCCCTACCAAGATAGATGCTATTATGATGCAAGATGGCAATATTGCCCTGAACAATTGGCAGTCCCTCCTTCCCCAATAAACAGTAATATGGCCTATAGTATCTATCTATGTGTATATATTTGGAAAAGTGGCTGTCCCAGTGATCTCCTTCCACAGATATCATATAGATAGTCAGTCATACCAGTACATCACTTTTAGAAATTAGTGCAAGTTGTAGAAATCATCAATATATCTCATTGATTTACTGTACTAAAGATTAGAATGATCTCTTGGAGACATGCAGTTATCAAGCTATGCTAAAAAAAAGAAACCCAGGCTGGCACTGCCTCCAAGTGGCAAGAAAAAAAATCTAAAGAGAACCAAAATCTTTACATCTCATAATTTTACAGCTCTGTTCCCACCAATTGTGTCTATTCATGCATCTCTTCCATTGTCCCTATTATATTTCCATATTTGAAATACAGAGAAAAGGCCTATCATTTGGCAATGCCTTCATATGCCATGTGACAATATGAGCACTAAAGAAAGGCAGGGTGTTTGAATATTTGCCACCTTATTTCTAAAAATAATAAAGGCAGGATAGAAACAAATAAATATGGACTGAAATCAAAAGGGACTAACAAACGACTATGAAGGGCTGCTGTATGTTAAGGTGGTTTGATCATATAATGAAAACTGTAAGAAAAATGAAAGCAGTGAAGATGGATGAAGTGGCTCAATGGAGGTGGTAAGATCATCAAAAAAGTCGATTACAGAGGAAAAAGCAATGCATGGAAATGATGAAGGCGAGAGTGCAGATAGAAAAATAGAGGTACAGTAAATGTTCTTCATTTGATTTGTATCCCATCTTTTACTATTATTTTTACAAATATCTCAAGGCAACAAACATATCCAACATGTGTTCCTCCTATTTTCTTCACAACAACCTTGTGAGGTGGGTTGGACTTGGAGAGACTGGCCCGAACTCACCCAGCTGGCTTTCATGGCTAAAGCAGGACTTGAACTCAGTCTTCCGCTTTCTAGCCTGGTGCCTTAATCACCAGACCACCGGACATTCAAGTTTTGGGGTTATTGTTCTTACTCTGTCTGTGTGTTTTATAATGTTGCTCATTCCCAAAAGAATTAGGATGGTGGGTGTGAATGTATAATATCACTCATAACCTCTTGCTATTGTTCAGTGACTTCATGACACAATGAACAGGATTTTTCCAGATTGTCAATAGCTGCTTCCCTGAAGCTTTAAGCGTGCACTGGTTTGTCTCCACCAGTGATGATATTAGGCATCTTGTCTCCTGTCTTCAATTTTTCAAAGCACTGGAGTCTTCTCCAGTGATTTGTGCCTTCATGTTCAAGGTAGCTAACTTTTTGCTTCGTAATTGTTTCCACTAAGCAGTCCGATTCTGATCTAATATAAAATAACATTTCAGTTGGATATTCCACATAATATTTGGAGGGTGATAACAAAAAAGCCATTTTTTTAAAAAAATATTTCATTAGTATATGTCTGTAGAAAGTTATCACTATACATTAAAAAAACATCTGGCTGTTGAATAATGTGCCAGTGAGCAAATTTCAAAGAACAAACAAGATAAAAACACCAAAATGGAGGGCAAAAATTATTTTTAATTTCATGTAATGCAAATTACATTGCAATTAATATTATTGTTCCCAATATATTTCTTTCCTTCTTTTACACCAGATATTACAATTCAATAGCAACTTGTGATTCTGGAGTCATACTTAAAGCTTTCAGAGACTTGTGTGCAGCACTAATAAGACGTTTTAGATTTAGACCCATGTTTTAAGATATAGGCAAGCAACCTATAACCCTCAGCCATGTAATGCCCATCACGGAAAATATTACCTTCTTGTATTATTTATTTATTTACTAGGTTTTTATCCCATCTTTATTACTTTATAGTAGCTCAAGGCAGGGAACATACCTAATACTTCTTCCTCCTATTTTCCTCATGACATCTCCTGTGATTATCATCATGCCACACAAATGGCAGCAGACAACCTGCAATCTATCTCTGCCAGCCTGCTGGTCCCCTGCTGAAACTGCTGGCGTCCTGTTGCTCAGAGCAACTGGATGGTCCATAATGGACTACTAGGGATATGAGGGGAGATATATAAATGGAACCCTAACCAGAATGAGCATATGGACAAATGATCCCCATCAGAAGCTCTCCTGTCATAATTGTTCCAGCAATAATTGAAGGGAAAAGAGGTTTGGTTACCAAGATCCCAGTGAATTGAGAACTGATCACGAATCTGACCAATTTTTGCTATATTTACACAGATCTGTTACAAACTAAATTGCTTAGTTGCTCTTACAAGGAGATAGACCAATTTTTAAACGGCTTAGTATGTTGTCTGATCCCAAGCCATTTGGTTAATTTACAATTCAGTGGATACAAAAAAAAAATGAGTTGATTCAAAGATTTTCTTGTGCAAAAAGCTGCCTTATGCAAAAATATAGCAAAGTGAGGAAAACATTTAACTAATATGGAAGTCCTGAATCAAAAAATACTACTACGTATTCTATGAAAGGTAAGAGAAAACCTTATCTCTGTCTTTTATGGAATATGTAGTACTCCTCTCGGAGAAAATCCTAGAAATTGAGCCAAGGCAGTCTAGAACACCTCATCTACTACAGGAAGACAAAAAACCTTTAACAGCAAAAGCCAGAGTGCAGATTTCTGATGCTAAAACCAAATTTATTAAAAACAGCTAATAGAAATCAGAAACACTTGGGAATTAGTGGCACCTCTTCCTTAAGTCTTTCCGGAAACAACCCTTCATATCTAGCTCAAAGCCAGAAAAATGAAGCCACTAGTAGGCAGCCCGTGAGTCCTTAATAAAAACCCGACCCATGTAGAGATCATCCTCCATATCTTTAGAATAGTCCATATGGGAAAAGGAAGCTGGAAAGACACAATATTTGAGGAACCAGATATTCTTAGGTCTTTATGGCTGTATCCCGAGATTTGTAGACCACTCCACGGCTCTTCAACTCCCGTACAATGCCTGCAACAACAACAAACATATCTATTAATTTAATGGACATGGATGAAGTACAGGTGATCCTTGCTTACCACCCACTTGTTCAGTGACCATTCAAAGTTACAATGGTGCTAAACAAGAAGACCCATGATTGGTCTTTAAAGCTACGGCCATTGCAGTGCCCTTGCTCAACAGTAAACAGGCACAAATTTCTAATGCAATTGTTGGATTTTTAGAAATTTAGAAATCTCCAAATCCTAGTCCTCCAGAAGAGGATTCTGTAGATCAGGGGACCCCAATCCCCAGGCCGTACAAATAGCAGGCCAGTGCACACGCTTGTGCAGCTGAACTTGTGTGAGTGGCAGGTTGGCGTGCCCCACACGCATGTGTTGGCCCACCACTTGCGCAGTCCAGTTCCCCTCTCCCCACCTGGGCCGCCAAGCCGTAAAGGCTGCTGTAGATTACCTTGGGGCAAACGGCCAGTCACTGACACAGCATACACGCCTGGCTTGAAATTACCTAAGAAAGCAGGAACAAATATGAATTATGACTGCTGAGGATTGCAGTGTGAAATAATATTTTTATTTGTTTGTATCCCTTCTTGTTGTTGTTGTGCCATATCCGTTATTGGAAGTTGGCGCTCATGTTGGCGATCCTGTTTTTATCAGCAGCCGCACGAAAAAGTGCTGCTGAGTTTTGTCCAAACCAGTCCCTTAGATTTCAAGTTTGTTTCCCTCCTTTATTATTTTTACAAATAATTCAAGGCAGCGAATATATCCAACACACCTTCCTCCTTCTATTTTCCCCACAACAACCCTGTGAGATGGATTGGATTATGAGAGAGCAACTAGTCCAGTCACCCAGCTAATTTCCATGGCTAAACAGAACTTGAACTCAGGGTCTTCTATTTAATAATATGGCTTAAGTAACATAACTTTCAGGAAGGGTATCCATGTCAGTTGTCAGAAAGTTTGTTTAAAATATAGTTATGTTGTTGTAAAATGCACTGTATAGTTTTGATACTTGTACAGCACAGTACTGATTGAAGATAATTAACACTCTAATGTTTACACAAATGTAGACAACTGAGGATAAAAAAATAATAATATACCAATACTGATTACAAACTGAAATATCAATAATAATCATAAAACTATTTGCCTATAACATCCATAATTAATTATAACATTTAAAAACTGCTTCAAAATGTTCAAAGTATTTGCTGACCTGTAAAACACTAAAAATTTTGATCTTAAGCTGTTTACATAGCATTAAGGTTATCACTCTATTGTTACTTAAAGTTTTTTGTGCATGTTGATAAAGGAAAAAGGCAAAGCAAGCTTGAAAACAAATGAAACACCAGAACGTTTAAAAAAGAGACTATTCAATTTCTAACTTACCCCTTTTTATGCATCTGCTAATTTACCATATTTGTAAACATTTGGTATTCTTAAAAGTCAGACTACAAATGCTTATATTTGCCATGTTGCTTGATGTATGTGTGGAAACCATTTATGCTCAACTTCTGTTGTGTATATATACTGTTAATTTTGCCACTGCTGTATATTTTCCAAGTTTAAGTTCCCACTTAGCTATTATCAGGATTATATTTTTCTTCAAGTATTAAGCAATATTTATTCTTGCTTTGTAAGCATGTCATTTAATTACATTCCTTGTACAAAGTTAAATGTTAAATAAAGCCATTAAAAAAGTTCAAAATTGAACAAGGGTGCTAAAACCCAGATTTAGTTTAAAAATGTTTTAGGATTGTTTCAAGTGTAAACACAATTCCAAGAGACTGAAAATAATTAAGACCAATTAAAGCTAGTATCTGAATCCTCCTGAGTTCTGCAGAACAAATACAAACGCAAATAATGCATCTACCATCACTTTTTCAAATAATGTCATCACTCTATTTGCCAATGAACATTTATGTTTCAAATGTTCAATTAATGCTTTTAAATGCCATGCTTTGAGTTGACAGTGTCAAGTTCAAAGAAATCAATTTGACTAACACTAGGAGTGTCCTCCAAAAGTGTAACTATGAATCTCCCTGGGTTTTGAATTTTTTTCTCACAGTTGAAGCATATTCCACGGGCTGATGCTTCACTCCTGAGTCATAATGATGTTTTGTTAACCGTTATTTTATTGAGAAGACATTCTTATAACACAAAATTGCTAGCAAATTTCAGCTCCTGAAGTTGTCATCTCTGCTATCAGTCTGGGAGGCACTCCTCTTGCAGAAAGTTTCCAATACTGAAAAGCATCAATAACGTGACTTACATGTTCCTGTAGACAAAAATTTCCCTTTCAGTAGTCCACTACTTGTCCTTAATTTATTCATCAATCTTTCTTAAACTTGAAAGTGGACCAAAATATAATTTAATTGTATAATTAAAAATAAGGTGGATGAAAACTTACTGATCCGTTGCCATTTGGAGACCCAACTGTCCTCGGGACTCATCATTGCAATAATGCTGCAGGAAGACAAATAAAGTCAGAAAACTGGGGGGGGGGGTGTGTGTAAAAAAAACAGACAAAACTGAATTTCTGTATTTTGGGGACACCCTCTGTTTCAGGGGTCCCTTACGTTATTTGTCTCTAGTGATGACAAACCTACTGCAGAATTAGCTTGAATATCTTCTTCATGAAGCTCTAACTAAAGTGGTGTTGAAATTAAGAAGAAATGAATCAGTAGAAGGAAGAGCCGTTAAGTGCACAAGAACAGAAAGATATAACAAAAGAAACACCAAGTGAAAGTAAAAGAGAAAGAGGAGGAAGAGGAGGAGGAGGAGGAGAAAAAAGGAAAAGGAGAAAAAGAAGGAATTATATATACAGTAGAAGATACGAATGACAGCTAAATAGAACTTGGGGCAGGCTTAGAAATATTAAGAGATTTGCTTAGCCAAAACAGCAGCAATAAGATTTCAGCCTCTCTGGGAAATATTGTTAGTTCAAAATTTATAAAATAAAAATGGAGGATGGACAACAAAAGATGCAATTTGAGGCACTATAAGAACTAGAATGGAGGACTGGAAGGGTGAATGGAGGTGACAAAAGACTGGAAATAAGGTAAAACAATAAGCAGAAGATCCTGGATGCTGGATCAGGACTTCTGACCAATTGCCAACCCCAGGCTACTGTTTGGTTAACTGAGGAGCTATTGGAAGGAAGTAACTAAAAAATTCCCAAACAAAGTAGACACAATTGAGTATTGGTAAGAGTTCCAACTAAGTTTACAATGAGATTATTGAAATGACATTTTTCTCTGTACTTATTGTGTCTGCAAATTCCTGTGTAGCAGACGAATTATAAGTTATCTGGGAGTCCTTTACAGAAAAAAATGGGTGCATCTGAACACCTGCAGGGATACAGGATGAATGAGCCAACCAAATTGCCAAGTTTCGTGGCAAACAACATCTCTTGTATCTGCTGTCCACTGCAGTAAGCAAAATGTCTTCTGGTGTAATCTGAGATTCTTTTGCTCTTATGGAGCCAAAAGTGATGGTTGGGTCTTCTGTAGTAGACTGAATTCTGCCAACTGTCTGATCCATGTTCTCTTGAAGTCCTCAGATACTTAGACAGTGCATGGCCCTATGAGAAAATCAATGGCTCTCTGAGAGAGCTTGTAGTGAGAGGTGGAGGTATACTCTTTCTTTGAGAGGCCTTCCCTACCTCAACGATCTCTGACAACTTTCATCCAGTTTCCTACTTTCTCTTCCCAGTGAAGATTGTAAGGAGATATTGGTGAAGCAGCTACAAAAGATTCTGGACAAAACCAATTACTTGAAAACCCTCCTTTATGCCTGGATATCCAGACCACCCCCTCTTTCCTGTATTTTTGGAGAACTACAAAATATGGCTCTTCCAAAAGGCATATGTGGATGAATAAAATGGTAGTTTGGTGTACAGTGGTACCACAGTATTCAACTGCTTCACAACTCATCAGATTTGGTACTCAACACTTTTTGATACAAAAACGTTGTCCTGCCCCTAGTCATTGTTCGTTTGGTACTGTGATAAGAAAAGAAAGACGGCCATGGAGAACAGACAGGAAGTTGGCCAGGCTGGGGAGGTCATTACAAAAGGAAGAGGGGGCAGCCGTAGAGAGCAGAATGGAAATTAGCCATGCTGGAAATGTTACTCACATAGGAAAAGAGACAGACAGGAAGTCCTTCCTGGCCAAAACAAAGGATCATGTGATAGGTCATGTGGTTTGTTTGGCACCCATCATTTTTAGTACTTGTCACGCCTCCCAGAATCAATTAAGGCTGAGGCCTTTGAACCATGGTGCTGGAGAAGACTCCTGCGAGTCCCTTGGACTGCAAGGCGTTCAAACCGGTCAATCCCAGAAGAGATCAACCCCGACTGCTCTTTAGAAGGCCAGATCCTGAAGTTGAAACTCAAATACTTTGGCCACCTAATGAGAAGGAAGGACTCATTGGAGAAGGACCTAATGCTGGGAAAGATTGAGGGCAATAGAAGAAGGGGACGACAGAGAATGAGATGGCTGGATGGAGTCACTGAAGCAGTAGGTGTGAACTTAAATGGACTCCAGAAGATGGTAGAGGACAGGAAGACCTGGATGAACGTTGTCCATGGGGTCGCGATGGGTCGGACACGACTTCGCAATTAACAACAACAACAAAACCAAGTACCACTGCAGTTGTTAAGGCATCAAGCAAGAAACAGGAGACTGAGATTGATGCCTTAACAATTAAAGTGGTACTTCCAGGAGGGTTTTAATGAAATTAATACATGCAGCATGCTGACTCTGTAAACCGCTTACAGAGGGCTGTAAAGCACTGTGAAGCAGTATATAAGTTTAAATACTATTGCTATTTAAGTTAGTAATAACAAAAGTAATATAACATATCTAATTATACTATGGGATTCCCAAATCAGTAAATATTAATAGACATAATAGGAACCCTATTTTGGGTATATAACAGTATGAGCCAGAAGCAATTACAATAGCAGAGAAGTTGCCCAAAACAAAAAACAGGAAGGGAAGGGAATAAGCGATAAGGAGCACAGACTACACTAGAATTAGAAACAAAGTTTCTTTGTTCAAATTGTTGTCTTGTACAATTCCCAAAGGAAAAAAGAAAGTTATACAAATTACTATGTATAATCAAGGCCAACTTGATAAATGAACTATTGCTTATTCCTAAAAGAGTAAACAGCACGTATCAGTTTTTGTCTTCTTCTCTAAAAGAACACGCTGTAGCTACAGATCAATAAAATTTGAAACAATTTGTCATCTGTTTCTTATATTCAGGGGGGGAAGGTTTTTGCTACAATATTCTCTTCCAGTTAGCAGTTTTCCTAGATTTTTGGTAAAGATCACTTTCAACTTTTTAAAGGGAGATTTTTTTTTTCAAGAGATCCACAGCTTTACTAAAATGTATGAACCTTTCTTATGGGTAATATCATGATCCATAATAGTTGTATTAATTCAAAATCTATGTAAAAAAACGCCCCTATTTAATTCTCATGAATCCAGTCATACTTTTCCTGTAGGCCAAGGGTGGATAACTTACAAACTGCAGACCCTACAACTCTTTTTTGAAGTTCTGAACTCTCTTTCCTTCACATAAGATCACGTTGCTGAAATTTGTTGACAAACTGCCAGTGGTATCATTTTCTGAATTCATTTTTCCAAGTAAGAAGGTGATAAGTCTTCATTCAGCAACTGACAATTAGGACCAGCAACTTAATTGTTAAATGAAGTAGTCACTAAATGAAACCACAACTTTGGCAATAGTCTTACTTCAGCTTTCTTTTGCTCTGCAGACCTGCAAAGGTCATAAGGAGGATGAGGATTGTTAGTAAAGTTACTTTTTTATCATCACTGCTAATTGTAAGGCAGTTGCTAAATGAGGATTCCTTGTTATAATAATAAAACATGAAACACTGAATGTGAAAGATTATCTGTCCCATTGCTGATTCTGCACAATTGCAAATTCATTCAGGGATAGTAACTATAAGAAGAGTACTTCATTTTGCATCTGAGTTTGATATCTAGAAACTATAGTCAAAATGCAGCTTGGGGAAGAGCAATTCTGCATTTCCTATCTGCTGTATTTAAGTCACAACAAAGTTAAAATTATACAAATGAGATTCAAGGGATATTATGTTTGCAACATATATAATCAGTGACAAGATGGGATAACTTGCAGGAGCAATTTGTATTACTGGCACATAATCTAAGATCATTCCTATAGTAACTTTCCATTGCTGAAGAGTTCAACAATACCCTATTTAATTTTGCATACTAAAGATTAGACATGGCCTTTACATTTTTTAAAGGGGGCTAATAAAATGGATGGGTCAGATCGTGCAGATGGAAAAAACTTGGTTTTCTGAGTACTTATCTTTTACAATATTATAACATCAAGCTAGAAGGTTAGTAAACAAACTTTTTTTTAAAAAATATCAGTGGCATATTTTCTAAAAAGGAAAAACTCTGCTAAACATTATTATCTAACCAATTTATTAAACAATAATTATAACTAGCAACAGCAAAAAAAAATGCTGGATACCAGTCCTATATCTCACCCTCAAGGCTTATTTGAAAACAACTGTGACAATTATGTGGGGAGTTGACACAGGCACTTACCCATCGAAAGAAGAACTAGTACAATCGTAAACCATCTCACGGTTCCCCTTCATCTGGAGATAGGAGTCACAGTTGTCACAACCATCAAACTCAAACTGATCAATAGTCTGGTGAAGAAGAAAAAAATTATAACAGAAAAATCAGAAGTATTGCTACTAGAGGACAAGTACATTTAAATTAGGAGCATCCTCTAAGGTTCCAGTGTATCTTTTTCTACAGTCCTGACTTCAATAATGGGAAATATATTTGCTGCAATTAGTTGCAAAAATTGCTTTCGGCAAAAAAAAAAAAAAAAAAAAAGAATTCGTCATATTTATATTAAAAGCACACCTCCCAACTTTCCCTTGCTTTTAGCCCTTCAATATGCTTTTCCTTTGCAACTTCCTTCTCATTTTATAACTAAGTATGGATCAACAATACAATAAGTTGCTCCAGAGATTTTTTTCAGTACAGTTGTTATTCATTTCCTAACTTTCCTCTCAGATATTAGTACACAACTTTCTCCCATTTTCATTTTGAATAACCATGGTTGTTGGAAGAGACTAAAAATAATATGACTAGTCAATTAGTACAGCAAATAAGTAAAAATCTAAAGTCACAGCTTGTGCTCATTGTAAAAATTTAAAGCTCTTTAAATTAAAAGGGAAAAAGATTTACTATTACAGGGGACACATATTAAAATTGGCTTTTAAAATTAAACATGATACAAAGAAATCAAAGTTGTTTTCTTCTTCACATTTAATACTGGGATTTAAGCTATCCACTGAAGTTTGAGGTGGATAAGAGGAAATACAGCTTATAAAGATAAAAACAGCCCATGTAGGTAGTGATGTGTGACAAGTTTTTATGAAACCTCAGAAGTGAATTATGTCTGAATAGTAGTATTCTGAGTATCTCTACCACTCTTTAACATGTGGTTTATTAATTTGATTTACATGTGTCATCCAAGTAGATAGCACTTAATCAATATTAGCTGAATTGGAAAAAGTGGTTAACACTTGGCTGGGAGACCACCAGGAAACCCCAGTACTATAGACTAGCTTAAAAATTTAAAAAAATAAGAAAGCGAAGGCAAAGCACTTCTACATTATTGCTAAGGAAAGGTCAAAAAATGGGATTTTTTACCTTTATCTATTCAGATCTATGTTCAAATCAGTTGAAGAAGGGAAAACTATACTTTCTACATAAATAATTGCTATTGAACATTTATTAGAGGAAGGCTTTATGAAGATTTCCAAATGCAAATCTGACTTGTTACTCTGGAATTCATGGTGCTTTCTTATCATTTCAGATTACAATCCAATTTGTTACATATTATTCGAAATGATGAATATCAGTAAAAACACAATTACCCATATTTGCAAACAATGTAGTAGAGGAACAAGGGTAAAGCATTTAAAAAACTAAACACATTCAACAGTATTCACAGCAAGCAAACTAAAATTCCAAGCAAATAATTTTAGAAAGTATTTACTGAATGGGAGAAAGGAGGGGAAGGGTACTGCTGTATGTCAACCTATCTGAGAGACAAGCTTTGAAGTGGGGGAAGGCTGCCAAATATGCCCCAGCTATTGCTGGAGCTACGTCGGACGCATTTTACGATGACGAAAAGGCTCTAAATACTGGGAAGGGTGGAAGGCAAGAGAAGAGGAAGACCACAGCAAGGTGGATGGACTCAGTTAGTGGTGATGGACGCGCCGTTTAAGTAGAATAGAATATCTTTATTGTCATTGTGTGACTCACAACGAAATTAAGTACTCACAACGAAATTGAGTAAAGACCAGGTTAGGGACAGATCGTCATGGAGAAAAATCTACCACGAGGTGGCCAGAAGTCAAAAACCATTTGATGGCACATAATCAACTGCTGGAACGGAGAGAAAAGGAACAAAAACCCCTGGTCTATTGGGTGGGATGACTTTCACCGACAATGTCACTTAAGGGATAGCCTCCTTCTCACAATCGGATATTTCAAGAGACAACACCATAGAGATAAACAAGGTGCTGGGCTAGGAAAGCCATCGTCGGCAAAGAAAAAAAAAACCACCAACGTGGTCTCCCAGGACTTACACGTCCCCGACCCAACCTAGAAATATATTGAGCGCAGTACTATTCCGACTAGATTTTTTTTAAAAAAGGAATTTCCGCTTCGCTAAACGGAAGGCACACCTTGACCAATGAGCACAGCAAGCAAGCCCTCAAGTGCCGCAGATCTTTAGGTACCGTTTCCAACGCCATGACCACCACCAACCGGCAGCATACACCTAAGGGAAGAAAGCAGACAGCCAAACACACGTCACTTCCCTCACCAAAAGGCTTCCACTATAGTACTGTGCCGCTCTGGGAGTTCTCTCGTTTTACTCCTGAGAGACGCATGCGCACAACTCTGTGTGCGTGTGTGAGATGAACTGGTGTCATTCAGCAATGGCGCGTTGCGTTATTCGATGCTGTTTTGTGCGCAAGCGCCCGAATAATTCATAAGCTCCGCCTCTAGAAACTGAGCGATGGTTTTACCGATTGTAGTCACGCGACGTTTCGATAGGGGAAAAAGATCTTGCCGCCAAAATCGAACTTTCACTTTGGTGTAGTAGTGTGATTCTTTTTGCCTCTGACAAGTGTACACTATAAATTGTTTTGGAAAGAGTCATTTAAATATTTTTAATTTTATTTCATGTGTCACTTAAATTGTTCGAAATTAACTTTGGAATATTTGATGGCAATTGGTGCTATCAAGGTACGTTAAATATCGATTTGCCCTGGTAAGTCTGTCTATCCCAGGGGTAGGCAAGCTTGGCTCATAAAAGAGCCAAGGTTGCTTACCTCTGGTCTGTTCTGTTAAAAAAAAAAAAAAAAGCACAAGAAGCCCTGCTGATGAGAATCCTTCCTCCCAAAATGAGAATGATAGGAATGAGAGACTTTGAGAGTCTTCTAATCTAGTCCAACCCCCAACCCAAGGCATATCATCTTGGACCATGGTTGTTCAAGTCTTTTCTTTAAAACCTCCAGGAATGGAACGCCCATAACTCCTGGAGGCCAGCTGTTCCACTGCTATCAGAACTGTCTTATTTTCAGACAGGATCTTCCTCTGACAAGCTCCTACCCATTGCTTCTTGTCCTACCTTTAGGTGGTACGGAGAATAAATCAATGTCCTCTTCCCTGTGGCAGCTCTTCAAGTATTGAATGTGGAGCAGTTAGCATGTCTTCTCTTGTACCATGAGTACAGAAACCGTTTTCACATTAGAAATTGTGTCCTTCATTCCTTCCAACATACACCACTAATATTTGCTGCATTTGCACGTCATTTTCCCATCATTTAACACTTGAGTATTTTTTCATTTTGATATGTGATTTGCAATTGTTCATTGCATTCCTTTCATTCGCTCAGGATAACATCTCTGGGATTTATAAAATGGCACAGGTTGACTACATATATTACTTATTCAGGGTGATCTGTTATTTCTATATGTGCATGTTGAATTTATCTATTTATCTCACAGGCAGTTTCATTGGAACGCAAATATTGAAATATCCATGATCCAATAAAATTCAAAAATAATAAAACAATGTAGATAATTTTAAAAAGCATATCAAACCTCAAATGCTCTCTGGAAAAGTCTGTCTTCCAGAAGGCAAGTAAGGTCAGGCTAAAATAAATGCAGGTCATTCCAGAGAACTGGGACTAATATAGAAAAGAGACATCTCTGTGCTTCAGTATCCCTACCTCCCAAAAGTGGCAAACCACCAGCTTTTTTCATGGTAAGATCAAATGGGTTTGGCCAAGTCTAGTGGATGATTACAATTTTGAAGAAAAGTTGGTGCCAAGCCATTTTAAGAGCATAGAATAACCCAAAGCACATATTCCGGTATTCCCTGAGGATGGGCTCCAGCACGAGTCCAAAAGCTCTGGTCCTGGTGACTGCCCCAGATTGGTCTTGCATAAGAGTTTTGATTAACACCAGTACTCCAAAGCCTCCATGAAGCTCATCCAGGGCTCATAGCACAACAGTAATGGGCTCCCATTGATGAACATACACAGGCTAATGCAATTTGGACCACTGTGGCTTTCAAAGCAGTCCCTTTGTAAGTACATTTCAGTAGTATAGTTGATGATGGGGGCATGACTGCCCCAGATTGGTCTTGCATAAGAGTTTTGATTAACACCAGTACTCCAAAGCCTCCATGAAGCTCATCCAGGGCTCATAGCACAACAGTAATGGGCTCCCATTGATGAACATACACAGGCTAATGCAATTTGGACCACTGTGGCTTTCAAAGCAATCCCTTTGTAAGTACATTTCAGTAGTATAGTTGATGATGGGGGCATGAATAACTGTAGCAAGACCCTCTCGCCATACATAGGTCCACAACTATGTGCAATACTGTAAAGACTCCCTGGCTATACCTCCCATCTGCTGTTGAAGAAGGAGCAGCAACTCCAAGTCTTGAAGTCAGCCTTTAGGGGTAGTGCTTCCTGACCACGAGGCAACATTGAAGCCATACAGATATCATAATGGACAAATAGGATTCTGTCCCATCCAGACCTTCAGCCTCTAGTCACCAAGACAAGACCTCAGTAGCCTTGTCAGTTTGGCCCAGGATAGAGATGTAAAGTTGAATATTATGAACAGACTGATGCTGCTGCATCCTGAACTGATGTTTCAAAGGTGCTTTTTCAAAAGGCAACTGGACTTTGTTATTTCCTTGAAGATATTTCGCTTCTCATCCAAGATGATCATCCAATGAAGCTTCTTGAATGTGAAGCAAAATGTCTTAGGGAAAAACAAAGAAAGTCCAGCTGCCTTTTGAAAAAGTACCTTTGAGATAACCATGACCTAGATGACTGAGAATCTCCATAGAGATCCTGAACTGATGGATAACCTCACACACTTGTTTCACAAAGGGAAAGAACCAACCAATGCAGCACGGCCACTAAGCCAACCACTCTTCTGCCACCACCACCTGGAACCCTGAGGAAGAAGCCATTGCAAAATAGTGTTCCCAATCACAAACTCTTGAGAATCAATCCAGGGTATAATAATCAATGCTAGTGGTGCCGCAGTGGTTAGAATGCAGCATTGCAGGCTAATTCAGCTAACTGCCAGAGGTTCAATCCTCACCAGCTCAAGATTGACTTAGCTTTCCATCCTTCCAAGATTGGTAAAATGAGGACCCAGATTGTTGGGGCAATATGCTGACTCTGTAAATCGCTTAGAGAGGGCTGTAAAGCACTGTGAAGTGATATATAAGTCTAAGTGGTATTGCTATTATCTGCCACATACTACAGAAAGCAAGAAATCTTTCTTAAGATCTAATTGCTAGATTCCAACCCTAAGCAAAAATCTGGATTACCACAGCTTTAATATTCAATGGCTCTATAAATTTCCCCATTAAATCCTGCCAGTCTCCAACCTTTCAAAATAAGAGTTGATCACAAGTGCATAATCACTGCAAAGAAGAAACAAAATGAGAACCTAGTTCAGATAGATCAGGATTATCAACTGATTTTGACCATATCCTGCAATGTATGGGAAATTTTTTCCATATATACCCCAATGATATGATGGGGCAGCCTCATGGATTATACTGTTTTGCTGCAATCTCCTATTGTCACAAAGTTGCTTTCAAAGAGGCCAGAATAAGCTAGGATTGTCTCTCTATAATCTAGGAAGTACTAAAGGAAACCCATTCAAACCATACCCAGATTTCCTTCCAGTGTTATTTCTCATGTACATTATAAGTCAACATATAAATGTTTTAAAAAAATATTTCTGACAAATAAACAGGAAGAGGCATCTCTTGAACATAGGCACCCATGATTTTATACAGAAAAAAAATAACAGCCACATGAACAGCTTTACACGTGGATAAATATATTAGCAAAATAAATAGGTTTGAGCATGTCCCCATATTCAAACAATCTCTCTCTTAGACATAAATATTTGGTTTTGCATATGTATATACATAAACATTTTTTTTCCTTTTGGTTTATAAAAGTACCCAAGTGCCTGAAAAGTAGATTCAAAAAAATAATTAAAAAGTATAAAAATAAAATCCTTATTCACATTTCAAAGGGTCTGAGGTTGCCAGGAGGAAGGAGCAGAACAACTGCAGCTGAAGAAGTTTGAAGGAAAAGGTGCTGAAAGGAAAAGAACCATTCAACGTGTTCTCACTGACTCACTGTTTCCCTGTAGAGTGAGTTTTTTTCATCCTTTCTATGGCTTGTGCTTTGACTCCAACTGAAACACAACTATAGCCAAACTAGTGCCTAGTCTTCAGATGTTTTCTGACAGGTTTTGGAACATCTAAATGAGCGCTATTTTTGTTCCTGAAACATTTTCCAGTGCTTAAATCTAAAAATACAGCAAGGTTAATTCCATTTTTTTTTTTACTGTCTCTTATAGTTGCCACTAAATTGCTCCATTTGAGGTACTCCCAGCATGCAAGAAATTGTGTATTGACCTGAAAAGACTAGTACTTTCCCCCAAATGTGTAACTTTGAAGTGTGAGAGAGGGGTTGGGGCCATGTCTTAAAGTCTGTGAGAATGAGATAATGGGACAGGGCTTTTTTCTGTGTAATTTTCCTGGATTTGTTTTTTTTTGGGGGGGGGAGGGCTGAGGAAGAAGAATCATTGTAAATGTAGGGTGCTCTTCCTGTTGTGCAGTATAGTAGAAAACATCCCACTGAACCTCATCAATAAAGCAGTGGTAGCTCCATAGAACACACAACCTGTGACTTGGGGCACCCCTTTATGAAAAGAACTGGTTACTCTGTTCCTATTCTGTACCCAGGGGGGACGTATATTTCTTCCAAAACAATGTAAGTCTTTATCCTGTGATACAATGCTGTGGTGCTTTTTAATACATTTTAGGACTGAGCCTCCTATTTTGCATAAACTTGATTAAATATGTTGTTTTCCTGCATTTACAACTTTCTAACACCTACATGCCATGAATCTTCTTTATCCATGAATATGTCTCTAAGTTCACATCCAATTTTTGGATGACTGCTCATCAAAGGATGTACAAATCATCCATCAGCAATTTCTGTGGATTTTCAGGTTCTTTTTTTTAACCTGCATTAAGAAAAGCTTAAAATCAGCCAGATCACTGATCTCTGTCTCATCAATATCACCTGTAATACTTCCTCAATTTAGTATTGTCCAGATGGTGTAGGATTACAATCACCAGAATTCTCAGGCACACTATCATATCAGTACTATCAAGCCTAGGTAGCTCAGCAATTCTGATTTAAATCTTGGAAAGCACTACAGATCAGGGACTTTACCCAGCTCATCCTGGAAGCACTATGGTTTGAATTTGCTACTTTTTGCATGCCAAACGTGCTCTTCCTCTTTCTACTGCTGGTTCGTTAATATCACAGCTGCATATACCCTGATCAACACTTTTCTTACATTATTTTATCAAATATGAAATGAATAAAAATAATAAATTCCAAATATATATTTTGAATTTCCATTAACCTTATAAAGTTTTAAAGATATATCTCTGGCCAATTTGGTCCTCATTCATTAGTTGCAATACATTATGAAGAAAGTGACAATAATAAGCACACGCCTCTTGATTTCCTTGCTCATCTCTCAAAAAGCCTGTAATCTCTGTTTAACCTTTGGCAGGTTCTTTAGAAAGGAATCATTTTAATCATAAATCATTTTTATTTTATGTCCCATTCAAAATTTTTAGCCAAAGAGTGAATGTCTTTGCAATGCTTCAGGAATTAATGGTCTTATATATTCAGTGAGATTCTGAATATATCTAAAATAAAGATTTATATCACTCTTTATTCCAATTCAATTGATAGTTTCTCCCCAGAGAATCCAGGAATATTAGTTTGATAAGCATACTGATTATTCCCAGGCAGATTTAAGTCAGTGCATGGATCTACCTAAAATGCCAGAGTGTTTTAATTAAGAAAAATATCCATAGTTACATCTCTAATTTGCCACATTCACAACAGTACCATATTAATATCCCACTGCTTGATGTTTGACTATAGGTTACATTTACCAATTAGCAACTTATCACAGCATTCTTATTCAGTTATGTCTCAGGATGTTTTTTGCATACCAGTTACTAAACAGCTTGCCTTGTATTCACTCAGAGCAATGAAAAAAAAAAGATACCTGAAAATATTAACTCTAATTCTACAAATGTCAGCTCTTTGTCTTCCACATGTAAAGTGCAGTATGACTGTTTTTAGACTGGAATTGTTACCTATTCACAATTGGATACCAAGGAGGAGGAGGAGGAGGGAGGAAGAAGAAGAAGAAATAATATTGTGGGCTATGTTGTAGAGTAGCAGAGTGCTGGATGTGAGGATGGAAGAGCAGGGTTTAAATCTTAGATCAGGTCTACTCTAAGAAAAACTGAAATCTTGGGCCTATCATGGCAAAGACACTAGGAAATATCTGGGCATACCTTTTGGGGAGGGGTGTAGTTTATTTTTCGACAATTTTAAGGAGCTAGGTAGAGATTCTTGGTCCAAATCCAGCCTCTGAAAACACTCTCCCCTCCATATCAGTACCAATCTAGGGTTGAAAGGTGTGTAGAGAACTGGGTTTTCGTAGTTAATAGAGGTTGTTAGCTTATGACATCCTGAAATATTCCTATCTACCATGTTTCAACTCAGTTTTCTAAATGGTCTGAAATAAAATAACCATTAACTAGTGCTATGGGGTCTTTTTGCTCCTCGAGGATCAGGCATTTCAGTTAGTACAGACAATAACTGTAATTCACAGGAAGCAGATTTGGAATTCTCCCATGCTAATATCTGATGTAGCAGACAGTATTCAAAAGGAAAGGAGATATGACCTTCTAGACTTCTTGGCAAATCGAGCTGTAACAACATTCCTATGAGGCAGAACCAGAGTGACCTCCAATACCCCCTTTGCTAAGGATGGGGAAGAGAGTTTAGATCTTGCAAACTACATCTTGAACCAAGACTCACATTCACATCAGAAGAAGAAAAAAACAGCAGTAGAATGGAATAATTTCTCTGTCTAATTTCAACCTGCATATCATATATGCTCTTGGAATGGGGTGAAAGTGTAAGGTTGTTCCTACCGTTCTATTTTGCAGTTAAAAAGCAAATGTAAATGAACTTTATGGTGGTTCTTTTTTTCCCTGGAAATTTTAAATGATTACACTTCACTCTCCTTAAGGAACAACAATATGAACAGTAAGGATCCTCCATTGCAACAAATGAAAAAGTCTTCAAGATGGCAGCTTCCCAAAACAATGCAAGTGACATTGGCAGCTTATAGTTCTGACAGGCAGGTGACCACTTGTGGGTTGAATTGTCTGGACAGAAAATTTAGTAAGATTTATGTACTGCATTGCCAACAAAAGAGACATGAAGAGTTTGTAAGAAAGCCCATTCTCACTGAATTTCTGGTCTCTTCTCTTAGGCTGTCTGACAGAGTGAAGTTCACCTCACATCAAACTGAATGTTCATACACATTGGGGATATCTTCTGTAGATCCTGTAATTAAAAAAAACCAAGACACTAGATTAAGAAAATGGATCTCTTTTTATGTTGATCAACTGCAACCTAAATTGATACTGAGACTTATTAAATAAGATCTACAAGAGAGATTACATCTTCCTTAGATTTGTTCTTACAAAGAAGTTGCAAAATAGATAAAATGGACACTGAAGACATGGCATTAGAGTAATGTCAAGACTGTTCTCATTTCGTAGATAGAAAATTAAATGAAGAGAATGCATTTATGGCATATTTCAATCCATTTTCAGGCACAATTCAAAGTCATAAATTTTTTGAAACCTGGGAATGTTAAGATTATTCCTTTTATTTCCAATTGTACAGTAAAGCTGTCACCATTATCAGAGGTAAGTTGAATTCTGAATAGCCATAAAGTTTGTTTGTCACAGGGTTCAGGGCCATTCCTAGTGATCCAGTTTCAAATCTATCCACCCATTTTTGAGACAGCAGTAAATTATACCCAGCATTTAAACTGGTTTAACAAACTCCTTGTTTCTGAATATCTCTAATTACCACGAAACCTTCCATCAATTACAGCACTTTTGTCATTGATTTTGACAGACAGCTAGACCTACCAAATGTTTATTCAAAACATTTGAATAAACAAAAATGTATACAAGATACGTTTTATTCAAACAGTAAGTTCACAGCAGAGGCAAAATTTCAGATGGAATAGCATAATTGAGTTGGAAACTACCTTGTAAATCATTTAGTCCAGTGTTTCCCAAACTTGACAATTTTAAGGCATGAGGACTTCAACTCCCAGAATTCCACAGCCAGCAACGCTGGCTGTGGAATTCTGGGAGTTGAAGTCCTCATGCCTTAAAATTGTCAAGTTTGGGAAACACTGATTTAGTCCAATGCCCAAACAATGTAGATGAGCCTCCTATATCCATATCCACCGGAGTTATGCTTCCCTTATCAAAAAATGCTTTAATAAAAAGCTTTCCATTTTGCAATGCTTGAAAGTATTGCCATTGGAGAGCAAGTTTAAGTGCTGATTCCTAGAGAGAAGGTGCAGGATGAGTAAAACACATCATGCTTGAGTTCCCATGAACTGAAGGCGTTGGCATCTTTGATCAAAAGTTCCCATCCTGTTCATATTATACTGAATACAACCCTCTCAAGCCAGGATTGTATTAAAATTCACCAACAAACTAAATTCTATTCCCAGAATTCTATGGGGGGAGTTCTTGACATACATTTTAAAGACAATTGTTACAAGGTTTTCAAAATACATATTGCAGATGGAAAAATAGAGGTGAAATGATCCTGGAAAATAAAGAGATACGAGACTCTAAAGGTTCAAACTTACCCTGAAGGTTTTGCAGAACTTGATTATTGAGGTAAGAGCTTGTGTTGCTTCCTGTTGCATCCTTGTCTGAACATTCTTCTGGAAATGTGTGTTCACAATCCAATTGTTTCAGCGTGTCCCTCTTTTCGTGGGGCTCCATGGTAAAACATGGAGTTAGGCATTTTGATACCTCCGGCAATGCTGCAAAATTATGCGCAGGGGGACCGCCTACTAAAAGAGGTTGAATTTCCGGGGAACCCTGGTTTCTATATAAACCACCAGGATGGCTAGCAATTCTGCATTCCAGGGTTCTGCTGGAGTCCTCGGGGGAAGTCTCAAGAGGACACTTCCATCTCCTTCTACCTGGATGGATTTGCACATGGTGTTTCTGAGTACCCCACAGTCCAATAGTTCCAGCTTGATTACTGGCTGTCATGCTAATATCAGACCCATCTGCCAAATACAGCTCAGTATGTCCTTGCCTAGAAAGATCTAGCATTTTCATTTTCTCTGTCCTTTTTGGTACTGAGATGTTTTGTGATCCCACCTTTGTCCTGGAATATTTCATCTTGCGTGGATTAGACTCTGGGTTTGGCCTGCCATTTGGACAGCTGGAAGGTTTCTGCCCATAATGGTGATGCCTGTGGTGATGGTGATGATAGTGGACATGATTACTGGCTAGTTGTGCTCTACTTGTTACCATTGTGTCTACTGACTGAAGCTGTGAATCCCTCCCAGATGAAGAAGAATCTTGTTTGTTATCTGTGCTCAACTTCTCTGAGCCACAGAAGGTGAACGGATCATAATCACTGCTCAGGGAGCTATGAAAAGTAGAGCAACTGCCATGGATAGCCTGAAGACTGATGTCAGTGCAATTCAACATGGAGTCACTGGAACTGCCATGGCAAGGACCTGAACTGGAATCACTGCCAGGGCCATCAGGAAGGTATCCACTGGGTTCTGTAAGATAACTTTCCCCAGAACCACTACTGTGGTGGTGGTGATGCCTCCCATGGCGAATTCCTCGATGTAAAGGAGCAGCATGATTTATCTGAGCTGCAAGGGGAGCCCTGAGACCTTGGCAAGATGGCTGGTGTTGAAGCAGACACAGCCTATGAGAGGCCAGGGCTGGCTCACACGCTGGTGACTCCAGATGATGCTGTGAAAGTAACAGGCTTCTGCTGAGAGGAGCTTGGTGGCCACACCAAGGCTCAAAGCCAATTGGCCTATAAGGCAAGTAATGCATAGTTCCAAAATCCAACTGGGAGAGTTCAGGAGAGTGGAAGAAAGGGTGGCCACGAGAGCCCACTGAAGAGCAGTTCCTGGGAGGCATTTGGGGGACAGTTCGTGAGAAGTGGTACAAGGCATGCCCTGGTCGTTGTCGGAATAAATGAGGCCTTTGTCTAGATCCAGAATTGTGTCGGTCCTCACGAGAATGCCTAGATAAAGTAGGGGGAATCCGATCTGGAAAAGAAAATTAACTTTGAGCAGAGACTTAAGCCCTTGTGAATCCTAATCATGCAGTATGTTAATTAAAAAAACTTCTCTAGGACTAGCAGCCATCTTTTTATCTAAATGAGTTTGCAATGCATTGGAAGTAGAATGCAGGCTTTCACTGTGTTTTGGTAACGACCAACATTTTCAACTTGGGCAGCCAGATTCTCTTCAGCCAATCTGTTTTTTTGATGAACTAACTATTGCAGTAGTTTAACTGCAATATGTCTGGAGCCTCTAGTATGAACTCAACACTATAGTAATACAAACAAATGAAAGTTTATACTGAGCCAGACCATTAGGTCATCAGTCTTTTTTTTTTTATTGAAAATTTTTATTTTTTAAAACATAGAATCATTTATAAAAATACAATAAAATTTTAAAATAGAGAACCCCCCCCTTACCCTCCCTCCCACCCCCACCCCCCCTCCCTTCACTTCCCAGAGCAGAATACAGGGTTAAGAAAAAAAAAGAAAAAGAAAATTATAATAATTAAAAAAAAGAAAAAAAAAGAGAGAAAAAAATATCATAATTAACCTTTAACTCCATAACTTATAAAACAATTCTCTATAATATTTGATATTCATTCATAAAATAAATAAAACTTTTTAATTCCATATTTTTTCTGAATATAATCTATCCACCTTCCCCATACAGTAATATATCTTTCTTGTGTATGATCCTTTAAATAAGCAGAAATTTTTGCCATTTCTGCAAAACTAGATACTTTAAATATCCATTCTTCTAAAGTAGGCAAAGAATCTTTCTTCCAATATAGACCTACTAGTAACCTTGCTGCAGTTAATAAATTCAACATCAAAGTAGTTTCTTTTTCATTTAAGTCAACAAAAATACCAAGTAAAAATAGTTGAGGAGTAAACTTTATCTTCTTTCTAAAAATCTTTTGAATGTTCCACCAAATCATAATCCAGGTCATCAGTCTTAATACAGTTCTGTGCTGATATGTGATGCCTCTTACAATTTCAGCCAGGGGTCTCTCCCAGCCCTACCAGGAAATACCACAACACTATTAATCTGCAGCAGTGCCTGAATAAATACCTGATAAAGCAGTAGCAGACAAATCAGCAAAGAACAAAACTGCTCTACCAAATTGGGAGCAGTTAATTTTAATAGTTTCTCAGCCTCCTTTATGGAAGCTGGATGGCTGTTTGCTTTTGTTTTTTTATATAGTTTTAGAAAAGATAAAGAAAAATCTAGGGTAGTCCAGTCTAGGTTTATCCTGATCCTTTTCTGTCTTATCTATTCATTCATGAGGGATTCAAAACCAAAACTAATAACTGAGATGGTGTAACAAGAGAAACCCTATTTTTGCAGAACCATGCTACTATACTGATCTTGTATCTAGCAATTGGAACAGAGGCTTAATCTTATGTTAATCTGACTTCCATTTGGTATGGAGATTTACAGTCTCAATCTTTTACCATCTTTTGGCTGCTTTAATGCTTAATTGCAAGTGGAAATCTCTTTTGGCCTTTCTTCAGTTGATTATGAATTTGAAATCAAGGCAAAGAAAGCAAGAATGGTCAACTGTCTAGGGCCAAGTACAGCTAAAAG
The DNA here is from genome assembly GCF_016545835.1 of Crotalus tigris. NCBI lineage: Eukaryota > Metazoa > Chordata > Lepidosauria > Squamata > Viperidae > Crotalus > Crotalus tigris. Next base: position 7,442,854 of record NW_024096758.1, on the reverse strand, counting down.
CCAGAATTATTTCTGACCCACAAGAGAGAGCTGGTAAGAAAGTAACAGGAAGCTACATGGAGTTGCTTATCTATTTAATAGCCCTTTCTCATGATTTACCACTTTCAGAAAGACTGAATTTGTACAATAAAAATTGCAGAGTGAGGTGAGACAAGATTTTGAGATAAGACAGAGAAATCTTTGTATTAGAAAATTAAAATTAAAAGCCTAAATGTTGATTAATATGTAAAAAAGAAGTAGGCAGTTTGAGAAATCTGATAAATACACCACAGCCATTGAAACAGCATTGAAGTAAATATTCTATATAACATGACCAATTTACAGGGTCTGCTTCATAGAAATAATTTACTTTTTTTAAATATAATACTCAAGAAGATCAGTCTATAGTAGTTTTATAGAGAAATGTACACACAGAGATTAAAACTTCTACAATTGAGCGGGGTTCACATAGTTTATAGAGGAGCTATGTGAAAATACATTGGCTTCAAATAATCTGAATACTGCTGGGAAATATCATCTTCGTCTGCCATACAAGAAGACTGTTTCTGGACAGTCAAAGTGGATAGAACAATGTGGGTATTGCAAAATGTGGGCGTTTCATTTTGCTGATGACTGGATTAAAAAGCTCAGGAATTTAAACTAATTCACCTATTGAGTATTACAGTAGTCCAGAATCCAGGGCAACTTTGGGAGGAGGTGGGCAGCTTACAGTCTATGATATGAGGTCACATCCTGCCTTTACCTTGGCAAACAGGATTTTTGGAATGGCATACAAAGGTAGTAATATTTTTGGAACGGCCTTCACAAACTCTTCAGGAACACAGACTATTTAATACAGCTTGTTTGGCAGCAGAAAAAAAAGATGTCTCATGAAATTTACTAAGGATGCCCTTTCAGTCTTTTAGTTAAAACATTAAGTATAGAATGCTTTTTTAAAAAAGTTTTTTTTTTTTTTTTTTGCTTTCCTGAATGCCAAGCAGAAAGGGATCATTCTAGAGCAGCGGTTCTCAACCTATGGGTCGCGACCCCATTTGGGGTCGATCAACCATTTCTCGCGGGTCGCCAAACAAGGCGATCCGCCATTTTTCCCCCTTGGGGGGTGGCGCCGCGCATGCGCGGCACGTTTGTGTGACGGGGATCGCCGTCACACAAACGTTGAGAAGCACTGTTCTAGAGGACAATACATTTGATAATCTGAGGGCAGCCATAGAGAGGACCTGCTTTTATTTTCTCTTTTTCATATTTTAATTTTTTTCTTATTTTTCTTTCAAATGTGTATACTATTCAAAAATTCTAATAAAATTTAAAAAAAGATCTGTTTTTTAGTGTATGGCTTTCTCTGATCTTGCAGAGACTTCATCTTAAACAGAACCTTCTCCAGAAGTCCTAATAGTATACATATTTTGCATAATATAGTCCCTAAAATAACCTCCTGCCAAGCCACATAGGGTTTCTAAGTCATGCCCAACACTTTGAATTGGATCCAAACCTGACTGGCTATCAATAGAGCAATCACATTTGGTATTTCTCCCAACAGAAGCCTGAGCACTATATTCTGCGCCAACTGTTGCCTCCAAATTGCCTGCAATGGCAGCCCCATTCAGTTACTGTTACACTTTTTAGTCCAAGAAATTAAATAATATTCATTCAACAAAATGCAGGTGAGTTAATGGGTAGATATCTCTTGTTAAATAATTCAGAATCTTTATGCTCTTAGATAGAATACCTCTGAATTCTAATGTCTGAGAACAACTGTGGAAGAAGAGTATTGTACCCATCATCTGTTTGTGGAATTCTCAGAGGCATTTGATTGCCAATTGTATATACCTTTCCTCATTTTTTCTTTTCCCTTTTTTGTCTTTTCCCTTATATTTTTTGTTTTTCCCTTTTTTTCTTGTTGTCTATTGGATTATAAACTTTTAGTCACAGAACTATTTAAGGACAGTGGAAGCTTAACTGTTGGTGATTTTCTTTGGAGAAGGCTCTATGGACTATTAATTTTGAATAGTAGGACCTTGTGGATTATAAATTTCACTGAGCAATAATCTTGGATTTTGGACAACTGCTCTGGAAGTGAGCCTCACAAACAGAATTGAATTCCAAAATTTCTTTTTTTTCTCTTCTTCTTTTCTCTCTTCTTTTTCAGGGAGTTTATTGGACTATAGAAACTATAGATAAGAACTACAAGAGTTATTAAAGACAAATTTAAATGATATATTGTGGTATTGAACACAAGATTAATCGTTTGATATAAGACGGACATCTGGGAAAAGTAAAGAGTTGATAAAATTTTGGGGAGGAAGAATTAAAAATGACTGTTCTGAATTTAGCTAAAACTGGCAAGAAAACACCCTCAGCCCCGTCCTCCATCTCTGCAAGCCCTGTGTATCAGAGATAAATTGAATCAATGCTTCAACAAGAAAAAATCTAACAATTCCCAGATGCAAGGGGCATTACAAGCAATCCAAGAGGCAATCTCCTCTCACAAAGAAGATACAAGGAAAAACCATGAGGAGACAAAAAACAACTTTGAGAAAATGAATCAAGAAATTCATAACATAAACTCTCAACTAGAAAGCTTCCAACGGATGGTTACAAAGCATGAATAAAGAATTCAGAAAATAGAAGACAAGTCAATAGAGACTGATCAGAAGAAGATATAAAAAATGAAAATCAGAGGCTGATGCAGGCAAATAGAGAATTGGAAGACTCAATGGCAGTTTTGGAAATGGAAAAGGCATCTTATTTTTTAAGATTTCAAAAAGTAATGGAGGACAAAGAAGAGGATCTCGTGGATTTGATGACAGAGCTATTGGCTGAAGCACTAGAAATAGGGAACCCAGAAATGGAAGGAGAGAGAGACCAGATATTTTGAGTGAATTCAAGCTATGCAAGGAGAAATAAAGTCCCTAGAGAAGTGCATGTTAGATTTGTCAAAAGATCTATAAGAGATGAGATATTGAGAAGAGCGAGAGATGATCCTCTGCATTATAAAGAAAAGGAAATTGTAGTGCTGAAGCAGATCCCTAGGAGGATAAGAGATTCAAGAAGAGAATACCAATTCTTGACCAGAAAACTAATTGAAAAAGGAGTGAACTTCAGATGGCTGATTCTGGAAGGGATTTTAATTAATTAGGACATGAAAAGATACAGATTGGATGCGCACTCAAGGCAATGGAATTTTATGACAGATACAAAACTTTTTTGAAAGGAATTTCATGCAGCGAGAGAAGCAAACAAACAGGAAGAGATAGCAATAGAAGGAGCAGCCAAACCAAGGGAAGAAGAAGAAACAGAAAACACTATCATAGAAGAAGGGGTAAAAGGAAGAAAACAAAGACAGATAAAAACAACTAGGAGAATAAAACCTAAATATAATTGAAGAAGATGGAGAAGGAAAATGGAATTCTTTCAATGAATATAAATGGATTGAACTCCCCCGCAAAAAGAAAAAAATGATTTACACTACAAAAATTAAAAATGGATATAGTCTGTCTCCAAGAAACACATATTAAAAGACAACATTACAAACTGTTAGAACAACCCCCAAAAAATCACAATTTACATTTTACTCAAACAGGCACAAATCACGGTCCAGAAATGAATATGATATGGTATCCCCTGAATTAAGCACGATTATATATATGTGGGCAGAGCATAATCCGATAAAGATGACTTGGAGAGGAGCTAAGAAAAAACTAAGATGGTCTCTGAATCAATCTTTACTGAAAGAGAAAGAATTTATACAAATAGCAACAAAGGAAATGGAATTTTTCTTTAAAATAAGAAGAGACATCGCTTCAAAATGTGTGGGATATAGCTAAAGCATACTTTAGAGGTTTGGCTATAACTTACATGGCAAAAAAGAATAAAAAAAATGCACCAACAAACGAAGTTAAAGGAGGAATTTATAAAATTGGAATTGGTATATACTATATAGTCTTAGGACTGATTTAGCATGTCTGATTTTAACTACTACTCTCAGAGATTTTTCTGCTCACTCTTACCAACAATGTTGAACATGCATAATGGACATGTTTGGTGCTGCTGGAGCCAAGGGTCCACACACTGCCGATGGAACTCATGGGAACAGGTGATGATCCGTAGTTCCTGTAAAATAGGAAAAAGCAATGGGATGGGAAGGCAGTGATCTAGATTCAAAGGAAGAAACAGTCTTGATTTGGGTAGGTCAGTCTCCTATTTCTTGTGGCGTATCTCACTGGAAAGGTCTGGTGGGAATGTGGTTAAATCTCTGAGCTTTAAACAAGTAGTGAGGTTTAGGAACCAAAGTCTTGTGAACGTCTTGTGGCTCCCAAACCTCACTATCATTTGAGGTTTCGTATGTTTTTTATCTAGTCTAAGGATAAAAAAAAGTTACAAAATGATGATTTATAAAGACTAAAATAAGATAGTTGAATGATTGGGAAGAATTAAAATAGGCATTAGTTCATAGTTACAAAGTTTTTTGACATTGCTCCTTCTCCTGTTCACAGGTGGGGCCAGACTGATCTCAGTGGGGAGGCAAGGGTGGTCAGGGTGATCCAACCAGCATTATAGCACACACATGTCCTTTCTACATGCATTATATCATCATACTACCCAAAAGATACAGAACTTGCAGTACAATGCTGTTTTTCATCATGTGAAAAATGCACTAAAATGCATTTTAGATTAATTTTTCAAATTTATGTAGCCCTCCAAATAACAAAACATGACAACAAAGTTTTAAAAAATTATAATTAGATCCAATAATATATCCAAGAGCACTCCACAGTGCACACCAAGGAACTCTAGAATATAGAATGCACATGTAAACAGATTGGCTAGACTTGATTTTCACCTTGCTCTAAAAACAGGGGGCTTTGGCATTCTTCTCACTCGCTATAGTCTACTGTGAAGGGCCTGCTTATTTGACCTGAGAATCTACATGAGAACTCCCAAACCCAGAAAAATATGCTTACCTGCCCCTCACAAAATTCTTCCAAGCAAATTGCACATATAGGAGGAGAACTGCAGGTGCTAACAGAGTCCCCTGTTGGAGCATGCCGATAGGGGCCTTGATACCTCCGTATGGCCAGCCGGTTGATTGCTTGTATGGTCGCTTCCTGCACATTTGTCTGAGGAAGAATGAGAAAATAGAGGGAGGAAATCTTCCAAGGCCTCACTTCCTGCACAGCTGATATGGATCACAACAATCAGCATTTCCTCTCAGTTTAAATAGATGACCAAGTTAAAGGGGTTTGTGGCAACCTAGTTCAACCAAACCTCTCTTGCTTAATGCAGGAAATTCTTTAGGGAGCTGTATCTTCCTACAGTGTGCTGCTATACCATTGCTAAGGTAACAGCAATGAAAACCCACCTATACAAAGTCACAAGAATTTCAGGAGAACCCTGAGAACTCTTCTAGCAGCACAATGTATAGAAGATATGGTTGGGAGGCTGTAGACAAGAAAACTCATCTCTTTGATCTGCTGCTGGGAAGCTAGGCTGAGCCAGACTAGGAGGAGAATCTAGCTTTCCTTGTACAGTAAATGAATATTACAGAGTTGTTGGGTATATAAATGTATAAATAAACAGCTAAACTCATCATGCGGCTACTTTTTCAAAATCCCTATAATATGCTTCCATAAAACCTCTTTACATGTCAGATCAAAATTTAATTGGGCCCATCTGTCCCAAAAGCCTGCCTACCCTTTAAATAAAGCAACCTGATGCTTAGAGTCTCCAGAAATGGAGTAATACAAGTTTAAGTACAATATTAAATAAAATACTATTAGAGGTTTGGAATGATACAATACCCAATTCTTGTGCTTTGTGAGTTTTTGGTGCCACTGTAAAATATGTGTCTGACATCCAAAACCTATAGTTCAAATTCCATGGGGACTTAGGTTGCATACACAGACTCTCATGATTCATGGATCACCAGGACCCAAGTAAAATATTAATCATATTATCGGAGAGAGGAACATTTTCTGAAGGATTGAGAACGTTTGATATCAGATGGAGTACTACTAAACCATTCTTACCTGATTTCTGCCTGGCTGACAACGAGTGCGAACAATGAAGATTATAACAATGACCAGTACTGTACTGACAACGGTGAGGAGTATCCAAACATCATAGTCTGGCTGTTGGGAAGATCCAAGAGATTAGAGCTGTGTCATTCATTCCAATAGGCAACGTCACATGATATGCCAAAACAAATCAGTGTAGTGATGAAGCGACAATTGAAATCTCTATACACCCATACTGGTTTACGTTATATTATCCTATGATTTAGTCAATAATTTGATTAAACCATACAATTTATCTGAGCCAGAAATCAAACAGTATCATGGTAACATGCAGTAGAAAAGTAAGAGACATAAATATTGCTAATGCAAAAAGGAGTAAAAGAGAAAAGGTTAGATTAAGCTGGAATAACTAGAAATTCCACATTAGAATATTAAGTTTCAGATGGTGATGATTAGGCAGAAAATAACAGAAATATGTAGAAATATCAAATATGGATACATATAACCAACATAAAAATAATACAGAAAAAAACCATCTGGGAAGGAATTATAAAAATATAAAGGGGGATTAAGGCTAGAAATATGAGGGATATCAGCAGAGAAGAGAAAGGAAAAAGAATGAGAAATCTGAGTACAAAAGGAACAAACAAGGAAATAGGAATGAAACTATTAAGAACAAATCCTACTCCAATCAACAGATTTACTACACAGGGGGAATCTGATAATATTATAACTAAACAAGAATGCAATAAAAATGCACACATTAACAAAGAAAAGACTATTAAGATAGGACTGAGTGCTTCTTGTGAGTAAGAAGCTTGAAAGCTAGACTGATAGGCGTCTAGATGAAAGACATCTAAGACAACAAATGCAGACAACAGGACATGAGGCAAAAAGATGATTGCAACAGGCCTATAACAAATAAGTTATTGAGCCACACTAGGAAGGTGGAATTATTACAGAAAGTGAAGGAATCTAGGTTTAGGATTCTAGCTCATATAATCAAAAGAGCCATTTCTGGCACAGCAGCAAGAAAAAAAATCACCGTAAACTGGGGTTGAAAAAAAGTATGCGAAGATAATACAGGTATTCCTTGACTTACAACAGTTCGCTCAGTGTCTGTTTGAAGTTACAACAGCACTGAAAAAGTGACTTATGACTATTTTTCATACTTACAACCACTGCAGCATCCCCATTTACATTCGGATGCTTGACAACTGGTTCATATTTATGAAGGATGCAATGTCCCGGGGTCATGTGATCATCATTTGCGACATTCTGACAAGCAAAGTCAATGGGGAAGCCAGATTCACTTAACAACTGTATTACTGATTCAACAACTGCAGAGATTCACTTAACAACTGTGGCACGAAAAGTAGTAAAATGGGGCAAAACTCACTTAACACATTTCTCACTTAGCAACATAAATGCTGGCCTCAATTGTGATCGTAAGTCAAGGACTACCTGTACAAAAAACATAAAATATGCAGATTTGGCAATAAACTGCTTTTTAAAATAAATAAATAAATAAATAAAACTGACATTTCCAAGAAAAAGAGCAAGAAACAATCTCAGTTACGTTTCTGTTTTGCTTCAAAGGTAAATGCTCAAAGCAGAGAATAAAGACATTCAACAAGTAGTTTGAGGAAATCCAGGACCATTAACCAAAGAAGCAAAATAATACCTGAAAGCAACAGGGAAAAAAGGAGAAAGAATGAATCAAACTCTTTCACAATGCAAATCTGCACAGTGATGAGATTAGTGACATCTTTTGAGGGCTTTGATGGGAAGACAAAAAAATAGTTTAAGTTGGGAATTACCAAGGTGCAGGTAAAAGAATATAGTAGATCAGTGGTTCTCAACCTTTTCAATGCCGCGACCCCCAACCGGTCGTAAGTCGAGGATTACCCAACTGGTCGTAAGTCGAGGACTACCCAACCGGTCGTAAGTCAAGGACTTTCCCTGCCCGGGAGCGCCGCACATGCTTGGTGCCGCCCCCTCCGCTGGCCGAGGCGTAACTGGCAAGGGACAGCAATGGTGCAGGGCGACCACCGGCTGGGCCACCAGCTGGCCCAGGCCAAGGGAGGCAAGGCACCTGCCGGGCCCCACGTGCACCAGCAACCTTCTCTGCGCTCACCAGCCTCCCACCTCCCACCCCTGGCCCTCTTTTACTTACATTTTTAATAGTTGTTCAGCAGGGAGGGGTGGAAACTCCCAAACTGCCTTCGCTGCAGATAACTTGCAGCACCGTTTGCAGAATGGGACTTTTGGCGGGCTCAGCAGGGCAGAGACAGCCTGGACAATTCCTATTGGCTTTTGAAAGCCAATAGAATTAGACTCTATTCAAGAGAGTCTATTCTATTGGCTTTCAAAAGCCAATAGAATAAAAGGGAGTAGCACAGCTAAGGAAAAGGGGGGAAAATGGCGGACTGCGTTGTTTGGCGACCCCTGTGAAATGGCCGTTCGACCCCAAATGGGGTCCCGACCCACAGGTTGAGAACCGCTGTAGTAGATAGATAAAACAAACAGAAACCTTCTTGAGAGCAGCTAAATGTAACCAAGGCATGAAGAAAGGATGAATACAAGATTATGAATATCAGCAGCATAAATGTCACAAATATGCCTTGGCTAAATTTCCCCAGTCAGCAGTTTGTTATATCTAAGTTGGCTGGAGAGGGTTTGGTGTTATAACCAAACACATCTGGAAGAGGAATTAATTTGAGAAAAATTATCCTAAGCTAAAGGGAGAAAAATGCATAAGTTGTCTATGATAAAACAGAAAAAAAATGAGGCTAGTTAAAGTATAGGTACACAATCAACATTACTGTGATAGTGACTTCAGATTTTCATTAAGAATCCAGGGAGGGAAAAACTCAGGTGCTTACTTACCCAAGCTGGCATTTCCTTCACCTCAATCTTCACATGGGCTTCACGGTTATTGTTCACCACTCTCATGAGAAGTTCAGCATTGTGGCCCCAGATCAGAACAACAGGATGACTCAGCCCTTGAGGCTTCCTCAACTGTGGAGAGATGGAATATGAGCTGGGCTCTGGGACCATTCTACAAACACTCATTTGGCTTTGGGAAAACATGGAAACCATTTCCTTAGCATGTTTCAGCAAAGTCTGGATTCTTAAAATCGCATTAAGTCATATAGTGTTGCTCAGAAAGCTGCTTGCTTAGTAGTCAGTTTAGTGATAAGAAGACAATCCTAATGATCAGGTGAGACGATCAAGCTGCCTTGATGTCTAAAGCATGAAATCCAAATGATACTCCTTTCTGATTTAGCTACTGAGCCTTCATACACTGAGTTTGTTTAATGGATTTATAAGGCCACCCATCTATCCAATGAAACTCTGGATAGCAAACATAAAATACAAAGTGTCAATAGTTGTAACAGACACACACACAGAGAACCCAGGTCAATGGTTCCTCATTAATATCTTAGACTTAGGATACCCATCCTATACATCTGTACAGTGGAGCTTCAGAACTAACAGCCTGGCCTGAATGCCTGAAGGAAAAGTTAGTAAGGTTAGGAATGATCCATATTTTGGGGCAAAGATGTTCCGTAAGGCAGGCACCCTGACAGAAAAGACATGCTTCCTAGGATCCACCAGGTGAAATTGCCTCACTGAGGGGACCAGGAACATGCCCATTCTACCAGATCTAGTGGGTCAGGCAGAAATCATTGGGGAGAGGTGATCCCTAAATAACTCTGGCCCCATTCCATGCATCACTTTCAAAGTGATAACCAGCTCCTTGAAGTGCAACCAAAAGCCTACAGGAGTCACTGCAGAGCACATAGCTGTGTGTTATGTGGGTGTATCATGGTGCATGCAATTCTGCACGTGCCACTGCATTCTGGACCAGCTGATGCTTCTAAATACTTCTGAAGGCAGCTCCATGAAGAATGTGTTGCAACAGTCCATATGCGAGGGTGATTAATATGACAATGAGAAGTGTCTCCAATCCAGGAATGGGCGCAACTAGTGCACAATAAGTTTTTGTGTGAAAGCCCTCCTGGCCATTGGTGCCATCTGCTGCTTAAGTACAAGCTGCAAGTCCATGAAGACCCCCGATTGTATATCAACTCTGATTGAGGAAAAGTTACTCCATTCACAGTTAGTAGTGGAAAACTGCCAGATATGGGGAGTTATAGAACACACAGCCACTCAGGGTTGTTAAGGTTGAAATGAAACTGGTTCTTTCCATTCAGTCCTACATAGCCTCCAGGCATTGGGAAAACATAAGAGCTTCAATACACCACTTGGACAGCCTGAGGCACAGATGTGCAACTGAGTGGCATCAGCATACTGATGAAATTACATCCTATGCCAAACCATATGCAGTGCTTTCATATAGATATTAAATAGGACCCGGGAGTGAGTCAAGCCCTGTGGCAGCTGAAAAGCAGATGGCCTAAGGCTGGACCTTTCCCTCCTAGCAACCGCAACTGGAACTAAGGGAAGGAGAACCACTGTAACAGTGCCTCCTACCTCCCAGGATATCACAACTGATGGTATCAAAAACTACTGAATGACCAAGAAGGGCCAATATGGCTATATTATCCCCATCCCAAATCCACCAAAGATAATCTGCAAACATGATCAATGCCATCTCAGTGCTATATATAGCCTGAACCCCAACTTCAATGAGTCCTGTTCCTCTAAATCCACTTCCTCCAAAGACATTTGAAGCTGTATCTCTACTACCTCCTCAGCAGCCTTGATTGGGAGTTGGCCAAAGTTGGTAAAAAGATAGGTGGCTATATAAATGTTTTAAATAAATAAATAAACCTTCCCAGTTTAGAGATTGGATGAAAATTGTCCAATACACCTGAGTACAGTGATGCTCTCTTAATGAGGGGCAGACTACTACCTTCTTTAAGGCAGGTAGAACTATTGCCTCCCACAAGTAGACATTTATCTTCACTTGAGCCCAATTACATGTCACCTCTTGGGACGCTTTAACCAGCCAGACAGATCTAACAGAAAGGTAGCATTCCATGGACCCATCCATCTCTTTGGAAGTAATTGGATCAAACTCAGTCCAGATAACTGGACAGCACAACTCAAAGCAGGACAACTCCAAGTACATTCAAGCAACTTTATCCATTAGATGCTGAATGTAATTCTCACAATGAACCTGCAAACGATCCTCCAACTCTACCTTATCCAAAACAGAGTGAGTCACTTAAAACAGGGTCGCTGGTCAGTAATCTGCAGGCACAGTAAGGATGAAGAAATACCGTAAGCACATTTCACCACCCTTATTGCCACAAGGCACTTTTTATCTGTATTAAATCTTGTTCTTTGTCTTTGACTTTTCCTGTACAGATCAATTCCAAAGCATGTTTTTTTTCCGCCATACCGACTATTGTAATCACAATTAGTGGAAATTTCTATCTTGTTAACCCAGTGTGAATTAGGGAGACAAGAACAAAAGCAAGTGTCATCACAAAATATGTGGATTTAAGATGATATTTGCTGATGCAAAAATTCAGTCTTCAAAACTACAAGACAGGAGTTAGACCAGATAATTTCAAAAATCTCTAAGATTCTATAACTTAAGGCATTCTCTCTTTCATGGGCCAGGGATGAGATGAAGACAATGACGTGGGGACAATAAAAAGACATCGTAACAAGTTTGTGCCATGTTTAACTGCAAGCAGGGAATAGGTCCTTAGAGACTCTGAGAAAGCAATCAGAAGCCCTACTATTTTTGTGTGCTACTCAGTCACCTTATAAATTTGTTAAATAATTAAATCTGATTAGCTTCACTGTAAAGACAGGCTATTACATTTTTTAACAGGATTGCAAAATGTCCTTGCTTATCAACAATTAGATCATTTCTAGCTCTGAGATTGGAAGACAACCTGAAATCTACATCATCAAGAGATACCAAAAGAAATCCCTGAATACTGTTTTCCTAGTATTCAATTTTAGTGGTGAAATAAAGTGAAACAATATTTTGTGGATCTGGCGTGATGGAACTGGATTCCAAAGAGTACTTGGGTCACATCCACTTTCACTAAAAAAAAAAACAAGCATTGCTTAGCTCCACTTTTCCATGTTTTATCATGGCAAAATGCCAAGCCTAACATTAGGAAATATGAGACTACCTGGCCCAGATGGGATAATCTGTGTATCACATGAAAGGGCAGCTACAATATTTTTGTTTTTACAGGTCACCTGACACAGGAGGAAAGAGAGTCATCTAAAAGCCAAAATAAGGGAATATTAACAGTGCTGTCTTTACCCCCAGAACCTTAGTTGCCCTCTTCTCATACCCATTTCTATGCTGGCGACTAACACATTTCACATGTATGAAAAGAAATGGACCTGACAATTCCCTCTGGAGGGAAACACAACACGGGAATACAGTCCGAGGAAATAGGGCTACCAGGGATGAAGAGGCAAGAGAACCAGACTGTGCATAGTCAGTTCATATGAGATTCTGGGATTTCTGTTTGCCCACCTACTTAACAACTGTCCCAATTCATGATGGCACTTCTGAAGACATTGCTTTTGTTAAGTCATCTACTGGAAAATTAATAAAAATTCAGAAATATTTAAAAGGAAGGAAATGAGAGAAGGAAGTGCTGGCCTCTCACTTTTTAAAAGCAAATCTGTTAAAACAAAAAAAGAACATTTCCCTTTCTCTGCAGAATCTCCTTACCTGGTCAGCAGCACTCTGGTCATCTGTAATGTCAAACAGAACAGCCCGAGCTCCCCTCTCCCCTGCCAGTTTTGCCTGCAAAGAGAGGGAAGAGTTCAAGAGAATATATGTGAATAACTACACTATTGTGACTGTGTAGCCCTTCTCATTCTTTGTTATCCACTTCAATTACTAGATTGGACATTTATTCTGTGGTCCCCATCTGTGGGAAAAGAGAACCTTGTTTGTATTGAGTTACCTGTGTCTTTCATAATTGGAAAGCAAGCTACTGGACTCAGGAGACACACACTTCATAAAAAGTTGATTCTTCACTTCTAAATGATGCATTTATTTATCTACATATTCATTTACAGAAAACAATCCCAAATGGCCACAAAGAAGTGTGTGATTTGTAGTATAGGTAGTCCTTGAATTACGACCACAATTGAGTCCAAAATTTATGTTGCTAATTAAGAAATTTATTAAGTGAGTTTTGTCCCATTTTATGACTTTTCTTGTCACATTTGTTAACTGAATCACTGAAGGTGTTAAATTAGTAACGTTGTTAAATGAATCTGGCTTCCCCGTTGACTTTGCTTGTCAGAAGGTTACAAAAAGTGATCACATGACCCCGGGACAATGCAACTGTCATAAATGTCAGTCAGTTTTCAAGCATCCAAATCTAAATCACATGATCATGGGGATACTGCAATAGTCATAAGTGGGAAAAGGGATCATAAGTAATCTTTTTCACTGCTGTTGTAACTTTCAGCAGTCACTAAATGAACTATTGTAAGTTGAGGACTACCTGTACTCAGTCGCAATGAAATTGGGGAGTTCTAAATGTCTTGGGATCCGTAAATTGTATTCCCAGCCCAGCCCAGTTGTTCAAATATCTAGAACATTCAAGCAGCACTTTCCGCCCCCCCCCCCCCAGCCTGGAAGATGTTCCCAGTAGATTGTGCCCTCTATGGGCCAAAGCAATGCACTGCCCCCTCTGCCATGCTGACGGACACTCATAATGGAACAACCATGTTTCCCCAAAAGTAAGGCCTACCTAAAAAATAAGCCCTAGTTTTGGGGTGAGGCACACACCTACCCGTGTTTCTTCGAAAATAAGACCAGGTCTTTTTTTTTTTTTTTGGCCTCCAAAAGAGGCACCAGGTCTTATTTTCATGGGAAGTCTTACTCAACTCCGGCATCGTCAGCCCCGCCCAGCAGGCCCAATTCTTCTGGAACCGAAAGAGCAGCTTCATTCTGCAGCTGCATTCTGGCTGTATTTTGCAGTCAGGCCTTTCCACAAGACCTATGCTCGGTTCACGACTGCAGAGGTCTTGCAGAACCGAGCTATGGATTGAATCTATAGCTTGGTTTTCAGCTGCAGTGGCCTTCCGGAAAGGCCTGTGACTGAGAAATGCAGGCAGGGCTTCAGAAGACACCGCAGAAGAAGTGGGCTGGCGAGGAGAGGCCTGGCTGCAAGATAAGTGGGTGTGGGGCATGTGGAGCAGCTCCACACCCCTATCCCCGTCCTAGCTTGATTTTTAGGTGTTTGACTCGCCTCAAAAATCAAGTTAGGGCTTTTTTTCAGGGTAGGCCTTATTTTTGGGAAAACATGGTAAAAATCAAGCTAGAGTGGGGATGTGGGTGTGGAGCTGCCCCACACACCCCGCACCCACTTACCTTGCAACCAGGTCTCTCCTCACCAGCCCACTTCTTCTGAGATGTCTTCTGCAGCCATGCCTGCATTTCTCAGTCATAGGCCTTTCTGGAAGGCCACTGCAGCCAAGAACCGAGCTATGGATTCAATCCATAGCTCGGTACTCGGCTGCATAGGCCTTCCAGAAAGGCCTGACTGCAAAATGCAGGCCAGAATGCAGCTGCAGAATGAAGCTGCTCCTTTGGCCCCAGAAGAAGTAGGCTGGCTGGGCGGGGCTGTCAGTGCCGAAGTTGCCCCTGAAAATAAGACCTGGTGCCTCTTTTGGGGGAAAAAAAAATAAGACCCACTTTTATTTTCAGGGAAACATGGGTAGACTGGGGCAACTCACTCCCTATCTAATCTGAATCCTTGGTCAGTGCTTTCTGCTTGAAGAAGGAGTGATCCGGTACCTCCACTTTTTTAAAAATGCAGGCATATATCAGCTGTCATATTATGTTTTTCTAAGCAGTGTACAACTTTAAAACAGCTTTTAGTCAGCTTAAAAATAAAACTGTAGCAATATATTAAAATATAGAAACCACATAAATCAGTGGTCATGAGCAGTGGAGCAATATCATGAGATGCAAATGTTAAAATGAGTCAGCCTGCTTTCAGAGTAGGTCCAGACTATAATTAGGACTAGGGATGGGCCACAACACTGGCACATTGAGACCTGCATTTTGGTTCAATTCTTGACATCTCCCATTAAAGACTTTCTTAAAGTAGAACTGGAGGAAAGGTCTATTGCTCTGAAAGAATAGTCCCTCTCCAGCCTTTTATCTGCTGCAAAGCCGAGAATTACATCCAAATTCAAAAGTAACCAAAAAAGTGATTTGTGACTTGTGTGTGTGCATGCATGTGTGTGTATATGTAGCCTTCATATGCACACACACACTGATTCCTGGTTTCAGCTCAAAAGACAACAATGCCGCAGCCGCCAACAAAAAGCAGGCCCGCTCTGGGTCAGCAAGGTGTGATCTTGCTTCTCTTTGGAAAAACTCAGGAGCCATCCAGGACTTTGACTTTCCATTCCCCTCCTCTCCAGCCCAGCCCAGCCCTGCCCTACTTGGAGAAACAAAGCTCTCCACTGTTCCTACCCCACACTGAAAGCAGCCCTGCCACCCAAACACGGCAGTGCACACGCCTGCTCCCACTTCTCCCTGGTCTACCTTAAACTCCCTTCCCCACCCCTTCCGCCCTAGCTAGCTGGCTCACCTGCTTCCCTCCCCCACATCCTATTGGCACTGGATACCTGCCAGGCCAAGCAGGCCCCAAAGCCACCCGCTGGCTCTGCTTCAAAGCCTAGGATGTGAACCGCAGCCCTGCCTCACCAAAGCCTGAGGCTGTATGAGCCATTCAGCAGGGGCTTTTCGCCAGTTCTAAGCTTTGAGCTTTAGTGCGGGCAGCCTTCAGGCAGGCACATGAAAAAGGCAAACAAAGGGGCAGTGGGCACTGCCAGGCTCAGCCTCTCCCTGAAACAGGAATTTGGGAATTAGTCCCTCAGAAGACCTAACCTGTCCTTTAAGATCTGATAGTTAGAGGTGAGCAAAGGACACAGGCAAACACTTGAAAGAACTGTTTCTTTATCGCTCTTATGATCTAAGGTTGAGCCCTAGCATGTTCTACAATGAACATATCCATGGGGAAAGCAATACTATCATCAGGGCACTCTGTTTATGGTCAAAGACTTAAATGAAGCAGGCACAGTTCATGTATATAAAGGGGACAGGCATATTCTCCAAGTGCATTAAGAGCACCTACCTACAGGTAGTCCTCAACGTATGACCACAATTGAGTCCACAATTTCTGTTGTTAAGTGAGACATTTGTTAAGTGAGTTTTGCCCCATTTTATGACCGTTCTTGGCACAGTTATTAAGTGAATCATTGCAGTTGATAAGTTAGTAACCCGGATGTTAAGTGGATCTGGCTCCCCCATTGACTTCGCTTGTCAAAAGGTTGCAAAAAGTGATCACCTGACCTTGAGACACAGCAACGTTCATAAGTATCAACCAGTTGCCAAGCATCTGAATTTTGATCACATGATCATGGAGATGCTACAAAGGTTGTTAACTGTGAAAAATGGTCCTAAGTCACCTTTTTCAGGGCCATTGTAACAGTCACTAAATGAACTGTTGTAAGTTGAGGATTACCTGTATTTAAGTCAACTGGATGGTCTAAACAGAGAACTCTCTGCATTTTTCTTCCCTAAAGGATATACACTGACTCTCCTTTCTCCTTCCCCTAGTATACAGACAAAGAAGTTTAATGCTGCCCTGATGATGGAATGGGTGGGTTTGGGCAGTAGGGCCAAAGCATAGGAGCTCAGCCTTTTTGTGAAGAAATGCTGGCAGAGTGGGCCTCTCCTTAGCCAAGCTAAGCCAATAGTGACTTCTTGGCTCTTTTTATTTCCTCTTTCCCTTCTCTGTAAATTCATCCCACCCCTATTTATAATTATACACAAGAACTGCAAGACTAACTTCTTCCATGTCTGCTGGAGTCAAGATTGCCAATATCTTTCCCTCCTTCCTTACCCAATTCTCAGAAACTCATTGGCTATCAGAATTGATGCAATGCCAGAAAATGTGCCTTTGACGATTTTGCAACCTGTTCTTTTGGAAGGTGACATTTTTCAAGTTGGTATAAAAGCTGTGTGGTATCCAAAATCATGTCTCCAAAAACCCTTACAATGTTGCTCAGAATTCAGAGATTTGTCACTTGATAATTGGGGTAGTAAAACAGTCTCTGCTGCCCTTCATCTGATTCCTTACATTACACTAGGACAGTTGTTCTCAACCTGTGGGTTGGGACCCCATTTGGGGTCGAATGACCATTTCATGGGGGTCGCCAAACCACGCTGTCCGCCATTTTTTTTCCCATTTCCCTAGCTGTCCTACTCCCTCTTATTGGTGGCCACACCTACTTGGGGGTCACCACAACATGGGGAACTGTATTATGGGGTCACGGCATTAGAAAGGTTGAGAACCACTGCACTAGGAAGTGGGTAACCTTTGGGCTACAAAACGCCCCCAGTCCCATCTATGGTCCCAAATTCCACAAAATCTTATGCAATGGTAAACAACCAAATTACAGGAGGACATGTTGTTTTGCAAAAACAGGAAATCGAATAGGGGAATTAAGAATCCAATAAGCTTAATAAACCCAACCACAAAATTTAGGAAAATAGGGATTGAACACTGTAGCCCTAAACTTTCTGGTGACATTTGTATGTTTCTCTCTTGCAAATGCCAAGAGCAAAGACAAAGGCCCTCAGCTACAGTCTTATCTGCAATCCATTTCTTGACTGTTTATATGCTGGCCTCTATAATATACATGATTATTTAAACAGGCCAGGTTTAAATTTAAACAGGTGGTCCTTGACTTACGACCATAATTGAGCCCAAATTTCTGTTGCTAAGCGAACAGTTAAGTGAGTTGTGCTCCATTTTATGATCTTTCTTGCCACAGTTGTTAAGTGAATTATAGCAATTGTTCAGTTAGTAACATGGTTGTTAAGTGAATCTGGCTTCCCCATTGATTTTGCTGGTCAGAAGGTCACAAAAGGTGATCACATGACCCCAAGACACTGCAACCATCATAAATATGAGTCAGTTGCCAAGTGTCTGAATTTTGATCATATGACCATGGGACTGCTGCAACAGTCATCAGTGTAAAAACCAGTCATAAGTCATTTTTTCCAGTGCTGTTGTAACTTCAGTCACTAAATGATCTGTAGTAAGTCGAGGACTAGCTATATCAGTGGTGGCGAACCTATGGCACATGTGCCAGAGGTGGCACTCAAAGCCCTCTCTGTGGGCACGCGTGCTGTCGCCCTAGCTCCGCCTCTCTTCATGGCCCTCTCCTCGCCAGCAGCCCCCCTGGAGGAGAGTCGCCCCCAGGCGCGGCCGCATGGAGCAGCACAGCCAAGGACATAGCTGGGCAACAGGGACAAGACTCTGCCCTCACACCCCATAGTGTGCAGATGATGCTGCGGGGTGTGGGCAGAGGGCGTGGCTGCCATGGCGCTGCAGGGCTGCCTGGGCAATCTTCTGCAATGGGCCATGGATGCAGTGCATGGCCCTGCAGGCAGGTGGGGCAGGGGGCAGGCGAGAGCGGAGCAGGCAGGGCGGGAAGCGGAGCGGGGGTGGGGGGCGGTTTTTGGGCACTCGGTCTCTAAAAGGTTCGCTATCACTGAGCTATACTATTAGATTTGTAACTCCTCTATTGTTCATGCAATTTAAGAAAGCTTAGAACAAGTCCCTAGAATTGATCTGAACATGTTCATCAGAACTTTATCTATGATACTCAGACTACATATAACCTTCTAAGGCTTTGTATGCTGTTTTTCCAAAATCTGTCATTAAATTATATGATGGAAGAGGGAAATACTAAATATCTGAGCTGTATATGCTTTAAAAATGATTTAGAGGAAGAGATTCACACCTCACATGAACACAGTACCCTTCTGCTACGCATTAAAGTGTATGTGATCTTCAGGTTTTCTGAAAGATGCTGATGTTTTAAGGAGTCAAATTAAACTAATGTACATTTAATGAAACTTTCAAAGCAGTGGCATTTTTTTCATGTTTCAGGCCTTGAAAAGTGATGTGTGAGCTTTAATGAACAAAAGAAAAGAGCTGCCCTTGTAAATTATTTTTGAAGCATACAATGCTAACTCTAATCATCAACCTAAATGTATAGTATGAAATCTAATTAACTCTAATTAAGATATATTTAAATTAAGTTCAATGCCATTTCTATCTTGTTTTGAAATGCAGGCACCAGCACACCACTCAAAGGACAAGTTCAAATTTACACACACACACACACACACACACACACACACGTCTGCAAATCCCTGCTATTAATGTACTTTTGGAGTACAACTTTGGACTATTACTCTCCATGTTTGCTCCACTGAAGTAACTGGGTCCTCTCTCCCCCACCCCAAAAGAAAAACCACTAACAAGAGGTTTTTTTTTCCTGGATGAGATCAAATATCCATTTAGCCTAGTGCTGATCAGTTAGCATCTCTCCAAACTAGGCAGGAAAATTAAAAATGTCCTTTCCAAAGGCCTGAGGCCCTGGGATTTGAAGTCAGGCCTTTGGAGTATATCAGTACTCCTCATCCTTGACAATTTTAAGAGGCGTGGACTTCAACTCCCAGAATTCCTGATGACTAGGGAATTCTGAAAGTTGGAGTCCCTGTCTCTTAAAAGTTGCCAAAGCTGAGAAACACCGGAGTTGATTATGAGTCCCTTTGAGTATTGAGGGTACTGAGTATTGAGCCACTAGCTATTTCTGTATAGTCCCTAGCACCTCTAGAACTGAAGAATCACAGTTGTGGACAATTCTGGCATGGAAATGGTTAACACCTGCCTCTTTTGGAAGGAAGGAAAAAAGGAAGTCTGATGAGCAAAGTGCAGAGGCTGGAACACTCTCAGCAGCTGCCTTTGATCTCAGCGTCCTTGGAAAGCGTGTGCGAGCAGGTATCCGCCAGAATTGCTCCAGCAGGCTGGCTTCGCAATTGCCAAGCCTGCCTTGAACAGGGAGGTCAGAGGTTAGCAGTACAACTTCTCAGCTGTAAGATCAAAGGCACTGCAGATCTCAGGCTCCAGGGTTGCCCTGGGAGGTTGGGAACTGAAAAAGCTTAATTTTCCTGTAAAGGTGCTCTCAAACTGGGAAACTGGTTACGCTTTCTTTAAACCTTTCCAGCATTTACATGTGCATGCACATTTGGGATGAATTCATTTCACCCTGCAAGGTCCCTTCCAACTCTGTTATTCTAATTCTAATTCTGATTTATCCTAACAGAATCTAAAAGACAAAATGATAAAAAATCTTAATGGTCAGCAGTGGCCTTGTCTTAAAAATTATACTAATCCAAAAAACGTGGGCCTTACAGCACTTCAGACTCTACAAAGCTTTTTAAGAATCTTTGGTCTGAGAGATGAATTCACTAAAAGAAATGTAGCTCTCATTTTCAAAGCAAAGAGCACTGTGCAAATTTGCTCATTTCCTGAATATGGAGTCTAAAGAATATAGCAGAAATTGCATATGAAGTCATGTTTAACAGGGATGACTAGCAAAGAGTCCCATTTGTTCTGTCGAAGCCAGCCAGCAGTTCTAAGTTGAGTTCAAGACACAGGCTAATCAGTATTTCTCCCCTCCTACCCACTCTCATTTAATAAATCCAGTATTCCCTTGTATCATGCTGAGTATTTTGGGGAAGCAATAATTGATAGAAAATCACATTTCTACAACCAAATTTAACAATAACTTTTTTTTATTCTGTTCAATTGTGTCCAGTTTTTGGAAACAGTCAGAAAAAGTCCCTGCAGTTTTCATGGCAAGGTTTTTCAGAAGTGGTTTTCCATTGCCTCCTTTCTAGAGCTAAAACTGACTAGCCCAACATCATCCAGCTGGCCTTGTGCCCAGGCAGGATTAGAATTCATAATCTCCTGGTTTCTAGTCAGATGCTTTAACCTCTATTTATCAAACTGCCTCTCTTTGCATTAAGTTAAAATAAGGTAAATGCATTTCTGGCAGATGGATTGATAGATGGATAGGCAAGTAGGTGACAGAAAGCCAGACACACATGGAAATCTGACATATGCACACATTTATTGTGTATACGGAATCTTTAAATACCATTTCCCAAAGGCTCTCCTCCCCCAGTGTCTTTCCCAATAGAAAGGTGAGGCCCAGCACTAACATCTCAATTGAGATGATCTGGAATGGCAATTTCTGAAATGTCTTGTTCATGCTTCATCTTTCCCAATGGAAAAGAGTGTAAGGAAAAGAAATTAGAGTGTATGAGAGACTGTAACTATGTCCATTTAGTCTGGGCCTTACCTATTTGAATGTAAAGACACTTGGGAGTTTAATTTTCAATCTAATCAACCAAGGAGCTGATAAAAAAACTTTCTGAAGAAGTTATTAAATCTCTTCTGAGCACATATACCTTATTGGCCAATGACAGGCATGGCCGGAGATCCCGCTCAGGCCTTTCCAGTTTGACAATGGACACAAATCCTGGGACTGTGTGTTCATCCTCGCTGGTATTACACAAAGACAGGGGATGGAACTGGAAAGAGAAAGGAAGGGAAGTTACTACTGATAGGACAATCATAGAATCATAGGGCTGGAAGGGACCTCAGAGGTTTTGTAGTCCAACTCTCTGCTTAAAGCATGAGCCTTATACTATCCCAATCAAATGGCTGTCCAGTCTGTTCTTGAAAACATCCAGTGATTGAGCACCCACAACCCCAGGAGGCTCGTTATTCCATTGATTAATTGCTCTCACTGTCAGAAAATTTCCCCTTTGTTTTAGGTTGAATTTCTTTGATAAGCTTCCACCTATTGCTTCTTGTCCTGCCCTCTGGTGTCCTAGAAAATAAGTCAATCCTCTCTTCTTTGTGATAGTCCCTTAAGTACTAGAAGACAGCTATCATAAGAGCCGTGGTGGCGCAGTGTTTAGAGTGTAGGTTACTTTAGCTGACTGCCAGCTGCCAGCAGTTCGGCAGTTTAATTTTCACTGGCTCAAGGTTGACTCAGCCTTCCATCCTTCCGAGGTGGGTAAAATGAGGAGCCAGATTGTTGAGAGCAATATGCTGACTCTGTAAACCGCTTAGAGAGGGCTGTAAAGTATTGTGAAGTGGTATATAAGTCTAAATCAGTGGTTCTCAACCTGTGGGTCGGGATCCCATTTGGGGTCGAACGACCATTTCACGGGGGTCGCCAAACAATGCAGTCCGCTATTTTTCCCCCCCTTTTCCTTAGCTGTGCTACTCCCTTTTATTCTATTGGCTTTTGAAAGCCAATAGAATAGACTCTCTTGAATAGAGTCTAATTCTATTGGCTTTCAAAAGCCAATAGGAATTGTCCAGGCTGTCTCTGCCCTGCTGAGCCCGCCAAAAGTCCCATTCTGCAAACGGTGCTGCACCAGTTGAGTAGTCCTCGACTTACGACCGGTTGGGGGTCGCGGCATTAAAAAGGTTGAGAACCATTGGTCTAAATGCTATTGCTATTATGTCTTCCCTAATTCTTCTCTTCAATTGGCTAGGCATATCTAGCTCCCTCAGCTATTTGCCATACAATTTAGCCTCCAGACCCTTTATCATTTTTTTTGGCTTACATTGTAATACAGAAGATAGAGACTGCATTATTGAGGAGGGACTGTGGATCAACACTTGATGAGCAACTGAGCTGCAGGGTAAAATGCTACAGAAATTTTTGTCAGTTTCAGATAAATATTTACATTTTTTCATTATTGAGCTTAGGCATTCTTCCATTTCTTAGACACAAGCTTAATGAAAATGTTAAAATATCTTCTGGATGACCTAAATGGCATATCTAACTCATAATCCAGCATAATTCACAATCTGTCCAAATGATGATTTTCAGGTAAAGTTGCATTACAGCTCAGTTATCATTATGCTTGTTGGGAATTCCGAGAATCTGTAGACTCAATACACCAATGAGCATAGATTACAAGAAGATGCTCTGCAGTGACCAGTCAGATATATGACCAAGAGGTAAAAGATAGATACACTGTGCTCTACATACAATTACCCTTGAAGAACCTTTAGTAGCTGCCAGTAGTACAAACATTCTGCTGAATTATTTGTTAATATAGTAGAAAGTTTCCAGGAATCCATGGGACTTTTCTTCTTTCATTGTACCACTAGTTAGTTTGCTTCTTAGCCCAGTTGAAGTTTATCTAGCAAAGGTCCTGGCTAAAATTGGGTATGAATTAGTCACTTACAAGGACACAGTATCTAGATCGCTTATCTAGATTTAAATCTTAGCTTTCTTAGCAAGTCCCACTTTTAAAGAGTATACCTTCATAATTAATGTATTAAAAATGTTAAGGAAAACGAACAGGACTAAAAGAAGGAACCATTCCTGTTTAGAATGGAAAGCTGGCAGCAAGGAAAAGATTATTCTTGCAAGATTACAGTTGCTCCATAAACACAGAGAGGTGTTTCCTTTGAATTCAAAATGCCCTGAAGCTTTGTTCATGCGATCTTGAATCACACAAACATATATAAATACAACATACATACATATAAGTGTAGGAAAAATAATTAATTTCATTCACAAGAACTTCCTTTTGGAATTTTAATGGAAGACTGTTCCATAAAAAACATACAGAGACTTGCTGAATCAAAGAAATGTTCACCAGCATTCCAAGTCATTCAGTGGCTGGTCAAATTGATTTAGGAAGCATACAGTATAAGGATACACCCTTTCCTACTTTTTGGTCCTAATTTCCAGTTCTACAATGCTTTTTAAAGTATGGTAGGGATCTCACTTGCACTCAGATTGTTAGGAACTGGCAATTTTTTCCACAGGGCCAGAGCTGTTACCATTGTGGGCATCAAATGGAGGAACTGCTTATAATCTGGCCAGAGAGAGAAAGAAAGAGTGTGTTATTGGGAGGTTGCTCCATCTCCAAAGCCACTTGATTGCTTCCAAAGGGTGTGGGCGACTTAAAAATTGCCACGCCTAATGGCTGGGATGGACATGGGGATAGAATGTCCCAATCACAAAACTGAGCTTAAAAAAATAAAAATAAAGGTAGTAATTGATCAGTCCACTTCAAGTAAAGTGAAATTACTTTAAGAAAACCTTTGCAACTGGATGATCAAAGGTAATTAAACAACAAAAAATGACCATCTACTGGAGTCTGGAAGGGGTTGTTCTGTCAACTGGCGTCAACCCTTATTCAGCTGGTCAGGGGAATGGCTAATGTAATTCCTGTTCTTCTGGGGAAAGAATGGCCATCTGCGCTGTTGCATCTGTTGTCTGATAGACCAAAGGTGAGCTCACACCTGCTGCTAGCTTTGGCAAAGGATCAAGGGAGAATTTCATTGAAAGTTTGATAGCATCTCTCCCCCCCTCACACACACACTGGTTAAAAGAAAGCTGGCACGCCTGTTTAACACAGCAGCTTCTCTGTGTGGGGCCAACAGTATGTCTGATGGATCAAAGGAAGGAGTGCTGCATCTCAAAGATATGGTTCTTCACCTTCTAGCAATCATGGTATATGGTTCACTAGTCTTAGTAAGCCAAAAATTGCAAACTCTTTGCTGCTGCATTTCCAGAAATCTTTATCACTGCATATGTAATTCTATTCAAAATTTTAGAGAGACTGTGGCTATTTAAAGTTGAGGGATCTGTGGTTCTGCAGATGCTATTGAATTACAACTACAATTCTTCACCATCAGCAGTTTAGGCTACTAGTAATTCAGAAAAATCTGGAAGACTATAGATTCTTATCTTTTGCTGCAGTTATTTTAATATACAACACACATGTGGACGTTAACTCTCAGAATACAGGAGGAAATGCCTCTTCTCTCTCTGATGCCATACACTAGATAAAATTAGATTCTGGATTTAATAATCTAACTAAGCAGATCCTAGATTACTAGTCCAGAATCTTGCCCTAAATGCACACCCATTGCTGATGTACAAGGTTATCATCAGAGGCTAGGGAACTATATGCCACAGAGACTGCCGTTTTCGTGCCCTCACCGTTGCCAAGGTGTATTTTGAACTCCTAATAACCTACCGTGGGACAATGAGACTTTGTAGCCTATATTTAATGGGAAAAACAAACACCCTTCTGACTTCTGCATTACTGGAAGGCAGGGTAGAAGATAGGTGTTTTTTTTTTTTTTTTTTAATGATTGCAATATAAAGCAACCAGAAGACAGGAAAGCAGAAAGGACAGAAATTCAGTGGAAATGCATGTGTGATTTCCCCATAATTGGAGACATCTAACTAAGGGGGCTGCCAATGGCAATTACTCAGACTGAAACAAAACATATTTGTCTAGAAGAGGGAAACAATCTGACTAGGTGGAAGACTTGCAAATAGTTGGTGAAGGAAGGTTGGGCAGCTTCCCTAACTTAGTGCTACCTTAGTATTGTTGGAAGAAAGGATGAACCACGATGAAGACCTTTCTTCCAACAGTATATTGCAACCTTGCTCTCGACTTCACTGGTGAAATACTGTATGGGCGATCTACCATATACTGAAGACTTCCCCATTCTAATTTCCAGAAGTTTTAGGACTAAGACTTTCAGAATTTCCAGCCAGATATTGTCCCAATTGATCCAGCATGCTTAACTTGGATGTGGAATAAAATCCATTTTCTGTGCTTCCCCAGTGCATTGCACCACAAATTGAGCAAACATTCTGGGCTCCCACAACACACCAAACCTGGATACAGCATAACTAGGATTAGCGAGCTGCGGAAACAAAGCAGGGTGTGTTCATCTAACCTTTTTAAGCATGTCGTGTGAACACAACCATCGAGGGGGCGCTAGGCTCGAGAAGCCCGCTCCACCCCGCTGGCCTTGAAACCCAGAGGCTCAAGCGAGCTGTCCGGGCCGGGTGAACCGAGGGCTCAGAAAACGGCCACGAAAGACACGCTCCCGGCGGTGGGGAGGGCGGCGGCCCTCGTGGATTTCGACCACGTGCGAAGCAAAGGAAACCTGCTCCGTTCGCTCTAGCTCGGTAGGTTTGAAGGTCAGCCCTTCGCAGCGAGGCCCTTTGTCTGGGCTAGCCGGGCTTGCCCGTGTCCAGCGCGGCTTGCCCGCAGGCCCTCGCCTGCAACTCTCGCCACAGCCAGCGGGAGCGGCCAGCAGGGCCTCCGAGGCTGCCTGTGGCGCGGCGAGATGAAAGGCGGGCCGCTAATGTAAGAGCCGGTGGCCTCCCCAGTGCCGTTTGAGCTGTTTACAGATCGAGTTAACTATTACAGGCCGTGTGTATCTTGGCTGCCTGCCCGAATTCTTCCGCGCCCGTCAGATATTATTAAACAACCCTTTCGATGCTCGCCTGGAGTTCTTCCAACACACCTCAGAGAGCTGCCGACACTCCAGGCGGAGCCGTTGGTTGGCACTCTTGTTCCCGAGGCCCAAACAAGAATCATGGTCTCGGCCCCGGGGAGGCGGGGAGGGGGATTTGGCTGGCTCGCGGCGGCGAGTCAAAGGGAGAAGAAAACAGGGAGGGTCAGGCTTGGTAGGCACGGAAAAAGCCTCAGGGTGGGCATAGAGCCTAAGAGCACCCCTCACCTCAGTTCCCTGGGCAAGGTAGTTCAGTGTTAAACCTCCGGCCCCCCATCTGCAGGGGACTGTAGAGTTGAATGCGTGATTCTGGGCCGCTCATTGTGTCTCTGGGCCGCTCGTTGTGCCCAGGCTATTTCCTGGGGGGAAAAGGGAGAGTCTCCTATGGAAGCCATGTTGAGGCGAGCCAGCATGTTAATTGCAAATCCTCCTCAGTATTTCGGAATTATTTGCCACCCCTAGTTATCTCGGCAGTGCTTTTCATGAGACTCTCTCTCAAGCTGTGCCTTTTATTAAATAGGGCAACTTACAACAATTATGGCTCATGGCTGAGAGTCTCTATTTCTGCTTAGGTGACCTGTGGCACAAGTACTGACCAAATGGCAATTTATCAGTGGCCATAATTGTGTAATAAATCAGCACTGGCTGGATGAATAGAATTCACTCAGTCATAAGATGTGGTTTTTAAGCCACCATAGATAGGCTTGGAAAACCAATTCAACCACTCTGTGGCTCAGCCTGTCAAATGCAACTGATAGTTCTTTTGCCCCTGCATTGATCTAAATTAGCTTAATAAAAAACCTAGTTCAACTGTTGTTAATGAATTATTAGAACCAGTGTGATCTAGTGGCTAGGGGAAAACCCAATTAGTCAGGCCAGTATTATCTCCATTTCAGAGACTAGATGAGTTTGAAAGACATTTCTGTTAAAACCACCAAGCTCAAGATAGATGAGAGAAGTTTTGTGGTATTTTGGGTGTCACCTCACTTTTCTCCAATGTATTGTGTTTTCAAAGAACTTATTGGCTTAGTTGAGGAACATAGTCTGTCAATTTGAGCCCTGGATAGTATGAATCAAGATGGAGATTTCTTGGAGCATATACAGAATGTCTTTCCTTCAACACGATGCAAATATATACTCCTCATTGTAATACACCATTTTTTTGGGTAAAAGAAATCAGAAGTATATTTTAAAGCTAATTAAACCCATCTCAAAATGTTACATAGTGGACAAATTATTATCATTGCTCAGTAGTAATGGAAAAGTTCCTCGTCTCAGAGTTGCTTTTTCTCTTTTTTGATTTTGGGTCACTAGTTCATTAATGACCTTCATCAGTCAACATTCCAGATCTTTTCAAGGTACAGGTAGTCCTCGACTTACAATAGTTCCCTTAGTGACCGTTCAAAGTTACAACAGCACTGAAAAATGACTTGAGACTGTTTTTCATACTTACCATTGCAGCATCCCCACAGTCACATGATCAACATTCAGATGCTTGGCAACTGACTAATGTTTATGACAGTTGCAGTGTCCCAAGATCATGTGATCACCTTTTGGTACTTTTGACAAAGTCACTGGGGAAGCCATGTCATTTAACAACCGTGTTACTAAACAACTGCGGTGATTCACTTAGCAACTGTGGCAAGAAAGGTCATAAAATGTGGCAAAGTTCACCTAACAACTGTGGCTTAGCAATAGAAATTTTGGCGTTAGTTGTGGTTGTAAGTCGAGGACTACCTATACTCCCAAACCACATGACCAGGTAGCTGTATCTTTCTGAAGAGACCTTATTTTGTTTATTGCAGATCATTTCAGAGAATGATATTTTTTTAACTGGTTGTAGTAGCAGAGGTACACTAGGATTGTCATGCTGAGTGCTCTAACATTCCCCCCCCCCCCAGGGTCTTTGCTCCCACTTCCCTCTGAAGGGCAGACTGCTTTTGGCTGCAATCCAGCCTCTATAAATGCAGGCTTGAGAAAGCCAGTGAGCTTTAAGGGTTCAGCCCCCCATCCATGCACAGCAGCTGTTTTTTTTATCTCTTACCCTTCAGGTGGGTGGATTTCAACTCAGAGTTCCACAACAAGCCCTACCCATCTACTGTAGAGAGCAAATAATTAGAGCAGCCAGCCAGAGAGACATTATTCAATGATTGTGCCCCAGATCATTTAGCACCATTATAATTGAATTTTGACACAGTACATTATCTAAATTGTGCTAGAAATCGTAGCAACTGCCATGACTGCTCATAAACTGATGCAATTTTCTTTTTGTAGAGTTTCCCTACCACCATTATGTTCAGAATCCCCATTTAAATAAAGCACTCCCAATGATCATAGCAACTTAAGCAAGAGGATGGCAGATGGGGAGCCTCAGCTCAAGCAGAGAAGCCTGAGATGAGCTGAGTGGACAGGGAGGACTGTAAACAAGCGTGCAGCTTGGAACTTTGGGCTGAGTTAATGTGCTCCTGCTGGAAAGCCTGGGAGCTTGCTGTTGGCAGGTTTCGATCTCCTGCATCCCGTGTCACTAGGAGCCATTTGCTGGCTCCTCCAGCTTCCCAGCTTGTTCAGGCAGGCCTGTCCTGCTAAGAGAGGGAGGAATTTGATTCTCACCCCCAGGGGCTTGCTAAGTAACTCTCCTGCACTTCAAAGGAGCTCTTTATTTTGCCTTAGTGATCACACCCTGCAAAAATTTCCCACTGACAAAAGAAATCGTTTTATAGGCAAAGGAGGGATTGGAATGTCTCCTCAACCCTGATGAAGGAAGAAGGGCCCAGCACACACCCTGGAAGAGACAAGGCATAGAGTTGTGGTCTCTTCAGTGATAAGTGCTGAAACATAAGATGATCTGAAAGTTGGAAGAATCCTGTTGGATCTTATCCAGCATCCTGTTTCTCAAAGTGATAAACCACATATCCTCTAAAACCCCATAAAGGTGAGGAAGCTTACACTTAAATACAGAATTCCAATGTAAGATATCATCACACACCTCTGCCATGGATTGTGATTTAAGATATTGTTATAATAATGTCAATCATAGTCTCCATTCTGGAGATCTATGGCATTAATCCCAAATCTTATTCAATGCAGATGGAGAGCCACAGGCTTCCATTAGTAACCTTAAGACTTGACCAAATCTTAATATATTTTCATTCATAGATTAAGCTAAAAGGCCAGACTACCTTCAACCCAACTTCAAGCACCATAGTTTCCAAGAAGTTTTTGACCTTGCTGGTTTGGGAATAATAAAGATTGAATACCAGCAACTCTGTAGGACAATGCAATGTTTTCTGGATCCCTAGAGAAAAAATATTATCAACTAAGTACAAACCTGGATAAAATGTCCTGCTCATGTTTTTGTTTAATAGTTGCAATATCTGCTCTCTGTCCTGTGTACAGGTTGCTAGAAATAACTAGCTGAAACCCTAGCAGATAGATAGGCAACTATCAAGCAAGAAGCTTGAACAATAATTTGGGAGAACACAGTGTTAATGAAGCTGCATGCAGTCTAGACAGTGCACTTAGTAGATATTGAAAATGGATATGGCATACATCTGGAATAGGATTAGCTTCTTAGATCTTCCAGTCTACCCATAGTACTTACATCTGATATCTGAAATCAGATATTGCAGAAACTGACACAAGTCATGGCTGTATTCACATGGCATGTTATCCTGGTTAAGTAATGACTTGGCAGGGGCAGCATTTGTAAAACATTACAAGCTTTGTTAGTTTTAACCTTGGATAGGGCTTTTTGTTTGGCCAGCATTTTGTAGAAACACAGTCATTGGGTTAATTTATGGATCATTATATTTGCAAATCCAGAAAATGAGTTAATTAGTACCCAGGTGAAGTGGGCTGTGTGAATGCTGCCAGTGAGGAATATTAATGGTAACTCTTAAAACTATGTTACCACACAAAAGAGTTTACATTTTTCCATTCTCTCTATTCCCTGCTGACCCTCATCCCAACAATCAATTACAGGTGATAATTCAGGTCGCCGGAGAGTATGTACCAGCCAGCACTCATTGTCAATATATAACAATTGTGGGACTTAAAGCCATAATGGTTTCAGTTTCCCACAAAAATACTTTCAAGCAAGAAAAATAGTTAATCATCTGCTATGGTCTCTTGCATATGTATGCTCATTAATGTAAGTTGAAGACATGGCAAATATAAAGCAAGACAGTACTTCAGGAGGGGAAGCCTGTTCTGAAGTCAGATGCCTCCATAAGACCTAAAAAGAGCTATTTTTTTGCAACCAGTTGCCTGAGTGCCATTTTTTAATTGGAAGGGACAGCTAGCTATAAAAGTATGAAGCTATATTGTACACATCTTTCCAGTAAGTGTTCTTAGGATAATCACTGTTTTGAAGGTCAAGGTAAACAATTCAGTGAGGGTGAAGGTTCGTTCTTCAAGCTTGTGGATTGGTTTCTGAACATTATCCTACACCCAAACTACAGATATTCATCCTATTGCAAATTAAATTCAATGTTTGGAGAGAGAGCAGAGCCAGAGGAACCTCATATCATCATGAACAGAGCCAGGATCTGAAAAACTTTTTTTTTTTCAACATGGTATTAGTATTGCTTCACACTTTTATATTTTGGGGTTGTTCCTCAAAAGAATTGGAAGTTGTAGTTGTTCTATATGGCCGCTCAATTCCCACCTCTGCATTAGATGAAATAGATTTTGACTTATGAAACATCTGAATTTGCAGCTATTCATAAAATCTACAAAAGATCCTGGTCTTTTTAATATTTAACCTAGTCCTCTTTCATCTTGGACCTTCCAAATGTACTGGACCTGGTGCTGATGAGAATTTTAGGAGTTAGACACATTTAGTGAGAATCAGGTTGGGGAAAATAGTTAATATTTGTCTGGGCACAGGCAGGTGCCATTGGTTTATGCAACTAGAAACTCAGAAAAATCCATTGGTAGAACCATAAAGGATCCTACAACTTTCCAGCGGTGGTATTGTATATGCATTTGCTCTAATTCTTGAGAATGGAACTTTTTAGAGACTCTACAACAGGGGTGTCAAACTGGCAGCTTGCGGGCCAGATAAGTCACATGTAGGCCGCACCCACCCCAACTCCGCAAAGGCAAAAAATGTTGTGATATGCCACAATATGTCACATGCCGTGATCGAGTTAGATACCCGTGGTCTACAACCAGAACATCTGAACAGCTTACATGCCTATTTAATCTAACATTTTGTTTTCACATGATCAGCTAGAGAAATCTGATGAGATTACTAGATTGAAATATGGAGCCTCTAGTCCTCCCTTTTTGTTTATGCTTGGTGCTCTGGTGCTCTATAGCGCCATGCCACTATGTATTCTCCATAAATTTTTCTGCTCCAGAGTGCAGCCCTAAAGCCCAACATTTCAAGGGAGCAAAGTTTTGTTAGACTCCGTGGGACTTCCTCTCAAAAAAACCTGTTGATCTAGAGATTTCAATTTATATTCCCCAGCTGTCTAAAATGGTAACTGTTTTCTGTGCCTGAGTGATCTTGTGATTCCAAATTATACCTAGTTTAGAAGCACCCTTAAATACTTCAAAAGAACATGGAAATCTAACTTAGAGCCCCTGTGCTGGTGTTTAAAGAAATAATTGTTAGGGGGAGAAGAAAAATGTGAAGAATATTAGTGCATGTCTGTTCATGTTTATTCAGAAGCAGCAGCAGTGATGCTGTCCTTTTAACACTTGCTGTTCATCCTAGATCATCATTCCCCAATCCAGTGTTCCTTAGACAACCCATATGGCTAAGGATTTAGGGAGTTGTAGTTGTCCAGGTAGGGATACTTCTCAAAAACGTCTCACCTAATTTTTCTCCCAGTAGAACCAATTCCAATGTGGGATTGTCTACAGTTCTGTTTGTCAAATTTCAAACAGAATACCAAGCAATCAACATTTGCTGCAGCCTTTCCTCCTATTTTTTCTTTTCACCTTTTCTATTGCAAAAATTCTATTATAATATATTTCTCTTGAAGCTAATAAAACTTTTCAATCTCACAATTCAAATTTCAGGGAGGCTAGTTCAGAATTTCATACATTTCAACTTGGAGGAAGAGAGGAATTCTTGTGTTCACTTCTATATTTCACTGGTCAGTCTACGGCTATTGTACAGTGTTTGTATAGCTAAAGCAACTTTTTGCAGCTGCACTGTGTTAATCCTTTTGATGTAACATCAGATGTAGATCTGTGTCTCAGCGTAAGAATGGAGGGTCAATCTTCACAGCATCTATTTCAATGATCAATTGTACTTTGTGCCCAAAAGCCCACTTATTGGTTAATCATTACACAAATCAGCCCTAAGGAAATGCAGTCAATGGACAAGGGAAGTTAAAGATACCCATTAAAAAGTTTATGACCCGTACTGGGTCCAAGACAGTCAAAAGAATCTTAAACTCAGCTGAAATTACAAAGACAACAAATGTCAAATTATCTGTGAGATCCCACTACCATTGTAATATTAGACATTTGTTTATAACAATAGAAAATATATGACAGTAATTTATTTTTTAAAAATAGTCACTGGTATTGCTTAATCAAAATATACTCCTTCAAATTGGTTTCCTCGGAAATTCAGCTTTTGATATGCTTGCCTTTTTTAAAACTAAAATCCAAGTTTGAAAACATCCTCTTTGATGGCCATATGTGTCATGAACATTTCTCCCCTTTATGTTAATTTTAAACACACACACCTGTAACACAAACTCTGGGTGAGATCTATGTGAGCTTTTTATCTTGGCACTATGACATCTATCTTACTCAAGATTCACACAACACATGTCAATTGTTGCTATTTTATCTCAGCATGGCAATTTTCTCAGCCTACTGCCTTTATAATGATTCTGTGGTATAATATAGCAATTTGTAGTGCCTAGTAGAATATTTTTTGATATTATAGAAATATTTAAGGGAGCTCCCAATAGGGAAGGGCAAAAAAAGTTTCCTGTTTTTTAGAAATCGTGCTGTTGCCAGGGGTGGGGGGAATGGTTATTGGTTTTTTTTTATTTTTTTCTATATTTTTTTTATTGTTTGTAATCTGCCGAGAGTCGCTGTGAGTGAGTAGGCAGCTATATAAAATTTCTAAATAAATAAATAGTGAGGAAGTAGTAAAGGAAAGAGAAGAAACAAAAGTCATGAAGACATCATTTTTTAAATATAAAATAGGTTGATGAGAAGAACAATCCATTGCGTCTAAGAGCTTGGAGATTAGTAGTACTGTACCTCTCTAATGGAGCATCATAACAAGAATTGAGATTTGGCAGCTTCATAAGCTGACTGGATATCATAATTTGTATTTTATGAGGGGTTATTTCATTTGCTTTGGAAGATGATGGTTGTTATGTATTCCTGCATCTAAGTGGATTTTTAAAATCAGTTAATGACAGAAAGCAGCAGCTAGAACTTTTAATGAATCTTATTTGACTCATTTAAAACTTCCAAACTTAGTATCGTATTGTGAAAATGGCCCACTGCCCTATAGTGCATACTCCATTGCATTAATTGCCATATGTTAGGTTAATAGTTACAGCAAATATGAAAACCATGGTGTCTCATTGCTACAAGGGGCTCTAGTGTGAATCCTCACAAGAGATATAGGATTTACCTTCATCATCAATTCAGTTTATGGCGATTAATATATCAAATCAGGGATGGGCTGATTAAGGATTATCACCACCAAAGTAAAGAGCTCTGGATTGGGAGAATGAGACAAGGATGCTCAACCGTAAGTATATTTACACCACATGTTGAAAGAAATGTGGCTAACCATTTGTGGGCAAGACAGATGGATGAATAGAAAGGAACCAATTTGAAATGAAAATACATAATTTGCATAAAATTTGCAGACCCTTAGCGGTCTAGATTTAGACTTCAGGAAATGGATCTACTTTATTGCTCTGCTCAAAGAACTGTGGCTTACAACCAGACTGGAAAGTCTGGATGCATCCACTGTAGCTTCTGCCTGAGATTCCAAAAAATATGTAAGTGATGTTGGGCTCCTGTAATTACCCTGCCAATATGAGGTAGTTTCTCCCTGATGTTGTTTAACATCAGTATTCAAGTTCATTCATACCTTTTGAAATACAGTATCAGTTTCCCAAGAATTTAAGATATATTCAGATGAGGGTCTTATTGCTCAATCATCATGTTTTTCAGAATTTTATGAGAGACAAATGTGGTCCTCACCCGCACACAGCACCCCTTTTTTCCCCTTTTCGTTAAGAAATATGTTAGCAGCCTAATGCCAATATTGGGAACTCTCCTTCTAGAAGCATGCTAAACTAAACAAGCATTAGCTAATCCATCCATGTGTGAAGAATTGGGCCAATTATAGGTGATCTTATCAGACAGTAGGAATCCCAGTCCTTCTGACAAGGGGCATCTTAGTAAC
This sequence comes from Crotalus tigris, assembly GCF_016545835.1. Classification (NCBI taxonomy): domain Eukaryota; kingdom Metazoa; phylum Chordata; class Lepidosauria; order Squamata; family Viperidae; genus Crotalus; species Crotalus tigris. The sequence goes on along the minus strand of NW_024096758.1, from coordinate 7,408,226 downwards.
TATATCAAATGATGCCCATTTATTACAAAACCAATATATCTTACTGCACATTAAAGTTACTCCTCTTCGGCTTTGTAGCGTTTGATTGTTAAATCAAAATATTTCAACAAACAGCATATTCTATAACATGGAGATGTAGACAGTTCTCAAATATGAAACTTAAGATGTCACTGTATGAGGATTGTACTGCTTCATTGTACGTTTTTGGATCAAACTTTGTTTTACTCACATTTTTCATCGGCTTAAAACAAGTAAATAACAGCACCATGAGGAAAGCTAGGTATTATGCATCTTAAAACTATCACCATGTTCAAGAACATAGTAATACTCATCTTCCATATATTTAATGCATGTAAATGCTGTTGCATGTTTCTTATTGGTAAAAACAACAATGAGAATTCAGAACAAATGTAATTAAATATTATCTATAAAATCGGCCCTATGTAATTTGATTCCTACAGATCAACTTCTTGCCACCAAAAGGAATTTAAAATACCTATAATTCTTCCTCTTTATAGAAATATCTATGGCTTGCACAGGATGGGCATAGAAAGGTGTGTTTTTCCTCTCCCTAGAAATATAATGAAATTACTGTGGTTAGCTAGTTACATTGTATAGCACAACATAGCCTACTAAAGAGTATGAATTACTGGGTGAGTGGCAATTCTGTATGCTTTGACTACAGAGCTGAAGAGAATGAAGAGAGAAATGGGGGGGGGGGGTTTCAAAGAAAGACTTAGCAATGACAAAATGAAAGTATAAACTGAGATAGGTAGAAAAGAGTGAATAAATAGAAGTAAAAAGGATTGGGTTGAAACTATGGCAAAATATTTTATACTGTTGCTATAGTGATGAAGCTCTCTTGGATTATTATACCTGTTAAAAACCAGCCTTTTGAGTGTCCAATTTATATTGCACACTTGGATTGTCTTGGCATCAGGATACACACCTCCAATTCTGCAGGTTTATTCCTGGCTAAAAGCTTGCAGTCCAAAGCTAGACATATATATTTTTTAAAATACCAAAGTGGAAGAAATGGAATTTTATTCAGTTTCAAGACATGCCAACTTCTCTGATATAGTACGAGTATGCAGTATAATCAAAAAATGATTTATAGATTTCTCTCTTCTCTTTTCTCCTAAGTTTGTTATAACAACCTGACTTAAAATCACACTGCAAATTGTTTTAAACTCACTTTGAGAATTTGGACTTCAAATTTAGCCTGCTTAAATCCTTACCCCATCCCTTATGTTTCTTTCCTCTCAGCTGTTCCTTTTATTTATCTCAATTCCTTTTCTGTTCTGTACTCCTTTCTACAGATAGTAACACTTGAACTTTCATTCCTTTAATGGTCAGCCACTGATTCTCCTGGGGACCATCTGAATGTTGATTGCATGAAGATGGATAAGCCCCATAGTCCATTTCTATAACAGACTCTTAGCATGTCTCAGGTTCATGGCCACATTCTGCAGATATTTCTTTTGTCTCCAGATTAGCAAGTGAGGCGGGGGTGGGGGAAGAGAATTTATCTCAGAGATATTGTGTTACTGATCTAGAGACTATGAGATGCTTTCCCCTGCTCTTTTTCCTTTGGCCTTATTCAACTGTCAGTTCAGTTCCTTATTGACCTTTCAACTTCTAGTGGCTGATCATCCTTCTGTTTCTCAGCTCACCATAACTTGAGCATTTGCCATTCTAGCCTTCCACTCTTCCACCTTTTCCGTGAGGAACATCTGACTTGGGAGATAATCTATTGGTGCCAGTTGCCAAATGAAATGGCAGATGTCTCTCTTTTTCCTTAGCCACATTGGCATTTGCCTTTGCACAAGCTAAACTATTAATATTCCACACAGGCAGCTGGTCAATATAATAAAATCCCTCAATCTGGCAGTTGTAAATAATCCACCTTCAACAAGTCAGTTATCAAATTGTACCAGGTTTGGTTCTCAGAAGAAGTGCCTGCATGACAACGTCTTCCTCTTCTGGTACAAAAAGGACACCCCTGCATCCCCCAAATTCTATACATCCTCTTGGATGTGTGTAATTTAATATGTAACCTTCAGGATGCAACATGACAGTGTTTTCAGTGGAGCTGCCCCTAAAACAGGAGTCCCCAATCCCTGGTCCATGGACCAGCACTGGGCTGCAGCACAAACAAACAAAGCCCCATCTGCAGAATACATGCACCCTCCGGTCCACAGAAAAACCTCTCTTCATGAAACCGGTCCCTGGCATCCAAAAGGTTGGGGACTTCTGCCCTAAAAGACATCTCAGAAACGTCACTTAACCTGAGAAACAGTAGCTGATTGCTTTGAAACATCTGGAAATGGGAATCTGTCTCTACAAAATAACTGCTCAGCTGGTTTAATTATTTGTTTCTTCTAGATATAGTTCAAGATACTTGTTTTCATTTATGCAGTCCAAAATGGTCTTGAGTTATGATCAAACAAATAATGCAACTGTCTGGCTATAAAGCAGAATTTTGGCAATTGTAATACAATAGCTCTCAAAAAAATTCCACTTTAAACTTTCTTTTTTTTTTGTCTTTCAATTCTTTTTTTCCCTTTGAGCATTGCAGTTTCCCTTTTCATTAGCTAATACATTAATATATAGTTATTTTAAGTGATTTTAGGATTGCTCTGAAGAAATGTTTAAAAATGCCCAAAATAGAATTATTAATGGTCAGCTATATAAATAATATCACCTAGTTTGAGCCATAAATACATGAAAACTGATCAGAGCATTGAATATGGCCCATATACCTCCCTGAAAACAGATCCAGATTGCCTTACAGTTAGGTGGAACAGACTGTAGCAAACTGGCAGACTTTAACTGGCTGACTTCAGGATGCTGATCTATAGGTATATGGAATTCCTTCCCCTTTCTATTACTATATCACAAACTAAAGTATTCTCAGTGTGGACTTAAAACATTAAAAAGATAAAATTTTCTCCTTCCTGTATCTTACTGTAACCTAAACCTGTAATTAAACTTACAAAAATGCATTTTGAAAAATTCTGTATTATTTCATTTCCTCTGCTTTTTTCTGTTTGGGTACACTGCCTGCCTTGGGTAGCAGTGACTGTCTTCTTCCACTTTGTAAATTGCTGTGCACACAGAGGGTACTGCTATTACTATGAAGTGTTACAATATTAAGTGACTTCAAGCTGGTCACTATGTTTCACTTTTCCTACAGGTTTGTTGTAGGGATGAAAAAGAAAAACACTACTTATAATAGCATATGGAGTTCTTGGGAAGAGGTTGGATAGGAAGGTATGGTATAAAATCATGAATAATTTTAATTGTACAGCACTGGAGGTAGTCAGAAAATGTCATCTGTATTAATTTTTTGCTCAAGCCCTTTAAAATCTGAAACAGCATGCACAAGAAAATGCATTTTATTCTGACATGGTTTTTGGAAAAAATCTACTAAGCTCTATTACAGTGTGTTTCTAATAAGATACATTTTGAGAACAGAATGAATGTGATTTGCTCAGAATTACCTAGAAAAGGATTTAGAATCAGGACTTATATTGTAGACATCATTGTCAGCTTGAGGCCACAATATACATTGCAAATATGAAAGACTACTTTCCCTAACACACACTATGATTATATTTTCAAAAATAGCATATGAACCTGTTTTATGCGGTGGTAGCAGATTACAAGATCTAAGGCAGAGATTATGCCTTCCTTGTTGTTCACATACATTTGATAGGTTTTCTTAGCATGTAGTTGATAAATTTGTCATCTTAGGAAGAAATCCTGTCATTGAATTATGCCTATTTGAAAAAGGACACATGTTCAAATGAACAGAGTTGCTTTGTGTAGTCAAAGGATGTCCCCAGTTTTTTCTACTGGAGCTATTTCAGGTGGGGAATCTTTTTCAGTTCCGACTGAGATTATTTGAACTGGATATACCAGGAACGTGATCCGGGTGATCTATCAGCAGGCTATGGTCTTTCCTAAACACTAAGATACAAAAGTAGTGTGCAATGTATATTTGTTTGCCTTGAGATTTGAATTAACTTCACAGGAGAAACCAACCAGAAAAGTTGCAGTACCTTGATACAATATACTCTATGACCATTCATCAATCCCTAATGACACTTTCAAGTTCTTCACTCTTTCCATCCCCCTGCAAAGTATCCTGAAACGGATTGATTCAATCTAATCAACTGTTCCAACATCCTTGCTATTTCAATTTCACTCTGAACATTACTACTGAAGGCATCAGCTACTTAATTATCTGTATTTTGTATAATATGACATTGCTTGAGTTTTGCACTACTCTGCTTGTGAACAATGAATTCAAGTCATGTGAGGACCCTGCAAGGTGAGTCACAGGTTGCAAGGCAAGATGGCACATGAAGTCAGGCCAGCAACTGCACTTCATCACAACAGACTGAACTTTACAAGAGAAATTCATTCAGCCTTTCCATTTGGCTCTTCTTGCTCAAACTATGGAAAGTTCCTCCAAGCATCTCTCTCTGATCAAAGAGAATCCAAGACTGACATTCCTGAGTCATTGTGGGAAAGGAGAGGCTTGGTTGTCGCTTAAAGCTCTTTCAGAAAGGCATGGTAAGATCAGTAATGTGGAAATACCGAAGTCAATATATTTTTTATGGCTAAAAGGAACCAAGGGAACAGAATTTTTTTTAATATAAAATAAACATAAGAGGTAAAACCAAAATCGTGTTCAGTGAGTGTCTCTGATAGTTCATGCCTTTGTATTTAATTTTGTTCATACAGAACAAAATTAAAATGTCCCTGGGAACAACAATATGCACTTGCCCATTCATTTGTGTTTGCTTAGCTAATGAATGGCTATAAAAAGTGATACAATGAGGAAAGCTTTGTGAAGCTACAAGGTGGGCAGTTCTACTTGGTAGCTTTAGTGATGAAGCAAAATAAAACACCACTGTAGCCAGACCTCCCATGGGATGAACAAGTGCAACAGAATAAAGATTTGCTTACCTGCAGCAGTTTGCCTTCAGCAGGGGTGATCTCTGCAATGCTAGCAAAGACTCCTTCCAGTGTGAGGGGTTCCAGTTTGAAAGGAATTACCCGAATTATTGCCTTCTGGGCCAAAGTCCGCTCGGCTTCCATTGCTGCCACCAGTGCCAGTCCTGAGTAGCCTAGTCGTATCTGTAGCATAGCCATTAGCAGCCAAGGCCAGAGGACTGCCAGCTGTAGCTGGGGGCCAACACTCATGCTCCCAGCTGCAGCAGTGTGCTCTGGCCACACATACTGCTCAGGAATGTGTCCTCACCCCACCAGCAGGTTCCAACAACTGGTAAAATTGTTGAGGATTATAGCCCTCTGTGCAACTGCAGTCAATGGGGCAAACAAGAAGCAAAGGATAGCTACCTTGCAGCTTCTTCCAGGTGTTCCTCTCTCCTTTTTCTCAAAGTTTCTTCATGCTACGTGTTTGTGAAAGCCTTGAGCTTCACAGGATTATAAGAACCCCAGATCAGGTCTTCCTTCTCCTCCTCCTCCTCCAGATAAATTCAGACATGATGAACAAAACCAATGGGATATGAATAGCATATGGTAAGAAGAGCTCGTGGTTTCTTCTAGGAATACTGCTATACCTGATTTTAGACAGTTCCCCATGGAAGACAATATCAGCTTCTCAAATCTTTTTAGGCTTGTAGATCCTAGGATGGCAAACAGGACCGAACCTGATATCAGATGACCTTAGCAGCCCTTGTTGACTGCTGAAAAGTGAATTGCTTTTTTCATATATTCTTTTCTGTTAATGCCAACTATTTTTTTGTCTTCTTCTTCTATTTATGCCACACATTAAAGTGTAGAGTAACCATGCATGTACTTGCATTTAGGAATTTGAATGCAGACCTGGTTTTTCTTACTCATTGTCATCTGTTTGATCTTTTATTCATATTTGCATGCCTCCAATGCCTGCACCTCGCTCACTTTGTTGAATTAAAGTTTTTTAAGTTGGAATTTTCCAGCGGTTTGTCATTCTTAATACAGAAAATGTAGTCCGTGGCTCCCCAAATTTATGAAACAAAAAAGACATTTCTCAGATGTTTTCCAGGACTTTGAAGCTAAAAAAACAGGAAAAACAACTACAGATACACCTGTGTTTTATTTCATAGCTGTGCAAATCTCAGAATGTGTATCCTTTTAGAAGTTAAATGCAAATTAACACAATTAAACATTAAAAAGCATGCTTATGATTAAAGCTGTAGAAAAGCTGCAGAAATTTATCAGGTAAACTGTTTGATCAGAGAAATAAAAAATAAATTTAAACTGGTATGCAAACCTGTACATAGTCGTGCCTCCTAAAAATCCATGAGGGGAAAAAAAAAAACACCCAGCAGCTTTTTGAAAAATTTTGGACAAAATATTTCAATTATCAAAACGTATTCTGAATCTTACTTACAAATTTCAGGTAAGGAAAGGGTAGTAGGGAAAACTCACAGAAACACTCTATACAGGTAAATGTGAAATTCCAGAGTCTGAATCAGAAAGAAAAATTGACTCCCGGCTGAGTCAGGCGTGGCTGAAATCTAGTTTCCAAAAACAACCTAAAAATCTTGCTAAAAATCCGGGAAAATTTCTGGGAACACCTTTTGAATATGAGTAGTCTCCCCTTCTTTCAGCAAACATAGTAGCCATATCTCAGCAATATGCAGGATGGCAGTTGCTTGAAACAGCAGATATCCATCAGAAGACCGCATTAAAAACACAATGCAATCATTCTTCAAAGACAAACGGCCCAGTGGGATGAAGTGAACTTGAAAAGTTCTGCAGAGCTCTTGAAAAAGTCGTCTTTCCCCAAAACCACAACTGGCTTAGCTCCTGGAAGGCAAAAGTAGTTCGTAGCTTGTGCTCTTGGCTTCCCTCCCCTAGGACTACAAGCACTTTCTACCTGCTGACACAAAGTGAGGGTGGAGCAGCCAAAGGCAATAACTCCACCTCCTAAATGTGGTTTTGAGAGTTCTTAGACTCCCTCTCCTGATTGAGTAGTAAATTGCACTTAACATTTGCTTCCTTTTGACATGAATTGGCTAACTAGTCTATATGAGCAAGATTCACTTGCTGCTTTTTCCAAAGAATTATGTACAGAGAAATGGTAAAGGAAAATAATTTGATCAAATGTGTTAACAGCAAATCTTTGTTTCAAGATTTTCAGTATGACACTTTCAATTACACTGAAATTAGAACTACAGTAATTTCATAGGATTGACGTATAAATGGAATAGCTAAAGTCTGCAGCTAGCTTTTCTTCAAGTATTAATTTTGGTTGTGTTGTTTTTTCCCAATAGCCACTGCAAGGGAGATTTTAGGTAATGCTGATTTTTAGAAATCTGGAATTCAGCTATTACTGTCGTCTGACATCAGCTGGATGAGTAATACCACAGGCCAGACAGGAAACTTCAAAGCAAGATTACCCATTTGAAGCTGTAATTTAGGATGTGGTTTAATTTCACTGGGTACAACATTCAGGTTAGTAGAAAGTCAAGTATTCAATAATGTACAGAATTCCATGCGAAAAACCAGTTTTGCAATAATTTTATTTAGATATGGAGAAAAATCAATTTTCTTTAAACAAAAGAAGGAAATATGGATATTTGATGTTTTGATTTGTTCTTTTTATTATAATAAAGATCTCCCATTTCTAGGCTGTTACCCGAATTTTTTCTTTTAAATTGCTTACTGTATAGTGTTAAAAATGACTGTGTAGACTGTCCTTTCACTTTAGTACACTTTTGAGCGTGTAGTGATTTAGTACTTAATTTTACTCAAATGAAAATCAAATACTTTACTCTCTCATAGGGCTATAAGATCTAAGCAGCAAAAATCCAGATAACCACTAGATGACAGGATATGGATGCAGAAAATTCAACCTATGTTTTGCTGTCTATTCTGGATTTTTGCCAGAAAATCTGGTAGTCCTACTCAAGTATCACTATTAGTAAACACTGGACTTCTTTGGAGTAATCCCTTTTATTGTTTATTAATAGAATACATTTTAGCTGAAAACTGTGAAAGTACTGAGAAGGTTGTTCCAGATAGAGTTATGCTGAGTATTAGCATCAAGAAATATTGTAGAGATTTCTTCAATAGTCTGAATATTATTTTCTCTTTTGCCAGTTTCAATATTTTTTCTTTTGTACAAATGCTTAAGAGTCAAATAACTGAGTCTATAAATATGGTAGGAGATCCAGCTCCTTGGCCTCATTTTTCAGTTAGTTTACAGACAGATGTAAAGATATAAATATCGCCATTTCCAGACTGAGCCTTAAAAATATAGGCCCATTTAATTGTTCATTATTAATAATTTTGAATTATTAATAAAGCTATGCTACAATACAAATATTTTCTGTAGTCCAATCAGGTATGATAAAGAATGAGCTTCATTTGCAACATTTATTTGAATCTGCAACAGGCCTGAACTAAATGCCTATTTTTAAATTAAGTCAGGACTGATATACAAGCATCTCTTACCATTTTTTAAATTCAGAGACTTTGCTAAGTATTCTCCCTGCTTGTGTAACATTTTATTTTTCACTTAATTTTCTTATCTTACAATTAGACTGAATGTATATAGATGGACAAATGGAGCCTCTGACAATTGATTGGAGTTATCTCAAAATAATCGGTATATCAAAGCAATGGAAGCTTTGCAAGAAATAATACGTTACTGTCCTACAAATCAATATAAGGCTATAGCTGAGTTTGTGTGGTTGACTTGGTTCATCCTGCCTTTCATTGAGAGATAATGGATATAAGAAATCTAGAAATTGCAGAAAGTCAACTGAATAAAAGATCTTTCTGATCTGAGTTTTTTGGGAAGTATATCCTTATGCATTTTTCAAAGTTCTGGGAAATCAAAATAGTCTTAAAACACATTCTCGTCATGCTACATCATTTGCATGCATTCTAATTACAACATAAATACATTCGAGTACAAAGTCATTACTCTTTAAAATCTATTGTCAGTAAATATAATCATATTGAACAAGTTAAATAGCTTGCAAAGACATTTAAGCTAAGCAATAAAACAACATAAGTCTTAACATTTGTTTTATATTGGCCTAGAATGAGGAAATTATTAAAACACAAGAATGTACCATTAACATAAAATATCCAGCAGCTATTATGGATGGAACAAATGAAGAAATAAAAAACCTGTTGTGTAATTAACTAGAAAATGAGATAAACAGTCTTGAAATGAAATTTGAACAATCCTATGGGGACATTTGTGGCAGCTGTTTGAAATACAGCTTTTTCACTTTTAACAGATTTGGACAAATAAGTTTATTAATTAGATGAAACAGGTTAAAAAATAATTTAAACCTATTAAAGGGGTGTATTAAAAACAGTGGTGGGATTATTTACAAGTGTAACAAAAATGAGCAATGGAAGAGAGTTTTATTTGTCATATCAGTCCCCAAAATATTCCTGGAATGAAAGCCACTGCTCTTCCCCAGCTGGCTACTGCTCTGCATTTGTACATGCTTTCCACCAACTTCTCACTCCCTTAATTCTTCTTCCTTTGGAAAATGCTCTTGCTTGCAAGCCACATCCACTAGCAAATGTAGATCTAGGAAGAACACAAATGGCAATCCAATATTTATTCTGTAGTTTGGTTCTTAAGATGTAAAGTACATCTTAAGAGATAGAAGATGTACCCCTGTCTGCCTTAACTAATGGGGTTCCAGGCCCATATTTGCCAGCTAAGAGTTCCCCAGCAGCTGTGGCAGAACAGAGGTTCAGTGAAAAATTGGGCATTTTCTTTCTTTGCTACATTGAACAGATACAAATTGATAGGGGAAGACAATGCACAGATGGCCACTTACAAATCCATAGCTGCAGATATATATTTGTATTGTCTCTTTGTATTATGTATATAGGTAAATAGTTAATAATTATAATTATAGAATATGGGATGGGTATATAACATCAAGATACAAGGGAATACAGCCACTGCTAAAGATCACATCTGCACTGGCTTTAGTATGTTACCTGTAACACCAAATAAAGGTAGTGAGTTGAAATTAGATTGTTGCTTACATCAAGAGAAAATCCTTCTCAGAAAGGCAGCAGATAAAGCAGAAACATAACAGATTGAACTTGCAGAAATAATAGTATTAGTATTAGTATTTTTATTTAATATGCATGTAAGTGCAGTCCAAGCAGACAATAAACAAATCACAGCATACTATGTATTTCAGGAAGAGACAACTGATTAGCAAGCAATATAATGTTGTCAACCCATTTCCAAATATTCATCAGAACAAGGAACGTTGCTCTCACAATTTTTACACTCCTGAAACAAGACTTCAGAAGCTAAAGAATTCATGTCTCCAAAGAGAAATGTAATTCCTGGACAAAATAAAGTGCAATCAGGGAAGAAATTATTAAAGTCACAACCATCATGATGCCAAAATGATGGAACATACATTGTGATGTCATGATGTAAGCTCCATCCTTTCATACTGATATCACTACAATGTGCAAGTACATAAGAACAGAGTTTGAATGGTGATGTGACAACAATATTTTGTCAATTGTACTTCCACTTCGTAGATGATTATTGTCCAAGTACCAAAATTTCCTCAGCAAAACAAACTCTTGGAGATGCAATTACTATGGTGATTAGAAAAGAAAATGCCAAGAATAAAACCTATGACATGTAAGGTAAGGATAGGGCTTTCTACCAAAGATCTTGATTTTAAAACATTCCAAAAATGCTTCACACAAGCCTTAAACCATAATCATTGCAATTACAACCAAGATATTGCAGGAAAGATGATTTTGGCATAGCAGTTCAAACTTAGTGATAAGAGTTGTTCAACATTTAAACAACCTATATTAGGAGTTGTTAGTTTTTTGTGTTTTTTTGCTAGAGATATGTCAGATATGAAGTTCCATTTTGTCCTGCAAATCTGAACTGAGCAGGCATAAATGACACTCAAAATCATTTTCAGCTCTTTGGCTAAATTTTGATTGTAAAGTCAAGAAATCAGACAAAGTTCAACAGATTATACATTTTGTTATCCCTCCATTCTAATACTCAAATTCCCCTTCAGTTGAAATCCTACATGTAAGTCTTCAAAACATAGGCAGGACTAACTAAAATATATATAAAGTTTTGCTGCACATCTCTTCATACACAGAACCGCATGAAGGCTGTTCAATGTTTATTATGAGGAATGTTCAATAGTGCATTAGTAATCAGGGTTTTTAACATGTCCCATACTAATATTTCAGTCTTTGTACAAAAGGTAAGTATAATTCATGCTAATTATCCTTAATGCTGGTGTCTGAGGAACTAGGAGAAACAAAATTCCTCTAAAAATTGAGTAAAAGGAAAGCATTAAGTATTTTAATGTAAATAAATTTACATGAGAAGACACTGAAAGCCTACCATTCTTACCAGGGGATTTGCCCTTCTGTGAACTGCTCCTTCTTTCTCTGCATTTGGTTTGGACGGATGAAACTGAATCTTTGGCACATTTGCTGAGAGGACCCACTTCTGAAATGAGGAAACCAATTTGTTCTGAGGATGCAACAGTCTCTGATGTATTTGTCTCACACTTTATATTAGGATCCTCCTTATAAAGAAGTAAAACACACAAATAAATAATACATTTATTTAAAAAATTTCAGATAACAGCGGCACAAGTCCTTGAAGCCCTTTCTCCACAACATCCTATTTATTTCATTACTATTCCAGGGTCCCAGGATGGCCTATTTTGTTTTCCCACACATAATGCCATAACAAAGAATTAAGAAGGAAAAGTGGGAAGCCTATTATCCAAGATTTCTTTAAAAAGGCTACATGTTCAAGAGCATATTCAGAACCACCAACAGAATGTATGGGCTATTGTGGAAAATATTATCTTCCAAAGAACAATTAAACTTTACCCTTAAAATTGGCCCCATCATCCTAATTATCAGTGTCATCCAAATAGACATCATCATAGCAATAATGGTAAAAATATTTCAGAAACACAATTATTTTCAGAACACCATATTCTTCACTATTCTCTGTCATTAATGCCTTGAATCATGACTAGTTCATGGCTTAAGTTTACCTAACCCTACTTGCCCCATAAAATATTAAATCTATCTTCTCAAATTAACTAATTGGAGGGACTTTCCAAGAACTGAAACCCCACAATTGGCAAGGAGTTACTGAATATAGTTTAGAATGCTTTATGAACCAAATTAAACAAACCATAGTTTAATGCAACTTTATACCCAGGGAGGGGTGACTGGTCTAAGACAGTCAAGTAAAACTTTCATGGTTGGTTAAGGATTTGAATTCAGACTTCCTTAGTTACAATTTGACCTATGATCATGACAATAATTTTAATATTATGACTGCAATCTTGCAGTAAACTTAAGCTGCTTTTTAAATTAGCCCATTTCCTGATTTACACAATTCAGTCAACAATAACTAATGAAATTGGCTGGGTTCACACAACATGCTGAGTGACAAAAAAAGCTAAGCAAAGTTAATATTAATGAAATATTAACTTTAGAACGTTGTGTAAACACAGCTGCTAGTTTTTAACTGACCTGTCTAGTATGTTATATGAACACAGCTGAATTTGCTTAACAAAATTTGTAATAGTGAATATACTATTCAGTTGTTAATTATGCACATTAAGCAATATTTGTATTTATAATTTTGAAAATCAATGATTTGATGATGCCATGAAATATATTATTTTAATTCTAATTTAAATATTTGCTTACTATGGAAGAATGTGGAGATGAGATTATCAGTCCAGAATATATCATAGTTTTTACATTGCTCTTACCTGTGTCTGACTGAATGGAAGTTCCTCTTGAACAAATACCATGGAAGACACTGCAGAAGACTGATTCAGTTCTTTGACCTTTGCTGATGTTTGTGGTGTGACTGTAGGCTGCTGCACTATTTGAGTTGTGGTATTCTCCACAGGTTCTGTGGTATGAATAGCATAGATAAACTCTGGAGACTGTGGCAAGGAGCAAGCTATAGCTTGTTCAGACTCTACAACAAAGGATGTGATATCTGAGCCTACAGGTGTTAGAGGTTCTAAGTGGCTGGTTTGACCTGAAGAAGCTGTATCACTATTCCCTGAATTAACTATTAATTGCTGGTTTCGATTTGACTGTGAAGTTGGACATTGGTTCTCCACTGGTTCTACTTTTACCATTTCCAGCTTTGGGGATGAATGCATTTCATCAACAATCTGGAAGACAGCTTCTAGATTGACTTCTGTCTTCTTGTTTTCATCAGAGGTGTTGCAGGACCAATTAGAAGGCAAAAATTCAACTGGATATGAAGATTGCATTGGTGGATTCTGGTTAAACACAATTATTTGTACATTTTAGCACTGCTGAGTAAAATAAGACTATATAACCCATAATACATTTATCTTTAGGATATGCTATCTATAATACAATTACTTTTGAAAACAATACAAAGAATCTGAAGTCTTCATTAACAAATTTTAATTCTGGTGTCCTTGTGACTTATCGCTAAAAGAAAAAGCTACAAGTAAAAAAGCAACTAACTAAATAAATATTATTTGAATTTAATATAACAATATTACAGCAGAGATTGAATTTAAACTGGGCTTTCTGACATTATTCTTCAGAAATCTTAGAACAAAGTATTGTGTGAACAATTTTACTTGTGTTCAACCACAGATATAATAAACTTGTGACCAAGGAGGAATAAATCTGATGTTTCTTAAATTTACCTTTTTAATCTTAATGCCATACAACTAACTACTAAAAAAACGAAGTGAATTTTCAAAGCTTCACTATGATATGACGTGCCATCAAGATCAGGTTTCAGAAAAGCATACAATATATTGCATTGAACATGCATCAAATAGGTCACTGGAACCTAGCCAATTCACCTGAAAATAGCTGCAGTGTGTATAGATTGAGGCTGCAGGACTACCACAACCACTTAGGGGATCCATGTGGGTAGGTGGTGAACAACATTGTAATACAGCTAGAAAGAAAAGAAAAAGTTAAAAGGCAGAAATGATATTCCCAGTTAATTAAAATGATTTTCTTAATTGCATTTAAATACTATTATAGTTCTCCTAACTGTAATCTAACAGTGGATTATGATATAGGATCAGCAGAGATATGCCACAGACCTATATAAAAAGCAGACATGATCTAAGGACTAATCCCTTCCTTTCCCCTAAGTAAATGATTTACATGCATTAAACACATTGTTTGAAAGGATTCTATAAGTATAATAGGAAAACTTGTAAAATCTACTAATATGTCCCCTCTCCCAAATCAACAGCATGCCTTGAGAACCATAGTGTGTGTTGATATAGACCAGCCCAAGCACAAGAAATGTGGAAAAAGACTCTAGGGAAATTCTTTATTAATCCAAGATTTGTGAATAGCTAGGTTCAAAGTTGGATTGCCAAACACAGTTTTGTAAGGAATTGTGCCTTCTAGATCACCTTGTCTTAAGAGTCCACCATTGGATAATGTGTTTCATATAAAGCAATTTTTGAGTCCATGAAAACAGAAATATGTGCAGGTTTTTTTCACAATTACTAAGCCCAGTTTATATAGAAAGTTAGCTAGTTATCACTCAATGATAATTTTTTTTGTAAACTTTTAAAGGCAGAGCATCGCCAAGGAGTATTGTGGAATTTATGAAGGCAATACAGGTAGTCCTCAACTACAACCATTCATTTAGTGACCATTCAAATTTACAACAGCATTGAAAAAAGTTATTTATAACTGCTTTTCATACTTATTACCATTGTAGCATCCCCATGGTCATGTGATCAAACTTCAGATGCTTGGCAACTGGTTCGTATTTTTGATGGTTGCAGTGTACTGGGGTAATGTGATTACCTTTTATGACCTTCTGATAAACAAAGTTAGTGGGGAAGCCAGATTCATTTAACAACCGTGTTACTAACTTAACAGCTACAGTGATTCACCTAACAACTGTAGCAAGAAAGGTCATAAAGTGGGGCAAAACTCACTTAACAACTGTTTTGCTTAGCAATGGAAATTTTGAGCTCAATTGTAGTCATAAGTCAAAGACTACTTGTATTGCATAAGGGAAAGAAAGGATTAGCATTTAGTGATAATATTCAAACTCTCTGGATACTATATGCAACTAATTTATAGAACCAGTTAAGAACAACTTTTAAAATATGTTTCAAATGTAAATTATCAGATTATCATTCAGAAAAATTATGTTGAATGAATCTTCTTTATTCTTTGACATTAAACACTTTCCCCTCGGAGACTTATAATCCTACTGCTCAGAAGTCATTTTTAACCAAGTATCTGTTTATGACCTCTGTAGAAGAGCACAGCTTTGACAGCACTGACGTTTAAAATAGAACAGTCTGTCTGAACATTTTGTTTGCTTGTTGTGTTAAGGCAAAATCCCAGGGCTATTTTAACTAATATGAACAGCAAAAGCTAATATGAAAGAGCCATAAGTCCCTGCTAAAACTTCAGTGGGTGCAAAGTAAACATTAATTAAATATATTCCTTTGTATGATGACATATACAAGAAACACTGCATAGTTTATGGATCTGCAGAGCAAGTTTCCAAGATATTTGAAGTTTTAAAAATAGACATATTGTAAGTACTTCGTTAGTCCATGATCAAAGTGTGTGATGTAGACTCTGAATACATATGAAGTAGCTTTTAGACTTAAGTTACAAATCAATACACTGCCATTTTCTGACATTATTGAAAATAATTGAGTATAGATTTTTGGGGTAGGTCACATCAAATATCAAGTATTTAAGAAGTAGCTGTGTGATTCCATAGTAAATACAATTCTAAACTATAAATTTAAGTACAAATTAAATTATAAATTCCAGGCTATGTTATTTTTCTTACATTTCCAGCTAAAAGAATTATAGGTAGCTACCATCAGTATTTTAGATGATAGATCTTGCTTTGAGACAGATGATTACTATTGCAGAGATAAGAAAAACTGTAAATTCAGATATTGTTGGACTATTACTATTTCCATCATTAGCTGCAGCTAGCACACCAGTGGTCACAAAAATTAGCTGTAATACCATATGTAGCAGGACATGGAAGCCCCAGGGCTCTTTTTGTCTAAACAAGCAGATTTGCCATGGTACTTCTATATTATCAGGGATACTATATCACAAGTCCTACATTGAGACAATCTACATAGTATACATTAATACAAATTTGCATCTGTATTTTTATACATCAGATATTTTAATAGTTTTATGGTTGGATGGGAGGCTTCCTAGAGATTGTTGCTGCTGTTAAAATACTAGACTTGTAAAACATGCTTTTAAATTTTTAATGAAATAAACTAATATTGGAATATGCTACCTGTTGGATAGTAAGCTTGAGAGTATGGTGCTGAAGCTGCATAACTGGTATATTTCTGGGAAGATGTGGCCATTGTCTGAGGCCCTTGTTGAATGTGTACAGATGTAGAGCTGGGCTGCAGAGTGTAAGTTACTTCTGTTGGGAACCTCTGTAGCACAGGAAATGGAACACCTTTGTCTGAAAAAGTTGATGTCTCCACCTGACCTGGGAGCAATCCAAGAGAGTTCTGCCATGTTCTGGGAGGAAAAGGAGTCCGATCGGAACCTTTCAGTGGAAAAGCATTTTGGCTGTGAGATGATGGTGACAGATAGGAATAAGGAGATAAACTGTCTCGCCGAAAAGATCGATGAACCTGCTCTAAAGTCAATGGTGCTGAAGATGGAGAGGAAAATGAGAAATTCGATATATTATTAAACACATATCAGAAGCCACTAAGTCTTTAATATTATATTATCACTGCTAAGCACATATGCCTAGTTTTAATCAAATAATATAGCAAACAATACTCAAAGAAGTAACTTCCTAGTTAGAATTAGAAAACTATTAATTTGCATCAGTTGGCATATGTATATGATTCTGAATAGGATTTCTTAAGTGAGCATTAGCCTTGCTTTGGACATCAAATCATTCCTAGGACATTACCATAGGATTAGGAAGAGCCTAGAGTGTTAACATAACTTGGACCAAAGTACTGATTTGTTACCACCCCTTGATTGCTATGTTTAATTTGATATTAGGAGTATCCATTTCAGAATCAACTGGGATAGAGCTTTTTAATAATAATTAATAGTAATAATATACAATTAAAATAAAAACTACTAATTGAACCGCTAAGAAATAATCTGGGGTAAAAGAAATATACCTAAAAAGTAGAGCATCAGTTTATTTCACAAAATGAAGACTTTTTATCTGTTTGCTACTTGCCATAACTCTGAAAATAAGTTATGGCAATTAGACAAAGGCCTCAATAACCGTCTACAAATAAATTATGAAAGGGTTCTTCATTTTCAAGTTGTGAAGAATGTGAGATAATAACCAGCAGCCTAAATTAGATTAAAAATGGGCCAGAAATCAGTACAGTTTTCTGTGCTATTAAGTATATTTTAAAAATGTCTTAAGTGCAGGGTCAACAGATTTTTAAAAAATATTTTTACAATTTCTGAGCTGTTGTACCCTTTAGGATACATTCATATCAGGTTTTTATAACATTTATTTTTAAATATGAGTTTCATATTTTTTATATCTGTTGCTATCTGTTGTGTGCTGCCCATAGTTGCTTTCAGTGAGATGGATAACTATATGATTTTTATAAATAAATAATGCAGTAGTCTAATTAGACGTATTACTGTGAGTTGGTGCATCTACACCTATTTTTGATGATCACACCCTCTATCAAACGACATATACCTTAGGAATATTATGCTTGTGTGTTACTGCAATACATTCTATATGAAGCTATCTTTAAAGTATTGAGAAACTACAATTGACCTAGAATAGGCAGTTAAGGAATTGTCACCTATTGAAAGTATGTGATTCTTTTATTTTAAAAAAATGCACTGGCTTCTCATTTATTCTGGACCAAGTATAGAAAATTGGTAATATCCTTTAAAATATTTTGGACAAGAATATCTGAAAGACTATCTTCTGCTGTTCAACAGTTGAGGAAATTTTCAACAGAAGTCCTGGTGTTAATATACTCTCAATAGTAGTTTTGTCTGTAAAGAAAGCTTTTTCAGTAGCAATATCTTTTTCCTCCCAAATTAGATTTGTCATAATCATTGTTTTAGACTTACATTGGATAGTTCAAATATTCTAAGAGTTACTATTCTCTCATTGTTTTAATTTGCTAGGTGCTGTTCAGTTAAATTATTTAAACGATTACCTATAAACATAGCCTGTTTTTTTGCTGTTTTATCAAATCCTCATTTTATTATTTTACAATTGGTGGCACAGTGGTTAGAATGCAGTACTACAGGCTAACTCACTGCTCACTCCAGAAGTTTGATTCTGAGTTGTTCAGGGTTGACTCAGCCTTCCATCCTTCCAAGGTTGGTAAAATGAGGACCCAGATTGTGCTGTCTCTGTAAACTACTTAGCCAGGGCTGTAAAGCACTGTGAAGCATTATATAAGTCTGTAAAGCACTGTGAAGCATTATATAAGTCTAAGTGCTATTGCTGATAGCAGTAACATTCAGACTTATATACCATTCCATAATACTTTACAGCACTCTCTGAGCTATTTATAGTGTCAGTATATTGTTCCCAACAATCTGGGTCTTCATTTTACTGACCCCAGAAGGCTGGAAGGCTGATTCAACCTCGGGTTTATCCTGATCGAACTCCAGGCTGTGTGTAATACTGCATTCTAAGCATTGCACCACCAAGGCTTTTTAAAATATTGTGAGCCTTCTTGAGTTTGATTGAGGAAACGTAAAAAGGTATAAACAACAGGAGGGAAAAAAATCTGTCAAAATTTCTACCAAACAAGAAGACAAGTAGAACTACAAATAAAGTAGGAAAGTGGCATCATATTGGTCTTTTCTTTCCAGGCATGCACTGGTAATCTACACTGAAGTAGGAAAGAAAAATGTGTAAATAATTTTTCTACGTATTTTCATACGTGTTGTATTCCTGTGATTTCACACAATAAAACTGGTACATATGTATTTGTTACTTCTTGTGATATATATGGGCTTTTCTTACATGGGTATGATATTTGTGTAGCAATATTGCTTTACATGAAATGATTCTAATAATGGATGCAGTGAAAAATGAGAATGTATAGTTCTTCTAAGTTGCTTATAATGACCACCTATGTACTTCTTTTAGCTGTTTGTGAGATTTCTACCTTTTCTTCTCTGTGATAATGGCTCTAAATGAAAAATAATATACCGTATTAAAATGGAGAGAATACTGTGGAATGACTGCTCCAGTGCTCTCCCTCCTGTTCTTTTTGTTTCAATTTTATTCACTTGCTAGTAATCTCCAATTGATCTTGATGAATAATTTAATCTATTTTTCATCCTGATCCTATGACTGACAAGTATTATTTAAAGTTTCTATAGCCATAACAAAAGGGGGCACATTGGCTCAGCGGTTAAAGGTACTGAGCTTGTCAGCTGGGAAGCTGACAGCCCAGGTTTGAGACCCAAGTGCCTTACTTGCTTCAGCTCCTGCCTATCTAGCAGTTTGAAAGTTTGCAAATACAAGTAGATAAATAGGCAGTGGGAAGGTAACAGCATTCCATGTCCCTTGGCATATAGTCATACTGGTCATATGACATGGAATATGTTTTCTGATAATGCTGGCTCCCTCAGCTAAGAAACGGATGAGCACCACCAGCTAGAGTTGGACATGACTGAATAGGGAAATCTTTACTTTTATTTTTATAGCTATAGCAACTAGTAAATTTGGTGCTCATTTATCAGTGAAATGCTCCTGTTTCTGCATATATTACTGGAGACTTGAAAAAAGAGCTGCATTAACTAACAAAATGGTGGTAGTATGAAATGCATACAGCACCAATTATTTAAAATAAATATTGAAAAATTGCAAAAAAGGAATCACTACAAGCATACTCTAACAAAACATGGAGCAGATAGAACATGCATAAAGCATATCTCTTGTTCCAAACCAGCCTGCTAAACCTTTGCATTTTTTCAGATTTTTTTTTTAAAAATGAATTCCCAGCATCATTTGAAGAAAGGAAATTCTGTAATTAAATCATGTTTAATTTATAAATTATAAATTTATAAAAAGAATTGGCTGGATTCACAAACATGCTAAACTCAAACATATTTTATGATTTTTCATGATGTAAACTCAACAACTGGTCAGTTTATATAAAGATTTGGCAGAGTAATTCCAAGTGGGGATGATTATTCTGAATAATTTGTCATAGAGCAGGTGCAATATCTAAATGAATAGGTGAATCCTGTTGCTCATTGAATCTATCAGCCTTGAAAGGCACTGCACAACTCAAATCTGCAGAATAAGAGATAATTGTTAAAAAAACATTTTAGACTTAACATTTAGCTTTAACATTTTTTTCAAGCAGAGTAGACTCAGAATGGATTTTCCTTCTGTCTTTCAATAGGATGCAATAGGTAGATATTGAAACTTGTTGATTAGCGACTGGGTGAATTTAACAAATACAGAAATACTTCATTTGGAAGGCTGGGACCTATTTTTTGGATGGCATGCCTATTTAATATTTAATAAAAAAGTGGATTGGGTTTTTAAGTCTCATATTATAAGAAACTCTTTGCTAAGAGTGTGGAGAAAGTATTATAAAAGTGACTTCAAAATACCATTATGGGCTATACCTCGGCATGCCATAGAAGGTATAAGGAAAGGGGTAAATATGGACAAGGTCTCTTACGTACAGTTATTAAGATGGATGGCCAAGACTGGCAGTTAAAATCTTTGGAAGAATTAACACATGAAAACTTAACTTATTCATGGTTCCAATATAGACAAATAGTGGATAGATGGAAGATGGATTGTAAAATGGGCTGGCTTAGAGAAGATGAAATTTTTTTAAAACAAGTAAGAGATCAAAGGCCAACCCATATTAAGAGAGTTTATGGGGTTTTAGTGGAATTAGATTCAGAACTTGAACTAGTTAAAGATTGTATGATTAAATGGGCACAGAATATTGGTGAAACGATTTCAATGGATACTTGGGAACTTATTTGGATAAGAAATGTTAAATTCACACAAGCGCAAAATTTAAGAGAGAATTTTTATAAGATGTTTTATAGATGGCACCTTGACCCAAAGAAAATGTCCATTATGTACCCTAATCTACAGCCGAAATGCTGGAGATGTGGATATTTGGATGCTACCTATTACCATATTTGGTGGACGTGTAAGCATATAAAAGCTTTTTGGATTAAGATATGGTGGAATATTCAAAGAATTTTTAAAAGAAGGGTAAAATTTACTCCGCAATTATTTTTACTAGGTATTGTTATTGACTGTGATGCTAAGGAGGTTATATTGATTTTAAATTTGATTACAGCCGCTAGGTTGTTAATAGGACAATATTGGAAGAAGGAATCTTTGCCTACTTTACAAGAATGGTTTCATAAAGTTTCGTATTTGGCAGAAATGGCAAAGATTTCGGCTTTCTTAAAGGAGCAATCTCAAGAAAAATTTTTGCGGTATGGGAAAAATGGATAAATTTTATACAACATAATTTGGATATGGAAAAATATTATTTAGCCTTTTTATAATTTGTAATGATTGTTTTTTCTTTCTTTCTTTCTTCTTTTTCTTTTTTATATATATACATTTTTTATGTATTATTATTCATATATTTTTTTTTTATATATATATATATGCTTTATTCTTCGTCTACTTTCTTTTTTCTTCTTTCTCTCTCTCTTTTCTCTTTTTATTTTTTTTTTTTTTTCTTTTTTAGTATATATTATTCATTTTAAAGTTTATGTTATCTATATTATTATTATATATATTATTATTGTGATTTTTATTATTATTATTAATTATTTTATAAATTGCAAATGTTATTTTTAAAATATTTGTTAAATAATCCTATATTCAGTTCTGGGAAGTCGGGGGGGGGTGGGGTGGTTGGGGAGGGGGGGTGGATTTTTATTTGTAAAACTTTTGAAAAATTTCAATAAAAAAAAAAAAAAAAAAAAGAAACTTGTGTGAGATTTTGTTATAGAGAGTGTTGTTTCGTATTACAAGGATTTATCTGGGGATATCTTTAACATTAAAGAAATGTTCCTGTTCTGCAAACATTTATTTCCAAAAGAATTTTGTTGACTTCAATGAGATCTACTTTAAAACCTTACCTAGTAAATTGGAGTGGAAATTCTGTTGGTAAAAATCTTATATCCACAGGTTTCTAACTACTTAAAGAATACAGGTAGTCCTCAACTTACAACCACAACTGAGCCCAAAATTTATGCTGCTAAGTGAGAATTTTTTAAAGTGAGTTTTTCTCCATTTTATGACTTTTCTTGCCACATTTGTTAAGTGAATCACTGCAGTTGTTAAATTAGTAACATGGATGTTAAGTGAATCTGGTTTCCTCATTGACTTTGCTTGTCAGGTTGTCACAAAAGGGGATTACATGATTCTGGGATACTGTAACGGTCATAAATAGGAGTCAATTGTCAAGCATATGATGTGGAAGTCATGTGACCAGGGCAATGCTTAATGGTCATAAGCAGTGGTGGGATTCAGCCGGTTCGTACCACTTTAGCAGAACCGCTAACTGATTTTTTGTTGCCCAGGCCCAGAATGGGACTTCCAGAAGCAGCTTCCACACAGTGAACCAGTTGTTCACATATTTGAATCCCACCACTGTAATAAGTATGAAAAACTGGTCATAAGTCACTCATTTGTCAGTGCAGTTGTAACTTCAAACGGTCACTAAACAAACTGTTGTAATTTGTGGCCTTCCCTGTATAGAATATGCTTGGCAGATTAAACTAATCAAGGAGAGAATGCAACCTACCAACTAAGGAGAAACTTCCTGACAGTTAGAACAATCTAACCAGTGATGAACAACCTGGGCTCCAGAAGCAGTGAGGGATGCTCGCAACACTGCGGCGAAGCTAGTTTTGAGATGAGATCGGGCCGGTCGCGACGAAAGTGCGGGCTGTGAAAATGGTGCAAGGGGCCGCCGGGGGCCGAGGCGGCGGCAGAGGCGCCTACGGTGGATCCGCCACCAGACGAAGATCCCCCGCTGCCTCCTGGCGGGCCTAGCACCACTTTGCGGAAGCCGTACAAAGTGAGCTGCCGGATGAAACTAGTGAAATTGGTTGTCTTGAACAACTCCGGCGAGGAGGTGGACGACGAAGATGGAGATACTGAAGAGCCGCCGGTAGGGCCGGCGCTATCGCCCCCCGGGCCGCCTCCCACTGCGACGGCCAGTCCGCTGCCGCCAGCGCCCAGGAGCTCGGCTTCGAACAAGGGCTGGTCTATGAGGAGTCCCTCGCCCCGGGCGTCCCAGCGGATGGAGCGGAAGCGCGGGCTGTTGACAAGGCGCCACAGCTTGGCGGGGAAGTTGTTAGGGTTAATGGGCGCGGCCGAGAGCAGTGGGTCCTCCATCGAGGTGGCTCGGTCTGCGGGGAGCCGCTAGACCTAGGCCGCCTCGCGCCCGTTCGCCTTCTCTGCCAGCCTCCCCCCCTCAGTCCAACGGACGGTGGAAGGCCCGCGTGAGGCCAATCGGCTTTTTTCCAACGGACGCCGCCGTCAATCATCGCCGCCGTCGAGGCAGAGCGATATGACCGGGCTGCTTGGCGGCGCGCGCTGTGGCTACCCCTCCCGCCAAAAGTCTTGGGCAAAGGTGCTACGCTGGCGGCTGCCCAGTTTCTGCCTTTCAGCCTTTCCCTTGGCGAGAAAACAGTTAAAATCACACCGCCCCGCTTGCTGAAACAAAACTTCACAACAAAATGTCCACACAACACGCTTAACCTGGTTTCTGGCTAGTGGTCTTGGTGGAGAGCAGAAGGTTCTGTTGCCAAGTGCTACACTTGGCTTTGGTACCCACCCTGTCCTTGATAAGAATAACTTTAAGAAAAATATAAATGATAGTATATAATTGTATATAATAATACTTTTGCAGAAGACAGAACCTTTGCTATCATCCTCAGGCTGATTCTCATTCAGTATTCTTAGAATGATAAAGGGCCATTGAAGTTCCCTGCAGGAATCCACATTAAAGCATCCCAGCAGACATCCAGAGGAGAGGAGTTCATAATTCTCCTTGGTTTAAGTGGTCATCAATTTACAACCATTCATTTTAGTGAGTGTTTGAAGTTACAATAGAAGTGAAAAAAGTGACAACTAGTTCTTGCACTTGCAACTTCTGCAGTATCTCCACAGTCATGTGATCAAAATTTGGGCACTTGACAACTGGCTTGTATTTACAATGGTTGCAGCATTCTGGGTCATGTGATCACCATTTGTGACCTTCCCACCCAGCTTCCAAAAAGCAACATCAATGGGGGAAACTGGATTTGTTCAATGACTGCATGATTCCCTTAAGTGATTTGCTTAACAACTGTGTCAAAAAGATCATAAAATCAGGCGTGACTTAACAACCGCTTAGCAACAGAAATTCTGATCCCAGTTTTGGTCATAAGTACTACCTGTAATTGTTACACTGTTGAACTGCTGTTCAACTTATTTCCTAACATCCAGTTGCAATGTAGCTCCTGTTATCTCAGACCATTTTTCTATGTTTTTCTTCCTGGGATGTTAGGTGATCTTGACTTTCTGTGTGACCACTGCAAGAACCTGAAGGTACTCTTCTTCCCTTGATTGACTTTTTTCCAGGTCCCCCACCAAGACTTGTTCAATCCTAATTTCTCTGACTAGTCTGTGCAAAACATAGTAGAACTGATGATATTGTGAACTAAAAGCTATTTTTCTTGATGTACTGCAAAGTTAACATTTGCTTTTATATCAGCTAGTGTATAACATAAAGCTAGCTCATTCAGTTTGTGATTAGCTACAATTCTAAGATCTTTTCAAGACACAGCTATAGTTTCAAGATCCTTTCCACACATGCCTATGCATAAGCAATAGTAAGAATTCCCCATGGTACATTGATGCATCTATATTTTTCCTCCATGAAGAATTTTATGTTTTTCTGGATTAAATTTAATTCTGTTATTTACAACCCATATCTCTCACTTTGCAATACAATTTTTAATTTTCCTTTTTTAAATAGTTTTAACCATTCAACCCAGTTTTGTATTATCTGCAAATCTAATAAGGAATTCCCTTCCAGATTATGAATTTAATATATTTAATACTTGGATTTACAGTTCATGGAAAATACTTTAAATAATTAACACAGACATGTCAAACACAAGGCCCAGGGGCTGGATGCGGCCCATGAAGTGGTTTCATGTGGCCCGCGAAGCTATCCTGGAAACAGTGAGGGAACAGCCCCCTCTGCCTTGGCCCTGGCCAGCCGGGAGCCAATGTACAATTTTGTGGTGGCCATCTATGCTAAAACGCATTCAGTCTTAGCTCCATAAGCCCCCCCTCCCCCCGCATGGCCTGAGAGGAACAGTGAGGCTCCTCCAGTGGACCATGCCTTGGCATTTGCCCTGGTCCCACTCCCTTCTGCCAGAGACCCTCAGATCTATCCCACTCCTGCCCATGCCCCCACAGGCACCCTTGATGTGAACAATGTAGAGCTGACCACACCCACCCAGTAGGCCACACCCAACTCCATCCACACCCACCCAATAGGCCGCACCCACCCTGGCCACACTCACCCGATCTCCTGAGGGTAACCGCAATGCTGATGCGGTGGCCCTCAATGAAATTGAGTTTGACATCCCTGAATTAACACTATTCCAATATACCGGTAGTAGTTCAGTTTAAGACAGAGGTCCCCAACCTTTTGGGCACTGGGGACTGGTTCCGTGGAGTTTTTCTGTGGACCAGGGTGCGTGGTTTTGTTTGCTGCCTGCATCTCGCGGATGGGGCTTTGCTTGTTTGTGCGGTCTGGTTGCTGGCATGCCATGGGGGTTGGGGACCCCTGGTTTAAGAGCCATAGTGGCACAATGGTTAGACTGTAGTATTGCAGGCTAACTGCCCACTGTCAGGAATTCAACCCTGACTGGCTCAAGGTTGACTCAACCTTCCATCTTTAGGAGGTTGGTTAAATGAGGAACCAGATTGTTGGAAGCAATATGCTGACACTGTAAACCACTTAGGAAGTGCTGTAAAGCATTATAAAGTGGTATATAAGTCTAAGTGCTATCACTATTGCTAAGTTTAAAATAAATATTAAGCTATATAAATATTCTAGCTGCCACTCCTGAACCATACCCAAGGTCCGTATCAATTCTTTTCTCACTTTACATTCCCAAAGGCCCTCTGGAAATGCCAGATCTTAACCATCTTCCAAAATACTAACAGAGATGAAGTCATCCTTATTTCTAGGGACAATCTGTTACAGAGGAGGGAGACCATCACAGAAAATCTCTCCAGGCTTCCTATCACCCTAATATGACCATCCTATTGATTCTTACCAAAGTGGCAGATTCTATTTGGAGCAAGTCCTGCTAACAAAGTCTGAAGCATATAGGATTTTATGGGTGATAGCCACTTAAATTGCTCCTAGAAGCTAATTGTTATCAGTGGAATTCCTGTGATAATGCTACGTTATTAATCCAAGCTTGACCATTACTGCAAGGCAGCCTCATTTAAACTAGCTAAAATGGTCACCAGGGAAAGCCCCATGTAAAACAATATACAGTAATCTAGTTGTGACATGAAAAGGAATTGAATGACCACCAGCAAAGCTTAAATATAGAAGTGTTATGCTTTTATGGTTATGGTTTTATACTAAAAGGTTGCACATATATTTTAACAAATAGAAAAAAACTTAAGAAGCCTGCCCTATAATCTTAGAACTTAAAATATAATTTTTGTCACTGCTTCTTAAAATGTCATAGTATTTGTTGAAAAAAACCATGAACTAGCTGCTTCTCAACGTATTGGAGGCCATAATTTCAAATCTTTGGGTTAAAAACTGATAAGAGAACATTCTTGTGAAGATTGCTCTAAATGGATAAGAAGTGGTTCTACGCATTTGCATCATTAGACAGAATTTTAAAAAGGTGCAGTAATTCTTTGTGGGAGTGGCAGATAGAACACTCAGTTATAGCATTGAAAAGCAATAGGAGCTTCAAAGTCAATTCAAAATAACATTTAAAAAATCAATAGATTATGTTATAGGGCATGCTACAGATAGCCTCCATCCATTGTAGAAAAGGGCCTATCACATTAAATCCAAGTTCCTGTTTTCTACTATGGAAAAGAATAATCTGAGAATTGGGAGATACTGAAACAATCCCCAGGACGAATGCAGTTCATAGCTGCTTGTACTGTCACGATGGCTGGAGCTGATAACTTTTGGAAAGAAGAAAAAGATCTTCCTGTGCAATGATTGTGTTGTAAAATTTATAGACTTGATCTGAGTTTAATAGCATGGCATGTAGGCAGTGGCCTGAGAAAAACAAAGCCTAAGGAATGCAGACTTGAGACACTGCAAAGACCAATTAATCCAGTTTGAAATCAGACCAGAATGGAGACAACTACTAAGTGAAAAATGCACATCAAGTAATAGACCAAAAATGACAGCAGCTAACAGTGACATAGCTGAGGTGAAGGGTATTATTAGCATATTACAAGTGGCTATAGATAGGGATCTAGATGAAGGGTATCCCGTGTACATGCAACATCTAGATCAGTGGTTCTCAACCTTTCTAATGCCGCGACCCCATAATACAGTTCTCCATGTTGTGGTGACCCCCAACCACTTATACATCACCGGGTGCCAGGGGCGTGGCCAAAGAAAAGGGGGAAAAAATGGCGGACAGCCTTGTTTGGCGACCCCCATGAAATGGTCGTTCGACCCCAAATGGGGTCCCGACCCACAGGTTGAGAACCACTGATCTAGATTGTGAGTCATTACCCACTTTCCTCCAGATTCTTGATCTGTTACTTTTGTGAATCTGTAAAGCTTTATGTGTGTGCTGAGGCAAAATCTTTCTATATTTTAATTAATAAAGCTAGGGATTAACAAAGGATTATGTGCGGTCTCATCAATGCCGGATTACAATCTTGTGGGAAGGCTGGTATCTCACTGATAGGTATGTGTGTTTCTAGTATAAACTCCTGATCATTGACCAAGGCTATGCTGCAGGATCCCAATCTGGATTGGTCCTCTGGTCCTGGTGACCGACCCAGATTGGATCCAGCAACATTATCTAGGGACATATATATTTACCTTCACCAAGACTGTGTGTCCAGCAGATGTCCATGTCCAACCATTTCTTATCATTGAAAATTACTAGTGAGATCTTATAATGTGTACAATGAATGATAGAAGGACTGTAAATGAACTAGCCAGAAGTGCATTTCCAATAATGTTTCCCCCTTATCAGAGATTGCCTGAAGAGTTTATATACTCTCAACTACAAAGGAAAGTAAAACAAGTGTGGAACTCGCACTAGTGGCACTTTTAGCAAATTCCTGATAACAAAACCCTGTAATTTTAAGGAAAGAGATCTTTTCCCCAACTCTGCAAATTGTTACAATGGATTTTTGAAGTCTCCCTACCAGAGCAAGCAGGAAGATATCAAGTTAGGAATGATGTTTGTAATACTGTAGTGTAGGTGTTGCATGTAAATAAGAATGAAGGCCACTTCACATAAAGGTAGAAAATACCTATGTGATGCTAACACATACCTCATGCTTTCTTAGATGGATTTTCCCATTGTCTTTAGTCACCTTCTCATCTCTGTTCTGGGTTGCAACTTGGCTTTTTTTGTGGCTTGACCTAATTCTTAAAATAAACATATGTACACATCCCAATAATATACACTCATTTTCTTCTAATAAAAAAAATTCTCAAGACACTATGTATGAGGCTGCCCTTGAAGCTTCACCTGATCCAGAATCCTGTAGTATGGACAGTGATGGGCATGCCTTGATTATGTGCATGTAGCACCTCTTCTTCATGATTGGCACTGGTTGCCAGTTTGCATCTGATACAAGTCAAGGTGTTGCCATTATCTATAAAGCCGTTCATGACATAAGGTCTAGTTACTGAGGGACAATCTGTCTGTCCTCGTGATTTGATTTGTCAGGGTTCCTTTGATTAGACAATGCCATTTATGGAACCTCAGAGGGCTATCTTTTCTGTAGCAGCCCCTACTTTGGAATGAGTTTCCCCTAAAAGATCTGGATAGCCACTACCCTGTTGGGATTTCAAAGAACTCTGAAGATATGGCTCTTTGCCCAGGCCTTTGGCAAGGGTGAGTGAAGCTTCCTGGACGGAATGGTTGTGTTTTTCTCTTGTTCCTATCATCTTGTCATATTTTATTATTCTTGATTGCATTCCCCCCACCCCATTTTTAATGTTTTTGTTTGTGAATCACCAAGAGAGGTTGGGAGTCAGGCAGTATACAAATTTAAATAAGAAATAAAAAAATAAAATAAAAAATATAGTAGTAAGCCTCTGTATCTACCCTTATCAGGATTAGCCTCTACTGGAGGAAAGGAAAAACCTGTGTTCTTGAAACTGATAACAGATAGGAGTTTGGAAATTTGGATGCCAAAATTAAATTAAATTAGGTCCAATACTTTGACCAAATGGTAGAAAAACAGATTGCCACGTATTTAGAAAGACTGAGAAGGGGGGGGGATTGTTGTGCAATATATAACAGAACTAAAAGTATGTTCTCTCTCTGTTCTGCTCTCAAATCCATACACCCTTCTTCCTCTTTTTTTTATCGAGAACATTGAGGTATACCTTCACCACCTTGCCTGACAAGCTAATTTCTGTTGCTTAAAAGCCACTGTAGATAAAATAAACTATCTGGAATTACAAAATGATTCAATCATGGATTTCATTGTGAATGTTTAGTGATTCTATGTAAACTGTGAGTTTCACTGAAAAGTGTTACTAAACATTTTTAAAAATACTCCTCAGTTATTAAATATTGGAGTAAATATTTACTAACAAGGGAACTGTTTTCGTTGTTATTTGTAAAGTCAGAGGTGATATGCTATGAAATGAAAAACCTAGAAACAGACCTCTGATTATCTTAAAATCTCATTTTTGGGTGTTTAGAAAAAGCAGAGTAATTCTGCATAATATACAGTATACTGGTGGAAGCTAGTACCCAATGGAGAAGAAAAACATTCAGTGAAAATTGAATAATATGGTCCAACAAAGCAGCACTAATATAGAGATTTTATTCAACTGTATTGAATTCTTACAGCACATTGTTTGTCACAAAGCTATTGATCCAATTTTGGAGTTCTTTTGCCTGAAGACAGTGACACAAAATTCATGAGAGCTGAAAGCAGGATTGATTAATCATGGCTAACTTGAAGGGTCTTTTTCTCTCTTTGTTTTCAAATTTTTGTTTTACATCTGTGCAAATGAGCTGAAAAAGGAACCAAACCTGAACTTTCCTACTAATTACATCACTCTGTACAAAGTTCAGTGTATGACAAAATCAGATTCCATCTTTTATCCCTATGAGGTCATGCTGCAATTCAAACAGATCCAGTGTAAAAGATGATGCTGGCTCTAGGGCTTTTGACCCAAAGCAGGTTGAAAAATGGAAGATAAGAAGTGGTAGCTTGAACCACTAATTCTCCAAAAGGCTTTAAAAACTAATCAAGAATGGGTAGCTGGTAAGAATTCAACCCAAGCGTGAAGTCAGTATCTTCCAATTCTTGAGGAAATAGATATTCATACACCCATCCTTTGTAACTGCCCAAGGACTGTTGAACTGGCTTGAGCCGTCCACCTCAAAATCTTGTTCGTTCTATAGTCCTACATAGATGTACATTTCAAAATAAAATGATTATGAACACTGCTCATAAAGATCGATGGAAATGGTGGTAACATTACACTTGCCTTTCTAAAACATTTTAGTTCTTGTTTAGATTATGTGAGAGTAGCAGGGTAAAATAATTGCTATACTGCTGCCACAGTGAATATCCATAAATCAGAAGAGTCATTTTGAAGGGAAATTTATTGATGTCATAATGAACAGAAAAGCATTCTTGCAGTGATGATGATCACCTTTACAGTGTCCCTCACACCTTGAGTGTAAGAGGGAAAATCCCTGTTTGTCAATATTCCCTGTTTTCCATCTATAAAATTGGCACCTTCCCCCAGCCGTTTATACTCCAGATAAATTTTAAGTGCAGAGAAGTAACATTAGCAGCATTTTGGACTGAAACCCTCAAGCACACAAAACAGCACATTCCAGGAGGTAAAGAAAACCCACATAATAGTCTGCCTTGAAGCATCAGGTTTTCAGAATAAAGAGCAACCAGAAATATGGAGATACAAATGCAGCATAAGGAAGAGGGAATACACACTGTGATGTGATTCAAGAGGAGATTTAAGCTGTTGCTCCTGTAAAGACGCTGGTTAAGAACCAGCTGTTCAATACCCACAGTGGGCAGGAAGTGCACCAAGCCAAAATTAATTCTGCTTTCCATACACAACAGCCCAGCTGCTGGGATAAAGTCTATTCCCTCAAGGAACACAAGGAAAGTGCAGAGATACACTCTGCCTTATAAGGGATCCCTTCCTAGTACAGTACTAGTGCTGGCCTTGGGCTGGATATCCAAGAAGGTTGGCAAGCTGAGTATGACTGAAAGATGACTAACACAGCCAAAGAGCGCTCCCGGAGCTATCCCACTCTGGGGCTGCATTCTTCTTTCTTACTCAATTTAACCTGACTGCTTTCTGACATGGGAAGAAGGAGGTTCTGATTAGGTTCATGCCTCTCTATTGCTTTTGGAAGGCAATTATTTGCACTATATCATTTGCCATCCCTCTGAAGAAAGACACTGTGGTCTCTAACTTGGCCTTATGTCTTGAAACCACAAACAGTACCATAATGTAGGCCATGTCACATTCTTTAATCCAAATTCCTCATCTTCAATACATGGGGCACCAAGTGGGGAAAATTACCAACAGTGCATACAAGGCTTGGTGATCAAGTGCTGCACTACCGATCTCTTCAGCTGCAGCAGAGGCAGCCTTCTTCCAGTCTGCAAGGGAAAAGGCCAGGCTTCCACACATTTCCTCTGATGGTATTCAGCTAGAAGCTGTGGCAATAGGCTTCTTCAGATGCTGGCTCATAAGTTCCCTGGCGCGGGATACTTGGATGTGATCGTAACAGGAATTGCAGACAAGGACTGGATCATAAAGCTGCTGATCAGGAATGGGCAGCTTTAGATGGCAGCAGCCGGCACAAAACACATTCCCACAATTCCTGGATAAGAAATAACACATAAAAGCAACTATGATACTGGAGCCAGAGTAGGATGATATATGGAGCATCTTGTTTTCACTTAACTGAGGAATAGAGCTGACAATGCAGTCTCGGATCTTAGATATCCTGCTGTGCTGCATGTTTTTGCAAAATTTTCCTGAAGCCTAAAGAAAAATACTACATAAAGAGGTAAACACTGAGAGTTTAGCGCATATTAACCCAGTTCTTTACATGTACAAGAACACACACACTCTATCTTTCTCTCAATTTCTCTCTCCCTCCCCCTCCCCGTGTCTTATAGATAGGAATAAAATGATAGTAATTTAGAGACAGCCTGGGCAGGGCCCATAGTTTAATGCCAATTAGTCTTAATTCAGAATAACTGAATTTTGAGGCAACACAAAATAGTACAGCACAGATTAAGAAGAGTTGTTATAAGCAGTGATAGGAACTTTCAGCTACTATTTTGCCTAATGTATGAAGGGACATATGCAGAACTTCCAAGGTCCCAGGCAAACCTCATAGATGGGGTCCCCAAAAGAACTCAGGCACTGAGCTTCTCAGGCTCAGAAGGAAGACAATGGGTGTGGTTTCACTGTGAGACCTAGTTCTTCCTTGCCCTGCTTCCAGATAATCCAGTTTATTAGAGAAAGTGGGCAGTGGCAGCAGACTGACGTTATAGCGGTGTCAGGAGCAACAGCAGAGGAAAATGTTATGGCTCCTACTGGGCCTTAAGAGTCCATATTTGCTGAAAGCATTCACAATACAAATTTCTGTTCCATAAAACTTCAGTCTATTTACATAATAAGGTCTACCAGCAGCAAGGAGAGACTGAAGCCAATCTCTCAGGATTAAGATTTTTTAAAAAGTTTTTTATTCTCTTTTTCTAGAGAATACTTTTCCCAATTGCTTAAAAATCACAAAGCCACTTTTTTTCTGCAAAAGTATTACATGCTGCCACTTTATATTAATATACTATTTCCAAATATAAAGGATATTAAAAATCTTAATGATTTTCTAATACTTATACCTCAAGTGTGCAATCAAGTGATTGGAAATTGGTAATTGATAATTATCATAATTGTTTTGTCAAACTTTGGCTAAAGATAAATATAATGAACTACTACTTCCCAAGAAGATACTACTCTACTATATTCCATTTATCCTCTATTTCCTTTCCATTGCTCTCATATTTTCTGTACACGTACTTAATAAAATGAAAAAAAAAAATGAAATGGGAAAATGAGATTTGTCATAGTAATTACATTACCTGCAATGGTGTCTGCGTTTAGCCAGCCAGAATTCACAGTCACAGTTAAAGCAGTGTGATGCCATGTGGTCTGGAACCCAACGTGTGACCTATTTAAAAACATAAAGTATCATGGATGATTTGGTTTGTTTCTTACAAACAGCATATCTGTAAGGGAAGAAGCTACATAGCACACACATTTTAACATGTTTCAACATAATTTAAGCTTTACTTTCAAAGCAACTGTCTGAAGAATAATTCAAAAGGAATTATTAAGAGGAGTGAAATGTAAAATATTGGTTATTTCGTTAGAAACACTAACGTTTATTAAAAACTTAAAAGAATGTCAGAGGAAAAAGGAAGATTCTTGAAAGTAGACAACCAAAGAGTAATTATCTGTTTGAGAATTTTTTTTTTTTTACTAAGGGGAACCAGATACAAAATATATGTTTATACCTCAGTAGAAGAGAGCAGAATAGGGAAATACAGGGGGGAAAGCAGCAATGGGCATGTTTTCATCTTACATCATACAAAGTTAAAAGACATAAACTTATTTCAGTGCAAACTAGAAAATAAGGAAATGTAACATGCCTCAGTTTCTCTTTTATCAACAGGCTCCCAGCTTGCTTCAGATAGACAGTCTTCACTGTGATCAGAGTAAAAATCCTCATTTTCACTGCCATCTGACTCCTTGAGGCAAGTCTGCAAGGAAGACCACAAAAGCCATCAGATTATCTATATCACCCATATGATCACTTCCTTTAGTTTCAGCCTTCCTCCTAATGAACTGAAAATAACCACAAGATCATTGATAATAGCTCTTATCACATCAGGCATCATTCCAACTAACTCAATATCATCTACTGTGATTTCAGGTTCTACCGTAATTGATATCTGATCTTTT
Organism: Crotalus tigris; assembly: GCF_016545835.1. Taxonomy (NCBI): domain Eukaryota; kingdom Metazoa; phylum Chordata; class Lepidosauria; order Squamata; family Viperidae; genus Crotalus; species Crotalus tigris. The sequence goes on along the minus strand of NW_024096758.1, from coordinate 7,373,901 downwards.
AACAGATGTGCAAAGATCAGGAGCTTCTCTGTATAGAGTGCTATTTGATAATGTCCATTTTATTATTATACCCAACACAGCAGAAGTGTGGGAGATAGCATGGAATAATAGAATGGAATGTGTGTGGGGGTATCTATGTCCAGAGGGAGAACATGTGTCTTCGTTAGTATGTTCACATTTGTATGTACAGAGTGCCTACAAACATGTTGATGCTAGCATAATCTGTTCATTTTACCTATCTATACATGCCTTCTTGGGTAAAAGCTAAGGAAACCATTGAAAAAGCTTCACCAGGGTCACTTACAAAGTCATCTTCATAGTCCATCTGTGGTTCAGCTGGAGTTGGATAGCAATGACGGATGTCTAATCTATGCTGAAGTTCCCGCACTTGCCTACGCAACTGCTCAACCTCCTGTTTATAGGTAGCTTCGATCTGCCGCAACCTATGCTGGATTACATCTGTGGGAAAGGGAAGTCCATCATCATCTAGATAGAAAGGAGGCACTGGAGAAGGGCTGTTTGGTGGCATGTGTTTGGAGCCAAGTGGCTGCTTCAAATGGCAAGGGAGCCACAACTTGCTAGACTTCCCCACAAGGCCTGTGCAGTGTGCGCCAGAATGCATGGAGCAGCCAGGAGGCTTCACACTTTCTTTCAAAGGCCACTGGCCACTGAGGCACAGTCCAGAGGTCCAGAAGTGCCTGCTGTTCAGTCTCTTGTTACAACAGCCATAGGACAGGAGTCGCCGGGGACCCATATCACCCCCAGGAAGTGATGTCCCCATCCCTTGAAAACTGTCCCAGTTTGCTGCTAGAAGAGAGAATTCGCTCATCTGGCTTTGAGAAATTCCTTTTCGCCACAATTCTGTCTGAATTTTCCCTGTATGGTTGCCCTCCTCTCCATGCTTGACATTGCCGATTTTTCCATCCAGTTCTTCTTTTTGACGACCTGGAGCACTGTGTCTTGGAACAGTCAGAGCTGGCTGACCTGAACTGGGGTGACCTGCTGAAGTCTGGCTGGAGGAGGATTCTGGATGAGAAGTTTGCACAAGATCCCAAGTGCCATTGGATATCAGGCCAATGTCTTTGACATGGTTGCAGGATAACTTTTCAAACACTTGTGTTTTTCCAGAATTTGGAGCTGGGACTGTGTCTTCTGTTGCTTCTGGACCTGCTCTGCTTACTACTTCTATCTCAGAAGGCACAGCAGTTAACTGCTGAGACACTTCATGTTTCTGTGGTCGACTGATTCTGTGCCTGTCAGAGGCGCCACTGCCAGCACCATGCAGGGGATGGAATTCCTGCTGCTGTTGAGGTACTTGAAGCAACTCATCCTCTCGGGTTTCTTTGTTTGTCCCTGTCTCCTCAGCATTGGGATGTCTGGATTCCAAACCAACCCTGACATCTTGACAATGGTTATTCAGATTTGGATCACTTGATGTGCGGGTCAGTAGGCTGCTAGGATCACATGCTGAGAGAAGATCATCCATGGATCTTGTCTTTGGTAATCTGAAACCACAAAAGTCAATTCAGGCGACAGGGATAATGCATGTATTGCCTGCAGGTACATTTACAAGAAGTTGCACACATGCGCGTATGTTTTTTCTCTCCCCCCATCCCTACATGCAACCATGCGCGCACGTGCATACACACACACACACACACACACACACACACACACACACACACACACACGAGTCTTTTTATAATTCAAAGGTTTTCAATTATTTTTTAGCATTGCAGTAAGTAGTTAGAAGCAAGGAAGGAAAAGCTCCTTTTGTCAGGGCAGCAAAGGCAAAACAGTTTCTTACGGTATTTTGCCTGGATATAAATAGTTAGGACAGATCCTTGATTTTTTTCCTAAATCATTTTAAAGATTCATAAATAATCACCAAGTAAATGGAAAGCATTATTTCCTAATCTATAAAATTAAAAAGGTCACATCAAACTTAAAGCGGTGAAAAATTTCAGAGAATACACATAAGTAAAAGGATTAACACAATCCTAAATCCAACCCCGTAAAAACTTCTATATAAACTGCACTGTAATTGATCAGGGTAAGATCCTTATAAATAAATAGAGGCCATTACAGAAGTATCCAGAGTAGCCTTAGAAATCCTGAATAGCACAATTCATAGAACCATAATTATTTTTCTCTTACCTGTCAAGTGACCGACTGCTGAACTCTTGAGTCTGAGATCCAGAAGGCAAGTAAAGATCCATGCCTTCTTCTCCTAAAGGGCATGGAGATGAAGTTGGAAGATATACAGCTGTCCAGAGATGCAATGCACGTACGTGGCACACTGGATGCAGCACCTTGACATCAAAGATGGAGGAAAGCAGATTTAGGAAGAGAGGAGAAACCCAGCAAAAGCCAGGAGTCTGGTAGCTCCTGAAGGTGCCTCTCTAACTAATAACTGATATGAGCTATGATTACAGTTGTCCTATTTAACTGAAAGATACAGAGGAACCATTGGACTTTCTTTCTCTTTCCATTTTCAAAGAAGCAGTGGGGAAAAACAAAGACTTCACAAAGCCCTGCATGCCAGAAGCAGGCAGAACTCAAAGTGAAGTGGTGCTCACAGCAAGATTGTTACAAATCTTTTAATCTCGCATGAGGGAGAAGCAAGCTGTATTTGGGCTTCTGTCCCCCGCTGCATACGTTTTTTTCTCTTCTGCCAAACTGGCACAACTGGGAATTTTACTTACTTGCTCATTAGCAGGCATGTAGAGCAGATTGTGGAAATTTTTATTACCAGCTCTCAAAAGGGACCAAACTGAGCAGGTGCGTTTGGCAATGTTGTGCAGCTCACGTTCACAGGGGCTGTTTCCAAGGAAGGTCCCATAAAGGCAGGAATACGTGTGTTGGACTAACTTTACCTGCAGGTAAAAGAGAAATTTAGGGATCTGAGAGAATTTTCACAAGAGTCCATGTTGGAGGCAGCTTACTGATATAGTGCTGCCTTAAGAATAATGTTGTGCACTATGTCAAGCTTTGGAATGGGTAAGCAGAAATAAAAAAAAAAAAATATAAAATAATTACAATTTGGATTTGGTTAAATATTCCCAAAGCCAAGGCTCACACATTTTAGATCTTAGCTTGGTTAGACACTGAAAGCCCCTGGCTTTTTTTTAAAAAAATCATAATATACTAATTTTTCTGGGTTTTTTTTTACACTTCACATACTGGGATTACATGGACTATATGCACTAACTTAACAGGTGGAAACCAGGCTAGTGCTCCCATTATCCATAAGTGCAGATACAACATATTGTCTGCCTTGCTCTGTATGAAATGTACACATTTTGATAAACAACTCTTTCTCTTTATTAGAGAAATAAAGCACACCATTTTAGCACACAGATTATAGGACAGTATTTTAATAGCACTTTCAGAAAAATCAATTTTATATAATAATTCAGTGAAAGAGAATTGAGTATTTTTCCTCATAGGCTACACATTTTATCTATACAACAGAGATCTATCACAGTAATTCAACTAGAGTGGACAACCAAAAGGAAAAATAACACCATAAGAACCATAGCCACTTTTGCTTTAGAAACATCAAACTGTCATTAAACACTGATCTATCTTGGTATTGAAATGTATATCCTCTGCTAACACTTGGCCTTACCAAGAAAGCTTCATTAAATTCAAAGAGACAGGGAAACTGCTTGAGCAGCTGGTGAACCGAATCCAGCCACTGTAAAAATACTGGGCACTGTTCATTCTGATCTTCTGCTTTTTCCTGGTGTCCACATCGATCACCAAACTTATGGCCAAAATCCAGCCAATCTGATTCAACCAGCACCTGGAAACCCTGGCAATAAAAGAAGATAATTTACTAAGGATTTTCTGAGTAGGCTGCAATAAAAAAAGGTAATTCCATAGCTGCTAACATAATTCATCTATTCTCAAATCATTTTTGGATGTATCATAGCATCTTTAGTTCTTCTTCCTTGTTTCCCTGCCCTTGCTTTCATGATATTGTCATTTATAGTGTTTTATTCCTCCAGTTCATCAACTAGGTTTCAGTGGGGAAGCTTCTACCCAGCTTCAGCTAGGTCACAGCTGCCACCCTTTTTGGAACAGGATATTTTATTAATAGTAACCTCAATATCTTGCACTCAACTCCTTGAATTTAAACTAGTACAGTGACAGTACTAGTTCAATGATAGTGGAGTACAGTCTATTTGATACTCCCTTTGAAAATCCAACAAAAACTACAGCTACTTGTGGCTGCTTAGTTGCTGGTAAGTAAAAACCAATGCAGTAATGTGAAATCTGTTTTGTGGGTACTATATTACCAGTAGGGTTTGAGTACAGTTCAAATGCTGGTGTTAATTTATAAATTTTATAATAGGCGTGGCTATCTGTAATCTTGGAGACTGTTTTGTCTGTACTGAATCATAGGGGTTGCTTCAGACCTCCTCCCACAAAGAGCAGAGACGAATAGGAGATAACTCTCCTGCCATTATTGAACAGCTCGCCCTTGGAACACAGACATATTTTGGAAGCCATAATAACACCTAAATGACACTGGGTGCATCATGGTATGAATTATGATGTAGGTCTATTCTTTTATCACGATGCATGCAATACCTAGTATTTGCCTCCTCCCTGGCTACTTTTCCCAAGTCTTGGAGGCCTGGATGATTTCTAGACTATCCATTTTCAAGAACGGACATTTTCCTTTATCTTTCTTTTGTCAATTTAATGATGATGATGATCATCATCATCATCCAGTTGGAAGGGACCTTGGAGGTCTTCTAGTCCAACCCGCTGCTCAGGCAGGAAACCCTATACCATTTCAGATAAACGGTTGTCCAGTCTCTTCTTAAAAACTTCCAGTATTGGAGCATTCACCGCTTCTGGAGGCAGGTTGTTCTACTGATTAATTGTTCTCTAACTATCAAGAAGTTTCTCCTTAGTTCTAGGTTGCTTCTCTCATTGATTAGTTTCCATCAGTTGCTTTTTGTCCTGCCTTCAGGTGCTTTGGAGGATAGCTTGATCCCCTTTTCTTTGTGGCAACCCCTGAGATATTGGAACACTGCTATCATGTCAAGCCCTTTGTACTTATAGAGGGATCTTTTTTTGTCAAGAACTAGAATTTCTTACCAGACAACTGTCAGGGGTTGCATGCTGATGATAGGTGAGTTACATACCACCGTAAGAGCTCAAGCCAAAATGTGGCAAGGCTTCTTTTTTCAATTCACTTTTCTTACTCCCACTAAGTAAACTAAAAGATCTATTAAATACAGCATTTTCAGGATTGAATCCTGAAATAGAAACACAGGCTTATCCCAAGCCAAAGAAAAAATAAGAAAAAAGTCTATTGTCTCTAATTGCAGATCATTCAGACAAAAAGATGCTTTGCTTTAGGCAATTCTGTACTGCATCTCCCATATAAGTTAAAATTCTCCTAAAAGGTATTTCTTCTTCTGAGCTGCTAACACAACTGAAGCATAATACCTCCATAGTCCTATAATAGGGATCCAGAAGAATCTTTGCCAAGGCAACAATCTGAGGGGTCCTGTCCCAACCATCAGAGCAGTGAACCAACACAGGGCGTCCTTCTCGGTCAACAGCATTTGAGACTAGCACAGCTGCCTTCAACATGATGGAGAGATGCTGTAGCCACTTGGTGCTCTCTAGTGCTGACAGCCAGCTGAAATGGATCAATGAAAGAAAGTGCATAAAGATTGTAGCCAATATAAATATTTTTTAAAGTGCTGGAAACAAGAAATCTAAATCCAGCTTGTGCCAGATAGAAAGTTTTCACTGAGAAAAAGGATGTTGAAAATGTTTCAAAGTCAAAATCAAAATCTTGTTTCAGCTCAAATGGATTAGTTTACCGATTCTGGAATGTTCCAAGTTTAAAATAGCTTTACTTCAACTTCAAAACACTTTCTAAACAACTGAAACAATATTTAAAACAAATTGCTAACTGTACATTGATAGTGTGCACATAAAAATATTTTTGTCTGTTTTGAACTTACTGTTAATCAATTTAACTTAATGACAGTGCTGTGAAGGACAAAAGGAAAAAAAAATCCTTTGTAGCCAAACTTCCCATATTACTTGCAGTTATACAAATCTCTTTGAAAACTTTTCTCTATCAGAATGATTATGTATTCCCACATGTAAATCTAATGAATCCAAGGGAACTGTACAGCAACAAAGAGATAATTCTGCACAGGATAAATCTTCAGAGTATTCCTCTTTCTTTTCTTTCAGTTCTGGCAGAAAGAAAATCTGTGTTTCATAGTCCCACAGATAATGAAATTCCATAAAGAATGTAGCTGTTTAACAAATCCTACTTGGAACTTACTTGCTAGGATCTGGCATCTGACTGCAGACTGCCCTCAAGTACTGGAAGCTATTACGGATGGAATGAATGTTAGCCATACCCATAAACACCACTTCACAGTTAGGATAATATTCTGGAAAATGTCAAACAGAAGGAGAAAATTAATTGGAAAGTTAAATCAAACCTATCTATCACATAAAATATCTTCAACCATAATCCTATTCAATGGGAATAGTTCACACTGACCCATCCATAAAGAACCATCACCATGATTGTGATATGTGTATTGGAAAGGATATCTTGTCATTTTAATTCCATACAGACTTAATAACTTCATTGTTTCAAGTGACTTGTAGCTTCCAATACATCTTTTTATAATTCAATGGCTTCACTTTAGTCAAATCAGCCTCCTAACGCTCATATAAACTCAAGAGGTTGGGATGGAAGTAAAAGTAGAACCTTGATGGGGAAGATGCTCAAAATATGTTTTGCTTGCTTATGCACCCTTTGTAAGTAGGCTGCAACAATGAATAGATTGCCTAAGAAAGCCAGAAGAACATCATGCTTGTACCTTCACATTCACAGCCGCCTCCTTTGGCTCTATTAGCAACTGCTGCAGTGTAGGATCGAGCATCCAAAATCAGCAATTTCTGAGGTGTTGCTGAATTCTCTACATTTGAACATGCAGTCAGTGATGAATCTGCAAAAGGTCAAACAGGAATTTCTCATGTCTTAAACAGATGTACAGTTTGACCAACAATACAGAATTCAGAATGCTGAGATCAACTGAGGTCGCAAAAGCTGGTTACAACAGACATTGCCATTTACACAAAAAGTACAATCTTTCATAATTTGCTCTTTTGGAGTTTCACTGGCTCACTGAAAAAAAAAAGGCTTTTCCAAAAAAGCACTTGGAATGTTCAATTTCTTAAGCACTGTTCTAATAACCATAGGGATTAATTATTTCGAATGCAATATAAAAGAATGGTTGTGGTTCCAGGTTTATTATTTCTTTTACTTTTGTTTTTACTATTGTTGGTTTTTATATTGTTTTATACTGTTTCATTGTCTGTAAGCCACCCAGCTATATAAATGCTTTAAACAAACATATATCAACTGCGTAATTTTATCCAGATTGTAGGCGTTACAAATGAGATTATATTCAATATTGCCATGAAAAAGTCACCAAATTCTGTCAAAGGCAAGATAGCATTTATGCAGCAATGGAAATTAGAAAAGAAATAGAATCAGCTTACTTACCAAATCCGGCATCGCAGGCCTCATTTCCATCACTAAGCCCAGACTGTGGGGACCCCCCAGCCAGTCTCTGTCCAGGGTTCAAGGCACAGGCTTTGGCAATGGAAGTTACTAGATATTCATCATCTGCATTGCGCCAGCCCCACCAACTTATCTCAGGTTGACTGCAGCGTGCAATCACTGCCCCATTGCGCAAATGTCTAAAAAAGGAATCGAGTCCTATTAATCCTAGAATGCAAAGGGTTTCAACAAGTCCCAGTTTGACTGAAAAACCAAATACTCCTTTCAGTGGAGAAGCACCAAGTATATGTATGTAATAACAGATTAGGCAGATGAGGGGTCCTTGGTGCTCTCTGAGATTGGTTGTTTTCTTGCAGACATTTCATTACCCAAATTAAGGAGTAATGAAACATCTGCAAGAAAACAACCAAGCTCAGAGAGCACCAATTACTCCTCATTTCAACCCTGAGCTACAAATATTCTTCTTTTTTAAATTAAGGAGAGGTGAAATTTTGACTGGTGAATCAAATTAAGACAAGGAAAAATTCCTGACCCTCAGATCTGCTTAAATGTAGCTCCTATCATCATCATATCATCATCATTATAATACACCCAGAAGACACAAATTGAACTAGGAGATTTCAGATGCAACAGTAGATGCAATTAGCAAGTATGAATTTTTGGGGGGATAATGAAGGGAAAAGAAAGAAACAGTGATTTGAAGATATACATACAATAAGGATATGATTAGCTTCCAAATGTGCATTAGAAATTTGAAACTATATAATATGAGATAGCTGTTATATTCAAGATAAGATAATACTTTCTTAGTAGTATAGGAAGAAGGAGTATTAGGTATGTTTGCCACCTTTGGTTATCTATAAAAATAATAAAGATGGGTGAATGAATGAATGAATGGAAAATCTCTGAGATAGGTAGGCAGGCACTAAATTGTGCTTTACTGAATGTATTATCTGATACATTCTCATTTCAATCTCCATGATCTATCCTAAAATGATACTATTGTTTCAATAATGGAATCATTTAATGGAATAGTGTCAATAATGGAATCTTAAAGAAGAACTTAGATACTACATCTTTTAACAAAAATTAGAAGGAAGAATATCTGAATATTAAAAAAATACTCTAGCAACAAACTTTCAGTTGATACATAAGTCTTTGTTTCTACCCCTCAAACCACAAAACCCTTTTATATGGCCTTCTTATAAGATGTGAGTTTTGTACCTGTACACAACCACTGGAATTCTCTTCCAAGATCTAAAAGAAGCTACATTCTCCAGTTCTTTGTCAGTGATCCAAACAGGAACCAAAAGTTTCTGTGGGTAGCTGGTACATAACCTACAGAGGAAAATTCAAAGTAATGATCAAAAATTGACTATTGGACAGGGGAGCAGGAATAAAAAAAACAAGATCAAATTCCAAATCTTTAACCCACCAAATCATATGTATAACTAATTAATAAGTCTGATATTTTCAAGGTCTTTTTACTTTACATAAATAGGTAAGATGAGAGATGATTTTAGTTCATCTATAATAGTATTTCTCAACCCTGGCAATTTTAAGATGAGTGGACTTCAACTCCCAGAATTCCCCAGCCAACCATCTTCAACACTGATCTATAATCATACAAAACAGCAAATATGAACCTGTACTAATATTCATAGAAATCACAAATCTAATGTTCTTTTGGATGGACATATGAAACATCAAAATTCCAAATAGATTACTTATATCAGATTCATACTATATGTGACATTATGACTGAAAACTGTTAGAATCCCCTTAAACATAATAATGATAAGAGCAACAGCAATTTTAATTTAACTCAAGGCACCAAATAGAATGGCAAGCAACAATAATGGTCTCCTTTTGGACATGCAATGTGATAAGGGCTTGGGAATAAAAAGAAGTTCTTGGGATACATTTGTGAGGTAGGAAAAGGCCACCGTAATAACAAATAAAAACTATTTTATTATCATAAGGTAGATATTTTAATATTATATTAGCTTGAACTGCTTTCCTGCCTGAGCAATGGATTCAACTAGAACAGGGCTTTTCAACCAGTGGTACGGGTACCACCTGTGATACATTAGCATCTGGCAGGTGGTACGCGACCATCCTAGAAAATTAGTGGGGGAGGGGAATTGAGCTGAACCGGTAGCAGCACCGCACAAGCCTGAGCAAGAGATGGCTGGAGCTGCAGGGCTGTCAGGGCTCAGCGGAAGCACCAAGATCAATGCTGCTTTCCAGCTGATCGGTGCTTCTTCGGGGCTGTCAGCGCTCAGTGGAAGCGCCAGGATCAGCACCAGGCTCCAGCTGGAGCTCGGCGCTGATCCTGGCGCTTCCGCTGAACCCAGAAGAAGCGCCGATCAGCTGGAATGTTGCAGCATCTACAGGGTCTTGTGATTTATATTCAGATGCTTGGCAACTGATTCATATTTATGATGGTCACAGCGTCCCAGGGTCATGTAAAGTGACCAAAACCTGCTGCAACCCACCCAGCAGATGGGGGGAATAAAAACCAAACATCCCCCACCCCACCCCCACTGCCAATCCTCAACAGAAATGTTCACAACAATGAAAACCTCGGACAGGAGGAAGAGCGCCGCTGGATGGGCAGGTAGGTGTCTTGCTCGGCTGTGGCTTGGGGAGCTTTTTTCAGTGCCATTGTAACTTCTATGAGTCACTAAGCGAACTTTTGTAAGTCGAGGACTACTTGTACTTTATCACTTTTTTCATTTATTTTTTTTGGTCATCAAGTTTTTGACACCTTGCTAGGTGACTGGTGGTACTCGGATGTTGCCATATCCTAAAAGTGGTACAATGGGTGAAAAGGTTGAAAAGCCCTGGACTAGAAGACCTCCAAGGTTTCTATTCTATTCTATTCTATTCTATTCTATTCTATTCTATTCTATTCTATTCTATTCTATTCTATTCTATTCTATTCCATTCCATTCCATATTCTATACTATTTTATTCTATATTCTATTCTATATTCTATTCTATTCTATATTCTATACTATTCTATTCTATATTCTATTCTACATGTGGCCTAGCTATAACATTATACCGTGATATCCTAGCTATGTTAATTTAGAAGACAGAGGATTTAATGCTGTTGATATTTCCCCTCCCTCCCTTCTTTTGCAGTTATCTGGTAAATTTAAAGGCTCACTTGTAGCTGTTGTTGATGTCAGAAACCCTCCACACATTCTGCAAGTCAAAGCCCATTCGAGCTAGTTCCATTTCAAACCGATATTTCACATGGTCTCCTGCAAAACAAAGAGTAGTTAATAATAATCAACAATAATCAATTCTGTCAGAAATTATGACAAAGTACTCAATACATCTCCTTATCAGACAAGGAATTAATAGAATTGGTTGCATAAGTCACCCTGAACAAAAGCTTTCAAGAGGCTTGGATCTGTAGATGCTTACCCTGATGTAATTCATAACAACTTACCTGGGCGGCAAAGGTGGGCATGCTGATCCTCCTCATCCGCACAAACTCCTAAGCACCAGGCATGGTAAGCAAATGCAAACAGGTCTTCCAGTTTGGTGGGGCGTGCAATGGCTCGGCTCAGCCTTTTCAACCATTCCTGGCATTGCTTAAAAGTAGAGAAATGGCACCTACAAAAACAGAAGTACATGTGTATATATTCGGTGCCCGGGAAAGATGGTCTGACAAGGGAATTTCAGCAAAACTCCTGAAGGGAAAGGGAAGGGAAAACAACCTATTGCAAAATGAAAATGCTAGAGACATCCTGACACAAAGTGCAGTGCAGTGCTACTTAAATCACTTTAAAAACTTAGCAACAATCACTAACAAAAAAAAGACTTTAAATTAGATTGGCAATTTTTATTGAAAGTAGTAGAGGAAATGAATTTTGGGGATAAATTTTTGTATGCTCTTAAGGCTATCTATCAACAACAATCTGCACAAATTATAATTAATGGGGGATTAACAGAAGCATTTAAAATTGTAAAGGGTACAAGACAGGGATGTCCTTTATCCCCATTGTTATTTGTTTTAACAATGGAGATTTTACTTATTAAAATTTGTGAGTCACCTAGAATAAAGGGAATAAAAATAAATAAGATTGATTATAGGTTGAGAGCTTTTGCTGATGATTTGGTTGTGACACTATCTCAACCGACAGACTCGGTTAGGGATTTGGTAAAAATTTTAACTCAGTATGGGAAGGTTTCTGGTTTCAAGGTAAATAATAATAAGACTAAAATATTATCAAAAAATAATATTTTTTGAAATAGTGAGAAAGGTTAAATATTTAGGAGTATATATTACAGCTTCTAATGTTAAATTGTATAAAAATAATTATGAGACATTATGGGCAAAAGTGCACAAGGACTTAAATGACTGGAAAAAACTACAGTTATCTTTGTTGGGGAGAATTTCAGCAGTTAAAATGAATATATTTCCAAAGTTTCTTTTCTTGTTTCAAATGATACCTATTTTGAAGAAAGACGCTAATTTGGAGGAATGGCAGAAGGGGATTAATAAGTTCATTTGGGCAGGGAAAAAGCCAAGAGTTAAATTTAAGATTATGCAAGATATATGGGAAAGAGGAGGACTTAAGGCGCCTAATTTAAAATTGTACTATGATGCGGTGGCTTTAACCTTGATTAGTGATTGGCTCAACTTAACAAATAAAAATATCCTTTCTCTTGAGGGATGGGGTTTATTATATGGATGGCACGCTTATTTAATTTATGATAAAAAACTTGATCAGGTTTTTAAAACCCATATTTTGAGAAGTGCCTTGCTGCGTGTCTGGAAGAAGTATTACTATAGGTTAAATTATAAAATTCCAATTTGGGGGATTCCTGAACACGTGATAGAGGGAGTATCTAGGGAAGTGAATTTGGATAAGATTTCTTATAAAGAATTACTTAGTTTGGTTGGGCAAGATTGGCAATTAAAGTCTCTGATTGAGTTGAGGCAAGAATATATTGTATACTCTTGGTTTCATTATAATCAATTGTTAGTGAGGTGGAGTTTAGATCAAAAGGTTGGTATCACTTTAGAGGATGTGAATTTGGTACAACAGATTAAAGATCAAAGTCGAGCTCATATAAAGAGAATTTATAATGTTTTAATAGAATTGGATTCTGAAATGGAGTTAGTTAAAGATTGTATGGTTAAATGGGCTCAAAATATTCAAGAGCCGATTTTATTAGATACATGGGAGACAATTTGGGTTAGAATTGTAAAATTTACTCAAGCGCAAAATTTAAGAGAAAATTTTTATAAAATGTTTTATAGATGGCATTTGGATCCCCAAAAGTTGTCCCGCATGTATCCGAATTTACAGCCCAAATGTTGGAGATGTGGAAGTTCAGATGCAACCTATTTTCACATTTGGTGGACTTGTAGAGATATAAAAGCTTTTTGGATTAAGATCTGGTGGAATATTCAAAAGATTTTTTTTTATTAAAAATTTTTTATTTTTTAAAACATACAATCATTTATAAAAATACAATAAAATTTTAAAGTAGACCCCCCCTTACCCTCCCTCCCACCCCCAACCCCCCTCCCTTCACTTCCCAGAGCAGAATACAGGGTTAATAATAAGAAAAAAAATAATAATAATTAAGAAAAAAGAAAAAAAGAAAAAAAAAGAGAAGAAAAAAAATAAATATCATAATTAACCTTTAATTCTATAGCCTATAAAACAATTCTCTATAATATTTAATATTCACTCATAAAATAAATGAAACTTTTTAATTCCATACTTTTTCTGAATATAATCTATCCACCTTCCCCATACAGTAATATATCTTTCTTGTGTATGATCCTTTAAATAAGCAGAAATTTTTGCCATTTCTGCAAAAGTAGATACTTTAAATATCCATTCTTCTAAAGTAGGCAAGGAATCTTTCTTCCAATATAAACCTACTAGTAACCTTGCTGCAGTTAATAAATTCAACATCAAAGTAGTTTCTTTTTCATTTAAGTCAACAAAAATACCCAGTAAAAATAGTTGAGGAGTAAACTTTATCTTCCTTCTAAAAATCTTTTGAATGTTCCACCAAATCATAATCCAAAAAGCCTTTACTTTTTTACAATTCCACCAAATATGAAAGTATGTCGCATCATTATTGCCACATCTCCAACATTTGGGCTGTATATTGGAATACATACAAGATAATTTTTTAGGATCTAAATGCCATCTATAAAACATTTTATAAAAATTTTCTCTCAAATTTTGAGCTTGTGTAAATTTAACATTTCTTATCCAAATTGTCTCCCATAAATCCAATGAGATCGGCTCCTGTATATTCTGAGCCCATTTAATCATACAGTCTTTAACCAATTCTGTTTCCGAATCTAACTCTAATAAAACATTGTATATTCTTTTTATATGAGCCGGACTTTGGTTTTTAATCTGAATAACCAATTGTCTATCTTCTAGTGTTATTCCCTCTTTCTTGTCTACAGTCCATCTATCCATTATTTGTAAATATTGAAACCATGACTGTAGAATATTTTGCTGCCTTAATACATCTAGGGATTTCAAATGCCAATTCGAACCAGAGCAGATTAACAATTCTTTATACGAGATTTTGTCAAAATTTGTCCCCTTAGAAGTTCCCTCAATTGCATGCCTGGGAATCCCCCAGATAGGTATTTTATAATTTAATCTATAATAATACTTCTTCCAAACACGAAGTAAGGCATTCCTCAAAATATGTGATTTAAAAGTCCGATCAACTTTCTTATTAAAAATTAAATATGCATGCCAACCATATATTAAATCCCAACCTTCCAAAAAAGAATATCCATATTTGTTAAATTAAGCCAATCACTTAACCAAGTTAGGGCGGCTGCATCATAATATAATTTCAAATTAGGTGCCTTAAGTCCCCCTCTTTCTCGAGCATCCTGTAATATCTTAAATTTAACCCTTGGTTTCTTCCCGGCCCATATAAAATTATTGATACCCTTTTGCCATTCCTCCAAATTTGCCTCTTTTTTAAGAATAGGTATCATCTGAAACAAAAAAAGAAACTTTGGTAGAACATTCATTTTTACAGCTGAAATTCTCCCCAACAATGACAATTGCAATTTTTTCCAATCTCTTAAATCCTTTTGGACTTTTGCCCATAGTGGTTCATAATTGTTCTTATACAATTTTCCATTTGAAGCAGTTAGATATACTCCCAAATATTTAACCTTTTTTACCATCTGAAAACCTGTGGCTTTAATCAAACTTTCCCTATCTTTAACTGACATATTCTTAGATAATATCTTAGTCTTATAATTATTAACTTTAAAACCAGAAACATTCCCATACTGTGTTATAAGTTCTAATAAACCATCAATCGCCTGATTCGGCTGTTCCAAAATTAAAACCAAATCATCCGCAAATGCCCGCAATTTATACTCATTCTTCCTTATCTTTACACCCTTAATTAACTTTGATTCCCAAATCTGAATCAATAAAATTTCCAATGTTAAAACAAATAACAATGGGGATAATGGACATCCTTGTCTTGTCCCTTTTTGAATATTAAAATTCTCAGTCAATCCCCCATTTACAACAATTTGTGCAGATTGCTGCTGATATATAGCTTTAAGTGCATGTAAAAAATTATCCCCAAAATTCATTTTCTCTACCAAAGAAAATAAAAATTGCCAGTCCAATTGATCAAAAGCTTTTTCAGCATCCAAAAAAATAAAAGCCACAGGAATCTGATTATTCTTATCCAAGTACTCAATTAAATTAATAATTTGTCTAACATTATGTTTCATATATCTCCCTGTTATGAATCCTGCTTGATCACTATGAATCAAGTCTTTCATAACCTGCATTAGTCTATTAGCCAAAATTTTTGTAAAGATCTTATAATCAACATTCAATAATGAAATTGGCCTATAATTCTTAGGCTCTGTAAGATCCTGATCTTCCTTCGGAATCAGTGATATAAAGGCTCTTTTCCAAGAAGGAGGAACTTGCATACCCAACAAAATACTATTAAAAAGTTCCTTTAATGGCTCTATCATTTCTTCAGATAAGATCTTATAATACCTAGAAGTCAGTCCATCTGTTCCAGGAGACTTTCCAACTTTTAACTGCTTAATAGCTAAACCAATTTCCTCCACAGTAATTAAACTATTCATCCCATTTTGTTGTTCCTCTGAAAGTCTAGGAAAATGTACTGATTGTAAATATTTATCTATATCCAAACCCCTTATGTTATCACTTGAATATAATTTTGTGTAAAAGTCCAAAAAGCTTTTTCTAATCAAATCTTGCTGAAAAACCTCAGTACCTTTATATTTTACTTTCTCTATGATTCTAGCTTTCTGTTTCTTTCGTAACTGATAAGCCAACCACCTCCCAGGCTTATTCGCATTGCAAAAAGTATTATGTCTCATATACGACAGATTGGTAGCCACCTGATCTGCCATCAACATGTTAAATTGTTCCTTAAGCATCTTTATGGATACCTTTAAATTATTATCAGTAGGGTTAAGAACCAACTCTTGTTCTTTTAATTTAATCTCTTCTTCTATTTCTCTACGTCTTTGTAACCCTTTTCCCCTAAAAACTTTATTCAACTGAATCAGGATTCCCCTCATATATGCTTTACTAGTGTCCCACACCATAGACATCAATGTTCCCTTATTCATATTTATAATAAAAAAGTCCTTTAAATGTTCTTTACACTTTTGTACGAACTCCTCCCGATTAAATAAGTTCTCATTCAGTCTCCAAGATCTTCTATTCCCATCTTCCGAATATAACTCCATCCACACAGGACTATGATCTGACAATGTTCTAGGAAAAAATTTCACCTTCCTCATTCTAGGGAGGAAGTCACTAGTAATAAAAAAAAAATCAATCCTTGAAAATGACTGGTGTCTATCAGAATAAAAAGTAAAGTCTCTGTCACTTGTATTCCTTTCTCGCCAAATATCAATAAGCTCCAGTTCTTCCTTCAAATCAAAGAAAGTCATAGGTAGTTTAGTTTGAATAAAAGTTTTAGAGGAACTTCTTTTGTCTATGGTTGGGTCTAGAACCCCATTCCAGTCACCCATCAAAATTACCGATTTATAATCCAACTGAGATATCTTGCCATGCAGCAACTTATAAAATTGTTTCTGTTGTTGATTGGGAGCATATAGTCCAACAATAAGAACCTTTCGGCCTTGTAATAATAATTCCACAAAAAGATATCTTCCTTCAGAGTCAGCCTCAATTAGTTTAGCTGAAAAAGTTTTCTTCACATAAATTACCACTCCCCCTTTTTTCCCAGGGGCTGGAGCAGTAAAATGTGAGCCCAGACGGGAATTCATCAAGAATTTAGAATCCTTTAAAGTTATATGAGTCTCCTGCAAACATATCAAATCATTATTATGTTGTTTCAAATAATGGAATATCTTTCTTCGTTTCTGTGGCACATTTAAGCCATTAACATTCCAGGTCAGGAACCTGACCATCTCCACCGGCCTGGAGCCTCTGGAGCATAGCCTGCAAATCTGCTGTCGAAGATCTTTTTGGTCTTGCCCCTCCCACAGGCTCTGTAGCAACCAAACTTTCACCACTCTTCTGCAACTGCTCTTTTTCTTTACGTTTATGGGCAGCACGTGTCATCCTTTGCTCTTTTATGTCAGAATTCTGTGCAGCTTGTTCCATAACCATCATTGATGAGGCTCCTGCCATAAGAGACTCTTACGTCATCCTTATTTGTGGAGGTGGTGACAATCTTACTTTTAAGATAGACTGATAAAAATCTCTTGCTTTGGAAACAGTAGTTAATCTATGACGTATCCCTTCATAATTTACTATTATTCCTCTTGGAATCTCCCATCTGAACTGAATTTGACGATGTTTTAGCTCATCAGACAAGAAAGTAAAATCTTTTCTGGCTCTTAAGATTTTTGGAGGTATCTCTTTTAAAATTATCACATCTTGATCAGCAATTTGAAACTTTTGTTTGTAAAAAGCCTGTATAATTTCATTACGGATAGATCTTCTGGAAAAATAAATAACCACATCTCTTGGTAGATTTCTCTGTCTAGCAACCCGTGAATTAACTCTAAAAAATTTTTCTATCTCATTCTCAATTATTTCAGGCCGCCAGCCAATATTAGGAGCAATATCTTTCACAATAAGCATCTTTAAGTCCTCCTGAGAGTTCTGTCTCAGGCCTCTGATACGCAATGCATGTTCCATTTCCCTATATTGTGAAATGATTTGTTCATCCTGTGTAATTTCTATCTTGTTCTCTACCTCCTGCATTCTAAATTCCATCCTTGATGCATTTTCAGTAATCTTTTCCATCTGGTCATCAATCCTCTCTATGTGCAGGGCTAAGCCCTGAAAGGCCAGAAGGATATGGTCTCTTACTTGTTTGTTCTTTTTCTCCAATAATTCTTCTGTATTAGCCCTCTCTGCAATTATAAGATCTTTTACCTCCTCCTTAATATCCAAGGCATGCTGTTTTAAAGCATCTTGTAAATCATTAAGAGAAATTGCAGGAGGAGGAGGAGAAGGTGGAGGTGATTTTGGTTTCTGAGATGCAGGCTGAGGCATTGGAGAAGAAATAGGAACCTTAGGGGCGGGAGGCAGACGTTTTGAAGCCATTTTCTAAAGTTCCAAGAAGAAAGATTCTTATTGGAAAAAAAAAAAGGCACAGTTCTTTTAAATATTCTTAGAAAAAAAAAATAAAGAAGAAAAAAGAAGAAAGAATAAAAATCAAATTCTTACTTCTGTGTTTAAAAAGTTAATCTGTATCCAAGTTTAACTTTGTAATGCAAATCAGACAAGAAAGATGATCGCCATTTTACTTTCCATTTTCCCTTTCTTCTAAAGGGAAAGTGAACAAAAGAAGAGGAAGAGGAAACTTGCTGAGGTTAAAGGCACCATCAAATTTGAGCATAGTCTCTCCTGGTCTGCTCCGTCTGCTTTCAAATACTCACAAGCAGCTGGAAAAAAAAAGCAGATATGGAAGCGGCAACTTGCTTCATCCCAAAAGCTTCAGAATGAAGTCTCCCTGGAACGCGGAGTTGCTCAGGCTCCGAGGGAGCTCTACCCTCCGATCCCCAAAATAACAGGAATCCAGGGGAGCTCTTACCTCTACCTGAGAGCTCTCCTCCTCCCTTTTTCTCAGGGAGGAGATTCAAGCCGTGGGACAGCTGATTGTCAAAGTCCCGCGGCTTTTACACGCACCAGGAACGGGCAGCTTTGTAAAACGCTGCCATTCGTTGTCGCTGGAACCACCGGAAGCCAAAAGATTTTTAAGAGAAAGATAAAGTTTACTTCGCAGTTATTTTTGTTGGGTATTATTGTAGATTTTGATGTTAAAGAAATCAACTTGTTGTTGAATCTTATAACAGCTGCAAGATTATTAGTGGGGCAATATTGGAAGAAGAACTCTCTGCCTACTATGGAAGAATGGATACTTAAGGTGTCTAATTTAGCAGAAATGGCAAAAATCTCCGCCTATTTAAAGGATCATTCACAAGAAAAATATATTATGGTTTGGAGAAGATGGATTGATTACATTCAAAAGAGATATGAAACTGAAAAGTATTATCTTGCATATGAGTAGACTTTAGATAATTATTAATAGTTTTAATTATATTATTATTTGAGTTTATAATTTGTTAACATTTGTTTTGAAAAGGAGTTAAAGTGTGTTATGATTTGATAGTTGGTTAATGTTAGTTAGATTATGTTTGTTTATTTGTTACCCTGTAATCAGCTCTGGGAAGTGGGGGAGGAGGGGGATGGGGTGGGAGGGGTTTATATTGTATTAAATTTGTAAAACTTTTAATAAAAAAAAGACTTTTACAATAGATGATCTATTAATCGCCATCAACTGTGGCAGAAACTGAGCCTTTGTTTATGCATATTTTCTAAGACACTTAACTGTTCACTGCTGGAAAGCAAACAGATTAAAGAATTTTACTTTATTTCATGTTGGCAGCTTCTATGTATAGAATGACAGAAACTTGGCAGCATCATGGTTCAGAGCAAGAGTAAAAAAAGATATGGTGTCCCAGTTTGTTGCTGGATTACATTTTCCACCAATAGCTATGCTCACATATGTTGTCAGAAGCTAGAAATCAAAAACATCTGCAGGCCGCATGTTATCCTTCCCTAGTTTCAGTAAATCACATTTCCTGACTCTCACCAAGCTATAAGAGCAGGATGCTCGGACTTCAAGTTAATAGTAGAATTAAAAGATATACATAACTGTACATATAATTGTATATATAATTGTATTGTATAGAAGATGAGGCTTATATACAAGTTAAGAACGATGTATTAAACTTTTGTACCATGATAGGAACTGATAGGAAAATTCATTCTGGAATGTCATGTTTGTCCATTGTTGTTTTAATTGTATTATGAATAAAATTTTTTTTAAAAAAAGCTGTAAGAGCAGGATGCTATTAGACATCCCCTACCTGACTACTTTGGAATCTTTGCAGACAATATGGAGCTGGAACATATCCCGACTCTCCACGCTTTCCATCATTCTCAAAGGCACCTAAAAACAAAAGCAAGGGATGAATGAACAGGTATGTTAACACTCAAATAAACAAAAAGCTAGCTGTCAAACATGTGTCAGTATTCTAATGGTATTATGGAAACAACAACATTAGTTGTAAGTTATAGTAGGAACAGGAATAAACTCAATTTGGCATGTAGCAGATTTTCTTAGTAATATAGGGATAGTATTGAAGAGATATCAAAGCAGTTTCTAACTCATCTTTTTCAAACAAACTTTTACGAACAATTAACCATGTCCATCAACTGCACCCTCACCTGGACTGGGAGGTCCATCACAGAGTGGATTTGCTTATATGATTCATGGACTACTGCAATGCACTGTAGATGGGCCTACCTTTGAAAACCACTCAGAAGCATAAAAATGTCAACTGCGTGGAACAGCATGCAACAGCATGGGCAATTATGGGGACATCTCATAAGACCCTTATAACACCTTTGCTCCATGGTTGACTAGTTACCGGAAGGCTTCTGGGTGCAATTCAATGTATATTATTATTTATAAAGCTCATAGCACAAGGGCTGGTTATATAAAGGACTATCTGCCTTCTGTGGCTTTGATATGGCTTGTATGATTGGGCAGAGTTGACATCCAAGTCCTATCCATTAAGCAGTGTCACCTGATGGAGGGAGGGAGGGAGGGAGGGAGGAAGGAAGGAAGGAAGGAAGGAAAGAAGGAAGGAAGATTAAAGTGTCCGATGTATGGTAAAAAAGATATAGACAATGAATATCGGAAATGCTTGAATCTCGGTGCAATTAGAAACCATATTTTATGATTGAATATGCACAGCTTACTCCTTTCAAAGCACATGACAATCTGAAGCTATAGCTTTCCCATAAACAAAGCACAGATCATGCTAAGAGTTTGCCTTCATGAAGGCAATTATTCCTTAAAGAAATAATACCCAAATTGATAAATATTCTCTTTGAAACATTTTGCAAGGTATGGTGGGTACCTCACTTGAGCCATCTGAAGCTCTCTGATCAAGAGTGGTAAAGGACAGGGCAGAAGTCCCCAACCCACAGGGCCATGCCCCACTACTAGGCCGTGGCCCATTTGCAACCAGGCTGCACAAGCAGTGGATGAGTGGTGGGCGCTTGAGAGCATGCCTGCCACTTATACAAAACCATTCCCTCCCCCCTGCCAGGCCACAAGCTGGAAAGGTTGGGGACCACTGAGACAGGGGACTCTTCAAGTTTGCTTTGTGGCTCAGTGGAAGGATAAGCTACATAATTCGTTTCAAAGGGAAAGAAAGATTAACACAGGAAAGTATAGGCTCTTCCAGAAATAACCACTTAATATATTAACAAGACTTACATTGATTACGGAGTCCTTAAACTTGATATGGAGCCGATAGTTAGAGATGGCAATGATGGCATCACTTGCATGGCCAAGATATTCCACACCCTCTCCTTGTAGCACAGTAAATGGAACCTAGAAAAGGGAAACTCACACATTAAAGTAGTTGCCCATTAACCAGACAAGGTTACAGGGAGATATAGCATACCCCCATATAACCAATGGAATGCTCTGTTCAGAAAGAGATAGATCAAACACTTGTTTTCCAGCCCAAATTTCTAGTATTAACTTTCTTCATGTGCTGCAAATACATTATCTGAAAAATCTTTTATTTCAGTTTGTTCCTACCTGAATTATAATATCATCCTCAGAAATTCTACTCCAGGTGCCCCCCAGCTCTGGTCTCTTTTCAGTGCCAAGCAATTATGCTTTATTCTCTCAGGTATTTTAACATTTTAATATTAATTTTTTTATGTGGCAAATGAAGCCTTCTACTACATTACATTTTTGAATTTTTTACTCCCACCTAGAAATGCATGTTTCAGCAGGTGGTGATCTCTGGGTAACGATATCTAGGCTCAGAAATCAGCAAGGTCAAGCCTGGTTAGTACTTGGATGGGAAACTACCAGGAAGTTTCATGACAACAGGTAGTCTTTGACTTACGACCACAACTGAGCCCAAAATTTCAAGCATGGGAAAATCAGAAGTCCAGGCAGTTCAAATGAACATAAAGATTTATTGTAAGCTTATGCTGTCTACAAGAATCTGAACTACTAATGGCCAAAGCAAATTGACAGTAGATAAGAGTCAATGGAATTCAAGATGGCTTGGACTTAGATGACTTGGGGTTACAAAGGGACTTAAGACTGATGACATGTTTGACCCCTCCCATGGGCTTAGCTGGCTCACCTCCTACATTTCCATTACTAAGCAAGATGGTTGTTAAGTGAGTTTTGCTCCATTTTATGACCTTTTTGCCACAGTTGTTAAGTGAATCATTGCAGTGAAGCTAGCAACATGGTTGTTAAATGAATCTGGCTTCCCCACTGACTTTGTCAGAAGGTTGCAAAGGGTCATGTGACCCTGGGACACTGCAACAGTCATAAATGCATTCCAGTTGCCAAGCGTCTGAATTTTGATCATGTCACAATGAGGATGCTGCAATGGTCATAAGTGTGAAAAAGTCATAAGTCACTTTTTTCAGTGCAGCTGCAACTTCGAACGATTATTAAACGAATATTTGTAAGTAGAGGACTACCTGTAAAGGCTACAGTGAGAACCTGAAAAACATCCCAGAAGGGAATGGCAAACCATTTCTCTACTTCTACCAAGACAATTACATGGTGATGTTTCTTCTGGTCCCCAGGACTAGTACTTAAGTGGAGATTGCTTTTAATTTTGGAAATTGCTTTTGCTTTAATATTTTGAACTTTAGCCTGCTCTTTTAGCTTACATTTTTTAGATTATGATTTTGAAATATTTTGTGAACTGTCTTAGGAATGCTTTTATTTTGAAGAAAGATACTGTATCCCATTTATATCACTTAAATAAGTAACATTTCAGGCCAAAAGCATTGTCACTGGTACAAGTGTACGGAGAATGACAACATCTATTTGGGAATGACTGGGACAAATAAGAAATACTATAATAAAGAAATCCACAGAGATCTATATCATGAAGAATGATACCAGCTCTACTATGTATTTATAGCATAAACGGATGCACAGCAATTAATGCAACAATAAATGCACAACAGTTAAAACTTCTGATGTATGTAGCCATCCTAAAATTAAAATTAAGAAGTAAACTACTTTTATTTTTTCTTCAGTTCTAAAATAATATCTACGGACATACTTTAAAGCGACATCAATAATTAATTGTCTGAAAGGTCTTTGTCGTTGGTCTGCACTATATTTAAGTTGAAGTAAAAATACTTTTTTCCAGCTTTAATATTAAAGGGATATCTTTCCTATTAGCTAAAAATGTTTTCTATTTGATTTTTATTGGACAAGTAGAAAATTTAACACATCCAGTGTTGAACATAGGTCAGGATATTCCCGCAAGACTGGAGTGCAATTTAGGCCATGCTGCTTCACTCTGAAAAACACAAGATGAAAACTATATATTTTAGTTTTTCAGTGTTTTGCAATAATGAAAGTGGAAACTAACTAGAGGAATTGATTATTTTAAGCTGTACCATTTTGTATGCTTTAGAAAATGATCCAATAAAAAAATCATTGGGAAAGACTGTTGGGTGATTTTCCTGAATTCTTCAAACATATTTGAGCAGAAGGACAATATGTACTAATTTACTTAAAACCCATCCAAAACAATTTAGAGAGATTATGATTCATATAGTACAATTTTAGTGCAACAGAATATCACATGGATTATCTTCATAGTTGATTCTTGATGAATTGCTGAAACAGATTAAAGGAAAATTTGTTGCAAAGATTTCCATGAGATTCACCTATTTCGAATTCCAGTTAATTTTCTAACTCAGTTATAAAAATATGTTTAATAAATCTGGATTGCATTTGCAAACATGTTTTAAAAGCCATCGTGGGAAAGTCTTTATTTTCAAGGGTGCATATAATTTTTTAATAAGAAAGTGACTTCCCTAATCAAATGCACTGTCACTAACACCTTGGCAGAATATTAGCAGAGAATGACAACATCTGCTTGGCAATGATCAGATAAGGAATAATGGATATATTACAAAAACAGCAAATTCTAACACCACTATCACCATCCAACAGGATTTCAGCTCTACTGTCTACCGGTAATGCAAAGAGATACCAATTGGACCTAGTTTTTATATAGTATCTTTTATATTGCCCCCCCCCCATCCCAGTCTCCCAGATTGAACCTTTCAGTTTCTTTTTCCCTCACTTCTAAAATAAGAACTTATATCTGCATTTTTAAACATTATTGAGGGATAACAACAATTGATTTTCTGAAAGTACTGGTTGTCAATCTGATGAGACTCAGTGCTTAGAGTGCTTAAGATGCTGAACCAGGTTCAGAGGAGACCCAGATTCTTCCTTAAGCAGAGAAATCACATGAGTGACCTTAGATCAGTCACTCCTGCTTATCCCAAACCAGCATCACGCTCCACAACATGCTGGGTGAAAAATGAAACCCTTTGTCACATCATGCATTAATAAGCTTCACTGTAAGAACCAGGTGAGTAGAGTGCAAAAGGAACAGACAAAATAACTAAACAGGAGAATAACAACCTGGTTGTCAGTCTATGTTGCATTTGAGATGAATTGCAAAAGGCAGGGGGTTTGTTTCTGTTTAAGCATCAAGGACATCTTCCTTAATGAGTTAGAACAATGGTGGCGAACCTATGGCATGGGTGCCAGAGGTGGCACTCAGAGCCCTCTCTGTGGGCACGCATGCCGTCGACCCAGTCCTAGACCTTCAGCTGGGTTTTATAAAACCTTTTTGCTTTAGGCCTCTGCTGTGTGCAAAAAAAAAAAAAAAAAAGGTTCAAACAATCAGTCAATTTCAACTTCTTGCGGTAAAAAAAAAAGATCTTGCAAAGTTGGAATTGATTGATTGAACTTTTTAGTCCCACCCAGTCTGCCGTTACCACGGCAGCCACGCTCACCCAATGGGTCACACCCAGCCAATGGGCCACACCCACCCGGCACCCGACAATGCATAAGTAGGCTTTGGGTTGCAATTGGGCACTCGGTCTCTAAAAGGTTCGCCATCACTGACTTAGAAGTAGTTTTTGTTGAGGTTTATTTCTTTGCTCAGATTAACTGGAAAATTAAAACTCACAGGTCTATATGAAAATAGATCAGGGATATGAAATCTGCACAAGAGTGTATAGATAGTTCTCGACTTACAACAGTTTGTTTAGTGACTCTTCAAAGTGGCAATGGCACTGAGAAAAAGTGACGTATGACCGTTTTTCACTTACAACCATTGTAGCATCCCCGTGATCATGTGATCAAAATTTGGATGGTTGACAGCTAGTTCATATTTATGGTTATTGCAGTATCCCGGGATCATGTGATCACCTTTTGAGACTTTGCTTTTCTGACAAGCAAAGTCAACGGGGAAGCCAGATTCATTTAACAACCATGTAACTAACTTAACAACTGCAATGATTCACTTAACCTGTGGCAAGAAATATTGTAAAATTGGGCAAAATTCACTTAACAAATGTTTCGCTTAGCAACAGAAATTCGGGGCTCAACTGTGGTCATAAGTCAAGGACTACCTGTACTGCAATTCCATATTTAATTAATATTTTCACAGCTCACTTTATGTCTTTGAAGTAGTTTTCTCTCTCACAATTCTTTATGGCCAAAAGTGATGTAGCAAAACTTAAGGAAAAGCTCAAAAATACCTCACAGGAAGCAGGTGAGGCATTTCTTTTTTTATCACTGCTTTTTTTAACCTAAAGGAAGCCGTAATGTAAGTATGCTCATACCTAGACTAGCAAGTCCCAAACTGACATGCACCCTTTGTTTTATCTGACTATATGGACTTATTATGAGATGTAAAATAATTTTAAATGTCTTTAAAAAAATTACACAAGCCAAAATAAAAAATGCATGTTTTAAATTCATTCCCGTGAAATTTTAATTATGTTGTGCCAAGAACGCCCATTCTTGGATTCCTCTTCAAAGAAACATTTGCCAGTCTCTAGAGGAAAGAAAAGCTCATTAACTGGATGACCAATGACCCTACTTTTCTCTATAACCCCTTTTTTCCTAGGGCTCACGGGAAGATTCACCCTCTCCTGCAAACTATCACTGAGGAAATATGCTCAATAATGGTAACACTGAAATTCAATAATATCATTTTTATACAGAATTCAATTATATGACCATTTTAAAATCAAAATAGGAAAAAACCCAACCCTGTTAAGTAAATTAATCTCCTTAAATCATCCTTATAAACCAAACCAAGATACAACGGCTATATGCAGAAATCTGATTAGCAGTTTTAAAAAGTAATTTAAAGTTAAAGGACAAGAAATGTCTGGCTATATATCAGTCAAGCTGGAAAGCTAACAGCTTTTGCTTTCAACACTTGTATCCATCTAAGGCAGCGGTTCTCAACCTGTGGGTCGCGACCCCTTTTGGGGTCGAACGACCGTTTCATAGAGGTCGCCTAAGACCATTGGAAAACACATATTTCCGATGGTCTTAGGAACCGAGACACCACTCCGCATCTGTCTCCGCACAGCCTCCTCTGTCACTTGCAGAGAGAGAGAGAGAGAGAGAGAGAGAGAGAGAGAGAGAGAGAGAGAGAGAGATAGGGAGGGAGGCACTTTCGCTTCCCTTCTCTCTCTCTCTCTCAGGCGGACTTACCTTCTGCAGGGTTCCTGATTGGCCCTGTGCCCGGGTGCCCCACCCCCTGGGAGAAGCGCGGCCAGGGCCTCGTGGCTTGGAGCCGCCCGGGGAAGCCCCGGGATCCCTGCTGGGAGTGGCCCGCTGGAGGCTCTGCTGAGTGGGGCAGCCCTCCTGCAAGCTGCGGCCCAAGGGAGACCAGCCCCTGCAATCCCCAGCCAGCCTGACCATTGGACCTGCTGGCCGGGAAGGCACGCTGGAATCCACGCTGGGAAGGAAGAAGGAGATGCAGCAAAAGTAGGAGAGGATAGCCACCTCCTGGGGCCCAGCGCTGGCAGCGGCTTCCTTGCCCTCCCCTTCCTCCTCCCCTTCTTCCTCTTGCTGCCCCCAAAGCAGCTCGTGCAGGCGCTGGGAGAATAGGGGTGCCTGAGGGGGAGCAGCTGGGCTGGACGAGGGGCTGGCAGGGGCCATATGGCACCAGCCCCCACCGCGGCTTCATTGGATGGGCGAAGGGCAGCGTGGAGTCCCGGCTAGGGCGACTGCTTCCTCGCCCTCCTCTTCTCCTTCCTCCTGCTGCTCCCCCAGGCGGCTCTGGCGGGCGCTGCCTCCACTGCGGCTCCATAGATGGGCGGAGGGCGAGGCCAGGCAGTGCGGAGTCCCAGCAGGGGCGGCGGCTGGGCCAGGGGCGGCAGGGACCCCGTCGATGCTGCCCTGTCGCTGCCACTGCCTCTGCTCCCCCTCCCTGCCCTTTCGGCTGAGGACGCGCAGAGGCCAGGGGCAGTGGGGACCCCCGATGATACTGCCGTAAGAGAGAGAAAGAGAGAGAGGAAAGAGAGAGAAACAGAGGAAAAGAAAGAGGAAAGAGAGAAAGAGAAAGAGGGAGGAAACAGAGAAAGGGAAAGAGAAAGAGAGAAAGAGAGAGGAAAGAGACTGCCTTCCCATTCGCTGAGAAAGGGAAAAAGAAGAGCTGTGAGCGAGTTCCCCTTTCTGCCTCATTGCTGAAAGCTTTTTTTTTTTAAACGACCACTCGTTCAGAACTCCTTGGGGCTTGTTTGCATGAGCTTGTGGTAGATCAGTAAAGGGGCGTTGTCTTACCTGAACGCCTTTTCTCAGCAGGATGATGTAGAGTCCAAATGGATGGGTTCTATGACGGCCTTCCTGCCTGGCAGACTGGGTAAAAACTTCGGCCACACCCCTTCCTTTGGGCGTGACCCCAGTTTTGACTTAGGCGAGAAACTTTGTTGGAATTAACATTGCAGCTCTTTATTATATCATTATTATCTCCCTGCCTAGACCTATCCTCTGGGTGGGCTTGGACTCTACATCATCCTGCTGAGAAAAGGCGTTCAGGTAAGACAACGCCCCTTCTCCAGCAGGATGGCTGTAGAGTCCAAATGGATGGGACATACCAAAGCCCTCATGTCCCCCTGGGAGGGAATGTCTAGGCTACCGAACTCTGAGCAGATACGACTTGTTGAAGAACTCTTCTGCCAAAAGCCGCGTCTGCTGCTGCTAGGGAGTCTAAACGGTAATGTCGAATGAAAACCGAAGGTGAGGACCAGGTTGCGGCCCTGCAAATCTCTTCCACCGGAGCTTGCGTTAGCCACGCCGCAGATGTGGCTGCGCTCCGAGTTGAGTGGGCAGTCACCTGAGTGGGTGCTGGCAAATCCTGTGAGACGTATGCCTGTGCTATGCAGGCTCTGATCCACCTGCCTATGGTGGAAGGAGATACCTTCTTTCCCATAGTTGCTGGTTGAAAGGACACAAATAATGCTTCAGTCTTTCGGAAAGCCGAGGTGCGTTTCACGTAGAAACACAGCGCTCTCCGCACGTCTAGCTTGTGCCATCTGTGTTCTAGCCTATGTTTGGGTCTTGGACAGAAATCAGGAAGCGTAAGTTCCTGAGATCTGTGAAAGATGCTATTTACCTTCGGGATGAAGGTCGGGTCTGGTCTAAGAACGACCCTATCTTTGAAAAAGGTACACAGATCCTTCCTTATTGACAGTGCTGCTAGTTCTGAGATTCTCCTTGCTGAAGTAATTGCCACAAGGAAAGATACCTTCAGTGATAGGTGATGGAGTGAGCATGTTTCAAGAGGTTCGAAGGGTGCTGATGTCAAGGCTAGAAGGACCTTAGGCAGGTTCCAGGACGGGTACCTGTGTATGACTGGGGGCTTTGTGTTAGATGCCCCTTTTAAAAAGGCACTAATCGCTGGATGTTGTGCTAGGGAAGTTAAGTTGTCGCAGGAGAGTACAGTTGAGAGGGCCGATATCTGTCTGCGGATAGTATTGACTGACAGGCCCTTATTAAGACCCTCCAATAGGTAATCTAGGATATTAGGGATAGATACTGCGGTCGGGTCTAGGTGAAGCGAAGCGCACCACCTACAAAATCCCTTCCATGTAGCGTCGTAAATCCTATTAGTGGACGCTCTTCGTGATGCCTGTATGATCGATATCACCCCTGCCGAATAAGATTATTTAGTTAAGCTTTGCCGCTCAAATGCCAAGCGGCTAGATGTAGCCACTGGGGATCTGGGTGTACAAGCTTGCCCTGACTGAGTTTTACCCTGTCCGGGGGAATCCTCCACGGAGGTGATATCGAAAGGTCCACGAGGTCGGCAAACCACGGGCGCCGTGGCCAGTGAGGGGCAATGCAGACCATCTCTGCGCCCTCCAGGATCATCTTGCGTATGGTCGCCGGTATTAATGGCAGCGGTGGGAAGGCGTACAGGAGTTGCGCCGGCCACCGGCACCTGAGAGCATCCGTTCCCTCCGATCCCGGGGACGGGAATCTGGAGAAGAACCTGGGGAGTTGTGTGTTCTTGTGGTTGGCAAATAGATCTAGGTGCGGTTGTCCGAACCTCCGGGAGATCTCCTCGAAGAGAACCGGGTCCAGACGCCATTCCGACTGGTCCACCTTGGCTCTGCTCAGGGAGTCTGCCTGGGTGTTTGTCTCCCCTGAGATGTGTTCCGCTCTGATGGAACTCACATTGGTTTCTGCCCACCGAGCCAGAGCCAATGCTTCCTTCATTAGTTCCACTGATCTCGTTCCTCCCTCCTTGTTTACATGTGCCTTGGCTGCTACATTGTCTGTTAGCACGAGGACGTGCCTCCTCGTTACTAGGTGAGAGAAATGATGGAGGGCCAGGTGTATGGCCCGGAGCTCTAGCCAGTTGATGCTGTGTGACAGGTCCTTCTGTCCCCACTGGCCCTGTGCTATCTGGGTTCCCAGGTGGACTCCCCATCCGAACAGGCTCGCGTCTGTCGTGAGTGTGACCCTGTTCGGTTCCCTGAATATGCTCCCCTTGAGTGTCGTGGGGGATAGCCACCATTTTAGTGATTTCATCACCTGTGCTGGTACCAGCACACTCTTGTTGGAGGTGCTGAGGTTCCTCCTCTGGTAGGGTAGGAGGAACCACTGCAACTCCCTCGAGTGGAGCCTTGCCCATGGGATGATGCCCATGCAAGATATCATCTTCCCCAGGAGCTTCGAGAGTTGTAGCAAGGACACTCTCCTGATCTTTTGAATTTGGTGAATTAGCTTGGATATGCTGATCAGTCGCTCCTGGGAAAGGTATACCCTGCACTGTGACGTGTCTATCACCGCGCCCAGGTGTTGCAGTCTCCTTGAGGGAATGAGGTGGCTCTTGTTTAGATTGACCGAGAATCCGTGCCCCTGTAGGGTTCGGATTGTGGTCTCGAGATCTGCCCTTGCTTGCTCCCGAGATCTGGATTGAATCAAGATGTCGTCCAGATAAAACTGAACGCGAACCGGGATCAACCTGAGATGGGCCGCTATTACAGCTAGGATCTTGGTGAATACCCTTGGTGCTGATGATAGTCCGAAGGGTAATGCCCTGTATTGGTAATGCCGACCCGCGTAGGTAAATCTGAGGAATTTCCGGTAGCTGGGATGGATGGGGATGTGTAGGTACGCCTCTGTGAGATCTATTGAGGATAATAGATCGTCTTCCCTGACGCTGGCTAGGATGGATTTCAAGGAGTGCATCTTGAACCTCCTGTACTTTATGAAATAGTTCAGGCCCTTCAGGTCCAAGATTGCTCTCCACCCTCCTGATGTCTTTGGGATAACGAAGAGGATAGAATAAAATCCTCTTCCCTCCTCTTCCTTTGGTACCCTCTCTATGGCCTGAATTGACAGGAGGTGGGCTATGGCCGAAGTTATCAGCCTCGTCTTGTGTATCTGATGAACCGGTTTGGTGGGGGAGAACAGAAGTCTAAGGTCAGGCCATGCCTGATCGTTTCCAGAACCCAGGCGTCGGTCGTGGTCTGCTCCCAGACCTCGATGAAATTTCCTAACCGACCCCCAATGGGAGTATCCTGTTTGGCGTCACTTGGTACGCTTAAAGGATCTGCCTCCCGCTCCCCTATATGGGCGTCTGGACTGGAACTGGCCCCTGGCTCCCGGGCTTTGGCGATCCTGGGTTCGATCCTGTCTCGGGTAGAAGGATCGTGAGCCTCTGGGCCAGTCCCAGGATTGCCCTGATCTAAAGGGCTGTCTCCATTCCCAGGGGCTTCCTGGGCGGGAGCCCTGTCTCCGGAAGTCCTGACTGCCTCTCCTGTCTAACTTCTTTGATGGATGTACTAGGATTTTTTTCTTGTCTCTGCCTTCGCTGACATGTGGGTCCAGAATGGAACCAAATAGGGCTACTCCACTGTATTTGGACGTCGAAAGACGCCATTTGGACCTCAGGTCTGTCTTCCAATTTTTGAGCCACAGTAGCCTACGCGAGGCCACTGTGGCCGCAATGGATCTTGCCGCATACTTTGTTGCGTACAGTGAAGCGTCAGACACGAATTGTGAGGCCGCGAGGAGCTTAGCCAATGTTTGGTGTACTCTGACCTGGTCTGGAGGCACCGTGCCTTGCAGTTCCCTCAGCCACATGATACTGGCCCTCGCGAAGAATGATGATGAAGTGGCTGCTCTGGCCGCCCAGGCTGCAGCCATATGGGAACGCCGGAGGGAGTGTTCAAATTTCTTCTCCTCAGGTCTCAAGACCTCCGCCATGTCTCCTGGAATCGCGGAGGTAGAAAATAATGAAATCAAGGGGTTATCTACAGTAGGAACCTCTAACATGTTAGAGAAGGAGGGAGATAGGTTGAAAAGCTTTCTTTCCGCGCTGTTAGGTGCCGGTGGGCTTGCAAGTGAGGACCATTGTTCCTCCAGCGTGGTCATAAAGACCTCCGCACATGGAATGTACTTATCTTGTGGAACCTTTTTGGCAAATAGAGGATTGGCCTCTTTGCTTGTTGAGGGCTTCTCATCCTGTACTGATGTTAGGTTGACTGTGGAAACTGCCTTTATCAGGAGTGATTTTAGGAGCGCTGGGTTAAAGAGGCCAGAGCTCGTCGCCTGCTCAGGTGCAGTCTCCTCGTCCTCCGAGAGGGGCATGTCTGACATGTCAAGGTCTACTGAGTCACCCTCTCCCAGTTGAGAGGAAGTTTCAGAGGTGCTGGTAGGGGGTGGCCTAGCCCGTCCCTTACGGGGTGTGTGAAAGGCCACTTGCCCCTTAGAAGCCATGAACTGGGAGAATGCATCCTGCATGAATGCATGAAATTGTGCCGACCATATGTTCTCCTGCGCCTTGTCGCTGGGGTGAGGCGCTGGAGAGTGGTCGGGTGAAGAAGCTGGTGAGGAGGGATTGGAGGAATCTAACTGTTCAGTTTCCCCAGGAGGAGACCAAGTCTTGAGCACTTCCTCGGCAGTAGGTTCTGTGCTGGGTGCCACCGCTGGGACAGGGGAAACCAAATTTGTCCCATTGGCATTGGTTCTCTGTGCCCTGCTAATTTGCCTTTCTAAAGCCAAATGTCTCCTCAAAGCCTCTCGCTCAGCCGTTTTAGACTGTCCCTTCTGAGAAAGGTGCTTTGTTTTAGCTTTCTTCTTCCCCCCCACCTCTGATTCAGAAGATCTGCGTTTTTGTTGTTGCTGTGGGGGGGACAATTGAGGGACCTGCGTGACTGAATACGAGACATTGTCTGCCATTGTGCCAGACACCCCGAGTAGGTAATGCCTGGAGTGGGGGAAAAAGATACGCAGATCAGATGCAGATGCTTGGGACTGAGCCCTCCTCTGCCTATACAAACAATGGCCGGACAGACAGGAGTCTTTGGACAGAAGATCCTGCAAGGCAGTGACTACAGGCCACTATAGGAACAGTCAGGGAAAAATACTCCTCCTCCCCTCCTCACCTAGTCCAGACAAAGTGCAGTTTATATCTCTCTCTCCCCCAGTCTGTGGCTGTGGCAACAGACCACGATCAGAACGGTTCTCTTTCTTTTCCCTCTTCCTTCCTCTTGTCTCAATTTCTTGAGATAACCTCAGATCATAGCATAAGGGGTCCCCCTTTGTCTGCAGGGAAATGGAGTCCGGGTGGTGGCCCCACCCCCAAGGGAAAAACGGCGGGTAGATCCGCTCGTTCAAAATGGCGAATGGAGAAGAAGCCACGCCTCCCAATGGTAGCCCGGGAATCCACGAGGTTCAAAACAATGGCGGATCTTTGAATTTAGCAATCAGGGAGACTCCTTTAGTCTTAAGAGGGCTGCGCCTCTCCTCCGAGGAGAAAGAAAATTTAGCGCTAGTTCTGCTCTTGTTGGGCTGCTTCTCGCGCCGCTCAGCTGATCTATGCCGAGCGGCGCCGCGGTTTGCCGCTTCCCGCGCGGCTCAGCTGTTTCGCGCTGAGCGGCGCCTCGTTCTGTCGGCCAAACCACTCAGCTGTTTGGCGGACCCGGAGGGCGACGAGCAACCCGGTGTGAGGTCCCCGCGCCAAACAGCTGCTCGGCGGACCGGAAATCGGCGAGCGATCCGGCCCCGCTCCAAGCCTCCCGTTAGTCCCTGACACCCCACTCACGAGTCCGCCGATCCTGGCTGCATCTCTCAAGTCTTATCAGCTGCCAGGAAACTTTTCTTTCAACTGGAAGAAGAGGGGATTCCTTTTCTCTCTCTCTTTTTTTTTTTTGAGTTAAATTAGTTTTGTTCTGAGAGCTGCCTCTCGCACTTCTACCAGGTTTCGAGACTGAGTCAAAACTGGGGTCACGCCCAAAGGAAGGGGTGTGGCCGAAGTTTTTACCCAGTCTGCCAGGCAGGAAGGCCGTCATAGAACCCATCCATTTGGACTCTACAGCCATCCTGCTGGAGAATAAAGGGGTGGGGGAGCCAAACGGTCCAAGATGTTTTCACCCTGAATGTGTGGACGCTGCTGTCATGATTTGCCATCACCACCCCCTCTCTTCCCGCCCTGCTCGGGCAACGTGCTGCTGCTGCTTCTGCTGCTACTGCTGGCTGAGCTGAGCTGCGGCGCTGAGCCGATCCCCACACCTCCTGGTTGCCCGGCCATGCTCCGCCCCCGGCCGCCCTCCGTGCCGCACCGGAGCCTCCCCCGCGCCGCCCAGCCTGCCTCCCTCGCCGTTGGAGGGCATCTGTGTGTGTCTCCAGACCTTACTAGACTACCATCCCCAGCAGCCCTAAAAAGTACTGTGGAAGAGTGGGGAATGCTGGGAGTTGCAGTTCATCACCATCTGGAAAAACATGACTCTCCAAAGATCAATCCTTCCTTCCTTCCTTCCTTCCTTCCTTCCTTCCTTCCTTCCTTCCTTCCTTCCTTTCCCCTCAATCTCCTTCCTTCTCCATCTCCTTCCTTTCCCCTTCAATCTTCCTTCCTTCCTTCCATCTCCATCCCTTCCCCTTCAATCTCTCTCTCCTTCCTTCCTTCCTTCCTTCCTTCCTTCCTTCCTTCCTTCCTTCCTTCCTTCCTTCCTTCCTTCCTTCCTTCCTTCCTTCCTTCCTTCCATCTCCATTGCCATCCCTTCCCCTTCAATCTCTCTCCTTCCTTCCCCTTCAATCTCCTTCTTCTCCATCTCCTTCCTTTCCCCTTCAATCTTCCTTCCTTCCATCTCCATCCCTTCCCCTTCAATCTCTTTCTCCTTCCTTCCTTCCTTCCTTCCTTCCTTCCTTCCTTCCTTCCTTTCCCCTTCAATCTCCTTCCTTCTTTCTCCTTCCATTCCCCTCCAATCTTCCTTCCTTTCTTTCCCTTTCAATCTCCTTCCTTCTCCATCTCCTTCCTTTCCCCTTCAATCTTCCTTCCTTTCCTCTTCAATCTTCCTTCCTTCCTTTCCCCTTCAATCTCCTTCCTTTCCCCTTCAATCTTCCTTCCTTCCCCTTCTCTCCCTCCCAACATTTTTGAGCAAGGAAGAGTAAGCTTCTCCAGCAAGCATTGCTATATTGTTTTTGTGATTAATCACTATGCTTTAATTATGTTCACTTCGTAACAATGAAAATACACCCTGCATATCAGATATTTACATTAATATTCGTAACAGTAGCAAAATTACAGTTATGAAGTAGTAATGAAAATAATTTTATGGTTGGGATTCACCACAACATGAAGAACTGTATTAAGGGGTTGCGGCATTAGAAAGGTTGAGAACAACTGATCTAAGGCTTAGAAAGTAAAAAATTGGATTCTAATTCTTTTTAAAGCCATTTGGTAAAACTACTGAGGGATTGTCATACAAATATCTTAGACTAATATCTAGTCTAATTGCTCATCCTCCATTCCCACTTACCAAAGCTTTTTAAGGGACATGTCCTCATGACATTAACTCACCCCGGCTTGCTGTGAAGGCAGTCTAGATTTGCCCTTAATTATTTTGTTGAAATAGTGCTTTCCCTCTTACTACAATAGAAAATTTGCCATTGGACAACCTAAGGTGCCTCATCCTGGTGATGATGTAGTCAAGGATTGGGATCTGTGATATCACATGCACATAAAAGGGGTGGAGATTCAATTGCTCAGTTGCAATTGATGCTGTTGACCCCATCCCTACCCCTCCAGTAGATGGTCATGACTGGGATTAGTCTAGCTTCTGCTAACCATTTAGAGCTGCTGCAGATACATCCTCTCTCCATCTGGTTTCTAAACATGGCTATCCATATCCATTTTGAATTAGGCTACAAGAAAGACTTGAGTAGCTGGACAACTTCTTTTTCATTGTAATATCAATCACCCAGGAATTTAATTCTGTTTGGTATTTGTGCTCTCTGTGTGTGTTTGTATGTGTGTGTTTTCTGGAAAGACAATGAAGCAGAAAAAGTATCTGTCCCACACTATGCTGAATTTAATACTCTGTCCTCAAAATGGGAGAACCATGGTGCAATTTTTAAAATATATAGATCTACATAGAAAAGACTTGAATGGCATTTGAACAACAGTTGGAACTTGCAGCTACTGTTGTAGGCGTATATTTTATTCTCCTCAGTTACCAACTGTATGGAAAAAGATATTCTTTACATCTTTTGTCCCTACTTCAGTCATATGATTTTTTAAATATTATACACCATTCCTTCGCTAGTGAAACCCAAGTAACTTACCTGTAAAGACTCTTCTTCTTTAATCAGTTCTTTATGTGGGAACAAATCCTTAGCTTGGATGTATTCTAGACTGGGAGGGCCTTCTTCACCCTAAAAACCAAACAGAAAAACAAATGCTTAGAGATGCACATGGATCATTATCTGCGAAAACATATCAAACATATACTTATTTATGAATTCCATCTTTTTATTCAAGATGTCACATAGTACTCTCTCATAGACTTTTTAATTCTGCATGATACATTGTATTAGAGATAGTGAAACTATTCATCAATAGTTTCCCAGTGAACTTACTTGAATGAGGGTGGATATTAATCAGAATTCTTTGTGTCCAGTCTTCTAGTTACCATATCCACACTACTCTCATATGCACAATCCACATATAATGGTGATAAGATGTATATATAAATTTTCCAAGCACCCAGTATCCAGAATTATAATCTAATACTTTTACTAAACATAATATAGATTTACAATAAACCAGTTTGAAACTAAGGCAAACAAATATAACTATTCCTAATCAACTAGCGATTCCAACAGTGTCCCTTATAATTAACTGGCCAGCGCTAGCTTCACAAACATTCTTAATGTTCAAAAATGACATAGCATAGGAATAGTAGCAGCAGCAGCAACAATAACAATTTGGAGAAACTGAGCTAAATTTCTTTAACTTACAGTGGAACTATTTCTGTATTTCTATTTTACAACAGAAATATTTTATTTCTATTTTATTTGAAACTTTCAGCCTAACCTCTACTTGAGGGTGGGATCTTCTAATACTCCTCAATATTATTTCTCACCTAATCAAGGTCCACTACAATCTTCCAGTGGTATTCTAGTTTTTTTAAAAAAAATATTATAACTTCAACAACCATGCCTTTATGAACACATTTAAATGATGCCATTCCAAGGATCTTTCAGAACTAGATTTATCACAAGAATATTATTGTAATAATCATAATTATAAATTGATCTCTCTGGGATTATATTCAAAATGATCATCTAATCCATTTAACTGTTTCCCATAATAGTGAACCAAATACCTTGGAAAAGTCTACAATAGGCCCTGAAGGTGAAAATTATCACTATTGTTAAAAACAAATCATACTTTGTGAATGTTCCATAAGGTTATAGAAGAGAGTTTGGTGAGACTAAATGGTTATTAAAGTGAGCTAGATTTGTTGTGTGGATAGGTTCCTGACACTTTTTCCAGTCTGGTAGAAATTTATCATCTTGATTTGTGCAAAGTAAGGATTTTTAAAAATGTGAACAATAAAGTTTCCTTAACACTGCTTTTATTTACCCAGGAAAGTCCTCAGGGAGTTTCTTAGGGAGATTGCATTTTTCTGTTTCAAATCAAAAATTTTCAGGGTATGGAAGAAGTTCTTAAGTAAATAAGCTATAAGAGTTTTGCATGATTGGAAAATACTTCAAATTCTCGGAACTAGCCCCAGGATTAGCCTGCATATTTTTACATGATCATGATAGATAAAGACGAAGAATTTCTCTTTTGTTAAATCTGTTTGGAAGAAAAAGTAGATCTTAAAGGATAAACATTCACCACTAAAAAGAATATCTGAGAAATCTAGGCATTACACATATTTGCAAATCACATTATCTAGTTCTAAATTCTATGGATTTTCTTATAATGACTAGTACTTTTTCTTAGAAAAGGCTAAGAGGAAAATGGATTTAATCCTAGGTTCTGTTGATAGGACCAGCACTGAACTTTAAGTGCATATGCACTCCACTGAAGAGACCCAATTTCTGGGGGGGAAAACATGACAAGGAAACATGTCTGCCTAGAAATATTGAGGCACATGGATTATTACTCTGACCTGGTATAAAGTAGTTTTGTATGAGATCTTTCATCCTTATATATGTTTCTGATGTAGATCATGCTAATATAGGTGGTCCAGTAATCTGAAATTATTCTATAATTATTCTATACTATATTCACATAAGTCCCAAAGGTGCTTCTTCAAGAGGCAATCAGACTTTCTTGTTTTTCTCTGAAGACATTTTACTTCTCATCCAAGAAGCTTCTTCAGCTCCATAGACATATATTCATGTATGCTATTCCATTTTTCTTCACCTGATATAAGATTTTCTTTGCCAGGTATAAGCAACTGTTATCACTAAGAGAAGCATTAAATCAGCTTTATTAAAATAACATTAAGTGCACAGACTAAAAAATGATAAAACTTTTGTGGAGTTAGCAGAAAATGTTAGCAGTATAGAAACAAATATTTCCATTTGAAACTGGAAACACTATTATCTGATGTTGATAACTGAATTTATTTATTTATATTAATTTATCACATCTAATAACCAGCCATCTCCCTTACGTAGGGACTCTGGACAGTGTACAATAAAATATTAAAAACATAAAAACAGCATATGAAAGTTAAAAGGAGGAATGTTAAAATTAATTAAAAGGTGGGGGGAGGGCTTCAGAGCACTAAGCAGCCCTAGAGGTATGCGCTCCTCTGTCCACCCCAAGAAAGCATGTGTTTTTACACCTTTTCTGAAGGCCAGGAGAGTAAAATTAATTAGTGATATGGAGTTGCTTCCTATTAATCCAGTAATCGCTTCTGCCCTCATTGATAAAGTATCAGTTCATCTAAATATGTTTTTTTTTTTAAAAAAAACCTCTTGAAGATGATACACCCCTTCCCTTGAAATTCAACATTAAAACAGCCATGTACATCAATCATTCCAAATATTTCACAAAGGGGTTTTTCTTTTGCTCACATTCATATTTCACGGTATCAATAAATTTACATTTTATTAAAAAAATATTAGCCACTTGAAACTGAGGAAAAAAGGTCAGATGATTGAATAAAACAAAAATCAGATGTTTCAATAACATCTAGTTAAAATTTAAGAGAGCGATATGTATTAAATGACTGTTATTTCTAGTCAAAAGTTATTTCTCCTATAAATAACTGTCCAATATATCTTGCATGCTGCTTGTGCAAACATAAGACACACAGTATGTCAGGTTGCAATAAATGTGATTCAAGATGATAGTACCTAACTCATGATAAGAATACTCTTAGCATAATGGAGTTGTATATGTGTGTTTATTAGATCTCAACATCTTGACTGATCGTAATTTTAAAATACAAGTCCCTCATATACAAATGGATAGATGCAAAGGCCAAGTACTTTACTCTTATCATTCCCAATGACATTTTACTATTAGGAGACAGGCAGACAGATAGAAATTGCTAAACTATTCCTAATCTGCAACTT
This sequence comes from Crotalus tigris, assembly GCF_016545835.1. Lineage (NCBI taxonomy): Eukaryota > Metazoa > Chordata > Lepidosauria > Squamata > Viperidae > Crotalus > Crotalus tigris. The sequence goes on along the minus strand of NW_024096758.1, from coordinate 7,334,507 downwards.
TGTGTTTTCACACACACTTTATCATAGGGGTCCTGGAAATATAAACATTGTACATTGTGGCAAAGCTAATACACAGACACACACATATCTTCATGGATACCTAATGTCACCATTCTCTCATTTATTAATCTACTCAATATTTTCCCCATCAATAACACAGGTTTTCATATCCTAATTAAATTAAACATCAGAGCTCCGTGAAATGGTCCACATTTCCCCATTACATTGCTCAACCCTACTACTTACAGTAAATGAAACTTAACTGACCTTCCATTTAGGCATTGACCAGATCCAAACCTATAAAGCTCCAGACCACACCTCCAGGGAAATCTGAGGGTTCAGATCAGTCTTTTGTACCCATTCACTTTTATTAAGCTGCATATATAGCACTCTATTAATTATCATGCCAATTGGACAGAGTGAATCATACAATTTCTGTCGGGCTTTTAACATTTGCATGCTCTCTGTCACTGAACAAATGTTTCCCTACAGTTGCCCATTTAAACCTCTTCTCAGACACACTAGCAAGGGATAGATTTTATGTATCTTGGGCACAACAGAATATCTTCAAAGCTAGAATCAGGACAACTTTTTACCTATATGACATTGTAAACAGCTAACTAACCTTGAAAACCCCTATGCCTCCCAGCAAACATTCCCATGACTTGTCCAATAGACTCATGTTTTCAGATAAGTTTTATTATTATGCTTCTTCCTCAAGTTTTTTTTCTCAGCAGGTTCAAATCAGAATCCTAGCAGGATGCACTCAGGAGGCCAGAGGTTAGTAGAGCACCATGCTGAGTAACTGTACTGAAAAATGCTGCCAAATGCTGCCCACCTTATGAGGTCAGCTTCAATTGGTATGAAGTGGCTTTTAAGTATGAAGCCAGGTACTTTCCATCTTCCCCTATATCACAAAGGGATTTAATACATGCTAGCAAGCACAGTGGGGAATTCTAATAGGAAGACCTGTGTCTCAGTAAACCTAAGCCATCGCTTTGGCAGCTACGTGGCTGTGATTCAATTAAGCACAAAGCAGCCAGAAAGTGCGAATCACAGGTTCGGTAGGTGAATGTGAACCTCTTCTCAGCAGGCCAACATCAATGTACTGGAGCACACAATATCCTAGATTAGGAAAGCCAAACTTCTCCTTGTATGTTTTGCTCAGACAGTTCTCTTCAATGAGATCACTGGAATAAATCTGGCATCCCCAATTTGGAACCTCTAAGCTCCAGGTGAAGATGAGGTACATATTCTGGGAACTAGGCTATCAACAAGAAGCATGTACAATTAAGATAAGGAAGAAGAATGGGGAAGAGCCACTCCCCAAGCATTAGGGAGAGCTGTAAAAAGGGCCAGATATCTCCAGGAAGACAGTACGTTTTCTTCCTGCTCTGCTGCTCCACCCCCACCCCAAAACATCAAATGCAGAGAGAAATGCAGACTGCCGAACAACCTTGCATGCAGTCAGTGGAGAGAAGAAAAGGGTGGGAAACAGGGAACCTACTTACAAAGCAGTTCAACATGGAACAGGAGACACGGCCCGGCAGAGTCATGGTCGTTTCCAAAGCAGCTTGCTGTGCCTGGGGCATGCGAGTGGCATTTCTTCCCCCTGCCCCCTTTGGCATAAATGGCTCAGGCAGACGGACTGTGAGAAAAGCAAGCTCCTAAGCACGCCTAGAGCATCTCTGCCGCCAGAGACGGGAGCAGGTGCGCTGGCTGCTTCAGCAGCTGCCGACAATGGAGGGGAGGGAAAGGCGGGAGAAGGAGGAGGAAGAGAGACTCCACCTCCCTCTGATGAAACCAAGATGAATCTGCCATGCTAGGGGTTCCCTGACAGCAAACACAGAAAATGGAGTCATCACTTCAGCCTACTAGGAGAATTCATGGCTCTGCAATTCTCATTGTCCTCTGTCGTGGGGCTACAGCACAAGACTGCTTGGTATGCAGCTTAGCAGCCAGGCAGCATGTGCAGGAATGTCTGGGAACAATAGCAGACACCGCCTAGCTCAGTATATTACATTAAGAAAAAGAAGCAGTAAGGATTCAGCTTGGTGCTTGTTTTCACACAATAAAGATGGGAATCCTGTTGGCAGAGCTCTGCCAAAGGGACACAGGATATGTCAGCTCTGCTGCATAGCTTCCTAGGCCTGCAATCTCCTCTGGCTATGTGCCAAAGAATATACAGCTGACATCTCAGAAACAGTCCCAGTTCACAGAAAACCTGACATAACCACACAACAAATGTGTACGCAAACTGTATTTTCATTTTTCCTTTTCAACATGTTCTTTTACCTATAACTAAAGCTCTTCTGGGACATACATTAAATAGACAAAATTAATATTAAAATATCAGAATTAGTAAAATACCTAATTTTACTCTAAACTGGCTTTCAAAAGCTATACCTGTGGTAGGTATAGGGAAAAGATTCCTTTGGGTTTGTTACAAACTCAGAGGTAAATGTACAGAATCACAAAGGGACTACAAAGGTGATCCCCTCTTAATACAAAAAAAAAATAATCCATCCTTGTAACACACTTCAGAGGTGGTCTATCTGAAAATTCTAATTAAACAAAAAATACAGAAAGAAGTCCACCAACTTTTGAAAACCAAGAGAAACTGCCAGTTTTTATAAACATACATATATACCCATCATATTATTCCTTTTCAAGCTAAGCAACGTTGTAGAGAGCATAGAAAAGGAGGAAGAAATAATAAACCAAACAAATTAAAGATAAATTTACAATTTTTCTTTGCCTCAATCCTTGAGAACTCCAAATAGTTTACAAATGTTAAAATAACATTTTATAATAATAATCCCGTTAGCTATATTTCTTTATACCTTTCATACCTTTCCTTTGTATGGTCATTAACTTTTGTATTCAATCCTTATTCTTTCAACACTCATTCATTCCTGATCATATCTTTTCTTCCTTATAACATACACTTAAATTTCCCATTGCATACAACTAACTTTTTATTTTTCTTAACACTCAATATGGGCTACCAGATAGCAAAGTAGGAGGAAGACTATCCTTACACACAGCCATTTTCACTTATTCCTTGCAAGAGAACACAATTTACTCACTACTTTGCAATCATGGTTTGCATGTCTTAAAATTCTTTATTCCCATTTTATAAATATTTTACCAAAATACTCAAATTCATTCATTTTACTGTAGATTTTCATTATTTACTGTATATATAATTTGCAATTGTTCATTCTATCTTCTGTAGGGCAATTTCCTTTAAAAAAAAACACCTTCCCATAATTTTGGGATTTCCTGAATGAATGGTCTTCCACTCAAATATTAACCAGTTTTGACTCTTTGAGAACAAGCAAGGTGTTTAGATGCTGACATGCTCTGTGACACTCTTACTTTTAGGGTTCTTCAAAGTTTTTTGAAGCTGTATTAATTGTTCAGTCAAACTAGTTTCTTATACCCTTGAATGCCACTTGTCCAAAGAAAGATATACTGTCTCTTTCATTACTTGTAATAATAAACGTAGAAGTGAACAAGAGAAAGCAATTTCTTATGCTGCATCAATTCATATACTTTACAAAAAAAAAAAGCAGTAAAGAGAATTTGAGAGCCAGTTTGGCATATCAGTTAATGGTAAAGCATTAGATACTGGGAGGCTGTGAATCCTGCCTTAAATGTTTAGCCAACTGGGTAACTTTGGACCACTCACCCTCTCTCAGCCCTAGAAAAAGTCAGTATAGCAAACCATTTCCAGAAATGCTAACAAGAAAACAATGTATTATGCGCTCTTCTCCAGAAAGATGCCAAAAGTCCAATCTGACTCAAAGGTGCACATATACACAAAGGATTTACTATCAATAATTGATGTTTTGTGTTTCAAAATACCTGCTGGAAAGAAATAAACTGACACTTCCACTAAAATGGAACATGCAGTAATTGCAATATAGGTAGTCCTCGACTTATGATCACAATTGAGCCCAACATTTCTGTTGCGAAGCAAGACAGTTGTTAAGTGAGCTTTGCCCCATTTTACAACCTTTCTTGCCACAATTATTAAGTGAACCACTACAATTGTTAAAGTCAATAACACAGTTGTTAAGTGAAATTGGCTTGCCCACTGACTTTGCTTGTCAGAAGGTTAGAAAAGGTGATCATGTGACTCTGGGACACTGCAACCATTATAAATAAGAGCCAGTTGCCAAGGGTCCAAATTTTGATCACGGGACCACAGGCATGCTGCAACGATCATCAGTGTAAAAAACCAGTCATAAGTCACTTTTTTCACTACCATTGTAGTTGAGGACTATCTATAAACCCTTCCAACACAATTTAGCAAGTTGCAGTTTTGTTCTGATGTAAGGGGGAACGAAAGAGGACAACCAACAAGAGCGATGGACTCAGTTACGGTGGCAATGAGTGCACCACTGGGGGACTTGAAAGGGCAAGTTAGGATAGATCAATGATGGTGAACCTTGTAGAGACTGAGTGCCCAAACTGCAACCCAAAATCCACTTATGCATCGAGTGCCAGGTGGGTGTGGCCCATTGGGTGGGTGTGGCCCATTGGGTGGGCGTGAGTGCGGTAGAAATGGCAGACTGAATGGGACTAAAAAGTTCAATAAATCAATTCCAACTTTGCAAGATCTTTTTTTTCCCCGCGAGAAGTTGAAATTGACTGATTGAACCTTTTTCTCTTTTTTTGCACATGGTGGCGGAGGCCTAAAGCAAAAAGGTTTTATAAAACCCAACTGAAGGCCTAGGACTGGGGCGATGGCGCACATGCCCACAGAGAGGGGTCTGAGTGCCGCCTCTGGTACCCGTGCCATAGGTTCGCCACCACTGGGATAGATCATTTTGAAGAAAATCTATCCATATGGTCACTATCTATCCAAAATTTTCAAGATAATCTGTCCTGTCTGCGGAATGGGACACCTTGCCGCGGTCAGCTCGCTACTGCCAACTCATCTCTACCAACTTGCCACTGGACAACTCCACATGGCCTATTTGCCACAGGGACAACTTACTGCAGGTGGCCAGAGGGAGAACTGGGCAGATGGGTGAGCAAGTAAGCAGTGGGCAGAGTGCAGAGCACGCTGGGGCAGGCACCAGGGAAGCAGCAGCAGCAGCTGGGGGATTCCCTTTTTCATACATCCCGCCACTGCTGCCTCCCCACCACTTACCCTGACGTGGTCTGCACTCTGCCCATCTGCTCGGGTCTCCCTCCAGCCACCTATGAGGTGCTAGTGGTGTGAAGGGGATGAGTAAGGGTGTGGCGACTTTGGGGGGATGAGCAGGTGTGCACAAGAGGTATAGCATGGGGATACATGAAAAGCATGGTGCAAACACAAAGGGTCTGGGGGATGATGCACAAGTGGGGGAGATTTACTCTAGTGACATGCAACCTTAACCACTGACTTTCTGGGGAAGCCGGTAAGGAAGATTGCAAATAGTGATCATGTCATTGTGGAATGCTGCAACTGGTCATAAGTGTGAAACAGCTGCCAAGCAACCAAATTATGATCATGTGACTGCAGCAATGCTGGGATTGCCAAAACTTCAAGGACCATTCATAACCACCATTCATTCAGCACTGTCATAATTTCAAATAGGTCAAGGACTACCTGTAAGTCATAAGTCTGAGAGCTTAGCAGGAAGAATAGATCCAATGTTAGGGATCTCAATATTCCCAACAGACAACTAAGGTATTTTTTTTTCTTTTCTGAAATCCAATGATGATTCAGACAAAGAAAAATGACCTCAAAAGAGGTACAGAATTCTTCCAATGCCCCACTTATGCAGTGCTTAAAAGAAAATGACAGGAACAGCAGTGCATATGCACAGTGGGCAGGGTACCGTTTATATAACAATCTTCACTTGAGAAAGTTATTGATGTAGGCTTTGTATGAAATACAAAGATCATGACAATTCATAGAATCACAGTTGGAAGGAATTTTGGCAGTCAACTAGTTCAATCTTTTGCTCAATACAGAACCAGCAATCCAGAATGCTGTGGTGGTAGCAGCTCCTTTTCTCTGGCTTTTTACCCCTTCTATTGGACACTTGATACCATGGTTCCTTTAACAGTTAAGACTCCTCAGAGATATTTTCCAAATGCAGCATTATCACCCTTTTTGTCTGAGCTGCCACCACCTGTTTCAGTTATGGAGCCCACCACCATAAATAAAAAGGAAATACTCTTTATTTTCTACCCTCACACTTGTAATTAATGTGGATAAATTTTATAACTTTATCTTGCTGATGCATGATATCTAAGGATTGACAATGATGAGTATAATCTAAGATACAAAAGTATGATTTTACTAAAAGAACTTTGATCACACAAGGCAAAACTATCTATCTGGTCACTGGAGACTGGACAACTATTTGTCTGAAATGTTATAGGGTTTCCTGCTTGAACAGGGGATAGGCTAGAAGACCTCCAAGGTCCCTTCCAACTCTGTTATTCTGGTCACTAATCCTTCTCTACAATGATAATACTTTGACAATGGGGAATCTGTATTTAAAAACCTTTCTCTCAAGCTGAGCTAAATGTGCTACACTTTTTCTCACATTAATCATCAACTATCCTACCCCCAACTGACCTCCAATGACTAGAAATCGCCATCACCATATTCCCAACTGTCATCTATCTCCTCTCAGCATCCCTTTTCTTAATCTTTCCTTGTTAGAAAAAAGAAATGTTAAGAAACGTAATTTTTCAGGGGGTACAATGTTTGACAGAGGCTATAACCTTGGAATTCAGTTCAACTGCCAATTAGCTCATATTAGGAATGTCCCAATTTCACCATAATTTCCATGGTTCTGGATTTGTACATGGAATCAACAAATAACAACTTTGTTCTATCCATAACAGACTTTCAGGCAACACAATTATTATATCATGTTTTAACTGTTCTTTTCTTAACATTGAAAATTATAGGACTTGGTTTCTACTCCACTCTTGGATAAGCTGCTCTTTTCTAAACATTGTACTACAGGTAGTCCTCAACTTACAACAACTGAGCCCAAATTTTCTGTTGTTAAGATAGCTGTTAAGTGAGTTTTGCCCCATTTTATGACCTTTCTTGCCACAGTTATTAAGTGAATCACTGTAGTTGTTAAGTTAGTAACATGGTGGTTATGTGAATCTGGCTTCCCCATTGACTTGGCTGGTCAGAAGGTTGCAAAAGGTGATCACATAACCCCGGAACACTGCAACTGTCATAAATATGAGTCAACTGTCAATTGTCTGAATTTTGATCACGTGACCACGGGGATGCTGCAAAATTGTAACTGTGAAAAATGGGACAAAAGGGATGTGGAGTTATGTTAATAGGAAGTATGGATGTTTAGTAGAATAATGAGTTGAAAGAAACTGTCAAAAAAAGGAAAACATATAGACTGCTGAAAATGGTAAAGAATGTGAAGTTGCAAAGAACGTGGTCAAAAATCAAGGAATTGTTAAGATCAAAAGAGAGAAAGAAAATTATAAAGTCATTTAATTAGAATTAAAAAATATTTTGGAAGTGAATGAAAAGAGCTAAACAAGAAGCTTCAAGCAAAATGAATGGAATTTAAAATAAATATGATGGGATGATTTGGGATGAAATTAAACTAAAAGAACGCTGGGAGGAATATTTTAGAGAACTGTATGGGAACAATAACTGTATGGAAAAGAACAGGATTGAAACAAATTCCAGAAATGTTCATGTCCATGAAAAATACTTATATAAATTTTAAATCCTGAGAGAAAGCTCCCAAATGGCAAGTTTGAAGGTGTAGATAATTAAATTGAAGAAATGCTAAATATGGTGGTGGCTTATTTATGCTGTGATTTTGTCATTTGTTTAATGCTCATATATGAAGATAGCATATAGGTCTGATGACTGGAACAAAGCTGTCACTGTTCCTCTATGCAAAGGGAAATATTAAAAAAAAGTAAAGGTCAACTCACAAGTATTAATCTGTTATGCAAACCTGGGAAAGCGCTTGGCCAAATTAAAAGGATGCAAGGGATGACAATAAGCAAAATATGGGAAGTAGAATGCAGCTTTACTCAAGGCAGAGGGTGAACAGAGATGTTTGTTCTTTGATAGGTCACTGAGAAATGTACAACTAATCATGAAGTTGCCAATGAAGTCATTAAGTTTCCATCTGCAATGAAAACATATTGTTCCTTGCAATCATTAAAATTTTCAATGCTAATGGAGTGAGCCTACTATTGTTCAGGGCATGGCTCTGCACATATTCTAATTATTCACACTTTGAAACCATCCAATCCAAAATCACCAGAACTTTACTGCAAGTTTCCTATTCTACTTCAAGTGAGCTTCTTCAATTAGAACTTAGTTGCCCCTCTCTATTACTTCAAATGAGAATCTGCTGTCTGAAAAAAAGAGAAGGAAACAGACTCTCTGCAGTGAATTATGCATAGCTTATTTTGGCTGATTAACTTCACTTCCATTTAGAAAAAGACCTTTACCAACTATTCATCCTCCAATGGTTTTTCTGTCCCATTCCTATTGTCACTTGGAATAATTATCTATTTAAGTAATTAAATAGAGAGTCCTTGATCTAGACATATAGATCCACAGATCTAAAATTTCACCTTATTAATCAGGGACCTTTTTCACAGAGGGTGAGCATAACTATTGCCATGTTCACATAACATACTATTCTTGAACAAATAAATCATATTATAATTTTTTGTGTGTGCTCTGGAACTGAGCCTATTAGCATCACTCTAACTAGCAAAACAATGTGGAGATTTTCTTCCAGTGATCATTTAAGAATCATAAATGTACAACTCTGAAAAAGTACTGGTAATCACTATATAAAATAAAGGTCTTCCCCACAGAATTAAACATCTGGAGTAGTTCCTTTTACTTTCCTATGGATGGATGTTCCATTTGACACCTACCCAATTTCTTTCCATATCTCTGTCTTATTAGCAGAGAGTAAATTCTCTGAATAGAAACAGCATCCCTTTTTATATGGAATCAACACATTATACAAAAAATAAACAATAAAAAGCTAGAAAAACCCTATTCTAATTAAAAAATGCTATATCTATCCCAGTTCTGCAACACTTGAACTTGGATCAGCTCCATTTTAGCTCTTTCTGTAGCATATTCTTATCTGTCATATACTGTTACAGAAACCAAAGATCAAGCAATTGTGAAACAAATCCTCTTCAACCACTACGGTTAAACTTTATGAACACATACAACAGAATGAAACAGAAATAAAAATAACATTCACCATGATTTTCTCTGATTCCTGGCCCTCTCTGATTTTTTTCCAGAACTGCTGCTGGAGATCCACCTACTGGGGGAAAAAAAGAAAGATTAGATAGATAAACGGATCAGCAAAATGCAATCAGAAGCAAAAGCAAATCTTCATTAATTATATTTTATAACACCATGATTTAAAGCATTAAATTATAAGAATATCTTACAGTCTTCTATTATGCAACAATGCACCCAGAATGAAACTATGAAACTCTCCAAAACAGCAGGAGAGAGTAAATGGTTAAACTCCTCCCTCTCGGTAGCTACAAAGGTGAAAGAACAAAGTACATGAATCTACCACTGTTCCTAAAGCATGCTTCAACAACTGGCTATAATAAGAAAAAGAATAGCTACTAAGCAGAAAATCCAGCAAAACAAAAACTTGGCTTCTGATTTAATCTCCTATACTTTGCATTAAATCAATTATTTAATTAAAAATGAAAATGTGCACCTGCGGTATCTGTGAGAATCTAATTGGGGATTCATATATGTTTATATTTTATAATGTTTGAATGTTTCTTCAATTACAAGACTCTGGAGAGGGCATATGTATTACTGTGTGCATGAATGAGGGTCTGAGCAGAGTGGATATTTTTGTGCTGCTCCAGTATACAATATATGTGTTTCCACTCTCAAATTGTCCCTGGTTTTGTGCATGGCTGTACTGAGAAGCACAGAGCAGGCTGCATACGCTCCATTCTGGTCACGTGACTGGGAAAGTGAAGGGAGGGGCTTAAAATACATTATTTTGCAGCATACCAAGCTGCTACCTGATTACCTCTCCCATGGGATACATTCCAGATGTATTTTTCCACAGTGTTTTTTCCTCAGTCTATCGATGAATCTGGCCCATTTTCCAACTTGATCTTTCCTTAGCCGGCTTCTCCTGCTATACTGAACTTAGTCTTGTGTTCTTTTTTTATTGAGTTATCCTGTTGTTGATAGACAGGATTCCAATATTCCTTTACATAACTTCCTTCCAACCTTCTGCTGGGTTGCAAATGACAAGGTAGGGGAAACAACTCACTTCTGGAACTGTTTCCAACCTTTTTACCGGCAGGGGTCATGGGAGACATATCTATGTCTTCTTCTTTACAATGAAATAACCTATTGTGTTTCTGCTTTCCCCTCCTGTTGTGATAAGTTGCATCTGTCTTTTTCTGGGTCACATGACCAGAAAGGGAACTTAAGACTGGAATGCAGATAGTCCTCGAGTGAAAAAGCACTGAAAAAGTGACTTATGACCATTTTTCACCCTTATAACTGTTGCAGCATCCCCCTAGGCACTAATAAAAACTGACAACTCATATTTATGTTGGTTTCAGTGTCCCAGGGTCATGTGATTAACCTTTGTGACCTTCTGACAAGCAAAGTCATTGGGGAAGCCAGATTTACTTAACAACCGTGTTACTAACTAAACAACTGCAATGATGCACTTAACAACTGAGGCAAGAAAGGTCATAAAATGGGCCAATATTTGCTTAACAAATGTCTTAGCAACATTAATTTTGGTCTCAATTTGGGTTGTGAGTCGAGGACTACCTGTATTCCAAGCTGATAGCCAACTGCCTATCCCCACAGGGATATATTGGGCAATTTTTCAGGTTTATTTTTCCTCCACAGCCCCTGCACTGCTCTGGCTCATCTTGTACTTCAAATGTTCTTTTATCAGCTTCACCTTCCCCACCAAATTTAGCCCCATTTTGCTAAATTGGAAAGAATAACTTTGGTGTGAAATAAATATTTAATTGAAGTTTCTATTTGTTACATTGGCTACATAGATTCTCCCTTTTTTCATTTATAGCTCTATCAGTTACTAAAGAACAAACAGTGAGGAAGAACTTCTAGTTAAGAACTAGATGGTGTAGAGGAGCATGAAGATAACCTTGACAAAGAAATGCAAAAAACATTAAGAAACAGTAAAAAAAAGTCAGTCCTGGGAAAGGAGAAGTAAGAAAAAAAATGCAGATTGTTTGATATAAAAGGGGCAGAGGAACCAGATTCTGTTACTATAGCCTAAAAAGTAAAGGAACATTCCAGAAATCCTTCTTCAACCTGTTTCTTAACCTACCCTTCCTTGAAGGGCTCACAACTGTTAACAGAAATTGCAATAGACAGAACACTGATTTGGTCCTGAAGTGGTTCTGTTTGATTTGGTCTGATTCAGCAGGGATCTCAGTATTTTAAGGAAAAGGGGAAAGAAATACATACTTCTTTGTTTTGGATTTTGGTGGCAAACCTATGACATATATGTTAAAGGTATATGCTAGTGATGGCGAACCTTTTAGAGATCGAGTGCCGAAACTGCAACCCAAAACCCACTTATGTATCATTCGGGTGGGCGTGGCCAATTGGGTGAGTGTGGCCAACTGGGTGGGCATGGTCCATTGGGTGGGCATGGCTGCGGTGGTAACGGCAGACTGGGTGGGACTAAAAAGTTCAATCAATCAATTCCAACTTTGCAAGATCCTTTTTTTCCCCCCTACAAGAAGTTGAAATTGATTGATTGATTGAAACTTTTTTTTTTTTGCACATGGCGGCAGAGGCCTAAAGCAAAAAGGTTTTATAAAACCTAGCTGAAGGCCTAGGACTGGGGCGACGGCGCACGTGCCCACAGAGAGGGCTCTGCGTGCCATCTGTGGCACGTGTGCCATAGGTTCGCCCCCACGGGTATATGCCATGATGTTTTGGGTGACACACTGGTGTACACCAACACCCAACAAATATTCTTGAAAAGACGCCCCATTTTCATGTGATTTTCAGATGCTGTGGAGGCCACAGAATAATGGGGTGTGCTCTTGCACGGCCTCTGGAAATCACATAAGAGGGCTGTCTTCTTATATGGACTCCAGAGTCTCCAAAAATCATGCAAGAATGAGGTTTTTGGAGGCTGCAGAAAAGCATTCTCCTAAGCCACTGCAAGAACTAATGCCTTGTGCGACCTAGAGCAGTTTCCAGTAGGCTACAAGGGCCTGTCAACAGTACCTGAAGTTAAGTGGAATGCAGATTCCGGGGAGCACTAGGGTCATGGGGGAGAACTGTGCCTTGAAGAACGACACAAGGTGGTTGTTTTAAGTGGCAGCGATGGTACTAGGGCTGAAGTCAAGGCCTAGACCTCTACTTCAGACCCAGCCCAGGGTACTGTTCAGAGTTCTCACTTGAGGCACAAATGAGAGACTTAAATTACAGACAATCCTTAACAATTATTTGTTCAGCGACCATTCAAAGTTCTGACAGCACTGAACGAATGATATTTATGACCAGTCCGTGAAGTTATGGCTACTGGAGCACCTTGTAATCATGTGATCAAAGTTCTGTCCTTTTGCCCACCCTGTACTCCATCTGTCTACTCCTGCCACCCACCTCCCTCTGGCTGATGTCTGCTGTCTTCTTCCTCCTGCTGGCCCAGGATCCAGGGGCTGGGTGAAGATGTGACCCCAGGACATCCATGAGTGTGGCAGAGCAATGGAGCCTTCTCTGCTGAAGGGACATTGTTAGGTTCAGATGGGAAGGAAGCAGTGGGATGGAGCTGGCGGAGGGGATAGGGCAGCTATGTAGGTGGCAGCTCCCTGTGTAAGTGGCATCAGTCCCCACTGAACAAAGCTTGGTGAAGCTGCCTCCTTTGTCTGGGAAGCCACTGCCTGCCCCTCCCGTCTCTTCCACTAGTTCTGTCCCACTGCCTCCTCCCCATCTGGGCCCAGCGAGTTCCCTTCAGCAGATGAGACTCTGCCACTCTGCCATGCACATCCCAGATCTATACCCTGGGGTAGCACTTGGATACTGGGCCAGCAACAAGAACAAAGTTCAGCTAAGAGCAGCAGGGATAGCAGTGGTGGAGTGGAAGCTATCCCAAAGTGCAAAGATGAGGAGGGCAGATAGACAAATAAGGGGAATTGAAGCAGAGGCAACTGTGGCAGGACAATATTTGAAATGGTATCAGGTGATATGAATAAGGAGAAAAGTACTAAAACTAACATCATTCCTATCCCTGCATATGTTTAACAAAATATAGCATTATGCCCTGACATCATTTTGCCTGAGAGAATGATTGGCAAATTAGAACTAAGGGATATAGTACTAGATATAGTAAGTTATCTGGGATTTGATTTTGATAACATATATTTTAAATAAAACAAAATAGCTATAGCTGTGTTCCTTCTTAGTATTTCTTCGTGAAACTAAGCAAGTCTTACTTGTGGAACAATCTTATAATATCAGAATTAAATCCCTTTTAATTTAATGGGAGTTATTACTTGGTAAGTGGGTTTAGGACTACAGCCTGGAATCCTATGAGCAGAAAACTGGCTTATGCTTATTTAAAAACAGAGTTATCCTATACTTCTACTTTGACCAAAATTTAAGGACTCAGTAATTGGACTGATCATTCAGTAAACTGGTTTACTTCAGAAGCAGCCGATACATGTTAGTGAACACGCTAGATCTGGCACTTGGCTGTGCTAGCAGGGAAGCTAAGCTATATGCAAACATTGATTAATCAATTCATTGAACTGCAATCTTATATCTATTTCCCTGAAAGTAAGACATAGAACTCTATTATATTTCGTGCTTTAAGCTATTGTCAGCCTTAATTAATATAAAAAAGTAATAAATTATTGGTGAAGGCTTAAGCACAAATGCTAATATATTACTGTAGATATAACTGAAAAGTATCTCTATTTCTGTATTTATGTGAAATAAAAGACAAAAAGTTCCTGATTTTATCAAACAAGAGTAGGAAACATAGTGTCATTTGCTGAAATTTTCCTTTCTACATAATTACTGCTGGTAAGGTTTTTCCCCCCTCTTGCATTGGTCATCTTACACACTGGGCTTCTGTTGCTCCCCAGAGAATTAACAGAAACCTCTTTTGGGGGGTGGAGAGTCAATTAAATTTATTCAATTCAAGATTCTCACAAATGTTTAAAAAGTTTTCTTCTACATTAAACAAGCCATGATTAAGAGGGAGAAGTAAGGTCTCTTTTTAAATATACATATATTTTAATATAGCCTCCCACAAAAATATCTTCAGTTCATAATCATTTTGTAAACCTTTCCTTAGTTTCACTTTAGACCTAAAATAAGAAGCCAAGAAACCAGAATTTATTAAGAAATCTAACACTATAAAGAAAGACAGGGATGACCTCATTTCTGAAAATAGCTGCTATTTTTTCAAAGTTAAAACAATTCTCTTAGGTTCATTTCTCCATTCTTTTGTAACTATCATCAGGTACAATTTTCAAAGTTAAACTTTTTCAATATAGTTCTCATTTATTTTCTATGCTTCCACTTTTGTGAACTCACATCTCCTTTTTCAATACACCATACTTAGAAACTGAGATGTATCAAAAATCCAGAATCCTACTTCCCTAAGTGATCAGTCAAATAATTTTAGGAACCAGTGCATGAAAGCAATGGCAACGTTCATATAGTAGATTGCCTCCGATTATAGTTTCACATAGCCATTACAACTAGTAGTAGACGGACCTTTCCTTCTTGAATCTGTCCAAGCAGCCAACCTATGACAGTGAATACCAAAAACAGACTACGTGCAGATTGTATAAAATGTTATAAACACCAGGTTAGCCCAACTATCCAAAGGGTATCTAAAGAGAATCCTCCATTTTTCACACTGTCCACAGACCTTGCTTTCACCTGAAGCAGCAGTACTATCGTCCATTCTGAAGTAAGCAAAATAAGCCAGTCTCTATCTTCATATTTTGCCTAGCTGTATTCACAGGTAATTTGCCACTATGCTCCCAGAAAGGTTTGAAGTTTTGAAGACAAAACTATATATCACATAGAAAGAAGTGAAGAGTCGTCCCAGCCCTATCTTACCTCTTTTCTTTGTGAGGAGGAGGAAGAGGAGGAGAAGAGAAGGAGGAAGAGGCAGATGGTCCTAGTCTTCTCTTTTACAAAGAGGGTCCTTTTATCACTGACATGAGAATTGGGAATAATTCTTCACTGCTTCAATATTAGCAAAGGAGAACTGGATTACAACAGCAGGGGACAGGGTCTGAAGTGATAATCTTCCTTTTCAGGAAAGGCTTCAAAGAATCTTTCCATATCATCTGGATGAGTAGGAAGCAAAAATATGTTTAATTTGAGCTAGTTTGAGTTTAAAACATTCTAACTGGATTTAGAACAGTTTTCATGTCCAGTCTAAGAATGCTCTGAGCATCAATATGAAAATACTTATTGTGAACTTGAAGCTGTTTCAAACACACATCCCTTCAGAAATAATCCATTTCGACCAAAAAAAACCCCATGTCCTTAGGCCAAACAGGGTTTATAAACTCCGAAAACTTCAAATTCAAACTATCTTGCAAATCCTTAATTTGGACTACTAGGATTTTCTGCCTGCTCTATGGTTCAGAATTCTCAAGATGCAACATTGCAGTTGTGTGAAAAACAGAAGAAGGTCAAGTAAAATAGGCAAAAGAAATCAACAGTGCTTCATTTCCCACAAACTGAAGAATGAAAACAAACCAAATCTCTAGATCACAATCTTCATTCACATAAGTCTGATCTAAAAAAAACAAAAAAACGAGCAAATAGTTTCTAATGTGTCCCAGCATTTATCTTCATTAACAAAGATTAATTATAAACATAGGTGGTAAAACTAGCTAAACGTGTAAATTTATGGAATATTTACAAGGTTGCTCTGTGAAGATATTTACCATACACACAGTCCGTTAGTACTATAAACAATTGTTTCCCTGGAAAATTTTTATTTACTGTGTTGCAGGTTTCTAACAAATTAGGTTTAATTTTTTTTAAGACTTTAATTGTAAGCTACTTTGAGCAGTTAATGTGAACTAGACCAAGGGTGCCAAACTGCTGGCCTGCGGGCCAGATACATCATGCCAAAACCACACTCACCCCATTGCAGCAATGGGAAAAAAGTCATGATATGTCGCGACACGGCACGTGACGTCCCGAGTTTGACACCCGTGAACTAGACAAATGTAAATATTGAAATAAAATAAAACAAAGAAAAGAATATTTTGGAAGTGAAAAGGATTTAAAGGAAACATAAAAAATTACTACCTCAAGCACACAAAGGTAATTCCAGTGAAAATTTAAAAGCTAACAGATACATTACAAGACTTATCTGATAGTCAAACTCCAGGAAATATATGTTAGGTGGTTAGTGATTGGAAATTGGATTAAATTTATGAATATTCATAAAAAGATTTTCCAAGTGAGCATTAGAACTGGTCTTTTATTTACAAAGCATAAAATAAAATGATTTTAGAATTGTTTAAAATCCGAGAATATATGATAATCTGGATCACCCAAATTATTAACTTTAAAAGATAAAATGCTTACTAAGTCATACCAGTTCACTTAACGAAGCTTCTACTAGATAAGTCTATTTCCCTTATATATTTAAATATTAAAGAATATAAATAATTTAAATACGTATTTTTTTGTAAAAAAACATTTTTTATTAAAAACAACAAAGATAAAAAACTAATACCAGAGAATCTCTATAACAAAAAGATATTGGAGGAGCTGTGGTGGTGCAATGGTTAGAACAGAGGTCCCCAACCTTTTGGGCACCAGGGACTGGTTCCCTGGAGAGAGGTTTTTCCGTGGACTGGAGAGGGTGTGGTTTTGTGTGCTGCCTGCATCCCATGGATGGGGCTTTGCTTGTTTGTGTGGACCAGTTTCTGGCATGCCACGGCCCAGTACTGGTCCACAGACTGGGGGGTGGGGACCTCTGGGTTAGAATGCAGTATTATAAGCTAACTCTGCCTACAACCAGGAATTTGATCCTGACCGGCTCAAGGCTGACTCAGCCTTCTATCCTTCTGAGCTCAGTAAAATGAGGACCCAAGAGTGTTGGGGGCAATATACTGGCATTTGTAAACCGCTCAGAGAGTGCTACAAAGCACTGTGGAGCAGTATATATATCTAAGTGCTATTGCTATCTTAAAAAATATTTTTTAGTTTCATATCTCTTCCCATGATTGAAAAAGGAACAAAGAACACTTACCTAACTACTTGTCTACAAAGAATGTATCCTCAATTTGGTAATACTAAGAATGATAAACCACAAAACTTCCAGGGGAAAAATTACAAGCTGAAAACAATGGGACATACAGTTGCTCCTCATGAGGTAACCACAACACAATGATCTCCAATGGGTTTAGAGCCACCTTTACTCAAATCATAGTTTGTGCCTTTAAAGGGATTCTGAGTTCACACATACTTTTCTAATCATTTTTGGAAACTGCATGTTAACTGCTTTTCAACTATTAGGAACCTTTCGATTGACAGGTTTATAGCACTGGTTGAGTTCCTTTCAATTATTAAATACAAGTTTACGAATAAAAAAATGGAATAAACAAGAAAGAGAGATTAAGATTTCGATTTGGAAAAGTTACAAACAGACTAAGGGTCCAGATGGATTTGAAATAAGATTTTAGAAGTAATTATAAAAAAATCCTTCCTGTGGAACAATCCTTTCATTTTGATTTTTTTTAAAAAAATGATGAGATGAGACTTTGAAGGCCAAACCCTAGAGCAGGGGTGTCAAACTCGCAACATCATGTGATGTGTCATGATGTATTGTCACTTTTTTCCATTGTCAGCAATGGGCTGGGTGCGATTTCACCATGAAACATCTGGCCCGCAGGCCGGCAGTTTGACACCCCTGCCCTAGAGGGAACTAAAGATCACAATTAAAGGACAGTGCTTAAATTTTGCTTCCTAATACAAAATGAAGCAAAATATTTTAATAATGGACATACTGAAGATATTATTGAATAACGGACCCAGAAGTTAAAATTTTAAGAATGACTGCTTCTATAAACAGACCGTGTTTAAAAGATGCTATGGAAGAGTTTTAGTGGATCAGATTGAGACTGATTTCAAAGTGGATTTAAAATGACAGGCTACAAGAATTGTATGAAAAAAGATGCTATACTGGATATACAAAAGAAACTGGCATGTCTTAAAGTTAAAAGGGATATAGAAATAACAACAAAAGAGCAAACTGGATAACTTTCCTATATTGGATTTACAGAAAAGACTTGAAGAATTCTATGAGAAGAGACAAAGAAAAAAAAAAAGAAATCAAGTTGTAGATTATTTGAAGGGAATAAAGAGTAAAAGTAAAAAAGTAAAAGTAAAAGTGAAAAAGGAATATAAAATTGTTTATCTGATCAAGATTAAAACATACATCATCTCTAGTAACCCTTAATTTGTTGTATTTTAAGAAGCGATAAGTTACTAAACTTTTGCACTTGTGATAGGGAAAGTTTATATATTTCTTTTTTTCTTCTTTACTACATTAATTTTTCTTTCTTTCCTAAACTCCACACACAAGCAACCCTATACAAGTGGTTTAAAGAGAGGATCTATGGATAATCTGAAAGCTGCCTCATTTTAGAATTAAGCATAAAGTTTTGCCCTCACCCACATATCCTATTTTAGAATCTGTTTTGAATACACCGGAATTGATCTGTAACATATAAAAAGCTTACTATTATAATGAAATGAAACCATCCTTCTGAGAATATTAAGTGATTTTCTGTCATCCATCTGTAAGCAACCAATCATATACCAAGCCCCTTCTCTCATATCTCAAAGACTGCAAACATGACAGTTTTCTTCTTTTAGGAAGATGTTCTAAATGAATCAATATTACCCTCTTTATTTAACATTATCATTTCAAAAAATATTTAATATCAAAGTGAACACAGGGCTACTTCATAATATATACAGTTGCATTTTTCTTATGCACCTACATGAAGGATTTAAGAAAGGATATTAATAGAGATGTTTCAGTTTGGAAATCTACCCTCATCATGTTTTAGAGTTCTTATGAAGCCATAATTCAAAAATCACATCTGGGGACAGTCCATTAGTCAATGGAAGAGTGCCTTCTATGTAGAAAATCTCAGATTCAGTACTGTTCTTTTTTATGCTAATTCAATTCAATTCTAAGTGAAAAAAATTCTTGCAATACAAATAGACAAAAGGTTGTTTCTATCCATATATACAGATGTGTGTTTCTATGAAGATTGAATGTATAGCTATTAAAAATATTTAATTGGATAAATCACCTGCATGAACAATTTATACATTACATCCCAGTACAAGCTTAAAGCCCAGATTAATGGCTCTTGGTGCCTGATAGAAAAAATAAACACTTCATACATGCATACACTTGAAAGCAGCACAGAAGAAAAATATAAACTTTTTAGTGAATAGTACCACTTTGAATAAATATATTGTGAATTTATATACTCAGTATCATATATGCAAGCATTTACTTTGTTACAGCATCTGGGGTAAACATCACTAATGAAAATTCTTTCTGAAAATAAGGAAAGAGAATTTTATGGGAGGGAAATAGCTGAATTCTTCCCAAAATAATAGAATGACATTTTATTGAGACAAATGAAAAGCTTGTCACATGGGGAAAAATAATCAAAAGTACAGGAGGCGGCATTCAAACAAACTGAACAAAGAAAAGCAGTAAAGATTATTCATCTTATGAGAAGAGACAGGCATGTCTGTCTTAGAGAAAATTCAGCAAAGGATGACTATGATCCTATTTTTTTAATATAAAATGAATCAATATAGATAAGGCCTTGTGCTCATTGTGCTGCAACCCAGTGGACAGGACATGGAATAATGCTCTCCAAACACAGGAAGATAGATTCCAATTGAATCTTAAAAAGTTGTTAAGGTAGTAGTAGCTTGTCTGTAGAACAAATTGTAAGGTGGCTGTTACCATTCCTTTGCAGAAACTGAACGATCTTCTGTCAAGGGTTCTTTAAATGGAACTGACTGGGAGGGGAGGGGGTTGTAGCTGGCTTAAATGGCTACTAATTCTAGACCAAAATTATACAATATCTAACTATCTTAAACACAGCAATGTTAGCCTTAAAAAAAGCACAAAGTCATCCTGGATAATGTTGCCATTTTTATCCTACTACGAAGATGCACAGGAATATCTTGCCCATCCTGGCTTACAATCCTAGCACTGCAATCATTTAAGTTTGCCTGAATTAAATAAAATTTAAAAGACACGGCTTTATTTTTAGATAACATATATACATATCACAGCAGGTACAGTCTTAGAAAAAGCATTCCCTCCTATATAACAGGGAAAGAAAGCAGCCGCCACCTTTTTGTATTTGTAAGAAAAATATTATCATATGCACATCATATATGTATATTTTTTACATAAAGAACCCATACTTTAAAAGCTAGTGTGTAAAAGTGCTGTTTAAATAATCAGGGCTCTCTTCTTAGATAAAAAATGTTCAAGATTGAATTCTGAAGTCCTAATCTGTAGTATAAACACAATATTGCTATTATATTTAATAGTAAAATGTAACCATTTTGAAAGATAAAATTTTATTGTAACATATAAACCCAAGTCCGCCTTAACAGGAGCAAAGCACATCAGTCCAATTTACTGCTGGCTTGCAATTTTGAATTTATGCTAATATGCTTGAACAATAGAAGGCATGGTTTCTCAAGGCTCCTCCCTCTTGTTTTAAGAAATGGCACTGCAAACTGGTGGCAGGAGATGAAGACAGGAAAAATAAAGCGAGAGCTACTTAAAAAGATTCTACACGTATTCGAGAAAACGAAGTTTCATTAAAGTGTGAGAACTGGGCCTAATGAAACCGGAGTTCTCCTGAGCATGTTCAAAGCTCGCTGAACAACTCGTTAGAACTTTGGGGGTGTGGCATGATATGCCCTCAATAGGGCGAGGTTTGTCCAGGCTCCTCCCCTCGCTTTTAAGACTGACAGCAATTAGGGAAAGGCGTTCGGCCTGGGCCTTCGCTTTCTTCCCCCAAAACGAAGCGAGGCCCGGAGACATCAAGGCCCCACCCCGAAGCCCGTCGCCGCCACCGCAGAATGAGGGGACAGAGGGGAGAGGGCGACCGGTTGAGCGAGCGCGAAAGGGGTCTCCTCACCTGCGCTCCTCCTCCTTCTCTTGACGGCGCTGCTCCCACCTCAAGCGCCTCGTGCAGCTCCCGCCCACTTTCCCAGCCAGCCACTCCTTCACAGTGCCCGCTGTCAGCCAATCAATGCCCGTCACAGAGATCCAATCCAGAAACTGAGATTGCGCCTCTTGGAGGAGACAATTCTATGCATCTGGTGCTCAGATTGGTCATTGCTCCCATCAATCATTCTTCCCCAACGTGACAAAGGAGGAAGGAAAGGGGTGGGAGGGAAAGGGGCAGGCCAGAACAGCCAATGAGAAATCACAGCGCGTCCTTCACGCTAGCCAATCAGGATGAGAGAGGAAAAAAAAGAGGCGCCCACGGCCATTTTCTCCTCAGGGCTGTCAAAAAAAGGGTGGGAAATAAAATATTCCAGTTCATTGGCTGTGACGAGAGGCACGCCTGGGTGCTGCTGCAGTTAAGACATTTCCATATCAATTCCTGTCTTTCAGCGTTAATCCCACTGCCTGTGTTCAATCACATCGCCCCACCTCTACTACGCCTCTGTTTTGGTCCAATCAAAAGACAAGGCGGGACCTTGGCTTGTATGGGCCAATTACTGTAGTCTATTCCTTTGGTATGCCTTGAAAGGAAAGGATTGGTGCGTGAGTGAGTGTGATAAAGCTAGGTGTTTAATGTATAGACCGCCGAATGCTGGAATTGTAATAAAAATTATACTTCCGTCAACTCAGATTATGTAAAATAATAATTATATTGTTGAAACATCTAAGTGGCATTAATTAAAGTTTAACGGTGGTTTGCCCTGATATTGGCTGACAATGAGGAAAAGCTTCGGTCGGATGCAGATGGAAAGCGCCCCTTTCTCCTGGTAAAGCGGCTGTGAGCTGGGAAGGACGGGAGAACGATCGTTGCTGAGATGAGTCTAAAAGCTAGAGGTGTGGATCTAATTCTGAGTTAAGGGAAAAGCATACTCTACTTTTAAAAAAACAATCTTTAGTCTTAAAGACAAAATTAAAAAAAATGTAAACGTACAAACTAAAAATGCAAACTCGGAAGGGAAAAAACCCCTTATATTTTATGCTTACCTATAGTCATTGGTTTATACCATTGCTATGTAATTGAACATTACATTAACATCTTTAACATTAAAAGATTTCTCCATATATCAGGTCATACACATTGATGCATCATCCAAAATTTGCTGAATGATCCTATTACCACATCAGATGGTTCTCAAAATTTTTATACCTTCAGCATAAAAATCCCATGTTTTCTTTCTACCTGTTTAACTGCCATCCCTAAAGGAGAAGCTTCGGGTTCCAAACCTACTTCATTTTAAAAAAAAATTGAACCAAGATTAACATCTGATTTCAAAATTTCTTAGCCTACTTACATATCCATCAAAGATGCTAAGAAGTATCTTCAGATTGATTACATTTGCAGCTTTATACAGTACATCTCTGACAGCTTATCAGTTTAACCCCCCTCTTTCCGTAGTGTCCTGAAACAATTCATTTTAATCCTTGGCTTTTTGACATGCTATGCAAACTTATTATATTTTTGCCTTTGTTTAAAAGATAACTCAGTAGTCATAATTGGTATTGTTTTAAATAGAAACAACATCCTTGATAAAACATTCATTAATATAACTAATTCTACCTAACATATAGTACTGTGCCAGACCTGCCCAGCTGGATTTCCCAGGAAATAAAGACCCTTGACTCCATTTGGTTGAAGTGATAGATTCTTTTACTAAAGATCAATGGTTGCAGCAAAAGCAAGGCTAGATCTGAGTATTCCCGTGCAAAGATTAATTTTCTCCTTTTCCTGGCCCTCCCCCCTTGACCAGTTTGACTGTGTCCAATAGCATCCTGGTGTGTTGTCTTTGGAACCACTTTGATGTCAGGTGCTTCATGAAGTGGTTTCACATTCATTTTCCAGGCTAGGAGTCCTTGGGCAGCTGGATTATTCTGGTTTGACATCTATGTTTCCTGTCAGTATATTTCCCTCCCCCCTTTCATCCTTCTTCTTTCCTCCTGCTTATTCCCCAAATCCCTCCCCCTCCTTCCATTTATGGCAGGATGCCAACAAAGCAAAGCGGCTGAAAATGGCAGACCTGACACAAAAGTTTTAGGCAGTTGTGCGAAAATGCTATAAATTAATAATCAGAAATAGACTGTTAATTGATAAAAATAAACTATTAACACAAGTGGTAAGTAAATGAACAAAAGAGAAATCCAAATCAAAGCAATATTTGTATGACCATCCTTTGCCTTCAAAACAACATCAATTCTTCTAGGTACACTTGCACACAGCTTTTGAAGGAACTTGGCAAGGTTCCTTCAAGGTTGTTCTAAACATCTTGGAGAACTAACCATGGGTATTCTATGGATGTAGGCTGCCTCAAATCCTTCTGTCTCGTCACATTACCCCAAAGACTCAATGATGTTGAAATCAGTGATCTGTGGGGGCCAAATTATTATTTCCAAGACTTCCTATTCTTTATGCTGAAGATAGTCCTTAATGACATTGGCTGTATGTTTTGGGGCCGTTATTCTGCTGCTGCAGAATAAATTTGGGGCCTATCACGTGCCTCCCTGATGGTATGGCATGACAGATAAGTATCTGCTTATATTTCTCAGCATTGAGGATATCATTGATCCTGACCAAATCTTCACCTTCATTTGCAGAAATGCAGTCCCAAATTTGCAAGGAACCTCCACCATGCTTCACTGTTGCCTGCAAACATTCATTATTATACCACTCTCCAGCCCTTCAGTGAACAAACTGGCTCCTGCTACAGCCAAATATTTCAAATTTTGACTCATCAGTCCAGAGCACGTGCTGCCATTTTTCTGCATTACAATTCTGTTTTTGTGCATAGTTGAGTTGCTTAGCCTTGTTTCCATGTTGGAGGTATGGCTTTTTGGCTACAATTCTTCCATGAACACTTCTGGTCAGATTTGTCTGAACAGTGGATGGGAATACCTGGGGCACTCTGGTTTCTGCCAGTTCTATGCTGATGGCATTGCTGGACATCTTCTGATGTCAAAGGGAAATATGATGTGTCTTTCATCTGTTGCATTAAGTCAGGGGTCTTCAAACCTAGCCCTTTTATGACTTGTGGACTTCAACTCCCAGAATTCCTTAGCCAGGCTGGCTGAGGAATTCTGGGAGTTGAAGTCCACAAGTCATAAAAAGGCCAGGTTTGAAGACCCCTGCATTAAGTTTTGTTGGCTGACCGCTATGTCTATGCTCCTCAACATTGCCCGTTTCTTTGTGCTTCTTCAAAATAGCTTGAAAAGTACATCTTGAAACCCGTCTGCTTTGAAATGTTTGCCTGGGAGAGACTTTGCTGATGCAGTATAATAACTTTGTCTTGTTCCTGTGCTCAATTTTGCCATGAAACCATCTTCCACCTGCTCACCTTAGTAACCAAGTTTGGCTGTTCTGTACCATTTTAGCCTCCTACACAACTGTTTCTGTTTCAATTAATGACTGTAGGTTGCTACATACGAAATTGATGATCATTAGCACTTGCTAGGTATAATTGGTTAATCATACACTTGAGTCTAACCCTACAAAAACCCTGACTTTGTACAAATATAAGAATTGATGCTGTTTGGAAGGCAGAGTGGTCACACGAAATATTGTTTTGATTTGGATTTTTCATTTACTTTTCATTTTGCTAATTGATAAAAATAATGAACTATTAACACTTCCATTTCTTAAAACATTCTTAATTTAAAGCATTTTTGCACAATTGCCTAACACTTTTACACATTACTGATATTTTTAGTTTATCCCATTTCACTAAATCTTTTTAAATTGCATTTCTGTCAGGACCAGTGCTGGGATTCAGCCAGTTCGCACCACTTTGGCAAAACCGGTAGGTGATTTTTTGTTGCCCAGGCCCAGAATGGACTTCCAGAAGCAGCATCCACACAGAGAACCAGTTGTTCACAAATTTGAATCCCACCATTGGTTAGGACCCACTTCAAAACCTCATCCCAAGAAAGCAGGACTCTTGGAACAGTTTTACTCCAAAAGGAACTTTTATTGGAGAAGCTGATAGCAGGCATAGAAGGCAGGATCTGAGGGTTTCCTGCTCAGATCAACAGGTTAAAAGAGTCCCAAGCAAACTCCACCCCAATAATTCATCCGGTCAGTTTGAATGAGCCAATCCCCAGGCTCCACTGTGGGAACGGAGCTGATAACGGAGTTTGTTCCCATGCCTGTGAAGACATTATTGGGTCTTTGCATCTTTCTCTTCCACAGTGAGAGATAAGACAGATGGCCGGAGGCACATTCCTTTCTCACCCCAGGTTGACAACAAGGGAGAAACAGTTCACAGAGCAAATATGTAGAACCAGGAAAGGATACATTGCAGCAAAGCAAAAAGCATCCCACAGAACCTTTCCCCCTCCCCTTAGGAGAATGGCAGAACCCACAGAAAGAAATGAAGAGAAATGAAATAGATTCCCCCCCCAAAAGGAAATGGGTTCTGACAATTTCACACTTTTCCATAGTTTTTCTAAAGCAGGGGTGTCAAACTGCTGGCCCACGGGCTGGATGCATCACATGGAAGCTGCGCCCACCCCATCTCCCGCAAGGGAGAAAAAGTCGCGATAAGTTACGACACGTCACGTGATGTGGCAGGTTTGACACCCCTGTTCTAAACTAACATACAATTTTGAGTGGTTAATATTACTCCTAAATATTTATCTTTCCTTTCAATTTTAAGAGTCATGTTTGGATTTAATTTCTCTTGATTTTCTATACTCATTTTTTATCAATACCTTGGTCTTCTGTTTGTTGACCTTAAAATCAGATACTTTACTAAAAGTCTTTAACTTCTTCATTAATTGTTCATGGGGTGAATGAACCATTACATATAGGTTTTGACACTTATTTCCATTTTAAGCATCACAGTTTAAAGTTTTTGCTGTGGGAAACACACACTAATCACATAAAATTCCAAAATTGGGTTGATGGAAGTTTACAGTGAGGAATAAGGTGGAGAAAGGACAAGGTTTGGTCAATCCATATTTCTTCAACATATCTGAAAATTATTTGCTTATTGGTCCAGTAGCTTCTCCTTCACCTGAGAAAAAGAGAAGAAAAAGAATGAGCAGCAGCTATTTATTTATTTAAACAATTTACAGTATAAGGCTACCTATCTTGCTCGTATAACTCTGAGTGGCTCACAAAATATTAAATATACAATAATGCCCCCCCCCCGAAAAAGTATAACAAAAGTCCACATCTGTGAACATGCAATTATTCAACTCAGCTACTTAACATGGTGATTAAACATTTAAAAGAATGTCTAGGTCCTTATACATAATTCTTTACATCAATATTTGTTATCTATATTAAAAAAATTAAAGTATATATAGATGATACGTAGTGTCTGTTAGTATAACACATACAGGTATACAGGTAGTCTCAACACTTAGACCCTGAAAAAGCTACTTATGACCCAAATTCAAAATTTCAACATCCGGGCCACCCCCAAGTCATGTTGCGGGGCACTCAGCAACCAGCCCCCATATACAGTTGTTTGCAGATCCCTGTAAGACCATGATTTATGATGTTTTTGCTGGAAACTGGCATTTACTTCCGGTTTCTGGTAAAAATGCCCCATAGCGAACAATACTTTGCTTAATGACCTCTGTTTGTGGAGGTCATTGCACTGCAAACAAGGTAATAAAATAAGCTCTGGTCATATGGTAACTTGCTTTATGATCCTCATAACCTATAATAATAATTGTGGGGTTCAATTATGGTTATAATTCGAGGACCTGTATGACATGAATTACCATTAGTTTCATTACACTACATTACCTTAATTGTTTACTTTTGAAGCAGGATGAGCAAATAATGTAGTCTCCAAATCATTCTGCCCACGTTTTATAATAAAATCAGAGCTTTGTGTGAATGATTAGATTTTTCTAAAGAGTTTATTGTTTGTCTTGATCCAAGTAGGTGTAAAATAGAAGTGGTAATCATAGAAAAAGGCTAAGTATACCAGCCCTAATTCCAAAGCTCATTCCTATCACTGATCTTACTGATCAAGCATATTGCCTGCCTTATAGCAATGTAGGTGAACGGGGTCTCACATGTACTTTGCAGAGTGCTGGCAATTGTTTAAAGTGATTCATATGTGCTATCAGTTGTAATTGTTCAATACCTTATAAAGAGGGGGCAGGCTATCTTTTTCCAATGTGGGCAGGGGTTGTTGCCAGTGTCTGGGAAATGCAGTATACAATGATCAGTGTCATCACAGAAGCGGATAGGACTGACTTGGAGGCAGGTATCAGAATGATTATCATAAGGTGTGCAAAACTTAGGAAAAGATTTCATACACATGCTTTATTTCTTTTTCTTAAAAATGTAAAAGAATGTTGTTCTGTTCACATTCAGAGATTTGTCAGATACATTACTTGGGGTGTTGGGGAGCCCACATGTGGTTTGTGATTTCCTATTATTCCTGTTAAAAAAAAGGATTATTGTTCTCCATATTACACAGAAGAAAAGAGACTGAAGACCTCACTGTGAGTTCATGATAGTGGTGAGATGTGAAGAAGGGATTTCCTGATTTGTCAAAAAAGAGCTTCAGATTTACCCCCGAACTCCAAGAAAAATCAGCTGGCTGTTGTCTCTCATGCTACTGCTCCCAAATACTCCAAAATCTGGTGATACAGGTGTAAGAAGAAACACTTACCTGCCTTCAATGTCCTGGGAAGAGGTAGAACTTTTTAATCAGGGTGGTTCTGTCCTTTGAGGGCATCTGACATGGGTTGCTTGCAAAGTGCTGCAACACCTGCAAGATGGAAGGCACAGAAACAAACGCTGGTGAGTGCATGTCCAAATCAGTCATCTAGCCCCATCTAAAAATTAGTAACTCGTAATATATTTTATCCGCTTATACACATTCACTTTATTAACTAGACATTGTAGAAGAATCAGATTAGACTACAATAGCCAAAATCAGAAAGAACCAATGGACAACTTTTAAGACTAATGATTCGATCTTAAGGTATAGCATATTATAGTTATTAGTTGATAGGTGTTTGCAATCTGTCCGATATGGAACTTTTATCTGCATAAACACCTTTCTTTTACCCGCAACTCATCCCAATCTATTTAAATTCCATATCGATCAAGTGACTTCATGGACTTAATGAAGTGAGTTGCAGTTCACAAAATCTTATACCTTAACATAAAGTTAGTCTTAAAAGGTCTTGCAAGACTCTTATGACTTTACTAATTAGGAATACATAATTCATTCTTAAGGGATTAGGAAGAGGTAGAGGAACCCTTAGAGACTGATGGAGACCAAGAGTTAGGACTCTCCCCCCCCCCCCAAAAAAACACAAGTAATGTTGCTTTCCATTAGACCAGTGGTTCTCCCTGCGCCGGCTGACAAAAAAAATGGCGGATCGCATTGTTTGGCGACCCCCGTGAAATGGTCATTCGGCCCCAAATGGGGTCGCGACCCACAGGTTGAGAACCGCTGCACTAGACTAACTATAACTCCAACTCCTGTTTTCCTGTGCATGCTCCATAAGTCCAGGAGAGTAATAATAATTGTGGGTCCAGAGGCATTGGATGCTCTTTCGAAATGCTTTCTAGCAATAGCAGTCTACACAGGTGTTGCTTCCAAGTAAATAGCAATCTGAATTTAGCTAATCTGATTCAGACAGGAATATAGATCAATCTGATAATTCAGTGTCAGAAATCTTGTCTTTGTCCCATGGGCCACGATAACCAGCTGTCCAAATGCTTGCCTTGTTTATCAGGAGTGATTACAATATCCATTTTTATCTTTCTCTTTTCTTAAACTCTTTTCTGCATGGAATGCTTTTGTTATGATGTTGAATCTTGGACAGTTGATAGATTTGCTTTTACTGCCTGGCTGGTGGATTTTGGCTAGAAGGAAGAATCTGCAAGTTCTATCTATCTATCTATCTATCTATCTATCTATCTATCTATCTATCTATCTATCTATCTATCTATCTATCTATCTATCTATCTGTGACACAGTGACTCTGCTGATATGATGGAATGCTTAAGTCCTTGAAATACAGAGGAGGCAGCAAGATCTTAAGGTAGGAAATGGGTCTGTTACAAAAGACATTTTTGAACAGGAGGGAAGCATGAAAAACAGACTCAGAATAACTTCATCTTAAGTATATTTAATCATATAGTATGGCTGTATTACTATCTGTTCCACTACCTTCTCTTATTAGTATCGTTATTGTGATTATTATTACAGGTAGTCCTTGACTTACAACAGTTTGTTTAGGGACTGTTCAAGGTTACATTGGCACTGAAAAAAGTGACATATGACCATTTTTCACACTTACAATCTTTGTAGAATTCCCCATGATCATGTGATCAAAATTCAAAGGCTTAGCAACTGACTCATACTTATGACCGTTGCTGTGTCCCAAAATCATGGTATCACCTTTTGCAACCATTTGACAAGCAAAATCAATGGGGAAGTCAGATTCACATAACAACCACGTCACTTATTTATCAACTGCAATGATTCACTTAACAACTGTGGCAAGAAAATGGGGCAAAATTCACCTAACATTAGAAATTTCACTTAATTTCTAATGTTAGTAAATTTCACTTCTCACTTAACATTAGAAATTGTGTGCTCAGTTGTGGTAGTAAGTCAAGGGCTACCTGTACTTTGTTATTTGGATTACTTTGTTGTTTTGCATGTACACTGAGAGCTTATGCACTGGAGACAAATTCCTTGTGTGTCTCACACTTGGCCAAATAAAGTATTGTATTGTATTGTATTGTATTGTATTGTATTGTATTCTATTGTATTCTATTGTATTCTATTCTATTCTACAGATAGTCCTTGACTTACGACCACAATTGAGCTCAAAATTTATGTTGCTAAGTGAGACATTTGTTAAGTTTGTTTTGCCACATTTTATGATCTTTCTTGCCACTGTTGTTAAGTGAATCATTGCAATTGTTAAATTAGTAACACCGTTGTTAAATTAATCTGGTTTCCCCATTGGCTTTGCTTATCAGAAAGTCGCAAAAGGTGATCATATGACCCCAAAATACTGCATTCACCATAAATATGAACCAGCTGTCAAGCATCCGAATTTTGATCACATGGCCAAGGGGATGCTGCAACGGTTGTAAATATGAAAAACAGTCATAAGTCACTTTTTTCAGTGCCATTGTATCTTTGAACGATCACTAAATGAACTGTTGTAAGTTGAGGACTTATTCTATTCTATTCTATTCTATTCTATTCTATTCTATTCTATTCTATTCTATTCTTACATTAGATATAAATAAATTGCACAGGGGAAATTCTTCATTAGGTTTTCACAATTCTGTTACATTATTCCACTAACAAAAAAAGATCTATCAAGAAATCCACATGGTTCTTGTTTCTTGAGCTTGCTACCTTCATGATGGGGAAACCAGACAGAGAAGCTATGTAGCCAGGTTTACTATTGTAATCCAAAGACTATGGATAAAGAAGGGATGCAAAAGCTTGAAGGACAGTTCAGAACCATCACAGAATTAAGGTACCCTGGATTATATTCTCAAAGGATTTTTTTAAATTTGTAGTGAGTAGCAATAGGTATTGTCTGGGTTTTTCTAAAGCTATTTAGTCATTAGTGAGTTGAATACTATGGATAATTTTGATCAGATCCAATTTTAAAATTGATGACATGAAAGCAGTTCTTTGTTAGCTTTCCTCCAATTGGATGTCTTGCTGGCTAGAATTATGGGAGTTGAAAACCAAGATTTTTGAAGGTGAGGGAAGAAGGGAGTTGATGCAAAAAAAGAGAGAGGTTTTTGTTCCTTTTTTTGCCTATCAAAATCCGCCCCCCCCCCCCCCGCAAATTTTGTTTTATTTTATGCTCACCATAATTACAAAAAGGAAATCTTCAAACACAATTTACATGATAAATCTATGCAACATTCTTGCAGCTGAATTGTTGAATGATAGAAGTTTGCAGAATCTGCCCACATTCTTCCATTTCTTTATGGACTCTAAGTTTTTGAACATGAGATTTAATTACTAATGGCAGGAAAAAAGGAACAGAAGCTAAAAATATATGATTTAGGGCCACTAATAGCATTGGTTATTATATATCACTTCATAGTGCTTTACAGCAGTGGTTCTCAACCTGTGGGTCGGGACCCCATTTGGGGTCAAACGACCATTTCACGGGGGTCCCCAAACAACGCAGTCTGCCATTCCCCCCCCCCTTTTTCCTTAGCTGTGCTACTCCCTTTTATTCTATTGGCTTTTGAAAGCCAATAGAATAGACTCTCTTGAATAGAGTCTAATTCTATTGGCTTTCAAAAGCCAATAGGAATTGTCCAGGCTGTCTCTGCCCTGCTGAGCCCGCCAAAAGTCCCATTCTGCAAATGGTGCTGCACCAGTTGAGTAGTCCTCGACTTACGACTGGTTGAGTAGTCCTCGACTTACGACTGGTTGGGGGGTCGCAGCATTAAAAAGGTTGAGAACCACTGCTTTACAGTCCTTGCTAAATGGTTTACAGAGTCAGCATATTGCCCCCAACAATCTGGGTCCTCATTTTACTGACCTTGGAAGGATGGAAGGATGAGTCAACCTTGAGCCGGTTAGGATCGAACTCCCAGCATTGAGCTGAATTAGCCTGCAATACTGCATTTTAATCACTGGACCAGCATGGCTCCTAATTCCAAAGGGGCCTACGACAATTTGCTGCGGCTAACTCACCACGGCCAACTAGCATGGGACAACTCACTGTGGGACAAGTTATACTAATATGAAAGAAATGATGGAACAAAATAGAATGAAATGTGAATGACAAAAAATATTTTTATTATTATTATTTTAAATAATTAAATTGAATTGTCCCGCAGCGAGTTGGCCATGGTGAGTTGGCCGCAGCAAGTTGGCTGTGGAGAGGTGTCATTCCAATTCCAAAGTAGGTCTTTAATAAAAGAACTTCATTCCAAACATGAGCCTTGTGTAGAAAGACTACCTTCCGGAAGACCTCTTCCAAATTGCAATTCCAGGCATGTTTCTTGATAGTATCTATTAGCTGAGTGATGAAGAGTGATCCAGTTTTAGTGTCTCTCCAGGATAGATGATCTAAACAGACAATGATTAAGCAATTATTCTTCACGATGTCAGACTTCATTCTCTACTTAAGAAATTTTAAACCTATACAGATAGTCTTCGACCTATGACAGTACTAGAGCCTGCCCTTTACAGTCGCAAGTGATGATGGCCATTAAGCAAGATGGCCTCACTTAACAACTAGCATCCCCTGCACTCCCTGATGCAGTTGTTAAATGAACATGTGGGTCGTTAAAAGAGCAGAGCTTCAGGGGTGGGAAGGCTCTGAGAGATCTAATGCAGACCCCAGCCCACTTGCCTTCGGAGTCCCAAGACCTCCCCCACCTCTAAGTTACCCTATCGTCCTGCCCCTCATCATGCTTACAGCCCTCAGGCCTCCTTCCCCCCTTCACCAGGTTACCACAGGCTTTCCCCAGGACCCTGCAGGGCTTGGGCTCCACTCCACCTCTCATTATCCATTTATCTTTTGAAGATCTCTAAAGGTTTTCTCAGTGCTGTACAGATTACATTAGGGAAGTAGAATGGAGTGCTCTTAAAAGAAAATTGCTAAGGAGTGGTCCAAAGCAGGACAGAAATGATAAGAATTGTTTCCTTAGTAATACAGGCATTTAGTTGACAAAGCTGTCTGTCAAAGATTGGCAACCAATCAGTTAAGAAAACCTGATCTGGACCTCTTTTCTAAGTATCAGAAATTCTCTGGCAGGCTCGCTGCAAAAGGCCTAGTCATTCAGTCTACAATAAATTGTGGGTGTGCTAAGCTGTAGGTGTGCTAAAAATGGCAGCTACATCCCAGAGGCAGCCATACAGCCAGGGATGAGTGGCCTGCCCTCCTTCCCCAATACGAGGTCTGGAGACCTTCAAAAGGTAAGTGTACAATGGGTATGAGTAGGTAGGGAGCAGGCCCAAGGCCTATGGGGACTTAGCAGGGTGGCCTGGATAACTTTTGGTTCAGTTACTATACAATGGGGTTAGTTCATACTACATATGGTACTCATCTTTGTTTGTGCTGATCAGATTTCTGGTAGCTTACCTTATTAGGCAGACCCAATCTCTTTGGATGGGATGTGGTTGAATGTATTGTCAAATCCCCAATCTATCTACCTCACAGGGTTGTTGTGATGGTGAAAAAAAGGAGGAAGGAGTATTACTATGTTCTTTGCCGTGAGTTACTTACAAAATAAAAGTGGGATTAAAAATCTAATAAATGAATGAATGACTGAATAAATGATTAGGCCTTTTGCAGCAAGCATGCCAGAGAATTTTTGGTACTTAGAAAAGACGTCCAGATCAGTTTTTCTTAACTGATTGGCTGCCAAGCATTGACAGACAGCTTTGTCAACTAAATGCCTTTCCTTCTCATTTCTGTCCAG
The DNA here is from genome assembly GCF_016545835.1 of Crotalus tigris. NCBI lineage: Eukaryota > Metazoa > Chordata > Lepidosauria > Squamata > Viperidae > Crotalus > Crotalus tigris. The sequence continues at coordinate 7,300,799 of NW_024096758.1, read as the reverse complement.
CTTTGGACCCTACTTAGCAATTTTCTTTTAAGAGTCTCTTACCAGGGGTGGTTGAATATAGGCAAATGAAGTCACTCTCCACATGGATTTTCTGAACGGCATCAGTCTGCAACTGCTTGGTGCATGAATCAGACTGGAGAGAGGCAGGAGCAGATGTAGCTGAGTCTTCCTCAGTTTCCATCCTATATCCATGTTCCTCTGGAGAAAAAAATGGGGGAATCAACAATTATCAAAAGCCTCTGACAGAACAGAGGTTACTCACACATGGCTTTATGTTCATCACAAAAATATAGCATACCCTTTGGTTCCTGACAAAGTTCAATGAGGTGATCTCCCAAGATTTAAGATAAGGTTCAAAATTAGCTTTTCCCAACTACTGTATTGCCATTTATGAAAAGTCATGATCCCAAAACACTTGAATATTATTCAAACAGATCTTGTGGAGATAAATACAATAAGCAGTAAATATCTACAAATCAGTTTGCTAAAAGCAGATGTTTGTCTTCTAGAGCAGAGGTGGGGAGCTAGGGTCCCTTTATGACTTGTGGACTTCAACTCCCAGAATTCCTGAGGCAGTATGGCTGCTCAGGAATTCTGGGAGTTGAAGTCCAGAAGTCATAAAAGGACCATAGTTCCCCACCCGGGTGTCAAACTCGCCACGTCACGTGGCGTACGACTCTTTTTGCATTGCCGGCAATGGGTGGGTGCGCCTTCAGTATGATGAAACCAGCCCACAGGCTGGCAATTTGACACCCCAGTCTAGAGGTTGCTTTGTCTAGTTAAGACCAACAGTTCCTGCAAGAGGCTATATATTCCTGCCAAACATTTGTCTGCCTTCTCCCCTCCCAGATCTCAACTTCAGCAACCTACCTCCACGACATGCTTGAAGAATGACCACCTTGGGCTTTCCCCTCAAAGATGGGCAATTTATGTTGTTGAAGGTGGAGAAGATAGTTTTGATGGAGAAGATGTCAGAGTGTTTGTCTTTTGAATTGACTCCATAAAGGCTGTCCAGATGGCCATGAGACATGAGTACCACAAACATCCCATCTGAAGTCTTGTGTTCTTCCCGAGCTGCAAAATTCTTCAAGCAAGTGGTTATTTCCTGAAAGCAAAGAAAGGGGAAGGTGGGTCAGGAGTGGAAGTGCAGTTTCTAGCTAACTCTGCACTCATTATTAAAATTGAGAAGAATGGGGATACCTTCTTGCAATTGCACTATATTTTAATATTATTCAAGCTTAGGAAAAATTCAATGCAGAAACAATTCCCAGCTTTCTCTCTCTAGATCTGAATGGGAGGGCTGTGCAGCAAAACTCCATTATGTGAGATTTGTGAACACCCACACAAATCTCCAATATGGAGATGGGGGGGCGGGGAAGGGCCTATCTTCATGGCTGAATGGAAGGCTGACCTCATCATGCCCTCCAAAAGAAAACACTCTGGCCAATATCCTCAGTGGAAAATTAGCATCCTCAACTGTTTTTTGGAGAAACAATTATGGGAGAAGAAAAAGAAACAATATGCTGGCATTTGAAATTGAAAAAGATAATCCAGGAGAGCAAGTTCAATTATCAATCCAGATGAATTTTTTTCCTTATACTAAATTAGATATAAACAACTTGGTAACCTACAGTCCTTTAGAGTTGAGGGTCCCATCAACTCCAACCAGCATGGCCATAAATCAAGACTTGTTGGATTTATAATTTAAAACATCCGCAAGGTATTAGATTATCAGCGTCTGTGCTAAATATTATTGTATAGATAGCAGTTTAACAAGATTGTCATGCTTTATTCATTTTTGAAGCTGCTAGGTCCAACTGACTGTGGGCAACTAGAGTTAATACACATACCGTATTAAAGGGCAAAATCAAGACCTCCAAGGTCCCTTCCAACTCTATTATTCTAATTCTATTCTATTCTTTTCTATTCTATTCCATTCCATTACTTGAATGTTTAGCTTTCACTTAAAGTCACTAGATTTTTTTTCCTTGAGTAACAAATTGAATTTTACTTTATAAACGTAACTTTTTTTTTTTACCTGTGAGTTTAAATTGGTCATTATTTCCACTTTGTATCCCAGATCTTCTAGGAGAAGTGTCATCTGTTCCAAGTCTACCTCAGCCCCCTTTCTAAATTTCAAGTAATCGAATTTGATATTGCAGATGATCAAAGCCAGGCGTGTTCGAGTCCTGGGATCATTGATAGGATAGATCTGCATGGGGAAACAAAAGTGATTCTCATCCTGAATTTTAGTTATGCCAAGCATTCATCTAGTTTAGGGCTCTTCCAATTCTTATCAATTTTAGTCAGTGGTGGGGGATCCTGGAAACTATTTCTGTAACATCTGAATGATCTTATTGGTACTGCAAAATCTACAAACAAGGCTGAAAATTACAATGGTTTTGCTATTACTCAGAACTTAGTGTTTAGAGATTATTTGAATCTAAAGATGTATTCACTTAACCATAAAAATAAAATTGTTAAACCAGACCCAAAATAGTCTGACTTCCAGTTTGCTGTAGTGGGTGGCTAAGAACTTGAGAAAACCCACAAGCCTGATTTGAAGGCAAGACTTCCCTTTCCTTCCCCTTCATGTAACCAGCCGCAAATATTCAGAGGACATGGCACTTCTATGAAGCCACAGAGTCCATGAGTTGTCTACTTTTAAAGCTAATGAAGGTATTGTGGTCACATTATATTTAAAGGTCCCTTAGTTTCATGTTTTACTTGTTGTTAGATATAGAATAGAGGAATCCCAACTCATTTTTCTGCTTTAGAAATAAAACAAGGTAATATTTCCAAAAGCCAGGATGAGGAGAATTTAAGAAATATTCAAAATTCCTGCTACAAAAGATGATTTTTTAGTTCACATCTGTGGCTATCTTTTACAGCAGCTACTGAGTGCAATGAAATGCAGTATTTAAGCCCAAGTCTTGGATAGATCTAACTAGGTCTGCCAACTCACCTCGGTGCCTTCTGTAATCTGTATTTGCTGAAATACATTCTGAGGACAAAGCCTGACCCCGTTTTTAGATTCCAGGAACTGGACTTCTTCCTTTGAGATGTTACCTTTTATTGGGAGGAAAGTTGAACACCAGATTCAGCTTTTTTATCACAGTGAATTATTAAATATCACTTGGGTCAGCTTCGGACCTTTTAAATTGTTGAATTACAGTCCCTAGCAGCCCATCAAAAGGGCACTGGGAATTGTAATACAACATCACAGGGACACTTGTTTTCTTGTTAGCTACAAGAGAACTAAAATCACTTAGTAATTAGCAAGTCTGGGCCCTGAGAAAGAGCATGTCCTTCTGCTCATTGGCTCCACCGCCATAGCAAATCTAAAAAATATGCAAAAAATTAAGCAACATGAATAGAGCTGCTGGCAAAGGATAGCTGTGAAGATCTTGGCCTTTCCTCCACATTGCTGGTCTCCAAGAAAGCCTTCAAGATGCTAACGAGAAACCTAGCAGATAACTTAACACCCAGCCTGAGGTCTACCAACCTTTCTGATTCTCATAGCCTAACTTCAGACCTATCCCTTCAAATTATTCATTTAAGAAAATGTATATGGCTGCCCAACTCAGTTGAAATGAGCAATTGACAAAATAACACGAGAATGTTCTCACACAATTTTTGGAGGTTCCAGAGGCCTTGTAAGAGTAGGGCCCTCTCACATGACTTCCAGAGGGTCCAGAAGCTGTGTAAGAGCACACCACAATCTGATGTGGCCTCTGCAGCCTCCAAAAAGCATGGAAAATTCTCACATGATTTTCAGAGGCTCCAGACACTGCACAACAATGTTGTATGCTCTCACATGACCTCCGGACCATCTGGAAATCGTGCAAGAGGACTCTGTTCTCATGCAGATTCTGGAGCCTCCAAAAAGGGTGCAAGAACGAGACATGCTTTTCTGTTTTTTTCAGAACAGGCCACACACAAGACAATTCTCTAAAGTTTCATGTGACCGCAGATAAAGAGACAAAGACAAATCGAAAAACATTTACAATTATGTGAGTTTTTATTTATTTATTTATTACATTTATGTGCTGCCCATTTCTCTATCCAAAGCAACACTTTGTTAAGAATTGTTTTTCCTTTGTCCGATGGGGAGGGCGTGACACACCAGCAGAGTCAAGTTAGGCTTTTTCTGAATTTTTGACATGCTGAGCCCAAAATGTTCGCCATCACTGTCCTAATCCAAAAAAAAATTAAGGGAGAATTTTTATAAGACACAATGAAGCTAATTAAAAATTTGAAGGCACCCAAATTTCATGTACCTATATCTTAGTATATAGAAACGTTCTTATGAATGTGCTACTAAAAAAACAAATACCATCTTATGATAAAGTTTCCTTTCAAAATGAGTTATTACACCAATGTGGACAAACCTAACCAGCCCAAACACTTTGGGGCACAACACACAGCCTTTGCGTGGTTCTGGGCCACAGCAACTAAATTAGAGAGGAAGGCTAGTCATTTTGGCCCAAAGCTAGATGATATGCTCTAAGATCACAAGTACCAGCAGGAAAGTTTTGGAGATCCAGTTGTCCAGCCAAGAAAGCATCTCGGTTCTGGAGGAAGACAATAAAGCGGCGGCTAGCTTCAGGCCCTTTTCTTCTCACATTATCGATCAAAATTCTTGCTTGGTCCTGCCTCTTATTTTTCGTATTCACTTCTTCCACCTCTTCATCCTCCATGATTCTCTCACGGAGCAGATCATCCAAGAGCTGGCTGATGATAGCTTTGTTAATACGCTGTATAAACTCTGTGCGCACTTCCTCCAACCTCTGATCTGTAAGGAAAGCAAGTGCATTTTTCTAAATTTATCACACTGACTTGAAGAATTACAATTTTACTGAGATCCATTTACATTCTTTTCGTGTCAATGCAAAGTTACAACAGCCTTGGAACAAGTGGCTTATGACCTGCATTCCCATTTACAATTGTTGAACTGCACTCATGTGGTTGCAGTTCGGCAATTGGCAACCTGCTTGCATTTACAATTGGTTGCAGCATCCTGCAGTCAAGGGATAGTAATTTGCAACCTTTTTTTTTGCTAATTTCTGGCAAAAAAATGCCCATTGGAGAAGCTGGATTCATTTAATGACCACATGATTTGCTTAACAACCACCATAAAAATCAGGCCTGACTCAACTTATAAATGCAATGACTTATGATAGAAATTATGGTCCTGATTGTATTTGTAGCCAAGGACTACCTGTAATTTGTAGTGCTGACTCTTAGATTCACATCTTACTGTAGCTATTTATATACTGGGTGTCTACTCTCACTGTAAATGTAGATATGTGTACAAGAATGCCAGAAAATGGTTTATTAGTTTAGTGTGCCATGCAAATCACAACACATGATTAATCACATTTGGATTCAGTGTGATGTGTAAACCAGATTTGTGTCCGTGTGTGTGTGCTCTTTCTTTTCTCCAATCAGAAATATTGGAATTATAATTCCTATAACCCCCAAACAATATAAGTCTGGAAGATAGCTTTCTGATAAATAGGAGCAGGCAATTAAAATATAAACTAGTATATATTACCTCAAATTAGCTCACTTTTCTGCCCAGAGAACCCGCAAATGGTTAAGTCTGACCAATGACTGGATTTTATGTATTATAAAATTAACGTGGGATTCTGCAGAAAGCGAAAAAGGTGATGCTGGACTCTATCTAATAACAACCCCTTAGATCAGGGGTCTCCAATCTTGGCAACTTTAAGACTTGTGGACTTCAACTGCCAGAATCTCTCAGCCAGCAAGCTGGGTTTCACTACAGTAGATATGAACAAAATCATGGAGGAAGGCTTGCCCAATTGCAAAAAGTTTGCACTAATGGACAATCACTACCATCATTTATTAGAAGGCAAAATGATGAGTCCCTAACATGTAGGCTCATTTCCAGACAAAACAATGAGTTGCAGTTCCCTCCTCATTTTATTTTTTTAAGAATACGTACTGGGCCCAGAGCATTCTTGAAAACACTAGTGTCTGTCCATCTACCCACCTACCCACCCATCTAGTTATTTATTCCAAAGAAACTATCAGATGGAGCTAAGAACCTTGTGAATGCCAAAATATTTAGTGGGCAAGTTGGTGCTTGCAGGCCCTGCATTGTTGATTTCAGATATGTTCATACTGAGACATCTCATAAATACTGTACGGAAATTCTTTTTTTCTGGTATGCAGATACTAGAGGCAATAGGAAAGGTCTTGACTTCCAATTACTGCATCACAAGTCATTGTGATGTTATACATGACACATCATCCTGTTGAAAAACTTTTATTTTGCTCTTAGATGTTTTCCTTTTGGGCCTCTCATTCTTGGCACTTACATCCTTATCCTAAAATTCCTGGAAAGTTATATAAATAGGCGCATCAAGGAACTCATACCAGGCCAGCAGCTGATTCAGGGTTAACTTCCCCTTGTTTTGAGTTTTGAACAATTAGTTATCAGGGACAGAAGGATGAAAGCTGTAATATTTTTAGTAAAGAACACACCTTCTGGGAGGGCTATCTTCTATCATGTGAATATCCTTGACTTACAACAGTTCATTTAGTGACCATTGAAATTTACGATGGCACTAAAAAGTGACTTACAACCATTTTTCACACTTATGACCATTGCAGCATCTCCATGGTCACGTGATTTACATTCAGATGTTGACAACTGGTTCATATTTATGACAGTTGCAGTGTCCCGGGATCATGTGACCATCTTTTGCAACCTTCTAACGAGCAAAGTCAATAGGAAAGTCAGATTCACTTAACAACTTTGCTACTAATTTAACAACTGCAGAGATTCACTTTTAACAAATATGTCAAGAAAAAATGTAAAATGGGACAAACCTCACCTTGCTTAGTAACAGAAATGATGGGCTCAGTTGTGATCATGCCCAGGACTACTGTACTTTGTCGCTTGTTTTCCTACTGCTTGTTAATGATTAGTGTCCCTTTGTTTTCTGAAAGGGTGTAAAAGCTATGCTAATTTGGGTATACATATCTTGATTTGTATTGTAGTCCAGAGAGGACAATTCTTTGGAACCAAACTGAATGCCAGGTAGGCAGTTATGTTAATCTATATCTGAGGAAACAAGAGTGTCTGTCTACTCCTATATGCCTTATTTACTTAAAAGATTTATATGACCGGACAATTTAAGCAACTCTGGGAGGCTCACAACGGCAATAAAACCAGTAACTATAAAACAATCTCAAAACAATAAAACTCCTGCTCCTTAATCATCCTTTGCGATTCCCCCCAATAAGCTCCAGTTGCTCTCATTCCATACTATACGATCCTGTCGCCAGCGCCTTGGTAAAATCCAGATCTTTTTTGTTATACACAGGAAGGGAGCCAAAGCAATCCGGTTTAGGAAGAAAAGGTATTTTTGCGCGTTGCAAGACCCAGATTGGGTGGGAAAAGGAAAGCTCCTCCTCGCATGTTACAATGTAAAAAATGCAGCGTAAAAAAAGCGAAAACGAAACGTAAAACCGCCACTCCCGCTTTCAGGATTTAAGGTTTTAAGAAAAAAAAGGGAGGGGGTTTAGAAAAACTATCTATGATCTTACCTGCCATGATACCTCAAGATTCAACTGATACTCGACAGCGATGGCAGGGGAGCAAAAAGCTCACAATCAACAGCAATTCCACCTCTGGGCAATTGTGAAAGTGAAAGAAACACACCGATTACGGCAATTGTTTCCTTTTCCCGCCCATGAATTGAAAAGGGGAAAAGCTGGCCCCAACCGCCGTGGGAGTATCTTGGAAAGAGACAACCGTTTTGGGGAAAAACTAATTTGCCTGTTCTTGGGTTTTCGAGGGCCGCTTGATATAACGGGCTGTTACATTTCATAAAGTTTTGATACCAGCTTTTTCCTTGATATTTTCACCAAATAAGAGGGACGGGTGTTGCAAAACTGTTTTAAAAGTTCCGCCAAATAGAAGCAGAGGGCGCAATCGTCTCTTCCATAATGATGCCTCCTAAGGATATATGCAAGGCACGTCGATAGGCAAAGTACGTTTTGTCCTTCAGAATTATGGATTGCTTTGAATGTTTATGTGCCATCAAAACGTTTTCCAATTCTTTTTTTTTTTATTAAATTTTTTTAAAAGTTTTACAAATAAACAACAACCCTCACCCAATCCCTCCCAAACCCACCCCTCCCTCCCCCCTCCCCGAACTTCCCAGAACTGAATATAGGCTTATTTAAAAAAAATTTTTTTAAAAAAACTTAAACAACATTTACAACTTATAAAATAATTAATAATAATATATATATGATATAAGCATTAAAAAAAAGAAAAAATACTTAAAAAAGAGAGAAAAAAGAAAAAGGAAAGACAGAGAGAGAAGAAGGAAAAAAGAAAAAAAAATAAAAGTTCATAAGACGGAAACGAAAGAAAAAAAGAAAAAAAAGCAATCAATACAAATTATGAAAAAGCTAAATAATATTTTTCCATATTCAAATTGTGTTGAATAAAATTTATCCATTTTTCCCATACAACAAAAAATTTCTCTTGAGATTGCTCCTTTAAAAAAGCCGTAATCTTTGCCATTTCTGCCAAATACGAAACTTTATAAAACCACTCTTGTAAAGTAGGCAAAGAATCCTTCTTCCAATATTGTCCAACTAACAGCCTAGCGGCTGTGATCAAATTTAGCATCAGTATAACTTCCTTAGCATCACAGTCAGTAATAATACCTAATAAAAATAATTGCGGGGTAAATTTTACCCTCCTTCTAAAAATTCTTTGAATATTCCACCATATCTTAATCCAAAAGGCTTTTATATTTTTACACGACCACCAAATATGAAAATAAGTAGCGTCCAAACAACCACATCTCCAACATTTAGGCTGTAGATCAGGGTACATAATGGACATTTTCTTTGGATCAAGGTGCCATCTATAAAACATTTTATAAAAATTCTCTCTTAAGTTCTGTGCTTGTGTGAATTTAACATTCCTCACCCAAATAAGTTCCCAAGTATCCAGTGAAATTGATTCACCGATATTTTGTGCCCATTTAATCATACAATCTTTAATTAATTCAGATTCTGAATCCATTTCCACTAAAACCCCATAAACCCTCTTAATATGGGTTGGTCTTTGATCCCTTACTTGTTTGATGAGATTTTCATCTTCTCTAAGCCATCCCATATTACAATCCGTCTTCCATCTATCCCCTATTTGTCTATATTGAAACCATGAATAAATAAAATTTTCATGTGTTAAATCTTCCAAAGATTTTAACTGCCAATTTTGACCATCCCATCTAAGTAATTGTATATAAGAAACCGTATCCATCTTGACTCCTTTCTTTATTCCCTCTATCGCATGCCAAGGTATGGCCCATAATTGGTTTTCCAATTCTTTGTGATCACATAGATACGATTTTCTCCAAGTTTAATATTTATTAAAAATGGTTCAGTCTCCTATTTTCTGTGTTTGAAATGTTCAGCTCAGTGGATTCCTTATTTGGTAGCATTTGTCCCATCAAGCTGCAGGAAAAGAAACACAGAAAGCTGAGGCATTTCCTGGCACTGCTGAAAAATTTGGCTTGTCAGTGCTTTTCCGATTTCCATGTCAGAACCGGAGGTTTGTGGTTTTCTTCTTCCCTTTTCCCATTTCCTTTTATGCTACTCTCTTTTAGATTGCAGACCAGGGAGGTAGATATAAACATCTTCAAATGAAAGAACAGAACTGAAGAAACTTCTTGAATGACAAATGAAACATCTTCAAGGAAAGACAAAGTCCAGTTGCTTTTGAAAAAGCATGACCTGGATGACTGAGAATCTCCACAGACATTCAAACGAAAGAATTTTCTCTCAAAGTGGTGAACAAATCGTAATTTTTTGAAATATATATACAATGAATAAAACTACATATCACAGAGAAAACAGCTAGGATGTTAACAGATTATTTAATTGGTTCCTCAGCAAATACTATAATCGGTTACAAAATGATAAAAGCTTTGTTGCAATCTTTGCATTCCACAACTGCCACATCAAAAAGAGAAATACTTCTTTCCTGTACTCTCCTCCACCTCTTCAGTTGAGTAACATAGGGTTCTTATCCCAAACTCATTAGGCCTTTTAAAATACTTTAAAAATACAATTACTTTTAAAATATTTGAATCAAATTGAAAAAAATCAGGAAAAACTGGATTTCTAGTATTTTGATATGTTCTGTGGGACTGAGTTCATCAAGTACTTCTTAAAGAGAGTGATACTGTCTAAATAAGATGTTTATTTGCTCACATTCTTCCCCTTTTGCTTTCTTCTTGTTGAAGTGTAAAGGAATCACTGTCTGCAAAGAATTGTGAGAGTCCCTGCATTGGACAGAGATGTTATGCACCACGCCAGCTTGGTGTAGTGTTGAAGGTACTGGGTTAGAAACCAGGAGACTGTGGGTCCTAAGCCTCCCTTAGACAGGAAAAGCAACTGGGTGACTCACAGGGTTCTTGTTGGGGAAAATAAATGGCAGGAATACTGTATAGGTAGTCTCAATTTACGACCATAACTGAGCCCATAACTTCAGTCTTAAGTCATGACAGTTTGTAAAGCGGGTCACCACATGGCTGCATCCAATTTTATGATCTTTTTTGAGGTAACCACTAAGTGAATGTGGCAGTCGTTAAGAAAACCCATTGTTCACTATGGGATGTTTTTTTGTTGGAAATCTGATGAAATGCAGACTTGTGGGAAAAACATAAATTGCAGTCATGTAACCATGGAAAGCTGTCAATAGCTGTAAATGTGGGCCAATTGCCCAAAATATGGTCGTGTGACTGCAGGAGGGAATGTCACAATTTCAAAACCAGGTCCCATTTTCAGGGTCTGTTGTAAGTTTGAATGGTCACTAACCTAAGTTGAGGACCACCTGTATAATCTATGTTTGCCACATTGAGTGACTTGTAAAAAAGGCAGGAAAAAGATCTAGTAATAAATAACATTAACAATAATTCTGCAAAATGCATGGAGCCATTTAAAGGCAGCCTTGATGGTTGCCAAGACTAAGATGGGAAACGTTTTTTCACCTTACATTGGACCAGTCCATTCTACTAAAAATGTTGGGCAATCTGCAAATTGCTGGAAAAGACTACAGAAGATAGGTACTATCAAGGACAGGAGACGGCAGGAGTCATGTAACAGAATAACAATTCACAAATATGTTGTCACGTTATCAAATATTGTCACTATCACAAATACTAAGTAGGCAAAATGCTCACAAACTCCTTGCCATGGATTCATTTAAATCTCTCCTTTTAAAAGTGGTCTTCAATTATAATAAGCAGAAAAATAGGCATTAAGCAAATAATTCATGTTTAAAGGCCTGCTAAATAATCCAAACAATAGCACAAATATATAGCTGAAACTTATGTTTTCTTTCTTTCACCTTCAAGGATCAGCAGCAGCCTAAAGAGTTGATTATGACTGGATTGTTACTACTTTGGATCAATCACTTTTAAAGAAGAACTAGACAACCTGTGGCCCATTGGGTCATCCTTTCAGAGATATTTCCATCGCAAATTCATTACGTCTTCAACAGTAACAAAACTTCTAATATACTGTCTTCACTGGAAATACTTTCAGAGATGTATTGGCCTTGAAAATAGTCCACATTAAACTCTATAGCAGTGGTTCTCAACCTTTTTAATGCCGCGACCCCCAACCGGTCGTAAGTCGAGGACTACTCAACCGGTCGTAAGTCGAGGACTACTCAACTGGTGCAGCACCGTTTGCAGAATGGGACTTTTGGCGGGCTCAGCAGGGCAGAGACAGCCTGGACAATTCCTATTGGCTTTTGAAAGCCAATAGAATTAGACTCTATTCAAGAGAGTCTATTCTATTGGCTTTCAAAAGCCAATAGAATAAAAGGGAGTAGCACAGCTAAGGAAAAGGGGGGAAAAAATGGCAGACTGCGTTGTTTGGCGACCCCCGTGAAATGGTTGTTCGACCCCAAATGGGGTCCCGACCCACAGGTTGAGAACCACTGCTCTATAGTCAAACATCAGCATAGGAAATGTTTTATGACATATTACAGATAGTCCTCAACTTATGACCACAATTGATCCCAAAATTTCCATTGCTAAGCAAGACAGTTGAGTTTTGCCTCATTTTACTACCTTACTGGCCGCAGTTGTTAAATGAATGACTGCAGTTGTTAAGTTAGTAACACCCTTGTAAAGTGAATCTGGCTTCCCCATTGACTTTACTTGCCAGAAGATCACAAAAGATAATCGTATGATGCCAGAGGTGGGATACAAATATGTGAACAACCGGTTCTCTGTGTGGATGCTGCTTCTGGAAGTCCAATCTGGGCCTGGGCAACAAAAAATTAGCTACCGATTCTGCCGAAGTGGTGCGAACCAGCTGAATTCCACCACTGCATGGCCCCAGGACACTGCAACTGTCATAAATATGAATCAGTTACCAAGCGTCTGAATTTTGATCACGTGACTATGGGAATGCTGCAATGATCATAAGTGTGAAAAACAAGCTACTTTTTTCAGTGCTGTTGTAACTTTGAAATGTCACTAAATGGTTGTAAGTAGAGGACTACTTGTATGTTCTGAACTGGTTTATGATAATTTTATGTCATAAAATGTTTTATAAAATTTACCATATTTCAATTCCATGGGAGTCACAGGTCCTGGATTTTGGATGAATTTTGCAAGTTAGCCCATTTGAGTTCCTTGGTTCAAAAATGGTTGCTGTATGATGTATTATTTTGCCCAGTTAAACGTTACAGGAACAAAAGTTTTATTATTATACAGGTTGTCTAAAACAGCATGTATCCTTCTTGATTATAGATCTAGTGTTATCAAGAATTATGGACTGGGGCTATCTGAACAATTAAGAAACACTGGAGGGTGAAATTTATATCTCATCTGGAGCAATGAATTGTCAGTGTGGTGTTTGCCAATATTTGGGTTTTTTGGTAGGGTTATTAAATAAATAAATAAATATACATACATAGACCAGAGTTCCCTGTTAACCACAAGTGGATTATCACATTTATAATATGCTATGAGGGCATGTTCCATTAAGTGGAGTCTGCATTGAATGATAGGCAGAACTTGATTATAGAGCAGGGGGTTGGACTTGATGACCTCCAAGGTCCCTTCCAAAATAATAATAATAATAATATAATAATAACTGGAGCAAATGGTTGGTTGAGCCAGAGCCGAAAGTGGATAAGACTTCTCAGTTTTGCTTTATGACACTTCTGTTTTCTAACATCTTTCTTGTCTCTCATTCTCTGACTGACGCCCACTTCTAAGTCTTCCAAGAAGCAGATCATCAGGGAAGGAACTGACAATTTGATCAAACGCTGAATGGATCACTCGCATGGAGCTTTTGAAATCAGACCATGAGCCACATACAACACTAAGTCCAATGACAAAAACTTCCAATCTTGAGAGGATAGTTTGCATAGATCTGTTCAGAAATCTTATAGTGGATGGAGTGCAAGAAAGTTGCAAATGGCAGTGATGAATTCTTGGGGTTGATCCGCATGAACCCAGTGCCCTGCATTGGGAATATGCTGGATTTCAGCATCAGGAAAGAGCCGCTTGATCTCAGAGTAGTTATTGGAACTGCAGAAAAGTAGACACAGAAGTGGGAAGGAAACAGAAAAAAATTGGAGTAACAACTTTGTGGTGTTTATAAATTATATCAATCAATATAATATGATAATAAAATAACTTGTTTGTACTATATAAAGCAGCGGTTTTCAACCTGTGGGTCGCGACCCCTTTGGGGGTCGAATGACCCTTTCACAGGGGGCGCCTAAGACCATAGGAAAACACATTTCCGATGGTCTTAGGAACCGAGACACCGCTCCGCATCCGTCTCCGCATGGCCTCCTCCGCCATTTGCAGAGAGAGAGAGAGACAGAGAGGCACTTTCGCTTCCCTTCTCTCTCTCTCTCTCAGGAGGACTTACCTCCTGCAGGGCTCCTGATTGGCCCTGCACTCGGGTGCCCCATCCCCTGGGAGAAGTGCGGCCAGGGCCTTGTGGCTTGGAGTGGCCCTCTGGAGGCTCCGCTGAGCGGGCCAGCCCTCCCAAAAGCCGCGGCCCAAGGGAGACCAGCCCCTGCGATCCCAAGCCAGCCCAACAATTGGACCTGCTGGCCGGGAAGGCACACCGGAATCCAGGCTGCCGGGAAGCAAGAAGAAGAATCAGCAAATGTAGGAGAGGAGAGCCGCCTCCTGGTGCCCAGCGCTGGTGGCGGCTTCCTTGCCATCCTCTTCCTCCTCCCCTTCTTCCTCCTGCTATCCCCAAAGCGGCTTGGGCGGGCGCTGGGGCAAGAGGGTACCTGGGGGGAGGAGCAGCCAGGCTGGCAGAGGGGCTGGCAGGGGCCACATGGCACCAGCCCCCACCGCAGCTCCACTGGATGGGCGGAGGGCGAGGCCGGGCAGCACGGAGTCCCAGCTAGGGTGACTGCTTCCTCGCCCTCCTCCTCTCCTTCCTCCTGCTGCCCCCAAAGTGGCTTGGGCGGGCGCCGGGGCAAGAGGGGTACCTGGGGGGAGCAGCCAAGCTGGCAGAGGGGCTGGCAGGGGTCGCGCGGCACCAGCCCCCACCGTGGCTCCATTGGATGGGCGGAGGGTGAGGCCCAGCAGCGTGGAGTCCCGGCTAGGATGACTGCTTCCTCGCCCTCCTCCTCTCCTTCCTCCTGCTGCCCCCCAGGCAGCTTGGGCGGCCACTACCTCCACCCCGGCTCCATCGATGGGCGGAGGGTGAGGCCGGGCAGCGCGGAGTCCCAGTGGGGGCGGCGGCCGGGCCGGGGGCGGCAGGGACCCCCGACGATGCTGCCCTGTCGCTACCACTGCTGCCGGAGCCACTGCCTCCCGTCCTGCTCCCCCTCCCTGCCCTTTGGCTGAGGATGCGGCGGGGCGGTGGCTGGGCTGGGGTGGCGGCGAGGAACACCGATGCTGCTGCTGTGCTACCACCGCTGCTGCCTCCTGTCCTACTTCCCCTCCCTGCCCGTTCAGCTGAGGACACGGCGGGGCAGCAGCCGGGCCAGTGGCGGCGGCGAGGAACCCTGATGATGCTGCCGGGCCACTGCCACCACCGCCAGAACCGCTGCCTCCATCCTGCTCCCCCTCCCCACCCATTTGGCTGAGGACGCACAGAGGCCGGGGGCAGTGGGGACCCCCGACGATACTGCCATAAGAGAGAGAAAGAGAGAGAGGAAAGAGAGAGAAACAGAGGAAAAGAAAGAGGAAAGAGAGAGAGAAAGAGAGGAGAGAGAAAGAGAGAGGAAAGAGAGAAAGAGAAAGAGGCAGGAAACAGAAAGAAAGAGAGGAAAGAGAAAGAGAGGAAAGAGAAAAAGCGAGAGGAAAGAGAGAAAGAGAAACGGAGATGAAAGAAAAAGTGGAAAGAGGGAAAGAGAGGAAAGAGGGAGAGAGAGAAGAGAGAGAATGAGAAGAGAGAGAGAGGAAAGAGAGAGAGAAAGAGGGAGAGGAATGGCGCTTCTCCAACCAGGCTGGACGGAGCCGGCGGAGCGGCCTTCCTGCCCCCCCCGCCAGCTGGATGGGGGGTTGGGGGTCACCACAACATGAGGAACTGTATTAAAGGGTCGCAGCATTAGGAAAGTTGAGAACCACTAATATAAAGTATAGGTAACTAGTTGTTTGTGAATGAGAGAAACTAAAAGGCAGTAAAAAGAAACTTAGTGAAAAAGGACCTTATGATTTCAACTGATTCTAAAAAGCAAGGTAGAACGGCAGACCATTCTGGAAACCAAAGTTAAACAGCAAGTCTGTGATAGAAACATCCACCAGATCTAAACTTCCAAATTATCTTCGGTCTAGCTATGCAAAATACAATTCAGATTAAATCATGCCTAGGTTCAAAAGCATCATCTGCAGACACTCAGCAAGACAAATTTACCTTTTGGGGCATGTAGATTATAGCCTACTGTTTACTGAGAATTATTTGATATGCAATGTAAAAAGATTTCAGACTGCAACCCTGCAGATATTATTTTAAATGAAGCTCCAAATCTCTTACCTAATATAGCCAGATTTGGAACCCCCAAGAAAGAGAGTAGGCCCTAAATAAGATGTCTGGAAGTCAGGAAAACTCATGAGGTCTTTCAGATGTTGTGAAATGGCCTCTAGATTCACGCGCCATACAAATTGGTCCTCAGCATTCACTAGGTTGGTAAGTAGAAAGTAGAGGATAGTTGGCTCCTACAGAAAAAAAGGGATGATGGCTGAAATGTGAAACATAATCCTTGGGCAGTCATTTTGTGTGACTACATCCAAATAAAGCTGAATTTGGTAAACTGATTTACGTGTTGTACATGCCCAGTTCTGAAGAATGATATATTCTATTTAAAACAATACCAAACTAGCATATTTCAGCACTATTTCTTGTTCCACACTTTCGCATGCCTCAGAAAGGTGAAGTAGCTTGGATATGAAATGTATAACACTCTGACAAAAACACTTTACCTGGATAGTTGGGCGCAGTTGTTCTTCGGCCATACGACGTGCAGTGGAACGAGGAATACCTCTAGGGATATCCACTGCTTTCATGGCAGCAATGAAATCCTGAAAGCCACTGACATCTTTTGTTGGGCTAGGACTGATGTCAACACACACTAAGCGCTCCACCAGTTCTGGCTGCAAAGGAACAAATTTGGGGAAAGAAAAAGGAGATCATAGAAATCACTGGCTGAAAGAGCTGTCACACCAATCCCTATTTCAATCAATTAATCAGAATAGAGCAGGAAGGGACCTTGGATCTTCCATCCCAACCCCCTGCTCAAGCAGGAGACCTTATACCAGGGGTAAGCATTACCTTGGCTCTTTTATGACTTGTGGACTTCAACTCCCAGAATTCCTGAGCCAGCATGGCTGGCTCAGGAATTCTGGGAGTTGAAGTCCACGAGTCATAAAAGAGCCAAGGTTGCCTACCCCTGCCCTATACCATTTCAGATAGGTGGCTGTCCAGTCTTTTCTTAAAAATCACCAGTGATATGAAGCACTCACAACGTCTGAAGGCAAGCTGTTCCACTAGTTTATTGTTCTCACTGTTAGGAAGTTTCTCCTTAATTCCAAGTTGCGTCTCTCCTTGATTAGTTTCCATCCCTTGTTTCTTGTCCTGCCTTCTGGAAAATAAGTAGCCTAGCCTAGACTCTAATAAGAATTCTAAGACAGATTCAGTGTAACAGACAAGAATTGTGGTCTGATACACTGAATCAGTTTCCATCATAGACATTGTAAGAAGAAAGGGAATTGAGTTTCAAAGAAAAAGATGCATAACCTTACATCTGACTAGAATTTATGTCCTCTACCCCCTCTTCCAGAGGAGAATGAATGAATCAGCCATGACCAACAGTTGCTACACCTATTCTGCAGCATGCTCTTCTAACTGATTGTAGGCACTAAAATAGGGAGAAATTATACTTAAAAATTGTAAAATTGGCTACATGTCTGTTCTGCAATTGTTTCAAATTTTATTTTCATCATCCCAGAAAATTAGATGTTGGCTGTCCTTGTTAATTTGAAATATAGCATATACATTTTGAGGAACTTCAGTTCTTGTCTGTTTGTGTGTTCTGAACTTGTACAACTATGTAAGTCTAGGACTTTGTAACTAATTAAAAATAAGAATAGACGAAATGTTATTTTAAAGCATCTTTTGCGTGCTGTGGCTTCAGACAAAAATATGTTTTTTAAATTGTAAAAACATAAATTATGCAAAATGAGATAATTTGCTGTCATTTCTCTCCAAACTGGCCCTCCAGGTTTTCCAAAGGTGTATCTCATCATCTTTCCTTTCTTCTCACCTTTCTCAGCATTATAGACTCATCTAGAGAGCTAGGTCTTCACACGGTATTCCAAATATTATAATTTGAGCCTGCAGATTTGTGCTTTAGGTGGCAACCCCAGATCAATTTGTTCTCTGATCAATTTATTTTTACATTCATTATCCATAGAAACTATAAACTGTTATATTGTTGTTCACAATATCATATGACAGGATTTCCTAAGGGACAGTCAACTTTTGATATCTATTATATATAAATCTTTGAGTTGCCATGGATGTAAACTTTATGTTCCTCCTTCATGCCCATACACAAATTTCTGGTAATAAAATATTTCTATCTGCTAAACATCTACTTTTCCTCCTCTCTCAATAACCAACTCCCATTTTGTCTAATAGGCTATATTACTCCAATATCAACAGTAAAATACTAGAAGAACTAGTCAAAAATGCATACCCATTGTAGTGCGAATACCATAGCTGTCTTGCCACCCATGCTGTGGCCAATTAAGACACACCTACTGAGATGTAGCTGGTTCAGAATGAGATGGACGTCAGCACTCATTGCTTCATAGGTCATGATGGGGCTATGGGAACTATCCCCATGGTTGCGGGCATCTATTGTTAGCACCTATCTGGGCAAGAGAAGAGGGATGCCAGCAGGTTGGCAAAGATAAAGCCATACTTACTTAAGAATCACCAGAACTATATTTCAAACAGACATGATGAAATTATTATGATCCACCAAGGAACAGTCTAGCTGTTAAATTTTCCAGTACCTGGAGATTCTTCAAAGGTAGCCTCATTTAGTACACAGTTGTGTAGTCTAGTAGTTTAAACATAATGTCACCAATACATAGGTGATTATTATCAGGTCTGACCAGCTCAGGAATTGTTGCAATAGATACAATTGAGGAAGTTGCAGAAAAGCTTAATTACTATTTCCATCCCATAGAGATTCAGGAACAGCTCTGGATCAAAAAAATTCTTCAAAGCCGCAAATCAGACCATGTAGGACACAGGTGTCAAAAACTTGCCACGTCATGTGACGTGTCACAACATATTATGACTTTTTTTGCATTGCCGGTGCTGGGGTAGGTGTGGCCTCCACATGATGCAACCGGCCTGTGGGACGGCAGTTTGACACTCGATGCAAGGGAAGTTTAGCTCCTTTTAATAGGTTGATTTTCCAAGTTTGCTTTCCTTCTCTCTTTCTTGTGCATAGTTGTAATATATTTATATTAAAACTATGTAAGATAGATGGTGAGAGAAGAAAACCACCCAAGATTTAAAAGAAGTGGTTAATTTATAGCTTTGGATTTAATTCCAGCCCAATATGGACTCATTTTGAATCATATCTTAGCTAAGTTTGCAGACTTCCCAAAAAAGGCATTGCATAAGAGTTGTATTACATTATAAAAATCAGAATAACTTGCAGGTTCAGTGTTGTAAAAGAGCAGAACAAATTATTTGAGATTTTTTTAAAGTTGCATTTCTTCCTTTTCATTCCTTTTTATTTATTACATTTATATGCCACCCATCTTGCTATCCAGAATGACTCAGTTTTGATGCATTATGTACTATTAAGCAATTGTAATCTTTCCAATATGGAAAGCTCATATTTTTGTACTCATTAAGTTGTGTCAGAGCATGAAATCTAATAAGAGAAATCTAGAGGACTCTTAGTTCAGATCAGTCCAATTCTACTTTCTCATTTAGTTAATGATTATATGTGCCTTGTGATTCAACACCTTGTTTTTAATTAATGTCCTCCTTTTCTTATATACATGTACTTCCCTTGTTCTTCTTTGCAACACTATCTTAATCACGTCTGAATATTTTAAGATTGTTTATGAGACAGTGACATGATGAAGCTGCAGCAAGAGACATTAAAAAGAACAAAGACTTTCTGTTGTGTTGAATTTAGAGCTGCATAAAAAAACATAAAAAGCTATGGATCTCCTGAGACAGATTGACAAGTATTTTAGAATGTTCTGTTACAAAATCCTGCAAAAGAACTTCTGGCTACAATATAAAAATGGCTCCTCATTTTTGGCAGCAACTGACTTGCAAACCAGTAAGAACCCCCTCCCTGGCTGACCATACTCCATTTTTTACCCACCTTGCGACCAGTTTGGAGCACTAACTTTTTTACGAGGGATGAAAAATTGGATTTGCTTCCAAACAGCCCATGCAAGAAAACAAGTGGAGGATCTGATGATGGTCCATCAAAAATGGCATAGGATAGAGGCACTGGCCTATAAATAAAACAAAAGCCATGATCAAGTTGATGGTTAGGCTAGCAGACCCAGATTGCAAAAATGTGGATGACCACAAAGTGGCAAATAGTAACACAGATATGTAAAAACCCTCCTTGCTGCCATTCCACGGCCTTAATTGTTTCAGCTAAGACTAGTAGCAATGTTTGCAAGGTTTATAAAGACAAATTAATGTAAGGACAGATTTATGAATGACTATTAGTTAAAAAGAATCTCCAGGAAGATTCTAGAAGGAAGTGAGCTATTGTAAAAAAGAGTAATTTTACTTGAGGTCTGCTTGTGGTTTTCCTTGCAAAATCTGGAAGCTTCTATAAGGACCAGTAAAGTAGAATAAGTAGACCATAAATAAGCTTTTGATTATTGATGCTGTATCTTTTCCCCTCAGGAGTCTCTGAGGCAGCTTACTAGCAACATAAATCCATTTCAAAGGAATCAATAAATAGCAGCATTTTAAAAACAAAATCATCTGAAAATATTCTGCATTTATATGCTGCCATCTAGTGGTCTTATGGGTTTTTACAACCAAACTGGTAACCACTGTACATTGTACAGGTATTTCAGACAGGAAATAGACCATTTTTGCGGCCCCATCGCAGCTGACCGCCAAAAAGGGGGGGGGCTATTGAGACGCCATCATTTTATTGTATATTTACAACCTGTCCTTTCCATCTCTATGACTACATCCGGTCAATTATCCTGACACAACCGGGAACATGGAGGCTTCATGAACCAGGAGGTTCGCTCTATTCTTTTCAAGTTCCACCCCCTTCCCGAGTTCTTACACTATGGCGCGGCTGGCGAGACCCTTTTTTTCCCGGGCTGTGATAGCGAGGCGGCATCGGAGTGTCTGGGCCCGCGCCCAGCGAAAAGGAGAACGCGGAAAGCCAAGAGCACGAAGCATCATTGGCCGGGCGTAGCTGTCACCAAGGTGACATAGAGACTAAAATTAGAACGTAGCCACAGATCTACTGCCGGGTCGGTTGCTAAGGTGTCCGATGCCATAGAATAGGGGTGAGAAACTGGCTCAGGAATTCTGGGAATTGAAGTCCACAAATCATAAAAGGGCCATAGTTCCCCAACCGTGCCATAGAAGAAAGTAATTCGAATGTCTTGCCCCTTCCGGCTTTGTTGGACACGCCCACTGGAATTTGTCTGTCACCAGAGGGAGTGACGAATGCCTTTATTCATGTTTGGTTGCTAGTAAAGCCAAGTTTCGGAATTACACAAAACTCTTTTTTTTCAAATAATACTTTTATATAATATTGAATAAAATATTATATTGTGATAAAATATTGAAAATATTATTTTAAAAAAATACATATCAAATAACCAGGAAAACGTTATGATTGATGGCGATCAATGTTTTTTTTAGTAAAAAAAATATTCCCCAGAAGTCATAAAGTCTCCTGGAAACTGAATCCCACGCCTGTTGACTGCAGGCAAATATATCTGCGATCCTGAAGTGCAATGCCATTGGTCTATTCCACAAGATACACTAATCTCATTTGTATCCCCAATATTCCTAGGAAGTCTCCCATCTGAGAAGTAACCTTTTTGAGATAAGTTCAGTCAGGTTGTTTCTAGGGCAGGGGTTCCCAAGATGTGGCCTGTGGACGCCTAGATGTCTCTGTGACCTCTTCAAGTGGCCCACAAAGTCAAATATTTTAAATTTCTTAGTTTTAATTTCTAATCCAGTATATATCAATAGCTATAACCCACATATACCAAAGCTTTTTGGGTTCTCAATCATTTCTAAGAATGTGAAATGTTCTGTTGCCTAGAAACTCAGGCAACAAGTTTACGTGGAGTCAAAGTTCTGTTTCCTAAATTTGGGAGAGAAAAACACTTTTATCTCTGCAAAGGTGGGTTTTTTTACCCATCCGAAAATAACAAATCACCAAGTAATTCAGGCAAAAAAAAAAAAGCATCTACGTGGGGGAGGGGTTAGCAAATCTTTTTATAGGGTATAGAAACAAATATTACATTTGTTATATGTGATGTGTCAGAAAGCAACAAATAAAACAGACATTTATTAAACACGAGTATTAAACAATAGAAAACATTGATCCTATTTCCCTAAATGGTAAATTTATGAATTTTGACACCCCCTTCCAGTCCAATTGGTATTTTTCTTAATATAGTTACATGTATACAGGTAGTTCTGACATTTTATGCGTGCATATCAGGCAGGTCAGTTTTATGGCTGATTGTGGCACGGTCATGTGAACACAATTTGTGATGTTTTTTGCCATTTCCTCCAAAATATACCCATTCAATGACTTGGATCACTTAACAACTACCGTGTTTATTTAACAATTGCAATGTTTGCTTAATGACCACCACAACAACTTTCCTCAACAACTACTGCAAAAATGTTTGGAAGATTACTTTTGGTCATGTTGACTTACAACTATAGTGACTTAACAATCATATTCCTGGGCTCAATTACAGTTGTAAGTCAAGGAGTGTCTGTATTCAAGGATTTCCAGAATGCTCCCTATTGTTTAGTTGCTGAAAAGGTTGATTCTTGCTATCAAAAGAAGAAATGACTTTGGTTAAAAGGAAAACATGTTTTCCTGAACTTCAAAAAGATATATGGATGCCATGCTAAAATGCTAATAGCACCTTTATTAGAAGGTTAATAATGAAGTCTAAAATTCCATTTAATACTAAAACCAAAATGTATGAAAACCATTGTTCTAGGGAAATAGGGAAAAATCAAATATGATTGTTCGAAACTCTTCCCTTTGCCATTCTCCGTTATCTCTAAAAAAGATACTCTGTAAAGGAAATCATTTGATTATTGAGCGTTTTATTCAGCATTGCAAGACCAATCCACTTCCATAAAAATGAATATAAGCTTTAAGCTGTCTGTGATGCTATTTGCTGTGTGTTTATTTAATATCTATAAAATACAAAAATGTTTTTACTAACATTTAGTTCATCCAGAGGATTTTAGTTATTGACTGGATTAGTAGTATAATAAATATTAATAGCTTTCAGGCAAGCAAAAGGCCCCTTTATTTTAATCATTAGCCATTTCCTGCATGAGGGAAAGAATAGAAACTTCTTTCTGCTTCTGACTTCCTATAAACAAAACTGTGGACAGTAATATATGGAATTAAACTGACTTTCTTTCTCAAAGAAAGAAATAGCTAATAGCTATTGCTTCTTATTTCACAAATAAAATATACTTGTCAAAGAAGCAGGATTCTCTGTGTTACCATTTTCATGTAGCACCTATAGGACAAACTAAAGCTACAATTTTGTACTGTTTTAAGGGTGTGGTAATCCTAATTTTCATTTTTAATTCCCCCTTTTAATTCAGGAGGGAGTTACAAACTGGAAATAGTAAGAGATTGTCTCAGCAGGTGGCAGCACACATCCAGTTATTGCCTGAGCTAAGCAAGATAAGGCTTGATTAGTATTAGAATTGGAGACCACCAGAAAATCTTAGAGCAGTGGCCCCCAACCTTTTGGGCACCAGGACCAGTTCCGTGGAGAGAGGTTTTTCTGTGGACCGGAGGGGAGTTGGTTTTACATGTTTTGCATGTTGCCTGCATCCAGCAGATGGGGCTTCACTTGTTTGCACGGACTGGTTTCTGGCATGCTGCCGACTGCTAGTCCACTGACTGTGGGTTTGGGACCTCTGTCTTAAAGCACAAATTAGACTGGGAAATCAAAGAAGCATCTTAGAACAATTCTGACTTGGAATGGAACTACTTGTGTAGTGAGAATGTATTTGTATTTACAAGTTTATTGGAAGGATTTGGTTGGCTTATACACATTGTAAGGACGGTATTAAAGTAGTTAGATTTCTGTCTAATCCAGCTATGGAGTTACCTTCCTCAGTAGTCTGAAGCTCATAAGTCACGTGCAGGCACCTTGCTTTTTTTTTTTTTTGCTTCATGACCTCCCGTGATCGTAGCAATAAACACGGTATTGGGTTTAATACTCCTTTTTAAATTTAAAGTTATAGTGCAATGTCCTCTGCAGTCTTTGGAGGCTGAAACTATGAGAAAGAATAAACACATATTTCTTCTCCTGTCCTATAAAATGATTATTTGCTCATTTTCATAAATCAGCTGTTTTGCAGTGCATTAAATTTTCACACATTATACTGGCCCAATTTATATTGTGGAACTATGGAAGCTGATTGATATACTGTATAATACTTTTTAGTCTCTCTGTAACTCACTAGCTCCTTCCAGAGCAAAACTTTACCATGTCCTCCTAAAACATCCTGCTGTAGAAAGTTTATACAGTAGAACTTGCCTGGTTCACACAACCTGCTAAACTAGGTTAAAATGAAAAATTAGATAATTTACAATTCGGTATTTTGTGGAAATTTAGCCATCCCCTTAGCATCTTCTGTTAGCCAAGCAATCCTGTTAAACTACAATTTGTTTGCATCATGAGCCATGTGAATGCAGCACTTATGGTTTGTTAACCTGATTCTTTTGTGTGGTGTGAACCTAATTAAGATAATAGTGATAAAGCATTGCCTCTGAACATGTGAATGTGACTTCTACATCTATTCTGTGCAACCAAGAGATTCCATAGTGTACATGTTTTCCCCACTTGATACATCCATTTTATTTTTACCACGGAATTGTGACATTAACAAATAATAAGTGATAATAGATATCTGGAACCCAAACAACTACAATACCTCACTGCAGAACTACTAATTATTAATCTTCAGACTCATTCTGTTGTTCTTGTTTAGTTGCTATCTGATTCACAGGTCAAAATAAGAAAAGCCATCCACAACCTGGAGAATAGCTCTTTGCTCTTTGGTATGATTAAGATCCTGTCACAAACCTCACAGAAGATAGAGAAGAAAACATGGAAGGTAGGGAACTTCCTCACGCAACAGATCCAGAGACCTGTGTGCCTTTCAGATTTCACACACCATTGTTCCCTATCAGACCTGCTGTGCTTGAAGACTGGTGAAGAGTTAAACTACAGTCAGGCTACATGTTGGCTTGAGGCCAAGTATCTTCCATCTGTCCTGGTATCGGTCATGTGCTCTGAGTGTAGCAATCACTAAACCTATTCTTTCTGTTGAAGTGAGCTGCGTAGAACAGTCCTCCGTTGTCCTGGTGAGGACAGACTCCACCACTTCTGGAGTGCTTATTAAATTGTGTCTAGTTGGTTGCCTCCTTTCCTCCCATCCTCTCTCAAGTGCAATTAGCAACTGAATAGAGTTACGTGCTCCAGAACAGGTTCCTCCTGGCTCAGCTCATAGCTGATTCTCCCACGTGCTTGGGTCTTCATAACCAGCAATTTTTTCCCTTAAAAAGCAATAAATTGGGCAACAGTGAACAGTACTAGGAATTTCAAAAGTTGTAATCTGAATGTATCTGGAAAACATTAGGTTGGGAAAGGAAAGCTTTAAGCCTCAGAGCATGTGCTATATGTATTGATCAGAAGGTGAACTCACAAATTATCCCATCTAGTTTGTGGTGTTTTTGAAATCACCATTTTAAAAACTTTTCATGGAAAGTTACCTTCTGAGAAAATTCAGCTGAGGTTTATGCATACATTTACTTTGAAAGAAGGATATCCAAGGTGAAGTTGAACTGCACTTCTGATCATATCATAGACATGTCAAATAAAATATTGTTTTTTTATTATGGTCTTTGACCAGCCTTTACAATAGAAATAGCATAATAAAAATGAGAAAATAGTTTAAACCAGTAATTTGTTATTGGGAAAAGGTCATGGACATGTCCGTACAGAACTTGGAGATTCAGGGGGAGAGGGTAAAATCCAGAAGGTGTTTACTTGTACATTCTGAGAAATTAGTGAGTCTGCAGTTGGAAGCTCATTGCTTTCCTTCATTAATCCTAGATATATTGGGGCAGATCCACATTAGCACCTGAAATCACTCCAGTGTCGTTCTGTAAGTAGTCAGCAGACAGGGACAGGAGAAGGCATATTTCACAGAATACTCTCCAAGAAGCATGTAAAATAGTATTGTAAGAAGTCAGCACCGCCTCTTCCTAGAGAAGGAAATATTTTGGGGGACATTAAAAAAGACAGAATATTATATATCTCCAAAAGAATAATAGAAAATCTTAGACAGAAACCAGCCCCCAGAAACCAACCCCCTCTCCCTGCCCCAAGCAGAAATCAGCTCTTTAGAAATACAGATTTCATCATCCTATTCAGAAAGACTGGGGCCAGGAACCTTGGAGCTGATGGGATTAAAAAGACAAAGAACCCTAAAATCTACATTCCCCACCCAAAATCTAAAGACATGACCTTTAGGACACAATAGGACGGTGGTGAACCTATGGCACACGTGCCAGAGGCGACACTCAGAGCCCTCTCTATGGGTACGCGCACCATACCCGGGAGATGGCAACTGTCCCTCTTCAACCAGCCGCCCACTAACTTGCCGAGGTCCCACGTGGCTGGATGCATCCCAGCACAGCTGGTTTCCCTCCCCTTCGTCCCATCCCTCCTGGCCTCATATGCTCTCCTTTTCCCGGGCATTGACTCCTCAGCTGTTGGCTATCTGTCCAACTCAGAGGCAGCTTCTCTGAACTGCTGGTGGTGGGCTGCGGAGCCCCAGAGTGCACTGGTCAAGGGGCTGGCAGGCTGTGGCTGCTGATGGACACTGTTGGCCCCCATGCGCTTGCTGGCCTCTGTGTGCGGGGACCGATTGTGTCAGGCAGCAGCCGCCCCGGCCCCTGCCTCGCCTTGCCCTGTGACAATGGCACCCCCACCCTGCTTCGCCTTGCCTTGCCTCACTCCATAAGGCACCATGCCCACCGCCCCACCCCCTGGATTTCTCCCAACCCTGCCAGGCCCCCACAGGCATCCCTCCCCAAGAGCAACACTGAAGAGGGCATGGTCATGACCACCACAGCCACGCCCACCCAGTGGGCCATGCCCACCTGGCACCTGGTGATACATAAGTGGGTTGGGGTTGCAGTTTGGGCACTCAGTCTCTAAAAGGTTTGCCATCACTGCAATAGGATTAACCCACCACCATTAAAATACCAAAAGGGCACACTGAACCTCAGGTTAAAGTTCATTGCACAGGAACAGGAAAAACCTCAAACAGGAACTACTCCAAACACAAAGCCCAAAGTAGCTCCATTTTGTCAGCTTTCCCAGAACTGCATGCTGCTGCTGTTCTGTTCTTCAATAAACTGAACCTTCTTTCCTAAGTAGCCTCCATTTTGTTTATCCCCGGCTTGGACTGGACCTGATGATGATTTTTCTTTCAACAGTATTTTTAGGGAAATTCTCAGAAAATAATTTTTGGAGAGAGGTCAGCTCATTGGTATCCTAATCCCTGGGGAAGTATAACCACAATAAATTTGCATGTTGATGTTTCATTAAGTGGAATGCAAGCTGCCACAAATCATACCTGCTCTCTGCTCATCTTTGCTGTTTCTTTGACATCATTCTCTTTTTTTTCCTGCTGCCTCCTCCTAATCCCCACCACCACCTTTTGTTCCAGAAGATTTGAGAGCCATCATTGTACCTAGTCCTTCTATGCCAGTGGTTCTCAACCTTTTTAATGCCGCGACCCCCAACCGGTCGTAAGTCGAGGACTACTCAACCGGTCGTAAGTCAAGGACTACTCAACTGGTGCAGCACCGTTTGCAGAATGGGACTTTTGGCGGGCTCAGCAGGGCAGAGACAGCCTGGACAATTCCTATTGGCTTTTGAAAGCCAATAGAATTAGACTCTATTCAAGAGAGTCTATTCTATTGGCTTTCAAAAGCCAATAGAATAAAAGGGAGTAGCACAGCTAAGGAAAAGGGGAAAAAAATGGTGGACTTTGTTGTTTGGCGACCCCCGTGAAATGGTCATTCGACCCCAAATGGGGTCCTGACCCACAGGTTGAGAACCACTGCTCTATGCTGTATTTCTGCAGATGGAAAGGTCGGAGGTTTTTGTTTTTACTTTGTTTTGGATCTCTAAGAAAACTCTTCAGTTGGAACCTCAACTGCCGCCTTTTTTATTGGCTTTTAGTTGCTGATTTTAAATGTAGATAACATTTTATGACAAAGGTGGGGCCTTTTAGAACAGGTTACAATGTTTGATATGAGAGCAAACGTAATGTTTTATAGTAATGAGAAGAATTTCCCCAATATTTTTCTTTCCCTTTCTGCAATTCCTGTGAACTCCCTGTCAAAGCATTTGAAACTTAGGAAGGATGCAGATTTGGGAAACTCTTACAGATAAAGAGCAATAAATATTAAATCAACCTTTAATTTGATTCTTAGATATAAAAAAATATAACCAAGATCTATATTCATCTCATCCAGTATCTTTTGGAAGAATCTTTAATAATCCATTAGTAATCAACCGCAATAAACCTGCCAGCATACAATATGTTGGTGGAGAGGCTGAATGATCTTGCCCAAATCACATTCAAGAAAATTTCTTAAGCATAATTCCATTCTCCTTCTATGATTGGGGCCTTGATGAGGTGAAGAGGCTTGCATGGGTAAATGAAATGTGGGCTATGTCGTCAGACATGCATATGTCCAGAAGGGTCTTAAGGCAAACAGGCCATGATGGATACTCCAGACTAACACTGCCAGCATGGACCAGCATGGCAGATTATGGTCTATTCCTTCCACATGCCAATACAACATCAAAAACAGCCCTCACTTAGGATCGTATTGGCTGGAAACATGCAGAAGAGGCCTTCATCCTGCAGTGGATAGACAATGGCTAAAATGATGAACTCCATTCTATATATTGGTAACCTGAAGCTATGATTAAAAAATAATCAAGAGGATGGTCGCAACAGCATGAACAAAGCTCCACCTACTTTTTAATCCCCTAATGATGTCCTAAAGAACTATTGGAGCTTCAATCTCATCACTGCAGCCACCATCCTGATTTTTGTACCCCACTCCAAAGACACCCTGCTTACAGGGAAGTTGCCATTTGGAAGTGTGCAAATTATTTTGCATAGAATCAGAAGCTTTTTTTTTTTTTTTAAAAAAAAAAAAACCTCTAACATTAAGGCAGTATTTAATGGGTGGATTCTTTATGTTTAATGTTAATTTATTTGATATTTAGGTCATTTTTTTTCCTTTTTGGCACACAATTATTTCCCTTTTTTGTTGTTAGTATTGAGTTTTTCTGTTTTGCATTTTATTCTTGTTGATAAAATAAATAAATATATATTAAAAACTACATTATGCAATTTTTGTTTTTGCCTTTAATAAATTAGCTTCCAGATGTTGCAGACAGAATACCAGACATAAGTGTAATGTGGCTACACTCCTGACTTCTTATATTCATACTTAGGAATATAAGCATGATTTTTATATCCCAGAAAGCAATATTTCAGTTTCTTTTGATATTAGTTAACAGTCTTCCCTATTGCCACCTTCAAAGAGTTTCTTAGTTTTTAGCAGCATACTCTAAGAAGTATTAAGAGGCTGGCAGCAAGGATGGACAGGGCACTAGAAACTAAAGAAATTGAAGGAGCTTTCTTGTAGCCCTAAGAAAAGACTGAGGTTGGATATATCGCTCTACAAATAATTGTAAATAATTGTACAAATAAATACAAATACAGTGAATGTCACACAGAAGAAAGTCAGGACCTCTGTTGTTCCAGAATGTAGGATACATAGTAATAGCAATAGTGCTTAGGTTTATATACCGCTTCACAGTGCTTTAAAGCCCTCTCTAAGCAGTTTACACAGTCAGCATATTGCCCCCAACAAATTGGGTCTGTAATAATGATTTTACAGTACAGGTAGTCCTCAACTTACGACAGACTCCCTAAAAGACCTTGTGTCAAAGTTCCAATGGCTGTGGCCTGCATTAGTGGCTGTGTGCAGCATCCAATGATCAAATGACTGTGATTTATAACTTTTTTGCTGGAAAGCAGCATTTACTTCTGTTTTCCAGCAAGGAATGCCCATTGCTTTATGACTGTGGCATACACTTGATGACCATAACTTTTGCTTAATGACTTCTGCAAAGAAGTTGTACAATTGGGTGTGATCACATGATAACCCACTTAATAACTGGCATGACTTACAGCTGTAATTCTGGGCTCAGTTACAGTAGTAAGTCAAGGACTACCTATAAGCTAAAAAAATTGAAGTCATCAAATTAGGGTAGCCTATCATCCTTGCTTGATTTGGATTAGGGGATAGATGGGGAACTCATCAAATTTGCAAATGACATCAAACTGGCAGGAATAGACAACACTCCAGAAAATAGGCTTAAGATACAGAAGGATATTGACAGATTTGAACACTAGGCACTATCTAACAAAATGAAATTCAGTGGTGAAAAATGTAAGGTTCTACAAGAAAAATCAAATGCACAGGTACAGTATAGGTCAGTGATGGCGAACCTTTTAGAGTTCGAGTGCCCAAACTGCAACGCAAAACCCACTTACGCACCATCAGGTGCCGGGTGGGTGTGGCCCATTGGCTGGGTATGGCCAATTGGGTGGATGTGGCCCATTGGGTGGGCGTGGCTGCGGTCGTAATGGCAGACTGGATGGGACTAAAAAGTTCAATGAATCAATTCCAACTTTGCAAGATCTTTTTTTTCTCCGCGAGAAGTTGAAATTGACTGATTGATTGAACCTTTTTTTTGCACATGGCGGCGGAGGCCTAAAGCGAAAAGGTTTTATAAAACCCAGCTGAAGGCCTAGGACTGGGTGATGGCACATGTGCCCACAGAGAGAGCTCTGAGTGCTGCCTCTGGCACGTGTGCCATAGGTTCGCCACCACTGGTATAGGTGGTACCTGGCTCAATAGTAGTAACTGTGAGAGGGATCTTGGAGTCCTAGTGGACAATCACTTAAATATGAGCCTGTGGTGTGCTACAACCGCTGAAAAAGCCAAAGCAATCCTAAGCTGCATTATCAGAGGGATAGAATCAAGATCAGGTAAAGCAGGGGTGTCAAACTCACACTGTGACGTGTCGTGACGTATCGTGACTTTTTTTCCATTGCCGGCAAGGGGCTGGGTACGGTTTTGGCATGACACATCCGGCCCATGGGCCGGCAGTTTAACACCTCTGATGTAAAGTGTTAATACCACTTTATAATGCCTTGGTAAAATAACACTAGCTTTGGTTGCCACAATGTAAAAAAAGATGTTGAGATTCTAGAAAGAGTGCAGAGAAGAGCAGCAAAGATGATTAGAGGAGTCTAAAACAGAAAGAATGGTTGCTGGAATTGGATATGTCTACTTTAATGAAAACAAGGGCTAGAAATGACATGATAACAGTACTCCAATGCTTTACTGAAGGCTGGACAAGAGGCAAGGGATGGAAACTAATCAAGGAGAGAAGAATTAAGGAGAAATTTCCTGACAGTTAGAACAATTAATCAGTGGAACGACTTGCCTCCAGAAGTTGTGAATGCTCCAACACAGGAAGTTTTTAAGAAGAGATTGGACAACTATTTGTCTGACATGGTACAGGGTTTCCTGTCTGACCAAGGGGTTGGACTAGAAGACCTCCAAGCTCCCTTCCAACTCTCTTAACCAACTCTGTTAACTCTGTTAACTTGTATTGCTTAAAACATTCACATAGATTAGAATATACATATTAGAGACCAAACAAAATGCTGGAGAAATGGACTATAATCCTATGTGCAACAGAAGATGAAAGAATCAATCAAGGAAGTCTTCTAAAGATTAAGTGGGAGTGTCCAGATGCAAATGAGCTGAATATATGCCAAGCTCTGCTTTAAAAATTACATTAAATCAATTCTTTATGTAGTGCTAAGCATTTATTTATCATGTTTGCTGGTTGCTATCCATAAAATGGTAGATAATAAAGTGTTTAAAGTTTGGCTTAGTGCCAAAGGAAAGATTGGAAGTATTTAATTAAGGGGGGGGGAAAGACACTGCTAAAATGGTGACTGGGAATTGCAGTCTCAATACGTCTGGAGCAACCAGATTTGGGAACGCTATTCCAGATAATGGGGACAAAATAATTGTATCGATTTTATTGGGATATGAAAGACATTTTGTTCCACTTCCTTTCTTGCTGAAATCCTGCCCCCCCCCCAACTTCTATATTTCTTCCCAAGCCTCTGCAGTTTGCAATGTTTGTTTCATTCTTTATCTACAGCTGGTAACTCAAGCCAAGCAGAAGGGTGTGGATCATTTGTTATACTCTCTAAACCAGGAACAAGAGAAAATAAACAGGAGCTTGCTCAATCCAATCCTGCCTGAGTACGTGCAAGTGAGAAGTGGCTGGAGATCCCAAACATATCCCATGTGGGAATGAAAGAAAACAGGTTTGAACCACTCTCTGCAGGTTAAGGAGAAGCCAAAGCCCCATTCACACCTGAGTTGAAACACTGGCTACTTGCTCTTGAGAGTGTTCTCAGCATAGGAGATGGCCCACGTAAAGTTAACTATACATCAAAGAATGCTTTTGAGCAGGGGTCTTCAAACTTGGGAGTTGAAGTCCACAAGTCTTAAAGTTGCCAAGTTTGAAGACCCCTGCTTTTGAGCATGCAAAGTTTATCATGGACTGCCTCTCGCCTATTACATCCACTTGGCCCACAAGGATGGGAAGGAAGTGTATTTTATGGATCCCATTGATTAGGATTGTACTGTATATCTGGTGGGACACATACGAAAAATAGGCCTTCTTGGTGGTGACCCCTTCTCTGTAAAACATCATTCCCCCATACCCACCCACCCCAACATATGATTAGCCTCCAATGTGTTGCTTTTCCAAAAGGCCCTTAAAAACATGGATTTGTTAGCAGACTTGGGGACACGAATGGAGATGAAGCCGATCAAGGGCTGATTTGATTGTGTCCTTGCTGCCAGGTGAGGTGGGGAGAGATTTTTTTTACTGGTTTTTATTATGTGGTGAAGTTTTAAAATACTGTAAGTTGCCCAGAGTCACGTGTGAATTGGATGGTGATATAAATTTGTTTAACAAATAAACACACAAACAAACAAACAACATAAGTAATTTGTAAATTGCGAGGTAGGAGATAGGTTTCCAATCCAAACATGAGGACAATTCTTATGCTTTGGAATGTTTTCTTATAAGCAATAAAGTTCTGGACTAAATTTCATAAGGTTTGGATTTTTTTTAAATATAGTATAAGTAAGTCCTGGAATGAACATGATGTAAAATAGTAGTTCTTAGGGTGGGGGGTGTAATTATCCTGGGAGGTAATTTGGGCATATGCTGGGGGTAATGGAGCACTTTGTAGTTGTTTATTTGTGAGCTGAGGATCCAGTTTGGGACTGCTGCTGCACAGAAACTTACAGTAAAACAACCAGTTGTGCTTTTTTCCCAGGGGAATGATGTTGTTTGAGACCAGGAAAAGGGTAATTGTATCAATCATCCTTAGAAAGCGAGGGTTATACGTTTCTGCCTTATGTATGTCGTACAGGAGAACTCATTCAAACATATGAAATCCAAACCATCAGCCCAGTGATTTTGTGTGTGTGTGATATTTATCTCCCATTTTGCTTCCCTGCCTAATGTAGCCAGTTTTCCTGCTTGCTTCTGATCATGTTTCAATAACAAGTGATACGGTTTGAACTGGGGTGGGGGGATTTTTGTGGCTCAGGTCACTCCATTGGGGTGCAAAGGCCAAAGGGAGGAAAGATGTTTCTTTGACTTGGACTCAGATGGTTGTGTGAAGGTCAAGAAACTTATAGGCATTGTGAGAGAATAACATAAGTTGAAGCTTGTGATAAATCCTCGTGCCTTCTTCATGTACACACACATTAATCTACACCTTAGCACAGGGGTAGGCAACCTTGGCTCAGGAATTCTGGGAGTTGAAGTCCACGAGTCATAAAAGAGCCGAGGTTGCCTACCCCTGCCTTAGCAACTTTAAGGCCTGTGCACTTCACCCCCTAGAATTTCCCAGCCAACCATGATTGGACATCCTTGGTCTAATTCAGACTTCATCAACCATGACAACTTTAAAATAGGTGGACATCAACCCCCAGAATCCCAGCTCTGCTGGCTGGGGAATTCTGGGAGTTGAAGTCGACTTATCTTAAAATTACCAAAATTGAGAAATGCTGATCTAATTTAATATATTATTTCTGAATCTCATTAAATAACTGTTTTTAGAATATATTTGGGCTGATTAAACAAAACTGGTTCCATCTAATTACATGTGCTTGTGAGCAGGGCCTCGATGGCCTCTTTTACTGGTATCTGCTGAATTTAGCCTGATGGACAATGTTCATTTTTCATTCTTCATGCTTTATCAAGCCTTTGTTAAAGTCATTTCGCTGGCCATTGCTGGATCTTATGGCAGTGGGTTCTGCAGATTAATTTACATTTTTTTTGTCAAATGGACTTTTTTTGTAACTTGCTGATCGAACTTACTAACTGGCATATTAATATAATCTATATCCATTTTTTCCATTCTATTTCCCCACAACTTCCCTGTTTTAGAGTGACTTGAAATAGGAGAAGCAAATCCCCTGCAGCTAATCTGTTCCATTATCTTTACTATTTAATCTCCTCATTTTACCTTATTCATTAGTCTCTTGTGGAGTACTTCTGGTACAAACTAATGTTATGAAAATCCATTTCTAGCAGTTTGTGCAAACCAGACACAGATTTTCTCTCCACTCCAGAATGTTCACCACCGTTGCTGTTGGCCGTGTTCAGAGTTGAGCTCATATTTTTTAAACAAAAACTTGGCTTCTGTCAAGCCCCCAATGGTCTCTTGACTCTTGGCAGGGTTTTGAGCATAAAACAAGCAAAGCATTGTTTATGTTGCTGGGGCCGAGGGAGGAGAGAATATTGGAGAAAAGATAATAATGACAAAACTAACTTGTGGAGCAAAAGGAACAAAATGTTCACCAGAAGAGAAAGATAGATCTCTTTGGGACTCGCCAGTACAGCTCACTGTTCCCAGGAGAATGGAATTTGCCAACTCCCAAATAATTAAGTATGCAAGATTTGGTTGGTTTCTCAAACGGTTTTATTGGGGGGAAGAAAGAAAGAAACACAATGTAACTTCCTATATACACAGAATAAAAGAGGGCATCATGCTTACCCTCAGCTATGAATAATAAAATCCCATCCACCCACTCACATCCCATTGCCAGCAAGTGCTCTCTCTATATCATCTTGGAAAGATGGGGAAATGATTCTGAAGGACAAAAGTGTCCGGAGATGAACTTTATTTGGCTAGAGGGGCCACTGGCAGCTCTTTATCTCTCTTCCTTCCACCAGTTGCTGCCAACATGCAGTTGAAGGAGCAGTACCTTCATGGTTGGCTGTTCTTTATGATGGGAAGAGGGGATCTTGCCCTCATTCTAAAAGACTCAGAATGAGAAGAGGAAGAGTATCAGCCTTCTTGATTCCTCATTTAGGCAAATTCCTGTGCTCGGATGTACAAATGTGGCTGCCAAACTTCCTCACACAGCTGTTCCCCCTATCTCAAATTTGTTGCTTAGTGTGGAAAAGACTTGTGGGTAGTGTCCTCTCAACATATTTCACTTGGATACCGAATTAAACCATTTCTCTAAGCTCAATATGCATTGAATAATAAATTAAGCAATTGGGTTGGGTTTATGCAACACAATAGCCTCCCAAACTAACCATGATTCAAGCTAAGGACTCTTAGTATGTTGTGTAAATGCAGATAAAATTTTAGGGAAAGAGCATCCTCTGCCACTTGCCACCCATATCCGAGAATATTCAACAACTGTCCAGCCACCTCAAGTGCTGACATTGTCCTCATCTCGATGTCCAGCAAAATGATCATATTCTTCACCCATTGCTTGAAGGGTTCCCTTTCAGAAACCACAAATGGTTAGAAAACACAAGTGTCCAAAGTTGGAAGCCCGGCAAGGGGGGGGGGGAAGAATCCAACAGCACAGAAACCATCATTCAAAGAAGCAGTCTACTTGACACTTCCGTAGTTATACTAACCGTCTGCAATCATTTTGACCCCTTAAGCTGAGGGCTGAAGGTCAAGCTTGAGCAGAAGGGATGGGGTCTCTACAACCAGTGTCTGATGAAAGTCTGAGCATGTTTTATATCAGAGGCAAACAAAGAAAAATGGGGCCAGGCAAGTTCCTTCCCCCTCTTAGGAATTCCATGAGAAGCGAGTCATACAGACCATTGCTATACAAATTCTCACTGAATATGAGAATGAATCTTGGTAGAAGTTTTTTCGTCTTCTTGAGCAAGCAAAGGTGAATTTAACCCATCCTCGTAGGCATGCAACACTTACAACCATGGAGGTGTTCTGCCACTTCATACATAGTTCTTCTTGTCATAGCTCAACGCAGTAGACCTGGGTGCAGAGTAAACCATGGGTGTGGGTCTGTACTTCTCCTCCTTGGGGGGGCAGGAACAGCACAGCAAGCTTCCTCCAAAAAGAAAAAGGGCTGCTGCTGCCCAACCAATGTAAAGTGAAGGTCCTATTTCGCGTTTCAGGGCAGGTGGGACTGCTGGATTGTAGAAATCACGGATAATTTGATTGGCAGACCAGGAGACGGGGATGAGAGTCAGGATGCCAGTCAGCAGAAAGATGACCCCAGAAACGATGGTGATCTTGGCTTTTGTAGGTTCATCTTCAATGCAGCGAGTGCACTGTGCTCCCATCAGGAAAATGAATATCCCCATCACTGCAAGAACAATGGCAATGACAATTAAGGCCCGCGCAGCCTGTAGATCTGGTTGCAATGCCAGCATGGAATCATAGACCTTGCATTGCATCTGGCCAGTACTCTGAGCCACACAGTCCATCCATAGCCCTTCATAGGTGAACTGCGCAGTGACGATGTTGTAGCCGATGAAGGCAGTCACCTTCCACATAGGCAACCCGCAACACAAGATGGTGCCTATCATGCCCAGGAAAGATAGGGCTATACCACCAATCTCCAGACCCATCGACATGTTGGCGCAGTCAAATCAGCCACTACCTTCCAAACTCAATGCTGCTGGCTGCTGCTGTGTAGTCATGAGGTTTTGAGCAAAGCAGGTGAAGCACCCAAAGCTCTGAGCTGATTTATAAACTGTCCTGTCACCTGGGCGGGCTCTTTAGCTCAAGCATGGGTGGGGCGTCACCAACGGACTCTCAACCTGCCCTACCCTTGTACCATCCTCTCTCTTTTTTTCTTTGTTTGAGATGGCATTTATGAGAAATGAAAGTTTGCTGTAGAGGGCAAATGGGAAATTACCCTTGAACTAAATTCCAGCTGGTCATTTGGCGTGACCCTTGGTTTCGGAGCAGACTGGCAGGCAAAGAATTGGTAGTAAGAAAAAAAAAATGCCGTGTAGAGAGGCTTTTGATTCCCCTGGGTTTCCTTTGTTGGATTTCAACTTTGGGTTGGGTCTCCCAAGTCCAAATGAAGCATGTCTGCTGATATTCAACAAACTCTCTTTATACCATAATCCCCATATATACATCAGAATTTCTTGATATTTCATCACTTTTTGCTGATTTATTGAAGACATGTGTAGATTAGGCTAATGTCCTATAATAAGAATGGGGATGCACTTAATTAGCTAAGTTCTCCACCTCTGGGTGTGTTTTTTAACATGCTAATAATGAACTTTTTACCTCCAAGCCATTTCATGACACTCTTCCCCACAGTTTGAGCTAAGTGCTATGTTATCTTTTCTTTTTTCAATAATAGGCCCACTAGCAAAATCCTTCAGGACAGTTACAAAGCTACAGTCAGTTAGACTAGGTGTCCCCAACCTCTGTTCTGCTGCCCACTACCAGGCCACAGCCCATTTGGAAGAGGGCCACCCCAGTGGCGGCTGAGCATGTGTGCACACACAGCCCCACTCACACAAGCAGTGGGAGCTGGTGCTTGTGGCCCCACTTGCTCATTCGTGTGTGTGTGTGTGTGTGTGTGTGTGTGTGTGTTTATGCATGTATCTGTGCATATCAGTGAACTGCTCTGATAGGAGAGGCAACTGGAACTTTTACTACACTTTTCCTGTGTTTCCACCTCAAAATAAAAGTAAATGCTACTGTGTACAATTATAATCTAAGGTGCTACTGTATAAGGATGGTGGAAAAGAAACCTCAGCTTTCATATTCGTGCTTTAATGGAATACAAAAAGGGAACAGTTCAAGCAAATATTTTAACAGTGGATATATCAAGCTCCGAAGAGAAGAGCAGTAAGGGTAGAAATAGCATTTACCCCACTCTGTATACAGAATACAAAATAACAGAGTTGGCAGGGACATTGGAGATTTTCTAGTCCAGCCCCTTGCTCAAATAGACCTTATACCATTCTGGACAAATGGTTGTCCAGTCTCCTCTTAAAAACTTCCAATGTTGGAGCATCCACAACTTCTGGAGGCAAGCCTTTCCACTGATTAATTGTTCTCACTGATAGGAAATTTCTCCTTAATTCTAGGTTGAATCTCACTTTAGTAAGTTTCCATTCGTTACTTCTTATCTGCGGTCAAGTGTTTTGGAGAATAGTTGTCCCCCTCTTCTTTGTGACAGTCTCTCAAATACTGGATGACTACTATCATGTCATCCCTAGTCTTTCTCTTCATTAGACTAGACATACCCAGTTCACACAAGCATTCACTGTATGCTTTAGCCTTGGGTAATAGGCCCAAGACAGATCCAATATTTCTTGAAATCCCCAGGAACTCCTACCAGAAAAATACTTGGTTAGAAAGATACAACCGACTCAGGGTAGATCCCATATTTCCAGTTCACTCCAGCACCTCCTGAGAAGACAACATTGAGATCATGTCATTCAGAAACCATCTGCAGTCAGTAGCTAACACCACCTTGCCTGTATTTTTTGACTGCATCACAAATCACTGATTCAAGCCACGCTCCCTGACTTCCGTGCTGTATCTTAATACCTTGGAAGCAAACCCCTCCATTCACTTGTTGGTATCACATCTAATCTAGCAGTCAGAGGTCTAGCGGTAACATGGTGAAAAACTGGGCTTTTTTTTTTTTTTTAAACTTCAGTGACAGAACAGTGAAACAATGTTTTTAAGGTTTTAAATAAGTAAAATGGAATCCTCCAAGATCTGTCTTTGGTTTGACTGAGTGAAATTGACCGGAATTCTGCAACTTTCTCTTTTAGCTCCAGTGAAAGAAAAAATAGTAAAATATTTTTTTTCTTTTTTCCCCACCCATAAAGAGATTTCTTAGGCCATCTTCCTCTCTAGTTGGTTTACACACAGGAAACAATCAGCCAATAATGCAGTTTAGTAAAGCCATCAATCTACAAAGTAGTTTTGCAGTAAAGTTGTCTGACATTATTGGAGACAGCAAGTTGAAGCAGATGACTTTGAGCAGTTCTCAACAAATCTCTTTTTACTGCTTTCTGTTCTGCAGTTTATTTAAGGCTTGGTGACCTTTGAGCCAAGCTTGTTGAATAAACTATCCTGAAGAAAGTCAGTTTGTTTGAACTTGTATTTAACCTATCCTTGAGAACATACTCTCAAATAGCTCCTGGTCCACAATCTAATTAGCACACAGTGCTTTCCAACTTGTTTATATCTAAATATGACAAACTGCGAAAATAGCAGATCAGTGGCCAGGCTGAAGCTGTACCTTATTCTCCATCGCAACACAGATAGAAAGCCAAAAAGCAATCTTGCCATCTCACGAAGAAGGAATTAGGGCCAAGAATTATGCACATCGGTGCCAAAAATCAGTTACTGTATGCATAAAATGAATGGGATCAGAGCTTTTCTGATGAGGAAAGAGATCTTGAAGTAACAGTAAACAGTTCAATTACGGTGTCAACACTGTGTGCAACCACTCTAAAAAAGACCAACAGCTTGTTAGGGATAATAAGAAATGGAATTGAAAACAGAGATGTCAGTTTCATAATCTCTTATATAAATCAATAGTAAGACCACATCTGGAATATTGCGTGCAATTCTGGTCACTGTGCCTAAAAAAGGGGATCTAGAGAAGGTTCAGAAGAAGGCAGCTCAAGACTATCAAGAAGCTGGAAATGCTTCCCTAAGAGAACAGATTGTGACATTTG
This sequence comes from Crotalus tigris, assembly GCF_016545835.1. Taxonomy (NCBI): domain Eukaryota; kingdom Metazoa; phylum Chordata; class Lepidosauria; order Squamata; family Viperidae; genus Crotalus; species Crotalus tigris. The sequence continues at coordinate 7,260,765 of NW_024096758.1, read as the reverse complement.
GGGCATTTTCATCTACAAAACATACAAATGAGAAAGGACACAAGAAAGATGTACAAATATTTGTATAGCGTGGATAAAATGGACAAAAATAAGCTCTGTTTCCTTTCCCAAAATATTAGAACCAGAGGCTGCCTAATGAAATTGAATCGTGGAAGAATCTGGACAGACAAAAGGAAATAGTTTTGTACACAACATATAATTCAAGTTTGGAATTCGCTACCCAGAGAAGTGGCTTCAAAAAAAGGGTTGGACCAGTTCATAGAAGTCATGGAGATCAATGGCTATTAGCCTTGATGGCAGTGGAACTGCTTTTGAAAGCCAATTGCTGGGAAACCAGGGAACTTTCTTGTGAGGTTGGCAACTGAAAACAGACAGTTGGACTAGATGGGCCAGGAGTCTGGCCTGAGGGACATAACTTATGTTCTTATGCTCATGTTCTTATATTAAATTTATGGAATGCCAACTGGGGCATGATGAAAAACACCCACATATACATTACAAAAAATAATAATAATCTTTCCAGCTTTCCAGCAGTTAGGGTTGTACTTTTTTCTTTCCCTTTCCCTTTTCTTTTCCCTGGGAGTCAAGGGCTGTATTGGATTGGGTAGTGACATAATGATGACATTATAGAGATGGGATTTATGATTTCCCACATTTCTGTTTTTGTTTTGAATATTTTTCTCTGTATGCAAACTGTAACCGATGCTTAATACTCATTACTCTTTGAAAATCAGTGAGCAGCTGTGCTGGTGTTCAGTGACACAATTTGGATAAGGCAGCAGTGTTCACAGGGGGATGGCCAAAATAGGTGACATGGGGTTAATAGGCAAACTTTCCCTTTTTGTATGTGCATTGTATGGATGTACCAAAGAGGCGGAGTTTGCACTGTATTTCCACATCCGCCATCTTGCTGCTTTGACCGCATCCCCTCTGGATCTGGCAGGATCCACGTGTCTCCAGGAGCAATTAGAATCATGCAGTTCCTGAATTAATCCATAGTCTGGATTAATTAATACACTGAATCATCAAATGAGCTGGGTTTTTCACACACAAAAAAACATCATCCAGGATTAGTATGTTTGCAAATGTATCTGCTTGTCTTCCTTGACCTGGCTTTGTGTGTTGTGTGAACAGTGCCAGTATATTACTTTATTTTCTTTCTTTTATGGTATTCTAAACTGGGCTTGGACTAAAATGGCTGTGCTGTTGGAGTCTGGCCACATCTGATATCTCACTCTGCCCTGTTGATATACGGTTTCACTTTGTTGTTTTTCAGTCTGAGTTATTGAGAAATCTCTATCTCTCTTTTTGTTTATGTCTCTCCTGTTTCCTCATATTTGAGAGGTGACTTCAGAAATTTATGATTCTTGCTTTCTGGGTTTCAGGTTTCTTCAGAACTCTGTGGGGATCTACAAATGTAAATACTGTGTTTGCCATGTTTTTATTAAGATGCTAATTTCTTGGAACTGAAGCTTGGAACTATGATGAAGCTGGGGCAGAAAATATTTGTTTGTGTGCGTATGTGTGAAGAGAGACAGAAAGACAGACAAACAGAGAGAATGGTACAATGATACATTTTATAACTCCAGGACAGGCAAGGGGGGACATGATAGCAGTATTCCAATATCTCAGGGGCTGCTATAAAGAAGAGGGAATTAAGCTATTTTCCAAAGCACCTGAAGGCAGGACAAGAAGCAACAGGTGGAAACTAATCAAGGAGAGAAGCAACCTAGCACTAAGGAGAAACTTCCTGACAGTGAGAACAATTAATCAGTGGAACAGCCTGCTTCCAGAAGCAGTAAATGCTCCAACACTGGAAGTTTTTAAGAAGAGACTGGACAGCCATTTGTCCGAAATGGTGTAGGGTTTCCTGCCTGAGCAGGGGGTTGGACTAGATGACCTCCAAGGTCCCTTCCAACTTTACTACTATTACTACTATTACTAATTTAACGCTTTTTCTCAACCCCCAAGCCTTTTTATGTTCCCTCTCAAGCTCTCTGAAGTGTATGTACTAGGTGGGGCAGTAATTAATGTAGTTTCCCATCAAGTTGAGGCCATGAAAACTATATTTTAAGCCTTAAAATAGGCTTACAAGTTTTTTAAAATCAGGAAATCCTACCCCTACTTGCAATGTGCTTCCATTCATTCAGTTTCTGCCCTGCTCATTGCAGCCCAGCCCCTCCTCACATTAATGCACCAAAGAATTGCCCACATACTCTGCAATGCAAACCTAGCTGCTTCATGTATGGATTTGTGTTCTGATTAATTATCTTGTCATCAGGAATATATTCTGTAAGATAAAGAATGTCCGCAGGGGCTTTTTTTAAAATGCACTATCATGACTGCCATCTCGGCTTTTTTGACCATATGGGGACTTTTGTATAAGATCTATTGCAGGCAAATAAGTGTGTGGTCTTGGCTGTAGGGAAACCACGTGGCAAAAAAGAGTTGTATCAAAGTATGACTGGAAGGCAGCAGGTACATATGTTTGTGCATCTATTGCAGTTTAACTAAGGAAACTTTCTTCCTTTAGTACAGTGGCTCTCATCCCTGACCACCTGAAGGTGTGTGGGCTTCAGTTCCTGGAATTCACCAGCCAGAATAGTGGCCAAGGTTGACAAACACTACTTTAGTACATAGCATCCTGTTACTTAGAAACATTGTAGGAAAAAGAGGGTAAACATTCCACCCAGGTGCAAAGATATGAGGCAAGGCATACATTTTGACTGCCTTCTACTCCATGCTTTGTGTCAGGTGGCAGAACCATGACTATGAGAGTGCTCAACACTCAGTGTCATTCTGGACCTTTCCCTACTGTGGAATTGAAGTCTTAGAACACAGACAGACAGACAGACAGCCACATTAAGATGCTTCTCTCCAAGCTATAGCCCAGCATCAACTATGCTGTCATGCTGGATGCTGTGTTATCGCTGAATAACAAGTCCAACAAGCAGGAGTGACCTTGTCCTTTTCAACAGGGACAAGTGAAGGAAAGTGATGGGTATTCCTCTGCCTTCATTTCTCCTCCCACTGAGTGAAAGCAACACTGTCACTCTCCCTAATCAATAGCAAGAGAGGGGAGTATAAGTGATGGGTTTAAATGGCAAGTTTAGCCAGCTGTGGACTGACTAAGAGGCGACAGCTGTGATGCTTGGGAAAGAGTGCCAAATACATGTTGAGAAATTGACCTGGCAGATAAATCTGCAGCATCATCTACACTAAGTAATACCAGCCTGGCCTGATTGATCTGATCCAACAGCGGAACAGCTTCCTGATGGAGATCAGGCTGCTGATATTCAGGGTTGATATTGAATATCATGATATTGATACTGATATTTGGCCTTTTCCTGATGTTTATCAACTTCTGTTTTTATTGTTTGCATTTTTATGTTTGGAGGCTGATTGTTTCTATTATTTGTATGGGATTTTATACCATGGATGTTCAATCAATCAGTTTTATATTCTATGTGATCCCCCAAGAGTCTTATCAATCAATCAATCAATCAGAATAGAACTGGAAGGTACTTTGGAGGTCTTCTAGTCCACCCCCCCCTTGCTTAAGCAGAAGACCCTATACCATTTCAGACTTGTGGCTGTCCAGTCTCTTCTTACAAACTTCCAGTGTTGGAGCACCCACAACTTTGGAGGCAAGCTGTTCCACTGGTTAATTGTTTTCACTGTTAGGAAGCTTCTCCTTAATTTCAAGTTGCTTCTCTCCTTAATTCGTTTCCATCCATTGTTTCTTGTCTTGCCTTCTGATGCTTTGGAAAATAAGTTGACCCCCTCTTTTTTGTAGCAGCTCCTCTAATTTTGATTGCAGTGGGGCAGAAATGAGCAAAAATAAATGGCAGATGCAGCGGAAGTGCAGAGGAATGGGGTGAATTGGGAGAGAATCTCCCTGTTAGCATATTGGGAGAGTTCCCTCCTATTTCATCCCCTGGCTCTTCTCTGGTTCTGGGACCTCTCAGCTGGGCTAATGGAAAGGTATGGGGCAGTGAAGTGGGAAGGAAGAATCAATAATAAGCAAGCACTATTCTCAACTACTTCTCCAACGGTATATCAGGGCTAGCTGGGATCATCTGTGGCCAGTGGCACTTGGAATGAGTAAAATTGCATCTCCACAAATACTAAAAATAGAAAACAAAGCCAGCCCCACACATCCCCTTTTCAACAGAAACATAATGTTGTCATATGTAACAACATTAGCAACACACCAAATGTGACTCTCTTTCAGGGATGTCTGTGGGAAGGAGGGTCAAAAAAGTCAAGAGGGCAGCCAAAACCATGCAATCAAAATCTTGTCCTTTTTTTTTTACATGTGTTGACAAGTAACATATGTTGTTTAATAAAATTCCCTTGTGCTACCAGATTTTTTCTGAGTTTTTGCTACCATAGACCACTGTTTTTCAAACTTGGCAATTTAAGGTGTGAACTTCAACTCCCAGAATTCCCTGGCCAGCATGCTGTACAGGTAGTCTTGCTTTTATGACCATAATTGAGCCTGGAATTATGGTCATGAGTCAAGCCAATCATTAAGAAAGTCACCATGTTGCCACACCCGATTTTACAACTTTTTAAGACAGTCATTAAGCAAATACTGTGGCCATTAAGCAAATCCAGTGTACCCAATGGCTATTTTCTTGCTGGAAACCAGAGCAAATACCAGTTTCAGACAAAAAAATGCAAATAACAAATAACAAATCGCAGTTGTGTGACCATGGGAAATAGCCATAAATGTGGGCCACTTGCTAAATACCCAAAATGTGATTGTGTGACTGTGATGGTGGGTTATTGGAATTTCGAAATCGGGTTGTGGCTGTTTTGGAGATTTGTCATAATTTCAAACAGTCACTAAATGACTAATTGTAATTTGAGGACTATCTGTAACAGGCTCATTCTTTATAATGCTTGCTGATTGAAACTGACCTTCTGTGCAGTGGAGGACTGTTCTTTCACAAAGAGGGCTAAACTTTTTCATCCATGTAGGACAAGGAGAAGCACTTCAGAAAGGCATGACAAGAAGCAATGGATGGAAACTAATCAAGGAGAGAAGCAACCTAGAACTAAGGAGAAACTTCCTGACAGTTAGAACAATTAACCAGTGGAACAACCTGCCTCCAGAAGCGGTGAAAGCGGTGAAACTCTTGCAGAAGTTTGATATCCAGTTTTTCTTATGGCTCAAAACAAAGCACAGTAAACAATAACCAGAGTGAGCCATGTGTTTGCAGCAGCTTAAAGTGACCCATAAGAACAAACCCCAGACATGTCATCAATCACATTGTTAATGAAATGTCCTAAGTGTTTTAAACTACTACTCTTGTTTTATCCTAGGTTTTAGAGATGGAAAAGAAAAAATGATTTTATTATGTCTTCAGCAACAATAATTTAATTTCATGTATTAGATTTATATGGCTGCTTACTTCAGAAGACTGTATGAAAACATCACAGGGGAATCCATAGTGCTCCCTGAGCATGGTTGTTTGCTTGCAGATGTTTCTTTACCGAACTACATAACATCATCGGTATGACAGTGTTGTGCAGATGAAGTTATTCAGTCAGGTAATGGAATGTCTGCAAGCAACAACTAATCTCAGAGAGCATCAAGAATACCACAGTTCAATCCTGAGCTACAGACATTTTCCTCTATTGGATACCACAAGGAACCCACCAATACATCAGTGAACACATTAACTCCAGACTTAGAAACAAAGCCAGGGCTTAAGAGCTTTCTGAAATTCCAGAAGAATAAGTGCCCTCCATACCTGGGGGGGGGGGGAGGGAGAATGCTGTTCCAGAGAGCAGGGATCCTGGCAGAGAGGGCATTTTCTTTGATCCCACAAGATGCCAGTATAGAACTGAGGGGATGTGGAGTGCACCCACTCTGCCCAAATGTACCAGGCAGACAGAAACCATTAGAGAATAGCATCAGAAGAACAGGTAATTACTACTTTAAAACTAGATTAGTAAAGTTGACTTTAAGCTGCCTTAACTGCAGGTTGCCTATGAGACGCAATAAGGTGAGTTATCAAGACTTAATATAGCATTATCTGAAACTGAGAATTAATTCAATAGAAAATTAAACCAGAGTGAAATTTGCAGTCCTCATTGCTACGGTAGTCCCAATCCTGCCTGTTCCAAATCACTGTACTCCTCCAAGGTTATGAGTGACAGAGCCTAACTGATTTTACAACAGATCTGTGCTCAGATGACAAAAAACAATCAGCAGATGAAGGTAACAATGTGAGCGGGGATGTGGTGTAAAAAAAACCAATTTGGCAGGTTAGGCTTGTGATTAGGTGCACGTGGTAAATTCTGCTTAGCTTTGGAATCAGGCAAAATTGGCTAGGTGCTGCCATTATCCAGGATAATTTATTTCATAAGAGGGATCAAAGAAAAGATTATATCAATGGTTATTAATCTTTATGTATAGGGCCTGTCTATTTCTGATTAGAGTAAAAGGCTGGAGAGAAAATGAAAGAGACCAGTAATCACTTTCTGATCCAGTTGCGGAGGTTGCAAACCTGATGATAAAATCTACATTCCATTTTCAATGAATCTTGGTTTAATGCAGATTAGTAAGAAAAACAACAGCAGTGTAATTAATACAGAATTCAATTTTGCTTGCTAGCAAAGGAAAGGTATCTCAAGATTGCTGCCAGATATAAGGTACTTGGAGATCAGTCTGGTGATGGCAGAAATGTCTATGTATGCCAGAATGAGCACATCACGAGATTAACCATTACAGTGCTGAACAGGAGAAGATTCAGAGGAGATTATTCTGAATTGTCCATGTACTTGAATGCGCAAACATTGCTTCTTACAGAGTCAGTGGTCCTACCATATCTATCCCCTTCTAGCATCCTTTTTGTTCTATCTTATACACTTGGCCTGGATCTCTGTAGCTTTCCAGAATGTCTTCCCCGCCTCCCCTGGCCACCTGCCCAGCCCAGCCTTCCCTCTCAAGGTACTTGTCCTGTGACTTTATTTGATGCACAAGGACCCTTGACAGCTCCCCCATTCCTTCTTCCTTCGGTCTGCCATTTCCTTGGATTGCTCAATTGCTCCCTGGCAGGCACACAAACTCCACAGGTGAGTGATTCTCCCCTTCCTTTGCTCCCACCTGCCCAGCTAAGCAGAGGCTGGCTGAACATTGAGATGTTCACTAGATAAAGTCCTTTCTTTGGGCCCAATTAATGTGCTCCAAATTGCAGCAGTGTGGGATCATGTCTCGGGGAAACTAGATTCCCTTGTGAGTCAAATGAAGTTCCCAAGAAGTAGGCTGAAGTTCCACTTGTAAAAAACATATACATGCCTTCATGACTTATTCTCATTTCCCCGATTTCAATATTTCCCTGCCGGGTTTTTTGTTTGTCCATTAAGTTTGCCAGACCTGAGCTGTACTACAAATCCATTTTCCTGACTGTAATTGGATTTTCACACAGCTCCCAAACTGAAGCAGCTTTCTTTATAAGGATGTTATTTATCAATGGAATTCTTTGATTGTTTGCAAAGAGTATTTTGAGGGGCAGGTAATTAACAGCTGGGATCTAAAGGTTTGCCCTTTTCAGAATATCGTTCTTTATATATTTAACTAATGTATTCTGTGAAAGTGGATTTTTCTAATTCACTGCATGTGTACAAAATGGAGGAATTGGCTGACTTGGGAGAATGCCAGTGTTTACAGATTAAGAAATATTCTAGATGGGAGATTCAGGCAAAGAATTGGGCAGGCTCACAGGCCCCAGAATATTTATTGGCTATTCAAGAGAAACAAATGTACCACAATATGTTTGTTTGTTTGTTTGTTTGTGTGAGGGAGGGAGGGAAGGAGGGAGGGAGCGAGAGAAATAATGCATTTTGGAAAAGGACACACCTTAGAACACTGAGTAGTGGATTTACATCCATGCTCCTAAAAGATGGTTTGGAATATTAGCATATTTGTAGGGAAACCCACAGTTTTCAAAAGCCAGTCAGTGGGTGGGTGGGTAGAATAATCCAGTACTATCATTTTTTAAGAGACAATCATCACCATCAACAACAATATTACAGCAATTTTATGAAAACTGAATATGCTCAGAGAACAAGCAATGGAGTATTATCGAAAAAGTTGGACCGTTTAACAAATGATTTTGTGCAACGTTTTGTTCCAAATCCCACTTCTTCAATAGAATATACTCTTTAGCAAGAAATCGTTTTCACTTCTGGTAAAGAAATAGTATTACATTCTTGCAATGTACACATGGGGAATTGTTCCAGATTGCTGGTAGGAACCATTGTCCAAATTCAGTCTCAGCAATGTTAAATGAGTGAATTTCCTTACATACCCACCCATTCTGTTGCATGTCAACCACCCGATTGTATTAAAATGGGTGAGATGTTCCTGGTTGCTACCTTGAACTTCTCCTTTTGCATGTGAAAAAGAATTTTATGTCTCTTGCGGCAGGAGTAGGATCCTCCTGTTATGCTGATTAATTCTGTGACAAAAATAGTCTGGCACACATTTCAGAAGAAACTCGGAGAATATCTCATTGCCAGCTCATGTTGTATATGAGCTTGAAGTTTGAACTTCACTTTGGTGAAGTATCTTAACACCCAGTGAAACTCTTAAATGAATGAGTCAACAGGTGAGTCAGACCGTGATTATCTACTGCCTGTACTTTTTAAATCTATCCCTATCTAAATTTGGTATGGGAGTACACATGATACTCTGAATGTAAACATGAAACTTTACTGATCCTGTAGAAATACTGTATATGGTTTATACAGGATACAGGAACACCGCAAGCTTAACTTAGATTCTAACTGATAATGGTAGATTAACATTGTCTGGTCTCAGAAAGCTAAGCAGAGTTATACCTTAGATGTAGTCCTTGACTTACAGCCATTCATTTAATGACTGTTTGAAGTTACAACAGTGCTAGAAAACCGTGCTGCAGCTGCCAAAAAGCCAACACAGTGCTAGGCTGCATTAACAGAGGGATAGAATCAAGATCACGTGAAGTGTTAATACCACTTTACAATGCCTTGGTAAAGCCACACTTGGAATACTGCATCCAGTTTTGATCACCACAATGTAAAAAAGATTTTGAGACTCTAGAAAGAGTACAGAGAAGAGCAACAAAGATGATTAGGGGACCGGACGCTAAAACACGTATGGAACGGTTGCTGGAATTGGGTATGTCTAGTTTAATGAAGAGAAGGACGAGGGGTGACATGATAGCAGTGTTCCAATATCTCAGGGACTGCCACAAAGAAGAGGGAGTCAAGCTATTCTCTAAAGCACCTGAAGGCAGGACAAGAAGCAAGGGATGGAAACTTACCAAAGAGAGAAGCAACCTAGAACTAAGGAGAAATTTCCTGACAGAACAATTAATCAGTGGAACAACCTGCCTCCAGAAGCTGTGAATGCTCCAACACTGGAAGTTTTTAAGAAGAGACTGGATAGCCATTTGTCTGAAATGGTATAAAGTTTCCTGCCTGAGCAGGTGGTTGGACTAGATGACCTCCAAGGTCCCTTCCAACATTATTGTTGTTGTTGTTGTTATAAAATAACCTATCACCAGTCTTCACACATATGAATCATTGCAGGGTTCAAAGTGACAATAAAGTTATTATTCAATTCCTATCGTCACATGATTCAAATTTGAGCATTTGGCAACTGGCATGTATTTATGACAGTTGCAGTATCAGTGGTCACATGATCACCATTTTTGATCTTCCCAGTGGGATTCTGATAAGCAAAATCAATGGGGGAAGCAGGATTGGTTGTCCTGAGACTTAATGGAGCTTGAAATGCTGTTCAGGATTCTTTAAATGTTAAATATAGGTGGAAATATAAAATCCATTGTTATTTATAGAGCATCATTAACCTAAAAGGTACACCATAGACTAAAGTATGACCTAAGGAAAATACAACTACAGGTGGGAATAAACGTAAAAACAAAAGGGATAAAAATAAATAAAAATAAACCATTGAAGGTAGCAGTAGGAACCTTTTTGGGATTAGAGGGACATTTAATGTTTTGAAAACTTCACCAGAGGGAACAGTAGTATCGTATTACAAGGTTACCTAATCAATTTTGTAAAATCATGTAGAACTTAGAAAGCTGCAATATGTGGCAACCCTACATAAATTTCCTTTGCAAGGCATCTTACTCCTCAGCATATGCGCAAGCAAGGTTAAATTGCCAGGCACGTAGCACAACTTCATGCTTTGGTAAGACCCTTATTTTTTTTATTGTATACTATAAAAACTTTCCTGTGCCCAAAGGAAGTTTTGAAGCACATACAGTATCAGATGCTTCCAACAGAAGGAGAAAAGTAATAAACTCTTTCGGGTTTCCCCTTATTTAGAAAACAAGAAGAGTCATACTGTTCCAATAACACAGAAGGGTAATTTACTTGCTCTCTGTTACCTTTGGTAAGCTATGACCAATCTGTTGTGACTTCTCTTTTCCAAGCCAGGGCTCCTCCCCAAAAAGATGACACTCTCTACTGACTTACCTTGATGATTGTGAAACTATTATTCAATAGTCTGTACTCCTTAGGATATGATGTAATGTGAGGGAACTTATATGAGATCTGTGTTGCCCTGACATAGAATCATAAAGTTAGAAATGACCTAAGGGATTCAACTGCATGCAGACCACATGATTCAGTGATGACTATTTAGCCTACTGATGGCTAACCCATGACACACATGTCTAAAGTGACGCACCACAAAATTTTGGGTGATACACCAGCATTCACCAACCCCCGAGGACAACTATTCTCAAAAGCGTGCCATGATCTTGTGCAATTTTTACTGAGCATAGTGAGAAAGGGATGTGCCCTCACATGGCCTCCAGATGTTGTACAAGAAAGTTACATTTTCGTTTGGCCTCTGGAACTCCCAAAAGTCGTGCAAGAATGGGGTGTGTGCGTATGTTTTCGTGTGATTTTTGGAGACTGCAGAGGCTGGAAAAGAGTCCTTGCAGGCATGACAATGTCTGTGAATATACATATCAGATTTAGCAGTTAAATCATTTTTGTTTAACCAGGCTTTGAATACTGTAAACCAAATATGGCTGGGCTCATGCAACGTGCTAACCTAAACAACTGGCAGCCTTCAAACCAAATACAAGCTTCAGGAACTCTGTCTAAGGCAATGTTTTTCAAGCTTGGCAATTCTAAGATGTGTACACTTCAACTCCCAAAATACTGCCCGGGGAATTCTGGGAGTTGATGTTCACACATCGTAAAGTTGTCAAATTTGAAAAACACTGATCTAAGGCCCTTGTTGCTCCCCAGGAATGAACAGGGCTAAAATATTCAGAATTGTGTTTGTTTGGTTTAACTGGTTGGCAATGGTCATTTTTGAGGGATCAATAATATTATTGCAGATGCCATTTTGACCTTTTTCGCACTGTCAGAAGCTCCTCAACATAGCCCTGGCCTGTCTGTACTCATTTTGGGGTGCAGCTGGAACATACTGCACAATACTTGTTGAAGTCCTTGAACTGTTGGGTAGAAGTTGCATTCCCTGTTCTTATTGGTGGAAAAGCCTAGTTAAAATATGAAGTCAGAGTCACCCTGAAGTGCTGCTTATGGTCAACGCCAAATGAACTTAGGAATGGCTTGAAGGGCCCTCCTTCTGAAATTCCATGTTCTCATTGCTAAACATCAAATTGCTGTTGTAATCATTCTTTAGAAGCCTATTATGCCTTTCTGTCTGACAAGGATGCTCAAGGCAGTTAGCACCAAAAGAAAAGAGCATTAAAACTAGTGCAATTAAAGTAATTATACAAATAGAAAGTAAATAAAATCCATATTAAAATGTTATAAGCTGTGTTTTGATTTTCCTATGATGTTTGACATATGCATGCAGCTTGCAGATTGGGACTTTCTAGAACGAATAATAAAATCTGCCCTGTTAGGACATCAGCAAGAGGAAAAGGATAGATTTTTTTTCAATCAATCAGAATAGAGCTGGAAGAGACCTTGGAGGTCTTCTAGTCCAACCCCCTGCTCAAGCAGGAGACCTTATACCATTTCAGATAGGTGGCTGTCCAATCTCTTCCTAAAAACTTCCAGTGATGAAGCATCTACAACTTCGGAAAGCAAGCTGTTTCACTGGTTAATTGTCCTCACTGTTGGAAGTTTCTCTTTAATTCCAGGTTAAAACAAATTTACATGGATATGGTAGCATAAAAGGAAGAAAACTGGAGTGGTGGAAACAAGGGTGGGGAAGTACAATCACTCAATTACAGAGAAGCCCATTAACCATCACACACTCCTTAGAACGGGGTTTCCAAACTCGGCAACTTTAAGACTTGTGGATTTTAACTCCCAGAATTCCTCAGCCAGCATGCCTTAGAAGCAGGATTCTGATTGGAAATGGCCCGTGCCAATCTTTCCTGGCATTTTGGTGAAAGATAAAGGATAAAGAGGAACCAGTCTTTTTCTGTCCCAAAGGTGCTTTTTCACGAGGCAACTAAACTTTCCTATTTCTTTTTGAAGACGTTTCGCTTCTCATCATTTGGGACAACCATGACCTGGATGCAGTGGTGGGATTCAGCCAGTTCGCACCAGTTCAGTAGAACCGGTAGCTAATCTTTTGTTGCCCAGGCCCAGAATGGACTTCCAGAAGTGGCATGCACACAAAGAACTGGTTATTCACATTTTTGAATCCCACTACTGCCTGGATGACTGAGAATCTCCATAGACCAGGGGTGTCAAACTGCCGGGCCGCGGGCCGGATGCATCATGGCAAAACCGTGCCGGCAATGGAAAAAAAGTTGCGATATGTTGCGACATGTCATGTGACATTGCAAGTTTGACACCCCTGCCATAGACAGTCTTTTTCTGCCTTTCCCTGCTTGGGAGGTAGGAGGGATCGGCGAGTCACCTGCTTATACTTCACATTCCTATCCTGAAGTCTGATACCTATCATGCCAGGAACAACTGCCACTCTACATTCCTGAAATGAATACAGTATATTTGTTATTTCAGATAAGGGTCCCAAACATGCAACTGGTTTTGTTTGGTTTCTATTAGAGAGCAGCAAACAATAAGCTAAAATGCTCATTTTATTTTGGCTCATAGTAGGTCCATGGCCGATAACTTAACTTGGGGCTCAAATGCTTTGTCTTTTCACTTTGTCCATTGATCCCAGATCAGAGTTTTTCAACCTTGGCAACTTTAAGAAGAGTAGCCAATGGGGTCAGGGGCACATGACATGGATTTTGTAATTTGTTAATTAACATACTTTGTATTTTAATTTGATTTATTTTTTCTTTTAAAATGATGTTCAGGCTCATTACAGACTGGAATGTAGCAATAGCTTTTAACATTCCTAACTGAAAATATAAACTGGCTGGAGACTAATTCCAGATAAGAAAAAGTTTGTGAGTACAAATTGGAGTCTGGTTTATCTTTTTTGTGAACTCTAAACAACCTTTTTCCTTACAATTTATACTCCTTCTGGTGTCAGACCTTATTTTAATCAACATGTGTGATATTATGGGATGCAAATATGTAACATGTTTGACTACGTGTAACTGATTTCCTATGCAAAGGGGAGGTTACTTTTATTCTGTCCAATCATCTTTCTTCTCGCATTTTCTTTGTTGTGTTAACTATAGAAAGGAATATAAGTTGGGTCTTGGGGTTCTCCCTTTTCATAGAGAGATCCCACTTTATCAGGGTACCCTAATAAACTGCTTTTAAATAATTTTCCGACTCAGTTGCTTATTGGGAAAGTAAACCGAGGCAGAACTTAGGGCCAGATTTGCCTATCAGAGGACAGTTGGATTCACTTAATGACTGAGGCAAAAAAGGTCATAAAATCAGGTCCAACTCACATAATGACCACATTGCTTAGCAACAGAAGTTCTGGTCCCAGTTGTGGTTATAACTCAAGGACTCCTGTATGTCCACCAGCTCTTTGGGTCATTGTCTGTTCTTGCCATTAGATTTTTTTTAGAGTTGAATAGTGCTTTGATTCCAAATTTTCCTGTGATGAACTGGGGACTCTTGCCCTGTGTGGGGGAATTGGACTAAAATATCTTTTGCTCGTTCTAGGTTGCCACATGAATGGGAGGGGAAAGCAGAGGTTTTATGCTAGTCTAAACAATTTTCTGTTCCGTAGGAACCAAGGTCATTTCTGCCAGTTAGAATGGCTGAGCATTCTGTTAGAAAGCCTACTGAACTATTCTATTGGGAAACATAGTTGATTGCATAGTACTGGGGTGGGAAGTTTAACTTCATAATACTGTAACTCTTAGGAGGGAATTTCAGACTTGGTTTCACTTTTGATCGTGCCCATACTTTGTAGCTAATGAATATGTTCTTTGAGGAAGCCTCTAGCCTTGAAGTTCTGATTTATCTGGTCTCTTCTATCTTTTGCCTTGGGGTCCTGAGCCCCAGTCGCCTACTCATTACTTTTGAGAGGACAGCAAAGACTCGGGGAAGAAGCCAAGATGGAGAAGAAGGGAGAATTGACTACTAGCCTCAACACAGCTCCGGCTGCCGGAGCACAGGCTACGGTTCAAGTGGAGAGCTGAGCTCCTACGGCTGGAGTTTGACTGAGAATCCTCACCATTCCACCTGAGAAGTTGGGACAGCAAGAAGGGATCCTGACCCTCAGAGAACTTGGTTGCTCCAAGGAGATTCCCCAATGAAGGAGCACCCCCAAGGCTGCCGAGGAGGAATATCTTCTGATTTCATGACAGTATAGACTTCTAGAATTCCCCAGACAGGATATTCAGTTATAGAACCCCTGCAAACTCATGAGCTGAACTTAAACTATCATCTCCTCCACTCCTTAGTCTGAGCTATTAACTGCTATCTCATACCATGCATAAGGAGTTAAATTTTCTTCCTAGCTGTCTTTCAACTCTTGGGCTACTCTGAATGGCTACATTTGGTGAAGAAGAATAAAGAGGACTCAAACCATTGTGGTCCTCTATCATTTACATCTGAGAACATTGATAAATCAAGAGTCAAACTCTTCTCACTGTGGATAATGATGCTTAGTTATTTAGATCAGCGTTTCTCAACCTCAGCAACTTTAGCAGTTTGGACTTCAACTCCCAGAATTCTTCAGCCAGCATACTGGCTGTGAAATTCTGGGAACTGAAATCCAGACAGTTTAAATTGCTGAGGTTGAGACATGCTGGCCTAGACGTTTGGTAGAAGCTATGATGATCAAGCTCATCATATAAATGATATCAAGATGCATTTGACCTTAGTCATCTTCTGCTCACCCTTACCTGTAAAAGGTCACGTTCATTTGGGACTCCAGACTATGAAGTTGAAAGAATGTTTTAAGTTGGAGTAGGCAGTTTTCTTGAACAGGGAGACACACTTCAAATTTTGACAGCAGTTACACGCTGCTTTATAAAAGCTGAGAGGCTGACTGGGAGGCTTGCTTGGTTACAAGAATGACATCCATAAAGGGGAAAACAGTCACTAGGAACTGTGACTGCAAACTCTCAGTCTGCAACATGTTTAACCTAGTTATGGCATAACCCACAAGGATAGGTTCAGGAACTGAAATCTAAACTTATCAAATGGGCTGATTTTACAAAATATGCTAAGCTTGCATAAAGAAAGAGTTAATGCCAACCAAGCTTTGTATGTTGCAGGAATTCAGCCACTAGTCTTTAACTGCCTGATTAAGTATCTTGTGTGAATATAGCCTTTGACCTTTTCCTGCATTTGTGGGCACATTTTCAAGCAAAGCTCTGGGTTACAACTACCACCCATCCATTTTTATTTTCCTGGAATGTCTCTATGAATACCTCATAGGTTATATGAGGCCTAGAGGTATTCATTATTGGACACCAGCAATTTTCCCTAAATTTGTCTTATTAAATAATGTCTCATTTAATTGTAATTAAATAATAAGCTATATTTTGCTCTTTTTTTTTTAACCAGAGGGCAGCAAGTCTGGCAATAAATTTTGTTTGTGGGCACCCTGTCAGGTATTCTTGGTTTAAAGTTACTTTTACCCATTAGTTTGATAACATGAAAGCTGTTGGTATATCACTTCTTGCTCTTTTGGCTAAAATCAAAGACTCATTGAAAGAAAGATTGGAAAAGACCACGAAGATCATTCCTGATTGCAGGAAAAGAATGGAAGCTGAGGATCAAAATACAAATTATGTCTGAGAAGATACTTCTGCTGATTTCCTGATCTTATAACTCACCAACAACATTAAATACAGCCTCAAGATATGACTGGGAAACAATCTTGGTGTATGGGAGAGTCAATATCTCTCTCCCCCCCCCCCAGCACTTACAGACCTGGGCCACTTATCTGTTTTACTTAATTTGATTCCTAAGCTATTATTTTTTTCATGGAACGCCATAATTCTACATTCTACAAATTTCCCACTATAGTTGTAAGTACTTTGGCTCTGAGATAATCCAAAGTTATTCCTGGCCCAAAGAGATGCAGGTCCTTGATAGCCCCATAATTATGTAAACAATAGTATCCAATTTTAAAATGATTGGGTGTTTCAGCAAAAGGGACAGATTCTTTTTGAAAACTACATAGAAGTAAACTGGTCTCTTTGAAACTCTTATCTGGATAGCACAGAGATGTCTGCAAGGTGGAATCAAAAAAGTCAAGAGGATGACCATGACAACACGATCAAAGCCCCACTTGTTTTATGTGTGTTATATGCATGACATACAGCATGTAAAAAAAAAGGCAGAGGGTTTTACAGATGGCTACATCATGGGATCCTTTTAGTTTAGTCTCCACACCTTTTCCCAAGACAAAATGCCGGAAGCACATGTTGACAAAAGAACAGCAATGTTATATCGGCTTGATCAGTTCTTGCTGAAACTTTCCATGCATGCTGTTGAGAAATCTGTTCATTTCACCTTGTTTGTACTACTCACAAGCATTGACACCATGACTATGTTCCTTTTGTGAAATCTGTTTGGAAATACAGAATAATAGAGTTGGAAGGGACTTTGGAAGTCTTCTAGTTCAACCCCCTGCTCAAGGAGGAAACCTTTTTCTATTTCAGACAAATGGTTGACCAATCCCTTCTTAAAAATCTCCAGTGACTCTTGCACTTCATTAAAGTTGAAGTTAATTCCCACAAAAGATTCTTACAAAGACTCTGATTATCACCCTAAAGATATTTGTGAGAGAAGAGATGTCATGGTGTATTGAAACTTGCCTGTAGTTTCTTCCCCTCTGTTTCCAAAGGATGTTGCAACCTTTGCTGTTCAACCAGTTTGGTGCTCTCAGGGGTGTAGCCCTGCTGCCTGTGGTCATCACATCCTCTGAGGGTGAGGTGATCATCTATGATGCCCTCACAGCAGTTGGACTAGAAGCAAGCCCTGGAGCAGGACAGTCCTATCTGAATTGCAAAGAAGGGTGTGGGAAGGGAAGAATGCATTATATTAGGTGGAGACTAAGACAGTAATTCTTCACTTTGAGAGTTCTAAAGACAAACACTAGGGTAATAGATGCTAAGCATGAATTAAGGAGAACCAAGTAACCTTGGGACCATGAAGATCACTAAGTGACACTGGGCTAGTTGCACCCATTCCAATCTACCTCAAAAAGTTATTGTGGGAAAATTTATTTGTGAATAGCCTTGTGCTCCTACAGAAAGGTGAGAAAATCCTCCTTGCTACAGTTTGTAGCAGAAGCACAGTTTGCAGAGAGAATTGATATTGATGACCACTAAGATATGATAATTGACTGGAATCTCTTTAACCAGAAGCAGTGGATCCTTTAATGTCATCAATGCAAGACTTCCTTCTAGATTGTCCTGAAGGATTTGGATGATCACTGATGGAAATAGACAGTGAGCGAGAAAGAATGTTGGGTTAGACTTGCTAAACAATTTCTATGCTCTTAGTAAGAATGAACTGTTTGGATCAGCCTACAAAGATTTCAACAAAGAACGAGGTGGAGAAACCTTCTGTTCTGACCCTTTGCTTCTTATCTCATGCTGTATCTTCCTTTTCTGGCTGGGATTTATTGGTGAGTCAGGATCGGAGAAACTTGCTTCTGCTGGGATAACAACCCCTCTTTGAAGAAGAGGAGGAGGAGGAGGAGAAGAATCCTGGGGAACAGGTTTGAGCCTCCCTGTCTGTTCAGACTGGATGGCTTCTGTAAAACTCCACCCATCACCGCAGCCTATAACTTCCCCAAATTTGCCACCCACATTTCAGAATTATTGCACTGTCTCTTGTTGTAGTCCTCCAGTTTGGGGGTTTTTAAATAAATTTTTGCCTTCTTAGCTGTAGCCGCTCCAAGAGGCAGGAGAAGAACAACCATGGCTTCCATGGGGATGCAAGTCTTGGGAATTGCCTTGTCGGTGATCGGCTGGCTAGGTACCATCCTTTGTTGTGGGTTGCCGATGTGGAGGGTGACAGCCTTTATGGGCAACAATATTGTGGTGGCCCAAATTATTTGGGAGGGCCTATGGATGGACTGTGTGGTCCAGAGCACGGGACAGATGCAATGCAAGGTCTACGAGTCTATGTTGGCACTGGCACAGGACATGCAAGCTGCTCGGGCTCTGGTAGTCATTGCCATTGTGCTGGCCATCATTGGCATCTTCTTCTCCATCATTGGAGGAAAGTGTACTAACTGTGTGGAAGATGAAGCTACAAAAGCCAAGGTGATGATCTTTTCTGGAATTATTTTCCTCATCTCCAGCATCATGCTTCTGATTCCACTCTGCTGGACGGCAAACAACATCATACGGGACTTCTACAGCCCCATGGTCCCAGAGAGCCGAAAGCGGGAGTTGGGGGCTTCTCTCTATATTGGCTGGGCCTCCTGTGGCCTGCTGTTCATTGGAGGAGCACTACTGTGTTGCAACTGCCCCCCCAAACATGAGAAGCCCTATTCGACAAAATACACAGCAGCTCAATCGGTGCCAGCCAGCAACTATGTCTAAGCCTTTTTTTCCTCCCCCATCTGTCTTGGGGACTTTGTATCATGGAGGAGACAGTTAGGGACTAATGGACTTCAGTGTGAGGAGGGACCCTCCTTTTCCCTCCTTTGGACTCGGCGTAGCAGCAGGAAACCTGGCATACTTCATCCAGATTCGGAAAGCAAGGATTAGTTTCTTGCATTCACCTGTTTGAACAAACATCTCTCAAGAACCAGAGTGACAGCTGTTCCTATCCAAACTGTACTGAAAACTGGCTTCTGTGAGACTAATGGAAGACTAGTCACCTTCAAACTCACCAAGATCTTAGCTAGCTCAGCTCAACTGAAGAGTTGGAGAATAATTGCTGACGTGGAGGCCCACATGGAATGCAGCAGCAACAGGGAAGCTTGGAGTGGGGTGGGAGCTTGCTGGACTTCCGGACACGTTTGAAATTTGGCTAGAAGAATTTGATGGTGGACATAGACCTGGTGTATAATAGTGGCAAGAACAGTCATTGGTGGAGGTGGAGAGCATGGGTGTAAGTCCCCTCTAATTGCTGGCTGTCTCTTCGTATTTGGAAATCTGGGTGGTATAGAGTCTTAATGTCCTTCAAGTTTGGTTTCTGGCTCTCTTTCCATAACTCTGTTTTCCATTATTTGCAATCACTCTTGTGGGTGTTTTGGTACCTGCTGAAATAGGAAGCTCTCTGGGAAGGTCCCCATTCGCTTACCTTCCTAAAACTGAGCATGCTACTTATACAGTAAAGTGATAGGATCAAATTGCTATAAACTATTTAAAAAGGACGCAATGATTAAGCAGGACTACGTCTAGGTTTGTGGGTTGTGGAGGTCTAGGAAGAGGAAGCTCAAACTGTGGAATAATAAGTTTCTGGGCTGTCAGACAATGAGTGGAGAAAGGAGAAATAGAAGATCTTCAGAGATGTGATAGGAAATTTGAATTCTGCAATACAGGGAAGAGATTGAATAACAACAATGTACCTTTTTAATGTCTTGCATGATTTAATTTAAACTCAGAGTTAAACCAGTTTTGAATGCCTGAATGCAGTTGTAAATCTATGTGAGGGAGGGATTATTAAAAAAAACAAACATTTTGAGACTGACTACCAAGATGGTATTTCTGTTCATGTATAAAATACTGTTTAAATTATGTTGAAATTGCACTGAGTGTCTCCAATTCCAATTGGCAATTTGGGAATGATGGACTGATGTTAAACAGAACCAAGTGTATTAAAAATGATGTATTTCCACCTTTCTTCCATTCAGGGCTGGATTTTTAGCAGACTCTTTGGAAGGTTAACCTCAACTAATTTTGAACAGCAGGGCTCTATCCAGGTGCTTATCAAATAAAGAAAAAAATGTCTATGGGCATAGACAGAAGTCAGGTTTTATTATTGTTCTTATTATTTAATCGAGTGTCAGACTATCATTAGAATGAGTTACTCTCCAAAATAAGATTTTGTCAAGGTTTCCAGATGAGTGTGTAGCTCTCCTTTGACAAATGCATTATTTGCAGAGCCCAGAGGTGTTACAAACTTGTTCCTTCCTTGCAGAGATGCTGAAGGAAGAAAGGAAAGTCAATTCTTACATTATTAGAACTGTTTTTTCATATTTTATTTGTGAGATGTTATTGTTTGTCAATTATTTTGAGCTTGTGTAAAAGTAGCCTATAAATATTTTAATTATAAGCACAAAAAACACCCTTGGAGTTTTTCATGTGTGCCTTTCTTGTCTTTCCTTGAACTTAATGTATCTATACAGTACAGTGCACATTTATTTTGCACCTGTTCTTTCTTATCATTCAGGGACATTTTCCTGTGCATTTGGTTAGTGAAATTATCAGATGCTTGGTTCTTGTGGCTGAAACATTGGGTTGTTAATGGAGAAGGAGGGGAATCATCTGTTCTGTCAGCTGATTATTTTTTTTTACTACTGTTCATTACTGATTCCTTTGAAATGGATTTCTGCGGGGTGATAAGTTGCCTGAATGGTAAGTAAAAATAAACTGGCTATGGTGCTTAAAGCTGTTTGCTGGATCAGAGAAAAGATCTACTGATTCCACCACACTGGTTCCCTATTGGGCCAGTCAGAATCTTGCACAGGAACTCCAAAGCAGATCATGAGCACAACCGCATTTCCCAACAAGAACTCTCCACCACTCATAATTTAGAACTGATTACCTCTACAACCAGATGTTCTTTTTTGATATCTTGGTTAACAGCCACTGATAACTTCATCCTCCCATTGGTCTTTTGATAATTTCTCTTTATAAAACTTGAAAATCAAGGTAACCAAGATTCAGGCTCCAAAATTCCAGATCTCATGATTTGGAGAAACAAGCTGTCATCTAGTGGTCTCTCCAGATTTTTGTAAATCAGATCCGATGGCCACTATTTCTAGTAGAAATGAGATCCATACACAATTTATGTATGATGTACAATAAGTTGTCCAGCTAGGAATTGATTGTCAATCACTTTCTATCATGCTATCTGTCCATCTACAGTTAAGAGAAGAATTGTACACATTAGATCAGTTTGCACAACATGCTAGATAAACTAAAATAGGAAAGGCAATTTGTTATTAAATATGGTATGGGGCAGTTATTCATTACTTTAATGTATTGTATAAACCAGAGCACCAAATTAAAACATAAAATGCCTGTGTTGAAATGTATCATGCTATATTTTCAATAGTAATTGTGTTTTATTAAGTTGGGTTAGGTGTATTATCTGGCTAATTAACTCAAAGGGACTTACTTCCAGATAAACATGTCTAGACTTTCGGTTTGGGGGTGATTCACACTACATGTTTAATCCAACCAGTCAAAGATTGCAAACCATGGGTGTCTAACATTTCTACTTTCCTGGACCATTTTGAATGAAAAGGAATTGTATTGGGCTGCATATAAATATATATATAATATAGTTTTATAATATAAAATCACATTATAATGTTAAACATTCACAACCATATGAGGCTACATTACTAGCAGTCCAGGGCTGCATGTGGCCCGTGGGCTGTGGGTTGGACACTCTTTGTAGATCAGGGGTGTCAAACTGCCAGCCTGTGGGCCAGATGCGTCATGCCAAAACTGTACCCACCCCATTGCCAGCAATGGAAAAAAAGTCACAATACGTCGCGACACGTCACGTGACGTTGCGAGTTTGACACCCCCGTTGTAGACTATCTTTGCATCATATGCGAAGCTTGCTTAGTTTAAAGCAAGCTTAGTATCCTTGATGGGTTAGCAATTTGTACAAACCCAGCCTCTTTGGCTAGTTTATAGCCAGAATTAATTAAGTTAAGCATATTGTGAAAACACAGTCACTGTTTTGCTACAAAACTCCAAATGCTAATCAGTATACTGTGCCTTAAGATGAGGTGAGTCATTGTATTCTGAAGTTATGGCTACAGCAGAGGGAGAAACTATTTGGAATTTGAAAACTGAGGAGAATAATTAATTGGTTGTTAAAAATACTTATGAATGCCATGGCACGTATTTCTGGGCAGCATACTAATTTTAAAATATATTTACATACCAAAACAATAATATCAAATAGTAAAATAGTAAAAAAATATTTAAAAAAAGAGTAGCAAAGCATATAAGATGATACAACAATGGTCTATACCTTGGGACAGCTCCGAACATTCTGAGGGAAAAGTGGTTGGGAGTTCTAAAAATCTTTTAGTCTTAGCACGTCTGGATGGTTCTAATCCAGGGACATTGGCATGTCTACACTCCAAAGTGTGTTTGAACACAGAGAGAAAACCCACAAAACTGAGCTCCAAAATGAAGTGGGAGGTCTTTTCACCTCAGTAATGGAGGTGGAAGGCTGGGATGAGGAGAGCATACCTGCCCCGGGATTTTCTTCATAACGCACACCAGAGAAATCTGTAGCTCAGATTATGAATGGGAAACAAGCCAGGCAGGGCGGGTGACTTTTCCCCCCCTTCTGGCTGCAGGAGCATCACAACATTGAAGGTGTTGGGTAAGAAAACATCTCCATCATAGTATGGAGCTGCTGAAAAGGGAGACATAGCAGCTGGGCGGGTGGGGCCACTGGAAAAACAGGCTTCTGATTTCCTGGTCAGTGTTTACATAGCATCCCAGAGCCAAACACTAAACAAGAAGCAAATTAACCAGCTCAATTACCTCATTCCACACACACACACCCGTCTGCATCCCGAAATGTTGCATTGAATTAATCTTAATGGAAGATCATCTAGACAGAGATAGTTAAGTTCTACCCAGTTCTGCACTTTCTGCACCGAGTCTTGTTTTGGGGTAAAAGAGGGAGCTTGTCCAATGTGTTAGCAAACTATTGAATGGGAGTTAATATAAGTTGCCTACTGTATTTGACCTCCTGCCCTAGAGATATACTGCTCTGCACCCACAAGATCTTCTGGATACCTGTGATTAGTTATTTTATTATTTTATATGTCATTTTATTCCATATTTTTGTTACATGGGTATTTGTACTGTAAGGACAACTTTATTCCTTACTGACTGCTTTTGAAGGGGACAGGAAAGTAGACGTGAGGCCAGCATTTTATTACAAGACTGATTCCCCCCCCCCAAGATGAACCTGCCTCTCCTTCATTTTCTCAGCAAGAGGGAGGCTTTGGGGGGAGGTTGAGTAAGATTTGATGGATTGATAGAGTGGGAGAAAAAAGCAGGCACTGCCAGGATGGGGGCCATAATGGTGCATTAGATATAGGGATGAGGGGAGCTTGGATTGGTCCTGCATATGCTGTGGATGCCCCTGGAGGCTACACAAAACAGTACAGTTAATCCTTGACTTACAAACACAACTGGGATCAGAATTCCTGTTGCTAAGCAAGGCGATTAAGTGAGTCACACCTTATTTTATGAACTTTTTTCGTTGCAGTTGTTAAGTGAATCACTGCAGTTAAGACAATTACATAGTCATTGAGCAAATCCAGCTTCCCCCATTGACTTTGCTTGTTGGAAGCTGGCTGGGAAGGTCACAAATTTCAATCACATGACCTGGGATGCTGAAGCCCACTTTGTTGTCAAGTTGCCAAGTTTGGAAAAAAAAGGAAACACTGGAAAGAGAAGGAGGCAAGGGGAAATTGGAGTGAGCAGGTGTAGTTTCTATTCAATAGAGCCTATTGAAAGCCCTGCTCTACAGTATTAGTGAAGTTTAGAAAGCTTAGCCAGATGAGAGGGAGAAGGAATCAGAAGGCGTCTGATGTATTGGGGAGTATGTGTGAGAGGATTTTTTCTTTCTTTCAGGTTTTTCTTGAAAGAGAGGAATGAGTAACTGGAGTGAGTTAATCTTGCCCGCTGGGAGCATAAAGACAGGAGAAAGGCAGTGGTGGGATTCAGGCAGTTCGCACCACTTCGGCAGAACCGGTAGCTAATTTTTTGTTGCCCAGGCCCAGAATGGACTTCCGAAAGCAGCATCCACACAAAGAACCGGTTGTTCACATATTTGAATCCCACCACTGGAGAAAGGTCTGGGGAGATTTTTGAATGAGCAAGTAAAGTGTGTGTGATGGGGTGGGTGGGGGATGGGGGGATCGGTTCCCCGGGCGTGGGGTAAGCTTTGAGGCTTTACTACCCCTCTGCATCATAACCAACCGTAGGAACAAGTTATTTGTATTTTGTTTTTCCAGTTTGTTTGTTTGTTTGCACAATGTCCTAAAGTTTATAATCAAATTCATAGTGGCCCAGCAACTCCAAAAGATAGAAAAATCCAGGTTCCGACTGTACATCCATCTATAATCAATGTTGTAGAGTTGCCTTGCATTATGGGCACTCTTGATAAAACCTGGCTCAATAAGTGCTCTACTTGAATTACAAAAAAGAAAGGTTTTAGGATCTCGTCCTTTGTTCAGGTCAATTTCACTTTCTCAGAGACTTCAAAACTGTTGAATGTATATGCAGAAAAGGAATTCTCTGAAAATGTATCTTGATTCATGTATCTGTAAATATTAGCTCTTTGAACAGAGGAATGTGTACTTTCCCTCCCCATCCTTGTATATGACCAGGATCCTTTTTGTGGGTTACCCAAGTATCTCCTAGTTAATTGGTGTTGCTTTCACCCTAATCAATCAGGGTTCTGTTTCCAGCAGGTGGGAGCGTGATGGCAGCCCTGGCCCTGCAGCTGATTGGGCTGGCACTATCTATCCTGGGCTGGCTGGGCTCTATTTTGGCCTGTGCTTTACCCATGTGGAAGGTGACAGCTTTCATTGGATCCAACATCATTGTGGCACAGGTCTTCTGGGAGGGGCTGTGGATGAACTGTGTTTATGAAAGCACTGGTCAGATGCAATGTAAGGTCTATGACTCACTACTTGACCTACCAGCAGACCTACAAACTGCCCGTGCCTTGGCGGTGGTCTCCATCGCCATGTCTTTCCTGGCTCTCCTTATTGCCGTCTCTGGAGCAAGTTGCACCCGCTTCATAGAAGACCCATGTACCAAGGCCAAAGTTTTGATGATAGCTGGTGTGGTGTTCATCCTAGCTGGAGTGGCGCTCCTCTTTCCTGTCTCCTGGTCAGCAAGGAACATTGTGAGCAACTTCTATAACCCACTTGTTCCCGAGGCCCTGAAGAGAGAGCTGGGTATTTCACTTTACATAGGTTGGGCAGCTAGTGCCTTCCTGATCCTTGGTGGAGGCACATTCTGTTGCTTCGTTCCTCCAAAGGAGGACAATAAATCCTATCCAATGAAATACTGGGCAGGAAGACACCCTTCCTCGAGCAGCTATGCTCGCAAAGACTATGTGTGACCCTGCTGGAAAAGCTACCCCCAGACACACCTTACTTCAAGCCTTGAGAAAGAAGGATCGGCTGGCGAAAAGAACTCACCTGATGCAATAATGCCACAGAATATAAATCTTGCGATGCCAAACGCCTGTCAGGCCTGTCTACATGGAGAACACATTGACATGACATATGACACCAAGAGAAAGTTCACTCTAGCCATTTGTAAGATTTTTATTTGACAAAGAAGCATTATTTTTTTGTGATATGTGACAGTTTGCTCAAGTGAGTGCTAAAAGCTGTGGTTTGATGACATGCCAAGAATTGTATCAGAAAGATGAGTTAACTCCGGCTTTGGCAACATTTTTTTGGTCCAGTAGGCATAAATTTAAGAGCGTGAGGTAACGTCCACCAGCCATTTTCCTTGTTGTGAGATGGGGAAGAGACTTGAGGAGGAGGGAGTTTTGATGGATGTCTAGACTGGGGGATTTAGCTATCAGTCAAAAAATGTTCCTAATTTTACACAAATGTTTTGCATGAGTGAGGTCAAAATAAACCTAATAGCTGAAAGGGGGGGGACATTTTGAAGTTGGGAGGGGCAGATAGAGAGGTATTCTACTTGGTCACATAGTTCCCCTCATCTCTTTGTTCAGTTTTAGATGGGCTTCTTTGAAGAAGCACTCAACCCGCTCCTAACCCCACCTAACCAATGTGATGTTGAAGAGACATTGAAAATCTAGCCAATTTTTAGAACTGCCAACCATCTCCCAATAGCTGATATAGGATCACACGTTCAAAATCAGCCCTCCAAAGTGTGCAAAAGTAAGAACCTCATTTGAAATAACTGGAATTACTTCTGGCCCAAACTGGAAAATAGCACCAGTGACCTGTAGGGAAAGGGCATGCTCAAAGCAGCCCCTTAGGGGTCACCTGATTGTGCCAATAGCAAAATGGTTAGTGAAGCAAAGCAGATCGTACCTACAAGTAGTCCTCAATTTACAACCATTGGTTTAGCAATTGTGTTAAAAGAAAGGGATTTACAAGCAGTTCTCACAATTATGATTGTCGCAGCCGCCCTGCAGTCACTTGATCAAAATTCAGGCACTGGCATTTATGCAGTTGCAGCATCCCAGGGGCACGTGATCACCTTTTGCAACCTTTTGCAAGGGAGTTTCTGGCAAGCAAAGTCAACAGGGAAGCCAGATTCGCTTAAAGTCTGCAGCAAATAAGAGCATGAAAGTGAGTTTGACTTATTTTACAGCTGACTCACTCAGCAATGGAAGTTCTGGCTCCAACTGGGATCATACATTGAGGATTACCTGTATCAAAATAGCCACAGGTTGCTGCCTGACTAAGAGGAAAAGCAGTACTTAAACATAGGGACAGCTAAAAGCAAATTTAAAGCTGCTCCAGGTATGGTTTGGGGAATGAGTTGAAGACAATATCGGGAGGTTATGGCAGAAAAAAGGGGTTGTTGGGATATATTTGCCCCACAGGTTAGATGCAGGTAGAAAATGACCTCACTATGGAAAAAGCTGCTCAAGTGTAAAAAAAAAAAATCTAGTGGAGAAAGGATGATATTGAAAAATGTTATTGGATCAGATCAAAGGTCTATTTATCTATGGCAGGATAGTATCTGTTTTCCTTTAAAACAAATATGACTTATCAAATAATTTGTTGTGAGAGCAACCCATCCACCCAATTCAGAATCTCCCATCCTAGTCATCCTTCTGACCTGCTCTTCTTGTATACTTCGCTTCAAATCTTTCTTCTGATCAGGAGTTGGTGTTTTGCAGACGTCCCCTTATTGTCAGAATCCAACAAGATTTGCATAAAACCTGTTTCTTTGCCTCCTCAGTTAGGTTCGCTGTGCATCAAAGGGACGTGTGATCTACCTTGTGCACTTTGATATTTTAAAACAGTTACGAATGGAAAAGAATAAGCGGAAGTTTAAATGCCTCATAAAGTAGGCACAAACTGAAGCTAGAATGACGGTTACTTTTTAAATGAAACCAACGTTGAAGTAATATTGTCTCAAGAGGAGGAAATCGTTTCTAGAGGGGAGTTCAACTGGCTAAGAACTTCCTTAAAGGAATTTTCATCCAGTTGCACAAGCAATTCTAATTGTGTGAGAAAGGCTATATTTATCCAGACCTTCGTTAAAAGTGTGCATCCATTGTTCTGTGGAAGTCAAGTTATGTTGGCAGAAAGCAGGACATCTGTACTGTACATAAGGGGGTGTACCTCTATGAGACTGAAAGCCACCCTTGGCCTGTAAGCAGAATGTGCAGGAAGGGAAGGAATGCATGCCGAAACATGGGGAAGGCCAGGACAAAAATTAAATTAGATTGAATGTTAATTTAAAAAGTGATTAAACAAATTGCACTTTCCTTGTATTTAATGCTCTCTCCATTCCCATCGTATTGGCAACAACTTGAAGTTTGCAGTGCCTTAAATTTGTATATTAGACTCTGTTCGCCAAACATTTTGATTGCAGTTACTGAATTGACCCATTTTCTGAAATCTGTACCTAAGAAAATTCTCATAGTTTTAACCGGGTTAAATGATGCATCATAGGGCAAAACCTTTTGAACCAAAGGCACCTCAAATGGAGTAACTTACAGAATGCATCCGAAATCTGGGATCCATGACATCCGTGGAACTAAAATTTGGCAAATTTTATAAAACGTTTTGTGACATAAAAACGTCATAAAGCATTTTAGCACACAATACAAAATGTCATAAACATTCTTCTGTGGTCCACTTTGGATGCTTGGCTATAGCACAGTTAACATGGAATACTTTCAAGGCAAATACAGCTCGACTGACAACAGTTCATTTAGTGACGTTCAAAGTTACAACAGCATTGAAAGAGTGACTTGAGACTGGTCATGTGATCAAAATTCAGACGCTTGGCAACTGACTTATGTTTATGACGGTTGCAGTGTCCCTGGGTCATGTGATCCCCTTTTGCAAACTTCTGACCAGCAAAGTTAATGGGGAAGCCAGATTCACTGAACAACCGTGTTTGTAAATTAACAACTGCAGTGATAGACTTAACAAATGTGGCAAGAAAGGTCGTAAAATGGGGCAAAATTCACTTAACAATTGTCTTGCTTAGCAACAGAAATTTGGGGCTCAATTATGGTCGTAAATCGAGGATTACCTGTACATCTTTACCCTGATTTTTTAAATACTTTTCCAGTACACTAGAAACTTGGCCATTATTCAAGGCATTGAGGAATCTGATGAGGAAATTTCTTTGAAGTGATGACCCAATGGGTCACAGCATGACTAGTGGTACTACATGATGAATCAGAAATTACTAGATAGGTAGAATGATTCACACAAAATGCTACCTTCTAAAACAGGGGTCCTCAACCCCCGGGCCGCAGCCCACTACCCGACTGCAGCCTGTTCGAAACTATGAGCTCCATTTGTGTGAGTGGCAGGCACGTGCCCCACCCCATACAAATGGAGCTGCACGTGCTTGCATGCACGCCTGCTATTCATACAGAACCATTCCCTCCTTCCCCGCCAGGCCAAGCCAGAAAGGGGACTGCTTCTCTTAAAGACTCCCAAACCTAAGGTTAACTTGAGCCAACTTTGCCCAAGTGTGCAACTGCATGAATGCAGCTGGCATTAACTGGGTTGCACCTTTTGTGTGAACAAGGCTGTAGATATATCCATCTAAACCTCCATGATTAGTTTGATGGTCCATTGTCCACAAGTCCAAACTTTTTATTGAAGGCAGCTCAGTGCTTGAGCCATCTTTTCCTTCTCCTATTGGTCTGCCTCCCCATAAATTATTTTGCCTCCTGCAGGGAGAAACCTGCCTGGCAGCTTGGAGCTCTCCACATTTCAAAGATAGCGAAACCATTTTTGACAAACACTCTCAATTTTCATAGTCCTTGTTACAACTTGTTTGGTGGGGAGGGGACACTCCAAACCACATTTATTTGTGAATCATGTTTTCCATTCCACCTATGATGATGATGATGATCTCCATTGCAAAAATCATACAGGTAGTCTTCGATTTACGACCCCAAAATTTATGTTGCTAAGCAAGACACTTATTGAATGAGTTGTACCCCATTTTATGGCCATTTTGCTACAGTTTTTATGCAAATCACTGCAGTTAAGTGAATCATGCAGTGATTAAGCAAATCTGGCATCCCCCACTGACTTTGCCTGTCGGAAGCCAGCTGGGAAGGTTACAAGTGGTGATCCCAAGATCCCAGGACAATTCCACTGTCATAAATACATGTCAATTGTCAAATGCCCAAATTTTGATTACATAGCCACAGGGATGCTACAATGGTGTTAAATTTGAAAACTGGTCATAAGTAACTTTTTTTCAGTGCCATTGTAACTTTGAACGGTCATTAAACTAATGGTTGTAAGTAAAGGGCTAACTCTACTACTATTACTACAGTACTATACAACTGTTCTGTCCCAGCCTACATGAGTCCTTGTTAAGCTCACAAGGAGAAACCCCTCTTCCAAGAAGCAGGCTGAAACCGCAGCAAAAAACCAATCCCCTTTTATTCTCACAGACCTGAGTCAATGTCCAAGGCAAACACAGTTCACAGAAACTCAATCCTCAACATGAACAGTTGGCTTTGATAACTAGCACCTCCCATACCTTCCCTTTTATTAGGCAGCTAAGGCGTGGCTTCCTAATGCCTTCTCCTTTGCCTTTGGAGTCGCCCCATTGCATTCCTCTGTCCTACTCTCTTTTCTTCCCATTTTCATGCATCCTGGATACCTCCCAGCTGTGATTCATCACTGTCCAACTGAGACTCTCAGCACAGCTGTGTCTCAGCCTGAGTGCGAGTAGAGGGGTCAGGCTCCTTGTCAGACTGTAAGTCTTGGAGCTCCTCAGAGCCTTCCTCTGTCTCTGATGTCACTCCAGGCCACTCCTCCTCCTCTGATTCCTCAGACTCAGCTGCTGGGTCCACTGGCTGGCGAGGAATCACAACAACAACATTGGTCTCCAACCTTTCCAGCTTGGTAGACCAGCGGAGGTGGTGGCAACGGCATTGGGGAGAGAGGGGACTTTCACAAATGTAGCTTTGCATGTGTGCACACATGCACCCATTTACCACTTCTGTGGCCCAGTTCCAAATGGGCCACAGCCCAACAGTGGGCCGTGGCCTAAGGGTTGGGGACCCCTGCTCTATTACTACTCTTGAGAAATGAAAGACCTCCTTCAAATGATGCTGCCAAATTGGGGGCATCTGTGTTTAAATGAATGAAGGCAAATATACGTGTCCCAGGATAATGTTGCAGGATCCAATCTGGGTCAGTCACTGGGACCAGAAGTTTAGTCTTCTGAGCTTTTGGACTCATGCTGGAGTCCATCTTCAGGGAACTTCCCTCTAGCAGAGTGTGTGCTGTTCTGTGTGTGGTATTTATAGTGAGGGTGAAGGTTCGTTCTCTGAGCTTGTGGGTTGGTTTCTGAACATTTCGTTACCAGGCTAGGTAACATCTTCAACAGAGTTTTTATTTATAGTGTCTGTTGTAAGTGGCTTTTTAGATGTTGATTGGGGTGTGTTGATGGCTGGCTTTTAAGTCATTAGCTTGTGCTGTCCTTTGTTTCTGCTGCCCAGCCCTTGCCTTTTAAGTCCTTGATAGGCTGGTGGTGTTTAAAGATGTTTTCATTCCCTGAAATTTTGTTTTCATGTTCACTCATCCCCATCCACATATCTTTTGTGGAAGGAGCAGAGATGTTAAACCATTCAGAGCAACTTCACATCCCTGGATCCCTTTCAAAGATGGGAATAATGACATTCAAGGGAGTTGCAAGGTGTAGTCTACAGGTACGCAGCCTAAGCCCTGTGTGGTTCCCAAAAGGCTCCAGACCTCCTCCCAGGGCCACAGTGCAATTGTAATTTTTAGTGAGACAGAGGATGGAAATTATTAACTATGTGGAGAGTATTCACCATAGCAGCATTTAATTGATTTAACCTCATTTGAATTTAAATTGTTCAGTCCCTACGTGCTTCTTTGTCCTGGCCTCGCCCACTTCTATGAATATGGCCCCTGGAACGCCTCTCAAAGGAATGTGTCCAAACCACTCATTCCAGTTGAGCTGTGAATATAAGCACTCAGCAGGCTGAAAAGGTCTAGGCCAGCATCCTGCTTCCAGCGGTGACAAGGATGGCCATCTTCTTTCCTTGGAACTCCAGCAAATGACGTTAAAAAGCAGACTGTTTCTCAACAGGGAGATTCCATAGAGTTCTAATTGCTAGGTGTTACTCATCACATGCATTTCTTCTTCTTCCAAGTCCTCTTTAAGGCCATCCTAGCATTGGCCATCATTGCCACTAGCATTTTTGGCCCCAAAGAAATATAAAATGTTTTTGGAACCTGATTGTATCTAGCACTCTCTGTCCTGCACACACTGCTGATTGATTCCCATGAACAAATTGATTTGTTACCGCTTTTTGTGCATTATTTTATATGTCTCTCCTCTGTTTTCCCTGCCTTACCTTCCTGCATAAACAAACATTTTACCCAAAACCTTGGTATTTTCCGGTTCTGACTGATTTTATCTGCCATTTATAGACCACATGTCTGGAGAGAGAATTATTGACTTAGAGGGCATATAAAAGGAAAAGGAAGGCATTTGGAGATTCTGATTTCTTCTTTGGAATTCCCTTCATCCTCTCAGGAATTTTCATGAGCTTTCGGGTATCTGCAAAGGTTCAATGCACAAGCAGCCATATTCCTCATGCTGCCCTTTCCCTACCCAGACCTTTGAGAAATGATGAGCTAAAAGCACTGTAATTCTCAGCTCAGAGAACAAAAGGCTGTGCTGGCTGGAATTTACAATGGGGTTAGTCTCCTGGGTCAGGAGAGTGATTGGTGGGGGGAGATAGCCATGAAGCAACACACACACTTTCTTAGACGATGCACTGTGTTACAGTATTGCAAATATTTGGCAGTGTTGACTACTAAGATGAAGGAAGTTTACATTCAGAAATAAAAACTCCACGAAGACTTCACAAGTGAAGACTGTTGGAAGAGTGGAAGCTGGGAACATTTTATGCACAAACATGAAATTATGGAAGAATCTAAATTGGTCTGGAACATATTGAATATTGAGGGCAGCTCCTCAAGTGGTAAAGAGAAAATACTCTGCAACCAACCCATGGCCCAGCCTGCTTTATTACCGCTTCACATTTTGTTTTTAAAAACTACAGATCTTGAAGCTAGTTAGGGTGAGGCTAAGCCTTTCATGAGGAGGCTCCAGAGTTTGCCTAGAAGGGTCTTCCAACATGAAGAGGAATGAAGAGTTTAAACCAGACTTTTTATTTTTTTTTGATATATGTAGACCACGCCAGAGATATAGCCCGACCCCTGATCGGATTCCTGATGTGATGTTGCTCTCTCCCATTTTTCAACTTCCTGCATCCCAACCTTTTCCCACAATCCTTGCTGCTCCAGGTCATTCAGCAACTGCTGCAATTCCATGTTGTATTGTAAGTTGCTTGAGTTGCTTCGTGTGGTCAGGCACACATAGCCACCTGTTGTGCAAGATCACAACATTTCAGTTTAAACCGTTACGAAAGTTTTGATAATCCTAGAAACCAGATAAAGTTAAAATCTTCTTTGCACCGAGTTTGACTCCTGGAGCAGGTCACAATATGGAAGAAATTTGTAAAAAAATTAAAAATAAAATAAAGACAGCAACCATAACCATATAATTTGGGCTGTCATGTCAACTGTTTTAACCTGTTCCTTACAGGTTAAAAGCTTGAACCTGCTTAACTTTAAAACCCAGAAAAGGTCAACCACAGAATGCCTCTGTGGCAGAAAATCCAGAAAATCCTAGTCCTTTTTAAAGAGATGCAACTGTTATTAGATGCACTAATATTATCGTACAGGAATATTCTGCCCCTTACAATCAGGTAATGAAATGAAAATAAAAGAAAGAGGAGGACAAGAAGACAAGTCTCCCTGTTACTGATGAAACTGAATGGGTGAGTTTCCATAAATGCTAGACTAAGATAAAATGCAGTTGAGCTATAACTCAGTTATAACTTAGACTGTGGGAACTAAGCTATTACATGAAACTATAGCATGGATTTATTTGTGCAGGCAATAATAGCATATTCTCTGGATACAGGACTTAGCATTGTTAATCCAGGTTTAGGTTAAGTATGTTGTGTGAACCTATCCAATCTCACCCTGTTCACCAAGTAACTTAGAGGGCAGAGATGACCAAAAAGCAAGTTTGTGGCAAGGTTTACTCATCACATCTTCACACAGGAGAGAGAAATTAAATAACAAATAAAACCCCGGCCAAATGCATGTAAGGAGATAAAAAAAGAAGAGGCAAGCGATCACTAAAACTAAATTTCTGAGAAAGAACATGTCTGATGCCAGGATACACACATAGGTGTGCGCACACACACACACACACACACAAATATAGGCAATCTGAAGAAAGTTCTGTGGTTCTACAAGACTCTGGTCAAAATACATTTTAAATGGTATTTCTTTCAGCCCTGCACACTCCTGAGAGCTACATGAAATGCAAGGATCTGGCTCCCTGGTCTGTGTGTGAATTGTTGCAAGATAGCAGCACCATCTGGTGGTTATGAGTTTTTCATCAAAGCCAGTCCGACATCCTGTGTCCAAAAAGGGCTGATTTAGTCCCTTTGGGAAACTCTGAAGGCATTAAAACCCCAAAAGGTTTCTCTTATGGTTGGTTACCAGCTATTTAAAAGTCAACAGCCTCTGAATGTGGGGTTTAGCATTTAGCAATCCCAGTTACATTTCTTTCCCATCTCCAATCCATGCATTTTGTCTGACCTCTGTTTAAAAAGATACACAACTATCACTGCATCTTGCCATAGGGCATTTCAGAAATTACTTGTACTTTGTGTGAAAGTCCTTTCTCTTTCATCACCCAGTTTCACAAGATCAGCCTGAGATCCAGTTGCTTATATAATTTCTGGAGAAGATTTTCAGGTGCCTTGGAGGAAGCTCAAGCTGAGGTGCATTGCACTGCATCCTTCTTAACCTGCACTGGGCCAGTTCTAATGAAAAGCATCACAAATCCAAGCACCATAATCTCTGGGAATGAATCAGTGTCAATTGGGTGAGTCAAAAAAACAAGAGGACAGGGATAGCTTTGCAGTCCAAGCCCCGCCCCTTTTGTACTGTATAAGAGGAGAAGTTGTGATCCAACCCTGCAGCCCCCACCTTGCCCATTTTAATCCCCCAAATGCCAAAGGGGATTCAATTATTGTATCTAAGACCTCAGAACAGTCTCATACTAAATCAGATCACCAACCCACCTAGCTTGGAATTATTAACTGCCATAACTGATAGCTGCCTCCTAGATTTGGATCTTTTCCAAATCTATAACTCCTGCATCACAAGCTATGGTCCTTTCCACCTCCAGATATCCATCTATGTTCGCAGCCTGATTTTAATACCTGATGAAGCAAATATTCACCAACAATGCTTCTAGTCCCTAAAGTGTCATAAATCCATAAAGCATTAAGCAACATTATATGTACAAAGAACTTCCATTCTTTATGGTTTCAGCAATGAAAAATCCAGTTAAAGTGCCACCGATTACAGATAATCATACACTACCAACTCATCTAATCTGCTTGACCCATGACCTAATTGCATATTTCGATATGCCCTTGAAAAAGAAATTGGTAAACATAGCACTTTCCTTGTTATCTACAAAACTTTCGTCTCAATTAACGGTTGTTGCTACCTTTGATAAGAATGATTCTGCCCTCATCAAGAGCATCTGGTTAGGATAATTTTGTCCATAATATATACTGTAAGATAATATCTTACTCCTGTCTGCATTCACGGGACTGAATCTTCTTTGGAAGATTGGAGAAGTATTTGCTTCATTCATGATGCTTCAGACATATTTTCAATTATGTATTTTCAATTATACTGGCCAAAATCAGTCTGGTCTCATTTCTGCTTGCATCGATTTCCTCATCAATGCTTGCTCTTAAAACTACTGTATAGGCTTTTAAATAAAAGCCTGGATTGATCTGAAGCATTTGGCAGACTTCAGCATTCTGGTCAGCCGAGAGCTGCAGCATAGAACAAAAGCCATTTGCGGGGGGGGGGGGGGGAAGGAAATGTCCTTCTCTCCACCAATGGCTAGAGGGAACTGGGGTTCAACCTAACAAATCCAAGATTTCCAGTTACTTGATGTTCCTCAGGCAGTCGTGATTGTATTTCCTTGCAAGGTGTTTAGTGTGTAATTTCCTTGCCTAATCCACAAAATTTTATGGGGAATGCAGAAAATAGGATATAATCTTCCTGTATTTTTTTCCACCATTTTTTTTCTTGCCAGAGCATATCTATTAAGGAAGGTAAGATGGAACAGTTGCACAATGCTGGTCAGTGCTCAAACCCACTGACTTTCCCTGCCACATAACTGCTTATTGCACCTCACCTACTATAACCCTAGATCACTGTTTTTCAAACCTAGCAACTTTAAGATGCACAGACTTCAACGCCCAGATTTCCCCCAGTCTGAAAAACAGTGAACTAGATCAGGGTTCCCCAATCTTGGGAACTTTAAGATGCCTGGACTTCAACTCCCAGAATTCCCCAGCCGGCCATAATTACGGAATGCTAAAATTACTTTATAATTAATGAACTAATTAACTATTTTGAAAGGCCAGATCTCAGCAATGCTTGATATTCTCACAGGGGAATAGGTAAAATATTATGAAATTTGGCAACTTCATTCAATGTAAATAATTTTTCATTTTCATGGTTTCACATTCATCAACACAATATAACGTGGTGATCAGACACTGGAAAAAGTTGCTCATAAGTCCTCTGAAAGTACATCTGAGTCTCTTTTGCAAATGCTTACCTGGTTTGGTGACCAGAAGGAGCTGAGGAATGACACAAGAGGGTACTTGTCCCTCACTGAGTGCACCCACAATCACAGTAGTATCGTAGGAGTCTGCAGAGAAGATGAAGGAGTAACAGGTAGCGTCAAGGAAGGAGATTGGCATTGTTCTCTAGAAATCTCCATGCATGCCAGCACATTCCAGTTTCTTCCCTTTCTTTAATCTATTCAGTCCATTGCCAAGGATAACTGTTCCCGTTGTTACCTTCAGGAGCTGGTAAGGTTTCCTGGCCTAGCAAGCACAACTTCAAATCCTCGTACAGTCCTTTGTGCCGTGCATGTTCCAACATCTCCTGGCTGCCATCCAGGCCATGGAAATGGCGAAAACCTTTTGCCTGAAGCTTAGAACACAAAGCATAAGTCACAGGAGCCCAGCCAGAAAGACAGTCGGTTCTTGCTTGCCAACAGTTAAATGAATGCTGCAAACCAACTGGGATCTGGCCAAGGCCGAATCAGTAAGGGGACCTTCAGTGGCAACGAAGTGCTGCCATGATCATCCATGGAAGTGATGAAATGTGGATGATGATGATTCTTATGTATCTGAATGCCATGCTGCATTGCCGATATGGAAAGACAAAATGGAATCATGACACATTTCATCATTTACTTATTTAAAACATTTATATAGCTGCCAATCTTCTAGGCAGCTCCCAATTTTGGGATCCCAGCAGTTAACTGGGGATGCCAGTGGCTGGCACTGTCACTTCTTGTTCTTATGCCAGGAAACAAGAGTGCTCTTTAATGCTTAAATGCTTTTGTGCATGAGCATACATAATTGAGTCATTTGCATGATGATGTCACAGTGTAGGTGTCATTATTTTGGTGTCATTGTAGCTTGTAATAGATGACTATGTTTTGATGAGCTCCAAATGGTGCTCTTAATTCATCCAATTATTTTAAAACTATTTACCAAAACCAAGGGAGCCTGAAACAGACTTGGAAGAGGCATTCTCTTCTTTATGTGTGTCACACGAAAGGGAAGGCATCTTCTAGGATGGTGCCTACAGGGTAATAAGAATGCAATCTGACAAAGTACAGCTATTCTTTTCATACCTATTTATTAATAAATTATTGCTATTAATATAACTACTCCTAATTTAATGAACCCTGGGCTTATTAAAGCATCTAGTATTTGAAAGCAGAACACACTCATCAGGAAGCATTACTTCTGCAAAAGAGAACACATTTTTTAAAAGTTTCCTCCAAATACTATGTTCTCTATATGTTTTGAACTACTTCATCCACTCTTAGCAGCATATCCAAGTATCTCTTAGAAACCACAATGACAGCAAAATAATGTCATCATGCCAATGACAGAAATTACATCAAAGTATTATTCACACAATGATGTCAAGACATGCATTGTTACCTCTCCCTATGTACCCTCACAGTTACAGAAATGAATGATGATGCTCTTGTTTGTACACCAGGGCTTCTGCTGGGCTCCAAATCGTTCAAAACCTCTTAAAAACGTCACCTGCTACATGCAAATTCTGTATTAGCACCAGCCTTAAACACCATTTGAAAACAGTGCCAATGATAGCAACCCTCTCATTAACTTTAGTTCAAGGGGGAAAAAATTGAATGAATAGGGTACCCCAAATGGCAATGGCACAAAACAAAAAGAGGGTTGAAGGCCTGCACGTCATCTGTAGGGCAGCATTAAGAAAACAGAGCTTCCCTCAGTGATGAGTTTGCAAATCACATCAGAGGGACAATTATAAGATGATAGTTTTCAAAACCTGGTGGCGCCAGCCTAATGTCTCTGGCTAAAGCACAACTCTGATCTCAGTTACCTCCTGGGCCACAAGTCCTGTGCCACAGGCCACATCCAGCACTAATGCATTCTCTGGTGAACCCTGGAAAACGGAGGCCAAGAAAGCAGCGGCCAGACTGGGGGCTTGGTATTGCAACACTGCCACATCCTACAAGAGAAAAGAGTTCTAATCACTCCAAGAATGGGGGAGCTCCAAGGTT
Organism: Crotalus tigris; assembly: GCF_016545835.1. Taxonomy (NCBI): domain Eukaryota; kingdom Metazoa; phylum Chordata; class Lepidosauria; order Squamata; family Viperidae; genus Crotalus; species Crotalus tigris. The sequence goes on along the minus strand of NW_024096758.1, from coordinate 7,222,228 downwards.
TGCATGTTTATCTATAGGGTGGTTAAAATAATTGCATCTAATAAAAGGCAGTATCAGCTCCTGAAAGTAAGGCTAAGATTTGCTGAAGGCCATCTGTAGAATTTCATGACTGTGCAAAGAATTAAACTTTGTTCTTTGTCCAAACAGAACATTCTGCAGTTTTGTTTTGTGGCTCCATTCCAGATGTGCTGGACCAGTCTTATTTCTCTGAGGCCCAGAGACCCTTGTCTAGGAAGATAACCTGAAACTTGGCCAGGCTTGGTTAGTACCTGGATGAGAGAGTACTAAGAAGTCTCTGAGCTGTGGTGCTTAAGAATTTGGAATATAACTAGTCCTTGAGTTATGATCAGTCACTAATCGACTGTTCAAAGTTACAACAGACCTCCACAGGGCTACTTGTGCCTGGTTTCAAAGTTCTGACAAGCCACTATCTCCTGCAGTCATGTGACTGCATGTCAGCTGCTCAGTAACTGGTCTGCATTTACAGACATTTGCAGCATCCCGCTGTCGGGTGCCAGCATTTTACAATGTTTTTTTTTTATATCATAAACAGCCCATAGCAATCAATGGGTTTGCTTTACAACAGTGATGTTCACTTTACAAATAGAGTGTTTGCTTAATGACTGCTGCAAAAAAGATTGTAAAATTGGATTGGACATGTGGGTGACCCACCTTATGACTGTAATGGTCAGGCTCCATTATGGTCGTAAGTCAAGGATTAGAGAGACTGACTTCACATCTACCCTCAACCATGGAAACTGATGATGTGACTTTGGGCCAATAAACCTTGGAGCCTATCCTATCTCACCAAAATAAAATAAAGGGAGATCCCCACAGAAGCTGCGTGGAACTCTTAGAGATAAGCCAGGACATAAGTACAGGATGCTTCAAAAACATTCTTTTGGTATGTTTCAAATTATGGAGAGTAAATTATTCTGATAAGATTAATATTTTTATTGCTTAATAATTTTTATTAGTGCAGATCAGCTACTTGTTTATAGATTAACCTTTGGTTGATTTAGGAATGGGGTGGGGCTAGATCTCCTAAAGACATATTTTTGATCCACTACACTGTGGAAAAGGGATACGTAACTCTTAATACTTATATTAAGAATTCAGAAATACTCTGCCAATTCAGTCTAACTACAGGTAGTCCTCCACTTACGACAATTGAGCCCCACATTTCTGTTGCTAAGCAAAACTGTTAAGTGAATTTTGGTTCCTTTCTTGCTACAGTTGTTAAATGAAACACTGCAGTTGTTAAGTTACTAACATGGTTTTTAAGTGAATCTGGCTTTCCCATTGACTTTGCCTGTAAGAAGTTTGCATGTCCCTGGGACACTGCAACGGTCATAGGTATGAGTCAGTTGCCAAGCATCTTAATTTTGGGGATGCTGCAATGGTTGTGTGAAGAACGGTCATAAGCCAATTTTTTCAGGGCTTGTAATTTTGAACAATCACTAATGAACTGTTGTGAACTATCTGTATTAAAGCATCTCTGCGCTTCAGGCTCGGTGTAGGTATTACCGTAGGAAAGCCAAGAATTTCTCAAATCCCTTCCTTTTATTTAGCCCTCACCAGTCCCCAGCCAAGCCACTGGCGCGGAAGACAACAGTGGAATCCCGTCAACAGTTGATACCAGGGTAAACGCGGTCTGCACATGCTCAGGAGGATAAACGCTTTAAGCAGTACCACTGATGATGTTACCTAGTTTGGGCAATGAAACGTCTGTAAGAAAACAAGCTCATATGAGAGCACCCAGGATCCCTTTTCAACCCTGAACAAGTACATTCTCCTTTATAAGCACTCCTTCCGGATGCAGGAAGCGAGATTCTCCCCTAAGCGAGGTGGGGAGGGAAAAGGAGCGGCACCTGGTCATAGTCTTTGGCCCAGCCGTTATAGAAGCGCAGCTGCTGCTGCAGATCTCTTTGGTGATGCACTTCGGCCACGCGGCGCTGCACTTCGGCCAGGGGACGGCTGGAGAGATCGGCCATGGCTATCTGGAAGCAGACGCTGCCTTTCCTCCCATTGGCCCACCCGCTTATGACGCTACCTCCCTCGGCGCTGCCTGAGCGCTTTTCCTGGCGGTGGGGGTGCTCTCTTTTGGGGAACTGCTCGACAGAAGCGCTATCTGGGAAAATAGGCTACTCCTCCTGTTTCTTCAACAAGACAAAGGGCGAGGGATCGGTAGCTGCTGCGGGTGGAATCTGGGAACTCCCAGGAAGGGCAGACAAGTTGGCTCCAGAGAGGTGTTGTTGTTTTTTTTTTTTAAAAAAGTAGATTACAAGGATGTTATTAAGGAGACAAAGAAACAATATCTAAAGGGCAGGTGTGGATTGCTTCTTTTGTATAAACATGCCCTATTGCTGCCTTTATCAGTCCGGAAGCTGGGGAAGTATTAAGTACAGGCCAAGGGAAACTAGAAGTTCAAGGACACTCAATAATTATTCCTTGGATTTATTTTATTTTTTTTTAAAAAAACAAGACCTCAACTTTAAGTTATCTTGGTGGGAGCAGCAAGCAAGGACTTGCTCTGAGATACCCAAACAGGATATTCCAGCCCAATTCAGTTTATGGTCTCTCTGTGTCCAGGATCTGTGGCTCAGGAGGTTTTAACGCAATGTTTTGCCACCTCAGCAACTTTAAGATGTGCAGACTTCAGCTCCCAGAATTATCCGGTCACCCATGCTGGCTGGGCAATTCTGTGAGTTGAAGTCGAACACCTTAAAAGTTGCTGAATTGAGGAACACTCTTCAAAATAAACAATCCCTTTAACCTTGCATGTGACATCCTTTGAGGCAGAGACATACAGTGTTTTGAAGAAGACAGAGGGCTTTAGATTTACCGTAGTGGAGCTCCTTTATTGGAACTATTAAAAGCTCTTGAAAAAGTAATATTTTCCTGAGCCTGTGCAGTTTAGTACAAGCTTAGTTCTACTTTCAGGGAGGAGAAGCAAAGAATGCTGCCAGAGTCCCTGCTTATTCTTCTCAAGGTTGAACATGGCATGCTCTTTCAGGCTTCAATTGATCAATTAGAGCTGGAAAGGACCTTGGAGGTCTTCTAGTCCAACCCCTTGCTCAAGCGGGAGGCCCTATACAATTTCAGACAAGTGACTGTCCAGTCTCTTCTTAAAAACCTCTAGTAATAAAGCACCCACAACCTCTAAAGGCAAGCTGTCCCACTGGTTAACTGTCCTCACTGTTAGGAAGTTTCTTCTTAATTCCAGGTTGCTTTGCTCCTTGATTAATTTCTATCTATTGTTTTTTGTTCTGCCCTCTGGTGCTTTGGAAAAAAAGTTGAACCCCTTCTCTTTGTTGCAGCCTCTCAAATGCTGGAATACTGCTATCATGTCACACACACACACACACACACACACACACACACACACACACACACCCCAGTCCTTCTTTTCTCTAGACTAGCCAAATCCAAATTCTACAGCTGTTCTTCATATGTTTTAGTTTCCAGGCCTTTAATCATCTTTGCACTTTTTCTGAAGTCTCAACATCTTTTTTGTAATGTGACCAAAACTGGATGCAGTATTCCAGGTGTGGCCTTACTAAGGCTTTATAAAGCAGTACTAATATCATGTGATTTTAATTCTATGCCTCTGTTTATACATTAGGTTTTTTTGGCTGCTACCACAAACTGTTGGCTCATTTTTAAGTGACCATCCACTAAAACTCCAAGGTCCCTCTCTCAGTTACCATTTTTGAGCCAGTTTTCTCCTAATTTGTACTTGTACCTTTTGATTTTGCCTGCCTAAATGTAAAACCTTGCTTTTTTCCACATTAAATTTCATTTTGTTGGATAGGGCCCATTGTTCAAATCTGTCAAGATCTTTTTGGATCTTGAACTTGTCTTTATAGTCTTCATAGCGTTCATAGGATTGAGTTTCTAATCTGATAGTCCTCATTACATGTATCAGTTTCTTTGCCTTTGTTAAGTGTGTGGCCAGAACTTTTATTGGTCCTTGATCAGCTGAGTGCACAGCATGCTAATAAAAGGCTACCAAGATGGATTTAATCCTGACAACTGCATGGAAAAAAGTTCTCCATCATGATCAAATTTTATCAATGTCTAGCTTTTCCAAAGAGACCTGAGTAAGCTTTTTGATGCTCCCCTCCCTTTCTCTGTTGCTGTCCCCTTACATTTAACTGAACTTTGCCAAGCATAATTACCAATCATAATACGTTTCCTTGAATTCCACAAAATGCTGATCTAGGCAACCCTGGGGATTGAAAGTTTGTGGTTCAGAATACTGTGCAATCTCAGCCATTGTGTGAAATAGTAATATAACTTCATTTTGCAAATAGTGGTTGTGGTGTATTAACCTGGGTATAAGGTATAGTGCACAGGTGCCAAACTCGCGATGTCACGTGACATGTCGCAACATATCGTGACTTTTTCCCCATTGCCGGCAATAGGGTGAGCACAGTTTTGATGTGACGCATCCACCCCACAGGCCGGCAGTTTGACACCCCTGGTATAGTGCATTGTGTAAAGCCAGCCCTAGTGTATGGTCACAGCTGGGCCAACTTTCATGATTTCACACGAGGGCCTTCTGCAATGACATCACTGCTATGTCACAAAGCCAAGATATTTAACTGGTATCTGCTTAACAGTTGCTTGAGAGTGGAGCAGAAGGAAAGTTGTGGACAAGTCTTTGTCTCTTTGAAAATTCTCAGGACCTTGGAACTGTATGTGTCCAGATAGGGAAATCTGATTCTGCTCTTTCCCAAGTGCAGAGAGTCAAAGGGGGACTGCTCTAAGGGCCGTCCCTCTTCCCACCTGTGAAGAAATAGTTCCAAAGGAAAAATTATGAACAGGGAAAAAGAAAGCAGGATGACTAAGGAATCTGTTCATAATGAATTATAAAAATTTCGACACAAGGGACTTAACAGAAGGCAGCAAAGAAACAGTCAAATGCTTGATGATCAGGATTAAAATAGATGTCCAGTTCATGGATTTGGATTTATTGACAGGAATGGATGAGAGGGAATATTCCAATGATTACGTGTGAAAGTATTCCAGTGAAAAATTATAAAAGGGAGCTAGAAGAGAAAGTGACAGCCTCCCAGCTGTGGAGGGCTGCTTACAAGCTGAAATGATTGAACAGATTCAATGGGTTCACTTGGGCAAACACAGCCACCGTTTTTATGTATATAATTCAATCAAATTAAAGATTTTGTGGCAGTTAAGGCATGTTAAGCTTGATTAATTTTGTGGCTTAGCATGTTGCATATTGTAGCTTGTTTGGTTCACTTATGTGTACCTGTATAATATTTACTTTATAACTAACTAAATCAGAGGTCTTCAAACTTGGCCCTTTTATGACTTATGGACTTCAACTCCCAGAATTCCTCAGCCAGGCACGCTGGCTGAGGAATTCTAGGAGTTGAAGTCCACAAGTCATAAAAGGGCCAAGTTTGAAGACCCCTGAACTAAATGTTAGTTTAGTCACTGTTAATGTGTTTTGATTTATAGTTTAGCATGTTTAGTAGCTATTTTTAAAATATTTAGCCATTATTTTTTTATTTAAGCAATTTTACAGGATTGCTAAGGGGAGGAAAGAGTAAAAGTTTAGTTCATACACTAAGCAGGATATCAAAAAGAACAACAGGATATATAGTTTAGTACAGCATTATTATTTTTTTGCTTAAAAGGAAGAAATTGATAGTATGAGGCTGTCTTCATTCACAGATCTCTGAAGAGTGTTGTGTGTTGTGCCATCTCTTGCCAAACAGTGCTTCCCCATGGAACCCAAGAGACACCCTTCTAGCAAATTTCCTGAGTCAGGATCCTCGCTTCCAACTATGGGGAAAAACCTACAGGGCGCAGTTCGAGGGGGGCTGAGAACCCTGTACCTGCACCTTCTCTCACTGCAAGAGGGGATTCTGAATTGGTATTTATGTCTGAAGCAGATTCAGTGGGACCTCCTGTGCTGGATCCATGCTTCCTTGGAGCTAACCATAGACTTCTTCTTCTGTTGGGCACAAAATGTCCTCCTAGCTTCCATGATGCTCCTGCTGTTAGCATGGCAAATTCACAGTGGAGCCAAGGAATATGGCTGGAGATCATTCCTACAAAGGCTGGTGAGAGACACAGAGTGATAAAGTCCTTCTGATAGGGCAGAGGTGTCAAACTCAGTTTCATTGAGGGCCACATCAGCATTGTGGTGCCCTTAGGGTGGCCAGGTGGCCGTGGCCGGGGTGAGCATGGCCACCTCAATGTTGCTTATGGGGGGCATCTGTAGGGGCTGGGCAGGGTTGGGGGAGATCCAGGGGGTCTCTGGCAGGTGGAGTGGTGGGCAGGAAGCTCGTCCTGTGGGGTGAGGTGAGACGAGGCAGGGGGCAGGGTGGGGGTGCCATTGCCTCGGGGCAAGGTGAGATGGGCTGGGGTGGCTGCTGCCTGACACCATCAGCACCTGCACACAGAGGCCAATGAGCGTATGGAAGCTGATGGTGTCCGTCAGCAGTCACAGCTTGCCAGATCCTCGAATGGCACACTCTGGGGCTCCGCAGCCCACTGCAAATACTGGGCCAGCTCTTCAGCGTCAGGTGGAGTAGGGGAGGGGAAGGTACATGATGCAGACTGCTGGACACACCTACTCCGTCCCATCTGTTTTTGCTTGCGGTTGGAGAGCAGGTTGCTGCTGGTCATCTCGGCCCTGTCGCAGATCTTGCCCTTGGCCTGTGTGTGGAGCTTGTTCCCCTTGCGTACCCGATGCATTTTGGCCCCACCTTGGGCCGCTGCCAGCGGCTCGCTCAGGTCCATTAGGCCACCAGTGCCATCCAGAAGGCCTAGCCTGCCCAGCATAAAGGAGGCAAAATGGCCAGCTAGCAGCTCAAGTAGAGGTGGTAGAGCACGCCTATGCCCAGTAAGCAAAAGGTCACCCTGAGCGGGGAAAGCCGGATCCCCATCGGTGCCATGGCCCCCCAGTCCCAGCTAGGATTGCATGCTTCCTCCCCATCTCTGCTGGGCTTGGGCAGCCATGACGCCGATGGGGATCTGGCTTTCCCCGCTCGGGGTGGTCTTTTGCCTGCTGACCCTGTAGAAACCTCTACTCGGGGTTTCCTAGCCGACCACTTTGCCTCCTTTGTGCTGGCTGGGCCTGCAGCTCTGGGCAGCGGCCTAATGGACCTACACAAGCAGTTGGTGGCCATGGCAGGTACCGAGGTGCACGATGGGAATGCGCTCCACCTGCGGGCCAAGGGCAAGATCCTAAAGGGGGCTAAGGAGATGACCAGTGGTCACCTACTCTCCAACCAAAAAGAGATTGGACAGACTAGTCGTGTCCAGTGGTCCGCATCATGTGCCCCCCCCAACTCTGTGTGCTGCCAGCGCTGCCGCAGCGCTGCTGCTGGAGGACCAGCCCAGTATTCACAGCGGGCTACACAGCCCCTGCTGCTGGATGCCATTGGCCCCTGTGCACTCACTGCCTCCTGTGAGCATGCCTTGGGGTCCGCCGGGCTGGCCAGGGCAGGGACCAGTCCCTTGTCATTTCTGGGGCATCCCTAGGGGCCAAATATTGGCCAATCATGGGTCGGATCCAGCCCATGGGCCTTGTGTTTGACATGTCTGTGATAGGGCACAGAAGCAGGTGATCAAAAGCTGGAAAGTGTGCAGATTTGGGCACACTGTCAAGCCTGATAGTCTTCAATTTACCTTCCCTCCATCAATGTATTGAGTCACTTTCCAAAGCTATTCAAGGGGAGGAAGATTGTCTGAACCCAGATAACGGAGTGCTCTAGGATGAAGGGGGTGCAGAGAGTCCTTGGGCCTTTCCCCTTTCCAAAATTCCACCATTTAAGCCATTCCTTCCACACACCCTGACATGTTCTTGCTTGTTTTTGCTTGCCAGGTCCTGGAAAAGCAGCTTGCCCAGAGGATTTCACTACTGAAAAGCTACTACTGGAATCTGGAGAACCTCCTAATTCACTTAACTTGGACCTCAGTTAGTTGCTTCACCTGGATTGTGTCCTGCATTGTTCAGGCCCTGGAAACCAGCTACAAGCAGGCTGCCCAGATGGCCAGAGACCAGACTGAAGAAGACAAAAAGGAAACAGCAGGACCACTCATGATGACCCCTCATTCAGCTCTTCTCGCAAGGCAGGAATTGCTGATCTAGCTGGCATTCACTAAACATTGCTGGAGGATATCTTAAGAGCATTGTGCTTTTTTTTTTCTGGGGTCAGAGTGAGATAGGATAGGTGGCTTCAGCAGTGTGCATAGTGTGATGCATTTGGGGTTTGATTTCAGTGCCCTAACCTAAAGCATATTTTCCAATTCTTGAATCAGATTTTGGAGAAGGGCACTATCAACTTGTAGCGATGCCTCTTCGAACCTGGCAGACAAACAGTTGACAACCACAATTTTGCTTTTCTCCTTGTTTCCTCTTCCATTGTGCTATTTCCTTTCAGAGTAGGTAACATTATGCAACCCATAGTAAGGGAAGAAGAAATAGTAAGCCAAAGGAATTAAAACCTGTGCTTTGATAGCTGACTTCAGTTTGTACCAATATTGTTCACCAGCAAATCATCCTTCCACTATACTGTATCTCTATATAGCTTCATCCATTGAGTTTTGTTCTTAAACTTTCTCTTCGATCTCTCTGGGGATATCCATTCCAGCTACAACCTTAGTCTTCCCCTACCTCTTGATCCATTCATGTTGCTTTCACAAATTTTCTTAATATGTTTTGTAAATTGATTCTCATTTATAATATCAACACCATGCAGGAATTTCAGGCAATTGATGCATATATTCTTGACTTCTGCCTATAGTTATGAATTCTCATGAAATTTGTTTTCTATTCTAAATCTCGCATTTATCACATGGCTTTGTAGGATTGAAGTATATTGAAAAATATGCTTGTTTTTCTTGCTTTTTAAGTATTTAAAGAAAAAAAGAAGAATTCTAACATGAAGCAAAAATAACTCACAATAGGTTGATACACTCAATCCAAGCTTTTCATGAATTTGGGAAGTAGTGGAGGAGTCCAAATTAATTCTCAAAGATTGGCACACAAGTGCCCTTTTGCCTTACGAAGGGCTAGCAGCTGCCTAAGCCTGACACATTTTGTCAGCAGCAGGAGGAAAAAAAGCAGTGATGCTCAGCTGGGGGCATCAGAGATGGATGGCAGTAGAATGCAAAACAGCCAAAAGAGCAGAGATTGGGGGGGGGGACTTGAAGCAAAGGCAAGTGCAGTAGGACAGGAGAAACAGAAGATCCTCACCCAATGACAGCAACTGGAACTGCCACTGCTAAGGGGTGTGACCAGGAGGATTGGACTAGAAGATCTCCAAGATCCCTTCCAACTCTGTTATTCTGTTGCACAGTCAATGTGGTAGGGTGTTTACGGTACTGGACTGTGAGCAGGGAGACCTAGATTCATAACTCGTTCACAAGCATAGAAGTCATCAAATTATAGTACAGGAAGGAGGAGTCATCAAATCTTGCCCCATGGGTCATTCTACCCATCCTTGAACCAGCAGGAAATTACACTCGTATAAACTTTGCCGTCTCCATTGCCAATCCCTACCCTGACTTTACAGTGTAGCCCCAATTTTGCCTTTACACCATGTGATGCTGTCCTGATTTCAGGGGCTCAGTGTAGGTTAAATAAAGCCATTGGTTAAGCCCTCTGACTTACCTGCCATCCATTCTGGAAGATACCATTTGGTGGGAACTCATCCAATTATAGCACTGTTGTGATTGGTGGATAGGATTGACAGTTGATTAATGGGATTAGCCATTGGTCAAAGGTTGATACTTCCTTAAGCCGTTGAACAAGTATCTAGGGAAAACTTTAATAGAAATGTCCCCTAGTCCACTAATCAACTGGCAGACATGCTTTGGGTGGATTTAGCATTGTTTCGACAGAGTGCTAGACTTGCACTCAGAGCAAGCTTCCCAACAGCTGATTCCACCACTCAGCACTCAAAACAAGTCTTCTCAGCAAATGGCAGAGAACTCCTCCTACATAGGAGTCAGATACCTTTTTTACTATAAAGCTCCCACATCTTGTTGAATAGATGGCTGGCAACCAGAGAAACCTGCCAACACTATGGCAGGAGGTAGCTGTGCTCCATTTTTTCTTCCCCAAAAAGTACCTTGGACTTGAAGAGAGCAAATACACAGAGTACCAGCCGTCATTATTTAACAAGTGACGGGCTTCTTTTGACCCAGAAGCTGACCAGTCTGTGGCACCAACAAAAGGGGGAAAGAAATATGGCAGGTTGTATTTATTCCAAAAAGTACCATCAGTTGCTATCACTTTAACACCACTGCAGCTACATATGGATGGCTTAAGGTTATTTCATATGTGGTCTCATCTTTATATGAGATGACGCCAGAGTCATGGGATGTGGCAGAACAAAACTGTCAGCGGGGACTAGGGGATGTTTATACTGGGGTTAGATGCAAGTGGGGAAAGACCAGGCATCTAAATAAAATGTCATTGGTGGATGAATGACTTTCCTCTGCTTGAAGGCAGGGCTTTTTTTCTCATAGAACGCCCAGAACAGAGTTCTGGCACCTTTTTTTGGATAGAACCTTGTAGGGTAGGCAAGGCAGGTTGTATGAAGTGTGAGTTCCGGCATCTTTTTTTTTTTAAAGAAAAAAAGCACTGCTTGAAGATATTCATTGAAAGAAAGCTGAGCCTTTTCTCAGCAATTTGTTCCACTATCAATCACTTCTAATTCTCAGAAAGTTTTCCTAATATTCATCCAGATTCTTCTTGAAAATTAAGATGATTTTTTAATGTCCTGAATTCTGAGATAAAGGAGAACTGGCTTTAACTTTTTTTTCCTATATGATACCTCTTCAGATACTTGGAGAATACTATGATATCATTTCTCAGGCTTCTCCCAGTTCTCTTGATTTCTTCATAAGCCTTAGTTTTCCATCTTTTGACCATCAACATTGGTTTGCCTGCACGCTTCTTAAAATGTGATGTTCAGAATACTCAAGGTGTGGTCTAATCAGTTCAGTATATGGTACTATTATTTTATTTATTACACTTATTTATATACTACTGTGCCCTAAGACTCTAGTCTAGGTGATTCACAGCTTCATATACAAAAAGTTCTAAAATCAAATAAACTTTAACACATCCCTGAAAGTAATCCCCAATAAAATCAGATAAAATCATAGCAATTCTAGCAGCTGTTGCCACCACAAAACTCAGCCATTAAAGTCCCATTAAAAAAAAAAAAAGGTCTTTACCAAAGTCTAATAGGGAAGCAATTGGTGTATCTCCATGCTGGCTGGGAAATTCTGGGGGCTTACAGAGGGAATTGGTCACCACAGAGAAGGGCTGCCTTCAGGCTCTGGCCCTCTTCATTTCTCAAGAGAGCAGGATCCTGAGCATAGGTAATCTACAGAATTTCACAATTTGGAGAAGATGAATCCTAAAATAACCCAGAGCTGTGTAGTGAGGATATTTTGAATTGTATTCAGAAGCTTCTGGGCAACTAGTGTGATAAAATTATTGATGTTATGCTGTGGCAGCAGGTTTACACCCAGCATTTGCCTGGCTGCTATGTCCTTTGCCAATTAAAGTTTATAAATTGCCTTCAAAGGTAGCTTCACATGGAGTGCATGGCAATGGTCACCTGAGTGGCAGTTGCCAAGGTTTCTTTAACCAGGAAGGGCCGTATCTAATCCATGTCAACTTCCTAGGTTGCATTAATAGAGAGATAGAATCAAGATCATGTGAAGTTCTAGTACTACTTTACAAAGCCTTAGGACAGGAGTCTTCAAACTTGGCCTTTTTATCACTTGTGGACTTCAACTCCCAGAATTCCTCAGCCAGGAATTCTGGGAGTTGAAGTCCACAAGTCAAAAGGGCCACGTTTGACTACCCTTGCCTTAAGAAGACCACTGGATACAGTTCTGGATGCAGTTCTGGTTATCACAATATATAAAAAAGATGTTGAAACTCTGGAAAGAGTACAGGGAAGAGCAACAAGATTGATTAGTGGGCCAAAGGCTAAAACATATGAAGAATGGTTACAGGAATTGGGTATGTCTAGAAGGATTAGGGGAGACATGATAGAAGTGTTCCAGTATTCCAATACAAAGACAAGGGGATCAACCTATTTTGCAAAGCACCAAAAACAAGATGAGAAACAACTAACCAAGAAAATAAGCAACCTAGAAATAAGGAGAAATTTCCTAACAGTGGCAGCAATCAACCAGTGGAACAGCTTGTCTTTAGAAGTTCAGGGTGCTCCATCACTGGGGGCTTTCAAAAAGAGACTGGGTAACCATTTATCTGATATGGTATGGGGCAGGGGTAGGCAACGTTGGCTCTTTTATGACTCGTGGACTTCAACTCCCAGAATTCCTGAGCCAGTTGGCTCAGGAATTCTGGGAGTTGAAGTCCACGAGTCATAAAAGAGCCAACGTTGCCTATTCCTGGATAGGGTGTCCTGCTTGTGCAGGGGGCTGAACTAGATAGGTCCTTCCAACTCTATTATTTTATGTTCTATGTTCTTCCAAGCATTTTGAAAAGTTTGTTTTAGGTGCCAACGCTATTCTGGTATCGTGGTTATCACATGTTTGAGCATATCTTTCCTGTGCTATTTATTAACGTTTTTACTGCTTTTAATTTTTATTTTTCACCTTTGTTGTTGCTAATTTTGCAATCTGTCAAGGCTGTTATACAAGATTAGACGTGTCATAATTATGCACTATCATTGATAACACATGTTCTGCCACTGTGTTTTCTCCAATAGCCCTTCACAAAAAAATCCAGTTTCTTCTAAAGACAGACAATTCCCATTTCGCTCTTTCTGGAATTTGGTTTTTTTTATTTTATTTTCCAGCACATTTTTATGGAGGAATGGTGCTACCTGCTCCACTTTGGAATTAATTTACATTGTTGTCTACCACATTGCTCTTCAAAATCTTTAAAGACCATTCAGAATGTTCTAGAACAGGGGTAGGCAACCTTGGCTCTTTTATGACTTGTGGACTTCAACTCCCAGAATTCCTGAGCCAGCCATGCTCAAGGTTGCCTACCCCTGTATCTAAGTTATGGAGATGTCACTTGATTGCAATTCCAGGAAGCATGGCCAATGATGAAGGATTTCAGGGGAGGAGGCTTTAATTCAGCAACACTACCACTGCCTTGCTCTGTGCTGATGGAGAAAGCTAGTTGTAACCTACTACTGAAACTAGTACTTTCACATGGAAGAGTATCATAAGTGTGACAAACCATGGGACATTCTGGACCCAAGCTCTGCTGCCATTTACAAAAAAAATGGGTTTATATACAGGTAGTCCTTGACTTACAACAGTTCATTTAGTGACCATTCAAAGTTACAACGGCACTGAAAAAAGTGACTTATGACCGTTTTTCACACTTATGGCTGTTGCAGCATCCCCATGGTTACGTGATTTACATTTGGATGCTTGACAACTGACTCACATTTATGACGGTTGCACTGTCCCGAACTGATGTGATCCCCTTTTGCGACCTTTTTTTTTAAAAAAGTATTTTATTAATATTCTATTGTTACAATTCATTAATGTTTAGTGAACAACGTGTTGTCTAGTTGCTTTTTGCTTAGTCATAAAAGTTAAGTTCTTACTCTCTATCTTGTTTTTCCAGCCACTGATAAAATAAGCTCCATGTTTGAAAGTATTCTGTGTCTTCTTTTTCATTGATTCTCAATGTGAGTCTATCCATTTCAGCACAGTCCAGTATTTTCTTAATTATTGCTTCATCAAATGGTGTTGTCTCATGTTTCCAGTGCTGTGCAAATACAATCCTTGCTGCTGTTAATACATCTAATATTAAATATACATTTTGTTTATCATTTTTTTCTGGAATTATGCTTAATAAGAAAATTTCAGGTTTAAAGTCTAGATGTTTCCCTAACATCTTTTCTAACCAAGTATGTATTTTTGTCCCAAAATTTTTTGCTTTAACACATGTCCACCACAAGTGATAATATGTACCAGGATTTTGATTACATTTCCAACATTTACTAGACATATTTTTAAACATTTTTGCTAATCTAACAGGAGAAAAATGCTATCTATAGAACATTTTATATAGGTTTTCTTTATACAAAGTAATCATTGTCAGTTTATAGTTTCTTTCCCAGAGATTTTATCATTTCTCTAATTCTATCCAAATTTTTTTGCCCATATTATCACTTGTTTCTTTCACTTGTTTGTCTTCCATTTTTATATTCAATAAAACGTTCTACAGTTGTTTAATCATTTTTTTCATCAGAAGTCAACAACACCTGATCAAACATTGTCTGGTCTTTATAAAAACCGTATATTTTAACATCTTTATCATATCTCAATTGCATTTGTAATCGAGGTCACCATGATCAGTCAATGCCTTGGTCTTCTAGCTCTTGTTTAGATTTTAATTTCCCATCCTGTATTCAGAATATCCTTATATGTTAGAATTTTCTCAAATTTAACTAAATTTGAGTGAGTGAAAGTTTCCATCATTGATAGCCATCCTGGGATTTTTGTATAAATTTTTGGTTTTATCTTTTCCCATACAGATAATAATGCGTTTCTTATATAATGATTTTGGAAGTATCTATGGTTTTTATTCTTTTCAAACCATAAAAATGCATGCCACCCAAGTTGTAAGTCATGTCCTTCTAGATATAACAACCTTCTGTTTCTGAGGGTTATCCATTCTTTTAACCATGTTAGAGCGCATGCTTGGTAGTATAGGATCCAATCTGGTAGTCCAAATCCTCCATTTTCTTTGACTTCTTGTAGCATTTTCAGTTTAATTCTGGCTTTCCTTCCTTGCCAGATAAATTTCATGATCAATCTATTCAAATCATCAAAAAACTTTTTTTCTATTTTTATAGGTACTGTTTGGAATAAACAAAATAGTTTTGGTAAAATATTCATTTTCACAGTAGCTATTCTTCCCAATCCTAGCACTGATAATTGTAGGTTTTTCCATTTTTCCAAATCTGTTTTTATTTGATTTAGAAATTTTATATAATTATCTTTTTTTATTGTTGCTCATTTGCTATTAAGTATTTTCCCAAATATTTGACTTTCTTAACTATTTGTAAGTCTATTTTTTCTGACAGTTGTGTTTTTTGCTTAGCTGTAAGGTTTTTAACTATAACTTTAGTTTTTTCTCTGTTTATTTTCAATCCTCTATTTGTCCAAATTCTTCTATCTTTTTCAATAATTTGGATGTTGTCTCCAACGGTTCTTCTAGGAGAAATACCAGGTCATCTGCAAATGCTTGTAGTTTATGTGATCCCCTTTTGCGATCTTCTGACAAGCAAAGCCAATGGGGAAACCAGATTCACTTAACAACCCTTGTTACTAATTTAAGAATTGCAGTGATTTTCTTTAACAAATGTGGTGAGAAAAGTCGTAAAATGGGGCATAGCTCACTTAACAAATTTCTCATTTAGCAACAGAAATTTTGGGCTCAATTGTGCTCACAAGTTGACGACTACCTGTATTCTAGCAATTCCATTCCCCAAAGGAGTGCTTCAAAGAGCAACAGTTTGCTTGCTGGCCATAAGGGGGCACCCTTCTCCACCAATTCCAGATATCTCTAGAAGTTCCTCCTTTCAGTAAATCCTTAGAAAGGATCATCATTTCTCCCATTGGCCTTCATTATATATGTATAATATGTACCCTTAATTTTCTGTTGTGTTTAGTAACAAACTTCAAATAGACGAAGAACAGTGTCCCCAAGGGAGAAGAGAGGAGTTCAGCCCTCTTGAGAGTTGCTGTTCCGAAGATCAGGCAACCATGCAATGGGAATGTGAAGATAAAATCCATATTGGGTGGTTCTGAGGGAGGCAGGACCAAGCCAGAACTCAGCAATATGACCTGAAGCAGCTGGAAGCCATACAAGTTGCAAAGGATTCTGGATCTATTCTAAGACATTTTATTAATGTTTTAATTCTCAAGGTTTTGAAGGCTGTTTTGAACATTCCAAATGCTCCAAGAGTGACCGACCACAAATCAAGGCATGATAAGTATGCCATAAATGATAAGAGCAGCCCATTTTGGGATTGGAATATTTCGTGACAGAACATTTTGCACAGGCTTACTTGAGGGATACATGGACTAAGTCTTTGGGGACCTCATTTTTGTTTTGTCAGAGATAGGTCATGCATCTGATCAAATAGGGGCCACATCTTCTTGTTAGTCCAGATCAGTGTTTTTCTCAGTCTCAGCAACTTTAAGAAATGTGGACTGCAACTGCCAGAATTCCCCAGCCTACATGCTGCGGTCCATACCTCTTACAGTTGTTGAGGTTGAGAGACACTGGTCCAAATCATGATAAGTTGAACCTCCTTGTTCTGAGCAAGATTACCTTAGTTTCTGGGATCAAACTTTAGAAATAAATTGTACTTGTGGGTTTTCTGAAAGGTTTCTGATATCAGCCAGGATGGTGAAAAATAGACAAACGGTGGGAGGATGCAACCAGGATTCCCAGTTGGAACAAACAAGGCTCAAAATATTGATGTAGAAATATACCCTTTAGATAAAACTCTGCAACCAGAGTTTAATACCTGAACAAATCCAATTTCTAAAACGTACATTTTGCTCACAAGAAAGCAGATGGAGATTCTGATGCTGTGGCAAAATGCCAAAATCACAAAATATCTGAAGAATATTTAACCAATGCTATTAAAAAGACATTATTATATGAAGGGCTCAGGGAAATTAAAAAATGTTAACTATATCACAATTCCCCTCTGTACAGAGGGCTGAGAAAATAACTACAGACCCCTCACATCTTGGGCATAAACTGTTTCAACTCCTCCCCCTAGGATGCCGCTATCAGAGTATTACAATACATGCCAAACCTAGACACAAAGACAGTTTTTCCCCTGTGCCATCATTCTGCTGAACACCTAATCCTCACAGTTCTGTCTTATGTCTAAATATATTTGCCCATGTTGTATGGCTATAGTATTATTACCCTTCTCATCTTCTCTACTAACCCCTCTTATTGGTATCATTATTATGATTATCATTACCCTGTTGCTTTGCATGTACACTGAGAGCTTTTGCAGCAGAGACAAATTCCTTGTGTGTCTAATCATAGCCAAATAAAGCTATTCTATTCTATTCTATTCTATTCTATTCTATTCTATTCTATTCTATTCTATTCTATTCTATTCTATTCTATTCTATTCTATTCTTCTGCATTGACATGTTTAAAGAAGCACATCCCCCCCTAGTGGTCTCTATATATCTTTGCAGGTTTGAGGTATTGCTCTTCTCTACCAAAAAGAGACACTATTGCTTTCTCTATTTCAGAAGCGTGTTAGTGATAGAGTTTTTGCAGGCTGCAGCTCCCACGTCACTTTAGCAGCTGGCAGAGAGATAAAAAAGAGTCCTCTTTCCCCACCCCTGCTAAGCTGTGCTGGGTTTCCAGCACTGTCTTGGATCATGCTGAAATGTGCAATCATCCTCCAGGCCAAAATCTCAGCTGCGTTCTAAAACCATTTCTTTAATAGCCTGTTTCACACGTTTCACTTTGTTTCCATTGCTAACCAAGGCCACAAGTCCTTTTGCAATACAGACACAGTAGGAAGCAGGCCATCTAGCCCAACCCTTCTGCATCTGTCACTTCACTGGACCGGCCTGGCCTCTTGGCTCAGCTCCCAAGCGGACATTCCTGGACTGGCCCCTCTGACAGGCTGGGTCTTTGCAGAGAAATTCTCAAATTAGCTGGTGCTTTCCTAGACACCATGTTCCCAGGGGCTGGCGCTCAGCTCGGGCGGCCACAGCTGTGCAAACAGCTCCACTTGGCTCCACTATGCCATTTGGCTGGGGATTCGGTCAGTGCTGGGAGGGGAGCTGGAAGCAAAGCTAAGCTGAAGTCTCAGATGCCCCGGTGAGGTGCCGGCGGGTTCACTTGTTCCATTTGTAGCACCTGCAAACCCTGGCTAATTGCCTGTCAGGTACAAGACATAGGAAGGGAGAGCTGTCAAGCAAATTTCTCTGGGATGGGTGCATTGCAAACTGGTTGGGAGCAACCTGGATGGCCCAATGAAACATCGTCTTCCAGAGAGTGTTGGAATTAAAAGTTATCCTAAATATAATGAGCATCTTTTTCAGATATATTATCTGCATCTTACCTGGCTTCAAAATTTATAACCATACATTAATTAAATGGCCTGAGTTCATCAACATGCTAAACTATGCACAACTACAAACAAATCAAGATTACGTGCAACTGTTAGAATTTTAAGGTTGAATTTTAATGTGTTCTTTTATTTATTGTATTTATATCCTGCTTTTCTTTCAAGGTGAGGATGGGCAACCTTCTTTCAATCAAAGACATTTTCATGGAAGGGAGCTTATAACCAACCTGGGCTGAAGCAAATACTATAGCAGTCAGTGCTACAGCTAGAAGTGATGGGAACCTGTCCTTTTTCTTTCTCATATTATAATTTCTTGTTTTTTATTCCATCCCTTTGTTTTTGACACCTGCTTCATCTCTTTCCTAAACAGCAGGCTGTGAAGAAGCAAGTCATAGGCTTTCCTGAATCAATCTCTTCCAAAGTCTATAGAGATTCCAAACAGGGTTATATATGGTTAAGGTGTTGCCGTGGGCTGAGAACCAAATTTAAGTCCCCAGCCTGCTATGGAGCTCAAGGGTCAGCCACTCTTTCTCAACCCTATCTACCTCACAGATTGCTGTTTGAGGAGAAAATTAGAGAGGGCCTGTTTAAGCTACCAGGAAAAAAATGGATATAAAAATGCAACTGATCAATCAAATGGAACTTTACATTAAAGTAATCACAACCCATCTCAGCTCTACAAATTCAAGTTTGCATTTATATCCCTCCCATTTTATCCCCAGAACAAGTCTGTCAGGTGAATAAACCTAAAAAAAAATAGTGACAATTTTCACAGAACACTCTCTTTATTGAATTAAACCATTTTTGGGGTTCAGAAAATATACTGGTACTGACATAATCAAGTGGGTGGAAAATACACAAGGCACTAAACTGCAAAAATCTAAACCATGGTTAGTACTAATCAAACACAATACACTTCACAAATGCAGCTGTTAGATCTTTAACTGACCTAGTTAAGCATATTGTGTGAACATAGTAAGACATCCTAGTCACCCATTGAACTCCACAGCTAAATGAGAGATTGCAGCCTGGCTCTTCCTGTCCTGGTCCAATACACTGACAATGCTAAGGTGACCAACTGTCCTCCTTTAGGGAGGACAGTCCTCCTTTTGTAAATTCTGTCCTCCCTCGAAAAGTGTCCTCTTACATGTCCTCCTTTTCGATATTTGAAGACTAATCTGCAGGGCTTTTTTTTTTCTCATAGAACACTCAGAACGACGTTCCGGCACCTTTTTTGATGTTTTTTTTTCAACTTTTTCATGAGCTGTGCTACTTCCCCTATTGGCTTTCAAAAGCCAATAGGAATTGCTGCTGAGCTTGCCAAAACACCTGCAAACTTTGCACATGTAAGTTGTCTGCAGCGAAGGCGAATTGGCAGGAACTTTGCACCCCTCCCTGCTACCCAACTACACCATCTCCTAGTTAGTCCCGAAGATACCTGGAGGAGACTGGAGCGGCGACACCACGGTAACTTTCTCTTGATCTTCAGCCCTGCTAGGGCAATAATGGCTGCGGGCACAAGAGGCTGCAGTGGTGGGGCTGCTGCGGGTGGGGGTGTGAGGGGCTGCGGTGGCTGGCTGCCCCCGGGCTGTGGGAGCCGTGGGGCCTGCTCTACATGGGGCTGCGTAGGGTGGGCGGTGGTGCTGGCGGGATGGCTGCAGGCGGGGTGTGTCAATGGGAGGCTGCCCCCTGGGGCGGAGCTGGAGCCAGCGCAGCTGGTGCTTTGGGAGCTGTGGGACCTGCTCTACACGGCGGGGAAGCAGTGCTGGCGGGGCGGCTGTGGGCAGGGGCGTGGCATGTAAGCATAATTACAATATAAAATGTTATTGTTACAAATGTTTTTTATTATGCATTTATCATATTATAGTGTATTCTGTATTATTGTTGCAATGAATAAAATGTTTCTTTTATTTATGATATTTTTTTCTTCAATTTATTTGTGTCCTCCTTTTCATTGTAAAAAAGTTGGTCACCTTAACAATGCCAAATTAAAAGACCAATTGTGAGATCTAGACGTAACCATTATTTAGTCAACTGACTCAGTTTTCTACATTTGCAAAAATCCTTGAATAATAGAATGCCATTCTCAATAGAATAGTATGACACACTAGCCCAGGGGTAGGCAACCTTGGCTCTTTTATGATTTGTGGATTTCAACTCCCAGAATTCCTGAGCCAGCCATGCTGGCTCAGGAATTCTGGGAGTTGAAGTCCACGAGTCATAAAAGAGCCAAAGTTGCCTACCCCTGGGCTAGCCCAATGTAGTTATTTAGTTTGTGGCTCAACGGTTGATTTTGTACAACATGTTAAATCCTAACCTTGGATTAAAACAATATAATTGCTAGGGTCGAATAGACGAGTCTCATTATGGAAACCACAAAGAGGGCTAGTGTTTCTTGTCCCAGCTCATGTTGCTAATAAAAGAAGAGCAAACACTCCAGAAACACAGAGACATTTTGGGGGAACTGCTGAAGCTTGTTTAGGTGGAGAGAAGGTCTGCAGAACTGATGCTGTGAGATCTGAAGGAGAGATTGAAGGTTTTGATTGCAACTATTCAGCCCATTTCCATTCTGAATATGGATGGTTGCATGTCTGAAATCCATTGGATTGATAGGAAATATGAGAAAAAAAGATGTGTGTTTGCGTGAGCAAACCATAAGAAACAACACACCTCTCCAACTCCTTCCCATCCTTTTCGCCCTTAGCCCGTCCTCAGCGGAGGGAGCCTCTGGCTTGCAAATATCAATAAGGATTTGGTGAAAAGTCTCCAGACAGGAGCTCTGGGTTAGTAACAGAGTTTCTAAGGACTTTTTGTTTTATCCAAAAGGCATGCATTGGCTCAAATCTTTACAGCTCCAAGGAGACTTGTATAGGGCAAAAATACCATAAAAATTCCATAAGATTGGAATGATTTCACGTTCTCCCAGCCCCAGAAATAACTCTCAGCAGCATTCTGTGGTATGATTTAGACTTATCAGGTGCCTTAAAGAAGAAGCATGGTTTGGGGAGAAGAACTCTGCTTAGGGTCCTGATTTACCAGGAGAAGGTCTGGAGCTGGACAAGAGCTAAGATGTTTCAGTAGTTGAATTCCAGGGAAGGGGCTTACTACCAGACATTTACCTCCATCTGGCCCATGGGCAGGCTGGGAAAATAACATTAAAAATGAGATGAGATGGAATTCATTAATCCCTTATTTCGTACATGGCATCTCAGTCCAGGCTGCAAAAACCCTAGAAAAAAAAATCAAAACATTCACATAAATACCTGAATGAACTTATGAATAAAGAGAGGCTGGAAATCTCTACTGCTAATGGTGGGACGGGGGAGAGGTGACCCCCATTTGCTCAACATTTGGCAAGGAGAGACTCTTCCCACTGAACTAAGATCCTTGCCAAAGTTTGGGCAAATGGGAGTCGCCCCCCCCCAC
The DNA here is from genome assembly GCF_016545835.1 of Crotalus tigris. NCBI lineage: Eukaryota > Metazoa > Chordata > Lepidosauria > Squamata > Viperidae > Crotalus > Crotalus tigris. Next base: position 7,200,677 of record NW_024096758.1, on the reverse strand, counting down.
CATTAGTCGTGGAACAAGTGCTGCCACTGCTAGATTGTACTATGAGTTGTGTTTGTGTGGTAAAAAAGAGAAAATCCTAAGGGAGGGGAAATGTCACTTGCTATGGGTATGCTGCAAGGTGAATCAATGCCATCGCTCTTTGCATTTAATAGATGATGCAGACAAGGCGTTTCTAGGGCTTGTCCTAGGCACCTGTCCTAGGACCAGAGGTGTTTGCAGGGCATGAGAAGAAAAGTCTAGATTGGTCACAACAGTGATATCAAAGCTTGCTTTTATGAGTCACACTTCTTTAAAAATTCAAAGCTTTTATGTGCAATGCTCACAGAAAAATGGACAGAACTTTGATGACATCATTATCAGTTTCCAAGATTCTCTAATTCACCCCATTATTGCATTAGGAACACCTTATTCAAGTCTGTGTATACCGGTGTCCAGGTATAAGGGGCTTAATGTCTGCCCCTATTGCAGATCCCATTTTCTCAACTCCATCTACACTGACTCCCTCACCTACAGTACATGAAAAGGGTGGAACACCAGCTTGATATAGATTTATTTTCCCAAAATATGCAGTGGTGATTTCCAGTTGTATTAGCACTCTGGTGGCGGCTGCTGCTCACCGCTGCCTTTCTAGCTACTTACCTCACTATTGGACATGAGACTCCAATGTCAGCAGAGAGATATCAGATGACCCAGGAAGACCTTTTATGATTTATATAGGACATGTGAATTCAGGACAGGCATGCATGCTACAGGCAGATTTCTTCTGTGTTATGTCATCTGCATTTATTAATTGTTATTTATATGCCTTCTTCCCACATGGGAGTCAGGGTGGTGTACACAATTAAAATCAAGCAAATATAACCCTCCCTCTTGTATACACACACACACACAAACATACTGTGACAAAAACTGCAGTACATGCAGTAATCCAGATGAGAAGTGACCAAGGCATGAATGATTAGGATTAGGGACCCCCAATCCGGAAATTAGTACAATTGGCACATAAGAGGGATTTGTGCAAAGATTTGTGAGCTACAGTTGCCACTTTGCTCTTAAGGTGGAATCTAAGAGGAGCCCAATAGATATGTTTGGGGTAATGTGGCCCTCTCCAGAACCAAAAATGGAAAATCTTCAGCTCCAAGGAGCCTTAAAATCTATACTCAATCTTGTTAAGGTTGAGCCTGAGCCTTTTCTTCTCTGTTTAGAATGCCACAGAGTATAAATATGGAAGCAACCTCAATAGAATTGCTTGGCTAGCCAGTCAAAGGTTGAAATATATAACCGCGTATCATCAACATATTGATAATATTAAACACATGCTGGTGGATGACTTCACTCAGTGGCCTCATGTAGAATTTGAACAGGACTGAGGAGAAAATTGAACCCTGAAGCAAAGGCTGAGGGATAGCATCAACAACACTGGAACTGGCTCTGGCAGAAAGAGAAAAAGCAGCGTGAACTGGATTTCCCACTTCTAACCTCCTGAACTGGTCCACAAGGATACCAATGATACGGAAGACTGCCAAGATAAATGCATTTCTCCTATTTTGGTCCCACATAGGTCATCAACAAGCATGGCCCATATTATCTCAGTATTGCGTGCCCAAGCCTGAAATCTGACTGGAAGGGATCCAAATAATCCTTTCCCTCCAGGGTTCTCTGAAACTGTAGCCTGATACTTTCTCAACAAATTTCCCTAGAAGGGAAGATTGGAGGTAGTCAGAAATTGTCCAACCCCACTGGGTCCAGCAATAGCTTCTTGTAAAGGAGGAAGGCCACTGCCTCATTAAGCTCAGGCAAAACATCCCCTCTTTCAAGGATAAATTCACCACTATTTAGATCTAACCACATGTCCCATCCCAGAAGGTGTTAACCAACCAAGAGAGATATTGATCTGAATAACAGATTTCAGCACTCACAGCTCCAATTCACATCTCCAAAGATTATGTCCACATTATCAGAATCTACTCTATATATCAGATCCTCCAGAAGTTTCCCAAGCACCCTATGAAACCCATCAATCAGAACTTGGGTTGGAGTATCTGAAAGGGTCTTATTTTCTTGTGGTGGGTAGCAGGTATAAAGAATCTCAGTGCAAAGAGCAATCTGCCCTGTCAGACAGAGAGTAATAATTCCCAACTCCAGATCATATTGCCACTGCTCTGAGACAAAACTCACACCTAATGTATAGCCTCCAGTGTTGTCAGTCCCTTGATGACTTACGTCAGGTCCACGATTACCATGGTGGATATGGATTCCCAAACTGCTTCAGAGTTCAGTTCTGTTCCTAAGAGAGGCAGTTTAAAGTCTCCCAGTACAATAAGTTTGAGAATTGTCACTATTAACCAAGCCATGGTATTCAGCAGTTCAGGCAGAGTAACTGCTGTGGAGAAGGGAAATTAGCATAGCAGCAGCATTCCTTACTTCACAAATAGAGTTTCATGTTCTGAGCAGAGTGGCATCTTTGAAAAATCACAGTTGTCTCCATGATGCCAATACCTACACCCTAACTCTATCCTGGTCATAGCTGATGCCATATTCAAATGTTGGCGAGCACCTGTCTATAGAAAGTAAGGAAGTTGACCTTGATGCAAATATGCAGCAATCACTACCTAAGGAAAAGGTATTGAAACATTTTTAAAGTCCAGAAATACAAGATAAAATTCCGAAGTGGCTTGAGCAGACACTTCTCTTTCACTTAAGCATAAGGAGGAGGTACAGAACAATCAGATATGCAAGATTCTCTTATAGCCAATCTCAATAAAAGTAGTGTTAGGTTTCAGGTGGAGTTTCCTGGTCTGGATTACTTAGTGGGACCGATAGGTACCCCACCTAGTGCCCATCCAGATCTCAGCAATACATTCCAGATTGACTCATGCTAAAGAACTCCTCATTTCAGGCTGACCTGGCCCTAAGCAACAACAGCCTGAAAGCAAAGCCACTGAGGATCTGATGACCAGGATTTGGAACTAGAGGCTGAAACATGGAATTGATATAAGGCAAAGGGTATGCCTTCTCCCTCTGCCCATCATCACCAAGATATTACCATCTGCACTTCCCTGCCCCTCTCTCATTAAATCAATTTGTCTGACCCTACCATCCCTTCTCTGAGTGCAAGGATGCCATTCAGTTCCCGGATGTAAACTAGCCACTCTCTAGTTCACTAGCTTGGCAGAACCAGCTGGCTTTTCATGGACTGAAAACAGTTACTTGCTACAAATGTTACCTTAGTTAAATTCAGTGGCTAGTCATCAATTTCCTCTTTTTTCTTGTATGCTTAGAAAAAAGTAAGGCATTCTTATTTGATAAGGATTCACTATTACATGAAGATCCGGAAGCAGTGATTTCATTTATATATAAACATGTATGCTGCAAGGTCCCTAAATGCTGGGATTTCGGGAAAGGAAAATGCATGGAAGCAAATGGCACCGAGGCTACAATTAGGTAAGGTAATTGCTATGAACAGAGTAACAAACAAGTTGAAGGAAAGCAGATTTTCAGGGAACATTTTGTGTCTCCAACAGCACACTTTTTGTCTTGCTTATTTGTTGGCATACACTCTACACAGCTATTTGTCAGTACAAGCATATGAATACCTGCTTCCATTGTATTTAATGGTTCTTACTCTCAGATAAGCATGCTGCAGACTGCAGCTCAAACCAGGCCTGCACACACTAGCCCACAAGTCATCCAAAACTCCTTATCCCAATCTCTTGTGTAGCCTGCTAGTGGATGAACAAGGACACCACTGATGTCACTATGTGACTTTAGAGGACACTGCTACTGCAGAGGAGTTAGGAGGAAACTATACATAGGAATGCACCCCTGGAGTGTCTGGTACTCGATGGAGTTTGGATTGCCTGAGAACGCAAGGCTTTTCATCTGATGAACTGCCAGAATTGCTCTAGTTTGGGCTGATTTACTTCTGATTTGCTTGCTACCTGGTCAAGAGCTATAGGTTTGCAGGGCCAGTATGAATGCCTTAGTGACAGCTGAGCTGGCTGAAGGCATGGGCAGAAATGTCTAGATTTATGAGCTGGGAAAGTGGACAGCTATCCAGGCTTCTCCAGGGGCTCATGGTGCTGAGTGGAGCTTCAGGACAGTGTATTACAGCGCCGTTTTGTTGTCCCTTTGCCAAAAAGTCCTTATGCTCTGCTCCCATGGACTGGGTGACTAGTTTGCATGAAAAAACCTCCTGCATGGTAAGTTCTGTCCAGGAAAGAATTCAAACCCTCTACATCTCAGCCAAAGTCTCTAAGTGTCAAGAAAACAATCACAATGTTAATTATTCACCATAAAAATCATTATTTCTTCAAAATTGCTGGCTCTTTGGAGTAGTTCTTGCTCTTTCCATTGACTGAGCGAGGTCCAACAGCCCTCAAGAAAGATTTACCCACACAGTGATGTACTCATGATGCCATAAGTTGACATATCACAAGATGAACACACCATAAGGGATGGTGTGGCATTGGGAGAAGAAGACAGTAAATGCTATCTATCTGTTGCTGCCTGGCAGAGGGCTGTGGTCCTGCTGAACTTCTTTGATGTCCTAAACTGAATAGACTTGCAAATACAATCCAGTCAAATTAATTACAGCTTTACCTTCCTTTACAACTTGGGCCAAGCACTGGACCATCTAGCTTCCCAAGTGTGAAAAGCACTTCTGAAACATTTGGATACAGACAGCTGTTAGAACAAAAAAACCCATTCATAGAGGATGATGTCCACTGTGGCTCAGTATAAATTGTACCATTTTGAACTCTTGCTCCTTCTACATATTTTATTTGATGAGTGTAGGTAGGAGAAGAATCTCCATGCTGATATTATGTCCCTGATAAGGTATGATGTAGCATTATCACTGAAGATTGTCCATTGGCCTCTGTATGAGTTAATGCTCTGGGCTTCCCTCCTTGAAATCACAATGCATGGTGCATCAATGACTTCTGAGAAGATACTGGAAACAGCTTTAAGGGTTTCTGATCCTTATATGTCATACAAACAGACGAAAACTTAGTCTTGTAAACCTAGTATTGATAACTTCAGTATGAAAATATCCTGGAAAAAGGACTTCAGTAACGATAATGATGATGTTATCCATTCAGTTGTGTTTCTATGGGTCAAGTCTTCATCTTGCACTACTTTTTTGAGTTATTCTATGTTCTGGCTGGTGTCAGCTTTGATGGTGTCCAGCCACCTTGTTCTTTGGTGACCTGATTTCCTTTCATTGCTAGCTCTTCCAGACTTCAGTAAGAAGCTCAATAATATATACTTTCCATGCAGAATTTGACTCTTGATATTATTAGATACTTGCCTGGTACTGTTTCCTAACCAACATGTTTCTAATGCTTTGGGATTCTCAAATTCCACAAGGCACAGCCTCTCCTGTAGCAGAAAACAATTGCCCAACTGAACAAAATAATACTGATAAAGGAGAATATTTGTAGCTCAGGGTTGAAATGAGGCACTGATGATGTTACCTAGTTTGGATAATAAAACATCTGCAAGAAAACAACCAAGCTCAGACATCACCATGAACAATATAAAAGCCAGATGTTTCTTTTTTCTTTTTAAAATAATTCTTGGACTGGGCTTTATTCTTGGAGTATCACATATAGGCTACGCAAGGACAGACAGAATCATATTTGCTAGGAGAGGATGACCAGGGCATTGCATTCAGTGATGAGGTGCTTAAGGCCTAAAAGAGATTGCGCAACCATCTGGGATTCAGAGGTGGTGGCACATTGCCCTAAGCCCATTCCCAAGCCTTGGAGAGACTTGGAGCATTCTTGGCCCAAATCCCATCTATATATGTCTGGTTCTTGGTCCTATTTGGCTCCTTGGGCAGGTATGTAAGTATTTTAACAATTTCCTTTTGTACAAAAAGAAGGGGCTGGCTATAAATATCTCTTCCAGTCATAGAAACAACATTGTAGACAGATTGCGTCCATGGCAGCACCAGCCAGCGCCCCACACTTGTTCCCTCTCTGGCAGGCCAAATGGCTATCAATTCCACAGCAACAGCCCAAAGACACAATCCCAGGCCAGCTCTGTCCCATATTTGCTGATGATAGATTGATTCTCTCTGCCTGACACTAAGTGGGCCAAGTCTGCTGATCCTGCACTCAGGGGGGCAGATAAAGAGGTTGGGAAAGATAGCTTGGGTGGGATCCAAGGTACTGTTCGCACCCCAATACATCTGTGGCCCATAATTGCTAGGATGTAGGGTTGGATCAGGATTTTATTTGTTTTATATTAAGAACTTCATGACCGTTTGCAAATTTAATTGTTTCATCAATGGGCCAAAATTTGAATGGTTGTTTTTTTAAAGATAAAAATAAATACATGTACCTATCTAGGCAGAAGGTTTGGAATATTTTGCTTATCAAAATTTGAGCTTGGGTTCTGTATTGCAAGCATGTTGTGTTGCTCTATGAAAATTCTCACCTTGTTTTCTTTCTCTGTCTCTCTCAAGATTTCTCATCTGTAAAAGTTTCAAGACAGGTAAATACAACATGATCCTCCCTAAGCTGACAACTGGCACACATTTTTATTCAGTTCTGCAGTGGACAGGGGAGAGTTTCCTATACATTTTAAAAAACAATAGCTTACCCAAATCTATCAACTTCAGTAGAAATGAAACAGAAAAATTGAGCTGATACAAGGGAACAATACTGACATCCACCCATGAAATTTAAAATGGAAAAGGTGGCATCAGATATGTTGAGCTAGCAAGTCCCTGCATAGTTGCAAAGGGCTTTCTCCATCTGCTGTGAACTTTACATGTTTTGTTCTAAAAGAAATCTCAGGATGTTGTCCTAAAAGGCTGTGCCACAGGCTGGTTCTCCTGTTTGCTTATTCATGGGAATTGAAGACTGGATAAGATCCAACCTCTTTCATGTCTATTGATCCCAGAGCTTCAGTGACTGATTCTGAATTACAGTAGCTCTGCAGTTATATGCACTAGCACAGGGCTTTTCAACCAGTGGTACGGGTACCACCAGTGGTACATTGGCACTTGGCAGGTGGTATGCGGCCCTGCCCAGCCTAGCCAAGTGTAGCGGGGGAGGGAACGAGCCAAAGCGCAGCGCAGGACTTGCCGTGAGAGAGTTCTCAGGAGCTGCAGGGGTAAGTTGAGGACTACCTGTACTTTATCACTTTTTTCCTTTTTTGGGGGGGGTCATCAAGTTTTTGACTGGGGTCATCAAGTTTTTGCTTGTCAAAAGGTTGCAAAAGAGGATCACATGACCCTGGGACAGTGTGACCATCATAAATATGAATCAGTTGCCAAGCATCCAAATATAAATCACTTGACCCTGGGCATGCTGCAATGGTCGTAAGTGTGAAAAATGGTCATAAGTCATTTCAGTGCAATTGCAACTTTGAACAGGAGTTTTTTTTTGTTGGGTTTTTTTTTGGTCATCAAGTTTTTGACACCTTGCTAGGTGATACTCGAATATTGCCATATCCTAAAAGTGGTACAGTCGGTGCAAAGTTTGAAAAGCCTTGCACTATCGTGTGCACGAACAAAACAAGACCCTGAAGGGTGCTGGTTTCTGGTAGAAAAAGTTTCCTTAAAGACATTAAAGAAATACACACAATCCTTGACTTTTAACTATTTGTTTAATGACTGTTTGAAATTACAGTAGAACTGAAAAAAATGACTTACAAGTCCTCATACCTACAATTGTCATAGAGCCCCTTGGTCATGTGACCAAAATTTAGGTGCTTGGCAACCTGCAACTTGCAGCATTCTAGAGTCACATAATCACCATTTGGAACCTTCCCAGACGGTTTTCAACAAGCAAAGTCAATGCAAGAAGCTGGATTCGTTTAACAACCAGATGATTCACTTAACAACCATAATGATTTGCTTAACAACTAGGCGATTTACTTAATAATCATACTGTTTTGCTTAACAACTGTAGCAAAAAAGGTTGTATAATTGCTAAGCAATGTAAGTTTTGGTCCCAACTGTGGTTATAAATTGAGGACATGGTTTTGTTTGCAAATCACACCTATTTACTGAATTCACCCACTTGATGGGTTTGTGCAGTATATTGACTCATAAATTCTACTGTACACTTACATAACATACTACACCATAAGAAAACACATTAATGTTAAAGCTGTCTACAGAGACTTCTTTTACCTTTCCCTCATACCTGTGTGTTCAGTATTTGATTACTCCTCTGGATTATTGATAATACTTTTACTGTTTTGTTTCTTGAGAGAGCCAACCATAGCTTGTCAGATGATATTTCAGCCTGGCTGTATCCCCTCAGAAGAGGACAGAGCTCCAAGGGAAAGTTAGTCTTGGAGAAGAGGCTCGTGCTGCTATGAGAGTGCATATTTTGATATATTTTACGTCAAAATAAAGACAAGCCAAACTGCCATTTTATATTTTCAAAGGTAAATAAGAAAACCCTCTGACATTAAATGGACCAGAAAATTTATGTCTGGCTATTTTATTAAACATCTGGACGTACATCTGTTTCAGGAGAACAGCTCCTTGCATAAGGGGGATTAGCATAAATGGAAGCGGAAGAGGCTCACTTACTGATAAGAGAAGCTGTGAGGAAGTATCACTGTGTATTATGATTCTCTTAACATTTGTCAACATTTTCTCTCATCAATTTTAAATTCAAAATCTAGAAACAGTTTTGAACTCGAGGAAATGAATCAAATCACAAGCCTGGCTGAACCATGCCTCGTTTTCCAAATCAGAATAGTTCAATTCAGTCAGAACTGAAGAAGCTTCTTAGATGAGAAGTGAAACGTCTTCAAGGAAAAACAAAGAAAGTCCGAAAAAGCACCTTTGGCTTCAATTGTACTTCATTCGCTTCACTGTTCCCCAAACTCATTGTGTGATAAAAGCAGCGAGTTTCAGATCACACAGACACTGGATCAAGCTACATGTTGCAAGTATGCCGGTCTTACTATGGATGAGGAGAAGTGGGATGGGGATGGAGAATTCCTTTCAAGCCCATAGAGGATAGTACCTCTGATTCAGTATGAAACCAAATATGAGCCCTTCCATTAGGGAGTACACATCCATTTAGTTTCTTCTGCTAGGGTCACCTGAATGGGATCCCGCTACTAAATACAAGTAGTTGTTGACTTACAACCTTTTATTTAGTGACTGTTTGAAATTGCAACTGAAAAAACTAACTTATGACTAGTCCTTGTACTAACAACCATCACAGCATTCCCATGCTCATATGATTAAAATTTGAGCATTTTTGAGTCTAGGCCAGATCTGTAACCTGGCTAAGTGTCTCTGGCATGACCCTCCCTAGTTCTCACAAAGATAAAGAGGTGTGGTGGTGGTGGTGGTGGTGGTGGTATGTGTGTGTGTGCAAAGCACATTCAAATTTGCAAGATTTCTGTTACTATAACCTTATAGTAAAAAGTAGTACTAGCTTGCATGCTTTACTTTTCTAATTTGCTTTTTTACCTTTGCAACGACAAGGTGGCACATAAAAATACAGTTAGAACTTTAATTGCACCATCATAGCTGTCATTTTGATTTTTTCAACAAGGTTCTATGGACACTCCTAATCAAGTCAAACATTTGCTTTCAACAATGGTCAATCCAGGGCTTATCTCAGCATCAGCCACAGCAACTGGCTCAAACAGCAATTAGGAAGCAGGCTTGTGTTTCCCTCAGCTTCTGGCAGAGTTGGCAGCCTTGGTCCTGTCCTCCCTCTCCCTCTCCCTCCATCTGCCATGGATGGCTACTACTCCTATAGGTAGGACTGCATGCGAGGAGTTTTGCAAAGCATTTAAAATGGCATTTTAAAGTTTAATTGAACTTTAAATAACAAATATATCACCCCAGCAATATAGTGATAGCTGAATATTTTTGAGCCCATATTTCCCATAGTAAGTATGTATAGGTTTGTATAGGAAACCACACTTAATTCCTACAGTAGAGGAAACGGGAAGTTAAACTGTGTGTCCATAACAATATCTACATTAACTTCATAAATGAAAACAAATCTAATGTTCATTTCAGCTACAGCTGGAAAATTGTACAGGGAGTACAATTCTATACATAATTTGCTGTCCTATTTGAAGTTTGTATTATTTTAAAAGAAAGAATTAAAAACCCCTGAAATTTAAATTCTTTAATAACGATCACGTAATATTATATAGTATTATTAAACATCATTACTATAAATATAAATCTCTCAGCTAATCCAAACTTCCATTTAAATAACAAAATATTGGTTTTGCAAGTATTGAATGTTCATGAAACCATCTTTATATTTGTTCAATGCAACTGAGATGTGCCGGTACTTTTTCCAGTGGAATTGTTTCTGTTTTCTCTTAATTTCTTCTGTATTAGTCTGCAAACACTTCCAACCAATATTTGTAATTTCTATATATTTGGGGGGGGGGGTTCTTTGAAAGAAGAGAAAGAAAAGAAAGTGATCCAAAAAATGAGGGAATGAGAAAGAGAGAGGGATTTGAAAACCTTTGAAGTGATGCTGTATTTACACTGCTAACAGAACAGAAAAATAAAAACAAAAAAACTCCCAAAATTCCACGAGAAGGAGAGAGAAGGAGAGACAAAAATAACTAACCTGGGAAATCCTAGGCCTTGTCTAAAAATTTCAGCAGTGCCCTGCTGAGCCCATCTCACAAGGAAGTGTCCTTGTTTCCCAGCAGGTGGCCTTTAGAAACTAATAACCATTCATCCTTAGAACTTCCATGAATTAGTCCAATCCTTTTTTTTTTTTTTTTGAAGCCAGCTCCACATCTCAAGATCTCCAGGACATCTAGAGAGCAAGGACAAAGATGAAGAGCAGAGCTGTTAGCACTGTAGTATCTCTATCTCTGAAAAATGGGATTATCCTATAGCAGACAGACTTTGAATAGAATGCCTCTGTTTAGCTGTTCCTGCCAAAAACTGAGCAGTGACATCCATGGATTTGTATAATCCCATCTTAAGTAACCATCATCAATTCTGCAGCACATTTCGTTTCATTTAATGTTCTTTTCTGGAAATGTCTCATAAAGACAAGGTCCCTCCTGTTGCCTGCTCTTTTCCAAACTTGACCTCCACAATAGCATTTTTGACTTTCCATGCAGAGCTTGATGCAGCAATTCTATGGTGCCAGTGGTATCTGCACAGAATAGGTCACAAAAGTCAAGATGGTGCCACAAACTTCAGTTAAAGCTTGCCCCTTGCTATGGTCTAAACAGAGGGCAGGGTTTTGATTATATGCTTGTGGGCACCATCTTGCTTTTTTTTTTTTTTTTAACCCACTCTCTGCAGCTACTCTTGTATGGCACCAAAATCTGAGTAGGCCTCAATGCATTGCTGAAATGTAACTAGTGCAAGACGTTGCATTGCATGCTCCCCAAAAGCAAAGGTCACCTCTCTTAGCCCAGGTTTCATGCCTTTGGTATGGCTTCCTTCTGTCCCAGCACCCAGAACTCCCCTGCTGTCCTAGCCATCTGCTTCTGCTCTGGGGACAAGCTTGGCTCTTCCACAGGCTGCAGGGTCTCTGAGTCTTCCAGTCCCCCACATTTCTCCACTCTCTTTTCAGCCTGGCGCAATTCTGTGGGCAAAGGCCCAGCTTGGCACACTGCCTTGCCTTTTCACAGAAGCAGGCAGCAGCTGCCATTTCTATGGTTATTGAGTGCGACCCCTCATTGTGCAGAGGAAATGGCTGCTCCTCACGCCCAAAGAGGTTGTAGCAGGGAGCTGCTGGGGGTGGCCTTGGCCAATGTCCATTGCTGGAAACAAGCCCCATGTTTTGTTTTGTTTTTTTAAATTGTAGCCACTGGCTTGAGGAACAAATGAGGCCCCTGGCGCTACTCCTGGCAGGGTTGAGATGTGCTAATGAAAGGCAGCTGACATCTCTTGCCCTCAGAGCTGCTTAGAAAGCGGAATGGCTTTGTGTCAGCACGAGCTGTGCCACACACCTGGCTCAATCGGCACACACAAACACAGATACACACACACACACACACACACACACACACACACACACACACACACGTACACATACACCCTGAAGTCCAGCAGTGATAGAGAAGCCTGACATCTTGGCTACTAGCTCAGGCTCAAATAGTGCTAGTATGACTGCTACCGAAGCTAGGCCAAGGTCCTATACTGAATGCAGAATATGGCCTGGAGTTCATTTTCTGGAGCTGCTTTGTTGATCAGGTAAGGGCAGAAAGCCAAGCCACTCAAACTGCCTTCCTCAACTTAGTGCCCTCCAGATGTGTCTACAGAGATGCAGAGTCTAGACAAGAATCTGGGGAGTGGAGGCCTTAATGTCTTCTCGACAGAGCTCTGGCACTGAAGCATATGTTGTCTTACAAAACCCAGTAAGCATAGTCCTGGGACCATAATGGATACCTTCTCATTGAATCAAAGGGACATTGAGATGTCCTGTTCTATATCCCAGTATTTGCTGAAGTTAATAGATTGACAGGACCTTCTCAGGAATGGGCCTTTTGCATTAGAAGAAACACACTTCCGGAGACAGACACTTCCGGTGAAAACAGTGTTGTTTCCATACATATTTATCATTAGCAATAAATGAAGGTTGGTCCAAGTTTTGTTCTAGCTCTGAAACAACTTTTCCAATTAATAACAGTCAATGTAGGGCTGTCCTTGCAGATGATTAGAAGCTGCAGCTGATATAAAATGCAGTAGCTAAACCTGATGGGGAAATACCTATTTTGAAATAAATTCATTGTCATTACAATATCTTACAGAACAAATTCATAGTGCTAGTGATCACCTTTAAAGTGCTTTCCAGTTAAGCACAAGGATACATTAGGCAACCAAATTTGCCAAAATCTGCCTGTTTGATCTTTTGCAGACCTCCCCTCCTCCCAAAATATGCAAGGAAGTGAAACAAATAGCAGCCTTGTCACCAATGACCTCTATTTACAGAAAAATATTTTGGTGGAGTTATAGGTGACTGCTACGTGGCTAGCATTTTGAAAAGTAGTCAAAGCAGTGTACTTCCAGCAGGTATATGGTTATTAGATTAATTTAAATGTGCACTTAAAGTTTTCTGCTTATTATTAATGATATTTTAATTATTTGCATTAGGAATTACTGTCTGCTTCTTCTTTTAATGTAGTTCCCATCTATAAAATAGGGAAAAAATGGATCCGGGAAACTACAGACCTATCCGCCTGACCTCAATACCTGGGAAGATTCTGGAAAAAGTAATCAATCAACAACTCAGTGAACACCTAGAGGCAAACAAAGTCATTACCAAAAACCAACATGGGTTTGTCAAAAACAGATCATGCCAGACAAATCTTATTGCATTCTTTGACCAGGTGACAAAATTAGTGGAGCTAAGGAATGCTGTGGATATAATTTACTTGAACTTCAGTAAGGCATTTGATAAACCTACTACTGGATAAGATAGAAAAATGTGAGTTAGACAATATCACTACCAGATGGATCTGTAACTGGCTGATTGGCCGAACTCAGCATGTGGTCCTCAATGGAACTGCATCTACATGGAGGGAAGTGTGTAGTGGGGTACCCCAGGGCTCTGTTCTGGGCCTAGTGCTCTTCAACATCTTCATCAATGATTTGGATGAGGGGATAGATGAGGAACTCATCAAATTTGCAGACGACACCAAGCTGGCAGGAATAGCCAACACTCCAGAAGATAGGCTTAAGATACAGAAGAATCTTGGCAGGCTTGAACATTGGGCGCTACCAAACAAAATGAAATTCAATGGTAAAAAAAGTAAGGTTCTACATTTTGGCAAGAAAAACCAAACGCATAGGTATAGGTGGTACCTTGCTCAATAGTAGTAACTGTGAGAGGAATCTCGGAGTCCTAGTGGACAATCACTTAGATATGAGCCAACAGTGTGTTGCAGCTGCCAAAAAAGCCAACACAGTGCTAGGCTGTGTTAACAGAGGGATAGAATCAAGATCACATGAAGTGTTAATACCACTTTGCAATGCCTTGGTAAGGCCACGCTTGGAATACTGCATCCAGTTTTGGTCTGTGGGAAGTCAGTCCCCCCAGAGAAAGAAATATTTTAGGGAATATTAAAAAGGCAGAATATTATATTTGCCCAAAGGAATAATGGAAAATCTTAGGCAGAAACCAACCCCTCCAAATCTCTTTGCCCTAAGCAGAAACCAGGTTTGTAGAAATGCAGATGTGATAATCCTTTCAGAAAGATTGGAGCCAGGAAGCTTGGAGCTGATGGGATTAGAAAGAGAAAAATCCCTAGAATCAACAACCCCTCACCCAAGAAATCCAACACAGGAAGTAAGCCTTCAGCCGCAGCCCCAGAGAAGCAGGATGTGACCTTTGGGACATAATAGGATTAACCCACCACCATCAGAATACCAGAAAGGCACACTAAACCTCAGGTCAAAGTTCATGCCATGGGAACAGAAAACAACTCCAAAAGCCCAAGAAGGTATAAAACCCCACTACTCCCAGCAACATGTGGTCAGCTTTCTCAGAGTCCTCTGTCTGGCTCTGCTCTTCAATAAACTACAACCTTCTTTCTAAAGCAGTCTCCATTTTGTTTATTCCTGGCTTGGACTGGACCCTGATGAACATTTTTCTTTCAACAGGTCACCACAATGTAAAAAGAATGTTGAGACTCTAGAAACTGGTCAGAGAAGAGCAACAAATACAAGCTAAAACATATACGGAACGGTTGCTGGAATTGGGTATGTCTAGTTTAATGAAGAGAAGGACTAGGGGTGACATGATAGCAGTGTTCCAATGTCTCAGGGGTTGCCACAAAGAAGAGGGAGTCAAGCTATTCTCCAAAGCACTTGAAGGCAGGACAAGAAGCAATGGATGGAAATTAATCAAACAGAGAAGCAACCTAGAACTAAGGAGAAATTTCCTGACAGTTAGAGCAATTAATCAGTGGAACAACCTGCCTACAGAAGTTGTGAATGCTCCAATACCTGAAGTTTTAAAGAAGAGACTGGACAGCACTTTGTCTGAAATGGTATAGGGTTTCCTGCTTCAGCAGGGGGTTGGACTAGATGACCTCCAGGGTCCCTCCAACTTTATTATTATTATTATTATTATTACTATTATTATTACTACTACTACTATTACTATTAATCTTGTTGCATTTGAGCTGATACCAGCTTGGTGCTACCAAATCAACCAACTAATCAATCAATCAACCAATCAATATTGTATAATATTAAAAGAGTAAAAAAGAATAAATAAATAAATGTAGCCTCTTTTCTACTAGTGTCTTGTTCTGTGTGCTGTTTAAAGGAAATTTAATTCTAATTTACATAAGCAATATTCTCTAAATCTTGCTATAATTTTTGATCTTTGCAAACCATTCTTATGCTCACCATATATTGCCTATCCTATAAATTTCATTTTTTTTTGTGTCTGATCAACTCCACCTAATTACAACTCTCTTGGTCTTCCCATTCACTCTGTTTCAATTCCCATTCATTCTGTTTAGATGATTAATTTATTTCAATATTCTTATTTCATACTGGACTCTCTTATTTTTATTCAATCTACATTCATGCAGCATTAGTTCATCCTTGAGCCTATCACTTCTTGTTGTATTATATCTCTCCTTAATTATCCTATTTCCACTGCATTCAATGTACTTTTACAATATGTTTCTCCTGCCATACCTGACTCTCACTCCTACATAATAAAGGAAGGAGACGCATGCATAAGCTCATTTTTTGCTTCTTTCCACAAATATTCAATAAACAATAATAATTGTTCTTGCTAATATAATGCGTTGAAGGTTAATGATGGCCCTGCCATTCAACTGAGACGGGTTTGCATAGAGTCACCCATCTTTCCAATGAGAAGAATTGTTCTGTCAAAGCTCTTCAGTCTTCTACCCTTCACCTGCAATACAGCAAAAGAGTGAGATCAAGAGGCTCTTCTGATAGTCTCCTTGAAATGGTACGATCTGTGATCTTATTTTACTTGAAATGTCAAGACTGCAGCAATCATCTGGCTCATTTTTTGAGTAGAACTCTGGGAAGCAAATGGTGGGAAAGTGTTCTACCCAGTTGACTTGGGTACCAGCATTAGAGTTAGGGTGAAATTTTAATGCCATTTTCAAGACAAGCCAAACATTCTGATCTCTTAGCTCCTGGTCAGGAAAAGCTAAGGGAGGAGAACAGAAATAACTTGTGAGAGCACAAGGGCAAAGGTGAAAGAAAAATGTCAGCTCAGGACACTATTGAGCAGACGTTCCTCAGCAAATAGCCACTTTAGTCAATGCCTGCAATTTTTCTTCTCCTGGAAGGATAAGGAACTGAATTTCTTTAGCCTAGAGAAGACCAAATGGGAGTATAAAAGCATGTCAAACATCTGAAAGAATCGTCACCCACTGATTCAAGTCAAGATCTGTTTTCTATCATTCCAGAATGCAAAACATGGAGTAATAGTTTGCGCCTTGTAGGAAAGCAGATTCTGATTGAACATTAGGAAAAATTTCTTCATAATAAGAACAGTTCAAGAATGGAACAAGTTACCAAGAGAGGTGATGAGTTCTTCTTCATTTGTTCAAATGTTGGACCGTCATTTGTAATTTAGATTCCTGCACAGACTAGAGTTGGACTGAAAGGTCTAAATGGCCCGTCCAACTTTATGGTTCTATGACTTCTTGCCATTAACAAGGCAGAAAGTGTTTTCAGATGTATTTTGGGTATAAAGATTATCTTGGGTGTAAATAAAATAAAAACATTTGCTGAGTAGGAGATTAATAGGGTCCATGCACATTTATCTAGGAAACCAGTTCCGAGAGCCTTATCCCTTATAACCAAACTCACCTGGGTGGGACCTCAGTCTGTCCATGAGGTTCTCTTAATTTTGCAAAAAAATTGCACTATCCTTCTCTGGATCCCAGCTCTATTATTTCTTGCCAAATAGCTAGAATAATGTGTCTGAAATGCTGTGAGAAATTCAGAAAAGCAGGGATTTGAGTGGCAGAGAAAAGTCTGCTTTCTACTTACAGATGCTAAGAAGAACCCCAAGGCAGGATAGGACCGCAAGTTGATCTTGTCTACCATCTGGTTTTTATCAGTGGCCAGCCAGATGTATCGGACAAAATCACAAGTGAATACAGCAACTGGTTTTGAGTGTTATACTACTCCTGAATGTTGATATTTGGTTTAGGTATTAGGGTCATGAGCCATTTTTCCTGTTCTTCCATGAAATAAGAAAATAAGTAACAAATACTATGACTTCTCAGTAGCAAGAAAAGCATAGAAACAAATATTCTGTAATTAGTCAGAACGCATGCAGACTGTGGGAAGAATTTCTAGTATGATTTGCTTTATAATAAATAATTGTTCAATATACATACATATATCTTAAGTTTAGACAGCACAGTTACTAGGGTCAAATTAATGTACAGGTGGAACTGTGAATCGGACCCCGCCAATTCCTCCTGACTCCTCACCTCCCCCTCAGATCTGCTTTGATTTCTCAAATTCTACATTCTTCAGGTGCTGAATTCAACCTAACTGGAATTGTTCCAGTCTTTAGGGTAAAGCTCTGGGGTGCCTCTTAATGGGGATTTAATGGGATTTCAGTGATCAATGTCTCCTGAATTGGATTCTACAAGGGAGCCAGCTGATATTTTTTACTCGGAACTCTCCCTTGTATTCATATGTACTCTCTGCTTTGCCTTTTTCCATCTTCCACTTTTTTTTTTGTTGGTAACAAGGTAAAGATTGAAAAGCTGCACAATTTGTTGTGCTCAGAGCCATCCATCTGGATGATTGCCTGCTTCTCTACAACTTGGCTTGTTGCAAGAATTCCTGGAGAGCATAGTCTACCTGATTCTTGGCACTGGGTCTGTTAGGAGACCTTCCTCCCACCCCCGTCCCCACTGCCTTTCCTTCTGCTGCTTTGCCAAGAGACTTCTTTGGGTTTCAGCCTTCCTGTTCTGTAGACGCCGGAGCCATCACCCAAGTCTTTTGGCTTGTCATAACATTTCCCTCCCCGGGTTGGATTGCTTGGAGCTTAAGGCCTGCTGATGCAGCACAGACCGTCTCGCCTTGCTGGGTGGCTGCCCCCCACCCACCCCAAACATCATCTTCTGCCATCAGAATAATCTCTGAGATTCTGCTAAGAAATGCCTGTTGTTTTAGTGAAGGCTGTGCACGGATGGTATTTGAAAGAATAGGGTGATCTGTCTTCAGAAGCACAAATCTGTTGGATTAGAACCAAAGGCAATGTAGCTATGCATTAGATGGCCAAGAGCAGCTAGCTGGGGATGCATATAGACCTTCTCTGTAGCAGTTAGAAATATAGATGGTTTCTAAACAAGGTTCTGTTGAATTTCTCCATAAAACCTAAAGCAGCCTTCTCTGATATGATACTGATAGCCATGCCAATTAAGAATTATGGGAATTGAAGACTAGCATCTCAAGGGGCCATCGGGTTGAAAAAGATTAATCTAAAACCTTTGGTCTCACCCATTTCTTCAACTAGCAAGTTCCATAAGATCCTTTTTCATGGAATACATTTCCTGTCACCTATAAAAAAAATATTGCTAGGGCATTACATGAGTGATGAATTATTTTCTCCCATGCTCTAAATCAGTGGTTCTCAACCTGTGGGTCGGGACCCCATTTGGGGTCGAACGACCATTTCACAGGGGTTGCCAAACAACACAGTCTGCCATTTTTTCCCCTTTTCCTTAGCTTGCTACTCCCTTTTATTCTATTGGCTTTTGAAAGCCAATAGAATAGACTCTCTTGAATAGAGTCTAATTCTATTGGCTTTCAAAAGCCAATAGGAATTGTCCAGGCTGTCTCTGCCCTGCTGAGCCCGCCAAAAGTCCCATTCTGCAAACGGTGCTGCACCAGTTGAGTAGTCCTCGACTTACGACCGGTTGAGTAGTCCTCGACTTACGACCGGTTGGGGGTCGCAGCATTAAAAAGGTTGAGAACCACTGCTCTAAATAATTTTATAGTCATTAATATCCAGCTACTTTAATCTGATGTTTTTCTGAAGTAAGAAGTCTGTAGAGGCTTTTTTCATAGTATAGTCATTCAAAATCATCTTTCCCAATCGCACATTCCAGATGCATGGAATCATAGTTTTCACCTTTCGGGGAGCAAACATCTTGAGAGTTTAATGGGCAGGAGGAGGAGAGATCAGCCCAGTGATTACTCTCTAGACTTGTTCCTTTCTCCTCTCCAATTAGATAAAGTCAGTGGGAAAAGTCATCAGTGGCTTGCAATTTGGTATCATCAATTTACTGATAACACCCAGCTTTATATCACTCCCCCAGGCTATGTGGTGATATCCCTGAAATCCTGCCCCAAAACCTGGAAGTTATGAAGGTCTGGATGGGAAAGAACAGGCTTAAATTGAACCCTAGCAAGACATAGTTGCTGCTTGTGCATCAGAACTTCTCTGTCTGCTCCAATTGTGTCTTTTGACAAGATGACACTACTCCCAAAGGAGCAAGCCCATGACTTGAAAGTGACAAATCTAACGGAGGCAGGAGGATCTTACATTAATGACTCACAGTCTCATTACCATCTGTATAAACTACTGAAACTCACTTTACATGGAATGCCTTCAAAGACCACTGAGAAGGTACAGTTGGTTCAGAGCATAGCATCTGTGATTTCTAATTGGTGTTCACTAGTGGAAACATATAATATGCTGTGGGTCCTATCATTGGTTACCAATAGGCTTCTGAGTGCAATTTAAAGTATTGATGCTAATAGATGAAGCCTACATGGTTTGATGCCAAATTATAACCAGGACCACATTCTCCCATTGGAATTGATTTGGCCAGTTTGATCAACACAAGGAAAAAGTGATTTCCTACTATAAGTGAAGATTGGACAAGGCTCAGTGCTGCTGCTTTTTGTGTCACTGGTCCAGCCTTGTAGAATGACCTCCCAATATTCTTTTAGTTGGTTCTACCTTCCCTATTTAAAAGCGGAATTCCAGTGGAGGGGACTTGGATTCTATTTTGGTTAAGATATAGCTTAGCTTGATTCATTAATTTTATTCTCTGCCTTTAAATTTATTTGGAGATCTTTTATTCATGTATTGTTATTACATAATATTCATTATGTATTTTGTTTTGTAAGTGGCCTAGAGTCCCTTGGTATTTACAATGTTTCATAAATATGATTAACAGGTAAATAAAGCTGGAATTCAATATAGCAAAATGGATTTTATCTCCATGCATTTAATTCTTCTCCACTTCATTTTCAAAATTAGAGGTTGGGGGCCACTTTTGGAAAGACTCTAAAGAAAATAGAAGAACCTGGGGGATCATAAGCAGCTATGAATCTTCAGTTGCGCCCTCTGTCCTAGATAAATTTGATGGTTGATTCCTTTTTCTTACTCCATGATGGCATGGGTTTTTCTGTTTTGTTTTTTTCCTTTGGAGATAAAGCAACACAACTTGCCCACTTTATTTCTAATGCAGTTGGAGTTTTGATTTATATTTAATATGATTTAGATCTCCCTCAAATCCTATCCCAGTCTTTCTTATGAGGTTTTTGTTTTAGGCTTTTACCCCCAGAGTTGTGCGATGTTTTCAGCCATTCCTCTTCTTTTTTCTCCTCCAAAAAGGAATGGAAAACAAGGAAGGAGGCCAGCAGCAATAATCAATTGTGGCCTGGAGGAATTATTTTGTCTGCTGCAGGAGGGGAACTCTGCACTTAGTGCTGTCATTTTATTGCTATTTATAATCCCTCGTTGCACCAGCTTGGAAATTTTGAGAATTTGACCTCATCTAATGTCCCTGGGAGAGCAGTTTAGGACACTTTTCTCAATGTACCACAAAGCAATGCTGTCTACATATGGGCTAGAGATGATGATGATGATGAACAACAGAATAACAGAGTTGGAAGGGACCTTGAAGGTCTTCTAGTCCAATTCCCTGCTTAGGCAGGAAACCCAATGACATTTCAGACAAGTGGTTGTCCAATCTCTTCTTAAAAACTTCCAGTGTTGGAGCATCCACAACTTTTGGAGGAAAATCATTCCACTGATTAATTGTTTTAACTATAGAAAATTTCTCCTTAGTTCTAGGTTGCTTCTCTCTTTGATTAGTTTCCAGCCATTGCTTCTTGTCCTGCCTTCTGGTGCCTGGGAGAACAGGTTGACTCCCTCTTCTTTATGGCAGTCCCTGAGATACTGGAACACTGCTATCATGTCCTTCTTTTCCTTAAATTAGACATACTTAATTCCAGCACTCGTTCTTTATATGTTTTAACCTTCAGCCTCCTAATCATCTTTGTTGATGGCGATTTCAGTGAATAGAAGGGGTTCAAAGATGTTCTTGCATGCTATGATCTTTTGGCAGGACAGTGAGAGATTTGCTTTCTTGGCTGCAGCCTTCTGCTCCCTGCCAGTTTTTAAAAGCGGACATACTGTATATAGCTACTTGGGAATGGAGTGATATTTTGCTGATGCCACTTTTCTCTCCTGGATGCAACTTGATGGAGGATAGTTGTTATCACCAGAGTTCCAGAATGTCCTACCTTCACTTTTTGTCATTAGAAGATGGATTCCAAGTTAAATGCCAAGAAGTTTTTAAGGATGGTATTTAGGAGTCATGAAGTCCAAAATTGCCTCATTGTTTGGTTTCTATGCCTGTTCTGCCTGCATTATTAGACAATTAGTTTGTATTTGCAGTAAGCCCAACCCAAACTCTAGCCAATCTTAAAATCCTCTGTTTTCAAACAGAACTAGATTTGGGGCCTGATGGCTTTTGTGTCTTTACAGCTGGGAAAGCAAGCCTTCGCTTTGTCCTCAAACGTGAGGTGAAACTTGACACCAATTGCAATTCAGATTGATAAATGATGTCTGCAACACCAGCTGAATCACAGAACATATGGCTGTAACACTCAGCCTAAATTTTGCATTTGCTTATTTCTTTCCTGTCTCCTGTTTTTTGTAACAGTTTGATGAAGATTCTTGAAAACTTGAAAACTCATACTCGAGGACAAATGAAATTAGATTAATTGTGCATTTTGGCTCCCCCCCTTCTGATAGACCAAGATGGCTATCTATTGTTTTTAATGATCTAATTAAGTTGCTAAGAATTGTTCTACACTGAGAACATTGTTGAGTACCTAGTTTTCACAAATGGGTACCTTTCTGATTTGCTGGGACCACAACCTGATAATTCCAGAATTCCCCAAAGATTCCACTATAGGAGAAAAGGAAGAGAAGACCAGGTTGAAGAGGCTACTCCAGGAAGCAAAACAATGTAATTAGATACAATTCCCTCAAGGTTAAATATGTGATTGAAATACAGAATTGTACACATTCTATTTTACTTTATTTTCCAGGGATAGATCTCCTTGTTTCTTAACACTTTGTACTAGGAGATATGTTTTTATATCTTATAGGAAAGGTAATGAAAAGTATGTAAGTTGAAAACCAAGTTCTGAAAGCACCAAGAACCAACAATTCAATCCTGAGCTACATACACAGAAAGAAAGTATATTTAGGACAGGTCCATTATACATTGACTATACACACATTGAAGTCTATAGAAGGGGAAGACATTATTCTTAATACAAGAAGAAGAAAAGGAGGAGGAAGAGAAGGAATGTTAGAAAGAACTAATGTTATTTAGTTTCATCCGTGAAAAGTTGGAGGAGATACAAAATTATTCTGGAACTCAGAGGTCAGAGGTGAAACACATGGAAATGAATGTTCCAATATCAAAACTGGTGTCAAACTTGAATTGTCCCCTCATATCACACAACACCATTTATTTCTCAGGCACTTGAAGCTTGTTTCCTGAGCAAGCCTCACGTGCTTCCCCTCTCAACTCAGACAGTAAAGCCAGAAACAAATTCAACAGTGCTAAAGTGCTGAGTGAAGCCATGTTTGTACAGATTCTTTTCAAATGTTAATTGAAGGCTAAATAGGGAGTGGAGGAGAAGGCTGATGGCTTCAGAATAAAGGCTGTGGCTATAATGATGGAGAAAGGCACGTTCATGGCACAGCAGCCTTTCCCTTTTCCCTATTGGCCACTCAGAAAGCAGAATGCAAAGTTGGAAAGCAGCCCTGGGACAGTGTCTGCCTGGCTTTCGGTTGGCTGGCTATCGCTTAGAGGAGAGAGAAAGCCAATTTTTTTGGCAATGTTAGAAAGGCTGTACCTGTGCCAAGGGAAGGGGGATGCCTGGGAACAATGCTTCATCTTGATGCATTTAGGAAATGGGGGGTATTGAGTAGGTTACAAGGCAATTGCAGATAGAGATGGGCTGCACAGAAATTGATCTCAGAAAATGACCTTGTCCAGCTTTTGAGTCCCACAATTCTTTTGGAGAAAAGTGTTTTTGTTTCATATGGAGTCCTAATTCAAGCTCTCTTCTCAACTAACTTCCTCTCTGGAAGCAATCCAAGCTTTGGAAAGGCAGAGAAAGAGAATTTCCCTTGGTCTCCTTTAGGTAACAATCAGATCCTCTGAACATCACTCATACTGACTCCCAGGCTCTGCCTTTGCTAGGAATATGGTACGTCATGCTATATTGTGGAATGTGACTTTTCTCCTGATAATCCACAGACGTTCTTCTCAAGCATTAAAGCTTTCATACAATGAGGAAGAAATAGAGGTTTCTTCATTGCAATCTGGTCACCTGCCACTGTTCACATGTGGAATAGATCTGAACATCTGAAGTGAGGCAAATAAATATCTTTGGATTTGGGAAGAAAATGCTAAAAGAGGAAAGAGATTTGATAGCGCTGTTCCCATATCTGAAGGGATATCATAATCTTTAGAGTCCAAAAATACAGGACATGGAACAAGAGTGTTGATGCAAGCAACCAAATCCACGTGCATAGGGTTCAAGCCACCTACTTTATTATATTCTGCCTATTATACAGGAATCTCCCCAGTTTTCCAGCTTCACCTGGGAATAGATAGATAAGATTCTATGGAGCTTAAGGGGAATCAGTTCAAGATTTCTTGTCACTGTGCAAAGATTTGAGGCCAATCCTGTGCTTGAGGCATTTCCCCCCCCGCCCCCCTGCCTGGTTGGGTGTTTCCCAAGAAAAGAAGATTTTGGTTAAATAATAGGAAATGGCTGATGGTAAGAGCCCAGCCCAAGTATGACACAACAATCTGGTGAATGTTTTTTATTTGCTTACATTCAATAAACAGAATCTTGCCAAACTAAACCTTTGCTACTCTCACCCTAACAGATATACCTTGGAAGATTCTAGGAAGTGGTTAATCTAACTTTCTGTCCCTTATTCAGCTTTGGGTTGGTTTGTCTCTTATTTCACCCCCTCCCCTCCTTGGAATGTGCTCCCTCCTTTCTGGGAAACTGCTGCTTCACTGAGTCCATCACAGCCATGAAGCAAATACTAAAAGATGAGGTGATCTCCCCTTTACTGGATATGCTCAAGCAGCTGCTAGCAGCCATTTTAGGGAAGCCTTTTCTGGATTTCTGGGCTGAGCAAAGGCTTGAATCCATGGCTTGAAGGATCCTTCCAATTTTATCTAATTCCGCTTTATGATTTGGGAGAGCTTTGCATGCTGTCTCAGAACTGGCATCTGCAGAGGTTTTCTAAAGCAAAAGTGCACAATTTGGGGAAAGCCTAGAGCACTCTTAAATGTTAATTTAAGTTGTTTGGAAAATAGGAGGAGGAAGATGTATTGTATAAATTTTCTGCCTTGAGTTATTTGTAAAAATGATAAAGGCAGGTTACAAATAAATAACTCAAGTAAAAGTGTCGTGGACTAATATATATACATACGCATATACTCCCATGTATTCCATAATTTTCATCTCTAAGATTAACATATGTTTATTACATTTATGGTGATTCTTATTTCATAGTGGCAAAGTGGTTTAGCTATACCAATGGAAGTTTACCACTAGAAAAATAGCAACATGACAATGGAAGATGAATCCTTTGATGGAATGCACTGGATGCATTGAATTGGCTACAGAAAAGGAGCAGAAGGCAAATATAAAAGGCACTGATTCTTGTGATATGGCAAGAAGGAAGCTGAAGAGATGTTCAACTATTAAAATACTCAGAGGCAAAAGGAAAGTTTTATGCTGAAAACATAAGTACCTGAAATATCAGGAATGAAATATTCAAGTTGAACACTGATATTCAGAATCGGTAAATTTTGATAGTCTGGAATTAGTCATTTCTCATCAGAGGAGCATTAGATCTATTGCAGAAAAAAACAAGTCATAGAAGAAATGAAGTAGATGTAACTAATAAATGCAATTCATAGTCAGTGCTTGGATACAATCCACAGAAATGATAGAATGATCTCAACTGAAGACCAAGGCAAAACAATCAACATTATGATGATCCAAGTCTATGCTGTAACTACAGATGCTATCAGACTCTTGACCTCTGTCTAAGACAAAAAGTAATTCTTTTTCCGAGCTTGATGCTTGTAAAGTCTCTTTAGTAAGATTTATTAAGGAGAAAGGGATAGGATTACAAAAATGCTAGCAAGTAATCTATTTCTCAATATAAGCAGCTTATTCCTTATATACCTAATATAATATATTAGGATGGAATCTTCCTTAGAGTTTTTTTTGTTTAATATTTTTTGGCAGGTCTCTTCATTGATAATAAAGTGTCTCTCAGGTAGCAGTTTATAAAACCATCTCCTGAATCCTTTTCAGTCTGGAAAAAAGAGGCAGACTATGGTTCTATGGTGACTTGCAATGCTATGTCGACACAACACCAAAAAAAAGATATACTAATTATAGAGTCTGGAAAGTTAGAAGTAAAAGAGTGTCTTGAATAGTAAGAAAATTTGGCCTTAATGTACAAAATGAAGTAGAAAACAGACTAATAGTTCTGCAAAGAAAAATTCAATGCTTATAATTCGTATCTTCCTCCAACAACCTAAAAGACAACACTACACACAAATATCACTAGATAGACAACACTGACATCAGAGTGAGAATTGATTATGCAGGCAAAGTTGGACAACCTCTATTAAGTCACCAAAATCAAAACTCGATTGAGACTCAGAATATGAACTGTACCTTCCAAAACTATAACTTAAACTAAAGAAAGCAAATAAAATAACCAGATCAATAAGATGCAACCTCAACAATATTCCATAGTATTATAATGTATAGTAAAGGTGAAGAATATATTTAATGTATTCAATTTGATAAATAGTCTCTCTAAACTGAATGCAGTGACATCATCAAAAATGAAGCAGACAAAAATAGCCCAAAAGGCAAAAAGCAAACTAAGCTAAAATTAGCGGTTTACAATATTGACATGTTGAAAATAGGTAAAGAAAGAAATAAAGTAAGAAAACCAGAGACGGATGAACATTTGCCCAGATAAATGCTGAGCTCCAGAGAAGAAGGGGCAAGGAATTTCCTCTAAATAAGGGATTGGAGATAACACTTGAATGGGAAGGATCAGAGATTAATTTCAAATATTACTAATATAAGGAGAAACTCTGAAGATAGGCAAGATAAAAGACAAAGAGGCAGCCACTGAAGTGGAAGAAAACTGGCTCAACTGGGCAGACTGACAAAGAGCAAGGGCTCATACAAGAATGGCACAAATCCATGAGTGGTTTCAGACTCCAGGTGCGAATACTGTAACCCCAGTATAAGGAACTTAGGCATAGCAGTTTACACCTGACAAAGTGATAATGATAGTGTTTCACTGGCCCCAGGAAAGTTTGGGTTAGATTTTGCCCATGCAAGAGGATGTCCACAGGGAAGGGGAGTCAAAAAAGAAGTCAACAGAGCACTAGCAATAGCTCTCTTGGAGCACAGCCTTTGTTTTACATTCTTTGCACATGCCTTATATGTCAAAAACAACAACAGGGCTTCAATTATGTCATTGCAGATGCCATCTTGACTTTTTAAAATCCCCCTTCCCACTCCTGATGCACCTCCCCCTGGACACATACTCTAAAAGAAAGTTTGAATGGAAGATGCTGTGTCCTTTGGAACACAAACTGAAGAAGAGGCAGCTAGCATAATGTACATGTATATATGTGTCAGCTTCCAACAGGAGCTGAAAGAGAAAGCAGAAGGTTGTCTGTCTACCACTGACTGAGCCACTGTTCTATTAGAATCCTACACTAAAGATCGCACATTATTAATGATAACCTAGATTATCTAAAGCCAAATCTTTCTGCCTTCCTTTACTACTGGAGGGTGGCCCTACTGCCAAGTCAAAACAACATCCAGACAGAATACAACAGCAATCCACTTCCAACAACAGGGAGAGGTGCATGGAAACTCTAGGAGAGAATCTGGCCTTGAGGAACTGTTTACCTCTGCCAGTCACAACAAGGGCAACATACACTGCAATGTGATATTCATGAAAAATGGCTGATTGGCCATTCTGTGGCCTTTCCTTCAATCCAAGATAGCCAACTGAATAGAGCCTCTTCTTAAAGCTTGGATAACATGGGAATGATAATGCCAAGGGAGAAGCTTAAAGTGGCTCAAACTGAACTAGCTTACACTGAATATATTCTCCTGGTTTTTTTTTAAACAGGCATATACATGTGCTCTTATCTGTCTTCCAGAACTGTTTCAGAGCTTTGCCATCAGCCATGCTGATAAAAAGTAATGTGCAAAATGAGTAGAGTGACAACAAATTTCCATTGATCCTTCTGTCCCCTTTATCCCTAGCTATGCCAAGTTTTGTTGTACCCATCTTCTGCCCCTCTATATTCAACATGTTTGCTTTTGATTTTTTTGGGAACGAACAGTTATGAGCTAGAAAACAATTGAGGGGAGGAGGAAATGCCCTCTTTAGCAATGAATACCTTCTCCACATGCCAAACAGCCTTGAGGCTTCCAAAAGGTGGGGAGCAGGATGTGGTCTACTCCACCACCTGCCCGGTCCTATATGGGATCACACAGGAACATGGTCACTGACACAGGATAACCACCTGTGGCTAGTGGCCTTCGACACTGCAAAGGTGTGGCCATAGAGTTTCCATGAGTCACTGTGGCTGTTGATTCTGGAGAAGTTTCTGTTGCAAAGTTTGACCCTGGAGGGATAATTATAGGGGGGCAGAACAGGTAGCACTGAGTGCCCAAGACAGCACACACCCACGCAGAGTAGCCCTCTAAAAAGCTCTACTCAGATCTGCACATCTTAGGAATGCTATAGCAGTGGAAGAGGTTGTGAAACAACAGAATACTGGGTAAGAGGAAACTGGTTTTAGTCCTCATTTTCCACCCTCTTCGCTACTTTTTGTGTGAATATTTTCTCATGGGAAAACCTGGGGCTTTGGAAAAGATCTTGTTTTGAATAAATTGCTTTTTAATCATTCCTTTTAGCCAGTGGAAACACAAACCAACTTATAATATTAAAAACAAAGGCAGACCTATTGTCTCAAAGAACTTCAGCATCAGAGCTTTTGCAAATTCCAATGGCCTGCTGGGCTCCTGCAGATTGGGCGGAATAAAAAAAAAATCATTAAAAAAATCTTTGACATCTTAAATTGCTATTGATTAGCAGCTGATTCAGGAACATAACCAGAGAATCAGAATTTTGGATCCAGTTGACCCATGATTCAACTCAGCTTGATCCTGTTTTTTTTTTTTTGCTGTTTTTCCAAGACTGAAGTTCCACATTGGAAAATAACAGCCCTACAGGCTCCTCCAAGGACAGGAGGGGGTTCTCCCTCCTCAAATGAAGCACTCAGTCACTGATATCTTTGACAATCCAGCAAATCTCAGTTTGAACTCTGGCATAACTAAAGACCTCACCAAGTCAATCTTAGATGCCAAAGTTTAAGTGATTAGTTTAACAGATACCATTTCTATAGACATCAACAGGCTTGGAACTGAAGAAAGTTTATTTCGGACTCACTTTAACTCATGGATAACAAAACGATGGCTATGATTCCTCACAATGTTAAATTGAAATTTAAAAAAAAATCAAATCTTTTGACTATTTTGATTGTCTAGGACTGAAAAAGTTTCTTCCTTACTAAGAGTAGACTTTAGAGTAGCCTTCAAATATCTGAGGGATTATTTATTTATTTATTTATTTATTTATTTATTTATTCTTCCAATTTATATGGCTGCTCATTTTATGAAAAAGTGACTTTGAGCAGCATACAATAAAACTATGAAACAATAATGTATGCCAAACAATTTACAATCAGGAAAATTTAAAAATTGTCATTAAAGGCAAAAGTTGGGCAGGAGAGAGGGAAGCAGTTATCTGCAAGTTAGAGCAGAGTTGATCTCTGGTGATTCAGAGGGATGGGACAAAAGTCAATAGATGGACAATATCAGAAAACTCAGATGTTGGTTAAATTTAGGAGAAATGTCCTAATTCTAAAAGATGTTTGACATGAGAGAACAGTCTTGATAGATCACAATATCTTCTTTGCTGGATATGTCAAAACAAAACTAGATGTCCTTCAGTCAGAGAGACTGTAGATGTATCTTAAACTGCATATCCAACTCCAAGAATCTGGGGTTGGAATAGATATTGTATATGATAGCTTCAGTTTTATGACTTAACAATTCTGTGATAAGAGTCATCATCAATCACTTGGTCTGACATTTGAAAAGACAATTCTTTTACAGTGAGAGGACTAGAGATGTAGGTCTTGAAAATGTATTTGTTGTTCTCCCAAATGTACAGGTTGAGTGAATGTATGCATGTGAGCAACATTACTATTCAGTACATCATATATATTAGAATTGGACCCCAATATTCTAAGGGTTTTTTTTGGGGGGGGGAGGCTCCATTGTTAGAACTGTTTTCCTATTCTCTCCCATAGACTGAACATA
Source organism: Crotalus tigris (assembly GCF_016545835.1). Classification (NCBI taxonomy): domain Eukaryota; kingdom Metazoa; phylum Chordata; class Lepidosauria; order Squamata; family Viperidae; genus Crotalus; species Crotalus tigris. The sequence continues at coordinate 7,170,934 of NW_024096758.1, read as the reverse complement.
TTAACTTTGCAGCTTCTTCCCAGGCAGTAGAATATGTGCAGCCACTGGTTTTCAAACAACATCAGTGATTTTCAATCCATGTTAAGTGCCAAGTTCTGCAAAACAATGAGGGTCAGGACCATTCTTTAATACCCAAAGAGCATGTTTACTATAACTCGAACATACTTTCCCTCTGCTCTCTTTCAGAAAAGGGAATGGTTACATTTCCCATGCCTTCAAACTTTCTGGAACTTTTGTTAGAAAAGGAGACAAATTGTTGTTGGCTATATTTCCTCATGTCCCAGATTTGCCTGTTGAATCAGTGCTGGCTGAACACCAATATTTCTAGCTATTCTGGTATAATGGTCTCCCCAGGCCTCACCCACTACAAAACAATCTCCATATTTCCTTTATTCCTCCCACCCCTTTCTCTCCCTCACGCATACACAGAGTAGGGTCAATCCCTGTTGCTAAAGGGAAGGCAGATGTTCACCACCATTCATGAATAGAAGAAAAAATATAATTTGAGTCTGTATTTGGATGACTAAATGCAAAAGACAAGGAAACAGATCTTCTTTACACAGACAAAAAAGGAGCAATGTGAAATGCAAGAAAGAGAAAAGTTGCCCTAGAAGAATTGTGTCTTGGAGATGCTCTTCTCGTTTGCTTCTGTTTATTCAAAACAAAGCAACTTCCATCCCGTTAAACTATCTATTTATCTGATAACATATCTACTGTTTCTTTATTAGATTTATATCCCACTCAGGAGCTCAAACTGGCATTCAAGATATTCCTTCTTGTTTTTCCCCACAACCCTTTGAGATAGGTTGGATTGATAGGGTGTGATTACATTACCCAGTGAGTTTCCGCTAATGGTGGAATAAAATCTAGTTCTTGCTTGTGCCAGTCCAACACTTTAGCTATTACATCACACTGGTTCTCATGTTTAAATCTACTTTGATTATATTGGTAATCAGATGATGAAGATTGTAAGAAGAATACCTTCATCTTCATTTTTCTTGCTAGCTTTCTACAGGAATATGATTTGTAAATATGATGCTGGATGCATAGATTGGTTACACACAAGATTTATGCTTCTTTTCAGTCCCAGCTCAGCCCATTTTAATTCTATGGAGAGCAATATGATTGTAATGGAGCATAAATTTTTGCTTACTGCTTGAACCCAAAAGCAAGTCACCAATGGTGAAACCTGCACTACTATAATGTGTGAATAGCATTTAAACACCTACCCAAAGATATTACACATAGAAATTTGGAATGGGAGAACTAATGCAGATTCTCTAAGTTGTTAATACTTGTGAAACTAGAATTTTCAAACTTTAGAGATTTAAGGCTTCATAGAGGCATGGTTATAAGTAATAGCTGGGGACTTCTAAATTCCCTTTGAAATTCAATACATGAGAAAAAGATTGCTTAAAAACTAATCTGGAAGGACTATGCATCTGGAACAATGTGGGAAATGACTGAAGATGTCCACCATTGCTACAATTTCTATGTTAGTTTTCCCAATTTGGTGACTTGCAGATGCATTGGAACCCCAGCTCTTAGAATTCCCTGCTAGCTGGCAAGAATTTTAGTCATTTGCAATCTCAACAAAGCTGGAGAGCAATAGATTGGGGAAATTGTTCTACTAATGCTGCAGGAAAGGACCCATTGTCCTGAGATACCATCCCTTCCCTGCACTACAGAAGGTAAGATCAATTACAGCTTGATGAACATAAGGAACCTCTTCTCCATCTTTGATAACAACATCCTTCTGAGTGTTCCTCGTGTGACAATAGTCAAATATCAGTGGGTGCTAAAATAGCCATTCAAATGTTAAAATCCACCCATATCTCACAAGATGTTGAGTCTTGCATGCCAGATCTTAATGGATTTGGGTGTGATTTTTTTCAGCAGGACACCTGGGGCTATTGCATGAGATCACAGCTGTTGTCCTGTAACCATAGTCCAAACTTCACATTTTGGGCAGAGCCTAAGGATGACAGTACTATACAATTTATGAGGATAGTTTTGTTCTTTGTTTCTATGGTGAGAGTTCTTTGTTTTTAAGTTAAGCCCTATAATAGGTCAGTTTTCAAGTATTTCAAGACTCAAAGAAGGGCCATCAGTTTTTCAGTCAGGATGGTGAGAGGAGTCTCTTATGGGGAGCTGCCTATGACCCTGAATTGCTCATCCCTTCCAAAGAAAAGGAGTGGAAGGGCAAAAATGACTAGGGTGGGTCTTGGGGAGATGGCCCTGCCTTTCAGCAAACAGTGTGCTTAGAGCTACACACCTTCCATCTATCATGAAATCAACACAGCAGGTGCCTCTCTGCCCACTTTCTTCTTGGCCAGGCGACTGCAGGCTGCATAATGTATTTGCTTTGGCCGACTGCCCTCTCTACACAAGTTTCTTCACTAGCTAAAGCCTCCTGCTAAGAGATACTGATTCTATTGGCATGGAGAGCCTAAGCCTTTATCAGCAGGCCTCAGCCCAAGACGTTCAATTCCCAAAGACCAGATTAGGAATGTGGAGTGAGATATCTTCTTTTGGTCCTTCAGTTGAGCAGATAAGAGCATCTTTGCAACTGCTAAATAATTCATGAGTACACTGCAGAATCCAATCTGGGTGACGGACCTAGGTTAGGTTCAGCAACAATATCCTGGGACACTTTCATTTGCATGAGAACACTGCTTTACAAATTTGTTGCATACAATATAACACTAATCAGCAATTCTGTCTGCTAGGCATTATTTGATGTGGATAGTTAAGTAGTGGTGATTTGACAAGGAGCATTGAAACCCTAAATGGTGTCAATCTAGTTTGTTTTCCTAAGTAGATTTAGGATATGAAAGAATGTTCAGAAAATCAAATGTAATTTAATAACTAAAAAACATCAAATATCCAGTAATTTATTCTTTGCTCTAGAAAGTAAGTTCCTCATTACCACCTGTTCCCAGTTCTCCTAATATATTCCAGTTTCATTATGCTGGAAAATAAGTGAAATAAAAAATAAGTGTCATATGTCCACCAAGGTATTTTCTCTCAAGAAAGCCTTTGGAAAAAAAATGGAACTTTAATGTTATATATGTTGATGGCAGCAAGATTACTTTATACACAAAAATGGCAGGATGCTTCAATTCCCACAATGGATGAATGATTGCAAAGGCTAATGGAGTTAGCAGAGATGGCTAAATTGACTGCTTTGATAAGGGAAAAAAAAACACAAGTACTTTTGTTTCTACTGGAAACCACTTCTGGACTTTGTGCTGTAAAAAAAAACCTTTGATTTTGGGTTTTACTGATTACATAGATCTGTTCAGTGGTGGGATTCAGCCGGTTCACACCAGTTTGGCATAATCAATTTTTTGTTGCCCAGGCCCAGAAGGACTTCTGGAAGCGGCATCCACACAGAGAACCAGTTGTTCACATATTTGAATCCCACCACTGGATCTGTTGTTATAGAAATGGCTAGTTTATACTACTATGTAAAAGTAAAAGGTTGAGGTTTGATGTTACTTCTTATTCTACTGCACTATTACTTTCTTTTCCCCTTCATCTCTACACTTTTCTCTTCCCTTTTTCCTCTCCTATTTTTCCTATTATTTGCTTATATATTTTTGTATTTTACATTATAAACTAATAAAAAGGATTGACATGGGAAAAAAAATAAATAAGAAAAAAAATAAGAAAGCCTGCTGACAAAATTTTCAATTAGTTGATCCATGTACTAAACCTCAGCTCTTCATAGGTCCTGGAGGTATATTTCCCTCTGGTTTTGATTCAACAAAATATTAATGTTTGTAATAGTAGCGAATATTAATGTTTTCATGAGATTTATTGCAAGTTTGTTTCTATTATCTCTGTGTGGTTGGCCTAATTAGACCATTTTTGCAAATGCTCCCATGGTGCATATTGCAATACTTAGCCATTAAAGGAAATGGAAAATGTCATGTCTTGCACGTGGCTAGCAAGCCAATAGCTGAATTAATAATTAGTAATGCAAAAAGTCAGACACTCAGAGCTGGGTCCAAACCGAAGGCTAAAGAAAAAGATGAGGCATCAGACAAGAGTCCAAAAGCAAAAATCAGGGGTTGTACAAGAATCAGAGTTTCTGCAAAGTTTAAAGACATTTCTACATCTGGTTCAAAACCATCAGTGAATCTGTGCAATTGCACAGTAATGGTTGGTTTTGAAACCTGGGTAGGTTATTTCCTCCACTGTGGTTTACAAATGCTTCCCAATTCCCCTGCCTTGGTTTTTAAAATGATGAGATCTGCCTATGATATGTTTTGTGGGTGATTTTCAATTTCTAATAAGAATTCATCAGAAGAGAAGACCTTAGTACCGTAGGCAGAGTGGTTGCATTCATACAAAATATTTGAGCAGATCAGTTACAAATCTAGTGGCTAGATAAGCCCGGTGTGCTGAATTGGTTTAGAGCAGTGATGGCGAACCTTTTAGAGTCCGAGTGCCCAAACTGCAACCCAAAACCGACTTATGCATCGTCGGGTGCTGGGTGGGTGTGACCCATTGGGTGGGTGTGGCCCATTGGGTGGGCGTGGCTGCGGTGGTAACAGCAGACTGAGTGGGACTAAAAAGTTCAATCAATCAATTCCAACTTTGCAAGATCTTTTTTTTCCCCGCGAGAAGTTGAAATTGACTGATTGATTGAACCTTTTTTTTTTTTTGTACACAGCGGCGGAGGCCTAAAGCAAAAAGGTTTTATAAAACTCAGCTGAAGGCCTAGGACTGGGGCAACGGCGCGCGTGCCCACAGAGAGGGCTATGAGTGCCACCTCTGGCACCCGTGCCATAGGTTCGCCACCACTGGTTTAGAGCTAACCTTGGTAAGGATTTTTTTTTATTGCTTAGCATGTTATACAAACCCGTCCCATTTGATGAAATGGTTCACTCTAACCCAGACAATGAATTAATGCAATAATTAGATTAAAAAAGCTCTGTGAATACAGCCAATAAATCCAGAATCTGCATGGGGTAATGGTCAATACTTCTTGACATTTTATTAAAATATTTCAATTATCACAATGGTTTGGCTGTGAGTCCAAGGTAAGTTAGATGCAATTATTAACCAAAAGTATGTAAACTATTCTGGGCCAAGGTCCGCCCATGGCTGACATGCCAAGAACGCAATAAAGTGACAGGGCCACATAAAAGGGTAAGGTCGGAAGAAAGCTTAAAGTTGATTTATTTTAATTTAAGTGTAATTAAAATAAAAGTAAAACACTCGTTTGTTATGCAAATCCAGCCAGTAATATGTCATAGCTAGAAATTGAATTAAATGTTCTTTTAATAATTTCTGAATAAGAATACAAAGTGAACCCAACAAAATCTATGCTGAATGAGATCCAAAGATCTAGCACTCTGATTTGACAGGGAACATCTTTCAAGAACAGATCAAAAGGGCTACAAACCACTGAGGAAATTTAATGGGGTGTTGAACCTCTGTCCTCAGCATCTGGAATTGAGTAGTGAATCACCTCAGCCGCAGAGGCTTGATTTTCTTGGTTTGGTTTGGTTTTCTATTGTCTTCCCCTGGTGTTAAGACTATCTTCCCTTCCAACTGCTTTTCTCAACCTCTCAGCAGGGTGGCTGTAGAGGCTCAATGGGCAGAGTTTTGATTTCTTCTATTTATTAAATTTTACTGAGTACAAACACATGGGTATGGGAAGCAAGCCCACAGCCCAAGTCACAAGCCTATGTGGAGAGACTGATTGCCTGGTGCATTGGGTCATGCGGACAGCTGGTTGCGTTCAGGGCCTGAATTCCCCAGTGGAGCTGAGGAGTCCCCCCCACCCCAAAGCTGCTGAATTGCAGCCATGAACCTTTCACCAGTCCATTTTCGCCAATATTCTTCCTTTCTTCTCTCCATAACTTCATTCTATGGATATCCAAAGGAAGAGGCGCTGCAGATTTCTTTCCAACAGTCTCCCAGTTTGACCAGCTCTCTGACAGTGCATGAGTGTAATTCACATTCATACAGCATGCTGAAATGAACCCATTTTCTCGGTTTACACAGAATATTGGCCCATAAAGTAATTACGTGGACTGGGTTCATATGACATGTGAGCCGTATAAAAATCTGTTTAATAATAAAACTAATCAAGTTTAATATTCACAAATGCAGTTATTAGATATTTTACTGGGGGGTGTGGTGAGTGTGTTGTGTCAGTGTTGTTCTCAAGTCTTTTCACTTGGCAAAGTCAAAGCTGATCCAAGGTAATGAGTTAGGATTTCTTTCTCTCACTAAATACGAGCAACTTTCAATATGTTAAATAAGTTTAAATAATAGAATAGAACTGCTTCTATTCCTGCCTTCAGGTACTTTGGAGAATAGATTGACCCCCTGTTCCTTATGGTAGCCCCTTAGATATTGGAACACGGCTATTATGTCACCCCTAGTCCTTCTTTTTACTAAACTAGACATACCCAATTCCTGCAACTGTTCTTTATATATTTTAGTCTCGAATCCCCTAATCATCTTTGTTGCTCTTCTCTATACTCTTTCTATAGTCTCAACATATTTTTTACATTGTGGCAACCAAAACTGGATGCAATATTCCAAGTGTAGTCTTTCCAAGGCATTATAAAGTGATCGCTTATGTGATCTTGACTCTAAATAAATGTAGATTTATTTAGAATTTGTTTTCTGCATTCAGCTGATTTGGGCAACATACAACAGAGTAAGACCATAAAATAAAAACAGAAAGCCAACATAGAATTAATAAGAATCCTCCAGATGGCCACCAGAAATAGTTAATTCTGATTAAAAGCATAATGGATTAGGATTATTTTACAAAATGCTAGGAGGCTCTGAATCTCCGGAAGCAAGGAATTTCGAAGTACAGGGGGTGTTACTTGGACAGTGTTTCTCTAAGCTTTCTCATGATGTTCTTATCAGACAGGCAGATTCAACCTTGGCAAAGAGTGCTTGATGCCACCCAATGCTACACTCTAGAATGCTTTGTAAAGCTCATTAGCAGCCCTTTGAATTAAGCCTGGAAGGATTACAAGGACTTTAGTAGGTTTTATTCTATTATAATACAATTGTCCTGTTAACAATCTAGCCACCACATTTGAGGCCAACTTCTGGGGCCTTTCCAAAGTTTGCCTCATGCAGAGCATACTGTATTACAGAAGCCAGCCACATGGTGATCAAAACATGAGTTATTAGGTACTGCCCATTAGCCTGTACCTGACAGGCACAAAAGATGAGGACCGTATGTATAGTTCCAATTAAACTGATTTATTACTAAACATGCCTATGCACAGGAAGCTACTCAGCTAAGGATTATCACTATTTTGGCGTTAGATAAGAATCAATGGAATTCAAGAGGGTTGGACTTAGTCCATTTAGTCCTAGAGCTTCTAGGTTGCTTCCTCTTTTGACTCCACCCCAGTTTCTGTTTCTGCTACACTGCCTGCTATTTAAGCACAAGCCCAGGATGAATATATTATTGCGTGTGTGTGTGGATGAATGGGGAAGGAAGAAAACATTTTTACAAATGTAAAACAACATCTGAGAATCTGGGGAGAGCAGGTCTCTCCATTCCTCAACACTAATGGGTATGGAGTTCTAGGTGCTTGCCAAGCCTGGTTGTGTGCTTGCAGACCTTTCACTACACAATTAGGTAACATTATTAGTGCTCTAATGGTGTACTACTGATAGTCCTTGATTTACAACCAGTTGCTTAATGGCCATTCAACATTATAGCAGACCCCCCCCCCAAGCTATTTATGACCCAGTCTCAAAGTTATATTGCTGTAGTGCCTCCATGATAAGTCACCCTTATGACCAATAACAGGAAGGCTGCAGCATTTCCTCCCCCTTCCTTCAGGTCTCCACAGGCCTTCCCCTTCCCCATTGAGTCCCTGCAGGCTTTTCTCACATTTATTGGGTCCCCACAGGCCTTTCCCTCCCCAGGTCCCTGTATGCTGAGGGGAAGTGGGGGAGATAAAGGCCCACAGAGACCTTCTGGGAGGGGAAAAGGCCTGCTGGGACCCCAGAGGTGAAAAGCAGAGCACAGGGGGTGGGGAAGCTTTTGGAGGCCCAGGGCAGGAGGGCCTGGGCTTGCCTAGACCTCTAAGGGCCTCCCCCACCTCTGAGGCATCGCACGTTCTGCTTAATGACCCTCGTGTTCATTTAATGGCTATGTCAGGGAGAACAGGCAGTGGGAGTCATTAAACAAGGCCCTGATATGCAACCTTAATGAGCAGGCACCAATTATGGCTGTATGTGGAGGACTGCCTGTATCCCTTTCTGTAGTTGAAATTGTATTAGCTTGGAAATGAAGCAGGATATTTTTCTGTTAATCCAAATTCAAATCCTATCCTACTCCTACAAATTTGAAAGCCCCTTTTGCTACCCATCATTGAAAGTCTCCCTTTATCCAATCAGAAGTATGCTGGGTGCAGATAATCTCCTAGGATCTGCCATTTTTCTAAGGGCATGCTATTTTTTTAAATAATATTTTTATTAATTTTCTAATTTTACATTTAGGTATTTAAAAAGCAACGTGGTGGCTGGGTTAATCAATAGTTCTGTAACATACAAAAATCTTTAGTACAAATCTCAAACTACAACCTCAAATATTTCCTCTCTTTTTCCCTTAATATCTACTATCTCATATTTAAGCTAATACAGTTCTTATTATATCAACTAAATAAAAACATCATTAAAACATTTATCAATACATTTTTGCTTATATATATCTTAATTACTTTTACATTCAATCTTTACAGTCAATCAATGTCCTGTTATTGTTTTTTCCCAATTTTTAGTTTCCCATCCATATTAAAATTTAACATTTGATATTTATAATTTCCAAGTTTTAGGGAATCAAAGTTTCCTTTATCTCAATTCATAACAGAATCTAATATTCAAAATACACATCTTATCTATTTGGATATAATCGTGTTCTATTTCCTAAAAGTTATCTATTCCCCCCCCCATCTTACACCATCTAATTAATAATACAGTATCCCCTTTAATAAATCAAAACCCATTATATATATTGTCTGAGTTAATCAATAAATCAAACATATTCATAATATATTTTTTTCTTTCTTTTGGGTCTAATTTTTCAGTATTAAACAACTAGCATCCTTATTTTCAAATGTTTTAAATGTAATGAGACTTGTTCTGGCTTTCTTTCTTTGCCAGCTAGCCTTCTATGTCAACACTTTTAAATCATCAAATAGATCTCCCTCTATTATTATATATATTGTTTGGAATAAGAGAGACCATTTAGTTGCCATTTTTTTGGAAGGGCTAGCCCACTTCTATTCCTTAAATCGTCTCCCTATTATTCCAAATCCCCTTAACTGTCCTGGTATGTTTATCTTCCATTCAGTCTGTTCTTCTTCTTGCTCCTCAAATTTTTTCTGATTTATATAGAAAGTCTTTTCCATTTTTCAGTGTTGTCAGTCCCTTTTCTGGATATTCCACTGACTGTATTTGTTAGTCAATTGAGTCCTCTTAGTATTTGATTGTTCTTCTTCTGTTACCTTCTGTGTTGTTAGTTCTTTAGTTGTAGTCAGAATTTGGGTTTGTATATCTAACCTGACATCTTGTTCTTTTCTGTAACATCTTATTTTGTCACAAGCTGAAAGGATGGTTTCATGTATTGCTTTTAACATAGAAAGAATCTTTTCCTGGTCTTCATCCATCTTCTGTTAATGGTGCGTTAAGTTGAGGACTTTGAAATCAGATAATGAAAATAATTTTATAGTTGGGTATGGGACCTCTATTTCATGTGTTTGTAGGTAGGCTTTATAGTAAAAGTCGTTTGTCAAGTAAGATTTTATAATCCAAGGTATTTCATCATCTCCAATAATAACTTTTTCCTCAGATAAAAAAGTAGGAAGGCAATTCCCCACATACAGCTCTAAAAATCAATAAAGGTTTACATTCATAGTTCAAGGAGGCCGGTCATGCCATCCAGAACTTCTCTTTACAGCTGAATTTCTCACAGGTGGTGTTTATCAAACTTAAAAGAGCCTTATCTGTAGTCTGGGCTTCAAGCCAAGTCTCCTTTAGGAAATAACATGTAATACCAAGCTTCACCACAAGATGTCACTGAAGCAGCTTAAGATTTTTTAAATCCAAAATTTTTGTACTCCTTTTTCCAATTAGATTAAAGTTATTCTTTTAGTGCTTTAACTCCCCTGGGTAGTCAGTCGCCGCTATTCTTAGAGAGTGGGATAAGAATTCTTTTCCCTCTCTCCTCACAGGGGGAAAGATACTTTGGGCAGCTTTTACAGGAAGAAAAATACTTAGGATCTTAGAGAGAAGTTTGGATCTCACCCAGTTTCATCCATGTTGCTTTAGAAGTGCCTGGTGGTAAGTTTGACTTCGGCTGTCTGCAGCCTAGTGATGAGCCATATTGCTATGGCCGGTCTTTCCTCCACCGGTTTGGAGGGCTGCCCTGGATCAAGCAGAAGGGCTGCCACCCTCCTGCAATTAAGCAGGGGTCCCCTCCTTGCTCATCGCCCCTACAGATCGACTTTTGATCCTTTCCAGGGTCCCCCAACGGAATGAAACCGAACATGGAAGACGGAGCTCGCCTTCCAGCATTCGCAGCAGCCGCGATGGCAAACCAGAAGTCAAGGGCATGCTATTGTTAACCTGGAAATATAAGTCATAATAATTTCTCTCTTTGCAAATATTTTGATCTTGGATGTCCCTCAGGTTCCATTCCTAGACCAGGTCCCATTCCTAGATCATGTCAGAAGAATAATTTGGGGTTCCAACTTGAGCTGGGGTTGTACAAGAATAAATAAAAATGAGAGCCAGAGAGCAGTGAGGAAAGAAAAAATACTTATTCCTAAAGGCAAATAATTTGCCTTTAGAGAGAGCTGCAGAGAAATGGGGTACAGGGGCAGATTTTTATAGGGGTAGCTTGTCCAGGGTCTGGAAGTGTCTATGTGCTGATTTTAGGATGAACTTTAGATGTGTGTATGTGTGTGTATCTGTGTAGGTATACTTGTGAACACGCAGTTCCGCTGGGAGATATAAGTTAATTTTCTTTGTGTTTGCAGACCTTATCCATTGATATATGGATTATTTGGAGATTTGAGGAAGTTTGAATAAAGGATTTTGCTATTTTTACTTGATTAATTTAGTTTCAACCTGACTGTCAATTATCTCAGACCATTGTGGATTCTGCTAATGTTTTAAGGGATGTTCAGTTTAAGCTGAGATTCTCTCTCTCTCTCTCTCTCTCTCTCTCTCTCTCTCTCTCTCTCTCTCTCTCTCTCTCTCTCTCTCTCTCTCTCTCTCTCTCTCTCTCTCGTTATAAGCCTAGAATGAGAAGACAAAATGGTCTGGTGAGCAACTGGATCAGACTTCTTTGATTTCCTTCTCTGCTTGCCAAAGGGGCTCAGCATTACTTGACTTCCTCACGCTCCCAAAATAAGCAGCATTGCTTTCATTGAAACCCACGTTCTGTGGTTGGTGGCACAACTATGGAATGCCTTTGCATCCAATTTCTGCCCTCATCTCCACCTCCGATTCTAGGCAGACCTGCCAAACTTTCTCTGCTTGACATGCTCTGTGGTCCACAACAAGATCACATTGCATGAGACTTGTTCTCCAGCACTGGTTTGTGGTCAGAGATAATACTACTCCTTAACTTGTTGTCCACATATTATTGTTTCATCCAAATTCTTGGCTTAATGCCTTTAATGTGATTACTCTAAAAGCAGATGAAGGCAAATGATGATGATTTGGGGGTGGGAGTGGAAACATATATAGAGAAAAAAACCCTTTCCTCAACAATTAAAGAGGCTCAATGCTCTATGGCCATGAAGAAAACTGAAGCTACAAACAAGTTTCTAAGTTTTCCACTGCCTGCTAAGGGTGTAACCTCCACACCTCACTGAAAACAAACTGAGACACCCAATCAGGGCAATTCAAATCTGGGGTCTCTGCCATTCTCCTGCTGCAAAGCCATGGGAGCCTATAACTACCGGGAAAATAACCCTCCAAATTTCCAGACCAATTTAAACTGGAGAAAGGGGAATGAGAAGAATATACTACAAAAACCATGAGAGATTTTTGTAAAAGGTATACTGTAGAGGAGAAAGAAATTTCCTTTCAAATGGTAGAACTCGCAGTCTCCCAATTCAAAGCAATTGGCAGGAAATTCAGGACAAATAAATATTTCTTTTTGCAACATAGATTGTTGCAATAGTCACTATCCTCAGCAGTTTTAAAGGTCTGTCCATAGCTATTTATGTTGATAAATGGAGCCTCCAGAATCAAAGGCAGCCTGTCTCTGGATAAATGGTGTAGCTGTGCTAGACACTAAAGCCAAATGAGTTCCCGTAAAAAAGTTTTATAGCAGATCTTAGGGGAAGCAGATCTGGACACTTTGCTCCCCATAGATTCATGATGAAATAAGTATTAGCAATACCACACAGTAACACAGTCAATCCAGGAAGTGCTTTAAAAGCACAATAGTTGCTTGAGGACAGCTCTACATATACAGGGTGTTTCTATTGTTGGGGGGGGGGGGGAAGACAGTAGCCCCAGTCATCTCATGCATTAGAGTAGCAAGTCTTCTGTTTCATTAACAATCAAGACAGAAATCTGATGGAGGGGTAAATTGCCTTGACAATGGAACATAAAACACATTTTCACCAATCTATACCAACACTTACTCTGTATGTGCTTGTGTGTGCACATATAAATGGAATCTAACTAGAAGGATGGTGATTTCCTTATGCAAGTGTGGAAGTCTGGAGCACACTCTATTCTGATAATAATCTGTCAGATTAAACTAGGGCAGTTTAAGGCGCTTTAAGAGCACTGAGTTCCATTAAAAGAGAATTTGATTCAATCTTTGGAGCTACATTTTTTTGCAATGTGTTACTGCAAATCTGTCAGCAACTAAGACCAATCCTTTACCACAAAAGTCAATTCAAGTGTTCTTTAAATCAAGCCCAACTTCTGATAATATTGCAGACACATTCATGTAGTTTTCTTGGGAATAATACATAAAATGTTTTGACTTGTCCTCTTCTTGTCCTTGTTTTTGACTTTTCAGTCTAACTCAGGGGTATCAAACTCAATTTCATTGAGGGCCGTATCAGCCTTGTGGTTGCCCTTGGGGGGGCGGGTGGGTGTGGCCAGGGTTGGTGCGGCCTACTGGGTGGGCATGGATGGCGTGGGTGTGGCCTACTGAGTGGGCTTGGCCAGCTCTACATCATTCGCGTCAAGGGTGCCCGTGGGGGCCTGGGCAGGAGTGGGATAGATCTGAAGGTCTCTGGCAGAAGGGGATGGGACCAGGGCAAGTGCCAAGGCATGGTCCACAGAGGAGTCTCACTGTTCCTCTCAGGCCATGTGGGGGGGCTGGATGGTGGCATGTGCTGCCCAGAGCCCTGAGCAGCAGAGGTCAAATGCCCTGCCTGGTCCTCGCGCACCTGCGGCACCAAGCCCAGCCCCAGTTCCCCAAGGGGGTACCCAGCTGCACTTATCTCCTCCTCAAGGCTGCTGCTGCTGTGCTCTCCTTAGCCAGGTTGCTCATGATGGGTACGAGGCCAAAGTCAGAGGGAAGCCCATTACCTCTCCATGGGGGGAGACCTGGCTTTGTATCCAAAGCTTCCTTAGCAATAGGATAGGAGACCCCAGGATAGGCCAGGAGGAGGGGACAAGGGATGGTGAAAAGGTAGCAGGGCAGGACTAAGGTAAAACTTCTCTCAGACCCTCCCTCTCCTTCTTTCCTTCCTTCCTTCCTTCCTAAGTACAGAGTGGTGGGGAAAATATTTGAGATGGGGGGGGGGAGAAAAACAGGCAAGAAATGCAGCTGGGGAGATGTCACCCTCAAATCCAAAAAGAAGAGCGATGCCGCCCAGCCCCCAGCCTGCCTGGACTCGGCAGGCAGTGGGGCGCTTTCCTCATAGCGCCGAGAGGTTGAGCTGTGAGGTGCGAAGCTCACCAGCTTTGCAACTTGCTCCCTGCTGAAACTGGGCAGGCTGGGGGCTAGGCAGCATTGCACTTCTCATCAGATTCGCGCCAACCAGCTCAGCTCTTGCCGCTGTGAGGAGAGCGCCCCGCTGCCTGCTGAAACTGGGCAGGCTGGGAGCTGGGCAGCTTCTTTTTGAATTTGTGCTGCCTGGCTCAGCCTCTCAGCACTGTGAGGAGAGTGTCCCTCTGCTTGCTGGAACCCTCCCCCGGAGCCCATCAAGCCGTATATGTGAAGTAGGTGAGGGCCATTTGCTGGCCACTTCTAAGTGATTGTGCATTTCTTCATTCCTCACAAAGAGTGACACCTCCCCAGCATGCATCCAGGGGGCTGGGCTGACACGGCAAGGGCTGGTTCCTTGCTGTTTTCAGATGGCCTTGTGGAGCTAAGACTGAATAATTTTTAGCATAGATGGCCACCACAAAATAGTACATTGGCTCCCAGCTGGCCTGGGCCAAGGCCAAGGCAATGGAGGCCGTTCCCTCATTGTTTCCAGGATGGCTTTGCGGGCCACATGAAACCACTTCGCAGGCCGCATCCGTCCCCTGGGCCTTGTGTTTGACATGTCTGGTCTAACTTGTAGGTGTGGTTTCTCCCGAGGGCCCCCATCCAAGGAATAATTTTTCCTAGTTTTTGATCTATTGGGTGCTGCCATCTGACTTAAGGACCATTTGGTATTTATTCTGTATATCTTTCTTTGTGAGGATGTTTGAGGACATACTATGAGTGACTAGGACACATTATCCTCAAAGGACATCATTTTCAAATGTGCCCATGGTTTTGAAAAGCAGCTGTTTCCTTCTCCTTGTGTGGAAAGTAGAAGAATTAATTCCTAATTCAGTATTTGTTTAATTGCTTTTCCAATGTTAATAGAAGTTTCATAGGCTTTTATGAATTATCAATAGGAATACCCTATTCCTATTGCCAATTTAAATATATATCAGTCTTATATACAAAAAAAAGACACTTCAGAAATTGATTGGTGACTTACGCCGTCTTCAGAAATCCAGATTATTAGGCTGCCTAGAAACCTATATTTGCTACACACAAAAACTCCAATGATTAAAACAATGTTTTGAAATTAGGACGGTTTCTTCATTCCAGGGGCCAGGAGCAGTCAGACATATTAAAAAATGTTTGAGAGAGATTAAATTCATTCTTTTTTTACTCTTTTGAACAACTGGGAAATGCATGAAAAATGGCCACTGGGAATAATGGAAGTTGAGGTCAAACCTATTTGGAAGGCAGCTGACTAAAGTTTGCAAGAGACCAGAAGTAGAGAATGTAATGAATGGCCTCTCTGCTTTGATGGCTCGGTTCCTACAACACTCTTCAACTGAGTTTTTCAGACAGATTTGGGGGACTAGGGAAATGTAGGTAGTCCTCTACTTATAACCAAAAAAGGGACTGTAAAATTGGATGTTAATTAGTATGGTCATTAAGTGAGACATCACATTACTGATTTTACAGCCTTTTTTGCCACAGTCACTAAGCAAATCCCTATGTTTGTTAAGTGAGATATCACATGCATGACTTGCAACGTTCCCTGTCAGCTTCCCCATTGACTTTGCATGTCAAATGCCAGTTGGGAAGGTCATAAATAGTGCAATGATTACTGAGTGCTGAATCACAATCATGTAACAGTGAGGATGTTGCAATGGTTGTAACTGCAAGGACTGGTCACAAGTCACTTTTTTTTTTAGCTCCATCGTAATTTCACTAAATCTGGTTGCTGATTGTTAAGCAAGGACTACCTGCACTTTGGGTTTGGTTTAGAGTGTAGGTTAATGTTATTTATTCTGCTGTTTTATTGTTGTGTTATGTTCATATTATCACTTGGTGGGTAGTGTGTGATTACAATACATACATACATTTTGATAAATAGACTAATAAATGAATTAATAAATAAACTGGCTCTTAGCAGAGAAAATTTGGTAAAGCCCAATGCAATAAAATCAATCATGCAGGTCTTAGGAAAAGAGTGGAAGGAAGAGATCTGGATCTCTTTTCCCAGTAATGCTTAATTTCTTAATTTCTCTCCAAAAGAGCTAAAGCCATGAAGGAGGAGTAAGTAATGTCAAATGCCTCATGATATAATTGCAACAATGATATAATTTGTGATGTGAGTGGTGCAAATGACATACCTGTGTCATTTGTATGATAGCAATAGTGCTTGGATTAATATATCTCTTCACAGTGCTTTACAGCCCTTTCTAAGCGATTTACAGAGTCAGGATATTGTCTCCAACAATCTGGCTCCTCATTTTACCAACCTTGGAAGGATGGAAGGCTGAGTCAACCTTGAACTGGTCAGGACTGAACTGCTGGCAGTTGGCAGACTTAGCCTGCAATACTGCATTCTAATCACTGCACCACCACAACTCCTAAATATGGCACACCTGCTGCAATTTTGGTTTGTATTAGACACCTATAGCTTAAGGGAGAATTACTGAAAGACAAAATGATTTTCATTAATTTAACTTTAGCCATATGTGACTGAGCAAATTTGCTAAAAAAGATGTCAGAGATGTTGCTCAGTTAGTTTTTCCTCTTGCAACACTTTTATAAATAAATACTGAACATCTGCCACTTTCACCCACTCATTTATTTATTAGATTTTTTAATATCCTGCCTTATTACTTTTTAAATAACTCAGGATGGCAAACTTATCTAATACTCTATCCTCCTTCTAGTTTCCTCACAACAATCCTATGAGGTAGGTTGGACTGAGAGAGACTGCCTGGCCCAAGTTCACCCCACCCAGCTGGGTTTCATATCTAAGGCAGGACTAGAACTCAATGTCTCTTGGTTTCTAGGCCAGCATCTTAGCCACTATACCAAACTGGTTCTTTCCTATCTTTACACCCATCCATTCTCTATTTTGAATCTCAACCATTCCCAAGCAATGGCACACATCTGTTGCATGTGCAGTAACTAAAGTTAGGGAAATTATTTGTATTTTGCCTAGCTAAGCATAAAATGTAATTCAATTTATACCATTATAAATTAGATTGAAATAGAATCACCTTTCATTTCCAGTTCAGGTTAAAAGTAGTGTTTTTCAGCTTTCACTAAATATTTTCCAGAAACAATATCTTAATTCAGTAAAGAGTCTTCTTTTCAATATTCTTAAATTTAACTATTTTTCTTTCTTTTTTTAAAAAAAGCTTCTCATTTCTCCATTAATACTTTGATACTGTATTTCTTCTTGGTTCTTACAGAAAAGTGAATTGGTGAATCAGGGATTACATACTGAGGGCTATATGATATGATATGGAATAGGAGTCTGGAGCACAGAAATCCACAGCAGAGGATCAAAAAAGTCAAGATGGCACCTGGGGCCACATGATCAAAGATTCTCCCCCTTTTGTGTGCAATATGTGCGTATTTCCTGGACTGGAAATAAATGATCTCTGTTTAAACGATGCAAATGTTTCCTGAATAAACGGTTACCTTTATCATAAGTATTCAAACATCACCGCTCCTCAGTGTTTTTGCCAAATGCTGTCCAGAAATGCCTGTGCAGAAAAATGAGGGACAGGCAGGGTGTGCACCAGAACACTGAGAGTGTTTCGTCTTTTGTGCATATCAACTAATCACAGTTTTGAGGAGGCCAAACAGGATGTCCAAGTGTCAGGAAGATACATACCAGAATCAAAAGGTGTTTTCCTCTTTCTGTCTGTTAGATAAAGGGCCTGAATGCTGAATAGCCACAATGTGTACTCGGAGGGGTGGGGATCTGGAGATGTATGCCGATTTAGGAGATATGCATTATACCAGTTGTGGATTTATAGTGTGTGTCTGGCAGCAGCCTCCAAACGCCTGCCACTTTGGGGGAGTCTAAATGTCTTGGGTAATATATATCTGGGAACACACACATTTAGTGTGCATCATTGGGAAGAACCCTGACAGAACACTTGCAATTAGGATTATTGGAAGCAGTGGATAGCAGCAAAGTTTAAAGTACCCTTTTGCTGTCTTCTAGTGTTGTCTAGATTGCTGCAACACATGTCTAATAGCCCTATGATGGATGAGCTCTGGAGAGACATTGTGTTTGTGCTTCACTTATCAGCACTGGCCTTGCCAAGTTGCAGGTCCATTAACTATTGCTGGGAAAATGTATAAGTTCTGATAATAAGCTAAGGATCTATGCCAGTGGTGGTGAACCTAAGGCACGCATGCCAGAGGCGGCACTCGGAGCCCTCTCTGTGGGCACATGTGCTGTTGCCCCAGCCTTGCCTCCCTCCATGACCCCCCCTCCCCTGCCCAGCCCCCCTGGAAGAGAGTCGCCCCTGAGCGTGGCCCACAGGGAGCAGTGCAGCCAAGGACATGGCAGCCAGGCAACGTAGACAAGACTCTGCCCTCACGACCCATTCCGCACAGTTGATGCTAGGGAGTGTGGGCAGAGGGTGTGGCCACCATGGTGCTGCTGGGCTGCCTAGGCGATCTGCGGTGGGCCCTGGAGGTGGTGAGTGGCCCCACGGGCAGGTGAGATAGGGGATGGGGTGGGGGCTGGGCAGGGGTGGGGCAGGGGCTGGGGGGCTGGGTAGGGGCGTGGCCAGTTTTTGGCACTCAGTATCTAAAAGGTTTGCCATCCCTGATCCATGCATAGTTTCTCTTCCTGAAGCCCCAGGTAAAATATCATGGTCGTTGTATTTTCAGTTCGTTGGCAATTGACGAAAACACGTGGTGAAAACAACAAGCTCTTTATTTCTCTCTCCTACAACCAAGCAAGCAGCAAAAGGCACGCAGGCGTTTTATAGTGCCTGAAACCTGGACAGTGTGAACCAATAGGAATTGACCATTTTTGTGCCTTGCGCATGCGCGCAAGGCCGGCGCCACTCTGTCTGGTCCTGGGCAGCTTTTGGTTTGCCTGGGACCATTTGCAACAATTCTGCTTTCAGCTCTTGCAGACTCAGGACACAACAGTCCTGATTTTTGGCTTTCAGAATGGCTACCTAAAAAATTAAAAACACAGAAAGTTGTTAGTCTTAACAAATTTTCAAGATTTTGCATCCTCTTTTTGCAAATAGTGTCTAGATGTTATCAAGCTGAATTTGAGGGATGCAGCTTGATTACTGTGTAGAGCAGTGCTTTTAATCTGGTCTTTTTTAGCTTGATGACTTTCAGATTACCACGTCTAGATATCTCAGCCTCTATAGCTGATGTGGGAATTTAGAAAGTTGTAAGTCAGGAAGGGGGTTTCCACATACTTTAAGAATAATCAAGTGCTGCATAAACACCCTGCACTACACAGCGTCTACATTGGCACCAGCCAAGAAACATAGTGGCAGACGGAGAAGAATTTTTCACAATTTCAATTCAGAGTTTAGGAAAGGCTTCTCAGTGACTGTCTTTCCAGAATATTCTTAACTGGGTATCTAAAACAGGCTAAACAATAAGTAACCAGACGGGCTAGGTTCATCCAACACAAAAAGCTACTTAAACGCTAACTAATTCAATACTAATTAAGGCTAAGCATGTTAAGCATATAGAGTCGTTATCTGGTCTGGCTACTTAATTGAGTCAAACAGAGACATAGATAATGTTTCTTTCACCATGCTAACTTTGGTTGATAGGGTTTTTCTAAGGCTTAAAACACATCCACGCATCCTGTTTAACTTGCTCTATTCCTTTTTTTATATATATAACTTTTATTAGAACTTAAACCAAATGATAAAAGCTAATACTAATACTAATAATAAAGTTGGAAGGAACCTTGGAGGTCATCTAGTCCAACCCCCTGCTCAGGCAGGAAACCCTATACCGTTTCAGACAGGAAGTTTCTCCTTAGTTCTAGGTTGCTTCTCTCCTTGATTAGTTTCCATCCATTGCTTCTTGTCCTGCCTGCAGGTGCTTGAAAAATAGCTTAATTCCCTCTTCTTTATGGCAGCCCCTGAGATATTGGAATACTGCTATCATGTCTCCCCTCGTCCTTCTCTTCATTAAACTAGAAAATAAGGAAGAAAAAAGAGAATGAAATCAAAGAAAAAAGCAGCAAATAGAGGAAAAAAGGTTAAAGAAACTAAACCACAAATGTAGATATTGTCTTTTCTGTGATCAAGGAAATTAATTTAGCCATCTCTGCAAGCTCCATCATTTTCACCAGCCATTCCTCCATTGAACTAATGAACTATCTGAAAACAAATTGGTAAACATATGCATAATACAGGTCTAGTTTTTAAGTTAGATCATTAGTTCATTTCATTCCAAACTAGAACTGTATTATGCATATACAGTTTATTTATTTGTTTTCAGATAGCCTTCAAAGATTTGGCATACACTTTCAACCTCCAAGTTGAAAATGGATGTAATGTTGGCTTTGTGTTTAAATTATTTTCTGGACATGTGTATCCAATTAATTCTGATATTTCAAAGTTTAAGAGAGATGTTTCATAAGACAAAATATTCAGAGATTCCAGAAAGGTGAATCAAGTAGCTATCATTTCTATTTTGTTAAATTTCCATGAAAGTGCTCCTTGGAGGATCCTAAAAAAAAAATCCCAGTATTTAAAGACTTCATTAAGTATTGGCATATGATGCAACAACTATCAAGCAGTATTAAGGGCCACTTTTCTTGTCAAATGCATTTTGGAAAATGTAACTTAAAATATGATGCATTTATTAAACGCCTAGATTTATTTAAAAAAAGAAAAAAAAAACCCTAACACATGCACACACAGTCATGGTCAATCAGAATTTTGTAAAATGATTATACTCCCTGAACTAAGCCTTGGCAGTATATTTTAGTCCCGGATTTCATGTGATTTAAATTAGCTGCTAGATAAAGCCTCTCAGATATACAACATGGCACCACTAAATAAAAATCTTTATCACAAAATAAAATATAAGCACCTTGAACAGCCTCCCAATAGTGTCTCAGCTTATTTCTAATGAAAATAATTGAAAAGATGTATTCATATTGATTTTATAGAATTATAGCAATAGCAACAGCACTTGGACTTATTTACCACTTCATAGTGCTTTAGTGCATAGAAGAAAACAACAGAATAGGGAGGACCAGAGATCTCGTCAAGAAAATTGGAGATATGAAGGGGACGTTTCATGCAAAGATGGGCATGATAAAGGACCAAAATGGCAGAGACCTAACAGAGGCAGAAGAGATTAAGAAGAGATGGCAAAACTACACAGAAGAACTATACAATAATGAGCTTAACATCCCAGATAACCACAATGAGATGGTCATTGACCTCGAACCAGACATCCGAGAATGTGAAGTGAAATGGGCCTTAGAAAATCTGAGCAACAACAAAGCTAGTGGAGGTGACAGTATTCCAGCTGAGCTATTCAAAATCTTAAAAGACGATGCAGTAAAAGTGCTACACTCAATTTGCCAGCAAATTTGGAAAGCTCAACAGTGGCCACAGGATTGGAAAAGGTCAGTTTACATTCCAATTCCAAAGAAAGGCAATGCAAAAGAATGTTCAAACTATCGCACCATTGCACTCATTTCACATGCTAGTAAAGTTATGCTTAAAATCCTACATGCTAGACTCCAGCAGTATGTGGATCGAGAACTACCAGAAGTACAGGCAGGATTTCGAAGAGGCAGAGGAACTAGAGATCAAATTGCCAACATATGCTGGATCATGGAGAAAGCTAGGGAGTTCAAGAAAAACATCTACTTCTGCTTCATTGACTATGCTAAAGCCTTTGATTGTGTGGATCACAACAAATTGTGGCAAGTTCTTAAAGAGATGGGAATACCAGACCATCTTATTTGTCTCTTGAGAAACCTATATGCGGGTCAAGAAACAACTGTGAGAACTGGACACGGAACCACTGATTGGTTCAAAGTTGGAAAAGGAGTCCGGCGTGGCTGTATACTGTTGCCCTGCCTATTTAACTTATATGCAGAGCACATCATGAGAAAGGCAGGGCTAGATGAAACAAAAGTTGGAATTCAGATTGCTGGGAAAAATATCAACAACCTAAGATATGCAGATGATACCACTCTAATGGCAGAAAGTGAAGAGGAATTAAGAGCCTCTTGATGTGGGTGAAGAAGGAGAGTGCAAAAGTTGGCTTGAATCTCAACATTAAGAAAACCAAAATCATGGCATCCGGCCCTCTCAATTCCTGGCAAATAGATGGGGAAGAAATGGAGGTAGTGACAGATTTTATTTTTCTGGGCTCCAAGATCCCCTCAGATGGGGACTGCAGCCAAGAAATTAAAAGACGCTTGCTCCTGGGGAGGAAAGCTATGGCAAATCTAGACAGCATTCTAAAAAGCAGAGACATCACCCTGCCAACCAAAGTGCATATAGTCCAGGCCATGGTTTTCCCAGTTGCAATGTATGGCTGTGAAAGTTGGACCATAAGAAAGGCTGAGCGCCAAAGAATTGAGGCCTTTGAACTAGGGTGCTGGAGAAGACTCCTGCGAGTCCCTTGGACAGCAAGGCATTCAAACTGGTCAGTCCTAGAAGAGATCAACCCCGACTGCTCTTTAGAAGGCCAGATCCTGAAGTTGAAACTCAAATACTTTGGCCACCTAATGAGAAGAAGGACTCACTGGAGAAGGGCCTAATGCTGGGAAAGATTGAGGGCAATAGAAGAAGGGGACGACAGAGAATGAGATGGCTGGATGAGTCACTGAAGCAGTAGGTGTGAACTTAAATGGACTCCAGAAGATGGTAGAGGACAGGAAGACCTGGAGGAACGTTGTCCATGGGGTCGCGATGGGTCGGACACGACTTCGCAATTAACAACAACAACAAGTGCTTTATAGCCCTCTCTAAGTGGTTTACAGAATCAGCATATTGCCTCCAACAATCTGGGTCCTCATTTTACCTACCTCGGAAGGATGGAAGGCTGAGTCAACCTGGAGCCAGTCATAATTGAACTGCTGGCAGTCAGCAGAATTAGCTTGCAATACTGCATTCTATCCACTGCGCCACCATGGCTCATATAGAGTTGGAGAAGATTCTTCTGGTCATCTACCCTAGTCCAGTGTTTCTCAGCCTTGGACATTTTAAGATGTGTGGATATCAACTCCCAGAGTTCCTTAGCCAGGATGCTGGTTGGGAATTCTAGGAGTTGAAGTCTATACATCTTGAAGTTGCTGAGAAACACTGAATTTGGTCCAATGCTTTGCCTGAAATTCAGAGAGAAAACACAAGCAACCCTGGGTTCATCAGCCTGTTCTTGAGAAGAGACTTAATAAACAGAATAAAATGGAGCTATTATTTCCCATGATTTGGAAAACATGGGCACTTCCACATCATCATCATTTCCACTTTTCAGTCTGGCCAAAGTAACTCAATATTGACTTGTGACTGTCACTTCTGTTAAAGCCAATCAACAAAGAAATTATTCTATCAACATGTCATCCATCAAGCTCCAACAGGTTCTGGCATTTTAAAAAGTCCTTGTCCTCATTAAACTGCTAGCTGGGTCCCTTGCTCCTCTCCCTTCACCCAGGTGCTATAATGGGAGCCTGTGTAAAATCCACGTGAAAAATGATCGTTTGTAAACTTCAAAGTCATTTTGCAACCATTCCTGCTGTGTTTCATAAAAGCTTTTGAAGATGAATTTGGAATGTTGCATAGAAAAATGCTGCCTTTGTTCTGGTTTCAAATAAACTGCTGCAGAGCTAGGAAAACAATCAACTCAACTTTCAAAGTCAGCTAAACTGGAGCCCAGAAGCTGAGCTGACTCTGAATCTACAAGAAAAGTCCTCATGAAGAAGTGCCCTATAGTGCATGCAGCCTAAAATTCTGTTGCCCTTTATTGCAGCCACATAATTGTTGACTCAAAGTGATCATTTGGGCATAGTGCCTAACATAATGCTCCCTGCAACACACACAAAACAACTGACCACTGGGTATTCCAATGTTGTTTAAAGCGGCTACTTTAGGCAATTTCATGTTTAAAAAAAAGGGCAGCCCCTTCATACTGTATACAGTTAAATATTCTAACCCAAATACTCATTTCTGGGACCTCTGTCCTACTCTCCATCCTCATTTAATGAAACAGTGCAGTAGATTATATGAAATGTCTGAAGTAGATTGGCAATTAATTATTGATTATAACTAAATTGCTTTTTTAAAAAAGAAAAAAACATTTTATGCCGTTCATTTCTTTAAAAAACATATTGTGCTTCTTTTGAATTTCTGTGAAGTTGCATGCTGTTTACAAAGTAGAGGCTGTGTTCACACATCATACTTAAACAAGGAGGTAAAAAAACAGCATCTGCAGCTGCCTGATGCTACACCTGGTTAGTGTGAATCAATTATATGTTTTTATGTCTTAGTCTGCTGTACAAATCCAGCCTCTTCAGTTATTTTATGATATAGAGCACCCGTCTCCCAAATACAGGGCTTTTTTTTTTTTTTTGTCATAGAATGCCCAGAACAGAGTTCCGGCACCTTTTTTGGATGGAAACTTGTAGGGTAGGCAAGGTGGGTTGTATGTTGTATGTGAGTTATAGCACCTTTTTTTTTTTTTTTACAAAAAAAGCATTGCCCAAATATATTAGCAATCTGTCACCAGGTTCAGCATGAGAGCTTTATTTAGCCTTATTATTCCTCCTCCCTTTCAATCTCATCCTTAAAAAAGAAATTGTATTTTTGCTAATTACATTCCAAAGATGGAAAAGTTCCCATCAGGTCAACCAAGTTGAATTTTTCTCCATGTTCAAGATAATTTTTCAAATTCATATTCCATCCACAACAAAATCCTGGGCTAGTCTACTCCAATTGTGTCTTATGTTTCTGAGTTGCTTATGGTGTGGTTTACTGGGCATCTTTAACGCTTCTCCAGTTTCACAAGTAGCATCCAAGCCCAGAGGCATCTGGTTGAGGCACTAGGCAAAAGGGTAGTTAGGAATGGAAAATCATGTTCAATTCTTGCTTGGAAACAGAGGAGGGGGGGCAGATAGAGGAGAATGGATGGTGGTATTGGCTTCATTGCAAAGGTCATACCTGCTTAGAAGAAGAGGAAAGTTCATAGGCATAAAGAAGGCCAACAACTAATCACAATGCAGCAGGATGGAACATGGCAAAATCATCTGTGGCTGAGGCCAGCATCTTTTATGAACAAGGTGGATGAGTAAAAGTCACTGATTTAATGATGCAGCCAAAGCCATTCAGAGAGATGCTCTCCAGATTTTGAATTCTGAAATTTTGGTGATGCAACCAAGATGAATAATTTCTAGAAGCAATGTTGATCTTTCAGACTGGATCAGTGTTTCATGGCTGGGGATTAGAAGGAAGTGTATTCAATAGCTCTTTTTATGCTTTTATTTATTTATTTGATTTACAACTAGTAGGTGTCCATGGAATGAAATAATCTTATATACAGACTAAAGATGATTACGATTATGAAATATTACAATATACTGTATATCTATCAAAATCTCCGTGTACTGCCAAAATAAGTCTGGCTTATCCCAACTCACAGAATGGATAGGGTGGGGTTGTATTTTGTACCAGTGATTGAAGTATTGGCCAAGTACAACCAGCGCCCAGACAGTGTACTGTAATTAATGGTGATGGCAATAGATAAATGTTCTCCGCCCAACTGAACTGGCATTGGCAGGGAGACTGAACAGCAATCTGGGTGATCCAGAACATTTGCAATCAATGAGAAGCATCCTGCAGATTTGGGTACCTGGTATGTATAGAAACATTCCAGACTGTTTCTGGTTTATAACTCAAAGCATTTTACAGAAATACATCAAAATATTTTCAATCATCTCCAGATTGAGATTATGTGGCATTTTGGCACAAATATGGATATCCAAGTTAGTTTCATAGAATTAGAGAGTTCTACGTCTAATGTATTCCAGGAATTCAAGGTAAGGCATCCAGCTGATGGCTATCTAGCTTTTGCATGCACACATTCAGTAAATGAGAACACATCAACTCATTGTCAAATTGGTTTCTTTGTCAATTGATTGATTAAATTACTACCTGCCATCCAATTGGTGTCAAAGCTTAGTGGTCACATTTGGAATAAGTGACTACAGATAGTTCTCAACTTAAAACTGGTTGCTTAAGTGACTATTCAGAGTTATGACAGACCCAAGATTTGAAGTACTGATAGCCTTCCCCTCACGTGGTCATGTGATTGCATTTTAGGTATATGGCCACCCGCCTGCATTATGGCTATTTGCAGCATCTCATGATCATGTGACTACAATTTATGACTTTTTTTTTTTTGCTGAAAACTGGTATTTACTTCCGGTTTCTGGCATTGTGGATAATGAGTTCACTTAACAACTGCAGCATTTAATGAACACCCTCAAAAAGTTGTAAAAATGGGTCAATCACATGATGATCCACTTTATAACTGGCACAACTTACAATTGTAATTTCAGGACTACCTCTATTTTATAAATATTTTGGGAACCCAAATATCTCTTGTCTTCTGCCTGCACATTTGTTTTATGTTTGTTATATGATACATTTTATATCCCAGATAAAATTCATTCTGTGATTTTCAGTGCCTTTTTTTAAAATGTATCAAGACTCTTGGATTTCACATTTGTCTTCTAGGCCGGGATCTGCTTTTCTACACAATGTTGTGTCATTCACAAAGCTATTTTCCCTTCATAGTTTGACCCAGTCAAGACAGAATGTATAAATAGAGAGATCCAACAATCTCCTTTCTAGAAATGATAGAGTAGCGAAGTTTGGTGGGACTGCAAATTTATACCTTGCATTCCCTTGACAGGATAATTTATAAAGATAAATTTACTGTTTATTAATTCAATATTTTTGTATGCTGTATATAACAAGCCACCCAGAGTTTCTTTGTTGTAAGATGGGTGGCTAATACATTTTTATAAATAAATAATATAGGTGGTTTACAATATACATATACTTAAACACCCACAATTTAATCCAACATTAAAACTTTAACACAATACTGGGATCACTGTTAGAATAGAATAGAATAGAATAGAATAGAATAGAATAGAATAGAATAGAATAGAATAGAGCTGGAAGGGATCTTGGAGGTCTTCTAGTACAGCCCTCTACTCAAGCAGGAGAACCTCTTATACCATTTCAGACAAGTGACTGTCCAGTCTCTTCTTAAAAACCTCCAGTGATGGAGCGCCCACGATTTCTGGGGGTAAGTTGTTCCACTGGTTGATTGTCCTCACTGTCAGGAAGTTTCTCCTTAATTCCAGGTTGCTTCTTTCTTTGATCAGTTTCCAACAATTGTTTCTTGTCCTTCCCTCTGGTGTTCTGGTGAAAAACCTGACTCCCTCTGCCTTGTGGCAGCCCCTCAGATACTGGAACACTGCTATCATGTCTCCCCTTTTTCTTCTTTTCTTTAGACTAGCCAAACCCAAGTCCCATAGCCATTCTTCATATGTTTTAGTCCCCAGGCCTTTGATCATCTTAGTTGCTCTTCTCTGAATTTTTTCTAAATTCTCAACATCTTTTTTGTGATAAGGTGACCAAAATTGGCTGCAGTATTCCAGGTGTGGTCTTACTAGGGTTTTATAAAGCGGTAATAATACTTCGCGTGATCTTGATTCTATGCCTCTGTTTATACAACCCAGGACTGTATTAGCTTTTTTGGTTTCTGCTGCACACTGCTGGCTCATAGTTAAGTGATCATATACTAGGATTCCAAGATCTCTCTGTTTTTAAGTTAGGTCTCACCCAATCTATATTTGTACCTTTGGTTTTTCCTGTCTAAATGTAAGACTTTGCTTTTCTCCACATTGAAACTCATTTTGTTGGACAGGGCTCATTTTGTTGGATCCTGAGTTTGTCTTCTGAGGTGTTGGCTACTCCTGTCAGTTTGGTGTCATTTGGTGTCATTTGCAAATTTGATGAGTTTCCCTTCAATTCCCTCATCTAAGTCATTTATGAAGATATTGAAGAGTACTGGGCCTAAGACGGAACTTTGTTGTACCCCACTGCTTACTTCTCTCCATGTGGATGTAGTGCCGTTGAGGACTACTTGTTGAGTATGGTTTGTTAGCCAGCTACAGATCCATCTGGTGGTGATGTTGTCTATTCCACCTTTTCCTAGCTTACCAAGGAGTAGGTTGTGGTCTACCTTGTCAAATGCCTTACTGAAATCTAACTATCCTACGTCCACTGTGTTTCGCTGGTCTACTAGTTTAGTCATTTTATTGAAGAGTGAGATGAGATTGGTTTGGCATGATCTGTTTTTAACAAACCTGTGCTGACTACTATTTATGACTTTGTTTGCTTCTAGTTGTTCGCAGATCTGTTTTTTGATTATCTTTTCTAGGATCTTCCCAGGTATTGAAGTTAAACTGATTGGTCTGTAGTTTCCTGGGTTCGTTTTTTTTCCTTTCTTGAAGATGGGGATCACATCAGCCCTTTCCCAATCCTAAGGTACTTTCTCAGTGCTCCAGGATTTATGAAAGATATGGTTCTGACTTCTGAGATAATATCTGTCAGTTCTTTCAGAACTCTGAGATGTAATCTGTTGGGTCCTGGTGATTTATACTCGTCAAGGTTGGATAGGTGTTCCCTTACCATTTTCTTGCTTATTTTACTTTTTAGTATGTCTTTTGCAGTGGTTTTTTTTGGTGTGTTGGGCTATAGCATGAGTTAAGCAGCTCTGCTTTCTCCCTGTTGCCTGTAATTTCTTTGCCAGCTTCTCTCTTTAGTAGGCCTATAGTTTCCTTGATTTTTTTCTTGTTGTTAATATGTTGAAAGAAACTTTTTTATTGTCCTTGACAGGGCTTTTTTTGTCATAGAACGCCCAGAACGGAGTTCCGGCACCTTTTTTGGATGGAACCTTGTAGGGTAGGCAAGGCGAGTTGTATGACGTGTGTGAGTTCTGGCACTTTTTTTTTTTTTTTTACAAAAAAAGCACTGGTCCTTGATTTGCAAGTCTTTGTTCATTCTGAGCCTTTGTTTTCCTGACTTCATCTTTGTATGTTTGGCTGTCTGCTGATAACTGGCTTTAGTTATGTGCCTCTCTTTCCATTTTTTTGTATTTGTCCTTTTTGTCTTTAGTTTGTTATTTGTAGCTCAGGGTTGAAATGAGGGGTCCTTGATGCTCTCTGAGCTTGGTTCTTTTCTTATCAATGTTTTATTATCCAAACAAGGTAACATCATCAGCACTGATGATGTTACCTACAGTCATTCAAGTAATGAAACATTTACAGGAAAACAACCAAGCTCAGAGGACCACTGAGGACCACCAAGGACTCCTCAGCATTGTTCTCATTTACAATCTCCCAAAGGAAGACTGGGCGAAGGATAAAACCCTGCAGGGCACCACCCAAAAATTCTTTTGGGGACAATGTAAAGCCATTTACCAACACCTTTTGAGTTGTAAATTCAACAGATTTATCCCTGTTGTTCAAAGAGATCTTAAGAAAGACCACATGCCATGCTTTATTGAGACCAAGGTGTACTGCACTCACTTTCGTTCACCAAGATAATCATTTTGTCATTAAAAAGACACCTACATTGATAGCTATGGACTCAATATATGAATTGAAAGAATTTGTGATTTTGCTCTTTAATGCAACTGAGTCCACAATATTACTGTGGGACAGAGATTCAGAATCTTCAGACTTCGATCAACCATTCCTCATACTACAGGGTTTTTTTCCCCCCTTCCATTCAACCATGTCCAATTCTGGGAGACTTCCTGGACTGCAGTTTTCTTGGTAATTTTTTTCAGAAGTAGTTTGCCATCAACTCCTTTCTGGGGATGAGAAAAAATGATTGGCCCAAGATCACCCAGTTGGTTTTGGGCTTAAGGAGGAACTAGAACTCATGGTCTCCTAGTTTCTAGCCTAATGCTTTAAGCACTACACCAAACCGACTCTCCATACTGTAAGTATTTTTGTTGGTTTTTGTTCTTTTTAAGTTGCTATTCTTTTTCTTACCAAGGCAACCCAGAGCATTGAATAAAAAGAACATCTTTATTTTATTTATTTTTATTTTGCTTATTGATATCCCATCTTTACTACTTTTACAAATAATTGAAGGTGGCAAACATATTCTTCCTATTTTTCCACAACAACAACTCTGTGAGATAGGTTGGGCTGAGAGAGAGAGAGAGAGCAATTGGCCCAAAGATACCCAGATGGCTTCCATGGCTAAGCCAAGGTTTGAACTCACAGTCTTATGCTTTCTAGCCTGGTACCTTAACCACTAAACCAACTGACCCTCTTGAAAGCAATGTTTAGTAAAAGTGGTTAGAGAAAACAATTAACAATAAAGCCACCTATTCTAAAATTAGGAAATAGAACAATATGGTAAGGACATAATCGTTACAAGAATTAAAACAGATTTCACTTTTAAAAGGCAGCCAGGTCTGGAACAGCTGTTATCCTGGAAAAAGTTGTGATAAACAGGAAGATAGTATGAGAATTGGCTTCATTTCCTGAAACACAGAGAGTTGCCATCAAGGAGGTCATGTTAATAGTCAGTCCACTATGATCCATCCCACCAGTGGAAACCTAGTCAGGACCTCCAATTTGATATGGAGGTTCTGCAGAATGGGGTGGTATTAGGAGTGATACATATGTTTAAAGTGTTTGGTTTCTACACTGTGGGTTACTTGTATATTAATGCTAACTTTTAAGTCCTGTGCAAATACAAGGACAAAAAAATCAACAGTCAGTTTGGCAGTCAGAAATAACTTAGCAAAGGACAGAGACAAAAAGAGACATGATAATGCTATCTACTCCTGAAACAATAGTGCAGGAAATTACCATCCCGATCACAAACATAGGGCTTTATGCCGTCTATTCATTTTCCAAAACAATATATGCCATCATTTGCCAGTCAAACTCCATTGCATGTTACACAAGGTGAGTAGAGCCATCTCTATTAGATAAATTAAATAAATGGTAATCTGATTTCAGAAGTGGCGATATTCTGAGCACTTCAAAAGTTCTTCTCTCCACAGGACAACTCATGCTCTAACGAAGAGTCTTCAGAGACAGTAAAAAAAAAAAAAAAAAAAAAAAAAAAAAAAATCCCAAATCAAGTTTCTCTTACTGTCTTCCGGTGATTTTCCATTCTCTTCTTTCAGGATGTTTTTCCAATTTTCTCAGTCTCACTTAACATCTTGGAATTTCCTTGTGTTGTCTCTTCTATATGGGAACCAAGTTATACCCTGCTCAGTTCGTTTTGGGCTCAATCACGATATAGTAGAGGCCACCACCTAGCTGGACTCAAAGGTAGTGACTTTCTTCAAAAAAAAGATGGACTGCAACTCATCAAAAGGGTTTACTTCTGTCTCTCAGAACAGGGAAAGAACATTTTAAAAAATCACAATGCATGTTTAAACAGGAAAAGACCACCCATAACACTTTTATGAATGGCTGTTATTAATGATCACTCCTTGACAACTGACTCACATTTATGACGGTTACAGTGTCCTGGGGTCACGTGTTCACCTTTTGCAACTTTCTGACAAGCAAAGTCAATGGGGAAACCAGATTTACTTAATAACCATGTTACTAATTTAACAACTGTAGTAGTAATTCACTTAACAAATGTGGCAAGAAAAGTTGTAAAATGGGGCAAAACTCATTAAACAAATTTCTCACTCAGCAACACAAATTTTTGGTTCAATTGTGGACATAAATTGAGGACCACCTGTATTGTGCCATCCCCCCAACACAGTCAACTGGGGAAGTGGGTGAGACCCATGTAGTCAATTTGATAGAAATGCTACACATATGAGCATGCAATGCATTTTATATCAGGACCCAAACTTTGCATTTCCTCCAAGACTCAAATGAATATGCCTTGTATACTTCCTCCTTTCTAATTTTTTTGTTCTCTAATTGAGAGAATGAAGCTAAATTTGGGGGCTAAATTTAACCTCTTCTCCTAGAAATGGACTTTTTAACATTCCTACAATATACTGACCCTTTAAACTTGTTGTAAGTGCAGAGCCACTGATGGTGATGCATGTGCTTAAATTTACTCATCCCTATTACTTCTCAAAGCAGTCTAACATGTTATTATCCCCAATCAGTCAGTCAGAAGATGATGATCCCTTCCCATCTCATAAAGCTAGTGTCCTAATGACAAACAACTAGTTAGCTTATCATTATATAAGGAAGCTCTGTTGTCCTATTCTTTTCCTCCACAAATTTATTTATCTTTTTCACCCTAAAGCCAAAGGCTCGCTATTCTGATCCTGAGTTAAAACGCCTTATAAATCAGATCAGATAGATAAACTCAATGGAAATGATTGTAAAACAAAAATATATACATATTTATTCAGAGTGAATACTTGCATATATGGCGGTTGCTTCTGAATAGTACACATCTCTGTTTATTCCCATAGGTTAAAGAATGATGCTCTCTCCATACCATCTTTATAGTGGAACAGGGTCATCGGGTGACATCTGATGGCCCATGTTTCTCTTTAGACAAAGACATTCCAATCTGGCTTGTGTCCAGGAAGTCTCCCAATGCCCTTTAGAAACTCCTCCCACTGACCCATTAACATGGGATGATTGACTAGCTAAAACTATATTTCCCATAAGCCATCTCTTAAGGAGACAGCACTTAACCCAATAAATGCCAGATATTCTAACACACAGATACATGCTCTAGTCAGGGTTACATAGAGTTATACGATTCAGAACAGTCGCATTTTATAGAGGAAGGAGTGACAGAATCTGGGGGTGGAGTTAAAAGAGGGATCAGCCTGGAATCTCTATATAACCACAAGCACACTAAGTCTAATCCCCTCCCCCTGGATTTTGTTGAGCCATATCTAAGTCTTAGCAATGTTAGTTGAGAAGATTCCTATGCATAGGCATGGATAACAATAAATTAGTTTAATTGGACCTTCATGTGTAGACCTTATCTGTCATTCCTGACACATTATTAGTGCCATAACTAATTCCTGCTCATGTCTCAGAACTGAGTCTCAACAATCCTAAAATGCATATTGATGCTGACATCTTTACATGAGCTGCTGAATTCTTTTTAAAGTTCCATGCTCTTGCCATTACAGAGTTGCCCCTTTTCTGTTCTCCTGATCCTGGAAACTTGTTGGTCCCCTTCCAGTCTCATTGTGTCTTTATGAAAGCAACAAGTTCCTTCATTTCATAAACAATAGGAGTCATTTGAGCTGTTATTTCCCCTCAAGCTGGGCCAGAGCCAAGTGGAACAAGGCAAGATCATACTGCCTACAGCTGGGCTTGCAGGTCTTTTTAAATACTGGTGAGCATTCCCAAAATATGAAGAACTCTTGAATTTCTCTTCACCCGAAAGTTACAGTGATGACCTTTCTTTACTTCTGCTTCAAAAATAGGCATGGGGAACCAGATAGTAAGAGTGCTGACAGGTAGGCAATGGCTAATAGTTATGGGTTAATTCTCCTTTGATTTTATAGTGAATGGTGCTCTTATGATTTTAATGTTAGGCTTTGTTTTATGATATTTTTATTGTTATGAGCCATCCAGACTCTTGGGACATAGAAAATCTTATAAAATAAACAAATAAAGGATAACAGACTTGGAAAAGGATAACAAGAAGGACCAGAGGACTAGAAACTAAGAAAATCCTGAGCATGTTTTGCCTTGAGGAAAAAAAACCGCAAGGAGAAATTTCCACAAGTATGTCACACAGAAGAAGGTCAAGGGGACATAGAAGAATAGGTTTAAATTACAGGCAGCCAGATTCAGATTAAATGTTAGGGGGGAAAAAAACAACCTTAACAATAACAGCAATTGACGGTGCAACAAATTACTCTCCCATAGTGGGTGAGTTTACAGAAAGGCAAAAAAAAAAAAAAAAAGCATTTGTCTGCAATGCTTTAATTTGAATTCCTACAGTAAGAAGGCCATCACCTTTGACAGCCTAAAGCAGGAGTGTCAAACTCGCAACGTCATGTGACGTATCGTGATGTATTGTGACTTTTTTTCCATTGCCGGCAATGGGGTTGGCGTGGTTTCGCTATGATGCATCCGGCCCACTGGCCAGCAGTTTGACACCCCTGGCCCAAAGGACCTCTTCGAGCTCTATGCTTGATCAGACCTAAGATCCACAGGGGTATTTTGTGTATTTCTCTCTGTGTGTCAAGATGACATCCACAAAAGTACAACCAAAACCATTCCCCTTTTTTACACACATTACCCTTCCTTCCTTCCTTCCTTCCTTCCTTCCTTCCTTCCTTCCTTCCTTCCTTCCTTCCTTCCTTCCCTCCCTCCCTCCCTCCCTCCTCCCTCCCTCCCTTCAAATTTTTCCAGCAATATAAACTAATACACCATGAATTCCATAGCTTCATTGTTTGAAAGTGTTCACTTCTGAGTGCACAACAGTTCTAAATTCCTCTCCTACTTCTTGATCACTCTTAATATTATCCTTCTCCTATTAAATAATTTAGTAAACAGAAGCGTAAAAGGCCTGATTCCCTTAATTATTGTGCCAAGTTATTTTTCAATTAGTGCTGGACACTACATATTAGGAATAAAGATCTGAGGATCTGTGTCTTTCAACTTTCAGTTCTGAATTACTTTGCCATATAGACTTCAAATGGAAAACAGGACACCTGAGTGTTTACAAACAGCCTCATTAATTGAGTCCAAAGATTTTGCCCAGTAATCCTGGGACAGCAGAAATATACTGCATTTAAGCATAGAAGCCCAAGGTTATCTCTCGTGATGGTTAATAAATATGCTTTTATATAAACTATCTTACTGGGTTAGATCCATCTAATTGTCACCCTTTCATTAGTGCTGGCTGAATTTATTAAAGAAGATTGAAGGATATGACAGCTTTTCACCATGTCCACCTTTCCATTGTTTTCAGAGGTAGGCTGTATATAGGCAGTCTAGGCAGTGTTTCTTAACCTTGGCAACTTTAAGATATCTGGACTTCAACACCCAGAATTCCCCAGCCAGCATGCAAGATGAATAGTTATCATAGATTGTCAGCACCATTGCTTTAAATTCATCTGACTTTTAACACCACCAAAGACAGGAATCATCACCATGTCTTATAGCAATGGATGAGAACCACATTTAATTACAGTTGTCTCTCCACACAGTCTTCATCTACATAGCTCTGAAAATCTATTATCGTCTTTGATGATACAATCCCAGCAACAATTGCCAACAATTCTGTTTGGATGCTAATTCTCTGTCTTTCAGTGTAACTATGGTGATTCACCCAGCCGCTTTTTTGGAACAGGTCCCCAAAGTGTCCACTTGGTGCATTCTGAATAGCTAAAAATAATAATAATTTTTTTTTGATCCCTCTGAGTATTTAAAATGAAACAATGTGCAGAACTTTCTTTTCATCACCTTGGCTCTGGCAAATCAACCTCTCAGTTCTGGGCAGTTAGATTTAATTTAAAATTGTTGAACTTCATGGTTTCAGTCCTTTGCAGGGACATAGATTGGGATGAAACCAAACTGATACATAATTCATGAAATTCAATATGTAGGGATTAGAATTTTAAAGGGTTTTTTTCCCCACCCCAGAGTTGCTATGTAGAAGCCAGATAAATGCCCTAGATTTGATTTTGGTAGACCCCACAGGGCAAAGAAAACCCTTAACCAGACAGATTGTGCTTCATTTCTAGTACACGAACCAGAACTCAGTCTAGTCTGAAGACCTTTGCTTGATATACTCAATCAAATTAAAAGTAATGCTCAAAAAGTGAAGATATAAATTTTGTATAAGCTCAGAGACCTATCAAGTGGGTTGCCTTCAGACTCTTTAAACAGCTACTTTCATTAGTCAGTTGGAAGATGTAGCAGGGGAAATTTGTAGATGACAGAAAAATTGGCATGATAGCAAAGTTTCCAAGTAAGAGAAACAAAATTCTTGATAGCTTAGAAAAGTGGGCTAAAAGTAACAGAATGTAACGTTATAATAATTTTCAAAGTTCTTTACTGAAAGAATAAAATTCAAGTGCACATCTTTAGGGTGAGGGATACCTGGCATGCTAATAGTGTACACATTTGTGAAATCACAAACTGAACATGAGTCAGCAGGGGAATATGCTGCTCAAAAGGCAAATGCAATTTTTGAAGGCATTGTAGGCATATTATTTCTAAATCAAGTTAAGGAATAAATTCTACTATATTTTTTACTCTTGTACTCTTGTGAAAAGAATACTTTGGCAGCTTTCTTCAAGTACCTGAACATTTGTCACATGGAAAAAGGTCAAGAACCTGCTTTCTTAATTACAGGAAACAGAGTAATGCCTGAAAGTTATAGAATGTCACATTTCAACTGCAGTTTAGGGAGTTTCCAACTCCCAGACATAACAATTCAAGAAGGCAACCAATTTACTGGTATAGTTTTTCATGGCTGGCATCAATGAAGCAACAAAGAGCTTTCAGTTTGAATGGCCAGGGCCAGCAGTGAAACATCAGAACAAAAGAAAACTAGACCATAGCCTTTCAGCTTATGCTGCTTCAGAGGAACCCCTGATTTATTTTAGTTATTGGATTTATATCTCACCTTTTCTCTGGTGTCTTAAGGCAGCATATATAATACTCCAACTTTCCCCATAATAACCACCCAAACTGTAAATTAGCCCCAAATAAGTTCCATGGCTGAGAACAGATTTGAACATAGTCCAACATTTTAACCCAGTGTTTTTCAACCTCGGTCACTTTAAGATGAGTAGATTTCAACTCCCAGAATTTCCCAGCCAGCGGATGGATTGGGAAAGTCCAGAGCATACCACACTGCCTTCACAAAGGGGCCATCACACGGATGTCACAGAACAGAAAAATGTGAAAGCAAAATGATTACTATTAAAGTTATTCCGTACTTCTCTCTTCTCCCTGCCCCAGATGCTCTGTACCACCCCAGCTTTTTTTCTGAGTAGATTAGACATGTTTCCAAAGCTCCCTTTTAATTTCCTAAATGGGCCTCTGGTTGGAGAAAACTCCTGAGAACGCAGTGGATAAGCCAAGAAAACAAACCAATTGACTTGTTTTAAATCTCCTCAGGATGTCTCTGCTATGTGAGAATGGTGGCAAATTTTAAATTAAAGATGATGCTACAGACTTGTGCATTGTATGCCAGTTCTTCTTCTTTTTATTTGAAGAAAAACAAGGGGCTTTTTAATGTCAAGTAGGCCAGGAAACATTCACAGGAAGGAGAGAATGCCATCTCCCAATTCAACAGAGTGGATCTTAAGAACATCAGATCTGCCTTGTGCAGGATCGAACTGAGGTTTCCAAAATTTGCATGCTATCTTCAGCTGAGTCAGCCAGGAACTTTCAAAGCCAGCAGGGCGTGGAACAAGGAGAAATGGCCTACTATAGCATCACCAAAGAACAGAATGGAAGACTGATGGCTCATCTATCGAGAATCAATACATCCCCATCCTAGGAAAGAATAAAAATTGAGAAGACTGTAACTGTGGAACGTGTCAGTTAGAGATGAAGGAAATGTAACAAATGGACACTTAGACTAAAAGCAAGGTAGAACTCCAAAAAAGTTATTAGCTTTGTGAAATGTTACTTCCCTGTTTCTGGAAATCAACTGTATAAAAGATGTGTTGTGCTGCTGTCCAGGGTCTCAGCTCCCAAACTAGACTGGAACCCTTTTGCTGAAGTACTTCAATAAAAGTTTTGCAAAAATCCGTCTCTCATGTATAGCTCTAATTGGCTTCTGTGCCAGGCTGAACCTATTTTTTGGACAATAGGACTGTCCCAAAATCCCGAGAAACTGTTATGTGCAACTTGAATTAAGAAATAGCAGCCAGGGTACATCTCAAACTGGCAAAGCTCTTGATGAGAAAATGATGTGTTATTGTAAGAAGCCCATTTAAAAATCGCCAAGGGGATTTGAGCAAACAGGCTTGGGGAATGCATCCAAGAACTGTCAAATCTTCAAGGTACATTGACTTCAACCTCTCTTATGGCACTCAGTAGGAACTCACTGCTATAAAACAGTGGGCAGTAGCATATACATCATTCTGTTCAGAATGGTTTCTTCCTAAACAAGTGCATTTAAACAGTGTTGGCTCCAGAGTAAGCAGATAAAATGAATTGGGAAGTAGACCTAGTCTCTAGGCTGTTGCTGCTACTTCTCTTTGCTTTCCCCCCACCCCCACTGTTTACCTCCTCAATGCACTACTAACTTCATTAGTGACAATTAAATAGGCAGCAAGGAGGAACATCTTTTACTCTGATTTTTTTTTTTGTAAAAATTTTTATTTTCAAATTTACAATACATAACAATCTTACAAATACTTCAGATAAAAAATAAAACAAATTGATACACGCCACATTCGGTCTTGCCCGCTCATTTCCCCCCAAACCACATCCCACCTCAAACCAACTTACTTCTTTCCCTCTTTTTCTTCACTCACCCCCTCTCCTCCTTCACCTCAACCTTCCTACATACTTCTCACCTTCTTCTCCTCCCTCTTGATGTGGTCCAGGAGAAATGCCCGAGCAGTTCCTCTCTCAAAATTAAAACATTAATATTATATATAATAAGACTATTTCTACTTTATCTGAACTACTTAAACTTCAACCCATCCACCCCCACCCCCCTCCCCCCTCCCCCTGACTTCCCAGAGCAAAATACAGGATTATGCAAACATATTAAACATAATCTATTTAAGTTTACTAATTATACAATGAACAAAATCATAAAAACCCTTAACTCTCTTTTACTCTGATTTATAGCAGCTTGAGGATGGCACAAAATTAGGACTACTGGATCTACTCTGCAAAAATCCAAGTGATCACTAGATAGTCTTGTCACCCTTCAAAAACACTTCCAAATGATTTATTGAATAAGCTCCTGAAGTTGGAGATGCACAAGAGTACTAGATCTGAACTACAAAATACAGCTGAACATTAGGGGGTGGAAAATAGGTTGATATTCTCATTCTCTTTGCTTCCCTCTAGCAGCTATCTGGATATTTTTAGATAGAAAATAGAAATCTGCTGATAAATGCTTTTTCACATCCCAGAGATAAATATTGCCTCTGCAGGCCTCTGTTTTATATATAGGGAAAAAGACATCTTAGTTTTTACCTTCCCTGAATCAAATGGATGCAATGTTTAACACGGAGAAATGATTCTTCTTATAATTTGATCAAGGCATTCAGTGAAATAGCTGCATGCTTAGGAGTAGCATGCTGGCTAAGGAATTCTGGGAAATGAAGTCCACACATCTTAAAATTGTTAAGGTTTAGAAAGACTGATGTAAGATGGGGTTGATCCTTTGCATGGTCTAGTAGAGCTGTTTTATTATGACTTCCCTGTTTGGGGGTGATGTTCATGCGTGTCTCCAAGGTATGGTCAAAAATATCAATATGGTGGCTAGGACAGTACAAGTGAACTTCCAGCTGTTTTTTATCTGTGTTGCAGCAACCATTTTGACATTTTTGACCACATCCTGCAGATACCTCTGGTGAGGTTATATTATTCCTGTGTTTGTTCAGTGTGCTTAACCCATTTCCTGATTTAACCCATTATCTGGATTTGCAGAGTACACTGAATCCAAAGCTAACAAACCACAATAAACTAAGCCAAATACACACATGCACACACTCACAGAAACAATTAGTCAAGTTTTGCATCCTGTACAAATGCCACCACTCAGTTTTTAATTGGTCCAGTTAAACATGTTGTGTGAATACCTTCAGAGGACACAACTGTACAGGCAACAACTACAGCACCAAATCCATCCATAAGAGAGGTTTGTTTTTTTTCCCATTGTTCAAAGGCTTAAATTTGCGAATTTGGCTTCTCTGGCAGCAGCAGTCATCTATCTTTCCAGCTCGGGGTCTAAGACAGGCTCAAGGGAGGCTTGGGAAGGGTCCAGTACCCTTGGCAGACTTCCTGCTGCAAGAACAATGACTGACATCATGTTTTGTTTAAGCTAAAACTGCCTTATGGTGTTGGAGGGAGAAAGTTTATTTTCCTTTGCCGATTTGCCATGTCTCTTTCTTTTGCTCTCTCTTCTTCACTGCTGGCTCCGGCCAACATTCCAGGCGAGTGAGCATTGCACAGGTCCAAGTGTCTAGATTTCCCATTAGGGTGACTTATTTGTGAACCAGATTGCCCTTTCCACAATCCACTTCAGTCCTGCAAGGAGAGCCTGTCCTCCAGGACTCATAGGAGGGTTTCAGTTATGACATTTTGCACCCTGTTTCTAGAATTGTGGGTAATCAGTGCTTAAATGGATTAACATTCTGCAAAGAGCAATATCAACACTTAAACTTATATACCACTTCATAGTGCTTTTACAGCCCTCTCTAAGCGGTTTACAGAGTCAGCATATTGCCCCCAACAATCTGGCTCCTCATTTTACCAATCTCAGAAGGATGGAAGGCTGAATCAACCTTAAACAGGTCAGGATCGAACTTCTGGCAATTAGCAGAGTTAACCTGCAATACTGCATTCTAAACACTGTTTCACCATGGCTCTTAAAGAGGAGGATTCTAGACAGGGTTGTCTTCAGGTAGTCAAGAAAAGGCTTATACAGTGCAATTGAAGGCCTGTCTGGTGTGCACCTAAAAACGAAATGGAGCTTCAGTTGCACTGCAGCAGCTGCCATCTTGACTTTTTTTGACCATGCCTTGTGGATGCTCCTGATTCTGAGAATAGTAAACCTAAGCATATTTGTGTGGGCATGGCTAATTCAGCTGACTTCTTTCAATCACAGGAGATGAAGAGGACAAAGAATATTTCAGGGTAATCAAAGAGAGCCTTACCCCAGCCGTGGAAATCCCATTCTTGTTGTTTTCAGATTCAATGTTAATTGCTCACATTCACAACATACATTCTCAGCTATGAAGACTAGAAATAAGATTGCTCCACAGTCCACAAATCTGAAAGATAAGCATGTCTACCCAGCTGTGGCCTCAATCCATCCTTTTTCAAATCAAGGGATAACAAGTGTGTGATCGCATCTGCATGCTCAAATTTTACCTGCTTCAAACAACTTGCTTTATTTGGATCTGACTTGGTATATCTTGCAAGCCCATGCAATAAATGCTGGCCAAGCAATTTTTGATTGAATGTCTTATATATCACTATGATTTCTTCTCTTGGGTTTGCCAAGAACACTGAAATACAGTACACAGATTTCTATGTCTGTGTATACTAAGTAAATTTCTACTCAAATCTCAGTTTATATTTTCAGATTGAAAATAAAGTGGGGAGAAAGAGTAGAAAGCTGAAGGAAAATAGTTTATATGGTTGTGGCTGTATGCCACCTTGATTTTTTTGACCTTCTTTCCCTCCCGTATGGATTCCTCTAGGCTCCCAGTTAGACCTATTTGTTCACACTTGGAAAGAGCAGAATGGAGAAGTCAGGTTCTCTGTGGTCTCATCCTGAGGAGCTGTTTTCATAAGTTACTGATAGTCATTTCAAAAAGAGTGCCCAATCAACCCATTGGTTTAAACTGATCCACCTTATGATCAGCAGATTCCTTTTTGTTAGCTGCAAAAAGGTTGGAGAAGTGTTACTATATAGTTGTGTGGGCCAGGCTCTAGTGCTGGCAAATAGAAAGGTGTAACTTGGTAATTCACTGGGAGGAGAAAGCTTGGAACATGGTTTTTGCATTGTTTCAGTCAATACATTTTACAGGGTTATTATCTTGGGGACATATGAAGTCCCATACAAACTTACCTAACTTCCTGAAGAAAAGGCAGAACAGGAAACTAACATATAAAATAAATAACCCAACCCATGTTATAACCAGCCAAGCTTAATGTGTGTGAAGATAGCCACTAAGTTTTTAAGTGACCTGAGAAGCCCAGCTAACATGGTGCCATATTTGGCTCATTTTCTTTTTCTGCTTTGAGGCTTTGATTTTCCATGTTATTCTTAAGTTTTCTATTCATTGTTTTATGTTAATTGCAGCAAGGGGGTGGAGACCATTGTTTCTATTGCAGATTTTTTTGCCCATTACAAACGATTCCATCATTCTCCTACCCTTCTTTGCTTCCTAATCAGAAAGATCATTTACGAATCCTGAGATCCTACTATAAAGACTTCTGAGAAATTAAGAGCAGTAAACCCAGTTTGCAAAAATCCAAATAGCCACCAGATGGTAGCAAAGAAGTAGATTAAAATCTAATGCTTTGCTGCCATCTTGTGCTCACCCTGTGTTTTGCTGCCCAGATTTAGTAGCCCTAGGAGAGATTAGTCTTGAATGAAGAAATGGGATATTCATCTTAAAGAAAGTTCTGAAAACCAAGAAAAGAAAAATCACAGAAATTGTGAAAAAAATGAAAAACATTTTTGTCCATTAAATTATATTTTCTCTCAGGGTACCCACAATAATTTATGGAATTTCAATAGTTGCTCTATATTTTAAGCTGTCACCAATCTAGGTGACCTTCAGACATAGATTTCCAGAATTCCCCAGCAAGAATGGCCATTACTGGATGCTGATGACAACAGATCGGAAGGGTTCTGGGTTCAGGAAGGCATGGGATAAATTAGTGTACAAATGTTCTGCTAATGACAGGGAAAAGAAGGAGCTATGCTGAGTCTGGATGACAAATTCCTCATCTTTGAATAGTTGCCTGATGGCTTTAGAACAGTGTTTCTCAACCTCGGCAGCCTGAAGATGGGTGGACTTCAGCTCCCAGAATTCTGGGAGCTGAAGTCCACCCATCTTCAAGCTGCCGAGGTTGAGAAACTCTGCTTTAGAAAGTTAACCTAAGAATAAATGGAATAAAATCTCAGTCATCTTTTAATTTTATAAATAGGGACTTCTGTACCCCTAATCAATTTTCATGTTGATTTTTTGTATTTTTATGTGCTCTGGATCATGAGCTAATCACAGCCTTTAAAAAGTGTATAACAGGACATCTTTTTGATTGGACTATAACATGAGTGTAAGCCAGGGCCACATAATGGCAGCGATAGATGTTCATATTGACTGTGTCATGTTGAACCAACCCAAGAAATATACAAGTATAAGTTGAGTTTGACAGTGTGGTGTAGTGGTTAAGGGCAACAAGCTAGAAGAGAGATGCAAG
The DNA here is from genome assembly GCF_016545835.1 of Crotalus tigris. NCBI lineage: Eukaryota > Metazoa > Chordata > Lepidosauria > Squamata > Viperidae > Crotalus > Crotalus tigris. The sequence goes on along the minus strand of NW_024096758.1, from coordinate 7,128,035 downwards.
ATTTGAGAAAGTCTTTGAGAGATGGGGCAAAGAAATGCTTCTTAGGGAATGGTCAAATAAGACAGGGCATAGCCTACATCTGCATAATGGATGGAAAAAAGAGACTCTGAAAGGACCCTCCCTAGTTTCTCAGACTGTAAAGGAGACGGCAGAAGATCTGTACTTCCAGACTTACAAGATTCTGTAAATGTAGCCTTATAATAAAATAGCTCGTGTGGTCATGCTTCCTGTCTGGTTTACCTGGGAAGGCTGACAGGAGACTGTGATTTCTAGTCTTGCCTTAGGCATAAAGCCAACTAGGTGACCTTGGACCACTCTCTCTTTCTCTTGGCCCTAGCAAGTAGGCAATGGCAAACTGTTTCTGAAAATGTTGCCAAGAATAACTGTACTGACTTGTTACTGGGAGTTAACATTGATTTAAAGGTACCTACACAGGGGAGGGGCACCAAAGATTTGTTTCAACATCCTGCTTCCCCAGGTACCCACCAAATGCCCCTGAGATGTTTGCTTCTCTCTTCTCTCCATAAACATTGAAATTGAAATGCAGACTTCCATTGATCCGGGGAGGTTTCATTTAGGTATAATGACTAACTGTTACCATTAATAGACTTCTCACCCTCCTCTTCTGTGAATATGCTAAAACTAAATCCTCCCGTCTAGGCCAGGGTCACTTCTACATTTCTTGTTAACGAATTTTGTATTATGCAGTGTATGAGGTATTTCCTCTTGTCTCTCCAGAATCTACTATTAGTCAGTTTTACTGAGTAATCCCAAATTTGGCTTAAATGAGAAGGGGAGAAAACATTCTGTTTTCCCCACGCCAGAGCTAATCATCTAAACAATAAGATTTTCCAATGTGTACTTTTCTTCAGCCTGAAATATAGAGGGTTTTCTCTTAAAACTAGAGCCACCCCAGGAAATCTTGCTAATGTTATTGGAATCATTTTCTTTTTCTCTCCCAAAGCTCTTTCGTCCATTCAAATATGTCTCACATTTTGCTTTAGGCAAAAATTATGCGATAATTCAGTGTTTTTTTTAAGAAGTCTCATTAAGGGGCTAAGCAGACGGACTCCAGGTATAGACCCATTTTGAGTGAGTAAGTAATGAGCTTTGCAAATATCATTGGCTTTGGAGTAGAATTTCCTGTGAGTGAAAAGTTTTACACAGTCTCAGCATTCCAGGACAATATTAAAATCGACCTCTAAATATGGGGACTGATAGATGTTTTTAAAAAAACATGCTGTGATGTATGCACATGCACACAAGCACGCACGTGCGCGCGCGCGCACACACACACACACACAATCACTTGAGGGATAGTTCAACAGTAATGATTTTGTCCAGGCTTTTTATACTTTGTTTTGTTAAATGCCTTAATTGAACAGAAATGTTCAATTCTGTAATTTTTTTTTAGATTTTTTAAATCCCACCTTTATTATTTTAATAAATATGATGGTGAACATGCCTCATATTTCTTCCTTCTCCAATTTTTCCACAACAATTTGGTGATTTGGATTGAGAAAGAAGGATTGGCCCAAAATCAATCAACACCAATGGCTTTCCTGCCTAATGTGGGATTAGAACTCGCAGTCTCCCTATGCCTTAACCACTAGACCAAACTGCCTCTATTTACCATTGAAGTTATCTCCTTCCTTCCTTCCTTCCTTCCTTCCTTCCTTCCTTCCTTCCTTCCTTCCTTCCTTCCTTCCTTCCTTCCTTCCTTCCTTCCTTCTTCCCAAGATTATTTACTCTAACTTGGGTTTCTTGGCATTTTTGCAGCCCTATCTCTATCACCTCTCCATAATTTTTCACATTCTTGCCAGAAGACCCCATTGCAGGGAGGAGGAACCCAGTAAATACTGTAGAGCAATATTTCTCAACCTTGACAACTTTAAGAGGTTGGAGAATGTTGGAGAATTCTGGGAGTTGAAGTCTACATCTCTTAAAGTTGTCAAGGTTGAGAAACACTGAGATGGAGGACATCAACCTGTACAGTAATTCAGCATCCGGATGAAAGGAAGGGAAAAAGCAATATGACAAAGTTATCTTGCTCTGAGATATTAAATGAGAACATCTCCACTTTTGCATGTTAATAGTAGAGCAATATTGAGTTGTATTGTTAAAAATATTGTGCAGCCCTATTGCACGGCTTCACTCCAGAATTTCACTGGTCTTTTTCTTTTCTTTTTGGTGGAGTTTTGTAAAGCAAAGATTGTTCCAATCAGAAGAATCCAAAATGCTTTGGTGTTTATCAGTTATATTGTAGACTTATTTGTCCCTCAATATTCTTGGAGTGATGAACACAGGGGCATCCCCCCCCCATTCTTCACAATCCTTGAGATTGCTCGGTCTCTGCAGCAATTGCTGGTTCAGTTTCATTTAATGAGATTCAAAAGTAAACAGGAATTTCATCTCTGCCTTTTCCTCCATCCCCATTATCTAAACCCAACATGTTAATTCTCATTATACAGAAAGAAGATATGCCAAGATGTAAACCTTATTTCTGGCTTTGAATTTTTAGCTGTAACTGTTCTGCTTTATATCTGTCTGGCATTAGGACTGCCCTCTCCACAAAGGGACTTTTGAGTTCTCAGTCAGATCTTCTCCTAAACCTATCTACCTAGTAATTCTATCTTCTCCTGCCTAGCAAGACTTTACTACGGTCAGTATTTAAATCATCTGTGAAGCGTGTTTTGCTTTTTAGGTAATGGAATGTGAGCTGAAACCATTAAAGAGTCAAATAGTTCAATTTTCCAGCACAACAATCTTCCTGTTAACACAGTCATAAAATAATGCACTTCAGTGTAAACTGCAGTAGACAGTGCAGGGTTTTTAATAAGAGTTCTTCTGAGCATATCCTGAATGGCTTGCACACAATTCTCAATAATCCAGATTTATTTTTCCAAGTAAACAAAATCTCTTAGACTACAAGAGTCCCAGATTCCAATTTTTCAGCCAGATTTATCAGCCTTGTATCCTTTATTAGATGTCAGTTGTAAATCTGCTGCTGAAATCTTGGAATCTTTGACTATCTTATGAGTCCCTTTGGCCATTTAGAAAAAGCCATGTTTCTAAAAATAAAACTTTTTAAAATTGTTAAAGGACAATAGGGGCCACCTAATTATTGTTGACTCTGGGATTAGTTGATATGAGATTTGGAGATGCTAATATTCCACATTTAAATTACCACTTTTAACCTCTCTCTCAGTTTCTAGCTGCATAGTAATAATTTTTATATTCCTCTCCCTGCCTTTCCCATCACCGTGACCTCAATATGCCATTCCCAATAGTTTTTCCTCTCTCTCTATGAAAGTAGATACTTTTTGGCAAGCAACTTTTTTCAAAGAGAAAATTACGAGAAGGAGAGGCCGGTGGGAGAAGCCTTTAGGCAAATTTACTGCTGATCCTTTGTGAAAAAAAAACCAAAACATTTTTTCATTGCAGGTGTCTCTCTTGGCACCTCATTCCCCACCCCCAAATTGCCCATCCAAGGAATCATTCAGATCTTTGGAGATTTCTAGGCCAAGTTCTGGTCCCAGTTTCATCAACAAACAAGCGCCTTGGTAACCAAGAAGTAAATTAAGACCAGGTGAAGCCTCCAAGGGAGGATTGAGAAGCTTATTATGCAAGCAAAATTTTAGATATTTATCAGTTAAAACTCCTTTGATCCCTCTGATTTTTTGGCTCTCTGAATGGGTTATTAATACGTGCACAATGAGAAAAATAGCCACATGGGCCATCTATACAGAATCACATCTTTCCACATTAAGAGCTGCTTCATCCTTTTACACTTTACAGAGCAAGAGGACATGTGTTCCTTTGCCAAAGGGGATATTTAAGATTAAAAAGCAGCTTTAAGATGTGGGGACTTCAACTCCCAGAATTCCCTAGCCAGCAATAGACTTGGAATGGAGGCCCACTCCTTTACCAATGATTAGATGATTAGGGGACTGGAGGCTAAAGCATATAAGGAACGGTTGCTGGAATTGGGTATGTCTATTTTAATGAAGAGAAGGATGAAGGGGGACATGATAGCAGTGTTCCAATATCTCAGGGGCTGCCACAAAGAAGAGGAAATGAAGCTATTTTCTAAGGCACCTGAAGGCAGGACAAGAAGCAATGGGTGGAAACTAATCAAGGAGAGAAGCAACCTAGAACTAAGGAGAAACTTCCTGACAGTTAGAACAATTAACCAATGAAACAACCTGCCTCCAGAAGTGGTGAATTGCTCCAACACTGGAAGTTTTTAAGAAGAGACTGGACAGCCATTTGTCCAAAATGGTATAGGGTTTCCTGCCTGAGCAGGGGGTTGGACTAGATGACCTCCAAAGTTCTTTCCAACTTTACTACTACTACTACTACTACTACTACTACTACTACTACTACTACTACTACTATTATTATTATTATTATTATTATTATTATTATTATTATTCTGCCTTGTTTACAATGCAGCCTGAACAAATCATGGAAGGTAGCCACTGGATCTATGTCCGATGGGCAAGCTTTCAGCTCAGAATCCCATTTCAAGGGCAACGTGCCTCCAATTTTCATTTCCTGGTAAAATCATCCTGTAGACTTCCCAAAAGTCAATTGGGAGAGAAATAGGATGGGAAATTTGTGGATGCAACTGGAAGCAATTATTTCCAGAAATGGGATTCATTCATTGGGCTCTTATAACATGGTTTGTTTGGACTGTCTCAGTGTATTACTTGAATCCAGTCAATTCTGAAATCACGGTTAAGCAAGTTACAACCGAGCATAATGCAAAAGAGTCAGTTTGATGCAGTGGTTAAAGTGCTGGCCTAAAAACCAGGTGACTGCAAGTTCTAGTCCTATCTTAGGCATGAAAGCCAGCTGGGTGACTTTAGGCCAGTTACTCTCTTTCACAGACCAGCCCACCCCACAGGGTTGTTGTCGTGGGGAAAAGAGGTGGGAGAAGGAATATTATGTACATTCACTGCCTTCAGTTACTTATAAAGTAATAAAGGTGAGATAAAAATCTAATACATGATTAAAATAAATATAAGCCCAGTCATGAGACTTTGCAGTTCATTTGGATTCCAAAAAGTAGTCAGGAGAATCTCTTCTCCTAATCAGACTTTTGCATGGAGATTTTCTCCCATTCCAAAGTCATCTTTGTACCTGTAATGATTTCATTTGGTCACCATTTATGTTTGGCATTTGAAGCAATTTATTTCTGGCTGGAAAGCCCAAGGAAACTAGTCTTTTCTTCAAAAGACTGCAATTCTCTGTCATGCCTAAATCTTTCATTTCCCAATCTGATGGAATGCTCACTTCACATAGATCTCTGGCTTCCAGCCATCCGGTATCCTAGCAAGCCTTTCAAGGGAATGATGGCTTGACAGCTTTGCAGCTCCATTCCTGGAAATTGCTTGGATATTTTTTTGATATATGACTAGAGAAACAGATATGAAATAATTATGTGGACTGGAGGAAGGAAGCAGAACATTTTTTTTAAATTTTCTGTTCGCGTGGGATAGGCCATTGAGGTTGTAATTTAGGACAGAGCAGTGATCAGGTCAGCAGAAATGAAGATGATTATTAATAAGACTAAGCTCCTGGGAGAATGTGGAGTAGAAATGGTGTGGAAATGTTCTAAATCTGCAAGCTGACTACTAATACTTTTCCAATATCTGGCCAATACAGAGACTATTTTCTGTTTTTCCAAAAGATCCATGTTCCACTCCATCTGTTCCTTCTGCACTTTAATATGTTCCAGTCCTCATTCTCCTTGTCATGAGAGCTTTCTAAGTTAAAATTAATGGGTTTCTGGTTCTTTCCTCCCAACCCATTAATAGTTTACTGTATGAAAAGTAAACTTCATTTCAGTGTAGATGCTACATGTATGAATGAGTAACCCATGCCAATTAGCCTCCTGAACTTTTGTACCCAATGTACAGTGCAAATATAAACAGGTCCTTGGTCCTTGAGACACCTTGATTAAATATCTTGACTGTTTTGTTTCTTAATGTTCTGTTCCTCACTGTCTCCATGCAACGTACACAGAGAGCTTTTTGCTTATTCCATCTTGTTTACAGTCCAAAGTTGGAACAGAGGGAAGGGATAGTAGTGTCTCAAAACTAATATACCTATATATCTCTATATAAACACAGGCACATGCTCTCTTGCCCACTTACTCAGTAGTACTACACTAGAATCTGAAGCCTGTTGAAGATGCCCTGAGTTAACCTTTAGGGATTCTGCCTTATTCCATCAGATTGCAAGAGTGCACAATAGAGATACAGAATCTCTGACTTGCAAACTCCAGTTATGCTGCGATTGCAGCTACATATTACAGGTAGCTAGAAACTTGGGAAGTTGCAGTTTCAATTCATCTAGATCAGTGTTTCTCAATCTTAGCAATTTTAAGAGGTGTGAAATTCATGCTAGCTGGGAGCTGAAATCCACCCCTCTTGGAGTTGCTGAGATTCACTCATCTACAGGATACAAAGTCAGGGAACATTACTTTAAAACAGAAGAAAAATTTATAACACCTTCTTGGCATGCCAAAAATCCCCAGGTCCTTGTCTCGGTATCTTCAATTAAAACATTTTAAGTAGCAAAGTTAAAAAAGACATCCTGAATCTCTGGAGGGGTTGCTATTCATCTGAGAAGGCTGCATTTAACAAGATGAGCCAATTATTGGATACTATGGAATCCAGTGCTTTTGATGCAACCCATGAATCAAGAGTCAAGCATCTGCAGACCATAAATTAGGAAGCATCTACAGAGAAGGGAGGGGGGTGGATTTAAAATGTGGGAAAATCATCCAGAACTTTTGATCTCTTGCTCCCTCAATTGACTCAACCCATTGTCCCTTGGAGACCCTTACACTTGATTTCACCTCTTTCAAATCTCTTTTTATTCCCCATCTTAGTCAAGATGTCTTAGATTTAACTTCTTCATCTTAAATGTACAATTGACTCAACTATATTCTTTTGCCTGCTTGAGCAAATGAGAGGATCCAACTTCTTTTCAGCTGTCCCACTTTAGTAAGCTTCATGAAAGGCTTCCATAATAGCAAGCTCTTCATTTAAAAATAATGGGATTTTCCATTCATTGTTGATGAAACAACTGGTCCATAACCTCTATGCAGACTATGTAGGATGTTTTTCTTCGACTTTCTATGTAAAACCACTTTTTCATTGGTGGGGGGGGAATGATAAATTCAATTATGATTCATTAGGACATGAGCTGACCACCTTATCTGCTATTTGTGAACAGAACAAATCTCTTTTGAGAAGCAGGAGAATTCTATAGGATACTCAAAGGAATATAGCATGGGAAATCTCATTCCAGGTGTGTGGGTTCTAGCCTAGCCAAATTTTAGATTCTCCTCTATTATCCTGCAGTTTACGATAAATGTGATCTGTTGGACTGGGACTGGAAGACTCAAATTGAAACTTGGGTAGTTAGGGGGAAGTTGCCTTGTTTTAATTCAATCTAGTATTCAATCTAGCGTTGCTGTTGTGGGGATAAAATGAAATGAGATCCAATCAGGGCCCTTGAGCTCTTGGAGAAAACAAAGGAAATACTGTATACCAATTCAACCAACCAATCAGAAGTGACAAATAGTCTACATGGATCTGCAGAGCCATTATAGGAACATCCAAAAGGTTGCTAGAGAATCCAGTAAAAAAGATTTACTTTTTAGAAGGTCCTTCTCTCCTTCCTTCCTTCTTTCCTTCCTTCCTTCCTTCTTTCTTTTCTTTTTTTCTTTTCTTTTCTTTCCACCCAGAGTTCCTTAAATGAGATGGATAGCCATATAAATTGGGAGACAGAGAAGATATATGACACAATAGTGATCAGAAGCAACAAAGGGCAAGTGTAGAAGGAATATTGCTTTATAGAATAGAATAGAATAGAATAGAATAGAATAGAATAGAATAGAATAGAATAGAATAGAATGAGTTGGAAGGGACTTTGGAGGTCTTCTGGTCTAATCCCCTGCTCAGGCAGGAACCCTACACCATTTCAGACAAATGGCTGCCCAGTCTCTTCTTAAAAACTTCCAGTGTTGGAGCATTCACAACTTCTGGAGGCAGGTTGTTCCACTGATTAATTGCTCTAACTGTCAGGAAATTTCTTCTTAGTTTTAGGTTGCTTTGCTCCTTGATTAGTTTCCATCCATTGCTGTGTCTCCTGCCTTCAGGTGCTTTGGAAAATAACTTACTCCCTCTTCTTTGTGGCAACCCCTGAGATATTGGAATACTGCTATCATGTCACCCCAGTCCTTTGTTTTATTAAACTAGACATACCCAATTCCAGCAATCATTCTTTATATGTTTTAGCCTCCAGTGCCCTGAACATCTTTGTTGCTCTTCCCTGCATTCTTTCTAGAGTCTCAACATCTTTTTTACATCGCAGTGACCAAAACTGGATGCAGTATTCCAAGACTAGCCTTACCAAGGCATTATAAAGTGATATTGACACTTCATGTGATCTTGGTTCTATCCCTCTGTTAATGCAGCCTAGCACTGTGTTGGTTTTTTTGGCAGCTTCAGCACACTGCTGGCTCATATTTATGTGAATGTCTACTAGGAATCTCTCTCACAGTTACTACTATTGAGCCAGGTACCTCCTATACTGTACCTGTGCATTTGGCTTTTCTTGCCTTACTTTTTTCACCATTTTCATTTTGTTAGATAACACCCAATGTTCAAGTCTGTCAAGATCCTTCTGTATCTTAAGCCTCTCTTTGGGAGTGTTAGCTATTTCTGCCAGCTTGGTCTTGTCTGCAAATTTGATGAGTTACCCATCTATCCCATCATTCAAATCATTGATGAAGATGTTGAAGAGTACTGGGCCTAAAACAGAGCCTTGGGTTACCCCACTACATACTTCCCTCCATGTAGATGCATTGATGGTCAGGCTGATAGGTCTGTAGTTTCCTGGATCTATTTTTTTTTTCTTTTTTTGGAGATGTGAACTACACCAGCTCTTTTCCAGTCCTCTGGTAGTTCCCCAATACTCCAGGATTTTTGAAAGATATAGTTCAGTGGTTCTGAAATCACTTCTGCCAGTTCCTTCAGAACATTGGTGTGTAATCCATCTGGTCCTGGTGATATGAATTAGTCTAGGGTGGATAGGTGCTCACCATTTTCTTGCCTATTTTAACTTGTGTTTCTAATCTGTTTTTTTACAGTACTGTTTTTGATAGGTTGGACTGTTTTTTCCCCCTTTGTGTAAAGATGGATGTAAAAAAATGAATTAAGTCATTCTGCTTTCTCCCTGTTGCTTGTCACCTTCTTGCCATTTTCTCCCACTAATGGACCAATCGTTTCCTTGACTTTTTTCTTCTTTTTACATGTTGAAAGAAACTCTTTTTTTGTTATTTTTTACTTTTGTCACAAGCCTTTGTTCATTCTGAGCCTTAGCTTTCCTCACTCCACCTTTACAGGTTCAGGCTATTTGCTGATATTCTGCCTTTGTTATGTGCCCCTCTTTCCACTTTTTATACTTGCCCTTTTTGTCTTTCAATTTATCAGAGAGTTCTTTATGCAGCCATGCTGGTTTCTTTTGAGAGCTATTATTTTTGCTGTAGTTGCTCTCTCTCTCAATAGTTTGGCCATGTAGACAAGAGCTTGATTATTTCCAAATACTTGCCTAGGCAGGGACCATTTTCTAGAAAACAAACTGTTGTCCTCTAGACATCACCATGACTATGATTATATATATTGACATCCCCCACCTGCCCAAAATGCTCTTCTTTGCATTGCAGCAAGCCAATTTTCTTATTTAAAGATTTTTTTGAGTTCTTTTCTACAAAAGAAAAGTCAAGTCTGTTATTAAACTTGACATTTGCCAAGTGAAATAGTAGTGAGCACATTGGATCTTACTGACAGTATATTGCCCATCTCTGAAATAGTCTGTTCATTGTTCAAAGCATTTCTGACCACACAAACATGGTCAGTGGAGACTCTGAGTAATAGTAATTTGAAGAGTGATAAGGAATTTGCATTCACTGTGAAGGATACAGCCTAGGAACTTTTATAAAGCCATATGATAACATTACAAAAAATAACCTGTCAAGTGCTTTGGTACCTCCATAGGTATTCATCTACAGAGGGCAGGCAAAAAAGGTAAAGTGGTGACTGTTTTACCCTCCCCCATGCATTCTCATGCAAAACCAAACACATCCGATAAAAATTGTCTCATCCTGATATTTGCAAAAATACTCTTTAGCCCAAGCATTCAAGCTTCCAATTTTTTAAATACTAAACATTGTGTTAAATTATAGCAAATTTCTTCTGAATTGAAAGTACTGAGTAAAAAAAAAAAGAATTGACCTGATTCTACAAGAAAAAAAATCTATTCATGTACTTGGAGTATTCAAAATAAAATGAGGGGTCAGCAATTAGGAGCCTCAGTACTGAAACTGGCCCTGAAATATGGTCAAGGACTCCCTTCCCCACCTTTATTAATTTGGAGGCAAAGGAAGGGTACTGGCTATGGCAATAGGATGAGCTTGGGGGTAGAAGCTGTGACTTTGGCCTTCACTTTCCCAACTTCAGGTCATTCAGGAAATGTCTGCCTAGCAAACCATACTTTGAGCAGGAGACTGTAATTATAAGGAGGTTATAGAATTAAGAACCACACTGGCTAAACCTTAGTGATAAGCAGCTATTACAAATAGCAAAGGTATCCTTGAAGGGGGAAAAAAAGAGGGTGTGAATTTTGGCAAGTAAGAGTCTAGTGATGCAGGCCAAGAAGGAATTTGAGGAACAAATAGCTGAAGACACAAGACAAATAATGTTTGAAGCGGAGGGAGCAAAGTCTGCCAAGGAAATGTTACAGACCATGAAGGCGTAAGTGGAACACACAGAGCTGACAAGAGATGTGGAGAAGTGTGGTGAACCTGTTGTGTGAGGCTTTGCAGTAGGAAATATTGGGGAGGGGGACTAACCCGCCTTGCAGATCCCTTGGAGATGAAGAAAGCTGGGCAAAAAGCACAAATTAAAGTTTCCCAAGATATGGTCCAAGAATTAGGTGGGTAGATTAAGTCCTCATGAGTCATGATAACCACATTATTAAATCACTTCTGAAACACTTCTCCATTTCAACTCTATAATCCTTATTAAGACTCTTTGCAGTGGTTACATGCTGATTGAATGCTGTCTCTGTTCTCCTGCTCAGAAAAGGGCTAAATTCTTGGTTAAAAATGTTCCAAGTGGAATATTTCACGGTTTTCCAGGAGCAAAATCTTAGCAGGTGGGGAGAGAGAGCTGCTGTGTGCAACATAATATTGATAGAATCCACTGCTCTAAAATATAGTGATAGCCACCTGGATAGATAGTCCATAGCTATTTATTTAGCTAGCTAGGGGGATTTTCTGTCAGTTTCTCTCTGATTGGAAATTAGGATTCTGAATATGATGGACCCATTGGTTCTCAGTTATGTTCATAAATGCAAATGTGTACAGTAAATACACAGTGCAAGCTTCATGTGTTCTCTCCCCTTCTATCCATTAACAGTGAGTACCACTGTTCTCCAATGGGAGCAGATGTAGTCTTTATTCACACTAGATACATAAAATGGTTCTAATTTAACCCATTTTCTGGATGTCATAATATATTGAACTTTAAATTTACCAAATTTAAATGTGTTAAATGGACTGGGTTTGTGCAACACACTAAACCATCAAGAAGGAAAGTGAGCTTAATCATCAGGGCTGAAAGACCACCATCTTTTGGTTCCAAAGGTGCTTTTTCCAAAAAGCAACTGGACTTTCTTCATTTTTTCATTTGAAAACAGTTCACTTTTCATCCAAGAAGCTTCTTCTGTTCTAAAAACCAAGGAAGCCCGGTTACCTTTTAGAAAAAACACCTTTTGGATAACCATGACTTGGATGATTGAGAACCTCCATAAACACCATCATTGCATTAGCTCAACTCAGTGGTTGTATTCAACAGCATATTTAACCTAACTCATCTTCTGGGTTCATAGAATACAAAGAACCATAAATTAACTGAACAGGCTAGCCTTTCACAACATGCTAATCCACAGGAAAAAAAACTAATCATGGGTCACACTAACCAAGATTTGCATGCTTTACTGGGCCTTTATCATAATTGGTTAAACCATTTGCTGTTTTACGCAATATGCTTAAATTATGTTGAATTCAAATACTTTTCTAATTTTGTATTATTCTTCGAACTATAAAGTAGACACAGCCTTTACTGAGACAATATAAGCAAAAACGTGGCATGTTTGATTTAATGTGTTTTATTCAAACCCTCCATGGTAAGTCACCTTAAGAAAGCTTCTGTTTTGAAAAGTAACATAGACATCTTTTCATAAATTGAATAATTCTAAGAGCTCCTACGATGAATTACTACAATATTTAACTTTGCAACTCGGAGTCCTAGTCTTTTTCTCTTTTTTTGCCTCTTCCCCCCTCTTCTTCTGGCTTGACTTTCTTTGTTACTTTTCTGTCCTAGCTTTTAGCTGTTGGTATCCCATGTCATACCTGGCTGGAAAAGAAGTTGGCTTAAAACACTGCTGTCCCATTTGTTCAATCTGTTTCACGGCTTTGGCAATGATGTCAGCCAAGTTATCTGTCCAGACAATAGCTGTCTTGGGCCCTGCTGCTTCCACCCCCTCCCATCTGTATCAGAAAAAACAAGCACCAATCATCTTCCTTTCTGTGGGTGGGTCTCTGAGGACATTGATGGACCTTTTCCATGGCTCCCTCACCATTTTAGATAGCGGTTTACCAGTCTTACAGAAAACGTGTAGAGTTTTCCCATTGTTACTGTCACATGAGCTAGAATGGGGGGATTCTTGTCACTATCACCCCAAAGAAAAGAAAAAGGGAAGGGAAAGGAAAGGAAAAAAAGGAAAAATAATAGGACAAGGCAAAAAGAAAGGAAAGGGGGGAAAGAGAAAGAGAAGGAAAGGAAAAGGAAAAAGAAAGGAAAAGGAAAGGGGAAAAAGAAAAGGCAAAAAAAGGGAAGGGAAGGGAAAAGAGAAGAAAAGAGAAGGGGAAAAGGGAAATTAAAAGAGGGAAAGTTTACTATTCTACAGTTCTGCCAGAATGTGAGCAGTCTGTGGGTGTGGATGTGTCCACTAGATTACTGGTCCTTTTGATCAGCTTATCACAGATCCAAAGAGCCTGGGCAGTGACCAGTGTCTAGATGTTTGGGGGGGGGGGGGGATATGCCCACAACAGCATAGAGTAGCCAATTGGAGTGGAGGGATTTGCCCAGGATAAAGTGTAGCAGACAGAATCACTCAGCCACACTTGCACTGGCAGAGGTTGAAAAACACAATTTTTGATAGTCAGCAAGAAAAAAACAGGGAGAGTTGCCAGCAAGTTAGGGGTGGGTTAAGGATAACAATATGCATTTCTGTCTTCCCAAAGTGGTAAGTAGGCCATCTTTATGTTGAAGCCAGCCAGACATATAGGCTATAAATCTACAGTCAGAAATTACTTTTGCTTTATTTTATTGGGAGTCATTCTTGGAGGCCTTTGAATTGAAGTGCAGCAGTGTAAATCTATTCATGTTTATGCTAACAACAATGATGATATAATAAATAACATGAGTAGAAAGCAATCCTTCTCTAACACATTGCTAGGTTGCATGAGGTGATTATGAAGATCCTGATTGCTCCAACTTTTTAAAAGATATGCCTGGAGAACATCAGTGACATTTTCATAGGTCTCCACATATTTTATATGACAAGCTGTCTTTCTTCCAAGAAACCCGGAGCAACACATGTGAACTTTGTCATACAAGGTTATCCTGAAATGTTGGAAACAACAGGAATGCTGTTGAGTCCTTGGCGAAAAGCAGACACGAGAAGCAGTTGTAGTTCTCAGGTTTCCTTTTATTCTGTGTTCAGCTTACAGGTGAAGGCTTCAGCAACGCCCAAAAGCTCCCAGCCTCTTATATAGGCAATTCCCGGATCAATGTGTTACTTTTCCCGCGCCAGCACCCGTGCATGCGCACAGGCGCTGGCGACAGCCTGTCTGGTCCCGGGCAGCTTGCACCTGCCCGGGACTGCCTGCAAACGCCCCGAGCCCGTTTGCAAGGCTCGGGACATAACACCCCTTTCCCCCGGGCTAAGACTACTACCAACATACAATTATTTCTTGATGCAATGTTCTACTCCCCAGTGCTCCTACTGTTTACTGGCTTTTGTTTGGCCAGCAATGTTATGTAATCCTCTAAGTATTTAGGAGATTTCCTTGCTCTCTGTGACCTTCTCAGCTCTGGGTTTCTGACAGGTGTTCCCTGACTGAGGGGAGACGTGAGTCTGTTCTCCTTATCATGCCTTGGTGCCTTCCAAGGACTGTGCCCCAATGCCTGGCCTGCTCGCTCGCCCACCGGGCTCGTCAGGCCAGGGCTTCTGTCACTTTGTGACCTGGTTGACCTGCCTAGCTGTAGGCCCTCGGGCCCCTTGAAGTGATAGCCACTGCTGGGCGTCTCTGTAGAACCTCCTAGGTCCGTCCAAGACCTGTCAGGAGGCTGTCCATTCCCTAAACCCCGCTCTGTGTCCGGGCTCGTGTGGGTTTCTGTACCTTCCCAAAACTCAGTTACTCCCTGATTTGGGCTAGAGGTGTTGCGGTCGGGACTTGGTTCCTCGACCACCTCCCTGTATGTTTGACCCCCTGTAGGACTTGGGGTAAGGTCAGGCCAACTCTGGGGATTATGTGCCAGCTCTCTTGCGGGGTATGATTTATTGGGATGCTCCCGGGTATCCTCCCTGACTGGAGTACTGTGCTGTGCAGGTGAATAGTGATTGTACCCCCGGGGTGACTCCCTGGCTGGAGTAGGCGTGAATGCCTGGTAGTTGGATAGGCTCTTAGAATTCCTGTTTGGGGCACTCGCGGAATCTTGGAATGGGCCGTTTGTGGCTCCATCATTGGAGGTGGGCAGCAGCTCGTGCCCCTCCCTTTGCTCTAAAGGGTCCCCCCCCCCCCTGGAAAAGACCCAGGAGTCTCATCTGAAAGATCCCACCTAGGGCGGAGTTGGTCGATGTGCCGACGCAGGACACGACCGTTGTCCAGGGCTACCTCGTAGGATAGAGGACCTGTGACCCTGGAAATAGAAGCGGGGACCCATGTATGACCAGGCCCGTAATTGCGAGTCCAAACCGGGGCACCCACAAGTAGTTGTCTAGGTGCCCTAGGATGTGAGGTAGATGAAGGCAGTCTGTCCGGATGCAACCGGTCAAGCTTCGTAGTAAGTTTGCGCCCCCAGCGAAGTTCAGCTGGGCTTCTCCCTGTAGAAGTGGACGGTGTGGTGCGGTAAGAAAGGAGAAAGTCAGCCAACCTGTGATGCCAGTCCCCATAGGTGAGTCTTTTCAAGGCGTCCTTTGTGATGCGGACCATGCGTTCAGCCATACCGTTGGTGGACGGGTGGAAGGGTGCAGACGTGGCATGACGAATCATGTTAGCCTGTAAGAAAGCTTGGAATTCGGAGGAAGTAAATTGAGGGCCGTTGTCAGACACGATGACATCTGGGAGCCCGTGTGCAGCAAAAATCCCCCTCAGTACCTGAATAGTCTTTGCAGTGGTGGTGGATGAGACAGGTACAACCTCAAGCCATTTTGAATGACTGTCAACGAGGACCAAGAAGAACTGGCCCTGAAAGGGCCCAGCGTAGTCAATGTGCACCCTAGACCATGGGGACTGTGTATCCTCCCATCTATGCACAGGAGCTTGGGGCATCTCTGGGCGAGAGCGCTGGCACAGGTGGCATGCATGCACCTTAGCCTCAATGTCCTTATCTAAACCAGGCCACCACAAGTGGCTGCGCGCAAGGGCCTTCATGCGAACAATGCCAGGATGACCCTCGTGGAGGGACTCTAAGATCCTAGTCCTCATTGAGGTGGGAATGACAACTCTGTTTCCCCAAAGCAGACAACCCTGAGAAGTGGACAACTCGTTCCTTTTGGACCAGAAACTCTGAAACTCAGGACTAGGGCAGTGCTCAGGCCATCCAGACAAAACCCAAGAAAGGACACGTGAAAGTGTGTGATCTGTGCCTGTTTCAGCGGCGACATCCCTGGCATTCAGAGGGGACTCGGGCAAGGCTTGGATGGATAGAATGTTGACAGCTGGCGCAGGGTCAGCTTCTACTACTGGCAGGGGCAATCTACTGAGGCCATCAGCATGGCCCATTTCTTTCCCAGGCTTGTGGAGTAAGGAAAAATCATATGCAGACAGAAAAATAGACCACCTAAGCATTCTAGGGGAAATGATTTGGGGAGTTTGTTTACGTGTGGTAAACAGTCCCAGCAGAGGCTTATGGTCAGTGAAGACCGTGAAATGCCTGCCATACAAGAAATCATGGAATTTTTTAATTCCCGCAACAACAGCCAGAGCCTCCCTGTCTATCTGAGCGTAGTTGCGCTCAGCAGAAGACAGTGTTCTGGAGTAATATGCAACAGGAACCTGAGTTCCATCAGACCTGAGGTGGCTCAGGACAGCTCCTACCCCGTAAGGGGAAGCATCACAAGCGATGCACACAGGAAGGGACTCATTGAAGTGTGCAAGTACACTGTTAGAAGTGAGTAAGGCCTTGACCTCATTGAAACTAGCCTCATGTGTTTGTGATCACTGCCACACTGCTTGTTTGTCTAATAGCCTGTGAAGAGGCTCAGCTACACTAGCTTTATGTGGAAGAAAGGAATTGTAGAAATTCAGGAGGCCCAGAAAGGCCTGAAGTTCGGCCTTAGACTTTGGCCTAGGTGCTTCTAAAATGGCAGTTAGTTTGGATTCAGCAGGGTGAATCCCAGCAGCATCAATTTTGAATCCCAGAAATTCAGTAGAAGGCACCCCAATTTTGCATTTGTCTTTTTTGAGCTTGAGGCCTGTTTTCCTGAACCTTAACAGAACAGCCCTTAGCCTTTCAGCTAGAATGTGTGTGGAGTCTCCTGCAATTAAGACATCATCAAAGTAGGGGCAAACCCCCGGTATGCCCCGTAGTGTGTTTTCCATTACGCTTTGGAAAATCCCAGGAGCGACATTCACTCCAAACTGTAGCCTTTTTACCTTAAAGGCTCCCCTGTGGGTCACAATAGTCTGAGCTATAGCAGCATCATCATCAACAGGCAGCTGTTGATACGCTTGAGCTAGGTCAAGCTTTGCAAAAACTCGCCCCCCCTTGAGGGAGGCCAGAATATGACTGACCACAGGAACAGGATAGGCATGTTGCTGCAATGCCTTATTAAGAGTGCATTTGTAGTCAGCACAAATGCGAATGTCCCCATTTGCCTTTAGAGGCGTGACAATGGGGGTCTCCCAAGGGCTGGAATCAACAGGTTCTAGGATTCCCTGTTGGATCAGTTTGTCTAACTCAGTGTCAATTTTACTCTTTAAAGCAAAAGGGACCCTTCTTGCTTTAATTCTAATGGGAGTGACAGTGGGGTCTAGTTTTAAGGACACAGGGGGTCCCTTGAATGTGCCCAGCTGGGGGCTGAAGACATCTGCAAATTCTTTGCAGACTTCCTGTAGGTCGAGTGTTTGTAAGCTGTTGAGCCCCGTGACGTGTATCCCCAAGGCTTCAAACCAATCGAGTCCTATGAGACTCGTTCGTTCACCCCCTACTACTAATAGGTCTAGTGGACCTTCAAAATTCTTATACTGTACGTTAAGGGTGGCCTCCCCCTTAACACACACTCTCGAATTTTGAAAGTCTGTTAACACAATGTCAGAAGCCTTAATTTAGCCTGAGTTCCACTGCCGGAACAAATCTTCCTAAATGTATGTAAGGATATGATTGAAAGGGCAGACCCCGTGTCTAGTTCCATAGTTAATGGAACCCCTTGTAGCTTCACCTTGAGTGACAGCTTTTTCTTGATGGGCTTGTGTGTGCCTGTCCTGAAGATGCTTCTTCGCGAAGCGCAAAAACCTACCCTATTCTGGCTGGGGACCCTGGTACCTTTCAGGCGCAGTTCTTCCTGAGGTTGTACCTTTCGTCGGCCCAGACACACAGCTGCAATATGTCCTTGTTTCCCGCACGCCCGGCAGATAGCGGAGCGGAACTTGCAGTCGGTTCTCCTGTGGCGACCTCCACAGCCGATGCACTTGAAGGGAGCTGCAGAGCTTCCTTTCTGATTCCCTTCCTTCGTGGGGTGGAGACGGTTGACTTCCTCATCCGGATCCTCCTTGGAGTTCCCTTGGACGTCCTCTTAGTGCACGGATGCAACATCTGGACTGTTCCTGATCGGCCGCATGTTTTTGACGGCACCGCCTGCTACTTCTTCTGCGGTGACCTCTCTTAAGGCATCTTGGAAGGACAAGTCTTCTTTGGCGAAAAGCCTCTGTTGTAGATCTTGATGCCTTAAGCCGCACACGAATCGGTCTCTCAGTCGTTCTTCGAGGTCCTTGAACTCGCAGTGCTTGGCGGCCTTCCTCAATGCGGCGATGTATTCTTTGGCCGACTCTCCGGATCGTTGATCCCTCTGCTCGAAGGTGTGGCGCCATGCGATGATGGACATCTTGGGCTGGAAGTGCTCCTTCAATAGCTTCTTTAGATCTGCGTAGCTGACAGGCTCTAATGGGACAGGTGCTGCAAGGTTCTCTGCGATTTCGAAGGCGTCTTGACCGCAGACACAAAGCAGGGTGGCAGCCTTCAAGCTATCTTCCCTCACTTGGTTCACCTTGAGGTAATTTTCCACCCTGGCTACGTAGGACTCCCACCGCTCTGGATGTGAGACGTCGAATGCTGAAAGCCTTCCAACTTTTGCCATTTTCAGGAGACGGGTCTATCAGCCAGCCTACCCCCGAATGCGCACTGGATTGGCAGGTAGCTGCCGAGTCAATGCCGTTCCGCCGCTCAGGACTCACTTGGGTAAGCTTACACCTCTTCCTTTCCAGGCGATGTAAGGCATCCCACCTTCGTCGCCAGTGGTGAGTCCTTGGCGAAAAGCAGACACGAGAAGCAGTTGTAGTTCTCAGGTTTCCTTTTATTCTGTGTTCAGCTTACAGGTGAAGGCTTCAGCAACGCCCAAAAGCTCCCAGCCTCTTATATAGGCAATTCCCGGGTCAATGTGTTACTTTTCCCGTGCCAGCACCCGCGCATGCGCACAGGCGCTGGCGACAGCCTGCAAACGCCCCGAGCCCATTTGCAAGGCTTGGGACATAACAAATGCCTCCTTAAGCTGTGAAGGGGCAGCCTGGGTCCTGTGTGGGGAAAGCAGATGAAGGTTAGCAGGCCAATTAAAGCAAAAGGATGGGAGGAAAGGTGGCAAAAACCTGACAGACACTTCAAATTAAAATATCTCTCTCTCTCTCTCTCTCTCTCTCTCTCTCTCTCTCTCTCTCTCTCCCTCCCTCCCTCCCTCCCTCCCCCCTCTTACACACACACCTCATGCACACACAAACATAAATATATACATATATAAATGTAAAACAAAATGCTCAGCTGGAGCCTTGGCCTAGATTTTACTCAGTCCTTCTTCTCCAACCTTGAACATTACAGTATAGACCTACAAAAAGCAATCCAAGATTCCACTTTGCTTTAAAAGTATTACAAGTGTTGGTTGGACATGGCAATAAGAGAAGGTTATGCACAGTAGGCAATAATTCTCAATCCATTTTTGACCTTATGGTTTGGTTTCCATGACACACTTAACTGGATCAAGAGAAGAAGAAGCAGTGCATTGTGCAAACAGCCAAACACAGTCAGCATTGGAAGCAGAGAGGATAGAATTTAATCACAAATATCCCTCAGTCGGGTTATGGAAACCTAGCCATTGATTAAGTTCAAGGAAAAAATTGAACAGATGCATTGGCATAATATATTCAGTTTGGTTATTGTCAATCTTGGTTAATGTTTTTGTAGCTTAGCAAGTTGTGCAAACTGGCTATAGATTAATATACAACAGTCATGATATAGCTAAACAACAAGGCATGCAAAAAGAACAGGTCCTTCCTTGAGAGCTAAATTTTGATTGTGCATATATGAATTCCCCACATCCCAAAGCTCTGCTATGCTGCCCCAAAGTGGCAGAGAAGTGTTCCTGAGAGAGATGAGCAAAGAACACTGGGAGTATATGCCAAAAGCATGCAATCCCAGCAGGGTCACCCAAGGCCTGACAGTCATCCCAATTGTACAACAAGCAGGCACTTACACTGTATTAGGCAGTAGCAATATGGGAAGATTCTAATGATGTGCCCCTCAAGATAGATGGCAATCAACATACTACTGAGGAGAAGCTAAGAATCTTTCAGTGTAAAAAAATTTCAAAGAACTGTTAGAAGAGGCAAGAAGCAGTATTACAAAGACATTTGTAAATACACTGAAGATGGAAAAATGCATGGAAAAAAGGAAATTCCTAAAGATCTCCGAATACAGAAGGAGGTTCCAATTTCAATTAATGTCTTAAAGGATTCCAGTGGACAAACAGAAAGCAATTCAAACAAACATGGAGGAGCTGTTTAGTGTTAAACTCCTGAGAATACCATGGACGGCGAAGAAAACAAATGGATTGTCCAACTAATCAACCTGGAGTTCTCACTGGAGGCACAAATAAATTATTCTACTTTGGATACATTATGTGAAGCCCTAGTTCTCTGGAGAAGGCTCTGAGACTGGGAAAGGTGGAAGAGGAGGTGGATGGACTCAATTTCATTGATTACTTGGAGGACCTGAACAGCCAAGATTGTCAGGGACAAAATCTACCTACATCATCAGTAAGGGTCAACCCTGACATTATGGCACATAATCAATCACTAATTGAACATGTATGAATGGCAATAGAACAAAGATAGAAAAAATGCTAGATAAAAAGGATTTTTTTAGCTTTTAAGAAAATGTATATAAACAAACGTAAAGAAAAAATTAGAAGATTAAAAAATAAAGCACAAATCAGTAAAAAAAAAGGGCCTAAAATGTCAGGGAAGTTATAATTTTTTATGTATTGTTAGTAAAGTATGAATGATTGGATAAAGTGATGTATTATTCATTAAAATGGCTAAAATCATTTTGGGGTCTAAACAGACATCAAGAATCATGATTAACACAATAATAAATCACTACATAAAATTATATACTATTGTATACAATATTATATAATAGTCTGAGTCAAAACTGAGAATTTGTTCAGCCTTAAATATATAGCATGAAATTGAAGTTATGTACTCTGACATAATGAAATCCAAAAATCTGATATGTTAAAATCTATGTGTTAAATTATAGTGCAGGAATGATTTCGATTTTGAGTTGCATGTTGTGTTAAATGTATTTTTAAAGAATTATTGTGGACATTGAAGCATGCTCCCACAACGTGGTTAAAAATTTATCCAAAGAGGGAATCAGATTAGTTTTCTAGTAAAAAGCATATAATATCCTTGCAGCAGTTAACATATAGATATATACTGTATATAAAGCTAGTTCAGTATATTTTATAAAGAATATATGGTTTAGCAGGGTTTAATAACAATATTGCAGATTGATGTTCAATTTTTAACATTCTACAGTAGTTTCATCTTCCAGAACTGCTGAGTTTTACAACATCACTAACATCACAATGAATTGACTTACTCATTACATTTCCGGTAACATTTTAGACCAGTGGTTCTCAACCTTTTTAATGCTGTGACCCCCAACTGGTCGTAAGTCAAGGACTACTCAACTGGTCATAAGTTGAGGACTACTCAATTGGTGCAGCACCGTTTGCAGAATGGGACTTTTGGCGGGCTCAGCAGGGCAGAGACAGCCTGGACAATTCCTATTGGCTTTGAAAGCCAATAGAATTAGACTCTATTCAAGAGAGTCTATTCTATTGGCTTTCAAAAGCCAATAGAATAAAAGGGAGTAGCACAGCTAAGGAAAAGGGGAAAAAAATGGCGGACTGCGTTGTTTGGCGACCCCCGTGAAATGGTCGTTCGACCCCAAATGGGGTCCCGACCCACAGGTTGAGAACCACTGTTTTAGATAATTAATTATTCATTTTAGCAATTAAGAATGAAGTGATATGTCGTTAAAAATCATGTGCCAATTTTCTCTAAGAATTATATTTAAAGCAAATTTAATACAGTATTCTTCTTCCATTGAAGCTTCCATTGTTATATCTCTATTACTGCATTCAGTTCTGCATTCATTTAATCACGGAATCTTTTGACTTGTTCAGATTCTAAGTCATATGTCACCAACGTTTCTAATCAGTTCCAAATTGCACACTATGCTATGTATTCAAGATGGACAGTGATTAATGTTTATATGTATTTATATAGCATATCTATATGTATGTTATGCATATGTATACTTTTGACAATAGGCAACAGAATTTCATTTTTAATGTGTGCCAGTGTGCCCACAGTAAAAAATAGCAATAAAGGTTATCTTATCTTATACTATAAAATTTTTGAATCCAGTCAAGTCTTTCATTATTCCTGCAATTCCTTTAGTGTGGTACTATTTATTTGAAGTTAGTTGAATTAGGTAAATTGGATCATCACAAAATAAGAGTCTCAAAAGATTTTATCTTTATCATACTGATAATTAATTTTTGTAATATAGCCAGTTAATCTTCCACTGATCAAATTTTGTAGTCCTTTCCTTTTCATGGAAGTAACTACTTAATGAAGAAGATGGGAAAAATCTGGACTTACTCATTTTCTATATTTATCACAGATGTCCAAGAGATTTCTTATGATTGTATCATTTCTTATATTTTTTTTCCTGTTATATCAGCTTGGAGATATTTACAGAGATTATCTGGAAAGTCTGCCCTTTTTGTAAAAGTAGCTGAGCCATAAGGAGATTTAATTTATTCTGAGATCCATGTTAAATAACTCATATGGTAATACAGTTCAAGGTTTGCAATTGCTAATGTACTTTTGTGTTTCAAATCTTGAAACAAATCTGGAATATAACCCTGGATCTTTTATTGGACTATACGTAGTTCATTACTTGTTTATTCCTGTCACTTAATACCTTACTGCCAATATATGTTGGAATTGTTTGAAAAACAAATTTAAGTCTTGGTAAAAAAATAATTTTAATGGCTGAAGTACTTTTTAACCATGACAGTTTTAGTTTTTTCCATTTAGAAATATCTGCTATTCATCTTTTCCAGCTTGATACATTTTTAAATCAATCTTTATTATTTTTGTCAGATATATTCCTAAATACTCAACTTTTTTACTGTAATTTTAAACCCATTATTAAATGCAAATATTGCTGTTCTTCCTGTACCAAATTCAATAAAAATAAAACTTGACCAGCTATTTCTATGTAGGGCTGTAAGAGCTAAGCTACAACCACCTTGATCCCACTAGATGGCAGCAAAGACATACAGGAAAACTATCTCTTTGCTGCCCTCTAATGGT
This sequence comes from Crotalus tigris, assembly GCF_016545835.1. Taxonomy (NCBI): domain Eukaryota; kingdom Metazoa; phylum Chordata; class Lepidosauria; order Squamata; family Viperidae; genus Crotalus; species Crotalus tigris. The sequence continues at coordinate 7,104,724 of NW_024096758.1, read as the reverse complement.
TGACTGGATTGTTAAAGCCCTGATCTGGGAGATCTATAGTTCTATTTACTTGGGCTTTGTGGCAGTGAGGATTGAGGCATTGAAGTGGGTTTAAGAAAGGAAGGAAGATGCAAGAGGAGCAACAACAACAACAACAAAAGGATGAGTAATAGTAATGAAGCACAGCATGATAGCACCATTGTGTATATTTAAATGGCTCAGAATCAGGGATTCTTGAGCAGTTATAGGATCACTATTACCAGAATTAGTTCATGGTTTTCCTCTGGACAAGCTGGCAAGAGATATGATTGGAGAATTGATTTATAAAAAGTCTTCTGTTCAGAGAAGAAAAACTTGCTGCCTGTCTTTGGCCTCATACAGATGGGATTTGAACTCCTTACCTAATTCTCCAACAACTCCTCAAGAAATTTCTGAAAGTTTTAAAGTTCTGATACATAAGGGTTACATTCGCATAGTATGCTAAGCTTTCTGATGGCACTATCCCATTTTCTAGATTTGTCTAAAACATTCATCCAAAAGCTAACAAGATGGGTTGGGTTTTTACAATAAACAATACAAGAAAATTGTCAGCCTTCCCAGGTAGACCAGACAGGAAACAAGACCAGATGATCTAATTCTGCTTTATTAGAAGGCTACATTAAGAGAATTTTGCAAGTCTGAAAGTACAAATCTCCCGCCGGTTTCTTTACAGCCTGAGAACTGGTGTGTACGGGGATCTTCTGAGTCTTTTTCTTGCCTATTATGCAGTTGTGGAATATGCTGTCCCTTATCTGACCATCCCCCAAGTAGCATCTCTTCCTTCCCCCCAGATCATTCCACATACCGTTACCAAAATAGGTTGCTGGTATTAACAATAATGAAGAACAGCATGGTATATACAAATGCTTCTGTTCGGTCTTTAGCTGACCTGCTTAAGCATCTTCTTTGAACACAGCCAGTATGTATGACTTGCTGCCACAAGAAATAACATCTGTTATCTTACAGATACAAATTCTGGAATGAATGTATTAGGATAAGGATACATTATTGATAATTGAATTTCCAGGGTCAAGTATTTTATTTTAAAATATAAAAAAAATGAAGATAAAGCCTTGGAATATGCCAGGTTGATTGGCCTCTTAGATGCACATACAAGTAACCTCCATTTATTCATTACCTCCATTCATTAACAACCACTTGAAGTTACAACAGTGCTGAAAAAGCTACTTACGACTGGTCTTCACACTGATAGCATCCCCGCAGTCACATAATGGTGATTCAGGCACTTGGCCACTGGCATGTATTTACAAGAGTTGCAGCATCCCCGGGTCACATGACTGCCATTTGTGATCTTCCAGTTACCTTCCAACAAGCAAAGTCAATGGGAGGAAGACAGATTCATTTAATGACCACAGCAAAAACCTTATAAAAATCAGATACAGTCTCATGATGATTCACTTAATGACCAAATTGCTTAGGGATGGATGTTCCCATCTCAGTTGTGGTCATAAGTCAAGGACTACCTGTAGTTGGCCACTCCTGAATATTGAGTTAGGTGGACCTTTAGTTTTTCTATGATCTACTGCTTCCCAGCTCTGCATGGAAATGGTTTCTGGCACAGGATGGCATGACTCATATACTGCTCTAAGTTGCTGCAGTCCCTCAAAAGTATGTGAGACATTCCTGGCATGTGCAATGTACAACATACGCACAGCCCAAGCACTCACTCACTCATTCGTTGCGGATTAACCTTGGCTGGGTGAATCTGGAAGGAAAGAGAGCCAAAACTTGAGATGGATGATACACCACCAGCCAGAACAGCTACGTGGAGAAGCAATGAGGAGACTCAAGCTCAGAGGGCCTGCTTCCAAGCTAGAGCTTAGACCCATCTGGCTCCTTTTAGGAGGAAGAACAAAAGCTCTTCCATCTTTGGACAACACCTGGCAAAAGATGGAAGCGGGATGGCTGAGGTAGTAGGTTGGACAGTACCATTTTTGACTAGAGCTAGACTAGATCACTTCTGCATGGTCCCTTATGCCAAAATCTTTCTCACAAATCATCAGCACACAAGAATGACTTCTAGTCAGGATTCCAAGGAGACTGCCATTTGTTTGTCTAAATCAACCTTGGCAATTTTGTATGGACTTCCAGAATCCTCCAGCCAGAAGTCTTAAGATGTTCAAGTCTTCTCAACTTGAACATCTTAAAGTTGCTCAAGTTGAGAAACAGTAATCTAAATACATGGATCCCATATACACCCCTACACATATTTCTTTCTGCTGCAAATATCTCTGAAAAGCAAATTCACATAATACTCAATATGAAAAGGTAAAAAATATTTTTATAACATGTTTAACTTTGTTATGAATCAATCCATTTTCTGAATTTGCATAGTACATTGAACCATAAACTAACCTAATCCAGTTTAAGAAAACGAAGGTTTACCATGTTATGCAAACAGTTATTAGGTTTGTGAGTTATCTGATCAATTATGCTGCAAAGTCAGTAGAGCTGATTTCACATTTCAAAGGAGGGAACATACTTATTTGAATACTGCTTTTAGGTGATCAGAATAGTAACATGCTATAAATCAGGGGTCTTCAAACTTGGCCCTTTTATGACTTGTGGACTTCAATTCCCAGAATTCCTCAGCCAGCAACACTGGCTGTGCTAACTGCATTCAAAAATATGGGGGAAATCCCACCTGCGTTCACAGTGGGATAGCTGCAAAATCCTACCATCTTCTTTTGCACAATGGGCTTTAGAGAAAACAAATTTGCTTTAGAGAGGAACTGATGGGAAGTCTGCACGGTCTGCTTTCTTTCCCAAACACCCAAATGTTTTATTTGTAGGGGGGGGGATATTTTTTTAAAGAATACACCCCTAGACATGGATGTCATGACTCTTGCAATATGTTACCCTTTCAAGGCAATGAAGTTATTGAAGCTGTCCCTGGAATGTCCTCCTATTCAGAGATTTGGGGAGAATAATACAGTGAAGCCCTTCATTGTATTACAATGAATATAATACAACAGAGTGTTTTTCATACTTGGCAACTTTAAGATATAAGGACTTCAACCCCCAGAATTCCCCAGCCAGCATGAGGAACACTGCCCTACCCGAAACACTTGGAATGGAGCTTATTCCTTTTTTGATTAATGCTGCCCTGGGACTTCTGGGAATTGAAAATTCTGTCCTGGGAATTGCCCTGGGAATTCTGGGAGTTGGTGTCCATACATCTTAAAATTGCCAAGTTTAAAAAATACTGGTTTAAACAGAACAAGAGTTCCAACTTCTCCCTCTCTCTCTCTCTCTCTCTCTCTCTCTCTCTCTCTCTCTCTCTCTCTCTCTCTCTAGCAAAATATCTTGCTGCAATTAACAATTCACAGAATTTATGAAGCTGTTTGTATGCACAATCTCAGCCATTGTTGCATGGCCCTAGGCAGGCCCTTTTCTACTTTAAATGAGAGGGGACTCTATTGCCACTAAGAGAGGTATGTACAGGAACATTGGTGGCTGTAGTCACTGGGCTGCCTTCACAAGCACAGGGCTGGGCAAAATGGATCAATCTTTTAAGGCAATTCTTATGAAGATTTGAATCCGGGACTTCACAGACACACAAACAATTCAGGAAATCTGTCTGTCTTTCTGTCTCTCTTTCTCTCTAGAATTCAACATTCTCAGCAGGTCACTGCTTGGAGGGGAAAGAGAAAAAAATGTTCTACAAGCCAATTGTGGTAACAGAAAGAGATCCAGTTCCTTTTGTTCATTCAAAATCTGCAATTAGTTAGCTATGAGTGCCCTCATGTCCATTGCCTTAAGCAAATGAGTAAACAGCTGTTGCCTGTTCATTTTTTCCAAAGGATATGAGTTCATTTGCCTCTGGCAGCTTCCCCCCCCCACTCCGTTTACAGCCCCACCCAGACAATCTCTTGGGCAGAGTGGTCCTGTGCATTATTTAAGATGCACACCATGGATGCAAAGGCTTGCCTCAAACATCTGATGTGTGTGTGTGTGTGTGTGTGTGTGTGTGTGTGTGTGTGTGTTTGAGAAACAGGCTGGCTCAGAGCTGTGTTGTGATTATACCATCCAGATTTCCTGTAGCATCCTGAATCAAGATAGATCCTCTATACTTCCATGACCATGTGCCCAAGATGGGTAGAGTTGGTGATTCTTGAAAAGTCATCCATTCCAGGGAAGACCACAAAAGCAAACAGCCAAACATGTAGCACATCTGTCTTGTTTGGTTGCGTAATGCTTCCCCTGTTGGGACACCACATGCTATTTTCTTCCTTTTGTTGGTCTTTCCTTCCCTTGCCACCATGGCTTGGCAATGATGCCATTCTTGAACAACTGAACCAATATTTTTATCCCCCATTTCACTTCCCCTTTAGTAGGGGTTGAAATTAGGAGAGAGAATTGAAGGAATGTTTGTGGATTTGGGAAAGGGTTAGGTTTGTCCATTTCTGCCTCTTGTTAATATTTGGCTGTTACCTCTGTGACATCCCACATCCTAGGAAGCTATTGTCCTCAGAACTTAATCCATCCCATGCTCTATGACATTCCTACCAGCTTTCCTGAATATGATTCCCTCCAGATAGGTTAGACTCCCATCTCCATAATTCCCAACTCTGTATCAAAGGAGGACTCTGGCTTTCAGCCAGGTCATTTCCCAGCATCATTTGCATGGTAAAACATGATCTCTACCGCTGGTGTTCCTAAAGCCTCCTCTCCTTGTCAACAACACCAAATGTGTTGCTTAAGCCAATTCAACACAGAATATCAGCAAACAGGGATCATGTAAAGTAAAGAACATGTCACCCAAATGAAGTGCTTAACAAAAAAATTATGTGAAAGCACACAAATTAAGATTAATCATTTAGGCTTGTTCCTAGTCCAGAATGAATCAGCTTCCCATGAATTTTAATAGCTTTTTAATGGGATAATTTACTTTTAATAAAAATATCTGTTTCTGTTACCTGTCCTGATAAAAGGACAGGAGGAGCTGTGACTCTGAAATAGACAGACAGACCATTGCATGTTTTGTGGACTGTGGCTCCCTTCCATAATTTTGTCCTTGCTGGTAGAAATAAAATAAGACAAAATAATAAACCCCATTCGTTATGTATTTGGGATTGGCCCAAAAGTCTTCTCCACCAATTCCTGCTTGGTAGCTGGTCTTTTTCCTCTTATTTATATAACTCCAATATGTCTGCTCTTCATGGTAATTTTTTGAATTTTGTCCAGCTTGACAAAATTCTATTTTCAACACTGTAGATCTGCCAATCCTCTTTCCCATTCTTATAGATCTTCTCTTCTCTTCTCTTCTCTTCTCTTCTCTTCTCTTCTCTTCTCTTCTCTTCTCTTCTCTCTCCCCTCTCCCCCCCTCCCTCCCTCCCTCCCTCCCTCCCTCCTCCCTCCCTCCCTCTCTCTCTCTCTCTCTCTCTCTCTCTCTCTCTCTCTCTCTCTCTCTCTCTCTCCCCTTTTTGGGGTATAGTCCTCCTAATTCAGCTTCTGTTCAGAGAAGAAGAATCTCAACTGCTCTTTCAAAAGCAATCTGTCTCAAGGAACCCCCAAATCCAGCATCTGGAGTTACTTCTGAGTAGTTTCTTTATTGTATTCAACTATTGATAGAAAGTTTGCCAGAATACAACAATCGAACAAAATATACTCTCTGAATTGCTAGGAAGGGTCTGCCTTCACCCTTTTCCTGCATAACCAAAGACTCCAAGCTTCCTTGCCTCCTTGCTCTCTGGGAAAGGACCCTCCTTTCTACAACTCTAGACTACTTTCCTCCCCTTAACCTTTGAACAAGTCATTCACCTTGATGGTAGAAGTGGGAGATCATAGAATCCCAGATCTGGAAGGCGGCTTTTAGATCAGTAGTTACCAACTTCAACATCTTTAAGATGGGTGGACTTCAGCTCCCAGAATTCTCCAGTCAGCATGCTGAGAACTAAAATCCATGCCTCTTAAAGTTGCTGAGATTGAGAAACATTAATTTAGACTAGTAAGTAAAACAAAGCTCTTTGGTGCTCTATCTGACAAAGGGGAACCCATGTCCTTCAGTAATGGGCCAAGTTGGATGCCTTGATGCCTCTGCAAGGAACAAAGGAGTGTAATTGGATTCTGTAAGAGCCAATATACAACCTGGTATCCATGTAGACAAAAGATTCAAGTGTTACATGAGAAGTAGACTACAGCAGGCACACACAATGTTTGTCCCCATCAAAGATGTTTGCAGAAGTAATCTGTTTAAGTTGCATCACTTTTCAATAGTAGTTGGCTGGGATGACATGAGATCCAAAACTAGGTGGGGTGTCATTCTGTTTTTTGCTGACATAATGTTCTCCTCACATGACAGGTGTCCTGTGAAGGATGGTTTGAATTATTCACTTGCAAAGAGCTTTTGAAATTAAGGCAAAAAATTTGTGTGGGCCTTGGACAATATTTTTAAATCTTGGCAACTTCCAAATGTGTGGACTGCTTCAAATCCCAGAATTCTCCAGGCAGATGACCATTTCTGAAAATTATGGGAGTTGGCCAGCACCTTACTTTACAGGTTTTTAATCAAGCATGAAGATCTGTCTAGAACTGGATAACTTTCAGAGAAATAATCAAGGCAGAGTAATGTTTATTATTAGTAATAAGCATTTATATCTAGTATGGTTTTTGAAAGCATTAAAGTGCTTCACATTTATCTTTTGTGGATAATTAACAGCGGGATAGGATTATTGCCTTCCTGAAGTAGTTGTAGACTTTGCAGAGGTATCTGGCTGACTGCCATAGGAAGTAGATTGCTGGATTCCCCTTTGATCTATCTCATCATGGCTCCTCTGATGTTATTATAGAAAGGATTAAATGGATTTCTGGAGGAGAGGAAGGCTGTCAGCAGCCAAGAGCAAGGATAAAATAAATATAATCTCTATGTTCAGAAAGCAACAATTGAAAAAATGTTGCTTGCAGCAGCGCTGGAGGGCATCTGGTTGGCCATTGAGAGAAGCAGGCTTGGGGGGGGGGTGGCTTGGTGGGCTTTTGAATGGACCCATCCATATCATTCTTAATGTTCTTATTCTGTTGCTAGCTCATAGGTACAACTGGTTTGTTGCATCATTAAACAAAGGAAGCATATCCCAGTGGATATGAAGTATTGGAAGTATTGGAATAAGATTTGGCTATATGAAAGGAACAACGTCATAAAAGATATAAACTCCCAAGGATTTATAGACATTTTTCAGAGATGCTTTAATTTGGATTTCTACATGAAGCTGAAGGTTGGACTCAGCCTAAATGGTCTCTTCCAACTCTATGATTCTAAGAAGATTTCAGAAAGCTTTCTTTTTATGTTTTCAAGAATTTCCTTTTTCTTTTGTGGTTTGGAATTAAGTTAAGATCCTAATTATATTCAATCTGAGTTAAACAAAAATCTATAGCCAAAGAATGGGAGAGTTGGTTTGAATCAATATACATATTCCAACCCATCTTCTTGGCCCTCCTTGACCCACTTAAGGTTGCCAAGTCACAATGTTGATGTGACAGCAAAAGCTACAACTAGCCAAATACTTCAGCTATGGAGCAGCATCTTCGTTTACTTTCACCTGCCTTCACATATTTAGAGATGTTCTAAATATACATTCAGAACATCTCTCCCTCCAGCTTTGTAACCGGTTCTCATATGTTCCAACTGCCCTATGTTTTCTGCTCCCTAGAAAATAACTGGTTCTGTCTAGATTTAAGGACAATGAAATGCAAGGACATCGTGCTTTGGGGTTCATCTCCCCATTCCTCGAAGCAACAGAAGCTAAATTTATTTCATCTCTCTCTCTCTCTCTCTCTCTCTCTCACTCACTCTCTCTCTCTCACACACACACACACACACACACACACAGTCCCACACTGAAGTCTAGGGCAATATATCCACAATAGTGACTGTTTTTGCATATATGAATGATCCAGTTACTGGATTAAGACTATATTACTTCAGTCCAGTGGTTAGATCCAATATTTTCTTCATTTCTTTATTCACGTTGCACATGTTCTGATCTACACCATGTTCTTTTGGATAGGTTCCAGGGCACAGTCTTGGTCCCAACAATGCAGAAACAGAGGTTGAAAGCTCCAGTTCTTTCCTCCATGCATATTTGTGCCCACGTGTGTGGCCTTTTCATTTGTTTTCCAATTTATATGTGCGGCAGGAAAGATACAAATGCCTGCACGACCCTTAACAATCCATAACTTGCTTGGATATGAGATAAGATCCAGGAACAAGATTGGCTCGATCTTCTTGGCAATTAAATGACAGACAAGGCATGCTTTGATGCCGTCTGCAGAGCTTCCTGGTGTACAGATGTCTCCAATTGATGACAACTTAGAGGAAAACTTGCAGAGAGGTAACCAGAGGTAAGTATATGTGCCAGCTCCCATCCAGCCTTGAGAGATGCCTTGAAGGCACTGGACAAAGGAACCATGCACGAGAACAATGGGAAGGGGTGGTTGTCCTTTGCTGCTGCCAGCATTCTGTCCATTCCAACACACACTGAACCATTTAGAGCTAATTTCATGCTAACTCCTTTAATCAAGAACATCTTCATCTCTTTTTGGAAAGAGAGAGAGAGAGAGAAAGAAAGAATGCTTCAATCTTGTTAAGGAAAAGAAGTTAGGTGCCCTGGAAACAATCTAAGTCCCCAGGAAGCCTCTGACCCAAAAGTGCCTTCCAAGTAGACAATGGCTACTTCTAGTCAGATGTGAAGTCACTTCCTCCTCCATAAAAATAACATCTCATACTTCTGGAATGACTTGATGCATTCAAAACACTGTTGAAGAACCAGCAAAGCATATGAATAAAAGAAGTTCATCGGGTTGAATTCCTCCATTAGAATCAAGTTCCCCTCCTCATCCCTAACATTTTCCAGTTGTGTGAGAATAAATAAAAGAAAGGTTTCCACAATCCAGGAATGCCATGTGCCATTTGTACATAGACCATGTTTCTCAACTTCAACAACTTTAAGAGGTGTGGACTTCAACTCCCAGAATTCCCCAGCCAACATGTTGGAGAATTCTAGGAGTTGAAGTCCACACCTCTTAAAGGTGTCACGCTTGAGAAAGACTGAGAGCACAACATCTTCCTGTAGTTCAGCATCAGGAAGGGAAGAAGGGGAAAAAACAATATGACAAAGCCCTCTAGCTCTGAGCACCTATATCTTCTCTCCATTTCCATGTGTTAATAATACAATAATATTGAGGTGTATTGTTACAAACATTGTGCAGCCGAGTTGCACATCTTGGCTCTGGAATTTCAGCTAGGTTTTTTTCTTAGTAGAATTTTATAAAACAGAGATTTACTAGAAATGATGTAAATTGTCTGAACAATAGCAAATACATTCTGAGTGGCATTTTGCCAGTTAATAATATATTGAATCAGTTATATTGCTAGAATAGTCTTCAAGGTGTACTGTGCACTGTGTTTTGCAAAAATCTACTGTATAGTAACTACGTGTTACCATGACATAAGTAATTGTGGTTGATCTCTTCCCAAGAAATCTTCCTGTCTGTCACCTACCCCAACCCTTTGGAAGAAAAATGGAATAGGAATATTTAACCAATATACAAATACAACAGTATGGAAAGTTGTCATTAGATAATATAATAATTATATACTTGTTGTATACCACCACTTCTAATGCACTTTTTCCAGTAAGCTATGTTCACACAACACTGTCAACTAGATGATGTGTATACCTAGCAGATACATATGTTTTTGTACCTTGGTACATTAATCCAGTCTGTTTTTTTGTTACATGTAGAATGCAAATCCAGAAAACAGATTAATTAAAAACGTGTGCTATATGTATGGTGCAAATGTAGCCAGTGGACTCTATACCTAAGTAGTTACTACTAATTACCAAGCATTTTATTATGTCATCATCTATTTTCTATTAGATGCCATGGGTACTTGGTACAGAAAGACAGGACATACATGCAAATAAATAAATATTTTTTTAATAAACTAGCAATATTTTATAGAACAAGGAAAGATCTCTTTTGAGACCGTCCAGTCTCTTTTTGCAGTATTAGGAACCTAATGTAAATTCAGCCTTGCTGGAGTGAAACATTATCTCTTGTACTTGATAAAGCTAGCAAGGTCTCCTTTGACTATCAGTGTATAAATCTGCTCCTCAATCACTTCTCCTATTTTGTTTAATATCCTGGGTTCAACAGATGCAAAATCCTTGGACCAGATATTAGAGGACCTTGGAAAATGAAAATTTCTGAATTCTGACATGAACCAAACAGATAGATTAGTTCTATTTTTTTCTAATATAGGTATAGTAGTCTTCACTTGAAAATCACTCATTCAGCAACCATAGAAACTTAAAATGGTGACAAACGAGTGGTACTTATGAATAGTCCTCACAGTGGCGGCTATCACAATGTTCCCCCAGTCACATGATCTCAGTCCAGGGACTCAGTGACCATCTCGCAATTATGATGTCATAGTGTCCCCCAGTCATATGATTGTCATTTGAGATTTTCACTGCTGATTTCTGACAAGCAAGACAATGGGGAACCTGGCAGGAAGTGACCACATGACTTTGTGCTTAACAATAGTGTGGGGTTTGCTTAACAATGAACTGCCATTGCAAAGTGGTCCAGTCATGTGACATTGTGCTTCACAACCATATCTCTAGCAATAGAAATTCTAATCCCAATAATCATCATTAACTGAGGACTACCTGTAAGAGATCAAGAGAGCAGACACAGGATTCCTCCTGCAACAATATTCCCCCAGCAAGAGCCCTGTGAGATTCATTATTTTGAGAGAAGTGCATTTGGAAATGTGTTTTTGAGAGGAAGAATATTTTGAAATAATGTCTTTCAGTGTGGAATTTAGTGTGTCTTTAAAACATTTGCAAGCCCTTTGGCTCCGAAATATTTGTAAAATATTTAGAAAAATGATACTGCTCTGGTGTCGTGTTTAAGATTTCTTTCCTTTCTTCTTTTTTAGCCCCAGTGTGTCCTGTCTAGTATAAGAATGTACTCATAAATAGCTTAGGGGGAAGAGGTGGGGACGGAAAGCAAGGGTAATTCTGTGCTGATGGAGCAGTGGAATTTTTGATGACACAATTGGAGAAGGAAAAATTATATGCATGTATGCATGCATGTATATGGTAAATCTAGGAGGGTCATGTTCAGCTACAGATATATTGATCCCCTGAGCCTCTTCAGGGTTAAGATTTGGGGTTTAATAAGATTCCCTGTCTTTTTCAGTTGACTGAAGAATATTTAATTTTTCAAAGGAGCACAGGACCTACTTAGCAACCTACTTAGGATGTTGTGGTCTCCATTACTCTAAAAATTCTCCGTTAAAGACAAAAAAAGACATTCTGCATATGTCTAGGATTTATAGTAATCTCCCTTTATCACTATTATATTAATACTATAATATGAAATATTCATACAAATCTCTTCTCCACCAGACATCTGTTTCCTTCCTTCCTCCCTTCCTTCCTCCCTCCCTCTCTCCCTCATCTTGTGTTATTTTCTTGTCCCAGTTCCTATTTTTATTCCATCTGGGTCTTACCCTCTCCTTGAAATATTGTAGTATGTATTACATTTCTCTCTCGGTGGTACATTTTCATATGAGGAAATGGCAGTTGTTCCCTCGCTTAAAGAGAAGAACCTGAACATTTTTTTTAAAAAAATTAAGCCTTAAAGATTTACCACTCCTACAAACCTTTCTTCTTTCCACCTTGCAGAAATGAAAATGTCTACCAATAAAGTTTCCTAGAAATAATTCAGAATTAATTTGCCTTTTCCCTCCTGAACATTTCCACCCATCTTTCTATTTTGTTTTTTCAGATGGTAACCTAAGGACATCCTTATTTATTGATCTAAAAGCGGTTTTGGAAACATTGGGGACCAAAATTGAAACAATAAATGCTGCAAGAATCTAATGCAGCCTTAAAGAAGGGGGTAATCTGCTTTTAAATTTAAGAGGCTGAAATTAAGCAGCAACAGAATTCATCCTCTGCTTCCTTTTCAGGAATTAACTAGAACTCATAAAAATGGATTCTTGGGGCAGAAGGATTCTTGGTGTGTTCAGTAGTGGTCCTCTCAATATGAGATGGAGAATAAAACTGCAAATACTGATAGATAGAATTTTTCCAAATCACATATTCCCTACCAAGTTTTATTGGCTAATAGAATTGAATGGAAGTGGAAGTGGCTTGTTAACTAATACTAACAGTTGAGAATGGAAATGGAAAATGAAAGAGAAATGGCTAAGAGACTGTGGCATCTATTGCATCCCTGATGTGTGTGTGTGTGTGTGTGTGTGTGTGTGTGTGTGTGTGTGTGAGAGAGAGAGAGAGAGAGAGAGAGAGAGAGAGAGAGAGAGAGAGAGAGAGAGAGAGAGAGAGAGAGAGAGATTTAGCTTCCAAAGGTATTTTTTATACAAGGAAAACAATTGAAGTTTGCAGAAATTTCCACAAATTCTTGAAATAAAAACAGGAATATTGCCAGTGGACTTCTTTCTTAATAAGATGACACTCTAATGTGATTTGGTGGTGTAAATCTGCAAAATCTTTTGAGGTACAAGCTGTATGAAGCTATTTGCACCCTTTTACAATAGGAATACACAGAAAAATGGGTTTGTCTGTAGCTTCTGCGAGACTTTAGAAGCAGTCAATATTCTTGAAATCACCCCAAGATTGCCACTTGGAGCTGCCCAATCTTTTTGATTAAGCTAATAAAACACAGTGAGAGACTTTTTGTGAGTGAATAATTGTAGATGTCTTTCCATTCATCAACTGAGCTGCCCTGCTTCTTTTTTACCAATAGTTCATATCAGAAGAATACCATGATAGCATATGCAGTTTCTACTGCATCCATTCACTGAGTCATGGACTATTTTTTGTTCACCTCTCTCCTTTTGAGCCCCTCATCATCTCCTTCCAAACCACAATATTCTTAGTCTTCCTTCTCTTCTTGACTCATTTACTCTTCTTTTATATATTTATTCTACAATTCTGTCTTCACTCATTCTTTCACTTCAATATATTTCTTTCTAGTAATTCATTGTTGTGTTCAGTCCATCAGCACCGCTCTTTCTTGCCCTTATCCTTCTTTGTTTTATGCATTTCCACTGCATTTCATTTACTTCTGTGTTTTTCTTTACACTTCCAACTCTCATTTTCATATAGCAAAGTGGGCAGCAGCACACTCCTACATAGCCATTGTGGCTTCTTTAATTCCTTACCACAGGCCACAGGCCACAGGCCACATGACTACTTACTACCTTTCTACAAGCATTTCAACTCTTAAAATGTTTCCATCCATTTTCACATTTTAGTAAACCTTCTACCCAAGTATAGAAATTCATCTACTTGCTCAGACTTTTCATCATTTATGTATGACTTATAATTGTTTGCTTCATTTCCTCTGTCAAACATAACTATCTTTGTCAGACTAAACAACTCAAATTGATCGGACTGAAAGCTTTTACTTTTTAGTTTTGTGTCACCACCCTTCCCAAGATCCAACACATAAAAACCCAAATTGGTACAAATCCAACAAAAAGATATCATATCAAATAGTATTGTACATTCATTCTGTTACTGACATCTTATGCTCAAAGGGTTCATAACTCTTCATAAATACTATGTACTGGGAATGCAGTGTAGAAGAACATACACTTTTAAAAATTAAGAAGTCTTTTGATCAACACTAATCTTCTGCTTTAGATTGCAGTATTTTATAGTTAAATTTTGTGCAGCATTTTCAGAAAACCAAATACCTTTACCAGAGGCCCTGAGCCTTTGAAGAAATAACAAACCACAGCAGGTGGATGCTTAACATGACATAGTATTTCATTCATTCGTTCTATTCGTTCTATTCGTTTTATTAAATTATGGAATTTTTATGCCAGTCCATTCCAATCTTTTCAGAGAAGCAGCGAATACCATCAATGCAGGAAGATAATATTTGTCATGAGGCACCAACAAAAATATATGACATGTTTTCTGAGTTGAAGATGATGATGATGATAGTGGCATAACCCAATGTAATGTTCCAGTAACCAGGCCTGAGGCTTGGCAACAATTTCTGCTAGGAATTTTGTGAAATATGGTGTCTGAAGCCTTGGAAAGTCATTGCCAATTCAAAGCTAACAATAGAGAAGATGATGTAATGATTTGACTTGGGATGTAGCAGGTTTAAAATTAAATGTTCATATCGAGGCTACTTTTCCCTTCATGTATGTATTCATTGAGCCATAAATTATCCTTGAGAAGTTAGGTTAAGTCTCAGTACAGATTTTATAGACCTTTAGAGATTATTTTCACAAAGATCTGGACTACAGTTATGGCCAAACAGTGAGTTGGTCTTACTATGTAATTTAAAGTCACTTTTGTTGCCAAAAAATAAAGAGACTTTGCTGATTTGTTATGTGATAAAACTATGGATTTTAGTTCTTTGGAGTTGACTCCTGGCTTCAGAAAGGTTATTTCCCATGATTGGCAACAATAATTCTAATGAATTTAACTCAATATCATACTAGCTATTGTTGCCATCACACTGTGCAGTCATCAGCTATCAACTTCTACATAGAAAAGTCATCAATAATCAGCTACACTCCAGAGATTCTTAATATTATTAAAGTGATTGTGACTAAATAGTTAAATCAAGTTTTTTTTTAAACAAGCAAGGCTTTTGGGATTTCTTCCTACACCTTTACCAGCAGTGGTCATACGAAGTGTCTGTTTTTTATTCTGTTGCATCTATATATGTGTGTATATTTTCCCCCCAAGAATGATCAAAATGTGTGTATCTTTATGGACTGATTGCGTGTGAGAGAGTTTAATATTGGTAGAAGTATATGAGTTCCCTCAATGGCGTGTTTCCGCTTTGCTGTTAGGTTGCATCTTTGCTTGTTTGCGTATGTGTGTGCACTAGAAAGCATGAGACTAGTTGCATATGCTCCACCATGGATCCTATGATCAGAAAGAAGGAGGGAGGGGGTTTAAAATAAAGGAGTTGATTGCATTCCACAATACTGCCAACTGCGTCTTCCATTGGGATGCGTTGAGCTATTTTTTTCTGAAATGTTTTTCTCCACAGCACCCAGCCTGATCCAGACCATTTTTAAACTCTGTGTCTCACATCGAGTTTAGTCCTTTTCTGTTCAGTTTTTGAAGAGTTATCCTGCAGACAAACAGAAAGACAGACAGGGTGTTCTTTCCCACAGTTAGATTAATGTTTTCTTTTCCCATTCTTGAATTAGGAGGCAATTATATCAACATAAATTATACTGCTCTTCCAATCTAGCTTTACCATTTCTCACCAGTGATACTGGGCAGTGCTGTTGCCCTCACACAATTTCCTATGTGGTGGTTTCAGAACAGCAGTTAATGTACTCCATGTTGTCATTTCCCTTCCCACCTAGCATTATCTATTAGTAGGCCAGCCAGCAAATGCAATCTTCTGAACATGGATGGTGGTTCAACTTTATTATTTAATTATTTGACTTTAATTTATATTATTTACTGAGTTGAAGGTAGGAATTAATCTGTATACAATTTGTACTAATCTACATAATCTCTAGATAGCAGCATCAGTGAAATCTTTTAATGGATCTGGTTCTACTGGTCAGAGAAATAGAAGATTAATATTCTTTGGCCAAATAGTTCTTCCCCTTCAAAACAGTCTGCCAGAATCATTGAAATACTGATTATGTGCCATTAGGTTGGTGTTAAGTCTTAGTGACTACACAGATAGATTTTCTCCATGATAGCCAATTCTTAACCCGAGTCTTTCAGATCTTCAAACAGGGAAGCCATCACTAACCTTCACTTTGCTTCTGGTTGTTCTCTTCTCTTTCCTTCCACCTGTCCCAAACCTGGAGCCTTTTCCAGAGAGTTAGATCGTTGCATAATATGTCCAAAATAGGATAATTTGAACCTGATCATTTGTGCCTTGAGTAAGATCTCTGGGTTGATTTGTTTGATGATCTATTTGTTTTCTTGGCTCTCCATAATATTTTCAGAAATCTTCTCCAACACCAAAAATTGAAAGTATCAATACTCTTTCTATCCTGTTTTTATAATGTCCAGCTTTCACTTCCATAGATTGTCACAGGATACATTGTGGCTTGCATGATTCTGATTTTTGTCTGTATAAGCAACTGAATATCTTTTCCAAGGCTTTCATGGCTGTCTACCAAGTGCTAGTCTGTAGCATATTTCTTGACTGCTTATTCCTTTACTACTGATGGTTGCTCCTAAAAGGCAGAGCTTTCTATCACTTCAGAATAACAGAGTTGGAAGGGACCTTGGAGGGTGTCTAGTCCAACTCCCTGCTTAAGATCCTATACCGTTTCAGACAAGTGGCTGTCCAGTCTCTTCTTAAAAACTTTGAGTGATGAAGCACCCACAACTTCTGAAGGCAAGCTGTTCCACTGGTTAATGGTTCTCACTGTTAGGAAGTTTCTCCTTAATTCCAGGTTGCTTCTCTCCTTGATTAGTTTCCACCATTTCTTGTCCTGCCTTCTGGTGCTTTGGAAAATAAGTTGACCCACTCTTCTTTATAGCAGCTCCTCAGATACTGGAATACTGCTATCATGTCACCCCTAGTCCTTCTTTTCTCTAGACTAGCCATACCCAATTCCTGCAACCGTTCTTCATATGTTTTTTGTCTCCAGGCCCTTAATCATCTTAGCTGCTCTTCTTTGCACTTTTTCCAAAGTTTCAACATCTTTTTTTAATTTGGTGACCAAAACTGGATGCAGTATTCCTGATGTGGTCTTACTAATGATTTATAAATCGGTACTAATACTTCATGTGATTTTGATTCTATGCCTCTGTTTATACAACCCAGGATTATATTAGCTTTTTTGGGTGCTGCTGCATACTATTGGCTCATAATTAAATGATCGTCCACTAGGACTCAAGTTACTCTCACAATTACTGTTTTGAACCAGGTTTTACCTAATATGTACCTTTGGTTTTTCCTGCCTAGGTGTAAAACCTTGCTTTTCTCCACATTAAATTTCATGTTGTTGGATATGGCCCATTGTTCAAGTCTGTCAATATCTTTTTGGAACCTGAGCTAGTCTTCTGGAGTGTTGGCTATTCCTGCCAGCTTAGTGTCATTTGCAAATTTGATGAGTTCCCCTTCTATTCTCTCATCTAAGTCATTTATGAAGATATTGAAGAGTACCAGGCCTAAGATGGAGCCTTGTGGTACCCCACTGCTTACTTCCCTCCATGTAGATGTAGTACCATTAAAGACAACTTGTTGAGTATAGTTTGCCAGCCTGTTACAAATTCATCTGGTGGAGATGCTGTCTATCCCACATTTTTCTAGTTTACCAAGAAGTAGGTTGTGGTCTATTTTGTCGAATGTCTTGCTGAAGTGTAAGTCTACTATGAACATAGCATACTAATTTAGTCACTTTGTCAAATAATGAAATAAGATTGCTTTGGCATGATCTGTTTTTAACAAACCCATGCTGGCTTCTAGTTATAACTTTATTTGTTTCTAGATGTTTGCAGATCTGTCTTTTGATTATTTTTTCCAATATCTTCCCAAATATCGGAGATAGGCTGATTGGCCTGTAGTTTCCTGGCTCTGTTCCCCCCCCCCTTTTGAAGATGGGAACCACATCAGCTCTTTTCCAATCCTCAGGTAGTGCTCCAGGATTTTTGAAAAATATGGTGCAAAGATTCTGATATAACATCTGCAGCTTCTTCAGATCTCTGGAATGTAATCCATCATGTCCTGGTGATTTATACATCAGACAGGTGTTCTCTTACCATTTTCTTGCTTATTTTAATTTTTATTTTCAGTTTGTTTTTACATTTATGTTTTTGGTAGGTTGAAGACTGATACAAAGAATGAGTTAAGCAGCTCTGCTTTCTCTCTATTGCCTGTTACTTCCTTGCCATCTTCTCTAGTGGACCGACTGTTTCCTTGACCTTTTTCTTGTTGAAAAAAATTTCTTTTAAATTAACTTTGACTTTTGTTGCAAGTCTTTGTTCATTCTGAGCTTTTGCTTTCCTGACTTCATCTTGCCATTCCAGACAAGTGACTGTCCTGTCTCTTCTTAAAAGCCTCCAGTGTTGGAGCACCCACAACTTCTGAAGGCAAGCTGTTCTACTGGTTAATTGTTCTCACTATTGGGAAATTTCTCCTTAGTTCTAAGTTGCTTCTCTCCTTAATTAGTTTCCATCCATTGTTTCTTTTTTGCCATCTGGTGCTTTGAATAATAGGTTGAGCCCAGTGGTGGGATTCAAATATATGAAGAAACAGTTTTTTTGTGTGGATGCCACTTCCAAAAATCCGTTCTGGGCCTGGGCAACAAAAAAGTAGCTACTGGTACTTCTGAACTGGTGCGAACTGGTTGAATCCCACCACTGGTTGAGCCTCTCTTCTTTGTGTCAACCCTTCAAATATTGGAATATGGAATAAAGATACTTCAGCCTGGCTATTGTCATTAGTTTGGTCTTCTTTATATTTAATTGTAGTCCCATTTTTTTTCACTGTACTCCTTGACTTTTATTAGGAGGAGGTTGTGGATCCTTTGCATTTTCCTAGGAGAAGCAGCAGCATAAGTTATTGGGAGAAGCCCTAACCAGCATTTTCAGGGCTATTGCATCTTTCTGTCTCTCTGCTTTGTCCCTCCTAGAGCCAACTTCTCTATGAACTATTGTTTTGGTCAGGCTTCTGTCTCCTACCTCCCATTCACATTGTTTTGTGTATTGTGTATGTATGATATGGTCTCCCTATTTTTTTAAAAAAATCTCTCCTGCATACATTCTATATATCCACATATCAAATGGCACTTTTTCAGAAATCAGTTTTCTCTCTCCTGAGAGTTCAATATTCTAATTTAAATAGGAAAAAGGTCTTAATGTTTTCTTGCAGCCAAAGCTAAAACCTATAGGCATGCAGGCCCAACAATTGGAAAGTGATGGCTTGCTGTGTCAACTGAACCGATTGCTATAGTTGATTGCATCACTCTTCTTTGCCAGAGATTGTCCAAATGTGTCAGTCCTTCAAGGCAGGCCAGGTCAAGGAAGAGACCCAGCAGGGATTCCAGGAATGTGACTTTATTGGTGTAGGATATTATAATATCAAAAGCCTCTCCACATTTCACTGTCCTATCTTATCAAGGCAGGGTTAGTTGAATTTCTTTCTCATGCTTACTTCAGTATGGTTCTAGGTGCTTTAGCAGCAGTTTGGAGGGGCATGGAGTAACCTCATGAGGTTATATCTCAAAAATAGTCTATGGAGAGTCTCAGTTATCCAGGTCATGGTTGTCCCAAAGGTGGTTTTTCAAAAGGCAACTGGACTTTCTTGTTTTTCCTTGAAGATGTTTTGCTTCTCATCCAAGAAGCTTCTTCAGTTTTTGGATAAGAAGCAAAACATCTTCAAGGAAAAACAAAGAAAGTCCAGTTACCTTTTGAAAAAGCACCTTTGGAATCTTAGAAATAGCTAAAATGCCTTTATGCTGTAGTAAATGGACTGTGAGAATTAGAGTCCTGAGTCCCTTTATATAATTTCTTTCCAACGTGGTTGGAAAGAATCAAAAAGATTAGTCCATTATTTTGACTAGCATATTGGTATAAATGTGCGGCTAACACTTAAGAAAATATGTTCTTCCCACTTTGCCTGTAGCTCTCCTCTTCATGGTTTGCTTTTTTGCAAGGCTGGTACCCAGAGTTTATGACTCCCTTCCCTGAAGAGCCTCATCCAACTTCTTCTCATTCTTATTTTTGGAAAAAGGTTCAAAAACCATTCTGCTTCTAAGCACTTTTGACAGGAACAGAGGGAGTGCCAGTTTTGAATTTCCCTGCTTATTTTCTTTGCCGTCCGCTGCTTAGCTGTTTGTTAGTTTTTGGTCTTGCTCCCTTGTTAGATTTCTTTTTAAATAACTATTTTACATATAGCAATTTCTGGAATATTTTTGAGAAGGAAAGGCCATTAAAGCTCTTAGAGTTAGACAAAAGCAACTTTGCCCCTGAAGACTCAGTGATTTAACTCTGCAACTTTTAAAATCACATAAAACGCAACATAAACACAATGGCTAAACATAACACCCTAAAGATGTGAACTGGAAGCAGAAAAGAAACACTGAAGAATCATATTCTTGCTTGCTTGACATACAGACATAAAAAAGTGGTTGCATTACAAAGAGTTAGCTAATTCCATGAGTATTTGCAAATCTATTTTATATTTTGTGTCCCAATACTTTGGATAACAGGGTTTTCCTATTGATTTTTAATTATGATCAAACTTTCAATATGGGACTTTTTAAAGTTCTGAAATCTCTGGAGGGGAATTGAGCAGATTTTTTTTAATTTGCAATCCTCCTTCTCATTGCAATCTAGGCCAGTGGATTTTTTTCCCTTTCCCATGATATTTTGCCTATTGAAATCAATGGTCCAGTAAATGGGAGGGTGGAAGGAATCACAACATGCTGAAATAATGCTTGTGATCATATTTCCACTGATTCATTTTCGAAGCCTTGAATTAAAAATCTTGATCCATCTGAGTATTTCAAATACTAAAACATTCTTGGATGCTGCTGCTTTATGTGGGACCCCCTACAAAAAGGCTCCCAATGTTCTTCTGGTTAAATCTTCAAATTAAAACTAACACTCCATTGGAACTAACTGTTGGCTCTCTCATGCTCCAACACACAGAAAGTCAGAGCATGTCTTGTAATCACAAGACACAAAATAAGGGAACCAGAATCATCTGCTTCTCACAGGAATGTCTTCTTTTTGCTTTGGGCTTTTTAGTGGTATTACTGATCTCATCTCCAGATCTTTGACTCGGTATGCAATGAATCCTATCCCTGCTCCAAAGATATATGTTAATATTGTATTCCAAAGAAGGACTAATCTGCTTAAATTGCTGCCTAGAGTGAGATGGGCAGCATATAAGATGAAAGAGAGAGAAATTAGATAGATAGATAGATAGATAGATAGATAGATAGATAGATAGATAGATAGATAAACAGATATAGATATATAAAAATAGATGAGAGAGAGAGATTAGATAGAGTTAGATATAGATGAGAGAGAGAGAGAGAGAGAGAGAGAATGATAGATCAATATACTTCAATAGCATATGTTAAATAAATAAATAAATGTCCTTCAACAAAGTCCTGTTGCACCCATAATTAATAATAATAATAATAATAATAATAATAATAATAATAATAATAATAATAATAATAAAGTTGGAAGGGACCTTGGAGGTCATCTTTCCTGGTCAGGCAGGAAACCCTATACCATTTTGGACAAATAATTCCTCAGACCTACCTTCAAGTTTATAAGGTTTAATCAGGTCTCAGTCAGAACAAAGTATCTGGACTATATCACTCCTGAGTGCAGTTTGGGAAGAATGCATATAAGTGATCTGAAGCTTCATCACATGGAAGCAGAATAACAGAATAACAGAATTAGAAGTCTTCTAATCCAACCCCCTGCTCAGTCAGGAGACCGTATACCATTCTGGACAAATGGCTGTCCAATCTCTTCTTGAAAACCTCTAATGATGGAGCATCCTCAACTTCTGGAGTCAAGCCGTTTCACTGGTTCATTGTTCTCACTGTCAGGAAATTTCTCCTTAGGCTGGTCTTCTCCATGTAGTTTGAAAATAAATAGGACAGAAGATTATATTCAGCCCTTTCTCACTGGCATGCCAATTTTTTGTGCCTTTTTTCATCTCTAGGCCATAGATAGTCATACCAGGTTCCTCAGGGTTGACAAGGCCTATAAACTTTCTGTACCATGATGAAAACTGGTAATGGTGAATTCTATTGCCACATTTTTTTTCCAAATAGCTCCAAGAGATTAAGATGTTCATATCACCAGTTTCCCTAGAATTAGGCTAAAGATGGAAGAAACATTTAAGCTAACGAATTAAAATGTGCCCTTTGTCAGGTGTTTGCAGTATTAATTTAAGAGTCTCAGTTGGTTTTGTTTAATTGGTCTTTATTTAAAGTAGGATTGTTACATTATTTCAGGCTGCAGAATCTGTTCATTTTTTTAAAAAAGTCTCAGAAACTCTGTTAAAGAAACAAAGATCTATTGCAAAACTGCCCAGATTTTCTCAATTCACAGTGCTCTTTGTGTCTCAGTAATTTTTTCATAATGCCGTTAGGCCAAAAGAAATACATCATTGTTCCATTTATGAAGTAGTTAAGTCCCAATTTAAAATATCCTGTGACACTCCTGTGCGTCATCTGGTGCACCCCGTGGTAGCGTGGTGCTCAGATTGGGAACCGCAGCTCTTATGGTATAAAATTGGCTTCATTTAAAAGTAAACTGTTTTTCCCCTTAGTCTGTCATGGAATCCTTTTCTGTTTTTTTTTTAAATAATATTTTTATTGAAGTTTAAAATTATAAAGACAAAAAATGAACACAAACTGAATAAAATATAAATAAGAAAAAAACAGAAAATGCAAAAAGATCGGAAGGGAAAAGGGATGGAGGGATGGATGGAGAGATAGAGAGGGAGAGAGAGAGAGAGAAAGAGAGATGGAATACTTTACAATAAAAACAACTAAGGTTTTGCAAAACAAATAAAAACATAGATTTAGAGTATTAGAAAATCAGTTCATTCCTAAATTTTCAGTACATTATTATGCTGTAATGTTCTTTCTGCTAGTCTACAGGGCAGCAACAACACAGACCATAGAGGTAGAGAGCTCTACCTTGTGCCTAGCATACAACCAGACTCTATATCCTCCAAGGAAATTGTGGTTCAAGACCACACCAGGAGTTGAAGTTTGCTGGATGATCTTCAGCCCATTATTTTCATGTCCAAACTTACCTTACATGAAGTAGGAGTAAAAAAATAATTAGATTGGAGGACAACATGAGCACAACTAGAATTCATAGAATCTAAATATAATAAATAAAGAGATCAACCCATACACTATGTCTAGTACTGCATATATACTTATTAGAGTGTTATTAGAGGCTGCACTCTCTCATCAAGAGAACCTAGATTCAGAAAGATTGTTCTGCTCAGGGAGCATGAAAGCATTACACAAATCAACTCTCATGCATGAGTGTTGATTAGGCATGTATGAAAATCCCAACATGGTAACTTGGCCAAGAGACCAAGGGGGAATTGCCAGCAAGTGCCCCATCTGGATGCATCATGGGGATCCAGAACTCTGCTCTGCCTGCAGCTGGTTTATCAAAAAAGTTTGTCAAAGTTTTCTACTGGCATTCAGTTCCAGCGAAGTAGTTTTCCCAACTACATAAGTACTTGCTGTACCTTCCTCCCCCTTTTACCGCCCAAATCTTTATTACACTGGAATGTTGATGAGCTTTACACTTGCCATGCAGGAGAAATGAGGTGGATTGAGAACTTTTTTCCAAAGAGCTAAGAGGGGACTCAAGCAATTACTGAGAAAAAGCCCTGAGTGTAAATTAAGATTATTTATTTGGGAAGAGTTGTATGTAGTGTACCCAAGGGCAATGGTGTAGAGTCAATGACCCCTCATTCTTCCTCATCCCCTTGGAGGAGATCCAGGGAAAGCAAACAATACCCTTTTGAGGCAGTGGCAAGGAAGGACTCATAGAGGACAGAAATATCAACCACAGAATATGAGAAACAAATGTTCCTATATCGTGTCAAAAATAATGGTAGGCACTAGGATGCCACTAGCATTGACAAGCTTCCCCCATCTGTGCTCATGCCAGGTTTGGAATATTTAGAGCACTTTTTCACATGGTCCTGGCACCATTCCTTCAGGCAGATTGCATCCCTGGATTCACATGCTTGCACCCAAAGCTCCTGGTTTGTAATCGGAGGGCTTGGAGTTTCACAGAGGCTGGGAAAAATCTCACCAATACCTGCCTTCCAGTTCTTTGGCTCTCTCTTTTAACTTAAACCCATGTTTCCCAATCTCAGCAACTTTAAGATGCATAGAACTCTGAGAGCTGAAATCTACACGTCAAGTTGCTGAGACTGAGAAACACTGTCAGGCCGTAGAAGGTAAGCTATGTTGTTTTTTTCCAAGGTCACTTTTTATCTTCCTTTTAGCTATATTTTGTCTTGACAGTTCTTTGCACCATAATGCTGTGATATGATTTTTTTTCCCCTGCCATTTCACAGGATCTTAATGTTTTATTATTTCATTAATAATGCAAACATTTGTACTTTAAGATTTAATTGAATGTTTGGAATAGTTGTATTATATTTCTTAATTTAATTGGTTAAATGTTCCTAGCTCTTGAATCTTTTTATATTTAATTTGGCTTGGATTTTTAAATGACTGGTAATGATTTAATGATACAATTAAATTGTTCACTGAGCCACTTAGGGCTTAGTTATTGGAAGGGAAAGTAAAGTATACATACAAGCATAAAAGGATATGAAAACATTGTTTATAAAGTTTAATCTACTTTTCCAAGGAATCTATATTACCATTTAAATAATAGGCAAAGGTATTTAAAGTGATCTGCCAGTGAATTAAATTCTGTTCCCAAAGTCTCTTTCGAAGGCTGGATTTGGCCCAAAGGATCTGCAGCTGCTAACCCATATCAGAAAGGAGAGAAGAGGAAAATAAGGGATGAGGAAAGGGATATATATTTGCAGGAACAATGTCACATTTTGGGAGCTAGTTCCATTTTCATGGCAAAATTCAAGGGGTTGTACATTTTAAGGAAGAATTTAAAGGGGGAAATATTACCACTCACAAATCAGCTGAGAGAGTTCTAAGTGTATGGAGGCGTGAACTTGGGTAATTCAGAATGAGATCATGAATTGTGAGTTGCATCAGTGGTAAGAAGCTAAGGAATTTCCTTCACCCAAGCAGGATGTTGCTTAGGCAGAATTTGGATATTACTAATTACTCTCTTCATTACTATACAGGTTTTATGCATACACCTCATCATCTCACTATATGAAATTTATGAAAATTCTAAAAAGTTTTTGCCTTGCAAATTTCTGATTATTAGGCTACATTGATATATGACAGAAATTATTCGATCAAGCTATATAGAAGAGACACGAAAAGAAGCCAGATGGAGACGTGAAATTGGGTAATTCAGAATGAGATCATGGACTGTGAGTTGCATCAGTGATAAGAAGCTAAGGAGTTTCCTTCACCCAAGCAGGATGTTGCTTAGGCAGAATTTGGACAAAGAAAAGATGCCAAATTTGTCCCTTGCACAAGGATGGGAAGGGAAGTATAGGAGACAGCTTGGACAAGAAGCCTGCATATA
Source organism: Crotalus tigris (assembly GCF_016545835.1). Taxonomy (NCBI): domain Eukaryota; kingdom Metazoa; phylum Chordata; class Lepidosauria; order Squamata; family Viperidae; genus Crotalus; species Crotalus tigris. Next base: position 7,079,495 of record NW_024096758.1, on the reverse strand, counting down.
GAAGGCTTGATATCAGTAGAGGAGTTTAAATATGGATTGAGTCCCTGAGGAGAGGTTCTGGATGCTGCCATCCAAAGTGAAGAGCTGTGGAAGAGGGAGATGCAATCATGTCTATGCTTGAGAGAGAAAACTGGGAAGGCCAACTTTGGTGGTGTTGCTTCCTTTAGACAAACAATAAAATAGTTCACAAGTCTGGTTTCTGGAATTAATCACTGTTCCTCTCCTGGTTTCACAAACTATTGACACTCATTGGGACTTGTAAAGTCCTATTTTTATGCCAAGATCTCTTACTCTTTCTGTTGGCTTGGATGGAATTATGGTATAAAAGTTTAAGAAGACTCCTGGTAGAGGAGACCAAAGGTCCATCAAATCTATCATCTGTGTTCCTATAGAAATCATCCAGAGGCCTCTGGACCACTCACAAGCAGGCCATGAAAATAATAGCTCTCTGCTTGTTTTTGCTTTCCTGTGTTTGATACTTTGCAGAAGACTGTCTCAGAGCATTAAATTTTCACTTCTAACTCATGCTAATGAGAACACTGCTGGATCAGACTAGGTCTACTTCACTCCAAAATGGTGGGATGGTTTACCACTCATTTTTGTCATAAAATGACAACAAAATTACAGGGCTATGAGTTGCCCTGAGGATATAGATGGGATGCTTTTAGCAGAAAATGACATATGACATTGCGCCAGAGACATCCTGATCTATAATGAAATATGTGGATGACTTTCAGATCCTAGGAAACAATCAGACAAGCAAGGTAGGAGTCCCCAGTGGCTTAAGAGTCAAAGAAAGAAACTTAGGATGGACTCTCCCTAATTGATCAGATGGTTAAAAATGGCAGCAGAAAGTTGTACTTTCAGACTTGCAAAATTCTGTGAATGTAGCTTTACAATAAAGTAGAATTAGCTCATCTGCCTGGTTTACCCAGGAGGGTTGTTAAGATCTGCCCTTCATCTTCCTCCTACAAAAACAGCGAGGAGATGAAGATGAGATGAAAGTGAGGATAGATTTATATCCCACTTCTCTGGAAGCTCAAAGCAACTCCCCCACTTCCCATTTTTGAAGGAGAGATCCTCTAAGCTTATACAGAATGCCTTTCTCTGAATAACTCTCACAGTCAGCCTGGACCTTCCTGCTCTAGAACAGTCTCAGATATTGGTATCAATTCATACACTATCATTCCACAAATGACATTTTTTAAGAGATGCCATTTCTGAAAAAAAAAAAAGGCCAAGCCACTCTGATTTACCCTGACAGTCTTCCCTTCCCCTCTACCCTGCCCCCTCCCCTGAAACACCCTCTTGGGAGAATGTCTGTAGTCTTGGGATGAAGCTGCTGGGGGGGGGAGAGGCGGGGCCAAGTGGGGTGGAACACCATCATACCTTCCATGTTACTTCATTCATTCCTGCCTCCATTTAGAACTGTGTTTATTTTATTTCTCTGGAAGATTTTGGCCCTGGCACAAATTGCTTTTGCACAGCAAGTGCTCCAGCAGCCAAGCAGCGGGGAGCTGCCTCCACCCACAGGAATGCAACTCCATGGACAAAGTCTGGCCACCAGAGACAAGCCATGGTGCACCTGCCAGCAACAGGGCCTTTTGCCTCGGCTAGGAAAACGTCTGTGCAAGTGGAAAGGAGAGTCAAGGCCATGAGAGTGCCAGGTCAAAGGTGTCAAAAAACATGGGGATGGAGCATTTGCTTCACAGAAAAACAAACCCTGTCTTGTGTTCTACTGAGAGCCGTGCTATGTGCAGAATGAATTGCATCAAGGTGCAAGGAACATGGTGAAGTGGCCAGGCCCAGCATCTCTGAGTTTATTAATAATGTTTTCCTAAACTCTGATCATCAAGAACATGTTCTTTGTGAATTAAAATTAGAAACTCTTTGTCCATTTCCGATTTGGAACGAGTTTCAGTCTCCTGTTAAAATTCCACAGACAGCCTCCTATAAAGGCAAGCTGTTCTATTCTGTAATTGTGTTGGGTGTGGTAATTCATTGCACACGCTGCAGCCATTCGCACCCCAGCAGCAGAAACAGAATTATCCATCTTCAGATGAAGTTCCCTGTTAGGTTTCTGTATGATTTCCAGTTCTGGCCTTAGTTTTTTTGTTGTTTTTTTTTTGGTGTGGTCAGCTTTTGCTGGAGGGGGTTATGCTGCCTTATCGCTATACTGGATGTGGATCAATTTGGAGATCCTGCAGAATTACCTGTCCCAGAGAGGCTGATTGGAAAAAAGCCAAGGCAAGCTTTAGTCTTATGCATAGGTTGAATCGGCAGGGTTATTTTAGATTCACTTGAAACTTTATCCAAGCCCATGATAGTCAACCTCTTTGACAGAGGGCCACAGTCACAAACTTAACGTGTAGAGTTAGTTCTAACAGTTGCATAAATCATGGATTGAGAAGAGGCTTCAGTGGTGGTCATCAGGCTGTCTTCTAGTTCTGCATTATTGCATCTAGGGTGAAAGAAGCAGACTCTCAGGTTTAAAACCCTCAGCTCAGCATTCTAAGAACTAAATGTACATGCCAGCAACAACTGGGTTCCTGCAGAAAGTCAGCCCTTGGCTCAGCTTGCATAGAAAGCAGGTGGGAATCTGGAGGACAAGCCCCTCCCCTGACTGCAGTGAGCCGTGATCCAACTGGACTTGTCAACCAGGAGCTGGCTGGGTCTTCTTTGCTTTGACTCAGTCCCGTATTTTGTCTGCCTGGATCCAGCCTTTCTGGTTTCAATTAACATCCATCTATGCATACCAGTCCTTTGGTGAGGGCTGGGTTGTAAAATTGATAACACAGCGTCCCCACATTGTTCCATTTTTTAAGTGGACTCTTGAGAGTTAGGGAAGTTGTTTTCTGTTGTGCCTTCCATCCTTTGGTGAGTTGTCCTGCACGCTCAACTAATATCAGCTAGAGATACAGTCCCTGGGAGGGGTGAGGCAAAACAAAATGGCATATTTAGAAACCCCAATATACTGAAAAAGTTCTGGCAGACAAACTTGGATAGGAAGCATCCCACCCTGTCTTCATTAGGGCTGCTGCTTTCATCCAACCAGCCCTCTAATCCACTAAATCGTCCTTAGTTATAACACACGTCCTTCCAACATGTTTCATTTCTTTGCTGCATTCATAATCCTTGTGAGTGCTACCCTGCTAAGCTAGCCATGACCACTGGAAACACCTAATTGTACTGAATGCAATTGAAAGTAACAGAGGATTGCCCTCCCAAACGTGCTGCTCCTGCTACTTCTTATCTTCCTCTAAAGGAGAATATTTGTAGCTCAGGGTTGAAATGAGGGGTCCTTGGAGCTCTCTGAACTTGGTTGTTTTCTTAGCAATGTGGTAACATCATCAGCACTGCTAGCACTGATGATAGTACCTAGTTTGGGTAATGAAGAAAACAATCAAGCTCAGAGAGCACCAAGGACCCGTCTCCTCTTCATCTTCTGTTTCTTCCTCATTGAAGTACTCAATTGATGTGGCCGAATTGTGTCTGCTCAATAATGAAGGCTCTGCTGAACTTGCTGGTCTTCAACCTTGTTATTATTTCATATACATCACGCCTGAAAAATAAAATTTAGGCCCAAGCCTTTGCTGAAAGGATGTCTGGATCAACTGTGAAATATGAATACACTGAATAAAAAGATATCCTGCACATGCTCAAAAGGTATTTTATTTTATTGCTAAGAAAGAAGCATACCGTACATTTTACAATGTGGTCAGAAAATACACAGAAGATTCACAAAAGTCATACTCCATGACTTTCAACTTATGTCTGGCTTGAGTAAAAAAAGCTGGTAGTCAACTGGCTTATAAAATTAGGTCTCTGCAATACACATCTATTTAAAATACATTCTTTGGATGTGGGAGTCCCTTCAAGTTAGGCTTCACAAATCCATGTGTTGTCTTGGAAATCTTTTCAAATGTGGTTTGCCCTTCTTCCCAGAACTGATAGTTCCTGACCCAAAATCAACCAGTTGGTTTCCATGCCTAATGAAGGACTCAGGCTTCCCTACTCCTAACTCACTGCCTTTACCATTACACCACATTGGCATTCAATGTATATTCTACTTCCTATAGTGTCCTGACTCCCTGAATTCCCAGCCATCGGTGGAAACCTCCAAAAGCTCTTTGAGAGAGCATTGATGGATGTTCCCAGCATAATCTGACACTTAACTGTTGAATGTTCCTGGATCATCACGGTTGCAATGAGCTAATGAGCCACTTGGAAATATCAGCAGGGAAAGGAAAAGCCTACAGCTTTTGGGTTATAGAAACCTGAGATAAAGAAGCAGACCCCAACCTGCCTCACTTGGGCAAACCAGGGAGCAATTCTTCCTGGCCCACTTCATGTTGCAACTAGCCCTTAGCATCCCTAGTTCAGCTCTGGATTTGGGCACAGTTGCCAATTGCCACAGCTTGGACCTGATGACATCCATTGGAGACAGTATTTCCACAAGCCTGGAAGACAGGCTTGAAGAGGGACATTTCAACAACCATTTTCACAGTCTATTTCAAAAGTTGCCAAAGGTCACTAGATCATTACTCCCAGCTCAGAGCCTTAATTATCAGATCCTCATGGGAGTCAATACTAACAAAGACTATTCAGTATCACTTCTCTCTAGCAGGCCAAATGGTCTGTGTATCAATTTCATGCCAGCTCAGTCTCTTCCCAGGCCTGTGCTTCAGGCCTTCAGCTTTTTCTTTTGAATTAATTCAAGCTGGCAGTCACCTGGGCTCAGCTCCAAGTCTCTAAGATCAGCTTTGGACTGGATGAATTCTATCAGTGAGCCCCCAGCTCTTCAGTTCTTTAATGAGTGCTGCCAAGCCTCAAGTCTGCTTAGCAGTTACACATTTGAAATCCCAAATCTCAGATGCAGGGGCAAGTATTTAATGCAGTTTTCCTTGCTTTGGGTTAGTGTTTGGATGGGATGTTGCTAGTAAAAAGCTCCCTGCTCTCTGACCAAAGGAGTGCAGTAGCATTATTTGCTGCCTTCTTGGGCCAGGAGTATAATGTCCAGTGCCCCGACCCTTTGTCAATCTCCTGGTACACGTGATGCAACATTACTTATTCTGATAGAAAGCAACTCTCCAAGATACCTGATGTGATCCTTTCAAATAGAGATGCCAGGTACCAATGTTTGAGCAAATTTATAAACAAAGCAGATATTCTTCTAAGGTATTGTCCTATGATAAATCAAATTATTAAACTATTTGCCGCAACATTGATTCTCAAGACCCTTTAACTTAGGATGCCCAAAACAGAATAACAGATAACAAAGTTGGAAGGGACCTTGGAGGTTTTCTAGTCCAACCCACTGCTCAAGTAGGAGACCCTATACCATTTCAGACAAATGGCTGTCTCTTTTCAGAAGCCTCCAGTGATGGAGCATCCACAACTTCTGAAGGCAAGCCATTCCACTGGTTTATTGTTCTCACTGTCAGGAAATTTCTCCTTAGTTCTAGGTTGATTTTCTAGCTGATTAGTTTCCAGCTTCTTGTCTTGCCTTCAGGTGCTTTGGAAAATAAGTTGATTCCCTCTTCTTTGTGGCAGCCCCTCACATATTAGAATACTGTTATTATGTCACCCCTAGTCCTTCTTTTCTCTAGACTAGCCATACCCAATTCCTGCAACTGTTCTTCATGTGTTTTAGCCTCCAACTCCCTAATTATCTTTGTTGCTCTTCTCTGCACTCTTTTCAGGATCTCAACATCTTTTTTATATTGTGGTGACCAAACTGGATGCAATATTCCAAGTGTGGTCTTACCAAGGCCTTATAAAGCTGTACTAGTACTTCATGTGCTCTTGATTCTATCTCTCTGATAATGCAGTTTAGGACTGTGTTGTTTTTTTTGGCAGCTGCAGCACACTGCTGGCTCATATATAACTGATTGCCCAGTAAGACTCCAAGATCCCTCTCGCAGTTACTGCCATTGAGCCATGTTTCATCTAATCCAGTGTTTCCCAAACTTGACAATTTTAAGGCATGTGGACATCAACTCCCAGAATTCCACAGCCAGCATTGCTGGCTGTGGAATTCTGGGAGTTGAAGTCCTCATGCCTTAAAATTGTCAAGTTTGGGAAACACTGATCTAATCTGTACCTGTACATTTTAGTTTTTCTTGCCTAAACGAAAACCTTATGTAAACCTTACTTGCTTACTTAAGTGTAAAGTCTCAAAGACTTGTTTTTTTGTTTTTGTTTTTTTTGCAGAATCTGCTCCTTTTGAATTGGGGCTGCTGAATTACATTATTGCTGATATTATAGTGCAGTTTCCTTTCATTTTAAGGAAGAAAACACCAAGAAACTCTAAAATAGGCTTAACTCTGTCTTTTAAAAACAACCTTCCTTTAAAAAATGAAACCTCTTGAATATCCCATTCTTTTTATGTCATCAACACTTCCCAACCCCAGCCAATAAAAGCTTGCCCACTTGACCATAGACATTGGCATTCTACATGCAATGCCAATTCTTTTGAGAAGAGAAAAGAAATGGATCTGAGAAGAGGTCCTGCTAGGTTTTTATAAGGTAATTTTTTGCAGCTAGTTAAAACATCAACAATGTGTGAAGGACGAACACTTCATGGCAATTAGACAAATTGGAACACATTTTTTAAAACAATTCAGAATATGGCATAAACTGGGGCTCATTAATCTTTTCAAACAGATGGTGTGATTTTGGATGAAATTGCTTGCCCTGACTTTTTTCATTTAAAAAATAGAAAATAGGATTTTATTAACAAAGCTGATGGATATCGCATGCATTCTTATGGAACAATAAAGAGAACTTATGGAATTTGGTTAGACTTCAGCCATTTTTACTTTTATTTCCAAATTAGGGGAGGGAAGTGGGTGCCATCTACTGGTATTGTGGATGCCAGAGATTATTATGACTTCAAACACCAGCATGTGATGGAGGAGAGGATCAGTATATGTTACTCATGGCAAATATATAATACTTTCAAAATCAAAGGTAGTGTGCTTTCATGACTTCTCTGAGACTATTGTAAAAACAAAAGACTGGACAAGACAGTCCTTTGATTTGATCCAGCAGGACACTCCTTACATTCTTTTGAAAGAACAGGAGAAAATTCATAGAGGTTTTCCTTCCCGTTCTATGTTTCAATGAAAAATCAGTCCCTGAACCCACTTTAGCTTTTTGTGCACTTCTACGTGGAGTTGTTTCTTCGCAATCAGCCTCATGTCTGATATCAGCACCAAACTGGGAAGAAATAACTTTAGGTAGCAAAGCATGGGGAGATAAGGCAGAGGTGGAGTAGATTTCCTTCCTGTGCTCCATGAACTCCATTTATTTTTGAAAGGGTAATTTCCCCATTTCCATTCTATGTTTAAACTTGTGGAAGCTATGTGTCCCTACATTCAGTTGCCCTGGGCTGATTTCCAGAGCACAGCCTTACAAGGTGTGGGTGCCATGCCTAGGACAACATTGTGCCCCTAGGTTCCCACAGTGGTGTCATCTTTAGGCAGCTAAGATTTTCCTCCAACTTGACTGCCCAACATCTTAATTTAAAAACTTCCATTTTGCTATTTTTGCTGTTGAACCCTGCAGGGCTTAGGAGGAAGCAGTTTCCCCATAGCCAGGAACTCTCACCAAGTCTCACCATCTGACTCTCAGGCTCTCCCTGACAAGCCAGCTAAACAACTGGAATGCCCTGGTGCCCTCACTCTGCCTTTGAAGGGGCTGAGAAAGCAGTGGCCTATTTGAAGCTGGTTGGTGAGGAAAGGTTAGGGAAGGTGTGTTTTGCATTTTTTGCATTCCCTTACTTGGGGATAGTGGTGGAGGGAAGAGGCTGGTTGATTCAATTAAAGTCCTTGGAATGACTGGGTAAGAATAATCACAGAGAATTCTAAGACTGCTTTTTGGGCAAGGGAAGTGTTGAAATGATGGAATGCTTAATGTGAAAGTTTCCTTCATGGCCCATAGTACCTTTTGTATGTGGCCATAGATTTGTTCCCTCTTTTCCTTGTCTTCCTTGCCAACTGATGGAGGCTCCAAACTCCACAGGTCACTTGGGATTCAACAGGTGCTCCAATTTTCTTGCTATCACATTTCCCTCACTCCCTCCCAAAGTCCTAAGTGACATCTTGATGTAGCTCAGATGGCTTCCTCTGATTTATTTGTTTATATCCAACCTTTATTATGCTTACAAATAACTCTAGGTAATGAACATATCCAATATGCTTTCTTCTCGTATTTTTGATCCATTCCCAACTGGACTAAAAAAGCTTTGCAGAATAAGAGAAATGCATACAGTACATATGGCCTGGGTATGACTGTTTAAATGCACGCCATACCTATCTACCTGTACATAATGGACATGCTATCCCAAAGATGCTTTTTCATAGGGCAACTAGACTTTCTTGTTTTTCTTTGAAGACATTTCGCTTCTCATCCAAGAAGCTTCTTCAGCTCTGATGTGATGAAGAGCTGAAGAAGCTTTTTGGATGAGAAGCGAAACATCTTCAAAGAAAAACAAGAAAGTCCAGTTGCCTTGTGAAAAAGCATTTTTGGGATAATTATGACCTGGATGGCTAAGAATCTCCATAGACATAATGTATATGCAAATATATTATCTTCCAGGATATCTCCTCTAAGACAATCTTTAGTATATTACATGTATAGTCCAGTCTACTGATGACATGCCAGCTGATGATCATTCTTGGTGAGAAAATAATGCAGTAAAATTTCCCTCCCAGTCAAAACCATGTCTATTTCACACTTCTCTCCAGCACAGCCCATTTCAATGAGCTGAACTTCATCACAGCATTCAGCCCTTTCCTTTTTCTGAGTTCAGCCTTCTTTGCTGTCAGGATTGGCTACTGAGATACAGGTGGAATGAAAGCTAAAACATCTGCATGACAGCTGGATTCAAGCCCTATACAGAAACAACCGCAAGAACTGTTCTTTCCACATTCCAAGGACAAAGCCTTATTTAATACAGTAGCTGGGTTGACACAGTTTCTTAAATCCTCAGTCTGGGTTAGCAACCCATAATTGATAACATGTTATGCCCAAGAAAAGTAATAGATAATGCCATGGTTGGTATAATGTTTGATTAAGACAAGAGCTGGGTTTCCCCAACAAGATGAGCCAAGAATTTGTATCTAACCCCATTTTCAACTCATCTAAGCATGTCATGTGAACCCAACCCAATGAAATTTTCTTTGGAGAAAAAGGGAATGTCAAGCAAGAAAGATTTCCTAGTTAGTTGAAGAGAGTTTGCTCCCAAGACAGTAGATAGATTCCAGTCCAGAATAGCTCAGACTAATAAGTTCCCATGGCCCTTTGTCTCTCTGCCTCCCTTTTATTTCTTTCACTGCCCAGCTTGAACATCTGACTGCAAGGTCCTGGCAGGCAGAGACCTTCCTTGATAGTTTGGGGGTTATAAGGTTGCTTCTAGCCACAAGCAGACATGGATTGCCTCAGCATGCAAACATTTGCTATGTTACGCTTTCCCATCTTTGAACTCCAGGCCTCTTAAGCACTCTGATTCCACCAGTGCCCAGTTGTGCATGGGTCAACAATGCTTTCCTCACCACTATTCCTCCCCGGCTGCTCCCCTATCCACCTTGGCTTGTACACAGACCCCTTCCCAGGGCTCAGGTCTCCATGCCAAATGGCTCTGTTATGTGGTAAGATGTCAAGCATTTTAATCAAATACTCTTCTTGCTTTCCCAGGCTAGATTCCTAGAAGACAGGAATTTATGGTATAATCCCACTCCAGCCGCAGCAAGAACTAGCCAAGGTCAACACCATAAGACAGGCAAGTCTTGCCAACAGGAGCAAACAGCTTGCTCTGTGACACCAGGGGGTGGGACGGGAAGGCAGGGGGAGAAGAGATAGAACAAGAGAACTTGGAAGGCTGACAGAGGCAAACCCCCCCCCAAAACAAAAACCAACATTGGAACAAAAGAGATGGAGACCAAAAAGGGAAACAGCACAAACAAGGACCCCACCCGTTCTGCCTGACTCCGCCCCTTGGCTTCAGCTGTGCATTGGTTCCTGGCAAGCCCTAGCAGGTCTGAGCCTGCAAAAGGATGCTGGGGATATATGGACCCTCGCTTGAGAAATTGCAAGTGCCCCTTCCTCTTTCTTGTTTGGCTTCCCTTGAAATTCCTCAGATGTTTTGCCTGAGTGTAAATCTCTTCTGCATGATCTTGGGGAGCCCTAAATGAATGTTAATGAACATGTCAAAGCCAGTGCGTGAAAACTGGGTGCCAAGCGATATTGTCTACCATGGGGCCAAAGCTGGGGAAGCGTGCCATAAGGTTTGCCTTGGATCAGTTCAAAGTCATTTGATGTTAGAACAATGGCAAAATGAAAAGAAATTGCTCTTAGTGAGGGGATGCTTTAAAATAACAGCAGCAGCAGCAGCAGTGTGAATACATTTTGAGTAGAAGTAACTTAATTCTGTTCTTCTGGGAAGAAAAGAGTGTATGTTTTTTTCCAAAACAATTTCAGTTTCCCTGCACACGAAGTAAGATGTATTAAGACATCTCTATGTCACTTTGCATTGAAAAACGTTGGGGAGAGTGTCCAATCAAAAAGGTTAGGAAACTAGAACAACAGCACTCTTACATAGAGAAACTACACCCATTGGCACCGTTTCATGGAGCAAGAAGAAGTAAGGTGGGAGGGTACAGACAACTTTGCATGGTATAGGAAATGCAGGCAGAGAAAGTTTGTGGATTGATTCGGGACCTATAAATGGAAAACCTTTTTTTTTTTTACAACACGCAGTCAAACAATTGAATTGACTGCCATCAGGGGGGAGGTGCGGTAGCTCAGTGGCTTAAAGGTGCTGGAAAAAGTCTGTACTCCAGCAGTTTGAGCCCTAGCATCATGGGACAGAGTGAGCACCTGTCACTTGCCTCAGCTTCTGCCAACCTAACAGTTTGAAAGCATGCTACGTGCAAGTAGATAAATAGGTACCACAGTGGTTGGGGGGAAAAATGACATTTTGAGCAACAATATGAATTCAACCAGTGCCAGGCCTGCCCAAATGCAATGCCCAAATGCAAGGTGACATTGGTGGTGGGAAAAGCCCCAGATGACATTGCAGAACACCATCAAGCCTTACAAGTGTGGAGATAGTCCACCCCCTGTGGTGCACTCTGGATAGCTCATAAGTGTAAACAGAATAAACTGGCAATATTGATAGCCGAACAACTACTTTGCAATAGATTGCACTGTAGTTACCTAGCTAATGTAACAATGGAAGAGGCCTTCTGTCCAGACTTGGGTAGGCTTTGTAGATATATGAGCCAGCAGTGTGCTGCAGCTGCCAAAAAAGCCAACACAATGTTAGGCTGCATTAACAGAGGGATGGAATCAAGATCATGTGAAGTGTTAATACCACTTTACAATGCCTTGGTAAGGCCACACTTGGAATACTGCATCCAGTTTTGGTCACCATGATGTAAAAAAGATGTTGAGACTCTAGAAAGAGTACAGAAAAGAGCAACAAAGATGATTAGGGGACTGGAGGCTAAAGCATATAAGGAACGGTTGCTGGAATTGGGTATGTCTAGTTTAATGAAGAGAAGGACAAGGGGGGACATGATAGCAGTGTTCCAATATCTCAGGGGCTGCCACAAAGAAGAGGGAGTCAAGCTATTCTCCAAAGCACCTGCAAGCAGGACAAGAAGCAACGGATGGAAACTAATCAAGGAAAGAAGCAACCTAGAACTAAGGAGAAACTTCCTGACAGAACAATTAACCAGTGGAACAACCTGCCTCCAGAAGCGGTAATGCTCCAACACTGGAGGTTTTTAACAAGCGACTGGACAGCCATTTGTCCAAAATGGTATAGGGTTTCCTGCCTGAGTAGGGGGTTGGACTAGATGACTTCCAAGGTCCCTTCCAACTTTATTGTTGTTGTTGTTGTTGTTGTTGGACACTATTGTATGGCCTGTTGGACTACATGGACCATTATCCCAATCCAGCCTGGCTTGTCAGCCGTTCTGCAATGCAACATGAGGAAATTTTGGGTTTTCTTCTTTGCTGAAAAAGGAATGGTATGCATAGAATTCACCTCAAAGGCACATTGTGCCTAATCTCTATAACTGATATGGAAGTAAGTGGATGCCTTCTTACTGCAATGAGATGAAAATATTTGATATTACCCACAATGGTTGGTGAAATTGACAGATCTTGCTGAGATGGATAAACTACAGGTAGCCCTTGAGTTATGACCTTTCATTCAGTGACTATTTGAAGTTACAATGGCGCTGAACAAACAGGTCCTTCAAGTTCCAGTGCCCCTGTAGTCAGGTGAACAAAATTTGGGCACTTGGCACCAGACTCACGTGATTGCCATTCTGTTCTTCTCTTCCCACAAGCAAAGTCAAGGAGGAAGCCGGCAGGGAAGGTCCCACGATGATTGGGTAAGTCTCTCCCTCCCAGCCCTGCTGACCTTTCTTCACTCCCACCCAACAGCGGCTTCCTTCCCTGCGCTCACACACAGACAACCTCTAGAGGGCAGTAAGGAAATACTGAAAATTCTCTTTGCTGCCATCAAGGGGGCATTTGCTTGTTTGCATCCCAGAAATGGTAGGCTTGCCTCAGCTTCTACACCGTCACATAGACATCGATCATTCATATTTGATTTTGGTTTGGTTATCCTCCTCTTTATTTCCTTCATTTCCCCAATCGAAAAAGAAACTTAGTAATAGCAATAGCACTTAGACCAGTGATTCTCAACCTTTCTAATGCCGTGACCCCATAATACAGTTCCCCATGTTGTGGTGACTCCCAAGTGGGTGTGGCCACCAATAAGAGGGAGTAGGACAGCTAGGGAAAAGGGAAAAAAATGGCGGACAGCATGGTTTGGTGACCCCCGTGAAATGGTCATTTGACCCCAAATGGGGTCCCGACCCACAGGTTGAGAACCACTGACTTAGACTTATATACCACTTCACAGTGCTTTACAGCCCTCTCTAAGCAGTTTACAGAGTCAGCATATTGCCCCCAGCAATCTGGGTCGTCATTTTACCCACCGCAGAAGGATGGAAGGCTGAGCCAACCTTGAACCGGTAAGAATCGAACTGTGAACTTCAGGCAGCTGGCAATCAGCAGAAGTAGCCTGTAATACTGCATTCTGACCACTGCACCCCCAGGGCTCACTTATGATGACTTCCACAAATATATTCTACAAAACTATTAACCAGGTCAGACCTAGTAGTTCATTCACCCCATATGCTATCCCTGGTTAGTATTAACCTTGGTTTATGTGTGTGCGTGATGTAGTATGTCATGTGAACCCATCCTCCATTCTGTGGAGATAGATAAATGCAAAACCTTCAAAACCAAACTGATTTCCAGGAATGAGAGATGGGAGCAAGAGTTGTTGTTTTTAGCCAACAGGTTAAAATGTTATGTGCTGGTAACAGTTGTGTGAAGAAAGAGGCCCTTTAACTGTTAGTAGCTATATTAGTTCATGTATCTCAAAATACAATAAGCAAGTTGAATTGTCTTTGGGGTTATCTATTTATTCTGAGAAATTGATCTGGGAATTTGACATCAATTTTCCTGCCCCAACAAGACCATAGATGAAATATTTAAGTTCAGTCGTGTTGATTGTTTTGAAACCAACAAGCTGGATTTATTATCTTACTGGCTCTCTCACCAAACAAGCTTCAATTTAGAAGTGTTGCAGCCTGCCCTGAAAGGCATTCTCACTTCAGATTTGATAGGACGTTTTCCAGGTCATCCATCAAGAGTAGGCCTGCCATAAGCGGCCAGCAACATTTTGGATTATCACTAGATGGGGGGGGGAGGGCAAAGAGAATCTTCTCCATCGCTTTTCTGCCCATCTTGTGGCCATCTGGATTTATGCAGCCCAGATAAATAATTAATAAACTATGTCTTTCTCCATATCTTTGCTACTCAGTCACAAACAGGCCTATCCAAACTTAATCCTGGAATTCAAGGTCAATTGTTTAAATAGGTTTATATATATATCATGCTAATTCATAGTTTGTTTAATTAACACTTTATTGGATAAACTGCAGTTGGCTGGGTTCACATAACATGCTAAGCTACAAATGAGTCAATCCCTTCTGGATTGCAGCACTGAATTGGACTCTCAGCACATCTAGCTCAATATTGCCACTCCAACTGGTTGCAATTTTTGGAATCCAGGGGACTCTGGATTTATTGCAGAGTTGCCAAAGCCCCTTAAGAGCCTGAAGACCTTTCCTGCTTGGGTTCTGGATTCTATTTTAGGGGAAATAGAGCCATTCCCAGGAGCTATGCAACAAATGTTCGAAGCAAAGTTGCCATATCATGGCAAGAAGAGATTGCAAAGGGTTTGTGATTCACAACTGAGCTTAAAGTACATTAAGGCAATTGCATAAAACATAATTAAGTTACTGTTTGTCTTCGCTTTTGAATTAGTTGGTCTGTGTTGTTGTCATTGTTAAATAGTTAAACATGAAAAAGCCTGCATGTTCAATGCCCCCCCCCCACTGTGCTTCACTCAAGTAGCATATCTTGAAATTATGTGCTTCTATACATCTTTCTCTCTTCTTTCCAAACAAGGAGCATCAAACTACCAGCTATAACCAGTCACAGAGCTTTTGAAAGATACAGAATAGTGGTCCCTGTGTGCCCCCCTCTTCTGCACATTGCCCTCCCCTATTCCATCTGGACCCTTGACTGAAGGGGAGCAGAGAAGGTAAATGGTCTTTGAGATTTTTTTAGAAAAAAAAATCTAAGCAAGGTTGAAACTTAAACTTAGAATGTTGTGCAAATGCTCATGCTGATTAAGCATGTTATAATAATAATAATAATAATAATAATAATAATAATAATAATAATAGGACAAATGCATATAAAGTCAAAATTGAGAAGACAGCAACAGACAGTAAGTACCGCCTATGCAAAGAAGCTGAAGAAACACTGGACCACCTGGTAAGCTGTTGCAAGAAGATTGCACAGACTGACTACAAGCAGCGGCATGACAAAGTAGCAACAATGATGCATTGTAAGATCTGCAAAAAATATCATTTTCCTGTAAGCAAAAACTGGTGGGATCATAAAATAGAGAAAGTCATAGAAAATGATAAAATTAAACTGCTCTGGGACTTCAGAATTCAAACAGACAAGCACCTGCAACATAACACCCCAGACTTAACAATTGTCGATAAGAAAGACAAAAAAGTCTGGATAGTGGACGTGGCAGTGCCTGGAGACAGCAGAATAGACGAGGAAGAACTGGAGAAGATAACAAAATACAAAGACCTACAAATAGAAATAGAAAGACTGTGGCAAAAGCAAGCAAGGATAGTACCAATAGTCATAGGCGCCTTGGGTGCAATCCCAAAACAACTGGAGCACCATTTGAATACCTTGGCATTGACAAATTCACTATTAGTCAATTGCAAAAGGCGGCCTTACTAGGAACTGCTTCCATCCTGCGACAATATCTGTAATACCATCAAACATCCACATCTGCCTATCCCAGTCCTGGGTAAGGACTCGATAGGTAGACAAAATGCCAAATCCAGTCTGAACATCTGGCTGACTGTTCAATGATCAATAATAATAATAATAATAATAATAATAATAATAATAATAATAATAATAATAATAATAAAGGTGGAAGGGACCTTGGAGATCACCTAGTCCAACCCCCTCTCAGGCAGGAAACCCTATACCATTTCAGACAACTGGCTGTCCAGTTGTATGAACTCAGCTAGTGCATTTCTGATCAACAGGCCTTAGATTAGGGTTCCCCAATAGGATGGAAACTAAGAGGTATATTTGAAATTTGAAATATATTTGAGATCATAAATGGCTATCTTGGGAGTGGCAATACATAAAAGCACGGTCATGGTGAGTACAATTAATCACATATTACCTATTTCACAGGAAGTTGAAATTGTGAGGTTAATCTAAAGCATCTGACTGCACCAAAGATATTTGTTCTGCAGTGGTGTGAGTCAACAAACCCTTCCTTACATACCTGTATCATCATGTCGCTGTGGGCTGAACTGGGCAGATTTGCAAGGTTTTATTAATGTAGCCTTGAAATAAAATAGATTTAGCTTATCTAGTCATGTTTCCTGCCTGGTTTACTCAGGAGGGTTGATATCAATCTTGCAAGTCTGAAGGTACAAACTTCCCACCACTGTTTTTAACTGACTGATCAATTAGGGCAGGTCCTTCCTAAGTTCCCATTTCTGACCATTAGGGGAATGTGACCTCTTCCCTCTCTTGTTTGATCGTTCCTTAGATAGCATCTCTGTCCCTCGTCCCCCAAGGTCACTTGCATGTTCCATTACAGATGAGGCTTGCACATGCCCTGTAATGGTATGTGGAAATGTCCTCGGATACAGGACAAACAGCCTCAGAATGGACATCAGGGTATATAAAAGGTATATAAAAGGTGATCTCAGAACCACTGAACTATATTTTTCAAAGATCCTGGAGCACTGGGGAACTACCGGAGGACTGGAAAAGAGGTGATGTAGTTCCCATCTTCAAAAAAGGAAAAAAAAAAGGACCCAAGAAATTACAGACCTATCAGCCTGACCTGAATACCCGTGAAGATTCTGGAAAAGATAACCAAACAACAAATCAGCGAACACCTAGAGGCAAATAAACTCATTACTAAAAGCCAACACGGGTTTGTCAAAAACAGATCATGCCACACAAATCTTATTGCATTCTTTGACCAAGTGACAAAATTAGTGGACCAGAGAAATGCAGTGGATATAATTTACTTAGACTTCAGTAAGGCATTTGACAAAGTAGACCACAACCTACTATTTGATAAGATAGAAAAATGCGAGTTAGACAGCATCACCACCAGATGGATCTGTAGCTGACTGACCGGCCGTACTCAGCGTGTGGTCCTCAATGGAACCGCATCTACATGGAGGGAAGTGTGTAGTGGGGTGCCCCAGGGCTCTGTTCTGGGCCCAGTGCTCTTCAACATTTTCATCAACGATCTGGACAAGGGGATAGATGGGGAACTCATCAAATTTGCAGACGACACCAAGCTGGCAGGAATAGCCAACACTCCAGAAAACAGGCTTAGGATACAGGAGGATCTGGACAGACTTGAACATTGGGCACTATCTAAAAAATAAAATTCAATGGTGAAAAAAGTAAGGCTCTACATTCAGGCAAGAAAAACCAAATGCACAGGTATACTATAGGGGGTAGCTTGCTCAATAGTAGTAACTGTGAGAGGGATCTCGGAGTCCTAGTGGACAATCATTTAAATATGAGCCAGCAGTGTGCTGCAGCTGCCAAAAAAGCCAACACAGTGCTGGGCTGCATTAACAAAGGGATAGAATCAAGATCACGTGAAGTGTTAATACCCCTTTACAATGCCTTGGTAAGGCCACACTTGGAATACTGCATCCAGTTTTGGTCACCATAATGTAAAAAAGAAGCTGAGACTCTAGAAAGAGTACAGAGAAGAGCAATAAAGATGATTAGGGGACTGGAGGCTAAAACATATAAGGAACGGTTGCTGGAATTGTGTATGTCTAGTTTAACGAAGAGAAAGACGAGGGGGGACATGATAGGAGTGTTCCAATATCTTAGGGGCTACCACAAAGAAGAGGGAGTCAAGCTATTTTCCAAAGCGCCTGAAGGCAGGACAAGAAGAGAAGCAACCAAAGAGAGAAGCAACCTAGAACTAAGGAGAAACTTCCTGACAGAACAATTAACCAGTGGAACAACCTGCCTCCAGAAGCGGTGAATGCTCCAACATTGGAAGTTTTTAAGAAGAAACTGGACAGCCATTTGTTCAAAATGGTATAGGGTTTCCTGCCTGAGTAGGGAGTTGGACTAGATGACCTCCAAGGTCCCTTCCAACTTTATTATTATTATTATTATCGATCATCGCACAGTCAGCCAGATGTTCAGACTGGATTTGGCATTTTGTCTACCTATCGAGTCCTTACCCAGGACCTGGGATAGGCAGATGTGGATGTTTGATGGTATTACAGATATTGTCGCAGGATGGAAGCAGTTCCTAGTAAGGCCGCCTTTTGCAATTGACTAATAGCGAATTTGTCAATGCCAATGGTGTTCAAGTGGTGCTCCAGTTGTTTTGGGATTGCACCCAAGGCGCCTATGACTATTGGTACTACCCTTGCTTGCTTTTGCCACAGTCTTTCTATTTCTATTTGTAGGTCTTTGTATTTTGTTATCTTCTCCAGTTCTTTCTCGTCTATTCTGCTGTCTCCAGGCACTGCCACGTCCACTATCCAGACTTTTTTGTCTTTCTTATCGACAATTGTTAAGTCTGGGGTGTTATGTTGCAGGTGCTTGTCTGTTTGAATTCTGAAGTCCCAGAGCAGTTTAATTTTATCATTTTCTATGACTTTCTCTATTTTATGATCCCACCAGTTTTTGCTTACAGGCAAATGATATTTTTTGCAGATCTTCCAATGCACCATTGTTGCTACTTTGTCATGCCGCTGCTTGTAGTCAGTCTGTGCAATCTTCTTGCAACAGCTTACCAAGTGGTCCACTGTTTCTTCAGCTTCTTTGCATAGGCGGCACTTACTGTCTGTTGCTGTCTTCTCAATTTTGACTTTGTATGCATTTGTCCTTAAGGCTTGGTCTTGTGCAGCCAGAATTAGTCCCTCGGTCTCTTTCTTCAATTTTCCTGCTCTTAGCCATTGCCAGGTTTTATTATTATCTGCTTTCCCAGCTATTTTTTTCATGTATTGGCCATGTAGTGCTTTGTCTTCCCATGCCTCTATTCTGTTCTTCATTTGGTCTTTCTTGTAGGCCAGTTTGGTCTCTCCAGTAGTTAGTAAGCCTTCCTGATATACTAATTTCAGTGCATCTTCATCATTGTTCTTCAGATATTCTTCCAAAGCCATTTTTTCTTCTTCAACCATCTGATGTACTTGTAACATTCCACGCCCACCTATTTGCCTTGGTAGATAAAGTCTATCAATGTCACTGCGTGGATGAGGGGCATGATTCATTGTCATTATTTTTCTGGTCTGCCTATCCATTGCTTTTAGTTCTGCTTGAGTCCAGTCCACTATTCCAGCTGTGTACCTAATGACTGGGATTGCCCAGGTGTTGATTGCCTTTATGGTATTTCCTCCATTGAGTTTGGATTTTAAGATCTTCTTCACTCTCTTGATGTATTCACCTCTAATCTTTTTCTTGACTTCAGTGTGCTTGATGTTGTCAGCTTGAAGGATACCCAAGTATTTGTAGTACTCTTCCTCATCCAGACTCTTAATGTTATTTTCGTGGGGCATCTTGATTCCTTCAGTTTTCATTATTTTTCCTTGTTTGATAGTAAGTGTGGCACATTTGTCCAAGCCAAACTCCATTACAATATCTTGGCTATATATACGGATAGTGTTGAGCAGCGATTCTATTTCAGATGATGTTTTTCCATACAGCTTCAGATCATCCATGTAAAGGAGGTGGGATAGTCTGGCAGATGTTTTTGATGTTTGATAGCCATGTCCTGAGTTATTCAGTATTGTTGACAGAGGAAACAGTGCAATAACAAATAGTAATGGTGACAATGAATCTCCTTGAAATATTTCTCTCTTGATATTAACCTCTCCCAGTCTCTCACCATTGATCTGCAACTGTGTCTTCCATTGTGCCATCGATCTTTGCACAAATTTTCTGATGTTTCTACTGACTCCTGTTATTTCTAGGCACTTTATTATCCAATCATGTGGCAGAGAGTCAAATGCCTTTTTGTAGTCAATCCATGCCACATTCAGGTTGGTCTTCCTTCTCTTGCAGTTTTCCAAGATCATTTTGTCTATTAGGAGTTGATCTTTTGTTCCTCTGCTATTGGGGCGGTTTCCTTTCTGCTCAGGTGGAAAGAGATTGTTTTCAACTAGATGCTGTTGCACTGCATCAGCTACTACACCAGTTAGTAATTTGAAAGTTGTTGGTAAGCAGGTAATTGGCCTGTAGTTACCTGGTGTTGCCCCTTTTGCTGGATTTTTCATTATTAGGTAGGTTTTCCCAGTTGTTAGCCACTTTTCAATTTCTCCTCCTTGTAGTATATTGTTGAACTGTTTGGCAATGAGTGGGTATATAACAGTTAGATGTTTCAACCAAAACCCATGCAGTTCATCTTCACCTGGTGCTGACCAATTTTTGATTTTCTTTGCTCTTTTTTCTACCATTTTTGTTGTTATTACTAGTTCTTTCATTTCAACTTCTGTTTTATTTGCATCCACCTCTTTTAACCAAGCCGCATCCTTGTTGTATTTCTTTGGGTTATCCCATATCTGCTTCCAGAACTGCACTGTTTCTTCCTTGTCAGGTACTGACTGATTCCTTGCAGTTTCTCCATTGATGGATTGGTAGAAATGTTTCTGATTGGATTGAAATTGGAGTTCTGCCTATAGTTTGCAATTCGAGCTTCATATCTACTGATTTTCCTGGCTATAGCTGTTATTTGTTGCTTTATTATTTCCAGTGCTTCCTTAATCTTCCTTGTTTCTAAGTGGTATTTCTTGATTAGGTATTCTTTGGTCTTTTGTTCTTCAGCTTCTTTTCTTTCATCTGTTCTAGCTTGCTTGCATGTGATCTTAACTTGCTGATCTTATTTTCTAGTCTAACCTTCCATTTTTCTGGTGCACTGTTTGTTTGTTTTTCTTTTTTGTTCATTTTGCATCCCAGATATTCTGTTATAACTGCAGCTGTGCTGTACATTAGTTGGTTTGTTTCTTGCAGTGAATTGGTGCTTATACTTGATATTGCAGTATTTGCATCTTTTAATGCTTGTGCTAGCTGTTTCTTTGGAACAAGCTTCAATGCAGGTAGTCTTATTCTGTTGTTTTTGTGCTGTTCTAGATGCTCAGCTATTCTTTGTTTCAATTCTTTTATTTCTTTAGTTAGAGGGTTTTGTTCTTCCTGAGGAAGAGGTGCCTGGTTTCCAAGTGAGAACAGTTGTATATCTCTGCTGGATTCCTTCACTGCCAACTCCCCCTGGTTTGCCTCTACATTCTGAATTACTTCTGGTAGGTTTTGATTTCTTTGCCCTGGGTAAACCTTTGCAGTTCATTATTATTATTATTATTATTATTATTATTATTATTATTATTATTATTATTATTATCATCATCATCATCATCATCATCTCAGTCCACAGAAGGACAGAGGATGTGGGAAGCTTTCAGAAGGGATCTTTCAAAGTTTTCCAAAGAGTAAAAGGAAAAGAGAGGAGAAATTCTTCTAGTCTTGAAAGATTCTATTAATATTAACAAACAATAAAGCTAGAGCAAGTACTCCTAGTTTTACTTCTTGCAGGGCTAACATGCCCAGATGTCATGAAAACAAACCTCCTTCAAAATAACAGAGCAGTTTCCCATTTAGTTGGTTTTCATTTGGAAATCGCCAATTGTGGTCCACAAGTAGGTCACTCGCAGCTGGCCTGCTTTTCACCAAAAAGGAAGTAAAAAGCACTTTTTCTCAGTTTTTTCCTCCCTTGATTCCCCCCCACTATATTTTTCCCCCCACTTGACCGATTATAGAGTAGATACCTATGTCTCTAGTTTTAATCTTGTCATTTCCTTCTCTTTGCTCCCTCATTATTCCCACAGGCCTTCCATTTCCAGGTTTTCTCTCCTCTCCTAGCTTCTTCCTTCCACTTTTGTGATTTCCCCACTTTCTTCTCCTGCATCAAGTCACTCCCAGTCCTCTGCCAGTCTCCTTGCTGCCATCCCTAAGTTGTCAGGTGGTATAAATGCAGTCTGGCCTTGCTTACTATCCAGTAGGCATCAGAAAGTGAGGTTAGAAAAGAAGCCGCATGCTTTTCTCTTATGTCTTTGCATGCACATGCTTGCATGAATGCAAGCTCATGTAAGTTAAAAATGAATTTCGGTGGATTTTAAGTTTAAGCTCCAGCAATAGGGGAAAAGAGATCAGTGTGCAGTTACATGCACAACAGAATAATATTTAACAGGCCTGCCAGTTCTTCAAGGAAAAGCAGAGCCGGACCGCCCACAGGTGGCTGCTCTGCACGTCCAGGAGCCAAGCCCCAGTGGGGCCACTCCAACAGGCCTAGAGAAATTTAGCCTGTCTCTGAACCCTAACCCTCCTACTCACACCCAACCGCTCAGTTTAAGTGCATGTCTGGGTCAGCAGCAAGGCAATGAAGGTGTGAGGGTTGGCTCCAAGAGCAGGAACCTGGGAATGGCCGGATGATGATAAGATGGGCATTTTGCTCCCTCCTGTGCCAAGGAAGGGAGAGGGCACCGAGTCAGAGGCCTCGAAGGTGCCAATGCGGCATTAAGAGGAAAGCGGCTGAGGCGAGTCACCAGGGGAAATGAGGTTGGCCAGCCAAAGGAAACACCACTTCCTCTGGATAAGGTCCCAAGGACATACTGGCACCAGGCTCAAGCAGCCCTTCTGGATTCTTAGCCCAGGAGTTGACTGCAGGTGTTGGCAGGAGCGAATTCCCCCGAATGTCAAGAGGCAGACGGTAAAACAACAAATCTGTCTTCACTCTCCTGTGCTCCAACCATCCATGTTTGTGAGGGACACTCCCAGGTTGCTAACCTCTGCCTTTCACGAATCTCTGCCCCTATTCTTGGCTTTGTTTTATATTTTTAAAAAGCACAACACAATAGGATACATTCCTTTAGTGTTCAGTAAGACCCACTCCTAGGTAAATACATAGGAGTACAGCCTAAACATGGTTTTGTGAATTCAGCTACTGGGGGGAGGAGTTGGAGGCATTTTATCTCACAGCACAAGCAGGACAAGATTTGCACCCAACTACTAAATATATTAAAACTGGATGATGGTAGGGGAGGAGGAAGACCAAAATGTCCCAGGTCACACAACTTAATTCAATAAAGTATTCAAAACTATATTGGGAATGAGTTTCAAAAGAAAATATCAGAGTAAGTATTGAGATGTTACAAGTTTCTATCTGTCCATCCATCCTTGCTCAGGTTGCTTTACAAATACATAGACTGAGGCAAAGATAGTCTGCATACGGTCTATAAAACTTAGGTCCCCATTTAGACCAGTGTTTCTCAACACTTCAACTTCCAGAATTCCCCAGCCAACATGAGAATTGAAGTCTCCCAATCTTAAAATTGCCAAGGTTGAGAAACACCAATTTAGATCCTACCTTTGGAAGTCTGGTTATTTGCTTTTGCCCATTAACTGACAAGACCTGGCTCAAATCAGCTTCCCAGGTCAAGCCAATTTTGTATATGTTCATGTGAGTTTGTGTGTGTGATTTCTGACAATTGCTTGGACAACTACTTGAACTTTTCTTATCATCATTTGCAAAAGTGGTTTACCATTGCTTTCCTCCTAGGACAGAGAAAGGGAGATTAGCTGAAAGTCAATGACACCTTCGTCATCATCAAACATTCCCAAATTGACAAAACACACCACCTACTCAACAACATATTCCCTGGGATCAAATTAACACACGAAGAGGAAACAGACAACATACTCCCATTCCTTGACATCTACAGAAGGAGACTAGACAATGGAGACCTGGAAACCTGAGTCTACCACAAACCCAGGCACACAGACCAAATCCTCAGCTTTGCAAGCAACCACCCCACTGCACACAAAAGACGCTGTGTCCCTCTTCAGAAGGACCACAATACTGCAGCAGCACAATACTAAGAAAAGCAGAAGAGAAATAGCTGCTTGACATCTTTCTCCCTAATGGCTATCCCAAAAACTTCGTATTCCACTGCTGTGGAATTCTGGGAGCTGAAGTCCACATGACTTAAAATTGTCAAGGTTGAGAAACACTGCCTTAGACCTTGCTCACAGTGAGCAAGTTCTGACTCTCACTTCATTTATTAAAGCCAGTTTCGAAAAAGAACTAAAAACTGTGGCTTTTATTGATTTGACTGCAGCTTATGACATGATGTGGCTTGATGGTTTGATGCTCAAATTGAAGAAAATTATTCTGTGTCTAAAAGTAACAAGACTTCAAGGTCACTGTAGGAGCCACCACTAATAAATCCTTTTCCATTAAGAATGGCTTGCCACAGGCATCGATTCTAGCCCCACTCCCATTTAATTTATATACTAGTGATTTAACAGAAATTAACTCTGAAAAATTTCGTATGCCAATGATATACCAATAGTTATCAAAACCAAGGATTCTGAGGAAGCAAAATACATTCTTATTAAGGATCTGAAATCACTAAATTGATATTCTGAGAAGTGGAGGCTCTGACTTAACACAAATAAAACTGAAGTATGTATCTTCCATCTAAGCCAGGAGTAGGCAACCTTGGCTCTTTTATGATTCGTAGACTTCAACTCCCAGAATTCCTTAGCCAGCATGAAGTCCACGAGTCATAAAAGAGCCAAGGTTGCCTACCTCTGATCTAAGCAATCATATTGCAAAGAAAGAGTTTGTGGAAAGAGGATAAAACATAGTTGCCATCCAAAATATCTCCGAATAATCCTTGACCAATCCCTTATATTTGGAAAACACCTCGAAGTAATTGGACAAAAATTGAAAACCAGGAAGAAATTGATTAGGAGAATTGCAGGAACCAGGCTAGGAAGCACAAACAAAAACTTTGTGTATAGCGGTGTACTCATTAGTATACTCTGCTGCTGAATACTGCACACCTGTATGGGAAAGAATGTATGTTGGTTCACCTTAATGACCCAATGAGAATAATATCTGGAACCCTTAAAGCTACACCGTTCTCATGGCTCCAAGGTTCTTTCTAACATTGCCCTCCTGATTTCAGGCGACAACCACAGACAGTCCAAGAGTAGTATAAAATAAACATGCCATCAACTCCAAGAGATCTTTCAATACATAAAATATTAGACTCTCTACCTCTCTCCAGGCTGAAGTCTAGGAAACCAATTTGGAATAACATACACAGCCTTATGATCTAGATGAAGAATAGTAATTAAGATGGGTGACTTAATAACCACAACTAAGCAGATCCAACAAAACCACTTCCAGGAAAGCAGTTGTCCCAAAAAATACAAAGCCACCTGAACAGAATCAGGACAGGCCATGCCAGAACTAAGGCAAAGCTCTTTAAGTAGGGAATGGCCGAGAGTCTGCAATGCGACTATGGTGCTCTGGAACAAACTATAACCTATATAGTTCAAAAATGTCTCCTTTTGAAATTTCAAGGCATCTGGGTTGATCACATCACAGCAACACCAGAAACAATTAGATCAGCGGTTCTCAACCTTTTCTTCACCACAGACCCCCTTTAAATTTCTTTTCTGGCCACGCCCACGGACCCCCCAAGACATAATGCAAGATTTAAATCATAACATTTCTTCAAGTCTTCATGGACCCCCTGTGATGACACTGCGGCTACCTGGGGGTCCATGGACCACAGGTTATATATATACCTAGTAGTTATATCTGTCAACTCTACAGTGAGGGGTTTAAATGTATCAAAAATATGCAGACATTAAATTATTTTTTTTAAAAAAAATGTTGCTGGACTTCAATTCCCACAAGGCCCCTGCCAGCAGAGTCATTGACTTGAATCTATAAGCCTATTGTTATCAAAAACTTGTGATCTCTTTAGCCCTTCCTATTTTCCCACAGCTAGAAGGCATGTGCCTTGTGTTTCTGTTAAGCACATGAAATATTATACCCCTGCTCTACTTTGCATGCAGAAAGTCTAAAATTTAATTCCTAGCATCTTCACATAAAGCAACTTTGACATCATGGTCCCTGAGAACACCACATTGTCTGCAACATCTCTAAAGGCTCAACCACACAGACACTTTGCCCTACTTTCCTCCCATCTTGAAACCAGGAAGGATTTGGTCACCATAAATTACACCCCCCCCCCCACCCATGCCTGTAATGTGTATCCAGAATCCAGCATTCAATTTTTTTTTCATCTGAATGAAATTCCAGTCTGTCCTCAACTATGGGGGAAATTGCAGCCAACTGCCACATAGGATGTGTACTATAACAGTGCTTGTAATGGTGCTTGTATACTCTGAGCACACCTCCTGATCAAATGTCTTCTAACTTTTTGCCTCATTATTATCAACCTATCAATCTACAACAGTATTTTGTCCAAAATTATACCAAAGAAGCTAAGAGATAAAATATAACATTGAAGCGTGTTGTGTTCCTGTGAAGTGTTTTCATAGATGCTGTTATGTAGACTAGGGGTCCCCAACACCTGGGCCACAGACCAGTACCAGTCCATGGTCTGTTAGGAACTGGGCCACACACTTCGAGGTGAGCGGTGGGCGAGCAAACCTACCGTAAACTATACATTTGTCTGATCTAGGTTGTGTGCTCCTCCTTCTCCCCCGTGCATGAAAAAATTGCCTTCCACGAAACTGGTCCCTGTTGCAAAAAAGGTTGGGGGCCGCTGACATAGAGATCATCTGGATCTTTACAGGTTGGAATTAGAGATTAGAATCCATATTAGAGATCAGAGATGACCTCTGGATTGGAGTATCTCTGAAAATATTTCATAAGACTATCAGTCTGCTGAGATCAATAATCCTGTCAGAGAAAAAGATATCTGTATATCAGAGAACTCACTACCCTTCCCTAAAAGAATGTATGAGCAATTAGTGTTGATTTTAAATACTTGTTGTTGTTTTTGTTTATCTGTAGTGCTTTAATCCAGACTCAGCGGCTGGAAACTATGGAATCATTTCTAAAACATCCATCTCTCAATCTGGAAAAGATTGGAGCCTTTTAAGGGACAAAGATTTTTCTGATTAATTTTTGTTTGCTTATAGGAATATCAGTCTCCTGGAAGAGCTGCATCTGGTCTTGCATTGAATGGATGTTCCTGTGTCCAGTTCCCTCTCCCCTCAACGTTGAATAGGATACCCACCTGAGGCATCAAGTCTCCTTCATAGCTGAAGCCAAAATGCCCACAGAGGCACAGTGCCCAAGGACTGCATGGTGGGGAGCAGTCTCTTCCTCAATTCAGAATAGAGCTGGAAGGGACCTTCTTGGAGGTCTTCTAGTCCAGCCCCCTGTTCAAGCAGGAGATCCTATACCAGGGGTAGGCAACCTTGGCTCTTTTATGACTCATGGACTTCAACTCCCAGAATTCCTGAGCCAGCATGGCTCAGCTTGGAAACTCTCCCTTTCCCCTCAGCACAGCTGGCTCAGGAATTCTGGGAGTTGAAGTCCACGAGTCATAAAAGAGCCAAGATTGCCTACCCCCTGCCCTATACCATTTCAGACAAGTGGCTGTCCAGTCTCTTCTTAGACACCTCCGGTGATGGAGCACCCACAGCTTCTGAAGGCAAGCTGTTCCACTGGTTAATTTCCTCACTGTTAGGAAGTTTCTCTGTAAACCAGGGCGCTTCTCTCCTTGATTAGTTTCTATCCATTGTCTCTTGTCTTGCCTTCTGGTGCTCTGGGAAATAATCCATACTAAATTGTCTACAGTAGTCTTTGATTTCTGACCAATTACTTAGTGACCATTCAAAGTTACAAATAGCCTGAAAAAAATGGACTTATGACCTGAATCCAAAGTTGCGCAGCAGTCACGTGTCAGCCCTTTGAGCACTTGTCATCACGACTGCATTTGTAGCCATTGGTAGCATCCTGCATGATCCCAATTTTCAACAGTTTGGCTGAAAACTGGCAGTTACTTCTGGTTTGGGGGAAAAAAAATCACACCCCTGATGAACAATTGGTTTGCTAAATGACCATGGTGTTCACTTTAACAATTGCAGTGTTCATTTTATGATTGCTGCAAAAAAAAATCATAAAATTGAGTCGGTCATTTGACCAACCCATTTTATGACAATCACGACTTATAACCATAAGGCTCCATTACAGTCATAACTCAAGGATTACCTGTATTTGTATTATTATAATAATAATGATAAAGTTGGAAGGGACCTTGGAGGTCATCTAGTCCAACCCCCTGCTCAGGCAGGAAACCCTATACCATTTCGGACAAATGGCTGTCCAGTTTCTTCTTAAAAACTTCCAGTGTTGGAGCATTCACCGCTTCTGGAGGCAGGTTGTTCCACTGGTTAATGGGATAAAAACCCAGCTTCATGCCAGAATACCTAAAGTCTGTCTGATTAAGCAGTGGGATAGCAATGAGATACAGGCAGTGTGTGAGGACATGTCCTTTATAAATCAGTGGGTATCTTAAGACAAGAAGAATGTGCAGATGAACGCTAGTGGTGCCCCTGGAACTTAGTTTACATATATAAATTAATTATGGCTGAAATCGCATGATGTTTCAGTGTTCTTGGAGCCTTCAGGGATGGAACTGTGATATCCTATAAGACTTTGGCAAGGGTTAATTTTTAAAATCTTTTGGGGCATTGGCCTCATCTTGTAGTGGCACCCACTCCTCAAAAAAGTCAGCAGCCTCTGAAATAGAAGATCTGAGGTAGCACTTGCTGGAATAACTTCTGTTTCCCCTGAAAAGCAACTGTCAATCACAGCAGCCTTAAAGATAAGGCAGCCAAACTTAATTAACTTCAGTGATCAAATGAATTCTGCCAATGGGTTGTATTCAGGAAAAAGTGGATCAAGGGCAGGTGGAGAGGAACACAGCCTTAACACTTCAGAAAGGGGTTCAAAGTCACCAATCCAGTGGTTGAACTAGAGGCCCCTCATTCATATATCTGTTTAGCTGAAGAACAAAACATCTTTACAAAATTGGAATATTTGTTTTTTTTTTTCTCATTCCCTTCTTGGAGAGGGCCCATTCCAAAAAGAGGGAGGCAATTTCCTTGACCTGCACCAAGGGGTTGGAGCACACACTGCAAAGCAAGCCAGCAGTGGCAGACCAAGTCAGTCTCTCTCTCTCTCTCTCTCTCTCTCTCTCTCTCTCTCTCTCTCTCCCTCTCCCTCTCCCTCTCCCTCCCTCCCTCCCCCCCCTCTCTCTCTGACAGAGGACGGTGTGTTCCATGCATGTCCGCGTGCGCACGCGCATAACCTACAAAACAACCAGCTCTATTTGGCTCTCCAACTTTCCTAAAAAGTCATCTAGGGCTCAAGATCAAGCTGAGAAAATGCAACCCAAGTGGAATTGGTTTGAATTAGAGGCCAGGGAACGCAGTCTCAGGAAGGAAATTCAGCATCAGCTTTAATTAGATTTGTCACTTCTGGTGACACTAATTGTCCCGGAGTGACTCTTGAAGGCATTGCGAATCAGTCCAGACCTCCACCACAAGCTTATGCAGCCTTGCTGTAATCCAGCAGCTTGCAAACATCCAACCTTTCAAGGGACAATCCTTAAGCATCCCTGGAACTGACTCCTGCAGTGCCTTGGGCATCATCCTTAGGGAATGATGAATTTCCATGGGGCATTTTCCAAACTATGGGTGCTAACTGGGGTCAGGTGGCTGGAGCAAACAGTCCTAATGTGCTCTTCCCAGGGACATCAATAGTCAGAGCAAAGTCTGCCATCATGCACTGCGTTACCCAATTCTGCTCTTGTCAAATGACAGGCAAATACAAAAGCCAGGGGCTCAGGAAGGCTTTTTAGAAGGGCTCCCTCTGGTGGCTGTCACCTCATAGTGACCCATCAGTGAAGGCGTCACACTCTGGATACAGAGTGGACACACTCTGGATCGCAGAAAAGGACAAAGTACTTTAATATGGTAAAGACTTTTGCAAATGCAGCTTGACTCCTAAATAACGGGGTTATAGGCTAGACCAGAAAATCAAAGAACATCCCGGAAGATCATAGCAAAGCATGTCTGAATCGTTCTTGGTGAAGCTGCGTGGTGAAGAACCTTAAGCTCTTTGCACCAACAGCCTTCCCAGCATCCAGTCCCAGACCTCCCACTTTCTCTTTTTTGCAAGAGAGGCCCCTTTACCAATATTACAACCAAAATCTGAGCTATTCAAATGGTTCCCTAAATATATATTAAGCAACCGATTCTGAACATAAAAGGGAAAAAAGGAGAGTGGAGAGAGCGGTTTCTTCTGGTAAAATTTGAGGTTTTTCCACCCACACCATTCTGATGGGTTTGTTGTTGTTTCTTGTTTAGTTTAAAAGTAGAATCCACTCCCAGTTTGCATAGAAGACTGGAATCCATCCACAGCCGTGATGTATTTCTCTAACATCTCCCGAATGCCACAAGGCTATTTTCTTATATTAATGGATAAGTTCTGTCTTATTGTGAAATATCTACTTTGGAGACCATATGCAACAAATTAGGGACTTTTTTAAAAAAAATCAAGACAAAAGCCACTGCTCACTGTGAAAAGCAGAGTAAATCTGTCTCCTGCTTTAAAAACAAACAACCCCCCCCCCTCCTATCATAGGAACAGCTTCACTAGCTTAACCAAGTTCCATCCTACCAAACATCTTGATTCCAACTAGGAGAGGCTAGCCAGATACCTCCAGGGTAAGCTGCAAAAGAGTTGAAGAAAAAAGTTCTTTCTTATAATTTGCTCTAGCTGTCTGTTCTTCACAGGGATACTCTGAAGACCAGGGGGCTCTTTTGCTATTCTGGCAAACAGTTTCGTAGACCCAGCTCTCAGCTACCCCACATTTCTTCTGCTCAGGGAGCCCAGAGCAGCTGAAAAAAAGGCTCAGATGTGCTTCTGCTGGCTGGGGAATGGGAATGCTGGGAGTTGAAGACCACCCCTCTTCAAGTTGCCAAGGTTGAGAAACAAAGTGCTGGAGTAATTGTGAACACAGATCTCACATCAAAGAATAGGAAACATGCTTGTGGGGCACTGTTCTGGGAAAGGAGAAGCCTCACCGATCAAGATGGTCTTGATATACTGGATCCAGATATATATGGTCTGGATAAACTACAAATGTATTGTGTGTGACATTTTGGTTGATTCTTTTGGTTATCAAGCCCTCTAATTCTCTGTTGAATTCTCTGTTCTTTTACAAAAGAATACAATTTTGGACTTGATTAAAACAGTGGTGCCTTTGGCTACTCCCAGGCATGGCCCCTTCCCTGAAAATGTACAAACATCTGAAACACAGCCAGATCCAAAGTCCTATTTTTCTTGAGGACCAACCCATTGTCTGTAATCCCCCAAAGGCCCAACTGGAAAGGAACATTTTAGTCTGTTTTCTAAACAAAGACAGTCCTTCCCTGGTATGCTTTTCTAGGGAGAATGTGTCAGAAAATGAAGATATACTCTGCATGAGCTCAGAAACCACCTCACCTTGGTCATCATAGTTGTAATTTTTCCAGCATCATGAAAACAAAGTCCACGTCTGAACTCATGGGTCAGAGGCTGACCTCTGGCTTAAGTCAAATCTGGCAGTTTGTTCTTTAAGAAATGTAGTCAAAAACCTTGGTCATTAAGTTGTTCTTGGACTCAATGCCAGGATATCAAAACACTTGCAGCTGTTTCTGACCAAGCAAACCTCTACTTTACTCCAGTAATGGTGGGGTAGGTATTCTGGGGCTGCTATCAGCTGTGGGACATTCTCTTCCCACTAGATATGGTCACCTTGCCCCGTGGCTCTCCTTCCCAATGTTGTGCATGCACTTTCTTTGAAATGTTCTCCCTGGACCCTAAGAAGGGATCAGCTGGATGCATTTATCCCCCATTTTCTTCGCAAGCATACCTAGTGCCTCTCTCATCCTTTTTTTGCTGTTTCTGGAGAAAGAGCCTATACAGTACGCTGTGCCAGCCATTTTCTAAGCCTCTTTGTCTTGCTTTGGAGAGCCATGAGTGTCTGGAATGCAGCACCTGGAGGTAAATATAGAGGCTATTCATGAACAAATCTGTACCTTATGTCACCGTTGGAGACTGCCAAGGCCTAATCCAGAATGGCAGGCTCTTGGCAAATAGGGAGCAGGAAGGGCAGAAGCGTGCGAATAAAAGCATCATCAAAAACACAGCACTTCAAGGGGGCCTGGATGCTCCTCCAAAGACATTTCTTTAATGGATTGTACTTAATCCATTTTATGAAAAGGTCGAGACAGTGGAAGAGGAGCAGCCACCCATACAATTAGACTGGGAAGAATCCATAAAAACTCACCAAGTTCTCAGGTTGCCCCAAGCTAGTGTTTTACAACTTTGGAAACTTTTAAGAAATATGTATTTCAACTCCCAGAACTGGCTGGCTGGGGAATTCTA
This sequence comes from Crotalus tigris, assembly GCF_016545835.1. Lineage (NCBI taxonomy): Eukaryota > Metazoa > Chordata > Lepidosauria > Squamata > Viperidae > Crotalus > Crotalus tigris. Next base: position 7,047,466 of record NW_024096758.1, on the reverse strand, counting down.
GGAGTTGAAGTTAAAGTTGCTAAGATTGAAAAGATACTGCATTAAGCTATGATGTACAGTGGGTTGCTTGGCTTTGGTTGAATGTGATAGGCAAACCAGCCACTGTGGCTTGCAAATCATGGCTATGGCTTAACATATTGTGAGACCTATTGTAGTTTCTGTACTAATCCGTTGTTAAATGCAATGTGCAAATCTTGCATTGGAGATTACATCTATGAGCTTTTAAGCCCAAGGGCAAGTAGCCAGATGAAGACAAAGAAGAGTGTGCTGTTCTTTTAGAACTCTGCATATGCTCAAGAGCACATCCTCTAACAAGGACTTCTGCTGCATTCAAACCTCCCTTTGGCTCCTCTCTGGTTTTCTCATCCTTTAGGACCAGGCGATTCCAAGGGCTTCTCCAGCAAATCTGCGGGGGGCTGAGAGGCTCTTTTTTAAATGCTGCTAATTTGGACGATAAAACTATTTACGTAAAGAGCTATACATGTGCTGAGATACCGTGAGAACCAAGCTTTGGTACATGGTACAAAATGATGCCTTCTGTTTTAAAAGTAAACAAATTCCGTATTTTCATAGTTATGAAGATAAGTATGGAATTGTGTGGTTGAAAAATTTAGTTCCAGAAGCCAAAATCGTGTCTGAAAGAGATTTCCAATCCTTGGCTGGTGGAATTCTGTACTTTCAGTGATTGATAAGACCCCCAAATGAAATTATGCATAATGGCAAAGAGTTTGTAAATAATAATGTTAATAGCAATAATCACAGCAGCTATGAAATGTGTTTCTTTGGGGATTGTGCTTGACTGTCTCTGCCTTTAGAAATTCCGCAAAGCTGGGCCATTTTAGGTCCCTGTTGCTATCATTTGAGTTTTAATGCACTCGTTTTTGTTCCATGTGTTGTTATGTTGTTTTAAATTATAAACTATCTTGAGTATTGTACTAAAAATTGGGCTAAAAAGAAACGACTACAATAATAATATTGTTTTATTTTCTTGAACTACATAACATGCATTCTTTGTACCAATAGTCAAATGTTTACTTCTTCTGGTGATCTTGATTTCTGAATGCTTCATTTTGAAAGGGGGGGCGGAGAGAGGGAGGGAGGGAGGGAGAGAGAGAATGGATGAGAAGTCTTGACCTGAGGATAAGATTTGTCTTTGGGCAAGAAGCTGCAATATGTATCCTTTCAGTCTGGTAGTACTTAACCTTAACATGTCTAATGTCTATTGACAGATCTTTCATTCTCCACGCATTTGTCTTGTCTCCTTTTAAAGCCAATGGAGCTAGCAACCATTATCTATGCATCTTCTAACAAAGAGTTCCAGAAGTTAATTAAGTAAGTCTGCAAAAGTTATGTTCCTCAGAAAAAGATTGCAAGACAATTCTGAGAGATATCTTACACAGAGAGGAAGGATCCAGCCAGCCAAAGAAAAAGACCCAGATTCACTTCTCCTCCAGCATCAATGCCAAAATTATGGAAATCATACTCATTTTTCAAGCGAACCCTATGCTGGCTGTATGTTACAGCATATACATGTAACTGTACAGCCATTAAAAATCTGAGCACAGCATCTCAATATTTTAGCATCTGATCACAGAGTACCTTGCTTAATACCTCTAAAAATATCAGGCTTGTAGGACTCAGGCATGTCCTGTTCTTCTTTCAAGGAAAATATCTAACTCCTTCCATGGGCAGAAATGGGAATACTGTATGTGGAGGGAGGGAAGGAGAGATAGAACATCTTGGTCATTTAGCTATTGAAGATGCTTATTCTTCTTTTATGACGGAATTCTTCTTTTCTGAAATCAGACTGTTATAGTAATAGCATTAAAAGGGGTCCTAGTTCTCAGAACAATAAGCGATCTAGTCTACACTCCTGTTCTTACACATGAATCCTACAAGCAGGAGAAGCAAGGGAAGCTTCTGCACAGGGCATGAACATCCAAAATTTCAGCTGTATTATTTCCTTCAACTTATTTTCAGAGGTAGCCTGCTGCTGGATCTGGAGGCTCCATGTAGTCATGATCATTTACATCCCATCTTCCTCAAATAAATCTTTCCTTAAAGGTCATTTAAGCCAGTGGGTTTTTTTCTACATCTTGCTACAGTAAATTCCATAAGCTAATTGCACTGTGCAAAGAGGCGTTTTCCTCCAAGTGCTCTAAATGTGCTCTTCTCAGTTTCACTAGAAGTTTCATTTGCTTTGGGGTTGGGACAGGCGTCTCGTGCCTCTGGCTCCAGTCCTGATTAGCTGGAGGCTTTGCTCCCCTGCAAGGATGTTGGATAGATTCATCCCCACTTTTAGGCTTGGGCCCTACCATTTCTTGGGAAGTCATCACAAGGCTCTCCTGCTGCTCACTTTTTTTCATGGTGGAGGGGAGGGGGGAAGCAAGTTGAGATTAGTTGGAGATGGAGATCAGTTCTGAAAGTGATGCCAAGTGAGGCAAGAACACGCCAAGCCTGCAAGGAGCCAAGGTCAACAAAACTCCGGTCGCCTGCCGGTCCCAGCATGAACAGCTCTTGGAATTAGCCAGTCTTTCATCTTCGCCCTTTTTATTGGAGCCCTGACTTCAGCAAGGAAAGATGTTTTTGGACTCTGAGCAAAATGTGTCCTGTGAAGCTTCTAAACATAGTAAAGGGTGACTCATAGAACAGACACTCGGCGCTCCACCGGGCTTGAACACACGGCCTTGGCAAATCTCAGGTTGATTCCCTAGGCCATCCTTGTGTCTTTGACTAAAAACAGAATTAACTTAAATGAATATCACCCTATAAATTTTTGAAAAGACAAGCAGTCACTAACCAACATAGCTGAGCTATTGTGATGATACAGAATATTCACAAACTTTCCAGAGTTTATCATTCTTAAAGGAAAGTGCTCTCCAGTTGCTTTACCACTTTAACAGAATAACAGAGCTGGAAGTCCACTCCTCTGTTCTGTACAGTTTCAAACAAATGGTTTTCCAATCTCTTCTTAAAAACATCCAGTGTTAAAGCATTCACAACTTCTGGAAGCAAGTAGTTCCACTGATTAACTGTTCTGTCGGAAAATTTCTCCTTTAGTTCTAGGTTGGTTCTCTTCTTGATTAGTTTCCGTCTATTGCTTCTTGTTCTGCCTTCAGGTGCTTTGAAAGGTAGAGAATGTTTGGAGAAATAGGATTGTGAATTGGCCCCAGAAATATTTGTGGGTTGTTCTTTTGTATTTTATGTTCTTTTGAAATTGAATAAAATTTTGTGGGGGGAAAACCTTTAGTGCCCTGCTTCTGGTACACAATTCTGAATAACAATAATTGCCCTACCCACCTTGATAATTACAACACTAAGGATTCTGCTTTTCTCAATGGATCAATTATTCAGCTCTAGTTCCACCCCTTTTGTTTCACAATCTCGGCAACATTAAGATCTGTGGATTTCAATTCCCAGAATTCCTCAGCCAGCATGCTGGTGGGGAATACTGGGAATTGAAGTCAACAGATCTTAACATTGCCGAGGTTGAGAAATGTGAGCTTTCTGCAGTGTGTTATCTGCACTTCAAAACATATGCCATCAAGTGTAGTGGGTGAAAGTTTGTGGGTTGCTTATCAACTTAGTGGTTTAGACATATGGATTGATGTACATGTGCACAATGACAGATGCTCTATCTTCTTTTTCTTCTGCCCCTGCCAGAGATTTAATGCTGTCTGTGGAGAGATATTAACTTAGGTCTGTAGAAAAGCAAGTTATCAAGTCATCTTTACCCCAGCAAAAGAAGAAAAATCAGGAGTGTGGTTGCACTTTTCAGACTATATACCTAAAAGGTATATAAAATGTGTTAGTCTGAAAAGGTACATCCATATGTCTTCTGATTTCGGCCTGTCATATAACAATGCAATCCTTCTCCTATAATATCTATAAAAAAATAGAAAAGAGATATTATGAAAAATGTATCCTTTTTGGCACAAGAATCTGAGAAACTATATATAAAAATAACCTGATTGAACATCTGAGCACATTTTAAAGATAGCACTTGATTACTAAGGAAACATTAAAACAAATTAAATGTGGTGAGATTAACCATGGCTGGCTGAATACAAACCTAACAGGTTAAGCCAAGATCAAACAAACCACATTTGGCTGTGTGAATTCACAATAAATAGTGCCATTGCTTAGGGACAATGGGGATGTTTGGAAAAAAGACAAGATGGTGATCATGAATTTGGCTATTGCAATTCTTTGGCTGAAGTAGAATGGAATCATCAGGAAATTTGTGAAAGGAGCTGTAAAAGAAGATCAAACAATCAAGAAGTTTAAGAGAAGAACAAGGAGGCAGCAGAGAGACCAACAGAAATACTATGAAAGATATTTCAGCATCTTTGCGGAAAACAGAATTCAGTTTTTCATATTAGGTGAAAAACAATCAGTGAAATATTTAGTTTCATTGCTTAATAAAAGGACAATTTTGCTCAAGAGGTTATGCCAAGATTTTATACTATAGTGGCCTCTGTCTATGTCTTCCCAACCCTGGAAGTGTTGGGCAGATCAATGCTTCAGTCTTATTAATTAACACCACGCACACACACATACACATCAGTGTTGGGGATTGTGAACAAAGAACTAAAAAGAATTTGAACTGGACAATCTAGCAGCCTCTGCCAATGGGAGGGAGAAAGTGAAGGCTAAAGGGAAATTGTGTTGCCAGGGGAATTCTGGGAAGTGAAGTCCACAAATTTTAAAGTTTCTCATTCTGTCCCTGAAAATAATTGAAACTATTTCCAAATGCCTGAAGTTTTTTAAAATTCTGATTTGTGTGAATAAAAAGAGTCTTGTGTTAAAGAAGTTTCTATAAACACTATAAATAAAATTTATTAAAATAAACATTTAATTATAAGGACATGAATTATCCGCAACTAGCTTTATAGAATTAAAACAGTGTTGGGATGATGATGATGATGATGATGTTTTTATCCCATCTTTTAACCATATTTTGATCACCTCAAGGCAGAGAACATAATATTCCTGCTTCCTATTTTCCTCACAGTAGGAAGAGAGAGAGAATGTGTCCCACCCAAAGTCACTCTGATTAACGGAATATCCTTCTTCTTGTTTTTTGGTGATGAGCATCTGGAAAATGTAAACCAGATAAACTGCTATATGATATGATGAAAGTATCGTGATCCAATTTGATTGGTTACCTTTTGTTTATAACAGATCAGCAACTTATTGAAGGGGGGGGCATACGTTTAACTTAGATCAGCGTTTTTGAACTTGACAACTTTAAAATGTGTGACCATCAACTCCCAGGGTTCCATCATGCTGAGGGTATGGATGGTGACCTCACAGTGCCTCTGGAGAATATTTCCATCCTATTTTGTGAGGCAGGATTAAAAGAGTACATTAGATGCTCCCTTAAAACTCCCTCAAAATAAGAAAAGATACTGTAATTCAGTAGGAGCTTATGAACATTTAAAGAAGTGTAATACTAAATCCCTACAAAGGTAAAGCCGCACATTTCATTTCTTAATAGAAGAAACAAAACAAGAAACAAAGGAAGCATATTTCCTTGCCAGCATGGCAAAATAACTGTAAAGTTGGTCACATGCATTCCAGGCTGCTGGGGGGGGGGGGAGAGAGATGCTGGAGGTTGCAGGTGGCCCATGAACTCTGAATTACCTGTTCCTGGTTTATAAAGACAGAGGTGGCACCTTTTCTAAATGTTCTCCTCTCAATCAGTCGAGTCTTGCCAATACATGTTAATGTTGTGCTGTTGTTCATCTGTCCAAATTCAGTACCAGATATCTGGCTGCTGACAAGTGTATGATCCTGAAATCTAATACTGTCCACATTTGTAAACCCTGCAAACAACAACAATCATGAATGATAACAATAGGCACATTTCAGGCAACATCCAGATGCAAGACCTATGCCAATCTCAGGTCAGTGCCACCCCCATTTCTCTGTTAACACTGTGGTATGACAGTGTTAACAGATTGTTGGGGGCAATGTAAATATATATATATATATATATATATATATATATATATATATATATATATATATGCGTTTAAGAAAATTAAAAACGTGAACCCTGGGAGTATTCATGGTGAGAAATAAAATGATCACCAGGGTAATAAAAACTATAAAATTTATTAAAAAGCGCCTAGCTTTCGCCGTCACCTGCCGGCATCCTCAGGGCTAGTGCGCCAGGGAGTGAGAGAGTCACCTTTATAGGTGCAACAAGGTCTGCGCACGACTCCTCGACCTCGTCATCGGGCCTGAATAGAGTGACTGCGCACGGCTGGTCTGTTCTTTTCTATTCATTTCAACTGCACATTCATCCTCCTCCATCCTTCTTTCCCTCAATCTTAAGGTGGATGGGCAAATGTCTCTGTAATTGCAATAGTCTCTATGTTTTAACCCTTCTCCGCCGGGGGCAAGTGGCAATACACATTTCATGTTTATTTTGCGATCCTCCTTCGTCCCATTGTTCTTCCTATGGCAAGTTTTTCTTTTGGTTTTGATGTTTTTACTTCTTATGTGGATGTCGTCTGGGTGGTCCTGTGGGTCCTTTCGGGGTAGTTGTAATCCACTGATGGTCTGGGACTGGAGGGGAAGCCGTTCGGTCACAGAGGGGGGGGGCGGCGATTCCTCAATCACCCCTGCATCCGGCCGCTTTACGCGCGCCGCACCATAATCAGGCAGTCCGGGGGGGGCAGCGACGGAACCATGTCCTCGCTCTTCCCCCTGGGGCAAGCACCGTCCAGATGATCCCACAGACCCCTCCCAGGTGGATGCAGCTCGTCGATGGTCCGGAACTAGAAGATGAACCGCTCGGCCGTGGGTGGAGGGGGGCGGCGGCTCCCCGGTCGTCACTACGCCCAGCCATCCTGCGCGTCCCCTACTGCGGGTAATCGGTCCGGGGGGGAGGGTAATGATGGAATCACGATCTATTTGATCCTCACAGCGTCCCTCCTCAGCTTGTCTCCTCCCTCTTGCGTCGTTGGTGGCTGTACAGATCCTCCGGAATTCTCTGGGATGCGCAAGCAGGGGTGATGACAGTTCGATCCAAGGACCCACTCCCCAACATTGAAAGATCGGCAGCCGTCTACAGGATCAACTGCATGGACTGCCAATCCAACTATGTTGGGGAGACAGCTAAACGGATTAAAACCAGGGTCCATGAGCATAGGTTAGCAGTGAAAAGGGGAGACCAACATGGCAGAATTAGACCATAAATTCAATTTCAGTGAGGTTAGCATACTGACTAGTGACAACACCAAGGGGGGCCGCCTACTTAAGGAGGCATGGCTCTCTGATGACAATTCTATTAATCGGCATGTGGACCTGTGCCCGGCATATATGGCTTTAAGGTTGTGGAGCACAAATAATCAAGGACAGCACCCCCGACGTCCCAATAACAACTTTAATGGCACTAAGGAGGAGGAATCAACTCCCCAATGGATCCAAAGTAATCCGAATGAGGAAACACAATCGGAAAACACCTCTACCATGTCGGTAACACCACCACAACTCCGAAGGATTAAAGGGACTGTGGGAATCAAAACTCAGAACCCAGATACCACAGATACCCGAGGTGTTGTGACCAGTATAAAGGAAGATATTGCGGTTGGAGGGGGGGAGAGACCCTTGGATACGGCAATCCATCCGCACATAGAAGAAAATACGTTGGCTATTTTGGAAGGAAAGGAGAGATCCCCCTGTCAGACCAGGATGACCAGTTTGGGAGGGAGGGAATCGCAGAGCACGATCGGAGGCGGACCCTTGAATGGCATTGGAGAAGGAGAAAGAACTCAGGAGATCGAACTGTCATCCCCCCTGCTTGCGCATCCCAGAGAATTCCGGAGGATCTGTACAGCCACCAACGACGCAAGAGGGAGGAGACAAGCTGAGGAGGGACGCTGTGAGGATCAAATAGATCGTGATTCCATCATTACCCTCCCCCCCGGACCGATTACCCGCAGTAGGGGACGCGCAGGACGGCTGGGCGTAGTGACGACCGGGGAGCCGCCGCCCCCCTCCACCCACGATCGAGCGGTTCATCCTCTAGTTCCGGACCATCGATGAGCTGCACCACCTGGGAGGGGTCTGTGGGATCATCTGGACGGTGCTTGCCCCAGGGGGAAGAGCGAGGACATGGTTCCGTCGCTGCCCCCCCGGACTGCCTGATTATGGTGCAGCGCGCGTAAAGCGGCCGGATGCAGGGGTGATTGAGGAATCGCCGCCCCCCCCCTGTGACCGAACGGCTTCCCCTCCAGCCCCAGACCATCAGTGGATTACAACTACCCCGAAAGGACCCACAGGACCACCCAGACGACATCCACATAAGAAGTAAAAACATCAAAACCAAAAGAAAAACTTGCCATAGGAAGAACAATGGGACGAAGGAGGATCGCAAAATAAACATGAAATGTGTATTGCCACTTGCCCCCGGCGGAGAAGGGTTAAAACATAGAGACTATTGCAATTACAGAGACATCTGCCCATCCACCTTAAGATTGAGGGAAAGAAGGATGGAGGAGGATGAATGTGCAGTTGAAATGAATAGAAAAGAACAGACCAGCCGTGCGCAGTCACTCTATTCAGGCCCGATGACGAGGTCGAGGAGTCGTGCGCAGACTTTGTTGCACCTATAAAGGTGACTCTCTCACTCCCTGGCGCACTAGCCCTGAGGATGCCGGCAGGTGACGGCGAAAGCTAGGCGCTTTTTAATAAATTTTATAGTTTTTATTACCCTGGTGATCATTTTATTTCTCAATATATATATATATATATATATATATATATATATATATATATACACATACACATTGCTTACTGGTGTACACCGCTTAGAGAGTGCTTGCACTTAAAGCGGTATATAAGTCTCATAAATAAATAAATAAATAAATAAATAAATATGATGCTTTGGAGAAGACTCCTGCGAGTCCCTTGGACTGGAAGGCGTTCAAACCGGTCAGTCCTAGAAGAGATCAACCCCAACTGCTCTTTAGAAGACCAGATCCTGAAGTTGAAACTCAAATACTTTGGCCACCTAATGAGAAGGAAGGACTCACTGGAGAAGGGCCTAATGCTGGAAAAGATTGAGGGCAATAGAAGAACGGGATGACAGAGAATGAGATGGCTGGATGGAGTCACTGAAGCAGTAGGTGTGAACTTAAATGGACTCCAGAAGATGGTAGAGGACAGGAAGACCTGGAGGAACGTTGTCCATGGGGTCGCGATGGGTCGGACACGACTTCGCAATTAACAACAACAACAAATGATGCTTTGGAACGCTCTGCCAACAACATTTAAACTCAAGTCCTGTGAACACAGCTTGGCAAAATTTTCTCTGGAACTGTGAGTGGGTGGTACCCCAGTAGCATGAACTGCAACTTATCCTGCCCCCTGCAATTTCCCTCCTGCCCCTGCAGCAAATGCCTTTCCACCATCTACTATCTCATCTTCCTCAGTCTCACAAGGCCCGAGTTTATAACTCTGCTGTCAAAAAGATCAAATTATGTTTTTCCTCCCCCCCCCCACTTGCTATGAAACCAAGAGGAGCATGTTATTGGCTGACTGGGTGGGGGTGGGGTGGGAGGGGTTTTTTTTTGCATTTCCCATAAGGCAGATGGAAGATATAGGTACTCCTCATTTAACGACTGACTTGTATAGCAACATTTGCAGTTATGGCAGTGGTGAAAAAGTCACTTTAAAACCAATCCTTGCATTTATGACCTTTGCAGGACTATAAAACAAAGAAAAGCTGAAGTAAGATTGTAAGCACAGTTATGGTTTCACTTAGCGACAGGTTCACGTAATAACGAATTGTGCTCACTAAACAGAGACCAATTGTGATCACTAAACAGAGACTATCTATATTCCTTGCTCATTGATATCCTTTGCAGCAGAGGACATGACACAGTTTCTGGGAAGCGGAGTTACCCTTTTCTTGTCCTGTCAAAACTCACTGGTTGCCAGCCACTCCTGTCTCCTCTTGAAATGGTCTCCTGCTGTCTCAACACCCCTCAAATTCCACCGTGCTGCTTGGGCCAATTCCTCCCTCGCACCCCTACCCCAACCCCAAGAGGAAAGCAAGATCGTGTGCAACTTGTGTGGTTCCTCTTGTGCAGCCGTTCGCAGGCTCTGCTCAACCTGTCTCATATCCCAGCATGCTCATTTTACCATGTTTTGCAATTCTGTCCTGCAGCTGCAGAAGAACCGAAAGAAGAAAAGGGGTGGGGCGGGGGGTGGAGGGAAAGGCTCTGTTCATTCAGAAGCTGAATTCACATCCGTCCAGACAGGCCATCTGGAGCTATCCAGAGCCAAATGGAAAAAGAGAGAAACCCACTTGAGAGACAGAAAAGCAAGATGGAGACCCCTGAAGCTGGGCCCACAAAAGGCAGGGCCGCCTCTAATTGAGGGCACTTCAGTTGCTTTTTGGTCAGTGACCTGAGGAGTTCTGCCAGGCATATAACAGCTGGATGTCCAAACATCTGGCTGAGGTCTCTCACAGTCTGGCCTCTTCAGAGATGGTGCGCCATCAAGCTGTACGTTATTGACGGAGCAAGCCAACATGCTTTGTACAGTACTTTCCTTTACAATAGTTGTTTGCTTTTGCCTCGCCCTTTCAAAACTTGTCAAGGTCTGCATGGGTGTAGAGACAGTATCTCATTCCTAGAGCTGGAAGGAAGGAAACCTTTCAGGACAATTTGCATATATGGTGCGTCAATGTGTGGCAGCCATTTTCCATTACAGGGCCTGTCCTGGGAAGCCAAAAGGACCAGGCCCCTGCCAGGGTCACAAAGTGTTCAAATAAGAAAACACAGGGACTCAAAATGATATTGGCACCTCTTTTGTGGCGTGCCAAGTTTCATTCCCCACTTGAAAATGGAAACATTCTCCATTTTTGACATCTCTTTTAAAAAAGGGAAGGTGGCACTTTCCAAAGAGAGCTATAGGTCTGTAGCAGCAGCATATTCATTATAGGCAGGCCTCATAGAAAAAAAACTTAGGAAAGGTAAAATGGCAGGAGGCTGAAAGCTTGTCTTAGATTTGCAAAGCACATTTATGGCTGCATTCATATACTGTAACATGCTGTGCTCAGTTAGGTTTAGTTTACTGTGTGTGTGTGTGTGTGTGTGTGTGTATGCAGGAGATCAAAAGAGTCAAGATGACACCTTAACAATGCAATCAAAAACCCAGCCCTTTTGAAATGCAACAGGGGACACAGAGCTTCAATCACATGGTCACAAATGCCTTCTTGACTTTGGGGACAGTTCCCCATGTGGCTCAGCCTGTTATATGAACCCAGCATGGTCACCCAAAGCTTCTGCTGTTTGATGCTCCTGTGCATCAATGCACCAATGCACTGTCCATCATACCACAAAATCCAGCCAGTGACAAGATTCAAATATGTGAACAACCGGTTCTCTGTGTGGATGTCGCTTCGGGAAGTCCATTCTGGGCCTGGGCAACAAAAAATTAGCTACCAGTTCTACCGAACTGGTGCAAACCGGCTGAATCCCACCACTGAATCCACCCCTTTGGGACATGCGTATGCAAAAGGGGTGAGGTCTGTACAGATAGTCCTCAACTTACAACCACAATTGGGACCAGAATTTCCATTGCTAAACAAGGCAGTTATTAAGTGAGTTACACCCAATTTTACCACCTTTTTCCCACCATTATGTAAATCAATGCAGTTGTTAAGTGAATCATGTGGTCGTTAAGTGAATGCAACTTTCCCCATTCACTTTGCTTGTTAGAAGCCGACTGGGAAGGTCATAAATGGCAGTCATGTAACCCTAGGATACTGCAACCATCATGTATACATGCCAATTGCCAAGCACCCACATTTTGATTATATGACTGTAGAGATGCTGCAATAGTCGTAAGTGTGAGGACTGGTCATAAGTATTTTGTTGTATACCATTGTATCATTGTAACAGTTGCTAAATGAATGTTTGTAATTTGAGGACTACCTATGTTTTATTGATGCAACCCCTTCCCAAAAGATTCCCAAAAGATTGCTCAAACCCAGCTTTTTTTTAATTAGTTTATGTTTCAATACTTTGGGCAAACCCAAATAATAGCTAATTCAATAATCAGGTTAAATACTGTATGTGGGGCAAGCAACCAAAAATAAACTGGGTGATATTGCCTTCGGGAGCATTTTTTTACTGGCAATTGGCACCACCATTTTGTGAATAAGCAAACCTCTCATGACACCCATTTGATGGCACCACCTTTGCCATGTTTTCCAAATTCTAGCTCTGCTCACTGGTCCAAAAAGATAATAACACCCTGCTCTCCCTGTGCATCCAGCCTTCTCTGTCCTCATCAGCCACCCCAGCAGCTTTCTATTTGATGATTGCTTTCACACACGAAAAAAGACTTGTTTGTTTTTACGATGATTCAGCGATGAAGCAAAACAAATATTTGACATAACTCCCGCAGTGATTATTAAAAGACAACAAAAGCATTTAGGAACATGTCACTCAGTGTTGTTTTCACACTGCTAAGAGTCTCAACTTGAGTGCCATAGAGCTAAGTCCTGGGCTTTGCGCTGTTTTTATCAATGACCTGAATGAGGAAGTTAAAGAGACACTGAAAAAGATTGTAGATGACACTAATTGGGAGGGATAGCTAATTGTGGCAGGGGACTTCTGGGAGTTGAAGTCTACACATCTTCAAAGTTGCCAAAGTTGGGAATCATTGCTTTAGAATGAAACCGGGAAGATTCACAAAGATGTAAGCAGGCTCTAATTGTGATATGAAATGAGTCGGGTGGAATTTAACAGGGAGAAATGCATGTTTATACATCTGGGTAGCATAAAACGTAAGGCACAAGTAACGGATGACTTGGCAGTAGGAAATGTGAAAGAGATTTGTCTGCCCTTGTTGATCACAAATTAAGTATGAGCCAGCAACATCATGCAGCAGCTAAAACGTACCTTGGATTGCATTAACAAAAGCAGAGAGTCTAGTTCAGGGGAAGTAACACTGTCCTCATCAGACCCCATTTAGAATCCTGTTTTCAGCGCTCCAGTTTAGAAAGGAAAGTGATAAATTGGAGCAAGTTCTAAAACCACGCCTTATGAGGAATGATTACAGAATTCAGGTACATTTTAGCCCACTTAAATGATGACTAAGGGGAAATATGAGGGTAATTTTCAATATATGAAGGATTGTCACACAAAACTGGAGACTATAGTCTCAAATGGCAGCTTAGAACAATGGATTAAAGCAGTGGCTCCCAACCTTTTCTATACCCCGCACCCCTAGAATGGTTCTGCTATATTCTCGCACCCCTTATAAAAGTTCAAAATAATGGCAATGAATTATGCATATATACTATAATTTTGAAAAACCCAATTTTTTGCACCCCCTGAAATAACATCTTGCACTGCCAGGGATGCGACCACCCTGGGTTGGGAACCACTGGATTAAAGTAATGTTTCTCAACCTTGGAAACATGAAGATGTGTGGACTTCATCTCCCAGAATTCTCCAGCCACCAGGATTGGAGTCAGCAGGAACTAGCTGACTGAACAATCTTAGAATAGAATCTGGAAGGGACCTTGGAGGTCTTCTAGTCCAGCCCCCTGCTCAAGTAGGAGAACTATACCATTTCAGACAAGTGATGTCTAGTCTCTTCTTTAAAATCTCCAGTGATGGAGCACCCACGATTTCTGAAGGCAAGGTGTTCCACTGGTTATTTGTCCTCACTTGTAGGAAGTTTCTCCTTAATTCCAGGTTGCTTCTCTCTTTGGTCAGTTTCCAACCATTGTTTCTTGTCTTGCCCTCTGGTACTTTGGAGAATAGTGTGATGCCCTCTTCTTTGTGGCAGCCCCTCAAATACTGGAATAATGCTATCATGTCACTTGTTTCTTCTTTTCTTTAGACTAGCAAATGTTTTAGTCTCCAGGCCTTTGATCATTTTAGTTGTTCTTCTTTGAACTTTTTCCAAAGTCTCAACATCTTTTTTGTAGTATGGTGACCAAAATTGGTTGTAGTATTCCAGATATGATCTTACTAGGGTTCTATAAAGCAGTACTGATACTTCCTGTGATCTTGATTCTATGACTGTTTATACAACCCAGGATTGTATTAGCTTTTTTGGCTACTGCTGCACACTGCTGACTCATAGTCAAGTGATCATCCGCTATATGTTTTGAATTGTGAGCTGCCCAGAATCATTTCATAAGACAGGTGACTATAGAAATCAATCAAACAAACTGTTGAAAGAAAAATCTTCAGGGTCCAGTCCAAGCTGGGAATAAATAAAACAGAGGCTGCTTAGGAAAGAAGATTCAGTTTATTGAAGAATAGAACAGCAACAGTGTACAGATCTGGAAATGCTGACAAAATGGAGCTGGGAGTGGTGGGTTTTAATACCTTCTTTGGGCTTTGTTTGGAGTTGTTCCTGTTTGAGATTGTTCTTGTTCCTGTGCAATGAACTTTTACCTGAGGTTCAGTGTGCCCTTTTGGTATTTTAGTGGTGATGGGTTAATCCTACTATGTCCTGAAGATCATGTCTTTAGATTTTGGGTGATTTTTAGGAGTCTTAGTCTTTCTAATCCCATCAGCTCCAAGGTTCCTGGCCCCAGTCTTCCTAAATAGGATTCAAATCTGCATTTCTACAGAGCTGGTTTTTACTTGGAGAAGGGAGAGGGGCTTGGTTTCTAGGGGCTGTCTAAGATTTTCGATTATTCCTTTGGGGAAGTATAATATTCTGACTTTTTTTTAATGTCCCCCAAATATTTCCTTCTTGGGGGTGGGTGCTGACTTCCTACAAACTAAATAAATAAATATTTCACTTCCTGGATTTGAGAAAACGAGGGAGGATAGAAAGGCCATTCAATTGGCCAATGGAAAAGCATGTGAAAAAAAAAATCAGTGTTCCAGCCTAAAGCTGCAAAATTCCAGATGACTACTAAGTGGAGACAAAAAAAATTAGTGATTTCTGTATCCCTTTGGCATCATCTAGTGATCATCTAGATTTTGGAAGCTCCAGCCTTAGTCCAGATAGAACCGTTTCTCTTGTCCTCATTCTTTTCTGGTTGACTTACCTCTGGCAACAATAAGGAAAAAAAAAAAAAACAAATGGGGACTTTGTCAGATGAGAGGCCAAGTTGCCTTTCCATTTAGACCCAATAAACAAGGGGAGAAGGGATGAAAGGTTATAGTTCTTGGAATCCAAGAGGAAGGAGAAACCCCTGGATTCAGAAGCAGGAGTTCCCACCCATGAAAAAGCACTAGTCCCTGTCCCGACAGAGTTTCCTCTAGATAAATATTTCTCAACCGCCACAACTTAACATGTGTGCACTTCAGCTCCCAGAATTCCCCAGCCTGAAGCTGGAAGTTCCAAATCAGCCTCATTTATGAAGGCTTTTTTTAAAAACTCTAAAATACTGTGGGACACAGAGGTCCAGTGGTGATCTTAAATCAATGTGTAATTTGTGTGAAGAAAGAGCCTTATTTTTATCTTATCGTCCTTTTAGCAGGTGTGCAGACTTTAAGTAAAACACTATGCTGGCACTGTCTACCATTTTATCAATGGGCCTGCAAAAATCTCAAGAAGCTCTTTTGTAATTAAAATGGATGCTAGAAGAGTTTGAGCTTATAGCATGCCTCTTAGACAGACACAGACACACACACATACACACACACACACACACACACACACACACACACACACACATAAACACACATATGGAGACTCATCCATGGGCCCTAGAATTTAGTGTAGCTTCCTTTGGCAAGTAACCTAGTCTTTCTGGCCAAATAAAGAAAATGGATTTTATATGCAATAAAGTTGACTTTTCTAATTTAAGTGTGTCCGTCCATACTGTTGGAAGAGTCTGCCCTGTGCAGAAAAGGTTTCTTTTCCCTTATCTGTTACATATGCACATAGACCCATTGAACAAATTAGAGAAATTAAAATCAGATGAGGCAGGAGGGCTATTGGGTACCAGAGCAGGTAGGTACCTGTGGACATATTGATTCCCCTGAGATGATATTGCTCATTCCTGAAACACAATCATTCAGAAAATACTAGTCCAGCATTGTTCTGATCCAGAGTTAAGTTGCTTTGTAATTCCAGATCATACAGATAACTCAATAAGAATGATTATAAAACAGACATTTTATTCAGAAATACTTGCAGTTATGATTGTTGCTTCTGGATAATATACATCTGTTCATCCTTATAGGTAAGAAACTAATACTTCAATATGTCCACCAATTTAAGTACTACACGGAGCTGCAGACATCCAGATGAGCAGTGGAGGGAAGCAAAGAGCTAAGGTTTATTCTATCACGGCCATGTGTGATTTTTATTATCTAAGAAATCTTATGGAGCCAATATGGAATTAAAGGGCATTCTTGGGAACAAAACTGAGTCTGGAGACTGTATTGTATTGCAATACAATAAATCTTTAACATTTTGAAAAAGTAGATGTGATAGCAAGGAGCCTGATAGGTATCATTTTGGGGATTGCAAAACTAGAATTGTGATTAATTTATTTCTTGTTGATTTTTCACCTGGGAGATAATTTTGAACCAAGAGGCTGTTTTTCAGAAAAAGATCTCTACTGGACTTCTGTTGAGGATGCACTGTGAGCTAGACATCTCTCAAGGAGTAAGGACAGTATTGCCCTGGAGATCTGAAGCTTGACATCAAATTTTGCCTGGCAAAGTCTCTCCAGAAAAAGGAGAGATTATGAGATTGCCCACTTATACTCTGGACACCTGTTCTTCATGAATAAACTGCAGAAACTGAGGTTTTTGCAGTCGAATTGTGAGTCGAGTAGCTGGATGTTGAGGGATTTCAACTTCACATCTGTAATGTAGCCTATATGGACATTTGCCAAACCTCATTTCTTATTCACTTTTGGAATTACTTTTTAATTACTTTTCTATTAACAGCCTTTGGATCAACAGGTTTTATAGCATTCACCAGGTAGGTATCTTTCAATCCTTAGGGTAATATTTTTTAAATAAGAGATTAATAACTTAAAATATATTTTTGTGGAATAAGTAGCAAAAGGTGATTAGAATACTCCTTCTGAAAAGTTACAGACAGACTAAGGGTCCAGATGGATCTAAAATAAGATTTTAAAATTAATGATAATCTGTGTGGGAAAATGCTGTTGAATTCTAAATAAAAAACAAAAAAACATTATAAGATGGGAACAGAAGGAACTAATGTATTGGATTTACAAAAGATTATTAAAAATCTATTAAAGACTTGAAGGATTTAGTAAGAAAAGACAAAGATAAAATAAAAAGAAATCAAGTTCTAGGACATTATTTGAAGAGATTTGATATTGTTAGAAGTACAGAGAAGGAATATAAAGTTGGTTTATTTGATCACAGTTAAAATAGATATGTTGTTATCTCTGATAACCATTAATGGACTTTTGTTGACTAGGACTGAATGACAAGGCTTTAAGGATTTCTTATAGATAAGAGAAGAGGTATGGGAAGAAGAACTGTTTTGTTGTATTTTAAGAAAAGGTGATAAGTCACTAAAATGTTTATACAATGTGATGAAGGGGGAAGTCTTTTCTTTAGATCACTATTGAACATGGGTATCCTCAGAGAACAATTGTGACTGCCATCTTGACTTTTTTGACAGCTGCCTTCATTTTTCCTGTAAATCACTCCACTGCTGGATAGGGTTTTGTCATTCTGGTGGCGTTTTCATCTCTTTCCTTTTATAATTGCATTCATGTTAACTTCTAACCTGCAGTAGCGTCTGTTCCTACAAGAGTTTGCCCATGTGCTGGGATCATTGTTAGATGGCCTGGCCACTCTGGGGTTCCATCATTTCAAGGATACCAGGAACAGCTTAATAGCTAATGTAAAAGGTCCTTCTTAATGCCCAGGCCATCTTCATTAAAAATGGCACCAAATGATCTTTAATTTTTTTAAAAAATTGCTCTTTTAATTTCACAATTTTTTGTGGATTTTATTCTCTGATTTATATATGTGTTGTAATAAAACCAAAATAGAAAACATACCGAATCAAATAAATAAAAAGCAAATAAGACATGCAGACACATAAACCAGGCTTTTATCCATAGCAGAGAAGACCTTTTATTCTGCTTTTTAAGTTTTTTGTGTTCGCTCTTTTTGCCAAGATTACAACGAATCGAAAAAAGAATTCAACATTTTATTTATTGATATTTATAGTTTAATTTCTTTCTAGAATCCAAGATGTCTTATATTTATAATGTGCACAATATAAAAAGCTTTCCTCTCATAATGCTAGGAGGAGTACCAAAATAGCTCTTGTAGTAGAGACTTTTCCTGAAACCCAGAGAAGAGCTGGCATGTCTTCTTGGATCAAACCAAGGTCCATCTAATCCGACATCCTGTTTCCAACAGCTGCAAGCCAGATGCCTCCAGGAAGCCCACAAACAACTTATGAAGGCATGAAGTTTTGCTCTGTTGGTGGTCCCCCCATCTGTTGGTTTTCAGAGGTATATTGCCTCTAAACATGGAGGCTTCATTTAGCTAACCCAAAATCTCTCTAGGTCTGCCTTCTGTCTCCAGTGGCATTAGTTGGTGGATTAGTTATTTTCTAGACAGGGCCCAGAGGCAATATTCATTCTATTATTTCTTCCATTCATACAATGCTTAGAAGTAAATTGTTTCCAAAATGTAAGCTGTCTTGTTGGAAAATAATATATTTTGAGGTTTTGCAACTGAAATGTTAATTTTACATTAATTTCACCTTCCTTTGCCTATTGCAGTCCACGATTTGTTCTGATCCCCCCTTGGTTACAAGGCTGAAACGAGTCATAAACTTTGATTTTCCTAACGACAACCCTACAAGGTTGCCTTATTAGGACTGCATCAAAAAGCAAAAAAGAGGGGACAATGATTATCAAGAAAGCAGCACCTATTATCTACTATTTACTGAACAAAAGTCAGATGTTTCATGTCTTATCTATATCAGCTGAAAATACTTTATAGCAATATAAAAACAATAACACAAAATCAAAGCCAATCCATTAAAAGAAGGCAAATATTAAGCAAATTAATCGTGAAGGAAGGTGAGTGACATTGTAAGAACAAGATGGGATGGAGTATTGCTGTGAGAGATATTGGCTGCATTCACACAACATGCTTATCCCATTTTCCAGGTGCACACAATACATTAACAATAAACCAATCCAAGAAGTTGAATTTGTATTGAGCCCACAAAAAAGCCTAACCAAAGTTAACATTTAGCATGTTGTATGAATGCATCAGCTAGATTTTAGCTATGCTGGGTAAATCTGTGGTGTAAACATCCCATTAGAACTGAAGTTTTTGTACAGATAGTCCTCAACTTGCAACCATAATAGAGCCTGCACATTATAATTGTAAGTCGTAACAATCATAAAATGGGCTTTCCACCTGACTCACCCATTTTTATGATTTTTCTTTGCAAGGATAGTTAAGAGAACAATGCAATCATTAAGAAAACGCCAAATCAATTGTTCGATTGGGTCAGTTTTGCTCAAAACCAAATGCCAATTTTTGGCAAAAATATCAAAAATGCAGTCGTGACCGCGGAACGCTGCAAATGGCCAGAAATGTGGACCAGCTGCCAAGCACGCGAAATGCGGCCATGTGACCAGATGTTGAAACTTCAGAACTGGGCCCTATGTAACCCCAGAGAGATCCATTGTAACTTTGAATGGTTGCTAAGTTACGCTGAGGACTACCTGTAACAGGACTGCCCTTAATACTGGGGATGCATTCAAGATGGCGGAGTTCTGACGCAAAATGGATGAACTATCTTTATGAAGGCAGGAGGGCAGATTCTCTTTTCCTTTTTTCCCACTTTTGGAGAAAGAGAAATATCTTTCTTTGAACAACTGTATTAATCCTGTGCACTTCAGCTTTACTATGTTTCCTATCTAGAAATGGCAAGGAAATATGCCACCCTATCTTCAAGAGGTTCCAACAGGGTCCACATATAAAATGGGCAGAAAGCTGGATTGCAATGGTAAGCTCACCATCTTGACCCTTTTGACCACGCCCTACAGACACCCTTGCTCTCCAGGGACCACAGACAAAGGTGCCTGCCCCCTCCATATGGGCTAGGAAAGGGGTAAGGAAAAGTTGGCCAAGCTTTCTTTTTACCATCCATCTTAGGGCTCCCAAAACTATGGAATCGGTTCTACCAGCTACCAAATAAACCAGTATTCTTGGTTGAGTTTGCACACATAACAGAAAAACAGAATTGGAAGGCACCTTGGAGAGTCCAACCCTCTGCTCGAGCAGGAGACTCTATACTCTATACTATTTTCAACAAATGGTTATCTGATCCCTTCTTAAAAGCCTCCAATGTTGGAGCACACAAAACTTCTGAAGGCAAGTTGTTCCACTGCTTGATTGTTCTTATCATCAGGAAGTTTCTCCTTAGTTCTAGGTTGCTTCTTTGTTCAGTTTCCATCCATTGCTTTTTGTCTTGCCTTCTGGTGCTTTGGAAAATAGGGTGACTCCCTCTTCTTTGTGGCAGCTCTTCAAATATTGGAACACTGCTATCATGTCACCCCTAGTTCTTCTTTTAATTAGACTAGACAAACCCAATTCCTGCAGCTGTTCTTCATATGTTTTAGCCTTCAGCCCCCCAATCATCTTTGCACTCTTTTCTGTGCTCTTTCCAGAATCTCAACATCCTTTTTATATTGTGGTGACCAAAATTGGATGAGTATTCCAAGTGTGGTCTTACCAAAGAATTATAAAGGCATTATAAAAACCATCCAAGCTTGGGATGTTATATGGATGTTGCCCTTAGGTCTAGTTGATGTGATTTAGTAGTCTTGTGGGAACAGGTGATGAGAAAGCCTTAAACTGAACCTGCATTTATGAAGAGAAGTTTAAGAGGACTGGTCAAGTTCAGCCTGGCTGTCTCTAGATTGGTAAATGGGAGGCCATGTCCCCACTGTTGAAATCACTAGGGGAATGGGTCTGAAAAGAAGATAGAGGACTTGACTTAAATCTTAAAGCAGAGGTCCTCAACCTTTGGGACACCAGAGACTGGTTCCATGGAGAGAGGTTTTTCCATGGACCGGAAAGTCCATGGAAAAGGTTTTGTGTGATGCCTACATCTCATGGATGAGGCTTTGCTTGTTTGTGCGGACCGGTTGCTGGCATGCTGCAGCCCGGTACTGGTCCATGGAATGGGGATTGGGGACCCCTGTCCTAAAGCATAGGAACATGAGTTCCTTCTAATGATCTTTTTGGAGGAGTAGGAATTGTTGGACTGTTAAAGGTGAGGCACCCCTGCTCATTTTTATGCTCAGCCTATAGAAAGGTGCAAGTAAAGCTGGAAAGCTTCTCATAACATGTTGAACTGAGGTAATGCAATCCCCTTTTAGCCTATTTTTGTACCGAATGCAAACCAGATTTTACATTCTAGGACAGGGATCCCCAACCTGTGGGCTGTGGCCCGGTAGTAGGCCATAGCCTCCTGGCCACCAGGCCGTGGGACAAGCTAGCCCGTGTGCACACACACCGCCTTACTTGTGCTAGCACTGCAGCCACAGGGTGCAAAAACCCACTGCCGCACCTCAGCTGTGAAAATGGGACACTGATGCCGTGCCTTGACTGTGAAAATGGGTCGCTGCCACACTGCAAGGCGCAAAAACGGCCACTGCCATGTCACGTGGCACAGAAACAAGGTGCTGCACCACATAAGAACAAGGCAGGGCTAGTGAGTATCACCCCATTTGTGGCACGCACATACTCACAGCCCCATGCATGTGCGCGCTTGGACGCTTGTAAAATGCTTCCCCCTCCCTTTTCCTCTGGTCTGCCAACCGACAAAGGTTGCTGACCTCTGTTCTAGAAAATAGGGTTATTGTACCTGGCCTGCAACAATCCAGATGACCACCCTGAAGCATCAAAAAGATACACAAAATATTGATTCTTTTACTCTCGTTAGGTGGCTAGTGGCTGTTTAGAATTGTATAGCCTACCTATGGTAGCTTGACAGAAATGCTATCAGTCTGTAGCTTCTCAGGGCATACCCTATGCTTGTGTTAAAATGCAGCCCACCAAATAAAATCTGGGGTAGAAACAGTGTTTCACATATTATGCCAGCACAAGACATTTTATGTGGGTAGTCTAGAGTACATTGAGGAGGTGACTTGAGATTGCAGGTAGTCCTTGATTTAGGACCACAACTACTGTCAAATCTTGGGTGAGAAACTCCTTCCCTCAGCCAGGGCATTGAAGATGGGTTGTGGATGGATATTCCACCATGGCAATGACCCAAAACACACAGCCAAGGCAACAATGGAGTGGCTCAAGAAGAAGCACATTAAGGACCTGGAGTGGCCTAGCCAGTCTCCAGACGTTAATCCCATAGAAAATCTGTGGAGGGAGCTGAAGGTTTTGCCAAACGTCAGCCTTGAAACCTTAATGACTTGGAGAGGATCTGCAAAGAGGAGTGGGACAAAATCCTTCCTGAGATGTATGCAAACCTCATGGTCAACTACAAGAAACATCTAACCTCTGTGATTGCAAAAAAAGGGTTTTGCCACAAGTACTAAGTCATGTTTTACAAACGGGTCAAATACATATTTCACTCATTAAAATACAAATCAATTTATAATTTTTCTGAAATGTGTTTTTCTCAACTTTTTTGTTGTTATTCTGTCTCTCACTGTTAAAATAAACCTACCATTAAAATTACAGACTGATCATTTCTTTGTCAGTGGGCAAACATACAAAATCAGCAGGGGACCAAATACTTTCACCCCCTCACTGTATTCCTTTAGCATCTTACCATCACTTACTGTTTGTATCTTATAATTTATGCTGATTGCTTTTATTTAGTATCTTACGACAATCACTGAGTGTTGTATCTTATGATTTATGATGGTTGTATTATGATTATGATCACATGTTGCTCGTATGTAAACTTGTATGTAAACTGAGAGCTTATGCACCAGAGACAAATTCCTTGTGTATCCAATCACATTTGGCTGATAAAGAATTTATTCTATTCTGTTGCAGAAATAATAGAATTGCTCCCAGGTACATTACAAGGAGGCCAGTCCAGTGTAGAAAATTTTGCAAACGTGCAGTAGGCATGTGTGTAGGATTTCAAATCTGATTTCAAAACGGTGCTTTAGAATATTGTTTCTCAACTTCGGCAACTTTAAGAGATGTGGACTTCTACTCCCAGTATTGAGCTGGCTGGGGAGTTTGGGGAGTTGAAATCCACACATCTTAAAGTTGCCAAGATTGAAACACTCACTGTTGGGTCTCTGTGGGCACAGCTTTCACATCAAAAGATAGGAAAAATGTGGAGTATTGCTCTGGAGAAGGAGATGACCTCATTCAAGTCAAGATGATCTGGATATGCTGGATCCAGATATATATGATCTGGATAAACTACAGATACACAGAGCTAAGTCCTGGGCTTTGTGCTTTTTTAACCAATGACCTGAATAAGGAACTTGAAGAGACACTGAAAAACTTTATAGATGACACTAACTGGGAGGGCTGGCTGATGATGGCAGGGGAATTCTGGGAGTTGAAGTCCACGCATCTTAAGGATGCCAAGCTTGATAAATACTGTTTAGAGAACACAGTAGCATGAACATAATACTGTACCTGTCTGCACTTCTTTGAAGCAGCCCCACCTAAGGAGCTGCTTCCTTTATAACAGCAGATGGCAGCATCAAACCAACCTTTGCTGATCTCAGAAGGAAAAAAAAACTGCAAACTTGGTTAGTTTTGAATAGAGTGCCACTAAGAAATCCTAAGGTTCTAAGTAGACAAGGATTTTTTTTAAAAAAAAAAAAACGGAATACAATGGCAAACACAACCATTCTGTTGCTATGAAATGAATCTTCACCTGTATAATCTCCTTTTTCTTTTGAGTTCAACAAACCGTCCCGTTGTTTGTTCGAACCTTCTCCAGGCACAACAAGTATAGGAATGGTTTTTCTAATCTGCCAAGGAAAAAAAAATTGGAACATTTAGCAGGAACTAGAGAGCAAAATCTCCTGTCCCCCCTGTCTTCTGGTTTCTTATCAGAAAGATGAAAACTTTTGAGATTGCTTGAAAACAGTTTCCCAGCCAGCCATCTCTATTACTGCATTCATACCACCCAATAAATTTACCCCTTTTCTGAGTTTCCACAACCCATTAGCTCCTAAATTAACCAAACAGGTTGGTTTGCATGGCACCCTAAATAAAGAAACCAAGATGAAAAGTAGCCATTCTTAGCAAGTTTATACATATAACCACTAGGCTTTTAACTGATCTACTTAACTATATTGTGCAATGGCAAACAGCTTGGAGGTAAGTTTGAAGTGCCACCCAGTTGTTGGAGCCTTTGTCAACAGTGATGTCGTTTCTGACTGAAAGTTGATTAATTACACTTTGAAAATTAGGCTGCCTTGGAAGGAATGAAATGTGCAGATTCCTAAATGAGGATGTCAAGTGTCTTGTCTTTCTAGCAGCCAAATTCTTGCTGAAAAAACATCTGAAATCTCCTACTATGGATTCTTTATTTTTTGTGCATGGAAGTGTAACATTCCCACTACAGTTATGAGGCTCAGCTTTAATAGGAATGTCTGGAAGTGTGTATATGTGTGTGGAGGCAAGGGGAGTCTCCTATAGTATTTTTCCCAATGCAGTGCGTCAGTCAATCATGCTCCCCACCCACATCATGTGGCTGTGGTGCAGAAAAGTGTCAGGCCATCTGATAGCAAGGGTTGCAATTCCAAAGCATATATGCGCAGACAGAATTGTACCCGCCTGGATTGCATTCATTGTGAACATGTTTGCTTAGGTTACAGATAAGAAGCGTAATGTTTAAGATGCAATTTCCCTCTTTCTGACAATTTCAGAGTGCAAGTATTAGAAGTAAGGAAGGACAGCTTATACCAGTGTTTCTCACTGTGGCAACTTAAAAGTATGTGGACTTCAACTCCCGGAATTTTCAGCCAGCATGAGTTGAAGCCTATCCATCTTAAAATTGCCAAGGTTGAAAAACAGCAGTCTAAATAATGGAATCATACAATTATAGAGTAAGAAAGGACCCCTAAGATCTTCCTGTTCAATAGGAAAACCAATTCAAGAGTCCCAAAGTAGTGGCCTCTTCAACTTTTAAAAGCCTCCAGAGTTGAAAGACTGCATTGGTTGAAGAGTTCCAGTTTCTGCCTTGGTTAGCTTTTTAGATCAGTAAAACCTGGCAACTTAAGATGTTTGAACTTCAACTCCCAGAATTCCCTAGTGGAGCATGCTGGCTAGGGAATTCTGTCCATACATCTTAAAGTTGCGGGGTTTTAAAAATACTGTTTTAGACAAAGGAGCTTTTGAGTTGAGAGAAAGGTGAGTTGAGTTCATATAATACATTGTTGTTGTTAATTGCGAAGTCATGTCCGACCCATCGCGACCCCATGGACAACGTTCCTCCACGTCTTCCTGTCCTCTACCATACATTAGTCTAGGCTAAATTGAAGTTTAACATGTTGTGGGAAATCATCTATTACTTGTGGGTGAGGCAGGACATCAGGTGTATTTATGAGTTTATTTGCCAGGTATATATTCTGCCTTTTGTCTTGGAGCCCAGAATAACTTCCATGGGGCTCTCCTTTCACTTTCTCCTCCCAACAGTTTTGAAGAGTAGGCTGGGCCAGGAAATCTAAAAGGTGGGATCATATATATAAAAAAGCTGGACACCAATTGCACAATCATAGTTATAGTCCTAAGTGTTTTGACTCTTCCTGCAGATGCTCCTATTGGACTAAGAGAGAATAAGTGATCCAATGAATTTCTATGGGTAGACTTGAATTTGGATCTATCTCTCCTAGTCTAATATTTTAATCCTGGCATTATTTGTTTCTTTTGAAGACATCATATATATTTTTTTCTTTTGTTTCTATACCACGTTCACAAATGCATATGCCTTTTATAAAAATGTGTTGGTTGGAAAAGGTACTACCATCCTCCTGATTTTTTTCCACCATAAACTAAAATGCCGTTCCTTCTACAATTTTGACAGCTAGGGGTACCCACCGGATTATGGGTCAGGTCGAGGAGACAGAATGAGGAGAAAATGCCCAATGAGCTGTCTTGAGCTCCCAGAGAAAAGTCGAAAGTTTTGAAGAACTTTAATGCAAGAGGCTTTGATGTGCTGGAATCATGTTGTGGCTTTGACATCTTGCAGCATGGCTGAAATTGGCTTAGATTGAGCAGAGAAGAAAAACACAGTCCCTGTACATGCTCAGAGGCAATTTCTCAATCATCAGTCCTGCCATTTTTTTCCCCTTTTCTTGTTTTTTTAACCAGAGTTATGTGCTCTGGCATTCATTCAGATCCACTGAGCTTCTCCCTAATCCAGCTATTGTGAGACTTCTTGGCTAATGTGAATTCTGTTGGCTGCCAAAACAAACAAACAAGCAAATAATAACACGCCCTTAGGATTAGAAGCTTCTTCAATGTGTCCTTTTCCTCCTGTAACCCAGTATGAACAGGAAAGATTTTTACCCCATTCTAATAGCATACATAATTATTGTTTCCTTCTGTATAGCTTTTGGCATCATTCCCTTTTCCTAGCAAATAAACCCATTTAGTTTTTCTAAAGTCAGCCCATGTTAGAAAACTGGGGAAACCAAGTCAGATTGCTTTGTACCAGACAGCTTGGAAACAGGCAGGCCAAGAGCAAGAAAAAAGGAGTGGGCAGATACCAGCGGTATGGTAAAAATATAAAAAAATCAAGATGGCAGCCATAAAGATTCTGCCATTTGTGTGGGTGCTGCATGTAACATATGTGGTTACCATCTTGACTTTATTTTTATCATAAACTGAGGACATACCTGGCAGGTACTATCTGTGTTGAACAAGGTCTTGTCAAAACAGTATTGTGGTGCACACAATGATGTGTGTAGGAAATGTTGAAAGTGTTTGTCAACGTCCTTGAAACACTGTTCTGGGTTTCTGGTGGCATCCTGAAAAGTCCCCCTGAAATAACCTTCACTTGAATAAGCAGGGAGGGGTGGAAGAGCTGGCTTTGGAGTCTGGAGAACCCATGCGTGATCAATGGACCGCCTTACCTACAAGGAATAATAGCAATGGAAGCTGCCAGTAGGTAGGGCATGGAACCCCACAGTGCAAGAAAGAGTTCATGGATACTTTGAGGACCCAGGAATCAGTCACGCTCACCAGGACAACATTTTTGTGAGAGTGCTTATAACACCTTCAAAATTCCAAATGTGCCCATAGTCTCTAGAAATATATCCCTGGTCCAACAGGGATCTCCTGAGATTTTAATAATAGATCCCAGGGGCAGTACAAAATATTGTAGATCAGTGTAGCTCTACAATATTTTGGTCCCAAAAGATATGGAAAACATTTGGTCCCAAAAGATATGGACCACACTGATCTACAATATTTTGGTCCCAAAAGATATGGAAAACATTTGGTCCCAAAAGATATGGACAACACTGATCTACAATATTTTGTACTGCCCCTTGATATCTATTATCAAAATCTCAGAAGATCCCTGTTGGATTAGGGATATATTTCTAGAGACTATATTTCTCATAGTCATTGATCTGATGCCTCCAGGAAGGCCCTCAATAGAACTTTCTATTGCTGGATACCCAGCTTCTTCTCAGCTGGATGCCCAGAAACAATGCTGCCCATAATCATGGCATTTCACTATGTATGTCCATATATAATCTTCTCTTCCTCCATAAATTGGCTCAGTCCCCTTTTTCTAAGCAAGCAAGCAAGCAGTCAACACTGGATCTTGTGACACTAGGTTCCAAATAGAATCCTTCATATAGAGACACGATGACCTTGGGAACTTGTGATCTCTTGCATTCAAAACATATGCTTAATCATTGGACTATAGTCAATATGAACCAACTTGGCTTCCCAGGCAAAGAAGCCACATCAGCAAATTCCCTTTTAGAAAGCATTTAAAATGTCATCTTCTCAACACTGTGATATAAATTAAATCCTACTAAATTATGATTTCTTCATTTCTGTCAATTCACACAGAATTCTGATGCCGGCACTGCTTTCCTCCAAGAGACATCATAATATTGTGCTCCCCATTAATTTGGAAGTTCTCCCTCCCTTCTTCTTCTGGGCTGGGGAAGTACACTCTAAATGCCCTTCTTTGGCAGCAAAGCTCAATTTTTCTTGTTTACGGCACCAGACTGAATATTTTTTGATCTAATCAAACAGATTTGCTTAGTGCCTTCCAAACGTTGACATTCTTTCTGAAAACAATGGCAGTGGGCCAGTGAATTTGCTGCCAGTGCTGGAAAAGGCATCGCTTTCTGGCATCAGAAGTCAATAAAATAAAGGGCTTCTTAGGTGGTAGGGAAGGAAATCCATATCCTTGGAAAGGAGGGCTCCTAAAATCCTCAAATGCACCATGTCTTCCTCCCAACATACAGTATCTATTTTGTCGAGAAGAAGGTAGATATTTTTGGCTGTTGTCCTAGGTGCCTCCACTACCCAGAGAACATTGGGTGATATGAGAAGAAGCAGGACCGAGATGGTGATGGCACCCAGATTGTGGACTTCTCTGCCAAACTTTTGTTTGTCACAAGTTTTCTTTAACAAAGCAGACCACAAAATGTGTCAATTTATGCTAAGAGTACATACAAACACATTTCAGTCACCACAAGTGTAATTAATATGTCTTGCCTACTTTTTAGAACTTGTAGGGACACTCCTTTTGAATGTGTTCTTCTGAGCATATGCAAAATATATTTCAGTCACCTAGCGAGTCTCATATATCAGGGTCTCCCTAGTCCTACCATCTCCTTAAACACTTTTATGACAGCTTTTAATCATTTTTTTACTTTCAGGGAACCTTTTTACTCCCAGTGGTTGCTCAGAATGTTAAAGCTCTACGGAGGGCTTCAGTGGTTTCATTATATACGTACCGGTATATTAATTTTGTATTGTTTTACTTTAGAAATTCAGAACTGTTTGGTCCTTTTTCAGCAGCATCTACTTTGCTGACTTCTTTTCTGAGAAGTCAACATCTTAGTTTTCAACTGAATCCCTCAAAACTTGAATTTACACATCTGAGAACTGGAATAATTCTTTCCCATCATTAAATCATAAGCTGCACAAGGCAGGGATCTATTTTAATCAGAGTTGTGCTCAATCGTCACTGTTTATTTTTTAAAAAACAGGCATACGGTATTGTCGTTTTTTCTTTTATGCTCTTTCCAGCAACTTGGTCAGAGGGTGGACAAATGTTATTATATCTGGGCAAGGAGGCCTTGGGTGGATTGCCCAGACTAATGTGTTGAGTGGGACAGGCCAGAAGTCTCCAAACTGAAACTTCTGGATCCCAGGGCCTCACCATGGCTGGTTTGCAAAGGGCATATGGGCATATGGGTTCTCCCTTCTAACAGAGGCTGCAGGACCTTGACCTATCTGGAATCCTGCCTCCTGTCTGGCTGAGCACCGGTCCAGGTGTCGCTGTGTCTGAACACAACCAAATCTGACCAGTTGGCTCCAGAGAACAAACTCTTTGCAGATAAATTATCGGGACTCTCCCGCTTCATCTTCCCGGCGCCTCCCTTTCTTTCTTTGTCTCTTAGTGGGGACCCCCAGCCCCGCTCGCCTGTCCCTGCTCTCTCTCTCTCTCCCCCCGATGCCTGCGGAGTGGAAGAAGCGTCCCAAGCCGAAGGAGCCCTCCCGCCCAGCGACTTGCCGCCCGGCCGCTCCCGCCCGACACCTGACCTCCGGCCTCGGGGGTCTCTTCTCCGGCCTCGGGGTGGGGCGCGGGACCCGAGGGGTGCGTTGTTCTACCAAGCTGGAGGAAGTTCAGTCCCGCTCTTTCCTCTTCGCTAAAGTCTCCTTGGCAGCCGCGCTCGCTGTTGGCAAGGGATGCGCCGATCTGGAGCGGAGCAGCGCGAGAGAAAAATTGCAAAGGGAAGCCAGCCCGAGCAGTTGGAGAGACTCGTGGCTTTGCCCTTTCCCAATGACGTAGTGTCCTGAGCCCTTCCCCTCCCCTCCCCGCCCGCCCCCCCCCCGCCTTTCCCCTTACATCTTTGGAAGCCACAATTAAGCAGCACCGCTGGGATAAAACGCTCGGGCTGCCAGCGGACTAGGGCATTGCATCGAGAGATGGCCAGGCTGCGGACTTCGTTCCTCCTCCCTGGAGTCCTCGTTCTCCTGCTTTCCAGCCTCCCGGTTTCGTGGCAAGGAGGTAAGAGAAGCACCTCCGGGCAGGCTGCGCCGGCTTCAGCTCTGTCCAGCCGCCGCTGAGGTGCTTTCCTCCTGAAAGCCGGGCTCGGCCGTCTGCCCCCTGGCTGCGGAGCCTTCTGGTCGCCTCCGTCCAGCTCCAGCTTTGGGGACGCCGGGAAGCCCCGGGCTCTCCTTCCCCGCCCCACTCTAGGCAAAGCTTCTCCACTCCTTTTGTAGAAGGGAAGGGGCGAGGACCCCGCTGCTGCAGGTCACCGTTGGCAGGAGAGGGCAGGGTGGGTGTCTTCCGAGCCCCCTTTCCTGGTCGGTCTCTGGGGTCTCCGAAACCCAGGGCTTCTAAGAGAGGCGCTGATGTTGCATTTTCAAAAAATAAAAAGCTGCGTGAACCAGGATGATTTGGAAGGAAGGGCGGAGGTGGGGGAGGAAGGTGGGATGTGAAGACATAAATCCAGAGTGCTCTAGGACGACCAGAGCTCACGTGGATCCCTAGAAGTGTTTCCAAATGCTGCACTTAACTCTGGATCCTGCAAGCAGGTACTGAAAGAGAATCAGAGCATCTCTGAAGGTGTGGCAGATTCCTGAAGCAGACACAGAATCTGCAGACCCAGTTGGAGGGTTCGTTCTGAACCCCAGCATTTCCTCGGCTCCTTTTATTGTAGAGTGGAATTACAAGGTCTCATTCACTGGTAGGAAGCCTCACCTGCGGGGCTCGTGCAAGGCGTGTGGGTCCCTCTCAGTATAAGTGACAGCCAAAATTCTACATCACTCTCCATGTAGGAACACAGAAAGATTACCCCATTACCCCATTTCAGGGACAAAGACAAATGTTGGCGGTACAGGTTCCAGAGAGTCATCTTGTGCCAACCCGGCTCCACCTCTTGGATTTTGCATCCCTCCATGGGGCTGTTTGGCGAACCATCTGCCCTCTTAATGATATTCCCCTTGTTTAGGAACCTCACTCTTCTGCTGAATATTCTGACTCCTTGTAACTGATCTGTTTTCTTGGAGCAAATCAGTTCCATAGATTTAGGATGTAGCTGGTGATACTGAGGATGAAGTAAACCTTGAGATTTTTCTATACACATGCCCCCCTAAGGTATATTTTTTCCTTCTTTCTCCTCTGTGCCCAACCTGTTTTCTTTGGAATTGTCAGCACTCCAGACAGAATATGTAGTGATCTGAAAGTCTTTTTATAAGTAATTTTTTAGCACACACACACACACACACATCTTTACTGTATAGGGAAAATCTGCTGGATGGGTTTTGAACTATCATAGATATGATGAGAAGCAATTCTCCTAGAAAGTTAGCTATAGACCCCAATGGGAAGACTTAGCATTTGATATAGCTTGTTCTTTTCAGCTTCATGAAAAACTTGCCTAGGTAGGCAGTGAATGATGCTTTATGGCACCTACAGCAGATGCCTGCCTGGATCTCTTTTATAAGCTGTGTTACCCAATTTGAGAGGCACACCCAAGATCTCTTGAATTGCTGCCCTGAAGGATTCTAAGGGCAATACACTGATCCAACATCTTTTCTGCATCTTCACAAAAGGAGTTGTTGGTACACCTAGTAGGCTGCAGTGTGAGGATGATACCTTCTGCTTTTTGAGCAGATCAACTTGTCTCCATAATCTCTTTAGTCTGGTTTGAGTTCTTTTTTAAAAAGTCTGTTGGATCATTCCAGCAATGATCTCTCTAGTATTCAGTTGACTGCTTCTGTGTTCAGCAGTGGCCAACTAAACACTTTCAGGAAACCTACAAGCAGCGCACAAGTGCTGCACCTCTGCTTGTCTGTTCTTAGCACCCAGAAGTACACTACACCAAGCTGGCAGGTTCCACTTAGGCATCATAGCTCATGCCTGTTGATAATCCTCTGTACCCCACCCATAACTTGGTGTATTTTTTTTAATGTTGTCCGATCCGTGCTGTAGTGTATCCATCCCACTCTCATCCATCCTCACCCTCCATTGCTTTGCAAAGTCTGATCTAAAATTCTTTCTTTTTCGTCTTGCCAACTCTTTGCATGATAAAAGGGAGACATGAATGACCCTAAAGCATACCTATGCTAAAGAATGATTTCTGTTCATTGCTTTCAACTGGGGGGGGGGGTAGGCAGTGTCTATCTCGCTGTTGTAACTGAGAGAGCAGGGAAACTGGCTTGTTGGCATCTTGTACACATTGTAATGGGGTTACTTCGGGAGAATGTCTGGGTGAATAATGTCCTTTCCACGCTGGGCTTTCAAACTATATTGTGGGCATAGCTATGTGTATACAACAGCTTTAGGCACAGGAGCTATGAAGATCAGTTCAGTAGGGCTTATTCTTGGCTAAACTGCAATAGAAGTAAAAAAAATAAAGAAAAAAAATACAAGGTCTCACTCTTGCTGGAATACAAGAGTGTTGGCCAAGAATTTTTTTCAAGAAACATTTATTATAGGAGACAAGGAAGTCAGAAATCCACAGAAATATGTCCCCCAAGCTCTGTCCAGGTTTGAGAGCATATTCTGAAGAATTATATATGAGTTATTTCCTTCTACAAACTTTATACTATGTAGGAAAAAATGTTCCAAGAGAGGGGGGGGGCTGTCTGGGAGTTTTGACTTTTTGGAAAGAGGGAACCATAGTAAATGAGAAGATAAAATTTCTCCTGAATTTTACTGGTGTCTACATATATATGACTATGTAGTTTTCTTGGCAATAATATGGAATTAGTTTGCAATTGCCTTCTTACAGAAGACTTTTCCACTTTCCTCTCAGCTCAGTAACCCTGGTGGTCTTCCATTCAGATACTAATCAGATCTGACCCTGGCTTTTTCAAGATCAGCTGGGTAAAGCCACCTGTTGTAAATACTCTTTTGCTGACGCCAAAACTGGCTTCAGACAACCAGAACCACTCTCTCAACCCCTCTCTCCCCCTGCTTAGGCTTCTATTCTGCTCTGACTGACCAGAGCAGAGCTGACTTTTTTCTTCTTTGACTGTGTCCAAGTGCTATGAATTCCTAAGAGGCTTGTAAATTCTTTGCTAAGAACTAACACAGGACAGTTTTCATGCTATTTGTGGATTAATTTAGATTACCCTTGAAAGGGAAAGTTGAAGAGGGAGCTGGGAATTTATACCTAAGTTGCATTTTCAAGTTGTAGCAATAGCAGATAAAAGAACCTGGATTCATATGCGCGCACACACACACACACACTTTTCCTATCCCATCAAAGCATTTTTGCATTTCTGTTAACATGCCACTGTGTTGTAGAGCAGCAATGCAATCTGGACAGGGATCCCTGATGGTTTGTGTTTGTAAAAAAGAATGTAACAGAAGAACAGCTTATAAATCTGCAGGTACCCTTGCTCGAAAAATTCCCTTAAAAAGCAATCCCTTGCAAGCCAATTTTTTTGTGTATTTCCCTAGAAACAACTCCCACTTGGTTAAATTGGACTTACTCCCAAGTAAGCATGCAACAGATTGCAGAGCATGGTTGTAGAATAACAGGATGCATACCACATTTGGCAGCCCTTCAAATTTGGGTCTACTTACCCAAGATTCCAAAGAATACAATTATTACATTATTGTTAAAGTATCTCAAATGTAGGACCTGTAAGAGAAAGAAAAATCTCCCTCGAGAGGAGCAAAATTCTTGCTGGCTCTATGGACACATCCATGCAATTTTGTTGGTGGTGGTAGAGAAGTGCTTTGGTGTCACTTTCTTCCAGAACAGGTCTTTGCAATCCAACTGCCTCTCTGTGAATTTCTGGTGGTCTCATATTCAAAGAGTAGCCAGGTTCAACTGAGGTTAGCTTTTTCAAGATGAACCAAGTCATCCAGGTGGTAGCATCTGTTGTGACATAAACCATGCACAAAACCTTGGAATGCAATAGGTCTGCTTTCAGGCTAACAAGCTACAAAGTGGTTAGGAGTGTTTGTGTGTGTGCTAGGGGGAAATTAATAGAGGCAGAAATCAGGAGTTGTTGCTTCATCTCTATCCATTCATGGTTTCTTTTGATGACATCACTTGATCCCACTTATCCAGGTATTTTTCCTTCTCATTGGTTTTCTGGAGCCACGTTCAGAAAATGTAGAAAGTAGATCCAAAAAAGGAAGGCTTATGGGTGGAAAGCGACAGAAGGGGAAGGTTTCAGAAGGTTTTTTTTTTTTAATTCTGTTTTATTTTCCTGTGTTGGAACTTGCTTTTTCTGGAAGTCTAGTTTCATCCTCAACACAATATTGTGCTTTAAAGCCTTAACTTCTCAGTGCTTAATATTGCTGAAATACAAACATCTTGAGAAATAATATGCTGCCAAAGACTTATAAGAATGCAAAAAGAATTCAGAATATATCTACTGAGTGATGAATAGGAGAAAGAGAAGGTCAAATAGAAAGAGAAGGAGGATAAATAGAAGAAGAAGGAGAAAAAACCCTAGTGTTTCTTTGTCCCAGGGTTTGCTTTTCTCTCAGCAAAATATTGGCTGGGCTCACAGATTCTGTTTAAGTTGTAAGTGTGCATGGATGGAGGGTGGGTGGGATGAAAGAAATTAAGAGGGCAACCAGGACTGCATGATTGAAGCTTCTCCCCCCCCTTTTTTTACATGGGGGGGGGGATCTGATTGTTTGCCAAATAAAACACAATGTTCACACATTATCCTATCCCGGAAAGACCAGCTGAGCAACCTTCCTGCCACTTGAGGGAGCCCTTCTTTTAAACCTGAATCTCAGCAGCCCAGAGAATTGGTTTCTATTATTTATTATTATTAATAATTTACACGTGTGAAGCACACTAGAAGCTTCACTTATTCTACTGCTTATTTTCTCATTTAAAATTGGAACATTGTACTACTGTAGCACAGCACTTTTCAGTGGTACAGTCTTGAAGAATTTGGGGTCAGGGGGGAAAAGGGTATGGAGGGTGCATAGAGGTGTTAATTACACACCCTTACCATGAAACATAGATCACAGCCTGCAATTCCTCCAACTTCTGAGGCCACCCATCGAGTTAAACCAAAGAAACCATATGATGACTTCAGCTTAAACAACATCTTATGCCAAGCAACCTCACCAAATTTTCTGCTGGGCATTTTTGCTATTTTTTTTTTAAATGAACGGGATGGAGAGAACAGTGTAGAGAATGAACAGCGCAAATAGTGACAATCAGACTGATAAAGTGGAAGCTTAAAAACATGCCCACCTGTTTGCTCGATCCCCAATTAGTACTATTTACCAGGGAGTCTAAAAAGAGAGATCTTTGTATGGATGCAGTCTATGTTTGAGAGCCGGATTCTGGGGACAATCCCCAGAGAAGAGCGGTGGCCTTTATATACAATGCGTGTAAAAAAGAACATGGCTTTAATCACGTACGGGAGGCTGCCCTATAGAGAGGTTTTGATTCCCGCTCCACTGCAGACCCCCTTGCTGCTTGGGGTTTTTTCGAGGCACATGAGTGGAAAACAGGATGCTGGATGGAGCAGGAGAGAAAAAGAAAAATGTTCCTCAGTCCATGCCAACCTCATAATTTCATAAACCTGGCAACTCCAACCCTTGCTTTCTCGGTGCAACCCAGTCCCTTCCAAAGGGGGCCAGAGACTGAGCAGCTCTTGGAACTAAGCTGGGGCAAATTAGCAGAGATGTTTGGCTTTCGACTTGATCGAGTGTTCTTTTCGTTTTCTTTTTGAACTGTGTCCTTGTGAAACCTCTTTGTTAAAATAGGCCTGTGAGATAAGATTACACTTTCTGCTGTGGTTTATTCTTGTTCTTCATTCTACAAAGTATAAAATGGAGAGACCTGAAAATGTAAAGTGGAGAAGCCTGAGGCTTGCATGGACCAAAAAAAAAGAGAGAGAGAGAGAGAGTCCCCTCCTGGATTCTATAGAGATAATGGTATGTAGAAGCTTGGTGTGCTTCAGAATTGGCAGTGCTATGCTTAAGCTGCTAAACCGCTTTGTCCCTTTCTTCAAAGGGAGAAACTAAGTCAGGCGAATAGAGGAATAGGCCAATTGATTCTCAGGTACTCCATTGATTTCTTCTACTTTTAATCTTTTTGTTTGTTTGTTTGCAAAGATAAGCAATAGCAATAGTGCTTAAACTTATATACCACTTCATAGTGCTTTACAGCACTCTCTAAGCAGTTTACAGGCGCAGCTTATTGCCCCCAACAATCTGGGTCTTCATTTTACCAATCTCAGAAGGATGTAAGGCTGAGCCAATCTTGAGCTGCTCAGGATCAAACTCCTGGCTGTGGGCAGAGTTAGCCTATAACACTGCATTTTAACCATTGCTCCACCAATTGGAGGCATTTATGCACCAATTGGGTTTACACAGGGCTTTTTTTGTCATAGAACGCCCAGAACGGATTCCGGCACCTTTTTTGGATGGAACCTTGTAGGGTAGGCAAGGCAGGTTGTATGATGTGTGTGAGTTCCAGCACCATTTTTTTTTTTTTTTTTAGAAAAAAAGCACTGATCGTAATGGAGCCTGCCAATCATAGATTGTGATAATCATGTGACCAACCCAAGTTTACAACTTTTTTTTGCAACGATTGTTAAGCAAATGCCATGGGTGTTAAGTGAACCAATGGGTCTAGTTTTACTGAAAACCAGAAGTAACTGCCAGTAAATGGCAAAACCATCGTAAAAGAGCCATAAATGGGGCCTTGTTGCTGAGCACTTGAAGGGAGCCTAACTATCAAAACTTTGAATCCAGGTTGCAAGTAGAACCATAGTAGGTCTGCTGGAAGTTTGAATGGTTATCATCGAATACAGGTATTCATACAATATCCAGAAGCACTTTTGCTTCTCTCCGTTTTGTTTTATTTTTTAAATCATTCATTCCTTTTGTCTAGAACTCTGGGTCTGTCACTACGTAGCGGATATGAAGCCCAGTTCCTTTGAAGGTCTAGTTTTTGTTTTCTTCCCTGTCTCAGCCTGGTGCCTCACAGCGTCTCAGCATTAAGCTGGTTAGCTAATTAGCTTTGCAGCTCTGGATGCTTTGCTCAGGCTAGGCATAAGCTGCCAGCATCCATCAGAATTTTCAACTTCTGCCCTTCTCTGTGATCTGAACTTTGGACTCAAGACTGGTTGCTGTTGTATGAAAAAAAAGTCAGTCCAACCACATTGTTATTGGGACAGAATTCCATTGCCAGACCACTAATGATTGGGGTGCCCACATATGGCTACAAAGTGGTAAGGCATAGGCAGTGTTTAATTCTGACTGAAGCCTATAATCCTGCCTCTAAGCAGGTGCTGAGGTCTGACCTGTCCAAGTAAAAATTATTTGAGTTTTTCAGAAATGCACAACCTAAAAAAGTTATCCTCTGTTTCCAGATTTTTCTTGGATTATTTTACTTATAGGACTCTAACTATAGTCCTATAAGAAGCAAGATTCATGTAGGACTATAGTTAGAGTGTTAGAACATGTACTTGACTTGTCCAGCAATTCCAATGAAACCACTTCAGCTGTATCCTGTATGCAGTTTTCATGGAAAGCCAGTGTGGTGATTTTACCTTTGGAAATCAATAATGGCTATTTTAAGAGACAAATTCTGCATAATGAAAGGTGTGTGAAGAATGTGCGTTTGTATGCATGTATGTGTGCAAGTGCAACAGAGTATTTTGTAGTTCTGTAGAGGGATGATATTGTATAATGATATATAGGTAGTTCTCTACTTACAAGCATAATGGATCCTGCCCATTATGGTCATAAGTCAGGAAGGTTGTAAAAATGGGTCATTGCAGTCATTAAGCGAACTCCATGGTTGTTAAGCAGAAACTGGAAATAAATGCTGGTTTTTAGCAAAACATCATAAATCATGGTCATGTGACTGCGGAATGAAATAGTTGTAAATGCAGGCCAGTTATTGAGTGCCCAAAATATGGTCACATGACCTCATCAAGTAACCAGCTATTGGAATTTCGGAATTATGTTGTAAGTGCCTTTTGGAGTGGGGGAGTCTGTCATAACCTCGGACAGTCATTAAGTGACCCATTGTAATTTGAGCACTTCCCATATATAACAAGATGGGAATGGGCAGGCAGACTTTCTGAGCTTTTGTGGGAAACCATAACACTGTCAAGGTTCAAGAGCTTCTCATTCACATCCTATTCTATACCTAGATTTAGTGAGATTAATGCTACTTATTGAAATAGCATTATCTTCACTGAGCTGTTCTTTGAATGAATTACTGCTCACATTGCTACTGGAAAGCAAAGCTTCTCCACTTCATTTGAATCTATACTGCTAAAACTCTCGTGTCTGTTTGATTATTTGTAACATTCAATTGGGCAAAATGGTGCATCGCAGGGCAACAATTTTTAGAATAGAATAGAATAGAATAGAATAGAATAGAATAGAATAGAATAGAATAGAATAGAATAGAATAGAATAGAAAGGGACTTTGGAGGTCTTTTAGTCCAGCCCCCCTGTTCAAGCAGGAGAACCTATACCATTTCAGACAAGTGACTGTCTAGTCTCTTCTTAAAAACCTCCAGGGATGGAGCACCTATGATTTCTGGAGGCAAGCTGTTCCACTGATTAATTGTCCTCACTGTTAGAAAGTTTCTCCTTAATTCCAGGTTGCTTCTCTCTTTGGTTAGTTTCCAACCATTGGGCTAACTTACATAATGAGTCCAAAATCTGAGACCTATGATTTGACAAAGTTGTGATGCTGTTTGCCACACTGTTGTAGTCAGCCACAGTCACATGATTGTCATTTACAACATTCTCTGGGGAAGCCGGCAGAAGTCAGAAGTCACTCCCACCCGCTTTTTTGACCACCCGTGGTAATTTCATTTCTGTTTAGGTAAGAAAATCTCTTTGAAACGATTATCCAGTGGGTCAAAGTCCATAAAGGGTGCCCAGAAGTAACAACATATCTTGTTTTAACCTTGATCAAATAATAATAATAATAATAATAATAATAATAATAATAATAATAACCTGGTCACTTTCTTGGTTTGTCATGTGTATTTCTCTTTAAAATTTACAACCTCAGCCAGTTTCCTTTGTAGATCCAGTGAGACATCATTCTCTTGGCCTGTCAGTTATAAATCCATTTTTAATACCATCTGAGTATGGTCCTGTTCTGACTGTGCATTAAGCACACACACTGGGGGCAAATTAATTGTGCCTGCACATTCTGCTCCAGACTCCAGGTCCAGAAGGAAGCACATCACCATTGAGGGTGGGTGCTGGAGAAACAAGTCCTAAAGTGTCCATCAGATGTAAGAATATTGGTAGGTAGTGTAAATGATGGAATGTCTGTACATTGTAGCCTTAATACCAAAAATATTACCTGCTGAAGCCCCCTCCCTCTGCAGAGATATTCTCATATCACAGGTAATGGGGGAAGGCCTTCTAATTTTTTTCCTCAGGGAAAAAAAACTAACTCTAACTCTCCCTTCCTGCTAGATAATAGCTGCATAATTGTACAGCATCTAAACAGCATTTCAGATATCCTTGACTTTGGACTAGAACTGGGACTGCAATTTCAATTTCTAAGTGATGTAGTCATTAAGTGAATCATCATGTGACTAGACCTGATTTTGAAACCATTTTTACCATGGCCTTTAAGTAAATCACATGGTCATAAAGTAAATTGTGTGATCATTAAGTGAACCATACTGTAACTTCAGGGACCATTTATAAGTCATTTTCCTGAGGATGTCATAACTTCAAACTATTAAATAAATAAACTGTTAAATAAACAGGTAGTGAGGACTACCTGTAGACTGGGCAAAGACTATTATGGGCTACAACTGCTGGGTTTCTACATGAAGGTTCTACATTTATGTATGGCACATGAATGGACCTATCAGAAGGCCAAGATAGAAGATGTTTCATGGGATGGATTACTCCTCTTCGGCTTTTCTCATTGGTGGATTTGAAACAGCAGTATCCCAGATAATCATAGGGCCTCTTTGCATCCCTCAAACCAAGAGGCTGCAAAACTACAACTAGGAAATCGGAGATGATCTATTTCTTTAGACATTTCCCTCAGGCAGATCTTGGGACCTGGCATCATCAAAAGTCCTTGGCAAAAGGTTAGATTCTGAGAGATTACAGGCTCCAAAAATGACAAGAAGGGAAAGCTTGCTTCACACAGTTGAAATAAAGAATCGCTTTTCATTCAGCATGCAAAGTTCTCCCACGTAGACTTTTAAAATTCTCCTAATTACAAGCAGAGGAAATGAAGGATCATTTTGTTTCTCAGGGATAGGCCTCCCCATTAACGCAGGCATGTCAAACTCGCGATGTCATGTGATCACACACAACGTATAGGGACTTTTTCCCCATTGTCAGTTTCTGCATGACGCATCTGGCCCGCAGGCCAACAGATTGACATGCCTGCATTAAAGAAACATGGTTTGTTAATTATTTCCCAAATATTTTTTGCCCCACTCCCCTCCATCATTTGTAGCCCATCCTTCTCCAGAACGCTCTCAATTTTATTTTGTGGGTGGATATTGTAGGTAAAGGAAGAAAATGACAGTTGCCACATATTTCAAGAAAATTCTGCAAAGTATCTCTTTTTTTTTCCAGTCAATTGCAAAAAGAAAAAGAATAAGTAGAGAACATCATGTATTTAAAAAAGACTTTGAGCTCATTTTGGCAAAATCAGGGAAAAAATATAGAGAAGAACAATGGGAAAGAACAACGTAATTCCTTAATTTCCATGTACCTCCTTTATCATTCTTCTACTGTGATAGTAAGCAAGCAAGGCAGAAGGACATTCTCAGTATAAATTCATAGGATACAAAGATATCAGAAGAATCCTTTGTTGTCCATTTTGAGTATGTAAGGTGACCAACCGTTCTCTTTAGGGAGGACAGTCCTCCTTTTGTAAGTTCTGTCCTCCCTCGAAAAGTGTCCTCCTACATGTCCTCCTTTTCAATATTTGAAGACTAATCTGCAGGGCTTTTTTTTTCTCATAGAACGCTCAGAACGGCATTCTGGCACCTTTTTTGATGGTTTTTTTTCAACTTTTGCATGAGCTGTGCTACTCCCGCTATTGGCTTTCAAGAGCCAATAGGAATTGCTGCTGAGCGTGCCAAAACACCCGGCTGGCAAACTTTGCATATGCAAGTTGTCTGTATTATTGTTGCAATGAATAAAATGTTTCTTTTATTTATGATATTTTTTTCTTCAATTTATTTGTGTCCTCCTTTTCATTGTAAAAAAGTTGGTCACCTTAGAGTATGGAATGGGAAAAGACAACATTGATTTGCTTGGGCAGGAAAAAAAAAAGCCCTATCTATAACTCCTTCAGTTGTGTCTGTGAATCCTTGTGTGCACTGGCAAGAAACTCAGGCTTACATATTATATAGGAACCCAAAGGGCTGAAATTGCATTGAAATTGAACAAGGCCACTCTTTAAAAAAATTCTATGTCTAAGAATAGGAGAACATCTTGAAATTATATGATATCACCAGGGATAATGGAACAAACAATCAAACAAAAAAAATTAAGGCCACTCTTGCTTCTTCTCTTCTGTTTTTAGTTTTTTTTTTATCCTTCATAGATGCATAGATAATTCTTTTTAAAATAAATTTGCTGGTGTGAGGATTAATGGCTCCAATCACCATTGAGTCACAAGTTATCTTGAAAGCTATGAGCAATCTTGCTGTTGTGGATCCTAAAGAAATGCCAGTCAATACAAAGTTTGCTGAAATATTGCAGTTCTATGGTTAGGCAGTCGCTGTTATCAGGATAAATAACTTGATTGTCTTTGGATGACAGGGAGGCTAATCCTACCATCTTGCATAAGGGTAAGCCTCAGTCTGTTCATCTTGCAAACTCACATTGCTGAATTGTAAAATAATGTTTCTCAAAAGATTTTTTACTGAAAAAAAGATCAGAAGAATGCATGAAGATTTTTATTTGTATGCTCGGTGTGATCCAAAACCACACAATTTTACTAGTTATCATTGAACAAATGGTGTCATATAAATGTATTTTTGGACCAGTGTTTCTTCGTACAAAGCTTGGTTTCCTACCAATAGTACATTTCAGGACAGAGCATGACATAAGTAGTTTAGGAGGCGATTTTAAACATTTCTTTTCGGTCCAAAATTGACCGCTTCCAAGACAATGGGGGAATCTGTTTAACAGACACAACAGGCTCCTGACCAAAAAGACACATGTGGTCATTTTTTCCCCCCATCTTTTGGCTTATGTTTTTTTTTAAGTAGAATTCACTGATATTCTTCTGCATTTTTGTCTTGATTGGCCTTCAAATCCAAATTGCTTTTACTACAGAAGTACATGGGATGACAAGTGCATAGAATGAAGAAGAACTATGGCTGTCATATTTTTTAATGCTCTTGAGAACATCTGGCTTGGAACAGAAGGGTGGGTAGAAGAAAGACGCCCTAAAGCTGGGAGATAATTGGAGGAAAGGATGTCAATGACATTTTTTAATTCCGGCTCACTGCTGGAGTTGGTTGACAGGGTAAGAACACCTCATTCCCATGCTGTCTGTCTCCATGGTTCTGGATTTTTGCATAGTTTTAATTTTTTAATTGTTTTTCTATATATGTTTCTACAATTTGTAAGCCTCCCAGAGTTGGGGAGATGGACTGCATATAAATTTAACAAATAAATAAATAAATTCCAGCTCTTCCCTTTGGTGGCGCATGGGGCCTCCAAATCTTTTTAAAAATTATTATTATGTTAATATTATTTGGATATTATTATGGTTTATCACACAGTCATCCAGATGTTTAGACTGAATTTGTCATGTTTCTCTACCTATTGAGTCCTTCCCAAGGACCTGGGATAGGCAGATGTTGTTGTTTAATAATACTAAGGGTATCTTTGCAGGATATAACCTGTTCCAAGTAAAGCTGCCTTATCCTATTGACTGACTGTGATTTTGTCAAG
Organism: Crotalus tigris; assembly: GCF_016545835.1. Classification (NCBI taxonomy): domain Eukaryota; kingdom Metazoa; phylum Chordata; class Lepidosauria; order Squamata; family Viperidae; genus Crotalus; species Crotalus tigris. Next base: position 7,004,419 of record NW_024096758.1, on the reverse strand, counting down.
GCCAGTGGTGCTCAAGCTCCAGATGTTTTGGAAATGCACCCAAGGCACCTATCATTATTGGTACTTTCTTTGCTTTCTTTTGCCACAGTCATTCTATGTCTATTTGCAAGTCTTTACTTCATTATTATAATTTAGATTTAGAATGCCACTAAATTAAAAAAAAAGACTCAGGGAAGTATGTGGGGCAGCAGACAGCAGTTATAAATCTGCTTTCAGTCTGGAGGTTATAGGAGCTGAAACTAATGTGGTCACCAGGTTGGAGGAAACTGGATTACAGATTTATGACCTGCTTGGCAGTTTTAGTCTTAGAAGAAAAAGGATTCTGGGGGATAAAAAACAATGCAAATGAAACAAGAGCACTACATCCAGACTCTGCAAGTGCTTTTGTGGAGCTTTAACAAGTTGCCTGAAAAATAAACTCTTTCCAGGAGTGTCTCCCATCCAGTGGGCTAAGAAATAGGGTATTGTTGATCCCTGCCCCCCTTTTTTCTCCCTGAAATCTGGATGCAAGCAATAGGCTCTAGCAACTATGAAATGATGAAATCAAAAACTCCAGGCCAGTTTTGAGAGGGGAAATGCCTAATTTCCTAAGCACTTACTGATCATTCCTTTGATTTACATGCTGCAAACTGAAGACCCAAAGATGGTGTGAAAATTGTCCGGAATCCAAATACTAAAGTTTTGGCACACAAAGGAAAAAAAAAATAAGAATGCACATTTTCCAGGCTTTGATATCTTTACCAAGTCCAACAAAACTTCAATAACATCTGATTTAAAAAGTTATTCCATTGATCCATCCACAAATATTTTCTAAACATCAATTTGGCATCTTTGGAATGGGGAGAAGTGTGGCAATAGGGGATATTTTTTCTGATCCGACAAGTAATCTGGTATGGTTTTCTCAACATCATTAAAACTTGCTTCCCTAGAATTCACTTGGATAAAAACATATTTAGCTTACAGTAGGGGGTGACCACTGGGAGAGAATCAAAAAAGAAAAGATGGGGGTCACAATACTTCAACATACTCTGGCTATCAACAACTTTCTTTGACCAATCCTCTGTTCCTTTGCTTTCATCTTGCTATCACTAACTCATGAGTAAAGCTATCTTCAGTCAGCCTTAGCCATATCAATATAATATGCCCCCACATATTCTGACACCATCCAATGGCAGTCATATGGTGGGTAAAATCTGTTGGGTGTCATTCATAACCTGGTGGGAGGCTTTCAGGGACTATAATGACCAGGAATGGCGGGGGGGGGGGAAGAGGGAGAGAGAGAGACAGAGGCAATGAGGGAAGCATATTGCCTGTGAGGATAGTTTCTGGCCACAGGGATAGGTGGAAACTCCATAGTGAGGAAATATTCTGTTTTTTCAACTATCCATTGGTTATAGGTTAGCCAAATTACTCATCCCCAATCTGATCCGGCAGCCCCAGCTCCATGTCTGCTTCCTGTCATCACCAACACTCTTTCACTTGAGATCTGCAATGTCATTGAGTCGGAAGAACCCAAATTAACATAGGATGGCCTCAAAAATGTGGAAATAATTAGGAGCCAGGCATCAGAGGGGCATAGTCATCTCTTAGAGGGGGCAGGAAGGATTACAAATGTAAAAATAGCAGTGTATCTATTTCCTGGAATCAGGAGGTGAGTGTAGGGTGTCCTTCTTCCTCCATTTGCTCCCAGAGACCTTTGTCCCATGAGGCTACAGGGTGTGCCTGCACACATAAAATGTTTCACCTCTGACAGGTACTCTTGCCTCTCCCAATAAAGACTCTAGTCCAGGGGTAGGCAATCTTGGCTCTTTTATGACTCGTGGACTTCAACTCCCAGAATTTCTGAGCTAGCATGGCTCAGCTTGGAAACCTCTCCCTTTCCCCTCAGCATGGCTGGCTCAGGAATTCTGGGAGTTGAAGTCGACAAGTCATAAAAGAGCCAAGATTGCCTACCCCTGCTCTAGTCACACTTAACCAAGACAGATTTTATGTCCAGCTGTGGCTAAGAAGAATGCAGGAGACAAAAATGAGGTTCATCTTCCAACAAAGGAGGCAGAATAGGTGGACCATGAGGTCCAGTCCAACTTCAGAAATACAGAAAGGAGTTTAGTCCACCAGGAGTACATAGTAGAGAAGAGCCATGATGGGGTAAAGCCCATAGTTTATTACTAAAACTATATTTCTCCCTTTCCTGTCTCAAAATGATAGAAAACCTATCTGATTTCTACCAGCAGTGATCAGAGGTATTTCAAGGATCACAGAAAAGGGTCATGCATGGAATCCTGAGCATGGCTGGCTGGGGAATTCTGGGAGTTGAAATCTGTACATCTTAAGTTTCTGAACTTGAGAAATACTGTCCTAAAGCTTGGGGTATCTCCCCCCAGTGCATATGAAAAGCCATTGGATTCAGCTTGGCTGAAAACTTCAAAATTAAAAAAGCCCTTTAGTCAGTGACAAAATAAACATACCAGTGAGTCTTCATAACCTAACACCATCTTCCTCCCATTATTTTGATGATTAAGCACCTAAATTGGATTACAAAACATGCTGAATTTGGATTTAAAAAAACACTGTTTTGTTGTTTCCATGGTATGCCCAAATGAAGAATTCATATTATGGCTTAAAGTTATGGTCTGGTTCACACACAACCCAGACCATGGCTGGGCTCCCAAAACTATACAATTCCATTTTAACCCAGTTCTGATATGTTGTGTAAATTCAGCCCAACAGTATGACAGAAAAGATGATCTTAGTTGGCCCTCAGTCATTCATTCAGATGAACAGAAGCCATACATACCACCATTTCTCATTTGCCATTTCACCCTGGAGCCTCTTTTGCACATCTACACACTTGGCACACACCATGCACAAGTAGTTATGTGCATCTAGGCACCATCTGCACTCCACTTCTAAAGTGTGCTGTGCACCATCAATCATACTAGCATTCATGCGCCAGAGCAACTTCCCTCCTCACATTCTGACAGCCAAACGCCTGCAAGTGTGTGAGTGCAGTGCCAGGAAGACCCCAGTTCAACTCTCTCACAGACACACCAACAACTAAGCTGCAATCTATCAGGCTTAGTATCCTCCCTTTCTCCAAAACAAAGATCAGCCATATGGTGATAATAATGAATTCCTGGAGCACCTTACGCAAGGTTGCAAAGATGTAATATATGTGAAGAATTCTGGCCCTTCTCCAGAAGCACTAGACAAATTAATATCCTGGCCCAGAATGTTGTATTCTTTGCCTTCATAAATCATTTGCGATAATCCCGCCATCTGATTTCTTCAGCGACCTATTCATCATTTCTGATAAAAGGCTGTGGCCAGTCATATGGGACTTACCCTGGCTACACTGTGTAGTAGTTTACAAAGCAGCAATCACAGCAAAGTGAGTATTCCTGGACTTTTAGAAAGACTTTTAGACAGTATTTCTCAAAACAGATTAGAAACACAAGTTAAGATAGGCAAGAAAATGGTAACTGAGCATCTGTCCAGCCTAGACGAGTTCAAATCAACAGGACCAGATGGATTACATCCCAAGGTTCTCAAGGAACTGGCAGATGTGATCTCAGAACCATTGAACTATATTTTTCAAAGATCCTGGAGCACTGGGGAACTACTGGAGGACTGGAAAAGAGCTGATGTAGTTCCCATCTTCAAAAAAGGGGGAAAAATGGATCCAGAAAATTACAGACCTATCAGCCTGACCTCAATACCTGGGAAGATTCTGGAAAAGATAACCAAACAATAAATCAGCGAACACCTAGAGGCAAACAAAGTCATTACCAAAAGCCAACATGGGTTTGTCAAAAACAGATCATGTCAGACAAATCTTATCGCATTCTTTGACAAAATTAGTGGACCAGAGGAATGCTCTGGATATAATTTATTTGGACTTCAGTAAGGCATTTGATAAAGTAGATCACAACCTACTACTTGATAAGATAGAAAAATGTGGGTTAGACAGCATCACCACCAGATGGATTTATAGCTGGCTGACCAACCATACTCAGCATGTAGTCCTCAATCGAACTGCATCTACATGGAGGGAAGTGAGTAGTGGGATGCCCCAGTGCTCTGTCCTGGGCCCAGGGCTCTTCAACATCTTCAATGATTTTGATGAGGGGATAGATAGGGAACGCATCAAATTGCAGATGACACCAAGCTGGCAGGAATAGCCAACACTCCAGAAGACAGACTTAAGATACAGAAGGATCTTGACAGACTTGAACACTGGGCGCTATCTATCAAACTGAAATTCAATAGTGAAAAAAGTAAGGTTCTACATTTAGGCAAGAAAAACCAAATGCACAGTATAGTATAGGAGGTACCTTGCTCAGTAGTATAACTGTGAGAGGGATCTCAGAGTCCTAGTGGACAATCACTTAAATAAGAGCCAGCAGTGTGCTGCAGCTGCCAAAAAAGCCAAGACAGTACTGGGCTGCATTAACAGAGGGATAGAATTAAGATCATGTGAAGTATTAATACCCCTTTACAATGTCTTGGTAAGGCCACACTTAGAATACTGCATCCAGTTTTGGTCACCACGATGTAGAAAAGATGTTGAGACTCTAGAAAGAGTACAGAGAAGAGGAACAAAGATGATTAGGGGACTGGAGGCTAAAACATACAAGGAATGGTTGCTGGAATTGGGTATGTCTAGTTTAATTAAGATAAGGATGAGGGGGACATGATAGCAGTGTTCTAATATCTCAGGGGCTGCCACAAAGAAGAGGGAGTCAAGCACTTGAGGGAAAGACAAGAAGCAATGGATGGAAACTAAGAGAGAAGCAACTTAGAACAGGAGAAATGTCCTGACAGTTAGAACAATTAACCAGTGGAACAACCTGCCGCCACAAGCAGTGAATGCTCCAACACTGGAAGTCTTTGAGATTGGACAGCCATTTGTCTGAAATGGTATAGGGTTTCCTGCCTGAGCAGAGGGTTGGACTAGATGACCTCCAATGTCCCTTCCAACTTCTTCTTCTTCTTCTTCTTCTTCTTCTTATTATTATTATTATTATTATTATTATTATTATTATTAACTTCAACCACTATAAAATGGGTGGACTTCAGCTCCCAGAACTCTCAATCTTGGCCACACCCAGAATTCTCTACCTTGGCCATTTTAAGATGTGTGAATTTCAACTTCCAGAATTCGCCAGCCATCCAGAGAGAGAGGAAAGTAAAACTGATGCAAGGAGTGAAAAATCTAAACCTGGAATGCGATGGACATTTAATTCTGAGTAAATATTATTTTGTTTGGACTCTAATTGTTGTTGACACTTATAAAAATGGGTGGTGATGGGGATTGGACCCAATAGTCCAGTTCTGTGGCTACATTCAGACAACCTCTTTAACCTGGCTACTGAATTTACTCATTTCTGAGTTTGTATAATATTTGAATCATAATTGAATGAGCAGTGTGTATACAATAAATCATAGAAAAATAACCCACTTTAACATCATCCAAGTTTAGCCTGCTGACAAATGTATCTGCTAGGTTTTTACCTCACTTGCTTGAGCATCCAAGCATCCTCCATCTTTGAGATGTGCTAACAGTAATTTGGCAATAAACAATTCTCCACCTTTCCTCTGCTTGTATGAGTAATCCCCCAGGGACTCCTCCAAATGTTGGATTCACCCTGGAATGTGATAGCTTGCATTAATGAAAAGCAAGTTTCAAAGCAAGGGCTGAATGCCTTTTGCTTCCCATCACATGCTCCAGATTTGATTGAGGGTTGGTTGACTCAGACGCAGCGTGACAGATGACTTCAGCCAGAGTCTCTGTTACTGAAGCTGGAATTGCCACTTTCTCTAAGTGACATTTCAAGAAGGGTCTGCCATCCTGAAACCCAATCAAGATTAGCAGGCGACAGGGAATAAAGCACATTCCCAGCAGAAGCGTTCCAGTTCTCCTGCCTCCTTTTTGTCTGGATGCTGAATCAGTTCCTCTGGAGGTTTTCAGTCAACAGCATATCTCTGAAGCTCTGCTGGGTGGGAGGAAACACCAGGGAAGATGCCGCTCCCCCCTCCACTGATGAGTTGCAGCCAGCCAGCAGACAGGCGCTTTCAGTTCCCCAAGGAGGCTGCAACACACAACTCGTAGCTCCAGTGTCCCAGACAGCCCACCCATCCTGACCTCTTTTAAGCCCTGGCAAACAGGGCCTGCAGACAATTCACAAACAGACTGCCAAGGAGATCATCTGGGAAGACAAGTCCATGCCAGGGATGAGTGTGGCAAGGGTGCTTCAGTTGCATCAGGTGCTATGACCTTTTTATACATGCAGACCCTTATACAGGTGCATATGCCCACATAGGACATCCAAATAATGTATAGCACACGCATGGCATGAAAATGAGCTGAACAGAATCTCCATGACCAGGAGCATCGGTGCTGGGGTAGTGCAAACAAAAATACTGTTGCCCTGACTGAGCTTCTTGGAAGCATTCACTTGGACACTATGGATACCAAGTACTAGATTAGATAGAATGACGGGAAGCCAACAGTGAGTTTATTCTGTTCTTATTTATCCTGGCTACAAACTTAATCTGGTTCATATTTATTCTGTCTCATCATACAAGCGCCCTGGGAGCTAAAGTTGTGTAAAAGGAGGAAGTTAACTATTTTTAAGGTGTACAAACTAAGCCAGCAATTCCCAGAATTCAGCAGAGGAAAGTACAATATTTATGGGGGGATAAAACTGAGCCAATTCTACCCTGTAATTGCCTCAGGGCTTCATTTGATTTCTACGGCTGTGTTCACATGACACACTTACAATGGTTACTGAATTAATTGATTTTTTCTGGGTGCACACAGCTACTTCACACAAGTAGGTAAGCCAGTGGGGGAAAACACTATGGCTAACACTAACCAAGTTTAGCATGTTCTACAATTGTATCTGCAGGTGATGTGATTGCATGTTGGATTGTTTTATTTATAGTTTGATCCCGATATTGGTTCTTGGTTGCAAAAGCTGGTATCTTGTTGCTGATGAAAAATTTCAAAAACAAATTGAGGCGTCTTTGGTTATGCATAACATTTCCGATCAATTCTTTGTTAGTCTGTCTCCAGCCATGACATTTCTCGTGGAAGAAAAATCTTTCCTTGAACAAAGCGAAATTGTGTAAACATTGAAAAAAAAAGTGGTGAAGTTTTTTAACTCCACTGTTGGTTTTCTGTTCATTCCCAAGTTTGTTCTTACCCTTTGGGATGAAAATAATGGGCAAAAACAATGTTATTTTGCGTACACACACACACACACACACACACACACCAGTATATTTGTAGTAAAGCCCTGGAGAATTCTTGTGTTTAGGAAAGAGGGTTTTTTTTTCCACATCACCTCTTTGTTTTCCATAGCAAATTGTGGAAAGTGGGAGTGGAGATTGGGGAGGAAAAGTGTTCCAAAAGTTGATTTATTTTTCTGGGAATTAATATTGCAACAATGCAATCAAGTGGCTATGTATCTCTCCCACTACCCCTTGCTAATGCAAAGAAAAGGAAAGGGTTTAATCAAGGTTTGGGCTGTAGTTTCTGTACAAGCCCACAGATTCTAGACTACATCAGAAGTACCTCTCTGATCACATGCAAAGTATTTTTCTTGATACCAGAGAGAAGCCATGGGAAAAGAGGAACCACGGCTTGGAAATCATGTGATTGGTTTGGCTGATTTGCGGGGGAAAAAAGCAGTCAGGAGCAAGGTGCTGCTTATCCTTCCCTTAAACTGAGGCATCTCCCTGCTGTTTGTCTTGTTGAGTATTCCAGGATTTCAGGAGGATGAAATCGTTCCCAGTTCTGCCACCTGAATCCCAAAGCCTTTAAACCAGCAGTTCTCAACCTGTGGGTCACGACCCCATTTGGGGTCGAACGACCATTTCATGGGGGTCACCAAACAACGCAGTCCGCCATTTTTCCCCCTTTTCCTTAGCTGTGCTACTCCCTTTTTTCTATTGGCTTTTGAAAGCCAATAGAATAGACTCTCTTGAATAGAGTCTAATTCTATAGGCTTTCAATAGCCAATAGGAATTGTCCAGGCTGTCTCTGCCCTGCTGAGCCCGCCAAAAGTCCCGTTCTGCAAATGGTGCTGCAAGTTGTCTGCAGCGAAGGCGAGCTGTCTGGAAGTTTCCACCCCTCCCTGCTGAGCAAATACTAAAAATGTAAGTAAAAGAGGGCCAGGGGTGGGAGGTGGGAGGCCGGTGGCGCAGGAAGTGGTGCTGGCGTGCGTGGGGCCCGGCGGGTACCTTACCTTCCTTGGGCTGGGCCAGCTGGTGGCCCAGCCGGTGGTCGCCCTGCGCCGTTGCTGCCCCTTTCCAGCTACGCCTCGGCCGGCGCAGGGGGCGGCACCATGTATGCGTGGAGCTCCCAGGCAGGGAAAGTCCTCAACTTACGACCGATTGGGTATCCTCGGCTTATGACCGGTTGGGGGTCGCGGCATTAAAAAGGTTGAGAACCACTGCTTTAAACCAAAGGCTGAAGCCTCTGGGTCAGGAGGGCTTCTTCATGAAAAGATTCTCCTGTAATTCCGAGTGCATCCTCTATCAAGTCATTCATTGTCACTGGCAGGCTCTTCTTGCGAAAGTCTGCCCACCCTTATCTATCTATCTATCTATCTATCTATCTATCTATCTATCTATCTATCTATTTATTTATTTATTTATTATATTTATCCCATCTTTATTACTTTATAAGAGATTCAAAGTGGCAAACGTCCATAATGCTACTTCCTCCCCCTATTTTCTCCACAGCAACAAATTTGTGAGGTGAGTTAGGCTGAGAGCGAATGACTGGCCCAAAGTCTTTCCTTACCACTGAACTGCCTATTGTTACTTGAAGCCCAGGGTTCATCTGACAAGGCCCGCTGGACCTTGAGCCTATTGTTAGCAATTCCCTCCCCCCCCCCAGCTTGATGTCATCTATAGATCTGATGACTTCCCCTTCTATCTTCTCATCTAGATAGTTTATGAAGATGTTGAAGAGTAATGGGCCAAGACCAAACCTTGAGGTACCCCACTTCTTACTTCCCTACAAGTAGTTCCATAGTTCATGTCTAAAGAATTCTTTCTTCCCTCAACTAATTCCATGAACAAGGTAGAAGAATTATATTATAAAATGGAAACACCCCTCATAGTACTGAACTGTTGATTCGTGAGGCCAGACAAGGTTCTTGTAGATGGGTTTCAGCCGAAAAGCAAGATACAAACTGAGCAATAAATTAGAATTAGGAGACGGTTACATCCAACTTTGCCAAGTCCCCCACTTGAAGTTTCCTTGCTTCCTGGAATTGCACTTTTTGGCTGCCCATTCTTGAGTCACTAAAATGTGAGTCTGTGTTTGTGTCCATGTGTTGTAACTTTACCATTTCTACATGCCCTTACCAACAGGCCTGCTTACTTTCTTTGCTTGTCTGAGTTGTCATTTTTTCTCAGTTCCAGGGCTGAAAAGATCATGAAGTTCTCTAGGAATCTGCTTCCAGTTACAATGGCTGCTTAGATCCCTTTGAAATCTCATGCCTGTGCATCAGAATCTTCCCTTGCCACATCTGGCCTCATTCCTTTTTGTCTCTGCCTGATCCCGGATCTCATCTAGCAAAAATGCTCATTTGCCTTTCTCGCCTGATCAGAATTTTAAAGGGGGAGGGGCGATCTTATTGAAACCAAGGAATTAGCTCTTGATGCTGTCAGCAAATTGTGAATGGTAAAAACCTATGTATAATTAGATGAGACAGTAAAAGATCTCAAATGTTTGGCTCTGAAGTTCCAAATCATTCTTGAGGGATAGCAACAAGAGGTACAAGCAGAGGGTAATATTTAAAAAATTTCCTGTTGAGAATATCACCCATCCATCTTACTTTCCTTTCCCTTTCTTCCTTTCCATATGAGAGAGAGAATAGAATGGATTCCTGCTTTGGGGGGCACATGAGCTGCCTGCTCCCCTCTCTTCTTTGGCATCTCCCCACAAAGTTAAAACTGAGATCAGTAGTTATAGTGACAGTAATGGTCCAAACCACAGAGCCCTTGCCAAGAAACTGAAATAAAAATGACTATATTAAAGCAAGAAAGTTCCCTAGGCTGGTGACTTTCGGGCAAATTAAATGTCAGATCCCGTAATCCCCAGCCAGCTTTTGGCTCTGCATGCTGGCTGGGGAATATGAGAGTTAGAATCCAACTCATTTGCAAAACATCTGGCTGAAGGACGATAACGTTAAATTATTAAAACATACGTGATAAAGCAAATGTCTGAAAGTTTATTTTAGCCTATAAAAAGCTTGATCCACAGGTCTATGAATGCATACTTAGGAATAGGTCATAACAAATGCAGAGGGACTAATAATGTCCCCCCAAAATCAGGCCTCAGATACCATAATGTTGTAAGTCTGCAGTCCAACACATGCTTGCTTAGCAAGAAGATGGCTTTATCTGCTGTCCAGATGCTAACTTTGAAGCCCACCTTTCCTTTAGTGATTCCTTAACTTGATTTGGGCTGTGCCAGAAGAAAGCTATTGTCAAAGAGGTCAGACTGAAGATTCCCCTCAGCTCCAGCCAATAGGGCCAATGGCAACAGATTGTGGGAATTATACCCCATTTTTTTTTAGAGTGCCAGATTGCTTAATTTTACCCAATGCTATCTGGCAGGGGAATGTCCCTATAGAGCAGTGTTTCCCAAACTTGACAATTTTAAGGCATGTGGACTTCAACTCCCAGAATTCCACAGCCAGCGTTGCTGGCTGTGGAATTCTGGGAGTTGAAGTCCTTATGCCTTAAAATTGTCAAGTGTGGGAAACACTGCCATAGAGCTCCTGACAGGAGGAATTCAGAAGTACCATATTGATTCATCTAAAGATGTACAATTTCTTTCATTACTACTATTACTAAATAGCAATAGCATTTAGACTTATATACCGCTTCATAGTGCTTCACAGCACTCCCTAAGCTGTTTACAGAGCCAGCATATTGTCTTCAACAGTCTAGGTCCTCGTTTTACCGACCTTGTATGGATGGAAGGCTGAGTCAACCTTGAGCTGGTCAGGATCGAACATCTGGCTATGGGCAGAGTTTGCCTGCAATATTGCATTCTAACCACTGTGCCACCATGGCATAAATGGCTAATGTCAAATGTTTTTTAAGTCATTCTACTTGCTCCTTTCCAGCTGCCACTGACTGCTTATGGATGCAGTGCAGTAATTTCATATTTTTTCTGTCATTGGTTTCTTTGATTTAGTAGACAGAGCATGACGAAGACTTGACATTGGTTAGTTCCCAGATTTGCTAAAACATAACGTTATGGTTTGTTTGGTCTTGACTTAGAATGAGCTGCTGATGCTAAAGGATTAGAATGAAGCTGGCTGTAAACTCTGACAGAGGTCATGTTCACACATCATGCTTAACTAGGTCAGTTTCAAAGTTATCTGCAATTACAGAACAGGCTAAGCTAAATCAGCATTGCAAACTTTGAGGGTTTTTTCCAAGGTTTTGTGTGTTCTGCAAACCCTAGGTCAGTGGTGGCGAACCTATGGCACGCATGCCAGAGGCGGCACTCAGAGTCCTCTCTGTGGGCACACGTGCCGTTGCCCCAGCCTTGCCTCCCCCATGACCCCCTCCTCACCAGCAGCCCCCCTGGAGGAGAGTTGCCCCCGAGTGTGCCCCACACGGAGCAGCACAGCCAAGGACATGGCAGCCAGGCAGCATAGACAAGACTCTGCCCTCATGCCCCATTGCGCACAGTTGATGCTGTGGGGTGCAGGCAGAGGGTGTGGCCACCATGGCACTGATGGGCTGCCTGAGCGATCTGCGGCGGGCCCTGGAGGCGGTGAGTGACCCTGCAGGCAGGCAGGGTGGGAGTGGGGCAGGGGGTGGAGCGGGGGCGGGGCCAGTTTTGGGGCACTCGGTCTCTAAAAAGTTTGCCATCACTACCCTAGGTTTAGGGTTTGGTTCAGGGTATGATGTGAATCCAGAAAATAGGATAATTAAGTGTAAAGATAGCCCTCAACTTACAATCATTCATTTAATGATATTTCAAACTTACAGCCTTGGAAAAAGTGATTTCCAACTATTCTCAAAATTACAACCATTGCATTACCCCCGCAGTCACTTGTTCACAATTCAGGTCCTTGGCAATCAGTCTGCATGTATTATTTATTTATTTATTTTATTTATTTATTAAATTTATCTGCCACCCATCTCATGACAATTGTAGCATCTTGCAATCGTGGGATTGCAATTTGTGATCTTCCCAATCAACTTCTGACAAGCAAAGTCAATTGGAGAATTTGGCTTCGCTTAGCCACTGTGCAGTTCACTTAATGATCATGTGATTTGCTTTAATGACCACAGTAAAAATGATCATAAAATCAAGACTGCTCATGCGATTACTTATTAATGAGCGCATCACTTAGCTATATCAATTCCAGTACCAGTTGTATTCATAAGTCAAGGACTACCTGTATTGCAACTGAGTATCACCTGAAGGCAGGACAAGAAGCAACGGATGGAAACTAACCAAAGACAGAAACAACCTAGAACTAAGGAGAAACTTCCTGACAGCTTACTTTCAGAAGTTGTGGATGCTCCAATGCTAGAAATTTTTAAGAAGAGATTGAACAACCATTTGTCTGAAATGGTATAGGGTTTCCTGCCTGAGCAGGGGGTTGGACTAGAACAGGGCTTTTCAACCTTTTCACAAATTGTACCATTTTTAGGACATGACAATATTCATGTGACTAGGCCCTCAGCAGAGCCCCGGCAACACCGCAGCTCCAGCTGACTCTCTCCCAGGCTTGTGCGGCACAGCCACCGCTTCACCTGCCGGGTGCCAAAGTACCACCAATGGTACGCATACTACCGGTTGAAAAGCCCTGGACTAGAAGACCTCAAGGTCCCTGAAAGAATTTGGTCAATCTGTAATCAGCCAGGGTCATTGCTGAGTGCAATATAGAGTTTAAATTCACACATTTTGCAGTGGCCCAGGTTAAAATGCACTGCTCTAGGCTATGTCTTTCATTACAGCAGCATCGGTCCAACTGGATTACTCTTTGGTGGTGCAAATGCACATTGCACATGAGCATGAGAATACTATATAATTTGAACTTTGCAAGTCTATCCTTTATCCTGTGAGTCTTGCTTGGACAAAAAAAAAAAAGTATTTTTTGCACACGCATGCTCAAGCTTTCTCTTAAGGTTGATCTGCACTTATGCTAAAAAATCAGTTCTGGTGCTAAGTTAAGAATCATCATAAGGTCCTGGATTAAATGAACACCTCTCAAGCTGCGCTGGATTGTAATCTTCTTCCATCCTTGCCGCCTCTGTAGCCCAGGAAGAGGCTTGTTCTGATCCAAGACAAGGACTGGAAGAGAGGCAGGCCTAGGGCCACCCTCCAATTCAGAAAGGGAAGAAACTTTTTGTTCTTTACAAAGTACACTCCATAAAGGCCAGAACAGCTATACAGCCAGACTGGCGCCTCAGCGCCCTCTGCTGGAAAAACTAAATGCAGTCGAATGCCAGGAAGCTGAATTTCTAGCTCAAGCTGCCTGCTTGAGAAACAGCTGCTGGATCAGGGCTGGGCTGGAATTTCTCAAGTCAAATTTCATTGTGAGCTTTGCTGACAAAGTTTACCCAATCTTAACTTTATACAGCTCTGTGTTTTCTTTTGGTTCCATTGTTATTGTTTGTTTTATAACATTTGGCTGTCTCCCAGTAAGATTTGCATTGGGAACCAATAGCCGTCATGACCTCTAAAAGTATTTCTTGGGAGGCAGACAGTCCGGTACTTGGCATCACTATGCTTCGTAAATCTAGATTTTAATCAGGGGATATTAGTGTGAGAAACAAGTTCATTAACTCATGTAAAACTCTTGAATCTTAAGATCTACTTTGAAAGAGAAGGTCCCCTAAATCTTTGTGGAGAAGGAATTTGACAGACTGGAACAGTGGGCCCTATCTAAAAAAAAAAAAAATGTAATTCAATGGTGAGAAAAGTAAGTCTACATTTAGGCTTAAGATACAGGAGGACCTGGAAAGACTGGAACACTGGGCGCTATCTAACAAAATGAAATTCAGTGGTAAAAAAAGTGAGGTTCTACATTTAGGCAAGAAAAACCAAATGTACAGCTATAGTTTAGGGGGTACCTTGCTCAATAGTAGTAACTGTGAGAGGGATCTCGGAGTCCTAGTGGACAATCACTTAAATATGAGCCAGCAGTGTGCTGCAGCTGCCAAAAAAGCCAACACAGTGCTGGGCTGCATTAACAGAGGGATAGAATCAAGATCACGTGAAGTATTAATACCATTTTACAATGCCTTGGTAAGGCCACACTTGGAATACTACATCTAGTTTTGGTCACCACGATGTAAAAAAGAAGCTGAGACTCTAGAAAGAGTACAGAGAAGAGCAACAAAGATGATTAGGGGACAGGAGGCTAAAACATGAGGAACAGTTGCTGGAATTGAGTATGTCTAGTTTAACGAAGAGAAGGACGAGGAGGGACATGATTGCAGTGTTCCAATATCTCAGGGGCTGCCACAAAGAAGAGGGAGTCAAGCTATTTTCCAAAGTGCCTGAAGGCAGGACAAGAAGCAATGGATGGAAACTAATCAAGGAAAGAAGCAACCTAGAACTAAGGAGAAACTTCCTGACAGTTAGAACAATTAACCAATGGAATAACCTTCCTCCAAAAGTGGTGAATGCTCCAACACAGGAAGTTTTTAAGAAGAAACTGGACAGCCATCTGTCCAAAATGGTGTAGGGTTTCCTGTCTGAGCAGGGGGTTGGACTCAATGACCTCCAATGTCCTTTCCAACATTATTATTATTATTACTATTATTATTAGTATTAAGAAAAAGCAAATGCACGGGTACAGAATAGGTGTTACCTGGTTCAACAGTGGTAACTGCAAGAGGGATCATGGAGTCCTAGTGGACAATCACTTAAATATGAGCCAGCAGTGTGCTGCAGCTGCCAAAAAAGCCAACACAGTCCTAGGCTGCATTAACAGAGGGATGGAATCAAGATAACATGAAGTGTTAGTACCACTTTATAAGGCCTTGGTAAGGCCATACATTTGGAATACAGCATCCTGTTTTGGTTGCCACAATAAAAAAAAGGTTGAAACTTTAGAAAGAGTGTAGAGAAGAGCAACAAAGATGGCTAGGGACTGGAGACTAAAACATAGGAAGAACAGTTACTGGAATTGGGTATGCCTAGTTTAATGAAAAGGGCAGTGTTCCAATATCTGAAGGGCTGTCACACAGAAGAGGGATCCAGCCTATTCTCCAAAGCACCTGAAGGCAGGACAAGAAGCAATGGATGGAATCAAGGAGAGAACCAACCTAGTACTAAGGAGAAGCTAGAACAGTTAGAACAATTAATCGGTGGAACAACTTGCCTCCAGAAGTTGTGGGTGCTCCAACACTGGAGGTTTTAAAGAAGAGATTGGACACCCATTTGTCTGAAATTGTATAGGGTTTCCTGCCTCAGTAGGGGGTTGGACTAGAAGACCTCCAAGGTCCCTTCCGACTCTGTTATTCTGTTATTCTTTGTGATCAATGGCACTTGCTTCAATGATACATTGGATACAATACACCACCCAATTCTTAATGTCTGCTAGTCAAGTGTCATTGTTGTATTGAGCTCTCCCAGTGCAAATACAGATTCGGCTTGCATCAAGGATAAGTACCTGCTTTCATGGGCTGGGTCTGTTCCTAACATATTCTTTCAAGTCTCCCAGTAGTATACTCATCACTAGCACATCTTATGCACATTCTAAAAGAAAATGTTCTCAAGGGTAACATCCCAGTTTGTTTTAATTTGTCAAATGTGCCCCTTTATCTGAAATCTGGGAAACATATGAGGGCCTCCATCTCAAAAACAATGACAACAACAATAAAAAACCCTGGCTTCCCACAGGCTAAAGAAAAGTAATATGCAGCTGTGCTTCACAACCATTTCTTGCTAATGATTTCTTGCTAGCTTCCACTGGTTCAAATCAAAATGGTTCTGAGTGAGAATCGAGCTTCTTCCCCCAAGATTCCAGCTTTGTTTGGAACTTCCGGCCACAACACGATCATCGTCTTGTCTCTACAGATGGCCTGCAAGCATTTCAGATTATATTTTGGAGCCCCAAATCAAAATCTTAAGGTAGTTATGGCAACCCCTTCAGAAAATGACTCTGCTGGCATGTCACCTCTCCCCACCTCCAGACAAAAGAAACCTCTCTAGACCTTTTCTTTGGACTTTCCTCTCCTCCTGACTCTCCTTTCTGGAAATCATGAGGGTCCCTTGGAGCCTCAAAGAATGCTTGTGCAATTTTTGGATGCCTCAGGCACTGTATGAGAGCAAGGCCTTCTCCCAGAAGGTCTAGAGGCCTGGCATAGGTTTACTATCACTGTCTTAAGGCCTTTTCCCACTGTTGAATCAAAGTGTTTTCCACAAATCACTACAGACCTTCGACTCTTCTCCAGCATCATAAGTAACAGTCCTAAGAGCTTTTAGGTACCTTGCCTTTGGATGATACCAAAAGAACGGGAAAGTACTACTTTTACATTAATAGATGGAAGGATGAATTAAATTTCTCCTTAAGAATTAGCGACATAATGAAGACAAAGGCATGAATATATTGCAGGAAACATATGGCCAAGACGTATTTTTGCAAAGCTTAGGCGTAAATAGGGAAAAATTCTCCTATATGAAAAATTGGCACTCTCCTTTTTGTAATCTTTCAAGAGCTCTGATTGACAAACAAAATATCCAAAATGACTGGTATGGTTCGCCAGAATTGTGAGGCAGGATATGTAGAAAAAAAATGATGAGAGCCATTATTAACCTTATTGGGTTAAGGGAGTGGCTCCCAACTTTTTGGGCACCAGGGACAGGTTCCACAGAGAGAGTTTTTTCCGCGGACTGGAGGGGGGCGTGGTTTCACCTGGTGCCTGCATCCCGCGGATGGAGTTTTGCTTGTTTGTGCAGCCCAGTTGTTGGCATACCGTGGACTTGTGCCGGTCCATAGACCGGGGCTTAGGGACCCCTGGGTTAAAGCACCAGACTAGAAACCAAGAGACTGTGAGTTCTAGTCTTGCCTTAGGTATGAAAGGTAGGTGGGTGACTTTGGGCCAATCACTTTCTCCCAGCCCAACCTGACAGGGTTGTTGTAAGAAAAATAGAAGGAGGAGGAGGAGGAGGAGGAGGAGGAGGAGGAAGGAATATTATGTTCGCTGCCTTAAGTTATTTATAAAAAAATAATAAAGTCAGGATAATAAATAAATAAATAAATAAATAAATAAATAAGCTTTTTTAAAAGCTTTCCTTCCTTGGCCAAAAAAATAAAATAAAAGGAAGATTCAAGGCATGCTCAAACATATGATGCAGCCTCATCCAATGCTATCTCCATCTCCAACTGCTTAACCCCTGTTTAAAATGATAGCCAAGGTTCCACCATGTTCTCTGAGCCAAACAGCCCATCCTTTACTTCAGCCTGCTAAAACCCCAGAGAGGGAGGGGGAGCCAAGAGAATAACAGATTTGTAACTTTGATGAGTTATTGCTGTTACTTTGTCTGCATTTTAATGTTGCTCTACAGGAGTGTTTCTCTGGTGACCGGGGGAGGGGGGGAATATTCTGGGGAATTATGGGAGTTGAAGTCTAAATATCTTAAAACTGAACTTCGCTCTACAGAACCTTAAGTTTATATATTTGAATGTCTTTTGTGTAGTATATAGGAAAATTATTTTTAAAAATGTATGAGCTGAGTCCGTACAACATATTAGGTAAATTGTGAGGTAGCATGCTGTGAAAATCCAACTTTTGTTGTATGAGCCAGATCATCCCTTGAGCTGGTTTACTTAGGCACATATTATTTTAACACAGCAACTGTATTTTATTAATCTAGGATCAGATTTAGGATATCATGGGAACCCAAAATACATTATTTATTTTATTCATTAAATTCATATGCTGCTCATTTCACTATCGAGTCACTCTGGGTGGTTTATCAAATATGATTATTATATTTGGTTGTTTTGCAAGTACAGAGTGCTTCTGTACTGGAGACAAATTCCTTGTGTGTCTAACCACACTTGGCGAGATAAATAAAGTAAATTAGTATTGTCTGAGTATCTTAATTCTATATTATTAGTGGACTTCTTGGTTTTTGGCTGCTCTTTGATACACAGCTGCTTAGTAGTTTCCTTTCTTTTCATAGCTAACGTTGGCTTGGCTTATGAAAGTTTACATATCTGGTTTTACAAGGGATCAGTTTGGACAATCTTCCAGCCCTGCCCTGGGAATCCATGATCTCCTGTCTCTTCTGCCCCTCCCATCCTCCCTCATTGTGTCTGTGTTTATTATATCATTCGTTATTTTTCATTCTCTTTCTCAATCTGCTTCCACTAACCATCCAGTTAGTTTTTCAGTCTGCTCTGGCTCATTTATCTGGGGGTTTCTGTCTTGTGTTGACTTAACTTTGGCTGCCATCCATCACTAATTAAGCTGGAATGCCGGAGTTTAAACCAGTTTTAAGTCCCTCTTGGGAGGAAGCTAAGCTGGTTGAAAAATACCAACTGGGCCGTTTTACTGATCTGGGTATCAGCTGTCTCTTTCTTTCATTGTCTTCCAGCTTGCTTAAAGAAAAAGGTTTTCTCCAGTTTGGCCCTAGCTCTCTTTTCAGGTGGTAACATTTAATCTGGCCTTGTTCTCACACATAACTTAAGCAGGGAAAAAGGGGAAACAGATGGGAAACAGGTGGCAGGCACAACTTTTTCTATCAGTGGGCAATTCTCTGCAGGCAGAGACTACAAAGGAAGGGCATACCTTTCTGGTTTAAGTCCTTGCTCGGCAGATAGTAATCCCAAACCTGGTCCTGCTGCTCAGGGGAAATGTCACAACTGAAACCTTGGTGACATTTTGAAGCCACAAGAGACAGAAGAATTTGGGCTGGTTAAAAATAGCCACAAACTGTGTTAAGGGTCAATTGAAACTACTGGTGCTTGCAGGAAATAGGGAACTATGAATGTAGAGAAGGGAACGTTGGTGGGAGTAAATAGTGGGGTTCTCTATGCATTCTAGGGAGCACACCACTTCTAACTTACTTCACCCACTCCATTGCCTTTGTGATTTCTTTTATTTTGGTATCCTCACTGCCCAGTTTTTCCAAGACCCTGTAAGACTGTCTCCTTTTCCCCCACCTAAGCTCTCAGATCCTTCTCTGCACCCCCAATTCAGAACAGTAACAGCAATTGTCACAACTCCTTCTTTCCTTCCTTCCTCCTTCCTTCCTTCCTTCCTTCCTTCCTTCCTTCCTTCCTTCCTTCCTTCCTTCCTTCCTTCCTTCCTTCCTTCCTTCCAACAATCCAGTGAAGTTCCTAGATGTAACTATCTTGAGCAGTGTTTCTCAACCTCAGCAAATTTAAGATGTATGGACCTCACCTTCCAAACATTAAAGTTGCTGAGGTTGAGAAACACTGATCTGGAGTGTTTCTGTGATGTCATGGCAACTTCTGTCATTGTTTGGCTGTTCCCCCCCCCCCCCAGCTGTGAGAGTGCTGGGTATGTATCCAATCTTGAACATGCACAGTGTATGCACAGGTTAAGGAAAGAATGTAGAAAAGACAGTCACCTAGAAGCAGGTGCCTCAACACCGGAATTGGGTGCAAAGTAATGGGCTGCCTGGGGGAGAAAAAAATATGCTTTTACGTCCAGATAAGGAACAACCCATTTTGTCGTGCTTGATCCTACAGCACTTACACTGCTCTCAGTTAAGAGGGTTATTTGGGAGAGCTTTAAACAAATACATATGCATTGCTGAGCTAATGCCCTATAACAAAGATGCTTCATCAGCCATCTCAGACCTTATTTTCTTCACCTTGAATTGCTGGGATGGGGTGACATGTACATCCTGCACATCTGTTCATGAGCATGCACAGGCTGCAGATGTCAACTCCTCTTCCACTCTTCTCACTGTTTATCTGGATAGTAAACATTTGCCACTAAATACGTTTGAATTGCAAAATAGCTCTCTTCAATCAGAGGCCTTCCACATATGTTAAACTGCAACACCCCTGATTGATTTGCTGCCAGCCCCTCAGCAGGGTCTTAGGTAGGAATCATGGAAATTGTAATTTAATAGACGTGCAGAGGCCTAGATTGAAGAAAGCCAATTTGTAGATTAAGGGCAGTCAGGGAGGTGGTGCTCTTTGTTAAATATTCAGAGGGTGTGTGGTGTATTGAATTTTGTCTCATGCATTTGGGCTCCTTTGAGGTTGCTAAATCGTTGATTTAATTTTTTTACAATGTTCTGTCCAGTTCCCAAGAAGAGAACTGAATATAAGCCATCCATCCCCAGGATTTCTCTTTGAACACATTTCTACAACATACTAAATTGATAGGTTTGCTAGGGTTAGGCTAAACAAGCAGGGTGGGTTTGTTTGATTAAAAAAAGAATCAACTTTACTATGATGTGCAAACTCAAACAATTGTGGTTTAGTTATGATTTAACATAACATGATTTAGTACGGTGTCAATAACCAGTTACTGGGGCTTTTTGACTAACAAACATCCAGTTTTAACCTCTTCAGGAGCTGCCTACAATCTGATTTCTCCAACTGCCCTGGATAAAGCATAGTTCCTGTTTTGCCTTGTGAGGATATTCAGCTTGTCTTCCACATGGCTTTCAATGCACATGCGTAGATATTAAATGTTAATGCGCTGTGCTAGTTTCCTTTCTTGTCCCTCGGTCTCAGTCTAGGAGCCAGTCTTCCCCATCCTGACATTCTCCAGATGTGCTGGATTGTAGCTCCTATCAACCCAGCCATTGGCCACGCTGGTTGGAAGTAGTGTGCTTTGTAATCCAAGACAGCAGTAGGATGGCAGGTTTGAGGAAACTTGCCATAACCACTTATCAAGAGAGCAAATGTGGCTGAGTCATTGCTGTGCTGTAAGTAATTAGATCTGGATTCGATTAATTTTTTAAAAAAAGACTCAGCAATTGTTGCTCTATAACTGTTAGCTACAGTTGACTAACACTCTTTCCAGGACATGAGTAAATAAATGTCTTCTGTGTCTGATGGAGGAGACTTTCTAGTAATATGTAATATAAGTGGTGGTGGCAAATATGGGGCGCTCTTTAATGTGAGAAAGGGAGTGATATGCCTACCCTTTTTGTCCCTGTGGGATGTCAGAAGAATTTCTCTGCATAAGTGTCTATGGAGATTCTCAGTCATCCAGGTCATGGTTGTCCCAAAGGTGCTTTTTCAAAAAGCAACAGGACTTTGTTTTTCCTTGAAGACATTTCGCTTCTCTTTAAAGAAGCTTCTTTTTATCCATCCACTACCATTCACCGCCAGAACTGAAGAAGCTTCTTGAATGAGAAGCAAAACATCTTCAAAGAAAAACAAAGACCAGTTGCCTTTTGAAAAAGCATCTTTGGGATTCTCTGCATAAGCTTTCTGTGTCCTGCTAGCCCTGTCCTGTCACAGAAATAAGGATGTTATTCTTTGGCTGCATTCCCATGTGTTTCCAACCCCAAATAATATCTTCCCCTACTCTGCTTTAGCAGTTCCAGAAATTGGCTTTTCTCATTTGCAGAAAGGGAAGTGCCAGTGGTTCTGAAGTTACATTTATAATTTGATGCATGCCTCTAGTTTTATGCTTAGAAGACAAATGTACTCTGAATGTGCTTGGAATCATATATTTACTTCATATTTGCTGAAGCTAGACTGGGTACCAGAAAAATATTCTGGGCCTGAAGTTGTGTAATGCTGAGTTGAATGAAAACGCTGCCTTTAGTTAACCCAATTCCTATTGACGATTACATTTTCTGCTGAGCCTTCCTTTTTTCCCCCTTTTCCATAAAAATCTGTATTCATGTGTGTGTGGAGGCTACTGAAACTGAGCTGGAAACATCTGAAAGTCCCAGTAGATGGTGGCAAAAAGAATTTAAAGCATGTGTTTATTGCATCTAGTTCGTTATCTGAACATTTGCCTCCTGGATATGGTAGTTCTAATGCGTGCCTGCACACCTAAACACACACTAATTGTTATTTGGCCATAAAAACTGCGTCTGCTGTTACAGCATTCTCTTGGTTGAAAGAGATCAGCCCATTGTTTGAATCTCAAGGCAAAATATGCTGCATTTAAACACACAAACACAAGTGTTTATTTAAGGGGAAAGAAGCCATAAGGGCATAGTGTCAATAAGAGAAAGGAGAGGCTGGAGAACATGTGGTAACAAGCATGGATTGTATTAGGTTCTGCCTTGCAAAGAGCACAGGTGGCTAGAAGGAACTGACATTTTATTGGAAAGAATGCCAATCCTTAGAGTTGAATAACAAGTGTTGGATTTATGTATGCATATACTCACCTATGGGGGTGTATTTAAACCATACATTTACAATTCTTGAAATTGAAATATCATTTCTGCCATTAAGGAGGTGACTTTGGTAACAGTTTTACATTGGTTTTGAATGAAGGATGAGATTACATGCATGAATATGTGTGTGTGCTTATAAAATAAAATATTCGTCTTAATCCTGTTGAACTTACTAGTTATGTTTGCACAAGACTTTAAGTTAATAATCTAATGGCATTTATAAGACCTAATAAACTTGCTTCATTTTCATCTTGGTTGGGGTGTTTTGTTTACTTGTCAATTGTACATAGCTGCTCACTTTGCATATAACAACAACAACAACAACAACAACAACAATAATAATAATAATAATAATAATAATAATAATAATAATAATAAAGTTGGAAGGGACCTTGGAGGTCATCTAGTCCAACCCCCTGCTCAGGCAGGAAACCCTATACCATTTCAGACAAATGGCTGTCCAGTCTCTTCTTAAAAACTTCCAGTGTTGGAGCATTCACCACTTCTGCAGGCAGGTTGTTCCACTGGTTAATTGTTCTAACTGTCAGGAAGTTTCTCCTTAGTTCTAGGTTTCTTCTCTCCTTGATTAGTTTCCATCTGTTGTTTCTTGTCCTGCCTTCAGGCGCCATGGAAAATAGCCTGACTCCCTCTTCTTTGTGGCAGCCCCTGAAATATTGGAATACTGCTATCATGCCCCCCTTGTCCTTCTCTTCATTAAACTAGACATACCCAATTCCAGAAGCCTTTCCTTATATGCTTTGGCCTCCAGTTCCCTAATCATCTTTGTTGCTCTTCTCTGTATTCTTTCTAGAGTCCTCTGGGCAATGTACAACAAGAACAGGTTGTTGTTGTTTTGTTCCGTTTTGTTTAGTGGCTTAGCATGTTGAGTGAATCCAACCCATTCATTTACCTTATCATGGCCAGGAAAGGATGGCACATGACAATACATTTAAAAAAGAGCAAGGCTTCAGCCGCATGGTTGTGGCCACCATCTTGACTTCTGAGCCTTTGATTACTTAGTTGTAATCACCATCTTGACTTTTTTGCCCTGTCTCTGTCAACACCCATGAACAAGGAAGAGGCAGGGAGAAAGCAGCAGCCAGGAAAGGGGAAGGGAGGGAGGCTTTATCCCAAAGCTGTTTAATCTTTTGGTTGGCCACTGAAGTGAAGTTAAGGAACATGACTAGACTGGTTTCCATCTTTGTTCTCCACGCAATCAAAAAACAAGTTTTTTCTCTCTATTATTTTATTGACAGGGGTTCCAGGTGCTGGAGCAGGAGTTCCAGGAGTAGGGTATTACCCAGGTAAGAATTAGCACCATCCCAACTAAGTATTAAGGATGCCACGGTTGTGCAACATTGATGATGCATTGTGTGTGCCTGCTCACGATACCAATTTCAATTAAACTCAAACCTTAAGCTAGAAAAGAAGCAGCCAGGGAGAAGACCATTATTTATTCATTTGCTTATTTATTCTGCATAATAACATTATTTGAGGGAGGTGAGAATGGAATATTCAGAGTTTTTTCTTCCCTATGAATGGGGGAAATGTTAATTTGCATGAGTGCCTTATACATATGACATGATTAATGCAACTATTTTTCTTAGTTTCCTACTATAAGAAAACAGGATGGAAACTTTAGAATAGTATATTTCTACACGTTGCAGCAGATGCCAAAACAAATTATAATATCTCAGGCATTTTCCAATATTATAAAAGACTCTTTTTTCCCCACTGAGCACTCAATACATCACGTAGCTCAGTGTGGGGACTGGTGCTTTCAGAGGGCACGGTCTATCCTCTTGATCAATGTTTCTCAGCCTTGGCAGCTTTCTGATGTGTGGACTTCAGCTCCCAGAGTTCTTGAGCCAACATCACTGGCTAGGGAATTCTGGGAGTTGAAATCCACACATCTGAAAGCTGCCAAGGTTGAGAAACACTGAAAATTGTGGCATTCTGCAATGTTTCAGGGATGCCTTTTTCCATATCCACCTTAGAATATGGGGGTTATTTCATAGATAGATTGAAATCTTCACTTAGCACCAAATATGCGTTTATAAAATAGGTTGATCATTCTTCTTTTTTGCCCTTCATAACAACGTTGGTATTTCACATGGGGTGGGGGTGTGGAATCTGTCATGATCTTCTATCCAGACAGATTCTGTCTTCTTATTTCTTCGCTTGGGAGAGTTTAAAAAGATTATTGGGGAACATTAAAACAATGTAAATTACTGTGTGAGCTTATCTTGTTTTCACTGGCAATTTGTTTGCACTTATCGTTTTAACAAAAAAACATCTGCAAGTTTATTTCCTTCCTTGCCTTAGTTATTACCCAATTGTGCTATTTCTTTTCTTCACAAAATTAGGGATGTTATTAGTGGCTAAATGAATCTATGTATGCCCATTTCTTTAAAGAAGCATTCTTCAGAGTGCTTTGTCAAACTCCCCTAAGTGGCAAGTGCACAATATAGATATGAATATACTTGGCTCAGAACTCCTGACCTGGGGGAAAAAACAACTAATATGATATCAAGATTGGGACTAGTGTTTTATATGCTTTATTGAAATGATTAAGAATTGCTAACAATCCTTGCTTTCTGCACTGCCTGAGAATTTGTTGATCTCTGCAGGAGCAGGTGGCATCGGAGGCCTAGGGGGACTCGGCGGGACAGGTAAGTCCCTAATGGAATAGAACAAGATTCTTTACTGGGTTTGCTTATAAAATAATACTGTTTTGAAAAATAATAAATAGAATGGGCCGGAACATGCACTTCGCTGCAGGCAAGTGGCTGCCCTTC
This sequence comes from Crotalus tigris, assembly GCF_016545835.1. NCBI lineage: Eukaryota > Metazoa > Chordata > Lepidosauria > Squamata > Viperidae > Crotalus > Crotalus tigris. The sequence continues at coordinate 6,979,264 of NW_024096758.1, read as the reverse complement.
CTGGCTGCACTCTACTCCCATGACCGACGGCTCTCCTCACCAGGCCGGAACAGAGCCATGGAGAGATACATGCTTGGCATTACAAGACAAGATAGAAAGGCCTGAAAGAGACCTAAAACAAGTTGGATCAACGGCATCAGCAAGTATTGTGGGCCCAATTGGCAAAAGAAAGCTCAAGACTATATTGGTTGGAAATATGCAGAAGAGGCCTTTGTCAAGTTCTTTGAAGAGTTTCATCTGTCGGAACCATGACAGCCTTCATCTTGCAATGGATAAAAAATGGCTAAAATGATGATGATGATAGTAATAATAATAATAATAATAATAATAATAATAATAATAATAATAATAAAGTTGGAAGGGACCTTGGAGGTCATTTAGTCCAACTCCCTGCTCAGGCAGGAAACCCTATACCATTTCAGACGACGACCTAGAGTGGAACAAATGAGGATCTCTTCTTCCTCCCTCTTAAGGGTAGAATTTGGGGATATCCAGTGAAATATACATATCTAAGAAATGCAAAGGAAACTATATCATATAAAGAAAAAAAATCTCCTGATGGTAAGATCTGTACAATAGTGGAACAATCTACCCATGGAGAAGAGGCTGGAGAGTCACCTCTCACAGATGGTTACATTAATTTTCCTACAAATTGCATGGGTTGACTACTGTAGGTAATCCTTGGGCATCTTCCCAACTCCATAGTTCTATGATTCTATCAATGGACAGATAATGATCAAATTCATAGTCACACCTTGGTGGTGATGCCTAACTGTTGGTCTAGGTGGCATTTCCAAAAAAATGCACAAGTCAGAAGTTGTCTAGTTGGCTTATAAGACGTTTGCTTGGAAATGAGCCAGTTTGGCCTAGTCATTAAGGCACCAGTCTAGAAACCAGGAGACTATGAGTTCTAATCCTGCCATAGGCATGAAAGCCAACAAGGTGACCTTTGGTCAGGCATTCTCTCTCAGCCAAGCCACCTCACAGGGTTGTTGTGGAGAAAATAGGAGGAAGATTCTCTGCCTTGAGTTACTTTTAAAAAAATGCTAGTCAAGGAAATGAATGAATGAATGAATGAATGAATGAATGAATGAATGAATGAAACTGTCATGAAGAGTTTGCACCACTTCTGAATCACTTCCGTACCCCAGTGATGTTCAACCTCAGCTGCGATGCAGCATTCAATTGAAAAGGCCAGAGCTCAGCAAAGCTTAGGGGCCAGGTTCTTTTCTCCATTGGAGGGAGCTCTTGCTTCATCCCTTCTCCTAGCTCTGAGCTTCAGCCATCTAAAAGATCTTGTAAGAGGAATGCTAGCTTTCCTGCTTTGCATCTCACCTCAGTAACCTGAGGAAAAGGAGGAATGAAATTGCCAGATTCTTTTTGTACAGTACTGTAAATACAAGGAAGATGAGAAAATCTAAGGATCTAAGGCAATTCAGGGCAGAGAAGTAGTTTTGGCTCTTCTCCTTGTGAACTTGGCAGTCACAAAGGGGGTTGCAGAGATTTTTTAAGTTGGTTTTTGAAGAAATGGGGAGTGGAAATACAGTATTATGGAAATACTTCCAGGCAAAGTTTCTCAGCCTAATCTATTTTCCAAAGTTGCAGATGGTTCCTGGAATGGACAAACATTTTTTTAAAAAAGGATTTCTATCCATGTGTTGCATGTGAATGCACATGTTTATATGCGGGAGAAGAAAGTTTGTCACTGGGGTAACTGCTGTTATCTGAGCATTCCTTCCACAGGATTGCTGAGATGGCCAGCAGAGATGCTTCTCTCACACAAGGGCTATCCTCATCAGGCTGTGGCTTTCCAGAGTGGTGTGCATCCTGAGGAACCTGCCATAAAGGCCTTGGTCTTCCTAAAGGGACATGAGGGCATTGCCTGTTCAGCTTTATGCAAGCGGAAGACCCACTTGAAATCATACATTCAGTTTTGGTCACCACAATATAAAAAAGATGTTGAGACTCTGGAAAGAGTGCAGAGAAGAGCAACAAAGATGATTAGGGGGCTGGAGGCTAAAACATATGAAGAACGGTGGCAGGAATTGGGTATGTCTAGTCTGGCGAAAAGAAGTACGAGGGGCGACATGATAGCAGCGTTCCAATATCTCAAGGGTTGCCAGAAAGAAGAGGGGATCAACCTATTTTCCAAAGCACCAGAAGGCAGGACAAGAAACAATGGGTGGAAACTAACTAAGGAGAGAACCAACCTAGAAGTGAGGAGAAATTTCCTGACAGTGAGAATAAACCAATGGAATGGCTTGCCTTCAGAAGTTGTGGATACTCAATCACTGGAGGCTTTTAAGAAGAGACTGGAAACCATTTGTCTGAAACAATAAAGGGTCTCCTGCTTGAGCAAAGGGTTGGACTTGAAGACCTCCAAGATCCTTTCCAATTCTGATGATGTTCTAAGATCTATTGCCAAGGGAGCTGCCAGTTGGGAACTGTGTTGAGTGCAGCTGCCCTCTTGAGATTTTGTTGAGAGCATAAGTGACAATATCAGTCTTGTAAAAGGCTTATAGATTAAGTTGATATTCTCCACATTGAAAAAAAAATAATTCCCAGGGAAGGCTCTATTCTTTCTAGCAACCAAAGTAATTGGCCAATTGGAGCCTTGCAGGGCTGTCAGATGGATGGGAATGCAAGTCAGTCCTGCTTACCTAACACTAAACCAGGAACAATGTCTGCTTGCCTATTTATTTTGCATGCACCTAGTCATCAGAATTAGTCCTCGGATTTTTCTCTGCACAACTCTGGTTCATCATAGGGAACTAGGAAGTTTGCAAACCTGAGCTAAGTCCTATTATACAGTACTGTAATCATTCCATTGTTTTATGAATGCAGAAACTGTTGCCTCCCTATTCTCCCTTTACCATGTAGCCAATCGGCTGGGGGGGGGTGGAAACCCTTAAATGACATTCTTCCTTCTAAACTGACATTACAAAATGAACATCTATCTAATTAACCCACAAGAAGTGTCACATTTCTGGATACACAATTTATCTGGAAAAATTGCTTCTTTTTTGATGTTCTTCCATAGGAACTGGCATTGGAGGCGGTCTTGGAGGAGTAGGTGAGTCATTGTCTCAACTAACTAGGCTTCACCTCAAGTCAGAAGATTGTTCAGCCTGCATCAAACCGGGTGGCATCTAGTTCAATTGTAATTGAACTCAAATAGCTAAGCAGAAATCAACAGGGCTGTAGACTAAATCAGGAAGTTGAAACCTATTCTAAAAAAGGCAAAAGCAAATTGATTTCATAGTGTTGAAAAGACACAGATATGAATTCAACAGGAGTCAAACCATTATGAAAGAGTTTTTTATCTATCTTCACCTACCACAATCTGTAAGTGTATTGTGATTACAACTTCCAGAATTTCCAGCTTCTGTAGATTCCAGTAGGGTTCTTCTCCTTCAACAGCTGGAGTCTATCAAAAGAACAATATTACGGGGAATTGATTCATTTTGTGTAAAATTCTACTCATATAACTCAAACTGCATATAATATACTGTATATAGTATATTGTTTATAAGTACATATGCATTATATTGTATTATATTACCTACAGTTCCCATAACCTTTAACTAGATGGAATGGTACATCACAGGACAAAATGTTTTTAACTGAAGTACCTTAAATAACTAACTTAGAAAAAGTGTCCAGGGCCTGGGACCCATGACTGCCATGGAATTGGAATTTGGGCAAATTTTACAAAACATGGCATAAAAATGATAAAACGTTTTATAATACGAAACATCATAAAACATCTTTTGTGCTCAGCTGCCGACATTTGACTAAGCTATACAGTTCAACATGGGCTGTTTTCAAGGCAGATACATCTTTGAATATCTCCCTGAATTTTTAAAAATTTTCAACTACATTAGAAGCTCTGCCATTACTGAAGACATAGTAAGGTGACCAACTTTTTTACAATGAAAAGGAGGACACAAATAAATTGAAGAAAAAAATATTGTAAAAGCTGGCCTGGCCCATGGAAGATCAACCGCCCGCCATGCCCCCGCCCGCAGCCACCCCGCCAGCACCGCTGCCCCACCGTGTAGAGCGGGCCCCACAGCTCCCAAAGCACCAGCCTCCCTGCCAGCACCACCGCCCACCCTGCGCAGCCCCGTGTAGAGAGATCCCCGCAGCTCCTACAGCACGGGGGAAGCCAGCCATTGCTGCCCCTCACACCCCTGCCCGCAGCACCCCCGCCGCCCCTGCCTCTTGCACCCGCATCCATTATTGCCCTAGCAGAGCCGAAGATCAAGAGAAACTTACCGGTCCAGTCTCCTCCAGGTATCTTCGGAACTAACTAGGAGATGGTGTAGTTGGGTGCAAAGTTCCTGCCAATTTGCCTTCGCTGCAGACAACTTGCATGTGCAAAGTTTGCCAGCTGGGTGTTTTGGCGCACTCAGCAGCAATTCCTATTGGCTTTTGAAAGCCAATAGCGGGAGTAGCACAGCTCATGCAAAAGTTGAAAAAAAACCCATCAAAGATGCCGGAACACCGTTCTGAGCGTTCTATGAGAAAAAAAAGCCCTGCAGATTAGTCTTCAAATATCAAAAAGGAGGACATGTAGGAGGACACTTTTCGAGGGAGGACAGACCTTACAAAAGGAGGACTGTCCTCCCTAAAGGAGGACGGTTGGTCACCTTAGACATAGAGGAATCTGGTAAGGAAATATCTTTGAAATGATGTATAATGTATACATATGGTACCCACACTTCAAAATTACCCTTTTGAGGGCTGTATTATCATTACATTTGTGTAGTTTTAATGCAGAGCAGATGAAAAATCCTATACAGGTACTTCTCAGCTTATGAATTGCTTCTCAGTTGCTTAACAACTGTTTAAAATTATAGTGGGCCTGGAACACCCTATAAAGTACTTCTGGCTGTTGTAAAATGTGCCATCATCACCCTTGACAACCCACTCACTTTTACAACCAGCTGCAGCACTGACCTGTGGTCATGTGACAGGCTATTTGCAGCATTTTTTTCTAGTTTCTGGCATTTTATTGCTGAATTCTGGGAAAATTTATGTTACTTCTGAGAAGACCATTGAGGATTTGTCTCTCCCTGTCATGTTGTATTAGTTGTGTGAATCGTTCAGAATAGGGCACAAAGAAGATACTGCATACAGGTAGTCCTCGTCTTACAACAGTTCATTTAGTGACCATTCAAAGCTACAACGACAATAAAAAATGTAACTTGTGCCCATTTTTCACAGTTACAACCTTTTCAACATCCCCATGATTATGTGATCAAATTTCAGACACTTGGCAACTGATTCATATTTATGACCGTTGCTGTGTCCCTGGGTCATATGGTCCCTTCTTGCGAACTTTTGACAAGCAAAGTCAACAGAGTCCCTTAACTGGATTATTAACTTATCCACTGCAATGATTCAAGAAAGGTCGTATAAATGAGGCAAAACTCACTTAACAAATAAGTCACTTAACAACAGAAATTTTGGGCCCAATTGTGGTCATAAATCGAGGACTGCCTGTACTCAAGTCTGTGTTTGTATATTTTGTTAAGACACAGTACAATTATTTTGAGTTTAACGTGATATGAATTTAGCCATTGTGGATTTATTCAGTAAGCTACAGTCAAATAACCCCTAGCTTATATAGCATCTCAACTCAACTGGGGCTTCCCATTTAACAAATGACACACAACTGTTCCCATCAAAAATGAATGGTGCCTTTTTTTACAGGTGGCCTATATCCAGGAGGTGTCTATCCTGCTGGATCTGCAGCTGCAGCCTATAAAGCCGCCGCTAAAGCTGGTGAGTCAAAGTTGCTGTTAACAGTTGACCTCATGTACAATATTCTGATTCTATTCCATCTTGCCACTTGGATAAAAATCATGGATGAAGTCAAGGTCTATTCAACTCTCTTTGCCTTTACTGGCTTTCTTGGTACTTGATGCCAAGTCCTATATCACTCTCTCGTTCTTATAAGGTCATCCCTTTATTTGCTTTTTCCCCATCTTGGCTTATAGATGGTAACTTACTCTTAGTGATTCCTGATATAATGAATCCTCAATTTATGAACAGTCACTTAGCAACTGGTTGAAGTTGCAACAGACCTGCCCCCCCCCGAAGGTACTTTTGACCTGGTTCCAAACTCCCCCCCCCTTGTGGTCATATAAATACATTTTGGGTGCTTGGCAACTGGCCTGTGCTTATGGCTACTTGCCGAATCCTGCGGTCACATGACCAGGATTATGACAATTTTGCCAAAAACCAGACTATATTTGCAGTTTTCAGCAAAAATGCCCCATAGTAAACAATAGGTTTGCTTAACAATCATGGCATTTGCTTAGCAACTGCTACAAAAATGATTGTAAAATTGGCTGCATTCATGTAATGACCCACTTTATGACTGTCATGAACTGTACTGGGCAAGCTCCATTATGGTCCTAAGTGAAGGACAACCTCTATGGAAGTCATTGCCTTATGCTTCCTGCCCTTAGAGGAGACTTCCTATGATTGCTCTCCATGAATGCTCTCTTCTTCTTCTTCTTCTTCTTCTTCTTCTTCTTCTTCTTCTTCTTCTTCTTCTTCTTCTTCTTCTTCTTCTTCTTCTTCTTCTTCTTCTTATTCTTCTTCTTCTTCTTCTTATTCTTCTTATTCTTCTTCTTCTTCTTCTTCTTCTTCTTCTTCTTCTTCTTCTTCTTCTTCTTCTTCTTCTTCTTCTCCTCCTCCTCCTCCTCCTCCTCCTCCTTCTCCTTCTCCTTCTCCTTCTCCTTCTCCTTCTCCTTCTTCCTGCTCTTCCTATTCCTTCTCTTCCTTTTATTCTTATTCTTGTTTTTAATAAATTATTGTATTAAAGATGATAATTTATAATAAAAAAACTAGTACAAAAAATAGAAGATGCAGTAAAGGTAAATCTAGAAAGAGAAATAAAAAGGAAAGAAAAATTATAATGTAATTAAAAGAAAAAATATATAAAAACTGACTTCCCCCTCATCATAACATGTATAAACAATTTTAATAACTTATCACCTTCTCTTAAAATACAACAAATGATCTCTTCTTCCCATATCCCATTTCTTATCTATAAACAAATCCATTAAAACCTCATCATTTCAATCCTGATGCCAGCAAAATTCCATTAAAAGTCAACATACAGCATATCTATTTTAGCGTTGATCAAATAAACCAACTTTATATTCCGCCCTTTTACTTCTAACAGTCTTGATGTTCTTCAAATAATGCCCTAGAACTTAATTTTTCATTTTTTCTTTGTCCCTTCTCACAAAACTCTTCTTTGTCTTTGTGTGAGTGGGCAAACAATGAGAAGAGTACACCTGTGGAAGCAGCAAATTCTATTTTCTGTCATCCAAAATACATTTTTTTACTTATATTTATATTTTATTTATTTATATTTCCTATTTCTAAATTATATCACCCCTCTTAGATATAAGAAGTCTAGATATAAGAGAATCATCCATCTCATCCCAACACCAAACTAGTCCACAAACCTCAATATGTATGTGTTTTATCATCTTCAGGACTTGGTGGTCTACTTGGTGGCGGTGGAGGTGGATTACCTGGAGGTGGCATAGGCAGACTACCTGGAGGTGGAGTAGGTGGACTACCTGGAGGTGGACTAGGTGGACTACCTGGAGGCGGCATAGGTGGACTACCTGGAGGTGGAATAGGCGGTCTACCTGGAGGCGGCATAGGTGGACTACCTGGAGGTGGTGTGGGTGGATTACCTGGTAGGTCTATTAACATGGAGTAATTATATTATCAACCTTTCTGTACCGCAAAATCTTAGCTCTGAATAAGAATGGTTGTTCAGTAAATCCAAGGTCAACTTCTTCTAATTACATGTTTCAAACTAGGAGAAAGTTGGAGGGACAGTTTCTGACTTTGCTTATCAAGTTAGAGAAGCAGTTTATGGTGTGGTGGAAACAATGAAACAAAAATTCTCCATTCCCCCACTTACCTGTCTTGGTCATGGGCAAGGAGAGCATGTGGTATTGTGTGCATCATGACACCATCATGGAAATATGTAATATACAACATCTACTTGCATTATTTGGAGTGATTGTGCAATGACATTGTGGCATTTGTGGTGGTTTCCAACAGATGCCTCTGTAAACCTAGTCGCTGAATTTCCCATGTTTTGATTTTGTGCTGATGTGGGGAAAACGACCATTTAAATAAAGGACCTTTCCACAATAGAACAATACATTAAGTTATAGGCTAACCAAAAGGTCTGGCTTCACAAAACACACTAAATCACCAAAGAACTTATGAAAGTAGACGCTATCTAAGCTGCCATTAGAACTTAAAATGACTTGGTTAAGCATGTTATTTGAAGCTAGCTTTTATGTGTAAATAATCACGATACCCCAGAAAAGCCATCTATCTCCAATTACTTCTTCTTTTAAAAGAAGCACTGTAATTGGAGATGGGCGGCTTTTCTGTGGTATCAATTGGATTGATGTTAAGTGCTGACTCCTTTGAAACTTCTCATCTGCCAATGGGGTGAATAGACAGAAGACATATGGCATATTAGCATCACCAACTTGATGATGTTAATATGCCATTTTTAGAGAGCTTTAAAAAAAAAGGATTTCAGAAATCTAATAATCAGTGATTACAGATGAGGCCATGATGATGGCAATCTTCATATCATGTTCCTGAATTCTTCCCATGCATCTCAGCCTATCAACCTTACATTTGCTCAGTTGGGAATAGAATGCCTTCCTGATGCCTTGGTTGTATTTATATAACAAGTTTTACATTATTTTGAATTCACAGAACACTTGGCATCATAAACAAGCTAAATTCACACAACCAACAGCATGATTTACAAATGCAAACCTGATTATTGATCAAAAGGAAGTGGCTTAAATACACTCTGACAGGGGAGAATCACTTTTAAACTTTTGAAGTATGAAACCCAATCCAACCGTAAAAATTTCCCCTTGAATGAAAAGTAATAAGATGACAACGATATCCTATTACTGTAGTTGGGATATTTGCTAAGCTATCCACAAAGTTCTCTCATAACACTGATTGAGGCAGTTGCTCATTTAAACCCCACAAAGGCACAGGCATCCGCTACAGACTTTAAGGACCCCCCCAAAAAATAACCCATTGAAAAATTATTTGCCATGTTATGATGCAGATTCTGACCTTTCAAACTTTTGGCTTAACCTTGGATATAAATGCATAAGTCTCAAGGATTGCAAGTTTCATCTCTTGTTCCTCCGTCTGGCAGATGACCAAGCACAAAGTTGTTTAATAGGTTTATGCAAACCGAAATTATTTTTTATTGTAAACTCATCTTAAAAGTTTAATAATAAAAGAACAATAGCATTGGGGGGGGCCGTTCAGTGTTGGAACTGGTTGGTGGATTAACCGAGAAGCATATTAATTTTGCCCTTTTTGCTTCTTACCTTTGTATTTAGTGTTGTATTTAATGTTTTGATATTTATGATTTTAACTGTAAGCACCAAGAGTCACTTTTCAGAATAACATGGGCAGTATCTAAATTTAATAAAGAAATAAAATGAAATAAAATTGCCCATTGAAATCATGGCCTGTTAAATTCCGCTCCCTAGCCCACCATGTTTTAATTTCTTTGGTCCAAAATAAATTAGTCCTATCTATCTAACCCTTGAAATACATTTGCTGATTTTGACTTGCACAATCTCACGAAGATTGCATGATCCAACTGAAAGCACCTTTGCACTACTACTTAACAATACATCCTGTTTGAATCTGTTTTTTGGACCAGAGCAAAAAAATGGACAAATATTTATGCTGGACTAAGGCTTTTGCACTGCATCAACTGGTCTCTTTTGCTCCCACAGGTGCTGGTACTGGAGCCAAACCTGGGAAAATCCCTGGTAGGTCAGCAGTTGCTCCAAGAAACTTCAGCTCAAATAAGGATGAATGCTCTGAATTTTAATAACATGTTAATTAGCTGGGAGAGTAAGTGGGCTATAAAAACCGAAGGCATAGCTTGGGTTCATCTTTTGCTCTCTGACTTATAGGATTAGGTGGCTAATCACAGTGGGCTCTAGATGAACAACATTTTGTCTTTCATTTAAAACATTACTTCCACTCCATGTCCATCTGGGAAGCTAATGGTCATTTCCAAAAGATAGAAGAACCTCACATCGTTATAAAAATAACAGAATAGTGCTTTGGTGTGAAACAACACCATTAGGGATATCTTGATTTACCCATTTTTTTTAAATATGTGAGGTTTTTTGGACAGCAATCTTTTTTCCTCATCAAAAATAGTAAAAAGAGGCCAAAAGGACACAATTCTAAATAGAACAGCAATCAACAATCTTCAGTGGATCAGAAACAACCCCCTTGAATAGTATGAACCGACTGGTATTTGGTTAAAAGGTGGTCTCACTCAGTTTTGTGGCCCTTATTGCTAAGTAGCTGGCTTCCTACTACATATTTAACCTGAATTTAACCATTTTCTAGGTTTGCATTATATACTGAACTATAAACTAGCTAAACAGACTGGGACATGAAACATATCAAGGCACAGTAAAATTACTCAGTCATGAATTGACTTGATTGTGCAATTTAAGCCTCTGCCCAATCCAATAAGTCTGAGTGGCTTGGGTTTTAGGGCCTCTGGCTCTGGTATTTTTCCATCTTTACTTCTGCATGGGGTTGCGCTACTCCAAACAGAAATGCAATGCAATCTGGAGTTCTCCCGAGTCTCCTGCTTGAAGAGCAGATAACCACCTTGGCAAGGAGAGGTTTTGTACAACTTTATTTGTGTGCCACTTGTTGCTTTCCTGGGCCAGGAGGCACTGCTCAAAATCACTTTCACAGTTATCTCCCAATTGAATTACCACAATGCAAATGTTTCAGAATGCAGCAATGTGAACTGTTAGGAGCAGATTTCGGTATATTCATGCTACACCTCTACTCCACAACCTGTATTGACTCCCAGTGTGGTTTTGAATAAATTCAAGGTGCTGATTTTCATCTATAGATTCCTTCAAGACATGGAACCAAGTTACTGTATTTGCAGAGCTATCTTCCCCACTGTTTCTAGCCATCCCATTTGATCCAAGAGGAATCAGTTTGGGTTCCCTCAATTAAAGAATGTCAGCTAATGGGACCCATTCTGTTGCAATGCTGACCTTAGAGAAATTGCTGAAGACCTGGAGGTGCTCCAGGGCGTGGAGGTCAAGGCAGGTAGATGAGATGTTATTGGGTGTAATTGGGCTTGGTCTCAGTGATCATTAGATGTTTTTACATTTTTTACTGTTATTGTTCATCTATTCAAGTTGATTAAATGCAGAAATAAATTTAACATCAGCCTTCATTGATTTGATGCTCTCCAGATGTGTTTACATTTTGCAGAATTCCTAAGTAGCATAAACACTGAGAATTCTGGAAATTGAAGCCCCGGCAAAAAAAATGATTGTCATAAATGGTCTTGACCTGCTATCTTAGAGAAAAACAGAGGAACGAGCTAATAGATCATTTAAAGAGAAAATGTCTATTAAGACTGTGCTAGGACTTGCTTGGAAGCTTTATAATTCTTTGCAACAGATAAACAAAAATGAAAGTGTTCAAGAGAGAAGGCTAAAATCAATTTAGCAAGTGTTTTTGACTTAGTAGAAACTAGTTGACCTAATGACTTTAAATCTCACCTAGTTAAAATTCTTGCCTAGAACTTTTTAACTCATAAAGCCTCTTAGCATTACAGAAGAAGTTTGTTACGGTCTTCTGGGATGTTATTTCAGTTTCCCAAGGCAGCGTTCCAAATTAGCAGGTGGTTCTTGATCCAAGTAAAGTATTAACCAAACCAAGGCTGATCCTGCTTAGCTTCTAAGATCAGTTTTGTGCTGCCACCTGCTGAGACCATTAAAATGGTCTCAGCAGATGGAGACTCCAAGAAGGAGTCAGAGAATTCTTCTAGCTAAGGCATTTGAACTAAATATAATGCCCCAGTGGGAGAAGGTCATGGAAGGAAGAATGGTAGCAACTTTTTTCTATGTTTGACAGGTGTTGGAATTCCAGGAGTCTTCCCTGGAGGTGTACTTCCTGGCACAGGTGAGTTTGGCCTGTGTAAGGGCCATTCCCTCCCTTCCTTCAGCAACATGATGTTGAATGCATAGGTGCAAATTTAGCACATTTCAACAAACCAAAGAATAATGATGGAATGCTTGCAATTTACTATGTGAGACAAGGAGCCTCAAATTTCCTGACAGTTAGAACAATTAATCAGTGGATGGGTGCTCCAACACTGGAGGTTTTTAAGAAGCGATTGGACTACCATTTATCTGAAATGATATAGGGTTTCCTGCTTGAGCAGGGAGTTGGACTAGGAGACCTCCAAGGTCCCTTCCAACTCTTGTTATTTTGTTAAATAAAACCTTAAAGCTGCTGTTTCTGTAAATCTCAGGAATCCGCTATCCTGGTGTAGGAGTCTTGCCAGGAGTGCCAACTGGAACAGGTGTCAAACAGAAAGTCCCAGGTAAGTGGCATCTCTACCCCAAATGTTATTGTTTATAACAAGGTTTTGTTAGGATCTTATAATTCAGTGATTCTCAAACATTTTGGTCTCAGGCCCCATTTATGGTCTTAAAATTGATTGAGGACTCTGTAGAGCTTTGGTTTATGTGGATTGAATCTCTTGATATTTACTGTATTGGAAAATAAAACAGAAGAGTTGTAAAATATTTATTCTTTTGACTTGACACAGGGTTCCCCAGACCACTCTTTAAGAACTGCCCTTCTAATTCATACTGTGATTTACTTACCTCTGTCTCTGTGTGTGCATAGATGTGTGTGCCTCAATGTATGTGCATGTGCATAGATGCGCTTGTAAGAGCGCAACATATCTGCAAACACCTTCACTCTCAGTACTGATTTCTGAAAAGACCAAAACCAATCACATTACAGGTGATCCTTATTTAATGACCATGCCAATGAGTGTTCAAACTTATGAGAGTGCTGAATGAGTAGCAGTTACGACAGATCATTGGCTGCAGCATCCCCACATCATGTGACTGTGCACTGTGCACCCAGCTTGCAATTATGATGTTGCAACACCCCTTGGTCATCTGATCACCATTTGCAACCTTCTTTAATGACCCCATGAGGAAGCTGACAGGAGGTCTCAAGTGGCAACCACACAATGTCCTTGCTTAATGATCACATCACTTAGTGACAGAAATTCCTTCCCAATTGCCATTGTTAACCAAAGACTACAGTACCTGTATATGTAGATTGCTAGAAAAATATCATATATCTTAAAATCCTTTATAACTCAGATACGTTTTGAAATATCCTACACTCTAGCTACAGTACTGGGTTTTTTTTTCTCCTTTTCTTTTGGCATATTCATACTGCTATGTTCATATTAGAAGCAATTTCTAACATGCTTTCCCCTTCTCCTCTTTCAGGAGCTGGAGCAGGAGCCTTTGCTGGAATCCCTGGTAGGTTGGATGCTTTAAAAAAGAAAGAAAAAATGAGGGTTGCATCTCATATATACCCTGCTTCTATGGTAGCTGAAGATGAGACCAATCTATTCTGGTTCTTGGCTACAAAGTGGAGTAGGAAAATGTATTAGGTCATTGTTAGTTTGTGACCTTTCCCCTGTCAGCCCTCTACTTCATGTTACAGGACTTGGAGGAATTGGAGGTGGACAGCAACCAGGCCTACCTCTGGGTTATCCCATCAAGGCACCAAAACTCCCAGGTGATTCTTAATCCAGAGTTTAACAAATTGCTTTACACATCTCTGAAACATTTGTCCAAATAATCTATATATACTGACTACATTAGAAGGATTTCTCTCTCTCTCTCTCTCTCTCTCTCTCTCTCTCTCTCTCTCTCTCTCTCTCTCTCTCTCTCTCTCTCTCTCAATTTACATAACATTGCAAGACAAAAATAAAGTCTATTGTGTGAAACAGTTGTGGCTTGTAAATTATATCTTTGGCCTAACACAATGAGCAACTCTAAGATGGGCGAACTTCAACTTCTATAATTCCTCAGCCAGCCATGATTGATTGTGGAATTCTGAGAGTTGAAGTCCACAATTTTAGAGTTGCAAGGTTGAGAAACACTCCTAGCAGTCCACAAAGACTGTATTCTATCCTAATTGAAGGAGTAGTCTGTCTCAGTAAAATACCAGCTGCCTGTGTGCGTGTTCTGATCAAATGGTTCTCTTTCCAGGTAGTTACTATGGTGCTGGCAAGCTGACTTTCGGTGAGTCCTCTTGACATGTCTTCCATTCTAAACCTTTTACTCAGTGGTTGTGTAGCAAATAATGTCTGGGGCTTGATAGAAATGGGCACAGCTTAAGACCTTAAATCAACTAAATTATCAACTGGATTCCACATTGCACAACTCTGCTTGTATACCAATTGTGCCCTTTCCTAGACTAGGTCATAGTCATTCACACTTTGGTCACTTCTAATTTGGATTACTGCAACATGCTGTAAGTGGGACTATTCATGAAGTCCACCCAAAAGTTACAACGGGTCCAAAATGCAGCAATGCATAATGTATTGAGTGTCCCTAGTTTCACTCATATTACACCCATTGCAGGAGCTGTGCTGGCTCCCAGTTTTTTTCAGGGTGCAGTCTAAGGTGCTGGTTATTACTTTTAAAGCCTTCATAGTGTGGGACCAGGTTATTTGCCTCTCTGAAGATATGTGTCCATCTGACTAGAGTTGATGCATTGGGCACACTTCGGTTTTCTTCCCTTAAATATTGCCATCTTATGGGGCCTAGAACTGTGCCTTTTCCTTGTAGCCTCTGCCTTAAGAACTGATGGGCCCCTAGAGAGCATTAAAATCTAATTCTTCCCCCAGGAAGAGGTTTTAGAATAGGGTGAGGTCAAGATGGGACAATAATGTGGATGCATCAGAGCAGTTTTTCTGTTTCTGGTTTTGTTACCGTTAATTTGTTACTGTTTTATATATTTTTTTGTCAGTTGTAAGCCACCCAGATCTGTTTTTAAAATGGGCAGCTATATAACTGTTTTAAAGGAAGAATTAATAATGGACCAGGTGAGCCATCCATTTAAAAGGAAGGTTTGTGAAGCTTAGCATCAGGCTTCATAGTAAGCCTAAGAATGTGAGCATGTTTTCCTTACTGATTTCTGTCATTTGGTTTGAATCTAGTTCTAGGTCTCATGACTTTGATTGGAATTGTGGTTTTGGATAGGAGGCAGAATTGAAAATTATCTGCAAATCTCCTGAGCCTGCTGCCTACAGAATGACAAGTATAAGAGTGGAATGAAATTAGATCTAGTTCCGTAATTAGATGCAGAACAGCCTTTCCCCATCCTGTACCTTCCAGCTGCCTTGGGATTATGGTTGTAGAAGTCTAATACATTTGGAAAGGACTGGGTTGGGGAAGGTATACAAATATTAGGAACTAAGAGATCTCTGTCTCTCTAAGACAACAGGGATGAATTGAAGGAGACATAATCCCACTTACCAATATGTGGGAGGTGTTTTTATCAAGAAGAGCCCCAATGTCTTATTTTCCCTTCAATTTTCTTTATATTTTGTATTAGACAAAAATATTAATACCTATTCTCAAGCAGATCTGCCTTCTCTATGTGGTTTTAGGTGGGGCAGCTGGTGCATATGCTGGAGGACTTGGAGGGAAACCTGGCTATCCAACGGGTACAGGTAAATGTCTTTGTGCGTTTGGCTAAAGGTCAGACAAGAGTGTTAGCAAAGCCCTTCCTGTCTTACTGTCTTACAGCTCAGGGCAAATTTGGCATTGTGACATAGTTACAGAATGCCAGGGGTGTGAGGCGCCTGTAGCCATCCAGATTTTGCTGAATGATGGTGTTTTCCACTGTATCTGTAAAGGAATTTAGAGATGACCTTGGAAGGTATGAAAGAATATTTAAGGATGGACTTGGTGAAGCAATTACACAGTCGAGAGATTAAAGCCAGTAGAAGGGAAAGAAAATAAAACTCAGATGACTCTGTCTTGATTTTGTTCATCAGAATATAGAACAGAGAGGAACTGAGGGGTCCTGGGTGCTCTCTAAACTTGATTGTTTTCTTGCAGATGTTTCATTACCAAACTAGTAAGGCACCACAGCTAGTAGGAAATGGAGCTTGCTCTCATTTTATACCCTAGTGACAGGGCATCAGACAGGGCAAGCCACTAGAATAAAAAATGAAAGCAAACCCCACAAAAATGCCTGAGGTTCTGCTTTATTCTGCAGGTGTAGGAGCTCAGGCTGCTGCTGCTAAGGCAGCCGCAAAATATGGTAAGTAACAAACCAGAAAGAACCATCAGCATTTTTGCAGTACGTACTCAAAATTCACCCTGCAGGATTTCCAGGTTGAATAAATATTTAATGTTTTAGAACCTATGCAACCTCTGTGGTCCCTAGGGCTCCTAATCATAATTGTTAAATTACAACTTTAAAAAACATGGCTAAATCTCAAATATCTATATTATCACATGAGACCTCATGAGACTTTAGCCATTTTAAAATTATCTTTATTTTTTATTTGTTTGTTCATACTTTCTTGAACCCACAATATCATCCAAGAGTATCCACTGCCTAAACAAGTCACTGAACTTCTGTCACCTAAAGAATATTTGCTCTAATTCTTAATATTTTTGGAATAAAGTGCCTTAATAGTACTTTCTTGGCTATAAAAAAGGAGATGTTCTTCTATGGAATTCAATCCTGCAGAGAACCTTTCTTTTCAGATCTTGAGATCCACAGTAACTCGAGGTTGGGGAACATGAAGGTCAAATGTCTTAGGTGGATTATGACGGGATTAGAAATATTTGCCCTTCATTCTGCTGGGAGTCAAAATACTAGGAATTTTGGCCAATATGCATCCCTCCTTTTCTCTCACAAGGTGCTGGACTTCTGCCTGGAGCAGGCACCATCCCTGGAGTTGGGACCCTTGGTGGAGGAGGGTTGTTGCCTGGTGCTGGTGGTGTTCCAGGAGGAATAGGTAATTTCCTATATATTGGAAAGATATATCAAATATGTCTTGCTGGATCCCTGCCTGAGAATAAGGACAGTTCATTATGGGCTACCATGATGTCAATAAAACTAAGATGAATAAAATTAAGATCTATATTGCCCAAATTCTGCCCCTACCTACTGGAGGCCGATTCACTCTCAGATATTATAAGTCAGCTATGAAGAAGATGGCCATGTCCAACTTTCATTATCCTTGGCACCTTGGCTAGGGCTGATGCATGTCCAGCAAAATTGGAGGGCCATTGCTTCTCTCTCCCTCATCTAAAAACATAGAGTGCATCTGAACTGATCCAGAACTAGCTGGTCATTAGGAGTCATCCTCACCTTGCCTTGAAGTTCCATCACAGAAGTGGATAAGCCCAGCCATACTTGGAAATCAGAGCTCAGCAGAAAGACCCTGGACTCATAAACCTTGTGGAGGCTGAAGCATTCTGTGAGTGCATGTGGGCATTCCTGAGACCCAAGTTGATGTGATCAATGATTAGTGAAGCAGGTATTATAACTGAAACATAATGGAGATGTATATACAGGAAGTACGATAGGAATAGGCCAAGCCTAGCTTCTAGCTAGCTGCATCCTACTAGGAAGGAAGTCCAAGATAATATCTTTGTATGTGTCCCTGAGAGAAAGCTAGATGGAAATGACTGCAGATTAACAAAGAGGGGGACACATTAAACATTAACTCTCCCTCTATATCCTATGCCCTTTATGGTCAGTAGAGTATGGAGCGCTGAAGAGCCTATGGCATTGGATTTGGAGGTCCAACAAGACTTTGGGTATCGCTCTGATTTAGATGGCTATGGGAATATATGCAGGCATAAGGCTCATTTAGCCCAACTAAATGTGCTCCCCACAATCATGCTACTTCCGCCACCACAGCCATGACTTTCTGAAATCCACTCCTCCATGATCCAGATAGAGTAGGAACATCTTTTCTTGTTGGCATCAGCACCCCAAAGGTAATAAGACAAGTAAACTTCTCCCATCTTTTTTTTTCCTTCAGGTGCCGGTGGACCAGCGGTAGCAGCAGGCATAGCTGCCAAAGTAGCTGCTAAAGCAGCAGCTTATGGTGAGTTGGTTCATCTTCTTTAGATATGCTTGAACTAGAATTGAAGCTGGAACTGAAGCTGAAGTAAATTTGGGAGGATAAAGAACGTACAGACTAAATTAAATAAGGCAGCAAGAATCTTCTATGGAATAACTTAGAATTGGCAGAGAAAAAGGAAATTCTCTTGCTTTAAGCTTAATTTTGACTTCACTGACACATCCATGTTGTTTTCTTGGAAACAGGATGAAAATGGTGTATCATTTATCTTCCAGTGGTATTTTTCTTCTTTTTTTTCCTTTTTCTTTATTTATTTCTCACATTTCTGAGCAGCCTGTCTCCCTAAAAAAAAAGACTTTTTACTTCCTAGTCCAATCTTCAACTTTGGGATTTCCTGGTGATGGGCCATCTAAGTTCTTATCAGGCCCAACCCTATCTGAGATCGGCTGAGGTCACCCAAATGTTGCCATCTGCTTTAACAAAAACTGGCAGAAAGGTGCAGTTTGGAGAAAGGAAATATGGGGAGAGGCCTGATTCTTCTGCACTTGTTACTGCTCCTTTGGGGTCTTTTCACCTGAGGCTTTGTGAATTGACTGTAACAAACATGCCTTCATGCATGGAGGAACTAGGCACAGGAAGAAGGAACCCTTCCTCTGCCTTCAGTCCTTCCTTCTGTCCTCAAAAATGTTACCTCTCTTCTCCTTGTTTAGATACTGGACAAACCATGTTAACTCTTCCAAACTTTCTACCTAGACTTAACAGCTAGCTAATCTCTCTTTCTTTCTTGGAGTGATCTGATATGATTGTTGAGTTTGGGGTGGCAATTTTTGTTCTGGTCTTTGTGGGACCAGGATGCTAAGCTTCATGGTCGCTTCTTGTGTTCCTCAAAAAAAAAAAAAAAAAAGAATCTGAGATAGGGAGGAAAGTCACATGGATAGCTTCAAATAAATTAGTGTAGTATCAAACAGGATGGATTTTGAGCATCTCCTCTTTAGGTACTAAATACTGCATCTTTCCTAGGTGCACCTGATCTGCTCTCCTGAGAGCTTAGGAATTGTAGTATATTGGTTGCTGTCACTTTTTCCTGGACTGTCTCAGCCTGTCATCTGTTTTTTATTGAAGAAGTGAGTTGGCAATGGGGAGTCAAGCAGTTGAAGGAATTTAAGGAAACCACAGCACCGTCTAGTTTCACCAAGCAAGATAGTGAGATTGTACACTATTTTCCAGTCCCTGAAGTTCTGCTCAAATGTCCATCCTGCATTAAAATCAAGGGACAGGAGCACCAGCTCTGATGTGTTTTTCCTTTGGTGCGCCTCATCTGTGGCTTTTGGGCTCAAGGTAAAAGTCAGAAACAAATGTGTAACATGGGTCCTGAGCTATCTTGAAATCCAACACTTCAGCCCAGAAAGCCTTCCTTCCCTTCCCTGTTTTTACTGCCTCTGCAGTTGCCATTTTTACAAAGGATGAATTACCTAGGTTTGATTAGATGTACAAGTTGAATGTTCCAGGCACTGTGATGTTCTATCTTCTCTATTCATTTTTTTAGCTATATATAAAATTTTTATTAAATGTTGAACAGAAAAAAAAACAAAATTACATTTTGAAAGATAGAAAAGTAAAGAAAAGCAATAAATAAATGGAAAGAGTGCAAAGAAAAGAGTCATAAAGAAGTGGCTTCTAATTCTAGTTTTTAGGTTAGGTTACTAGCTTACAATATAACTTCCTTCGTTCTATAGCAGTGTTTCTCAACCTTGACAATTTTAAGGCATGTGGACTTAACTCCAAGAATTCCACAGCCAGCAATGCTGGCTGTGGAATTCTGGGAATTGAAGTCCACATGCCTTAAAATTGTCAAGGTTGAGAAACACTGTTCTATAGTCTGCCCTTTGGGGAAGGAAGTGAAAGAATATGGGCTTTAGTTACATAATGGGAGAAAGAAGAAAGATTTTAAGTGAGTGGGTTGTTGCTAGATAGGTCCTGCTGCCTAGTTATGATAGCAGCTTGATTTCTCCATTGGATTTTGAGACATCATTTTCATTTTTACAAGAAAGGCAGAAACATAATTTCCAATGGAAGAATAATTTCCAATGGAAGAATAAAATAGTGCTCATCTTTTGTTCCATTATCTTACACACAGCTTCACTGCATTTATTAATGTTTTTTATTTTTTTACACATGAACTGAGCAGTGTCGGAAAGAATGGGAAAGGTTTTTTTGAAACCATTCATTGTATTAGTCAGTGTATTACCCAGTGGTAGTTGCGGTGAAAGTCTGGATTTTTCTATTGATTTCTATGGGCAGCCTTTATTTCTCCTCAGAAGTGGAGGTGAGGCGTGGGTGGAATTCAAATGTGTTGAAAGCGGAGTCACCTTGAGCATCACTCTTTCCTTTTCCATGTCTATGACTCAGCCCTGTCAGTGACAGGAAAGAGGCTGCCATCTAGTGGATCATTCTGGCTACAACATGTATATCATTCCATGCAATGTTTTGAACTTCCTAGCTAGGCCAACCGGCTGCTCAAGCAGGAAACCCTATACAATTCCAGACAAGTGGCTTTCCAGACTCTTCTTAAAAGCCTCCAGTGATGGAGCACCCATAACTTCTGAAGGCAAGCCATTCTACTAGTTAATTGTTCTCAATGTTAGGAAATTTCTCCTTAGTCCTAGGTTGCGTCTCTTCTTAATTAGTTTCCATCCGTTGTTTCTTACCCTGCCTTCTGGTGCTTTGGAAAATAGATTGACCCCCCCCCCTCTTCTTTGTGGCAGCTCCTCCTAGTAAAATAGAAGAAAATAGAAGAATAGGCTTGTGGTGGTCACAGGGTAGCTTGAAGGTACAATGATCTACCATTCTTCATGTGTCAAGAACTATTCAGATAACAGGTAGAAAGAGCATCATGGGGTAGTGCAGTGGTTAGAATGCAGTATTGCAGGCTGATTCTGCTGACTGCCAGGGGTTTGATCCTCATCTTTGACTCAGCCTTCCATCCTTCTGAGGTGGGTAAAATGAGGACCCAGATTGTTGGGGGCAATAGGCTGACTCTGTAAACCACTTAGAGAGGGCTGTAAAGCACTGTGAAGCAGTATATAAGTCTAAGTACTATTGCTATTGCTATCTTTTCCAACCAACAAATTGTATTAAAAACCATAAGCTTTTAATAATCAGTAACTTCCCATCATGACAGACCCTCTTTGAAGCAGGAAGTTTTCATCTCTGTACTTTTGGGGATTCAGCAGCAGCGCTAAATATTCATTCAGGAAATATTATATTTATTTTATGATTACAACCTCACCATCAGTGAATTAGGTAGTGGCAAAAGCTGAAATTACTGCTTATGCAGCAGTAAATAAAATAATTATTATTAAATTAATAGGATTCTATTTATAACAAGAGGAGTTCTACCTAGGCAGCAGCACTTAGTGGTTCTTGAAGTCAGAAACTGAAGTAGGCTGTGGTTGGCACTGACATGGGAAATCCCAGGACTGTGGTTAGACTGTGAAGTAAAAAAAAAAGAAAGTTTTCCTGTACAACGACAATGATAGTGCCCACTTCCAGATAACTGCCAAGAAAATTTAACTATGACGTTATTAAAAGTCAAGCTCAGCTGAAAGCATACTTTCCCTCTTTTAATATATTAATTATTATAATTACTATTACAATAATTATAGCATTGCAGATGGATGGTTCTGTGGTATAGGGCTTAAAGAGTTTGCATGAACTGTAAAGTTGCCATTCTCCAGAAAAACAAGTCATAGTTTCAAATTGTTCTTGGCACCATCCTTATCATGGATAGTGATGATAGTAACCTCCCTAGTTAGAAGCACCAATTACCACCTTTTAACTCTTTTCTGGACACAAACAACTTAGTTACAGTACTTCATGTTCTGGTGTCCTCATATGTTTAAACTACTATAATGCAATATTTGGAAGACCTGAAGGACCAGGTTTGGGATAGATTCACCTGGAGAAAATCTGGTCATTCTGAGTTGATTTAATGGCACATAAACAAAACAATGCACAGGGTGGGGGGGAGACACAATTCCTACAGTAGGATGTCCCTGTTAGAGTCTTAGTTTCTCCTTTAAATGGCTGCTGTAAGAAAAGTTTTGATGTCATTTTTGTTCTCTCCCATACTTCAAAATTAAACATTATTATAAACTTAGTTATGGTTAGTACTGGTATTTTTATTACTGATTGTAAAATGCATTAAATGTGTAACATTGGGAAGTACCATATAGTTTTATTAAATGCAATATACTACAAATTACTATACTGCAGATACTCCTTGATTTACAACCATTTGAAATTACAGTGGTATTGAAAAAAGTTACTTACTATTGGTTCCCACACTTATAACAGTTGCAGCATCCCCAGGGTCATGTGATCAAAATCTGAGTGCTTGACAACTGGCAACCATTTACAATGGTTGCAGCATCCAAGGAATATGTGATCATCATTTCTGACTTTCCCAAGGGCCTCTCACAAGCAAAATCCACTGGGGAAACCAGATCTGCTTATTGACACACAATTCACTGAATAAGTGCAGTGATTGACATAACAACCATGGCAAAAGTCGTAAAATTGGGTAGCATGACTCATTTAACAACTGCCTTGCTTATCAGTGGAAATTTTAGTCCCAATTGTAGTTATAAGTGAAGGACTATCTGTAAAACTTTTTCCTTTTTGCATAGCCTTTGATAACTTGATGCAGTCCAAATATGCTTGAGTACAATTCCTATTAACCCAGCTAATAGTAAACATGTCAGCTACGGATGAATGGAATTATACTCTTTCTAAAAGTTATACATATATTATAGTGTCAGCCTCAGGAAGACTGACCTAATGAACAAGTGGCTAAAGTTCTGAATTTAAGTGATCTGGAAATTTCCTAAATCACAGGTTACTATCCTAACCACTGTGCTATTCTGGCCTTCCACCCACGAATCCTTCCATTTCTTTGTGGTTTGAGGATGGCAAAGCTAGTAAACTACCCACAGAGATTACCATTATCATACTACCATTTCACCCACCAGCCTTTTATGGCTAATTGTGTATATTTGTGTGTATTTATTTCTTTATTGTCCATCAATGGAAGTTTCTGAAAAAAAGCATTTTTCTGCAATTAACGTTTTCTGTTCTCCTCTGCTGTTCTAATAAATTAATGCTAATTATTGGTCTGGAACTAACCAATATTGGTCAACATTCAAGAGATTCATGACTCCCTTCTCCCAATTCCAGTCTGTACCCTTTATGGCTTTCTTTCTCTTTGCAGGTGGCAGACCTGTCCCTGGAGCTGGAGTGGGTGGTATCGGCGTTGGTCTTCCAGGAGTCCCTGGAACTGGAGTGGGTGGTATCGGCGGTCTTCCAGGAGTTCCTGGAATTGGAGTTGGTGGTCTTCCTGGTATTGGTGGACTTCCAGGACTTGCACCTGGAGTTGGAGTAGGCCCAGGAGGAGTTGGTGTGGGAGGTAAGTTGTTTAGGGGAAGAGAAAGAAGAGATGAAACCGGAGTTTGCTTCTGTATCCCAAATAGTCAATCCCATTTAGTCCAACAGCTCTCAATTATAAACTTGTTCACTGGCTTTAAACATATATATATATATATATATTCATTGCTTTTAGGTTATATCACCAAGTAGGGGGTCCAATGGGCAGAAGTGCAATAGCAATAGCACTTAGATTATATACCGCTTCATAGTGCTTTACAGCCCTTTCTAAGCAATTTAAAGAGTCACCATATTGCCCCCAACAATCTGGGTCCTCATTTTACCGACCTCGGAAGAATGGAAAACTGAGTCAACCTTCAGCTGGTCAGGATCGAACTCCTGGCAGTGAGCTCAATTAGCCCGCAATACTGCATTCTAACTATTGCACCACCACAGCACCTAGAATACTAGCAAACACACCCATACTGTGTGGCATATGTGAACAGAGGGCAGGGGATATCTGCTCAAATAGCAGTATCTATCTCAACAGCACCAGGTAATCACAGTCATTCTGATCCTAGTAACTGAAGCAGAAACCTAATTTTAACATCCACATAAGGAGCAGAGCTGAACCCACCACCCCTTATTTATTCTTCCTCCATCCTGACACCAAAGACACTTCCATGCTGCTTCAGTCCCTGCTCCTCATCTTTTCAAAAGCAGTTTGGGATTGTTGTCTATCAGCTGATCTTAAAAAGCTGAGAAGGAGCAGGAAAGCTTATGAGCCATCTGGGTACTCTCCAAGTGCTGAGTAAGAGAGTGCAAAGAACATTGTTTGGCTTCACAATGCCACAGGTGCTGGAGTAATAAAAGTCCCTTCCCACATCCCCATGCCTTGCAAAAGGGAAAAAGAAAAAATTATTAGACTCTGTCTTGACCAGGAACCCACTGAGTGGAACAGAAAAGAAAGCAAAACAGTCAAACTATTAATCATGTTTACTTCCTTTTCCTGCATTGTTATAAGGCAGGTAAGAATTGAAAGCTATCAGAGGCAGAGGTGTGCAGTCTTTCAATCCAAAGCCGAAAAGTCAGACATCCTCAAATCCTTCACTCAAATGCAGCCACTGTGTAATCGGGGGGGGGGGGGTTCCCAAATTCTTCAGCTCATTGACCCCTTTGTGAAGTTTCAGATTGTTTATTGACTCCTGAACATTAATTATATGAAAATAATTTAAGAAATACTACTTTAATTAATACAGTAATGGTACAAATTATCATCACACATTTTCTGCTTTAGATACTATACAAATACTGCCCACCTCTATTTGAAGCAACACAATCAGTTCAGGCTGTATTTGACAATAGGATCATCAGAGATTGTGTGTCTTTGCCCGATTTTATGCCAAAATACCTGAGCAGTAGATACAAGAGCAGTGTTCTTAAATTGTTTGACCCAATTACCAGTTTTTCCCAGTCTCAAATAGTGTCATCACCCCCGCTCCCAAAACTATATTTTACGCAAGCATATAGGCAGCAGAAACTCAACTCAACTTGTTTCAACTCAGAAACAAGCAAATTGCTCCATAAACCACAGGATGTGCCCAGTTAAAGAACTACAGTATTAGAGGGACCTGAAATGTAGCTACTTTAAAAAAAAAAAAAAAACCCTGCAAATAGAAAGCTTTATTGACTTTAGCTCCTGAACGGGGAGGCAAGGTGAGACGAAGAGTTTCACCAATTGGACAACCTGCCACTTGTGCTTTAAAAATGGGCTGCAAAATGGAAGTCTAGTAGACCTAATGCTTTGAAGTGTGCTGCGGCTGAGTGTGAAATTAATTGGCTCAGCAGGCAAACACAGCAGACAGCGTGGGAAGAGCTTCCTCTGAATCCAGTTCTGGATTGGCAGAAAATGAGGTTGACTGGAATTAAAAACCTTTTGATACGACAAATTGAACAAGAAGGCCCTCTGTCCCTGTCCGTTCTTGTTTTAATGTTAAAATTACATCCCACCCACTTTCTGTATTACTCCATTTTCTTGCAATGCAGTACAGCACCAGCAGCACCCCACATTTTAAGATTAGTGTCTGATTCACTTCCTGCTGGCCTCTGTCCTTTGTTATAAGCATATACACTCACATACAAGGACATGAAAGATACCTTTACCTAAGTCCCCATGTGAGGTAACAGCAAATGAATCAGCCATGTGGGGAAAAGAGGAAATGACAAACCACGTTTTGGAACGATCACGTTCGTTGAATACCACAATGTAAAGAATGCATGCACGAAGCAGTGATTTTCTAGGGAAGAATGAAATCGCACATGGATAAATTAAATAATACAGTTTTGAGAATTTATATGCCGATGGTCCTCGACTTACAACCACAACTGAGCCCAAAATTTCTGTTGCTAAGTGAGACCTTTGCTAAGTGAATTTTGCCCCATTTCATGACCTTCCTTGCCACAGTTGTTAAATGAATCACTGCAGTTGTTAAATTAGTCACACAGTTATGAAGTGAATCTGGCTTCCCCATTGACTTTGCTTGTCAGAAGGTCGCAAAAGGGGATCACATGATCCCAGGACACTGCAGCCGTCATAAATATGAGTCAGTTGTCAAGCATCCAAATTTTGATCACGTGACCATGATGATGCTACAATAGCCGTAAGTGTGAAAAACGGGCATAAGTCACTTTTTCCAGTGCCATTGTAACTTCGAACGGTCACTAATGAACTATTGTAAGTTGAGGACTACTTGTATTCTATGGCCAATAAAAAGAATAGGATATCAGTAAAAAGCTTACCTTACTACAATACTGTATTTTAATTAAAGCGCGCCTGGGACTTTTCCTCTCCAGTGCTCAGGTTACGAGTGGCCAGAGCCCAAATGAGCAAGGGAACTCATCTTCCTCTGTTGCCACCCCCTTCTCTTCACTCCCTACCTGGGTGTCTGTTAAAGGGAGCTTCTGGACAGGAAGTAAAGTTTGACAAAGCAAAAATGGTGGCTGGGAAGGTCTCATCTCCCTTACACAACTGGACCGCTTCCAGTTTTAACCAAGCCAGGCTGATTTAACTGCCCAGCACCAGCTAAGCTTTTGCTGATGCCAGCAAAACTTTCAGAATAAATTGTTTCATCTCCTTCCCTTTGGCCCCAAGGGTACATTTCCATTACAGTATTTCTTAAAATAAGGGTAAGATTAAAATGAGGGTAATGTCAGTTTTGCATTATTATCACAGCAAGGTGGAAGACTATATTTGAAATGCATTACGTTTCTATTATTAAGCTATACCTCCTGTTTCTTCTCTTGCTTGAATCTGCAAGGAGTGAGTCCAGCATTAGCAGCAGCTGCTGCCGCTAAAGCAGCAAAATACGGTATGTCTCCCAATTATTTGAGAGCTCTTTATTGAGGGGGAGGGTAGCTGTAGCAAACTCAAGGCAGGCAGATATCATTGCAGTGCACATTGTAGGATTGGGCCCTCCATTCTGCTCTCTCTCTCTCTCTCTCTCTCTCTCCCTCCCTCCCTCCCTCCCTTTCTCTCACCATTAAAGTAGTTCCTGGGATGGGCAAATTTGTACTTAGTAAGTGTGCCCATCTTAGTGACATCTCAGAAGCTAGAGGGCAAGTAGGTAAATCAGCATGAAGTTACAACTACTACTGAAAACAAGATGCTGCAATATTGTCAAACAGAGAGTTGAAGTCCATGCATCTTAGATTATGAGGTTGAGAAACGTCAATCTGTGCAGTACAGCAGAGAACAGAGAAATATTTTGGTGGGGAAAACTAGGAGGAGATTTTGAGTTTCTGCTTTCTGACAGCAGTAAGATTTAATGCAGCACGCCTGGTGCCCTACCTAGAGTATGTTTGAAATCAGGAAAGGTTTCAATTCTTAACACTTTCCCTAGTTATCTAGCCAAAACAAAACTAGAAATTATACTTTGAATTTTCCCCCTCTAACCCTAAGTTATGCAAAATAAAATTTAGAAAATCAAATTGACTTTCTTAACATGTGCAAGTTGCAAGATTCAGGCTTTCCAGGCAGAACGTGGATTGAATGAATGCCCAGATATATCCTAAGTCTACTTATACAGGAAGTAGTTGCTATATGCAGTGATACTTCTGTGATCTGTAGAGGAGGGAAGGGGCGTTATGTGGATTTTTATCTAGGAATCACCTCTCCAGGACAGAGAGAGAGCGTGATTGGTTCAAGGAGTCCCAGTTAACTGTGTGCTTAAAATGGGATTAGAAGTCATGGTATCCTGATTTGTAGCCTGGTGCCTTAAACCACTATATCAAACAGGCTCATACATCAAACTGACACATACAATATATAAAAGGGCACAGTGGTGGGATTCAAATATGTGAACAACTGGTTCTCTGTGTGGATGCCACTTCCGGAAATCTATTCTGGGCTTGGGCAACAAAAAATTACCTACCGGTTCTGCCGAAGTGGTGCGAACCAGCTGAATCCCACCACTGGAAGGGCAGCAATGAGATTAATGAAAATATTGAGGAATAAAACACATCTTTTGAATCAGTGAAACCCCCCCCCCCCAAAAAAAAGTGACTGAGCAGAATTGTCATAGAAAAGAATTATTCACATAGAAAGTCATCCATAAAAAGGATAAGCCTGTGCATCCCACCAATCCCTGTTCCCCAAACAGAGGCACTGTGCCTGTGCATCCCACAAATCTGAGGGACAGAGTGATGAGCCAACAAACACAGCCTGTGAAACCTCCCTCGAACTTTGTGTCACTGCCTGCATGAGGAAACATGTCCATGAATAGAATCCTGTATGTGATGGGATTACAGAATGAGCATGGAGAGATTAGTGCTTTGGGAACCACAATCTAATATAGACTGTTTTTGCTCTAATGTGATCATTAGATAGTAGCATGCAGGCAATTCTCTCCTGAGTCTGTCCTGATGATCAGCAGCATTGATGTTGCATGGATTTTCTGAATAAGTATGGCTGGTAGGCAAGTACTTTGGTGAATCTTCTTTGAATTCCCACCAAGTTCCACTCCAATTGAGTTTCTGCTGAGTTTCCACTCCAATTTCATAATTTATTTCCTAGGACGGGTTCCAGGTGGCGTTGGCCCTGGTGGCGTCATCCCTGGTGGCGTTGGCCCTGGTGGCATCATCCCTGGCGGCGTTGGCCCTGGTGGTGTCATCCCTGGTGGCGTCATCCCTGGTGGTGTTGGCCCTGGTGGTGTCATCCCTGGTGGTGTTGGCCCTGGTGGTGTCGGCCCTGGTGGCGTTGGCCCTGGTGGCGTCATCACTGGTGGCACTGGCATCCCAGGTATTGGTGGAGTTCCTGGGGTGCCAGCAGTCCCAGGTGCGGGGAAGCTCCATGCCTGTATGGATTCTGTCCTGTAACCTAACTGTGTTTCTATGCACATTAGGAGTTGGAGCAGCAGCGGCAGCGGCAGCAGCTAAGGCAGCAGCAAAAGCAGCAGCATATGGTAAATAGGCAATCTGTTTCTTTTCTCATTGCAACACAAATTGGTCCATATAATCAGACTATTTTTTTTCAATATTTTTTTTCTCAGGAACTGGAGTTGTCCCTGGCGGAGTTAGACCTGGTGGAGTCGTGCCTGGTGGGGTCGTGCCTGGTGGGGTCGTGCCTGGCGGAGTTGTACCTGGCGGAGTTGTGCCTGGTGGGCTCGTGCCTGGCGGAGTTGTGCCTGGTGGCGTTGTGCCCGGCGGAGTTGTGCCCGGCGGAGTTGTACCTGGTGGACTGGGACCTGGTGGAGTGGGACCTGGTGGAGTGGGACTAGGTAAGTTGTTAGGCATATAGGAAATATAAAAGCACAGCCTTACTTTCAATGGCATTTTTATGCTGCCCATCTTGCCAAGAGTCAATTCTAGGTGGCTTACAACCAAGCACAACCAACCATTTTGTGTCAACCCTAGAATGGGTGGTTAGCAGTTTAATTCAACAGTGGGGAAATTTCTGTATATTTAGGTCATTCAGTCCAGCTCTGGACTGAAATAGTGTCACTTGGGGGGAATTTGGAAGCCTTTTCTGTCATGATGCCTGTTTTATGTAACCTCTTTCCCCACAGATACAGTACAGACTTTGTTGGTCTTCAGGAAAGCAGTGAAGACCTAGCTTTTCCCCTAGGCTTTGGAGCTCCGATCTGATGGAGCTAGGGTGGTGGATTTATGGATGCAAGTTAGATCATATCAACATTTAGGTTAAATTGGAGGTGAGGAGTTGAATTGGAATTGCATTGTAACCTGTTTGCCACCCAGAATTGCTTCTGGCAGATGAGCAGCTATGTAAGTTTGTTCCATAAATGAATTAAATAAATAAGTCATTGTTCAGTGCAAGAATCCAAGTTAAAGCATCTCTTAAAAGGTGGCCATCCAGTTTCTGGATGAACATATCCAGGGAATGCTCATCCAGAACCTACCAGTATTTCACACTTCAATTGTTCTTACCCTTGGGTAGTTTTTCCAACATTCAATTGGAAGCAGCCTTCCTTTAATTTAAATCCATTATTCCATGTCCTTGCAGTCTGTAATGATAAAGGAACAAGTTTTACTGATTTTCTTCTATGTGGTTGCTTTTTAAATATTTGAAGCATGCTACCATATTTCTCTCCAGGCTCTTTTTCTCAAGGCTGAAACATGCTTAACAACTTCAATCTCTGTTTGTTTCAGGTTATTATCTTTGTTGACCTTTTCTGAAACTATTCTGAATCCTCTGATTCCTTAAAATTTGGTGCCTACAGTTGGTACAAAACTTCAGCTGAGTATTATTCCCATAGATTGGACACTATGTTTACTAAAGAAGCCTGAAATTGTGTTTGCCTTTTTGGAAACCACAACACCCTGCTGACTCATATAGAGTTTGCAATCATGGTTTCATGGTTATTCAGCTGAAGTTAGGCTGCCATTGGGGTGATTCCCAATCCTGCGAGGAACTGGGGAACTATGCAGAATAGGTGTTGATGAAGACCTTATCTTTATTTTTCTTGTATTTGCAGTTCCGGGAAGTTCTGCAGCTGCTCTAAAAGCAGCTGCCAAAGCAGCAAAATATGGTAAGGTCACTTCAGTCCAGCACAGGCAACAATTTAGAAAAATCTGTTCACTGAGTTAGAAGTACTGGGACAAAGGGACCACTCAGCGCTGTGCTCCAAGGAGACTGTGTCCTTTGGAGAGAACATAGCATCTGAAGAGGACTCTGTCCTAGATCCCTCTCTTATTTCCTGTTATACACATTGTATGAATGTTAGTTTATGTGAAAAAAAATCAGGATGAATCTGGTAGCACCTTTTCTGAATAGGTTTATTAACAGGCATAGGCTTTTGTGAACTGCAATGCACTTTATCAGAGGCACAGAGCCTGTGATGCAGCTCACAAAAGCTTGTACCTGCCAATAAACTGTGTGAGTCAGAAAAGGTGCTTCAGATTTTTTTGTCTCTCATCATCTATGGCTTTGGTTCTCCTTAATCATCGTTTAATAATTGATCCTTGGTGGCTCAGCATATCATGCAGAACCACAGACTTTAAAAACAGAATATGTGTGTGTATGAATACAGCCATACAAGTGCAGCTACATTCACCAGACCTTTCTCAAAAGTTATGTATTTACCATGGGTCAAAAGCGGGATGATGAAACCAGCAAATAAGTTGATGCTTGTTATTATTACTGCTAGAACCAGTAAGCTTATCCCACTTTCCTCCAAATGCTCAAGAACGCTTACATGAGAATCTCCCTTTATTTTATTGCTGTAATAACAACCCCTGAAGAGGGTTAGTCTGAGTCACTAGAGCAATATCACCCATGGCTGTTGGTGGACTTGAACCTGGATCTCCCCAATCCCAGCCCAAAACCTTCATCACTACACTTGCTTTCTTCTGCTATAAATGAAAAGCTTTATGCCTACACTGTAGAATTTCCAGGAATACAGTACAACTGATTTAAGTGACAGATAATAGATTTATAAATGTGAGGCTCATAAGCATTGTGTGGAAAGTAGCTGAAATGCCCAACCTTTGATCTGGCTTTTCTTTGAAGCTGAAGAAATTGCATAAGATGGTATGATAGCAGAAGGGCAAAATACCTAGTCCAATACACAGATCTGCAATTCCCCACGAGAATATCACTGCATCATTTAGCAGTACAGTTGTGGGGAGGGAGACACAAACAATTGCAGAAAAGTGCTGCATCATTGAGCAGCCTCATTTTGCAAAGAAAAAAACACTATAGTAAGAATACAAGTAGCCACCTGCAAGCATGCTGAAAAAAAGGTGGTGGTGTAGGAGAAAGTACAAAGAACACAGGCTTCATGTTTTGAACTGAATATCGTCCTTGGAGAACTTCAGCTCTTACACAATGGAACAGAAAACTGTCTCTTTCTTAACAATGTTTGCTTTGCCTTAGCAGGAGCTGGTGGAGCAAGAGGACTTGTGCCTGGAAGAGGGGTTGGCGGCCTAG
The DNA here is from genome assembly GCF_016545835.1 of Crotalus tigris. Taxonomy (NCBI): domain Eukaryota; kingdom Metazoa; phylum Chordata; class Lepidosauria; order Squamata; family Viperidae; genus Crotalus; species Crotalus tigris. Next base: position 6,947,363 of record NW_024096758.1, on the reverse strand, counting down.
TTCCTGGTGCTGGTGGTGTTGGAGGCCTGGTTCCTGGTGCTGGTGGTGTTGGAGGCCTGGTTCCTGGTGCTGGTGGTGTTGGAGGCCTGGTTCCTGGTGCTGGTGGTTTTGGAGGTCTGGTTCCTGGTGCTGGTGGTGTTGGCGGCCTGGTTCCTGGTGCTGGTGGTGTTGGAGGCCTGGTTCCTGGTGCTGGTGGTGGACTTGTGCCTGGCATTGGAGGAATCCCAGGAGCTGGAAGTAAGTAATTCTATATGCCAACACTTATTACCAGCTATATTCGTTTTATTATTCTCAGACACATTAGTATTTCTTTGAGAACACAGCAGAATTTCTGATCAGCATAATACAAGGCAACTAAGCTAAACCATTGAAATGCCCTTAGAAATTTAATTAATAATGGCAAGGAACAAAACAAGTTCCCCAGCAGCATAAATATTTCTGGCAATAGCAAATATTTACCTATCCTCCTAAGAGCTAATCGGAGAGGATCAAGGAAGCCTTAATAGCAAAGAATTCCATAACTAAGGCACCCCCTCCAAGATTGTTTCTATTTTCCTATTTAGAAATGCTGAAATGCAAATTCTATTCAGGTATTTGGCAAGCTGTATTGCAAGTCAAAGCAGTGTTATTCTGTATTACCTTTGGGATTTTGATTTTCAAATACTGCTGCAGGAAATCCAGGAAAAGACGGGATTGTTTATAGTAGCAATCTCAGCAATTTTAAAATACATGGGCTTCAACTTCCAGACATTCCCAGCCAGAAAACCAGTTTGAAGTTTGCATCTCTTAGAGTTTCTGAGATTAGAAACACTGGTTTATAGAAAAAAATCAGAGATCCATCAGTGAAAACTGTGACAAAGAAATATGGCTTGTATACTGTTTTTAGCCTTTTCATTGTTGTTATTAAACACATGGTCAGTGGTGTTTCAAAAGATTGGTAGATCTGCCTGTCAAAACCAAAATCAAAGCAAAATCAAATAAAAACCAAATCAAATGAAATCCAAAGCAAAACAAAGCAAAATCAAACCTTACCAAATCAAGCCAAGACAAAACAAAAGATAAGACGATGGACATGTGCAGATCTGTACATTGCAGATCTGTACATTGGGCAAACAAAACAACCACTTCATATACGCATGGCACAACATAAGAGAACAAACCTATCAGAACAAGATTCAGTAGTCCATCTGCATTTAAAAGACAAAGGCCACTCTTTCGAAGCCAGCAAAGTCCACATTTTGGACAGAGAGGACCTCTCATTTGAAAGGGGGGTCAAAGAGGCCATCTGTGTCAAAATTGAACAGCCTTCTCTCAAAGAGGGGGAAGGATACAATATCATCTATCTCCAGTCTACAACAGTCCTTTCAGCAGTTCCAAGAAGGCTCCACACCCATTTGCACTATTCAGGTGACCTTGAGGACACAGATAAACCTCCAAGTGGCCTCAACGACTCTCTAAAAGAATGCAAATGACCAGCCATCTGCAAGGAATATAAATCCTTTCATTCCCCACCATTCAGTCAGAGCTGAAGAAGCTTCTTGGATGAGAAGCAAAACATCTTCAAAGAAAAACAAGAAAGTCCAGTTGCCTCTTGAAAAAGCATCTTTGGGACAACCATGATCTGGATGACGGCAAACCTTTTAGAGACCGAGTGCCCAAACTGCAACCCCAAATCCACTTATGCATTGTTGGGTGCCGGGTGGGTGTGACCCATTGGGTGGGCTTGGCCCATTGGGTGGGCGTGGCTGTGGTGATAACGGCATACTGGGTGGGACTAAAAAGTTCAATCAATCAATTCCAACTTTGAAAGATCTTTCTTTTTCCCGCGAGAAGTTTAAATTGACAGATTGAACCTTTTTTTTTTTTTTTTTGCACACGCTGGCAGAGGCCTAAAGCAAAAAGGTTTTATAAAACCCAGCTGAAGTCCTAGCACTGGGGCGATGGTGTGCGTGCCCACAGAGAGGGCTCTGAGTGCCACCTCTGGCATCCGTGCCATAGGTTCGCCACCACTGCCATAGACTGTAAATGAGTCCATCCACCTGGCTCCTGACTGGGAAATTCTGGTAGTTGAAGTCCACACATCATAAAATTGCCAAGATTGAGAAGCACTGCTTTAATGAGATATTAGAGATTTGAACTTTGCTCGCATTCTGATTGCTTAATTCTTCTGTTCTTCTTTCTCCTAATACCTTGAATAGCTGCTGCAGCAGCGAAAGCAGCCGCCAAAGCAGCCAAATATGGTGAGTTTGGTCTGCATCCATCCTTACTTAAGCTAGCTTTTCTTGGGAAATATAATTTTTTCTCTTTGTAATCCAGTTAACAAAAGGCTCTGCACCTTTTCAGAATAAATGCCAAATTGACAAGATCAATTATGAGTTCCTCTATTCCACAATGCCATTTCTGAATTGGGCCAAGGGCAGAAATTAGGAATTTATTTTGATACCCTATATAGGGAAAGTGCACACCTTAAGGCTATTAGGGCTGCATGTGGCTTCTGGAAGCTTTGAATGGGGTTCTCAGAACCATCTAAAATTTGCAACTGAATTATCACTTTTGGAAGTAACTGGCAGGGAACATTATTAATTGTGATGGTAATTAATGTATGTTATCTTATTGAAATTAAATATAAATTTAATTTAATTTTTGCATGGAGTCCCTCCTTTGTACATCTTGCCCTTGAGTATTTTAGGATTGGGGTAGCTGCATCACTTCAATCAGAAAGGTTCTTGTTGGTCACTATTTCATTGGTGGGGAATGAGGTGGGAAAACTTGTCTTGCACAAGCACCAAACCAATTGATAATGACAGTGTCAAGTGACAGCCTGTCTGGGTCAGAAGGAGATACAGTAACACAAAGAAAACTTTCAGATATATGATTGCATAAAAAGCACGGCTTTTTAACACATTATCGGTATTCATGTATGAATCAGTTACACGGATTCATACACGCACAAAGAAATTAAAAGCAAGAGCAAAGGGGAGATACTGCCATTTTAGGATTTCTTAAAAACACTCCTTGTTAAGCTGGAATATAACAGGAGTAGAACACCTATGTCAGGCATATCAAAGTTGCGACGTCATGTGACATCGCGCGACATATCGGGACTTTTTCCCCATTGCCGGCAATGGGGTGGGCGCGGTTTCGACGTAACACATCCGGCCCATGGGCCAGCAGTTTGACATGCCTGACCTATGTGAAACTATCTAAACCTAACAGTGGAGATGAAAGGCCAGAATGGGAAACATCTGATCTTTTTCTTTTCCTCTTTTCCTCTTATTTAATATTGTCTGTACCTCAATTAAAAAAAAATCAAACTCATTATACGTGGTACAACAGGTTTCGTGCCAGGAGGTGGCGTCCTTCCTGGAGGTGGCGTCCTTCCTGGAGGTGGTGTCCTTCCTGGAGGTGGCGTCCTTCCTGGAGGTGGCGTTATACCTGGAGGTGGTGTCCTTCCTGGAGGTGGCGTTATACCTGGAGGTGGCGTCCTTCCTGGAGGTGGTGTCATACCTGGAGGTGGCGTCATACCTGGGGGCAGACTTCCTGGTGCAGGTCTGTGCTTCATTGAGTACAAGTTGTCCTTAACTTATAGCAATAGCACTTAGACTTATATACTGCTTCACAGTGCGGCTTTACAGCCCTCTCTAAGTGGTTTATGGAGTCAGCATATAGCCCCAGCAATCTGGGTCTTCATTTTATGGAAGGCTGAGTCCACCTTGAACTGGTCAGAATCGAACTCCTAGCAGTCGGCAGTCAGCATGCAATACTACATTCTAACCACTGTGCCACCATGGCTCTGACCACAATTGGGATTGGAATTTCAGTGACTGAGTGATACAGTTATTAAATGTCATCATGTGACCAAACCCAAGTTCATGACCATTTTTATCATGATTCTTAAGCGAACGTCAAAGTCATTAAGTGAACGACAAGGTCATTGAGCAAATCTGGCTTCCCCAATTGACTTTAGACGCTGCAACTATTGGAAATTTGAGTCAGTTGCCACATACCCAAGTTGTAATTATGTGAATGCAGGATTAGTGGGAAAATCATAACTTTGAGAATGGGTTGTAAGTCACTTTTTCCTAGACCATTGCAACTTTGAATCATTGTTTAAAAATGGTTGAAAATCAAGGACTACCGGTACCTGTAATCCTCAGATTTTCCTGAGACAGGAGTAATTTCCTAGAGAATCAGTCCAGTTCACAATTTCCCATTTTGACAGGTGAAAATTATCTCTGGTAAAGGGTTCTGATGGGAATTATTTCCTCTTATCTCACAGGCATTCCCATAATTGGAGGACAAACAGGAGTCAAACCACCTAAATACGGTATCTCTGCAGAATGAAAAAAAATGCTTGTAATTCATCATGTTAACTCCTCGAAATAGGTACAGACCAATATGTCTATGAAAGGAAGAGAAAGTGAAAGAGAGAAAAAGAGAGAGAATGAGAGGGAGGGAGGGAGCACAAAAGGAAAAAAAAATCAGCCCAGAACAGGAAAAACAATCTTTTGGGAGTGAGTGGCACATTTAGCTTTGAGAAGGCCAAGGAGCATAATGGGTGAGAGGATGATGCAAAATAAATGTTTTTTTTTGTTTTTTTTTGTTTTTTTTGCTGTTACTCAGAACTAGATTAGAATAAAGTTACTTTTGGTTTATGCAATTTCTGCATACATTAACTGCATAGGACTGATCCAAAATGGCACTTCTTAGCCACCGACATATTCATCTGGATACATTCTAGCAGGAAGCTGTCCTGCTCAGGCCCTACCAAAACAAATGGGATCCCTTCTGTTCTTGCACAGATTTTTTCCCCCTTTATGTATCTGGAGGCAACTCTCCTGACCCAAAGGGCCAAAAGCTTTGCCTTCCCAAATGGTTGCTCTCTGATTTCTTGTACTGGCTCAGAACAACCATTAGGACAAAGTTTCTCATCTTGGCAACTTTAAGCTGTATGGACTTCAACTCCCAGAATTCCCCAGCCAGAGCTCCCAGAGAATTCTGGGTGTTGAAGTCTACACAGCTTAAAGTTGCCACAGTTAAGAAAAACTGCATTAGGGAAAGCAGGCTCTAGACAAAACATCTCTTGAGTGAAAAAAATGGAAAAGTGGATGTAGCTGCCATCTGGGAAGCCTCCAGCCTGCAGGAGAGAAAAGAATTGCCATGGATTCACCATTGAGACTTGCTCCCTGTCTTTGACAGGTATCCCAGGTACTGGATTGGGTGGAACTGGCGTGGCAGGTAAGATGGTTGTCCAAAGTATGGAACTGCTGGAACTGACTTAGGTATTATGGCTCAGTCTTTAGCTATAGGGGCTGAGCCTGGATTCTTCCTGACTCCAGAATATGCAGAGTTGTCAATACGAGAAAAGGATGCAACACAATATGTTTGGCAGGGTGTGATGAATGAAAGCAATTAGGATCTGTCACACAGATTCTGTTGCTATAAACTTGAAGAATTTTCTCTAGCCCAGCTGAGCTGTCAGGCATTTGACCTGCAAGGCCCAATGTTATTCCCCAGGCCATATCAAACTGTCCTGGAAGTCTGCTCTTTAATTGGAGGATCAGATTCCCAGAATAGAGGCAGTGCCAAATGTCCTGCTTTGGTTCTCAAATGGCCACCATGAATGTTGATCACCTCCCTGACTTTGACTTCATCTTCTCCTATTGGGATTGCCAACATTTATGTTCATACTATTAGTTACCTGTTGTTCCTTAGACTAACCCATAACTCTTCTCAGATCTCCTAGAATGGATCATCAAGTGGATCCTGTAGGTCCTCTTAGAACAGTTGGCCCAGTACTCTGCTATCTAAATTAGGATTAGCCAAGGCCAAAAGAGGCCTCTCTTAGATGTGCTTGAACGGCAAACTGGGTTTTAGGATGTTCAGGACTAGCAACAATTGGGTAGGACACATTCAGGATTTCTATAGGGCTTTGATAATTATCATTTCACACCATTAGCTTCTAATGTTATGCTGACCACAGAAGGCCCTAGCCCAGAACTGTTTGATATTTTGGACTACAACATTCACATGTCCTTGCTATTGGCTCTGCTGGAAGGGATACATGGGAATTTAAATCCAAATCATCTGAAGAATCAGGAAAATTTCTGACTTTTATGCTATTAGTACTGTAGCCTCTAGTGGGCTTCTTCAACTCTTATTAATACTAAACAGATTAATTAATTCAGATATGGATTAATTCGCCAAGATTTAAACCAAGTGTTTGGCAATTCTTAATGTAACTTAAATTCACTATCCTTTTTTACACATAAAAAATTAGCATTAATTCTCTTCAAGATCCTTCCTGGTAGATTCAAATGCAATCAGTCCAAAAGACAAATTTTCCCTATTGCATTTCAACTTGATATATGGTTTGTTTCTGATGGAGATTTTTTTAAAAAAAAAAAAAAAACAGGCATTGGAGGAGGATTCGGAGTCCCCGGACTGGGAGGAACCGGTTATGGAGGTGGTGCCGGAACCGGAGGTCTGATCCGCAGTGGGCAAAGATGCTTCTGATGGGATGCAGGGGGAGGGCAATTCAGGGTGGGAATTATAGCCACATCTGTGTCATCCTGAAACTCAGTGAAATCTTTTCAAAGCTGGAAATGTGGGAATGCACCTGTTAAACTTGGTCCACCATTTTTTAAAAAATAAATAAATAGGGATTTGTAGAAATACTTAGAGATCAGTGTTTCTCAACCTTGATCATTTAAAAATGTGTGGACTTCAACTCCCAGAATTCCCCAGCTAGCATGCCCTATATTTTAAATACTGCTATCAGTTTTAATCATTGTAAGCTTAGATCTATCCTTGAGCAATTTCAAACTTTGCTCCTTGCAATGCAAAATAGAAGAATATGCATTCATGATGTAGGAAGGAAACCTGAGTGACCACAACAGGCTATAAAATTTTCCCCTTCAAAATACCTTAACCCTAATGTACCTATACAACCAATTCAAAATTTTCTTTTTTTAAAAAAAAAAAAGTCCAGTTCTTACTGATTATATCCATGCAGTTTTCTTAGCAGTATAGTAAAATGTTTTTGCCAGCCTTCTCTAGGGCTGCTTTAAAAAAAAAAAATTCCAGTCTAGTGACTAACTTTGGTATTAACAAGTAATTGCCATCCACATACTAACCAGCTTCCAAGATCAGTCAAATCAGAATTGGTTTACAACCAGCTAAAATAATTACAACAATTCTATTAAGTAAATGAGGGAGGTATCTTTCTCCCTATCACCTTTCAGCCTTATTACACTCATAGGTAGAGCTCACCTCTGCCTCCAACCTCAAGTGACAATATCTTTATTTATTTAACATATTTCTATGATGCTGCAATCCTAAAAGACTCTCGGAGGCTTAAATAGAACACATTCAGACTACAAACATCTGGGATAGAATAAAACAACTACAAACATGATAAGACTAAATATTAGAATAACAGAGTTGGAAGGGATCTTGGAGATCTTCTAGTCCAACCCCCTGCTCAAGCAGAACTTTGTCCAGTCTCTTAAACGCTTCCAGTGATGGAGCACAACTTCTGAAAGCAAGCCATTCCATTGATTAACTGTTCTGTCAGGAAATTTCTCCTTATTTCTAGGTCATTCTCTCTTTGATTAGTTTCCATCCGTTGCTTCTTGTCCTGCCCTCAGGTGCTTTGGAGAATAACTTGACTCTCTCTTCTTTGTGGCAGCCCCTGAGATATTGGAACACTGCTATCATGTCCCCCCTAGTCCTTCTTTTCATTAAGCTACTAGACATACCCAATTCCTGCAACTGTTCTTGATACGTTTTAGCCTCCAAATAGCATAAATAGAAATAAAGATGGCAAAGTTCAGATCAAGGGAAAGTTTTCTGAAACAATTCAATTTTTAAAAGTTTCCAAAGCAGCACTGCCTTGCTCCCCCCCTTCCCTACCTCTCTCACAGAGAGGGGGGGGGCTTTATAGGTCAGCATTTTAAATTGGACCTGGAAACCAACTAGCAGTCAGCAAAACCAGTGTAATTTGCTCCCAATATGAGTCTAAAAGGATTTGGGCAGCTGCATTTTGGACCAGTTGTAGTTTCTGAATACACTCTAATAACAGCCCCAAGTAGAATACCTTATGGTAATTAAACCAAATGGCCATAAGAGAAATTACTCATTTTTCTCTCATTCTGTTATACAAGATTGCAGTATCCAGGGGATGGTGAAGTCCCAAACCAGATAATAAGAAAATAGGATGTTTACCAACAGGGGAGGAAGCATAGATGGCAGAAGGGAAAGGAGGCTCAGAGTTCAAGTGACACCCAAATCTCCAAGAATGGAAAACGAAAGATCCTCATAAAGGACTTTTTTCTCATAGAAGAAGTTGTTCATGCTCAAAGTTCACAAAAGATGTGAGATTTTGCAATAGCTCATTCCTATTTATCCTCAGTCTACACTTTTATAACTTGATAAATCATTCTACCATGCATGGGTAGTTGGAAACGTACTTATTTAAGTCAGTATTTCTCAACCTTAGCCATTTTAAGATGGATGGATTTCAACTCCCAGGATTCCCTAGCAACATGCTTTAAGGTGGGTGGGTGGGTGGACTTCAGTTTCCAGAATTCTCCAGCCAGGAAGGAATTCTGGGAGCTGAAGTCCGCTCATCTTAAAGATTGCTAGCTGGTGGATTCTAGAAGTGGAAGTCCACCCATCTTAAAAGTTGTCAAGGTTGAGAAACATTGATTTAAGTTATATCAATGATCACCGTGAGATTGCCCTTCTAAAGAGCTATTTTTATTGTTTCTGCGGGTTCCAGTGCTGGTGTTCGAATTGCTGTTGAGTCAATGGAGAAAAATACCATCCTTTCCTATGATTGAACAAGGTCTTACCTTTCTTCTGACTCTCAGCCATGGTGATAGAAAGATTGAGCATGTTCAGAGACCTACAGATTCTTTCCATCTTCCCACATTTGTTCCAACATAGTGGATTATCTTGTGTATTGTTTCCTTAAGGACAAACAAATTCCTGCATTTCTCTTTCTTCCTTTTAACTAGAGGAAGAAAAAAAAATATCCAAGTTTATATAAAATAATATACCAGAGAGCTGTAAATTGGAATGGAATTCAAGAGTCAATGTTCTACCAAAAGATAACATGTTAGTTAGATAGTGGGATCTGAAGCTTTGACAGGCCCACAGCTACACTTGTGTGATGCTACGTGGGCTGAAAAACTCCACAAAGATGTCAGGAGACACACCGGCTGGGTTTGCATGTGCTTGTCTATAGCTTAGCTTAATCACAATTTATTCAGCTAATCCAAGCTTTTCGAATCACATTAAACAACTGTAGCATAAGCTGACCACATGGAAGGATACAACCAGCATACAATGCTGAAACACAGTTGGCTAACTTTCAGTATGTTGTTTGAAACACTGCTTTTGGTACTCTAACTGCAAGAGTCCTCTTTATATATGTGCAAAATCTTTGGCTGCCTCAGTTCTCCAATACTTCATTTAACTATGTGAATCAAGTGTCCTCTATGCTTGTCCCTTCAAAGTCTTTTCATGCTTTCTCCTACCTGTTCCCCTCTATTGCAGCAACTGGCCCTGGCTTTGGATTATCTCCTATTTACCCAGGTATGTTGTCGAGGGAAGGACTCAGGTCCTGGCAGACCCAAATGCCAGAAGGGGCTCTGGGCTGAATAATCCTTGACAGGCCAGAGTAGCCAACCTGTGACCTGAGGGCAATGATTAGCAAATGGTGCTTTTTACCCAGTGACCGTACTACCTAAGTAACATTAATTTTTGTTATTAACAAAGCAATGCCCCTTCAAAATCCTTGCAGGAGTTATTAGTAAAGAAAATAGACTGGCCCACTTGACATGACACTCAAAGCATAATGGCCAGGTTTCTCATAATCTATTAAACCTGAGTTAATGAGACAACTGCCATATTCATATCATGTGCTCTCAAATCCATGGCTAGTTCAACCCACATTGGCTGCATTCCCACAATTCACAGAGCCAGAAACTACTTCATTTTCACTGAGTATATGTTGCAGTTTCTTCTATTTTAGCTTTGCATGTTGTATGGAACCAGCCATTTGTGTTTACATCATGGTTCAGCAAATGATGGCTTACTGCAATGCATGAATCCAGCCACTGACAAAGACGTGCTTTAGATGAGCTCATTTTTCTGAGGGATTCTTAGCATAGTGGGAAGGGGGGTGGTGACTAAAAAGGGGTAACAGAAATGCTAACAAGGTTTTCTCTCTCATTTGGGATTCACAGGTGGAGTTGTACCTGGTTATGGAGGTAAGAGCAGTACTTTAGGGGGAGGAAAGTGCAAAGGATAGTCCAGAAATTAACTGGTTAACTAGCCTTGAATGAACCCCCCCCCTTTTTTTTTCTCTCACTCTACATAGGTAAACCTCCCAAGCCCTATGGAGTCCTGGGGGCACTTGGCTACAAAAGTAAGTGGCCCTATAGCTTGGACTGATAACTTGTTTGAGAGCTACTATTTCTTGTCATTTCCAAAACTGCCATGCACAGAGATAGTCAGAAATAAGATGACAGGGCAGCTGATTGGCTGATCTGATTCTAGCAGGATGGATTTGGTGCTCTATCCAGTTAGCTGGAGAATGCTTGAGCACCTCTGACCCCTGTTCATCAGTAATCGTCTTCTGAACCAGTGAAGGCAATTGTTGGGGATCCTCAGGAGAGGTCCAGGAGTAGCTGGTGGGAGTTTGACCCTGCTTAGTTTCCAAGCCCAGAGCAGATTCTACCAGGTACTATTCCATGCCATAAAAGCTGTCTACTATAGGTTTCAATACCAAAATCCAAAAACAAACTTCTTATTTGTGCCTAATGGTTTTGCTGTTTAAATTCCAGAATCATCAGTTAAATAAATCACACTAACCCACAAACACAACAAAGAACATTAATGTTATTCAAGCTGTATGCATGGAGTTCTTGGTACCCTTAGCTTGGTTGGATGCTTGGTTATGGCACTGGTGAAGCTACTTAGTTGGGTAAGGAAATACCTGCAAACAAATAACTAAGATCAGAGAGCACCAAGGCGGCCACAGTTCAGCCTTGAGCTGCACATATTTTTCTTCTACTGGAAGTTGAACATGTCCAAATAAAACAACTAAGTCTTCAATGAACCCGGTTAAGAATGTTGCATCCACCCAGTCAAGATCAGAATCCCCAGGCCCATTTCTGGGTTGGCAAGTCCCCTTGGCCCCTGTCAGCCACCTGCTGGATTGCTTGGTCATTCTGTCTCTCTCTTCTGTTTTCAGGAGGAGTCGGCCGGAAGAGGAAGTAGCCCAGACAGCCTACCATTCACCTCATGAACTTTGGTGCTACTGCCTGGTCTCGAATGTACCCCCCCACCCCCGAGAAAAGCAGAGATTCCACCACCGCTGCTGCCAACACAGCCCCATGCCTTGCCACCCCCGGCTGGCCCCCCCTCCCTCTCACTGGTGCTACAACCATCCCACAGGGAGCGTCCCTGCCTTCAGCTCCCTGGGGCCCTTTGGTGCTGCAGCCTAGGAGGGCTGCTTTCAGAGGGGGCAGCCTGAGCACTTTAACCCACTCCTGAGCCCCGCGCCCACAAGTGGGGGGACAGGAGCCGTCGGCCAGCTGGCCTGCTTCTTTCCTGGTCTATCTCTGCTGGCTCCTCTTTGGATCTAAGTGTGTGGGGGGGACGCCCCTAGTTTTGCCATGAGCCCCTTGCCAGGCCATTCTTCCCTTCCCCCTGAACACACTGCCTCCGTTTGGAGGGGAGCAGCTCAGGCCAAGCTGTCAGTGCCAATGGGATTAGCCTTAATCCTGGAGCTTCTGCTGGCTGCCAGGCCTGGGTGGATTAGCACGGCCAGGCCACAGGATCCATACCATACCTAACGTGGGCGCCAGCATGACATCGTCCAGCTCCCAATGAACGGGCTGGCCAGGGACCCCTGTACATGACCAGCCAACCTGCTCCACATCTTCATGTTTAATCACTTTGATGTAACTGGGATGGGACACTTTTTATAAAGAAGAACAGTAACTGCTTTCCAAAAAATAAAATAAATAAAACCTGACTAATAAATAATGTTTTAAAGGTAATCTCTCTCTCTCTTTTTATTTCTCTTGTTCTTTTCAGAAAAGATAGTCGTCCTTGACTTACATCCATACATTTAGTGACTGTTCAAACAGCACTCAAAAAAGTTACTTACAATCAGTCCTCACCCTTGCAACTATAGTAGCATCCCCAGGGTCATGTGATCAAAATTTGGGTGCCTGACAACCTGGATGTATTTACAGTGGTTGCAGCATCCAACACATCATATGGTTGCTATCTGCAATTTTTCTGCACAGCTTCCAACAAGCAAAGTCAATGAGGGTAATCGCATTCATTTAACAACCAGAAGATTCACTTAACAACTGTGGCAAAAAAGGTAGTAAAATCAGGCGCAACAACCACCTTGCTTAGCAATGGAAATTTTAGTCTCAGTTGTACTCATAAGTTGAGGACTATCTGTATTGACTCACCTGATTAGATCTGGACCTAATTTCCCAATAGCCTTGATAGCAGAATACAGTTGCTTACCTCCAGCAACTCTGAGGCTATGTTTTATCCTTGACTTAAACAAAGCAAAAACCACCCACCTAATGTGAATATATTTATCTGTTATTGTTGACTTTTTTTATAAATTACATTCAAGATTATAGCTACTATTGAAAATATCAACTCCAGGTTTCACCTTATACTTCAGTTAATTAATTAATATCTTAATAGAATTAAGATTTTAATTCTATTAATATCTGAGCCCTTCTTATTAGAATAAATTACTCTAAATGTGTTAGAGCATGTTTATCCTGATTATCAAACAATGCATTTTCTGGGTTAGCAGAATATACTGGGCAAAACCTAAACAAACAGGCAGGATATACACAGCATATACTTCTTACTGTTTTCTTTGACCAGGTGACAAAATTTGTGGACCAGAGAAATGCTGTTAATATAATTTACTTGGACTTCAGTAAGGCATTGATAACCTACTACTTGGTAAGATAGAAAAATGTGGGTTAGACAGCATCACCACCAGATGGATTCGTAACTGGCTGACCAATCACATTCAACGTGTAGTCCTCAACAGAACTCATTTACATGGAGGGAAGTATTCAGGGGGGTACCACAAGGCTCTGTTTTAGGCCCAGAACTCTTCAACATATTCATCAATGATTTGGATGAGGGGATAGATGGGGAACTCATCAGATCTGCAGATGACACCAAGCTGGCAGGAATAGCCAACACTCCAGAAAACAGGCTTAACATACAGAAGGATTTTGACAGGCTTGAACATTGGGCGCTATCTAACAAAATGAAATTCAATGGTGAAAAAAGTTCTACATGTAGGCAAGAAAAACCAAATGCACAGATATAACATAGGTGGTACCTTTCTTAACAGTAGTAACTGTGAGAGGGATCGTGGAGTCCTAGTGGACAATCACTTAAATATGAGACAGCAGTGTGCTGCAGCTGCTAAAAAAGCCAATATAGTTCTAGGCTGCATTAACGGGGATAGAATCAAGATCAGGTGAAGTATTAATACAATTTTATAATACCTTGGTAAGGCCACACTTGGAATACTGCATTGAGTTTTGGTCACCACAATGTAAAAAAGATATTGAGACTATAAAGAGTGCAGGGAAGAGCAAAAAAGATGATTAGGGGACTGGAGGCTAAAACATATAAAGAATTGGGTTTGTCTAGCTTAATGAAGAGAAGAACTAGGGGTGACACGATAACAGTCTTCCAGGAGTTGCCAGAAAGAAGAGGGGGTCAAGCTATTCTTCAAAGCACCTGAAGGCAAGACATGAAGCAATAGATGGAAACTAATCAAGGAGAGAAGCAACCTAGAACTAAGGAGAAATTTTCTGACAGTTTCTTCTTCTTCTTCTTATGCCATATCCGTTATCGGATGCTGGCGATCATGTTGGCGATCCTGTTTTTATCAGCCGCCACACAAAAAAGTGCTGCTGAGTTTTGTCCAAACCAATCCCTTAGATTTTGAAGCCACAATGTTCTTCTTCTGCCTGGACCTCGTTTGCCTTCAATCTTTTCTGACAGTTAGAACAATTAATCAGTGGAACAACTTGCCTCCAGAAGTTGTAAATGTTCCAACACTGGAAGTTTTTAAAAAGAGATTGGACAACCATTTGTCTGATATGGTATAGGATTTCCTGCCTGAGCAGGGGGTTGGACTGGAAGACCTCCAAGGTCCCTTCCAACTCTATTCTATTCTATTCTATTCTATTCTATTCTATTCTATTCTATTCTATTCTATTCTATTCTATTCTATTTTTGGCTCAGGTGTTGGGGCCAGAATGAGTTCGTGCCTGCAGAATCATAATAAATGTCATTCCTTAATCATCAATCACTAGTTGTTCATTGATCTTAACCAAAATTATTTCATTTTTGTATGGTTTATTGTATACCACCCAGAATTGCAGGGGATACAAGGGGAGGGGATACAAATTTCTCCAATGAATGTTACGTATTCAGTAAATTGGTCTTTTAATGCAAATCTACCCATGGCTCATGACTTTATCTTTTTTTTTAAAAAAATGTATATGTGAAGTGGAGGGTTTATAGTGACTAATAGGCATTATAAGTAATTGGAACCACATGTTTTAGGGCAACATATCTGAATAGTTGATGCTGGGAACTGATAAACATTTTTTGTCTTATGGACTTTCCTGAAGTTTCTGGTTGGTCATGACTGGAAGTAGAATTTATATATTGCCTTTTCATATAAAGGATCCAGTCGATAGCATGATACATTTTTATCAGGTTTTATTCCTATGTAATCTTGAATAGAGTCTAATTCTATTGGCTTTCAAAGGCCAATAGGAATTGTCCAGGCTGTCTCTGCCATGCTGAGCTCGCCAAAAGTCCCATTCTGCAAACGGTGCTGCACCAGTTGAGTAGTCCTCGACTTACGACTGGTTGAGTAGTCCTCGACTTACGACCGGTTGGGGGGTCGCGGCATTAAAAAGGTTGAGAACCACTGCTGTAAATGAATTTTGTGAGCTCAGCCTACATGTGGCTTAAATCTTTTTTTATTTTTATTTTTTAATTTATTGAATAACAAAAAATTAAAAACATTGAACGTGGTAAGTCAGCATTTGACAAACATCTCAATTCATACTGACATTAATTACAGACAGAACTCTTTACAATAACATCCTTCTAATTTCGATCTTGACTTATCTCATTACAATAACTTCCCTATTTTGGGGGTTTTTTCCCCACCATCTATAGAATTTGTTCCATATCTGGTAAAAATCTGTTTCATCCTGATTTTTTAGTCTTTTAGTTAACCTGTCTAATTCTGCGCAATACATAATTTTCTGAATTAAAATTTCTCATGTGGCTTAAATCTTTAATGGTCCTGCTTCTTCATAATTCTGGGACCATCTCCAGTTCTGAGGGTGTACCTGGGACTTACTGTACTTACTTTCCATAGCCATTCACTACACCAGGAACTACGCAGGAAATTTAACTGCAGTTAACTCTAACAAATAAATTCAGCCTAGCTAAGTCAAATCATATACAGGTAGTCCTTGACTTACGACCGCAATTGAGCCCACAGTTTTCATTGCTAAGCAAGGCAGTTGTTAAGTGAGCTGACCTTTGACCTTTCTTGCCATAGTTGTTAATCAATTCACTGCAGTTATTAAATGAACCCTGTGGTCATTAAGAAAATCTGACTTTATGTGTCAGAAGCCAACTGGGAAGGTTACAAATGGTGATCACATGACCCTGGGGCAGTACAGCTGTCATGTAAAATACATGCCAGTTACCAAGTATCCAAATTTGGATCATGCGATGGTGGGGATGCTACAATGGTCGTCAGTGTGAAAAATGGTCCTAAGACACTTTTGTCAGTGTTCTTGTAACTTCAAACCATTACGAAACAAATGGTTATAAGTAGGGGACTACCCGTATTACAAATAAGCATGCTGTGTGAAGTTGAATATCATGTATTTCTTTTAGTTTAATCTATCTGGAAGGATTGTTGTGAAGGTGCAAAAGGGGAACACTCTATTAGTACAGATTACAGGTAGTTCTCTACATACAACCACAACTGAGCCCAAACTTTCTATTGCTAAGGGAAACATTTGTTAAGTGAATTTTGCCCCATTTTATGACCTTTCTTGCCACAAATGAATCACTGCGGTCGTTAAGTTAGTAACATGGTTGTTAAGATTTGGGAGCTGAACCAAAGCCTTGAAATCAGTTGCAAAAACTGATCACACGAGCCTGGATACCGCAACCATCATAAATATGAACTAGTTGCCAAGCATCCAAATTTTGATCACTTGACCATGGGGATGCTGCAATGGTCGTAAAGTATGAAAAACAGTCATAAGTCACTTTTTTCAGTGCTGTTGTAACTTTGAATGGTCACTAAATGAACTATTGTAAGTCGAGGACTACCTATATGGGGGGGGGGGCGAGAGTGGAAGTGACAACTGCTAGAGAGAGAAAAAAAAACTTTTCCCCAAATGCACACCTTCCTCACCCTGAAACCGGCCGCAGGGCTTTTCTTCCACGCAGCCCAGGAGTTGTCCTGGCTTCAGCGAAGCCAAGCAGGCCTTCAGGGACAGCCTGGACGATCCGGGCTTCCCCCCTTAAAGTACGGTAAGTTGCTTTCGTAGCTCGGAGGAGATCGATTTTCCCACCCCCTCCATCCCAACGAGTTTTTCTATCTTCTATATAGAAGTGCCTCTAGGCGCTCCGCAGCCGCACTCGGCGGACTGATCCCCGGATCCTCGCACCCTCTTCCTCCGCCAAGGCCGAGCGCGGCGCGTGGCTCCGAACGCCGACTGGCCGCAAGCCCGGGACATCCCTCCCCTCCCCCAGCCACGAGCTCCTGCAGCCGGCGAGCGGGGAGGGGCCAGGCCTCCAGGCATTGGCTCGCCTGGCGCTCTGCATTGGCTGGAAGGGAAGGGGGGGGGTCTGCTGGCTCGCTCGCTCTCCGGTTTAGACCCGCCTCCCTCCCCCCGCCCCATTTTCCCAGCGCTGCCTCGTAGTCGGCCCGGGTGAGTCTGCAGCCGGCGTAGTCAGCCCGGTCGCCCGCCCTGCCCCCTCCGTTGCGCCGCCGGGCCGGAGGTGGAGACGCCGCCGCCGCCGCTGCCCGCCGCCGCCGCCGCCGCCGTGCTGCTACTGCTACTGCCTGTCCGGGCCAGGCGGGGGCGGTTGCATGAGGTTGATGCTGCTGTGCTGCACTTGGAGGGACGAGCCCATGGGAGAGGACGAAGGTGGGTCGGGAGATTCCCCTGCGCCTCCTACCTCAACCACCGGCCTGCTTCCTCGGGGAGGGGGAGCGATCTCTTGACCACTGCATCCTCCGCAGGTGACCTTGAGTCCCGCCGGGAGCTGGGCTGCCTGACCCTTGCTGCATTACACGCAAGACGCGCGCAAGCAGGCATTCGCACGTGAAACCACTAGCGATCTCTCGATGCGCTCCCCCCTCCCGCTGTGCCTTGCGGGTTGGGGGGGAGGGAGTGGGGACTTGGCAGGCCCATGACGGAGAGATGCCCTTGGCACGCCGAAAGGGGACCTTGACGCAATCCCCCCCCCCATCTCCGTTTCTTCCCCTACCGCCTCCCCACACTCATCTCCCAATTTAATTTGTACCCAGGTTCGCCGTCTCGAAACTACTTTTAGTCACAAAACTAAAAAAAAATGTAGGGGTCCCTGCGAGCACGTATAGAATGCGTTTTCTTCTCTCGTTCAGCCACGTAATTCCTACTTCGGATACTTTCCAACTCAAAAAAAAAAAAAGGCAATATATGAGGACGAACGTACAAAATAAAAAAAATCTATTTCAAATCCCCCATCATCCCGTGGGTGCTGTCCAGGGTGCTGCCTGATCTTAATCTCCCGATGCCATTTCCCTACCAAGAACAAATGACCTCTAGTTAACCAAGGGCCAGGGGGGGAAATCCTTGAATGAGCTGGATTGTGGGATCAATTCTCACCCCTAATCTTTTATTACATGTTTGTAACAGGATGCTTTAAATGGTATTATAACTTTGGAACTAATTCTCCCCTTTCAGACATTTTTCTTTGTACTGTGTACTGTAACTTATACTGTAACATAAGAGCTGGTTTAAAATGATACCTTTAATAAGATGCAGATCTACAGCAGGGCTGGTTTTTTCCTTTAGTGCTCCTTCATTCTTCCCATCCTTTGTGACCCCATGCTGAAATAGAGAATTTGGGGCAGGAATTATTGCCATTTATATGAAGTGAAGCAAGGACAGGTAACTCTGTACATGCTTCAAGATACTTTAGCTCTTGAGGTAGATGATTAGATCCACCACCAAGTGCACTTTTGGAGGTTTTATTTCCCATTTTTGTGACTGGAAAAAACAAATATTCATAGAGGCCCCTTTGTTTCTTTGCAGCTGTCTTTCACCTTCCCATGCCAGAGGGTGAAGTAGGGGATAATGCTGTTGTTACAGAAATGGAAAATCAATCCTTTTCCACCAGACATTGATCCAAAAGTCAGAAAAGCACCTTCTGCAGAAGGTTGTGGACGTGAAATCCTTTGGGACTGGCAAAATTAACTCTTCCCCTCTGGCAGGCAACTGCTCTCGTTTCATCCCTAAAGAAACAAGGAATATCTATCTATAGTATCTATCCATCCTTCATCTCATTTTACAGAACAAGGGATTCTGGGTGGCTTACAACAAGTTATAGCAAGTTCTCCTTTCTTCACTTTTCTTCTTAAAAGGAGCAGGAGGATAATCATGGCTCTGCTTTGGAGGAAAAAGACACTAAGAAGCTTGAAGCTGCATGCTCAGCTAAAGATTTTTGACAGATAAAACATTTTGCACGTTCTCAGAGACACTGCTTTGCATTAGATTTCCATTCTATATTTTGGCAAGGACTGTCTCAAAAGAATTGAATCTTAGGGATAACCCAGGAGCCTGGGAAGTTGAGAGAGAAAGGACCAACACTTGCACTTTTTAAATCTTAATAGCTAAGTCTGTTGCCAGAATCCAGAGTTTTACCACTCCAGCTGAATTGTCTCTGTAGGCTGCAGCAGTTACCTCTATTACTTCTTTTGTGTTCCCCAGGAAGCGACCTGCCAATATGTGCCAGTTGCAGCCACAGCATCTACGATGGTCAGTACTTGCAAGCCCTGAATGCCGATTGGCATGCCAGCTGTTTCAGGTAGGGGGTCTTTGGGATGGCTGTGGCTTGCAGGGTCTAGAGGGAAGTTTTTGCTACAGAGGCTCATCTCCTTGTCTATGAGAACAAAGGAAGGGGGCATGTAGAGATCCATACTAATGTCAGAATTGCCCACCTGGAACATTCTATGTCATCTACAGTATGATTGTGTAAAGTGAGCAAAAGCACAGATTGATAGATAGCACAGATTGATAGATTGCATGGGTCCTGAAGTTCTCCTTTATTTGTCAGCTCTAAAAGCTCCAACTGATTTACAGGGAAGAGTGGGATCTCTCGTTTTATTTTATTTGAAATAAGGTTGAACTGACAGAGAGCAGCTGGGCCAGATCCATCCAGTGAAGCAACTGATCAAAGATGAATCTGATTCCCCAGGTCTTAGTCAAACAACTACTATTATCACATCAGTGAGCCAAATAGGCTGCTTGTGCTAAACCACAAGCAAGCAAGCAATTGTCCTTAGTATGTTAGCTGGTATAGTCATTAGCCTAATATCTGTTAAAGCCATTCTAAATCAATGATCACCATCATTTCTTGTAGCAGTTTCTAGTGATCAGTACTCTTGATCTGAGTTGTGTTCATGATTGCTCAGTTAGAATTACAGTCCCAACAATGTTTAATCCAATCCTGGATTAAATATTAGCATTGATATATTTTAGCAGAAAAAAGTGCAATTCTACCTTTTTCTGGGAAATAAGTATATTCATGACATCCTAGGTATCAGCCAATCAATGCTTTGCCCAAACTGAACTGCATTTCAAATAAGCACAGCTGCTACTTCAGGCCTTTTGCCTGGGAGAGAGATGTTTTTGTCATGTTAAACACTGAATTTTAAAGCCTGCATGTTAAAGAGACTGTCCAGTTATATCCTAAGTTCTAAACCTGAAAAAAAATGCAACAGTATTTAACTCTTACTGGTATACCCTGGATGTTCCTTTGTTGGATGTGACTTATGCAAAAAGCACCTCAAATTATGTTATAATATTAAACTTAAATTAGGAAGAAGAGATAAGAAATAACAAGCAGATAGTATTTGGGTTTGTGTTATGCAACTTTGCCAGCTATGTTGGCAGGCTTTTGCATTGCTCACCGCAGTAGCAGACATCCCATAGGCCAGCTTGTGGAAGGGTGCCAATAGTTTTGAATTAGAAAGCAGCCTTCACCCTACTCTTACAAGAAAGTAACTTCCATGCACCATTGCTCCATCCGAACAAGGAGGTTAGAGTGCTCCCACTTTTGTGAATGACTGGTGACATCTGCATGACATGTTTAACTGGCTATTTTAGAGTGTTGTGCAAATATTTCTGGATCAGAATCAAGCCCCAAATAAATACCTTCATATAAACCTTGCCTTGAATATAAATACCTTCATATAAACCAGTGTTTCTCAACCTTGACAATTTTAAGGCATGTGGACTTCAACTCCCAGAAGTCCACAGCCAGCAATGCTGGCTGTGGAATTCTGGGAGTTGAAGTCCACATGCCTTAAAATTGTCAAGGTTGAGAAACACTGATATAAACCTTGCCTGTTGTGCAAATGAAGAACAGAGAATTAAATAGAGCTACAAAATCTGATTGACCACTAGATGACAGTCAAGACAGTCTTTTTATTTGTTTGTTGCCTTCCAGTGGTCATCTTTGTGTTTGCATCCCTGTTCTGATAACCCTAAGCTGAATCTCTCTTTTGACCTTGGGACATAGAGATTGAAAAGCAGTCAGGGCTATTTTTTTTTTTCAAGTTTCCTTACTTTTTCCTCCTAAGGGCAAAGTTTGCCATCCCCTGCTGGCTTCAGCCCTGATTTATCACTCTGGGGTTTTTTTGTAGCTAAAAAAGATGTTGAGAAGTACAGCTGCACAGGAGCCTGGGATGCCAGCCAAAATGGCTGCTTCCTATTGAATTGAAGAAGTTGCTGTTTTCATTCATCATCTGCCATTGGATCATCAGGTAGATCACTTTCCTGCAAGCAGAACAGCAGCAGGCTCAGTCTGCTCTTTTATGAATACAGAATGGGGGGGGGGTGTTTCCTGGTCAAGTATATTGTGCAAACCCAGCCTGTTTGTTCACAATCAATAACTTGTGTAAATGCCCCCTGCAGGAAATTGACCAGGTTAAACGTGTAGTGTGAATGCATCACTGAGTCACATAATAGAATCCCTTTTACTCAGAAGTATATCTTAGGTTTCAATGGAATTGATTTGCAGATATCCTCTGTTTAAACTATGAACTGAAGTGTCTGTAGATTAATTGGAGGAACTGGTTAGTTTCAAAGCAGGAACTATGTTTTCAATTGTGGAGATCTGAACCAGGAACACTTTTGCTGCCTGCGGCATGTGAAATGATTTAGGGAAGAGATATTCTCCATCGCAACTAAGGGATAGTCCATTTTTAAATTCTGAACCCTTACATTACGTCTCCCTTTAACAAGCCCTTCAAAATGGGTATGAGATTTTGAATAATATCAAACAAGAGGAGAAGTTTCCCCCCCCCAAAGGCTGATGTGTGAAGTTCATTAGAATCAGTAGACTCCAAATACAAGTAAAGTGTATCATAGATAGTGGAGATGAATAGACAGAAGAACCACCACTGAAGAAGGAGAGGTTCCTTCCTATATTCTGCTGCCTGTATAAAAGAATTGTGCTGGGCTGCTGTATGCAATTGGCAAACTCCAAGCTTTGGAGAAGAGCTTTCATGCTTTAGGAGCTCAATATTTGAGAGAGCACCTCTCCAGGAAAGACTATCAACCCTGACATCTGCAGAGGGGCTCCCCTCAGTGCTCCAAGGTTGGGAGAGGCACGTTGGGATGCCGGAGATGGCCTTGATTGCTCTGGCTACCTTTGCAGGCCACACCAGGGCTGTTTTTTCTCAACTTTTCAGCATGAAAGATGCTTCTGCCTTTTGACTCTCCTGTTCAGAATCTAACATCTACAGTTTAACTTCGTCTTTTGTCCCTTAAGTGCTCCCTATGGCTTCATTCACATAATATCTTGACCTCCTTACTCAAGTCACTCATTTCGAGGGCGAATACAGTTCAGTTACTCATAAAGCCTCATAGCTTGGGTTACTATAACACAGTGGTTCTCAACCTTTTTAATGCCGCGACCCCCAACCAGTCGTAAGTCGAGGACTACTCAACCGGTCGTAAGTCGAGGACTACTCAACTGGTGCAGCACCGTTTGCAGAATGGGACTTTTGGCGGGCTCAGCAGGGCAGAGACAGCCCGGACAATTCCTATTGGCTTTTGAAAGCCAATAGAATTAGACTCTATTCAAGAGAGTCTATTCTATTGGCTTTCAAAAGCCAATAGAATAAAAGGGAGTAGCACAGCTAAGAAAAGGGGGAAAAAATGGCGGACTGCGTTGTTTGGCGACCCCCGTGAAATGGTTGTTCGACCCCAAATGGGGTCCCGACCCACAGGTTGAGAACCACTGTTATAACATATTAGCCCGTGATAAAAACTAAGCAAGGCATTAGATCTTGAGCAGATTCAGTTAGTTAAGGATGTTTTCTGACTATAACTTAGTGATATCATTAGGATGATTACTGTGTATTGTAAATGAAGTTCTTATTTATTTTAATCTTCTGTCTTGCCTTTAAATGGATTATAACCTGCCATAAGATCTGGGTTATAAATATTTAAAATAAGTAGTTGTGTTTCCTTGTTGAGGGGTGGGGGGGGAGGCTAGGATGTAGAGACCTGTATTCTTCTGTTTCTTGATTCCTGCTCTCTGTTCTTGGTTTTGCATCCCCCACCCAATCACTCCTTCCTCTTTCATATGGCTGGGGCTGAGCAACTACTAATAGCGATAGCAGCAGCTGGTTAACACAAAGAGTTGGCTTGCCTGCTATGCATTAGCTGGAAGACCTCCTGTGTCCTCTGGCTTGCCATTCTTTGCTTGTTCAGCACTAAGCTGAGTCCCAGAGTCCCAAGCTAATCTGCCTGAGGCCTGTCTCCTTTCTGTCATCCGGCCGGAAATAAAACAACCACTCTCTCACACCCCTCACTCAGGAGAACGCAGCTCAAGGGAGGACACAGATGGGGGTGGAAAAGCTGAGCAAGTGCTGTGAATGGATAACATTATGTGTCAATGTGCTGGTGATATTCCCGTATTCCAGACTGCTGGTTTGGTGGTTGAAAAGGCACCGAGGATGCCAAAATCGTAGAGTTGTTGATCGATAGACAAGCATCCTGGGCTGCTTGGGCAGAGTTCCATGGAAGTCACATGGATTCAGCTGTGCATCTGTCAATGAGGTTCCAGCAGCCAGACCTGGACTGCTCCGCTGCATTGGAGGGCTGGCGTTCAGAGGAAAAGTTGTTCGGAGAAGGCGGAGAAGGCGTGCATGCAAAGGAAGTTCTGTCCCACTGTGCGATTACAAGACAGCTTCCTCCCTACTGGTAGTTAGATAGCAGAACAGACGCCTGAGTCACAGCAGTGGGTGCAGATCAAGGGGACAGTGCCCCTGTTTGTCACTCCCCTGCCTGTTTGGAGTGAGTGGACATTTGGCAGAGTTCAAAGGGTACTGCAGAGTCTGGGCAGACTCCAGAGCCCCTCTGGAGGCAAGGACCAACATGCCCCTGGTCGCCCTTTAAGTGCCATCAGTGGACAAGTGATAAGAAGGAAACTGTACCAGCCATGCTGGCCACTGTGCTGAAACGCAATCGCCTCCGGATGGCGAGAGCCAAGTAAGTTTCATTTGGCATTTGTACTTTCTGATAAATCTCGTGCGTGGCTGAGTTGTATAAGCAAAAAGGTTTTGTAAGGTTCGGAAATCAGAGTGAATAAACCAGTTTCAGCAGGTTTTTTTTTTAAATTAAAGTAGGATAAAGCATGTCAGCAAAGAGTTGAGGTGTGCAATGACTTTCAGTTCTGTTCTGATCATTTGCTCTGATGCTCCCAGTGCTCTGTTAGATGCTTGGCAGATCAAAGAGGTTTTGCAGTTGATGATGAAGTTTCCAGCCCGCAGCTGAAGGATAGCAAAAGTTCACATCCGTGTGCAAGGGAAGGCCATATTTTATTACCCCCACAATGAAGGGAGGGCTAGATCCCTTGTGTCAATGCTGCTTTGTATTATTTGCTTTGTGTTGGGCATAATTTTTTGCTCAAGGACCTCATTAATCAAATCTACAGTTCTCTGCCCCAAGGATCTTACAAATTATGTTCAACAGTGAACAAAATGGGAGGGTGGAAAAGATGTCAGGGTGGCCACAGCAAATGACTGCAATGTCCTGTACTTAATTTTAACTTTAGATACAAGCAAGAATAAAAGAGCAAAGAAGAGAGATTTATAGGAACCAAGTCTTTATTTGAAATAGGAACCAAAAACACTTGCAAAAACAACGTTCTCCATATCTCCATATCTCTCACAAAATGCACGACTTGCTTGTGACTCAGCCATGGTTTCTGGTATCACTTATATTTTTTTTAAGAGGGAAGAAGTTGATATTACAAAAAAAAATATGGTGCATAAAGATCAATTGGGATGCCTTGTGTGTTTCCGCAAGTAGTGACACAAACTTTCTGCTTAGCAGTCAGGATCTGATTAGATCCTCTTGGTGGGATCCTTTTAACCTTACAGTGGAGGACATCCACTAGAAACAGGATACCGTGAGTTTCTAGTCCTGCCAAGGTAGAAAACAGCTGGGTGACTTTGGATCAGTCATTTTCTGTCAGCCAGTCTGCCTCAACAGGGTTGTTGTTATGGGGAAAATAGGAGAGGAAGGAGTTATTAGGTAGTTCATCACTTGAGTATTATAAAAAATACAGGATTAAAAAAAATGTAAATACTGATCTCTGTTTATTTCGTAAAGCTGCAATAATTATAGCAGTAGCACTTAGATTTAATAAACCGCCATAGTGCTGATAGCCCTCCTCTAAGTGGTTTACAGAATCAGCATATTGACCCATGATCTGAGTCCTCAGATACCCAGAAGGCGGAGTCCACCTTGAAGCGATATTCTTGATCTGGCCTTGGATTTTCTTTCCGGAGGGGGTGGGGAGACTGCCCCCCCCCCCCCAAGAGAAGCAGGGGACCAGAGTGTGGGAGAGGGCAGAGTCAGCAAGGTGGGCTCCAGAGATAGTTGTGTGACATTATTTTTTAGCTGAGGAGCTATAGGGAGAGAGGTTTTGCCGTTCCCTATACTTCGGATTTGGAAGCAGGATCAGAGATTATTCAGAAGAACTGCAGTTATAGGCATGATGATTAGGAAAAGAAGCAACTTCAGAGATTAATAGGTTTTACTGGGAGGAGCTGAGGGGAGGCTGTTGCCTGAATTCTACTTGTGGGCGTTTCTGGGGCTGTTGGGTAGAAAGATGTCATGTTCAAGAGAGTAGCACAATTGACCACAGACATTGGCTTTCTTTCATTAGAAAACAGAATATGGGCTAAAAAACATGAACGGAACAGTAAGATGTGTTCTGGTGTTGTTTTCCTGTGGTCTGCAATTTCCTTCTATGACTCATGTGAGTAGGTAGGATTGTGTAGTTCTGCATCTGGGCTTGGTTGTGGCGTTAGGAAACAAAAATTGACTAACCATGTCAGTATGTATCCCACTGCTATGTTCACCCAGCACACTTTAACCCGTCATTCAACAACAATATTCAGGGGTTCTCACAATTAAGAAACACAAACAATAAAAATGTACACAGAAAAGGGGGCTTATGCAGTATTCAAGGCTTCCCCCATAGTAATGTAAAATATACGTAAACCTGTAAAATAGACAGTTAATAGAGCTCCCACTTGAGAGCTCTTGAAGCAATTCCAACCTTTTTTTCCCATTGTATGGAAAATGTTCAAACGGAAAAATGTCCATTGAAGATCTTCCAAGCCCCTCCCCTTCCATCAGAACAAATCCTTCAATAGCCTCCACCATCTCCAGAAACTGATGAAGCTTCTTGGATGAGAAAGTGAAAATGTCTTCTCTTCGTCAATGAAAAAAAACATCCCAGCTGCCTTTTGAAAAAGCTCGTGTGTTATGCAAATACACCTTTCTAGTCTGCATTGGGACTATTAAGGGCATTGTGGAAATACAGTCGAACATGACAGGATAGATCTTCTCTGTAAGTTCTCTCCTTCAAATCCTCCCAGGGTTTATTGCTCACTGTGCTGTCTTGCCTACAAAGAGTATGGTCCTGCTAAATCAGGGGTTCCAACCTTGCAAACTTTAAGACTGTGGACCTTCCAATCCCTGGCTTGGATACGATACCCAACGGTGAGTCCACAAGTCTTAAAAGTTGCCCCCAAGGTTGAGAAACCCCTGTGCTAAATTACCTAAGGGGAGCTGAGAGATTGGAAGCAGAATGCTTGAGAGGATAGCAGCTGTGCAAGGGTTAAACCAGCGAGCTTCTGATTGGTTAGCCGCTTTCTCTCTAGAGTGTGGGAAGCTCTGCAAGGGTGATGACTGGGGTGGCCCCTGAGTGATGTCATTGCTACTTGGCATTCTCGCTGATTTCCAGAAAGATGGGTGGGCAAAAAAAAGAGGAGGGGAGGGAGAACAAATGAAAGCACCTACAGATGAGTATCTTTGGAAAGCTTTAGGCTCGTTGCTAAAATGTTTAATAATTTAGGGGAGGTATTCACACTCCATCTGAGTGTGTGTTTTTAACTACTGTATTGCTGACGCCAAAGATAGAGGGGACATTTTGCTGGCGCTCAAGAAAGCCCATTAAAGCAAGTCACATTATGGTTGTGATAGGCTTCCTTTGATCCATGAAAGTACACAATGCCATGTGCAGGTTCTTGCGCATCACCATTTAGTCGATGTACTTCAAGACCCTAAAACGTCCTGTAATCAGATTTCCAGGCTACTGTAATGGCTATGCTATCATCAACCTGCCTACAGCTACTTAAATCCTAAAAAGTTTGCGATAATCTATCCAAGCCAGGATGCAAGCTGATACATATAGACATAGAGTGCTTCACTTGTACGAAACAATCTAGGATCCTTCTTTATGGAGTGAGATCTAGTGAGCGCAATTACCTGTAACCAGCTAGCTTCAATTCTTTTGCCTCACAGTCAGTTCCATTTTTTGCGAATTACTTATCCGTATTATTCTCATCTCTCTTGAAAACAGCATCTTCATTTATTAGTTATGTACACGTAAATTGAAGCTTCCAGCTGAACTTGCCACAAACAAGTTTTGGACGTGTAAGAAAAGATGGAATGCCTTGATAGCAAGATTTTAGGTCTGTATTCTACCAGGTTGAAATATAATATTCACACAAGGGAGGCTGTCTGAGATCAGCTTAGCTGAGAAAATGTCCAGTGGTCCATGGGCAAAGAGATCTGACCACTGGTTTCTCAAATTTTTAATCCTGCGACCCCAACCGGTCGTAAGTCGAGGATACTCAACTGGTGGCAAGCACCGTTTGCAGCATGGGACTTTTTGGGTGGCTCAGCAGGACAGAGACAGCTCTGGACAATTCCTATTGCTTTTGAAAGCAATAGAATTAGACTCTATTCAAGAGAGTCTATTTCTATTGGCTTCAAAAGCAAAATAGAATAAAAGGAGTAGACACGGCTAAACGAAAAAGGGGGGAAAATGGCGGACTGTGTTTTTGGGAACCCTGTGAAATGGTCGTTGGACCCCAAATGGGTCCCGACCCACAGGTTGAGAACCACTGACTAGGACAAATCATAACTCCTGGGCCTATTAGATGACTCTCTCCCATGTTCTGCATTTGGGTTTGCAGTTAAAAACAGAATCAATCTGTATAGAGCTGTTGGAAGGACCTTGGCGGCGCTTCTAGTCAAACCCCAACCCAGGCAGGAGACCTTACCGTTTCAGGGAGGGATGGCTGTCCACTCTTTTCTTAAAAACCTCCAGCACGAAGCACCTACATTCTTCTAAGGCAAGCTGTTCCACTAGTTAATTGTCTTCACTGTTAACAAGTTTCTCCTTAATCCTGCGTTGCTTTCTCTCCTTGATTAGTTTCCATCCATGGTTGCTGTCTTGCTTTCTAGTGCTTTGGAAAAAAGTTTGACCCCCCTCTTCTTTTTGGCAAGACCTCTCAAAATACTGGGAATACCGCTTACAGTATCAGGCAACCCTAGTCCTTCTTTTCTTAGAATGGCCCATAACCAATTGCTGCAACTGTCCGTCTCACAAGTGTTGTGGCGCAAGGTAATCCTTGTCCCCTGAGACTGTCATTGCAGTTCGGTTACCTGGAGTGCGCAGGGAAGGAAAGGAAGGGGAGGAGCAATTGTTAGAAGCTATGAAGTCTGTTGCAGCAGAAAGAATGGAGCAGGCTATTCCAACTCAATGCAGAGGAGCGGGTCACCTTTGCACAGCAGCATGCAAGCTGTTTTCCCAAGTTTGTTTTGAGCCGCCAGCAGGCAAAATGTGGGAGGCAGACTGAGACAAGGGGGATCCTGGTGGTCCAGGTGATGGCTAGAAATGGCGAAAACAAGGACAAAATGAGGGAGTGGAGAGTAGACAGGAACCAGCGAGTGCTCCGTCAGCTGGGGCTAAATTTGAAGGATTCCCTTCTTCTCCTCTAGCGATTTTAGGAACTATGTTTAAACCTTGGGATTTGCCAACATGGGTTGGGGGCATCTAGCGTTTGTCTGGCACCATGTGCATTTTCATGAATTCCTGCATTAAGTTACGGAAGGACTTTCTTCGGTCTTCTATAGATGATGCATCATTTATTGGAAAAGTGAACTCCATGAAAACCAGAGCTTGTTACGAGCAAAAGTTTTCAGGAACTACTTCTTTTAGTTGTTCCATTTTAATAAGAATCATTCAAAATCGGCATTTTTTTCAGAAACAATTATGATTTAAACATTAGAGCACCCATCTTGCTGGTGGGGAACCCTGGGACTTGCAGTCCAACATACGTATGTGTAAGAAAACACAGCAAAAGAAAGTAGAAAATCAAGCGCATTATGCCTCAATATTTGCTGAACAAATCACGAAGGCAAAACTTTTGATTCAAAAAGAAAGCGGCACCGAAGACCTTGGAAACACAGTGCATCTCTCCTGATGTGGACAGGGTTCTGCACATTTCAGAGCAGCAGCCCCAGAAACATTTTTTTGTGAAACATCTAAAGCAGGAATGCCCAACCCCACCCTGGCCTTGACCCAGTTACGAGGCGTGGCCCATTTGGAACCGGGCCAGAGAAAGCAAAGCGGGTGAAGTGGCACACACGCAGCTCCATTTGTACGGAACCATCTCCTCTGCCCACTCCACCCCCCAGCCGGGCTGCAAACCAGAAAGGTGGGGACTGCTAATTAAAGAAAGATCCTTTCAGGGAACAGGTATACATTTTGAGTCTGTCTGAAAAAAAAGTTACTTGAGCATATTATATAAAAAACGTGAAAGAACGTGCTACATCTAAATTCAAAAATGAAATCCAATGCAATTTCCCCAGTGCAAGAAAAATAAAAAGTGGTTATTCCAGTGAAAGAATAAACTTTTAGAGATTGAGAGGATAAATTCCTAAAATATTGAAAAAAACAATGGGGGCATGGGGGATGAGGGAAGGTTTTTTAAAAAAAAACAAAAAAACCAGAAGGATGACTGTGCAACGAACAAATGGATAAATGCCTATAAAGGGGCAGAGCTTTGATTGCAGTTCACAATTGCCACTGATTTTTTTCGACTGCTCGTATGGATGGCCTCTGAGGAGGTTAATAACATGCACCAAGTGATACAACAATACTGGAAATGACGAACGTATTTCTCAATTTATGACCATAATGAGCAGGATTGATAATCATAGTATGCCAGTCCATAAGTGTGTTATCACAACAAACCAGCCAGATTTTATGACTTTTTTTTTGCGTGTGGGTAAAGCAACAACATAATGGTAGTTAAACCAAACCGCAGGTCATTAAGTAAAGCCATTGTCTGCAACCAACATTCTTGCTGGAAAACTGAAGCCAAATGTCAACTCTTGTAAAAAACAGTTGTAAATCACAGTCAGAGACTTGTGGGACACGCAAAAGCCCTAAATGCAGGGTCAGTTGCTGAGCACCCAAAATGCAGTCATGTGAATGTGAGGAGCTACTTGGTTATCAGAACTTTGAATACGAGCTAAGTACCTAAAAACTAAAACATATAAGGAACGGTTGCAGGAATTGATATGTGTAGTTTAATGAAGAGAAGGATGAGGGGGGACCTGATAGCAGTGTTCCACTTCTCAGGGGCTGCCACAAGAAGAGGGAGTCAAGCTTCTCCAAATAGCCACTGGGTCACATGAGGACAAGAAGCAATGGATGGAAACTAATCCAAGGAGAGGAAGAAAACTGGACCTAAGGAGAAACTTCCTGACAGTTAGAAACAATTAACCAGTGGACACAACCTGTCTCCAGAAGCAGTGAAGCGTCCAACACTGAAGTTTGTAAAGAGAGACTGGACAGCCCAGTTCTGAAATGGTGTTGTAGGGTTTCCGGACTGAGCAGGGGGGTTGGACTAGAGACTCCAAGGTCCCTTTCAAACTCTGTATTCTTATTTATTATATTCTCTCTATTCTGCCTTGATTGGGAGAACATTGTAACTTTGAACGGTCATAAATGACCATTCGTAAGTCAAGGAGTACCAATAAAATAAGAATAAACATTAAATGAACCCTCAGCAATTAAAATACCCATTTGGTTTTTTTTTTCGAGTATGTAAAGTTATTACAAGTGTTATCAGGAAATCAGTTTCCCTTAGTTTCCATTGTTTCATAGCAGGATGGAACTCTTATTCACTGCCAGATGATTTTGAACGTATCTGTCGGCAAACTCTCCTTTCGGACTCTGCAATGGGTGTTGTTGTTGTAAATACTGTTAATCTTGTGATGGTAGATCAATTTGCTCGCCTCTTGTGGGGAATTGGTTAAAGGGAAGTGAATTATGCACGACAAAATGCAAGTCTGACCTCAACATATTTACATTTCTTACCTCCTTTCTTCTATGAAATACCATGGGTTGGATAATATATTTTACACTTCTCACCTCCTTTTTCTCATGACATACTGACAATTAGAAGAAGTCAGTGAGGTCAAGCCTTGAACGGCCCTGAAAGCCTCCTGAATTTCTGTTTAATCCTATGGAATTGCATTCCAAGAATGCGATGAGCCCAGTGTTAAGAAAAACAAGAAGGAAAGGTGAATGGACCGTAGAAGAATTAAAAATTGAAACAAAGAGAAAAGGAGCTTTATATATTTCATTAGATAGATGAATGTAATTTTTTTGCCTCTGACATGTTATTCATCTATACCAGGGTCCCAACCCCCAGCCCATGGACAGTACCGGGCCGCAGCATGCAGCAAACAGTTCCACAACAAAGAAGCAAAGCCCCATCATTGAGATGGCAGGCAGCACACAAAACCACGCACCTCCTTTGACCCTCCCCACTCCCCACACCCCCCTTTCGCCTCCCTCCCATTCCCCCCCTCCTAGCCCTCCCCCCCCCCCTCCCCTCCGGTTGCCCCCCCCCCCCCCCCCAGCCCCACCACTCCCATCTCCCCCCCTACCCCTCCACAGCACCCCCAACCTACCACCCCCACCCCGCCCCTCCCCCTGCGCCGCTCCCCCCCGCCCGTCCCCCACCAGCCACTCTCCTCAACTCCCCCTCCCCCGCCGCCCCCCCCCCCCCCTCTCTACTCCCCCCCCCACCCTCCCTCACCCCACTCCCCTAACCGCCTCCTTCCCTCACCATCCGCCCCCTCCCGCTCCCCCCTCCCCCTCATCCCAGTCCGCCCCCCACCAGCACTCTTCCCCCCCGCCCTCCACCCACCTCTCCGGGCCTATGAAAGATCTTCTCTCCACGGAACCGGTCCCTGGTGCCCAAAAGGTTGGGGAGCTCTGATCTAAACAAAGTAGACAGGCTATAAAAGGGGTGCTATGAATTGCAATCATTCTCTTATCCAACAAGATCTGATCCCATGATAGGATCATATAAAAATAGGAGTAAGCAGTCGGTAGCTACCGTTCAGAACACCCCAGCTTCCCCAAAACCTCAAGTTTGTGAAACAAAACATGGTTAGAATAGAAGTAGAGTAAACAGAGTTGAAAGAGATCTTGGAGGTCTTCTAGTCCAACTCCTGCCAGGCAGGAAACCTTATATGATTTCAGACAAATGGCTGTTCCAATCTGTTCTTAAAAACTTCTTGTGGGAGCATTCCATTAACTGTTTGGAGGCCAAATTTGTTCCCATGATTGTTAAGCCTCCTCCAGTCCCTCATCATCTTGTTGCTCTTCTCTATACTCTTTCTAAAGTCTCAACAATCCTTTTTACAGCATGGAACCCAAAACTGGATGCCGTATTCCAAGTGTGAGTCTTACCAAAGCATTATAAAGAGGTATTAACACTTCACATAATCTTAGGTTCTATCCCTCTGTTAATTGCAGCCTAGACTGTGGGTGGTTTTTGGCAGATGCAGCACACTTCAGCCAAAATTCATTGATGAAGATGTGAAGAGTAAGGGGAATACTAAAACAGAGCCTTGGCTCAGGACCTAACTGCATTTACTTACCTCTGTGTACATGCAGTTCATTTAGGACTACATGTTGAGTGCAAGTTACGAACCATCTGTGGTGATGATGCTCTCTAACTCACATTTTAGTCTTAGCAAGTAGTAGGTTTTGGTCATATTTTATCAAATGGCCTTGCCTGAAGTCCAAATTAAATTACATCCACAGCATCCTCTGGTCCACTAATTTTGTCACCTGGTCAAAGAATGTAAGAAGATTTGTCTGCATGGTTGCTTTTGACAAATCCATGTTGGCTTTTGGTTATGACTTTGTTTGCCTCTAGGTGTTCGCGATTGTGCTTGATTACCTTTTCTGGAATCTTCCCAGCGTATTGATGGTCCAGCTGAAAGGTTCTGTAATTTCTTTTTTTGTTCCATTGGAACGATAGGAAACTACATCAACTCTTTCAGTCCTCTGGTAGTTCCTCGGTGCTCCAGGATCTTGAAAGATGAAGTTGGCCCCCATTTGTTTTTTTAAAAATAAAAGGAAAATTGGAAGTGGGAAGCCAATGGAAGGCCTTTTTTTTTTTCATCTCCACACTTACATTCTTCTACGTTCCACCAAACTTCTAAAGAAATATACGAGCTGGTTTGATCTAGTAGGTAAGGCACCAGGATGAAAACCTGCAGAAGAGAAACTTTTATCAACACATTTATTGAAGGCGTACATGCTTGAAACAGAAATTACTATTAATAGATAGAGGGAATGTGCATAACAAGTACATGAGACTTTTTTTTTATATATATTAATTCTAAGGATTATCAAACTACTTCCATTCCAAAGAGATGGTATACAAATGTGTACATGTTCAAAATGGTAAAAAGGATATACCAAATGTAAAAACATAAAAATCCAATATACAAGTTATCCTCCGTACAGCACAATTGCGCCCCAACTTTGATGTTTGCTAAGTGAGAAGCTCTATGTATGTGCGCTTTGCCCATTGTTATGACATTTCTTATCATGCGTTGTTAAGTTAGTTGTTAAGTGACTCTTATTTCCATGACTTGTTGGAAGGTTGCAAAGGTGATCACGTGACCCAAAACACTTGCAATGTAATGAATATGAGCAGATGCCAAGTGTCCAAATTGGATATGGGGATGCTACATGGTCATAAGTCAATTGAAACTAGTCATAGATCACTTTTTCAGTGGGCATTGTAACTTTGAAACTGTATAATGCTAATAGAACAATATAAAATAAAAAGCCAATCTGTTGAGTCAGCCTCCTAAACAGTCTTCTTAATGGGTGACTTAGAGGGAAACAGGTTAATCCTTTTGAAAAATCCTAGAGAAGGTCCCTTTGTCTAATGAAGGGGACGTCTCCACCTTAAGAACTACAAGTCCAGATGGCAGCAGTCTTCCTATTTAAATAGGGATCGCACATGGGAAATATTTTGATCTGAAAGGCTGGGCTAAAGAAATTCAGTACATATGTGGACTCTCCTGTTCTGAGTCAAAACCAACATATCGGACGTGCTACTATAGTAACTTGGTTACGGCATTAATCCATGGTGGTAAAGTTGCCTGCCAATGTTTACAAGTCATTTTACCGTATAAACAGAGTTGGAAGCGGATCTTGGAGCTCTTTCTGCTCCAACCCTCAATGCAAACAGGAGACTCATACCAGTGTTTCTCAACCTTGACAAATTTTAAGTTATGTGGACTTCAACTCCAGAATTCCACAGCAGCATGGCTGGCTGGGAATCTGGGAGTTGAAAGTCCACCTGCCTTAAATTGGTCAAGGTTGAGAAAACAATGCTTACTATACCATTTCAGGACAAGTGGTTGTACAGTCTCTATTAAAAAGCTCCAGTAATGGAGCAACCAAACTTCTGAAGGCAAGCTGTTCCGTGATAATTGTCTTGCTGCTCAGGAAATTCTCCTATTTTAGGTTGATTCTCTCCTTAATTAGTTTCATCCATTACTTTTGTTCTGCCTTCTCTTTGTGGCCAGCCTTTAATTATTGAAACACTGTTTCTTGAACCCAGTTTTGAGTTGGATGCCTGTGTTGGGCACCATATTTGGGGAAAACTGATTGAGTGTGGGCCATAACCACAATTCATGGGTGGTTGCCTAGCCTAGGAAACATGTTTATAAAGTATTCCATTTCGGCCTCAAAGCTAAACGGTTATGTACATGAGGGTGTGGTAGTAGTGTAGAAAAGTTGATGACTTGTGATTGAAACCTCACCCCTTTTTAAACTGCATTGTAATGTGCATTAAAAGAGAATATCAACACCCCACTCCCACCACTGCTGCAAACCTTCGGTGAACGTGTGGAGAAAAAAGTTCTTCAGATGAGTAGACTCTTGACCTTGGGAGAGTTTATGACTTACAAATGTTATTTCTGTTTCATTGATAAGCCATATGACTGGTCATTTGTTGTGTGAATCCATAAACCAAGGAGTGAGCTTTCGTACTTCCAAGGCCAAATCTCTTCGTGTGTGACTTTTAGGCTAACATGGAAAACCAGATCACGAAGACAAAAGGCCTTTTTATCGTCATTAAACATATTAGGTTATTTTTTGCTTTTTCATTCAGGAACTAAGGCCAGCACATTCTTCCTTCCTATTTTGCCCAAGAACAAGTTTTTAAGTTTTTAAGAAGAGACTGGACAACTATTTGTCTGTGAAACAGTATAGGGCCGTGGTGGCGAATCTATGGCATGTGTACCAAAGGGGGCATGCAGGAGCCCTCTCTGTGGCATGTGCACTGTTTCTCGCCCCCAGTCCTAGGCCTCAAGCTGGGTTTTAGTAAAACCTTTGTCACTTTAGGCGTGTGCAAAAAAAAAAAAAACAGGTTCATCAATCAAATCAATTTCAAATGGAAAACAAAATTCTCACAAAGTTGGAATTGATGGTGGAAACTTTTTAGTCCCACCCAGTCTGCAGTTACCACCAAAGCCATGCCCACACAATGGGCCATGCCCACCCAATGGTCATGCCCACCCGGCACCCAATGAACATAAGTGGGTTTTGGGTTGCAGTTTGGGCACTCAGTCTCTAAACGATGAGCCATCACTGGTATACTGTTTCCTGCCTGAGCAAGGGTTGGATTAGAAGACCTCCAAAGGTCCTTCCAACTCAGTAGTAGTAGTCGTAGAGTAGTAACAACCTGTGATGTGGGTTTGCGCAGAGATAGAGAGTGATGGCCCAAGATTCAGAGTGGGAGCTTCTGTGGTGAGGGTGGCCCAGAGCTGGATTTCCCCATTACAAGTCCAGTTCCTTAATCACTCACCACGCACACCCCAATTGCAGGACATATAATCACTTAACCAATGTCAATCCCAGCAGATAAATTCATAAAGATGGTTGGGGCTTGGTTAATGTTAACCTTTTTAATTATTTTTGTAGCTTATTGTGTGGGAAATCAGCCATTTGGTTAATTTAGGCTACATTTTACTCCAAATGAATCATAAAATAAGTTGGGTGAATCCACACCATTTAGAAAACTCCTAGGCACTGTCATCAAAAATCAATGAGGTAAATCATAATGTAAACCGCATACTTTTCAGGGGAGGCTAAATCAAATTGAAGCCATAATGTATCATATTGAGTCAATCTCCAACTTGGGGGGAGGGGGGCAGAAGGAAATACCATGCCAACCCCTTATGGAAATGTCCACCATTGGTTTTTACTGTGACTTCTGTTAATGTTTAAAAATTATTTTTAATAAAAGCCAGGTTTGGAGTAAAAAGATATGCGCCTTTTTGCAAGCACAGTCACTGGATTCCGATATTATGATGAGCCAAAATGAAACAAACCACATTAAGCGGACGATGAGGCCCCAGATCTATTTTCTTGGTCTTTGGGAACTACTGGAAGCAGGAACTATTGTGGGGGGGGAGAAGAGAGAGATTCAAGTTTGTCATTTGATTCAGAGCTAAGCAGAGAATTCAAGACAAAGGCGACAGAGCTGAGAGCAGCATATGAAAGATATTTGAGACATTTCCTTGA
This sequence comes from Crotalus tigris, assembly GCF_016545835.1. Classification (NCBI taxonomy): domain Eukaryota; kingdom Metazoa; phylum Chordata; class Lepidosauria; order Squamata; family Viperidae; genus Crotalus; species Crotalus tigris. The sequence continues at coordinate 6,910,727 of NW_024096758.1, read as the reverse complement.
TTTCCAGTTCCATTTCCAAATAAGCTAAAGGTCAAAGGGCTGGAAAAAAATACAGCCAAGAGCAGGGGATGCCTTCAAATGAGCAGAGAATGTTTGCACCTGGATAATCAGAAGCAAGTACATGGTACCTTGATAATCGTGTTAATTGGTTTTCTGGGAGAACAAAGGAAAATCAAAAACAATGAGTACCAAACAGTTTGGCCATAAGGAATAATGTAAATAAAATTTACTGCATTCCAAACCAGAGACAATGCCACATTTTTAGGCAAGGTGGAAAAAAAAAATAGGGTTGTATATCATTACTTTATTAAGAGAAATAAAAGCTAAAAAGGAATAAATACTAGGTTAAATTAAAATAAAAGCTTTACTTTGCATGTCTGATGAGAAACAAAAAAGCACCAAAAATACACAAAATGACCACAGAAAGCGAAGATAAGGACTGCAAGGAATGTGCACATGGCAAGAGCTACCTCATGACTAACGGTCCCTCATGCTGGAAAGGATAGCGAGCCAAGGAGCTCAATACTGACAAATCCTAGCTTGCTTCTCAACCAGATGTCAAAACGCTATTTGGTCACTATTAATAACCGTCCTTATATTGAGTGGCTACTGTTCAAAGGAATGTCTAGTGAGAGCTAGTACGGCTAACTCCTACACAAAAATCAGGCATCCTTGCGGATTGTTCCAATGAGTCAACGGGTTGGACTATCTTTCCATCTTCTGAGGTGGGTTAAAATGAGGACCCAATGTTGGGGCGCAATACCACACCCCCACAATAGGCTGGCTCTGTAAAGCGCTTAGAGAGGGCTGTAAAGCCCATGAAGTGTATGTAAAGTCTAAGTGCCAGTGCTATTGCTATGATCAGTTAGGAATCCAAGCTACTTAACCGGGGTTGGGATTTTCCACATTCTCTTCTATTTAATCAAGAAACAAGCAGTTTTGGAAAATGACTGAAAATCCCTCAGGTTACTGTGGTACTAAAAGCTGACATGCTTCTAGACAATATGCAAAATGGATTTCCCAGAATTCATAGGTTTTACACTTAGTAATAGATCATCCAAAGTGTACATATGCATGGATATGTATGTTTGTGTCTGTGGTACTGGGTGTATGTCCAAAGCTAGATCATAAATCTCTAGAGAAACTTCAATGATCTTAGGAGAGAATATTGAAATATTTGAAGGTTTTGGTTGAAATATAAATATCGCAAAAGTTACACTGAACTTTCAAGTTTTAATAGTCCTCAATATTCCAGCTGGTTTCAGACATTTCACTCTCATGAGAAGCTGCTTCAGTCCGAATTGAGGAAAGCTTCTTAGAGGAGAAGCGAACAGGTCTTAAAGGAAAAACAAAGAAATTCAGTTGCCTTTTTGAAAAGCACCTTGGGATCAGCTGGTTTACAAAAAATAATGGGAGGGAGTCAAAGACACAGTATGCCCAGGTTATCACAAGTAAAGCAAAACAAGACAATATTATGGTCATAGACCAGCATAATATTCCACAGGTTAGTTTGGTGCCTGAACCACTTTGACACTTTCTGACCCAAAGATTACTGGAGAGTTTTATTGAAGGGTGACAGTGGTTCAAAATGATGGAGAAGATGGTCTCTGTTGATTTTTGGAAGAGCTTCTGGTTGTAACCTTATCTTACCTCAGTATACAGAACAGCTTAGATGAGATTAGATGGATTAGATTAGATACCTTTATGTCATTTTTTCCTGCGGCACAAATGGCACATATGAAAATGAAATTAGTTGCTTCCTCTCAAAGTGTAACATACATAAAACAAATTTAAAAACCATACATATACAACATATGTATAGACCTACATACACCCTTAACATATGTAACATAAATATTAACACGTCCATCGTTGAATACTTAATGGAAGGAGGAAGCCTTAGAGTCACAGGTTAATACGGTATGGAACAAAGCTGTGACTGAATCTGGATGTTCTGCTTTGGATACCACGGAGCCCCTCCTCCCGAAGGTAACAAGAAGAAGAAAACAGCAGGTTGTGAAGAGGATGTGTAGCATCCCAGCAAATCTTGCGGACCCTGCTCAAGCAACGTTATGTGCTATGTCGTGGATGGAAGGGAGGGCACTGCCAACGCATCTGTCTTTCAGCCATCTCACCAAAACTCTGCACTTCCTTCCTGTACTGAAGCCAGTGAGCTTCTAACCAGACTGTGATGCTGCATGACAGGATGCTCTCGATTCGGTCCCTCTGTAGATAGGGTAAGGACAGGGGAAGGAAGATATGCTTTTCTCATGCGGATGCAGAAAATGCCGGTGTGCTGTGCCCCCTCACCAGTGTCTCACTGGTGAGCGGACCAAGTAGCTACTTGTAACTGCACCAACCAGAATTGATGCGGTAACCACTCAACAGGGAATCATTAATGCACAGAGAAGGGTGGCAGAAATGGAATGCCCACAACTGCTTTTGTCTTATGGGGATTTTTACTGTGCATCACAGTGATAGAAAAGAAAAAAATAGAGATTTTGGCAACGGCCAGATCTAAATAGGACGTGAAAATCTTCTGTGTCATTTCTTCTTCTCTTCAGGAGAAATCCCCATTGGAGCTATGCCTGTCTGGGCCCTGCAATATAAATATCAGCAAAAGATGGAATTAGAAGTACTTCTGAATATTACCAGTTGTGGACTAAAGGAACCTCAATTCTAGAATATATATATATATATCTATATATATATATATATATATATTATATATATATAATATATTATAGATAGTATATATAATATATATATATTCTAGAAATGGAGGTTCCTTAGTCCACAAAGAACTTTATGTTGGGTTGATCTCCATTAACTTTTCCAATCCCATATTAAAGACATCTAGAGTCCCTCCCTGTAATTTGGGCCATGAATTAGTTATAGTAATAAGTGAAGAATATTCTATTGTAACTCAAATATGCCCTCGTATCCTCTGCTTCATGGGGGCCACTGAAGGTCACTTTCAGAAAAAGGATTCAGAGAAGCATAAAGTTCTTCTTCTATGGCATGGATACCCTCACTGAGTGAAAGGAAAAGTCAACTTAGGAAAATAATCCTCCCATCTAGATAAATAACTTCATGTACAGGGCCACCTATGTGTAGAGTTACCCTACTTATTAAATTTGATCAGGATTGATCAGTATGCAGTCCTTGAGGATGCCCAGATGGATTATTAAAAAGTCCAAGAAAGCAGAAACTATAGCCCAATCCACAAAAGAAGATTTGGCTTAATCATCTCACAATGGTAAATTCACACTGCCTTGCCTAGCAACGTATGGTCAAATGCGTTTAGCCATTTAAATTTGCGTCCCCCTTAGCTTGCAGAGCATATTATGATATGACATAAAATATTGCATTTGGGACACACGTACACAGTTAAATGTGATTTCTGGGTCAATTTCAAGACCAGATGTGGTTGAAACCCCAAAAGTGTTAAACTTCAAGATCTGGGGGACCATTCTGTTCCAAAGTAATTCTGGAAAAATCCTTAGCCAGAAGCAGCTTCCCTAGGTCAGAAAATTGCATGAATCCAGAAATAGACATCGGGTCACACAAATATCCACACAATATATACACAATTTTTGGGCGTCACACTTCTAGACTAGTTCTTCCTGCAACTGCTAGTGGTCTTCCAAGGAAGCACGTATTGTAGGAAATAAGATATGTGGTGGGGAAAAAAATATTACAGTTTGTGTTATAAAAATCTTACTGCTAAAGCTTGGCAGCCGTAGAACAACCCTCTAAGCAAAATGGGCTCAAATAGAGCCAATTGCACTCATTGATCCATGTAAAGCAACAGAGAATTAGGCCACTGCGAAGTAAGACAACACAAGGACTTCAGATGCGGTTGCACAGAACAAGGCAGTGCCAGAGGAATCAAAAAGGTTTCTCTTTCTTCCAACTCGGTGGCTCTTATCCTAACAAGCATTGTACTGCCAAATCCAGAATATTTGGTCTGACCTAAATTGGTACTGGTAGCACTCTAAAGTAAGATGTGGGCAAACATAAACCCATACTGAACCTGTGGGATTATGCCTCTTCAAGCTTCTGGTGTTTTGGAAGCTCTGCATTACAGTAGGTCTCCATTAAAAGTCCTGAGGCTGAAGACTTATTTTCTTATTGTCCCTGCAGGTGCTGCGAATGTGGGGCTTGCTTCCATCAGTACTACCGAGAAGGATGGTCGTCTTTTACTGACAAAAAGGATTTACTGGGACCACTTGGGGGAATGTGGCCATGGCTGGTGGAGCGAGACCAAGGGCTGGGCATGGTAAGAGAGGACATCCACAGGAGAGCATTATGGATGAGAACTGATTTACTACATAAGTTTTTGCAGGGGCAGGGGGCAACAGTGCAAGTGGATCACAATCCAAAAGCAATCAGTGGTGACAGAAAAAGAAAGTAACTAGGGCCATGGCACAAACTCAGCATGTTTATTATAATTAAATGGTAAATGGAACATGATTTCGTGAAATTAACAATTCCAGTGACTATTATTTCCTGTATTTAATAAGTTGTCTTTCGTCAGACAGTTCAGGGGTCATCTTTAAAGGGAATTGGATTGATTAAGAGATTGTATGCTATGATAAAGTGATTGGGCATCTTGATTTTAGGGGCTATCCGGAATATTTTTCCTCTGTCTGTGGCTACTGAGTGGAAATAGGGGCAAGAATGCTCCTTTGGACGGATTCAGAACTGCATGTAACCAAATCATGACTTTTTGGAGGGGGCTGGATGCTGCTACTTCAGAAAGACTGCAGCCAATTGCAAGGGGAATAGGGACAGGTCCTCCTCCTTCAATCTAAAGGTCTTCTAATGGTTTTCAGTTCTTCTTTAGGAAATGGGAGAAAAAAGAGTGAAGAGGACATAATAGAGGAGGAGGAGGAGGAGGGGGGGGGGAGGAGGAGGAGATGTGGATGTTTGCCGAGGGATGTGGGTGTCAACCTTAGCTTGACAAGAGTCTGTCAAGAGTAAGACAAAAAAAATTGTATGGGAGGCTACTGCCTGAGATAGATCTCCTTAAATCCGTTTATTTGGTAATTTGGTTACTTAAATGCAACAGTGGAAAAAAGAGACATGAATTGGAAGGAACATTATAGACTATCCTTGGCACACAATCATAAACCAACAAAGTCATGTAGGTGCGAAGTGATGATGTGAACAGGATATGCCTTCCCCCCCCCCTTCAGAGCTTTAAACAGCTTTGCAGGGTAAGAATCTGGAAAATGGCACAGAGGAGAGCATAAGCATTGTTCCCCACAGCATGTTCCAGCACCAGCTGTATTCTGCTTTTAATCAAGCTTTGTTCTCTTTGTGTTTATAAGACCAAAGGCGGTCTTTCCCATATTTCACTAAGTTTCCTGGTTGTTCTTTATTCTTATTGTGCATTTGTTAGTTAACTCAGTTCTTACTACAAAACGTATTGCTAATTACACTCAAGTTTGTTTGCAAAGTATCTCTCCTCACAAAAGCATTACCTTCATGGACAGGTTAGCATGTCCAAGGAAAAACAGTTGCTTTGAAAACTATTCATTTTTATAAGAGTAATATAGGAAAGGAAGCACCAGAGTCTCAAATTCCAGTTATTATAAATGCAAAGTCCAATTGACTTACTCTTTTCTGGGAAGAGCTACTTTCTGTGGGGTAAGATGCTGGCCTAGCAAACGCAGGGAGAGGAATTCTAGTCCTGTCTAGGCAGGAAAAATTGGATAAGTGACTTTGGGCCAAGCACCTCTCAAGCCAACTCACTTGATAGATTTATCGTTCTCAAATAGGAGAGACGAATAGTAGGTATCTCACTGCCTTGAGTTATTTATAATGTATATAAAAAATCTAATAAAAAACTTTTAAAAAAAAAAAAAGTATGTACTCAGTGATCTAATTTCAGCAAAACGCACCAAATATACACATAGCTGTTTTTTTCTAAGTAAAGCACCATTCCTTGTTCCATAATGGGTAATCACAGAAAAAGCGAAAATTGAGATCTAACTGGGAATGACCAGCTTAAATTGGATCTTGCTAGCAACATAAGCATCATAATAACTGACTAAAAAATGATGGTGATCAAAATAGCCTAATCAAGCAGTGGGCATAATCATGTGATTTTTCATAGTCAGAAATGCTAAAAATACATACATACATACATCATACATACATACATACATATTGCTAAAAATACATACATTATATATTTTAAAATGCATCTAATTAAAAATGCCATAATTACAAATAAATAATAGTAGTGGTGTTATTAGGATAACATTTTAAAATAATAAATTTACAAATGGCTGAAATCAGCAGAAGGGTCAAATGGACGGTAATAAGCACGGCAGATAGAGAAGATCGAAGTATCGACATTTTGTTTAATTAGAGGCCTTTTTAAGCTATGTAATAATATTATTTTTTGAACACAGCGTTACCCCTGTGATGGATTAGTACCAACAAATCATATATAGAGATGAGGTGGGCCAATGCTTGACACAATGATGATTCATGTTCAACACAGGAATCCCCAAAAGGGGAAGAATAAACTACTTGACAAGAAACAAACAATAACCCCTTAAATTGGTGCCAGAGATTTTTTGTTCAATGTGAGATGCACTCTATCCTCAGAGATTGCTATAAGGTTATGAGAATATAACAGAAAATTAAGAAATTTCGATAGAACCTAAAAGGGATTGTAAATAAAGAATCAAACTGTTTCTGTGGTAAAGGGAAACACTATCTTTAAATTTTTTTAAAGAAGTTGTGATGAGACTTCGGGAAACCACCAAACCCTAAAAGGGAGAGAAATGCACTGTTGGTCAATCCCAGAATGAGCATAATTGTGTGAGTGTTCCTACAGTCAGCGGTGTCTTGCAGAAATTGAGGAGAGATTGATGTTTTTGAGTAACACAGAAAACAACAGGCTGTGGAATGAAACTATGGACAATATGGAGAAAACTGACAGAGAAAGCCTTTAGAAAAGGCAGAGAAGGAAATCAACAAATTGAATTAATTGTGAACCCAAAACGTGGCATTTAGCATTTGGAGCACATGGATATAGATTTTAAAAATGGGAGAATGAATTACGGCATGGTAGTAATTTGGTCTGTGGGTAATGAGAAATGAGAGGTAAAATGCTGAGGAAAGTCAATATGGAAAGTACAATAGTAATTTTAAATATGTAGGGATAATATTCCATATTATTCTGAATCGGGAGTACCTAAAGCGCCTACTTAGTTTTCACCAGGCACAGATGTCTGGTTGCCAAAAGCTGAAAAGGTTAAACAGGTTGGAGAAGCAAGGAGGCAATACGTCCAATGCAGTTTAAGATGCTGGTCTTATGGATGTACTTCAGACTTCATAAAGAAAAAATTAGGAGAAGAAAAGGCAGTTGGAATTCCAAGATAGCGGAGCTCGTGCTCATCATGAAGTGCAAAAGTATTACCCAGAACGTTGAGATGCAGTTGCAAGCAGCATATGGTGACCTGCCCAGGAGTGAAACACTGCTGATAGCATGAGGCTATCAGCAGCTGTAAAGGAAATCATGAAAGTGCAAGGGACTCTTGCAGAGAGAGAAGTGCCTTCAGGTAGAATTCTAATCAAAACAAAAGCTCTGAGCGTTGAGGAAGAAAATCTGGAGTATGGATAAATCTTGACTTAGAAGTGGGACATCAGTAGGTGATGGGCTGACATCATAATCACATAATCACACTTAATTTCGGCGTTATTGATTGCTATGTGCCATCAAGTTGGTGTCGACTCTTAGCGACCACATAGATTTTCTCCAATAACAATCTGTCCCAGCGTAGTCCTTCAGATCTTCCAATGGTGCACCGTCAGTGTCATAACTGAGTCTAGCCACCTTGCGGCTGGTCACCCTCTTCTTCTCTTTCCTTCCACCTTTCCCAGCATCAGAGCTTTTACCAGAGCCCAATGGTGCTGTGAACTCTGCACTGGCTTCCAAGAACAATTCAAACTGCTGATTGTAAGCTAAAACATCTTCATGGTTTGGCATGTATCTGAAGGACCACATACACCAAACAGAACTGACCCTCTGATTTGTTCAGCCTAAAGAGGGTTGTTAAAAGTCTCACTCCCAGAAAGGAAGAAGAACTCATTACTGCTTAGCATATGCTTCGCAACACTTTTCCTCCTGAGGTTTGTTTGGTATTTTCCCTAACCATTTTCCAGAAGACTGAACACTTTAAAAAGTTTGAAGAAGAAGAAGGAGAATGCTGGAGTTTGATGCCACAAGGCAGATTTTATTTGAGTTTTTGTATTTTTATTCTACAAACCACCAGGAGTCTCTAGAAGTCTATGTTGTATTAAAATAGTTAATAAATAAATCCATGTGCTGTGTGAACTCAAAATGGATTAATCAGTAACCCAGTTGAATCTGTTCATAAAATCCTAGGGCAGGGACCTTGGAGGTCTTTTAGTCCAACCCACTGGCCAAGTTTGGGCAAGTTTAGTTTGTTTAGTTTGTGCCAACCGAATGTTTCGTTAATTAATGGATTACCCAAATATTTTTTGATTCAGGGATGATTGTCAATCTGCCTCTTCTCTCCAGTCTCTTCTGCTCTTACATGGGCCTGGAGTCCGACCTGTGTGTCTTTCTTTGAGATGTGATCCTTTCATCATCCTCTCAGTGATTTCCAGAAATCTCTTTCTCTGGTGGTGTGAAGTGCCTGGATCTGAATATCATTGCCTGAGCCTGCTTATGTTGAGTTTCGGGACTGAATAATCTTAGACCTCTTTCCACTCTTCCTTTGAACAGGAGCTCTATGACACTGCTGGATAGTGGGAAGGACCACCTGAAAAATGGTGATTGAGAAGTATGTATTGGGAGAGAGACAAGAACTCATGTCTATCTCTTCTTGTTCCAGGTGGCTGGGGAACAAAAATATCACCCTGAATGCTTCAGCTGCCTGAACTGCCAGGTGTTCATTGGCGATGGAGATACTTATGCACTGGTGGAGCGATCCAAGCTTTACTGGTGAGAATTTGGCTGAACCAGGTCATTGGGATCTTCCTTAATTTTAAATTCACAACAAAGGCCCTTAAATTAGATTGGACACACTTGGGGAGGGAGAGAGAGAGGGGGAGAGAGAGAGAGAGAGAGAGAAGTCTCAGTATGCTCACTTTGAAAGTTCTAATAACAATAATTATAAAGAAACTAAACTCAGAAAGAAGGGATAGTAAAGAAAAAAGAATAAAAAGTATACAGAAAAAGAGAAAAGAAAGAAAAAAAGAAAAATGATTATTCTTATTCATTTTTTCTTTCTTTTGTTTTCTTTCTTTTTGGGGGGGGGAGGGTTACCTCCTTCATAGGAGACATATTGGTGCTTCTCAGCAAGCTTTTAAAACATTCTTCAGTCAGTTTCCAGTGGTAGCCTTGGGTTTGGAAATGGATGTCCTAGCTTATAGTACCTTTTCTTCCCTGCTGCAGTGGGCACTGTTATTACCAGATGGTGGTGACACCTGTGATGGATCAGCTGCTTCCAGAATCTCCTGGCACCCGGATTCCACACACTGTCACCCTGGTGTCTATTCCAGCATGTTCCGAAAGCAAGCGGGGGTTTTCCGTCTCCATTGACAAGCATGGAGGTTCTGAGCACCCACATACTGTGCGCGTTTGTGAGTGAGTACAGACTGCCAGCCATTAGGAAATGTTGATCCTTCAAAAATTGTAGCCTTTCATATCAGACTTCTGGAATGTTCTCAGTGATAGAGAATATTTACAACAGTTTGGCATTGCAAATGTAGATTTTTAATATTTTGACATCTAAAATTTGACAGGCATTTCTTTTTTACATCTACCTATTCTGAGTCTTATTATCATATTTTTAGTTGAGAGGCTTTAAATAAGAATTGTCTTAAACTATAAGATGTCAAACATCGGTTACCATTGTATGTGGAATTCAGAAAAGAAGGGCAACTGACACAGTAAAAAACTTTTTATTCTGGAGATGGAACTGTTTAATAAGTTCTGTTCATTTCACAAATTCTTTTCCATATGTGTTGACTGCAATGCCTCTAGAAGTCTCAAATTGAATGGCTTAGGAGTTGCAGACCAACACATCTGGAAGACATCTGGTGAAGAATGTGGGTCTATACCATGTTGATTGATTGTAAGACGGGGGTGATGGAATCCAAGTGCTTTGATCCCTCTCCTCTAGTTTTCAGAGAAAGCTCTAGCATGCTATCACTTTCCTGAGGTTTAGTTTGGGAGATTTATGCCAGGACAGAGTAATTTAAGATTACTTTGCTGCCCCCTTCTGTATCCTTAGATTAGACCCAGACTGCATAAGCCCCGATATGAAGAATTCCATCCATGTTGGTGACCGCATTCTGGAAATTAATGGCACACCAATCCGTCATGTCCCACTGGATGAGGTGATATTTTTTGTCAGTAGTTAATCAATCATCCTCTTCTGTTTTTGTTTCCACAATGTGGCCTTGTGCCTGTCAGAATGTATTGCCTCTCTTCTCAGCCTGCCTTCTCTGTTTCTACAGATTGATCTTCTGATCCAAGAGACCAGTCGCCTGCTGCAGCTGACCATTGAACACGACCCTCATGAGATAATCGAAAGCAGCCCTCTTTCAGAGCTGCACAGTCCCCTCCATTCGCCCAGCCACACACCTTGCCCAGACCCTTCAGCCATTCGACAACGCTCTGTCATGTAAGGATTGAGTAGAAGATAGCTCTCTGAAGTTGATTCCCCCCCTCCTCCAGAGAAGAGTTTTTGCTCTCATGCTATAGAAATGCAACTAGAAAATAGCTGGTGCCCTCTTCCCTAGTTTAGTGCCCGGAAGATTGTGTTGGGAAGGGGCTTAAAGTTCACAAAGTTCCCAGCCAAGTTGGCAATTGGCAGCCTACAAGGTATCAGGTTGAAGAAGGCCACCCTGCAGTTGTAAATGTAGAGGCAGGTAGAAAAGGAGCCACTATAAACAGAATCTCTGGCAAACCCAAAGATGGTGCCTTCTTGGCCAACTTCCATTTCTATTTTTCCAGTCTCACGCTGGTTTTATTTACACATTGCTTTTTATATACTTACTGAATTAACTTAATGATTCAGGATCCAATCTGGGTCGATCACTGGGACCAGAGGTTTAGTCTTCTGAGCTTTCAGACTCATGCTGGAGCCCATCCTCAGGGAACTTCTCTCTCTCCAGAATGTGAGACACACATTCTCTCACACACATTCTGGTGAGAGAGAAGTTGCTTGACAATGGGCTCCAGCATGAGTCCAAAACCTCTGGTCCCAGTGATCGACCCAGATTGGATCCTGCAGTTTATTATGATTTGTACCATGCAGCAAACTGGTTTCTTTACATAAAGTAAATCTGATTCCATGCTGGAAGAAATGAGGGAACTTGTGAGCCCAAGAGGACTGTGCCTTGTCAAGACCTCTTGAGTAACAGAACATCAGGAATAAGGTTCCTGAACAACAGCAGCAGAACATCGGGTTGCCCATCCTTAACAGAGACACAGATTCTACTCCTATGAAAACAGCCATTTTGTTATCTTTTACTAATCCAAAAAAGATGAAGGTACATTGCAAGCTGTGTTATCCTAATTAAACTGGAATTAAGGGCAAACAGGAAGTTGTTCAAGAAGAAAGTCTTCCAGTTTCCTCCTGAACCTAGAGAAATTAACAGAATAACAGAGTTGGATAGAGCCTTGGAGGTCTTCTAGCCCAACACCCTGCTCAGGCAGAAAGCTCTATACCATTTCAGACAAATGTTGTCCAATCACTTCTTTAAAACTTCCAGTGTTGGAGCATTCACAAGTTCTGGAGGCAAGTTGTTCCACTGATTAATTAGTCTAACTATCAGGAAATTTCTCCTTAAGTCTAGGTTGTTTCTCTCCTTGATTAGCTTCCATCCATTGCTTCTTGTCCTGCCTTCAGGTGCTTTGGAGGATAGCTTGACCCCCTCTTCTTTGTGGCAACCCCTTAGATATTGGGACACTGCTATATTGTTCTTTTGTGAAAAGAGCATGCCTGATGTGTACCTGAGAAGAGCATTTCTCTTCTTCCAAACAGGAGGAGCTGTAGCATTGATAAATCACCTTGTTCCAGCTCTCTGGGCTCCCCCTCCTCCCAGAGGAAAGATATTGGTCGCTCAGAATCACTGCGCGTTGTCTCCCGTCTTCATCGCATCTTCCGCCCCTCGGATCTCATTCATGGCGAGGTGTTGGGCAAGGGCTGCTTTGGGCAGGCCATTAAGGTACAAACATGGTGTCAGAACAGCATTTTGTTGGGAATGTAATAAGGCTACATTTTGCACAAGGCCCTTTACTTACAAAGTTTTGGGAAAAAGTAGTAGACTTTATACTGTAAATATGATTGTGTAACAAAAGATAAAATGTTCAGACAATTATATTCTTTTGAATTACAGTGCATGCCAAGTAACTGGAATATGGCAAGTGGACAGTGTAAATGGATTCTCTGTGTCCTTACTATGGCCAAAAGACTGATATTTGGGCACTGGAAAGAGAAACATATAGCTCCATTTACTCAATGGATTGAGGACTGATTGCACTTGCCACCTATGAGCAGATTGCCTACAGATGGACAAATATAATGAAATATGAAACTCATTTACATTAAATACAACAGGTTTAAATATATGTTATATATATGCATTAGAAATTTATATATTTTTGAATAATAATTGCATTGTTGTTCATTAAGTCATGTCCAACTCTTCGTGACCCCGTGGACCACAGCACTCCAGGCTCCCCTGTTCTCCACTGTCTCCCGGAGTTTGCCCAAAATCATGTTCATTGCGTCAATGACACTATCTAACCATCTCATCCTCTGCTGACCCCTTCTCCTTTGGCCTTCAGTCTTACCAAGCATCAGGGTCTTTTCCAATGAGTATTTGGGCTTTAGTTTCAGCATGTGTCCTCCCAAAGAGCAGTCGGGATTGATTTCCTTAATAATTGCATTGGATAAATATATATATAGGTAGTCCTCGATTTACGTGAGATGCTGCAATAGTTGTAAGTGTGAGGACAGGTCATAAATAACTTTTTTCAGTGCTGTTGTAATTTTTAATGCTTATTAGACGAATGGTTGTAAGTTGAAGACTACCTGTATAGAAGTGTAACTGTTAAAATCATTATGATACCTTGTGCCCCTTTCTATCAGCTGGATCTAAATTATGGCTTGGCCCAGCCAGCCTGTTGATGGACTTTCTATGTTGCACATTCATTGTTCAGTGGTTCAGACTCTAAACATCTGACTGAGGAGGACATTGGACTAGCAGATACATGAAAATAATTGCATTATTTTAGCTTCTCCTAGAAAATTGAAAATGAAAATTGATCTATGCATAAACAAAATGCTAAAGTCTTCTAAGGTAATCCTCAGTGTGCATCTCCTCCCTGCCTTTATCTTAGAGAGAACTAGGGCAGATCAATTCTGTGACACTTCTTCAAATTACATTTCTCCATTGGACTTGTATTTCGTCTATCAGACCACTGCAGCTCTTCTTCCTGTCTCTCAAGATTATTTTTAGAGTACATTATAGTGACCTCTAGGATCCCTTGTAACTGTACGATTCCAAATGTTTCCTCTTTGTTTAAAAGTCCTAAATGCCATCTGCTTTCTTTATCAGGTGACACACCGGGAGACTGGAGAAGTGATGGTCATGAAGGAACTTATCCGTTTTGATGAGGAGACTCAAAGGACGTTTCTTAAAGAGGTTAGTTACTCCAGCTTATTCCAATGTCTATAGAACTTTCCTTTCTGTTGATTTTCTACTAGTATCATTTACATTTTTGATGTTTACTCCCCACATGAAATGTTGCTTAATTTAAATCTGTGTATCTCTTCTTTAATTTGTATGGTAATCCCTAGTGTTTTGAGACAATAAGCAAGGATTTCTGATTTCTTTAAGTCTCATTTACAGCATATGCTCTTCTAGGACAAGCTTTTCCTTCATAATATTTGCCACAATCTTTCATTCCATGATGTCCCCGAAGTTCAAGTAGTTGTTACAGGGCTTACAGACAAATAGGTAGTAGCCAAATATGCTATAAAATTGCCAAGCTTTTCCTGATGTTGTATGCCCTGTGGTTTCCTGTCAACACCAAGAGATTTTGAGAAATGCAGGATTAACTGTCTCGTGATTTTGTTCCTTAGGTGAAGGTAATGCGCTGCCTGGAACATCCCAATGTGCTGAGGTTCATTGGAGTCCTCTACAAAGACAAGAGGCTGAATTTCATCACAGAGTACATCAAGGGAGGCACACTTCGTGGGCTCATTAAAAGCATGGTGAGGGCATAGAACTTAATATGAGAATATTGAGCATCTGAGCAGGAGGAGGGAGAGCAGAAGAGACAGTCTGGCTAGGTTCACACAGCAGAGTAAGCCAGGGTTAATAAAACACAATAGATGTTGTGGCCAAGCAACTGTATTATGACTTAACATCATGGCGTAATTGACATTACATGTTAAAAACACTCCTGCTAGAGCACAAACTGAATTCTAGAGAGTATCAAGTTGCCCATCAAACCCAAAGAGAAATGCATTCCTATTCAGGATCAAAGATTGAATCACTCCACAATCAGGAGATCCAAATATCCACACCACTCATTTGCTTTTGTCAGGTTTAAGCCAAAGCCTGTTCCTTCTCCACTGTCAAGACCAATTGGACCCATCCATATAAAAAGGAAGAGAACTACTTTTCCACTGAGGGATCAAGTACAATAGGGATGGTCATAATCAAGTGTGACCAATATTCTCACAATACTATTCCCCAGGTCTGAACTGAACTGAACTGAATGTTCTTAATTAACAGCAAAGATCTCACAATTGCATGTGAACAATCTTAGTTAACAAGCTTAGTTAATAATACTCTGTTAGGTTTTTGATTTAGAGTATTGTAGACACATGATTAATTCAGTAACCAGCTACAGTATGTTTTGTGATTTTAGTCATGAAAAGGAGGCAAAGTCTCTTTCCTGCTGCTCTCTCCATATCCTGATAGAAGTGAGATGCTCCACATCTTTTGCCCAGATGGGTTTCACCCCAACTTTTCCAGATACTTCACTCACCAACAACATTTTTCTTCCAGGATAGTCAGTATCCTTGGAGCCAGCGGGTCAGTTTTGCAAAAGATATCGCTTCAGGGATGGTGAGTGTGAGCATGAATTTGCAGCAGACTACGCTAGCATTTCTGTGGGGCATTAGGAAAAAATCTTGCAGGAGTCATATTAAAATTTCCTTTCGGTCTTATTCACTAGCCTTTAAAAGTATGTGTTCAATTCATGAAAGTTGTTTACCAAATGAAGCCTCCATAACTTGAGGCAACAAATCATGTTACTTGTGAGCTTTCCAGAATAACTTACTGGCCAGTCTTGTAAGCACAATGCTAGATTGTGTGGATTTTTAAAATCTGATTCAATTGGGTTCATTCTTACTCGCTTATGAACAAGGGTGGGTGACACAGATTTGGTTAAAATAAAAAATATGTTCGCAATCTGTTTCCTGTGCTTTGCTCCTGATTTAAAGTTTCCACAGCACCATTTAAAAAGAGAATGTGAAGACACCCCCCCTTAACCATAAATGTCCAGAAACAATCTCTGCAAATTGAGGCAGGGGGTTTCATGTACAGGCAACCCTTGTCTTACAATTATAATGGAGCTTGCCCAAATGCCTTCAGTAAGGCATTTGATAAAGTACACCATAACCTACTACTTGATAAGTTAGAAAAATGTGGGTTATGCAGCATTATGACCAGATGGATTCGTAACTGTCCGACCAACCACATTCAATGTGTAGTCCTCAATGGAACTCATCTACATGGAGGGAAATATGCAGTGGGGTACCACAAGGCTCTGTTTTAGGCCCGGTACTTTTCAACATCTTCATCAATGATTTGGATGAGGGGATAGATGGGGAACTCATCAGATTTGCAGATGACACCAAGCTGGCAGGAATAGCCAACACTCCAGAAGATAGGCTTAACTTACAGAAGGATTTTGACCAGTGGTGGGATTCAAATATGTGAACAACCGGTTCTCTGTGTGGATGCTGCTTTTGGAAGTCCATTCTGAGCCTGGGCAACAAAAAATTAGCTACCAGTTCTACCGAACTGGTGCGAACTAGCTGAATCCCACCACTGATCTTGACAGATTTAAACACTGGGCTCTATCTACCAAAATAAAATTCAGTGGTGAAAAAGTAAAGTTCTATATGTAGGCAAGAAAAATCAAATGCACAGATATAGTATAGGTCAGGTGTATGAAACTGCTGGCCCATGGGCCGGATGTGTCATGAGGAAACTGTGCCCACCCGATTGCCAGCAATAGGGAAAAAGCTGCAATATGTTACGCAACGTCACATGACATCATGAGTTTGACATGTCTGGTATAGGTAGTACCTGGCTCAATAGTAGTAACTGTGAGAAGAATCTTGGAGTCCTAGTGGACAATCACTTAAATATCAGCCAGCATAGAATCAAGATCATGTGAAGTGTTAACACCACTTTACAATGCCTTGGTAAGGCCACACTTGGAATAATGCATCCAGTTTTGGTCGCCACGATGTAAAAAAGATGTTGAGACTCTAGAAAGAATGCAGAGAAGAGTAACAAAGATGATCAGGGGACCGGAGGCTAAAACATATAAAGAATGGTTGCTGGAATTGGGTATGTCTAGTTTAATGAAAAGAAGGACTAAGGGGACATGATAGCAGTGTTCCAATGTCTCAGGGGTTGCCACAAAGAAGAGGGAGTCAAGCTATCCTCCAAAGCACCTGAAGGCAGGACAATTAACCAAAGAGAGAAGCAACCTAGAACTAAGGAGAAATTTCGTGATAGAACAATTAATCAGTGGAACAACATGCCTCCAGAAGTTGTGGATGCTCCGACACTGGAAGTTTTTAAGAAGAGATTGGATAGCCATTTGTCTGAAATGGTATAGGGCAGCAGTTCTCAACCTATGGGTCGCGACCCCATTTGGGGTCGATCAACCATTTTACGGGGGTCGCCAAACAAGGCGATCCGCCATTTCCCCCCCTCAGGGGGCGGCGCCGCGCATGCGCGGCACGTTTGTGTGACGGGGGTCACCATCACACAAACGTTGAGAAACACTGGTATAGGGTTTCCTGCCTGAACAGGGGGTTGAGCTAGAAGACTTCCAAGTTCCCTTCTAACTCTGTTATTCTATTTTATCATGGTCATAAGTCATGACTGTTGTAAAACAGGTCGGTCACTTGCCTAATCTAATTTTACAAACTTTTTTTACGTCGGTTGTTACGTGACTCTGAGGTTGTTGAATGAATGCCAATTAACATCATTAAGCAAACCAATGGTTCACTATGGGAGCAGTTTTGCCAAAAACTGGAAGTGCCAATTTTTAGCAAAACTGTAATAAAATGTAATCATGTGACCATGGGATGCTACAAACGGACATAAATATGGTCATGTTGCCAGGCATCTGAAGCTTGGTCATATGATCATTGGAATTTTAAATCTGGGTCATAATTAGCCCCAAGGTAAAATGAATTTGTTGTAACTTTGTAAAGCTGCTAAGTAACCGGTCATAATTCAAGGACTGCCTGTATACTAGATAGATCAAGTTTCATTTCAAATATTAACCTCCTATGAAATGGGAATTGTGTTATTATATATATGAAGGGTAAGAGCATATAGCAGTGCTGAATAAAGTGAAGTCAGCCACATCCTTTTAAAAAACAAAAGAGTTATGGAAGAATAACAAACTTTCTAACTCTCTTGTTCTCATTTCTTTTTATAGGCTTATCTCCATTCTATGAATATCATTCACAGGGACCTCAATACACACAACTGCCTTGTGCGAGAAGTAAGCTAGCACTGGTCAAATTTTTAATTCATTCATTAATTTAAGTTTTATTTATATTATTTGTTTTGCTAAGTTTTTATTTTATTTTAAAAACATAAAAATAATTTTAAAAGCAAGGAGAAAATGTTGCATTTTGAGAAGGTAGGTTATGAAGAGTATTCTTAATTTTTAAGAACATCTTAAAAACAATAAATGAAGGAGAGGATTATTGTAGGTCTTGAATGTAACAATCTCTGATTTGTGAAAATATATAACATTTTAAGATGCAGGATCATAGAAACCTGCCTCTGTTTTCAGATTGTACTTTGTTCCAAATCTCTGCTTTGTTTCAGATTACTGTGTGAATAGAAAGTGAGAACTTGGAACTAGTAGCCAAGTTCAGGTTTGTTTCCCTCTATTGTCTCCTACACTTTTAACAAATTAACAGGTAGATTTCTCAGGGGCAGGCAGAAGTTAATCCAAGATTGATTTGTTGTTTATTTTTCTGAAAGCTGAAAGAGGGAATTATATATAAAATTATAGTATCATAGAGTTGGAAAAAGCCATTTTAAGCTATTGTTTTTCAACTTTGGCAACTTTAAAGTATATGGATTTCAACTCCCAGAATTCTCCAGCCATTACCAAGGAACCAAGGTTGAGAAATCCCAATAGCCTAATCAATTTAGGCTATTCAACCCTGTTCAGCCTAAATCCATGTCCACTGCTAGAAATCATATTAAAGTATTTCAGAAAGATAGCTGTCCAATCTTGCTTGAACATCTACTGCTCTTTTCATTAATTGCTTCTGCTATCAAACTGCTCTTAATAGTAAAAAAAAACTTTTTGTAACATTTAAATGAGAATTTGCCCCATCATCTCACTTTCTATACTCTGGAATGATTATGAACAGCTCTTTACTTTCAGTGTGATATCCATTCAGTATCATTACATTTCCCCTGATTTGGCTTTCTCGAGGCTAAATAAAATGGTTGGATATGTATAAAATGTGCACATACTGCTAGATCATTTAAAATTTTAGTGGCTGTATGTGCATCACATGCTAAACTTGATGAAATGTAATTGTGGTTAGCTTTGTTGTTGTAGTCTGGAGGCTTAATATGTTCTATAAATTCAGCTGGGTTGGTTAGTTTATGCTTAAATTGTATTCTACAAGTTTAGAAAAATGTATTATAGTAATTTAATAATCAGCTTTGGGGAGAATCCAGGTACCCATTTAGGATATTGCTTACCCCTATTGTAGGAGTAAGTCTGAGAGAGGGGTCAAACGTGTCATAAGTCATGAGTCCCTGCATGCCCACAAGAGATCTAAGTCCAGCCCATCTTGAATGCCTTCTTATTCCCGCTCATTTCCCTTGACTGTTAGTAGCTCAGATTTTTTGTAGAAAGCTTAAATTTGCAATAAATCTTTATACTAATTTGAACTGCCTGAATCTCCTGATTTTCCTGGCACTTGACACTTCGTATCAGGATTCTCAAATTTTACAATACTTTCAGCCTCCCAAAAGAATAATTGTGCAACTCCTATCTCATAAGTAAAACTAAAAAATTCATTGGGATAGGCATTGGACAAAATACTTGTCATGTATTTTAATAATTACATTATTATCTAACAAACAAAGAAATAGTTAAAATTTATGGGATTTTGCATGACATTCCCAGGTGTCATTTTATTTTGTTTGGCTTCAGATTCTCAGGGACTAGTGTTTCTGATGAATAATAACCTGAATTCAGTCTTTTCTGTTAACAAACACTGCATGGAGAAATGTTTAAATGTTCAATGCTGACAGAAACAGAAGCCCGTTTCAAGAAATGAATGTTTAAAAAAAGAAATAAAAATAACTCGCTGCACTTCTTTTCACTTTGTTACATGGAAATGAGAACTGGCTATGTAAGGAGAAAGTTGAAAATAGTAAAAATAGAGAACCAGTAAAACAAAAAATAAATGGGTCCTGATTGCATGTGGACTGAATGCAACAGTGAGTTTCAGTGGGAAAGGAATTTGTTGAGGAGCGTTAGCCATATAGAGAGAATGAAGGAGGACTGAATGGCAAAACAAAAACAGCAGAGAATGAGTGGAGGAGTCAAAAGGATCAGAAAGACAGAATCGTGGTTGGAGAGATTGATGAAGTTCTCAGAAAGTGTAAATTAGACTTCCCTCTCTTTTGCTCATCTCATTTTTGAAATTCTTTTGGCATACTATTTGCACAATTTTACTTACTCCAAAAGGGAATAGTGTGATTGGTATGTATTTAAAAAATACATGTAAAAGTATCAGATATATCAGTGATAATACTTTCTTGACTTTTATCTATATTCAGTGGACATTTTTAGTATTACAGCTATTATCCCACAAAATCATTTTCTATTTTGAAAGGATGGAAATTTAAAATGGATTTAAAATGCTGACGTTCACCAACACGGACACTTCTTTAGCTGTTCCAAAGACTGTAGGTATACTACCACCTACTTCACCAGTGGAGATGCTAGAGGCAAATATTTATAAAAAACACCAAGCCAAACCCTGGAACTATTTCTGATAATAGTTTGTCACATAATCAGTAAACGTTAGTTGTCAACATTCTGCAGAAAATAAGAATTTTGTCTTTTTCAGTTGAATTAACCCTTCCATCCATGAAAAAAATAAAGCTAATTTTAAAACTATAGTAACACTTTTAATACATGAATGTAAAAAATGTAATGTAACAGTAGATAAACTGAGTATGAAATAAGTTCATTTCAAAATAACATTTGATAACATAAATAATATTTAAAATAATCAGGTTCGGCTGATATTTGTTTTGCTTTCAAAACAAGCCACATCTTTTGAAGCTGACACTGAGAGCAATGGTATTTCCTCTTTTCTTAAATACTGTCTTGTCAGCCAACAACATTAAAGCATTGTAAACTGAAAGTGTTAAATCCTCTGGATAATTAAAAGAAAGGGGGGAAAAGATTATTTCTGTTTTTTACACAGAACAAAAGTGTGGTGGTGGCTGATTTTGGCCTTGCTCGGCTGATGGTGGACGAGAAGAACCAGCTAGCAAACCTGAAGAAGCCTGACCGAAGGAAACGGTACACCGTGGTGGGCAATCCTTACTGGATGGCTCCTGAGATGATCAATGGTGAGTGGGGCAAGGAAGTTGGGGGTTGGGATAGACTAGAGCAGTGTTTCTCAACCTTGACAATTTTAAGGCATGTGGACTTCAACTCCCAGAATTCCACAGCCAGCATTGCTGGCTGTGGAATTCTGGGAGTTGAAGTCCACATGCCTTAAAATTGTCAAGGTTGAGAAACACTGGACTAGAGCCTCACCAGGGCTGGTTTAATTGTGGTCAGCAACTGAGGAAAACAAGGACCATGTTTGGGAAGCTGTCCGGGAAGTCATCTTTATGTAATGAGCAGAAGGAATAACCCTGAGGAACAGGAGGATTTTTTCTGAGCACATTGAAACTAAGATAAAATGGGCAGCAAAAGAAAAGGGCAATTTCACTTACAGTTACTTTGGGACAAATTATCATGAGAGCTCATGGGCCCTTAAGGAAGCCATTTTGTGAGAGGGCCAATCAGCTGCTTTACAAATTCTAAATGAACTCACCAACTTGGAGCAATAGTTCACCCCTGGCTAGGATGTCTGGGACTGATAGCTAAATATGTTCTTTTGTCTTTTGTCCTCTTTTTGCAGGGAGAAGTTATGATGAAAAAGTGGATGTCTTCTCTTTCGGCATCATCCTTTGTGAGGCGAGTCCCAGAAACATAAAGCATTCAGTGAAGAAGGAAGGGTTGCTAGATGGTGCAGTTGAGAAATCTAGAGGAACATTTCCAGAGAGCGGTTCGGGCAGACGCCTGAAGCCAGCATTCTCTATCCTTGTTCTTGCATCTTTTAAAGGAAGGGTTGTTGCAGTTAACTTCATTTTGAGAAGCAAGAGCAAAAAATGGTATGGCAAAAAAAGAGGGAAAGGGGATGATTCTGTTTCTCCTGTTTTGAGTTTTAAATGCATCCGCATGCAACTCTGGTAAATTACATCAAAATTGGTATCGTTCTCGGTTGAAAAAAAATCGGAGAGCCTTGGTTATGATCAAGACCTGGTGTGGTATACAGATCAGGGCTATCACACCAGTGTTTCTCATCCTTAGATACTTCAAGATGTATGAACCAATTCTCAAAATTCCCTTAGGAGTTGAAATCCACACATTTTAAAGTGGCTGAGTTGGAGAAACACTGATTTAGACAATCACTACTAGATGGCAGCAGAGAGATGCTGAACGTTTAAGAACATTTTAAAACTGCCACCTAAGGGTCATCTGGGTGCTTGGCCTGCTTTAGTAAGTGCTAAAGTATTAGACTAGGACTGGGAAAATTCAGATACGGGTTCACTGTCCATAGTGAAAGCTCACTTGGTAATTTTGAAGCAGTTGCTATCTTTTGGCTCAACCTCACCTTAACTCATACAATCATGAACGAGAGAGAGATTTTCACCTGCTTGGGATTTCTCACTAAGCTATTTCAGGCATATACAAGTAGTCCTTGACTTATGACCATAATTGAGCCCAACATTTCTCTTGCTAAGTGAAACGTTTGTTAAATGAATTTATCCCATTTTCTTGCCACAATTGTTAAGTGAATCACTGCAGTTGTTAAGTTAATAACACAGTTGTTAAATCAATCTGGTTTCCCCATTGATGTTGCTTATAAGAAACTCACAAAAGTTGATCACACAACCCTGGAACACTACAACTGTCATAAATACGAGTCAGTTACCAAGCATTTGAATTTTGATCACATGACTATGGGGATGTTGCAACAGTCATAAGTGTGAAAAATGATAAGTCACTTTTTTAGTGTTGTAACTTTGAACGGTCACTAAGTGAACTGCTGTAAGTTGAGGACCACTCCTTATACCCCCACCTTAGTTTCCTACATGTAATGTGAGAATGATAATACTAGCCTCATAAAGTTAGCATTATTGTAAAGAATACTCAGGCATATTTCTGCATATTTCTATCAGAGATACTGAAATGAAATATACAAATGCTGTACACGGACTTTTGAAAAGCCCTTGAGGCATCTGGCATGGGCCAGCCAGTATTCTACTTGGCTCTTCTATGTGGCTCAGTTTATCTCCAAAGGACCATCTTTGGAGACTTGTTCTAGATCGGGGTCCTCAATCCCCAGTCCGTGGACCGAGAGGTCCACAGCATGCCAGCATTCGATCTGCACAAACAAGCAAAGCTTCATCCGCGGGATGCAGGCAGCATGCAAAACCACACCTCCTCCAGTCTGCAGAAAAACCTTTCTCCATAGAACCAGTCCCTAGTGCCCAAAAGGTTGGAAGCCACTGTTCTAGATCAGGGCTTTTCAGCCAGTGGTACGGGTACCACCTGTGGTACATTGGCACCTGGCAGGTGGTACGCGACCATCCTAGAAAAGTGGTAATGGGGGAGGGGAATGAGAGTAATGCCAGGTGGGCAGGCAAGTGTCTTGCTCAGCTGTGCCTTGGGGACACTTTTTTCAGTGCCATTGTAATTTCGAACAGTCACTAAGCGAACTGTTGTAAGTCGAGGACTACCTGTACTTTATCACTTTTTTCCTTTTTTTGTGTCAAGTTTTTGACACCTTGCTAGACATCTGGTGGTACTCGAATATTGCCATATCCTAAAAGTGGTACAATGGGTGAAAAGGTTGAAAAGCCCTGTTCTAGATTGTTAACCAATGCTAGACCAGTCAAGATAAACTTCTAACAACTCCTTTTTTATTTTGCACAGATCATTGGAAGAGTTAGCGCTGACCCTGACTACCTGCCTCGAGCCTTGGATTTTGGCCTCAATGTGCGAGGCTTCCTGGACCGCTACTGCCCTCCCAGTTGTCCTCCCAGCTTCTTTCCTATTGCTGTTTGTTGCTGTGATTTAGATCCTGAGAAACGGTGAGCAAGAGGAAACAGATGTGTCAGATGAGAGAGTCAGAGAAGCCCCTAGATATGGGGATGAGAGGATATGTGGCTTGGAGAAAGAGATGAATCTTCCTCAGGGCAGATGGTAGAGCCTGGAAGGACAAATTAAGCCAGTGCTTCCCACTCAACTCACTGAGGTTGAGAAAGAACTAGTATAGAGAACTTGGAGGAAACTATTCTCCTTCTTATTAGATCCTGATGCATATTCAGGATTACCCCTATATTTACCATGATTCTTGTAATCTTTAAATGGAGAGTAGCCTATGCTCATATTTTTGAGGAATTATGTGCCTTCAAGTTGTTTTTGACTCCTGGTGATTGTGATTCTTGTCCTCTTTCAGTATATTTAATGGAGGGAAAATACACACAAACACATACATTGGGAATTCTGGGAAGTCCATACATCTTCAACCTGCCAAGGTTGAAAAATAGTGTGGAGTGCTGACTTCAGGCTCTGCCTAGGGCCCTCTGATCCAGGGGTCTCCAATCCTCAGGCTGCAGACTGGCACCAATTCTCAGCACACCAAGAACCAAGCTGCACAAGCGAGTGAAGCCCCATCTGCACACATGCGGGATCCAGGCAGCAAGCAAAACCACGTCTGCCCTGCTCTGCGGAAAAAACCGCTCTCCATAGAACCAATCTCTGATGCTCAAAAGTTTGTGGGGTGCTGCTCTAGGCTGTTTGGGACTTTTAGCCTGATCGAGCAAAACTCCTCACATTCTTCTGCTCTTTCTCTCCAGGCCTTCCTTCAGTCGGTTGGAGCAGTGGCTAGAAGCTCTCCGCATGCATCTGGCTATGCAACTTCCCCTGAGTCCACAGCTGGAGCAATTGGACCGGGTCTTCTGGGAGACACACCGGCGAGCTGATGGTGGACTGTGTGCACATGCTGAAGTGTCTGAATGAGTACAGCAGGGGCAGGCAAGCAGCCCCAAGCCTGCATGTCTCTGTATGAGCTGGGCTGAAGAAAAGCTTCCCCTGCTGAGTCCTGCCACCAGCTGCACCCAGCTCACCAGCTAGAGCTGGTTTTTGAAAAACCACTGGGAGCTGGTTCTCCCTGCTTCCTTCCTTGGGGGATGAGTTCTGTGCCTGGCTTGCACAGAGATGGTCTGGGCAGCCCGGGTTCTTGTAAATACTCCTTGTGAATATGTCCTTCTCCTCATGTGCATCCCGCAAAGTGGAGGGGAAGTGAGGGATCCTTGACTTTCTCCTTTTACACTTTGTGGTTGCGAAAAGCTTTGCACGCCCCGCTGAGCACATAAGCTTCTGTCATCAGCTGGCAGTTGCTCACAAGCTGGCATTAGGATGGGGGCTGCTATCCTGTCCCCCAATACACCTCTATAGATCCTCTCTAAAACCTTTGTCCTATAAAGTGGTGCCTTGGGTTTATGTGGACTTGCATACTTGGATGCTCAAGCCCCACTTTGTTGTTCTGCGAAGAGGCCATGGGAGTCTATGCGTGTGCTTAGCATGTGCTTAGCCTTTCCTTGGAAGTTGCGAGACTGAGAGATCTGTGCAGATGTTTGGTCTGCGTGCTCCCTGGAGCCCGTGTCTGATGACATTCACACAACATGTTTTGCCCAGTCAGTTGAAGATTTAGTGGTTGTATTTGCACAACATACTGAGCTTATTGTCACTCTTAACCTTGGTTAGTATTTTATCTTTTATATAGCTTAGCATGTTATGCAAACCCAGCCTATTTGATTCATTTGAAGTTGATATATTGTGCAAACCCACACACACACACACAAAAAGCTCAATTTGATAACCAGGTGAAATGTGTTATGTGAATGTAGCTCTGTCAGTACCCACATGTGTGCCATGTGCATGTTTCACTGTGTGCACACCTTAGCTCCTTCCTCCCTTTCTTTCTTCCATCCTTCCTTCCTTCCGTTACGACCATGTTTGGCAGAAGTACATAAAGGCCAAGGGTGCTTTTTTGGGGTGAAAAAGCAGGCAGTTTGCCCCAGAGAGAAGCTATAAGGTAGAGCTGTAACTATCTCCTCTTAACCCTTCTCTGCTCCAAATTACCACCCCTTTAAACTGCTTGCCCACTCTGGAGATCCAAATATGTGTTAAGATTTTTGTAATAAGATACAATGTATGTGTGCACATGCAAACACCCACGTGCTGTTAGGCCCTCAAAAAAGCAGTCTGTATTTCTAGAAGGAGAGAAAGAGGAGGAAACATCTAAGTCACCCTTTTAAAGGGAGATCTTTGTGCATAGCTTGAAAATCCAGCCAACTCTTTCCAGGTTCAGGATACGATGTGCATTCACCCCAGCCTTCCTCAGACTGCTGCCCTGCAGATTTAATTTCACTACAATTCCCAGTACTCCTTAGGCAACATGGCCTTCAGAACTGTACAACTCCCAGAATTCTTAGCCAGTGGTCTGGAGGCCATGTGAACAAAAGAATTCTGGGAATTGTAGTTCCAACCCATCTGGAAAGTTTTAGATTGGAGAAGGATGAGCTCATCTATGCACCAGGTCAGCAATAAGAATAAGCATTATTGAACCCTTATCAGGAAATGGGCAACAGGTGTTTTCCACCTGGGTGATCAGCATAGTAAAAAGGAGCCTTCAGAGGGAAACCAGCTGAATTCATTTTATCCAAGGATCCTCCCAACCTAGAGACATATTTTTGACTTACCCTTGTGGGTAAGTCATGGCTACATGACTAAATGACCTCTTGTGCCAAAAAAACCTTCCCCTGCGTATTAAAACTTTGTATGTCATAGGCAAGAGAACAGATCCTGCTTTTTCCTTACCTCACAAGCTTTTTGTGGGCATGAAGCAGCCACTCAGATCTGTTACTTGGAAAAAGGCACATTCCTGTATCATTCAGTGCAACACGAGGAGACTGGCTTAATAGTCTTTAGAAGGAAAAAATATGGAGCTTCTTCAGTTCCTCTGACTGCATTTGTAAGAGCCTGAACCATGAAAAACTTCCTGGGTTTTGAATACTAACAGTATCAGTGGCCATTGGAAAAAAATAGACCATTTTCTCTCCTCCTGGCATTCTAGCACCCAGGACAAACATTGGTCATGTAACCAAAGTAAAAGAGGGTCAGGCAGGAAGACTTGAAGGAGTTTAGCCATGCCAGCTAGGAAATCCCTGGGGACAACCTACCTCTAATTGTTAGTGCTGGTAAGAAGATTCAGGACTAAACATCAGTTTCTGGGTTTCTGGTTATCTGGTTAGCTGCTGAGGGAGACAACATGGATCTTCTTATACTTTTACCAGTGGACTCCTGTTCTTTTCAAGGGAACACCAGCATCTTTTTTATTTTAATTGAAGGCCATGTTATAGTTATAGCTGGGTTTTTTTAGAAGGAGGAAAATATGGAGAAAGAAAACAATTCTTTCCAATCTCAAAAGACTGGTGATCCAGCTTTGTTAAGTCCTATGTGCCAAACTTACATACAGACATCTTGGCTAAAAAAAAAGGGGGGGGTAAATTTCCTGGATGTTCTTGTTTAGAAATAGGGAAACTAACAATGGTCTGAAGTTCTGCAAATTCAGAAGGTTATAGTAGGAAGCAGTTCTCCTCAATCTATAGTGCATGTGTAACTATGCACCTTCTAAGTCCTGAAATATGTGGAATTGGAAGCAGTTGTTACAGTAGGATGGAGTGCCTCTGGATTATTATATGAATCACATATATGGACTAAATCTAAAATGAATTTGGAAAAACAGGTCCACGTAGCTCCATATTTCTTCTCTTCGTGCTTCCCTGCCGCAAACTGAAAGTATGTATAACTTCACTGTATGATTTTAAAAATTTGGGGAAACAGCACAAAGCTCAGATCTGTGGTGGTGAAATTTTAAATCTTTCTGGCTTTTATCAATAGTCTGCCCTGTATCTAAGTTCATTCTTTAAAGAGTCAAGACTAAATGAAAACTTCCTTTTTAAGGGTAGTATATCTCACTTCTGTGTACTAGATTTGGAGAAAAACATTTTTTATATTTTGATTTTGCATATCTTTGAAGCTTCTGGACTGATTCATCAACATTTTATGAACATCTGTTAGAAAAGGCTAATGTTCATATTTTTGTGAAAATGCATTTCATGTTTGATGCAAAAGATGACAGACCTTGTGTATTTTATGAATGATCTTCAGAGGGAAATGTAGGCAAAATATCTCTGCTCCATTGGCACTTTTATGTACAACTACAGAAATTGTTTTTCTTGAAGAATTTTGACAGCCATTTGAAACTGTGCCCCAGAGTGTGGGTGTTGCATTTCTACTTCTGTGGGGACCATGGCACTCCTGAGTCTGATGTGGTCTCTCCCAACTATGGCTTTGGTTAAGAGACACTTTTCTCATGCAGAAGACCTGGTGGTTCTACCAAGAAGCAAGTGAGGCTGGAGGTCTGCACTAGAGGGTGAAAGAGGAATCCGTTTCCCCCAGGCCCAAGAGGGAGAAGAGGATCCCTTTGTTATCTGATGGGCATGTCTAAAAGCCATTTAGAAGTTTTGACTTCTGAATTCATGCCTGCAATCTTGGTTTTAGACCTTGTTTGACACTATCCTGTCATAGACAGTGAACTCGCTCGTTTCCTATCCTGCTCCCCTTTTTAAGGAGTCTGATTTCCATCCTCCATGTGTTTCCCATTCTGTTCCCCTAATTCTTTTAAACTCTTCAGGTGCTGCAGGTTGCAGCCAGCATGTGAGCAGTTTTCCCTAGACAGGCAGCTCTCCCTGTCACTCCTGCACTCAGGATCATTGCTCTATAACATAGCTCAAGAAAAGAGTTTGTATTATTTCTTCACTGTCAACTTTGGTGATTTGGGGAGTTTATCATATTATCAGTCTGCCTCAGATGTCTTTAGGAGAAGTGTAAGGGAAGGAACATGAATTAGACAAAGACTGTGAAACATTTATACGCACTTTGACCTGAAAATAAAATGTGATGCCCTCTCTGATGACAATGATCAGAATTCACAAACCGTGATGTAAAATTAATTTACATGGAAATAATAAAAGTCTTTCCACTCCCTTGTTCTAGCCATCTATGATTTTCGTGATGACATTTTTGGGGAGGGTGTTTGAAAGTTTTTGAGATTCCCTTT
Organism: Crotalus tigris; assembly: GCF_016545835.1. NCBI lineage: Eukaryota > Metazoa > Chordata > Lepidosauria > Squamata > Viperidae > Crotalus > Crotalus tigris. The sequence goes on along the minus strand of NW_024096758.1, from coordinate 6,881,874 downwards.
GCTGACATTCAGAAGGACAGCTACACAGAGCTACGCTTATTGATTTGGATCACTCCTTCATCCTTCCATCCTTAAGAACTGAACAAATCTTAAACGTGACCCGTGCTGTCTTTGTCCAGGATGCCAAAGTCAAAATAATAGATGTGGGATGAAGGACTTGCCAAGGTCCCTTGTCAACTCTCACCTCATTCCTAATGTTCTAGATAACATTATCAAGCCATTTCCTGGCTTAAGTCAACAATAAGAGTATCAGTTGGTTTGCAAGGTAATAATGCTGATGAAATATTGGAATTGCCTCAAATGGCCTGGAAACTTATATATCCTTACCTCAAAGCTTTTATGCTGGGCCTCTAATTCCAGTTTGTGTTTCCCTTCAAATCTGAATTTCCAACATCCTAGAACCTACTGTATTTTGTTATATACTGCAGGATACTAAGGATGCTTTGTATAAAATATATTAATTGAAATCCAAATGTGTTCTTGTTTTTTTCAGGAAACAATCCTCTTCTCAGCATTCTTAAAAAGTAGGTTACATTAGGGGCCAAGCCAGAATTAAACCCAAGTTTCCCCATTCTGACTGGTTACAAGGTTATTGGGTTCCTCAAGCCTATTCATAAAGTTCTGGTTAATCTATAATCAGTGATATGAGTAGGCAAAATGCAACATGTGATTATTAGCGTATTACCACAGAATAACATAAATCAGGGGTGTCAAACTGCCGGCCCACGGGCCGGTTGCATCATGCAGAGGCTGCGCCCACCCCAGCTCCAGCAATGTGAAAAAAGTCACGATACATCACGACACGTCATGTGATGCGGCGAGTTTGACACCCATGACATAAATTGACAATTTAGGATTGGGAGTTCAGTGTCAAGTATTTTCCTTAACTTTCTTTGGATATTATCCCTTGGACATCCTTTTGTATATCCCTTGGAAGACCTATTGGTCTTCCTTGCTCTATGCTTAGAACAATCTTTCTCAACTTTGGCAACTTTAAAATGTGTGGACTTCAACTCCTTGCTGGCTGGAGAATACTGGGTATTGAAGCCCACACAATTGCTAAGATTGAGAAGCATTGCTTCTCATTAACATGAGCTTCTCCTGTCCTTGAGCTGGTAAAGAAGACAATCAAAATAATTTGGACTCCAGATTTTACTTCTCCTCAATAACAAGACTGGGAAGTGAAGTACTCCTTTGCTGCGGAGAAGCGATTTTTGGATTCCTCAGCTTCCTTTTTCCTACCACATAACATCACATATCAGTGGGAATAGCCACTCCCAGTCATTCTGTGTAACATGCCAGGGCATGTTGAAAGGGGCATGTTCTCATGATGCCACCTCCAGCCCAGCCTAGTCCAGCCCAGCCTAGAGCAGAGATGCAACATAAGTCTGCAATGGCACCACTGATAAGGTGGAGTTTTCACTCAGAGTTGGCTTGGATCTTTCTGTACAAATGGGATTGCCTTAAGTCTAGGAATAAGCATCTTTGTATTGGAATGTCCTTTCTGCACACTGACTTGAGTAATGGACCCTGAATTTCCCTAGCAACAAAAATCCTTGATGGTGAATATGCTGTTTCATTGTCTTGGCTGATGACTGTTCCAAAAGCATCTTCTGTACCAAATACTGTAGAGCAGGGGTCTCCAACCCCCAGTCTGTGGACCCATACTGGGCCGTGGCATGCCAGCAACCGGTCCGCAGAAACAAAGCCCCGTCCGTGGGATGCAGGCAGGACACAATACCACACATGTTCCGGTCCGCAGAAAAATCTCTCCATGGAACCGGTCCCTGGTGCCCAAAAGGTTGGGGACTTCTGCTGTAGAGGGCCAGTTCCACTCTTTCGTTTTCCCCACTATAGGAAAAGTATTTTCCAACCCAACAACATACATTCTGTAGAAATGTGGGTCTCTTTCATGAATGGGAGATCTCACTGTTTTGATGCAATGCAGTCGCAGACCAATACCCACCATTAAATCAAAGAAGACTTTCATACATCACACTTGGAAAAGACCATTGTGTTGGCTCAATATTTTTTAAAAAAACTCAAGTCTCAACAGGCTCACTGAAATTAGCTACTTTTATTGGTGGGATTAAAAAATAAAGTACTAGACTGTATAAACCTATATATATATATATATATTTTACAACCTTTCAATAAATATTTCCTAGCCCCAGACAACAGATAGAATTTTTCTCTTTTTTTTAGGAAAATATCAAGATTTGAAAAATGAATGAATAAAAGCAGAAATACTGTTTAGGGGTTCCTAAACATCCTACAACTCTCTCACACATACTCATCTTTTATTACTCCTGGGACTAACCCAGCAATTAAGGCAGTGAGAATAAAGGAATACAATGTTTTGGAAGCATTGTTGAGAGCACACAATGCTATGCATTCAGAAGCATCCACAGGACAGGAGAGAAAAGGGAAAAGAGTTAAAAAATGAACTCCACAATTGTGTGTTCAAAGCCCTGTCCCTTTTTTACACATGTGATCCAATCCACTTAAAAAGGGGCAGGGTTTCCAACATATATGGTAGTTGCAAACACCCTCCTGAATGTATTAATGTATTAAAACCTTCTCCCATATTACTGTATGCATTCCAGAATCCCAGCATTACGTTAAAAAGCCACCATGTTTTATGCTTAGCATCTAACCACAGTGGCTATCTTCATCACATGAAGGTTAGAAACTTTTTTAAAAATATATTAAAGAAAATTTGGGGCTACTTCTTTTAGTTTTCTGCACATTAAGTTATGGCACAAGAACAGTCCTCCTTGTATGCAACAAGGAAGTTGGACTGAAGCAAAGGGGGGGGGGAAATCACTTGTCTGAATGTGCTAATGGGCATCCTTGTGGACTGCTGCTTCAGCTTTCACTATGCCTCTATAGCAGGGATGTCAAACTGCCGGCCTGTGGGCCCGATGTGTCATGCCAAAACTACGCCCACCCCATTGCCGGCAATGGGAAAAAAGTCACGATACGTCGTGACACATCACGTGACATGAGTTTGACACCCCAGCTCTATAGGAAATAACAAAATGATGCTTAAATAAGGTTATAAATAGTGATATTTTAGAGTAGGTATTTGCCTTCATCTGTGTAAACAATTTAGAAGTGCAAATGCCACCTATGTGTCCTAGAGGATAAATTAATAATAAAAAGTAAATCAGTAATTAAGAATAAGCATATCAAATGATAGCATCACATTATTACAATAGGAAGAAAACAATTACAGTTTCAGATAGAGAACTGTTTAACAGTACCAATCAAAAGCTTCCCCATTCAGAGTTTTTCTTCACGTTATAGGGGGAAAATGGAAGACTACAGGGTGTTTATTAGTGAAAATGACATTCTCAGCCCCCCCCCCAGTAATATTGCATGAACAAACCAGATTAATTGCACAAAAAAAGCCTTATTTGGAAGCACTCTATAAATATTGACGCCAAGAGTATGGGGTCAGCCTCTGTAATAGCAGTTTGCTTTACCAATACTAGCAAGTAGTGTTTCTTCCATGCAATGAAAAACATGTTTATATATATATCAAGGTATCTTTAAAGCACAGAAGCAGGCCAGGTTATGCTAGGCTAAGGCTAGGCTTTTCCCCCACCCTGGTCAGTTGGCAATCCTATTGCATTTAGAGCTAGATGGAAAGGAGTGGCTAAAGTCTAAGGATTTCTTATTTCCACACCTGCAATTTTGGGGCTTTTCTTTATTCAGAAGTTTCTGCAGGTGATATTATAATAATTGCTACAGAGATGGTTCTATGATGCCTAGTGGGTTCTGAACCTTCTAGAGAAAATAACCCATATTCTGCTTTTCTTGGCCCAGTTTACAAGTCTGTTTGGATCTGGATTCATTGACATTGTGACAGCTATTATAACAGGCTGATTAGAAAAGAGAATGAGACAGAAGGGTGAGTAGTAACAGGTATCTATCAACAGTTGACTCTTACAGAGACTCCATAGCTAGAGGAAAGATACCACTAATCGCCATTGCTACTAACATGAGAGCCTTGGTCTGATCCAGCATATTGACATGCTGCACTGGGCTACAAATGAAAGACTGTTAGCTTTATTCAGAAGCATCATCTTTTTGCTCCAACAGGCTCATGTCCTGTGCTACCTGCTTGCACTTTGAATTCTTCTCCATCCTCTGCCAATCCCTTGCTTCTCTTTCATTGTGAAGCCTACAGGGAGAAAAGGCCTGTTTAATGAGAGGCCATCCATACTTCAACTCCGAACTGGAAGAGCAGGTGGCTTTCATGGGGTTGCACCCATATCTCCAGTGAGATCACCGTGGTTTTCTCAGGGCATTTTTCAACGAGGGCACCATCCCTTGAAAGAGAAAAATGCCTTGCAGCCCTGGCTGCCAGAATCTTGGGTTTCTGTTGGTCCTTCTGAACAGCCTTGAAGTGAGGGAGACCTAGAAGAGTGGATGGGTTGGCTATTTCTCTTCTTTTGAACTTCATTTTCTGTGAGCAACCAAACAGTTGGTTTGAGAAAGATATGTTGCTTTGTTCTCTGGGATCTTCTTTCAAAGCGTAACTGCAGCATGCATGATCAGCAGAGATGGGAATTTTAGCAGGTTCAGAAGATTGGCTCCCACAAAAGCAGCAGCATGCAGATTTTAAGGACTGACCCTCCAGAGGGAGAGAGTGGCAGGCATTTTTTTTCCAGACTTTTAGGAAAATTTCCATTTGGAATAAGCCACACATTAAAAAAGCCACTTGCTGAATAGTCCTAATTTAGGTATTCTTGATTGAGGGTATGAGCAGATATATATTCACAAAAGAGACACAGTCACTTTAAGACACATGGGAAGGAACAATTTCTAATGAAACTGAATATTCCTTGCAAGAAGCGTGGTTACTTTCCACATCCACCAGCAGCTGGGTATGCATGACTGTGCACAGGACAGTAAATTTCTTTTTACTTTATCTTACTTTGATAAATAGCTTGAAGAACTTAAATAAAATTAATAATATTAGCTTGCAAAAACTGTATTAACTCCATGTTTTGACTCTCACTTATGAGGAGATAAATATAAAATAGAACAAAACAGAGTTTTTGCAAAGGGAGTGCTCTTGTATTTAATCCAGTTGAAAGTTTATCAGTGCAAGATTCCAGCAGCTCCCATTCATTTCAAGGGGACTTATAATTAGGAAATTTAAATGCTGGCTATAGCTGATGCCCTTCAGATTTTCCAGAAGGATTTTTTTTAAAGCATTCCCAACATCTGATGCGAGTCTGAAAGTTCTCCATTTTACCAGCTTATAGATCAGCATTTTGTCATTTCATCTCTAGTGCAGGGCTTTTCAACCTTTTCACCCACTGTACCACTTTTAGAATATGGCAATATCCGAGTACCACCAGTCGCCTAGCAAGGTGTCAAAAACTTGATGACAAAAAAAGGAAAAAAAGTGATGAAGTACAGGTAGTTCTCGACTTACAACAGTTCACTTAGTGACTGTTTGAAGTCACAATGGCACTGAAAAAAGTGCCCCCCAGGCCACAGCCGAGCAAGACGCCTGCCTGCCCACCCAGCGGCACTCTTTCTCCTGTCCGAAGTTTTCATTGTTGTGAGCATTTCTGTTGAGGATTGGCAGTGGGGGTGGAGTGGGGGTGTTTGATTTTTATTCCCCCCCCCCCGTCTGCTGGGTGATTGCAGCAGGTTTTGGTCACTTCACATGACTCTGGGACACTGTGACCGTCATAAATATGAACCAGTTGCCAAGCATCTGAATGTAAATCACAAAACCCTGGAGATGCTGCAACATTCCAGCTGATCAATGCTTCTGGGCTCAGCAGAAGCACCAGGATCAGTGCGGAGCTCCAGCTGGCACCTGGGGCTTATCCTGGTGTTTCCACTGAGCCCTGACAGCCCCGAAGAAGCACTGATCCTGGCGCTTCCGCTAAGCCCTGACAGCCCTGCAGCTCCAGGCATCTCTTGCTTAGGCTTGTGTGGTGCTGCTACCGGTTCAGCTCATTCCCCTCCCCCCTACCACTTTTCTAGGATGGTCGCGTACCACCTGCCAGGTGCCAATGTACCACAGGTGGTATCCGTACCACTGGTTGAAAAGCCTTGCTCTAGTGTACATATACTTTTGCCAATAATTTTAAGATGGACTTGGAGAGAATATCTTACTAGTATCTGTGTATGCCTGATTTTTCACACTTGCATCTTTTTTTATGACTGGGTTAGAAAGGAATCTGGACAGAATCTTGTCAAGCACAGTTGTTGGTACAAATTATCATAGTCTGCTGTCAGATGACAGTTAAGTTTCCTTTCAGTGCTGTGACTGCAGAATAGTTTGTCTCTGGCCTCTACAAAAACATCACTACAATGATGATCAGTAGCCAGACTGGATGGAAAAAGGAAAAGTTCCTGTGTGTTAGATTGCAGTAGCATCTTGAAGCCTTTTTCAGTTTCTCATTTCTTAGATGGGTAAGTAATTATAGAACTTTGGTTTTAAGGCGATCATTGCAGCAATATATGTTTGTCAAGGACCAAGTACTGGAGATGGGATGAAATTCAGAGGGATGTAAACATTTTCTGCTTTGGAAGGATGCCAGCCAGCAGGGACAAAAAAATATATGCTGGGGTGGGGCAATTTATGATTACTATGAATTTTCCATCTGCTGTTGGATTTTCTGCAACCTTTCCTGCAGTCTTCGTAACTGAAAGGGGAAAAATAAGCCAGAAATTTATCTGCTTAATTTTTCTGTGCAAACTGAAAGACCAAAAGCACCTTACAAAATAAATACTTCCCCCCCAAAAATACAAAATTGAAAATACCAAAACACATACTTTACAACACAAATCAACACTCTGATTTATAAAGTCCTGTCTAAAAGAAAGATACTTAAACATGTCTTCTAAAACTGACAAGAGTAGAGGTCAAATGCATCTTAGAAGGTTTGACGGCTGAGAGTCAAGCAATGGGCTGTGTCCTCTTTGCCATAAATCCATCTCTCTCAAGCAACTTTGAGAGGTGCTCTCAGAATTCTGGGAGCTGAGGTCCAAGTTGAGAATCGCTACCACAGATTCATATCTAATGACTATGGTTAGTCCCCATCCCCACCCTGGCTTAGCATATAATAAGAACCCATATCATTCAGTTACAAAATAATGTATTATTCAGTTACAGAATAATGCAAATTCAGAACACTGATTAAATCAGAAGGACAAAAGAATAACAGAATTGGAAGGGGCCTTGTAAGTCTTCCAGTCCAACCCTCAATTGGTGAACTATCTAGAGTTGCTGAAAGTTGGAAGCATATAAATTTAATTGATAATGGTAGTCATAATCTTGATCCCTGGGAAAAGGACCAATGATGTCACAAAGCCTTGCCCATACTCTCCTGATAAAAAGACTCATGGGATACCAGATATTTCTTAGAGCAGTGTTCTTAAGTCTCAGCAACTTTAAGTTGGGTGGACTTCAATTTGCAAAATTACCCAACCCCTACATTAAAGAAGGTAAACTAGCTTTGTTTTTGATCTAATTGTTATGATCAAGTGGTCAGAACCACCACTTATTGCTGACAGTTGAGTGTGATGAGGAAGCAGAAGCAACATGTGAACGGGTATGATATGCCAATGTGCAAACGCACTACTCATGTGACCTTGAGGACACAGACAAACCTCCAAGTGGTCTCAACAACTCTCTAAAAGAATGCAAATGACCAGCTGTCTGCAAGCAGTATAAATCCTTCCATTCCCCACCATCCATTCAGAGCTGAAGAAGCTTCTTGGATGAGAAGGGAAACGTCTTCAAAGAAAAACAAGAAAGTCCAGATGCCTCTTGAAAAAGCACCTTTGGGACTACCATGACCTGGACGACTTGAGAAACTCCATAGACACATTATGTGAACCTGCTGTTAAAGAAACTGGTCAGCTTGATGTGTGAATCTGGCTTATACTGAGCTAAATTGAGCAAAACCCTGATGTTATACAATACAGCTCTGTGTGTTTTTGTAAACTTTCAAGCACCAGCAATCTCCCCCAAAACAGTACTCTGTTATTTACCTCCTCATCCTTCTCCCGGATCAGTTTTTCTGTCTCTGAATCTGGCACCGTGGGCGTAGTTGGGATGGGGAAATCAGTCCCACTTTCTCGGGTTAGCTTGCTGTTTGTTTGTTTTTTTCAAAAAACAAAACCAGGAAAGAGATAAAAGAGGAGGAAATACATTAAAGCGTTCTCAAAAAAAAGGTTACCAAAAAAATGCTTGAGTATGCAAGCCCACAAAATATCCCATTTGCCTCCCAATCAAAGTGCTGTATTTGGTTTCCCTCAAACTCCTTTTGTTATTTATTCCGTGATATAATTCCAGCCTGGCTTCCCCCAGATGTTTGAGGTTATCTTGCAAAGGCAATTGTTTCATATTCATTTTGGGGAAAACTTCCTGATGGCAAGAGTGGTTTGATGGTGGAACCAATTATCATGAGAGGAAGTGGAAGAGAGGTTCAGAACTGAAGAAGCTTCTTGGATGAGAATCGAAACATCTTCAAGCAAAAAAAAAGAAAGTCTAGTTGACTTTTGAAAGAAAAAAAGGACTTGGCTTGGCAAGTCATGAATCAAGATGCTTCCTAACTCATCTTCCCTGTTGTTATTTCACAGATCAGAAGATCATTATGGAAAGTAGATTACAGACTGCAAATTGAAAAAACAACCCAATGATCATACTGAACCAAGAATGTGGATTCAAATCTGAAGTTTAAGCCTTTCCCAATTAACAACCTCTGCCCCAAATCTTCATCTTCATATGATATACTTAACCAGGTCAAATAAAAGCCTGGTGTTTGTGTTCACACAGGATTTTTTTTTACTAGTAACAGTGATTACTAGTAACTCTGTTTAGGGTTAGTAGATTGTGTAAATCCAGCAATAAGGTTAAGCATCTTACATGCATACAGATAGAGTGTTCTGACTTCCAATGACCATCCAAATTTTATAGAACTTTTATAGGAAATACATGAAAGCCAGATAGATGCAGCTCTGGAGGAAAGTGTCAGGCATTAACTCCAGCCTGGCTGTACAAGTCCTCAGCAATTACAAGCTTACAGCAGTCCAACAGCAGAGGGGAATGGAAGCAGAACTGGAAAGGGGGGGGGGTAGTTGTTTACTCCAAGAAACAGTTGCTGCAGCAGAATCTCAAAGATGGGGACATCTCCTTTCCCTCTAAACAGGATGGCAAGCAGAAGAGGGGAATGGATACCCCCGGCTTAAATTCATCATGGGAAGGCAGGGCAGGGAAGAACTTTCCTCCGAGACTTACCCCCCCCCCTTCCAGATTTTCCCTTGGCTTAGATCAGGGGTGTCAAACTGCTAACCCACAGGCCAGATGCGTCATGGCAAAACCGTGCCCACCCCATTGCCGGCAATGAAAAAAAAAGTCGTGATACATCGCCACACGTCACGTGATGTTGCGACTTTGACAGTCCTGGCTTAGATGGTTGTTCTGTGCCCTAGTTCAGGCATCATGGACCAAATCTGAAAGTGATGGAATCACAGCTGAGAAGCCAGAGAGATGGAAGCAAAGCCTCTGAAACCACTGATTCTTGATTGCCTAGGGGTTTCCTAGAAAATAATCTTCTTTCTTAGGTAGAGAGGAAAAGGGGATGTGAAAGTATGTGTTTCAGAGGGTTATTGTTAGAGAGTTGAAATGTGCAAAAAAAGACTGCTTAGTAGTGAACATTTATGTGGTAACTAGGAGTTGAAAACAACTTGGTGGCACATAATGAATTCCTCAAATATACAATATAAATATAGGCTATTCTCCATTTATACAGGACAAAAATCATGGTAAATGTGGGCAAAATGCTGAATAAGTATCTAGGATCAATAAAAAGGAGGACAGTTTCTTCCAAGTTCTCTATACCAGTGTTTTTCAATCTCAGCAATTTTAAGATGTGTGTGCTTCAACTGTCAGAGTTCCTCAGCCAAGGCTCCCAGAGAATTCTGGAAGTTGAAGTCCATACAAGTTGTTAGGGGTTGAGAAGCACTGCTCTGTTATACACTGTGTCTCCCTCAATCACATATTGTCTAATTTGCTTTCTTCAGAAAACGGTAACTTTCAGTCAGAGCTGCTGAAAAAATAATTCATGTCTAACAGACATGGATGTATAGATTTCATCCTTCATATATAATACACAGTGCTGTCCCCAAATAGTTTGAGAAGTCTAACCACTGCCAATATTTACCACACACAGAGAGAATGGCCTGCCCTGCAGTTTAACACACACAAACCAATGCAAAACAGCAGCAATACATAATAATTTCTTGAATGTGCTACCTCCTCGGTATCCTTACTAATATTTCTTTTTTCTTCTTTTTCTATCTGCATTCCTTCCTACCCAAGCTTATTGCCCTTTGCTTTCTTACTAAATCCCTTCTAGCATGCAGATTGCAAACTGCAGCAATGGAAAAGTTACAGAGGATCATCAGGTTAGTGCATTCAACTGGTTAAGCTCCCAGATACTTAGTACTAACTCAAGGACCCCCCCAAGCAGATTAGCACATTTCATTAAAAGGCATGAAATGTAGGATTTAAAGGTACTTGTGATCTGTCTCACATGTAATCTGCATAATCAACCTGTCTTACCATCTTTCAACTTTAATTCCAATTTAAATCCTCCATCTCTCAAGCCATTCTATGCATCTGATGAAATTAGATGAAAAGTCACAAAAGCTTATACCTTCTAATAACATATATTAGTCAGATAAGGGACTAACAGATGTTCTTCTGATGTTTTTGCCAATATAGACTAAACCAGTATTTCATCTTAAAGTTACCAAGGTTGAAAACATTGGACTAACCCACCTCTCCTCTAATGGATACAGCAGAATATCCAGGGATTGTTATTGCTCAATTATTTTGTAAGATAAAACAATGCCCCACGCTTATTTCTTAATTGTGCACCTGGCACATTGGGAAACATTCTGGCGGCTCAGACTAAAACACAGCTTTTATAAATAAAATGAACTATCTCTTCTAGCTGGCCATGGCTGGACAGAGAGGGATAGTGGCAAAAGGAGTAAGAGACACAGTAAGACCTAACAGTCAAGCTTTGGAGAAGAACAGAGTCAATGAGTTAGCAGGCCAGATTTCAAGAACATGAGAAAACAAGCAAGATCTGGGGGAAACTGAACAACAGAAAAGATAAGTTAGGAGAAACAGAGTCTCAGAAAAGGTTTATCCAAGACTTTCCTTGACAGATCACCAAGATGGTGAGCTGAAGAAGGCCTATAAGAAAATCAAGAGGTTACAGGGTATTGTATTTTGTCTTATGATTTTGGTTTTCCTAGACCAGGGATAGGCAACCTTGGCTCTTTTATGACTCGTGGACTTCAACTCCCAGAATTCCTGAGCCAGCATGGCTCAGCTTGGAAACCTCCCTTTCCCCTCAGCATGGCTGGCTCAGGAATTCTGGGAGTTGAAGTCCACGAGTCATAAAAGAGCCAAGGTTTCCTACCCCTGTCCTAGACATACTGTAGAACACTTCCCATTTTTTACACCCAGCATATCCAATGGTTGTTGTGTCAACTGGGAAACTGGGAAAAATGAGAACCACATTTCTGAAAGTTATCAGATTTGGGGGGAAATGGGAAAAGTTAAGCAACCAGACTTCTGTACATGTGTTTCTCCTAATAGGACAATTCACTGAAAACCTCAAGGCCCCCCCCAAAAAGGAATAACATTTCTCCGCATTCACTTTGGTGAGTTTTCTATCTGATGCCACCTTGGACATGCAACTCATCAGCCACTTTCTGAGTTTAAAACAGAAAACATAGATATTGCTTGCATTCGTATTTATACTGCATCACCTTTCTACAGATACCTGTCCTAGCACAAAATTGCACAAACCAGGAACATGGCTTTCAATGTACATAATTTATTCTGTTTGCAATAGAGTGCTATCCATCTGTTGTTATAATAAATACCTGCCTAAATCATCATTAAAAAAAATCTGTGAATTTAAGCCAGCATAAATTTTCCTTGATGAACTGCCTCCATCAGACTCTTTCCACCTGAGAATTTTTAAGGCCGCTTTGCCTGACTTTCCTCCTCATACCTGTAGGAGAGGAGGTTACAAGAAGGTTATTGAAAGTGGGGGTCCCACCTTTCCTATCTCCTTCATTCTTCCCAGCTGTGCCATTTGCTCAGCTTCCCTCCTCCCCAATTCCACCTCCTCCTTCCCAGCACCCCCTAACTTACTTGCGATTCCGCTCTTTCACCACCATGCGAGTCATGCTCTGAATGCACTGAGCCCGGTAGTTTTCATAGTGAGTCTCCCGAGTCACATCCTTCAGGTCCTGCATATGGGTCCTTACCAGCATGGTGCGTAACTTGATAAAGTCACAATGCATAGGGTTCTCCACTGACAAAAGAATGCAGAGTTAAGTGAGTGCAATTCAAGACCACGTAGTGCAGCGGCCACTGACAAAAGAATGCAGAGTTAAGTGAGTGCAATTCAAGACCACGTAGTGCAGCGGCGGTCTCTAGGTCAACGATCTCAAAACTGGAAACAAATCTATGGAAGATGAAAAGCCTATTGATGGCTTTTAGCAACTAGAGTGAAATGGAACCTGTCTGGGGAATGGCTGAATGTGCAGACTGGCAGGCAAAACATGAAAGAAAGCTTTTTGTTTCCTATTTTGCTTGTAGCCTTTTGGCTCCTCTTACGTTCTCAGGAGTCTGCACTCCAGAGAGACCAGGCCACTTCAAGATAAGACTTACAGTACAAAGTGAGTCTGAAGAGTACGCAACTCCCAGCCGCACATTTGGAGGAAATATTTTCATATGTATACACACAATGATCAGCTTCAAGTGATTTTGCTGGGATTTGTTAATGCCATCTCTCCCCTTTTTCCTTATTACAAAAATGCAAAAAAAGTACCTCCTTATAACAAACATTGCAAGTATTGTTTTAGTTTTCCTAAAGCTGATTTGCCAAAGGTCATCTATCTATGCTGCCAGTAGGGTTTGTGGACAGGCCCTCCCCTGTAATAAACTGAAGAACATTTTAAAGCAGTTGTTAGATTCAGCACCTTGACTCATCAGCATTTTAGGTAGTTTAGCTTTTTTGAGGGGTCTCATCTATAGTATTATTATCAAGAAAGATTATATATTTTCTCAATCTCTCTCCCTCTCATTCCCTACTCACCTACCTATTGGCTTTCCCAAGCTATGTTTGACACCAATTTATTTTTTAGGCATACAACAAATCTTGAAATTCAGCGTACTTCAAATCCAAGCTTTAACAGTGGATTTTTCAAGACCAACAGGGATAAAAGGATAGGATGGGACCAGGGTTGGCTCTACCCTGGAACAGACTGAAGCAGCCACCTCAGACAGCAGGTGCCAGGACACAGCAGAAAGGAAAGGATGTTTGCTGCACAGCCTGCTTTGCCTCTAAATTAGCCTTTTGCCTTCAATGCACCAAAGGAGGCAATCTTATTTATAACACAGAAGAACAATTCAACAACCAGTCCCTTTGGTTTTTGGATGTGATAGAAGAGATGCCACCTTGTTCTTTGCCTCCCACATCTACACTGAGGACATCTGCAGCGGTGATAATAAGGGTCAAGAAGAGCACAACTACACAACTGAAGCCCCATTGTGTTGTCAAGTGCAACATGCAATGCATTTTAAAAAAGGCATCTGGCTTTGATTGGGTAGTTGTGCCCACCATCTTGACTTTTTTGACAATTTATGGGAATGCCCCTGTAATAAAATATTGGGATTGCCAAGAGGTGGCATCTTGTCAATATTCTCCCTCATCCCCACCTCCTGATTTTTCCAACAAGATATTGGGCACATGGTGCAAAACTACCATACTCAACCCACGCTTCCTACAAAATGACTAATTTAATGCTTGGGGACAGGAAGCTTTTATTGATTTCTACTGCCAAAGCTAAGACATTATGCTGCCAAAGTCAATATTTTGTATTTCCATCCCACAAGAGCATCAGTAATTGGATGTCAATTCAAACTAGGGGAGCATGGAACATTTTTGCCGAATTCCGTATTGAATCAATGTTGGCCCATTAGCTGTAGTCCCCAGTTTACTGAGCCACACTGCCACAAGGAGCTATAGGTTACCTTCAACGATTCCCCAAGGGTACAGTCTCCCACGGATCCGCTTGCCTTTCATCTCCACAATGGTGTTACTGCCAATCACAGCAAAGGGGATGCTGTCCTGCAGAACAGTGACAATTAGGAGTCAGACCGGATGGCAGGGACCTTCCCCAATCTTCACTACTTCACATATATTTAGTGACAAAAGACAGCATTCCTCAAAAAGATACAAGGAAACTGCATCATCATCAACTGCACCATCAAATTTGTCAGCATAAGAGGGAGCAGAGTCTGAAGGCTTCAAAAAAAGGAAGTGGTTTGGAAAAGAGCTGATCCCTGTTGTGCAGTAAATACACATGATGCATGACTGCTTTGCAATCCACCAATTTTCTTTCGTTTATTTGTTTAAATTAAGGGATTCTTCTTTTTAAGTTATTCAGGCCAGGCAGCAAAAAAAGTACAATTTATTATTTGTTAAATTTTGTTTGTTAAATTTATTATTGCTGCCCATCTCACTACTCTGGGTAGCTTACAACAATAAAATAGAAAAAAGTGATTTAAAAAATGGCCGGTGGATTACAAACTGAGGACCCATTTATAAGGACTGTAGCAGTTTTAAACAAGCTTGACACCCAGCCTGCTCTCTGTCTCTAGGTGCATCCTGGCTGACATTCTACAGTCCTAACACACCTGGAGGACACCAGGCTGGGGAAGTCTGCATTAAATCATGAGCATCACTATCTGGCATGGGAGAAGGCCGAAAAAAAATATTTTAATAATAATAAAAAAGTTGGACGGGACCTTGGAGGTCATCTAGTCCAGCCCATTGCTCAGGCAGGAAACCCTATACCATTTCAGAGAAATGGCTGTCCAGTCTCTTCTTACAAACTTCCAGTACTGGAGCATTCACAGCTTCTAGAAGCAGATTGTTCCACTGATTGTTTCAACTGTCAGGAAATTTCTCCTTAGTTCTAGATTGCTTCTCTCTTTGGTTAGTTTCCATCCATTGTTTCTTGTCCTGCCTTCAGGTGCTTTGGAGAATAGCTTGACTCCCTCTTCTTTGTGGCAACCCTTGAGATATTGGAACACTGCTATCATGTCCCCCCTCGTCCTTCTCTTCATTAAACTAGACATACCCAATTCCAGCAACCATTCTTATATGTTTTAGCCTCCAGTCCCTTAATCATCTTTGTTGCTCTTCTCTGCACTGTTTATAGAGTCTCAACATCTTTTTTACATTGTGGTGACCAAAACTGGATGCAGTATTCCAAGTGTGGCCTTACCAAGGCATTGTAAAGTGGTATTAATACTTCTCGTGATCTTGATTCTATCCCTCTGTTAATGCAGCCTAGCACTGTGCTGGCTTTTTGGGCAGCTGCAGCACACTGCTGGCTCATATTTAAATGATTGTCCACTAGGACTCTGAGATCCCTCTCACAGTTACTACTATTGAGCAAGGTACCCCCTATACTATACCTGTGCATTTGGTTTTTCTTGCCTAAATGTAGAACCTTACTTTTTTCACCATTGAATTTCATTTTGTTAGATAGCGCCCTTAGGCTAAGAGTTTAATCCAAGCCTAGCTGCCTCTCTTTCGTATGTCTTAACTAGAATTAGAGATACATGTCCGACTTGGAACGCATGCCTTAATTTTAAAAAGGCTAGCAAATATGAAACATACTGTTTTCAAATATTACGAAAAGTTCCTTTACAGTCAAAGAATCAGCATATGTGGAATATGAGTGGGGAAAACCAGGTTTTCTTCTGAATTTGTTCTAACACAATCAGGTACATCTAGCAGAACCAATGGATCCCAATATCCACTCTTGGTAATCCCTCACTTTGAGTGCTTCATCCTGCAGCTTGAATTCCTCATCTTCATCTGAATCACACTCAGGAAACTGGTAGATCCGGATCCCAAAACGATCAATTTCGTCACGAATCTAGAACAGAGGAACATGCCAGCAGCCGATGAAGTTCAATCATAGCCTTGATTCCTTATATTCTATAGACCAAATGCATGAACGTGGGCACCCACTGCCACTCCCAGAATTCTTCATGAGCCAATCAGGGCCTTCCAGAAAGCAAACAGGGGAATGAAGAAAGCGTTCAATCAGTACCATACCCCCCAATTCTTCATCCTCACTGAGTTTCTCATAAAATATATGTGCTCACTTTGAGGGAGAGACTGAAAGTCATCTGTTTGTTAATTTTAAAAAGAATACAGATTTCACAATGTCACAGAGTCTGGATATTGGGGGGGGGTGGGGAGTTGGAGAGGGAGGGAGGATTGAGCTGGAATACACGACAAACTCACTGTGAGGAAGAGGGGGTGTAACAGAAGAATCTCAGATTGAAGCACAAGATGGTATGATTCCTTATGGCCTACATTTAACTCAGCATTTAAAATCTGAATTGCAATGGGTTGTGTAAGTATATGCAGGTAGCTCTGGAGTTACAACCACCCATTTGAAGTTATGGCACTGAAAAAAGGGACTTACCACTGGCACTCACACAAACAGTGTCCCCACAGTCATGATCATGATTCAGGTGCTTGGCAACCATCGTGCATTTATGACTGTCATAGTATTCTACAATCATGTAATCTTCCCAGCCAGCTTCTGACAAGGAAAGTCAATGGGGAAGCCAGAAAGCAAGACTGCCAGCTGCAGTCACATATGGGTCACTTGACAACCGCACTGCTTAGCAATGAATTTCCTTGGTCTCTGTTATGGTCATAAAATGAGGACTACCTGTACTTAATACTTTTATATTTAAGAAACAATTTCGAAATGTTGGAAATAATAACAACAACAACAACAATAATGTTGGAAGGTATCTTGGTGGCCATCTAGTCCAACCCTCTGCTCAGGCAGGAAACCCTATACCAGTGATGGCGAACCTATGGCACGCGTGCCAGAGACAGCACTCAGAGCCGTTTGTGGGCATGTGCACCATCGCCCCAGTCCTACCTCCCCCCGCAGCCCCCTCATAAGCAGCCCTCCCAGAGGACCATATGGCAGCTGGGCAACAGGGACAAGACTCCGCCCTCGTGCCCCATTGTGCGCAGATGATGCGGGGCGTGAATGAAGGGCATGGCCATCATGGTGCAGTAGAGCTGCCTGAGCGATCTGCGGCAGGCTGTGGAGATGGTAGGTGGCCTGGCAGGTGGGGTGGGGGTGGGGCGGGGGTGGAGCAGGCGGGGTGGAGCGATGGGGGCAGGGGGCGGGGCAGTTTTTGGGAACTCGGTCTTTAAAAGGTTTGCCATCACTGCCCTATACCATTTCAGACAAATGGCTGTCCAGTCTCTTCTTAAAAACTGCCAGTGTTGGAGCACCCACAGCTTCTGGAGGCAGGTTGTTCCATGTTTCCTTTTCTATTTTGTTTTTCTTTTTCAATTTGTCTTGCTTAGGTTACTACTCTATCTATCTCAATGCATTCTGTTGTTTTTGTACATTGTTCATGGAAGTGAGTGTCCTCAAGTTTGCTCCAATCTCCTCTTTTACCTTGCACTTCATTCGTTCCACCTCGGAGGGCATGAGAGTGTCAGCCTTGGCCAAGACAGGGACAATGTTCACCCGCTGATGGAGAGCTTTCATGAATTCAACATCCAGTGGTCGCAAACTGCCGAGAGCAGACAAGAGTTCACTATAGAAAACCTGGGAGCTGTGGAAAGAGGTTGCTTCTTTTTTGGCCAATAAGCAAAAAAAAAGTGGGGTGTCTGACATGTGCTAGAATCTGTACCAATTATTTGGCGGAAATCAATGATACTCCACAAAAATAACTACAGTATTTTAATTAATTATATAAGGAAACATTAAAGAGAAAGATAGAACTGTGTTATGTATCATATCCTGACTGAAAAATCTATGTTTTTGGCAAAGATGTGACATTCTTATTTCATGTAGTAACATCTGCAGAACAAACGATACTCCAACTTCCAGGAGGAGGCAACATTAAAAGAAGTATATCCTTTAAGCATTATACCATTTGGATCACACATTTTAGAATTACCTATATTGAAGGTTTTTGCTGTTTTCCAACAACTTAGAGGAGTCTTTTCCAATTACTTTAACCCTTCATGGATAGACATCTTTATTCTAGATCCTAATTGGGTTTATCAATCTGAAGGATTTCAAGAATTTGAACTCTATGGAGCAAGGACCCTATCAGAGAATTCTTCTCTTTTAACCTCAGTGTCCAGCATCCAGTGAGGAAAGCCATGTCATGATGTAAAATCACTATCAATTGTCCCAGATAAACTGAGAATTTTAAGTGCTATAATGCATCTAAAAATCAGTTTCTGTTTATCCATGGATGGGCTTATCTTCAAGTATATACAATAATGCTGTACTTTTAAAAAGTACCCATAGTTCCCATATAACTATTTGAAGATAAGCCCATCTGCAGACATGTAGACCCTCAAATTTGTAATCAAACTATTATGAAAAATACAGGCCAATTTATCCACAGGTGATGTGTTTTTCATGGTATTTTGGTTAAAAAATCAAGGATTGGCTTATCTGTGAATTGGCTTCTATGTGAATAGATACAATATTAATTGTGCATAGCCTTTACTGGTTGTGGAGCAGTCTAACCATATATAACTTCCAGGCTGGAAAACCAGGGATTGCATATTGGAGACCATGAGGTTAAAAGGGCTGGGCCAGAAAAAAAAACCTGCTAAGAGTTTTTTTAGGTATCAAGGCAGTCACCAAGTCTTTAGTCAACTTTTTTTTTTTTTAAGAAAAAGCATGTTCCAGGATCATGAGTAGGTTGGTTTAATTCATACCCGTGACCAAAAGGAGAGATGAAGTAGAGGCAGCAATGGACACGGTTGTCTTGAATATTTTTCCGGTTAAGGCCACTTTCATCCCGGAAATACTGCTCAAACTGCTGATCTATGTAATCAGCCACAGGCTTCCAACTGGGAAAGAAAGAGAACATAGTTTAGAAAGGGAGGCAGCCATCATGTTTGCACAATCAAAACTGTAAATATCACACTGAATTTTAAAAATGCTGAGTCAAGGAATTTGAGATTCCAGAACTGGATATCCTAAATGGTGTTTCATACCAGGAATATAGTACAGGGCTGGGACAATTAGGAAATCCCTGACAATTTTTTGCAAATCATCCGAGGATCTATATCCAGATCTATTTTCTGGCAATCCACAATTAACTAATATGGTAGGTTACATTCTTTTTTTCATTTGAATGCCACCTCTGCCAGTCTCCATGTAAGTTCTTGGGTGAGTCACACACTTGTCCACTGATCATCCATAAGCAGTACATTCATGCCAGCATGATAGGATGGAAGCAAGGGTGAAAGTTTGAACATTTCTTCTTGCAGAGGGAAGGGGGGACTGTTTAGTGTAGTTCAGTAGGCTTTCTAATGTGTTCATGCCTGATAAGCCATTGTGGAGATAAATTTAAATATCTCCCTTCCTTTCAGAAGTCTCCTGCTGGTTCACAATTGTTCTAGAGATGCAGCAGTCTCTCTGAAACATCAACACAGCTCACTCAATCTACCAGAAATCAAATTATCCACTGCTATGATATCAAATGACCTCAGGAATGAAAAAAATGCTCCAGTTATTTTGAAAGAAATTATATCTGACAGGATTTCAGCCACCTTTCAAAAACATTTAAACTGATTATGTGCCATCAAGTTGGTACTGACTCTTAGCAACCACATAGATATTCTCCAGAAAGACCTGTCCCTAACTTGGTCCTCCAGGTCTTCCAACAGTGCACTCGTTGTCACTCACTGCAAATGAGTTTATCCACCTTGCTGCTGGTCATCCTCTTTCCTTCCTCCTTTCCCAGCATCAGAATCTTCTCCAGAAGGCTAGGACTTTGCATAATGTCCCAAAATAGGATAACTGAGCCAAGTCATTTGTGCCTTAAGTAAGAGCTCTGGTTGATTTGTTCAATGATCCATTTGTTTATTTCTTGGCTGTCCATAGTATTCTCAAGAGTCTTCTCCAACACCAAAGTTGAAAAGTGTCAGTCCGTGAATTACAGCAGCAATTGGAACCAGAATTTAGAATAGAATAGAGCTGGAAGGGACCTTGTAGGTCTTTTAGTCCAGCCCCCTGCTCGAGCAAGAGACCCTATACCATTTCAGACAAGTGACTGTCTAGTCTCTTCTTAAAAACCTCCAGTGATGGAGCGCCCACGATTTCTGAAGGCAAGCAGTTCCACTGGTTAATTGTCCTCACTGTTAGGAACTTTTTCCTTAATTCCAGGTTGCTTCTCTCTTCGGTCAGTTTCCAACCATTGTTTCTTGTCCTGCCCTCTAGTGCTTTGGAGAATAGTTTGACGCCCTCTTCTTTGTGCAGCCCCTCAAATACTGGACTTTCCATTGCTAAGTGATGCAGTTCCAAAATATGATGTCATGTGATCACATTGTTTATAGATGGCAATGCCAGTTGCTATGATTAACTGAATCCCAAAGATTCCAAGGATCTACCCTGATCTAAGCCATTCCTGGTCTGGTCACTTCCTCTTCAATTCTTCTCCCCCCTCCCAATCTTCCTCCACATCTCTGCCCTTTTGGCCACCTTGCATTATGCTACCTCTGTCAGCCCTCTCACCCTGCTCTCCGCCTGCCACCTTGTCATCCCACTGCCCTGCACTCAATGCTCCTGCCATTTCTGCCAGTCTTGCTGCCCTCAATTCCTGCTGCTACTGAAATGCTTGGCCTAGGCCTTCATGAGGTAGTTGCTGACTGCACCAGGTCTTCTTCCCGAGACCGTGCCAGGCCCCTTTCCAAATCATATGTGGCCTAGTCCAAAATCATGGGTGGCCTACTCTTGAGATTATACTTCTGCCTTCTGCACTACAGTGTTAACTCTGCTTGTCAGAAGCAAAAATGTGTGCCAGTGGCGAAACACATAATCAGCAATCACATAACTGATGAACGTTGCAACCATCATAAATCAGTTGCAAAATTATTTTTTAATACTGTCAAACTTTGAACAGTCACTGTATGAGGTAATCAGTAAGTGAGAACTACCTGTAAGTTACTCATAAGGACAATGAGTTGTTCTGGGATTCCTATTTTTCTAAGCACATTCCACAGTTTGACGTGATATACACAAAAGACCTTTCTATAACTAATGAAGAACATAACAACTTCTTGTTGGTATTTGGCGTTCTCAATTAACCAGCGTGCATCAGCAACGATGATCTCATGTTCCTCAGCCTTTTCTAAAGCCAGCTTGAACATCTGGCATCTCTTTTTCCACAGAGGGCTCTAATCTGTATTGGATGATCCTACGCATTATTTTGCTATCATGTGATTTTTAAAATTAGCAATGGCTTAAGCAAAGAAAGAGCCTGAGGTCAGGATGCCCCCTTCCTCTTTCTGCCCATACCACCCTCTCACTTATCTATATCTCTGGGGAGTTGAAAAGGAAAAAAACAAACAGAGACAAAAGGCCTAGAAAAGCCTTGTTTTTCTGGGCAACTCTAGCTTTTTATCTTTATGTAAGGCAGCAAGAGGGTTGAGGTGGGCGTTGAGGTCAATCCTGACTCAGAACTATTGGATATCTGAGACAATGACATGTACTGGATTCTTAAGCACACAAGGTAAACTTGGTGACTCATTTTATAAATATCCCTTGTTTCTCTTTAATTATTAACCAGGTTAACAGAAGCAATACTATACTTCAGAAGAGCTACAGGAAGAGAGAAATCCCTTCCTTCTCCTTGTATGGCATCTGGCACACAATTGTATTTGGACACCACCAGAAGGGACCACAATATATAATTTCCTCAAGATCTGATGTAACACCAGTAAGACAGGAATTCCTTTCTAGCGCATGTTTTAATTTTTTTTAATGACTATTATCAGACTTTCAAAATTCACATTTGAGCCCCAGATGAACAATGCATGTAAAAAAGACTCCCTCTTGGGCAAGACTCAGTTCTTCTTCCTAGTGCCTGCAGCAGGATTTACCTGTCCTCCAGCCAGCTGGCCTTTGTCTCTTGCAGATTATTTTTACCATAGTCTTGGCCTCCTTCCAAGGATTAGCTCATCCCTGCAAGAAATGCCTAATAGGATTCCCTCCCTACAATTTCCCATGATTCTGCAATAAGGCTTTCCTCAGGCAAAGTCCTTTCCACTTTCTGGGGAGACATACCATTCTGTGTTGTTTACAGCATCTCCAAAGCCTGGTGTGTCCACGATGGTCAAGCGAAGTTTCACCCCTTTCTCCTCTATGTCTACCACATGCTTGGTAATCTCCACAGTCTGGACAATCCGTTCTAGCCCCCCCAAGATAGAAAAAGGAGAATCGGAGAGGGTGTATTTGCAAAGTTTCAAATCAAATGAAATGCCAACTATGCAAGAATAAGGTCTCTAAAGGAATGCCTTTCCATCAGAAACAAGATCTCCTTCCTCCTTCCTGATTCTCAGAAATGTTTGGCTGTGTAAAAGAGCACTGCTCCTGCATCTTTGATTAAAAGCTGGAATTTAACAGAATCTGAAAAATCCAGAGAACGCATGCAGGAGACATTTGTTGCAATGATCTAGTTATCTCTAAGGAGTAAGTAATAGGTTTGAGCTAGAAATACTGCAGAATATTTGTTGCAGAATTGGCCACAGGCCAATACCATAGTTTTCCTATTGGAGATTATTTGGAAATGTCTGTGAATTCACAGCTCTCTACTTAACTCTGTTTTGTACATGACTGCTTAAAATTAAAAAAAAGGAACTTTTACTATTTTCCTTTTCATTTAAAATAAAATAAAATTAACCTTTCTGTAAAACTCGTCTTTCAAAGGAGAAGGAAACTGACTTCCTTAGTCACACACTTCACACTATACTGTCAGGACTAGCAATTACAGGAACTATTTCATTTTATCAATTTATTTTTATTTGCTGGTAAGGCGCACAGGCTGTGGGAGCCCTGCCTGCCTCACCAAGAATAGATTACCTCCTGGAAGACAGGCCTAACTAATCAATAGAAAGAAAGTGGAGCTAAGGAGCAATGATCCAAAGTACTTCTAGGAGCTGAGGCTTGCGAATCTTTCATCTTTCAGGCTTAGTATCACCATTACATAGTTTTGCTTTATGATTATTTGAATTGGCTGATGGTCTGCTGTTTGTTTTACAGTTATTATATTTTTTTCTATTTTCTATTATAGTATTGTGGTTTTTGTTTGTGAGTTGCTAAGACAGTGTTTCTCCAACTTTTAAAATGAGTGAGACTTCATCTCCCAGAATTCCCCAGCCAGCATATGCTGGCAGGGAATTCTGGGAGATGAAGTCAACTCTTCGTAAAGTTGCCAAAGTTGAGAAACACTGTATTAAGAGTTGGAAGATAAGAAGCATAAAGGAACATATAAACAAAAAAAAAATACCTTCTGCATTTAAGAGTTTACAATCTTTGTATAGATCTGTAAGAAAAAGGCTGTTCACCAGAGTGGACTTCCCTAGCCCAGACTCTCCTGAGGAGGAAGAGGAGGAGCAGTTAATATTACATATAAAGAAAATGAATTCTTAAGAAAACAATTTTTCTGAAGGAAAAAGAGACAAATGTGAGGAATACTTTAAATTAACAGGAATTCTTTAAATAAAGAAAACAAGCAGTGGCAATTTGCATAGCAAGTTCGTATAGTTAAAGCCAATCTTCCTATTTCTAGCTCTTCGGCATCTGCAGCTTAGACTGTCTATCAGTTCACAAAGAATGCTAAGAAATCCAACTTTACAATCCAATCCAATAAAAATACTGTGGAATTATTTCTAAGATCTCATAGATCAGTGGTTCTCAACCTTTTTAATGCCGCGATCCCCAACCGATCGTAAGTTGAGGACTACTCAACCGGTTGTAAGTCGAGGACTACGCAACTAGTGCAGCACCGTTTGCAGAATGGGACTTTTGGCGGGCTCAGCAGGGCAGAGACAGCCTGGACAATTCCTATTGGCTTTTGAAAGCCAATAGAATTAGACTCTATTCAAGAGAGTCTATTCTATTGGCTTTCAAAAGCCAATAGAATAAAAGAGAGTAGCACAGCTAAGGAAAAGGGGCAAAAAAATGGCGGACTGCGTTGTTTGGCGACCCCCGTGAAATGGTCGTTCGACCCCAAATGGGGTCCCGACCCACAGGTTGAGAACCACTGTCATAGATCAAATGCAACTGAATATATTTTCCTCTTTTAGACTTTTATACACACATTACCTAAACATAAGGCAAATGAAATTTAGTTTTAATTATAGTTTTCTGCCATGAATAATATGCTTTTAATCAGCAACAATTATATACTGTCTCCTGAAACAGCCCTTGCAACTTCAGCATTGATACCTGCAACCATTAGTGTGAAATCAAATCCTTTTTTCACAGATTTCCGATGGACCTGATTAGGAAGTGTTGCAAATCCCACATACTCTTTATCATCCTGAGAGGAAAAAGAGGAGAAAAAAAGCAGTATTACAAATTGCCAGGCTTTTTGCAAGAATCATTTGTTTGAAACAGGTTTTTAAAAGTTATTCACACAATAAATTTAACTTGGTTACAGAATTAATCTATTTCTGAGTTCATATAATGTACTAATAATATTAACTAAATAGGCTTAGTTTCTATACCACAAATAAATTTTTAAAAAAGTAACTAAACTTCACATGCTGTGCAAATTCACCCACTCAGTCTTTAACTTGTTTTGATTAAACACACTGGGTGAATACAAGAATTGTATCACTGGCGAGAAACATTTTTTATCAAAGCATTTTTATGAATGGCATAAATCTTCTATACAAGACTCAGGAAATGGACCTCTGGGCCTTTATACACTCACTGCTCATGTCAGTGAGTCATCAACTGATTAATAAAATAGCCCTTGTTTTATTTCTGTGCTTTCTCCAACATGGGAATGTCACTGATAATCTGTCCAGCTTGAAAAGCATCATTTGGGGATGCTTATTACTATAGCATCTGAAGCACACCAAAACATTGTTTCTAGAAGAAGCTTACTCCACATCATAAGCAAAATACTCCCATCAATAGAGATGAGGAATCTGGGTTCAATATTTCTGTACATTCAAAGATCCATGATCATAATCCTATGTCCAGTTCTACAAAAAAGAGATTCTGAAGGAGGTGGAAGATGGAGGGTTCTGGAAGAAACGCTCATAGAGATGCTTTACCTCATCTGATTCATATGGGTCAAGCCTGCCCCAGGGGCTTCTGGGACGGGATGGGCTTGGCGGTGCTGGAGCAGCCATGTGTTGCTGTTTCAAATCTAGAGGATGAGGGCGGTAGAAGGCCTTCTGCTCCTTTTCCTCCAAGGCATCTTTGGGAATGGCCTGGACTGCAGCACTAGGGAACATTTCAGTCCCACAAGGACTGGATCTTTTCTCCTGATGGATATCTTCTGGCTTCACCCGATGGAAGGTCTTTTCAGGTGGGGAATCCTTAAGGAACTGGACCAGCTCAGCTTCTTCTGAGTCTTCCTTCAGAAATTGCTTTATCTGGGCAGGAGAAATTGTGGGAGAAAATAAAAACAAAAAACAATACTTGTGTGAAGAGATGGACCTCAATGTCATACCCTTTCAGCTACCTTTCCATCTTGCTATTTGCAGGTCTTTGTTCATGGTGTAGTATTGATTTCTAATATTATGCTCCAGGATTCTTCCCTTTCCAGTGACTGTTTCAAAAGCAGCAAGGTATTCTTCTTTCTTTTTATTCACACATACGTAAAACTCTAACATGCTTATTTAATTTTTTGTTACAGAAATATCCTCTAATTCTTTTCTCTGATCAGTAATTCCTGTCAAGAACATTCTGGGATAGCCTAGTATCAAAAAGGTGTTGTTGTTTTTTAACAACTGACTACTATGCAGTCATGTCAAATGAATATCCACAAATTCCAGGCAGGAAAGATAAGAATCATGGAGCTTCTTTTGACCCGTAAATAATACATGCACGTTATCATTTGCACTACTGGGAAGATAAAGGATAGTTCAAAAAGAGTCATATCCTAAGGATACGAACACAGACTGGGGTAAGAGGAGATTAAACTGGGGTCTGCAGAGGAAAACTCAGGATAAATTCCATTGTGTATGCAAAATTCTTACTGTGTGCTCCTGGGGGAGGCTAGCAGGCTCTTCAGCCTGCCCAAAGTGGCTGGGATTAGCACCCTCTTTCAGGGCATTAGGAAAAGGCATCTCTGCTTCAATGGGCTGCATCTCCTTGGAGTCTTCCAGGACAGCTATGGTTCCTTCTACTCCTCTCCCTGAGTCGAGTACATTGGGCAAGGCAGGTGTTGGAATGAGGGATGAAAGGAGCAAAAGATAGATAAGGCAGAGAGAAAAGTGCACAAGAAGTCCACAAAGGCTCCAGGTTCAAACCTACACGCTCAGAAGTAAAAGAATATTTGACCGTGATATTTATGTGAATCCCTGCAACAAAGATGCTTTTATCCATAGTCATAAGTGTGGATGATGTGTGTGCATCAAGGCAATCATTTAAATAATTAGGAAAATACTTTCCTTGCAGCTAAAATGAAAAATATAATGTATGAATTTCTCATCATACCGGTAGGTAGTCCTCAACTTACAATCATACATTTAATGACCATTTGAAGTTACAACAGCACTGAAAAAAGTCACTTATGACCATTTTTCATACTTGTCAGAAAGTCACAAAAGCTAATCATATGATCCCGGGATTTTAGTGCCACTGTAACTCTGAACAGTTATTAAACAAATGGTTGTAAATCAAGGACTATCTCTACTTGTATTCAGTTCTGAACACAATACTTTCAGGAGGGTTCACAGTAACTGGACAAAGGAATGTCCCTATGAAAAGACTTGAAGGAACTGAGTACGTTTCCACTCAGGAAAAGATTGATGAGGGGACAGATGCTAGCATTTTTCAAATATTTGAAAGGATATATAGAAGGTCAGTACTTGTGCACTCTCATTTTAGAGCAGTGTTTCTCAACCTTGGCAACTTTAAGATATCTGGACTTCAACTACCAGAATTCTGCAGCCAGGCTAAGGAATTCTGGTAGTTGAAGTCCAGCCATCTTAGTTGCCAAGGTTGAGAAACAGTGTTCTAGAGAGTAAGATATAAGACACTGATTTAAAGTTCCAATTGAACATTAGAAAAAACTTCCTAACAGTAAGAGCAATTCAATAGTGGAACCAGAGGATTGATGGTTTATGTGGAAGAGGAGACTAAACAGGTATCTCTCTCGCAGGCTTTAACTTGGTGGTCCAAATGGCTCTTTCCAATTCTAGGATTCTACCTCAAAACATCATAGGATAGGAGCACATAACTTTTGTTTCAAGGACAGCACTTGCCCTTGAGGTGACATGCCAGGGACCCTGCTCCAAAAAGAGGAGGAGTCAGGGGAAAACTAAATTTGACTTAAATTAATTGTCCTTGCTTGGGGACTGCCTTGTTTAGTGACCACTGCAGTTACCATGATGATGAAAAAGAAACTTTCTAACCAATCCTCACATTTACAACCTTCACAGGTCTGTAAAGCAAAGGAAACCAAAGATTGTAAGCACAGTCGCAGTTTTACTTAGTGACTACTTTGCTTAAGGACCAAGTTGTGGCTCCCAATTGTGGTTGCTAAATGAAGACATCTGTAAGTGTTTTTATCTCAGGAAAGCATATATGGGGGGGGTTCATGTCTGCAATGTTAATGAACATTCAGAATTATGTGGTGGATGGCATCTCTTACTTATGCTCATATTGCAGTAGCAGCAGCAATGTAAATCCACAAACTGGATAGGTCAGAAACTGGAATTCCCATAGTGTATGAGGAGACCCCACTTCATCTGAAATCAGGCATTTCTCAGGAAAGCATTATGGTGAGGATAACTGAGATATACCTCTGAAAAAATCTTCTTGAAGAGCCATTCCAAATAACTATCCCCCAGTCATTAGACTTAACCACAGAACGTACAGACACTTACTTCTATTGAAAATACACAATAGAAGTTAAGATTAGAAATAATGTATTGTGGAGAAATGGAGGCTAAGTTAATATCAGCAATATTATATTGTACAGAAGAGGTTAGCATTAGTGCTATTGTACTGTGTTGAAGTGGAGATAAATATTAGCAATGATGTCTTGAGACAGAGATTGAGCGTTGGATTTTTCCCAGTCTCCATCTACAGTATTATATGACTTGTTCTTCACTTCCTTCACTTTTACAGTTTGCCATTTATTGCTATTAGAAATTGCCTTTGGTTAAGTGCTGGAAGAAGTGAGTGGTTATATTAAGGATGTTCTTTTCTACTGTATTATTTTCAAGCAAATATGTTTAACATGTCAGCATAAATCACTCCTCTAGTGGTAAAAGTTCTTTGCATTCATATAGCAACAGTTTTAATCAGAGCAGATAAAACTCAGCATTTGAACAAGTTGCTTTATTAGACTTAGCCTTGAGCAGTGTTTCTCAACCTTGACAATTTTAAGGCATGTGGACTTCAACTCCCAGAATTCCACAGCCAGCAATGCTGGCTGTGGAATTCTGGGAGTTGAAGTCCACATGCCTTAAAATTGTCAAGGTTGAGAAACACTGGCCTTGAGTATTATGAACTTCATTAGTTTTGTGGCTGAGCACTGTGGTGAATGTAATTTCCTCGCCACTCAGAAGAACTCAGACATCTGCTTAAACAGACTTGGAATCATCTTCAGAAGGGAGGTACTTCCATCCTGGACAGACTGAGAGATTCCCCTACATCAAGGGTGGGGAACGATGGCACTTTTATGACTTGTGGACTTCAACTCCCAGAATTCCTGAGCCAACATGCTCAAGATTTCTGGGAGAAAGTTCACAAGTCATAAAATGACCATCATTCCCCTAGGTCCTCCTTCTCCAGGGGACACAAACAAGATTGGTTTTTTGTGTGTGTGTTTTTAATGAAGCAAAAGTTGCTGGATGATCGTTTAGCATCTACTATAGCAGTGGTTCTCAACCTTTCTAATGCCGCAACCCCATAATACAGTTCCCCATGTTGTGGTGACCCCCAAGCACTTATACATCACCGGGTGCCAGGGGCATGGCCAAAGAAAAGGGGGGGGAAATGGCGGACAGCCTTGTTTGGCGACCCCCGTGAAATGGTCGTTCGACCCCAAATGGGGTCCCGACCCACAGGTTGAAAACCACTGTACTATAGGGAAGCTCTGGGGACCCAACCCATATGGCTAGTTTCTGAATCAGTGTAGTGTCCAGTATAGAAGATGGGACAATCCAATAATCTAATTAAGGTTGCTGCCAATAACTAAAAAAGCAATTGAATCATTGAAATGACAACTTCAAATATTAATAATAAACTCAAACACTGCAACAATATCCAAAGAATCAGAATACAAGCCTGGATAACCTCACCAGATCATGGAGA
Source organism: Crotalus tigris (assembly GCF_016545835.1). Classification (NCBI taxonomy): domain Eukaryota; kingdom Metazoa; phylum Chordata; class Lepidosauria; order Squamata; family Viperidae; genus Crotalus; species Crotalus tigris. The sequence goes on along the minus strand of NW_024096758.1, from coordinate 6,852,423 downwards.
TTACAACCATGTTTGTGTTGGGGGGAACAGATCTAAATTTATTGTCTCTGTTTCCAATTTCAATTGTGCACCTATTTCCTCTGTTCCCATTTGCTGCATGTTGTTGATGTTGCTCAAGAGTGGTAACACCTTAGAGATTTTACCTACCTTGAAGCCTTTCAATAGCAGAATTGAAAGGCAGAAAAGGGGGAAATACTTTTTTTTACACAGTACTGCTAAGGACATCTTAAGCCTTATTTGTTCATGAGTTGGGAATGAGAAGAAAAATGCCACATGGGGGCACAACAGAAAAACATCACCAGGGTATGTTTATGCCATGATTAGGTGGAAGTGCAAGGAGACCTTTAATGACAGACCTGCACAGAATTTCAATTTCCATGGAACAGCGCGAAAAACTGAATCAGTTTTCTATGCTGTCCCATGCCCCCTTCAGCTGTCTGTCTCTGTCTGTCTGTCTGTCTGTCTGTCTGTCTGTCTGTCTGTCTGTCTATCTATCTATCTATCTATCTATCTATCTATATCATTATCTAAAGCTGTATTTACTTTTAGTGTATCTATAGAATAGAATAAAACTGGAAGGGACCTAGTCCAGGCCCCCACTCAAGCAGGAGAACCTATACCATCTCAGACAAGTGACTGTCCAGTATCTTCTTAAAAACCTCCAGTGATGGAGGGCCCACGATCTATATTAGATGTAATTTAAAAGATATTGTTTGCAACCATCCAGAGTCACCTAGAAGTGATGGGTGGTATAGAAAGTTGTATAAATAAATAAATAAACAAACAAACTACCGTATTTTTTCTGACTCTCCACCTACTTTTTTCTTATAATCCCTTCTGTTTTTGATCTGTAAATCCCAACATGCTACTCAAGATAGAACATGCTTCTTACTTTAAGAAAAACTGCTACCTGATATATATATATATATATATTCAAAAGATAAAAACGAGCACCAGGAGGTAAAACAATTAAATGTTTAATAAATAAATAACCTAGCTTTCGATGGCTATATTGCTGCCATCATCGTCAGGGTGTTAAAAGCCAGAGGGTGGGGGAGCTCGTTTATAAGCACAAACGCGCCTGCACACGGCTCATAGACCTCGTTATGGGGCCCGGTCGATTGATCCTTTCATCACTCATGTCAGAAGTATTTCTGAGTTCTAAGTTCTTGCAGCTGATTACTTCTCTGTTGCGTGCGGCTCCTAGGCTGGGAGGCGAGCATTCCATGTCACTACGCACTAGAGTAACATGGGTAACTGCAGACCGATCCTGCGAAGAAATCCCAGATCTGGCTATCTTCCTCCCCCGTGTCTGATGTGTCACTCTCAGGGGGCATGCTACCCCATGCGTGCTCCCATCTTCCCCTATAGCCCCCAACCCACTGCCCTTCCGTGCATGGGATGCACAGCAGTTCGTTGCGATCTCCGTTCCTGTTAGTTTGGCGTCCGATTCAATGGAGTTACATCCTGCACACCAGGTCATGAAAACTTGGGAGGCACGCATTTGTTCCAGACGGAGGAAGCACCCCACTGTTTGCAATCTCAATTGTTCCAACGAAGAGATAGACAACGAGGTAAGGACGATCCTACCATCCGGAGTGCCCCCGGCTATTAGCAATTCCTGCGCGCACCCACTGATGAATGAAGAATTCGTTGACAACAGCAACCCACCCCCTAGTGCCCTGGATGCCCCGAACACTCCTTCCCTTCCCCCTCCCTCTCCTCGATATTGCGTCCGACCTACAGACTGCAACCGCCCCATTAAGGGTCCCATCACGCGTTCCCAAGTAGTACGGTGGAAACGTGAGGGCGCACGCGCGAAGATCGCAGTTGGAATTTCCTCCGAAGGGAGAGTTGAATCGGACGCCAAACTAACAGGAACGGAGATCGCAACGAACTGCTGTGCATCCCATGCACGGAAGGGCAGTGGGTTGGGGGCTATAGGGGAAGATGGGAGCACGCATGGGGTAGCATGCCCCCTGAGAGTGACACATCAGACACGGGGGAGGAAGATAGCCAGATCTGGGATTTCTTCGCAGGATCGGTCTGCAGTTACCCATGTTACTCTAGTGCGTAGTGACATGGAATGCTCGCCTCCCAGCCTAGGAGCCGCACGCAACAGAGAAGTAATCAGCTGCAAGAACTTAGAACTCAGAAATACTTCTGACATGAGTGATGAAAGGATCAATCGACCGGGCCCCATAACGAGGTCTATGAGCCGTGTGCAGGCGCGTTTGTGCTTATAAACGAGCTCCCCCACCCTCTGGCTTTTAACACCCTGACGATGATGGCAGCAATATAGCCATCGAAAGCTAGGTTATTTATTTATTAAACATTTAATTGTTTTACCTCCTGGTGCTCGTTTTTATCTTTTGAATATGTATACACCCAGGAGACTACGTTCCTCAATTTTTATGTTAATTTTTAATATATATATATATATATATTATATTATTTATATTTATTTCTATGTATGTATGTATGTATGTATGTATGTATGTATGTATGTATGTATAGTATAAATAAAAATGCGACCACCAGGAGAATATAGATATAAAAACACAGGGACCTATTAAAAACCTTTTAATGTTTTATATTTAAAACTTTTAAATGTTTTATTCTTTCCTGGTGCTCACATTTTATTTCTTAACATGCATACACCCAGGAATCATTCCTCTATTTTTAGTACTATTTTTAATATATATGCAAAGCTAGGCAAGAAATCACAAGCTTTCGTCATGAATTGGTTCAAATCAACTTGATGGTTTGCTGCTAAAATGAATGGTTTGGAAGTTTGGTTTGGAGACATCTACATCTCTACAGTTCCCCCCGAGGAATTCCAAATGCTCCGTAGTCCAAAAGGATCAAATCACTGAACTACCTACACTAGTACTATATGCCTCAAGCACAAATTGTCCACAGCTCTGCTTTTGGAATGCATTTTCATTGGAAAGGCCATCAGAGACTGAGGATGGTTCTCTCCTCTCCCCTTCAGGCTATTGTCCAATACATGCTCTACCAATTAACCAGCCATCCTTCCTCAACTGGAAATTGCTTTTTTGACAATGACCTAGGAATAAAGGCAGCATCCCCTGCTGCAGAGTGGAGCAAGGCAGGAATAGGGTCAAAGTGACTCCTCAGTCATCCTGCACCGTCTGCGTAGAGCTTGGCTTATCCATCCTAATCAATATCACCCATTATGCCTGTGTAATTGCTATATCCATCCATTCAACCATGACCTTGAAAAGGCTGTGGTATGGATTTAGTTTTCATGGAGTCTTCCCAAGCATTGTTGCAGCAACCCAAGCAACCTTCCACAAATGTTCAGCTCTGGTCCCTGGGTTTCATACAAATATGGCTTTCCAACATCATCAGACTATGCCTCTTAGTAATGGGCTTCCAGAAGCCAATGGAGGCTAAACATGGTGTGATTGTTTGCCATAATTATTATACATCTCATCTTTTATTTTTATACCATGAGTGCTTAAGGAGAAACCATGGTGGCACAGTGGTTAGAATGCAGTATTACAGGCTAACTCTATCTTCCACTGCCAGGAGTTCGATCCTGACTGGCTCAAGGTTGACTCAGCCTTCCATCCAGTAAAATGAGGATTCAGATTGTTGGGGGCAATGTGCTAACTCTGTAAACTGCTTACAGAGTACTGTAAAGCATTATGAAATGGTATTAAGTCTAAGTGCTAGTGCTAGCGCTGTTTAATATAATTGTTTTCTTACCATGGACAATTTATTGTATATTATTCTGATGTAAGTTACCAGGATTTGGAATGATTTTTGGTAGAATACTTTTAATCAATAAATAAACATTGTTAAGATTAAGCAAAGTAAGGAGAGCTTGATGCTTTTAGTCATCAATGTCACTAAGACAATGATAGGTCCAAGAGTACCTCCTAATACATAGCTCGTTACTTAAGGAGGAGTTCAACCCCTATGTAACCCTATGCGTACCGTATGAACTGCCTAAGGCAGGGGTACGCAATCTTGGCTCTTTTATGACTCGTGGACTTCAACTCCCAGAATTCCTGAGCCAGCCAGGAATTCTGGGAGTTGAAGTCCACGAGTCATAAAAGAGCTAAGGTTGCCTACCCCTGCTTAAGGTTATCAACAAAATCTATAAAAACAGCACAGAAACAATTTACACACAGTAATACTAAAATCCACTACGGGGCCAGCCACACTCCCTCCAAACACTCTGGAAATGTTCAGTCATTATCCGCTCCCTGGAAATCATCAAACTTGTAGACATTAATCTGATCTCAAAAGAGAAACATGAGGCACAGTCAAAAAAAAAAAAAAACCTGTCTACCAGTTCCTATCACATGAAAACAAGCATTCCTTAACAGTTTTTGCAGGAATCATGGATAAATTGGTTTCATTCAAGAAAGAATACATAATAGCCAACAATATACAGTTTTATTATATTGATGGGCATGCATCTCTACATAAAGCACCCAGCTGTTCAATATAAATGAAGCATCTGATAAGCAAAACATCCCAAAAACTCACCTGCTCCACAGCAAGGACTGAACACCTGCCAGACCTAGGCTACACCTTCTCAATCTTACTAAAATCCTTTATAGAGAAGGCTTGCTTGATTGACCAAAGCCAGGATAGATACTGGAGATCAATATTTACAAGCCCACCTGTTAATAACTATGACATGTAAGGTAAACAGTAAAGAGTATGAATTAAAAAATGAAATGAGAGAAATTGATATATTTTATCAAAAGCTGTGCTAGTGAAGAAAGTAAGTATTTGAGTTAAGATATCATAAGAGTATAAAGGTACTTCAGGGAGGGTATAAAATGGTTGCTTTTCTTTAACATGTCTACATTTTTCCCCTTGTAGCCAGAACCCTTAAGAAAACAGATGCAATCCTCCACAGTGCCAAATCTAGATCCAGAATTCAGTCTTCCATCTCCCGTGCCCTGACCAATGAGTTTTGTAAGCAATTTCTTGCTTGATTTCCTGGCTCATAGATGGATGAAGTCAATTTTCATTCTCATGTGAGATCTACACTGAAGACAGACTGTTTTGCAATGCAGCTTATAAATTAGAGAAAAGACAGGGGGGGGGTACTTTTATTTGCATGCTGCATCACAGCAATGCCTGCATGGCTTAAAAGCTACATCGAAGCAGCTATTTTGAAACAGAGCACGCTTTTTGCTCAGGAAGAAATCTATTCATTCAGCTCTTACTCCAGATATGATACAGCAAAATGGAAATATCTCAAAGTGTATGCAGAGTTCCCTGCCCTTGCCTCTGAATCCACGTCTCCTGCTCCATTACTTACATTTGCTCATTTATCTTTATGTATTATGGTATCAGTTTTGAGGGCTTCTTGGTAATTTAAAAATCTATATGCTTTGTGGATTTCAATAAATATTTCTCTTACCATTCTTTTAAATCATAAACGGTGTTTCAATGTACATTTTCCTAGAAATGCAAGACATCATATGCAGTAAAGAAATATTTTAAATATTAAAAATATACTTCCAAATCCAAGAAATAGGACTCTGGAACAATTCCTCTGATGATCTCATTGCTCACTCCCTCAAAAAGGACTCATTTATAACAATGATAACCTTTTCCAAGTATTCAAATGAGCCTACATGTTGCTAAAATGGTGGACTAGGAAAAATGAGAGCTACAATCCAACACAACTAAAGGAAAGTTGACTTAGCAGCTCAAATATATGAACCCATGTTATAAATTCAATAAAATATCTAGTAATCACATATAATTACAGGCAGAGTTGTTAATTATAGGCTTGCTGAGGATGAACAGGTAATTTAAATGTTATTCACATCTGAAAATGTTAATCCCAGCACTACTCGTTTAACATATAGCAAATGGACATACCAAGAAGTTAATGAAATTAAGTATCTAGTTAAACTTGAACTGCCAGATCAACTGTCAACCAATTTAAATCCTTCTTGCTGCCTTTTTAACTACAGGACTTTGATGAGTAAATCTAAGAAAGATAATGTGGGACAAAAGCCTATTTATTTCAGCAGCTGATTTCCAGTAATGGTCTATTTTGAGTGTTGCCCATAGTATCAGGAAGACAACAACTCTGACCACAGAGTACTCACTTATTCAGAAATAACATTTGATCTAGATCAGCATTTCTCAATCTCAAACACTTTAAGTTGTGTGGACCTCAACTTCTAGAATTCCTCACACAGGTGGCTTGCTATGGAAGTTGAAGACTGCTGAATTGAGAAGCACTAGTCTAGAAACTAAGAATCACATTAACAAAGACCTATCTCCTTGATTAGTTTCCATCCAGTGCTTCTTGTCCTGCCTTCTGGTGTTTTGGAGAATAGCTTGACTCCCACTTCACTGTGGCAACCCCTGAGATATTGGAACAGTGCTATCAGATCACCCCTCGTCCTTCTCTTCATTAAACTAGACATACCCAATTCCAGCAACCGTTCTTTATATGTTTCAGATTCCAGTCCCCCAATCATCTTCGTTGCTTTTCTCTGCACTCTTTCTAGAGTCTCAACATCTTTTTAATGCAATATCATTTCTGGTCATTGTTAACCACCTCCAAAAAAAGGAACGTGAATGTTTTAAACAACCTCTGCAGTCTCTGTGAAATCATGGGGGAAAGAACATAAAGTAGTACCAGAGGACTGGAGAAAGGTATCTGTTGTTCGTATCCTCAAACAAACAGGAACAAAAAAAATCCAGCTAATTACCAACTAATCAGCCCGATGAAGATACCAGGCAAAACTCTGTAATACATTATTAAGCAGTCGGCCTGTGAGCATTTAGAAAAGAATGCACTGCTTGGCAAGAGCCAATGTGGGTTTATCAAGAATAAATCATGCCAAACCAATATGTTCTCCTTTTTTGGTAGTATAGCCAATTTAGTTGACCACGGGAATGTAGTGGACATAGTGTACCTTGACTTCAGCAAAGCCTTTGACAATCTCCCATCAGATTCTAGTAGGAAAAATGACCAAAAATGGGCTGCACTAATGCTACAATTAGCTCAATATAGAACTGGTTGAAGAATTGTAACCAGCTAGTATACATCAATAGTTCCATGTCAAGCTGAAGGGAAGTGTAAGTGGCACACCACAGGTTCTACTGAGGCTTTCTGCTGTTTAACATATAAAGGACATGAATCAGGCATTTGAAAAGATTATTAAATTTGCATATGATATAGAGACAGAAATATAAGAATCACCTTAGAAGAGGGAAGTCCATTCTTGGCAACTTTAAGACCTGTGGACTTCAACTCCCAGATTTCCCCAGTCAGCCCTTTTGGCTAGGGAATTGAAGTCCACAGGTCTTAAAGTTGCCAAAGGTGACACTCCTGCCTTAGAGGAAGCTATCAAGATTCAGAATCTTGACAAGATGGAATAATGGGCGGAAACAACCCAATGAACATCAACAGAGCAAATGTAAAATCGTACATCTGGTTAGGAAAATATCTATGGAAGAGGGGACTATAGGGATAGAAGTACATGTGAAAAGGGTTTGGCTGAATATGAATCAACAATGTGATGCAACTGCAAAAACAAAAAACAAAAAACCAAATGTAATCCATGGATGTATCCAAGGAATTATGATGTCAAGATCAAGAGTTGTTGATTTGGGCAGGGAGTTGGACTAGATGGTTCCGAGATCCTTCCCTTCCTTATATTTTACCAACAAACAAACAATATACCCACTAGCTGATGTCATGAACTCAGCAAAATATTGCTATGTTAAAAAGTCTATGTTTAACAAAACATGATGATTGACTTTTCAGGCAGCAAAAATAAAAAAACAAATCCATTAACATTCAGACAGATGAACAATCATCAGTAAAGGTAGTCCTCAACTTAGGACCACGGTTGAGCCCAAAATTTATGTTGCTAAATGAGAAATTTGTTAAGTGAGTTTTGCCACATTTTATGATTTTTCAAGCCACATTTATTAAGTGAATCACTGCAGCTGTTAAATTAGTCACATGGTTGTTAAGTCAGTCTGGTTTCCCCATTGGCTTTGCTTGTCAGAAGGTCGCAAAAGGGAATCACGTGTCCACAGGACACTGCAACCGCCATAAATGCGAGTCAATTGTCAAGCATCAGAATGTAAATCAAAGCTGGGTTTATAGTAACAATGTAACTAAAAGGTCTTTTGCACTTTCCTGGACCCTGTTGAATTCCCCAAGGGACATATCCTTCCCAGTTTGGGAAACTCTGGAGCTGTGGTGATGCAATGGTTAGAATGCAATACTGCAGGTTACTTCTGCTGACTGCTGGCTGCCTGCAGTTCAGCAGTTCGAGTCTTACCGGCTCAAGGTTGACTCAGCCTTCCATTCTTCTGAGGTCGGTAAAATGAGGACCCAGATTGTTGGGGGCAATATGCTGACCCTGTAAACCACTTAGAGAAGGCTGTAAAGCAGTGATTCTCAACCTTTCTAATGCCGTGACCCCATAATACAGTTCCCCATGTTGTGGTGACCCCCAAGTGGGTGTGGCCACCAATAAGAGGGAGTAGGACAGCTAGGGAAAAGGGAAAAAGATGGCGGATAGCATGGTTTGGTGACCCCCGTGAAATGGTCATTCGACCCCAAATGGGGTCCCGACCCACAGGTTGAGAACCACTGCTGTAAAGCACTGTGGAGCAGTACATAAGTCTTATTGCTATTGCTATACACTTATACAAATATAATATATATGTAGTCCTCAACTTACAACCATTCATTTAATAATAGTTTGAAGTGATGATAGCCTCAGAAAAAGTGACATACAATCCATCCTCAAAGTTATGACCATCGTACCACCCTTGTAGTTAATATGATCACAATTTGGACATTTGGCACACATTTATATCGGTTGCAGTGTATTGTGGTCTTGTAATTGCAATTTGAAATCTTCCCAGATGGCAAAGTCAATTGGGGAAGCCAGATTCACTTAGTGACCAAAGTAAAAATGGTCATAAAATTAGGTCCAATCATGTGATAACTCATTTAATGACTACATTGTTTAGTGACCAAAATTCTGGACCCGTGGTTACAAATCAAGGACTAGCTGTACGTATACATACAGTATACATATTTGCATGCATGTTTTCTTTCTCTAAACAGCTTTAAACAATAAGGTAATTTTTCAGCCCCAGAGATACATATCTATATTATGCCACCTCAGATTAAACAAACAGGCCATTATTTAATTAATCTACTAATTAAACACTAAATACTTATTGATAGACAAGCTCAGCAGTAGTTCTGCTCAAATCTCAGGGCACATCAGAAGCCTAAATGCAGGTGTACTGACCTCATGGGCATGTAGTTTTGGAATTGGTGAGTGTGCTCTCTGGGACCATCCAGAAGCTCATTAACGAGAGAATTAATTGGATTTGGAAAGCCCGAGTTCCTGATGCATCATTTAGTTTCAGCTATAGTTCCTACATCTGCACAGAACATAATAGCCCAGCCTCTGTGCTCCTCCAAACCAAAAATCTTGTCTTTTTAAAAATAAAGTAAAACAATTTTCCCGAACTTGGCACACTCTAAGTCTTGGGACTGAAATTCCTAGAATTTCAGTGAAATTCAGGAAGGCTGTTGAAAAACTCTAAGTATCTTGTTCCCTGCATGCTTTTAAATATGCCCTCTTTATGTGGCCTTTGTCCCATTACAGTTTCAAAAAGAACTCCTTAAGCACATTACACTGACCCAGATTTGAACCACTAGGATCCTTAGAAAAAAGCTTTCTTGGCTGATGGCTCCCTAGAGCTAGAAAATATCTCCTCTGGGAATTTGCAAAATCATTAATTCCAACTTACTGTGGATTGGTTGCCTGCAAACATTTAACTTTCTGCCCTATATTCTTACAATAAGAGCCACTCTGAATGGAGGTCAATTAACCTGTATTGTGATCTGCAAAGTAAGAATTACTAATGCATCGCCAAATCACATTTTAAACTCCATCCTCAAAACCAAATAGTTTGGAACCCACTTCAACTCTTGCATAAACTGCATAATTGAACAAAATATAATTTACATCTTCCTGGGCCACAGAGGTAATTGAACAAAATATAATCCACATCTTCCTGGGCCACAGAAAGATATAACAAACAGCTTTTGAGACAATTATTCTAACACAGTTAGTCCTCATTTAGTGACCATTTGAACTTACAACAGAACTGAAAAAAGGGACTTATGACTGTTTTTCAAACTTACAACCATTGCAGTATCCCCATGGATACTGGATACTGCAATGGTCGTAAGTGTGAAAAAATTGTCATAAGTCCCTTTTTTCAGTGGTCACGTGATCAAAATTCAGACATTTGGCAACTGGCATGTATTTATGGCACTTGCAATGTCCCCGGGAACATGTGATCCCCTTTTGCGATCTTCTGACAAGCAAAGTCAGTGGGGAAGCCAGTAACACCATGTTACTAACGTTAATAACTGCAATGATTCACTTAATAATATGAAAAGCTGTAAAATGGGGCAAAACTCCATTTAACGCATGGTCTTGCTTATCAATGGAAATTTTAAACTCAGTTGTGATTGTAAATCAAGGACTACCTGTATAGATAATCTTCTTTTAACAACCACTCGTTTTGCAATCATTCAAAGTTACAGTGCTACTGAGTGCATGGTACTGTGATCGATCCTCACAGTTGCAACTATTGAAGCATCTCCATGGTCACACTGTTGCAATACGGGTGCCTGGCAACTGACTCACAGTTATAAAACTTGCATCATCGCACATCGTGGGATCACCATTTGCAGCCTTCCCTGCCAGCTTCCCACAAGCAAAGTCAATGAGGAAGCCAGCAGGTGAGGTCACAAGTCATTCCTGTACCTTTTTCTCCTGAGGAGCCCTACCCACACTCACACTGCAGCAACCATCAACCACTGTGCTGGAGCCGGGCCATGGCACCCACCTGCCCTCTGCAGCACTTACCTGATCACTGGTCTGCCTACAAGCCATCTAAAGCAAAAGTGTCAAACTGCTGGCCCGAGGGCCGGATGTGTCATGCGGAAGCCGCACCCACCCCATTGCTGGCAATGGCAAAACCGGCCAGATTCGTTGAGCGATGTCATGTGACGTTGCAAGTTTGACATGCCTGGTCTAAAGGAAAGGTCTTGTTCTCACCGGAACTTATACGTTTTTGCCAGTTTTCCCACACTGATTTGTTGGTTGGAGGCCAGCAGGAAATTGCAAGTTGTGATCATGTGAGGTCCTTTCTCAATCTCCCGTGATCCTCACTTAACAACAGCCCCTGAGACTGCCAGGACTGCCATTGCTAAACAAGGCAGTCACCTCACGCTTTACAACCATTATCACTTAGCAATAGAAATTCTGGTCCCAATTATCATCGTTAAGCAAGGACTTCCTGTATTAAAAATAGAAAAGATCACAAAAGCCCGAGAGACTGCCTCTCACACTTCAATATGAGTCTATTGGGCTAGTCTTTTTTTTTTCCTTAATTTTATTTAATTTTCTGTAAGAAATCCAATCACATTATTCAATGATTCTCAGTTCATAAAGATAGAAACATCATGCCACTTCAGAAGAAAACACTCCCTGGATCGCTTGTCTGTTCTCTGAGCAGCATCTTCTCTGGTCATAACTAGATTTTTTTTTTTTATCTGCTGTCATACTGTAGATGTTCTGTTTGGAAGAGGACAATGAAACAACAGGCAGATTCTTCTGATGTATTTAGCTTCCTTGACTGGTTTTTAATAAAAGCTCCCTCCAGTTTCCCAAGAATCAGGACATTTGACATACTTCAATACTTGCTCACATATCCCCAAAATACGGAATGGAATTACATATAATCTTTTTGCCTTAAGCACATTCCCAAAACGTGAACCCACAGAACCAGTCATGAAACAGGCCGAACCACACTTTGACTGGTTGCAATTTCATATGCACTCATAATTCCCAATATCATCATTCCTTTGAACAACAAAGACACTAAGTAGTGACTATAAATAGCCAAAACAGGACTATGGAGCAAACAGAAGAAATTCTTAACTTTTTTTTTTTTTTACAAATAAAAGGCAGCCAAACCAAAAACAAAGCAACAGAAAACCTAACAAGGATTGGGTGTGTTAAGCAGATTGGCTGTCATTGAAAAATAATAAGAAAGGATTTGTTTTTAAAAGGGAGGGGGGAAATGTAATAAACTTCCCCGGAGAAAGGGCTTGGCTTTTCTAGTTGGCTGGAATCCTGGACAGGTGCATTTCAGTATACTCCACCATATTGCTGCAGGTGATATTTATGTCTTTTTAATCTAAAATTGTTAAAGTTCATTTTTTAAAAAATCTGTTTTGAAACTAATTTTGAATCACATCCCACACCTTAATTGTGGGATAAAGTTTGAAAGTAATAAAGGCTATCTTCTCTAAAACAGGACAGCCTGCCAAATGATTGTGGAAAACTCCTCACTGATTACAACTATGCATCTGTGTTATTTTTGCTAGCAAAGCTGAGGCAGAAAAAAAAAAAGGGAGAGAAAACCCTGAGAAGCTGTTTCCTGTTCCCACAGAACTGCCGGCTGGCTCCTAGGAGGAGAATTGAAAATATGCAGGGATTTGGCATACTCACTGGCATGTTCCTTTGCCTGACATAAAAAGTTGCCATAAAAGCTACAAGGGAGAGAGTTTGCTAATCCAGAACAGGGTAAGGGAATAAGAATTTGTTGGCAAAAAAAAAGTAACCAAGTTAGAAAGAAGGAAAAATATGTTCTAATTCTCAGGACCAGAATTAGCTCACCCTGGTGGAATAAAGCTTTGGAAGAAGGAAGTTCCATTTACTAAAAGATCTTATTTTGAGGATCGATTGACCACACAGCATCCCAAGGCAGGAGAGGGAACATGGTGAAGCAACATTCTAGCCAAAAAAGCTAATTGGTTAACTGCCAGTTGCTTATTTCTCAGCCCTTCCTACTGTCCAGATTGCTGTTATTATGGGGATAAATTGGAAGAGGGAATACTATGTGTGTTGCATTGAACTCCTAACAGAAAAGCAGGATATAAACCACAACTCATAAATAAGACAACAGACCACCTCTTCTGTTCCTTCTCTCCCCAGCCCTTGTGTACCTAGACGAGTATTTCTCAACTTTAACCACATTAAGTTGTGTGGACTTGATGCTGGCTGAGGAATTCTGGGAATTGAAGCCCATGCATCTTAAAGTGGGTGAGGTTGAGAAACATTAATTAGACAATCTTGAAAACCTGGAAGTTCAACCTATTGTTATGAGCCTAGTTCTCCCATCCCAGACAATATGTTCCATAAATTTGTCTAATTTCCTCCCAAAACAATGTAATCTGGAGAGTCTCAGTATAAGTCATTATCTCAAACTCCAGACTACATCTTACGCTGTAAGGAAAAAAAAATCCATCCTGTCAACCTATTTGCATCTATCAAAATCAAATTTTGAATTGCAGAGGATGGGTGATCTCTTGGCTGGCATGAATGGTGATCTCAAGGTTTATCTCCACTGGCCCAATGGCAGCAAGTTAGAAAAAACATCAGGAATATCTGATCAGGAACAACACCCTGCTAGAATAGTCTGCATCAGAGGCACCCTGAAAAACATTTTTTCCCCATAGGTAATGTTTGGACCATAAATATATCTCAAATATCCATTCAATACATGGAGCAGGGCTAAATGCAGGCCAATCTAGAGGAAAAAAATATCTTTTTATTGGGAGAGAAGAGACATCCTGTGATAGGGGACCCCTCTCCTCAAAAGAGCAACACAGTGAGCTATAAAGAGATCGCCATGCTGGTGCTTCACTCTGTCTGTACTAACACAACCCATCTCTTTCTAAATTAATCCAGGATCTGAATTCACATGGAATCATCATTTAACTAAGCAATCTGGGTTGCACAGCACACAAGCTGCAAAAAAAAAAATTAAGGTTAGCATTAACCACATGTCGGGGTGTAATGCATCTGCTAGTCCTTCACTGATCCACTGATCCAATTAAGGGAACTGGGTGAAACAGCTACTGAGAGTATAGTATCATCAAATGCTTTGCATATATCACACCTTATCTCAATAATCAAAGGCCTATTGAGATAGGCTGGTGTTCTCAACCCATTTCTGCAAGCTATAAAGCAAGCTGGGCCAGAGAGAGTGGCTTGAGAACAGATTCCCTGCCACAGTCTGGACTCCCAAATTTCATCAAATTCGAATAAGGTTTATTTCGGATGCTCACGCAGAAAAAGTAAGCCCCCTCTTCCCAAATCTCTTAAATCTGCTCTTCGTGCAGTCCAGGCTTAAAGTATTAAACGCGACTTCTAACCTATGCGCCGCTGCCTTCTTGCTTACGTAATGGCTCGAAATTAAAAAAAAAAAAAACTCGGTACACGCTCAGACGACGACTATCCTCCTGCGGTATAAAAACTTCCACATCTTCTAAAAATAAGAATATCATCGCTCCCAAACGAATCCCAGGAGAAACTTCTGGGCTGAAAAGCAGCAGCGCCCACTTTTTCCTACATCGCCTGCATCGCTCTGTCCGCTGATTCTCCAGCCTCCGGTGACACCCAGAGACGGGATGAAGTGCGGGGCCTCCCGGCCTAGAGCAATGGCATCCCTTCCCGGTTGGAGGGGAGCGCAGAGCATGGAGCAACCACCCCGACGGGCGCCAACGACGCGCAAACCATTCGCGCAATCCGCCTTTGGATCTCCGGGAAAAAACGGCAGCGCATTTCGGTGTAACCGCAACCGGCTCTAGCAGCCGCTCCGCTTCCTGATTTCCCTGCCCAGCCGCCCCGCTGCAGACCCCGGCTTACCACTGCAGGGGCAGCAAAATCGGCGGCTCGAGTCCCGCCGCGCCGCCAGGTGAAGCTGTTCGGCTCGCTCCGTCCCTCTCAGGCCGGCGCAGAATTAACGGAGGCTGCAGGCAGGCATGTGACTGGGACTGGACGGGAGGGGGAGCCGCGAAGCAGCACCGCAGCAGCCTGGAGGGAACAGCCGCAGCTCTCCCTGAGCTGCAGGAGAGACATCTAGACACCAGCAGGATCCTGCTGAGAACTTCTGAGCCTTTCTCCTCCGGGCTCAGTGAACTTTAAAAGGGCAGTGCCTCTGAGCATGAGCAGCATGCCTATGGCATCCTCCAGTTTCAGAAGCCTGTGCCGGAGTGTGATTGTGCAAGGTGTCGAGTTATGCAAGCTTCGGAGTTTTCCCGCATCTTTGGAAATCTGGACTGTAAAGGTGCTGTGTTCTCACCTTAATAGGCTTAGTCCAGTCACTTAAAGGAACGAGGCAGCCTACTCAAAATGAAGATGTGAGAATACAAAGTTAAAACTAGGTTTGTGTTGTTTAGCCGGTGTTTCCTTGAGCATAAGCAAAGTATAGGAAACTGGAATATTCTGTTTTAAAAATTGTCAAAAATCTCAGAAGCCAAAAAACTGCGTAAAACTGTGCCTCTGAACAAGGGCAGACTATGGCCTGAATTTCAACAGATCTGCTTTCTATGCCAGCATTCATCTTGTACATCTTGATGGATGAATAATGAGGGCTTCTCTGGACGTGTGAGGAATGCAGAACTTTCTGACTCTCAGGACTTGTTCTGGGAACTGAATCTCTGACTCTGAATGTCACCTTCAGAAGTGTATGGAGTTAGATCTAGAAGAACAGTAATCTTAGAGCCGTCATTCAGCCTGGAAAGGTTTTAAAGAGAAACAGTCCCCAAATGTAGAAATGTACTCATTTAGAAGAAAAATGTGTACTATTTCATATAAATATCATTTTGCTATCAGAAAAAGAAAAAAAATACTGCTTCAGTCCTTGGACACATTTTAAATGCAGAACTGGGGATCCATAGTACACCAAAATTCTCAATACAGGTAGTCCTCAACTTACAATGGGTCACTTAGCAATTGTTCAAAGTTATGACAGAATGCCCCCCCTCCAGCTAATTACCCCCCAATTTCAAAATTACAATGTCTGCAACTCCCCCTGTTTGGTCACATGATTGCATTTTGGGTGCTTGGCAACTGGCTCACCTTAACGGCCATTTGCAGCATGTGATTGATTTTCAATTTTTTTTTAGTTTCCAGCACAGTATTTCTGTTTTCCCGCAAAAATAAAATGCTCATTGAGTAAAATTTATTGACGATGGCATTCACTAATAACCATGGCATTTGCTTAATGACTGTCACAAAAAAAATGTTGTAAAATTGGTTCTGCTCACACTGTGACCCACAACTGAAACTACTTACAACTATAATTCTGGGCTCAATTATGATCATAAGTCAAGGAGTATTTGTACAACAAAGCAGACAGAAAAAAATTCTGAGCATGCAAACAACAAGCAGTCCATCTGTGCTGCAACCTAGAATCAGGAGGTGGAAAATAAAATAAAAATAAAAAGGCAAATAAAAAGGGGACAGGGAAAGCTTCCTTTAATCCATCCCAGATTTCAGGGGTTTGAAAGAAAGTGTCTTCATCATGTTCAGAATTCTAAGATTAATTTCAACCCTGCATGATATATGCACATGAAAGAAACTATTTGCAATGCTTTCAACTGTTTAGTACAAAAGCTTTTGTGAAGTGTTTTAGAAAACAGGGCCTCGGGCAACTGTGGCCATGTTGTACTTGCAAGAACTGAGTTGCAAAATTAAACCAAGGATCAAGGTAAACTTAACTGGGACTTTTTCTATGCAGGTGCACAACATTCCTATCTCATTTGAAGGTTATGTAGCCTATAAATCTTAATATAATAATCTCTTAGCTTCCTGATACATAGCCTCAGTATCTGCTCAGAATCAGTATTAATGAAGAAAATACTAAAAATTAGTGAAGAAAAAAATTAAATATGCATAGATAGTAATATTGACTCTTTTAATCAAGTTTTAATATTCAGAAAAGATATCAATTTGAGCAAGGCCACCTTAACTTGTCTATGGAGATTCTCAGTCAGCCAGGTCATGGTTGTCCTAAAGGTGTTTTTTCAAGAGACAACTGGATTTTCTTGTTTTCTTTCAAGAAATTTCGCTTCTCATCCAAGAAGCTTCTTTAACTTAGACTAGATAGTGGGGAATGGAAGGCTCCATACCCATTTGCACTACTCAGGTGACCTTGAGGACATAGACAAACCTCCAGGTGGCCTCAACTACTCTCTAAAACAGTGGTTCTCAACCTGTGGGTCGGGACCCCATTTGGGGTCGAACGACCATTTCACAGGGGTCGCCAAACAAGGCTGTCCACCATTTTTTCCCCTTTTCTTTGGCCACGTCCCTGGCACCTGGTGATTTTTAAGTGGTTGGGGGTCACCACAACATGGGGAACTGTATTATGGGGTCGCCGCATTAGAAAGGTTGAGAACCACTGCTCTAAAAGGATGCAAATAACCAACTGTCTGCAAGGAGTATAAATCCTTCCATTCCCTACCATCCAGTCAGAGCTGAAGAAGCTTCTTGGATGAGAAGGGAAACATCTTGAAAGAAAAACAAGAAAGTCCAGTTGCCTCTTGAAAAAACACCTTTGGGTCACCTTAACTTGTAAATAGATTCATAAAACTTTTTTTCTTTTTTAGATCTGGCCTGTCAGGTAGATCATTATTGCACTGTTTGCTTTATGTATGTGAGCCTGTCTGAATAGGAAAATGCCAAAACATTATAACAAAAATATTTAAATAACATGAAAATAAAACTTGCAAAGAGTTGATTTTGGATCTGAGCAAAAATTATTTTAAAAATGGAGTTGCTTTTTTAAAAATTTGCTGTGGATTAGGAAAAAAAGGGAGCAAGCTTGACCTAGATCAGGAGTTTACAACCTGTGGTCCACTGACCCCTGGGGGACCGCAACGTCATCACAGGGGGTTCGCGAAAACTTGAAGAATTGTTATGATTTAAATCTTGAGTCTTGGTGGTCCGCGGCCATGGTCCCTGGCCACAAAAGTTATTTAAAGGGGGTCCGTGGTAAAGAAAAGAGGAGCCTAAAAAATTAATAAAGGAGAATATTTGTATTCTCCTTTATTAATATTTCCACTAGCACTTGATGATGTTGCCTAGTTTGGGTAATGAAATGTCTGCAAGAAAATAAGCAAGCTCAGAGAGCACCAAGAACCCCTCAAGCCTAAAATATTCTGCACTGGAAGATGGTAGCCTGAGAATAACCTCAACACCATGAAAGTAGTAATGGGGATAACACACTGCAAATATCAGAGCAAACTCAAGAGATACATCCACTTACAAGTGCTTGGAACAGGGAAGGCAGCATAGTCTACAAGGGCAACCTCCACCACCTCCTGGCCAAGGACCTTCAGCTCTCCTGGAGCAGATTGAGACATATAGGCTGGATTCGCACATCATGGCAAACTACGGCTTCTTTGATTGCAACTTACAGGAATCTTGGCCCAGACAGGGTTTTTTTTTTAAAAAAAAAAAGCATGCCCACCCCCTCCATCACAAAGAGTTTAACATCCCCAAATGCAAGTGTAAAAGGCTTAAAGCAGCAAAGATTTTGACAAGAGTTTGGCCAGTATTATTTTCCACTAGTTGCTTCACTATTTCCTCCAGCTACACTGATATTGTAAATAATCCTGGGAGATGCTGTGGGGAGAGCAATTAATGCTTCCCCTTTCCCCAATTATTTGCATTTGGATCTTTTATAAAAACAAAGCTGACCTAGATGTATTTAGACAAGCACATATATCACTGTCTGTCAATTATCCAGTGATGCTGGCCTGACCAAACTTTGCTCAGTAACTCCGTTGCCACCCTGTTCCTTGTAGCATCATTTCCAGTGTTTCTTTAGGCCTCGGTTTCCAGCCGGGCTCCTTGGCTCCAATGTCAGAGCAGAAAAGTTAACTCCTCAGCTGGGATAGGATGGAGGGAGGCAGACCACTCTCAAGCCACAGGGAACAGATGTGGAGTCTGCAGCCTACGAGTGGCATGGGAGAGCTATAATTATCCACGGAGGCCCAATTATTTTGGGAAGCCTCTGGCTGGCTGCCCAGGCATTTCTTTCAATCCAAAGGGGCCAGAGACATCTTGGAGAGTAGGATGCCCAGCCAGATGGCTCTCCCTCTCCTCTCCCATCCCAGCTTCTTTTTGTCTCTACTCTTGTTCCTGGGCCTATAGTAGTTACATGATGTGACCATTTGGGTAGGTGAAGCTTCTCCCGCATGCAGAGAAAATGACTCTGTAGTTGTTGTTCCCATGCTGAGTTTTTTGAATCCAG
Organism: Crotalus tigris; assembly: GCF_016545835.1. Taxonomy (NCBI): domain Eukaryota; kingdom Metazoa; phylum Chordata; class Lepidosauria; order Squamata; family Viperidae; genus Crotalus; species Crotalus tigris. The sequence continues at coordinate 6,833,238 of NW_024096758.1, read as the reverse complement.
CCTAGCCTAATCTGTGCTGCAATTAGGTGAATTACAGACCAATGAAGATAAATTAAACATTGAAAATCCACACCAGCCCTTATCCTAGCATGACATTATTCATTAATACCCTTCTCATTACCCCAGCCCTATAAATGTTTACGTATAGGGTTGTTCTATTCAGCAAAGATTTCCAGTAACATTAATTCCATGTTCTCACTTGATAGTTTCAGTTAATCTACGATGAACATTAATTGAGATCTTATTTATGAAGATGTTGTACAGACTATATTTTGACATTGCAGGACACCTTGTAACAATCCAGAATGATCCAAGAGTACAGGTAGTCCTTGACGTATGACCACAATTTTATAATAATAATAAAGTTGGAAGAGACCTTGGAGGTCATCTAGTCCTACAACCCTGTTGTAGGCCCTCCAAAGTGTGTAAATTGATCAGCCATACAAATTTGTTTAATTAATAAATAAATAGGGGCCAGAATTTCTGTCATTAAACAAGGTGGTTTTTAAGTGTAACCTTTTTTTTGCTGCAGTTGTTAAGCAAATCCCTGTGTCATTAAGTGAATCACATGGTTGTTAATCGAATCTGGCCTCCCCCATTGACTTTGCTTGTCAGAAGCCAGCTAGGAAAGTTGCAAATGAGCTTGTGATTCTGGGACCCTGCAACAGTCATAAATACATGCCAGTTGCCAAGTCCCCAAATTTTGATTGTGTAACTGTGGTTACACTGCAACAATTGTAAGACCACTTCCAGTATGTTACTTTTTTTAAGCACTATTGCAACTTCAAATGATCACTAAACAAATGATTGAGGACTATTGTATCCAAAAATGTAGACATATTGATCCACATCTATATCCAAATATGTGACTGTGTTAACACATTCACCAAACACACAACGATCTATCTGTCTGTCTGTCTGTCTGTCTATCATCTATCTATCATCTATCTATCTATCAAACTTATATAGCTGCTCATCTCACCAAAGGTGACTTTGAGCAGGGCATATTACAGATAGTCCTCAACTTACGACCACAATTGAACCCAAAATTTATGTTGCTAAGTGAGAAATTTGTTAAGTGAGTTTTCTCCATTTTATGACTTCTTGTCACATTTGTTAAGTGAATCACTGCAGTTGTTAATGTTAGTAACATGGCTGTTAAGTGACTCTGGCTTTCCCATTGACTTTGCTTGTCAGAAGGTTGGAAAAGGGGATCACATGACCCTGGGACACTGCAACCATCATAAACGTGAGTCAGTTGTCAAGCATCCAAATATAAATCATTTGACCATGGGGATGCTGCAATGGTCATAAGTGTGAAAAATGGCCATAAGTCTCTTTTTTCAGGTTACTTTGAGCAGTCACTAAGTGAACTGTTGTAACCCGAAGAACCACTCTTTGCATCCCCCTTAGTTTCCTATATGTAATGTGAGAATGATAATACTAGTCTCATAAAGTTAGCATTATTGTGATTACTAAGACATATTTCTGCATGTTTCTATCAGAGATACTGAAATGAAATACACAAATGCCGTTCAGTGCTACTGTAACTTCGAACAGTGACTAAGTGAACTGTTATAAGTCGAGGACTACCTGTATTAGCAGGTTTGATTTTGGGGGGATGAATCCAGCCTATATTATTAATTTCTGGCTACATTCACAGAACGCATTTAAACAGGTTACTAAAGTAACTCATATATATGCATTTACACATATAAACAGAAAAGAACACTGGCACATGAATTAATAACGAATTGACAGTCATCGAATAGTGAACCTGTAAAAGGCACTATAGAGATCAGCATTTCAGATTTTGGCTGGAGACAGCTTAATGTAGAGCCTTATTATTAAGTGCCCCTTGGGCCAACCACAGTCTGAATCTAGCCTATTTTACATGTTATTGTGAGAATGTAGCATTCACCCAGGAGAGAAGAGAAATTTGCAATTCTTTCTACCAGTCTTAACTAAGGAATGAAAGAGCTGTGAATGAAAAAGAAAGCTATTAAATCTGCAACCTGCCACTTACGATGGTGGTAGGATCTTTTCTGAACTCTTTAGGACCATTTTATGGTTTTGTAACATAATTTTAATTTTTAAAAAATAGTACATATTTTTTTCATATATATTTCGAAAATACATTTTGAAATAAATAAGAAGCACAGGAAACTATCCTGCCATATGAATGAGTGTAGTTGCAGGACTGTATACCCCAAATCTATAGAACTAAACTTTGATGGACACCAGTGTTTAGCAATACTGAAATATATAATACAAGTGTTTAGACATCTGAATAGGAATGATGCCTGCCTCTTAGGCATCATTCCTGGCCATCCTTTACTAAACACTGAGTGAATAATTCATCACTTTTGGATAATCTCCCTCATGACGCAAAGTCACTGTCTCTTCCCAAAGAAGGGGAGGGCGGGGAGAGGAGAGTTTAATAGCTGATTTATTTTCAATAGGAAAATACAGGTAATCCTCTTAACAATTAGAAATCAGGCCAGAATTTTGGTTGTAAGTCATTGCAGTTGTTAAGCAGAACACCAAGTTTATGACCATTTTTATAATGGTTGTAAAGTGAATCATCACGGTTGCCAAACACGTGGTCATTAAGCAAATCCATTCTTCCAAATGGGTGGTTTTTTTGTCAGAAACAGCAGAAAATGTTGCAAATCACAGTCATATGACCTCTGCAATCAGTCATAAATGTGAGCCAGTTTCCAAGCGCCCAAAATGTGATCATATTAGTGTGTGTGTGCATGCACGCTTATGTGTGTGCGCTCCCATACACACATGTGTGCTAAAGTCATAACTTGAGAATACCTTTTTGAGGACCCATCATAACATTGTGACTGGTTGTTAAGCAAGGACATACCTATTATTTTGTTATATGGAAATATATAGAGCCTAGCACTTAATCAGTAAACTATTTGGTGTTGCACTTTTAAAAAATGGGGTTGAATCAAAGAAAACAAAATGGAATGCAATTAATTGTGTATTTATTTGTTGGCAATATATCATGTTGGATAAGACAGAATCTGCTGATTGGGACTAACAGGCCCACACTGATGGGCAGTGGCTTTCCTTCGTTTTGGCAGAAATCCTTCTTAGCTCAACTTCAGGGAGAATTTACTGCAGCTAGAGCTACCGGATGTAAGCTACAAAAATTTGGACAACCACTAGCTAGCAGCAAATAGTTAGACCCTATATTTCATTTTTTTTTTTTGTCATGTAGTGATAATTTGTATTTTTGCAGTCCATATCTGGTAGCCCAACCAGTGGCCCATAGACTGCATACAGTCCCCAGTTCATTCACTCATTCAAAGTATAATCCATATTTAGAGAAAGATATTCAAACTGGTGTTTTAAAAGTAGCATTCCAGTTCTTCCTGCATAAAAGCTGAATTAAGCCATATAAGAGCCCTGGTAATATACAGACTTATAAACTAACCAAATTGGCTGTGGTTGCAAAATAGATCAAGCGATTTAAAAAGCTAATCCAGTTTTTAGCCTAACAGGTGTGTGTGCAAACAACCACTAGGTTTTTACCTAACTTCGGTAAGTATTTGTATGAACATAGCCATACAGAAATGAACAGATCTCGTAGCTGAGTGCAGGTAACCAATGTAAAGATGCATGGCACTACTGCTCATCACTTATTTCATTTTTATCTTCTGTTTTTTTCCTTTTATTTATTTAGGCTGTGGGAACTTTATTTCTCTCATATGCTAAGATTAAAGGCATCCCGCCGAAGACAGACGGAAGTTTTGAGAACTACCAAGGTGCTACACTAAAACAGGAGACACAGTTTCTGCGAGAGGACCTTTGAAACTGTATGCGTAGGCCTTTGAGTCACTATTCACTAGTGCCAATTTTCTGGGGTAGTCCATGCAACTTTCTTGGCAACATTTGCCCTTAACTTCTTCCAAAGGCTGAGAGACAAGAGAGATGGTCCAAGGTCCCCCCGCTGGCTTTGTGCCTAAAGCAGGACTAAAATTCTGGGTCTCCCAGTTTCTAAATTGATGCCTTAACAACTACACCAAACCAGTTCTCACAGCAGACTTAGGTGTACGCAAATACAACATACAGATGGTCCTTGACTTACAACGGTTCATTTAGTGACTGTTCGAAGTTAGAACACACGAAAAAAGTCACGTATTACCATTTTTCACACTTACAACTGTTGCAGCATCCCCATGGTCACATGATCAAAATTCTGACGCTGGGCAACTGACTCATATTTATGACGGTGGCAGTGTCCTGGGGTCATGTGATCCCCTTTTGTGATCTTCTGACAAGCAAACTCAAGGGGGAAGCCATGTTCATTTAAAACCGTGTTACTCACTTAACTGCAGTGATTCACTTAAAAACCATGGCAAGGTCATAAAATGAGGCAAAATTCACTTAACAAATGTTTCGCTTAGCAACATAAATTTTGGGCTTAGTTGTGGTCGTACGTTGAGGACTTCCTGTATACCCCAGTGTTGATATCTGGCTAAAATTGTTTCTTGACCTGCCCCTCAGAGACAAATGGAGTTCCTGACAAAGGATTTCTCTTTGCTCTCTTGGATTTACTAAGTCCTCATACAGAAAAATGGCTTATATTTTTCTTTAATTCCTCTTTCCAACCCAAGTATGTTGCTTCTTGTTATCCTGTTTCTTGCTGAAGAAGCGCTTGGGGTGTTTTCTTCCCCCCAAAATCTCTTTTTCCTCTATAGGGAGGTCTCCTGGGGAATCCCTTTTGGTATGTGGTCCCTAGCAGTGCTGCAGTCAAGAGGAACTTCTCTGAGGCAGTGGATTCTCTGTCTAGGCAGCAGCTGTCAATCTCATTATCATCTAGTAGCAACCCAAGTCCACTGGGACTTTTGACATGTTGGCAGGCTTGCAAAATGGCACGTGCTGGGACACTTCCAAACAAAGCACTGGGCTTCACTCATCTAAGAGAGCTTATGCAATTCATTTAGGGCAAAGAGTCATTCTTAGGACTAAAGACAGTGACAGAAATGGCCGTCTGTACTGATACACGACATCTTCCCATATTTTAAAATTATCTTTTTAAAGGTAATACAGGTAGTTGACTTACAATAGTTCATATAGTGACGGTTCAAAGTTACAATGTCATTTAAAAAAGGGACTTATGACCATTTTTCTCATTGACGACTCTTGCAGCATCCCCATGGTCAGGGGTAGGCAACCTTGGCTCTTTTATGACTCGTGGACTTCAACTTCCAGAATTCCTGAGCCAGCCATGCTGGCTCAGGAATTTTGGGAGTTGAAGTCCACGAGTCATAAAAGAGCCAAAGTTGCCTACCCCTGACCATGGTCATGTGATTTACATTCGGATGCTTGACAACTGGCTCACATTTATGACAGCTGCAGTGTCCTGGAGTTTTGTGATCCCCTTTTGCGACCTTCTGACAAGCAAAGTCAATGGGGAAGCCAGAGTCACTTAACCACTATGTTACTAATTTAACAGCTGCAGTGATTCACTTAATAAATGTGGAGTGAGAAATTGTAAAATGGGGTAGAACTCACTTAACAAATTTCTCACTTAACAACATAAATTTTGGGTCAACTATGGTGGTAGGTTGAGGACTACCTGTATATCAGTTGTGGCAAAAAACCTGGTGCATGCTAAAAAAAGCTCCAAAAATCTACTGGACTCCTTAGGCTCCATGTTGAAGACCCCAGAGCTAAAATTAATAATAATTGTAAACCAAATTTGAAAGGCAGTAAGTTTCATTACTTTGTATAAATGTAATACATGGTTAATAGACTAATAAAATATACAGTCTTCCCAAACTGCAACAAAAAAGGATGCTCACACTCATTTTGTGTCAATGTCCTATTTGCGAGGTCCTTTTCTTTCCTATCTATTTTTTTAAAATATTTTATTAGATTTTATATACATGAGGAAAGAATAGGGAGAGTGCAGGTATGGGGAGGGAAGGGCATGGGGAATTTGGGATGGAAAGAAGGTAGGTGCCGTAGTGGGGTAACCCCCAACAATAATCTCATACTTTAACAAACAAGCTACTGTCCGGATCAAAATAGTAAATAAACATAATTTATATTTTACTCAGCCATTTTAAAATAAGATTAACTATAACCATATTACTAAAGATTGATAAACAGATAAAATTCCTCTATATAGATAAATGTAATTAATAAAATCTCAACTAATCATAATTGTCAACATTAGCAATTAAGAATCACTAAAAATAAAGATGTTATTAACCTAAGAACAGAAACTTACTTAAAAATCTATCTATTCTATAATTTTAAGTTCTTTTCACATTCTAACGTGTCTCTAACCATTGATAAAAATTTTCCCAAGTTTTAAAGTAAACTGAATCATCTTTCTCTTTCATCTCCAATGTTAATCTATCCATTTCTGCGCAATCTAAAACTTTAGCAATTATAGCCTGGTCAGATGGTAGATTCTCAATTTTCCAAAATTGGGCAAATACAATTCTTGCAGCTGTTAAAACATGTAATATTAAGTAGTCATTCTCTTTCTCATAATTAGGTCTTAATATTCCTAGCAAAAACAATTCCAGTTTAAATTCTATCTGTATTTTCATCATCTTTTCCAGCCATCTATGAATCTTAAACCAATATTTCTTTGCATTAGGGCATACCCACCAGGCATGGTAATAAGTGCCTGGCTGTTATTTACATTTCCAACAAGTATTTGATACATTTTTAAACATTTTTGCTAAACGAACTGGTGTCATATGCCATCTATAAAACATCTTATATAAATTTTCTTTATATGTTGCTGTTTTAGTAAGCGTAATGTTTTTATCCAAGAAGAAGAAGAAGAAGAAGAAGAAGAAGAAGAAGAAGAAGAAGAAGAAGAAGAAGAAGAAGAAGAAGAAGAAGAAGAAGAAGAAGAAGAAGAAGAAGAAGAAGAAGAAGAAGAAGAAGAAGAAGAATAAGAAGAAGAAGAAGAAGAAGAAGAAGAAGAAGAAGAAGAAGAAGAAGAAGAAGAAGAAGAAGAAGAAGAAGAAGAAGAAGAAGACAATGATAGTATGGGCAAAGAATTTTGGATATTCTATAGACTTTTCTTTCCTATCTATTGATGTAGACCAGACATGTCAAACACAAGGCCCGGGGGCTGGATGCGGCCTGCGAAGTGGTTTCATGTGGCCCGCAAAGCCATCCTGGAAACAGTGAGGGAACGGCCCCCGCTGCCTTGGCCCTGGCCCAAGCCGGCCAGGAGCTAATGTACAATTTTGTGGTGGCACCATCATCCAGCACCCCCCGCATGGCCTGAGAGGAACAGTGAGGCTCCTCTGTGGACCATGCCTTGGCACTTGCCCTGGTTCCATCCCCTTCTGTCAGACACCCTCAGATCTGTCCCACTCATGCCTAGGCCCCCACAGGCCCTCTTGACGCGAACGATGTAGAGCTGGCCACGCCCACCCAGTAAGCCACACATCCCCGCCCCCCACCGAGGACAACCGCAATGCTTATGCGGCCCTCAATTAAATTGAGTTTGACACCCCTGATGTAGACTTTATGTAGACTTTCTCCAAACAGCCAGACAAAAAGAATATCCAAAGATGCTTCTTGAAACTTAGGATGACCAAAGACTCACAATAGACATTTAGATTTTACAATGGAGAACTGTTACCTTAGGTCAGGGGTGGGAACCATGGTCCTTTTGTGACTTGTGGACTTCAACTCCCAGAATTCCTGAGCTAGCCAACAATTCTGGGAGTTGAAGTCCACAAGTCATAAAAGAGCCCTGGTTCCCCATATCTGCCTTACGTGAATATTTGAAGAAGCCTTTTCAAATGTTTCAAAATGTGAGGAAGAAACACTTTTCCTAGAATGAGCCCAACCGCTGCATTCTCAGTCAAGCAAACTTGCATTCTACAAAAACCAATAGGTGTTTTCATTAATCCCTCTCAGCATTTTGCCTCTTGAAACTGCTTGTCCCACCCAACTTTAGGACAGAGGCTGTACTGACTTCTCCTGGCTGAAAAACAGTTTTATTTTACTCTCAAAAGGCTGCAGAATTGGCTGGCTGATTGCTAATTTAATGTTGCCACCTACAGGAAAAATGCTGTTATCTTATGAGATTGCTCCATAATTTGGAAATGTGCAACTTTTCAGTAAACTACGGGTAGATGCTAAGAAGTTGGCAAAATCATAATAAACTGAAGTCAAAATTACAATTTTAGCTGATTTATGTATTAAACCATTTTTTGCTTTTTACTCATAATAAATTACAGCTTGGTGTCAATATCTGGATGGCTTTGGGAGCACACTTGCAGTCTGCCCATAGATCAGCTCCGGAGAGGTAGAAAAGCATAGTGAAGAAGAGCAGGTGGGATACTCAAATGCTCAACTTTACAATAAAGAATGTTATTTTGTTGGGTTTGATTTAGCATTCCAGCTCGTCTTAGTCTATTTGAAATTACTCGAAATTATGAATCTTCTATAGCAGAAATTATCAACCCACCTCTATGCATAAAATAAATGTGCACATTTTTCGGACTTGAATATTTGCTTGAACTACTTTTTTCTCTTGTTAATGTTAATGATTGTCCAGCTAAAAATTCATGAGCATCTCTGAGATGACTCATTTTTATCTATGAGCGAGAAAGTTTGAAAGTCTCAAAACCATCATCATCATAATGGGCACATACCACACTTGAAGATCCTTTTAGGCTACGTTTTAGCTTGGTTGCATTCGTGAACACAAGTATACCCATACACACACACACACACACACACACACACACACACACACACACACTATTCACATTATCATTGGAAAGAAAAGACACCTAACATCACATCTCTTCCCAAAATATAAGACACACTTTATCAACTCTAGAAACTTGAGGTGAGAACAATCCTTACCAAATAGAAGTGGGGATAGAATAGGGGTGAAACCAAATCTAGCCGGGTTTGTAAACCTCTCAAATGTTAAGAGTAGCAAAAAGCCCATTACATGGATAATTTCTCTCTCTTCTCTCTCTCTCTTTCTCTTACCTCTTCATCTGGAGGGAGGAGATTCCAAGGAGTCATCATTTCCAAAATTGAAAGGAAAAGCGATCAGAAGATAATAAAGGATTAGACAGAAAGAGAAAGGTCTGTATTAGATGCTTATAGTTAGAGCATCATCAAACTGAAGACATAAACAATTAACAATGGGCAACCTGGAGCAGGACGGAAAGTCAGGGCCTCAAGCAAATCCCAGGACCCCTGCTTTCTGAGAAGGTAAGAGCCAAAGTTACCAAACTGGGGAATTTAGAAGTGGAAGAAAAGCTCATGAGCCATTCATTTCACCCAAAAAAGGGGCTTTTAACTTTTAACTGACAAAGGACAAAATAATTGCCCTTCCCCCAAAGCTAGGGTCAACCATTCTTGTAACATCATTGCTCATTGGCTATACCCATAGCCCCCACCACTATGCGTAAGTAATCTATAGTTCAATTTACAGTCTAAGACTGGTGGAAAAGTAATGATTCATGTCCTAACCATTATTATTATTGCTGGGCACAATCAGCCAAATATTTAAATTGGATTTGGCATTTTTATATACCTATCAAGTCCTTCCCAAGGACCTGGAATAGATAGGTGTTGTTTGATGTGTTAGTGTCGCTGCAGGATGTAAGCTGTTCCAAGTAAAGCTGCCTTTTGCAATTGACTGATGGTGATTTTGTCAATGCCAATGGTATTCAAGTGGTGCCTCAGATGTTTTGCAACCAAGGTGACTATCAATATCTTTGCTAGTATCTTTTGTAGAGATAAAAAAAGTTTTTAAAAGATTAAAAGAAATATTTTGCTACAGGTGTTATACTTCTATTTGCAGTTCATTGTATTTTGTGATTTTTCTCCAGTTCTTCTGCTGTCTCCAGGTACTGCCATGTCCACTGTGCAGACATTTTTCTCTTTCTTATTGACAGTTGTTGCATCTAGGGTAGTGATGGCAAACCTTTTAGAGACTGAGTGCCCAAACTGCATCCCAAAATCCACTTATTTATTGCCGGGTGCCAGGTGGATGTGGCCCACTGGGTGGGCGTGGCTGTGGTGGTCATGGCAGATTGAATGGATGTGGCCAAGGTGGGCATGGTCACCTCAATGTTGTTCGTGGGAGGGATGGGATGGTGGGGGATGGGCAGGGTTGGGGGGGATCCAGGAGGTCTCTGGTAGGTGGGACGGTAGACAGGAAGCTCGTCCTGTGGGTGAGGCACAGCAGGGTGGGGGTGCATTGCCATGGGGCAAGGTAAGGGGCAGCTGCTACCTGACACCATTGGCCCCTGCACACAGAGGCCAGCGAGCGCATGGGGGACGACGGTGTCTGTCAGCAGCAACAGCCTGCTGGCCCCTTGACCGGCGCACTCTGGAACTCCGCAGCCCGCCACCAGCAGTTCAAAGAAGCCGCCTCTGAGATGGATGGCCGACTGACAGCTGAGGAGACGATGCAGTGGGTCATGCCCAGGAAAAGGAGAGCATGCAAGGCCAGGAGGGATGGGATGGGGGGGGAGGAAAACCAGCCATGCCGGGATGCATCCGGCCACCTGGGACCTCGACTAGTTAGCAGGTGGCTGGTTGAAGAGGGACAGTTGCCATCTCCGGGACATAGCGCACATGCCCACAGAGAGGGTTCTGAGTACTGCCTCTGGCATGCGTGCCATAGGTTCACCATCACTGGTCTAGGGTGTTATGTGGCAGGTGATTGGCTATTTGAATTCTAAAGTCCCAGAGCTCTTTAGTTTCTTCATTTTCTATTATATTTATTTTACGGTCCCACCAGCCCTTGCTTGCAGGCAAATGCAATTTCTTGCAGTTATTCCAAAGCAGGATTGTTATTTTTTTTGTTTTTGTAGTCAATCTGTGCATTTTCTTTCAGCAGCTATCTAGGTGGCCAATTGTTTCTTCTGCAAAAGCAGTACTTGGTGTCTGTTGCTGTCGTCTCAATTCTGGCTCATTTGTTCTTAAGGCCTGGCCTTGTGCAGCCAGAATTAGCCTTTTGTTTCTTTCTTCAATTTTCCTGGTCTTAGCATGTGGCAGGGAGTCAAATATCTTCTTGTAATCAACGAAAGCTAAATTCAAGTTGGTCTTCCTTCTCTTACAGTTTTCCAAAATAATTTTGTCACTTAGGAACTCATATTTTGTTCCTCTGCTATTTGGGTAGTTTCCTTTCTGCTCAGATGGAAAGAGCTTATTTTCAACTAGATGCTGTTGGACTGCATCAGTTATCATGCCAGTTAGCAATTTGAATGTTGTTGGTTAGTAGGTAATTGGCCTATGGTTGCCTGGTGCTGCCCCTTTTGTTGGATCTTTCATTATCAGGTTTTGCCAGGTGTTAACCAATCTTCCATTTCACCTCCTTGCAGTATGCTGTTAAACTGCTTGGAAATGAGTGAGCGTAGATCAATCAAATGTTTCAAGCAAAAACCATGCAGTTCATCTTCTAGTCTGACTAATTCTTGATCTTCCTTGTCCTTTTCTCCACCATTTCTGCTGTTATTACAAGTTCTTTCATTTCACCTTCTTTTTTAGTTTTACCCACCTCCTTTGTCCAAGTTGCATTCTTGTTGTATTTTTTGGCTGTCTCATAGCTGCATCCCTAACTACACTGTTTCTTCTTTATCAGTTGTTGACTGGTTCACTGCAGTCTCTGTATTGATGTATTGGTAAAAAATATTTATCAATCAATCAGAATAAAGCTAGAAGGGACCTTGGAGGTCTTCTACTCCAACCCCCTGCTCAAGCAGGAGAACCTCTTATACCATTTCAGACAGGTGGCTGTCCAGTCTCTTCTTAAAAACTTCCAGTGATGGAGCACCCACAATTTCTGAAGGCAAGCTGTTCCACTAGTTAATTATCCTCACTGTTAGGAAGTTTCTCCTTAATTCCAGGTTGCTTCTCTCTTTGATCAGTTTCCAACCATTGTTTCTTGTACTGCCCTCTGGTGCTTTGGAGAATAATTTGATCCCTTTTTCTTTGTGGCAGACCCTCAAATACAGGAATACTGCTATCATGTCACCCCTATTTCTTCTTTTCTTTAGACTAGCCAAACCCTACAGCTGTTCTTCTTATGTTTTAGTCTCCAGGCCTTTGATCATCTTAGTTCAGACATGTCAAGCTTGCACATCGCGCAATGTATCAGGACAGTTTTGCCATTGCTGGCAATGGGATGGGCGTGGCTTCCGTGTGACACATCCGGCCTGCAGGCCGGCAGTTTGACACCCTGTCTTAGTTGCTCTTCTCTGAACTTTTTCCAAGGTCTCAACATCTTTTCTTTAGTATGGTGACCAAAATTGGTTGCAGTATTCCAAGTGTGGTCTCACTAAGGTTTTATAAAGTGGTACTAATATTTTGCATGATCTTGATTGTATGCCTGTTTATACAACCCAGGATTGTATTAGCTTTTTGGCTACTGCTGCGCACTGCTGGCTCATAGTCAGGTGATTGTCCACTAGGACTCCAAGGTCCCTCTCACAGTTACTGTTTTTGAGCCAGGTCTCGTCTAATCTGTACTTATATCTTTGATTTTTCCTCGCTAGGTGTAATACATTGCTTTTCTCCATGTTAAATTTCATGTTGTTGGATATGGTCCGTTGTTCAAGTCTTTCAAGAACTTTTTGGGTCCTGAGTTTATCTTCTGGGGTATTGGCTATTCCTGCCATCTTAGTGTAATCTGCAAATTTGAATTCAGTTGAATTATGATTCAACTTCCCAAGATATAAGCTATTCTGAATAAAGCTGCCTTTTGCAATTGACTGATGGTGATTTGTCAATGTTAATGGTGTTCATGTGGTGCTGCAGTTGTTTTGGGTTGCACTCAAGGTACTTATTACTACTGATATTATCTTTCCTTCTTTGGCCACAACTGTTCTACCTCTATTTGCTGTAGTTATTTTACTTCTATTATTATTATTATTATTATTATTATTATTATTATTATTATTATTATTATTATTATTACTACTACTATTATTATTTTAAAGCTACTTTAATATACAGGAGAGGGATATTGCATTCAGGATGGTCCAAAGCACAGCCCTGTGAGTCAGCACTATGCATCCATCTGAACCCCCAAAATTTCTACTTCTAACAGAAAACTGAAACTTCTCTGTCCATACCAGTTTCTCTCCATTACAACAGAGGAGGAGTGATTCATATGCAGAGCTGTTCATATTTTCATGTTTGGTGGACTTGTAAAAATATTAAAGCTTTTTGGATTATGATTTGGTGGAACATTCAAAAGGTTTTTAAAAAAAGATTAAGTTTACTCCCCAATTATTTCTTTGGGGTATTTTTGTGGATTTTGATGCTAAAGAAACTATTTTAATGTTGAATTTAATAACAGCAGCAAGATTATTGGTTGGTCAATATTGGAAGAAGGACTCTCTGCCTACTTTAGAAGAATGGGTACTTAAGGTTTCTAATTTAGCAGAAATGGCCAAAATTTCTGCTTATTTAAAGGATCATTCACAAGAGAGATATGTTATTGTATGGAGAAGATGGATAGAATATGTTCAGAAGAAATATGGAACTACAAAGTTTCATTTATTTTATGAATGATGGATTTGTTTATAAAATTATGATGTTAAAGTTTGAAGGGAGTTAAGGGTTAGTATGATTTTGGTTATTGTATAATTAGTAAAGTTAAGTTGATTATGTTTAATATGTTTGTATAACCCTGTACTTGGCTCTGGGAAGTCGGGGAGGGAGGAGGTGAGGAGGGGAAGGGTGGGTTGGAGGTTAAATAGGTCAGATAAGTAGAAATAGTTTTATTGTATATAATATTGATGTTGTAATTTGGAGAGAGGAATTGCTCTGGCATTTTCCCTGGACTGCATCCGGAGTGGGATGAGAAAGTAGGAGGAAGGGGAGAAGCAAGTAGGAAGGTGGAGGAGAAAGAGGAGAGAAGGAGTGTGGTGAGGAAGAAGAGGGAGGAAGAGGGAAGTAAGGCAGGAAGTCAAAGGGAGGATGAGGTTTGGGGGGAAATGAGTGAGCAATACCGAAAGTTGTGTGTATAAATTTATTTTACTCTTTATCTGAAGTATTTTGTATGAGTGTAATGAAAAATGGAAAATAAAAACTTAAAAAAAAAAAAGATTTCCTCCCTTGCAATAAACAGCGAAGGTTACGCCTGGGAGGTTCAACAAATACAGACTGAACACATGTCAGTTTTTTGTTGTTGATGCTGCTGCTGTTGCCCTGAATGAGTGCAAAAGAGATTAGATCTGCCTATTACATTTGGTTGTCAGCTCTCTGGGGTTGCAACTTTCATCCTCAGTTTGCAGGAAAAACTCAGGATGAGCACCACCTAGCCCAAACTACAAAAACAAAGTTTAGAGTCTCAGAAGTGAGACAGTTGTCTTATTCCTGATTAGTAACACCAGCTGAACTTGCCATCCAAAGCAGAAAGTGGCACAATTTAGGGCTGGAGATATACCCTGAACCTCTTTTTGGCAATCCCCAAAAATCTCTTTCACCAGAACTGCCAAAAGTGATCAGTGTAATTTCTCATAGTTTTGAGATGGCACTCACAGGAAAAAAAAAACTATTAAATCAGTTTAGCATAATTCCAAAAAAGTAAATGAAAAGTCCCTATCTTCCTTGAAATCCAGAAGAGAAATAGAAAATCCTGACTTTATCCATGTTCCATCCATTTTCATGTTCATCCTATCTATTTCCATCTTCTAAAACCGATTAACTGGGCCCACCTTAAGACTTCCTTCTCTTGCCCAAATGCTATCCCACCATTCCAATAAAACTAATATTGTTCACCTGAAGACAACTTCATTTAAAGTTGGAGTTTCCACCATAATAATGGGTATTGTGCTTATTACCTGCTGAAGCCACACAGCATGCCCTGACACAAGGAATAATACTACAGCCTCAAATTGGAAAGGGGAGATGAGGGGGGGGGGCATTAATAATAGCCTTTTAAACATAATTCTTTATAATGCAATCTTGATAATAAATACTACAACTGGTGGAGAAAAATCCACTCAGATTTAAATATCATTGTATACTACTTTGCTATGCACTTATTTGTCTTACTGCTTTCTGTTAGAATGCTTAAAGACCTTCTTTAAAGTTTTGCTGTTGATAAATTTATTTAAATAGAGTGAATTAGCCAATTGCACTAATTTAGGTAATGAATCACATGTTTACGTGTTATCAGCCTAGATCTGATTTTAAGGCAGTCAGAGTTGTTGTTCATATTTATACACACACTTCAAGGTACATTTGCCACACTCATATGAAATAGAAATGGCAAATGACCTTTGCAATGTTAATTAAAAAAAGATGAAATATCTGCTGGTGAGTTGCATTCATATGAATCAAATGTAATTAACAATGAAATTCTGTACATGTCTACTTGGAAGCCCTACTGGGTTTGATGGAAGTGACTCTTTCATAACCATAAACAGAACTATGCCCTAATATTGTTTTCCAAATATTTGGAAACTCTTTAGAATTCCCTTCACTATGAATAAATGAAGTTCTCTTAGGAGATATATCAGGTTAACCATTTTCCTCTGAAATAGATTCATTGAGCAGTGAGTTCATTGCTTACTCAAGAGTGAAACCTGCTGGATTCAGTGGAGCTTATTCTCCATTAATAGGATTGTGTCCTAAACACTAAAATATAAATGCAAAATAGTCTAATCAAGTAGCTACGAGTGGAATAATAATTCAATCATTTTCCATGTATAACTCTGAAAAGCAAAAGCAAAAGCAAAACCAAATTTTGGTTAATACCTGAAATCATATGTTTCCTTTAGGAGTCTGAAGGACCTACTCAATCATCCTGTTCTTATAACACTTGACATTTGTAAAGTACAGAAAAGAATACACAGAAGATGCATCTTTCAGGAAAGGCTATGAGCCAAGGACAAGTGAAATAAAACAGGAAGCATGCTTTTTGTCTTTTCAGAGTTGAGATCATGAGTGCCAAATACCCACCTTTCAGCCACCAGAGAATGTCAGCATACATCTTGTCCGAGACATCTGGAACAGAGATAAAGAAAGTGGTTAGGAACTGCAGTGCAGCTGCGACTGAATGGGGGAGTGGACTGAGCTACTCACCTTTTCATTTATGCTCCTCATCCTGGTCAGATTTCTGAGTTTAAGAGGAGGATAACTGCTAGATCCCCACCTCCCACCAGAGTCCAGGGGTTCTCAACCTTGGCAACTTTAAGACTTGTGGACTTCAACTCCCAGAATTCCTCAGCCAGCTTTGCTGGCTGAGGAATTCTGGGAGTTAAAGTCCACAAGTCTTAAAGTTGCCAAGGTTGAGAACCCCTGCACCAGACTGTGTGCTGAACCCTTCCCATTTCTAGCAAACCTTTCTTACTCCAAAGTTATTGGCTTAGCATTAAGAGCCTTGCCTTGGAACTAATTTGACCCCCAGCAAACAAAGGCTGTGTATTATTGGATGTTTTCCTATATATTTAAATGGAATGTGTCCCCATCATTCAGTGGTCAAGAAGATTTTCTGCACAGAGAAGGTCCCAAGCAAAATGCTATTTTTCAGTTTGCAATCAATGGGCTTGCATTCGTGGCCTTGAGCCAATCCTGTTCATTTTAATAGGTTTCTGCTTGCAAGCTAGCTTTCTAAACATCCCATTCTACATTCAGTGTTTAATGGCTTCCAGTGTTTATCACCCAAACTCAGTAATAGTCATCATAAAGATTAATAAAATATAATACAGTGCAAATATTTTTGAGATCTAGGGCTACAACAAGCCTTTGAATAGGTCGGAATCAAGATAAAGAAGAGGAGAGGAAGGCAGTAAAAATTAAATTGAATTTTATTCAAATTTACTTGATTATTGATATTAAATGACTAAGTACACTTAATATGGACAGCCAGTTTGGTGTAGTATTTAAGGTGCTTGCATAAAGCTAGCTGGATGACCTTAGGTCAATCACTCTTTCTCATTCCTGGCAATGGCAAACAACTTCTGAAAAATCTTACCAAAAAAAAAAACACCTCCAGAAAATCCATCAGATGTTGAAGTTGAAGTCCACATATCTTAAAATTGTTAAGTTTGAAAAACACTGGACTAGTGTTTTTAATATCTGCAAAAAATATGACTTGTCTGCAAGAAAGAACTGGTGGGACCACAAAATAGACAAAGTAATAGAAAATGATGTAACTAAAATGCTCTGGGACTTCAGAATTCAAAGAGACAAGCATCTGCCACACAACACCCTAACTATTGTTGATAAGAAAGACAAAAAAAGTCTGGATAATGGACATTGCAATACTTGGAGACAGTAGAATAGAGGACAAAAAAACTGGAGAAAATCATAAAGAGATAGTATATAGAAGTATAACATGGCAAAAGAAAGCAAAGCTAGTATCAATCGTAATAGGCGTGTTGGGTGCAATCCCAAAACATCTGGAATACCACTTGAACACCATCGGCATTGACAAAATCACCATCAGTCAACTGCAAAAGGCAGTCTTACTTGGAAGAGATTACATGCTGCAATGATACTTCCATCAAACTCCATATCTGCCTAACCCAGGTGTCATGCCTCCTTCTGACATGGAGTTCCCTGATGAGGCCAAGGAGGGGGTGTCTGTGGCTTCGGAGGACTGCGGGGAGGAACAGGCTGAAGCAGGCCAGGGCCCTTCAAGTTTGGAACAGGGAAGGCAGAGCTCAGGTGAGGAGCAAGATCCCTCCCCACCAGATCCCAGAGCAAGGAGAGCAGAGAGGAGGGAACAACAGAGGCAGGCTCACTTGCTCGGAAGGAGAGCATCACGCCCCACTCCACAAGGCACACCTGGAGAATAGATATTTAAGGAGACGCTGTGGGGTGGGGCATTTGCCGGGAACAAACGTGTCTTGTGATGTGAGCTCTTGTACTTGGACTCTTTGTATTTTGGATCAAATTTGTTTCCTGCTGAGTTCTCCTTGCTGCCCTCAATTTTGCAGTTTGCAGGTTACAGGCAAGCTGGGCGTTGAAAAGATCATACTTTGTTTGTTATCTGTGTTACATTAAAGAACTGTAACTCCGTTGACTGTTTTATTGAACTTGTGCCAGCATATGTGGGAGCTGCTGGGTGAACATTGGCAGTGCTTACAAAGACAATTATTCTGACCAGCTAATTGCTTTGCCTCCATTCAGGACCCTGGATCATCACAACAGGCCTTGAGAAGGACTCGATAAGTGGTCAGAAATGTTAAATCCAGTCTAAACATCTGAATGACTGAACAACTAACCATAATATCAAAGTATTTTCAGTAACATTAAAATTAGGTTTTAAGAGTCCAAGGTTTTGAGGGGCTCCCTGCAACATTGGAAGGCTTCGGTTTCCATGATCTTGAATTAAAATCACCTTATAATCAATAACTACAGTTAAATGCCAATAGCAAGGAACAGCAAGTTGGCTAAAATGAAAGTAGAGTTCCTTAATTCTTCCCGGTGGTAGATCTGTTATATTTTTAGAGGAAAGGGTTTGGTAAGTATGGGGCCACTCCCGAAAGAGTTTCTTCCTGATACTTTCAGCCCTCTATAATTTATTTCTAGAGTTAAAGTGCTACAGTTTTAAAGCACTTCCCTGGCTGGTTGTAAGCCTGGGCATACTTGTATTGGTTCAGGCAGTCCTTTAGGTAAAAAGGATCCCTAAATTTTGCCAATCCTGATGCATCCTCTACTCTACCCATCTAGGTCTCACTGCAGGCCTCCTTTTGAATGAAGAGTTCCAATTATACACTATTGAAGAAGATCCGTTTTGGAGGTGAAATGTTTTTGAGTACTTTCCATTAACTGTATATATGGATCTGCTCATAGTCTGTACCAAGAAAATGTATGCAGCTTAGCTCAAAAGATTGCGCATGTAATTGTTCACAAGAGCATTTTTATGATTGTGTCTATTTGCCTTTGACAGAGAGTAGAAGCTTTTCACTTAGAAAGATTGGCTGCTTTCACAAAACTTACTTCTCTTGAGCAGTTGAATTAACTCAACCAACTAAATGCACTGGGTTTGCACAACACACAAAGTTAAAAAAGAAAGAAAGAATCAAAGTGATACTAAACAAGCTGAGCATTTTGAACAAATGAATCTGCTGGGACTTTGCCTAATCTGATGAAGCAGTGCTCAACTGTACAAGTTGCACGCTTTCAGCCTTAAACTTGTAAATCAGGGACGGATAATTTCCATTGGCTCAAGGACTATGCTGGACTTTGCACAATTTGTCAATAGCTATTTACTCCAAAATGGACCTAGCCAGGACCTATGGTTCTCTTGATTTGGGAGATGTGGGTCCCTTATTATCTTCTCCCCAAACTTAATTGTTTGCTATGGGCAGCAAAAAAAAAAAAAAAAACAGGTCAGGTTTTGAAGCTGTGTTTTAAATAATGCATGAGTAATAGGGCCTTTCCCCTTTGCTGAGCTAAAGTGCTCCCAAGCCATCCTTGAACCAGAAATGATGTCACCATGAAACATGCCAGCCCCATTGCTGATCCCTGTCCTGCCTGCGTTGCCTCTGTTTTAGCCACTGCCAGTCTCTTGATTTTCTTCCAAGGTCATGGGTGACAAAAGTAAAAAGTGACAGATTTTGCATATCTTGAGACTGTCCTTGCATACTTAAAATTAGAAGGAAAATAATACTTTAATACCAGTACTGTTAAAGGATGACTTAAACCTGTCTTATTCATGAGCTGGGAATAAGAGGAACATAATGTAATGAGAACATGTAAAAGAGAGAGAGAGAGAGAGAGAGAGAGAGAAAGAGATGCTATCAAAGCATGTCTGGGTTATGGTTAGGTACTAGTTGAGACAAGGAAAGAGTCCTGGATGAATCAGAGAAAAAGATCCATCTAATCTGGTGGCCAACTGAGGCATGAAGACCTAAATAAACCACATCTATACAGGTAGTCAGCTACCAACTACCAAAAGTTCATTTAGTGACTGTTCAAGGTTACAACATCACTGGAAAAAGTGACCTATGACCATTTTTCACACTTACGACCATTGTGGCAACCCCATGGTCATGTGCTCAAAATTCAGATGCTTGGTAACTGACTCATATTTATGACGGTTGCAGTGTCCCAGGGTCCCTTTTGCAAACTTCTGATAAGCAAAGTCAGTGAGGAAGCCAGATTCACTTAACAACTGTGCTACTAACTTAACGAGTGCAGTGATTCAGTTAACAACGGTGGTGAGAAAGGGTTGACCTCATACCGGGAGAAGGAGGCTCCATGCATTTGTCCTCACCTGAGCTACAGAGCCCTGTTCAGCAGCACTCTGTTTGGGTCAATACCAGGCCAGCATCTAGCCCAGTGATGGCAAACTTTTTAGAGACCGAGTGCCCAAAAACTGGCCCTGCCCCCGCTCCACCTCCCTGCTCCGCCCCTGCTCTGTCCCCCATCCCCCGCCCCGCCTGCCCACAGGATCACTCACCGCCTCCAGGGCCCGCCGCAGATCGCCCAGGCAGCCCAGCAGCGCTATGGCGGCCACGCCCTCTGTCCGCATTCTGCAGCATCAACTGCATGATGGGGTGTGAGGGCAGAGTCTTGTCTATGCTGCCTGGCTGCCATGTCCTTGGCTGCGCTGCTCCATATGGGCCACACTCAAGGGTGACTCTCCTTCAGGGGGGCTCCTGGAGAGGAGGGGGTTGCGGCGGGAGGCAAGGCTGGGGCAACGGCACGTGTGCCCATAGAGAGGGCTCTGAGTGCCACCTCTGGCACCCGTGCCATAGGTTCGCCACCATTGATGTAGCCGATCTCTCCTGAGGCCATTCCTGCTATCCAACTTGCTCTGGTCTTTGGAAGAAAAAAGCAAAACTGATTTTCTGATTGTTTCTCCTGCAGAACTGTTGAGCTCAATGGTGGTTGTAAATCAAGAGCTACCTGTAGTAGTATGTCCAAATGCTAATAAGGTCCAACCTTACTTAACTTTTTTGATATCAGACAAGATGAGCTGGATGACTGCCTCTAAACCAAGTACCATTTAATGAACACAGCTAAAAAGGCAACTTTTTCACTTATGTTTAATCATCCACCCACCCCTTTGGTGGGCCATCTCCAAATTCTTCGGCAGCACTGCCGAGGTCTGTGAGAACAAGAAGGTATTTGCTTGTCCTTTAAGATTTCAGGCAGGCAGGCAGGCGTGTTTTTGACATATTTTCCTCCACCGTTTGTGCCCATGAAAGAGCAGCGTGTGAGTTAGGAAACCAAAAATACTGAAATAACTTTAGGTTGTTGTTTTTTAAAAATAAATATATTGCCTGAATAAAAAGCATCAATCACTTCAATGCCTAAAAGGCCTGCATGAGGTTCTTCTTTGTGTGGGCCCTGCCAGGTCCACTTCCTGCCACCCTTCGCTCACAAAATGCCCAGCTCCTTAATTATGCCTTTGAAGCAGCCACAGGATCTGGTGGATGAAAAGTCCCTGCCTGCCTGCCTGCCTGCCTTCTGCTGAGCCACCGTCCTTGCAAAGATGCCATTGGAGTGCCACCTCTTGTCCACCAGCAGAACTGCAGGAGAAACAATCAGAAAATCAGTTTTGCTTTTTTTTCTTCCAAAGACCAGAGCAAGTTGGATAGCAGGAATGACCTCAGGAGAGATCGGCTGGATCCTGGCCTGGTGTTGAGCAAAACAGAGTGTTGCTGAACAGGGCTCTGTAGCTAAGGTGAGGACAAATCCATGGAGCCTCCTTCTCCCAGCATGAGGTCAACCCTTTAACTATTTCCAGAGAGAAGTCCACAAACAACTACCTGTCTCTCAATATCCATCCACAAGTAGGCAGCCCTACTTTCCCCCAATTCTAAACCCATCACTCAAAGTCAACACCTGGACTCACAAAGGGCAAAGCTTACAAAACTCCACAGAGGGAGAAATCACATTTGCTCCCTAATGGATCCAGTACATTCTCTGAGGTGGACTGCATTCATGCATGTCCTTAAAAAAAAGACAGACCCTTCTATAAATGTAGCTGACTTTTTTTTTTAACTCGTGGCTACCTTGCTAAGCTGTTTTGCTATTAAATAAACTCTATCTCTGCTTCAAGTAGTTGTCCTGTGCTCTTTGAAACCCAGCTCAGAATGAACTAGAATTTCTTCTAACTCTCCTGATACCCAGGATCTTTTAGTAGTGCTTTCCCTCTTATCCCACCTCCAGATCCTGCACACAGGATATATTCATACCCACGGGGGTGATAGCCCAAAATGATATGCTCCATATCTACAAATGTGTGGCACTAATTAACCAACTGATGCTGCCTTGCTTATTTGGCCTTTAACTAGTTTTCTCAACTCTCAACTATTAGGATCACCTGAATCCCAGGTGTTTTTTTCTTTTTTAAATGGGCCGACTAAACTACAGTATTCCTGTCTTAACACATGTAATTGAATTATAATAGAAAGGACATATCTTTTGTACTTCTGTAACCTGTCTGTCAAGGAATTTTCTTTCCAATGGCAGCTCCTTCTTTCCACTCCTTTTTGTCCTTAAGGCACTTTATAGCTTCACACTACTCCCCAAACGCAACCCCCTTTCTCATACTCCAGCTCTTTGACAGTATTATCTGACAGCTGCAAAATATGGATGACCACAGATGGCAGGCATGAGACACAAAAACCTTCTTTGCTACCACCTAGTGGTCAATACATCACATGATTGACCAGTCAACCCACAGTTTCAAGGAACTATGAAAAAGTTCAACTGACTGATGGTACAATGAGAATGAAAAAAAAAATTAACATTACAACACAAGATATCCAAAGAGTTGTGCATGGCAAGCAGAGAGAATTTCCACATGGTGGTTAAGATGGACAGAGCAGGAACTGTAACCAAGGAAATTACCAATGATGGCTCTTACCATATACAATAACGTTGCTCATTAAAGCTATAGCAGTAGAACTGCACTCATCACAATTGAACAATAAATGCCTGCTATGGAGAGCAACAAGACTTTCTGCTGCCTCTTGGACAAGAAGTAAGCATAGTTTAAACTTCGGTAACATACCCACAAAGAAAGCACTAAACCTGGCAACTGATTTCCCTCTCTGTAACTTGAGGAGGTCATCAGCCTCACTGTTGTAGATTGCACGTTCTGGTCCTTGGCCTCCAAACTGTGAAGCCAAGGAAGTAGGTTGTTTTTCTGAGCGCACTGTCATTATTGCCTGCTTTTTCCTTGGGACTGTAACACAGTCTGATGGGAAATCCAAAACTGCCTCTGACTCCATAGACGGCTTATCCAATAAATGTTCCTGAGCTGGTACACTGAACTGTATCTTTCGGCAGTCTGGAGCTAGGTGGACAGTGCAATTCTCCCTAGGCTCTGGAACCGAGAAGCTTCTGTATGTCTCCATCCAGTCTGGCGCTGGTAGATTGGTGTGCTTCTTCGACTCTGGAAAAAGGTCATTAGTGTCTGCTTGAAGTAAAGACCACCAAGGTGACTGAGGTCCAAACTTCTCGAGACACCGTGGAGGTAAGATTCCACTGGTCCTGGCAACTTCTGTCTGTGGTAAGGCTCTGAGGTTTGTTTCTGCCTTGGGATGAAGAGAGTACTTCAAAGTGGGTTTTTCATCTAAGTAAGACTCCTTGTCAATATTCACTGTAGCCAGCCAAGTGGTGTCAAGATTCCCTGGGTGAAATGCAGGTATGACCTTGGGTGTAGTTTCAGGCCTTCCGGTGTGCAAGTTCTTCTGAGGCAGGAGCTCAGCTCCTCGTGCAAAGCACTGCTTCTGGGCTGCTTCCAGTTGTTGATGTAGCATACACCTATACTCGGATTCACTTTCTGGATGAAAAGCAGGTTTACTGTGGAATGAATTTTGGTCACTTGGTAGGGATTCACACCACAAGGAGCTCTGGTGGGTTGAGTTAGGCACTGCTTTCTTCTCCTTATATCTTCTTATTTCTTTGTTTTGCCGTAGAGAGCCTTTGTGAGCAGGGTAATGTTCTTTGATGTTCATATTTGAGGTAGAAACTGGGACCCAGGGAAGTGATTCATCTCCAGGAGAAAGAACAGGTTTGGAGGCCATTGCATCCATCTGTTGGTGGAGCTGACAACGATACTCAGACTCGGTCTCCGGGTGGATGATAGGCCTTTTGGTTTCCTGGGTCAATTCATGTTTTGTTTGGAGGTTCCTTCTTAGATTGGGCTCTGTAGGTACAACATGCTGGCATACTGGTTCAGTCCATGTTAGGAGAGAGGTCTTTCTCTTCTCAGCCTCTGTGGAGAGAGAAGTTTGATGAAGTAACTCAGACTTTGGAGAGACAGAATATTTATGGACTGTGTCCATCTCTTGATGGAATGGCTTCATATAATCTGATTCACGTTCTGAATGGAAAGCACACTTATAATTGGGTTTCATTTCTGAATGATAAGAAGATATCATGACAGTTGGCACTGGGGATGCTTTGGACCTAGCTTCTGCTCCAGGAAAAGGTGTCTGGGTTGTTCTAGTCCACATCTCTAAATGAGGAGTCTCCTTTTTTGAAAAGAAGGTGTCCTGGTAAACAGTTTCTGTTTGAATACATTTATCTTTTGGACTGGGAACATATTTACGGATTAATTTCTTTGGGGTTCGGGATATATATTGCTGTCCCAGTTCAGTCACTAACTGAGAAGCATTCTTGGATGTTTGAGTCCATGCATCCTTTAGGCTGTGACCAGGTTTTTCAAAGTATTGAGTGATTGATGGAAAGGAGTCATTCCACACTGGGATGAAAGGCATATATTTATTTTCCATTTCAGATTTCTCTGAAGTTGATACCGATCGGAGTTTCTGGCATATCTCATCTCTTTGTGAATTCAGGCTTTGCTTCATTGCTATAAGCATACGACTAGCTGTCATTTTAACCTGCCCAGGTTGGATGGAGAATTTTCTATGAGAGTCCATGACAGTTTGAGGAGATACGGTTCGGACTGCTGGCCTTCCTTGTTGTGGAAGGTTGGTTTCTCTTTGGGGTGAAGTATTCTGGTTTAATTGGTTCCCTCGCCTTGAGGAAGTACTCTGAGGGAACTCACTTCCTCGTTGGGGTGAGACATTTGACAGGACCTCCATCCCTTTGTACGGTAAGGCACTCCTGGTGGTATTATTTCCTTTCTGAGGAGGAATCTTCTGTGCTGGATCATTTGATTGCTGAAATGAAGAAATCTGAGAAAGCTCACTCTCTCTCTGTGAAGAAGGGCTTGAAGAAGTGGGGATCGATCCTCTTGGAGAAGACAGCCTTTGGGAAGTCTCACCACCCTTCTGAACATTAGCAGTAACCTGTGAGACCTCACTCCCTCTCCGTGTGGAGGAACCTGTGGGACAAGATCTTCGGGGAGCTTCATTTAACCTTCCTCTTTGAGGATAAACATTCTGGGGAAATGTGCCCTGGGAAGCTTCACTTCCTCTGTGGGGAGAGGTGCTCCGATTGATGTCACTTCCTCTCTGGGGTGAAGCAGTTTTAGACATCTCGCTTCTTGGCGGAGAGAGAAGTGCCACTAGAGGGCTGCTCCTTCGATGCGACTGTGGACTAAGGGTCCATTCCCTCTGAGGCGAAACCATCCTTGGAGGTTCATTATCATGATGGGAATATGGGCTTTGATATGGATCATAAGCTATGTTTACTGGAATAACATGAGACATCTCACTTGCCAGGTGATCTTTTGTCATTTAGATACTTTACATTGATCAATTTTCCTTGGATTTCACCTTGAATTTCACACTAACCTTTTCCATTCTAACAGTGGGCCATTTCAATGCCTTTCATAAAGCACTTGGTTCTTCTAATATGGCCCCTTTATTTCATCAGTTCTACACGAGCCCGGCAAGATCATAAAGCAATGATGTCATTCTGTTAGATTATGACATCAACTATTCTCCACACCCACTGGAAACTTTCTAAGAGATCACACAATTCTACCACTTCTAATTTTCAATGTTTTACTTTGTTCATTTCTCCATTACATACCTGTCCATATTTTTAAAATACCCAAAGCGTCTTATAAATTGTAAGAATTTAAAATTAAGATGACATTACCAAACAAGATCCCACATCAGTGATAGACCTTTTCTGAAGCTGACACATGCTGCAGCACAGTGGTGGCGAACCTATGGCACGGGTGCCAGAGGCGGCACTCAGAGCCCTCTCTGTGGGCACACATGCTGTTGCCCCAGCCTTGCCTCCCCCACGACTCCCTCACCAGCAGCCCCCCGGGAGGAGACTCGCCCCCGAGTGTGGCCCATGCGGAGCAGCACAGCCAAGGACATGGCTGCCAGGCAGCGTAGACAAGACTCTGCCCTCACACCCGATTGCGCAGTTGATGCTGCGGGGCACGGGCAGAGGGCATGGTTGCCATGGCGCTGCTAGGCTGCGTGGGCGATCTGTGACAGGCCCTGGAGACGATGAGTGGCCCTGCGGGCAGGTGGAGTGGGGACGGGGCAGGGAGTAGAACAGGGGCAGGGGCAGTTTTGGGGCACTTAGTCTCTAAAATGTTCGCCATCACTGCTGTAGCACATATTGCCTCTGAAAATACAGAGCACCCCCAAACTCATAAATTGCTTCAGATTTGGCTACTTCATCAAGCGTTTCAGCCTAGTGGTGTTTTATTATATGTACTTTTTATTTTATAAATTGCCTTGAGTCCATCAGAAATTGGCAGTATATAAATTTGTGATGAATTCAGATAGGTGGTGAAATGTATAATTAAAAACCCTAAAGAAGCACAAAAGGGCACCATACATACTAGCTTGCTTACTGTGTTGTACCATAACTGTTCACAATTACAAGAGTAATGAAAAAGAAACTTTGTGACCTATCTTTGCATTTATGACCTTTGCAATTCTGTAAAACAAAGGAAAACTGAAGTAAGATCATACACAGAGTCACAATTTCACTTAGCGACTGCTTTGTTAATGACCAAGTTGCCAATCCCAATTACAGTTGCTAAGCGAGGACTATATGGTGTATGATTTATTCTTGGCCACTATGTACATTAGCATTGGGTTATTGTAAATGCTTTTACTTTATTTATTAATTTTGTTCAACACCCAGAATCATTTGTTGAGGTGGATGGCCATATAAATTGAATGTAAGAATGAACAAATGAATAACAAAGTTGGAAGGGACCTTGAAGGTTTTCTTAACAGCAGATTTAGATATTTGTAGGGAGACCAGCAAGTGGGTGCCTAACATCTTTTACTTTTAGCTGAAGAGCCCATGGAATAAAAAATAAATGTCTCATGTCACATGATTGGATTCACATGCTTACTATAAATTGCACCACCTAGATAATCTTGGCTGATCTTAAGCTAAGCAGAACCTGGTTAGGATGGGAAACCAGGATATGTCAGAGCTGTAGACTAGACTAAGAAGATGGAAAAACAACCAGAGAGAATGTAGCGGCAAATTTCTTTACTGACCGTTGCCAAGAAAATAACCCCAGGAGTCAGGATTAATTTATGAGGGTCTTTACTTAAAATCCACTTTCCAGCTATTCTTAGAAATTTGACTCTTCGGCAAAACCTTTCTGAAACCGAAGATAAATTTTAAAAAGTTGAAAGCAAGTTGCACTAGTTGTTAGTTTGCTTCAATACAAGATGCTGGGGATCTTTCATACCCTACTCTCCATGGAGCCTGGTTATTTGAGGAACCATCTACCCATCTGGCAGGAGGAGCATGTTATAGGTTTTGTCTACTTATTTGATGGGACCCAGGAGGTGGCCTTTTTCTGGTGTGGCACTCACCCTTTGTAGCATGATTCCACCCCAAGGTCAGAGTGGCCCTGACACTTCTGACCTTCCAGAAGTTCCTTACAACCTGGTTTTGCCATTGGCCCTGGGGATCCTATGGAAATACCAAGTCCACAAAATGGCTGTAAGATTGTGATTGCATTTTCCCATATTTTCTTTTATACTTTTTGTTTTGTTGTAATAGTTTCAATAGTTTTTGCTCTATTTTAATCATGTGACCATAGCATATAAAATAATAGAGTTGGAAGGAACCTGGAAGTCTTCTAGTCCAAACCCCTGCTCCAGTAGGAGAGCCTATATTTCAGATAAATGGTTGTCTAGTCCCTTTTTAAAAGCCTCCAGTGATGGAACACCTGTAACTTCTGAAGGCAAGCTATTCCATTGGTTGATTGCTCTTACTCTTACGAAATTTCTCCTTAGTTCTAGGTTGCTTCTCTCTCTGGTTAATTTCCATGCATTGTTTCTTGTTTGCTTTTTGGTACTTTGGAAAATACTTTGACACACACACCCTCGTTTTTGTAGGAGCCCCCTCAAATATTGGAATACTGCTATCATGTCTCCCCTAATTCTTCTTTTCATTAGACTAGACATACCCAATTCCTGTAACCGTTCATATGTTTCAGCTTCCATGCCCCTAATCATTCTTGTTGCTCTTCTCTGCACTCTTTCCACAGTGTCAACATCTGTTTTATACTGTGGGGACCAGAACTGGATGCAGTATTCTAAGTGTGCTCTTACCAAGGCTTTGTAAAATGGTACTAGAACAGTGGTTCTCAACCTGTGGTCGGGACCCCATTTGGGGTCGAACGACCATTTCATGGAGGTCGCCAAACAACGCTGTCTGCCATTTTTTTCCCTTTTCCCTAGCAGTCCTACTCCCTCTTATTGGTGGCCACACCCACTTGGGGGTCACCACAACATGGGGAACTGTATTATGGGGTCACGGCATTAGAAAGGTTGAGAACCACTGTACTAGAACTTTATGTGCTCTTTATTCTATCCCTCTATTAGACCAACCCACACACGAGATGGGCAGCTTTATAAATTCAACAAATAAATGTTTATAACCACCCTGGGAACTATGATCACCAAAGAGTTTGATGAAGTTCATTCAGGAAAGTTAGCACAGGGGTGGCATTCCAACCAAGAGAAACCCTTCCCAAATGCCAGGGAACCATCTAGATTGGCATTTTGATGGATTTATAAAAGGAGCTTAAACCATCTACTAGGAACATTAATTGCACCAAAGGTCAAATGGGGCCTCGGTTCAAATTCCCACTGGACCATGGAACTCAGCACCAAGCAGTATATAAATTTATATCATCATCATCATCATCATCTGAGACCTGTTAATTTTGCCCAGCACCGGCCTACTTCACAGTGTCGTTACGAGGATACCATGAAGAGTTACTCCTTATACCCTGCTTCGGACTCCTTCTAAGGCTGACGGAGGATTAAATAAGTTAATAATACATAAATGCAACAGGCTAAACCTCACAACAAGCCAGCGAGGCAGGCCGGCATTCCTGCCTCCATGGCCTTGCATATCTAAAGCTTAGCACAAAGAGGTGACACACGCTTGTAGTCATCAAGCGACAGCCCAATTTTCACGGCGCAGAATTTATTCTTTCTCTCCCTCGAGATCACTCGCACGCGGCGACGGGCTGGGTACTTCACACATGCTCAGACACTCCATCTGCCTTCCAGGCAGAAGAGCCCCCTCCCCTTTGTTTGCTCTCCTCCTTTGAGAGGAGGGGGCTGCCCAGCACGTGCAATTAACGCCCTCCTTCGCCGCCGCCTGCGCCGTCTTTCTGCCGCGCCCACCCTCCCCAGCCGAAACAACGGAAGCTCGGCGGAGGCGGCCCCTTTAAGAGCGGCGGGGCCGCCCTCTGGCGGTCTGCGACGGCAGTGCAGGTGCAGGTGCAGGATCCCGCTCCTCCAGGTGCGGCCGCTCCGTCTGCTCCGTCCACATCATGGAGCGCGATCGGGGCCCGCGGGCCTCGGCGGTAGATCTGGGCTTCGGGGCGCTCAGCACCGCGCAACTCCGCGCCCTCATGCGGGACGAAACCTGGCTCGAGCGCATCGTCAAGCTAAGCAGGAAGGTAAAGCCGCGGCTCCCGGGTTGGACGCCCAGGAGAGGAGAGGATCGGGCCCTCCGGAGGGGAGAAAGAGAGGGGGGAGGGTGGTACCCTGCTTTCCAGCGGGGTCTTCGGCTGCACGCACCCGCGGCTTGCGTTCCTCCGACCCCAGCAGTCATCCCTCTCCATCCAAATACAAAGACCGCCCCCGCCCCCTTGGAAAATAATCCGAGCATCCGAAGGGGCACCGATGCCCGCCGAGACTGCCCATGGCACCCCTGGGGCTGTGTCACCCGACCCCTTTTGCAGCAAAGGCAGCTCTGGTTGCCAGGGGGCTGGGAGTCTGGTACGGGAGGGGGCTAGTGCCAGTCCAGCCAGGCCTACGCTTGGTGCCAGAAACAATGCCCAGACCTTCGGCCTTTTCACAGAAGCTGTTGGCCCAAATGCACAAGACTCAAAGATGATAGCCGGGCCCCAGGTGGGAAGGCCCTCTAGCCCCAACTGTTGGATATGCCCTTGGAAGATCTATCCCCTTCTCATCCCATTCTGCTAGCTCCAGGGATTAAAAGACACCCCGTATCTCCCTGTCCCACCTCTAAAACCTGCCACTGGGATCCAGTTTGAACCGAGGTGTTCTGCTACTCTGGTTCCATCTCTCCAGCCCCCAGAGATGCTATAGGCCCCTTTGTGGACTGTTGTCGGATTTTGGTCTTCTCCACCCACCTGTCACTCAGCCCCCTCCTTTCCCTGAAAAGCAGTCTTGCCCCCCCAACACTCTTTGAAATACACCCCATTTATTATGCCAGAAGAAATGCCGAGAAGAAGCCTCTGTCTGTTTGGTGTCCTGGAGATGGAGTCATCCAGGGAGGGTGTGGGTGTGATGGTTTGTGGCGGGGGGGGGGGAGAGAATGGTCCCAAGGCCTCATTGCTTTTGTCTTGGCAGAGTAGACCCATCCTGGACCAGACCCTCCCTTCCCTCTTTTTCTCTGGCAAAAATCAGCCACAATGGTGACCACAGATCCCTGTTTTGTTTCTTTTTGTTTCTCGGTGCTGAAAAGAAAGGGATTTCTTTTCCGACATCCAGCAAAGCCTCATTGACTCAGCCATGGAAACACGGGCGGGGGTTGGGGGTGGGGGGTGTTGACTGTCTAGCCAGGCAGGCAACATGTCTTGTGCTGGGTAATAGAGAAAGGTTGCCGAATTAAGTGCCAGAGCATGTCAGGCATTTTCATCATAAATGGCGTATGATTTTTGCCTTTCGACAGGCGTGGAAACAAAGCAAAACCTCCCCCCTTCTTTCCCTTATTTATTTGGCATCCAGCTAACTTCCTCCTTGTCCCCCCCCCCCAATTGCAGGAATTCCCCACCCCTTTTTGTGGCCCCCAGACCTTCATTGGAATCTGCTCCTGGTCTCACAGTTGCAACGTCACACATGTTGTCATCCATCCTCACAAGGAGACGTTGAGGCTGTTGATTTTGGAAAGGCACCTTCTCTGCCTCCTTTCCAACAATG
Organism: Crotalus tigris; assembly: GCF_016545835.1. Lineage (NCBI taxonomy): Eukaryota > Metazoa > Chordata > Lepidosauria > Squamata > Viperidae > Crotalus > Crotalus tigris. Next base: position 6,801,958 of record NW_024096758.1, on the reverse strand, counting down.
GCCAGAAAAACAGCCTCACTTTTGCAATAGCTTTGTCAGTTCAGACAAGCTGGGTATTCCCAGCTCCTGCCCTTGGTGTGCTTTCAAGGCAATGCCGGCTGCCTTGGTACAAAATCCTTAACCGGGTCAATTAGAAGACTTAGCGGCTTGCTCTCAATCATTGTGCTAATTATCATTAATTTTAATCTTGGTTAGTCTTTTGTTGCTTAGTATGTTGTGTGAACCCAGCCTCTTTGGAGAGTTATGGTTCAGTGTCCTGTGCAAAACAGACTGGTTAATTCAGTTACCAAGACAGCGTATTGTGTGAACAGGGGTACTGAGTTGCTAGATCTCACCAAAAACCCAGCACCTCTGAAAAATTGCCCATCAAGATGGTCAAAATTTTTCCCCATAGTTTACCATCCCCAATGCCCCCCCCTAACTCCAAAATGGTCCAATAAATACATTTGTCTTCCCCATGAGTTTAAGTGACGTACAAGATAAACCACAAATACTATACAGCATATTTACTAGAAGACCACCCCAAAATGTTACCTTTTAGGTTTAGGGCAATTTGTCATAGTTTCAAGACTCCCATAGAGAACTCACAGTTTGGTTTACCAAGTCAGTAAATAGTCAGTAAATATTTACCATGTCAGTAAATAGTAACTTTTACTTGAAGGTTGTACTCCCCCAATAGATCTAATGCTTAATTGAGGGGGGGGGAAGTATCTACCTATTCTTCAAAGCACCTGAAGGCAGGACAAGAAGCAATGGATGGAAACTAATCAAAGAGAGAAATAACCTCGGAGAAATTTCCTGACAGTTAGAACAATTAATCAGTGGATGCTCCAACACTAGAGGTTTTTAAGAAGAGATTGGACAATCATTTGTCTGAAATGGTATAGGGATTCTTGCTTGAGTAGGGGGTTGGACTAGAAGACCTCCAAGGTCCCTCCCAAGTCTGTTATTCTGGTTTGCTCAAAGGTTTAATAAGGGCAGTAGCTCTAGAAGAATAATCTTTTGGCAGCTTCTCAGTGGCTCTATGCTTGCTGCAGCCAGAAACAGTGAAGCACATTCAGTGATTGAATGCCAGTTGGTGACAGAGGATAGCTGGCCAAGCTCCTGAGATACTCTTCCTTCATGAAGAGGGTTTGGAGTTGGCTAGTATGAAGGAACAAAAACAGACCGGAGTAACCTCTCCAAGGACCCATGTTATTAGGGGAGGCCTAAATATACATCTGCCAAAAGTGTATTTGAAAAATTATAAAACTTTAATAATCAGGGGAATATCTGGCTCCAACGTCCAATATTAATTTGAATTTAGTAGGAAAAAAAATCCACTTCCCTTTGCATCATTAATAAGGAGCATTAGTTGAACTCCCAGAATGAAAGTGTGACATAATGCCCACTGATTGCATTCACACAATTAACACTTCTTTTCTGGACTTGCACAATACATTAAATCTCACAGAAAATCCCGAACCAAAATTAAAATTAACTCAACCTTGCAAGTTATGCCCATGCACCCACCAGGATTTTAAATGACTCTCTTCAGCAAATTGTATGAGTGGTTCATTTATCTAATCCTTTGGAGTTGTTTTTTTCTACTCATAGGTACAACAGCCTTCTAAGATAGGTAAGAGTTTTAGCTCCGGATTGTAGAAAGCTGAAAGTTGGTCTCTTTCCTAAAGTGGCCATTTCCTGGAGATTAAAATCCATGACTTCTGAGCACAACATTCTTTAGGCCTGATTTATATTGGTGGTAGCAGTAGTAGCTGCTGAATAATTAGACATATTTTAGGCATCCATTCAGACCAGCTTGATAGGTCCATTCACATTAGTTTTTTAACTTGGTTACCAAGTTAATCCACTATCTAGTTTGAACAACACTCTGAACCATGACTAACCACACAATTCATTTAGTTAACATTATCAAAGTTTGTATGCTGCATCGAGAAAGACTTTTTATGACCTGCTTCAGCATGTTGTATGAACACAGCTGTTGAATTTCCTATGGTGAAGTTATTTCTCCACAATATATCGCTCCAAGACTCAAGCACTATGGGTGCTTCTAAACTGCTTCTTTTACTGTTTTGTACTGAATCAGTCAAAATCACTTCGTAACAAAAATGTAATTTGTATCTTCATATTCTATTGTTAAATACTGTATCTATACAGCTTTGGCTCAAATGTATTTTGAATCTCAAAGGGTGGTGGTGGGGATACCAGCAAAACCATCAATAAGCATAGTGCATAAATCTGTACCTTTATAAACAGACAACCCAGACAAGAGTGCAGACAGCAAAGCAAAGATTAGCAAAGAAATGTAACTCAAATGAGGATGATAAGCTGCCAGATACAGAAGGAAGCCAGGATCTAAAGATCTGTAGAACAGCAGCTTGGAGAAAAACAGCAAGAATATCAAGCTGGATTGCAAAGGGGGTTGCTAAACATGCACACTGTTTTTAGCAGGGAAAGTGGCTTTCCCTATTTGGGTGATAAGTTCAAATCTTATTCTCCATGCATTCATGGGAAAACTCTGCACTGTATACTCAGGATAACCAAAGAAACTCTGACAAGCTGAACAGATAACCAGACAGAGACCTTTCGGCCTGGCCCAGGCCCTCATTAAATATGTGTCTTTTCAGTTCCAGAACCTGCAGCTGGAGCGGGAGGTGCACCTGGCTTCCAACTATAACCTTGCCAAGCAAAATTTGGGCTTGCAGCCTCGGCTAGAAAACGGCAAAGCTTCGCTCGCCATCAAATACCAGGAGTTGCAGGAGCTACGGGAAACCTGTCATGACAAACAGCAGCGCTTGGGTGAGCAACAGTTGGTGTCTTCCTTTCTCCCCCACCCCACCTTCTCCCAGAGTACTATTAGATCTGGACTGCCTTAATGTAGATCAGTGTTTCTCAACATTGATTGCTGGCTAGGGAATTCTGGGAGTTGAAGTCCACCAATCTTAACATTGCTAAAGTTGAGAAACTCTGTTCTAGATGATTAGCAGAGGGCAATTACATTTCTTAGTGGTTTGGACTTTTGCAGGCCTGAGAGCATCTTTCATTCATGACAGCTTGCCTCCTTTTAAATCAAGCCTACCTTGCAAAGTTAGGATTCCAAAAGTAGACCAGTTGATAATAGTTGTAAAGAAGTTTGGTCTTATTCATAATGGGTAGGCCTGGTCTATGATCACAGTTGGTTTTATCAAATTTCAGTTTACTACAATTGTGTAGATCCCCTTTCCCTATTTCCTTTTACCCCCTATTCCCTGGGCACAACTGGAAAGATAAATAGATGGAGGAACATGCAAAGTGAGGGCTCTACAACTTTATGCTGAAAGTGTTTCTTTGCACTGGAAAAGTGTTTCTCAAATTTAGGTAATTTTAAGGGGTGTGAACTTCAACTCCCAGAATTCCTCAGCTGCTTTGGACAACGAAGTATTTCTCCCACTGTAAATGCAACATGTGAAAGAGAGATATGTAATTTTAGTGAGCTGAGACATTGTGTTTGGATTACAGATTTCAACTTGAGTTCAGTACAGGTAGTCCTCACTTAACAAGTTTTTTTGTTTAGCAACGGAAATTTTGGACTCAATTCTGGTCATAAATGGAGGACTACCTGTATGTGATATTTGGGAAGACACCTCTTGGGGATCACCCTGCTTTATAAAGTCTAAACCAGGGGTAGGCAACCTTGGCTCTTTTATGACTCGTGGACTTCAACTCCCAGAATTCCTGAGCCAGCCATGCTGAGGAGAAGGGAGAGGTTTCCAAGCTGAGCCATGCTGGCTCAGGAATTCTGGGAGCTGAAGTCCACGAGTCATAAAAGAGCCAAGGTTGCCTACCCCTGGTCTAAACCCTCCCTGGAGTTGGAGAAAGAAAGAGACAGACTAAAAGAAAAAGAGCACAGCAGAAAACAACCCACCTCTCCTCCTCTCTCAGTCTATAACATGCGGGATGTTTGACACATGAGATACAGCTATCACTCTGCATGTTTCCCCAATCACAGAGAAGAGAAATCTAATGACAGGCAAGGAACAGAATGAGGAAGCTTTCCTCCCATTGTCCCAGCATTATGTAGAAACCAGATTTAGAATTGTTCCTAACCCAATAATGTGGTTTGTTTACTTGTACAGGTAGTCCTCAACTTACAACAGTTTGTTTAATGTCCATTCAAAGTTACAATGGCACTGAAAAATGTGACTTATGACTCTTTTTCACAGTTATGACCTTTGCAGCATCCCCATGACCCTGTGATCAAAATTCAGAGGCTTTGCAGCAGCAGTGGGTCTCAAACGCAAGCCTGCATATCAGCAGTTTAGTGTCCTAACCCCATGAGCCACTTCACTCCCATCTACAGTAAATTCATCTATAGGAACGAATCTTGAATTCATTTCAGTCTCCTACTGAAAACTAGTTACAAATCAATAAGTAGAATGGAGGATGCTCAGCTTCATCTTTGCATCCCGGTATAAAATGAGCACTGCTCAGTGACTGTTCAAAGTCACAACGGCACCAAGTGACTTATGACCATTTTTCACATTCAGGACAATTGTGGCATCTTCATGGTCATGTGACCAAAATTTGGACACTTGGCAACTGGCATGTATTTATCACGGTTGCCGCGTCCCAGGGTCACGTGATCAACTTTTGCGACCTTCTGACAAGCAAAGTCAGTGGGGAAGCCAGATTCACTTAACAACCGGGTTACTAACTTATCAACTGCAGTGATTCACTTAACAACGGTGGCAAGAAAGATCATAACACGGGGCAAAATTCACTTAACATACATTTCACTTAACAGAAACTTTGGGCTCAGTTGTGGCCGCAAGTCGAGGACTACTTGTATTTGTTATTAGTTTGGCTTGTAAACCATATTGTACAGCTGAGTGTGCAGGATGTCAGTTGTGGTTTATTCAGTAAGTTATGATTAAAACCAATCAAGATTTGTCTTGAGGATCTCCTGGCACTCTAAGGAAAAGAAGAGAAAGAGTTCTGTAGTGGTTGGCTTTGGGGGTACTGGCCACAGCTATGCTTAAAATGGTTAACCCATTTACTGACTTTGTACTACCTACCAAACCATAATTTAATCACACTGACTAGTGTCATGCATAACATGCTGAACCGTGAAAAGCAAATCAAAGTTAAAATTCCTCCAGTATCAGCTGCTATACCAGTGGTTCTCAACCTTTTTAATGCCGCCACCCCCAACCGGTCGTAAGTCGAGGACTACTCAACTGGTGCAGCACCGTTTGCAGAATGGGACTTTTGGCGAGCTCAGCAGGGCAGAGACAGCCTGGACAATTCCTATTGGCTTTTGAAAGCCAATAGAATTAGACTCTATTCAAGAGAGTCTATTCTATTGGCTTTCAAAAGCCAATAGAATAAAAGGGAGTAGCACAGCTAAGGAAAAGGGGCAAAAAAATGGCGGACTGCGTTTGGCGACCCCCATGAAATGGTCGTTCGACCCCAAATGGGGTACTGACTCACAGGTTGAGAACTGTGCTATACTGATACAGGCATTATATATTTAACTGGATTAGATAAGCATCGATGCAAACCTAGCCTCAATACAACCTAGATCTAGATGGCTGGCTGGGGAATTCTGGGATTTGAAGTCCACAGGCCTTAAAATTGCCAAGGTCGGACACCCCTGATTTAGATCCTGGGAAACAGAGGATGGGTGTGTGAAAGGAGACCAGAGGTGAGCCACCTGCAGAGACCCCAATCCCTCTTTTCCTTCCATGATTGCCCAGGAATCATGGGGCATCTTATCTCCAGAAGGTACATAGGTAGTCCTCGACTTACAACCCTTTGTTTAGCAATCATTTGAAGTTACAACAGCACTGAAAAAAATGACTTATGACTGCTCCTTGCACTTATGACCATCACAGCATCCCTGTCCTGCAGTTGCCAGCCAACCACCCTTCTGAGATCAATAAAACGAGGACCCAGATCGTTGGGGACAATATGCTGACTCTGTAAACTGTTTAGAGAGGGCTGTAAAGCACTGCAAAGCGCCATATAAGTCTAGGTGTTATTGCTATTAATGCTGTTGTCATCTTGGCACTTGGCTGCTTGCACTTATTGCAGCTGCAGCCTTCTGCAGTCATGGGATCCCCATTTGGGATCTTCCCAGCAGACTTCCAACAAGCAAAGTCACTGGAGAGGCCCACAGGGAAGGTCACAAGTCAGGTCATGTGATGTCTTGCTTAATGACCACAATGATTCCCCTAATGATCATACCAGGAAAAAAAATCAGGTGTGGTCGTGTGGTGTTTCAGTTAACAAGCGCCTGGCTTAATGACAAATTTTCTTGTCCCAATTGTGGTTGCAAGTCAAAGATTACCTGTAGACCCAATTTTTGAAGAACATTGAGAAATTGATGCTGGTGTAGACACAGGTACCCAAATCCATTAGTGTCATCCTTATCCATTCCACAGTCATTGCATAGGCTCTTGTCAGGCTAGTAAGTACAATTTAAAGTACAGGTAGTCCTCAACTTACAACTGTTCATTTAGTGACCATTTGAAGTTACAACGGCACTGGAAAAAGTGCCACTTGAAAGGTTTTCCACACTTATGACTGTGGCAGCATCCCCATTTTGATGTGATCAAAATTCAGACTGCTTGGCAACTGACTCATGTTTATGACGGTTGCAGTATCCCGGGATCATGGGAATCCCCTTTTGCGACCTTCTGACCAGCAAAGACAACGGGATAGCCAAATTCACTTAACAACTGTGTGACTAACTTAATAACTGAAGTGATTCATTTAACAAATGTGGCAAGAAAGGTCATTAACTGGGGCAAAGCTCACTTAACAAACGTCTCATTTGTGAACACAAGGCCCACCCTACAATTCTTTTACAAGCTCCGACTGAATCATGAATTTTGAAGTTGGGACCATATAGCAACCGAAAATTTGGGCTCAATTGTGGTCATAAGTCAAGGACTACCTGTACTGATTTTAAACTACAAATGGCACAGCACTGAGTTACTTCTTGGACTACCACCATTGCATGGGAACAACCTAGCTGGTGTGTTACTCACAAGTTGAGAATTCGAGATTCTACCCCTCTTGAGTGATTTTGGGGGGGGACAAAAAAAAAAAGTTCAGAGTTTTTCATTTGATGTTCCATCCCTATGGAACAGTTTATCCCTGGAGAACCAAATGGCACCCTCCTGTAGAAATTCAAAGCAGAGTTTTCTGTAGAGCTCTTAATAGTGTTAATTAATTTGCAATTTTTAAAGATTGGATGTGATCAATCAGTACCGATGCTGAGATATTTTATGTAATTGGGTTACCGATTTTCATTGTTTTAATGTTCAATTTTGTGAACCTCCAGAAATCCATGGAGAATCAGCAGTATATAAATACTGTATATAAGCAAATGCCTCTAGTTCTTTGATCATATGTGAACACAAGGACCAACCTGTTACAAGCTCCAACTGAATCGTGAATTTTGAAGGTGAAAGGGACCATATAGATCTTAGTGCTGGTAGATGGCGGGGGAGTGTTCCAAAACGTTCAAGATAATGGTTATGAACTAACTAATTGAAGTCCCATCTCATTTTTGTATGTGACACACATAAAAAGCTTCCATTGTACAATCACACCTCTTGGCTTTTTGAAGACACATTCTGAATTGATTTGGATTTGGATTTGGATTTGATTTAGATTTGGTTTGGTTCATATGGGCACACATTTCAAATACATGACGGGGGGGGTGCTATCTAACATTAAATTGGGCCCTCCTGTAATTTAATCCATTACTGCATCCCACATCCTCCAGTATGGAATGAGAGACAGCAGGTTTGACGTTCTTCTTACGATAAACCTCCAAGTACCTGGTGAATGCTATTCTATCCTTTCTTGGCCATCTTTCCTCAAAGCTAAATGCCCCATCCCTGAATCAGTCCCTATAGGATGTAGCCTTCCAGTCCCGTTCAACAGGAGAACGAGAAGACAGAAGTTGAAGGCGCCATTATAGTCTCTCTCTTCGGAGTTGGCAACCTGGGATTATATTCTGCTTGCAAACATTAGGGAGCACACTCTGTTTGACATTCCTTCCTGCCATGGTGCAAGGATCACAACACAGCTGGGTGACATGAACTTGACAAGCTGAACTTGTCCTTTGTCTAACAGGTGCGTGTATGGCAAAGTGGACTCCAGAGAATGCCCTGAGCAGGCTACAGGCTGAACTGGAGAACGTAGAGGCCAAAGTAGAGGTGAGTCATGAGGAAGAAGCTAGGCTGTCTTCCCCCAGGCTGCTCCCAGAAGTCCTCTTTTTTTATATAAAAAAAATAAGTGTCTTCCTTTGAATCTTCTGCCCACATAGAGATAAGAGGAAAATGACTCCAGGCCACCTTTCTCCAGGCCATCCCATCAAAGGTCAGCTTCCCAAACTTGTTCCAGCCTGTGCCAGGAAAGGCAGAGGTGTGACAGACAAGGAAGGGAAACAAGAGAGTTTTTCTCTGCTTCTGTCTAAGCTTGAGAAGGAGGCCCTTTTTGTTACCTGAACTTTGGGCTTCAGGGATGTGCAGTGATATGGCTTTTCCAAGCTGCATCTCTCAAGACTTGGCTTGTGGCCAGTATGGAGCTTTGAACCACCTTTTTAGCTGTCACAGACTATCTATTTGGCTATAGTTGCAGACACACAACACACAAGAACTAGGCCAATGAAAGACCTAGTGACTGCATTCTCACAACATACCAAACGTGTAGGGTTAACTTTAGCACTTTTTGTTTTTATCTCTTAGCTAAGCACTCAACCTGTTTGGTTAGTTTAGGTTCAATGTATTGTGCACATTTAAAAAAATATAGGTTGAGTAACCAGGTTCAATGTGTTGTGCGAACCCTTCCTTTATGTTATTACTATTATCGTATCAACAACAAATATCAAATTAAACATGTTGGACTGTTTCAGTGGTACTCAAGCTATGGAACGTCGTCCCCTCCTTGGGAGAGAGAGCAAGACACTTGGAGTGGAGGTGAGGCATGATGTTGTAGGGACATATAGGTCCCTACAGCATTTATATATTTTAAAAAAAGCCTCCTTCGCATCAAGCTCAAATCTGGTGACACCATGGACACATCCAGGCTCACCACTGCCTACTTCTAGGATTTCCCCCCTCCCCCCAACTTTTCTGTCTAGTCTAAGCTCTGGAATTCCAGGAGGTCTCTCATCCAAGTGTTAACAAAGGCTGATGCTTGAGGTTGGACTAGAAGACCTCCAACTCTATTATTCTATGTTCTACTGTATGTTCTAACTTAACTTTCCAGATCAGTCAAAGTTAGCTGACTGCTGCCATCTGCTGATAGCCAGAGTTTTTAGAGTCTCTCCTTGCAGGAGTAGCAGAGCTCTTAGTACTGCAGCCACCTGAGCTGCCCTTCTTATAATGAACTTGGAATGAGACAAAAGCATATCAGGCAAATAGTCCTCTATTTGTGACCATTTGTTTAGCAGCCAGTCAGATTTATGATGGGGCTAAAAAAGGTGACTTATGACTAGACTTTGCTCTTACGACTGTCACACGCAGCCATACAATCTCAATACGGATGCTTGGCAACCAGCTCGCACTTATGACAATTGCAGCCCATGATTGGCTTTTATGACTTTCCCAGAGAGCTTCTGGCAAGCAGAGTAGTGGGGAAGCCAGCGGGGAAGGTCACAAGTCACAGTCACATGATGCCTCACTTAATGACTGGGGGCAATTTGCTTAAGGACTGTGGCAAAAAAGGTTGTAAAATTGGATGCAGTTGCCGGGTTCCTCACTTAACAAATGCACCGCTTAACAATGAATTTATTATGGTCTTAGGTCAAGGACTACCTGTAGAGCTTTTGACTGGAACAGCTTCTTTTCCATTAAGAGATAACCAAGAAACCTTTTCCAAATGCCATTGTTGGATTAGCAGTCTAAGCTCCTGATACTGTATGCATGGCTGTTAAATATCTACGCAGTGTATTTTTGGGTACACACAGGTATTTGTAGGGTGTTTTACATCTTTGCCTTCAAAAGAATATGGTCAAGGGGCTAAGAAAATAGAGGGAACCCAGATGCCAATTATGCTAGTTCCATTTGTGCTGATTTGAATGGCTAGGAAAGAATTGTTTTCCATTCTTAAATGAGTTAGGCAGTGTGGGGCTTTCCAACTGTTTTGGCTCTAGCTCCCATCAGCACCCATTGGCATAGCAATGTTATAGAAATTGTAGCTCAGAACAACTGAAGGAAGTGGGGTTATCTGTCAATTTTGTATTTTTGTCCCAGGTCTCATTCTCCTCCATGTATTCCTATGGCAAATTCTGAATGTAGACATGGACTTTGCAACTTCCCTTAATCACCTTTTGAGCCAATACATTAGCAGTTCCATATAAGATTGTGCCAGGAGCTGCATTCACACAGTGTAATTAATTTGATTAATGAATTAACTCATGTTCTGGATTTGCACAAAACATTAAACCATGATAGCATTGTAGGGAGCCTTGTAGACCTGGCTCTTCTCCTAGAGTTTGGGCTAGGGCAGAGGTGGGGAATGACGGCCCCTTTATGACTTGTGGACTTCAACTCCCATGGAGGGTGCCATGGCTGGCTCAGGAATTCTGGGAGTTGAAGTCCACAAGTCATAAAAGGGCCATCTTCACACACACACACACACACAGGGACTAGGGTGATTGGGCTCCTTGTAAATTTGATATAGGGCAGATTTGCCATCTTTATTTGTTTTTGCTGGTTTGTTTTTGATGGTATTATATTTTATTCTTTTTATTATATTGTGCACTTTCCAAGTCACTTCAAGTTAGGAATGAGCTAAATAAATGAATTAAATTAAATTAAACAATAAACTAACTAAACAAGCTAGATTCACACAGCACCCTAAAAACTAAGGTCAATGACTAAACTTAGTATGTTGTATAAATACATGTACTGGTTTTTCATGCAGTGGTTTTCTAGATTTATATCCAATCTGTCAGCCTTCCCAGGTTGACTAGAAAAGGTCCACAGCCAAATGAGCTAATTCTGCTTTATTGTAAGGTTACATCAACTTGCAAGAATCTTGCAAGTCTGAAAGAACGAATCTCCTATGATTTTTTTTTCCAACCTGATAAGTTAGGGAGGTTACTTTTTGAGTTTCTTTCTCTGCCTGTTATGCAGCTGTAGACTCTCTCCCCTGTTATCTAATTGCTCTCTAGGCAGCATATCTTTCACTCCACCCATGTCCCAGAGACCAATCTCACATACCATTGAGTCACCTGTCCTCCGCAGGCTTATAGTGCCCTCCATTACACTCCCTTCTCCAGTTTCTTCAACAATAAAAACTTTATGAATGCTGGGAGTGACCAACCCAAAGTTATCCAGTGAGCTTTCATGGCTATGGCTGGAATCTTCTCAGTCTTAATCCAACTCTCTTAATCATTAATCAACACTCTTAATCATTGTATATATTGGTTGTCTTTAGTGGAGCTGCTTAAAAATACAACCAGAGAGAACAAGTTATGTGAGGCTACGTTTCTAAGCAAGGGACCCAAAATTTAAATTACACTGAACATTGTAATACATTTTCAGCAAAACTGAGCCGACAAGAGATTTAGAAAGCTCCGAGAAATAGCAGAAATCAGTTTGGAATGTCTTTCTATAATCACAGCAAGCACAAAAGGAATAGGAAATGCTCTAGATACAAACGGAGGAAAAATGTCCATTTCAGGTCTCTATGAAGAGCCTGATGGGATATAAGCAAAATACTATAGGAAGGAACCCAGACCCTGCCTTGCACTTCCTAAACTCATTTCTGCCTTTAAATTCACTGTACCATCACCACTGTTACATAAGGCTTTAGTCAAACCCTCATTTGGAATACTGTGTCCAGTTCTGGAGACTTCACTTAAAAAAAGATATAAGATTGACCAAGCCTAGAGGTGGGCAAGGAAAAAGTGCAAGCTCTGAGAGACAAAACCTATTGGAAGAGATAGAAGGAACTGAATATGTCCAGCCTGGAGAACAGAAGGAAAAGGGGGAGACATGATTAAAACCTTTAAAATATATTAAGGGCACTAATAAGATTCTAGAAGGCAGTATTTTCAATATTAAAGCAAAAAATCAAGAACCCGGGGCATAACCTCAAATTGACAGGACGGAAGTTCAAAAATAATGTTAGAAAGTATTACTTTACAAAAAAGAAGAGTGGAAGCTTGGAACTAACTCCCAGCCAAGGTAGTGGGTCAATCATCTGAGTTTAAACATGCTTGGGATAAATATATGTCCGTCATCTGACCCCCCCCCAAAAAAAAATTAAAATAAATAAATAAACATAATAAAAAACTCAAAGGTCAGATTTAATAGACCACTAGATCTTTTTCTGCTGTCAATTTTCTATGTTTCTGCACTAAGTAAAGGTTGAACTTCCACTTAGCTTAGTTTTGTAAACGGAATGGGAACAAGCACCATGCTGGTCTGCAGCTCAGCAGAAAAACCCATTGGGAGGAGCTGGTGGTTGAAATTTGCTTGGAACACCCAACTATCCCAGATGGCAGTTTCATCTTCCTTTCTTTGTCCACAGGAACAGATGGAGCAGTTCCTATGTTGGGATCTCCCCATCGAATCCTTTGTGGAGTCTTTCCAGCACAGCCGCATGCTCTCCCATCTTCGTCGCACCCAGCTGGAGAAGCTGCAAGAGATCCTGAAGGTGGAGAAGGCAAAAACTCCTGAAAAGCCAAGCCCGAGCTATGAAGAGGAACAGCCTGCAGTCTCCCCAGCACTTCCAACTCCTCCTCCACCTTCGGCTCAAGTAGCCCCAGCTCAGAATAATGGGCCACCTCCTAAGGTCTTCCAGCTCCGCTTGGCACCGGCATTCTTGATCCCATCGGAGGCTGTGCTCCCCATGACGGCAGCCCCTCAGAAGTGCTGCCTGCCCACTCTGGCCACTTCGCACTCCACCGCTAACTTTGTGAGCTCTCCCTTGAGTCTGATTGGGCACATCCACTTGCCCCAGACCCACCTGCCTCACCAGCAGAAGAAGAAAGAGCCCCCACATCGGTAGCTGCAACAGCACCAACAGGACATTTTGACCAGAGCCTCTGACACCAGCTACAATGGGCCAGAGTCTGAGGTGTGATGCCAGCCTGCCAAGAACTCCACCTTCCCAGACTTGGTGGGAGTTGGGGGTGGGCGTATGGCAGAGACCTGGCTCCCTTTTCTCTCTGGCTGCCAAAATAATTTAGATTCCATCTCCACTCCTCCCCTCGCCATCCCCCACCTCCCCAGGCAGTTTGGTTGGCTGGGTTGATCCAGTGTTACTATATGTATAGGTGGCCAAGACCGCAGGGAGTTGTGCCCTGCCTCCCCCTTTCCCACTTGAGAAATAAGGAAAGTTATGACGCTTCTTCCCCCCCCCTTCTTTTTCGGGAGCCTGAATTCACCATCATGCACTCATTACGCCTATCTCTCGAGGTAGGTGGGGGAAAACCTCTTGCAAACTGCTTGTTGCTTTTCTGGATGCTGGGCGTGATCAATTTCAGGCAGGGCTATCTCTAACCCCCTCCAGGCAGTCGGCCGGCTGATCTTCTCTATCGCACAAGGGACTCCATTTCAGTAGCAAGTAGGAAGAGAACATACATGGTGGGGGACGGGTGGGGGTGGGAATAGAGCACAGCACATTTCCAGGGGTGGAGAAAGGAGGGGTTGGCCAACTGCTTAGAGGGGGCAGTTTTTGGAGCTGAATTGCTCCCCCTTCCTATTCATTTTTTCTATTGAGGCAGGGGGTTCTGCAGATAAAGTGGGGGAGGGGGTCTATTGATGTGATGGGGGGGTTGAGTTGCAAAGCACAGGGTAGAACATTTTAGCCCAAAGTTTATGCCACGGCTAGAGAATGGGTTAGTACCAGCATAGGCACACGGTCTCAACAGGGTATGCATAAACGGGAGAGATAAGGCATGCTCTACGGGGGACATGCCTTCCAGGATGGGTGGGGGAGGGAGCAAGGAAATATTTTCAAGCAAACTTTTCTCTTGATTCAATGTGCTTGCTAAAAAAACTGAAGGATGAAATTCTGGGGATAGCAGGGAGGGAGATTTGAACTGGGAAAAAAAAGTTTCTCCTAATATTAATCCCTTCCCCTCAAGCAATTATAGGTGTGATTGGACTTAGAGGGTACAATGCAGGTGAAGTTAGCCATGCCAAGATCCCATTGAAAGCAAAGGCAGAATAAACGCAACGTGGCTGGGCATGCCATTTGCTACCTATCTGGTCTACAGCAAAGCTCTTCTTTATTAGAATGTACAATGCATCACTTTTTATAATCGCCTCTCTGGAGGCTGCCCATAGTATCTCTGAATGAGTCACTGCTTTGGCTTTTCCTCTCTGCAGTAGCCTTCCAAGTGGTAGATAATATAGTATTGTTATTTCCCTGCCAGGGATAGAAGGGGGCCATTCCCAACAGACAGACTTTGCCCTCTGACCTCCTCAGAGCCAGCCAGAAAATAAATTACGTTCTTCAGCTTGAGTTCAAGGTTGTTTTTAACACTTCTCTACAAAACTGAATTTTTTAAAAAAACACCCAAATTCCCAAGCCTTGAAATGTCACTTTCCAATCTCAAAAGTTCTTGCTTTTCGCCTCTGTGCAATGAGATTTTATTTCAGCTCCAGCAAGGCTGAGTTTGTGAAGACCCATAGTAGGATACCCATTTAGGGAAGGGCAGCTGAGCTAGCATAGGGTTGTGGCAGCTGACTGTGCCATTCCCATTAGAGCAGGGTTTCCCAACCCTGGCAACTTTAAGACGTGCGGACTTCAACTACCAGAATTCCCCAGCCAGCCACGCTTAAAGTTAAAGTGACAGATCTTAAAGTTGCCAGGCTTGGGAAAGTCTGCAGTAGAAAAAGAGATTTTGTGTGGCTTACGATTAGAAAGTGTGAAAGGTGTGATTGTGAGCCAGAAGCAGCAGACAATATTGCCCAGGCTCACCAAGTGAGGAATGGCTACTTCCTGCCTCAGTGGGTAATGACGTCCTTCAACTGAAACCAGCCACCACAGCTGGTTTTGGGGGTGGGGGTGGGAATTGTATCAGGAAGGACCCATTGGGCATTCTTTTCAAAACCAGGGTTGCAAATCAGAGCCCCTAATCTTGACACTAGACTAGAAGGCAGGAAGCTCTGTTGCAACGGGGGCAGCTCCTTAAGAAAAGCGTCTGCCACCGTTTCCCATTGTGGCATTTCAATGTTCAAACTTGATTTTTTAAGAGAACAGTGAAGGAGTTTGAAATCTAAATAAGAAGCTTATTTTTTCCTGCCACCAAACAACAGGGCATTTCCCAACTCACAAAGGACAGTTGTGGGTGGGGGCAAGCCTCATTTTCCTTCATAGCAGTCATCATGGGAACTGGAGCACAAGGTGGACATTGGAGTTATAAGGAGGACCAGGAGGGTTATCAAAATGAAGGGAAATAATCTCTGCTCCTGGTTAGATACGCTGCCAGCATTCCTTCAGGACCTTCAAGAACTGAAACCCTATCCTATCCTCGCCCCAATTAGAAAGCGGTCTCTGATTTCTCTCCTAAGCTAGAACGTAAACGATCCCCGGTTCAACTCGGTCTTTTATATTTCCGTCATTAGATTCACCAGCCAGCCAGTACAATAACATATTTTCTTCAGCAAGGGCCAGGTACAAAACTCAGACAGCAGGATGAACAAAGATTGTTGGTATTTGAGGCAATGCAATGTAATGCAGTTCATTCCTGAGAATTCCCCACCTCCGCACCTTCCTGTCTCCAGAGGTAAGATGCTGGACAGCTAAAATAAAACATTGCACCAACTCAGTCTGAAATTTCAAACTCCAAAATTCGGTGGGAAAGAAACTCCATTTCCAAACTCTGGGTTTAATATAAAAAGTACCTTTTGCCAGAAAATGTGAGCCATGTTTTGTTTGATGTATTCAATGGCCAAGTTTAACATTTCACAGTTAGTTTTTTCCTTGTATCCTTTAAGTCCAGGAGCATCTATAATTCATGTGGATGGGTCACACTCAAGGCCCAGTGTATCTAGTCTGGCATTTTCTTTGTAACAGTCGCAGCCAATCAGAAGGCTCGGGGAAAGCCTATGAATGGAGCATCTTTCAGTAGTTTGCTCCCAGCAACTATTTCTTAAAGGTATACTGCCTCTGAAATGAGAAGATCTGCTTTATGCTCTCATGTCTTACAGCCAATGTTAGACACCTCATTCATGAATTTGTCTCCATTGTTTAATTACAAAAACGAAAGAAAGAATAGAGGAAGAGGGCATTACATTAGGAGAATATTTGTGCCAGCATTTACAAGGATATTTTGAGTTATCAACATTTGCTTGAAAATTTCCACTCAAATCTATTTCAGCTCCCAAGAAAAAGGGAACAAGAGAAGGCCATTTCTCAAGTATATGTTCATTCATTTAAATGCATGCAAATTTAAAGTCACTAGTTTTCTAGCATTGATGCTGAATTGTTTTTATTTTTGATGGCTAGGTTCAAAAAACAAAATAGCCTGCTGTGATAACCTGGTTTGGCCCTTGCAGGTGCCCAGATCCCAGTTTTCTTCGGTGGGAAGCAGGAGTGGGTTCTCATTGACCAAAAGAGCAAACCGGTCCTACCATCGAAAACAATCCTCAATATCTCAAACAAGCCTAGAGGCCACAACACGTTCTTGGAATGTAAATCTGCTCCTTCAATTCTACCACAAGATGGAAGGGACAGGAGGGGAGGAGGGGCCATTTCCAGTCTCCTCTACCTCTCGGACTTCACTGGATCCCCTCCCTCAGTGACGTAATGCACAAGCCGGAACTGGTTTTTTTCTTTTCCTTCCTTTGGGGACTTTGCTGCAAAACTTTATACATGTGTGAAAGTGGGGGGTGTCTTTCCCAGAGGTCATCTGATTCTGGCAGTGCCCCCAGCAGCTTCAAGGTAGACCTCATGCTGTCTTCGTGAACGTTTTTTTCCATGTAATGTTTTTTGGAAACATAAGTGTGGAAACATAAATGTGGAATATATATATATATATATATATATATATATATATATATATATATATATATATATATATAATATTCTTTGGAATAAATTTAAATACTACATTTCTGTATGCAGCATTTTCAACGCTTGTTATTCTGTATGTGGGAAAGGCACCTCAGAGGGCCATGATTTTCGCAGGAAGGCAGCCTATGTGTTGCTTTTGTCTGTATGTTGGGGTTTCCTCAGCAGGAATTTCCAAGACTGGGTCTGCACCTGTCCTTGATAGGCCCAAAATTATCGTATTAGGGTTTAAGATTATGTTGGTTCCCACAACATGCTAAATTTCGAACTAGCTGATGCTATTTTATTAGTGTCTAGCATTTTATGCCAATTCAGAAAGTTACTATGTTTACCAGTGTGGTTGCACATTCAAATCGGTCACATACTCATTCTGGAAACATGCACACCAGCCTGCAGGCAGCCTTTGCCTGCTTTGTTTGAAAGCATAACATGACTTGGCTTTTCCTTATTATGTGTTGTCTTCTCCTACTACTAGGCACAGTGTATCCAAGTCGTAAAAACTTCCTTCTGAAAAATGGATTATTCATTATCTAGCGGTCATTCGCATTTGAGCAGACCAGATATAAATGTTTTTATAAAGGTGAAGTGAAGGGCTGCTGGATAAGCGTGAATTCATTCCCTAAAATCAGTGTCTTTCAATCTTGGCAAGTTTACAGTGTGTGACTTCAACTCCCCAGTAGTAATTTTCCCTGGGGAATTCTGGGAGTTGAAGTCTTAAAGTTGCCTAAGTTGAGAAATACTATACTGGGGAGAGTCTCTGTTTGAGCATAGCCTCCAGGGAAAAGAACGGGCCACTTAAGAGCTGTAGCAGTGCCCTCTGCTGAGCGTATGAAAATCCAGCTGAGCGGTCCGCAGGCGCTGGACAGGAGCTATGGGAGAGGTTTGATTCCAAGGGATCAAGACCAGCAGAATCCCCCAGGAGGCAGCACGATCTTCTGGCTATTGCTGCAAATTAAGATTTGGCTGGAGCGCCAGGTCAGCTGAAGGGGGAAAGTAGGAGGGAAGATGGGAATGGACTCTGACTGAATGAAAAATATTGTTTATGCCCCGAAGTACATTGAATTTGGCTGCTTCTCCAGGGGCCTGGAGAAGCAGCTAATGACTGAACTCATGCAAGAGCTCAGTTTCGTGCAAGATCTGTTAAAAAGAGTAGATACCATATCCATGTTCTAACTAAAACAATTTATGACGGCAGTAAATGGTCTAGATAAGTTACCACTTGGCACCTGCCATGTATAATAGGGAGTTAGTGATAATTGACCTATCCCTAGAAGATTTGTTTAAAGCTTTTTGAGAAAAATGTGAACAAAGGAAAAAATAATTTCAGTGGCATGTTTATTTTTAATTGCTACTATTAATACAACAATAATTATAGCCTTAGACCCCTCCAATTGACAAGTTCTAAAGCAGTGGTTCTCAACCTTTTTAATGCCGCGACCCCCAACCGATCGTAAGTTGAGGACTACTCAACCGGTCGTAAGTCAAGGACTACTCAACTGGTGCAGCACCATTTCCAGAATGGGACTTTTGGCAGGCTCAGCAGGGCAGAGACAGCCTGGACAATTCCTATTGGCTTTTGAAAGCCAATAGAATTAGACTCTATTCAAGAGAGTCTATTCTATTGGCTTTCAAAAGCCAGTAGAATAAAAGGGAGTAGCACAGCTAAGGAAAAGGGGGGGGAAATGGTGGACTGCGTTTGGCGACCCCCGTGAAATGGTCATTCGACCCCAAATGGGGTCCCGACCCACAGGTTGAGAACCACTGTTCTAAAGTAAAAAAAAATACTGTACTCTCCCACAGCCCTGAAATGAATAAATAATTCTAATAAGAAAGGACAGTAGAAAGAATAGTATTGTTTATCCCTTCATCACCTTGGTATCTCTGTTGTTTTAAACTGACTGCAAACTGAATTTAATCCAGGAGACCCAGTTGGAATTCTCATTCGGCAGAATTCAGTGGATGAGCATGCCAATGTCTTTCTTAGTCTAACATATCCTGTAGGGTCGTTGTGTAGATGAATTGGGATCACTGAATTCTATGCCAGAGAGATAAAAGTAGAACTGACTTCAGTTCCCTCATTGCTGAGTCATAGATCACACACATCAAGGAAAGCATTTCAGTACAGAATGCCAGGATTGATCCCAATGGGAATGGGTAAGAAACACTAATGAATCTCATCTCAAGTCAACTGTGATGGGCTCCGAGACATAATTTTCTTGTATTTTTCTAGAAATCCAGTATCAGGTACATCTTTGCAATGGTTAACTTCTCAGGCATGCTTAAGGATTTGAAAAAACAAAGGCCCTGAGATTAAAATCTAGGGAGACGGGATTTTATCAAGAGAAATAAAAAGTGCACTGAAGGATCTTGGGGATGAACAGGGAAAGTAGATGGGCCTTGCTTTCTAATCAAGCATTCAGTGACTGAGTGAATAGATCCTGCTTGAGCTAAACCTGGAGAGGAGCCTGTGCTCAAATAGGATTCATACAATACACCAAATTAATGTTTTTCAACCCTAAGTTGTGCGGCTGGAGAATTCTGGGAGTTTAGGTCCATGTATCTTAAAAGCTACTGAGGTTGAGAAACACTGCATTAAACCAAAACCAAATATTGCAAAGTACAGACTTAGCACAGTGTCTGGATCCAGTAATGATGCCATTGAGCGTTTGATGCGAATTAAAGGCAAATTACATTATTCACATGATTTGTTGGATGACATAATGGCTCCCCTTGCCTGTTCTCTGGACATCCATTTATTATTTTCTGTCTGATGCCATTTGATAGTTGCTATGAAATGAGACATGCCTAGAATTGGAAAATTGGGCTGCTCTGGCATTTACACAGGTTGGTTGCAATAGTATTTAATATCTCTGATGCTTATAAAAAATAACTTGTCGTGTATTGCTCAGGTTTTTTGCATCCTGTCTGCCATGTCAACCGTGGCATGGCGTTAAAATGGTCACAAACATTTCAGCCAATATTTGGGCAACAAAACCAGTTAATGAAGCTGCCATCTGAGTTCACCTAATATCTAACTATAAACAAACCAACTGGATTTGATTTGCAGTCTAGACCCCACCCATCCCCAGTCTAACCCATGTTACTGTCACTAAGCTTAGTAAATCAAATCAAGTCTGTATTAATAGAGTTGTAGAGCAGCATAAGGAAGATGGGTCAATTAAAAAGCATAGAAGATATATCAGATCTTTAAAAAATATGAAAATCTAGAACAGTGGTGGTGAACCTTTTAGAGACCGAGTGCCCAAACTGCAACTCAAAACCCACTTAATCACTGGGTGCCAGGTGGGCGTGGCTGTGGTGGTCATGGCAGACTGGGTGGGTGTGGCCATGGTGGGCTTGATCACCTTGATATTGCTTGTGGGGAGGGACACCTGCGTGGGCCGGGCAGGATTGGGGGAGATCCAGGGGGTCTCTGGCAGGCGGGGCGGTGGGCCGGCTTGTCCTGTAGGGTGAGGCAAGGCAAGGTGAGGCAGGGTGGGAGTGCCATTGTCACAAGGCGAGGCAGGGGCTGGGGCGGCTGCTGACACCATCAGCCCCGCACACAGAGGCCAGCAAGCACATGTGGGCTGACAGTGTCCATCAGCAGCGCACTCTGGGGCTCTGCAGTCCGGCAGCAGTTCAGAGAAGCCACCTCTGAGCTGGATGGCTGGACAACAGCTGAGGAGGAGATGCAGTGGGTCGCGCCCGGGAAAAGGAGAGCATGTGAGGCCAGGAGGGATGGAAGGGGCAAGAGGGAAACCACTCATGCTGGGATGCATCCGACCACATGGGACCTTAGTGAGTTAGCAGGCGGCTGGTTGAAAAGGGACGGTTGCCATCTCTGGGGCATGGCACGTGTGCCCACAGAGAGGGCTCTGGAGTGCCACCTCTGGCACGTGTGCCATAGGTTCGCCACCACTGATCTAGAAGATATTAAAGCAAAAAGTATACTGGCAGTCCTTGAGTTACAGCCACACTGGAGACCAGAATTCCCATTAACAAGGCAGTTGTTGAGCTGCACCCATTTTATGACTTTTGCTGTGGTTGTTAAACAAATCACTGCAGTACTTAAGTAACGCACATGGTTGTTCAGCAAAGCCAACTTTCCCCATTGACTTTGCTTGTTGGAAGCCAGCTGGGAATTTGCAAATGGTGATCACCTGACCCCAGGCCATTTGCAACCACCATAAATACATGCAGGTTGCCAAGCACTCAAATTCTGATCATGTGACCATGGGGATAATGCAATGGTCATAAATGTGCAAACTTGTGATAAATCATATTTTTCAGTGCCGTTGTAACTTTGATCACTAAATGAACTGTTGTTAAGTCAAGGACTACCCGTACGTGAAAATCTGTAAGAATCTAAAAGAAAGGGTAGGACTACGCTTATTATATATCTTGAGAATGCACCTGCTAGATCTTCACCGACTCTGATTAAGGAATTTTTTTTGTTTTCTGGAGCCAGGAAGCAGTAAACAAGGAGATTTGAAGAAAGGGGGAGGCTGGGGAAGATGATCTTCTAGAATCAGGAAAGGATAATACAATATTGAAAAAAATAATTAAAAGCTAAGAAATTGATGTCCATCAAAGCAGTAATCTGAGAACATTTGCCTTGAAGCAACTAATCTCCTAAGTAAGTTCCCAGACAGTTTCAGGTTTGTATTTCTCTTTCCTTGGAGAGCTTAAGCAAGGGATTACCCCATTTTTTGTCCTCAGAACAGTCCTGTGAGTTGTGACTCAGAGTGTGTGTCTAGCCAGAGTCACTCAAGGTTGTGTGTAAACTTGAAAGTGGGTCTCACTGGCCCAGCTCCAGTCCTTCAACACTCCACTCTCGTGGCTTTCCATTAGCGTCAGTTTTCCCTTGGTGGCCAGGAGCCAACACACAATGGAGCTGATGCTTGCATTTTTAAGCTCAGTATTAATTCCACGCAGGCTGGGATCAGTTAGAAAGACTTGGGCCAGTAGCCTGGAGCCCTCCAGGATAAATGGACAGGGAATGTTCAATCTCACAGAAATCTGCATTGCCAAAGGCTCAGGCACATAGAATGGGAGCAGCTGGCAGAAAGTTCCCTTGGCACGGCCAGCCATGCTGTTTAGGGGAAGCACCAGACAAAATATTGGCAAGGTGCTACAAGTTGAATAAACCATGACATTTTTGAAAGTGGGGGAAAGTATTTTGAATTTTGCTACTAATAAAACAAAATGTGCATTTAATTAACAACCACTGGACAAAAACCACAAACCAACTGCAGTAATAAGAAAACACAGATAGGGGCAGAAGCCATAGAGACATTATTTCATAAGAGTCAAAATAATTTTAGGGATCTGAGGACTCTTGAAGAGAGATCCATCCCACATTCGAGATAATGTTCCAGACTGTGTTTCATTTTGTTTGCTAGTAGAAAGTGAAGGCTTTATTTATTATTTATCCGTTTACCGGGGCTTCTAAACCACTCTAATCCAGGACTCTGAACTGCCCACTTTTACTATTGGTGATTCATGTGCCATGAAGTTTTTCATTATAATATCTTTAAAACAAATTCACAACCTGGTTAATTAGCAATTCCTTCAAACTTCCTGAAAATTCCTTCCCTGGAAACCCGACTTTACTTTTAGGTCTGGAGTTAAGATGATTGGTGAGACCGTTGCTTTGGGGGGTGTCGTACTGTGTTACTCAAGACATGCACTTTTTTCTTTTCTTGTTGTTCATGACTTTTAATATGTAAGCTGTCCAAAATCGTTTAGAATAGGGCAGCCTTTAAAATGGATGGGAGGGAGGGAGGGTTGAGTCTTTTGGAGTACTAATGGTGTTTATAATATAGCTAGATTAAAGCCTTCCAGACATCCTACTTGCTGAGTTGCCATGCAGAAAAGGAAAACCCAAACCTGCAAAGACAGAATTACAAAGGGAAGTTCAATACACTAAAAGAGTAAATGAATTGAGTAAACATCAACTTGCTAGCCATCAACCAATTAAAATAGAGTGGATTGGACACTGACCTAAAAAACATGGAAGAAACAATGTTGATTTCACAGCCAGGAAAAATACAGCAATGACAGTACTTGGATAAAATGCAGTTAGTGACCAAATAATATGAATTAGATTATCACTTTATTAACAGGTTTTCCATGATCTTGGTTTACGTTCCAACAATTGATGCAGACAAAAAGTAGGTTGATGAGTTGTATGGTCAAGTTCAATTTCTAACTGACAGAATATGTAAGATATACAGCTTCTGGTAGGAGTCTGGAATACCAAAGATGGAAGTAGTAAGGAGGAAAGCATACTGTATGGCCTAGGAAACCAAAAGGAAGCAGGAGTACAACTTACCAGTTTTTGCCAATCCAATTATTTTTTCATTACTTCCTGACAGTTAGAACAATTAACCAATGGAACAACCTGCCTTCAGAAGCGGTGAATGCTCCAACACTGGAAGTTTTCAAGAAGAGACTAGACAGCCATTTGTCCGAAATGGTGTAGGGTTTCCTGCCTGAGCAGGGGGTTGGACTTGATGACCTCCAAGATCTCTTCCAAATTATTATTATTATTATTAGTAGTAGTAGTAGTAGTAGTAGTAGTAATCAAGTAGTCAAGTAGTTACTTGACTTTTTCAAGTCAAGTAAAGGGGAAGAACAATGTCAACCACTTTCCACAATATGGTCTTGAGTATAGGTAGTCCTCAACTTACAACAGTTTATAAGTTTGTAAATTCAGATGCTTGGCAACTGACTCATATTTATGACGGTTGCAGTATCCCAGTATCATGTGATCAACTTTTGTGATCTTCTGACAAACAAAGTCAATGGGGAAGCCAGATTCACTTAACAACCATGTTACTAACTTAACAGCTGCTGGGATTCACATAACAACGGTGGCAAGCAAGGTTGTTAATTGGGGAAAAATTCACTTAACAAATGTCTCATTTAGCAACATAAATTTGGGGCTCAATTGTGATCGTAACTTAAGGTTTACCTGTATATACTGAAGTTTACCAAGGGAATGATCAGGAATCACTTCAATGTGCTGAACCTTACTCATGGAGCACCAGAGGAACTATGAAATTAATTCAAAGAAGTTCTTAAGGATGATTATGAAAAGAGACTAGGAAATAGGGAGCAAACAATAGAGAACAAATGGTGGAAATTGCGAA
Source organism: Crotalus tigris (assembly GCF_016545835.1). NCBI lineage: Eukaryota > Metazoa > Chordata > Lepidosauria > Squamata > Viperidae > Crotalus > Crotalus tigris. Next base: position 6,777,770 of record NW_024096758.1, on the reverse strand, counting down.
GAAGACAGCAAAACCAAAGTCAGGGAGAGAAAAAGCTGAAGAATGAACTTAACAAAGAATTTTGGAGAAAAATTCTGAGAAAAAACCAGGAGCAGTATTAGACCAATATTTCTAAAGATATCAAAGATGGGAGCAGGCACAGTAAAACAACGAAAGTCTTCCAAAAGATCTCCAAACTCAAAAGGAAATTCCACTCTCAAATCAGCCTCAAAGGATAGCCTCAAATTGACTCAAAGAAGATTAGAGAAAGATAGAATGTGCTTAAGTTCTGTACAATAGAGGTGTCAGTATCTAAGTCACCTTAGAAAATATTTTCTATTTACAAGAATCTCCAGTATTAAAAAATGAAGTTAGATCAGCATTCCAGTCATTACCAAATCAGAAGGCTACGGAAATTGATGGAATGTCTACAAAAATATGGCAAACAACCGAAGATTCAGTAAAAACTGTAACTGAATTATGCCAGCAAATCTGGAGAACAACATAGTGGCTAACATATTGGAAACAGTTTACATACTGTACCAATACCAAAGAAAGGAGTCTGAAAAGTATTATATGAGTATGCAAAGTATTATGTGACAACCTTAAATGTCACATGCTAGCAAAATAATGCTAAATTAATCCCACAGAGGTTAGAACTCTATATGGAAAAGGGAATATTACGTGTTCAGTCTGATTTTAGAAAAGGCTAACAAGAAACATTATTGCTGATGCATGCTGAATAATTGGGAAAGCTAAACAATACCAACAATAAATCAATGTGTGTTTAATTGGTTATAAAACAGCCCTCAGTTGTGTCAACTATGTCAAGCTGTGGAATGTTTGGGGGAATGTAGAACATCTCATTGGCTCTTCATGTGAAATCTATACAAAGGACAGGAAGCCATGGTCTAGATGGAACATGATGAAATAGACTTTCTCCAGGTCAGCTAAGGAATGAAACAAAGCTACATACCCTCTCCTTATTTATTCTATCTCTGTGCTGAAGATATATTTAGGGAGGCTGAATTGGAAGATGTGGTTTTAAAACAGTAGGAAGAAACATCAATAATCTGTGCTATGCTGATGGCAGTACTCTGATAGCAGAAAATGCAAAGGATCTGCAAACTCAAGTAATGAAAGTCCAGGAGCAATAAAAAAAAATGGGGCTAAGTTTAAATATAAGAAAGATCAAAAGAATGACAACAGGTACAGCAACCAGCCTTCAAACTGACAATGAAGAAATTGAACTGAAGTGCTTAGGATCATCTATCAACACAAAAGGAAGTCAAGAATTAGGACCTGGTAGGATAGTAATGAAGGTAATGGGAAACCAAAATATTCAGATGCTATGATCTCTCTCTGTCTGTAAAGATCAGAGTAATTCAGTTAGTGGCTTTCCTTCCTATCCTACGAATATGAAGGTTGGGCTTTGAAGCAACGTAATAGAGTATTCAAGCTTTTAAACTTTGGTATCGGGGAAGACTGCTGAGAATACCATAGCTAGCCAAGAAAAAAAAACAACAGATAACAGAGGAAATCAATGCAGAATTCACTTTAGGCAGAAATTATCATTCTTAAATTATAATAGTTTGGGTATCCTTATTATTTATTCATGATATATGGCCTAGTTATCCGAGGGATCATCTCCCTCCAACTGTTTCTGACCACCTGGTACATCCAGAGGATGTGCAGTCTAGGTGCCTACTATTAAACCGCTAAACTTCTGGGGCCAAGGAAGTGTGCCTTCTCTGTCGCTGCCCTCACTCTAGAATAGCAACCCCCAGAGATAAGAAAGGCACCCACTTTCTTGGCATTCAAGAAAACCCTTAAGACCTGACCCTCTTCCCAGGCCAAGGGATTGTGTTAATTGATGTATGGATGGGGCCATAAATTAGTATTTGTATTTATTGTTCTGGTGGTTTTAGTCCAGATCATCTATTTATGTGCTTGTTGTTGTTTTTTGATACTGTAAGCCACTCAGGATTTTTTTTTATTAAATTTTTTTGCAATTTTACAATAAAATCCCTCTCCCACTACCTCCCTACCCTCCCAGAAACCCTCCCCCCGTCTTCCCAGAGCTGAATACAGGGTTAACTAGAACTAAAAAATACAAGCCACTCAGGATTTAATGGAGTGGATGCCTATAACAAATTTAGTAAATTATTCATGGAGTATTATTAAATTTTTGTTTGTAAACAATCAGTTCTCTGAGAAAATGAGACACAATAGTTAATGCTCCCACCCCTATGTCTAAGATACTATACTACCAATAAAAAAAATTTATGACAGAACGTAACTTTAGCATAGTTGAGGTTATCATTTGGAGAGTAGTGGCAGCAAATTATATTTATTCCACAACTGGAAGAACTTATGACACTGATACCAAATAAACTGGTCGCCACTGTCAACACAACTGAAAGCTGCTAGGACTAAAGACAACTGATATAAAAGATGACCCCCCCCCAATCTAATCACACTCCAAAGCCAAATTCTAAGGTTTCATACCAAGTCCTAACAAATTTACTCATTTGGTGTTGGTGTAGTCGTCTTCTTTTGGCCATTTGGCAGAAATGTCACACATCTTAATTCAAGTGCTTAGTGTGATTTGAACCACATAGAATACATGTTTCAGAGTCAATTTCATAAGGGACAGATTTCAAGGAACTGTAGATATTGAGGGTGGTTCATGGACTATGCCAGCTATATGACAGGTGTATTGTTCATTCTTGGCATGTGACATCATGGTAAGGATGGCTTGCACCAACACATGCCTCTGGGTTCAAAGGGACACCAGGGTATCTCACAGATCACAACATCTCTATTGTGAAAGCCTTGATAGCATACCAGATCTAAACTTCAGTCCTTTAATTCAGGCTCTTCCCACAAGTCCGTTCAAATGAAGAATAGAACCAAAGTTCAGCCTTGCTTTGAGTTCCTGGGCTCTCCCACATTAGAAATCAAGCACAGCTTGTTCAAATTATAGCTGGTAAAGTTGGCTGGATCCCCATCCTCACAGAAATCTCAAGGGACAGGTTATTTTGCTCATGTACTGGCTGCTCAGAAACTGCTGATGGAGAGAAGGGGAGGGGAGTCATCTTAGCCCTCTGTCTGCTTAGGTTGAGCAAGAGAAAGAAAGATCTGCTTCCCATTTGCCAATGGGTAGCCCTTGGTTACAGGCAGCAGCCGCTGTCTCTGGGATGCCAGTCAGGCTCTGCTATTGGTGGAGAGGGCCAGCCAGGCTCTCCAACTTGCTGATGGGCCACCCGTTGCCTTGGCAACAGCAGCATCCAGATACGCTTGTGAAGGCAAGGCAACAGAGATTCTGCAAGCTTCTCCAGAAAGCCCTAGCGACCACCATGCAGTTCCACCTGAACCTAAGCCACACAATGCAAGATTGGTAGGGAGGGGGGTAGAATTCCTTGAAATGTTGCATAGAATGCCTACATCCTAGCAGGTATATTTCATTGTACTGTCATACTGCAGGAAATCTTAGTGAAGGTCTCAGATGAAACAGTATTATTACTGTGTGTGTGTGTCTGTGTGTGTGTGTGTGTGTGTAAGGATGGGGACACTACAAAAAACCAGGAAATTTTTACATGGGTGTCTTATATTCTCTGTATTACCATGCCTAATTTAACACAGGGCTTGGTGCTCAGCTATGGAGTGTGTACTTTTGGAGAAGTGCCCTAAATGTGGAAGGCTGATTATATGCCAAGACAAAATGCTATTCGCTTATTTATGATTTATTACACCAGTTATTACAACATCTAAACTGGCTTCTGTATCTTCCACGGAACTTGATCCTTAAAACAACCTAGGGATGAACAGGAACAACTATCTGAAATGTGTCCAAAACTGGCATCTAATGGCAATCTACCTGCAGAGCAACAATCTAAAGGCAGTTCAAATAAATAAAGCTAAGTGCAAAATAAAAAGAAGAAAAAAATCTCACTCCTGGTCTAGTGATTCTTTATATCCAACAGAAGAGGACTTTTCTAGTTTGAGATTGATGGCTGCTTTTATGACAGTCATCAATCACAAGAAACTCATTTCCTCTCATTACCCATATATGGGAATTCATTCTTCTTAAATCCAGCTCGATCAAGAACAAAGCACTCTAACTTATGAATCTAAATGATTTCACTAGCAGTTGTAGATCAGTACAGTACTAGGACTCCCTCTATAGTACTGTTTAGGAACAACATTCCAGTTTTTGAAAACAAAGGACAATTGCTATAGGGGAGGGGTTGTTGGCTAAAAACTGAAAAAAAGGCAGGCGCTTTTTCACTGCCATCCAGATTAGGAGCAGACAAGCAGACAGCTTAGGAGACTTAGCATGAAAATCATACAGGAAGGGAAAAAGAAAATTGGGGTTTATGTCTATAAAGGACTAGGGGTGTAAGAGAAGACATGTTTACAAAAAACTAGATGTATTTGTACAATATACTAAATTTGACTAGTGTTTATGTTCTGGTTCTGGGATTCTATTATGCAATTCCATTGTTTGATTTGTTAATGATTTAACACAGTGTGAAAATGGGATAATTCAATTGAACAATTGTTTGGATTAAGAAGCATATGTCCCAATGGTGCTTTTTCAAGAGGCAACTGAACTGTCTTGTTTTTCTTTGAAGATGTTTCGCTTCTCGTCCAAGAAGCTTTTTCAGAGCTGAAGAAACTTCTTGGATGAGAAGCAAAATATCTTCAGAGAAAAACAAGACAGTTCAGTTGCCTCTTGAAACAGCATCTTTGGGACAACAATGACCTGGATGACTGAGAATCTCCATAGATAAATTAAATAGTTTAAACAATATTGTGTAAATGTAGTTTTAGAGGGCAAAAAAAATGCCCTGGAAAGATTACTGCAGAGAACACAATCTTCAACTAAAAAGCACATTTTGCCATTATTCTAAGTCATTCCCAATGTTAATATAAAAGATGCCATAGTTAAAGATAGCTCAATAACATATGTATCATCAGTCATTGTGCTTTTGAAGTTTTAAAGCAAAGTATGTGCGTGCGTGTGTGTATAAATGTATGTTTGTGTGTGTGTGGCTTGAATGTCTTGTAGACATAAGAAAACCACAGTACAGCTATACAATACAATCTGCAAAAAAACCACAGTGGTCAAATAGTTTATCAGATTAAGTTACATTTAGAATAAAGACATGACTGGCTCTCAGTACCAGAAGTCAAACTGTCCATCTATTTGAATGCTTAACAAAAATGAAATATTTGTTCATAACATTCAAATTTCTTTCTGCATTTTTATATTCTGCAGCAGCTTTGGGCCCAAATCCAGAACAAGTCTCAATAATAATATAAATATGCCTAAGCAGAAAGAGGCAACATTTCAATTCCTGTGAAAAGAAAGGAAAAACAACCTCAAATCCTTCCATTCCTTCCATTCAAAGGAAGAGGAAGAATAATATTTTTGCATTGGCAAGCACCTATATTTCTTCTCCAAAGGTTGTTAAGCATGGACAACTAACCACATAAAATTATGGCTGCTTCAAATTCCTCTAAAACTGTAAAGTCCTAGGCACTAGTTGAAAGTTCCCCAAGAGATTGTTCATATAACCCAAAAGCTGCTGAATGGCCTGCAGGAGAAATTCACAAATCTCTCAGCACTGTTTTTTTTCACCTGCTTCCAAAGCTTCTCCAAAAGATCAGCATATGAGGTTAGCACAACTTTCTTTTCACTGGAATCTGAGTAGGATCATGACGCCAGATAAAAATAGCATGAGGACAACAGTTTCAAAGAGTCTGTACTTCTCCTCCTTCATGGTCTCTTTGTGCTTCTTCAATTCTTGCTGCTTTAGTCGCAAAAGGCGCTCCCGTTCCAATTGCTCACCATAATGGGCTCGGTAAAATTCATCAAAGTTGAAGATTGGCTTGCCTGAAGGACGACCAAATGTGTAAGACTGCCTCTTCTTGGACACTGTCTGAGTTGCTGCTTTACTTTTGCTGGACGGCTTCTTAGCATTGGAAATGTCCTTCTGGGTGAGGAGGCCACGGTCATACTTCTTGCGCAGGCTGAGGCTGCCCAACACCTGATAGGCCTGAGTGATGTGGATGAAGCGCTCAGCCGCTTCCACGCTGCCCGCATTCCGATCTGGGTGATAGAGAAAGGACTGTTTATAGTAAGCAGTCTTAATTTGGGCCTGAGTAGCGTTGCTTTGCACTCCCAACAATTCGTACAGGTCCTTCGGGCGAGCACGGTGCCAAACGTTTTCCCCTTGCTGGCCATTACCCTGGCCAGGACCTGATCGCCCACGAAAGAGGACGGGAAAGACAAGGGTAGGCAGCGCTGCTTTGTTGGGCCTAAGCCCGGCTCCATAGGACGACCGGAGAAGATCTGAGGCGAGGACAGAGGAAGCCCTTGACTGGCGCTGCGATCTCGCCAAGGCCATTGGCAGCGTCTTTAAAAGCCGGCGGCCACTCGCTTGCACGCGACCTCTGCCATCTTGAGTTACCCGAGCGATAAGCAAAATCAATCGGCAACCCAAACCCAGAAAGGAAACCCATTGGAAAATTCTTCCTGGCCGGCCAAAAGGCGGGGCGTAGTCAGCTATTGGTGAGCTCTTGATGGAAGTTGCATGCAGCCACTAACAAGGCGAAAGCAGGGGAAAGGCAGCTCTAAAGAGAGATGGTGTGTCCCAACGCGTGGAACGTCGGCGCATGAGTGAAGCGGTCAATGTCGTTTCCGGTAAGAATGGGGAGGGGGGGGTAGGCGAGCGTAGTCTACAGACAGACGGGAAGCTTGGCCAATTCAAGAGCTGGTAGGTGGGACAAAGGTCAATACGTAGCGTTTATGAATTGTTTCTATGTCACCCACCTGTCCACCAATGGGAGGGCTTTATAGGGTAGGCTCGGAACGCAAAGCCTCTGAATCGAATGGTAGCAGAAGCTGCGTAATTCTTAACTCGGGGCTTTTATTGGTAGCCGCTCAATGAGACCCTGAGAGAAGTTAGTAACAGGATATAGCCGCCTAGCTCCGTCCCGTCATTAAGATTGTTAATATTGTTTTGTAGCGTCCTTGTGTAAGGTTTTCTGTGGCCGTATTAACATAACACTATTAACCAGGGTAGTTTACCCTAACAGCAACATTTGGACAATATGCTATCGGTATTAAAACGCAATTCGTTTTAACTTTTTTGGCCTATGTCATGAGAACTCAGCCCTCTTGGTTAACTGATTATTTAGTGTACTACACAAAATGGATTAATTCAGTATACAACCTAATTATTTTGCATGTACACATTGGATTCTCATGTAATAGCCTGTGCTTTAACTATAGTGTGCTGAAAAACCATAGATGATTGGACTGATTTTAAATACTATGCTATATGCTGTGGATTGCACATTACAGTTGCTGCATTCATGCATTATCTAAATCAGAATGAAACAAGCATAATTAAAGTATGTCATGATGTGTGAACACAATCGCTGTCTCATAATATAGAAGCTTAAACCCTGAATTATAGCAGTAGTAATTACATTATATTTGCATTATCAGTTACTTAAAGACTTCACATGTGCTTCAGGGAACAAATCCTGAGTCTGTAAGTGTATGAATACAAGAACATTGAAAACTAAATAAGGGAGTTTTGGTTCTTTTCAGTCAAGGTTAAATGATAAGACTAGATTTCTCTTCTTTTACAAACACTTGACCTTTACCCCAAAGTTGTGGGGGAAGGATTGAAGAAAAAAGAGCAATTTCTATTTGCAGGGTCATTTATCCATCTCTGGTTGAATATAAACTAACAAGAGATTAACATAGGCACCTGTAACAAGCCGGCAGTGGTGTCAAAATGATATACGCATTATTATATCTTCAAAATTATGCAATTATGTGGTTTATTTTACATTTGTTGATTTAGAGTGTACTCAAACTGAGAGGCCTTGAATTACCAAACATTTTGAAATTTGGTTGCTGAATGAAGTAGGAGTAATAATATGTGATGAAAGTAAAGAAATTGAATGTATAATGAATGGTTTAGCATTGAGCAAGGAGTAAGTAAGGCAAGGGTGTATGATGTCTCCTTAATGTATTTATGGATAAAAATATAAACTGGATTCTGGTAACAATAGCAATAGCACTTAGACTAATATACAGCTTCATAATGATTTACAGCCCTCTCTAAGCGGTTTACAGAATCAGCATATTGCCCCCAACAATCTGGGTCCTCATTTTACCAACCTTGGAAGGATGGAAGGCTGAGTCATCCCTTAGTCAGTCAGGATCAAACTCCTGGTAGTGGAATGCAGTTAGCCTGCAATACAACATTCTAACCATTGTGCCCCCACAGCTCTTAGGTGATGGTATATCGGGTAGGTGGTATGTTGATTAGAGATGTGAATGCATGTGTACTTTAGAGTGCCAGTGATGTTCTGTGATTGGCAAGAGCCCATATGATTTGCAGTGAATGTTAAAGTGCATGATGCAATAAGAAGCCGGAATCTGAGAATTAATGTGCCAAAGCTCCAAGTAGTTGTGTTTGACAGAGAAAATGGAGCAAATTACTGTATTGCAAGACAACACATAAAAGCCAAAAAAGAAAAAAAATGAATTTGCACTCTTAGTAGAGTGTTTACTAATGATGGAAGATGGAGGTAAAAGCAAACAAATGCAAAGAGAAAGTAATGGGTGGTATGTAGTCTGTTGTACTGAATGAATGTTTGTCAAAAGAAACAAACATAGCTGTATGTGAGTGCATTTCTGCCATTTTTTTTAATAAAGTGGGAGTTATGTTTGTCAGGAGAAATTGAACGAATATATTAGATACAATGGCTACAGGATATTTAAGAATTGTGTGTGATAAAACAGGAAAGTACAAAATGAATTTGGACTGAATACAGGAATATATTATCAGGATGAAATAAGCATGGGAATATATTTTGTTTATGCAGTATGGAGAGAATGAATGAGGATTAGATTGTAAAATAAACTTCTCTAGAAAGAAATGGATTGAGGCAAAGACTGAGAAAGATGTACTTGAAGAAAGCCTCTAGAAGAGAAGTAAAAACTATAATGAAAAAACATGTATGAAGTGATACATGAAAATAATGGAAGCAAAGATGGTTTATCACGATGTAAGGGTATGGAGAAGTGTCATGAACGGTGCCAGTGTAAACTAGATTTAATTTCCTTTTCTTTTTATCTTGTGCCTTTACACTTAAGTACATTGTTGTTGTTGTTAATTGCGAAGTCGTGTCCGACCCATCGCGACCCCATGGACAACTTAAGTACATTATTACTTACTAAAAAGTAGACTGTAGTTTAGCTGAGGGGATGGGTGTATAAAGCAGGGTATGTAAATCCTTGGAAAGGCTTTTACTGTATACCTTTAACTGAAAAAAAATGTAATATCAATGTCAAAAACTGATGAGCTTGTTATCTAATTTTGATGGTATGATCTAGCAATGTTTTAGGAACTGCATACATGACTGAAATTCCTGCATATGGCTCCTGTGCTAAGAAATTAAACAAAAGGTTGGCTTAGCGCAGTGGTTCTCAACCTGTGGGTCGGGACCCCATTTGGGGTCGAACGACCATTTCATGGGGGTCGCCAAACAACACAGTCCGCCATTTCCCCCCCCCCCTTTTCTTTAGCTGTGCTACTCCCTTTTATTCTACTGGCTTATGAAAGCCAATAGAATAGACTTTCTTGAATAGAGTCTAATCCTATTGGCTTTCAAAAAGCCAATAGGAATTGTCCAGGCTGACTCTGCCCTGCTGAGCCCACCAAAAGTCCCATTCTGCAAACGGTGCTGCACCAGTTGAGTAGTCCTCGACTTACGACCGGTTGAGTAGTCCTCAGCTTACGACCGGTTGGGGGTCGCGACATTAAAAAGGTTGAGAACCACTGGCTTAGCGCAATGTGAAACCAGTTTTATGAAGTATTCTGGTATCAGATTTATTTTATTGCATGCACCAGAGCAAAACAAGACCCTACAGTAGCTATATTTGGGCTTGTGGTTCCACATTATTGGAATTTCTTGAAATTGTTTTCTAGAACTGGTTGACAGTCCTAGTGTATTGGAACTAAAATCACCAAGAGACTTTGCCACCATAAACACCAATAAATTTATTATGCCATATACTCTGAAAATGCACTACACTGAAAGCTGGTGGCCACAGAGTTCCAAAAACAGTATCTCTTCTACCCTATAGTGTCAAAGTACTACTTCTGTGTAAGAAGCACTGAGGCACTTCTGGGACCAAAGGATTAGCCGATGACATCACGGTTGCCCAGGGGACGCCCAGTTTGGGGCTCCTTTTATGTCCTGTTAATGTCAAGTACCAAGGTTATATTGTTGACAACTCAGCCATGTTGATGCTGGAGGAAAGAAACAATTGAGAGGGAGAGGAAAGAGCACAAGGGCCTGCAATTTTCTCTAGCAGCCTGCTCTTCCACAGTATGGCATCTTTTTATTTAGTGGCCCTTCCCTTGGATATGTTGCGAAGTTTACTGAAAAAAGTGGCTTTCCTGGACTATTGGTACTATTCCAGATGTTGATCTGAAAGTGTTGTGTGACTAGTACCTGGGCCTTAGCTTTTCTGCTAGCTGGACAATATTGAGAAATATAACCACAAAAGGAATTTTTTGCTTTTATTCTGGCTGGTAATCTTTCAAAAGATCCTGTTGATTCAGAAGTGGAATTAGTTAAAGAATGTATGGTTAAATGGGCACAAAGCTTTGGTGAACCAGTTTTATTAGATACCTGGGAAACTATTTGGGTGAGGAATGTCAAATTTACACAAGCCCAGAACTTAAGGGAGAACTTTTATAAAATTTTTATAGATGGCACCTTGATCCACAAAAAATGTCTCGTATGTATCCTGACTTACAGCCTAAATGTTGGAGATGTGGATGTTTGGATGCTACTTACTATCATATCTGGTGGTCGTGTAAAAATATAAAAGCCTTTTGGATTAAGATATGGTGGAATATTCAAAGAATTTTTAGAAGGAGGGTAAAATTTACCTCACAATTGTTTTTGTTAGGTATTGTTACTGATTGTGATACCAAAGAGATTACATTGATGTTAAATTTAATTACAGCCGCAAGATTGTTAGTAGGGCAATGTTGGAAGAAGGAATCTTTGCATACTTTGCAAGAGTGGTTTCTTAAAGTTTCTTATTTGGCGGAAATGGCAAAGATTTCGGCTTTCTTGAAGGATCAATCGCAAGAGAAGTATGTTGCGGTATGGAAACAATGGATAGATTTTATACAACATAAGTTGGATATAAAAAAATATTATTTAGTTTTTTAATAACTTATATTTAAAATTTAATATTTTTTATCTTTCTTCTTTTTTCCTTTTCTTTATTTTTTCTTTTCTAAACATTTATTTTTTGTATTTATGTTTTTTATATACACACTATTGTTAATTATCTTATAATTTTCTTAAGTAATGTATTTAGATTTATTTATGGTTTATATCTTTTTTAAGATTTTTTGAAGAAACTTTAATTAAGCCTATATTCAGCTCTGGGAAGGTCGGGGGAGGGAATGGGAGGGTTGGGGAGGTTTGGGGGAAAATTGTTTTGTTTTTGTAAAATTTTAAAAAATGTTCACTTTAAAAAAAAAAGATCCTGTTTAGCCTTCATTAGAAAAGTTAGATAAGATGGACCTTACTGTGACACCCCAGTCATACTGCCAGTTGTATTTCAAATAGGACCCCTACTGCAGAAGTAATATTCCTCTGAATCACAGATACTAAGATCAAGCAGAAGGGGAAAGTAATAAATACATCACTATGGGTCCTTGGTGCTCTCTAAGCTTGGTTGATTTCTTGCAGATATTTCATTATCAAAGATCAGTGAAGTGCAGTGAAACATCTGCAAGAAAACAACCAAGTTCAGAGAGCACCAACAAACCAAAGTTCAACTCTGACCTGCAAGTATTCTCTTCTATAAACACATCGCTTTTTGTATCCTGTTTAATTGGCTTCTTAAGATACATTAGACCGGCCACTGCTGAAAACAAAATTGTGGATGAAATGGATTACTAGTCTGAACTGACATTGTTTTATGCTTTTAATTTCCTCTGAGCATGGGAAGACCTGTCTGCTGAAAAACTATGTACACATAGACAGACTTACTTAAACATTGTAAGCTTGGCTCTGGAGCTATGTATATTCTTGGAAAATGGGAAGAGGGTAAAACATAACTGAAGTTGTAACTGTCTCCTCTCAGTAAAGACGAGCAGTAATGACGATGTAGTAAACAGGAACTAAAGCATGACTCCCTTCCCAAATATAACTCTTTTTTTAAAGGGATGTACCTGTACTTTTTAAAGTTATGCACCTGAACCACATAACTTGACAAAGCCTAAAAGATGCCACATTGCCACCTCTGTTTCCTGTTGGACTTCCAAAGTGGATCTACAGTAATTCTAAGACTTAAAATTAACTGAAGCCAGAAAAAGTACTATAGAGGACTGAAGATCCATCACCTATATGAATGACTAATGTATAAACTGGAAGGTGTCAACTAAGCCCACCAAGAGAAAATAAACAGATCACACAGATTTTATAGTTTAATCACTTCTGTTTCATTGGCCAGATTGGGAGAGAAGGCTGGGCCAGATGGTTTTGAGTTAGAGAAATTTTGGAGAAAAGTCAGCACAGAAGATGCTTCTTCTATAAGCTTCTTGCAGAGAACCAATCGATCAGTTTCATAAACGTAGCTCTTCTGAAGGGATGAAGGAATCCTCTGGCAGCTGTCATTCTTTGGTTAGCATCCCATTTTTGGGCTAGGAAGAGCCATCAATGGTACTTGTTCCTGTCACTGCTTGGGTAGCCTGTTCCGGGATGCCAGATGGGTTGGTCAGGATTGAAGTAGAAACACTCAGTTGGCGAAGGGAGCTCAGTACAGCTAAGGGAAAAAATGTGTAGAGAGTGTAAAATCAAGAGACACCCATAAAATTGTTTCTGTTCCTTTGCTCTGATAGGCTTCCTTAAGGACAGAGATATTGAATCTTGCCAATGCAAAGTGCAGCAAGATATCTCCCCAAAGAAATAGTACTGCAGAAGGCACCAATGATATGAAATGTATACTTGTAATCATATTATAAACTTCACATACAGTCTATAGTGTCTTTATTCTTGGATTTTCTATATCCTGTTACATTCCTTTTGAATCCTCCTATGCTTTATAATGTTGTTTCTCAACCTTGGCATCTTTAAGATGCGTGAACTTTAACTCCCAGAATTCCTCAGCCAGCAAGATGTTAATAAACAATGTTTTTTTCTTTGAAAAAAGAATTGATGTAGAAAACAAAAAGGAAAGATACAAAATCAAAGAAAAGATGAAATCCTGTCATTAAAACTATCACAAATAACATGATTTGTTTTTACTATAAAAGATGAAAGCACTGTATTGGACAAGCTGAGATTATCCCAGAAAAGGTTATGATATTTCTGTTGGCATTAGGGTTAGGTTTAGCATTCACACTGCGTTCTGGCTTCCAGCATATTTTAAGATATTTTAAAACAAAGCTATGCTAATCCAGAAGAGCTTCATTTTGTGTAATATAGTACAATCCTAAACATTTAGAAATGTCCCATTGGTCTTAATCCCCTCAAATAATGCTTCCCAAACGTTTTCCTTTATTACCCAAACCTGTTTATCCCGCTTTCCTTTGGCATTTCAATGATGTGAGATATACATACATACATAGATGTGGCATGAAGGCACAGCGGTTAAGACGCTGGGCTTGTTGGCTGGAAATCTGGCAGCCCAGATTCCAGACCCTAGTACCACACAATGGAGTGAGCCCCTATCCTCGCCCCAGCTCCTCCCAACCTAGCAGTTTGAAAGCATGCAAATGTGAGTAGATAAATAGGTACCACTTTCATGGGAATGTAATAGCGCTAGCATTCCTTAATGTCATGCTGGCCACATGACTGCAGAAATGTCTTTGGACAGTGCTGGTTCAATGGCCTTGAAATGAAGATAAGCACCACCCCCTATAGTCGGCAATGACTGATGGAATGATTGCAACTTTGAGGAACAGTTGTCTTCTTTTTTAGCGCTGTCATAACTTTGAACAGTCACTAACTGAGGTATTTAATAAATGAGACTGTCCCTTATAAGCTCCATAGATAAGGAAGAAATTGAATCTGGATGTCCTTTTTTTAAATTGCTTTAGAATCCAAGATTAAACCCAATGTCCTGGTTCAGCATTTGAATAGCTCCATGCTAAATCAAGGTTTAAAAATTATTTCCTGATTTTATTCAGTCCCTAATCTCTGCCCTTTGCACCCAGAACCATTCTAACTGAAAACAAAAAGGAAGTTAATGACTCACTGGGTCGTAATGCCGGAAGTGAACAGTATTGATCCAACCAGGCCAAAGAGGTCTGACTGAGGCTTTCTAGGCTGGTGGTGGATACCATCCCATTGAAGGACTCAAAGAGAGGCCGCATGATGACGCTGAACTGATGGAGAAGGAGTAGTTAAGGAGCCAACTTTGTTTTTTTCTCTTTGCTTCCTTTTCTAAGTGGCAAATTAGATACCCTGTCACTTGCAACTTGTGCAAGAAACATTTGAATCATTTCAAGAAATACTTGAATCATTGGCAATTTCAGGGAATTGTTATTCTGGTCAAAGCTTTGCAGATTCCCTTTCAGGAGTTCAAGCAGCCTTCTCCCCAAAGGATACAACCCAGAACTTCCAATTCTGTAAGGTGCACGAACGGACATACTCATCAAACATATGTCGCATCTGGTCAAAGCGCTGGCGGGTGATGGGCACCCCTGTGTCAGGCAGCTGCTGCTGGCAGAGGCTATAGGAAAGAAATGACGAGTTAGGGAGAAACCTGGATTTGGCACAAAAGCCAGGTGCCGCCTTCTCCAGAGCCTGTGGCTTGTGCCTCCCCCCTTCACTGTATGCCCCTGCCATGCCAGAGCTCCATTTCAGCAACCAAAAGACACCCAAATCCCTTTCTTTGCCAAAGAAAGCCAGTAGGTGACCCAGCCAGGCCTACTTGATGGAAACGTTCAGCTCCTCAATTTGATCCCGCAGGCACTGGGCTTCTTCCTGCAGGGTAGCCCGTTCCTGCTGCAGCTTGCAAATATATTCTGCTGTTTTCTGCAGGGTTGTGGCTTTGCTGATCTGCATTGTGGGAGGAAGGAAGGAAGGAAGGAAGGAAGGAAGGAAGGAAGGAAGGAAGGAAGGAAGGAAGGAAGGAAGGAAGGAAGGAAGGAAGGGGAAATGCATTTAGACATTTGCTGCTTTATAACATCTGCTTTGCCTGCCAGTTGTGGGTTACGAAGGTTGCAGAACTCACCCTTCAGATTAAGCATAGCTGACAAAACTAGAGAAGCACATTCTCCAAGATGGTGTCAAGAACTGCAAGGATAATTTTGTGGCCTCTCCTGAGGAAATTGGAAAGGATCAAGAACGGCCAATCAGCACTCACCTTGAGGCTAGGCTGGGCACTCAGAGTGCTCACTAGGCCATGTAATGTATCAAATCCCAGTTTGATGTTAAAACGGCGTTTCTGTTCAGCAGAAATGTGGATGATTCTGCGGCTCTCAGTCTAGGCGGGAAGAAGGCAATTTTCAGTGTAAAACTTAGATGTTCAGTCCAAAGATATACAGATAGTCCTCAACTTACCACAATTGGGACTAGAATTTCCATTACTAAGCAAGGCAGTTGTTAGGTGAATCATGCCAATTTTACAACTTTCCTTGCCACAAGTTAAGCAAATCATGCAGTTGTTAAGTGAATCTCATGGTCATTAAGCAAATCCAACTCTCCCCATTGACTTTGCTTGTCAGGAGCTGGCTTGGGAGGTCTCAAAATGGCAATCACATGAGTTCAGGTTGCTGCAACTCTTGTAAATACATGCCAGTTGCCAAGTGCACAAATTCTGATAACATGAATATGGGGAGGTTGTGATGGTCGTAAGTGTGAGGACTGGTGCTAAAAACTGCTTTTTTTCAATGCTATTGTAACTTTGAAAGTCACTAAGTGAATGGTTATAAGTTGAGGACTACCTGTATGTAGCTGCTGAATTACATTGGCAGAATCTGGCACCAAATTGTCATATTAGTGGAATGTATTTCCTGCTAGGTTTCCATAGAAAAAAACAAAGGAAAAAGCGGAAAGGCTCCTAAGTTGTTTTCTTTTAGGACTGATGAAATAGAACTTTAGAACAATCCTGATATTGATGGGATTTTTAGGTTTGCACTGCGCCTTTGAAGCTGAGCATTTGGAGCAGGGTGCAAGAAGGCAGGTGCATTTTCAGGCTGCCCCTTTGTTTTTTTAACACAGTCACAACGTGTATGTTTTTATGGGTTCTATCACAGACGATTGATTTTCTTACCATGTATTTCTAAAAACTGTATAGAAGACAGCAAGGGAAAGACCAATGAAGCGAGAAATAAGCTGTGATAAATCAGAGGGGTTTATTAATGAGGGGCCCTTGGTGCCAAGGACCTCTTATTTCAACCCTGAGCTACAAATATTCTACGAGTTTATTAGTGCTTCACAATTCACTAATTTCTGGAGTGGAGAGGGTGAATATTATCTGAGGAAACATGATCTTACCTTGCTTGGTTCTGTCCTATTTTGGCTTGAATAGAGAGGGGATGGAACTAGCCCCTCAAGGGAGACAGGGGGTCCTTGTGTCATTCTCTGGTTATTGGCTGTTGGGGGGGAGGGATAGAGAAGAAAACATCACTGCAATTATTAATTGCTTCTGAGCATACACAGACTTTCTTTCATTACTGATTTGCTATGGAACATATATGCATGCAGACACTGTCCAGAATAAATAGAACCAGGGCTTTTTTTCTCATAGAACGCCCAGAACGGAGTTCCGGCATCTTTTTGGGATGGAACCTTGTAGAGTATGCAAGGCAGGTTGTATGACGTATGTGAGTTCCGGCACCTTTTTTTTTTTTTTTTTTTAGAAAAAAAGCACTGAATAGAACTACTGGTTGATTGTGGATGCTGATTCTAATGACTCACCACAAATGGGAGTGGGGGAGAGACGTTCTATCTTGGGGGCAAGCAATGAACCTGTTGATGCTGTGGTGGTTGGGATGGACTGTGAGGGGCTGGAGATGGGGGACAGCTGAGGGCTGAGCTCTGTTATTCGGGGCAAGAAGCTGGCAGGTTCTTCACCAAATGGGTTGTGCTAAAAAAAAAGAAGGGGGGGGGAAGTTAGCATTGCACAAGAGAACATCAGGCACATGGCAGGGCTGTCCATGATACCTTCTGACACCAGATACTGAAAATTATTCTAGAAAGAGGGACAGATTTTATGGAAGATAAATCTGTTAGTTACAATCCTGATTTCTAAGAGCCATGAATGGAATTTCCATGGTCAGAAGTAGTGTACAGTACCTGGGAATAGTAGTTCTTTGGACAAACAGTGAGTTGCTATCTGCCTCCAGCTCTGTTGATGAATTTCCCAGAGGGAGATGTGCCCAGGCACTGTTGGACAAAAGGAGCTGGACAACCTCGGACTTTTGGTCTGAGAAGTGCTACCATTCTTCTGTTACAATTTCTCCTCTAATAAAAGCTAGTATTGGCAATCTAGATATGGGATGTATATTGGTTCATTTCACTCATGGTGATGGCAGTTTTCCCTCCAATTGTCTAACATTATATTCTCCAACATCAACCATGGTTTTTCATTTTCTCCCAAAATCCCACATTTTAGCGTATCAAATTGTCCAGGTGAGATACAGCTCCATTCCTCCCAGTTCTAGAAGCACTTTATCTTAACCCTGTTCCAAACCCAAGAACCTCCCCCCCCCAAATCATTCTCTCACCAACACCTACCAGGATCTCAGGTGCCGTGGAGGCTACAGTGTGGCTGGGAGCAGACAGGTCCTCTAAACTAGGTTCTGCTTTTCCTGTAAAAAGAGAAAGATCAGGCAACCCACTTATAGAGCACGCCAAGGTTCACACAAGACGCATAAGCCAAAATCAAGGATGACAAAATACAATCCCTATAACATGTGAGGGTGCGGCAGATAAACCATGCTGAATGGATAGTCTGATTCATACAATATCCTGACAACTGCACTCCCACATTATGCTGAACCACAAATAGCCCAATTTCATTTTAACCTAGGTTAATATGTTGTGTGAACCCAACCAACAGTGCTTGCAATTTAATCAGTGCTCAGGGTGCTTTAACTCTAGCGCAGTTGAGCTATAGTTAAGGAGGAAGGGCAGTGTAAACTTTCTTCCAAATGGAATCTTGTCCCCACAAACAGCATATCTGCATGAGCCTTAGCTAGAGATGGACCCAGCCATTTTTTTTCCTCTCTAGAGGTCTTTCTGGGTTACTGAAAGAAAGATACTGATGTTTTCTTAGTTAACAGGTAAAAGGCATCCAGATGGATCCCCCTGGGTGTTGTGGAGCACCTGTACAACAGGAAAGAAGCAAAGCTCCCTTTATCCCTCTGTCACACAGTTATAGTTATAGCTTTCTCAGCAACCAGAAACATCTGTCCGACCTTGCCTGGGCTTGAAAGCTAAGCAGGGTTAGGCCTCATTAGTACTTGGAGGGGAGACCTCAAGGGAATACCAGGTCCATATGTTAGACAAGGAAGTCAAAATAACATCCTAGAAAAAGGCAAGGAAAATTATTCCTCTACTTTTGTCCTATGTCCAAAGAGTGAACCTGAAGGGACCCTGACTCATTAGAGCTACAGATCTGAAATGGAGAATGGTCCACTGCCAAAGATTACCAACTATTACATAGCTAAGACCAGGAACAGCTAACAATCCAAAAATAAGTGGATTGTTGGCATGCATATTTGTCATCTTGTTCTGGATTTCAAGAGCTGACCTCTCTTTCCTTTTTACTCTGTGTGAGTGTGTTCATTATTAAATCTGATGATGGGAACTATTATTTTTAGCATTTATATGTGCCCATTTGAAAGGCAATAATTGCCTTAAAAACAGGATAAAAGTATTTTATTTGTTTGTTTGTATCCTCCTCCTATTTTTTCACAATAGTGAGGTGGGTTGGGTTGAGGGAGAGTGGCCCAAAGTCACCCATCTGGCTTTCATAGCTAAAGGAAGATTAGAACTCATGGTGTCCAGCTTTCTAGTGTGGTGCTTTAACCACTAGACCAAAGTGTCCAAAATAAGTACGGGACAATGGGATTATATAGATGATGGTGATTTATACACCATTTTTAATGGTTTAGCTAGAGTCTAGAGAAGCTTGTGTTCCACTAAAAATCTAAAAGATGTTTCTTTTGGTCTCTCCACCAATCCACTAGGGCACGGGTTGGCAACCTGCGGTTCTGGAGCCGCATCCGGATCTTTGAGCCTTCTCCTGTGGTCTCAGCCTCCTCCACCATTTGCAGAGAGAGAGACAGAGAGAGAGGACTTGCACTTCCCTTCTCTCTCTCTCTCTCTCTCTCTCTCTCTCTCTCTCTCTCTCTCTCTCTTTCTCTCTCTCATACACACACACACACACACACACACACACTGAGTGGGGGGAAAGAGGGCTGGCAGACCAAGGGCAGGAGAGAGCCAACCCAATAAGAATGTGTGTCAGCTTCTCAGAGAACAGCCCGTGAAGCCAGCTTGCCAAGTGAGCAGAAGATCGGAGGGGGGGGGGAGAGAGGGAGAGAGAAAGGGAGGGAGACAAAGAGAGGGAGGGAGGGAGGGGGAGAGAGAGAGAGAGAGAGAGAACTCATGCACAGCAGCCTCTATTTCTTTTTAATTAAACTCTTCAATCAAGCTCTCCCCCCCTCGTGCGCATGTGCACGCAAGTTTTGCGGCTCCCAGTGTTTTCTCTGGGAAACAGGTCCAAGTGGCTCTTTGAGTGTTTAAGGTTGCCGACTCCTGCACTAGGGCATATCCATACAGCTGCTTTGCCATGTTCATTCCAGAGCTATTAGGAAATCATGCTGCCCCAACAGGCATCTTTACTGTACTGTGAAAGCAGGTGTGTACTGCCCTGCTGCCCCTCCACTTTTAACATGTGCCTTTCTAGGGGATGTGACTGATGCTTTCCTCTGTTCAAATCCCAGTCCTGACAGTGAGAACAATTAATCAGTGCAACGACTTGCCTGCAGAAGTTGTGCATGTTCCATCACTGGAGGTTTTTAAGAAGAGATTGGACAACCGTTTGACTGAAATGCTATAGGCCAGGGTTTCCTGCCTGAGCAGGGGGTTGGACTAGAGGACCTCCAAGGTCCCTTCGAACTCTGTCATTCTGTCAATCTGTTAATCATCTACCACATGGAACGGCTCTTCCCAACTCTAGGCACAACTGTCTGCTTATTGCATGCACTATTATGTTTTCCCTTTTTCTTTTCTATCACACAGTGAGCTGAACTTTAAATGAATGCTTTTTAACTTTGGTTCGACTAGTCAGTTGTTCAAGCACTAGATGGCAGGAAGCGTTAGGGTTTTGTTTTGTTTTTTTCTCTGTTTTGTTTTTTAATTTGTTCAGTCAAAGATACAGCCATCAAAAGCTGGAGACTGAGAAAAGGGTTTGGCTACGGAGAGCAGTGTGACAGCTGTGAAGTTCCCCGAAACCCTCCGTGAAGAGAGGGGGGAGGAGCCAAGACTGCCCTGATATAATGGAAGGTGGAAATGACTTTAGGAAACAGAGCAGCAGATTAGGCAATGGACAAATAAGAGGCGGCTGAGTCTGCAGAAGGAATGTGGGCATGGCAAAGGTCACAGAAAGGATCCTCCCTAGTTTCTTGTGCAAAGGTGAGGTGGGGGGAGAGGAGTATTTTCACACCTGCAAGATTCTGTTAATGTAACCTTGCAGTAAAGACAGAGCTTGTACTCCTGGATGTGCTACTTCTCTGCACTATCTGGCACGGCTGACACCTGGGATGACACTGGAAACAGAATTCTCTGCCACCAAGCTACAGAAGTTCAAGAACTAAGTCCTTTCCATTATACTTTCAACTACATGCAAAGATGGGCTAGTCAGTTTCAGGACTTTGCACTTCTTTGACCAACACAAAATAGTCTGCAAACAATGCAGAGGAGTCATCTACAATTTAAATGGATTCTCCTATAAATTCATTGGCTAAGCCAGTAACTAGTAAAATAACCGGTCAAATCAATCTATTACTTGTAAAAAATATTTCAGGACTAGGAAAAGATTGCAATCTTCTACATGTCCATCAGAATTAATCTTATTAATAATACATTTATCTTTGTGTTCCTGAAACTTAGTTATCAGTTGCTTTAATTCATTTATATATATATATATACTGTTTTATGTTTATTGCATGTTTTAACTGTTGCATGTTTTCATTAACTCTTTTGTAAACCACTATAAGTCTGTATTGATTTGACAGTACGCGATAAAAATGAAAGTTCAATAGAATTCAATCTTTGAAAAAAATAAGCAATTTGGGTGTTTTGACAATGCTTTGGAAGAAATGCTTTGGATGCTTTCATATAAGCCCAGCATCTTTTTATTATTCAGTAAAAGAGATGCTTTGCTCAAACAAAACAGTACAAAACAATATTTCCAAATCATTTTTAAAGCATACACAATACCTTCCAAATGCATTGCTTCCACGGTCCCCCAAATACCCAATAGGACTTTGGCTACTCTGGCAATTAAAAGTCCAAAGCACAGAAGGTTTCTCTTTGAATTGCTGACTTATCTGTAGAACTAAGTGAATCAAACATGTCTTGGCAACCTCCTAAACATACGGTACAAAAGGAACAGGATTGTGTCCAGCTAAAGAAACTGTGCATGGATTGATATGTGAGAAATGTTATTTTTGGTCACTAATCAGTTTGCATGGCAAGCATTTAAAAGAAAAAAACAAGCAAAATGCATGCAGTATAGATGTTGGAAGAGGAATATCTGCCTTTTCTTTTCCAGCACAATTAATGCAACATCTTTTCTCTGCGATGTTATACATATTAATAACAATAATGGAATAGATCCAGGTTCATGCTTAGATTCAGTGATACCTAATTGATATTAAATGTTATATTTTATTTTAAAACCAGTAAGTCACTGGACTTTGCATGATTCATGTCACATCTCCTTTAAATATGTCTAACTCTGGATCTCACCCAGTGCTTTAAACTAATCTGAACAAGCTGTTAAATAACTAAAATGAGAATAAGATTTTTTTGAAAAATCTGAATGCAAGCTATTCTTTAATTAGACCTTGCAGTCTTAATCCCAATGCATTTCTGGTCTGGCAAACCCCCTCAGGAAATATTTTGCCTCATACTCCTACCTGTGATCAGCAGCTCTGTCAGACTCTGGTCAGATATCGTTGCAGCAAGTGGCGGGACAGGAAGTCTTGGGGACCTCTTGTTCTTGACGGTTGCTCCCTTGGTCTTGGGCCTGTCACTTCCAGACCGAGGCTGTCCTCTGGCCATGCCAGAAGTAGGGCTGCTTGGCAAACTAGGGAGCAGATGTGATGCACTGAAGGGAGAATGGTATCCAGAAGGCAAGTCTACATTGTAACCTGGTATATTTGGGGAAAAACACGCTGTGGAGAGGGATGGGGAATTAGGACAAGAAAAGAGAGGGGCAGATGGGTAGTGGAACTTGGAGCAAGGGGCTGACAGTGGTGGACATGCTGGCTGTTGTCCCAGCAAAGGGGCTCTGGAGAGGGGGGCAGGACAATAAGGGCCATAGTGGTCAAGGCTAAGCCATTTGTTGGGGAGTGTGTAGGGAAGCAGGGACTTCTGCTTGCGATCAGGACCAAAATTGTTGGGGGAGGTTGAGGGGGAAGGAATGGGAGGGAGCTCAGGGCTGAGGAAAGCACCAGGTGAACCAAGCTGAGCTGGGCAACCACCTGCAGACTGAAAAAGAAAAAAGAGGAGAAAGATGCTGCAGCAGCAAAAAAACATTAATTAAAAAATCCTCCCATCTCATTGTTGAAGTGGATAGCCAACCAGAGAAAGGGGAAAGTGGCACAAAGTCAAAAAGGGGAAGACTCCAAATTCTATCTGACCTCTAGAAACCCAATCTTTGGGTTTGGCCTTTGCAAGTTTATTTAGCACTTAGGATATTCTTCTGATTTGGACTGTAAAATCAGCCAAACTAAGTAAAATAGAATCATGACTGGCAATTTGTGAGCTTATCATGCAGTACTGTGGATCTGAATCTTACAAGTGGGAAATAATAGTGGGGTGGATTATTCATATTTAGAGCACCAAATTGTTGCCAGTCTACATACTCTGTTGGAGTCCATCCCATTACTAGGGGTGCAACAGGCAAGAATTGATCCTTGATCTTCAACCTATTTTCCCCATCCAAATAATACTTTGCACTTGAATCTGTTCATTATTCCACTGTTCAGTTTATACTGAGAATTCCTGAAAATGGACAAATGTCTCCCTCTTGAGTCTTGATACAGCAGGAACCCTATGCTGAAGCCAGACTGGGTTGGAAACGGCTGAAAAATACAAAAGGAGAGAATGGGCCCCAAAACTAAATCAAAACCTAGGATAGAGCATTGGAAAAACAGATGACCATCAACCTTGCACACCTGAAGACGAGGGCTGCTCAAGACAGGAGAACTGGCAGAGCCTGTGGGAAGCAAGGCATTGGATGGGCTGGGAAGAAGGTTGCTACCACCACTATCAAAAAGGGTGTCTGGTGCTGGCACAAAGCAAGGCTGATCTGTGTAGCTCAGGGGGGGTTGTGCAGGCACTGGCCGAGGGCTGGAGAAGAAATCTGGAGAACAAAAAAGAGACCTAGTCAGTTGGACTGTTGGATACTCTACAAAAACATTCCAAATTTGACAAGAGGCATTCATGCCAAAGATTCAATCTGCTTGCATGTACTTTATTTTTCATGCCTTACTTTATTTCCATAGAATCAAGAGTTATGGAATTATGAAAGTCCCAAAACATTAGGATTTACAGTACTTATATAGCCCAGGTAGATATTCCACAATAGAAACAGAAATCAATATGCAGCATTCATTACCTCCTTGCATCCCCTAAGGCAGAGGTCCCCAACCTTTTGGGCTCCAGGGACCGGTTCCATGGAGACAGATTTTTCCATGGATCAAAGGGGTGTGGTTTTGTGTGCTGCCTGCATGTCGCGGAGTGGACTTTGTGCAGACCGGTTGCTGGCATGCCATGGCCCGGTGACGGTCCATGAACTGGGGGTTGGGGACCCCTGCCCTAAGGCTATCTCTTCCCCATCTCTATAAAAAGGCAGTCCAATTTGAATACAATTTGAGAATACAATATTATTTCCTTTCAAACATGTATTCAGCTAAGAAACAATAATCTCCCCAGAATCATTGAGGAACTCTTTCAACTGGCTAAGAAACACATCATGCAAACAGAAAAATGAATTAATTCAGCAAGCAGGCTAGGGGTGTTGTGGGAAAGCAGAAATAATGTGATATCCAATTTGGACCCTGGATTATATTGTGGCTAAACAGAAGTGCCTTACCTGGGAGACACTTTTCCTTCTTTAACCATGGCTTTAGGTGTTGTTTAAACTCAAACTTGGGTGGTGAGCTCAGCTAAGTTTAACTTCTGACCTCAAAAATTCACAAGAGAATCCAAGAGCAACTATAAAAAGAGCTGAAGCATCTGCTGCTCTTGAAGTTTTTTTATTACTTATGGGAATATGTAAGATGAAATAAGATATATGTAAGATAAATATGTATAAATAAGAGTCCCAGGAGGTTATTGCAATTGGGTTACTACAAGATTTTATTTTATAAAAAGAAGGTGTCTGGGGTCTAGGCCCTGTAAAGATAGCTAAAATATTGCTCTGACCAGGGAGGACACCTTACCTTACCAGGTTTCTTGCATAGTACTCATGGATAATTATTGTATTCAGAATTAGGACCAGTCTCTAGTTAATTTATTGGTCAATGTTATTTGAATGCAGAAAACAGGGAGTGGTGGTGTCATACTGGAGGTGGCTAACAGACTGAGAGACGATTCTACCTCCACCCCATTTACACCTGGCTCCCTTCCTTAGCTCTCTTTCAATTTTAATGTTTATATTTATTATTTTAAATGGGTGGCATAAACATTTGATAAATACATAAATAAATTAGCCTGGTTAAATATGCTGTGTGAACACAGCCATTGAGCTTAAGAGATATTGCACCCCCTTCCTGATGCTGATGGTGCTGCCTTGGAGAAGCCATTGCACTGTTCTCACCTGGCCAAAGATGGTTGGAAGGCAGCTGCCTGGATTTTGTAGCAGCAGAAGCAGCAGCAACAGCAGCACAACAGGGAGGATGGCTGCAATTGTGAAACAAGCATTTTTACCACATAGAGAAGCAATCATGTGTTAGATACCACCCATGGGCCACAAAAGTGTTGGCCGACACCTTCCAGGGCCCTGACCACAAAAGAGTGATGGATGCTGTGGGATAAAATTGCCACATTTGTAATCTCTCTACTCACAGAATATTATAGTCTAGCGCAGGGATGTCCAACCTTGGCAACTTTAAGGCTAATGGACTCCCAACTCCCAGAATTCCCCTGTCAGCTGCAAGTCTTAAAGTTGCTGAGGTTAGACATCCCTAGTCTAGTGAATTTCTCATGAGTTCTATTTGGAGAACTGAGGGAAAAAGCCTTCTGCTTAAAAAGTCTGCTAAGAATCAAAGCTTCCTTTTAGAAAAGATTTTTGTGGTCTTTTAGGTTTATTTCAATAATAAGAAATGCAAGTACATTTCTATGTTAAATAGCAGTAACCGTCTGTGTCGATAAAGATGTGGGGCATCTAATATTTTGAGGTCTGGGGCCATACTTGGTCATGGCTGGGTGGAGCACCATACTGGCACAGTGGCTGGAGCTAGGACAACAAATGGATGAGGCCAGCAGAAAGGCTAAAATGATTTCATTTAAAGTTACAATTAATTCAAGCTTATATTTATGAAGCGCAAGTGATATTCCTTGTATTTAATAATTTTCCCCTTCTAAGAAAAATCATGTAACGGGTCATGCAACTTTGGAGCCTCAAAATGTAAAACTCCCACAGTTGTGGAAGAAAATATGGGAAGCATAGGCCTCCCACAAATCTATGAGCGCCGTTTGGTCAGGAGAAAAGGAACCAAACAATCTTTGCTGTGAAGAAGATCAAACACCTCCCTGGACGTATCAAACAGGTCTGCGCCTGCTTTCTTGCGCCTGCTTTGCGTGCAGCCTGTGGCTAACCACATCCCATGGTCTTCCCGAAGCTGAGCCCCGTGACCCAGCCATGGCTTACTTTCCCTTCCTGTCCCTGCAGCGCAACTCTCTCATTTCTAGAGGGTCAGACAGCCCAAACCGCTGCCTTGGCACTTTCGGAGTTGCGTGAAATGGGCATAGTCATTCCGAGCTTGTTTTCTTCCTCAATCCAAAGTGGAAATTTTGAAAACCACAACCCCACATCAAGCACTCTGAAGATTTTTCCACTCAATGTGTGAGGGTTGCTGTTTTTCCAATGTTGATCCCCAATTTTAAATTGACCGACTTTAGTCGTTTTTGTGACCTAGAACTTCATTTTTAGCAATATAGAATTGGCATGGGTGAAAACAGGGAGTTTATGCACAAAGGGAAGAGGTGCGCGTGCACACAACACACACAGGCAAGGGAAGATTAAATGTCTGAGGTTGCATCAATCACTTAGCACTTTTATTGGGAGCTGCATCTAAAATACTGGGTGAGTTTGCACAGCAGCTAAGCTAGTTTGAGGTGCAATAAGGTATGGAAACCCAGATGCTGCTTTAGCATGTTTTACAAAGTAAGGCATCATGTTACAGTATAAGATAATATGGTTTGTTTGGGCATAACATATAACATGAATGTAACAATTGTGTTTTGCTGAAGTGGATTTACAGTATGTTTTTAAATTAACTTCATTATCTTGTTAATATAATTGCAAAGACCTAAACGTTACCCAAGCAAGTAAGAAACATGTTTATGTGACAAAATCCACTTCTCCAGAATGTAGCAACCACTAGAAGTGGACCATCCTTTTCATAAGCATACGTGACACAAAAGAACCAAACAGCTATAAATGTGTCAAAACTTTTCAGCTAAGGCAACTGACCACACTCATCTTGTCATTTTCTCCAAGTGAGGCCAATAGCTGTTTTCTAAAGTTGGTTGCTACTAGTTATATACAAAGTTAGAACTTTGTGACAAAGCCTAACAATAAGACAACTAACATAAAAAGAGTGTTCAAAATAAATCTTAATACTGTTTGATGGCAAAAAATGTTTCACCAAGATATGCCAGATCAACATAGGATTTAGGCTTTAATGTATCGTATTAAAAAGATCTTCTGAAAAACCCAAGTACATTTTTTGAGAAAAGAGCCTTTAAGTTCCCGCTGAAGAATTCATAATGCATTTATCACAATACATAGGAGGCCCTACGGATTTTACTCTGCCAGCTGTTGCCAACTATAGGAATCAGTACTTATCTCTGTTTCAAGGCCATTGAGTCAGTGCGGCCCAAAGACATGTGGCCAACTTAATATCACAGAGTGCTGTTACCATCTCACCAAAGTGGTATCTATTTATCTACTTGCATTTACATGCTTTTGAGCTACCAGGTTGGCAGGAGCTGGGGCGAGAACAGGAGCTCACCCTATAGTGTGTCGCTCAGGTCTCCAACCTGGACTGCTGGCTTTCCAGATGACAAGCCCAGTGTCTTACCTGCTGAGCCACTACGCTGCCCTATCACAATATATGCAAGTAAATAAATCTCTGAAATAAGATTTATTGGTATCTTTCATTTTAATATATGTATAGCTAACCTTTCAAGAGCAATCTATCTAAATGTAAAAAATGATGTTGAGACTCTAGAAAGAGTACAGAGAAGAGCAACAAAGATGATTAGGGGACTGGAGGTTAAAGCACATAAGGAATGGCTGCTGGAATTGGGTATGTCTAGTTTAATGAAGAGAAGGACGAGGGGGGACATGATAGCAGTGTTCCAATATCTCAGGGGCTGCCACAAAGAAGAGGGTGTCAAGCTATTTTCCAAAGCGCCTGAAGGCAGGACAAGAAGCAACGGATGGAAACTCATCAAGGAGAGAAGCAACCTGGAACTAAGGAGAAACTTTCTGACAGTTAGAACAATTAACCAGTGGAACAACCTGCCTCCAGAAGCGGTGAATGCTCCAACATTGGAAGTTTTTAAGAGACTGGACAGCCATTTGTCCGAAATAGTATAGGGTTTCCTGCCTGAGCAGGGGGTTGGACTCTATGACCTCCAAGGTCCCTTCCAACTTTACTACTACTACTACTACTACTACTATTATTATTATTATTATTATTATTATTATTATTATTATTATTATTATTATTGATCATCGCACAGTCAGCCAGATGTTCAGACTGGATTTGGCATTTTGTCTACCTATCGAGTCCTTACCCAGGACCTGGGATAGGCAGATGTGGATGTTGATGGTATTACAGATATCGTCGCAGGATGGAAGCAGTTCCTAATAAGGCCGCCTTTTGCAATTGACTAATAGCGAATTTGTCAATGCCAATGGTGTTCAAATGGTGCTCCAGTTGTTTTGGGATTGCACCCAAGGAGCCTATGACTATTGGTACTACCCTTGCTTGCTTTTGCCACAGTCATTATTATTATTATTATTATTATTAAAGTTGGATTAGTAAGATTTGCATCTTGTGTCCATAGGCTTCTGCTTTCCTTTAATTCTTTAGAAACATTATAGAATCCAAAACTGATGCAGACAATTCACCCAGCTGGCCTGATTTGGTCTGCGCAAAATCAGTGGCTGGATTCCCACAACCCACTGAACACATACTACCTAACGGCATTTACTCTTGACTAATGTGCAAACCTATTCAATGTGTTCAGCTTTTCAACTGTGATGTGCCACATTTTGTGTGGCCTCCTGAATGGAACACCTACTTTCAAAACATCAGCCTCCATGATCAACCAATTATTTTATTAGTGCCTCCTCAAGAGACAAAACAGAAGTTTTTGGATAGATGAAGATAACTGTATTCTGACTTTTCCAACACTGTTTTTGCTGCTATTGTTTATAGATGCAGTAATCATATTATCATGATCTCTCTTAAATCGCTCTAATTTTGCTCAATAGTTTTAGCTGGGGATTAAACTGTACTACCCATTTCAATTGTGCTGATTTTTTTTTTTTTAGTGCAACCTACTTTGAATAGCTCTCTGAATTGGGGGAACAGAAATTCATACTTTTGATGGCTGGGTCTTAACATATAATCAGTGATAGTTCTTCTGCATGTAATAAAGGATTGGGGGTGGGGGAAAATACTCAACACATCTTATTCATCATTGGAACTGGAACTTGTTTGGGTCTCCAATAAAGTTGTATGCAATGATTGCTATTGTTATTTTATTTATTTGTATCATAACTCATTATTGGTTCCTGTCTTCTCTTTGTATTTGCAGGAAAGTGCTGAAGCAAACTCCAAGGAAAATGAAATTTGTGTGCAAAGACATGCATTGAGCTATTTGTATGTACATGTACAACTGCACTACAGAAACAGAACATTACAGACATTTCCAATAGCAGATTGTGCTCAGGAATGAAATTTCCCCGCAATTGGTCCTCGATATATGAAAAAGATGTCTGATAGGATTAGCCATCTTTTGGAATAATGCAGCAAAAAGAGTTGTGGCACTTTACATATTGACAAGACTGAAATCAACACATCTGATCTTTGAACAGTTATGCATTTATAAATTTCTAGTCCTCAAGAATATAAGGACTCTTTTGCTTCTACCAAAAAAAGCTCAGTCTCAAGAAGCACCCCCCTACCCACCAGTTTCGCCAAGTCTGCATTCTAGATTTACCGACACCCATAATTTATGCAACGTTGTAAACCTCCATCCTGATTTTTGACCCCACCAAAATTAATTCCCTCTCTGACAACAGAATACACCCTTACACACAAACACACACACACGCCCTGTACAGCCACTTCCTCCTTTCCCCAATCTTTCAAAGCATCCTCCCCCACAACATTTCCTAACATGTGCCCTTCCCACTGGCACTTAAAAAATACAAAAATACACTGTAGCTCCTTTTCACATGTAAACACAATACAAGCCATGCTTCAGTGCCCTCCTTCCCAAATTTACCAACACATTCACACACAAACATCCTAATCTCAATAAATCAACGAATAGCTTTTCCTTTCCCAGAACTGCACTTCTTTTACAATTGTAACACTTGATCGTTAGCACATGAAATATTTGTTACTGCTGAAACTATCCCCTTCCAAAAGAAACACTTCTGTTATTTGTATCTACAATAGTCCTCACAGGTAGGCTACATAAGAGTGCCTTATTTCCTCATGAAATCCATAGCAAGTGTTTTTCTTTATGGAAAAATCCAAGTCTTTTCCCCTAAATACTTGTTTGATCTCACCATCTCTACCACACTACACAGTGTAATCCTGGATTTGTTTGTTCAAAAGCCCAGTGATATTCAAACGATTTTATTCTTACATAAAAATTGCAGCCTACTTCAGAGTAAACCTATCTGGGACTGTAGTTGTGCAATCGCATTCACCAATATGCATTAGTTATGTCAATTTCATTTTTTATAAATATCCTTTGCTAGAAGTAAATAATCTCCCTATCTTTCCCCCTGCAAGCTGCAAACTGTCAATATTCTTGGTATGATTTTAAACAAATCACAAGCAACATTGATGAGTTAGGAATATTTATTTTATTTTAAATCCTGCCTCTTTAAAAAAACACCATTTTCAACTTCGTCAGTATATCATTTCATATCTCTCTGCATCTCATGGAGACTAAAATTAATAATGTTTAATAATTACAGTTAATATCATTGCAGGTACTACTATTATGATAGTTTAAGTAAGTGTCTGAACAACAGGCTGAAGCTAAGGAAATTAAGTGAACCAAATCATAAAACAAACCTACTCTTGTGCATGTGCAGAGAGTTATTAGGTCTTTAATTGAACTACTTAATTGTGTTATAAAAATGTAGCCATTAACTCTGTAAATTACATCACTGTAGTTTTTCTTGGTGTACAACTGTCACTTGCAAGCATTAAGCGAGAAGGCTAAATATAAACAGATTCTGGCCCTCTCTGTACTAATTATAGAGTGTTCGTCTCCCTACTGAATCTAAGTTCTCCAGGGTAAGATTTCTCTCTCACTAGTGTTATTTTTTGAACTTTGAAAAAGCAGGACAGGAAGATTATTGGCATTTTTGAATTTTGATGTTGGAGTATACCATAGACAGAAAAAAAACAATTGAACAAATCAACCCTGAGTTCTCATTTGAGGCACAAATGATCTGGCTCAAATTACCCTACTTTGGACACTTTATGCCAAGACCACTGTGACCTAGGAAAGGTTCTAATACTGGGAAAGATGGAAGGAAAGAGAAGAGAACAACCAGCAGCAAGGTAGACAGACTCAGCTGCAGTGACAATAGTGCAATGTTGGAAGACCTGAAACACCAGGTTAGGGACAGATCATTATGGAGAAAATCTATCTACCTAGTCACTAAGAGCTGACAATGACCTGATAGCACATAATCAATCATGATACTTTGCCCAATGCTGGCTAGTTCACATAATATGAAATGTTTGCATCAATATAGTAAACTCCGTAACTGTACATCAAGAAAAGGAAAAATAGCAATGCAATTCACATTCACTGGCTTTACTCATTTATTTTTATAATTTATATCCCACTTTTCCAGAACACATATTGTGTAAAGCATGACATAACTTATTTGGCGGCCATAACATGTCATAAATGAATAATATATTAAGCTTACCAAAATATAGTATATGTTGTGTAAATCCAATCAAGTGTGATTTATTCAATAAACAATGGTTTAAAAAAAACATCACTTAACATGCACAAACTCAACCAAATATGCAGTGTAGCGTGTGAAATCAGATATAGTGTGGCAATAAGCACACTCCCAAGTCAGACAAGGCTGGGGCCCATCTAAATTTTGCTACTCTTTCCCTATAGCAAAGAAGATTATCGCATGCAATATGGGAAACTCAGACCAGAACTGCTATTAACGAAATCTATTCCCTGGCTTCTAAACTACAGAACAGAGATTTCATGGTATAGCAGCAGATTACGCCAGACACAGATGAAGAATGCAAAAGCTAACTGTAAGTTTCCGTATACATCACACATGAAGTTTTTTTACTTGCATCAGCCATATCTCCTTGGGTTTCTTTTTCCAAGATGTTAAAAAAAAAACTTTTCATTTCATCCATAATGCAAAAAAACCACAAATTCATACTTTTATTACACTTCACTCTTAATGGTCAGTTCATAGAAAGGCTTGGCAAGTGTTGAAAGTGTGGAAATTCAAACACACCACAGACTGTTACTAAATGTTAGAGGAAACAAGTAGATTGTCTGATATCTGAGAGTCAGTATGAGACCATGGATGATCAGTTAATAAGCTGTAAGTTGGCTTGTATTCTCCCTATTTTATTGCTCTGCAGCTCTGCCAATTTCTTGAAAGACTTGAGCAGAATCAGTTGGGAAAACAAAGTAGTGGTAGGGTCTATTTAGTAGACTGTTCCTTAACATAATTTCCAGGGCGGGTCCTCCGTTGGAGTGGTTCCTTGCCCCACCAGGACTTCTTGAGGAGAAAGGTGAAACTATTCATTTTACTCCCTTGGAGCAGAGAGAACTATCTCTCCTAGCTGTCTCCATACATTCAAGAATTCCAAATGCCCAAGCAGCTTCTTCCGAGGATTGGAAGGCCCAAATGAGAAAATGTCTAGGAGATATTGTGCTTCATCTGTAGCCGTGAAACAGCAGGAATAGAGGCAGCTGTAGTTTGCCGCACGAGAGTGAGCAAACTAGGTTGGGCCAAGCAAAATTCACTTGATAAAACCCTGAGAGATGCAAGAACTCCCCACTTTGGTTTCCTGGACTCTGGCTACTTTGTTATACACAGTTATATTTTCACAACTGATCCTCAACTCTGGGGAACAGATCAAGAATCAGATGGCCCAATTCTACAGAAAGAGAGTTCCCTGTACAAGTACAGAGAGCACTTCCTTCTTTCCCTTAGCACCAGCTATCTTGCAGCCCCTAGGTTTATAGAGAAGGGCTATCTGTGCCAGGCAACAGGGAGGGGACTAAATAAAAGCAAGAATCAACTCCTACCATATCTGCCCCATCATCTCCTACCTGCAGTGGAAGGCCAGCAGCAGTCTGTCACCATCCCCAGAGACTGCCGTGGTCCTGCCATGGGGACTTCTCCATATGGTTCAGGTTCCTCTCCTCTCCAGACATTCAGAGCAGCAAAGGGGTGGTGGTTCCTCATTCAACAGGGCCCTCTGCCCTTTGACTGACAGGCAGAGGATTCTGTAGCCTGCCTGGGGACAGAGTTGGTGACCTTACTGCCACTCCTCTGTATTGCAGCAGTGTTTTAGGGGGCTAACCCAGCTTTTTCCTTGAACTTCCCTCCCTCCATAAAAATGTCAAAGAGGCTTCTGCAACATCTAGATAAGAAGGGGACTTTTTAGAAACATCTTCAGTCCCTAGCACAATGTAAGTTCAATTTAGTCTTCCAAGATATGGAAGTTTGGGAATATAATCAGCTTAATGTCCATTGTTTAGAGCTTCCAGACTGGACAGGAATGCAATTCAGAAGCCAGTCCTTTAGCCCTACCTAAAAGAAAGAAGGATTAACTGAAAACTACAATCCCTAAAATTCCAGCTATGACATAATCTGCCTTTGAGCATGTCTGAAGTGCCTCTCTTCATTGAATTATCTATTTCCCTGTTTTTTTTATTATTTCTGAGGGCTGAGCTTAACAAAAGATCTAAATCAAGCCCTTATTTATTGATTTTCCCTGTATATTTTTTAAATTAGCTTTTGGAACACAGCCAACACAGTTGTCCCCATCATCACTTTATCTTCACACCAGAAAAAGCAATATCAATTTCTGTGCATCAAGACCGACATTAAAAGCAATAGCATTCAAAAAAGTTGGTAGATTCCAATTTCTCCTTAATTAAAAGAGATTTCAACAATTAGTACAGTAATATTAGCTGCACCTGGGTCTCAA
The DNA here is from genome assembly GCF_016545835.1 of Crotalus tigris. Classification (NCBI taxonomy): domain Eukaryota; kingdom Metazoa; phylum Chordata; class Lepidosauria; order Squamata; family Viperidae; genus Crotalus; species Crotalus tigris. The sequence goes on along the minus strand of NW_024096758.1, from coordinate 6,743,772 downwards.
ATATCCTGGATTACACAGCTAAGACCACAACAGTGGATTAAAATCATTTTACTCATTTCAAGAGTTGTCATATTTATGGCTATTTTTGCTGTCACTTTTCCACTGAAAACTATCCAGATAGAAACATAGTCAATAGAAATAAATCTTTAAATGTTAAAAATTTTAAATGTTAAATGTTTAACATTTAAATGTTAAATTTAACATTTAAATGTTACTTTTTTTAACAACTCTTCTAAATTGGTGACAGTACAGACCCTAGCGATCTTAAAACAAGGAAAGAAGCAGCCTTTTCTTTAGGGCTTTGACTCAAATGCACATACTACTGTATTTATTAAAACTGAAACAGTTAATTGAGGACAATATATTTAATGAGAATTCAATCCCACCCACAATTTATCTCTTGAATTGCATCACCATTCAAAGGAATCCATCATCTTTACGATTCTCCGTCACTCTAAAAATGATCCATCTCTCCTCCCAAACCAGGTACTTTCTAGGCATTTTGGGAGTTCAGTTCCAATGATTCTGTCAGTATGCACTTGCTGGGAATTATACTATAGGATTGTAGTAGATTGGGGGGTATCAGGTTGGGGAAATCTGAATTAGAGCTTGCCAACCTCGAGGAAGAACACTACTTTCCTGGCACCATAGCTCTGGTTGAGTACACACAATATATTAAAGCCAATATTACATGATGGCTTGGTTCGCACAAAGTGCTAAGATAGCAGCTGGTTTTTCCACAATTTTCTGAACCCCAAATACCTGACCCTATTTCAACCTAGTCAGCCTATTATACAAAACCAGTCCTGAGTTTCTGCAATAGGATGCTTGAGAAAGAATTTCATGGGCAAGTAACTCGCACAAAACCAGCATGAGCTAGGGGTTTGTTTTTCCATTCCTCCATTCTTCGATTCTAAGAGTTTCCTAAATTCAGAAGCATAGCGGTAAAAGGAGTGAAGTGACCCTTCTCCAGCCCACATTTTTCTTTCTCAGTCTTTCATTTGATCTTTGGCTTCTTCATGGTCTGCAGCCCCCAAGCACCCCCTCCTCACAAATTTCCTCTTTCTTGAGTAGAAACTTTTCCTTCCTCTCTGATTAGCCCCTGGCGTGGTTCCACATTCATGTAACACAAGTTATATTTGGGGAACTGTTAAAAGTGGAGGCTGGAGAGCCATCTGTCAAGGATGCTTTAAATTGGATTTCTGCACCAAGAGCGAGATTGGAGTTGAGGACTCTCCTCCCCCTCCCCCTCCTTTCCCCCATTTCCAGAAAATTGAGAAAATGTGACACATTAATAAAACTAAAGGGTTTTAAAATGGAAGCCCGGAATGCGCCCCCACAGATCATAATCATCAAATGGCTCCCATTCTAGATCTCTCCCATGATCTCTTCCGCTTCCCCCAGAATAAGCTGGTTCCTACCAGATATCTCCATGAAATCATCAAGATTTGGCTGTAGCGGGGCCAGGTCTGGTTGGATCATGTCAGCATTGCCAACGTAAGCTGTAAGAGAGGAAAGTCAAGCAAAGATTTACCATAGAACTTCACTGCTTTCTCCAGAGCTCGGAGCAGGTTACACTACTTGAGGGCTTGGATCTGGTCTGCCCAAGTTCTATTTAAGCATCCAGCTCTGTATTGAGGTTCCTGAAATCTTCTAATGACAAATTAAGTGCAATTTTCTCAAGTGAATACCAAGGACACTAAGCTTCATTGCATAAGCATATAATATCTAGATCAGACTAATTCCATTTACTGCAACCAACTACATTTTTCTGTGTGAAGAATTATTCCTCTATAAATTGTATTATGATGCTGTGGCCTTAACATTAATTAGTGATTGGGTTAATTTAACAAATGTAGAAATACTCCTCTTGGAGGGTTGGGATTTACTTTTTGGATGGCATGCCTATTTAATTTTTAATAAAAAAGTTGACCGGGTTTTTAAATCCCATATTATAAGGATTTCTCTACTTTGGGTTTGGAGGAAATATTACAGAAGTGATTCTAAAATACCATTATGGGCTATACCTTGGCATGCGATAGAGGGGATAAGGAGAGGAGTTAAGATGGATAGTGTTTCTTATGCACAATTGCTTAGATGGGATGGTAAAATTTGGCAGTTAAAATCTTTGGAAGATTTAGCACAAGAAAATATTATATATTCATGGTTTCAGTACAGACAAATAGCGGACAGATGGAAGATAGATCGTAATGTGGGCTTGCTTAGAGAAGATGAAAATTTTGTTAAACAAGTAAAAGATCAAAGACGAACTCATATTAAGAGAATTTATGGGTTGCTAGTAGAATTGGACTCAGAACCAGAATTAATTAAAGAATGTATGATTAAATGGGCACAAAATTTTGGTGAACCAGTTCTACTAGATACCTGGGAAATCATCTGGGTGAGAAATGTTAAATTTACACAAGCCCAGAACTTAAGGGAGAATTTTTATAAAATGTTTTATAGATGGCACCTTGATCCACAAAAAATGTCTCGTATGTATCCCGACTTACAGCCCAAATGTTGGAGATGTGGTTGTTTGGATGCTACTTATTACCATATTTGGTGGTCGTGTAAAAATATAAAAGCCTTTTGGATTAAGATATGGTGGAATATTCAAAGAATTTTTAGAAGGAGGGTAAAATTTACCCCACAATTGTTTTTGCTAGGTATTGTTACCGATTGTGATACTAAGGAGGTTATATTGATGTTAAATTTAATTACAGCCACAAGGTTGTTAGTAGGGCAATACTGGAAGAAGGAATCTTTGCCTACTTTGCAAGAGTGGTTTTTTAAAGTATCCTATCTGGCGGAAATGGCAAAGATTTCGGCTTTTTTAAAGGATCAATCGCAAGAGAAGTTTTTTGTGGTATGGGAAAAATGGATAGATTTTATACAACATAAGTTGGATATAAAAAATATTACTTAGTTTATCAATAATTTATACACAAATTTTAATATTTTATAGATTGTATTATTTTTTTTCTTTATATGTTTTATTATTATTTTACTTTCTTATATTTCTTTTCTTCTTTCTTTCTCTTTATTCTTCTTTTTTTAAGTATTTTTTTCTTTAATATTTATGTCTTTTTTATATATATATATTATTGTTAATTATTCTATTAGTAGTTTAAGTAACGTATTTAGACTTATCTATGGTTTATATTTTTTTTCTTTAAGAATTCAAGAAAATTTAATTAAGCCTATATTCAGCTCTGGGAAAGTTGAGGGAGGGAGTGGGAGGGTTGGGGTGGGTTGGGGAGGGTTGTTTTTTCTTATTTTGTAAAATTTTAAAAATTTTCAATAAAAAAAAAAAAAGAATTATTCCTCTATAGCCATCCTTGCTTGCCTAGCCAAAGAGAAAACACGGCCCTTGTTCATGGAGGTTTTAACTACAGCCCTATTTAAGAACTGCCTTGTTGTGTCAGATCTACTTATGTCTCTTCCTGGATGATCCTGAGAGGTACACTCATGCTTCTAGTGTTCAGGCACTAATCTATATACTCTTTCAATACTTGTGTCTGTGCTCAGCCAGACTTTTGCTTGTTGCCACCTGCTCCTCCCACATAGACATTTAGCTTTTAAAAGGGAAAGGTAAAGAGCATCTGAAGCAGATATTTATGCAGCTCATACAAATGTGATTCTTGCTATTTAGTCATGTGGAAAGAGAGGAAGGAAAGGAAAGAGAGATTTTGAAGAGCAGAGCTCTGCTCAAGGACTGTTGGATCTGAGTAGCTGACCTTGGTAATCAACTTTAAGCCCTTGGAACAATGCTCTATGCTTGTTCCAAATTAATGTTTCTCAGTCTCAGTAACTTTGAAGATGAATGATGTCAACTCCTAAAATGCCCCATGCTGGCTAGGGAACTCTGGAAGTTGAAGTCAATATATCTTAAATTTTCCAATATTAAGAAACACTGTTCTAAACAGTTACCTGTTTAGAAAAGGACACAGTAATCTAGACCAGAGGTCCCCAACCTTTTGGGCACCAGGGACCGGTTTTGTGGAGAAAGGTTCTTCTGTAGACCGGAGGGAGCGTGTGCTGCCTGCATCGCGCAGATGGGGCTTTGCTTGTTTGTGCAGACCAGTTGTTGGCATGCCATGGACCGGTACCGGTCCATGGACCGGGGGTTGGGGACCCCTGATCTAGACCAACCTATTACTGCTTTGCAAACTGAAAACCCATCTGTCCACCTGATTTCAGAAAATAGCTTATTGCTTCCATTGAGGGATATTGTCTTTGCACGCCTTGCATGCTTGATCTGCTGTCCTTCAAGTTAGCTTGTGTGATTAATTCTGGTGGCAAAATTATAAACAGTACAGAAGAAAGCAACTCAAATGTGCACAGGTTGGGAGCAACTTCCTATGGAAAAAAAATACAGTGTCTGAGAATGCTTGTGTTGAGGAGGAAAAGTGTAAAGGAAAGTGGTCAAGTAAATTAAAAGTATGCAAGTGGCAGGGATAACTACTTAGAATCAAAAAATAGAGATGAAGGGTAGAAAATTCAGGACGGAAAAAAGGAAGTATTTCACAAAGCTAAACTATGAATTTCTATTGTGATAACCAGAAACATTAAAGTCTTTAAAAGGGACAAGACCTTGTCATGGAAGATAAAGCTATCAAAAGTTACTAGTCAGGATGGTTTTATTATTACCTACAGATTCTTGTCAATGAATTTCTTGGTACCAATTATTGGGAGGGTACTGTGATACTCATACCTTAAAGGTGAGCTTCCAACAAGTTTTAGTTGGTTTTTTTGGGGAACCAGGATTTTATAATGGACTAGTGGACATATTTGGTCTGATCAAGCTCTCACAAGGTACCATCTCATTGGCTTGTGAACTCCCTAAAAGTCCCTGACTAATCACAAAATGGAATGCAAAATTAAAGGGACCGCTGCTCTGTTCGAGCATAGTAGAGAAAATCTTCAGACTGTCCCAAAGCCGGCTGAGATAGACCACCAGAATTACCTTCTTCTGATGATGATTGAGGAGGACAGTTGCCCTGAGTCATGGTGAACAGGGTGTCCGAGATGTCTGAGAGGAAGCTGTCCATATCAAAGAGCTGCCTTCCCTCCTCCTCTTCCTCCTCCTTATCCCGCAGCAGCATTGGCACCACATTGGAGAAGAGCTGGTTACACCAATTCTCTGTTGATTGCCAAGGTACATCTTCCTGAACAGGAGAGAAATGAATCTTCAGCTGGGATCTCATTAGGATCCTTTTTGCAATGCTTATGTGCAGCTCCAAATGGATTAAGCCAGATGCTCTTCACTCACCGGTTTTGGGCTGGGAACTTCCCCTTCTCGGCTAAACCTGTGGAGCTGTAAGAGAAATGCTACATTAGAATTGGATTTCAATTGAGGGATGACACTTGTTCTGGCTGAAGGTGTAAAGGACAAGGAAAAGTCACCCTCGTTTCAGTGGGAATGAAAGTGACAGGTACTTTGAATCATGCTAGTAAGGACAATGCTGGAGAATCTTAAGTAAGGTAGGGGGCGCTAGTGGTTCCTAATACTCTTTCAGGTAATGTCTGATATCCTTAAGATAAAAGGATGTGCAAAAATTTCACCTCTCCTGTGCTGAATAGGCAACCTCCTTTTTGCATTGTAACGGGTAGTCCTCGACTTACGACTACAATTGAGCCCAAAGCTTCTGTTGCTAAGTGAGACATTTGTTAAGTGAGTTTTGCTCCATTTTACGACCTTCCTTGCTACAGTTGTTAAGTGACTCACTGCAGTTCTTAAGTCAGGGATAGGGTTAAGTGAATTTGGCTTCCCCACTAACTTGCTTTACTTTATGACACTACTACCGTCATAAATATGAGTCCGTTGTGAAGCATCTGAATTTTGATCACGTGATCATTGGGATGCTACAAAGGTAAGTGTGAAAAACGGCCATAAGTCACTTTTTCCAGTGCTGTTGTAACTTTGAACGGTCATTAAATGAATTGTTGTAAGTCGAGGACTACCTGTATTTTGGAATCTCTACAGAAAAAAGTCTCGCTCTTCTGTGAGCAAGGAAAAACTCTGTGATTCTGCTCCTGCGGTTATATTATCACTTCTGAATCATGCCAACAAAGAATTAATGTTTCAGATGAGGTCATCTGATGAGGTCATCTAATGTTCTAACTATCCTTTCAGAAGTAGGAAAATATAGTGTTAACACTAAGACACAACTTGGCCAATGAGCTTCAATGCAAATGCACTGCACAGCCGCAATACATTGACAAACCACTAGGTATTTTTTTTTTTACAATTATTGCGTCAAGGTAGATTAAGGGAAAAATAAAATAAAATATAAAATAAAATACTTTAAGAAGCTAAAACATTCATTGATTAAAGCTTGCACTTCTTTGAAATCATGGCTCACCAGAGCCAAGCTTCAGAGTGTGTTTCCAATGCAATCAGGAACCATTTCAAGTAATAGTGCTTGTCATATGTAGCAAGAAAATAGTAAGAGAAAGGACTACTTTATGATGTTTGTTGTTGTTGTTGTTAATTGCAAAGTCGTGTCCGACCCATCGCGACCCCATGGACAACGTTCCTCCAGGTCTTCCTATCCTCTACCATCTTCTGGAGTCCATTTAAATTCACACCTACTGCTTCAGTGACTCCATCCAGCCATCTCATTCTCTGTCGTCCCCTTCTTCTATTGCCCTCCATCTTTCCTAGCATTAGGTTCTTCTCCAGTGAATCCTTCTCATTAGGTGGCCAAAGTACTTGAGTTTCAACTTCAGGATCTGGCCTTCTAAAGAGCAGTCGGGGTTCTTCTAGGACTGACCGGTTTGAACGCCTTGCAGTCCAAGGGACTCGCAGGAGTCTTCTCCAGCACCATAGTTCTCTTTATGATGAGTTTTGTCCAAAGCAATGAATTAAAGAGGGGCCATTCTTTATGCATTTTCAGAATCCATAGATTTGTTATTTTTCTAACATATCGGCTTGTAGTGCCATTGCTGATGAAATGCCAGCATCAGTACCTAAAAAGTCATTATTACCCTCACTGTCATCACCATCAACCCCCAGCCAAAAAAAAAAACAACCCCTAAAGGAGAAAGCCCCAATCAACTTAGATATGAGTATGCTTGCCTTGACATTGTTGCTCTATGATGCACCATTTCACCCAACTGAAGATTACAAACAGAAGAGTTTTAGTAGTATATAGATAACATAATAATAAGAACAGTCCAGCTTTGGACTGTTTTGCTAGTCCAGCAGTCTTGAAGCAGAAATTCCAGAGCCAAAAGTTTTGATCCCTTGTGAATCTTGGGAAAGGTAAACTGTGGGTATCCCTAATCAAAGAGAAAATGAGCCCCTAGGTGGAGCTGCTACCCAACTCATGATTTGGAGTTGATTTTGACTCTTTCCATTTCTTTTGGTTCCCTTTTGTCAACCTGTCATCAGCAAATGGTGAATGGCAGATACAATCAGATGACCTTAGGGAGTCCTCAGACAGATATGAAGTCTATCTTTTCTATCTAGTAGCCAACATGGGTTTGGTAAAAACAGATCATGCCAAACCAATCTCATCTCATTCTTCGATAAAGTGACTAAACTAGTAGATCAGCGAAACGCAGTGGACGTAGTATACTTAGATTTCAGTAAGGCATTTGACAAGGTAGACCATAACCTACTGCTTGGTAAGCTAGGAAAAGATGGAATAGACAACATCACCATCAGATGGATCTGTAGCTGGCTAACAAGCTGTACTCAACGAGTAGTCCTCAATAGCACTACATCCACATGGAGAGAAATAAGCAGTAGGGTACCACAAGGTTCCATTTTAGGCCCAGTTCTCTTCAATATCATCATAAACGACTTAGATGAGGGAATTGAAGGAGAACTCATCAAATTTGCAGATGACATCAAACTGACAGGGGTAGCCAACACCCAGAAGACAAACTCAGGATCCAAAAAGATCTTAACAAACTTGAACAATGGGCCCTGTCCAACAAAATGAGTTTCAATATGGAGAAAAGCAAAGTCTTACATTTAGGCAGGAAAAACCAAAGGTATAAGTACAGATTGGGTGAGACCTGGCTTAAAAGCAGTAACTGTGAGAGCTGGAGTCCTAGTGGACGATCACTTAACCATGAGCCAGCAGTGTGCAGCAGCAGCCAAAAAAGCTAATACAATCCTGGGTTATATAAACAGAGGCATAGAATCAAGATCACACAAAATATTATTACCGCTTTATAAAACCCTAGTAGGATCACACCTGGAATACTGCAGCCAATTTTGGTCACCATATCACAAAAAAAGATGTTGAGAGTTTGGAAAAAATTCAAAGAAGAGCAACTAAGATGATTAAAGGCCTGGAGACTAAAACATATGAAGAACAGCTACGGGACTTGGGTTTGGCTAGTCTAAAGAAAAGAAGAAATAGGGGAGACATGATAGCAGTGTTCCAGTATCTAAGGGGCTGCCACAGGGCAGAGGGAGCCAGGTTGTTCACCAAAGTACCAGAAGGAAGGACGAGAAGCAATGGTTGGAAACTGATCAAAGAGAGAAGCAACCTGGAACTAAGGAGAAACTTCCTGACAATGACGATAATCAACCAGTGGAACAGCTTACCCCCAGAAATCATGGGCGTTCCATCACTGGAGATTTTTAAGAAGAGATTGGCCATTTACCTGTCTGAGACGATGTAGGTTCTCCTGCTTGAGCAGAGGGCTGGACTAGAAGACCTCCAAGGTCCCTTCCAGCTCTATTCTATTCTATCCACCCAGCAGGTCAGTTTGATAACAGTGTGGGGAGAAAAGAAGACAAATCCTTACTCTTTTCTTGTAGTAGGTCCGCCACTTGTGATACTCCTTCATTACCACCTCAATCCGTCGCTTCCAGTAGTTTCCTTCCAACACAACTGCCTGAGAAGGAAGACAACAAACCAGAAGAAGAAGAAATTAAAAGAAAATAATAATAAAACCCTCATTTTTACTCATTTTTAATTGCAATTTTCCAAGTTCAGCCTGGCTTTTGGGATGATAAAACCATTTTAATATTAACATGTATTATCAATGTAACTAAAGGGAAAGATATTTAAGTGGATTGATCTCCAACACAATACTAAACCATGGTTTGGCTTAATCATATTTTGCTGAATGGATTAAAATGGATGGGATCACATCACATTAAACTATAAATCATGGTTTTTAAACAGGTTATCTGGGACCATATAACAGCTGAAGAAGAGAAATAACCACTTCATGACAGCACAATGAAAGGAAGATGGAAGGAAAAGACAAGCATAAGACTGATCCAGTTCACAAGATGTTCTTGTTTTCAGTGTCTGATAAATTAATAATGTCAATAATTTATTAAATATTATGCCGTTCAATTCCCAGGAACACTGGGTGAGTCTAAGGACTCCCAACAATGGGTTAGTATTAACCTGTGTCATTAGTGATTTATATATGTTATATGAACTCTGCTGTTTGATTCATATAGAATGTATTTTACAATCCCCCAAAATTGCTTTTTTGATTCAGCAATCAGATTGCGTGTTGCATGAAAACTGCTGAGATCTCAAAAGGTGTTTTTTTTCAAATGGTAACTAAATTTTCTTGATTTTTTTTTTTTTTTTTGAAGACAAGATGCTTCTTGGATGAAAAGTAAAACGTCTTCAAGAAAAATCAAGAAAGTCCAGTTGTTGTTGTTGTTGTTGTTTTAAAAAAACACCTTTTGGGACAACTATGACCTGGATGACTGAGAACCTCAACAGACACAGCCATGTGGTTTAAGTGACATAGTCAAATAAGTTTGCTGACTTTTCCTAACACTCATTTTATCAACCTGTAGGGGAAGGAGTGCAAGAACCTGGGGGCAGAGTTAAAAGAGGGATCAACCTACAATCTCTACATAGCCACAAACAGACTAAGTCTCCCCCACTTGAATTCTGTTAATCCTTATCTAATACCTAGCAGGTGCTAACCATTAGTTGAGAATTTACCTGTGCATAGGCACGAGTAGCAATAAATCAGTTTAATTGGACCTTCACATGTGGACCTAATCTTTCGTGACTGACAAAACTGTACCCTCAGCATTATCTATACACACACACACAAAAACCATACATACATACATACACACATAGTATGGAGAAAATGCTACACCACTTACTTCTGGCTTTCGATGCTCATCTGCTTCAGACCCATCTAGAGGAGTAACAAATCCACAAACAGAGGTCTTCCTGCGTTCCACATCTGTGTAAAGAATCTATTACAGTAAATATTCCATTGTCCAGAGAAGCTAAGGAGGCACAGGTATTCCTGCTGCTTCTCAGTATCTGTTTTATGAGACAGCCATGTCATTTGCTTTGCCCCCACCTTCTCTTTCATCTCCCTTCCAAAAATATATTAAGGCAGAAAAGATAGAGTTGTTGCTTGCTTTGTAATGCAAGCAGAAAGACATGCAGAAATGTCCCCCCCCCCACACACTTTTTTTTTAATTCCAGTTTTTCCCTACCAGTGCAGTTTGGATTACCACCTCTGTTATCTTTGTTCATGCGGGCTGAAACTAAAACATTTGCTGGGTACCAAATTATGAAAATACTTTCTACTTCATTGTTTCTGTATTTCCTCCAGTTGCCATTTGCTATTCATGTAGCTGAGCTTGTTTTAGGCTATCTACAGCTGGATTGACATTCTTGATTCCTATTCACAGCTAGATGGTGACAAAGAGAGAGCTCCTTAATCTAAGCGCTTTGTTTATTTAAGAAAAAGATGTCTGAAGCTAGACATGATGCTGTGGAATAGACTAATAATGGTGTGATTGTATCATTTGGATGAGGAAAACTTCTAGGACACTATTGTCAGCAATTGCAAAGCCATAGTAAGCTTTAGGATAGGGTAGGGTATCAGATAGGGTAGGGCAGACATGCCAAACACAAGGCCCGGGGGCCGGATGCGGCCCGCGACGTGGTTTCATGTGGCCCGCAAAGCCATCCTGGAAACAGTGAGGGAACGGCCCCCGCTGCCTTGGCCCCAGCCCAGGCCGGCCTGGAGCCAATGTACAATTTTGTGGTGGCCATCTATGCTTAGCTCCACAAGGCCGTCTGGAAACAGTGAGGAACCAGTCCCTGCCGCATCGCCCCCGCCCCCTGGGTGCATGCTGGGGAGGTGTCACCTTTTGTGAGGAATGAAGAAATGCACCATTGCCTGGAAGTGGCCAGCAAATGGCCCTTGCCTACTTCACATATCCGACCTGATGGGCTCTGGGGGAGGGGTTTCGGCAGGCTCTTCCAGTGGACCATACCTTGGCGCTTGCCCTGGTCCCAGCCCCTTCTGCCAGAGACCCTCAGATCTGTCCACTCCTGCCCAGGCCCCCACAGGCACCCTTCACGCGAACGATGTACAGCTGGCCATGCCCACCCAGTAGGCACACCCACTCCAGCCATGCCCACCCAGTAGGCCATGCCCACACTGGCCACACCTGCCCGGCCCCCCGAGGACAACCGCAATGCTAATGCGGCCCTCAATGAAATTGAGTTTGACACCCCTGGGGTAGGGTAAGGTAGGGGAGGGGAGGGGAGGGGAAGGGAAGGGAAGGGAGGAGAGGGGGATCTGAGTGTGATGTTGGGACATGGTTCCAGAAACAATGGAACAGTATAATAAAAAAAGCCCCAATATCTTGGTATTGTAAGTATGATTTGAAGGCATCATGTATTTAAATACATTGCGCAGGAAGAATATTCTTATCCACAAGGACAAAAAAAGTATAGAGAAGTACATTGAATAATTTTGATGTAATCTAGATTTTCTTTTCTTTTATCTCATCTACAATTTGTCATCCTGGGAACTTCTAACTTTTTACAATTTTGTTTTATATAATGTTGCTTACTCTAAAACAGTGGTTCTCAACCTGTGGGTCGGGACCCCATTTGGGGTCAAACGACCATTTCATGGGGGTTGCCAAACAACGCAGTCCGCCATTTTTTTCCCCCTTTTCCTTAGCTGTGTATCAGAGTGTCCGTTGGGCCTTTTACAGAAAGTAGCGGACCCATCCCGACCTTGGGAAGAGATCGCGGTGGAATTACTGGAAAATCGGCGCTATAATGTGATTTGGACAGTGGTTGATCTTTTTTCCAAACAGGCACATTTCATCCCATGTAGAGGATTACCATCAGCATGTCGTTTAGCGAAAGTCAACACACAAACGCAACGACCCATCTTTCTTCTCCTTGAAGAGTACTGCGGCAGCAACTTGGGATCGTTCTAGGTTGTGGTCAATGTATCAACATAGTTCTGTCAACTCTTTTGGCGTCATAGCGTACATGGGGAACACTGGCTTGACACTGTGCTACTCCCTTTTATTCTATTGGCTTTTGAAAGCCAATAGAATAGACTCTCTTGAATAGAGTCTAATTCTATTGGCTTTCAAAAGCCAATAGGAATTGTCCAGGCTGTCTCTGCCCTGCTGAGCCCGCCAAAAGTCCCATTCTGCAAACGGTGCTGCAAGTTGTCTGCAGCGAAGGCGAGCTGTCTGGAAGTTTCCACCCCTCCCTGCTGAGCAACTACTAAAAATGTAAATAAAAGAGGGCCAGGGGTAAGAGGTGAGAGGCCAGCGGGCGCAGGGAGGGTTGCTGGCATGCGTGGGGCCTGGCGGGTGCCTTACCTCCCTTGGGCTGGGCCAGCTGGTGGCCCAGCCGGTGGTTGGCCTGCTCCGTCTCTGCCGCCTGCCAGCTATGCCTCGGCCGGCATAGGGGGCGGCACCACGCATGTGCGGAGCTCCCGGGCAGGGAAAGTCCTCGACTTACAACCGGTTGGGTAGTCCTCGACTTACGACCGGTTGGGGTCACGGCATTAAAAAGGTTGAGAACCACTGCTCTAAAAGCTAATATCTTGATGGACATGTAAATATGCCTAGATTTATTCATTTACTTTCACAAAGACCTAAGTTCCTTTTTTAGGATTGAAAAATTGCTTTTCAGATTTTTAATAAAATAAAAAATCCCATTAAATCTAAATTTGCTTGTACTTGGATCTAAAATGCTTTTCAAATGTGAGCAATGCAAATACTGAAGCCCATCCCTGGGGAGCAAACTTTGGCTCCTATCTACTGAAGCTGAGTTGAATTCCCAACCATCTGCCCCCCCCCATCTCCTTCCCTAGTCCCCCAACTCACACTGGATGTACCAAGCTCTCCAAATGGCATTGTTGAGGCGGATCTTCTCCCGACAAAGCAATTGTAATCCTTTAAAATTCTTCCACTTGGGGGATACCAGCTTCCCACTGAAATGTCAAAGAAAAAGACATGGATTTAAAGAAGGAGGGATATAAATCAGGAACAGATAGACCCCAGTTCTTTTCTTGACCAAGTTTGTAGGTCTTTAAATTGATCCAATATCAGTTTAACATGCCAGAGCTAATGGAACTATAGTTATATTGATCAGTAATCATTTGCTAGAACAACTAAATTTAGCAATCATGAACATAGACAGTATTCCTTGTTTAAATGTGGTGGTCTTCATGCCCTGTTTATGGGCTTCCTAGAAGCATTTAGTTGATTGGTAATGGAGGCAACTAGACCTGATGAATTCTTGGTCTGATTGAACGAGGTATTTGAAGCATAACGTTGGATATCAGTGCCCATGGAGATTTTCAGTCATCTTCTCATCCAAGAAGCTTCTTCAGTTCTGAATGAATGGTGGAGAATGGAAGGATTTATATTCCTTGTTAGCACTCTTTCTGAGAGTCATTGAGGCCACTTGGTGATTTATCTGTGCCCTCGGGGTCACCCGAAAAGTGCAAATGGGTGTAGAACTTTCTTAGAACTGCTGAAAGGACTATGTTGTAAGGTACGTTGTAAAGATTGTGTTGTAAACTTTGGATACCAAATCAGAATTTCCCAATGCAGAAGCAGCCCACCTTTCAACTGTGGATGCTGAGGGCAAACAGTAATAGAATGGCATTATCACATCTACATCCCACAGGCATTTAATTGGAAGCCAGATGTTGAATTAATGGATCTTTGATTCTTAGAAGAGCTTCCCATCCAGTGCATTTGTTTGTAAAGAGATGGCTAGCATGCAAATTTGATAAACAAATTAACCATTTACAAACCATTATATAACTCTCCCAGGTAGGTCATCATTATGGCAAATCAAATGGTGCATTATCACTTCTATTGCAACAAGGTACTGAAATATCTTGTTGCATTAATTGCATTGCTGTAATAATAACAGAGTGGTGAAATGCTTTTAAAACACTAGATTGTTGAGAAGTGCAGTTTAACTAGTCAGGAAATAGCAAATTATGCAAGACTCCACGTGAGAGTTCCCTGTTCTAGATATGTCACTGCCTTCTATAGGGAAGATGGTTCATAGTTTATTTATTGGAGCAATTATGTTAGCATAAAACTAGAAATGAGTAAAAGCATGGGGATATCTGTGGAGATTCTCATCATCCAGGACATAGTTGTCTCAAAGGTGGTTTTTTTTTCTTCAAAAGGCAACTAGACTGTTTTTTTTCCTTGAAGAAAAAGAAGAAAATGTTTTACTTCTCTTCCAAGAAGCTTCATCAGCTCTGATTTGGGGGGGGGGGGGAAATGGAAGAATGGCTACCTATCAATACCTATCCTTCCATTCCCCCACCATCAGAACTGAAGAAGTTTCTTGGATGAGAAGCGAAACGTTTTCTTCTTCTTCCTGAAGGAAAAAACAGCCCAGTTGCCTTTTGGAAAAAAAAGAGCACCTTTGAGACAAAGCATGGGATATATCATTTTCCTGTATAAGTGTACATATTACCATCATAGTCCTCTGCTTTGTCCAGCTTGCCACTGCACACACTGCCTCTGTGGCAAAATACCTACCTTTACTAACCAAAGAGAGAAGCAACCTAGAACTAAGGAGAAACTTCCTGACAGTCAGAATAATTAGCCAGTAGAACAACCTGCCTCCAGAAGCTGTGAATGCTCCAACACTGCAAGTTTTTAAGAAGAAACTGGACAGCCATTTGTCAGAAATGGTATAGGGCAGTGGTGGCGAACCTATGGCACACATGCCAGAGGCGGTACTCAGAGCCCTCTCTGTGGGCACACACGCCATACCCCGGAGATGGCAACCGTCCCTCTTCAACCAGCCACCTGCTAACTCGCCAAGGTCACACATGGCCAGATGCATCCCAGCATGGCTGGTTTCCCTCCCCCCTTCCCATCCCTCCTAGCCTCACATGCTCTCCTTTTCCCGGACATGACCCATTGCATTGCCTCCTCAGCTGTCAGCTGGCTGTTTTTTTATTATTATTATTATTACTATTATTATTATTATTATTATTATTATTATTATTATTATTATTTACCTCAAGGCATCTTATTTCAGTTACAATAAATAAGGATAGGCAACCTCTGAATGGTGAGCAGCACCTTCAGAAATGTGTCATGGCAGTATTTGAGACAAGTCCATCCTTTTTTGGTTTTCTGAAATGTGGGTAGGTAGGTGTACAGCAGATGTGGGGATCTAAACCCAGGTCCATTCAGAGGCAAGGCCTGCCTTTCTATTTAAGGGCTTGTTTTTCTAAGTGGCTGAGTTCATACTGTATACTGAACTAGATTAAAGTCCAGTTGGATAGTTTCTGGTTGGGTAGCACCGGCTGATACTGTCCAGGCTTGTCTGAGAGCACAGAGGAGATTGTGTAAGGTAAGCTGGAAAACTGGAAAACATTCCTGGAAGAAGATAGATGAAAACTGCCTGGTTATATCCATGTGGTCCCCAGGAGACAAGCTTGATTTGAAGGCAGCTTTGCCTTTCAATCCCTTATTCAGCATGTTGTAGAGATCACAGCATCTTTTGTGAATTAGGCCATCATATTAAACTGTAATGTGTTTTATTAATTTGGATACGGCATGTGATTTACTTGACCTGGTATAAGGTTTATTATATTATGTGAATCCATATGAAGCGTCCCAAGGCACATTTTTTAAAACAAGCGCCTGTGGTCTAAAGGAGCGCTATCGAAACAAGAGTAAAACCATATTGTACCAATTGTTTCCTCACTGTATCCAAGTTTCCAGGAACAGTCAGCCGGCTGTTTATTCAGTGTGCAAAGCAGAGCACATTTTCGCTAATCTATGTGCAGAGACCCATGTATAAAGCCAGCCTTCATCATCTCCTGGACAGGAAAGCAAGCAAACACCAGCTGGGATGGAAAACCCTATAAAATAGCAGCCAAATGTTGAAGGAGGTAATGTGATGGAGGAAAGTGCACAATGGGGGCCAGGGCTGAATTATAAAACAGAAATTCAGAGTGGGATTGCATAATCTTCCCTCCATCTGGTGCCCTCCAGTGACATTAGACTACAAGTCCTATCATTTTTAGCTATTATGGGTTGATATAGTAGGTAGAATAGAATATGCAGCCTGTTACTCCATTACCCCATAGTTTTAGACTACAATATCCACAATGGATTTCTTGCCATTAGTTCAATTACTACCTGCTAGTACCATATGTGACATTCAAAGTTTTCAGGTGAATATCAAGACATCTATCCTAAGAGAAAGTTTTATGCAGACAAGTGAATTTTTAGCTAAATTTTAGAATCAAGTAAAGATTAAAATTGGGTGCTTTGTATATACAAATATCAGAAAGACAAAAGCCAGTAAATGGGAATGGGAATTATAGTCCTATGTAAGTGGCAGTTTGAAAAAAGTTACTCCAACCAATTATTAGGACTTGTCTTGGGGGGGGGGGTGTTTCCCTCTTCTCCCCCCCCCCAAAAACCCCATCCCAAACTGAATATTATAGCTCTAAATAGCCTTCAGTAATCTTTTCTGCTATCCTTCTTCCTTCCAAAAGGTGAAATGGGTCGTAGAAAAATGTCAAGCTATGAATTCATTCATTGGATTCACATGTTAAGACTAAAACAGTGATAATTAAATGTAGTTACTGTGTTCCCATAGCATGTTAAAGACAAATGAACTATGTTGACTCTTTATACAATAGGCTTAGTCAATTTATTGAAATGAACTATAAAATAACCAAACAGGCTATCTTTGTCAATAATTAAAGATACCAAACCATACATACAACCACACAGACACAGAACAAACTTCCTCTATTTAAAAGTAACTGATCAGTCAATCATCCCTAATCAAAAGCAGTTTATAGGTTTATCTCCTATCTGCAAAACATACTTTATTATTACAAGCAATTAAGCAAGGAAACAAATCTAAAGCCAAAGATGTCCCTGTATCAACCCACAGCAGTGGGAGTGAACAGAAGGAAGACCACAGTCATCTTTTTGTCAAATGTTTCCATTCTCTAGCCTTCATCTGGCAACAGCCCTGATTACATCAGCTCTCAAAGAACCTTAGATAGTGCCAAGGGATCACAATGGCAGCAGAAAGAGGAAAATGTTTATTTTGTCATCATTTTTTAGTCTCCTAAGTACATGTAATCAAGGATTTCAGAATCACCGGCTAGCTATTATGGTTACACAGAGGACTGCCTGCAGAGGACAAAGCAATTTTTTTTCCTGTTGATGGCCACATATGGTCAGTGGGGCTAAAGCAAGCAGTGTTGGGACATGATCTCTTGCACAACAGTAGAAACACAGAATGGAAGAGTTGGAAGGGACCTTGGTGATCATCAAGATCATGGAACTTCAGTGCAAGTATCCACTACTACATCATCCTACAATTGAACTACTGATAACCCAGTCACCACATTGCTTTCTAAATATTTGGATGTTAAATTGGAAAACTAATAAAATTTGTTATAAAAAATAAAAAAAATAAAAAAGGAAAGTTTTCCTGATATATCCCACAAAATGTACTTTCTTTTAGCTGAAATGAGACTGAAGGCATTTTTAAAAAATTATAAGACAATATGAGTGGAGCAGATCAAGGTCACATAGAACATATTTGCATAACATATTTAAGTAAGTCAGTTAAAGACCTAGGAACTGCTTTCAGATAATTTCTAAGTCAAGTGTTAATCTTGTCATTTTGTTTTACTTTTTTAGTTAATTTATGCCTCAATATATTGTGCAAATCCAGAAAATTAATTATTTCAGTAACCAGGTCAACGTGATGTGTGAATACAGTATCCATCCTGTCTGATGGGCAGAGCTGTCCTCAGCTGTGGATATAACCAAAAGAAAAATGGGAAGATCTAAAACCTGAATGATTGTAATTTCTTTAGCTGGGACTGTCCTTGAAAACTGCTTGGAAATTCCAGCTGCTATAGTATCCAGCTGCCCATTTGATAAAGGATCAACTTTGTTATTCCTTCATCACACTGCTACTTGACAACTTTAACATGTGCGGACTTCAACTTCCAGAATGGGAGAATAGGTAGACCCTGGTCAACTGGTCCAGTTTGTTTCCAAGTACAGTTCAGGATGCTGGTTACCACCTATAAAGCCCTGTATCACTTGGGATCTGGGTATCTTTGAAACCACCCAAAATATGCCTATCCAAAGTGTGCCAACAGAAAGTGTCTGCTGAATGTCCCCACTTATCAGGAAAAGGCTGAAACCCAGCGACCCTGTACTCTTCTCTCATGATCTTCTGAAAGTTTGTAAAGACCTGGCTAGGGCAAGGCCCCACACCAGCAGACTGAAATAATGAGCAAACTCTCCTTTCTGAGCTGCTACTGTTTTGGAGAATGTGGACCCTTTGCCCTGATTCAGAACAAATACTCTCTGCTAGTGCCAAGTAGGTGAATCGGCAAAAGAGCCTCTTGCCAGCCACCTACCGACCAAAGCTCTCCAGTTGCCTAGGAGCCAAAAAAGTCCAATTGCCTAATACTTCATATGATCTATTTTGCTCTTTAGTAAAATAGATTTATTCCATTTGTATCCTTTCCTTTGTCTTTTTTTAGAAAGGGAGAAGAGTTAGACCAGGGGTAGTCAACCTTGGCCAAGGTTGACTAACCCTGAGTTAGACTCTCTGGAAACTTACTATGTTCGGAAATCAGGCTAAACCATGGTATATTTAAATATAGATTGAATACAGTTACTGCACAATTGACTGGCTTCACATAAAGCCATAATCCTTGTTTTTACAAACTACAATGGCTTGATTTGTTCACCCTGCTAAATCATATTATTAAACCAACCACATTATATTTTAGCCTGTTTTGCAAACCCAGTTATTCTCTTATATGGAATAATAGGAGATTGCAATGGAGGATGCTGTGTTGTATTCATGAATTTGGAATTAGACCAGTGTAGAACTAGTACAACTTGGTGGAATTCCCCCCCCCGCGCACACACACACACACACACACACACACACACACACACACACCTGTCAGACAAACAGTGTTAGAATTCAATGCCGGGAAGCTCTCACAGTAATTTTCCAGTTTGGACTCCATGCTCCCAGAATTTGATACAATAAAATGAGAGCTATAGTATAGTGATACAATAAAATGAGAGCTATAGTATACACAAAAGAGGATTCTTAAATACTAAGAACCTTAAATACAGGAGCCTACATTCAAATTGGAGATCAAGTGCACATTGCTCAAACAGTTGAATAAAATATATGATTATACCGAATACATTCAGCCAAACAAAAATGCATTACCGCCACTCTGTCTGATTTCACACAACACAACTAAACAAGTGATCACTTATAAACTAGCAATTGGTTTGCACATTACAGTACATCCACTGTGATTAGTGTTAACCTTGGTTAGCTTGTGTGATGCATATGTGTTTTAATACATTATGTAAAGGCAATTTCCTTGATTTGTATTGTGTAAACTCAGACAATGGATTAACTTAATGACCAGGTTAATGGTGTTGTGCAACAACACAACTTGGATCAGCATAACTCAGTCTGGTGTTTTAGAGAGATGTCAGAATTACAATTATTAGGATTTCCAGGCAGCTTGACTGTTGGTCAATATATATGCATGGCATCAGATTGAGAGAGGGTATTTGGAGGAACAACGTCTTCAAGAATTGAGCATTTAAGAGAGTTCCATGAAAATATATTCTGACTTATATTCATGAGACAGGAATCCTGTATGAATGTCTTCCTTTTATATCTTCTCCCTATCTCCTTGCAGCGATGTCTAATTACATCTAGCTTGTTGTTCTGATTACTCTATAAATAAGAAAAAAGCAGTTATCACATGTTCAGAAGACTATTAAATCTTACTCTGGGTGAATTTCTTATTGTCAAAGTTAGCCCAACCTTTGGGAGAAGGGAGAGAAGGCCAAGGAGTGCAACTCAAGTGAAAGGAAAGGAAAGGAAAGGAAAGGAAAGGAAAGGAAAGGAAAGGAAAGGAAAGGAAAGGAAAGGAAAGGAAAGGAAAGAGAAGCAATCTTCTTGTAGCACTTGGCTCATCAGAATGAACTTTGTTCTGTTCTTCTCTAGAGAATGGGAGATACATAATGACTTGCCCTATCAATTTCTTGGATAAGGCCACTCATATCTAAATGTTAGATTGTAAAAGTCAAAGGAAAACATTCCCAAATGACAGGCTGTCTAGATACAGGGCTGATGGCCAAAGATGACTCATGAATGACAGCTAGTGAGAGTGATCTTCCTGGCATGCATCAGCTTCTTGTTTCTTGAATTAAGGCTTCTCTGTCTTCCAGTCAAAATTAGACAGAAAAACATCTTAATCCTGCATGTGCACTGGGTGTAAGACTCAAAAAATAAAGAGCACTTCTCATGAGGTGAGATTTTTTGGTCCAGAGTGAAATTCTCACGCACATCCACCCCACTGACATGAATGAAAGTGTTTCCATCTAGTGCCTGGACCAAACTTGAACAAACAGGGATAAATGAAAAAAATTATAGGAAAGACTAATCCTTGACTTTCAACCATAACTGAGGCCAGTCATGCCAGTCCTTAAGCAGCCTGTGGCTGATTTTATGATTTCTTTTGCAGCAATCATTAAGCAAATGCTATGGTCATTAAGCAATCCCATTGGGTACCACCACGACATTGAAGCCATGGGAGCACAACGGTTAGAATGCAGCATTACAGGCAAAGTCTGAGCCACTTTGATCTCGAGTGGCTCAAAGTTGACTCAGCCTTCCATCCTTCCGAGGTCGGTAAAACGAGGACCAGATTGTTGGGGGCAATATGCTGATTCTGTAAAGTGCTTAGAGAGGGTTGTAAAACACTGTGAAGCAGGTATATAAGTCTAAGTGCTATTTTGCCAGAAACCAGAAATGCCAGTTTCCAGGGAAAAAATCATTGTAAATCACAGTCATGTGACCGCAGGATGCGGGGGGGGGGGGGGGAAGAGCTGTAAATATGGGCTGGTTGTCAACCATGGTGGGTGGGGCAGTCGGCTCATAAATAGCTCTAAGGAAGTCTGCTGTAACTTTGAATAGCCACTAAATGGCTGTTCAGTTGTAAATTGAGAACTACCTTTATCTCCTCCATGATCTTTTGCCAGGATAATTAGGAGAGACTGATTACAATTACAGAATAAAAATAACCATGCCCTATTAATGGTTTATATGGTGCTTATTGTATCTACAGATTTAAAGATTACTTCAGTGATACACATATTTGAATAAATAGAGCAGGATTCCATAATCTGAAGGAATGGAAAAGGAGCCCAAGGCAAGTAGAAGTTCATAAATGAACAATTACAATTTCCTTTCAAAAACCAAGCAAACAAAAAGGGTATGTTCTGCCAGAAAACTGTCAAAAGCACAATGAAGGAGCAGGATTGAATTTCAAGACAGATAGAAATTTAGTCAGGAAATATTTATTTAGTTCAGTTCTCCAGAGTCAGATGAATTGCATACTGAGGCTTTGAAAGAACTCACTAATATTTTGTAGTGTGTAGTCTAGCCTTTATATACTATTTTTGAGTAATTTTATAAAATTACTTGGGCAAATTTTCAGTTTCCCTGAAAGTAAGGCCTATCCCAAAAATGAGCCCTAGTTTTGGGGCGAGGCACACACCTAAAAATCAAGCTAGGGTGGGGGAGGTAGAGCTGCCCCACCCGCTGCGCACCCACTTATCTTATCTGCCCCACCTGCTGCGCACCCACCTCTCCTTGCCAGCCATTTCTTCTTCTGAGGCCTCTTCTGCAGCCAGATCTGCATTTCTCAAGTCACAGGGCTTTCTGGAAGGCCTGTGCACCCAAGAACCAAGCTATGGATTCAATCAGTAGCTCGGTTCTGCAAGACCTCAGCAGCCGAGCACCAAGCTATGGACCCGGTCTTATTTTCAGGGAAACACGGTGGTGTCCCTATCTTCAAAAGAGAAACAGAAGGCCAACTAGCCAGTTAGTCTGACATAGATATCTGGGCAGATTCTCAAACAAATTATGAAGAGCCTGACCTGCAAACATTCTGAGAACAAATTGTGCCAAACTAATCTTATCTCATATTTTTGTTGGGCAATTTTCTTAGTAAATTGTTACTACAGCTATGCCTTACACATTTGACAGAACATCACATTACATTTTGATCAGCAAACTACTTAAATGTGGATGGCACGGCAATTAAGTGGACTCATACAATTGCTGCCAGAATAACAGAATTGGAAGGGACCTTGGAGGTCTTCTACTCCAACCCCTTGCTCAGGCAGGAAACCCTATACCATTTCAAACAAATGGTTATCCAATTTCAATATATATTCAAACAATGCTCATCAGGCCAGACAAGTACCAAATTTTTTTTTATTTAGAAATAAAATACACAGGGATAGATGGGGAATGCTTCTGTGTAAAGGATCATCACATAATAGCATAATATAATCTGATAATGTAGCAAGGCTGCAACAAAAGTACCAGTATTCCTTGACTTACAACCACACTGAGCCCAGAATTGATGTTGTAAGTAGGACAGTTGTTAAGTGAATTTTGTTCTATTTTACGATCTTTGTTACTATAGTTGTTAAGTGAATTGCTATAGTTGTTATGTTAGTAACATGGTTGTTAAGTGAATCTGGCTTCCCCATTGACTTTGCTTGTCAGAAGGTCGCAAAAGGTGATCACCTGACCCTGGGACAGTTGCCAAGCATCTGAATTTGATCACGTGACCCTGGGGATGCTGAACAGTCGTAAGTGTGAAAAATGGTCATAAGTCACTTTTTTTCAATGCCATTGTAACTTTGAACAGTGACTAAATGAACTGTTGTAAGTTGAGGACTATCTGTAGACTAGAATCCACTTGCATCCAGAGGGGAAACACTTTCTAAATTATGGAAGAATAGGTATCTTTTGTTCTATATATGTCAGATCCCACTTTAAGTCTTGTGTCCAATTAGGGGCACAAAGATTTAGACCAGTGTTTTTCATGTTGACTAAGGATTTCTGAGAGTTGTAGTACACAAATCTTAAAATTGCAAAATACTTATTTAAACAAACTGAAACAGGTTCAGTTTATGAATTGAGGCCTTTGAACTATGGTGCTGGAGAAGACTCCTGCGAAGTCCCTTGGACTGCAAGGCGATCAAACCGGTCAGTCCTAGAGGAGATCAACCCTGATTGCTCTTTAGAAGGCCAGATTCTGAAGTTGAAACTCAAGTACTTTGGCCACCTAATGAGAAGGAAGGACGCACTTGACAAGAGCCTAATGCTGGGAAAGATTGAGGGCAATAGAAGAAGGGGATGACAGAGAATGAAGTGGCTGGATGGAGTCACTGAAGCAGTAGGCGTAAGCTTAAATGGACTCCAAAAGATGGTAGAGGACAGGAAGGTCTGGAGGAACGTTGTCCATGGGGTCGCAATGGGTCGGACATGACTTCGCAACTAACAACAACAACAAATCACTGCTTATCAACAGTTCTTTCATATAGATTCCTGCACTGAAAAGGAACAATTCAATTACTGTACCTCAATTCTGTGATTCTAAGTAGTTTGGAAGGGAAGGGTTAAGCGACGTACCTGTTGGCCTCGACTTACAACAGTTCATTTAATTATCGTTCACAGTTACAATGGCACTGAAAAAAGTGACTTATGACTGTTTTTCACACTTAACGACCATTGCAGCATCCCCATGGTCATGTGATCAAAATTCAGAGGCTTGGCAATTGACTCATACTTATGACGGTTGCAGTGTCCCAGGGTCAGGTGATCCCCTTTGGCGACCTTCTTACAAGCAAAGTCAACGGGGAAGACAGATTCACTTAAGAACCATGTTACTAACTTAACAACTGCAGTGATTCACTTAACAACTGTAGCATGAAAGATTGCAAAATGGGGCAAAACTCATTTAACAACTGTCTCACTTAGCAACAGAAATTTTGGGCTCAATTGTGGTCTCAGGTCGAGGACTATCTGTACCAAGCCAAGGCCTCAGATAGAACCAGGCATTTGCAGGCTTCTGGTAGCAGAGAATTGTGAATTCAGGAATACAGAAGACCAACCTGGCTCCAACTTAAGGTCCAGCTATCTGTAAATCCCAACTTTTGTTCATATCAAAATAAAGCATTGCTTCTATCTCCGACAATAACAGCTATATACTTGAGGATATGGACAGGATTTTCTAAAAATGTTAAAGTTGGGATGGATGGGAGAGAGAGGGATTATTGCCCTCTCCAAAGTGTAGGAAACTGAAAGTTAAGAATAAATTGTAGAGCTGAGGAACAAAGCCTTGAGAAAATTTTGTAAACATGCTAAATATCATAATTCATTTATACTTGCTTCTTCTTGGCACAAAGTTTCAAAACTGCCCAAGATGGCATCCAACCATCATCACAATGGTGTTGTCAGTTTTTGCAACAAACCCCCCGAGAATACTTTCAGGATAAAAATGTATCAACACTGCCATCAAATAAATGATTGCAGGAAGAAATATGACACAGAAAAATAAGCAAACGCAAGCAAAGGATGGGGAAAAAGAAATACATAGGTAAAGGAGCAGATTTAATCACGAAGTTATTTTTATATAACCATAATGAAGAAACAGCATGCATGCAGTGATAGTCATAATGAAAATCCCCCCACATTCAAGAGTACTAGCTCTATTTTTATCGTAAGGTTACATTGCAGTTAATCTTTGATTTATGACTGTAATGGACCCTGCCCATTATAGTCATAAGTTGTGATAGTTGTAAAATGGGTCACCCATGTGACTGACCCAATTTCACAATCTTTTTGGGGCAACAGTTAAGTGAACACCACGGTTGTTAAGCAAACTGCAAAAAGTTATTTCTAGGGCTACAATTACTTGACGTATGTCCATAATTGATCATGGAATTATGGTCGTAAATTATTGCAATTGTAAAATGACGCCTCATGTAATCAGATTTGACATTACAATTGGTTTTACACAGTCATTAAGTGAACATTGTGGTCATTCAGGGAATCAATTCCCCCAGTGAGCATTTTTGCTGGAAACTGGAAATAAATAGCAGAAACTGGAAAATGCATAGCATAGTATAAAAATGAACTAATTGATAATCACCCAGAATGGGATCATATGACTGCAGGGGGTTGTGCAGCTATCATAATTCCAAAACCAGGCTGTAAGTAACTCTGAGGAGGTCCATTGTAAACTTTGAATGGTGATTTAAGTGACTGGTCCTAAGCTGAGGACTACCTGTATAAGGTAATTATACTTATATAACCATCCATCTCATAAAAGTGTACCATATAGTAACGATAAAAATTGTCCAGTGTAGTAGGATCTAGTGATGGCTACTCAAGAAGGGGGTGAACCAATAACTCATTACGAGGGCTGGAACAACCGTCTCTCTCAAGGAAGAATTGTCCACTGCTAGGATCCAACCACATGACATCTATCCGGGCCATTTATATGAAGAGTGCGTCCTTGTGATCTCACTGCTCAGTTTAACCAGCTGATCCCAAGTTCTACAGAATGAATGGAGAGTGAGTCATTTTCTCCATATTCATTCTTGTCATGACATTTCTTTAAAGGGCTGGGAGTAGCGGAGAGCACAGTGTATATAAAGCAGAGAGAATTGTGCTTAGGCAGCAGTGAGATCACAGGTGTTTGTGTGTCAGGCAGGATGTCCTTACAGTCTTTCTATCTCCTGATTTGCCTGAACTGGGGCCACCCCATGGATCAAAGTAAACAAGGCTTGGGAACACCATGTCCAGAAGCCAACAGCCTCTGGAAGCTGGGAAAATGGCCTCATTTAAGCAGGCATTTGCTGCAATACCCCGCAACTAAGGCTGTCCCAAACTGCCAGTGGATTGATGAGAAGGGTCTACTACAAAATAAATGCTACTTTTCTGACCTTCTCCATAAAAAAAAATACACAAGCAGACTTTTGCAGATGGACAGCAATATTCAAAGCCATAATGTTTAGGCAAGCAAATGAAGACGTCTCTTTCAAAGAAAGAGGAATAAGGACCACCAATTGACCTAAACCAAACCCCAGATGGTCGGCAACATAATATACTAAACTATGATCTATTAACTGCAATGGTGAGGTTCACATTCATGAGTTGAAATGAGAGGGCAAGTTAGAAAGAGAAAGCAAAATAATTTCCTCTACCCTAGAGGAAAAGGATAGGGCACTTCCTATCATCTGCTTTCACCTGGAAAAAATTAGAAGGGGAACCTGATTGAAAGATATAAAGTCATCTATAGCATAGATAAAATGTTTGGGGATTTTTTTCTAGAAGCAGGAATCACCCAATGAAGCCGACTGGACAGAGAATTTGAAAAAATGAAAGAGAACACACAGCACAAGATTAATGTGAGGAATTCACTTCCACAAATCTAGTGATGGCTTTAAAAGAAACCTCTAGTTGGCAATATACCAATAAACTGCTTAGAAAGGGCTGTAAAGCACTGTGAAGCGATATATTATAATAATAAGTGCTATTGCTATTAGAAGCTATTTGCTTGGAAGTCTTCCCCCCCCCATATATAGGTACACTCTTGTTGGAGCAGACCAGCAATTTGTTGGAACAGACCAGCATATTGCCCCCAACAATCTGGCTCCTCTTTTTACCAACTGTTTTACCAAGGATGGAAGGCTGAGTCAGCCTTGAGCCGGTGAGAATTGAATTGCCAAACTGCAGGCAGGCAGTAGAAGTAGCCTGCAGTACTGCATTCTAACCACTGTACCACCACAGCTCATAAATAATACTCATAATACTTAATAATAATAATAACAAAGTTGGAAGGGACCTTGGAGGTCATCAAGTCCAACCCCCTGCTCAGGCAGGTAACCCTATACCATTTTGGACAAATGGCTATCCAGTTTCTTATTAAAAACTTCCAGTGTTGGAGCATTCACCGCTTCTGGAGGCAGGTTATTCCACTGGTTAATTGTTCTAACTGTCAGGAAGTTTCTCCTTAGTCCTAGGTTGCTTCTCTCCTTGATTAGTTTTCATCCGTTGCTTCTTGTCCTGCCTTCAGGCGCTTTGGAAAATAGCTTGACTAAAAATGTTACCCTTTCCTGGATTAAAAGAAAGTGAAAGGTCTTGTGATACACTGGAGGGATTCAAATGAATTACAAAATCTGGACTTCCATTAAAATGCCACTAAGGAAGCAGGGTGATTCCACCACAAAAGTTCTACGGGAAATTGGTGAAACTTGGTTAAAAGAAAAGATTGCTGATGATGTATTTCCCTCTGATCAAAAGACCTCTCCTGCACAGAGCTGTTCCTCTCAATCCTAAGGAAGAAAAAAAAGGATAAAGTCTTGCTATCGGAGGGGGGGGGGAAGGTCAAAAGCACTTTTGCAAAAGGCAGAAGCAGGTCCCCATAAGTTTCCATCAATAGCAAGACTTTATCTTTTTTCCTTCTTCCCTAGGATTGAAAGGAAAGGCTACGTCAGTGATGGCGAACCTTTTAGAGACCAAGTGCCCAAACTGCAACCCAAAACCCACTTATGCATCATCGGGTGTCGGGTGGGTGTGGCCCATTGGCTAGGTGTGGCCAAATGGGGGTATGGCCTATTGGGTGGGCGTGGCTGTGGTGGTAACGGCAGACTGGGTGGGACTAAAAAGTTCAATCAATCAATTCCAATTTTGCAAGATCTTTTTTTTCCCGCGAGAAGTTGAAATTGACTGATTGATTGAACCTTTTTTTTTTTGCACATGGCGGCGGAGGCCTAAAGCGAAAAGGTTTTATAAAACCCAGCTGAAGGCCTAGGACTGAGGCGACACACCTGTGCATGCGTGCCATAGATTCGCCACCACTGGGCTACGTGTTTCACACTCAAACCAGACTCGCTATCACTTCACACAACATACTTAATCAACACCAAACCAAATAGTTTAATTTATTGTGGTATCCCAACCAACTTTATCTTCCTTAATAAACAGTAATATTTGACCAATCATATCTAGGGTTGGAAGATAAGCAGTTGGCACATGGAAAGAGACTTCTAAGAAGCACAGGATATAGGCTAGGGCTAAGCAGGAAGTTAAAAAAAATATATCCCAGAAGGTGACAATAGCAGACCTCCCCTTTTATTTTACCAATTTCATGTGGATTTTAATTTTTGAATTTATTACAGTATATTTAAATGTTAATGTGAACTCTGCAGTGCAGATGATGATGATGGTTAAACCATGGCTTAATATAATGGATAAAACTAGCAAGAGAATTAATTAAAAAGCAGCAAGGAAAATATCCCCTTCTTATATGAGCCATCACAATATCCTGTGGCATAGAGTTCCAAAGTAAATTACACTCTGAGCAAAGCAGTTAGTTGGTCAGATGCAGCTGGCAGACCAGCACAGGAGAAAATGCATTTATCTGGATTCTGGAGCAAATAAGGAGGCTTTGGATGCTCCACGGACTGTACCAATGCTTCCCCAACCTGGGAGGGGCTTCATTGGCATACAGGTTACTAAAATTCTGGGGAAAGTGGTGATAATCTGGAGTGAAGTTTTCCCTGAAGTTCATTAAATGTTGTACCCTGACAGATTCACAATCTGCATTTTTGCAAGATTGCAATTCTGCAATCACAGGATGAATTTCAGAACTCATCATTACTAACAGCTTAATGTTTCTGCTAGTTTGGAGACTGCAATTCAAGGAATCACAAAAAAAAAAAACCTGGACTTCAGCTCAGAAAGAAAAAGACAATGAAAACCAGAGTGGGTTAACAGAAAAATCCACAAGGTTCATATTTTTGTCTCCACTATGAGATGCCAGATTTATCTCTGACTCTCTCAACTATGAAAACCTCAATTCTGAGATTAATCCAATCCTGTCTCTCCTACATCAAATCCTTTGTGTTGCCTTTTCCAGATTGTTCCCCTCTTAGATAAAAAGGCCCCTGCACTTTAACAGAACCTCCAGGATTCCTGAGAAAAGACACCCCGTGGCCAGACTGCAGACTTGTCATCTCTCAAAACCACCTGTCAAAAGAATTGAACATGGTTGGAGGCAGGCAGTTGTCCCAGACTCACCTGTAAGCCAGGCTCATGCACTCAAACAGGCGGGTGAGAGTGGGATCAATGCTTGGAGGATCAGGGACTTCTGGCTCCACCTGTTGATGGCGCCGACGGGGCACCAAGTCCCTGTGTGGACATGACACCATGAAGTGACCACTGTGGATCACTTGGGAGCAGGCAGGATAAGCAGAACCAGGTTTGGTGCTGTTGAAGACTGGGTTGTCAGAATCTGAATCAAAATCCGAGTCAGGCCTTGACTCCATCTGCAGTTCTATATAAGGCCCAGATCGTCCAGGATGAATGACAGCCATGGTGAAGGAAATGGTACTTGCTGGAG
Source organism: Crotalus tigris (assembly GCF_016545835.1). Lineage (NCBI taxonomy): Eukaryota > Metazoa > Chordata > Lepidosauria > Squamata > Viperidae > Crotalus > Crotalus tigris. The sequence goes on along the minus strand of NW_024096758.1, from coordinate 6,714,186 downwards.
AGCTCTGTCCAGCCCAGCTGTCAAAGCTAACACCAGGATCTTTCTTGCAGGGGCAGCCAGTTCCACATAGGTAACCTCACCTGGCACTCACTAGGGCTCTGACTCCAATAGCTGTCTTTATAGATCAACCTGATGTGGTTCTGCCTCCTAAATGGGTGGACACAAAGAGTTGCTGGGCAAAATTAACACTTTGTTTGCCAGTACAAGGTGCATTCAGATAGCCAGAGGCAATGTAAAACAGCTCCAGATAAGCTGGCTAACTTTTGATCTGGCGCTTATGCCTTTAATAGTAATCTAATCTTCCATCATTAGTGAGGCCATAACGTTGACTTCTCTGCTGTGAAAAGAAGATTCGCTTACTGATTTCTGCAGGTAAAATGGCTGTTAAAAGCCAAAGGACTCAACATGTTTTTCTCCAGTCAGTTGGCAATTTAATCTAAGTTGGACTGGCAATTATGCTTGTCTCATATTGTTGATTATGATAGAAACACCCCTAAACTGACTTATAGACATATGCGCATAATCCCACCACCATGCAGAGCTGCCAATGAGCTGGCAAAACAGACTTTGTTTGCATTGGCTAAGAACTGCTGGGAGCATGTGCAGGAAAAGGGAGTTGTATGCTGTGTTTACCCAGTACTAATGTATCCCCCCCCAGCATTCCCAGCGAGCAAACACAGATTAAGAGACAAAATTAAGTAAAATCATAGCAACCTATGTGCAGCACAGTATGAATCAACATTAAAAGCTATGCTCCTGGACCCTAGGAAAATGGCAACAACACAAAAGCAGCAGGGTTCTTTCCAGCCTTTGCCAAGATGGGGGAAGGCCATATGGTGTGCAGGATACTCGCATGTGAAATGTGGAGCATAATCATAGACTGACACATGGTCAGGGTCATTTTGGCTATGTTCGCACAACATGCTTAACGTGATGGCTGACTTAACCTATTTTCTTTGTTTGCACAACATAGTAGACCATAAATTAAATCAGCTGGACTTGCACAATATGGCAAGCAACAAAAAATTAACCCAGAGTAATACTAACCAAAGTAGCATATTGTGTGAATAAAACTGCTGAGTTTATAATCAGATAAAGCAATTTATGAATAGATGTGGAAGACACAGTGATCCATCTCAATACAGGCAGTCCTTGATTGACAATCACAGTTGGGATGTGAATATATGTCACTAAGTAAGATGATCATGAACTGAGTCGTGCCTGATTTTATGACCTTTTTTGCCATACTCATTAGGTGAATCGCCCTGGTCATTAAGTGAATCTGTCTTTTCCCATTGTCTTTGCTTCTCAGAAACAAGCAAGGAAAATCACATATAGTGATCATGTGACCCTGGAACACTTTGTAAAGACATGACAGTTGCCAAGCATCCACATTTTTATCACATGACCACAGTGGCTTTGCAATAGCCAAAAGTGCAAGCACTGGTTATAAGTCACTTTTTTCAACAGCATCATAACTTTGAACAGTTGCTAAACAAGTTATTGTAAGACAAGGACTGGTTTTTCAAGGGCACATAAATTGAAAATTTACTAGCACTAGGCCAGGGGTAGGCAAACTTGGCTCTTTTATGACTCGTGGACTTCAACTCCACTACGCACATGCACTATGCACATGCCTATGTTGTCTGGGAACTCTAAATAGCTGTACAGTAAGACACTGAAGTGGGGATGGGGGTCATAAAGCAAGGGTTAGGATTCTAGGAAACAAATGGAAAATCAAAACCTAATGTATAAATGCACAGTCTACATCTGCCTTTAAAGTTTTTTTGCTTATTGGCCTGTTCAAGTGACTGAATTTGGCATGATTGTGCCCTAAATTGAGCAACCACTTGTCAGTGAGGCTGTTTTGGAAAAAAGGCATTGTCCGCAACAGTGGAAACAAATCTCAGATTTTATTTTGAACAATTGACAACTCAACCACTTGGGACAGCAGAAGATCTGAAGTAGTCCAACTGGCACCGTCAAAGCCTGCGTAGGAGAAGGAACCACTTTCCTAAAAGACTGGATTGCAAAGTAGTTCTTAATCCCTAAAGGTTTTCCTCCTCTAATTTTTGCTCCACAGCAAGCAGAAATTAAAGGGTTTCAGTTGTTCCCCAACATGGAAATGTCTTGACAAATGGGAGACCAACTGAAGCTCTATATAGAGCTTTCAAGGTAATAGCCAGCATTTTGAACTGGGCATGGAAGCATACTGGTAACCAATGCAGTGACTTCAGAATTGATGTTATTTTTCCTGGCACGATACTCCTATCAATAGTCTAGCCACCACATTTTGCACCAACTGTAGCTTCTGGGTCATCTCCAAAGGCAGCTCTACAAACAATGCATTATAGTAACCTAACCAGATGGTGATCGAAGCATGAGTTAGAGTCAGAGTATCTTGGTCCATGTTAAAACCTGAAGTTGAAGGAAAGTCCCCCCCCCCCGGGCCACAGCGCTTACTATTTTAACAGGAGCTGAGAGTCAAGAAGGACCTCTTTCATGGGGAGCCTGACCCCTTCCAGAGTAAGTGTTGGGACTAGTGTTATTGGATTGCTCAGCCGTGTATCGACAAAGGGCAAGTCCATTTAGATAGGATTTGATACAAGTTCGTTTCATCCCATCCACATTCCCATAGCCTCCAGGTACTGGTTCAGGACTTCTGTGGGATCTCCAGTCCAGCCCAGAAGACATATCAGTAGATGTGATTAACATATTGCTGATACCTCACTCCAAATGGACAGATGACTTCCCCCAGCAGTTTCATTAAATAATATGGGGGAGACCATTGAGCTATGGGACCCCCCCACTAGAGATCCTAGGAGATCAAGCATTGTTCCTGATTACCAGCAACTGGAACCACTCACTCAGATAAGAGCAGAACCACCACAAAATGATATCCCCAACTCCCAACCCTTGTAGATGAGCTAGAAAGATACCAGAGTCTTTCATATCAAATACTACTGAAAAGATTACAGAACCAAGAGGATGACCCTCAAAGCATCCACTGCCATTTTAGCCACATGCCCAAACCTGAATCCTGGTTGCAGAGGATCCAGATAATTCATACTCATGACTTACTGAAGTGATATCTATCAAACCAAACCTACATCTATCTCCAATAGTGGTCCAATTAGTATTTTAGGTCTCCTATTGCCAAGCTACAAACTAATAGCCCACATTTAGGATTGCTCCTCTCCACTAACATCACTGACCTCACAGAGAATGCCCCACAACCAGCGATGCCCCTTAGTCTTCATGACAGATACACAATCTCGCCAAGCATATCCTTTTTTTTCAACAGATTAGCCGAATTACCTTTTCAAGCCCTTAAAACATCTTCATCTCCTGGCCACACATTCCATACTAAACTGATGGTCAATTGAGCAACAACTACAACAAAAACATGAATTCTTTTTGCTTGTTCTGAATCTGCTGTTGTTTCTCTTAAGAAATAGGGGGGAGGGGGTATAGAGGGAAACAGATGGCAAGCAGAGGCACAAAGCAGTGAGGAGAGGAGGGAACCACCCTCCAGAGCAGCTGTGGGGGCGTGATTTCCAATGAAGCTCCTTTGTCAGGAAGGTACAATGGTCTGTCACCTTGGCGAGGGCGAACGCCAGAGAGGCCTTCCCTATCAGGGCAGACACGAGGCTCCAGAGTTATCATTACACACTATGTTGCTATGGCACCCTGTGGAAACGCCCCCCCCCATGAGGCTGTAGGGTGCGTCAGCAGGATGCAAGAGGGCTGCCTTAGTGAAGACCAGGCATAAAAATACATCCATGCCCCTTCTGTGTCTCTCAAGAGGGATCTGCAGGGGATTCGGGTGGCACAATGATAGATAAGAAATACAGAGGCATAGAAAATACACAAGGATCACGGACTGCAAGAAACCATAATGTTCTTTTCTGGTGTGTGGCAGGAAATCAGGAGTTTGCAAGTAAGGATACATGGCAGGAGTGACAACCAGTGGTCAATGACCTCACAGACCTTGGCATTCACTGACTCTCTTTTTTCAGCCTCAACAGTTTGTGCAACAAAATCTGTACAGAACATCGACTTACTGCTGTTAAAAAAGTGAAATAGCATTCAACATGTTTGGCACATATATTTTCATCACTACACCAAAGCTTCAGGACATTCACAGGGTCTCCCTTTTCTCTGGTTACATTGCTTTGTTATTGCCCCCTGCAGCAGTCCTAAGTGGCCATGGAAAAAAGTGTTCTTAAAATGCCTAAAGAGTGTCTTCATGCAATGTGTGAGTCCAGTCAGTCATGAAGTGACTTCTTGCTTGGCACAATGGCTCAACTACTGAGCCTGCTTTAGATTCTGTTAATATTATACATAATATTGTATGCATATTAAGATTTAGATAAGGCTCACTAGTAGCATAGATCTATATCAGGGGTTCCCAACCAGGAGTGCAAGATGATATTCCAGGGGGTGTGAAAACTTGGGTTTTCAAAATTATAGTGTATATGCATAATTCATTGCCATTATTTCAAACTTTGTAAGGGGTGCGAGAATATATCAGAAGCATTCTAGGACTGTGTGGTATAGAAATGGTTGGGAGCCGCTGATCTATATACTATTAAAATCCTGTAACTATTAACTAGATGAGGTACCTCAAATGAGCTAACTTGCAGAATGCAATCAAAATCTGAAAACCCATGACTCTTGTAAAATTAAAATTTGGCAAACTTTATAAATTTTATGACATAAACATTATCAAAGAAGTTTATGACATAATGCAAAATGTCATAAAACATTTCCTATGTTGATATTTTGTGCTGTGCAGTTCAACATGGATTATTTTTAAGGCAGATACATCTCTGAACGTACCTTAACTTTTCTACTAAATGCAGCATATTAGAAACTCTGTCACTGTTGAAGGCATTGAGGAATCTGGTAAAGAGATATCTGTGGATTGATGACCTATCAGGTCACAGGTTGTCTAGTAATTAATATAGATGATTATCATTCTCCTGTTTCCCATCTGTGTCTCTGCCTCCTCCTTTTGCTGTGCTGAAAGGTTGGCCTTAAGCAATTTGAATCAGAACTTTTCCCTTGGTAGAGCACCATCCATATAGACAGCATTATGCAAATGAAGAACTACAACAATAGTTTTTATTCCTTAAATATTTATACCATTTATGCTAGGGGTCTTCAAACTTGGCCATTTTATGACTTGTGGACTTCAACTCAGCGTCCCTGGCTAAGGAATTCTGGGAGTTGAAGTCCACAAGTCATAAAAGGGCCAAGTTTGAAAACCCCTGATTTATGCCTTACTTTCATTTAAGCCTTCAAGTGCTTTGGAGAATAGCTTGACTCCCTCTTCTTTGTGGCAATCCCCTGAGATATTGGAATACGGCTATCATGTCACCTCTAGTCCATTCAATTCAAATCCTTCAAAATAGACATTCAATATTCAGGGAGAAGAGCAGGAGATCAAACACAGCTTCTTGTCAGAAAGCAGAGGAAGAACCCTGCCTATGGAATGTGCAAAAGAATGAAATATTGTATGTAGGAAGACAGTCAGCTAAACCATTGAGATCCAGAAAGTATAAAGTGCAGTTCATCCTTTTTTAAAAGCAGCTGTGTCCTTTTTCAGACTTCAGTGCAAATATGAAAAAAGGAGGACAAATAGGGAATAAAATGGTAAAAAATGGCTCTATTCACACAAAATGCTTAACTGGGTCAATTAAAAACCTAGCAGCTATACTTGCATAACATGCTAAGACTTATTAGTTTAATTTTATGCACAGGATATTGAGAATTCCTTTGTTTAAGGTGTGCAACAATAAAAGAAGATAATTATGTTAACCTATTAAAACAAAACTAGACTTGGAAAAATGGAAAAATCTACAACTATCAATATTGGGAAGAATAGCAATGGTGAAAATGAACATTTTACCATAACTACTTTTTTATTTCAAACAATACCTATAAAAATAGAGAATTTTTTTTTGATGAGTTAAATGTATTGATTGTGAAATTTATCTGGCAATTTATCAACTCAGATGGCACGCCTTCCTATGGTATGGGAAAAATAAAATCCGTAAATATTTTCAAAACCACTATGTAAAAAACGCTTTGCTTCTAACATGGGAAAAGATAAAAAAAAAAAATTATATGAAAATACCAGAATGGATCTCGACAATGGAAGTGTTTGTGCACCAAAATTTAATCAACTATGAGAAACGTGTGACTTATAGAGACATTTTGAATACTGAAGGGAAATTACAAACTAAATAAGAATTGGAAGAACAGGGTATTGAGCTATCATGGTGGCCACACTTGCAAATGCAAATGAGATACAAGAAAGATGCCAAAACATATAGTTTTTAGAAAGACCAGACATGTTTGACCAGATACTATTATCATCAGATGAAAAATTAATTAAGAAACTCTATAACTTTTTGTTAAACTTAAGGATAGAAGATGAACAAGTCAAAGAAACAATGATAACATGGGCAAAAAACTTTGGGTACAATGTAGAACTAGAAAAATGGCAAAACTTATGGGAAAGAAATTATAAAATAACAAGGGCAGCTACTTATAAAGAAAATTTATATAAAATGTTTCATAGATGGAATTTACCACCTGCAAGATTAGCAAAAATGTTTAAAAACATGTCTAGCAACTGTTGGAAATGTAGGCAACAGCTACGCACATACTATCACCTTTGGTGGACATGCCCTAAAGCAAAAAAATTCTGGTCAAAAATACATATATGGTTAGAGAAAATGTTAAGAAAACATGTCGATTTTAAGCCGGAGCTATTTCTTTTAGGTATAACCACAGAAAACTATGATATAACAGCAGCGAGAATTACATTTGCACAGTATTGGAAAAATGAAGAAACATCAATGGAAGAAGACATAATTAGGAAAGTTTTGGACTGTGCAGAAATGGATAGTCTTACATTGAAAATGAAAGGGAACGAAGATACAGAATACTTTCAAACATGGGATAATTTTTACAGAGTAGAGAGTAGGAATGGTAGTTGTATTATTATTAATGTCAAATATGTGGACCCAGACAACACATTGTTTACTAAGCACTAAAGATTTGTAGTGATAAAAAAAATAATAAAATATTTTTTAAAAAAGAGAATTCATTAATTTGTGTTTCAATGTATTGTATAAAACCAGAAATGTGGTTTCATTCAATAACAGGTTAAACATTTTATGTGGAACAGAAACCTTAATCAGATAAAAGGCAGCTAGAAGTCAAAGATAATGAAGGAATAGAGCCTTTGAATTTAGCACTGGGGAAGCCAACAGTACTTTTAATGAGGACAGTTTCAGAGTGGAAACCAGCTCAAGAAAGAACACAGGAGATCAGGACAGCAAAAAAATTGTAGAAGTGGAAAAAAGCAGCAGCCTTCTGCAATTTAAAGGCAAATTAGGGCAGCTGCTGAGAGAAAAATGATTCAAAGGATGGCTTTTTGAAAATAGCAGGTGGACCCAGTTAGTAAGGTAGAGGAGAGCAAGACAAAACATGACAATTGAAAAATGGTTAAGATCTGGTTGTGCCAGCAAGCCTGGAGATCCCAGGGACAGGGTAATTTGTGAGGTGACTCTATTAATATCGCTTTGTCTGTTATTTTTGTTTTTTGTATAGTTTTAAATAGTGATATTTATTACTCCTAGCTTTATTGTATGCTGTCCAGAGTAGCTTTTGGTGAGATGGTCTGTTATATAAATTAGATAAATAAATTTTATTTTGTTAAATTTATTTGCCGCCTGTCTCATCATGGGGCTATTCTAGGAGGAGTGGAATGGATGGAAAGGGGTGGAATTATGTAAGGCAGCAAATTCAGCAAGAAAAATGGAAAAGAAAGCCTGAAAATGGGGAAGAAAGTGGGAAAATTAAGAGGGAGGGAAAATAGTTGGTTTTGATTTTAAAAATGGAAGCAAGAAACAAAGGCTCAAATAAGTTGAAAAGATGATTTTATCATCAATCAATGTGTTTAATCAATTTATATGGACGAACTCACAATCAAAACTCTGGGCCTTCAACTTATTATTTATACGGATATAGCATCAATATATCCACAAGGATGGGTACACCATCCCTATTACAATCCTGCGGACTATATCCTGCCTGAAATGAATCCAGATAATCTGTTTCTTCTAGGATGTTCTGCAGCTGCAAACCAACTATCTAAATAGGGAAGGGTGGAAACTGGATAAAGATTGTCATGAACAATTGCATCCAGTGATGGTTTTTTGAAGAGGAGGTAGAGCAGCACCTCTTTAAAAGTTGACAGAACCACCTGTGCTCCAGTCAAAGTGGTAGAAAATATATTTAAATTGCAGAGGGTTTAATTCCTTAGGACTTGGGTTTATACAAACATTATGTCATGGACAATAATGGTAAAAAGAAAAAAAAAATAAAGCTACAGAGAAGGATGGAAAGTTCCTCCACATAGATGCTGTGAAGAAATAAGAAATCAAGATTGAAAGTCACCATAAAAGAAAAATGTCATAAGGATAAACAACTGACAACATTTTCAGAAAGCATCATGCATGGATTCTACTAAGCTACCTGCTAGATTTTCAATGCCCAGAAGTCAGGAAGAAGCTCATGAAAGCGCAAACATTTTAATAAAATGTGTTAGTCTGAAAAGGTGCCTCCAAATGCCTATTTTTAGATACAACTAACATCATGTCCTCCGACAATGTCTACAATGTCCAGAAGGTGGCAGAATACCCAGGCAACATCCTTCAGACAGGTTATATTTTCTCTTGAGCTTTGGCAACTCACCTGAAAGAAACATACTATACAACATGAAGAGCCGTATGCTCAGTGGCCAGTTTTAAATTCTGTTTGACAAGCAGATCTCAACTGGGGCTACTGCTTCTATTTACCAGTGCTTCCCAATTTTGGGGGAATTTTTTTTTCCTTCATAACTGCTTATGAAAAATTCCTTTTTACCACATCAGAAAGTCCTTACAGTATTTAAATGTCCCTGGATAGGGAGTTCATGTGTCATTACCCAAAGAAAAAACACTTTAATCCAATTTGGGATAATTTACCCAGATTTGGGAAGCACTGATTTCCACTGCATTATGATTCTCCTGTCATTTCTGTATGCAAAATTGATGCCCAATGAGGATAAAAAGAGGCCAGGCTATATCAATCAGTTAATAATCCTACTCATATAATGACCCAATGTCAGCTATTAAGCCAGAAACCATAATTCTGTACTTATGCAAACAAATTTTCATGTTGAGGAATATTACCTTTTAATTTTTGCTAGTAATAGGCAGAACAACCAATTTCTCATGTCAGAAATCATGGCTCTTTGAACAGGAGGCCTTTCAGTATAGGCAGAGCGTATTTCAGTTGAGAACAATAAATGCCTTTGCTTTAATGGGTAATAATGGAGAATTACTGCTTTATACCAGTATGTAATGATAAAATCTTCTGTATGTTGTTATGTATCACATTTGGTGTTTATTACAGGCTGAATTCACATTATACACTAAATCAGACTGAGAAGTTTGAGCTTTAATGTGTTGTTAGAACCTGTTGATTATCTTAGTACAGTAATGGCGAACCTTTTAGAGACTGAGTGCCCAAACTGCAACCCAAAACCCACTTATGCATCGTCGAGTGCCGGGTGGGTGTGGCCAATTGGATGGGTGTGGCCCATTGGGTGGGCATGGCTGTGGTGGTAACGGCAGACTGGGTGGGACTAAAAAGTTCAATCAATCAATTCCAACTTTGCAAGATCTTTTTTTTTCCCCGCAAGAAGTTGAAATTGACTGATTGAACCTCTTTTTTTTGCACACGACGGCAGAGGCCTAAAACGAAAAGGTTTTATAAAACCCAGCTAAAGGCCTAGGATGGGGCGACGGCGCGTGTGCCCACAGAGAGGGCTCTGAGTGCTGCCTCTGGCACCCGTGCCATAGGTTCACCACCACTGTCTTAGCATGTTGTGTTAACAAGGCTACCACACTAAGTGATAAAATGGTTTATTAGTTTGGATAGAAAATGTTCCCTATGTTTTTTTAAAATTGGGTGCAGCAAATACAATCACCGTGTAATTATTCTCACATATTTTCTTTATAACTCTGTACAACCTAAGATTAAACTCAATCATATACAGTGATAAATGGTACTTTTGTGTAATGTAATTTGAACTATTTATGTACGTTCAGCAAAATCTAAAAATGCATCAGTAGCTTTCATCTAACACTCTCAAGCAAAACCATGTTTAGAACTTGCTTAAGAAGCAGTTCACAAAAGCTTTTGATAGCAATGTATAGTTGGAATAGCAGACTATGCAACCCCAGCCCAGTGATGAATAAATCATAACTTTATATCAGTCTGTTGGAATTTTCTCAGTGAATCATACTCAAACCATGGCTTAACATGTGTGAACATAGTCATGCACTCCATCATATTTTCAGAACTTTAAAAATGGATCATAATATCATGTAAGAATCCCATAAATAAACAAGGCATAGCAAGAGGAAGGCAGTAACTTCATTCCACCTACAATCTATTGGATTTTGATGGAGGGCTCCTTGGAAATCTAAGATCTGGTATTTTTTGTGTTTCTTGTTGCATTAATAACTCCTGTTTTCCCAGAAGCTAAAAGCGACGTACCTAACACATTCTTTTTAGCTTTGTCCTCTCAATATCCTGAGGAGATAGTTTGTTCATTAACTCTCACCCTCATCTGATCAGCAACAGTAATTTATACAACATCATCTTAGTCAAATTATAATCCCATTTTGGGTTCCCATAAAACATTGAACCACAAAGTAACCAAGTAGACAGGGTTGCTGTAACAGGCTAAAGAAAAGAAGTGGTAAAATAATTAAAACTAAAATTAATATGCTGTCCAAATGCAGCTGCTAAATTTGTAATTGACCTGATTAAATGTGTTCTGTGACCACAATTGCAGAGTTTCACACCTGACTAGGAATTTGAATCTGGTCTCCTCAGTCCTATTCCCATAGGATGAATTTACATATTATATTAAGCTATAGCTTGTTACACTATGGCACACTGAACAAACTACAAATGATGAAATACATTTAATACACTCAGCCATAAATCAGTGCTTTCAACAGTAGCTGGGTTCATGATATCCTAACTCACAAGCAAACTTGACATACAATGACTTGCTCAGATTCCCATTAATCCATAGAATTTAGCTAAGGTTTATTCAACTGACCTACTTTTAATGGCTTGCTTAATATACTAAAACATAAATGTAATTACATAGGCAAGTTTTGTACACAAGGTAAGTTTAACTGTGATTGGAATGTTTCTGATTCAATGTCTTATTTCAACAGCAATTGGAATTGTAGATTAGAGTTTTTTTAACATGATTATTTTTGTGTTTATTATTCTTGCTCTACATTGCCCATGGTTACATTGTTTGAGCTGGTTGGCTTGTTAAATCCAATAAATAAATAAATCAGAAGATACTCATTTTCAGGACAGCAATAAAACCAACACATAACCTGAACACAGAAACTCAGTAAAAGATTCATAAACCTACTTATCCTTCTGCAACTCTAAGGAGTATGATGATCCTTAGATTTCAGCTTATAAAGGAAGAAGAATAGAGTACAATAACAAGGAAGATATTTTTATAAGGACTTTGAATTGTGGGGTGGGAGATTCTAGGATTCTGGTTTGCTGTCCTAGGGAAATAAGGAAAATCAGATTTGTTAAGAAATTCTGTGTCCCTGGGGCATTTGGAAAACAACACTGTCTCTGTTAGCAGGTGGAAGAACATGAATGGGATTAGTCTCCCATGATCCAATTATAACTGTTATAATTCCTTTACAGTATTTGCCTTACTCAATTGCACAGGGCTGGATCTTCCCTGCCTCTAATAATTTCATTCTGCCTTTGTTAATGTTGAGCAAACCATTTTTTCCCAGCAAGGAAAGAGGGGGGGGGAAATAGTTGTTTAGAGGGGGAAATAGTTCATTTGAATCTAACAGAGCTATTAAAATAGGGAACTGTACCTGGTCCCTGTCAGGTTGGCCAATTCCCATCTCATTTCAACCTTAAGAATTCACAAGTCTAAAGATGCTGAAATGCTTTTAGAACTAACTTTTGTTGTTAGGATCCTTGTTTGAAACCCACCTGTAATTTGCACAGCACGAATGGAAATACAGGGGCTTTCCTTCAGAAAACCATTATGGAACTGCAACCCTTTTCAATTTTATGTTTAATGGGAAGCTCCAGTTTCAATCCAGTATAGCTTGCTCCGAAATAAGCCTTATTGCACTAAGTAGGACTGGGAATAAACATGCATCAGGTCCAGCCATACATCTTAGTCCACTGTGCATCTCTGAGCATGTTTAGAGTGCATAGGGAAAAAAGATTACAGTACAAGTTGTCCTCAACTTACCACCACAATTGAGTCCAAAATGCTAAGTGAGGCAGTTGTTAAGTGAATTTTGCCCCATTTTACGACCTTTCTTGCCACACTTGTTAAATGAATCACTGCAATTGTTAAGTAACACGGTTGTTAAGTGAATTTGGCTTCTCTATTGACTCTGCTTATCAGAGACTCAAAAGGTGATGACATGATCCTGAGCTATTGCAACCGTCATAAATATGAGTCAGTTGCCAAGTGTCTGAATTTTGATCGCAGTGACCATGGGGATGCTGCAACGGTCGTTAAGTGTGAAAAATGGTCATAAGTTATTTTTTCCAATGCTGTTGTAATTTCAAACGGTCACTAAATGAACTGTTGTAAGTCAAGGACTACTTGTATTAATGTTCAGGTGGGAATTATCCATCGCCGAGCAAATGCAACGACTGTGCACGTCAGAGTCCGTCAAGAGCACGTGGAATGAATTAGGATCCTCCTGCCCCCCACCAACACCGTCGCCGCTTGCAGCCCCGTCGAGTGGGTGGGGAAGGAGGGGCCGCTGCCTCCGACGCGCCAGCTCCAGCGCATGTGCCGCCTCCCGCCCCCTCTCCGCTCCTCCCCTGATCGCCCGCCCGGTGCCGGAGAGGCTAGGAGCGCAACCCAGGAGAAGCGACCGCGATGAAGGACCGGACGCAGGAGCTGCGTACGGTGAGTAATTCGGACCGAATGATTAGAGGCTGGAAGGTCTCCCCGCTGGCGGGAGAGGGAGAAGGCGATGGCGATGGCGAGGCGGCCAGACGGCGAGTCGTGCGCGGCAACAGGAGGTTCTCCGCCTTCCTTGGTCTCCGACAGCTGCTTTTCTTCGGAATCCGGAGGGACGCCCGGTCCATGGAAAAAGCTCGGAGGAGGACGGGCGGGGAAGGCGGCAGTGGCTACCTTCTCCTTTTTCTGAAGCTGGGTGCGCCTGTATCTATCTGGGGGGGGGGGGCGAGAGAGGGATGCTCTTCTTTCCCCTATTGGCGTGAGGGGCAGAGATATGGGGTCAAAAGGGTGGTGGGCTTCCTTCCACCTCAGTATCTTTTCAGCGAGCGCCCCTGTCTGTGTGGCGCGGGAAGCGGGGGCGGGAAAGTCTTTCGCAGGCGGTGGGGTGAGTTGCAAAGAGGAGGATAGATCACGAATGGATGGATGGAGCAAAGGAAGACCTGGAACTGAAAGTGTGGGTTTCTGGTGTATAAATTAGTGGTGGAATGGTGATCCATGGCCTGGATTCACCTAGCCTTAACAACTGCAAAGTAGCCTACCATACTGTGTTAACCTAGCCAGTGTGGCTGATTTAGGGGCTATGTGTAACGAGAACCCTGAAAAATTAGGCAGAAACGAGGTTCACTTAACGATGGCTGTCATATGAACACAGTTATAGAGAGAAGTGAGATGAAGCAAGGGACAGGATCCACTAAATTGAGAGTTGAACAACTGAAAGGATGTAAGAATGAAGGGAGTTTGGGGAAAAGACACTTCGGTTTTACAAGAAGATCTCGACTTACAACCATTCGTTTAGTAATTGTTTCAGAGTTATAACAGTGCTGCTGTTGCAACAGCACTGAAAAAAGTGATTTACTGTCTTGTACTTACAACTCCCATGGTCATGTAATCAAAATACGTGTGCTTGAAGACTGGCATATATTTACAATGGTTGCAGCAACCTGGGATCACGGAATCACCATTTATGATTTTCCCAGGTGGCTTCCAACAAGCAAAGTCATTGGGGAGGCCAGATTCATTTAACAGCTGTGTGATTCAGTTAACGACTGCAGATACAGCAGACCATGTGTGCTATCAAAACTGGACAAAAGGCATGTGTTCTCTCCCAGGAAACCTGTTTTATTATCTTTATTTTGTTCTAACCTTATTCTCTTGAAAATCCTGTATGACTTAATAGAGGATTGGAAGACATAGACATACATGCAATATTACTATTGTACATTTATGCAGATAACTAGGAATAGATTGTTAATTTCACTGCTGATTAGACCAAGCATGGCTTAAATCATGAAATTACTTTGTTAACAGGCAGTCTAGGAGATTGATTTATTCATAAATCTAATGGGTTGATTAATAAAAATTATGTAACTTTTGGAATGAAGGGGGGATACATATTGGAATGTTATTTTTGATTGGATAATGATAAAGATAAATTGTTATGTGATTGCTACATTTCTGCTTGCTACCTGAGTGAGTTGGTGCCTTTTGATGTTTGGTTATGTAACAAAGCCTACTTGCACATAGAAGGTGCTTCTATCTAAGTGAGGAAACATAATTATGGAATGAAATGTGGAATATTCAATCTGGAAAAAAAGAAATGAAGGCAGAGATGATAATTGGGCTCAGGATCAAGAAGGGAAGTAACAGGAAGGAATGTCAAGAACTGTTTTTCATGGCTACAGAAACTAGAATCAGAAGTAACAGGTGTGAGGTGCATTTACCTAGATCAGTGGTTCTCAACCTTTTTAATGCCGCGATCCCCAACTGGTCGTAAGTCGAGGACTACTCAACCGGTCGTAAGTCGAGGACTACTCAACTGGTGCAGCACCGTTTGCAGAATGGGACTTTTGGCGGGCTCAGCAGGGCAGAGACAGCCTGGACAATTCCTATTGGCTTTTGAAAGCCAATAGAATTAGACTCTATTCAAGAGAGTCTATTCTATTGGCTTTCAAAAGCCAATAGAATAAAAGGGAGTAGCACAGCTAAGGAAAAGGGGGGAAAAAATGGCGGACTGCGTTGTTTGGCGACCTCCGTGAAATGATCGTTTGACCCCAAATGGGGTCCCGACCCACAGGTTGAGAACCACTGACCTAGATTTTGTTTAAATATAAGGAAAATGTTTCTGGTAAGATCTATACAACAGTAAAACAGTCTACCTATAGAGCACGGGTGTTAAACTCGATCGCATCATGTGATATATCGTGACATATCGTGACTTTTTTGCCTTTGCGGAGCCGGGGTGGGCGTGGCCTGTGCGTGATGCATCCAGACCACGGGCTGCCAGTTTGACACCCCTGCTATAGAGGTTGAACTGTCAGGAGTATAGCATATACTGTAGCATATGTCCACAACTCTTTAAACATAGAACATAAAATAATAGGGTTGAAAGGGACCTTAGAGGTCTTCTAATTAACACTCCGCTCAAACATGAGACTTTATACCATTCCGGACAAATGGCTGTACAGTCTCTTCTTGAAAACTTCCAGTGATGGAGTACCCATAATTTCAGGCTGTAAGCCATTCCACTAATTAACTGTTTTCGCTGTCAGGAAATTTCTCCATAGTTCTACATTGGAGCTATCTTTAATGATCATCCAAAGCAGTTGCATCATTTCCTAGGATCATGTAATAGCTTTAGAGCAGGGATGTCAAACTCGCAACGTCACGTGACTTTTTTTCCATTGCCAGCAATGGGTTGGACTCGGTTTCAGCATGACGCACCCGGTCAGTGGGCCAGCAGTTTGACACCCCTGCTTTAAAGGGCAGCCACATGATATAGAGCAGGGGTCTTCAAGGCACTCTGGCTGAGGAATTCTGGGAGTTGAAGTCCACAATTCATAAAAAGTTTGAAGACCCCTGATGTAGGAGGAAAATGTGGTTCCTTTAAAGAGTTACAGACTGATTTCATATCAGATACTGAAGCACATATTTGGAATTAAATCCAGAGTGCTTCTGGGTCCGGAATATGCGCTCTAGCTCTGGAGAGGTGCCATATAAAATCCAAGAAGCTGTTAGAAGAAATCTTCCTTCAAATAATGGAAATTTTCCCAGATTAGTACAAAACCCCTATAAATTTGGCAAAAGCAATATAAACAGTAAAGATACAAGATAATATACTGACAGCTGTATACAAAAGGTAGTTAAGACAATTAAAAAAATCCATTTAATTACATTTGAAAAAAGAATCTGACTAACCTGAGGCTGTAAAAGTGGAAATTGCAGAAAACATTAAGGAATCATTCATTCCTGGCTTTGCTGCTGAGAATGTACAAGAGATCCCTGTATGGCAGTTCAACAGAGGCAACAACAGATGAGATTATATATAAAATGGCAAATTAAAAATAATTCTCTGCTTCAGAATGCAAATATGAAACTGCTGACTTGAAACATATGCAACTTATAGAAAAAAATTGTTATGTTTTGACTGGAAAATAAACAGATAAGCACCAGTTTGTGTAGTGGTTAAGGCCTCAAGCTAGAAACAGGAAGACCATGAGTTCTAATCCTGCCTTGGGGAACAATGTGAACTGGGTGACTTTGAGGCAGTCGCTCTCTCTCAGTTCTAGGAAGGGGGCCATAGGAAACCACTTCCAAAAAGTCTTGCCAGAAAACTACACAGATTTGTGTGCCATAAAATCAAAATCAACTTTTTGGTCAAGATTTTTCTGGACATGCTGGCAACTATTCTGTGAATTAGCCCCTTTAGCAGCCATTTTGTAAATGTGTCCATCAACTTAATAAGAACTGTACCTCAAGTAATGCCTTTGACTTGGCTTGATTATTAAGAGGTTTCTAAAAATTTTATGCAAGCAGAAAAGAGGAGGCTATGATTTTACAAATCAAAATGGTCTTCATGGGATTGGAGCAAGTAGTTTTCCATGTAGTTTGCAGTATTATAGAAATATTTTGCTATTGCCTTCTTCCAGGATGAGTGTCCAATAGCTCCCTCCAGATATTGATCAAAACTGATCTTGTCTGTCTTTGCTGTAAACAAAGTCTAAGTAAGCACAGTTGGCTGGGTCTGCATGATATGCTGCTGCAGTCTGTGGTCCTCCAGATCATGCTGAAATATAATCAAGTTGGTGGAGCAAATAATGAGGAATCCTGAATTCATCAACATTTGGAGAGCCATGGATTGCTTTCTCCCTTGCTAAGCCACAAACTACTTTATAACCCCTGGCTACATGTCCCTACAAAACAGATTTTGAATTAGCACAACCTATGACTGCAGCTTGCTATTGTAAATAATGTAGCATTATTCTTCAGATTTTATTTTAACAAGTTGCTTGTTTTCAGTAAGAAACCCTGACTTTTGAAAGGAAGCAGCTGAATAGGATCTGGCTTCCCTGCCCCCATCCCATCTGCTACACAAGCCAATAAAGCCAAGCATCTGTTTATTTATTAAATTTATATGCTGCCTGCCTCACAGTTCACATGTGTACATTGAATATCTAGAACCCTTTTGATATTTTTCCACAAGTTCTGTGGCCTGGGCAACTTTATTTTTGTCTGGTAAACATAGGCATTATCATGTGAATGTCTATAGCAGGGGTGTCAAACTCAATTTCATTGGGGGCCGCATCAGCATTGCGGTTGTCCTCGGGGGACTGGGTAGGTGTGGCCAGGGTGGGCACGGCCTACTGGGTGGGTGTGGCTGGAGTGGGTGTGGCCTACTGGGTGGGCGTGGCCAGCTCTTCATCGTTCGCATCAAGGGTGCCTGTGGGCCTGGGCAGGAGTGGACAGATCTGAGGGTCTCTGGCAGAAGGTGAGGGCCATTTGCTGGCCACTTTCAGGCGATGGTGCATTTCTTCAGTCCTCACAAAGGGTGATACCTCCCCAACGTGCGCCCAGGGGCCGGTCCCTTGCTGTTTCCAAATGGCCTTGTGGAGCTAAGACTGAATGTATTTCAGCATAGATGGCCACCACAAAATTGTACATTGGCTCCTGGCTGGCCTGAGCCAGGGACAAGGCAGTGGGGGCTGTTTCCTCACTGTTTCCAGGATGGTTTCACGGGCCATATGAAACCACATCGCGGGCCGCATCTGGCGCCCGGGCCTTGTCTTTGACATGTCTGGTCTATAGAGATTCTCAGTCATCCAGGTTATAGTTGTCTCAAAGATGCTTTTTCAAAAGGCAACTGGGCTGCTTTTTCTTTGAGGAAGAAGATGATGTTTCTCATTCAAGAAGCTTCAATTGATGAAGCTTCTTGGATGAGAAGCAAAACAATCCAGCTGTCTTTTGAAAAAGCACCTTTGAGACATTATCATGTCTCAAATCCAGCCTCAGATCTGGGTGGCAGCGGCCTGGAAAAAGCCTCCGACACTCCGATCCAGCCTCCAGAGGCATGCAGAAGCGTCCCCCAGCTTCGGTTCTCTTGCAGAGAACAGAGGCCTAAGGTACTATGAGATCACACAAGATCAGTAGCGTGAGATCTCGCCCCACTGATCTTGCATGATTTTGCGTTACTTTAGGCCTCCATTCTCTGCGAACGCACCAAAGGCCTGGAGCAGCCAAGAAAGCAAAAGACCTCGATTTTCGCAGGGTGAGTATTGAAGACCTGGTGCCTAGGGAGACCTGGCCGGGAGTGGGGAGGCAGGGAATAACCAGGGTGAATGTTGCAGAGCCTCTGCAGTTGCTCGTAAGGGTGAACGAATGCCGTGGTGCTGCAATACTTGTAATTTTGGGACTTGCTCTTAAGCACTAAGGGGCGCTTATCATGTAACTTCAAACGAGTGTTAAGTGAACGCTTGTTACTTGGGGATTATCTGTATTTGGTATCTACAAGGGCGCCCTAGTGAAGATCTTTGCTGAAAGTGTAGATTTGCTATAACCATTTTTTAAGGCAGGTGTGGTGCCATTCTCCACATTAATTTTTAGAGTTGTATCCCACCATTCCTCTAAGGGAGCTTACATGGGTGGGGAGTCCACTTCCATTTATTTCCCAACAACAACCCTGTGAAATAGTTTGGACGGAGAGAGAGAGAGCAGCTGATTTTCCCCAATACACTAAACATGGTTACTGACTCAATCCATTTGTTGGATTAGCATAGTATCTTGAATAAAAACTAAATAATAAGCACAAAATTGAAACATTTGTAAAACTAATTCAGTGATTGTCCCCAATCACTGTAGTGAAATGGGAACTCAGGTCTCCTAATACAGTATAAGCCCAGTACTTTAACTACTGGGGTATGCTGCATTGGTGGAAAAAAAAAATCCCTGCTTTTAATATGAATGTGATGCCTGCTTGTGAGATATTAAACAGTCCTACTTTTTCTACACTTTAAATTATAAATTATTCAGGGCTGAAGGATGGCAACTTTCATTTGCCTATCTCTGTGAGGGAAGATTAAAGTGAATTTCAGTTTATGAAAAGAAGATGACTGGGAGGAATATGGTTGGGAAGTTCACAAATTTATGAAGAGAAAAAAATAAAAGCTTCTTTCCTTTGTGTCTTTAATGGGAGAGTTCCCAGTTCAATTTATTGATAGTAGCTTTCCATGAAAGGCCCAGAGCTTAGAGACAGCAGATTTAATTTTCATATAGATGACTCCAAATTTAATCCATGTCACCTGCAATTAGAAGCCAGGAACTAATCATCAGAATAGCCTGCCAGTTGGAGGAAACTGTGCCTGGGTTCATACAGTGTGATAAATTTGATTTAATCGTGATTTGTTGAACAAATCATAGTCTGAGTTATTTAGTATGGCCAGTCATTCTGCAAACTATGCATTAAAAACGTAACAGCAAAGCATAAAGCACAAAGCACAAAGGCTAGAAAGAGGAGATTGCAAGTTTCAGTTCCTCCTTAGCCATGTAAGCCAACTGGGTGATGTCTACCTCATAAGTGCACATCCTCCTATCTGGATTGTAAAACATCCATCTTGAGCAAGATATAAAGATCAGTACTCAACTATTATAGGTAGAGTGCCGCTCTGATTTTGGGAGAAGACAGCTACATATGACAAAAAAGGACTTGTTTTTTAAATACACCTCCCCCCCATAAGACAAAATGTCTTTAATAAAGAGAGTAGGCAGATATTTTGTCATTAGTAGCTACAGAGAAAGTAGAAAGCTTCCATATCACTGTGACTAATAGATGCTATGGATTAAAAGAACATAGGGAGGTCCTTCCTATCATGACCTTTCTGGAAACTTATGGTTGTCCACTTTTGGAAGCAGGATGCTAAATAAAATGGATATTGAAGGTTTGAAAGGAAAAAAATAAGGAAAAAATTGCAGCTGGAAGGAAGTACCTCTGCTTAAACTGAAGTTTAAGAGAGAGACCTCTCATAGCGGCCTCATTAACAAGCAAACCCTTTCATTGCCTAGTAGAGAAATGGGAAAGCTGGCATCTATTTAAAACTCATGGAAGACTGCCTGTTGTCACTTCATCCTCAAAGGAGGAGGATTCTTATTCTTAATTAATATTCCACTTTTAAGAAATGAAATCTCTCAGTCTCCCAGTGTGTTGAGAGGACTGTAACTTTACAAATAAACTTTTAACAGACGGGGATTCTCTCCCCTCATTTCCAGCCCTCCCCCCTTTATGTTAACTAGCTATTCCTCAAATTGACTTATTGGATACCTCTTGATTTGGGCCTAGTGATTATTATTTATTTATTATTTCAACTGGTGCATTCTTGTAGAAATGGCTACTTAAGAGCTGGCAGTCATCATTTAGGCACTGAATGGCATTTAGTTATCCTTTTTTCTGTAACTGGATTCATTTGGCTTTTGCTTAGATTGTACTTTTTTTCTTCACAAAACCATTGATGTTCTAAGACTGTACCTGTCTTGCCGTGGCAGATCCTGCACTGTCATTTTTGCATTGTGTTGTCTTCATCTCAGATCTGCAACTTTACTGAATGACCCAGCTTGATGACCCAAAATGATCCTCTAGTCATTTTCCCTTCAGTGTGAATAATTTTATTAATGTAATTTATTTTCCAGTTCTTTTTTAAATCACAAAATGTTGTATTAACATGGATATATGCACCATTGTCTCACTCAGTCCTGCGTAGTTCTCTTAATCGTGATGATGTTCAATTTTTAGTTGAAATTTGCAGAAAAAGAGAAGTACAAATAAGGGCAAGGCACTTGTGAAAGTCATCTCGATATTACTTTGGCAGCAAGCTTTAAATGTTTACAACACTGTTTTTTTTTCTAGCGTGGTCACAAGGAGTCAAGAACAACTTGATGGCGCATAATGTGCCTTTTCTCTTAAATATTATTTGCTTCCCTCTTTCTCCTTTTCTTTTGTTTTAATATACTGTATCAGCATTCTGTTTGGATGTTTACCTTTGTAGGAGCATCCTCTTTTTGCTGTTCACGAAGGGAGAAATAAAGAAAAAGAGATCCAAAGTGCCTTTTCATCTTTTGATCTGATTCAGAATATATTCCTGCCTGGAATCAGGAGGTTGGCTTCATGGCAGTGACTCGAAGCAAGTCCCTATTGTTTTGGCATGGAAAAGTGGACAGAAAAAACAAATACACTTTTTGCCTTCAGGAAGCATGCTAGAGCTTGGGCCTGAGTTGGTCATTGTGAAACAGAAGGTGGCCAATTGGATTAGATGTGGCTTTGCTATCTTGCTAATATTGTCTTGCTCAAACTGGTGATGTTCCCAAATGCAGAAATGTCATTAATCACGATGAAGAGAACTGTGCAGGATTGAGACAGTGGTGTGTATATCCATGTTAATGCAAGTTTGTTAGCCTGCCAGGCAAACATATTCCCATCTTAATAATTCCTTTTCTTACACCATGGTTTGCTTTCTGTAAACTACAGCACTATTGACTCATCTTGGTAGGTGGCAGGTTAAGCAGATTCAGACTTGGCTAATAATTTAATGACATATCATCAAGAAATTCCACTTTGATAGCCTTCATTTGGAAGTTTGACAGAACATCCCAGAAGATGCAATGGCAAAACCACTTCCATATTGTTGCCAAGAAAACTATATGGTTGTATCTATGAATTCATCAGGAATTGAACTTAGTGTGGAGACTTTTGCTTGACCTAAAGCAAAAGACTTCATAACCACACTATTTGCTTTAAATTGAATGCTTTTTTATTTCTTTCCCTGATGTTGTTGTTGATATTGGTTCTTTGGTATGCCCTAGTATGGTGAACAGTTCTAGATTATTCAAAAGCATTTTAGTGATTTACGATTATGAGTTTGATTTTTTCCACCTGTTTGAACCAATATAATTTGTTTAAAAAATTATTCTATATATTTTCCTGCCATCAAAGATTAAGATCCCAAATCAGTCTTCTGTTTCTCTAGACTGGGCTTTTCTTAGATGTGTGGACCAATTCTCAGAATTTTCTCCAATACAAGTTCCGAAGTTGAAGTCTGTACAATTGAGGAGCTGAGGATAGATGCCTAGGAGTGCAGTTCAAGATATAATCAATAAACTTAATTTCCTCAATTTCAAAATGATCTTAATTCATTGCAATATTGCTACCATAAGATGATTTCAGGTCTTCCACCTTTTCACCGAAATTCATGCTCAACTTGATCATAAGTGTGGGAAGCTGACATAAAGCACTTTTTTCAGTGCCATTTTAACTTTGAATGGTCATTAAATGAATGGTTATATGTCAAGGACTACCTGTAAAAGCAATTAATTCTCTTGTCTTCTATCCTTAGCACACATGGGATGTGCTGCTACCTACCCTTTAATACAATGGTGCTGTTGGAAGTAATAAAGTGCTTTATTTGTGAAAGTTTTGAAAATCCCAAAATGATGGCATCGTGTGGCCTCTCAAAGCACCCTCTATGATAATGCCAACCATCTCCTCCTGAAAAACAGATGCTTAACCTTTGTTCCACATTTAATGGGACCAGGGTGGTTTGTTTAAAAACTGGCTAACTGGGCTAATTAGCCAGGTCTGCCTTCGCTTTAGTGTGCATTATTCTTAGCTTGGCTGAGTCCGCAATTGCTGCCTAAAAAGGCAGCTCTACCTTAGCTGCAAGCACAACGAATTTCTCCCCCCCCTCTCCCCCAGTTCTGGTCCCAAATCAATGCAGATGAAGAACTTGAAATGCAAATTGCATGTAAAGTGAGATAAATTAGGCACTCCTGTAGCAACCCTCTTTTCGCACCAGTTCAGGTTGGTTGCTGATAATTCCAGGAAAAAAAAAAAAATGACTGCTTGTTAAAAAGTGTGAGGTTACTTTCTATTTTTTAAAATGTGATTCCAAGCCTGTAGTCTCACTAGTTGTTTTATTCTCAAAATGCCAGTCTGTTCATTCACTTTTTACAGAACATCTGGACTGCAACATTAGCATATGGTTGTATTCCTAATTTTTAATTGTTCTCCAGTATTTTTACTTAACTTTGATTTCAGTGCTTATATACTATAATTATATAATTACATTGACTTCATGGCATATCACCTTCATAATCATCAAATTCATAAACCTCACACTATAACTATAGCACAGTGGTTCTCAACCTGTGGGTCGGGACCCCATTTGGGGTCGAATGACCATTTCACGGGGGTCGCCAAACCATGCTGTCCGCCATTTTTTTCCTTTTTCCCTAGCTGTCCTACTCCCTCTTATTAGTGGCCACACCCACTTGGGGGTCACCACAACATGGAGAACTGTATTATGGGGTCACGGCATTAGAAAGGTTGAGAACCACTGCTATAGCATGAGCCAATCTGCTAAAATATTATTTAGAATCGTATGTCTTTAAGTTTCCTGTTGCCAAGTCTTGCCCAAGTTATTAATTTATGTTGATCACATGGGAGGGGGGGATAGATGTATAGGTCTTTTACTTGCCTCACTGTCAATTTCTTTTTCCACTACTAGTGGCTTAGGATAAAAAGAATAACAGAATTGGAAAGGATCTTGGAATCTTCTAGACCAGGGGTCCCCAACCCCCGGTCTGTGGACTGGTACTGGGCTGTGGCATGCCAGCAACTGGTCCGCACAAACAAGCAAAGGCCCATTCGTGGGATGTAGGCAGCATACAAAATCACGCACTCTCCGGTCCATGGAAAAAACCTTCTCCAAGGAACCAACCCCTGGTGCCCAAAAAGTTGGGCACCAGGGATTGTCTCTGTTCAAGACAAACCCCTTGCTCAAGCAGGAGATCCTATACCATTTCAGAGAAATGGCTGTCCAGTCTTTTCTTAAAAATCTCCAGTGATGGAGCACTCACAACTCCTGAAGGCAAGCCATTCCGCTGGTTAATTGTTTTAACTATCAGGAAATTTCTCCTTATTTCTATCTCATATCCAGCTATGTCAAATCCTTAATGAGAAAAGTGTCTAGGAAAAATGAAAAATCCTACAATATGAGAAGCATAATCACAAGCAATCCACCTTCCAAATATGGGAAAAAATTTAAAAGAGGTCTGCACAGACATTTGAGAAACAGTCTAAAATACTGAGGAGAAAAAAGGATATGTGGAGGAAAACATAATCAGAAAAGCCTACAAAATACTTTCCAAACAGTATAGAAACTTTGTCAGAAAAGCTAAATATCAGAATGAACTGAGGTTTGTGAAAGAAACCAAAATAATAAAAATGAGGAGAAAGTGGGGAAGTGGATGGTGAGAAGGGAGAACCTCTTCTATTTTGCATCTGCCTTCTCTCAGAAGGGAAATTGATTCCAAGATGATCAGGATTATGCCATTGGGAGAAAGCGAGGATTTACAGTTTAGGATGGAAAAGATAAGAGTTTATTTTCAGTGAACTCAGGTTTCTTAGACTAGATGGATTAGCATCCTAATCCCAAAAATGCTTTTTTGAAAAGCAACTGGACTTAGTTTTTCCTTGAAGACGTTTCTTCTCTCATCCAAGAAGCTTTTTCAGTTCTTGGATGAGAACCAAAATGTCTTCAAGGAAAAACAAAGTCCAGCTGCCTTTCAAAAAAACCACCTTTGGAACAACCATGACCTGGATGACTGAGCATCTCCATAGCATTAACATCTTAGGATACCAAAAGAATTAGTGAAGGTGATCACAGAAGCACCTCAGTCATCTTTGAGAACCTCTGAAGGACTGGTGAGATTCCAGGAAATTGGACAGCAAATGTCATCCCCATCTTCAAAAAAGGAAGGAGTAAAATTAGGGAAACTACAGAACTGTCAACTTGATATCTGTCCTAGGCAAAGTCTTTGAACAGATTGTCAAGGAGCATATTTGTGAGCATCTGGATAGTTCTCTGACTATATAGACTTTCAATCAGTGAAACAAGCAGCCTCGTGACATTTTACTTCACTAGAGAATTTCAAACAGAGGCTGCATGTCATCTACCATAAATGGTTTAATGCAGTGCTTCCCAAACTGAATGAATTAATGTAAATAGGATAAAAGTGTTTTTTTTTCTTTGAGTACCAACACACAAACATATTATCCATTACAATAGGGACATTTAAATTGATTTAAAGATTGCCCTGTGCACTAAAATATATTCTAAAATCTCTCAAATTGTTTCTATTAAGACAAAAATCAATGAAATTACCAATGGTAATTTGTTGGCATTGTTTTTATAATATAGGTAGCCCTTGAGTTATGAGCATCTATTCAGTGATCATTTGAAGGTGCTGAAAGAAGGGACTTAAAACTAGTCCTCAAAGTTTGATAAGACTTTCTGATAAGCAATTTTGGATAATGAAGAAAAAAGTTTGGGAAGCATTGATCTAGTGCAGACATATCGTGGCGACTAAAACTCAGTGCAGTATTCCAAGTGTGGCCTTACCAAGGAATTATAAAGTGGTATTAACACTTTACATCAGGCATGTCAAACTTGCGACGTCATGTGACGTCGCACAACATATCGGAACTGTTTTGACATTGCCAGCAATGGGGTGGGCGTGGCTTCCGTGTGACGCATCCGGCCCACAGGCCGGCAGTTTGACACCCCTGATCTAGTGGATCTGCATTGAACAAAGATTGCCTAAATATATGGCACATTCCAACTTTATAGTTCTATGATATAAATTCCAAAAATCACCCTATGTCTGTGATAAATTGAAATTAGATTTATATGGATTATGGGCACATTTGGAATTCTGACAACATCTTGTGCTCTCAGATTGGAGGACAAAATGGTTAGCGTGATCATCCGTAAAAAAAAGTACATAGGGCAGGAAATTCCAGGAAGTGTTTGCAAGCACATGGTGCAAACTATATGGCTATAAGACAGCGGTTCTCAACCTGTGGGTTGCAACCCCATTTGGGGTCGAACGACCATTTCACGGGGGTCGCCAAACAACGCAGTCCGCCATTTTTTCCCCCTTTTCCTTAGCTGTGCTACTCCCTTTTATTCTATTGGCTTTTGAAAGCCAATAGAATAGACTCTCTTGAATAGAGTCTAATTCTATTGGCTTTCAAAAGCCAATAGGAATTGTCCAGGCTGTCTCTGCCCTGCTGAGCCCACCAAAAGTCCCAGTCTGCAAACGGTGCTGCAAGTTGTCTGCAGCTAAGGCGAGCTTTCTGGACATTTCCACCCCTCCCTGCTGAGCAACTACTAAATGTAAGTAAAAGAGGGCCGGAGATGGGAGGCTGGCAGGTGCAGGGAGGGTTGCTGGTGCGCATGGGGCCCGGTGGGTGCCTTACCTCCCTTGGGCTGGGCCAGCTGGTGGCCCAGCTGGTGACCTGCGCCATCGCTGCTGCTTGCCAGCTACGCCTTGGCCGGCGCAGGGAGCGGCACCACGCATGTGCGGCACTCCTGGGCCGAGGCGGTTGCTGGGCGACGGCCTGCGTGCTCCCTCGGCCTGCCCAGCGTGCACTCCAGCCGCAGGAGAGGAGGCGGAGCGTGCGCGCCTCCTCCTGCCCCGGCCACAGGGAAATATAGGTAGTCCTTGACTTACGACCACATGGTTGGGGGTCGCGGCATTAGGAAGGTTGAGAACCACTGCTATAAGACATAGTTGTAGGAGATGATTGGGCTGAGCCCAAGCGAGGGGTCAAAAGCATCATAAGTTCATGCACACCCACAAGAAATCTAAGTCCAGCCTATCTTGAATGCCTTCTTAATTCCCGCTCATTTCCCTTCACTGTTAGTAGCTCATATTTTTGTAGAGAGCTTAAGCTTGCAATAAATCTTTATACTGGTCCCTTCCAACTCTGTTATTCTAATTCTAACTGCCAGAATCTTCTGATTTCTCTGGTGTTGACAATGGTATACCCACAGAATTCCACCTCCTACAATGTCCGCATAAAAATTCAAGAAACCCACTGTTTCCCACAAATGATGGATTTTTGCCTGACATATGTTGATATGATTAAGTTTTCCACTTATAAACTTCTAACAAGTCGTAATTAACACAGTAGAGTAGATTTATGGACTCTCAGTATACAGATGTACTGTAAGTTCAAAGAGCTGCCTGCCTTAGAAGTAATATCCCAGAAGAGGACATGGTTAACACTACAGATGGTCAGTTGGGCTTAGCCAACTACCTTGTCTATGTCTTCAAGCTTTTATAGAACTTGTTCAGGTAGTTCCTTGGGCAACTTGATTAATTTCACTGCATAGTACAGTATACAAATCTTGGCAGATAGAAGCAATTATTCTATCATATTAACTGACAAATACATCACAGTGTGCTATTGAGAGCTGCTTTATATCCCACCAGCCAGACTGCATTAAGCTTTAAATCATTTGGGGAAGTCTCTGCTTGATAGCAAGGAAGAAAAAAGTTTATATATTAAATATGATTGCATACCATCATGTTAAATGTGGGGAATGAAACATCTGCAAGAAAACAAGCAAGCTCAGAGAACACCAAGGACACCCCTCCCCAAGTGGTAGGATTCAAATATGTGAACAACTGGTTCTCTGTGTGGATGCCACTTCAGAAGTCCATTCTGGGCCTGGGCAACAAAAAATTACCTACCGGTTCTGCTGAACTGGTGAAAACTGGCTGAATCCCACCACTGCCCCCCCCCCCAATACCATCATAATCAAGGAATGAGTCCTTACTGGAAACTGATAATTTCTCTGTGTTACAGACTGTTTGGCTGAGCCAGAGAGGCTTTTTAAGGAAATAGATGGCTGTGTTTTTATAGGTAGTCCTCAACTTACAACAGTTCATTTAGTGACCGTTCAAAGTTACAATGGTACTGAAAAAGTGACTTAAGATCATTTCTCATGATGGTTGCAGCCTTCCCATGGTCATGTGATCAAAATTCAGACACTTGGCAACTGACTCATATTTATGGCAGTTGCAGTGTCCTGGAGTCATATGATCCCCTTTGGCGACCTTCTGACAAGCAATGGGGAAGCCAGATTCACTTAACAACTGTGTTACTAACAACAACTTAAGTGTGGCAAAAAGGTGGTAAAATTCACTTAATTGTCTCACGTAGCAACAGAAATTTTGGATTCAGTTGTGGTTATAAGTTGAGGACTACCTGTATTATGGGCTTCTAGCATCCTGAATCTTCAGCAAATGATATGTCAAAAGCCCGTTATCTTTTTTCAGATTAGCCAATCTCCTTCCACCTTATATGTATCTCCAGTCTTTAATAGAAGCTGGGCATTATTTCTGAATAGTGATTTTGAAGGAGAGGTTGCCTGCAGTGCAGGCAAAGAGAAGTATTGAATGCTAATTGTTTCCATTCCAAGTCCAAGATCAGCAAACTGGAAGGAAATATCTGTAAGATGAGGAGCCTATATTGCCAGACTAATAGGATGCTAGTTCAGAAACAAGATTTTTTTTTTTAAAAAAATGTTCAGATGGCAAGAATGAGTGATTGATGATCATTATAATAGTGTATAATAATAACAAACTGTCACTATTTGCATAGTGACAGAGTTCAAAGTGCTTTGCTTTAATTGTCTTGCTGCAATCTGCACACCAATCTGGCGAGGCTATAAATATTATTCCTCATTCTCTACTGTATGTGACAACCCAAAAAGGAGTATTCTTGATCCTG
Organism: Crotalus tigris; assembly: GCF_016545835.1. Classification (NCBI taxonomy): domain Eukaryota; kingdom Metazoa; phylum Chordata; class Lepidosauria; order Squamata; family Viperidae; genus Crotalus; species Crotalus tigris. Next base: position 6,685,165 of record NW_024096758.1, on the reverse strand, counting down.
GTGTCCTGGCAATGGAATTCCTTCTTTGTTCAATTAAAGTTGGCACTGAGCCTTTTAAACTTTCTGGCACTGATGTTGAAAACTCTGGCGTTTGGTCAAACTGCAACTGCTATGTATTTTTGGCCTGGTCTGCAGTGTTTTCAATTGAGAGGTTTTTTTTAAAAAAATTAACTTTTTTTTTAACATAGTGTTAAGAGGCTTTCAAACAGTTTTAAGCACATTCCTACCTGGTTGTTTTAATTAAATTGTACCCTCTTAAGGGATTGCTCTTAATGATGGGAAAGTTAGGTAGAAATTTCATAATTTTACTTATTTGTTGTTCCTTTAAGTCAGTGTTGACCTATTGGTCACTATGTAGACTAGTCTCTGCAGTTTTGGAGAGCAGCATTTTTCAGAAAGGGTTTTCCATTGCTGTTTCCCTAGGGCTGAGAGAAAATGATTGCTCTGAAGTCATCCAACTGGTTGTGTGTCTAAGCAGGACTAGAATTCATGATCTGCTAAATTGTACTGTAACCACCACACCCAAATGGCATGCATGAATGCATGAATGTATCAATAACATGAATGAATGAATGAAATAATTACTTAATTGGCTGCAATAACAGTAGCACTTAGACCAGACATATCAAACACAAGGCCTGGAGGCCGGATGTGGCCCGCGAAGTGGTTTCATGTGGCCCGCAAAGCCATCCTGGAAACAGTGAGGGAACGGCCCCTGCTACCTTGGCCTTGGCCCAGGCCAGCTGGGAGCCAATGTACAATTTTGTGGTGGCCATCTTGGCACTTGCCCCAGTGGACCATGCCTTGGCACTTGCCCTGGTCCCACTTCCTTCTGCCAGAGACCCTCAGATCTGTCCCACTCCTGCCCAGGCCCCCATAGGCACCCTTGACGCGAATGATGTAGAACTGGGCATGCCCACCCAGTAGGCCACACCCACTCCATCCACGCCCACCCAGTAGGCTGCACCCACTCTGGCCACCCCCCCAAGGCAACCACAATGCTGATGCGGCCCTCAGTGAAATTGAGTTTGACACCCCTGACTTAGACTTATATACCGCTTTATAGTTCTTTACAGCCCTCTCTAAGCAGTTTAGCATATTGCCCTCAACAATCTGGGTCCTCATTTTACTGACCTCAGAGGGATGGAAGGTTGAGTCAGCCTTGAGCCAACCAGATTTGAACTCTGGGCAGTCAGCAATGAATTAGTCTGCACTGCTGCATTCTAACCACTGCGCCACCTCTGCTCTGCAAGTTGGGGTTTCAGGGTAAGAGAGCTCGGGCAAGGTTATCCAGACAAGTTTGCAATAGAAACAAGACTTGGAATTGAGGAAATACTGCAGCTTCTGTGCTTGAGCAGCTTCCCATCTTGTCTATAGGACAGAAGAGACTCATCTTTGCAGCCCTGAGTAGCTTCATGGAAAAATAGAATGAAGCTATAAAACAATGTAAGGAAAATACCTTCCTGATCAAAGAGGTATTTTAATCCAGTACACAGCAGTTATTTCTGGTAGACATCAATCTTAGCACATGTTATCTAGTTTGGGTAATGAAATGTGTGCAAGTGAACAACTAAGCTTAGAGAGCACCAAGAACCCCTCATTTCAACCATGAAATATTCTCCTCTATTGATTGTAGACATTAATCTTCCTGTATGGACTATGCATTTGACCTGACATATATTAATTCAAACAGTAAACCAGATTGGCAATCATCCTGATACACAGATCAGCTTTGTTTTCTACTCTGAGGTAGGAGGTAGTTTGTACAGCAAGCATTTCTGATGCACACCATGCTTACCAATGGGGCAATTCATTTTTGAGACAGACAGTGATATGGTCATTATCATGTTGCAACAGCAGCTCTTGAATACCTTCAAAACTATCAACAGCCTGATTTCAGCAGACTCCTGTATGCCAAGATGCTAGCAAGGTCTTCGGGTTCTTTGCAGCTTGCCACAGAGGATAATTGGAAGAGTCACTGGACTAAATAAGCACGATCTTCTTCCAGCCTCTATTTGCTGGTTTTTGGTTATCAGCCAGGTGTCAGTGTAGTGTTTTGGAGTGAAAGATGTTATGTGCTCCTGGCTACTTTCCTTCGTGACCAGAGGCAAGCTCGCTTGACCAATAACCAGCCAAGACACAGTGAAGGCCTTTTGTTTCGTTTATTGCAATAAGCGGGGAGAGAAGCTATCAAAGCTTGGTTCTCTCCAAAGTTTTAACCCAAAATATTACCTTCTTTATACATCCCTTGTCCCGGCTCCACATCCCTCCTCCTTCCCCATTGGCTGAGGTACTATGAGGTTACACTCTTTCCGACCGCCTCCTACATATTTCCTGCTACATACTAAATCATACATCACATGTACATTAAAATTAGGAGATAATTTATGCAAGGTGTGTCAGTTAATATTAATCAATTAATTGTGCATGCTCAGTTGCCTGAATTCTGGCCCCCTTTTTTATGACTTCTTAGAAAAATAGGTTCTTTCCTGTTTTGCTAGTTATCTTCTATTACAGATGTTTTCTTCTTCCTTTCCCACTCTAAAACCCAGCTATTTTTGCCTACATATTTCCTTTACATCCTTTCTTTATGTTAACCTTTCCTGTTTCCCATCATAACTTCTCCACTCAGTAAATTTCCATTGCAGCAAATTCAATTTTAAATTTCTCTTTCAATATTAAATTTTGAAGACCTTTCTTTTACTTCTATCAAAGAGAAGCAGCCATGTTAAATTTGAATCTTGCCCAAATAATTACTGTCTTATTGTCAAAACTCCACCTTTAGGGTGAATTTGAATTTAATGTTAGAGGAACGGTTCCTTTCGTATACTTTTTTACTAGGTCTGCAGTTCCTATTGAGTCTTTCTACTTTGCTCCAGTTTCAAAATAAGCATTAATAAGAACTTGTGGCTTCTAAGAATAAGCTTGCGATTGCCTGAAGCAAAACGATTAAAAGGGGCTTTAGTGCCAATATATGCATATTTTAACAGGGAATCAAAATGAAATGACATGACACCTAGCTGGTACCTCTTGGCAACAAGGCTTTCCTATCCTTTGTTTCCTGGGTGTCTGATGGGAGGGACCTGGCAGCTGCTGCTTGCAATAAAGGCCAGGAGGCTGAAACAATGGTGGGTAAAAATGGCACAATGGAGGAGGTGGAACTGAGGGGGTGGGAGTGGGGAGGAGAAGAGTGAGCACAGGTGCATTTCCAACTCTGGTGGTGAAAAAGGGTTGGTTGATGCACAGACAAAAGCCCACAAACCTCTCTAATATACCTAATGCCAGGCCAGATTGCTTAGCTGTTGCTCCTTTTGTGTCTGGAAGCTCTCCAAAATCTAGTTGGCACTGTGTCAGATTTATTTATTTAAAAATATGTACCCTACCTTTCATTGTAGAAGCTCCAAGCACAGAAAGCCCGTAAGTTTGGATTGTTGAGCAAATGGAGGGGCCAATCAAATCATTTGGAGTAGGGGATGCTCCTCAATCATAAAGAGGAAGGTTAAGGAACTTGGTGCATCATGAAGGGCATGGTGGAGAAGACCAAATGTGGCACTTGCAGAAAACACAATTAATGGAGAAAGAAAGAGACACTGGTTCCAAGCTTCCTGAAAGCACCATAGACATTTATTTGGTGGGAGAGCAGATAGCTTATATGGGAAAGTCCATCCTTGATTATGTGTCCAACTTTTTCCTGCTTTGCTTAGACTTTGAAATGCTTGAGAAGACTCTCCTGGACTCTAAAGTCATCATTGCATCTTCTTTTTGAACATTTCTTTTGTGCTCATCAGACCCTACGTAGGTCACTGTTTCCTCAACCTCATCAATTTTAAGATGTGTGGACTTCAACTCCCAGTATGCCTCAGCAAGCATGTTGGCTGAGAATTCTGGGAGTTAAAATCCATGCAGCTTAAAGTTGATGAGGCTGAGAAACATTGACCTAAAATGTGCCTACAGGCTTTCAAGCCTTCAAACACAAAAAAGCTGAGTGGGACTTGATAGTCTGAAGGAATGCAAGGAGCGAGAAAAAATCCCCACCCTAATACAAATGACAGAATTTTTGTTTTAGAATTGGTGGTTGAAATCAGCTGGCATCTGTGGAATCGACCCTAGTATATTATGGTCACTGACCAATGGTTGGGTTCCTATCCTTAATAAAGAACTGAAGCAACAGTATAAAATGCAAATTAAATAACCCTTAATAAGGGTACAAATTGTTACTTTGACTGCAGATCATTCTTCTTAAATAGCAACACGGCTCAGTAATCAACCGGACACTGTGTTCTTCCCCGCGCCAAACTCTAGTCTTGTTTTTACTGATGCTTCAGCCCAAGCTGCCAAGTAGGGACCCTGGAGCATTGTTCCTGAGCAAGGAAGGGCACCCTTTGCTCCCAGCTGCACCCACTCCTTCTGAAGGAGAAATTGCCATGACGACTGTCAGCTGTGATTTGGGGCCACCAGAATGGGATGTGGCCCCGACCTGGAATGCTCCCTCTTCAAGAAGCAAGAGAGGGAGGGCTGCAGAGGAGGACGACTCTAGAGATTTGAAGCAATGCGCCCACGCATGGTTTGCCATTTCCCTGCAAGGAATGTGATTGCTTGAGATGTAAGTGCAAACTCCCCAGCTGATTTCCTGTGCTGCCACACAGGGCTGTAGGAGTCTCAAGCACATGGCAGCACCTTCTCTCCAGGAAGAGAGACAGCCTACGTTGCGTCCTTCCTGACTGCACTGTGCATCCTCGAAGAAACCTTTGTTTAGAATCATGCTTCCTGAATCTCACTTTTTGAGGAGGGACTGATTTAATGCTGGGTAAACAGCTTTTTTTGACTATTACCCATTTTAAACAGAGGAGACATATGTCTGGAAATCAAAGCATTTCTCCAGCACTGGAGATGGAGAATCCACCAACGGGTTTAGACTGTATTCCTGCCCAATCAGATCAAGTCAGCCAAAGTTGCCATGCCCGTCCTGGACCATAGAGATTCCAGTCTTGACTTGATCTTGCCCAGGACAGACATGCAGATTTGGCTCTTAGGCAGGTACAGTCTCCATTGGTGGATTTTCCTTATCCCTCGTAGCTGAGAGATTTTAGTGAGATAATAGGATTTATTCCCTTTTCAAATTTGATTACCAAATTCTCATCCTTCCCCAGGAATTTAGAGATATCTCTCAATTTCTTCCATTGGGGGGCTATCCAAGCCCTTGCTAAGGAAGGGGCTCCTTCCTTCTCCCACTCCCCTCCCATCCAAAAAGAAGTAAAAGCTTTCTGCTCACTGAATTGCTCGGGGCTAACGGCCATTAGCCCCAGCCAGCTGAGGAGATCGACTCTTCAAACGGAGCTTGCAGCTGCGGCTCCGCTGAACATTTCAGACCGAGGACATCCCCGAGAACTTCCCAGCTCATTTGGGAGCCGCTGGTGCCTTGCAGGCTGAGTCAGACCCGTAGAGCAATTTTGGGCCGTTTTTCTTCTGCTTTTGATCTCCGATCGTCGAGTTGTTGGCAGAAGGGGGTGCGCACGCAAGGGACCAGCACGGATCAGCTGTCCGGAGGCTGCTTGGTGAGTCCGAAACTGGGTTCTGTTTCTGCTTCTCTCCCTTGCGAACGACAATCTTTCTACGGGCCCCGGGTAGGCGTCACCCCCAGGAGTTGGTCCCCATGCGCGGCCACCATTTTGGGACCGCGTAGCCTAAATAGGCCCAACGAGCGCAGTCTTAGGTGGAAGGGGATCCTTACTGTTTTCCATGGGGGGGCTATCTGGGGTGAGGACTCTCACTGGGGCAGGTGGTCCTCAAGGAAAGCTATCAGACCGGACTCACTTCAGGCTGACTGGTCAACTTTCATAGACGGTCGCCATTTTGAATACAGGTTGAGGCCTATCTTCAGAGAAGGGCCTTAGGTCTTCCTAGGCATTCTCCTTTCACAACAGTCACAGGCTTTCCTTTCCAACTGTGACCTGACTAGATTGGTGACACATCCAGGCTCCCCTTGGTTCCCCTCTTTTCAGGCCCTGGTGTCTCCTCGCCCTCATTCTGTCAACCTTTATACAATTAGCTCCATCTGGATTCCAGGCACCCCCTGTAGTGTGTCTGTCCTTATCTGGATAACAATTGCTTGGATTCCAGGCGCCCTCAGTAGTGTGCCTGTCCTTATCCACAGCATTCCAGGCCGGATTCCAGACACCCCCAGTAGTGTGTCTGTCCTTATCCGTGCATAGCCATTGTTGGATTCCTGGCGTCCCCAGTAGTGCACCTGTCCTTATCCACGCAGAGGCTGTACCTGGTTTCCAGGCGTCCCCTGTATTACGTCTGTCCTTACCCAGAGTGTATACACTTCAGATACCAGGGGCCCCATATCGTGTTCCTGTGCTATCGGAGAATGGAGGAATCTACCCTTTCCTCGAAGGGAGTCTTGCCATCCTCATCAGGTCTACCTGGTCCGGAAGGCATTAATAAGACGGCGGCCACCAAGACCAGGTCTACCACAAAATCTTCCAAGAAAACAGACAGACAGGCCAGCAGGAGACACCAAGCCCTAGAAAAGGAGTTCTCCAAGGCGCAGAAATGGGCCAGGTTGGAAACAACTCAGACCGGAGGGTTAGCCCCTGACTTACCCCTGGGGGCTCCAACCTCCCCTCTGGGGATCTGGTCAATGGGGGAATACTTACATTCCCCTGAGCAGTGCGGGACAATTTTCCTTCCTTTTCCCAATCCTCTACTGCACGGGTGTCTCAGGGGGCTCCCGAGGCCACATTCACTCCTACTGTGGCAGGGCTACGCCCTAACAACCCGGTCCTCTTTCCTATGGAGGACCGCCTAGCCTTACTGATCGCACAAGCAGTGGACCGAGCCCTTGATGCTAGGGCTCAGGCTTCCAGGCCAGGGACGGCCATGCCCCGTCCTGTTCAACAGCCGGGGGCAGAGACCTATCATTTTTCCTTCTTCTCCATCGGGTTCATCAGGTTCTGAGGATTCTTACCTCGATCAACCCACCACAGAGCAGGAGGTTCAAATGTCTGAAGAGGAAGACATTCCACCTGAGGTGCCTTCATTCAGTGGTCTCTTTAACCCCTCATTCTTTGTCACCCTACTACGTAAGGCTACATCCATAGCTCATCTCGGATCGGGGACCTCAACAGAATTGGCTCCCATTCTCCCAGACACGGAGGCTGACCCGAACTTCGTCGAACCGGTAGCTGCTCAACACCGCATTCCCTGTCCCTCTTTATTCTTGAATATGATCCGGAAACAATGGACTTCCCCAGCTTCTCTTCCCCTCCCAGGTAACACTGACAAAAGGCTGTACAATGTAGCCAAAGATCTGGAGATGGCTCTGGAGGTACCGACGGTGGACAAGCCCTTAGGGCCCCTAGTATCGGCCACCGTCATATCCAGGGATTTTTCAGAGGTCCTTAAGGCCGAGGACCGCAAATGCGAGTCCACCTACCGCAGAACACACCAAGTGGCCGCATGGGCAATCAGGGCTGCAACCTCCGCCTCATTTTTCAACAGAGCCGCGATCAGCTGGCTCCGACAACTGCAAACCCGGGTTCCAGCGGAGGATATCCGCACACACCAGGACCTTAGTAAGATGGTAGTGGCAACGGAGTGTGCGTTAGACGCAACACTCCAGGCTGCCAGGTTTTCGGCCAGAGCCATAGCATCCAGTATCACTGGTCGGCGCATGCTTTGGTTGAAACATTGGCAAGTCGATGCTAAGTCTAAATGAAAGCTGGCAGCGGCTCCATACCGCTATTTGGGAGGCAAGCTATTTGGGGAAGCGCTGAATCCCTACTTGATGGAAAATAAGGACAAACGCAAGGTCCTTAATCACCTCCTTAAAAGACCGGACAAACGCTCCAGTTACTATTCAAGGAGACAGTCCTTTTGTGTGGGTGCTAGATTCGGTTACACCCTACCCTCACAACCCTTTCGGGCCAGACAAGATAGGCAGGAGAGACAGGCTGATAGACAAGCCCCTAGACCCAGGCAACAAGTGCAGGGCAAGCAGTCCTTTCGAGGGAACAGCAGGCCATTCCGCCGTTCCAGGTGACTCTCCATCAGTACCTCCCATTGGGGGCAGACTCTCCCTGTTTGCCCACCAGTGGGAAGCCACCACCATGGACGCATGGGTGCTCAACACCGTCTGTCACGGTCTTTCCCTGGAATTTGTCTCCAACCCCCAAATCAGTTCCTCTCTTGTCCATACCCCCGGAACCGAACAAAGAAAAGACTCATGAATGAAGCCGTTCAACATTTATTGCACATATAGGCCATAGAACTGGTACCACTGGACCAGAGAGGTCAGGGATTTTACTCCATCCTCTTAGTTGTCCCCAAGGCATCAGGGGGATGGAGAGCCATCCTAGATCTCAAAGGCTTGAATTTCCATCTGGCATATCGCAAATTCAAGATGCAAACGCTCCGCTCCATCTTGGGAAGTGTAAGAAAAGGGGACCTCCTGACATCTATCGACCTCACAGAGGCGTACCTTCATATCCCCATCTCTCTGGCCCACCGCCGGTTTCTACGGTTCGCATACAAGGGACGCCACTTCCAGTACAGGGCGCTCCCATTTGGCTTATCATCGGCTCCCAGGGTGTTCACCAAAATCCTGGCGGTTCTGGCAGCTCATTTAAGGATGATACCAGTCAGAGTCCAATGTTATCTGGACGACATATTAATCCAGTCGTCGTCCACCCGGTCCACCTTGTCGGACCTCGAACTGGTGGCAAAACTGCTCCAGGATCACGGGTTCTCGGTAAACTTTCCCAAGAGTCACTTGGTCCCCACAACAAGACTGCTACACCTCGGGGCCATCATAGACACAGTGGAGTGCCGGTATACCTATCTCAAGAATGCCGGAACAGCATAAGGGAGTCAGTTCTCCAATTACGCCGGTGCCGGTCAGTAACGGCCAGTCTTTCCCAATTGTTAGGGAAGATGATCTCAGCCATAGCAATCGTTCCGTGGTCCAGACTCCACTCCTGGGAACTACAATGGTTCATGTTCCCCTACCAGAGGCAGAACCTCAGTGCATCCCAACAAAGAGTAAGACTCCCACAAAGGTGTTGCGTTCCCTCGTGTGGTGGCTATCACCAGCCATGCTCAGAGGGTCATGCTTCAAAGAGCCGGACAGGTTAGTACTCACGACCGACGCCAGTCTGTTTGGCTGGGGAGCACACCTCCAGTCTCAGTGGGCACAGGGCCGTTGGTCCACATCGAATCTCCGGCACAACATAAACTGGCTCGAACTACGAGCCATCCATCTAGCCCTACGGCACTTCCGCAACCTAGTGGCACGGCGGCACATACTGGTCCTCACGGACAATGTGGCAACCAAGGCTCACGTAAATCGCCAAGGGGGCACCTGCTCTCGGACTCTATTGTCCGAGTCTCTCTTACTGGGATCCTGGGCAGAACAAAACCTGGCCTCCATCAAGGCCAATCATATTTCAGGGGAAGCGAACACTCAGGCCGATCTTCTGAGCAGGACAACGGTAGATCACTCAGAATGGTGTCTCCATCCGAGGGTCTTCAAAGAAATTTGTTAACGCTTCAGTCTCCCACTTGTAGACCTCTTCACGTCACTGTCTAATGCCCAGCTGACTCACTTCTTCTCCCGGTTCCCATCTGCAGGGGCAGAACAGACGGATGCTCTTCGGAGTCCATGGCCTCAGGGCCTGCTTTACACCTTTCCCCCTCTGCCTCTCCTCCCGGCGGTAATACGCAAACTTCTTTGGGAGCGAGCGGAGATACTCCTGGTGGCCCCGTATTGGCCAGGGAGACCCTGGTTTGCCGATCTGAGGAGCCTTTCCCTCATGAACCCTTGGCGGATTCCTCCGGAACGGGTCTCACTCAGCCAAGGAGTTATTCTCCATTCGGAACCCCAGTGGTTACAGTTAGCCATCTGGCACTTGAGCGCTCAATCTTAACAAGGGAGCTTTGCTCGCAAGGGGTCATCACTGTAATTCAGGCCTCCCGACGCCCTTCCACGAATTGAATATACGAGGCCACGTGGAAGAACTTTCAATCATGGTGCTCCAGCCGACATTTGTCCATCGAGGAACTTACGATTCCCAATATCTTGGATTACTTGTTAGACGGCCTGGAGAGGGGCTTGGCCCCAAACACATTACGCAGGCAGATTGCCACTCTTTCCACGGTCCTCACTTGTAACTCTGTGGAGTCATTGGGTCATCACCCTTTACTCCACTCATTCCTTAAAGGGGCTGCTAACACCCGATCTCCCACTGTGCACAGGTACCCTTCGTGGGAACTACCATGGGTTCTACGGGCGCTTACCAAGGCACCCTTTGAGCCCCTAAAGACCTGCGACATCCGCTACCTGTCCCACAAGGTGGCATTCTTGGTAGCAATTACGTCAGCATGACGTATCTCTGAATTGGCGGCGCTCTCAATCCAGGATGACCTGTGTGTTTTCCACAGGGATCGAGTGGTCCTTTGACTTGACCCTAACTTCATCCCGAAGGTCAATTCCTTATTTCATAGGTCACAGGAGATAGTGCTGCCGGATTTTTGCCCAAATCCATCGCACGCCCTGGAACGACAATGGCATACCTTGGATGTCCATAGAGCTCTTTGGTACTATATTTCACGGACAGCGGAATTCCGCAAATCAGGAGCCCTCTTTGTATCTTTCCACTCTTCCTCCAGGGGTCGGAAGGTTTCCTCTTCCACCATTGGTAGGTGGATTAGAGCATGCATCACCGGGGCATATCAGGCTGAGTCATTGCCGGTTCCAAGATGGGTTACAGCACACTCTGCACGAAGTGCAGCTACTTCTGCGGCATGGGCCACTCAAGCTTCCATTAAGGAAGTCTGCAGAGTAGTCACATGGGCTTCGCCATCTCCTTTCATTCGGCACTATAAAAGCAATAGGTTTTCCTCTGCAGAGGCCTCCTTTGGTAGGAGGGTTCTTCAGCAGGTTATACATCAAAGTGCCACACTGGACCAGTCTACTCCCCACCCTCAGGGACAGTAGGCTTTGGTATGTCCCATTGGTGGATTCTCCATCTCCAGTACTGGAGAAGGGGCGTTATCTTACCTGAACGCCTTTTCTCAGCACGGAGATGGAGAATCCACACCCGCCCTCGTAGGTCATCTAGGCCTAGGGTTAGTTAGTTTTGTGAGCCACGTCTTGCAGTCAGTCAATGGCTTCGCTCGCGTCAAGACTGGAATCTCTATGGTCCAGGACGGGCATGGCAACTTTGGCTGACTTGATCTGATTGGGCAGGAATACAGTCTAAACCCATTGGTGGATTCTCCATCTCTGTGCTGAGAAAAGGCGTTCATGTAAGACAACGCCCCTTCTCTGCCAAGACTGTTTCCACTCCTCAGATTCAGTCTTACAACATCCTATGCTTCTTTCCCTTCAAACAGCCATTGTGAACAGAGATTTGCATTGTTCATATCCCAAGAGAGCAGTAGTCCATATGGCACCAGAGTAAGGGTTTCTATGTTGCCTCCAAAGCATCTTTACCTCTTTCTGGATCCAAATATAGATTATGAGTACTCAGCAGTACTGACAGTTGCTCCCTCTGGTTGGCCAATTAGGGAGCATCAAAAAAGGCCCCTTGTTGACTTCCTCACCCAGTCTATCGCTGCCTTTCCTTTTACCACAATTGTTCACTGTGAGGCAAAAAATAAAAAGTTGTCAGCTGACTGGCTGACCCTGCAGCCCACTTATGAGGACACTGAAGCTTTAAAGCAGCTGGTCAGATGTGGGGTGGCAAGATCCGAAGAACTGAGTGATGGAGATTGGCAGGAGGTCCTAAACCTGAGAAACCAGCTTGCCCCTGAATTCAAAGGAGCTCCAGCAACACAAAACACAAGTTTTGCCATTTGATTTTTGGGACAACATGTGCTTGACTATTCAGCAAGGATGTTAAATGTGGGCAGAGGTAATTACTATGGGAACAGCAGTAGGGAAAGGCCTTGTCCCGTAGCTACATTATATTTTGCCTAGTTGGTCTTGAAATCTGATGTAAACCTTGTAGTGAAGACAGACTTTAAAAAAGCTACTTACAACCTGTCCTCAAAGTTAAAACTGCTGCCCCTCTCCTGGTCACCTGGTCACATTTCAAGCATTGGAAACCAGCTTGCAATTTATGTTCACATTTAGATTTATATTCAGTTGCAGCGTCCCATGGTTGCATGACCCCAATTTGCAATGTTTTTACTGGTTTCCAGTGTCAGAAAAATGATCATAAAATCAAGTCCAGTCAGTTGATTTACGACTGCAATGGCTTACAAGTGAAATTCTGGACTCCATTATAGTCATAAGTCAATGACTATCTATACTTTGCATTAAAGAATTAATGGACACATGATTGACATCAGAACATTTCAGTCTCCCAGGATTGTCCATTGCAGATCTTCGAGTGGCGTTTTGGAACAAAGAAACATTACAGCAACATCACAATGAATTGGACTACTGATGAATTCACATATATCAAAAAGTTTCAAAATATTCCAGACAGTTTCAACAAACAATACTTTTTTTAATGAGTTACAAATGTTAATTGATAAGCCAGTTATAATCTGTTTCACCTGCAACTTGCATCCACACAACTACCCTGTTTTATTTTCCCTTCCTTTCCCTCTCTGCTTCATCCCAGTTAATTCTACATCAGTTTAGGCATTCCGAGTTTGTGGTGAAGAAAGGGGCAGCTTAAAACGCTTTTGATGAAATGCATTGGTGGGAAAAGGTGCCGGCAAACCCTTTATGATTTTTGGTTCTTCAAAAGAAGAATTATGTACGGAATTGTGTAGAGGCAAAATGCATTCAGTGTTTCTGTGAAAGGCACCAAATTTGAGTGTGCCCTAGAAGAACGTGGGATTCAAATTCTGAGAAGGCAAAGGTACTCCAGATCTAATACGGTATGACATCCTTTCTGTGACTGTCACTGGCTCCTTAAAGGAGTTTCCTGGCAACACATTCCTAAGCAATGTATATATATATATTACATTGCCCCCAACAATCTGGATCCTCATTTTACCTACCTCGGAAGGATGGAAGGCTGAGTCAACCTTGAGCCGGTGAGATTTGAACCGCTGACCTGCTGAACACAGTCAGCTAAAGTGGCCTGCAGTACTGCACTCTAACTGCTGCGCCACCTCGGCTCATAGAGTTTGGACAGACTTGTAGCTACTGTAATGGTGGGAGTGTACTGTATTACTTCCTGCTCCTGGCTCAATTGGGCTTGGTACAATTTTGAACAAAGTTAAGGAAGTTTACCCCTAATATTTTTTTTTCTTCCGATATTTCAGCCCTTCTTTTTATGGTTATTGTCTTGGGGGAGAGTAAACACAGCCCAAGGCACAGCCCAAGGCACAGATACAGAAAGAACTTAGGCACTGAGGAGCTGGATAATATCCCCATATAGTGCAGAAAAGTAATAATACTTTTGCTTTTAGCTCACCCTAGAGAAAGGAGGATTTATTGGCACTAGAAGAATTCAGAAATGAATGAGTTGGAAGAATAGGAGTCAAAGTATTAGCTGTCTTTGTCCTTGGGGGAAATCAAAGGCACTATCCAACTGATGTCTGCTCTGGCCTTATGATGCAGAATTTAGGTCTTTGCATTCTTTGAGGCAGACCTTTGAAATTACAGATATTGAAATTATGTTTCTTGCCATTGCAGGCCAAGGACAGTGATGATGACGACGAGGTTGCTGTTGGTGTGGATCGGGATCGTTTTATGGATGAGTTTTTTGAGCAGGTGATAAATCCTTATTTCCTATTTATTATTTAATATATGGCATACCATACATGGACTTGCAATATATATTGATATATATAAATAAACATTTCACCTAGATTAAAAACAAATATAATATGAATATAAAAAAGATCTATATTCAGATACCAATATCTAGGCCAGCTAGCCATTGAAGCGCAGTATTGTTTAGCAATATCAATAGCACTTAGACTTATATACCGCTCCATAGTGCTTTGCAGCACTCCCTAAGCGGTTTACACAGTCAGCATATTGCTCCCGACAAGGTGGATCCTCATTTTACTGACCTCGGAAGAATGGAAGGCTCAGTCAACCTTGAGCCGGTCTGGCTGTGAGCAGAGTCAGCCTGTAATACTGCATTCTAACCACTGCACCACCATGGCTTTTCTGTGTGGAAGTTTATGTAAAAAAAAATCAGATATTGGACCAGTATATGCCTTCAGCTTACAGCCAGTTACAACGTGATCTTATTTCTTATATTAACATGTATAAAGATACATAAATACAAGGAAATTCTTCAGGTGGAGGCACACGAGACTGGACATTCAGCAGTTAGGAAACACCCAATTAACCAAACAATTTTTAAGCATTTTTATTAGAAACACTTAGCAACCTATGACCTGATGAGTTATTCTTTCAGAAATATTTTCTCATCAGATTCCTCAGTGCTTTAGATGGTGGCAGAGCTTCTAATGTTTTTCAAAAGTTCTTAAAAATTCAAGGAGGTATTCAGAGATGTATCTGCCTTGAAAGCAGCCCATTTTGAACTGTGTAGTTCAATGAAACATCAAAGTTGATCACGAGAAATGTTTTGTGACATTTTGTATTATGTCATAAATTGCTTCATAAAATGTTTTATAAGATTTGCCAAATTTCAGTTCTATGGGAGTCATGAATCCTAGATTTTGGATACATTCTATAAGCCAGCCCATTTGATATACAGTCTTTTGGTTGAAATAGTTTTGTCATTTCGACCAATTAAAGGTTGCAGAATGGGAGTTTTAGTGGTATACAAATAGATAATGCTTATTGTGAAAAATATTTTGAATATATTTTCAATAGGATGGAATTCAATACAGCAGAGATGTACAAGACTGCATAGTTTATCTCGGCTGAGGGATAGAACAATAGGTTAATTTAACAATGGGATTGTAATCAAGTTGGTTGATAGCATTGGTAAAATGAGGACCCAGATTGTTGAGGGCAATATGCCAACTCTGTAAACTGCTTAGAGAGAGCTATAAAGCAGTATGAAGTGGTATATAAGTCTAAGTGCTATTGCTATTTGACTGATCAGTTTTTAATATATCTATCCCAAGATATGTAGCTGTCAAAGTTGAATTGCTAAGATGCTTGCTAACTTCTATAGCCATAGAAATGGGGGTGGGGAAGTTTCAGGAGATCATCCATGGATGGTGAGAACCAAGGTCATTCAAAGCAGGTGTCTGGCAGAGAAGTGGACCGTTCCCATAACTAACAGAAAGAATGTGAATGGCCAACGTGAACACCTGATGGGTGAGGGTTATGAAAAGCTATTGGTAACTAACCAGAACTTTGCGTGGAAAATTTAAGTGTTGATATTACTTCTTCAGTGCTGGGATGTGTATTCAATAAAAAATTATCTCTTATGGCATCTCAAGGCTGTAGAGTTTCTTTAATGTTGAATTCATCAGCTGGACGGTTGACATTAGCGTTCATTATAGTTGGCTTCAGGATCCAGAGTTTAAATTCTACAATCATGCCAGGCTTTTTTTCCCCTCAGGTGGAAGAAATCCGTGGGTTCATAGAGAATATCTCAGAAAATGTGGAGGAGGTGAAGCGAAAGCATAGTGCCATCCTCGCTGCCCCAAATCCTGATGAGAGTGAGTAAGGTTGCCTTGCGTTTCTTTCACAACTGATTAATAAAAGCAGTACAATTTTGCTAGGGAGAGAAATTTATATCATGGTTGCAGTTAGAATAGATGCCTTCACTGCATTGTCTCATGTAAATCAGATAGAAATTGTAAACTTAGTGCAAAGATGGAACATGACTACGGGATTCCATGGAAGTTCAACCAGAAGGGACCTGAAGCTAGTATCGGGCTGTTGAACCATCTGGATTTCGCATCGGTATTCATGCTTGTTGAAGACTTTATCTTGAAACACTTCCAGATCATTATGCAGCTTCCCTGCCTCATTCATGGAATTTTATGGGGAGATCCAGATTATGTTACCAAACACATTTAACTTTTTTATGCCTCTCCGCTACTTCTATCTATTTGTTTTGTGCAACCAACAAATCTACTGTGGAGAGAAAGTCACAAAGGCTGCATGATGCCTTTCAGTTGGTAGTGTTAGGTGTTAGGCATGGAGAAGCAGCTTGGCTTTTTAGATTAGCCAGCTGGAAATTCTTTTTTTTGTGGGGGGGGGGGAGGGCTGCCTCACATGAATCTCTGCTCCTATGCAACCCCTATTGTGGCTAGCTTCGTATTTTCACTGCTCTGTTCCAAACAATTGAACGTTCTCTCCCGTGGCAAGCGTGAGTGTTGCATAAATATTAATTAACTCACTTGCCTGATTCGTGTGAGCACATTAGAACAAAGCGCTCTGTAATTAGCTATGCCTTAATTTAGACAGCAGAACCAAGCATTCGTCTGTCCATCTCACAGTAGGAAGTTTTTGGCATGACCAGGGGTAGGTGCAAAAAAAATGATCACATGAAGCCCTATAGATCACTTCATGGCTGACCCAGCTGCTCATGTGATCTAAACATTTCAGGGGAGAATGCTATGATTAGGGGACAACAGTGAAATCATATATAGTTTAAGAGCTCCATCTCAGAATCTGTTACAAGGCTGGAAAGTACTGGGTTCCAATCCTAGTCTATGTAGAATGCAGCACAAACATTATCAAATAAATAAAATGAAATTATCCTGTGCAGACTGGGCCAAATAACTTTATTTTATTTTTATCTTATTTATCAAATTTCAAAGCTTTGGATTGTTTTGACAATTCTAGATGGCTTACGAACAAAAAGAAAACCATACATGTAAAAAAGGTCACAGCCAATTGGAAGAGCAGTTCACCAGTTATACATCAATGATAACTAAAGGAGGCTTGATAGCCCTTTGAGGTAGTCCAGATAGGAGGCACGTCATTCACACATACCATTACAGAGCCCCACTATCATTCTGTCCTAAAGCCTAGGAGAACTACCAGGTCCCTAACAATGTCCTAAATGTCATAAGAGTGGGAGCCACATGAATCTCTGGGGGATATCATTCCAGAGGACAGGTCCAATCTGGACTCCCACAGTTTAATTAATGGGACCCACAGACCACCATCATTCAGCTTATGTTGTTAAGATCAGCCAAGGTCAGCCAGCTGGGCAAATTTCAGCAGAGCAATGTATAATTAAAAACAAAATACAGTGAAACAAATGCTAAAAGCAATAGTTCAACTTCCTTAGCAGTGACTACATCTGTAATAATGCTCATTACAATTTCCTAGCTAATGCTGCAAGCCCGGCCGATTTTTCAAGTCACGCTGATATGAAAAGCACAAGAAAAAACTGGAAAGTGCTTTTCTGGTTAGTAGCTGACTGACCAGAGCAGCGTGTTTTAATTCCCTGTCTTGAAAGATGGTATTCATATAGTCTGACATAGCCCATCAAGCTATGCCATTCCTTCTTTGTCCAATTCCTTGTTTTCTTGCTTCCTCTGACAACTCTTTTCTCTTCTTGTCTGCTGCAGGCATTCTGTAATTAGGGCTGTCTGGGATGGGCTCTTGGGATTCAGCAGGCAAGTGCTTGAACGTCCAGAAAGGATAGCTGAATTTAGATAGTTTCTTCCAGTTATAGCCCTCATTACCTCCCACATCCCTGTTACATTCCCCAGACAGATGCCATCGGTCTCTCTGCAGCTGCCCACTTGATAGCTGGATGCTTTGCTTCCCTTTCTGCCTTTCATACTCCCCTGGAGCTTCAGTCAAGCCTTTTGCTGCCCTGTGCCTAGAGCATAAGCCCACTTTTTGGCTGCTCAGTTGTTTAAATTAGATTTGCCTGGTTCTGCCCACTATATTCACAAGCCTGAAGTTCAGGGAGGGGTGTTAATCCTATTGCTACACCACTCTGCAGACAAACAATCCAAGCACAGTTTGTGCATGCATCTGTGGCAATAGGAGACTTGGATTGTTCTCATTAAACAGGAATATGCTACATTGCATCTCTCCCAAAATCCCATGATTTGATTCAGAAATGACAGTTGAAAAAAAAAGGGAACAGTCCTTACTGCAGAATGGCATCTGACCCCAAACCCCGAGATTGAGTATAAAACCTCACAAAGCCACTTTGTAGCAGGTGTGGGAATGTTGCATGTGATGTGTTTTGCAGTGCAAGTTGACTTGGAAGCAAGTCTCATCTTTGATGGAATTTATTCTTGGATAAATTTACTTAGGATTGTGTGAATAAACATTGGAATATCTAGCAGGCCAGTTCAGTGGAAGGCCATTCTTTTAACAGCAGGTTTTGGTATCATCCAACCCTTGACTGAATGAGCCAAAGGGAAAGGGATCACCACAAGAAAACCTAGATTGTTCTTAACCAATACCCTGCTGATGTAATGTTGAATCTGATCAGGGTTTTTAAACTAGGGTAAATTATGGAAAGAGTTTCCTCTGATTGTCTATGTCAGGGGTAGGCAACCTTGGCTCTTTTATGACTCGTGGACTTCAACTCCCAGAATTCTCAGGAATTCTGGGAGTTGAAGTCCACGAGTCATAAAAGAGCCAAGGTTGCCTACCCCTGGTCTATGTCTATGGAGATTCTCAGTCATCCAGATCACGGTTGTCCCAAAGGTGTTTTTTTCAAAAGGCAGATGGACTTTGTTTTTCCTTGAAGAGGTTTCGCTTCTTATCCAAGAAACTTACTCAGTTCTGACTCAGTCTCACTGACTCAGTTATGACTTCAGTCAGAAGCTTCTTGGACGAGAAGGGAAATATCTTCAAGAAAAAACAAAGTCCAGCTGCCTTTTGAAAAAGCATCTTTGGGTTTGCTCTGATTTTTCATTCCTTTATATCACATTGAATCCATTGGCTGTTTCATTGTAGTCCAGGATTCTCCACTCTCATACAATGATAACATTTGAAGAGATTTGGAAATTATATATCCCAACTTTCCTTTGATCTTACCCACTACGGATGTGGAAAAATTGCAGCTTTCACAATTTTGAGGTAGCATGATGAATGGTTGCAGAATTCTGAAAGGAGAAGTCCCAACACATCAGGAGGTGCCAGATTACAGAGGACTGAGCTAATGAACTCACTACTCCATACATTACAGTGCTTGCAGGATACAATGGCAACATCTGTCAACGCTGCTAATATCAGATGTTCTTGTTTTGACAACAGATGGAAATGCAGCCATTTTTCACTATTGCTTTTAGAGTTAGTTAATGCTGGGAGGGGGAATGTGGATGAGAGTCCAGCTAGTCATAACAATAATAACTCAGCCATGGGAACCCAAGGTCATTGGGCCCAGAGTTGATAGAGTTTTGGCGAGCTGGGGAGAAAGCCTGCGCTTCAAACTAATCGGGGAATGTGATTTATGACTGTTTATTGGAGGAAGGAATTGTGCTTTGTTACTTTGTATCTAGGGGAACGGAATTTAGTTTTTGGTTTCAACTATGTAGTGCCGATACTTTGTTTCTCGAATAAAAGATTCTTTAAGGTAAACAATGCCTCGAAGTTCTTTTGAAGAGTTTCATCTGTTGGAACCATGACAGCATCTCTACCGACAGTTGTCCAACCTCTTTTTCAGTGTACTTATTGAACAAGAACCCACTGCCTGAAGACAGTTTTTGGACAACAGTTCTTACTGTAAGAATATTTTCTGTTGAAGGTTCTGTTAGCTGAAATCTATTTCTCTGCAACTCCTTTTTCAAAATAACTGGGCATCTAATGCTTATTAGCTCTGAATTCTCATCATTTTTGCTTCTCCTAAACATGCATAGTCCTTTCAATTCTTTGTGGTAAAAAAAAGGTAAAGGAGTCCCTGCAGATTTTACTCCGTTAGTCGTTGCTGACTATAGAAGGCGGTGTTTATTTCCATTTCAAGGTCATTGAACTGGAGCTGTCCAAAGACATTTTTGCAGCCATGTGGCCATGACATCATAGAGCACTGTTATCATCCCAGCAAAGTGGTACCTATTTATCTACTCGCATTTGTGTACTTTCGAACTGCTAGGTTGGCAGCAGCTCGGGCGAGGACAAGAGCTCACCCCATCACTTGGCGCACAGGTCTTGAACCTGGGCTACCACCTTTCTAGCCGACAAGCCTAGCATATTAACTGCTGATCCATCACCCCACCCTCTTAATTGTGGGACATGGTCTAATTGCTCAGCTTTTAAGGTAACTCCTACTTTTAAAATCTATCCCTGCAGAATTTTACTAATAATGTCTAGAAAGAACCATATCTCATGTTCTCTCTTCCACCCCTATCCCAAAGATTTCTCTCTATGCACTTGTTTCATGGGCCATCCATATTTGCACAGCTGGAGCTGGGTCAGTACTTTGAACATGCAGGCAGCCTTCATCTTCATGTTGCTCAAATGATACCTGGCTTCTTTTGCTGTGGCTTCAAGATGTCGCTAATGAGCTTTGGGTCAGATAAAGGATGGAAACATTGATATCCCAGATTGAGTTGGTGTGGCTTATTAGCCACTGTAAACACCTACACTGCTGCAAGACAAAAATTGCTCCCTGGAGATGTGTTTGTCTTTGAAAGTCCAGAAGATTTTTATTGGATGAGAAACAGTTACTTCAAAAGCTGAATAGCAGAAGATATGGGGGAAGGGGATTATTGAACAAAGTATAGAGCTTTAATTTTACAAATAGCAAAGCTCTGCTTATGCAGAGGTAAAATATTGCATTTCATATACAGCTTCCTCTTTACTCCTTCCAAAATATAGATGTTTCATAATATACCACACTGATTATTTGACTGGAAAGCAAGAGATAAATCGTAATAAATAAGAATGTGCTATATTTTAAAAAGAAATGTAACAAATGCAATGTAAGAAGGAAAAAAAATCCATAAAAGATGTTTATTAATTGTTGCCTTTTCTCCAGTTTTTTTTACACAGAATCTAGATGGCATCAGCTTCCTACATTCTAGTATTTTGGGGACTGTCCTCCCATTTATTTATGTATCAGATCTGTATTGCATAATGTATACTGTGAATCCAATGATTAATTAGCAATTTAAAAAGCTAATTCAATCAATCCTGACTTATTTAATATCTGCATAACATAGCATAACTTTTTCTGTTTGTACCTAGTGGTAGATTATCATATCAAATGAAGCCCTAAGATAGCTAACAGGTAGTTCTCAAGTTACAACCATTCACTGAGTGACCATTCAAAGTTACAATGGCATTGGAAAACGTGACTTATGACCTTTTTTACACTTATGATACATGATACTTTTTTACAGTATCCCCATGGTCACGTGATCAAAATTCAGATGCTTGGCAACTGGCTCATATTTAACAACAACAACAAAGTTGAAAGGGGTCTTGGAGGTCATCTACTCCAACCCCCTGCTCAGGCAGGAAACCCTATATCATTTCAGACAAATGGCTGTCCAGTCTCTTCTTAAAAACTTCCAGTGTTGGAGCATTCACCGCTTCTGGAGGCAGGTTATTCCACTGGTTAATTGTTCTAACTGTCAGGAAGTTTCTCCTTAGTTTCCATCCATTGCTTCTTGTCTTGCCTTCAGGTGCTTTGGAGAATAGCTTGACTCCCTCTTCTTTGTGGCAACCCCTGAGATATTGGAACACTGCTATCATGTCCCCCCCTCGTCCTTCTCTTCATTAAACTAGACATACCCAATTTCAGCAACAGTTCCTTATATGTTTTAGCCTCCAGTTCCCTAATCATCTTTGTTGGTCTTTTCTGTACTCTTTCTAGAGTCTCAACATCTTTTTTATATCGTGGTGACAGTTGCAGTGTCCCGGGGTCTCGGATCACCTTTTGCAAACTTCTGACAAGCAAAATCAATGGGGAAGCCAGATTCACTTAACAACCATGTTACTAAATTAACAACTATGGTGATTCAATTAACAACTATGTCAGGAAAGATTGTAAAATGGGATAAAACTCATTTAATAACTTAGCAATAGACATTTTGGGCTCATTTGCGCTTGTAAGTCAAGGACTACCTGTATTTGGTTTCGGTTTGATATGATTCTGTGCAAATGGAATCAATTAAACCTTTTTGTATGTCACGTTTAAACCCATGGTTTGTTATTGGCTTTTTGTCCCAGTATGAAAGATAAACAAGGATTCATGATTTGTTTGTGGCTTCTTGTCTTATTTCTAATTTGATTACATGCTCTTCCCAGACTTGTAACCAATCCAGTATTTTGGGTATTGTGTGCTTGTATAAGCCTATGAATCCATATTCTTCGTACTGAAACAATTAGTTCAGGATCATCCTACGTATTATTTTCAATTTTTCTTAAGGTGAATGACAGTTTGAGGATGCAACTGAGAATTAAGAATTTTAGTTTCTTTTTTCCTTGTCTCTCTCTTTTACTAGGTTTGTATGGCCTCATTTTGATGGAGAAACATCACACTGAACAGCTGTTTTGCCTCATTTTCTTCATTTTGCTTTAATAATTATATTGATTCATAATAAATAATCTCATGAATTGTTCATTTTATTTTTAGTTATTGTCTTGGCAAAAAAAGATATATTTAGCTATTTTTCTCGTTAAGCAGGAAAAAGCACTTTTGGTAGCCAGCATTCATTATTAAATAATATCAGCATTCTATTAATATTTGCTAGTTATTAATAAAACATTATTTTGGGTACTGTGTACCACATGGAAAGGAGTAATGATATTTTGGTGTCCATTAAATGGACAAGCGTGATTTGGGAATAGAGTTTAAAAAAGAGATTTGGGTATAAGGGCTTCTATCTATTTTTGCAGTTTTAAGTAGTCCAAATGGATTTTAATGCATATTTTGCTCTTGTTTCTTGCTGAAAATTAGTAAATTGTTCTATCAGTATTTAATAATTTGCTGCTGAATTTCAACAACATAGTTCATAGGAGGAAGAACTTTGGGAAATTCAAAAATTAAGGGTCAGGTGTAGAATAACTTTCTGGACCGTAGACATAAATACCAATACAAGAGAATATTTGTACTCAGGATTGAACTGTGAGGTCTTTGCTGCTCTCTGAGCTTTGTTGTTTTCTTGCAGTCATTTTGTTATTCAACTGCAAAAACAAACAAACAAAAAACAATCAAACTTAGAGAGCACCAACGACCCCCCAAAAGAAATAAATATTAGAAATAGAAATTCCAAGTTCGGCACTGCAGTTTATTAGTAACTCACAGGTTGTCTTAGATCAGTAGTTTGGAAGCACCTTTTCCAGCTAAAACTATTTATTAAAATGCACAAGCTTTTTCAACTCATGAAAGCTTATGCCTTTTGGGTAAAATTTCTTAGCTGGAAAAGGTGTTATCAGTCTCCTGGTTTTTGCCCCATAGACTAACACAGCTTTTCTACAAGGTTTATAGATTACCAGCTTTTCTGTCATTGCAGGTAAAGGCATTGAATAAGCTTAGCAAACACATTGCCTCTCTAAAAATCTGCAAGACGGCATGTTCTGGACAAGCTACAAAATCCCTGTTGGTAAAGAAGTTTAAAAGCACTTTTAGGTTTGCGGGCTTAAGCCTATCTCAGATGCTTCACTTGAGTTCTTCACATGCTAATAGTGATGCATCCATGCCATGGATTGGAAAAGTATTAACTAAAAATTAAGTGGTTATTCGGTTGTCCCACCTAATCCAGAAAATGGAACACTTGTCTGTCATGAGCAATGATGCAATACATGATTTGAGGTTGTCCGGAGAAGAGCTGAAGCGTGGCTATATGATTTAGAGAGAGGCTGGGCTGAGCTGTGTCCTCCTTGCATCCTTGGGGCCAATCTCTGCTGCTCTGCCAGTGTTGCTTGGTTACACTGGCAGCATTTAGAGCTCCAGGTGACAAAAAATATCTCATGGGGGGTGGGAGGGAGGGAGGGAAACACAGTTGCACCTGCCACTCTGTGCCAAGCCGCATTAGTTGTGATCAACGTGAAGGTAGAGAGAATAAGCTGGAAGATTGCTGAGAAGGAGCACCAAAATGGCTGTCTCTCTTCTGCCAGGAAAAAGCTATAAGTCCATAGTAAATAAATTATTTAGATTGCTTTCATAAACATGCTTAACTTTAAGCCCTTGTAACCAACTTATTTGGTAAGGTCACAAACATTCTAAAACCACAAGAAAAATATGTATTATGGTATAAAGATGATGGCTTGATTAACACAGCAATGGCTGGATTCCCATAGCATGCTGATTCATAAACTGTCACACTGATGGTTTGGTTTAATCTAACATGTTATGTGAGCCACCTTAAGAGTGAAGGAATGACAGTGGAGGTTTTATATAAACCTATAAAGATTTCTGTGATGAATCTCGTGTAGAAAAAATGATTCCCCCCCTCTTAGTTGGAGATGTTATGATGTTGATAAAAATGCATAATTTATAGAATTTATACTGCAAGATATGATGGCCACTGACATTAGATGACAGGTATGTTACATTTATGTGGCTAGAGACAGCACTTTTAAAAAAAAGAATGTGAATGACTCTTCAGGAGCTGTGGATTTAAGTCATGGTGACATTTGAAAAGGGTTGGTTGGGAAAATTTTGATCATTTTTGGAACAAAGGGGAAATAGGTACAGTAAATCTTGCTTAGTTTTAAACCGCCCATTTTGTAATGTAATATTTCCTTTAGAAAGGAAAACCAGAATCAATTTTGAGAGGTGTTTAAAAGAGAAAATGGATGCAGTACATTTCATCATCTCTTTGTCTATAATAGCCAAAAAGACTTCAAATGGAGATGAAATAATAAGACCTTTGGTCAAAAGAACTGTCTGAATTCAGTTTCTGCAGGGTTTTTTTTCCAGAGCTTTTCATAAACTCTGCAGCAAACAATGGTGAGCCAAATATGCTCACTGTTTACATTACATTATGACTGTAAGTTCTTTGGGCATTTGTCTTTTCCTTGCTTATGTTGCTATGTAAATGCTACGAACTTTGGTAATATTAAAATAATAAAATTATTTAACACCGTATCTGACTTGCCACGTGCCTACCAGGGACATTTCCATTTATTGATTGATGGCCTAAATATATATGATGCTTACTTATACAAAGGAATCTTACAACATACAGAGCTTAAAACAGCCATAAAAATAATAGAGTCAGTTGCTGATCTAAATGAAATCTTCTTGTCTGATTGCTCTACAGAAGATGGCTGTATTCAACAGTTCCTGAAAGGCAAAAGGATAGTTGTCAGTCTGACCTGTGGGGGCATCCAGAATGGGGGGGGGGACCCATGGGAATGTCTGCCATGCCTTTCTTCTCTATTCTCTGTCTCCCTTGAATCCAGCTAAGGATGGAACAGCTTGGTGACATTTATCAGCCAGATACAAATATGTTCATTCCAAAGCTCAGCGTAACAGAAAAAGCCAACATGTATGTATGTGGATGTGTGCGAATGTTTCTGTCCCAAGTCACCTATTTCAGTGTTTCCCTTTTAGAAACCAAGGAAGAGCTGGAGGAATTGATGTCTGATATCAAGAAGACAGCCAACAAAGTGCGCTCCAAGCTAAAGAGTTGAGTATCTGCTGCAGGTGTAAGGAGAGAGCAGGCCACTCTTTGCATGACTGTAATTAGAGTTATTTGGGAGGCTTCCAAGTTTCTCCCTGATTTGAAATAATGGATAATGAAGGGGTGCAAGCTTCACCTGCTGTGCTTGAAGCTGCTCACAGAGAGTCATTGCCTTAGTGCAGTGGTCCCCAACCTTTGTGGTTTGGCGGACTGAGATTGGACAAGCGGCAGGCATGTGTGTGAGCGTGTGCAACTCCATTTGTGCCAGCGGTGGGGGCCCACCACCTTTGTGTTCCCGCCACTCTTACAAGTGGAGTTGCGTTTGCCCATCGTTTTTGCAGTCTGGTTCCAAACGGACTGTGGCCTGGTAGTGAGCTATGGCCCAGCATGGCAACTCTCAAATGAAACCTACAGGTGATAACTTGCCAGGTGCAAGTTTTAAAAATGGGTCATTTATAGTAGGATCCTTCTCTTCCGGAGAGTTATTTTTAGTCCAGTCTGAAATGGATGTTCAGCAGGCAGAGAAGGAGAGACAGAGACTGAGACCATCTGTTTACCCTGTAATGTGCTTTTTCTTCCCTCTCTGAAAATAAGTTCTATTTTCTGCTTTTTCTTAGGTATTGAACAGAATATTGAACATGAGGAAGGGCTGAACAGATCATCAGCAGACTTGAGAATAAGGAAAACTCAGGTGGGTTCATTTCTAAAAAAGCCATGTTGCCTATCAATTCAGGGGTTTTCATGCACAAAATAACCAGGGTGATCAAATGGTAGATTACTTTTAAAAATCTTATAGCTTTTGAAAATGGTTCCTTCTGTTTCTCGACATCTACAGTAGTGGTTGGCAATTATTTGGGGGCCTTGTATGCCACTGTATGATCTTCATGGGAATGTCTCCCATGACATATTGTCTGTACTGATGCCCAAAACTTAGATCTGTTGCAAAACACAGTGTGTTTGACATTCTCCTCCCTACCTCTTGTAAATGGGCTAAAGGAGCTTATGTTCGCAAGGAGCAAAGTCAAACCAATCATCCAGAGGTTGTCCAAGCCTGATCTACATCGTCATCTGACCTTTCTGAAACCAAGCAGATTGATAATGCTCTGTGGAAGGTAAATAAGGAAATTACAGGGACACCATTGCCTGTTCTGTAATCATATGAATACCCCAAATACAGTGTTGAAGAGACAGTGAAATATGGGCTATTGAATGTTTTGGGGGATTTAGCTTTTTTCTCTCTCTCTTCCATCCATTCCAAGAATATAAAAAATAGACTAAGGGGGTCTTCATGTAGACTAACACTGAATTTTATCTGTCTAACCATGTGGCTTCAAGAAGCCCATAAAAACAGGCAACACAGTTGTTTATTTGATAAGAGGGTATACATGAAAGTTCCATTTAATATTCTCAGCAAGCAGTGATTGGTAAGCATCTCATTTCTCACAGGTTTGTTGCATCCTCTTTTCAAACCATTGGCCATATTTTCTTCCATAAATTCCATGTGCTCAACATAGTATGAAAGAGCTTTTTCTTTGTAAATTTAAAAATTGAGGAAAATGGGATTTTCACAGAAGCTTATGGATATATAAGCCACCAGTACCCAACTTTTTCAGAAGTATTCTGTTATAATTATGCCCCCCCCCCCAGCATTCTACCTTATCACGGAAGTTTGTGGAGGTGATGTCAGAATACAATACAACCCAGACTGATTACCGGGAACGGTGTAAAGGAAGAATCCAAAGACAGCTGGAAATAAGTGAGTGCTTTCTTCATTAGTTCTTTTCATTCAAATTACCATGTTCATCCATTTCTTACAGAGGATTGGAATGGTGCAGTCCTGTGTTGTTCTTGTTTGTCCTACTTTCACAATTTGGTTGTGATCATTTTTCTTTTTATTGTGATATCACTATTTTTCTTGTGGTCGGGTTGCTGTTGTACATATAGTTAAAAGCTTCCTGTTCAAGTTGAGAAAGAATATCTGTTCAACTGATGTTCTCCCATTTTCCACCAAATGCTCTGTGAAATGAAATGAAATCTATTTCTGTTCTTTAAGGCAAAGTTCACATTCCTAATTTCTTCTTAGTATTTCTTTCTTTTATAGTAAAAAATCAAATAAAAAATTGTTACAAAAGAAACATCCATAAATAATAATTAAAGATACAGATTCCCGTAGCCAGAGAATCAAAATAGACTAATTTAACTGTGATGCAGTTCATATTCAGGTAGACAGTGTAGTGGATTTTGAGCTATGATAATGATATTCAGTTTTTTACTGTAACCATTAGCCTGAAGGGAGATATTTTTGAAGTCTTGTTCCAAGTATGATAAAGCAAACAAAAGTTGACCTTAACCAAACTGAATTGCTCTTTGCTTAACAACGTTTTTTTTGGGGGGGGGGGGTCAGCTCAACTGATGCTGTTCCTAAGAGAACTGATCTGTGACTTTAGAGTCGTTTTGGAGTCACAGCTACTGCTAGTTGCATAGTTGGAGGGCATGGCCCTTATTCCGATAAACTGGTGCCAGTTCTGACATTACATGTAGTGGGAAAACCCAGCCTTAGTGTCAATGTTTATCACCATTTCCCTACATAGGACTCTTTTGAGAATAAATGTCATCAGCCTTTGTGATGATTTATTTTTTTGCTATTAAATATTTGTGGAATTATTGTTGTTTGGAGTTATTACCGTGGACATTTTAATTACCTTCTAACAGGGTTTTTTAATGTTGTAAACATCCCAGAATCTGGGAAGATTAGGTAACATATAACCTAATAAATAAAATGCTGGGTGTGATTGGGAGATACCAATTTAGATCAGCGTTTTTCAAACTTAGCAATTTTAAGATGTGTGGACTTCAATTCCCAGAATTCCTCAGCCAGCATGTTAAATCGGAAGCCTGATTTAGACCATACAAATCGCAAGTACTCCTCGCCATTTCTCAGCTTCCACTAGTGATCCTTGGGGCGCCTGGCCCAATTGCAGACTGGAGGAAGCAAATTTCCTTTCCTATCTGCCACAAAACAAGCCAGTGTGAGAGATGAGAGCTGGAAAAGAGGCTATGAAGTGTCCCCCCCCCCGTGTCTTCAGTCTATAGAAGAACAGGTGGTGCCTTGAGATCTGCTCTGTCCAGGTGGCTTTTTCAACATAAAAGGAGGGGTTAGTAGATAACTATCAAAAAGTGGAAGGGGGCAGCAGGGTGTATTGGAAAGAAGTCTTGCGTGGAAGAGGCCAGGAATTAGAAAAAAGCTACTTGCAGATATAGTGAGTAGGAAGGGAGGATTGTGTGGTGCCCATGGGAAAGAAGGAAATTTGTGTCACTAGGTCACATTAGGGCCCTGCTTTTCTTTTAAAAAATAAAATTTGAAATTTTGATTCTATATGTACTATCACTTTCTGCTTAGAGATATGTATTTGCGTAGATCTTCCTAACCAGTTTTGATCAATTTTATAGTATTTCTGAGCAGGCTGTGTTAAGTGGGCTAGGGTTCATATTAATATGTTTGTGTAGGCTGTTGGACTTCGTTCTGACTGCTATGCTGAGATGTTGATAAAGGGTAACAGAGGCAAGTTATGAGAATCATCTGAAAGGATCCAAGTAAGAGATATGGACGAGGTTTGAACTATTGGATGTTGGAAAGAAAGATAGATTCTATTGTTCAACCACTAACTTCTTAATATCATTTGCAGCTGGCAGGACCACCACCAGTGAGGAACTGGAGGACATGCTGGAGAGTGGGAATCCAGCTATATTCTCCTCTGGGGTAAGCACACTCTCCCTTTGCCTTGGGATTTGGCCAATCTTTTCTTTGTCCACACTGCTGAAAGTAGACCCAAAGGTACCATTTCAAAAGGCACCTGGACAACTTCACGATTCAAGGAAGAACAGCAGTGACATCCCTAGGAAGAAATCCAAACATCACCATATTGCTGGCTGATAAAGGAAGATATCTTGCAGTTATTCTGAGCAAAGATGATTAACTACTAAGGCGGACACTTTTTCTGAAAGACACTGTTACATATGAGACTCTGACGTTCTAAGGAAAAGGTCCTTGATTTCCTGCAACAACTGCTGAAGGACAATGACATTAACAAGCCACAATAGTACCGCCTTTAGCCTGGGGAAGCTACTCCATGCATATATGGACTCCCCAAAATCCACAAAGGAAACTCCATTCAGACCAATTGTCAGCAGGATCAACTACATCACCTAAAAACAAAGACCAGTTGCTTTTTGAAAAAGTACCTGTGGGACAACCATGACCTGGATGACTGAGACTCTCCATAGATTCATTCTGAGAGTAGAGTTTAGCAGTGCCATCTTTGAGTCCTTACAATAGCAATAGCACTTAGACTTATCTACCATTCTGTAGTAATAGTAGTAGTAGTAGTAGTTATTATTATTACTAATAATAATAATAGTAATAATAATAGTAGTAGTAGTACATTTGGAAAGTACATTGGAGGTCATCTAGTCCAACCCCCTACTCAGGCAGGAAACCCTATACCATTTCAGACAAATGGCTGTCCAGTCTCTTCTTAAAAACTTCCAGTGTTGGAGCCTTTACCACTTCTGGAGGCAGGTTGTTCCACTGGTTAATTGTTCTAATTGTCAGGAAATTTCTCCTTAGTTCTAGATTGCTTCTCTTCTTGGTTAGTTTCTATCCGTTGCTTCTTGTCTTGTCTTTAGGTGCTTTGGAGAATAGCTTGACTCCCTCTTCTTTGTGGCAACCCCTGAGATATTGGAACACTGTTATCATGTCCCCCCTTGTCCTTAAACTTGACATACCCAATTTCAGCAACAGTTCCTTATATGTTTTAGCCTCCAGTTCCCTAATCATCTTTGTTGCTCTTCTCTGTACTCTTTCTAGAGTCTCAACATCTTTTTTACATCATGGTGACTAAAAATGGATGCAGTATTCCAAGTGTGGCCTTACCAAGGCATTGTAAAGTGCTTTATAGCAGTGGTCCTCAATCTTTCTGGCTTAGCAGAGATGGGGGGGGGGAGAGGGAATGGTTTTGCATGCACAAGCCACTTTCACAAATGCAGCTTCATGCGCACTCATCCACCACTTCTGTGGCCTGGTTCTGAATGGGCTGCGGCCTGGCACTGGGCTGCAGACTGGGGGTTAGGGGCCCCTGCTTTATATCACTCTCTGAGTGGTTTACAATGTCCACATATTGCCCCCAGCAATCTGGGTTCTCATTTTACCGACCTCAGAAGGATGGAAGACTGAGTCGGCCTCGAGCCCTGTCAGGATTGAACTCCAGATTGTGGGCAGAGTTTGCCTGCAATATTGCATTCTAACCATTACACCACCAGGGCTTGGGCATGTTGCTAGAAGTGAATGTCAGATTGTTGAAAAGGAAGTAAGATCAAGAATAAAGGTAGCAGTTCTCTTTCTACTGGCATGGAACCATAATAAAGAATCACAATCCTTTACTTTGACTCTTGATTTTACAATATAGGTTCTACTATATCACAAAATCAACAATGGGTGATGGTCAAAGACTTCTGGGATATTATTCTTCCACTGCCTATGCTTAGCAATATTTGATGTAAATTCCACCTTTTTCCTATGGAACTCAGCATAACATGTTTATACATCCATGACAATCTCCTGATGTTTTTCCAGATTATGTACAGTAACCATTCACTGTAATCATTTATGGCCTGTACCTACAGTATGCATTCTTATGTCTGTACTTTAAAATAAATATATATATTGGATGAATTAGCATGCAGTCCTAAGCCAGGATTTTTTTTTAAACCTCAGTTTGATGAACAAGTCCCTCTCCCCCCCCATTTTATTTGTTTATAATTCTTTCAGTGACTTTAGATGGCTTATGAAGGTATATGTACACCACCCAAAGTCACTGATTGCGAGATAGGTGGTTATATAAATATGAAGAATCATTAAGTATGAAAAACATTCATAATATTACTTATTGTGTGTTATTTAGCTTGTTTGGTTATTCTAAGTAGCAAATTCATCAATGGTAATACATGCACAAGTTATTTTTGTTAATGGTATAGTTAATTCTGCTGTTTCATTTTTTTTTCTCTTTTGGGATTTTTCTTCATGGGAGGCTAAGAACAGCAATGATACTCAGTATCCCTTTGATTCTTCGGATGTCTGCTGTCATTGCCCACCAACAGAAAAATCCATGTGTGCTAGAAGCTCTGCGTTTTTTCCCCAAAGAAAGCCATAATTTTTTACCAATTTATAAACTTGTTCTAGCCAGCCACAGAAAATCAGGAAAATGTGATCTCCAGAAATATCTACCCAGAATGGAAAGTCTTACTGGACCATATGCCATTAGTGTTCCAATGCTGCTTTTTTTTTTTTTTGCTAGATCATCATGGACTCCAACATTACAAAGCAGGCATTGAATGAGATTGAGACCCGGCACAGTGAGATCATCAAGCTAGAAAACAGCATCCGTGAACTCCATGATATGTTCATGGACATGGCCATGTTGGTGGAAAGCCAGGTGAGAGCTGCTGCAGAAGAATGGACTGACTTACTTATTGGCATACCTGGTAGCAACATCTAATCCTCTGTTAATTAGTCTCCGGTCTCTACACTTCCCTCTGCTAGAGATACTGCAATGATATATTTGCACTGTAGTTCCTACATTAAATAGAGGGCTGGGATAAATGTCTTTGTTAGCTCTGTGATGTGGATCACACAAAAAAATTATTTTTGATTCAAATTTCCCTATACAACCCTGCTTCAAACAACTTAAGGTTTCATTTCATGACTCGCCCTGTTTACTGTGTTAACTCCTTTTGTTTTCACGTGGTGTATTAAAATATAGACCAGACATCTCAAACACAAGGCCCAGGGGCTGGATGCGGCCCGCAATGTGGTTTCATGAGGCCCGCAAAGCCATTCTGGAAACAGTGAGGGAATGGCCCCTGCTGCCTTGGCCCCAGCCCAGGCCACCTGGGAGCCAATGTACAATTTTGTGGTGGCCATCTATGCTGAAACACATTCAGTCTTAACTCCACAAGGCCATCTGGAAACAGCAAGGGACCGGCCCCTGGGCGCACGTTGGGGAGGTGTCACCCTTTGTGAGGAATGAAGAAATGCATCATCGCCCCCCCCCCATTCTGGATGCCCCCTCAGATCTGTCCCACTCCTGCCCAGGCCCCCACAGGGACCCCTGATGCGAATGATGAAGAGCTGGTCATGCCCACCCAGTAGGCCACACCCACTCCATCCACGTCCACCCAGTAGGCCACGCCCACCCAGGCCACCCCTACCCGCCCCCCTGAGGACAACACCAATGCTGATGTGGCCCCCAATGAAATTGAGTTTGACACCCCTGATATAGACTAACATAACTGAATGTCCCCTTTCCCCCCCCCAATCAAAGTTAGAGCTAAATATCTTTTCAATGTTATGCAAAATGCAAATATTTGGCTCTTATAGGACTTGGTTAAGCATATTGTTAAAATTATGGTGGGGCCGTGAGATCAAGCCCACCAC
Organism: Crotalus tigris; assembly: GCF_016545835.1. Lineage (NCBI taxonomy): Eukaryota > Metazoa > Chordata > Lepidosauria > Squamata > Viperidae > Crotalus > Crotalus tigris. The sequence goes on along the minus strand of NW_024096758.1, from coordinate 6,652,215 downwards.
ATCTGATTTGTTCAAAATTTGCTGTAGTTTGAACGTAAAAGGTCTCCGCAAGAAGGACAAAAGAGAATGCTGACCTGGGAACAAGGAAAAAGCAAGATGTAGGCATTTGATCCTGCAATTTTTCTTCTGCTATTGTGCAAAGCACTACACGGTGTGATCATGCTTTGTAAATTATTGTCAATAATAGTTTTCTGGAAGAAGCTAAATTTGTGTCCATATTTCTGTGGAAATAATAGAGGAAGGAAAGCTCTTTAATTTCCCTCAGTTAGGGACTGCCTATAGCAGGGGTAGGCAACCTTGGATCTTTTATGACTCGTGGACTTCAACTCCCAGAATTCTTGAGCCAGCTATGCTGGCTCAGGAATTCTGGGAGTTGAAGTCCACGAGTCATAAAAGAGCCAAGGCTGCCTATCCCTGGCCTATAGAATTCATAGATTTTTCACTTGGCCTCCTTCCATTTCTTAGCTGCTGTTGATTTTCTTTAAGTTCTAATTAAATTTATTGTATTATCTTTTTTAATTAAATAAAGTAAAAGTGGTAATTACCTTGCAAAAAGAAAGGGCAGTGTCATTTATGATAAATGTAGCTCTTATTATTGTGATGCCTTTGACCACTTTACTTTTTCACTACCTGTGAGAAACTGTTGTTGTGTTATTACAGTATTATTATTTCATTTTCTGAACCATTTTCCTTTTGGAGGTTTAGAGAAGAACCTAAGCCAGTTTTAGGTAATAAAAGCAATTCTTTTTAAAGTAAATTAAAACAAGTCTCAATAAAGGTTTATTTTATTTTTTTTAAAAAAAAGGCAAGATAGTTTGTTCCTGGCAGAGTTGTTATTCTGCAAATGCCTGGGTGGATTGATGTGCTTTTATCTGATGTTAGAAGGACAGCAGTATGGGAAAGAGCTATACTTTACTGAGGAAAGAGGTCCTTAATTGGGGTGCTGTCACAGGAAATGCTTTCTAAAAGGTTGGATTGCATAGCAAATGTCTGTCTGTCTGCTTTATTTTAAACATGACCTCCTGGGAAACTTCACTGACAGAAATGATGTGACATGGTTGATTCCCATATGCCCCCCTTGTGCAACCCACAGAGAGTGAAGCAGGGAGAGCTGAAGGGAACTTCAAGCATGGGGTTGGAGGGCTACATTTACAGAAATAGGCAGAGAGGAAAGTGGAGAGTTCCTCCTTTGGAAAGACTTGCCCTCTTAAAAGGTGAATACATCTGATTCCTGATTGTCTGGCCCTGCCTTTCTTTGTACCACTCCTGACCCCCTCTTTCTATCTCCCATGCTACCGTGCATATCCGGATAAGACTGTTCAGGTATTGGCAGGTAATGCCCATTTTCCCAGAATTGGGACAATTGCATGTCTATGCTGCATGGCTGCTTCATGATTCTGCATGCTCCTTCAGTCTTGTTGGGAAGTGGAAGGGTGATGGCCAAGTTGCTAGCTTGTCTAGAAAAGATGCTAGAGGAGGGAAGAATAGGTTGGTGTTACAGCATATGTGCTTCATATAAAAAATTCAAGACTTGTTCCCAGGAATCTAAGAGAGATGGGCTGGATCCAATTGTCACTAGCTGAAGACAACACCAGGTTCAATGACCCAATCTTTCGTTGTATAATGTTCTCCCTCTGGTACTCAGTCTTGCTTGGATTTTTCTTGAGAGTTAAGAAAAAGTTGCTAGGCTAGTTAACGTGATTAAGGCTTCACCAAGTAGCATAATCCTCATTCCCAGAACAGTCACCCACATGGCCATTGCTGAAAATTTTGAGAATTGGTCCACACATCAGGAGTGGATGTGGGGGAGGTTGCAATTCTAGTATCTTATTTAACCTCAAAGATTATCAAGGCAGATTGAAAAGGATTTTAAGTCAGCTAGGCCAAAATCCTGGAAAGCAGAGAGCCCCCCCCCATATTTTTCTGAACAACATAAAAGTTCTAGATATAGTCCCTCAACTTATGAGCACAATTGAGCATGGAATCTCAGTCATTGAGCCAAGTGGTCATTAAGCAAGACATCACATGACTACTCCTGTGACTGATTTACTCAATGACCGCAATCTCAACACTCCCAGTTGTGTTTATTAAGTGATTGTGTGTGTCATTAAGCAGATGGAGTCCCTGGTAAGGAGTACAGGGTGCCTGGCAGGGAAACCCAGTGGGGGTTCTGCTCAAAAGCTGAAAATTCTCCTTGCCAAAATCTGAGCAGGATTTTCAGCTTTTGGAGAAGGCACATTTACCCCACCTTCCTGAGGTGCTCTAGGCTGCTTACTTTATTACACTGCATCTGTGTTTGGATTTCAGCTCCCTCCCCTTTCTAGGATCTAGCTGAAAAAGCTGCCTGCTGAAGAATGACATCTCTGCTCCATGTGTGGAAAAGATCACCTTTGGCAGGATGCAGAAATGGAGTTCAAATAATCAGGATCTGAGCTTTGCTTTTGCTCCCTGTGGAAGGATCTCATGTCTCCTCCACGTGTAGAAAGGGACTCCTTCCACAGGTTATAGAAATGGAGCTCAAATCATCAGAATGAGTTCCATTTCTGCATCCTGTCAAAGAAGTTCATCTCCCCTTGGCAGGCAGCTCATTCAGCCAGCTCCCAGAAATGAGAGAAAGTCATCTTGATAGGTAAGCAGTAGCTCGCAACCTTCCCTACCAGCTTCCCTATTGACTTTGTGGGGTAGCTGGCAGAGAAGATTGCAAATGGCAATCACATGATTGTGGGCCACTTGGCAGCCAGTCATAAGGCACCCAGATTGCAATCACACAACCATGGGGTGAGGAAACATTTTACAATGACCAGAACTGTTTTACAGGCCATAAAACACACTTTCCGAGGAGACCATCTTAAACTTTGAACTGTCATTAAATGACTGATCATAAGTTGAGAACTACCTGTAAACATTACTTTTACAAGCATGTCATATATGTTTTAATGAGTGCTGCTTTGTAATAAATGTGGGGAGACTTTCTCTGCATGCACTTGTGGTTCTTTTCTTGGTATGCTGCTACAGCAGCTGTGCCTTTGTGATGCTGAGTGCCTTTTATGGAGTAGTGTTTTCCTTGCTTTCTGTCTCTGTGTGTGTGTGTTTTATTAGACAATAGAGTAAGACTCTAGAATTTTTGTCTAGGCACCTCCACCCTATAATCATGTACAGTTGAAAACACAGGGAAAGGGAGACTTCAGCTTCCTAGGCTTGGAAAAGCATTTGGAATTCATATTGAGACTATAAATCCTGAATAAATAGTTTGGAGAGTCTCAAATTCAAATTTGTACTTCTGCCATTGAGGCCTCTTCAAAGTGAAAACTACATACCATAAAAGATTAAAAGAAATTTAGAACAATAAAGCCTGAAGTGGACCAAGCAATAGTGAATATTAAAGCAGTTCTTTTATTATTTACTGCTAAAGATTTTTCCTCTGCTTCCTCTGTTTCCTCAAACATTTCTAAGAAAGCTTTGTGTATACCAACCTGTGTGGTATGGTGATGAAAATGTTGGAATAGGAACAGAGAGATCTGAATTTAAGTCTCTCCTCAAGTACAGTACAGAAGTTATCTAGAGGATTATGGATTTGGTACTCTTTCTTAGCCCAAACTTTCTGATAGAGGAAAAAATAGAAGGAGGGAGTCCTTTGTATGGCACTTTGAGTTCCTCTACAAAAGGTGGATTAGAAATAAAATAAATAAAATTTTAAAATGAGATAATTATTAACCTACTCATTTGAAGTCCTGAAATACATAACAGAAAAACTAACAAGGATGAAGGCAGAAGAAGAAAAGCACCAGCTTAAGGATAACTTCTGATGCAGTGGCAGGCTGGGTACGAGTAGAATAACTTGATGGAGCATGTTTTTCAGATGAGTTGATGAATAGCTCTGAGGCCATCTCATTTTGCCATAATCTTTGAAAATAAAAGCTGTTGGGGAAATATGTACAGGTAGTCCTCGACTTATGACCACTATTGAGCCCAAAATTTCTGTTGTTAAGTGAGACATCTGGTAAGTGAGTTTCGCCCCATTTTACAACACTTCTTGCCCAAGTTGTTAAGTGAATCACTGCAGTTGATAAATTAGTAACCTAGCTGTTAAGTAAGTCTGACTCCCCCATTGACTTTGCTTTCAGAAAGTTGCAAAAGGGGATCACATGACCCTGGGATGCTGCAACGGTCATAAGTACGAACCAATTGACAAACATCTGCATTTTGATCACATAATCATGGAGATGCTGCAAAGGTCGTAACTGTGAAAAATGGTCATAAGTCACTTTTTTCAGTGCTGTTATTGGCACTAAATGAATTGTTGTAAGTTGAGGACTATCTGTATAAGGGGGCATGTGACATAAAGTATCCCAGTGAGGACTCAGGACCCTCCTTGCCCCACATCCAGCCCTAAATCACAAAGTTTCAACCTCGTCATTCTGCTCTCTTTTGTTCTTTCTGATGACAGGTCTGGCAGCAAATGCAGGGCAAAGGAGACTGAAAGCGCCGTTCCCACTCCATGTGGATGTAAGAAAAGAGGTAATAGGGAGAACCTCAGTATCTCTCAAGCCACGTTTTTTGAAATCTATATGCATCCCCCGTTGTGCAGGGCGAGATGATCGACCGCATTGAATATAATGTGGAACACTCCGTGGACTATGTGGAGAGGGCTGTGTCAGATACCAAAAAAGCTGTAAAGTACCAGAGCAAAGCACGGCGGGTGAGCATTGGTCTGTGATGTGTACAGAAGGAGAGTGTGTGCGTGTGTGTGTGTGTATGTTAAGCCATCCTATGGTATCCCAGAGATGCATTGGCAGATGTAGGAAAGTATGGTAGTAGAAAACATTAAGACTTGCTCAGACCTAGTTTGCCTTGAAATACAAAGATACATAACATAGATTGTGATCTCTCTCTCTCTCCCTCTCTCTCTCTCTCTCCCTCCCTCCCTCCCTTTCCCCCCCTTTCTCTCTTGATTGCTGTTGGAAGTTGTTCCCCCCCCCCCCCCGTGTTCCTTTTCAAACACTGCAACTCTGCATCAACCCTTGAAAATACACATTTTCAACACAGGGAGTTTATTTGTTTATTTTGTAATAATGTACATACTGCCTCCTCCGATGACGACTTTGGGCAGGTCACAATAAGATCAAAATCAGAACAGTCAGAACAATTAAAATCAATCAAATAAAACCCCTTCCTTAGATCTTAAAGCATAAGATACTTCCACTCTGTACTAGGCCGAAAGATCCACTGGAATAGTATAATCATGGCTGTTTTCCAAAAAGACGGCTGGGAAGGGCCACCCTCACCTTGGGGACTGCCACTAAGGAGTCCTGCTCCAACTTTTTCCACTGGACCTCTCACAGGAGGGATTCTAGCCTGCCTGTGAAATGCCTGAGGTGGATGGGCAGATTCTACCTGTCTCAGACAAGCCTAAAGGTAACAAGAAACTGAACCATAAAGATAAACTATGAGAAAGGAGCTGAAGTGGCACAGTGGTTAGAATTCAGTATTGCAGGCTAACTCTGCCCACAGACAGCAGTTTGATCCTAACTGACTTAGGGTTGACTCCATCTTCCGTCCTTCCAAGGTCAATAAAAGGAGGACAAATATGCAGGCACTGTAAACTGCTCAGAGAGGGCTGTAAAGTACTATGGACTGGTATATAAGTCTAAGTGTTATTGCTAAGTGCTCTGAAAAGATGATAGCCATTGCATTGAACTGGACCCAGAGGCCATAGTCCAGCTCCTGTAAGATTGCTGCTATTCTGCTGTGTCATCATTGATCATCCATCTGGCAGGGAGCTGCATTTTGGATGAGTAATAGCTTCCAAACTGCCTTTCACATCAGGCCCCTTTCACCTAAATGATCTTAAAGCCAATAGGATTCTTACAATAAATTTTAAAAAAGACATCTGCAATATTGTTATCATAGTCTTCAGCCTAAAGTAAGAATTAAGTCACTGCCTGCACACTTAAAGTCAAAATGAAAGGAAAAAGAGATGAGAAAGAAAAAAACACAAATTCCATTTCTTTAAGCTAAATAAATGAAATAAAAAAGATACAATCCCTGACCTACCTTCTTAAATCCCCCAAAACATAGCAGAAAAGGAACAGCGAAGAAGGCATCCCATAGGTGAACTATCTGGAATCAAATCATTTCAGGGAGTAGAGCAGTTCCCTGGAACAGCCCTGCTTCTCTTCTTCCTTTGCTGTAATTTTCTATGCAGGCTCAGGGACACCTCACAGGTCTGCATTATTGCTATTCCTTCTCTTGCAGAAGAAGATTATGATTATCATCTGCTGCGTCATTCTGGGAATTGTCATTGCTTCTACTATTGGTGGAATATTTGGCTAAAAGCCTGCAACCATCCAAGAATATCGCTTATGGGAGTTAGGAGATGAATAAGAGCACCGGAGGCACCCAGCCCACCACCCATCTGGGCCCATCCAAACCCTGTACCCGCCGTTGGAGAATACTGGTGGACCAGCACTCTCGTCTCTAATGCATGATTATTTGTGTTAACACTATGTGTTAAGTACAGTGTACGTGTTGGGGGAGGGATGGTGCTGGGGGGATGGTGGGAAGGCAGTGTGTGCATGACATGCTCAAGGTTTTGGCAGTTCTACCACCTTTTGACCTCTCCTTGATGGTCAGATCTCTTCAAACCGAATCCCCTTTCCCTGCCTTCCAGTGAGGTCCTCTTTCTTCTCCCCAAAATAAGAGTTCGCTACAACAGCTATGCACAGTTAATCCAATCCCTGCCCTGGCAGGGAAAAGGTCTGGTCATCATCATCTGTCGCCAGAACTGTGTGCTCTGCACTGCTGCTTGTAAGAGGTAGGGGAGCCTCTTTGGCAAGGCCAGTCTTCCTCTTTTTTAGCCATGGGCTAAAAACACCCTTTTGTAGTGTTGCAGGCCTGTTCATCTAGGATATTCTGAATTTTTTTTTATTCTGCAGCTGCCCAGCCAGGAGTATGGCCCACCTGACCCAAATCTGTGTCTTCCACAGTTCTGCTCTGAGCGCCATTTCTGTTCAGTGGAAACCTCAGTCTTTTTCAATTTCCAAGGAAGCACTGGGCTTCTTTTCTCTTGCCTTCCTGAAAGCAAAATGTAATGTTATTTCTTTAAAATGTCATTCAAGGTTTGTTTGCTTAAAAAAGCAGAAAGGTGATCTGCAACATGAAATTAGGACAAAATTAGGACAAAAATAATTACTTCCACACAACCAGCTAAATTGGAGGAGTCAGAGGTAAGCTTCACCACATCCAATTAGGTCTTCTGGGTGTGTTAACCAAGAGCTGGTGGATGATGAAATGGGAATTTACAAATGCATATTTTAGAAATGTGTTCCAGACAAGTTGCAGCTCCTCTGTCACGCAACACAACAAATCCAAGTTTAAAATATTATGAGAAGCAGCCTTATATGGAGGGCCTATTAAAATGGTTGTGGTACTAATGTGTCCATGGCGTTCCTTGGTCCTTACCAGACTTTCTGTCCCAATTTTTTTTTTTTTTAAAGCTATATTTCAAAGTTGGCTTTTTGGCCCTTGTACTGTTAGAAAATAAAATGGTAGCTGCAAAAAAGGTGAAAGTCAGTCAGGCAGGTGATAAACTTTTTAACAATTTAGTTAGAGAGCAAATAGAATTCTCACTCATTTGCCCTCTGGTAAAGGTATTTTGTGACTGGGACAAAGACGTCTGTAGTTGTGTTGAAAATCCAGTTGTGCCCACTGGAATAAAACAGCTGAGGACCTGCCTTCAATGAAGTTACCACTGACATCATGCCTGCAATACATGTTGGGTGCTTGAGCTATGCCAGAGACTGAAAACCTCCTTGGCCTTGAATTAGCTTTTTTGTGCTTAAGACCAACTGGGTTAGTCCAGCTTCTGCCACTGTAAATTTCACTCTCGCTACCTGAATATCTGACTCTTTACTTTTCCACTGCATTGACCAACAGCAAAAGGCTCATTATTAATCAAATTCCACTTATCCTTTCTTTTTCTGTGGGCTGCTTCACTTGAGGATTTCAAGTGAAAGAGAAATGCAGACAGAGGTGTTCCCACATTTTCTTTTAGAGGAGCTGCCTGGACCTACTTCTGATGACAAAAATGGTGGGGTGGTTCATCTTCTCCCTTTTACATGCCACAAGCTGCCTCCTGTGGTTATTCCAGACTACACAGAAATTGCCAAATCTTTACCCCACATCCCAGCACTCTAATCTTAACTTAGCTCTTCCAGCTGCTTCACAACACCAGCAGTATCTTTCATACAGTAACTTTCTGGACCAAGAACCTACTCTCCTATCCTCTCACCTAAGGGATGCTTGCTTCTCATCAGTTTGTCTTAGTCAGAAATGGCTTATTGGTGGAACAAGAAACTTCAATAGAGTCTGCTTAAGGATAGAGTGAGCTTACATAATAATCCTCGTTGCAGGAATCAAGATGAGCTTCAAAAACCTTTGTGCAACCTTGCAATTCCAGAACTAAAACATGGCCAGGTGAAGTTCACACTTGGAAAACCGACTGCTGAGATATTGGCTCTTGTTTTTTCTTCCATAGTAGCCAGTAAATATTGAAAATAACCTCTGTTGAATAGTTATAACCAAGTTTCAATTTTGCTCATGGCAGTTCCCCCACCTTCTGAAACTGTTATGCTGCTTCCTTTATTTCCCCCGGTTTGGGTGACCTTAATTAACTTTTCTACAATCGGCACGGGGGCAATAGCCCTGCTGCAGCACTAAGGCAGCTACTGCTCTCAATTCACACCTTCCTTTGTTGCATGTCACAAGTAGAGCTGTTACTAGTACGTCTGTGCTTTGGGAATCTCTCCAGATACTGAGAGAAAATGTGTCAATCATCTTTAATCTTAAAAAAAAAAAAACCCTCTGAAGTGCCACTGTAGTCTTACCTGTTGCAGTATTCAGCATTCTTGCAGGGGAAGACATTTCACCTACAATGTCATATAGGCCTCCCCAGGAGTTGTAATGTTGCTGTACAATGTGAATTAAGTGCCCTTGTCTCTTGTGGCCCTCAAGTCTCACTTTCCACTTGGGGAATCTGGAACTAATCCTCTATTGCCTCCTTTCTACATTTCAATCTCTCTCTCTCTCTCTCTCTCTTTTTTTTTTTTTTGCTTAATTTGTCCCCAAATATCTTTTCCTCACCACCTCCAAACTTCAGGGGGCAAACAGCTTTCTTTTATGAATGAACTTTTATGTATAATAAAGAATATTTATATCAAATATTTCATCCTTTTGAGTCTTCCGTGAACCAGAACATAGAGGGGGATAAGTTGTACTTACATGATTTCTGAGCTGGTTATACAGAATTTAATTTTAAAGGTGTATACCTTTTGAATCATTTATTATAGCAGATAAGTATTCAGGTTTTCATACTCCTGGAAATGAAAGCAGAACCCCATAGCAAGAAACTAACTAATTTTCTAGTTTCTGATATGATACATACCTTTTTAAAATGTCAGTAGCTAGAAAATCTTAAATAGTGCTGTGTTTCTTAACTGATTTGCTTCTGCTCAGCATAGAGCTCAAAATAAGATGGTGTCCACCAGCACCTTTTTTAAGGCACAGAAGGTAAAATGCTTGATCTCCTAAGCCCAGATTTTTGCTTGTGTTGGTTCTGGTCCAGAATAGCTTTAGGTCACAATATCAATTTTATCATTCCTCCAGCTTTAAAAGCAAACATGGAAATCTCAAAATACATTGGGGGCTATTGGGAGGTGGGCTTGCAGCAGCTTAAACCAACTAGCAATGATGCAGAATCTGTTTCCCAGACTTCATTTAATTGAAAGTTGGAGTAGTAAAACCGACACAATCTGAAACCATGAAAAACCAAAGGAGGCTCTGAGAATCAGGCAGCAAAGAAATAGTGAATTGTTTGGGTCCGATATTCTGTGTGAGAAGTTCTTTTTAAAGAGGCTGGAGCAGAGAAGGGACTGTGGCCAGCCTGGAAGTCTTCAGCAACTTCTGTTCAAATTATCAATCTGCTTCCTCCTGTTCCACTCCACAATGAAACAGCCCAGCTCCCAAAAACTCCGAAGAATTACTTCAGTCCAATTAGCAGGAAGTCAGAAGTGAGGTTTCCGCTTTCGACCTGTGTATTTTGTGTCTGCTCTTACGCTCCTGCAGACAAACCATAAAAGAAAACAAAGTAAGAGTGGGCAAAATGCAGGAAGCAGAGATAAGAGGATTTTTGCAAAACTTCAAGTGCTGGGAGGGGGAGGCGGTGGTGGTGAGGAAATCACATTGACAATTTTGGTAACTGACAATTATCAATGTTTTTTGGAAAGGCAAGAGGCACAAATGGGCATAGAAAGTGGTTGGGATTATGGTCACACATAGGAGGAAGCCAGGTCTTTGGGGGGGGGGGGGAGATTTTCTTTTAAGTAGCTTAAATCTAACTTAGTAGAATAGTATGCTCTATCCTTTTGACTTGGTGTAATAGGAATATAACAGAACAGAATAAAAACTTTGCCACTTTAAATGTACACTAATCAGCATACATTAAAATGAAATTTTGTTGCATTCAGCTCTCAAAAAATACCATTATGTATATATTCACATACACATATATGACATAGAAACATCACAGCCTAGTTTGAATGTATACATATACATGGCAAAGACGGCTGGCATAAGGAACAAAGCTGTTACAGAATCTACTAGTTCTGCTATAAATACTTTGAAACCTCCTCCCAGAGGGGAGCAACAGACACAGACTATGAAGTGTGGGGTCTCTAACAATGCTTCAAGCTCTAAGCACATAGCGCTTATAAGTAGTATCCTGAATAACGGGAAGCGAGCTTCCTATAATCTCAGCTGTCCTTACCACTCTCTGTATGGACCTTCTATCTGAGGCACTGCTATTACCAAACCAGTGATGCAGTTTGTTAAAACTCTCTCAATCATGCCTCTGTAAAAAATGGCCAGGACAGAAGGAGAAAGATGTGCTCTCCTCATCTGATGCAACAAATGCAAACGCTAAAAATAATGTATGAAAAGACCAAGTTGGTGGAGTGGGTTGGTGCGCCATATGAATGACTTACTGGGGATTTAATTGTCTCTCTTCTGTCACAAGATCAAGACAATGTCATAGAGAAGTGTTGTAAAAACAAGACTCCTGGCATTTTGTCTCAATGTCCAGTCTGATTTTCATGAGGGTAGCGGAGACAGTCACCAATCCTGACTTTGATCCTGATCATGCTCCAATAGATTCTCAGCCTTTTGGCAAAGATCGAGTTATTTATTTATTTATTTAAAATAATGATCAACAAAGGAAAAGAAACAATACAATACTGCACTTGAAAATTAAGTGCAGTATAGAGTATAAATTGTGTTCATTGTGGCAAAAATGATACCTGGGAGAGGAAAGGGAAATGCTAACCTTTGCAGTAGCAGCTGCTTTTTCCAGAAAACTGGGAAAAATAGACACAGAAAGTCTGACTAAGCCATCTGCTATTAGATGTTGCCAGCACATTTGGCTGCAAAAGAGATTGCAAGGTGAGCCATGTCACGCAAACACAGCTTTCATATCTGTTTCCTGCCTAAAAATGATAGGAAACTACACCAACAATTCTCAGCAATTTTAGTTGGAGGGATCTGTCAAGGTTCCCCAAAAGGGAGGCCATATTTTGCTCTGAGACAACAAGGGCCTATTCTATGGAACAGAAAGAATCTTGCAGAGTTCAAACTTACTTGCCCTGTCGTCGTCGCCGTTCTTTCTTCTCCAACACCCAGTCTCTACTCTTCTTCACTGACTTCCCTTTGGCATTTCTAAACCGGATCCTTGAGAAAAACAAAAATATTATCAATTGTTTACTTTAGTTCAGTGCGAAGTGGCCTCAGAAACAAAAAACAGAATAGAGCAAACAAGCAACACAAAAATTACCACTTTTTCAAAGGTCCTTCAATGGACTTTAAAAGGTCCTTTAAAAGGTCTACCAACAGGTAGAAAACTGTACAAACTGCTGAAAGTCTTTGTCAATTGTCAACTGGGGCAGTAACTGAGACGGTCCCACTTTTAAAGTAGGCTCATCTTGCCTCCGACAGTGAAAATCAGAATAAAGCCTCAGAGTAGTCCATATAGGAAGATGTGATTTTGCTGAAATGACTAGAATTTAAAAAAAAAAAACTTAGTGGAAATGAAGTAACAACATATGGACTTATTGTACAGTATATTACCATAGTTTAAAAGACCAGTGCAACAAATGACAGAAACTATTCCAACCTTATTGAGGAAGGATGTTGGATTTCATTTTTCTAACTCCCAGCCAGTATTGGGAGAAAACTAGATTAGGTAAGATTGGGCTACATATCCACTAATTCATATAATTACCAAATCAGAGCATTTCCATTACCAGCGTGTCAGAGGCAGGAAAACATGACAATTAGGCTATTGATTACCACGACAATGATCCTCTGGCTATTGCTGTTTGTCTCTCCTCCAAGCCATGAAGAGGGTGAGTGTAGCCTTACACAGCTTTAGGGAGGAGGAGACGTTGCTGATTTGCCTATCAAGCCCACATGCCATAGAAGGTATTCCACTGCAAGCAACACTTGCTTTAGACAACTTGCTTATAGGCTCTTGCTTCTCCCCGTATCCTAAAAGGCAAACCACTCTTGTTCTTATTTTGTAGTTTGGGGTCTGGGGTCAAGAGCAATATAATTCAGTCTGAACCACCCTAAACCCAAAGGTCCTCCTGCTTCCAGTTTTGGTCTTGGTACCTTTCACTGGTGAACTTGGCCTCTGTGGTCTCTTCTTCACTGCACTCTGTACCAAGACCCTGCCAAAGCCACAAAATAAAACAATCCATATGAATTTAATTGAAAGAGAAACACCAACCACGAAAAATGCAACCATCAGCCTTACAATGTAGTCCAGACAAGCACACCCCAAAAATACTGGCTCTAACTTTACCTGAAAAGTTACATTAACAGAATCTTGCAAGTCTGAAAGAATTTCTCTCCCACCTCATCTTTACAATCTAAGAAACTAAAGAGGATTCCTTCTGAGGCATTTGACATGTCCACATTCTGAGGACTCAGCTGCCCTTTGTCTGATGGTTATCTAGTCCCAAGGTCATTCTTACATACCCTTTCAGGGAAGTACGCTTAAGGGATCCAGGCAGTGAACTTAAAAGCCACAGACCATCTTAACTGGAGGCTCAGTAACCATGCTTAGCAGAGATCAGATATTGCTTACATGGACCTGTCATTCTCCAGCAAAAAACAACAACATATCTTTTAGTAAATAAAACACTCTTTAATTTGGCAAGAATTGAAAACATGCCTTTCAAAAGACAAGAATTTAGAAATGAGAGAGGTGCCAGAAGAATTAAAGGCCATCCCATCTATCAACAATATTTCTTTGTCCTTCATTGTGGAAAAGAAGTGTTCTAGATTAAAGCAGTTCAATTTTCCTATCAATTTTATTACCTTTGGTAATGCATCAGTTATGCCAGCAAAGAGACAGAGAAAGTATCTGTAAAAAGAAAGAGATAAGCAGCATACCAAACAACACAGGGAAAGAAGGGAATGTTTTAAATAATTTCTCAAAGGTCAAAGGAGCTACCCTACTAAAAGATGGTGCCATCTACTCTAGCACTGACTTTTAGAAACAATCAAAGATCTCCAGAAGAGAGGGTCTTTTTGACTACCTGAAAGTATTGAATAGTGGTCCTTCCTCATCAAATTATTTTCTAAATGATGTGTCAAGAAAAGAGAAATAATGGACTTATTTCAATGAATTGAGCAGCCCTGCAGAACTGCATTAAATGTCTTGGAATGTTCTATGTCCTTAAATTTTGCACAAGAGCTGAGAAGATTTGAACATGTCTGCCATGTCTGATGAAGGTTTTCTCATGAAAAGCGTCTCAAGAGGAGTCTTTACCTAAATATACACAACATATTAAACCATTTAATTCTCACATGAAGTAGTCAATTATCCAAAAACCTGAAGCTATGCATGCACTGAGCTGATTGCAGAGATTCATATCACTCTTGATCCAAAAACTTCATGCAGTGTGCATTGTGCATTGAAGTACCATCCTCCCCCAGATAGCAAAAGACTTACTTTTTGGCTTTGGTACTATTGGGGTAGTCTACTACCATGCCACCTGTGAAACCCGCCTTCATGGCTTGAGTGGTGATGAGCTCCAGCTGCCAAGAGAAAGAACCTCACTGAATCTGAGATGTTCTCTTCTTAGCAATACAGACCTGCCTTGAGGATGGGACGGGCCAGGCTCCTTCTTCCAACAGAACATTCCATACATCCCATATCCTCCTTTATTATTATAAGGAATTTGCCTCTTTTTGGGGGGGGGTTGCTTCTGCACTTCTACTGGGCATTAGGACAGAGATTGGCAAACTTTTCTGTAAAAGGTCAAATCTTCCCCTCCTCTCTTAACACTGGTATAGCTGGCAGATCTGCAAAAGTGTGGCAGGCATTGAAAGGCACCAGCTTGCCAGCAAGGCGGCTGCTGATGGATGCTGCTGCTCAAGACACCCGACTCCTAGCCCTGCATCTTGCCCTGGGAACTCATTGGCTCAGACTTGGCAATCTGCTTTCTGCCCGCCCACCCATGCACCCACTCACTTTGCAAGCTGCATAAAAAAAACATAACAGATTGTAGTTTGCCAGCCTCTAGATTAGAGGATCACAAGCTCAGTTAGAACTACATTGAATCTATGTGAAGAAATGCCCACTTTAATAACTAAATGCGAGTCATCTTAAAGCTAAACATAATAGGAACATCTTTTCCTTACTCTTTTCCTCTCCTTCCCCAAATTTCCTGTACCATTTCCTTTTCCCCCAGAGAACTTTAGAGATTCCCTGCTCTTTAAAACCAAAGAAGTAAAAAAAAAAAAAACCCAAACAAACATCTGGGCATGGCTTCCTCATGTCTCTGCCTCTTATAAGACAGAAGCTGATATTTGTAGGTTATATGCAGGATATACATTAAAAGATGTGAACAATATTGAAACCATGTGAATTCTCCTAAATTATGCTGCAGAGGTATGAAAAACAGTGAGTTACTTAATCTGTTCAAGCAATCAAGATCAGCTCTTGCTAATCTACCCAATACACACACACAAAAAAAAAACTTCCTACATAAATTTACCTTCTTCTACATTCCCCCAGCCCCAAAGCACAAACCTGTTGAGAGTTTTCTGGGTATAACTGTAGAACAGCGCGGGCTCCTCGGGCCTAGAAAACAAAATGTCAGTTGTATATGAGATCTTGCAATCTGGCCATGATCTTACTTATGAGAAATAAATGTTGAAGTGACCTTATTCCTAATACTTCTCAATCTCGGCAACTTTAACATAAGTGGACTTCAACTCCCAGTTTTCCCCAGCTATCATGGCTTGCTGAGGCATTTTCTGAGTTGGGAGTCCACATATCTTAAAAGTTGCTGAAATTGAGAAACACTGCTCTTGCCTCCAAACCTTCTTTGCTAGGGAAGCCTATCCACTAGGACAGCTGCAATTCCCACTTGAGTTCAAGATCAGTCTTCTTACTGATCTGAACACAGAATGAAGACGGAACTCTTTCCCAAGTTTTCTCAGAATAGCGAGTAAAAGGGGGAAAACAGAATCTGTCTGCTTCATCATTTTTCAAGACATTGCAAATATTTCTGAAATTATATTGCTCCCCCTCTCCCCCTCTTACTTTCCTCCCCTCATACTTTATATACAAGCTAGTTGCCAAGCTGTAAAATACACAGATAGGATTTCTTACCTTCCTTAATCATCAACTTTTGGGGGGGCGGGGGGGGAATTAAACAACAGAAAAACTGAAGTTTACCAGAGCAGTATACAGAGTTGAGAAGAATCGATACAGTCGCTTTGGAGGGCTATGAGTTTTCTTATCGGCATTACACAGCCACTGAACTGCAGAAATACTGCAAGAAAATAATTCAAGGCAGTGAATATGATATTTTCCCTATCTTGTAGTCACTGGATATTGGTATTGCTTGTTACAAATTCTTACCTGATACAGCCATCAAATGTTCCAGGTCGGAATGGAATTCCCTGGCCCATATCTGCTAGCATCAGGTCTCCCTCCACTTCTCTCTCCATGGCTACATCTATTTAGAATAAAGAAAACAGGGCAGTGCCATTTCCCAGGCATGAAAGTTTAGCTAAGGAGAGAGCAAAAAAGAGATCTACTCACCAAGCATTGCTGGACTGATGTCCATGCCAACCCAACAGTGCCCTTCCTCAGAGATATAATCACCACTTAAGCCAGAGCCACAACTGATAGGAAAAGCACAGTTAGGATGAATAAACATCTGCTCTCTTTTTCACTAAACAAGACAGGGTGAAGAATCAAGAAATGTTAAACTGCATGAAGATATACTGTGCTACTCAAAAACATCTGCTAAGTTTTTTTTTTTTTTTTGGATCAAAGCAAAGCTACCCTAAATGCAGAACACACTGATTTTAAAATGATATGGTTAACGGGAGAGGGAAAGAACTGCTTTACTTCAAGAATTTACAACTGTTTGAAAGGTGACTTAAATTTACAAACACTCTCCCCCCTCTTATAATTCTATTGATCACACTGTTGAATCAGGGTAATAACCTATTTCATTGATTCCTTGTCCCCAAAATTGCCAATTTCAGGACATAATATGTCAGTATAGGCAAGGCAAACTTTGATTTGGTTATTGATACCACAGTGATATTCTAATACTCAATTTGCATATTTATTTCCATCTGGAGGGACATCAGACAGCATTTATTGGATGATGAACTGCAGCTAAATGGTACAGCACAGTTTGATTGGGAGGGAGGCAACCCAACATTCTATGTTTCAAATTTTAAATATGGAAAAAATCTCAGATTGGTGGTCACAGGGAAGCCATCATTCTACCTTCAACCTCACAGAGATACTTTCAGGGGAATGTAACAATGGACTTAATGGGCCCTGATTCAACACTGAGCATTTAAAGTTAATTGCTGCTCTCCTAAAGAAGGGTTTTTGATATATAGCCAGTCATGCTTTAAGGTGACTTTGAAAATTTAGATATTAAAAGAAGTTTAGAGCTTATATTGATTGGGTGGGCAGGCTATGCAAACATGGTATCACTTCCTAGGAAATACACTTTAAAAATAAACCCATTCCTATTCTGGTAGATTAATCCCTTAAGAATAAGGCAACAAATTTACCCAACATCCAGCAAAAAACATGGACGATTGTCTGGGAGACCCAGCAATTCCACTGCCCGTTCAGACATCTGAGACTGAATCTCAATCATTCGAGAGCTGGAAGATGGAAATTAAATACATGAGTGCCTCAAGGAAAAATATACAGCACAGCATTCCTCTTGAATACTTACAGGAAAATGTAAGCTTCTTTTTAACTCATTCTTGAAATTGCATGAAGATGCTTATGCACAGACAATAAGCAATCTATTCCAAGTACTCAGGAGAAGAAATGGTACATGGTGGTACAGTGGTCAGAATGCAGTATTGCAAGCTAACTCTGCCCACTGCCAGCAGTTCGATTCTCAACCGGCTCAAGGTTGACTCAGCCTTCCATCCTTCCGAGTTCGGTAAAGTGAGGACCCAAAATTGTTGGGGGGAATATGCTGACTCTGTAAACCAGAAGTCCACAACCTTTTGGGCATCAGGGACTGGTTCCGTGGAGAGAGGTTTTTTCCACGGACCAGAGGGAGCATGGTTTTGTGTGCTGTCTGCATCCCGTGGATGGGGCTTTGTTTGTTTGTGCAGACCGGTTGCTGTCATGCCGCGGACTGGTAGTGGTCCACGGAACAGGGGTTGGGGACCCCTGCTGTAAACCACTTAAGAGAGCGCTGTAAAACACTATGTAGTGGTATATAGGGCTAAATGCTATTGCTATTGCTACATTAAGAAATACAAGGTGGCCAATCCACTATGATTCTTTAAGGTGGTTTCAATTCTCTTCCCTTTCAGTCCCCCCCCATACAGAATAGGGAGAAACAGAGGCTGCTAACAACCATGAGGCTACATAGGTTTCTCTCCATATGAATGTGCCAAATGGACAAATGTTTTTCAAACTCTCAGAATAAACTTACCATAATTCCTTTTAGGGAATCATTCCCTTTACAGCAACACACTCAAGAACCTTTCATGATGGCACTTCTATTTCCATTCTGCAAAAGAGCCTTATTTCCCTTGCCACATTCACACCAAACTCTGTAACTGCAATTTAACTGTGATATGGGAAGCTCTGTCTGACTACCTTCTTTGTAATATTCTGATAGTTTTAATCTATTTTGATCCATATTTCAGTAAAAAAAAGATACAAATAAATTTTCAAGAGTACTCTGTTTCAAGTACAATATGTCTAAATCTGAGGAGACATAGATCTCAGAGAAATCTGACAATGTACTGTATTTCAAAAACTCTAAATGTATTTTGTAACTAATAACCTAATGGCTTAAATAAAATGAAGATATATTAACATTGCTTAATATACAGTGTAGCTTATACATTATATACATTAAATATGATGTACTGTGAAACCCAATGGATTTTATTTTAATTAGCTATTTGGAAATTTTAACTGATGGGCTATGTCAGTAGTAGCGAACCTATGGCACGGGTGCCAGAGGCGGCACTCAGAGTCCTCTCTGTGGGCACGCGCGCCGTCGCCCCAGTCCTAGGCCTTCAGCTGGGTTTTATAAAACCTTTTCGCTTTAGGCCTCTGCCGTCATGTGCAAAAAAAAAAAAAAAGGTTCCATCAATCAGTCAATTTCAACTTCTCACGGAAAAAAAAAAAAAAAAGATCTCGCAAAGTTGGAATTGATTGATTGAACTTTTTAGTCTCACCCAGTCTGCCATTACCACCGCAGCCACACCCAGCCAAAGGGCCACACCCACCGGGCACCCGACGATGCATAAGTGGGTTTTGGGTTGCAGTTTGGGCACTCGGACTCTAAAATGTTCGCCATCACTGCTCTAAACCAATTCAGCACACCGGGCTTATCTAGCCACTAGATTTGTAACTGATCTGCTCAAATATTTTGTATGAATGCAACCACTCTGCCTACGGTACTAAGGTCTTCTCTTCTGATGAATTCTTATTAGAAATTGAAAATCACCCACAAAACATATCATAGGCAGATCTCATCATTTTAAAAACCAAGGCAGGGGAATTGGGAAGCATTTGTAAACCACAGTGGAGGAAATAACCTACCCAGGTTTCAAAACCAACCATTACTGTGCAATTGCACAGATTCACTGATGTTTTGGGTTGCAGTTTGGGCGCTCAGACTCTAAAAGGTTCGCCATCACTGGGCTATGTGCCATGCGAATGCTATGGTTGATTTGAGTTTTAAAAATATATAAATTCTATAAATAAGCTGCTTCTCACAGCCTAAGATTGCCTTACTTATGTGTGTATTTCCGAGCTTCAGCTTCATCATAGAACTAGGGGGGAAAAGAAAAGAGAAATGTGTAAAGGGAAATCACAAAAAAGGTGTTGTTAGATTAATTCAAAAGCTATCGTCCTTCCTGTGGAAAGGTCATTAAAGAGAGATTAAAACAATTCATCTGTTAGATTATGTCTTGCATATAACAGATTTTTTCTTTTCACTCCTGATTATCTCATCTTAATTTTTTTTCCTGCCAATAATACAATTTGACATAGACAAGTTATTTTTTTTACTGCTCCTATAGAACTGGGATTTCACTTTAAATTACCAAGAGATCATAAACAGACCCTGTGCTATTTTCCTCCACCTAATCACTTCCTAGTACAGAGGTCCCCAACCTTTTGGACACCAGGGACTGGTTCCGTGGAGAGAGGTTTTTCCGCGGACCAGAAGGTGTGTGGTTTTGTGTGCTGCCTGCATCTCGCAGATGGGGCTTTGCTTGTTTGTGCGGCCCGGTTGCTGGCATGCCGTGGCCCAGTACTGGTCCATGGACCGGGAGTTGGGGACCCCTGTCCTAGTACATTACAGTTGCCAGCTAGCTGCTTCCTTGAGCCTCATAACAGCAGAACACCAACAGCCCTATTTGTTCCTAGAAGCAGAAACTGGAAAAACAATGTGCTTCCAAAAATGGAAAATCTATTCAACTGTTTTAGATAAGTGACTCCTTCAATATATGTTTGGCCCCCAGAAAAGGCAGTGTATTTCAGAGTTTAGATGAAAGGCTGGACCTGTAACCCGAGTCAAAGCAAGATGGAAATAAGGAATAACAGTATTTAAGAACTTGACTGGATTTATTTTATTTTATCCTCCTTTCCATGGTGACCAACCAGAAGCCCAAGAAACAATACCATAGGATCTTTAAACAAAAAGTTCCCCTTGTTCTTCATTACATTGAATGTCAGAATGCAAACACTGGAAGACAATGAAATAATCCAGTTCAGCGTTCAGGGATTTAATGCATTGCATTTACTTGTTTGGTGGGCTAAGAAAGTACCATTCCAGGCTGCTTCTACTAATTGAGATAAGAGCAGCACAAACAATATAACATGTCTGATTACATTACTTTCCAAAGCTGTATAACTGGGGAATCTCATTCAGAAATGGAGCTTCTGGATTAGGAGTGGGCTATTCCAATCCCTTCCAGAGTATAACTTTGAAAGAATTACCATTCCTAATAGTCAGCCTTCTATTTCTTACACTTGTTCTGGCATCTAGGTCGTATTTCAATTTTTATGCATCAATAGCTACGTTATTTTCTTTGCCAAAGACCCCAAGGAGCATGCAGTGAGCAAATCAGCAGAGTTCTAAAGAACGGGAAATGTAGCATTGAGCTTCCATTGGTTAGCTCTGAAGACTGGCGAACAAGAGGATTACCACCCCTTCCCTATGAAACAGTGCGTTTCCCCCCTCTATTGCTACAAGGCTTATTTCTTTTCTCACCAGCTCAGCGGGGCCGCGATGCTCAGGCCTCTTTCCGCAGGCTGCCATGCTGCCTACCTTCGTACGTCACACCCTTACATGAGATCGACTATGTTAGAATTACAGAGCTAGGAAAATTGCTCACCACACCCTGGTTAGAGACAGCCGAGTTCTAATTTGACACGAATGACTAGCAACGTTTCTAGTCCTCAGGACATAATTACTGCTGTACTACTTCTCACAGTCAGGTGGAATCGGTCTAAAGCTAACAAATAAAGCAGAGATTTGTAAGCTCCCGATTAACTCAAACTATCCGTAGTGCCTTCCTTAATATATATCTATTTGCCAAAGCGACGCGCATGCGTCTTCAGTGACTCGCGGAGGTAGGGCCAAGCTCAGACGGGGGCGCGCACGCAACGGAAGACACACCAATACTTGCCGCTGCTTGCAGCGCGCGCGCTCCAGTCGAGCTCGGGCCCGCCTCCGCTGAGGTGAGCGGGAGGAGGCTACCGCCGCTGCTGGAGGATGGGGGAGGCGGTTGTGTCTGCGACGCTGGTGGGCCTCTCGCTGGTCCTCGGGGCCGTAGTTTTATGGGGATTGCTGTTCTTTTTAACGCGGTGGACGAAGGCTGCGCCAGGCAAGGAGGACGGGGCGAAATTGAGCGGGACGCCTGACGGTAAGCGAGGTCGAAGCTTGGAAGCCGCGCCGCCCGCTCTCTGCTGGGCGGGGTTTGCGGCCACGTTTCCATCTTGCGCAAGAAATGAGCCGTGGCAGCTCCGATTTAAAAGTTGCCTTCTAAGGTGCTGCGCATTATTGTTTTCGTTATCGTTGTTAGCACGGCCTTGTGACTAGAACTAGATTACAGAAGCATGTCTGGCTAGCAGGGCATTGAGTCAGTCTAATACCTATTTGAAAGTATTCGTCTGGGACTTGGAAACTTGGTTTCAAACCCTAAATCAGAGATACATTGGATCTGTCATTTTCACTGGAAGGAATGAAGGAATTGGTCTCAGCAGAAAAGCGAAGGGGGCAAGTAATATTAAAAACACATCTGAAGTATTGCCTCGGATGTCAGGATTGGAATGTATAAGGGTGCAGCTGGCTTCACGTCGCTGTGCCTGCGCCATCACATTGAGGAAATTCCAGTTTGCTTAGATCTTGTAAAAGGAAGCTTCATCAAGCAAGCTGGTGTGTGGGCTTTTTGGACTTCCAAGCAGAGATCTTTTCTAGACTTGTACGGTGGGAATTAACTCTGGAATGTGGTTAATAGAAAACTCGTGTTCAGCAAAAAGTGTTTTTCAATCTAGTCTAGTCAACTTTGAGATGAGTGGAATTCTAGTCTCAGTGGCCTTCATAATAAGTACTTAACTACGGTAGGGAGATCTTGCAGTTGCTTTTCCCAGTGTGCTAAGCTAGCAATAAACGTGATTTTCCTTTTCTTTGGTGGCTTAATATGTTGTGCAAATCCAGCTTGTTTGGTTAAGTTATGGTTCTGTCAGCGTATTGTGCAAATTAGTGGGTAATTTACTCACCATATTATGATATAATGGGAATCCAGCCATTGGGTTTTGATAACAAAATGGGAGAAGAATGAATGCTGTGTGCCATTTTGAGCTCATTGGATGATAGCTAGAAAAAAATCTTAAATGACAAAGATTTATTCTTACATGCACTGCTGTGGTGGAATGTAATCAGGAGTCACAGAAGGGAGGGGCTGCCTCCCAGAAGGTAAAGAGGCAGGGGAGCTTGGAATGTTTGGTAGGCAGGAAGAGGGCTAAGATGGCTCCTTCCCAGAGTACAGGTAGTCATCTACTTACAACAGTTAATTTAGTGATCAAAGTTACAATGGCACTGAAAAAAATGACTTGTGTTGTTCACATGACTGTTGCAGCATCCCTATGGTCATATGATCAAAATATGGATACTGCAAGCTACTTATTTTTTGTTGTGCTAAGCTGATAATTGAAAAAAAATGCTATTAGTGATTCAAACAACAGTTAAAACCAATTGGTTCTTGATTTAAGTTTTTCTTCAAATGTATTCCTCAGATCAAAATGTGAATGGTGATGCAGCCAGCAAAACAGCAGGCCTGAAAAAGCTGAAACAACAGCGAATTCGAAAAGAGAAGCCCCAACAGCATACTTTCACACACCCACTTCTGGCTTCAGCCCTCAAGGTGAGCTCTGGTGGGTAACATATTCTTACTGTTATTTCACCTTTTTTTTCTTCAGTTGATTATACATGTGTCTGCCACCTGGCCTTCTTTTATTCTCTGCTGTAATAGAGATGACTAAAGTTGCAGTAATAATTGGAAGTTTAAACGTGAAGTTAGAAAAATAACTGAACACTTCTTTTTTTTGTCAATATTTTTTATTAATTTTTTTTCCTATCAACCTATGTTAATTTTTCCAATCAACAAGTTGTCTGGAGTTTGCTAAGCTAATACATGTTCAATTCCTAATCCTTCATTCTTTTCTCTAACCAAGAATAAAATAAATTCCAAATTTGATAGTAGTCCGTATCTTCTTTGTCTTTCAGCCTCATAGTTAGTCTGTCCATCTCTGCACATTCCAATATTTTCATGATTATTTCTTTCTCTGATGCCAATCCTTCATTCTTCCAGTATTGTGCAAAAATTATTCTCACTGCTGTGGTAATATGTAGAATTAAATATAATTTCTGCTTATTAGTCTTTTCAGACATAATGCCTAGTAAAAAAAGTTCAGGTTTAAAATCCACTTGTTTGCCCAATATTTTTTCTAACCACATATGTATGCTTTTCCAATAGGCCTTTGCCTTCCCACATGTCCACCAAATATGATAATACGTGCCTATGTTGTGTTTACATTTCCAACATCTATCTGACATATTTTTAAACATTTTTGCTAATCTTGCTGGTGGAAGGTGCCATCTATAAAACATTTTATACAGATTTTCTTTATATGAAGTTGACATTGTTAATTTATAGTTTCTCTCCCATAACATTTGCCATTTTTCTAATTCTTTATCATAACCAAATTTTTTTGCCCATCTTATTGTTTCTTTCACTTGTTCACTTTCCATATCTAAAATTAACAAAAAATTATACATTTTCTTAATTAATTTCTCATCTGAGGTTAACAAAATCTTATCAAACACATTTTGATCCTTGTAAAATCCATACATGTTTACATCTTTTTCATATCTACTTTGTATCTGCAAATATGTCCAGCAGGACAAATTTATTCCTAAATTTTCCAATTCTTGTTTAAATTTTAATTTCCCATCAATATCTAAAATATTTTTATATGTCCATACTTTTTCAAAGTCTACCAGATTCGGATGTATGAATGCCTCCATCGTTGATAGCCACCCTGGAATTTTTGAATATATTTTAGCTTTAATTTTTTCCCATACTGTTAACAAGGCATTTCTTACAAAATGATTTTGAAAGTACTTATGAACTCTGTTTTTCCCGTACCATAAAAAAGCATGCCACCCCAATTGTAAATCATGTCCCTCTAAATGCAATAACCTTTTATTTCTGAGTGTTATCTACTCTTTCACCCATGTTAACACAGATGCTTGATAATACAATGTCCATTCCAGCAACCCAAAACCTCCATTTTCCTTAGCATCTTGTAATGTTTTCATCTTAATTCTAGCTTTTTTCCCCTGCCAAATAAAGTTCAAAACCAATGAATTTAAATTTTGAAAGAATTTTCTCTCAAATTTTATCGGAATCGTTTGAAATAAAAATAAAATCTTCGGCAACACGTTCATTTTTACTGTAGCAATTCTTTCTAATATTGACAGTTGGAGATTTTTCCATCTTTCCAAATCTAGCTTTATTTGCTTCAATAATTTTATATAATTGTCTTCTTTTATTGACGAACACTTAGCCAAAAAATGAATACCTAAATATTTAACTTTTTTCACTATTTGTACCTCTGTTTTCTCTAGTATTTGCTTTTTTTGTTTATCTGTGAGGTTCTTTACTATTACTTTAGTTTTATCTTTATTTATTTTTACTCCTGCCACTTCTCCATATTCTTCTATCTTAAAATAACTGAACACTTCTGTCATCTCTTATTTGTTTCCAAAATCTTGTGAAATCAAAATTCATAACTGTACTATTCAGTAGTAACAGTGAATATTTCTGGAAAAATTGACCAGGTTGCTCTCAAAAAGGATTGGGTTCACATTGTATAGCTTTCATTTTCTAGGACCTGCCTCTTCTACACCCTGCACCATGGGGTGTGCTTTGAGTGTAATTACTTTATCTGTTTTTCATTTTGAAATCTTCAGCTACTGTGCAGAAATAAACAGTTTCAGGATATGAAAAAGCAGAGCCCATCCTGCTCACATCTTTACCATTGTATCTTACAAGCATTTTACTTTAGCTGAGTATATCTACTTGTCCAAAAAGATAAGTGGGAATCCAACTGTTTACTGGGTGATCCATAGCAATTCTCCTGGTTTTGTTAAAAGATAGATCACAGAAGAAAGCAAAGAGTTTTGAGATTAAAACAGTCTACGTTTTCTTTTCCAATTTCATTAAGTATATCTTGACTCCAAAACAATTTACCCTGATCACTATTTCACAGTTGAATTAGCCTATTCTGAGGTTGGAAAGTTTGTGATAAAATTGGAAAAGATGTTTAAAGGTCATGAGGTTTCTGCTTCCTTGACTGGATATTTATATTCTTCTTTCTTATATCCACAATTTTCAAATAAATCCTTTTTTTAGAATTCTAAACTGCTTTTTGGCTTCTTACATAACAATCTCCAGTATAAAAGACACCTGGATTTATTCAGAGGCTAAAAGCTAATTTTCTTTGTATTCTGCAGGGCCACAGTGGAAATGTCACCTGCCTGGACTTCAGCAGTAATGGGAAATATTTGGCATCCTGTTCTGATGACCGTACAGTGCGTATCTGGAGTACCAAAGACATTTTGGAGAGGGAACATCGCTGCATGCGGGTTAATGTGGAACTGGACCATGCTACCCTAGTCCGCTTCTTCCCAGACTCCAGGTAGGATGGGGATTTGGATAATATCCTTTGCGTTACCTGCTTACCTGTAACCTACCCTAATCCTAAAGGAAAATGGGCAGCGTGTACAATCAAAACAAGAAGAGTATAATAAAAACTAAACTGAAAAAGGGTTTTAGGAAACTTTGTAGGAAGAGCATTGCAAAAAGGACAGGCTGACCTGAATTGTTTCAGTCACATAATGTATGCATACGGGTAGATATATATACTTTCTTTCGAGAGCAGGCAACAGCATTTCATTTTTAATGTGGGCCAGTGTGCTCGTAGTAAAAAATTACAGTAAAGGTTTTTTAAAAAGAGTCTGCAGATTTTGTCTTGCTGTGATTCCTTTTTGCAGAAAAGCAGCCAAGAAGCAGTAAGAAATGAAGCTAGTCTGAAGTTGCAAACATGGAAGCATTTTCACATGTTTCACAAATCATGATGAGTGGATGTTATATGACTGCCAAGCAGAGCAGCTTCTTCCTTGTGCTCGTTATGTTGCTTATATGCCTTTCTTTTCTTCGCTCAGAGCTTTCATTGTTTGGTTGGCAAATGGAGACACCCTCAGCGTTTTTAAAATGACAAAGAAAGAGGATGGCACTTTTACATACATCGCAATCCCAGAAGAATTTCCAAAGCAGCACAAGGCTCCTATCATCAATATTGGCGTTGCTGATACAGGTATGAAAGCTGTCTTTTGAACAGCCTAGCTCACAACTAAAGAGAATGGTTCAGCTTTATTTCCTTAATTTGCTTGGTTTCCTGAATATATGTAGCTGCATCAGCCTGTCAGAATTGTACCCTTACCTTTGCCCTTTATTCCCCAGGGAAATATATCATGAGTGCCTCCAGTGACACCACCATCCTAATCTGGGACATGAAGGGGGAAATTCTGGCTAGCATCAACACCAACCAGATGAACAACACCTTTGCAACTGTGTCACCATGTGGGAGGTAAGGAAGGACAGTCACTTGCTTACATTTCCTTCTATTATGTCAGAAGAATAGAGATGTGTTCTTTGTGCTCTAAATAATACTGAAGAACAGAGAAGCGGCAGCTCACAAAATGGTTCTATTCATTTTGGCATTTCCTTTCCTCTAGGTTTGTTGGTTCATGTGGATTCACTCCTGATGTAAAGGTGTGGGAAGTGTGTTTCAGCAAGAGTGGAGATTTCCGGGAAGTGATCAGAGCCTTTGACCTGAAGGGGCATAAGGCTGGCGTGTATTCCTTTGCTTTTTCCAATGACTCTCGGCGGTGAGAAGCTATCTCTTCATTTTTATGGACTAATAACATTTTTATAAGAACTGGTTCACATCTTACCTTTGAATCCTCTGTCTAGTTTTCCTGATACCCTTGGTGTGAGGAAGAAAAGGCCCTTCGGAGTTGCTTCCTTCCTCTTTATAAACTAATGGAGGAATCTCCTTTGAAGATTAAGTGGCTATGTTCCCACAATATATTTAGCCAGCTTAAATCAGAACTTAACAAATGGATTCAGACAACTTGCTAAGTTTGATTAATTTGAGGTTAGGGTTATGTTGTTTCAATCATTTGACTCACAATTTTATGTATTTTGTGGACTCAGAAAATATATTAAATTATGAATGAATTAAGTACATGCAATTAATAAGTGACCCATTCTTCATCACTGCCCCTTGTTAATAGGTTCTCAGTTGGTTAATTTAGTAGGATTTATAGCCCAGTGTTTCCTAAATGTGGCTATATTGCTAGGGCAATTGAGTTTGCTCTCCTGCAGTTTTTTTTACAGTTTTTAATTTTGTTGTGCAGTTTATTATAAGTTTAGAATTATTTTGTTATATTGTTTTATGTTAACTTGGGAATGACTCAGAGTCACATATACGTCAAATAAATCAATCCTCAGGAAACTAAAAATAGATACACTCTAGCACTAACAAGCCTTAAAACTTAAAACATTCCTGAAGGATATTTGAGTTTTATCAGATCTGTTGAAGGCATCTATATCATACATACTGAGTATGTCTATATGCATAACCATTTCCCAAATTTATGATGTGAATTAGGTAATCATGGGGAGGTCTATGGTTAGCTTCTGGACATTAGAACTGAAAAAAAGAAGCATAAGTTACAAGAAGGTGATGGACCCTACTGGAGCCAAGCCAATACATTCATCTAACTATTAACTTGAAATTGCTAAATGATGCCATTCTCTAACCCTAATAGGATGGCAACAGTTTCAAAGGATGGCACTTGGAAGTTCTGGGACACAGATGTTGAATACAAGAAACAACAGGATCCTTACCTGTTGCTGACAGGCAGTTGCAAGGTAACAGAACCCTGCCGTATTGCTCTGGCTCCTGATGCACGGGCAGTGGCCATTTCCAGCAGCACCAGCATCTTTGTTTATAACACCCAGCGAGGAGAGGAGGAAGAGTGCTTTGAAGGTGTTCATGGAGAGCACATAGCAGACTTAGCCTTTGATGTGAACAGTCGCTTCTTGATTTCCTGTGGGGACCGAGCCATCCGTGTCTTCCACAACACAACTGGATATCGGGCTGTGGTGGAAGAAATGAAGACACTGCTGAAAAAGGCTTCTAATGAGTCTACTAAGCAGAGACTGCAGCAACAAATAACAGATGCCCAGAGTGCGCTGGATAGTATCTATGGCAAGAAGAAATGAATTGCTCCAAAGAGCATGTTTTCTGTGCAAGCTTGGGGTTAATTTTTTTAAATATGTAGAATGAGAACTAATAAAACAATTTTTGCACAGCTGTTGCTTCCTGGGATTTCCTGAAAACTTTTTAGAACGAGGAAGACAAGACAGTTTTTGTCTTGGGAAATTCAAGAGATGTCCTGCTGTTTTACCGTAATTGTCAATTGGTGCGTAAGGTGGAGTCACATCGAAGTGACTTTCATCCCCCATGCATCTTGGACATTCTGAGAATTCTTAGTGTTATTATTTCAGAGGGCAAAAGAAGCTGAAAAGGTGTCTTCACAAAAGAATTTGAAAATAACACCCATGAATTCTAACATTTTGGAAATCAGTTAATATCTAACTCTTCTTACTAGGTAGGTGCAAAATACTGCAGCTCAGACCATCCTTAATTTGAAACAAGCTGCTTTGAGTTCAAACAGTTGTTTTGACCAGTTGGGAAGTCCCCCTCCCAAATGCTTTTGAAGAGCTCAAAAAAGGATGTTTTAAACTCAAGTAGAAAGTTTTATACTGAAATATTTTGAATCCAGATGTTTTGCATATCACTATCTTATCTATGCAATCATTACTTTTAATTAGAATTTTGTAGAAACATAATAAAAAAAAACTACCGTATATGCCGGCGTATTAGGCGACCCGGCGTATAAGACGATCCCCATCTTTGTCGCCGAGCCGCATTCCTAGAACGTCGTCTTATACGCCGGAAACTACCAGTATTTCCGGCGTATAAGACAACCCCCGTCTTTGGCGCTGAATTTAGCGCTTCCGGAAGTCGTCTTATACACCGGCATATACGGTAGCTAAATGTTATCTGCATTACAATCAATTCGATTTTGAGAGTTGTTGTGGATTCTCTGATACATACTTTCCTGAAAAGGATGGGCTTGGTATATTTAAATAGCTTTCTCATTGTTAGATTATAAACAAGAATAAACATAAAATACAGAAATATGATAGTCCTCAACTTATGACGAGGCACTTAACTGCTGGAAATTATGATGGGTTCAGAAATGGGTGATTTCCCACCTATAAAGCACTTCTGGCTGTTTTAAAATGTGCCCCCCCTCACCGTCATATGACTGCCTTCCAGGTGCTTGGCAGCTGCTCACCTTTACAACTAATTACAGAATTTTATTATGTGAGCATGATTTATGACTTTTTTTTGCCAGTTTTGGCAAAAACTGCCCATTTAAATCAATGGGTTTATACTTATGACTTGCAGTGTTCCTTTAATGACTGCCATAAACAAATGTTGTAAAACAGGTTCCAGTCACATGGTTGCCCCAACTTATTACCATAACAACTTACTACTGGAAATCCAGTCCCAATTGTTGTAAGTCAGGGACTATAAAATCAGACTGAATATTAATATATAGGACAAAGAATAAAAAATTATCCACGTTTTGTACTTGATCATACAGAGTTGAAATAACTTGGATAATATCATTCACTGTTAAAACATTGACAAAAGTAAACTGAGATTAAGGTTATCAGGGAAAGCATTCTAAACTAAAAAAAATCCTGACTGGCAATTTAATTTGAATAGTCCTGTGGGCGAAAAGAATAGATACAAATCATAGTATGTCAAGAATTCAAAATTATGAAATTATTCAATCTTAATTATCAAATTATTCAAAAATAATTCATTTATTGGGGAGTAGATAGGGTTAATTTCCAGGTAACTCAGAGGCTTTTATTTGTGAGTAGATCTAGACAGCACTGAGCTGACCTTCACTGATCTCAAAAAGCTACGTAGAGTTGGACTTGAGTGGTATCTTCAAGAAAAAAAAGGACAGGAGGACAGACAGAGAAATTGAAAAAAGAACCCCGCAAGAAAGCAATAAGTCATTTCCATGCTATTTCCTTTAAAAGTATAATGATGTATCCATAAAGTCACCAAGAGATAAGCTCAACTTGAAGATGTCTCTACCTCTACCTTTCAAATATGGGACTATACTGGAAAGCTAATATCACCATCACTAAGCTCAGATTTGCTTGAGTAAACTTCATTAGATTACTACATTCATCTGTAAGGAGTAGTCTTAAAACTGCTGTTGGCTTACAGTATAAGAAATATCTTCCTAGATTAGATTCCCATTCCCTCTGGCAGCTTTATAGCTAAGAATCTCTGTGGCCCATTTCGTACTATTAGGTTGAGGACCTAAACATAGCCAGGGTACAATGTGCATATTGCTTCCTTCCTCATAATGACTCTTAAGGGATAACTACAAATCCAGAACATGCCACAACAGAAATAAGATACTATGTAATGCATATTCAGACTATTGGTTCTAAAGCTGCCTTAACTGTTAACTTCTAGTTTGCAGATATTTGCTGTATCTCAAGCGTTCCCAAAACTGGAGTATTCAGATGTATTAGGCTTACAATTCCCACATTTTCATATTAGTGCGTGTAGCTACCACATATCTAGAGTGCTTTAGGTGGAAGGGGCTATGCAACAAGCTTGTCAGATTTAATAAACCTGGTGTATGGACCTCATAGTGCAGGCATGTCAAACTTGTGACATCATGCGACATCAATGGGGTGGGCGCGGCTCTGGTATGATGAAACCAGCCCATGGGCCGGCAGTTTGACACCCCTGTCATAGTGCACCAGTAATTTAAACCAACTGCCACTATGGTGGTTGGATATATACATTGTACACAATATATTTCTTTTTGGTTTAATGTTTAAGCCAAGTAACCTTCATAATTTAGGAACCTGGAACCTACTGAGTCATAGCACTGATCCACATGGCCCAACATTCTGGGTACAAGTGAGTTCACAAATACTTTAGGCTAAATGTGATGTCATTAATACAACATAAACAGCAATAGAAATATAAAAGACAGTTTTACCTTTGAAAAGCTAAACTGGATTTATCTTAACACTTGGATGGGAGACCCTCAGGATATCCCACAACTAGGCTAGATTTGAAAAATTAAAAAAGCAACAAAATCCACAAGATATCACAGTAAAAGGCTCAAAGGAAACATTCGTCTGCCATAAAACAAAGCCTTTCTCCATTTGTATCTACATTTGAAGCCAGATCTGAAGAATCCAAAATAGACCCTCTATTACAGCTTTTTCTGTTACTTTCCCTTATATAAATGGCAAGCAATTGATTTATGAAACTGTATAATTTTATTTTTCAGTAATTCTATCTAAAATAAACTAATAGCATAGCAAAGCTAGTTCTTCTGAAGTAATACAAAACTACTGTCCTATTATAAAACAAAATCCAGAAATTGCTTCGCACCTCCCCTTAGCACGGGGTAAACATAAAACCATCTTGCGCATGCGCTTAAAGAGCCCGTACTCTTCCTCAGGCGGGGCGCTGACGCGTTACGCACGGAGGTAGAGGGGCGGCACGCGCATGCGCGTGTGGGGACAGCGGCTGCTGCGGGATCTGGGGCTGCTGGGGCCACAGGCGCCATGTCGGGCCGCTCAGTGCGGGCAGAGACCCGCAGCCGCGCCAAGGATGACATCAAAAAAGTCATGGCGGCGATCGAGCGCGTTCGCAAATGGTGAGGGACAGGAGGGAGGGGTCGTGGGGGGAGGGGTCTGTTAAGGGGTCAACCAATCCCCGCCGAATGCGGGCTTGGTGACAGCTAAAGAGCCAACTGGTGGCAGGCGTTTATTTTGGTGGGTGGGACTTTTGCGAAACGGCCAATCATCTTGTAACAACTGAAATGGCCGGGTGCGGGAAGCTGTGCGATTTGTAGTGCAGGCAGTGGGACCTGTCACATAGTTTAGATTGACGTAACGCTACACCAGTCGAATCCCAGGGGAGCTAAAAAGTAGGGAGCTGGGTTGCTATAGGGATTGGCGGGCCTACCTGCAGCTGCCTGCCTCATCCAGCTGCTTAGAGGTGGGTACGGGGAAGAGGGAGATTTTGGCTTGTTTGAAGTGTGCCAAACAAGTTTTGTATGCATAAAGAGGAAGGAGAAGAGTATTTGAGTACATCTCAATTTTTAAAACTCTGTAATTGTGTGACGTTAACAATCTGCACAATAACCTTGTAAGGTAGGCCAGTAGTAACATCTCCATATTTCAGAGGTGAAAATTGAGAATATAGGGGCTTATTAGCTAGAATCAGAGCCTCCATCTTAAGAGTCAGTCTACCACAGAATATGAGATTTGGTAACAGCCGACATGGTGTGTCTTCCTGCCCTATTTTGGCAGATGGGGATGCCTGGCTAATTTGTATTAGGACATGTGTTATGATCCATATCTATGCAGAAGTCTTCTAGCCAATGGATGACTATTTTGGCCAACATATTATTTTCCTTGTTGGAGTTCAGAGTTCTGATAAGGAAAAACAAGCAACTCAGTGCAGCTGGTATGTTTTGGGGCCAGTAAACGGGAGCCATGTTCTTCCTGGGTGGCAGAAATGTGATTGCTCAGGGCCTGGTTTATGTTTCTTCTTCAGTTGCATAATATTTGGTCTAATATAGTTGCTTCTGAATCTCAGGATCTAAAGATAAACAACTGTGGATTGGCTATCAGTATACTTCTTTAAAGGGTTGGGGTTTTTTTAGTTTTGGCTGACTGATATTAAAAACAAGGGAGAATGTAAAAAAAAAAAACAACAGATTTTTTTATATATATTCCCATGGCTCAGATTATGTAAGAGAGCACTTGAAATAAACTTTGTCTGATTCACTTCATTGGCAACTAGGTGCAGACATGTTTTTAAAATGTGGGTCATACAGAAACATGATTCTACAATTGCACAGGAGTGGGATAGAGAAATTAATTTCTAACTTGGTCACTGTTCAAAAACAATGAATGGCTAAATTTGGGGGGTAGTTGGGGAGAATAAATTCAGATTCCTAAAGTATGGGATCAGATGTTTTGACTAAAAGTAGCTGAGACTGAGCAGTTCATTGGTCAGTTTAATGAATACTATGCTTTCCAGATAAGAGTTCCCAAGATAAAAGAATGCAGCATGCTATAAACAAGTGGAAATTGTAAAATATCACCAGAGTAGTAACAATAGTTTCTCTTTTAAGTCGACAGCAAAAGAAAAAGGAGCCAAGCCTGTCACAAAGAGCCTTTCTTGAAAAAGTACTTAAATTTATTCACACAACATTCTAAACCTTAAACATGTTTTAAAACTAGTACTGGCTAGGTCAGAATTAAATAAATTTCATTATGTCTTAGCATGGTGTGACATGTCATGACAGTAAGATATAACATGGTCAATATGTTTTGCTTTAGGAAATAGTTTGAAACCATTTATATGGGCTGAATTGTTTTTTATGTTGTGTAAATACAATCACTAACTGCTATTACAGAACTTTAGATATCGCTGATGACTAAGTTAAGTTCAATATCTGTTGAAACACTGAACAATGGTAGAGAAGCAGTAGTAACAGGATTGCCAAGTATCAAAGGTTAGTACTGTAGATTTTCAGTTTCTTATCAAATGGTGCTGGTATTTAAAGCTGTAAACAACTTGAGATTCTGAGAAAATAACTTCTTCAACTTATCGGTATACTTGAGAACTCCTTGTGGTGCCTCACAATAGCTAAAGTAAGTTTGGTAGCTATAGGAAACATGCAAAAAGATCAGTCTTGTGTTTATTATAAATCTTTCAGTATAGACCAGCAGATTATATTAAATGGATTCAAGATACCATTTTGTTTGCAGCTATTATTTTTTTAATGTTATGTTTTACAGCTCTAGGCCTGTGCAACCTTTGAAAGTCTTGGGTGCATCCCTAACAAGCCCTCCAAAAGCTGCCATCACAGTATAATTATTAATGTGTCAAAAGATGAACAATATTACAGTCTGAGAAGTTGTTTTATTAACCACATATAACTTAATATACATTACATTAAATTGTTTCATTTTTGACATGGCCATGGCTACTTTTGTTGTATGGCCCCTTAAACCCCACTCAAAGACTAAGTGTAGAGTTTGGATTCCAAAATGTTATTTACTCCCGAGCTAAGTAATGGTTTCATTCACAGTTCTGAACACAAGAGTGCTACAATTCCCCCCAAAAGGTGAGAAGACATGCTAGGTTGTACAATTTCACCTTGGCTTCAGTACAGCTTATGAAAAAAAGCAGAAACTCAATAAAACTGAAATAACTTCACTGTTGACCTAAGCCAATCCTGTAAATTGTAGCTGGGGAAGAAGGTGGCTTGACTGTATCTAATCTCATTCATGTTTTGATGCAGGGAGAAGAAATGGGTAACAGTGGGAGACACATCCCTGCGGATATTCAAGTGGGTGCCTGTGGCTGATAGCAAAGAGGTGAGGGATGAGAGGAACAGGGCCTGCTGGAAGGGGGCTTGAGCTATTCTCCAACATGAGGCAAGAACACCCAGCAGAATGAGCAATATGCTACCTTTTATTTTCCCTTCCTATAAACAAAAATACAGAGATAATCCTTACAGTAGTGTGACAGATGTCCGTTCATTTTCAATAGACTTCCTGCCTCTCTCAAGGATATTAAAAATGAAACATAAATAAATCCCTTTTGCTTTGGCATATATCTACTTCTACCTTACCCAACAGAGTGGGGAGGCAGGGTATGTTATGGGTCCCCTTTCTTAAGGAGGTCCATCTAGTGGGACCATGAAGAAGGACCTGGAACACCATCCCTGTGGAGATAAGATTGGTCACCAAATTGATATTGTTTCAAAAGGCCCTGAAGACATATTTTTCCCAGTGGGCCTGGGGACCCCAAGGTGATATAGAGTCTACCAAGTGGTTTGTTTGATTGTTATTGCCCGGGAGGTGGAGGTTTATTTGGTTTTGTCTTTGAGATTTTGTCTGTAAGCCACTTGGAGTCACAAAGAGTGAGTAAGGTAGCCATATGTGGTAGATTTTCTAAATAAACAACATTTTGGATGATTTTTTAATAGATTACACCAAAATTGTATTTCTCGTGCTTAATTCTTCAAAGGCATATCAAATTTCAGATAAGGAGGTCTTGCTTTCCTTGTAGAGAATTCTTTGAGTCTTCTGGTGGCCTCTGAAGTCCAATCTGCTCCAACTGCTAATTGTAGAGGGTGCATATATGTGGTAGATATATATATTTTTTTGCACACTAGCTACAAAACTCACTGTCTTCTTTCTCATTTCAAGAAAGAGAAGTCCAAATCCAGTGGTACTGCTGTCCCAGAACCAAATGGCTATCCAGCGGAAACTGCAGCCAACTCTTCCCTTCTCCTGGAATTCCAAGGTGATTAGACTCCAGCATATTGATGAAGCAGATGAGACATGGTTCTGCAAGCACTGGCAAAGCGGTCCTGTAAAAGCCTGAGACATCATTACCATATAACAGGATAAAAAGAAAGCAGCATCCCTATTTCAAATCGTGGCAAGTCATTGCTAGTCAAGGTGGCTAATACTGGGCCAGATGGACCCATCTTTCAAACTGTGTTATGATAATACAGTATTCCTGCACATAGGCAGGAAAAACAAAATGCACAGGTATAGAATATGTGACAACCTGGTTCAACAGTAGTAACTGTGTGAGAGATCTTGGTGTCCTAGTGGATCATCATTTAAGTATAAGCCAACAGTGTTTTGCAGCTGCCAAAAAAGTCAATGCCATTCTAGGCTGCATCAACAAAGAATAGTTATCAAGATCACAAGAAATGATAGTGCTGATCTATACTGCATTAGTGAAGCCACATTTGGAATATTCTGTCCAGTTCTGGTCACCATGATACAAAAAAAATGCTGAGAAAGTGCAGAAAGAGAAGAGCAACAAAGGTGATAAAGGGTCTGTAGGCTAAACTGTATGATGAAAATTAAGGGATCGAGGTATGTCTATCCTGATGAAGAGAAGGATTAGAGGCGACCTAATAGCTGTCTTGTGATACTTGAGGGGCAGTTACAGGGAGGAGGGCATCGACTTATTCTACAAAGCACCTGAGGGCAAGACTAGAAGCAATGGGTGGAAGCTTATCAAAGAGAGATCCAACCTGGAACTAAGGAGAAATTTCCTGATAGTAAGAACAACCAGTGGAACAGTTTGCCTTCCGGAGTTGGGGTACTTCGTAGTTGGAAGTCTTCAAGAAAAGACTGGACAGCCACTTGTCCAGAATGCAATAAGATCTGCCTTGGACAGGGGGTTGGACAAGAAGACAGACAGGGTCCCTTCTAGCCTCCTAATTCTATATGCTCACATACTATTGCAAATAATGTTAAAACATTTTGGACATTTGTGTAACTTAAATTAGTTATATAACCAAAGGTCCAAAATTGCTATTTTAACATAATTTCCCTCTTTCTCCCTAGTTTTGCAATTTAGTCTGGCTTTGTTTGTCATCAGTAGATGTATAGGACAACTGAATGTCTGCCTCCATCTATTGGAAATTCTGTTCATTTTGTTCACTTGTTTC
This sequence comes from Crotalus tigris, assembly GCF_016545835.1. NCBI lineage: Eukaryota > Metazoa > Chordata > Lepidosauria > Squamata > Viperidae > Crotalus > Crotalus tigris. The sequence goes on along the minus strand of NW_024096758.1, from coordinate 6,615,307 downwards.
TGGTATTTCAACAAACTTCAGGATTCCTTTCGTCCATGTCTAAGAAACTTGAATTTGATTTTTAACACAAAACCTCAAGATTCTCATGAAATGGGATTTTGTGTTCAATAGTCTTTCTAGTCTATTAAAGAACTGTAGTAGACCCAAAACCATCCCTTGGTCCTAGCTGTCTCTGTTTGAGTATTACCCTGACAGAGAAGGGGATTATAAGTTTTATTTAACCATGGTGTGAGGTGGTACATCTTGGGGAACAACCATTTGAAAATCTGAGTTTCATTTCAGTTATCTTGCAGATATACCTGCAGTGTTACTTTTGCTTCCAGCTCACTGAAAAGTCTTTTTTTCTGTCTGGTTTCCCCAGATGAGAACAGCAATCAGAGCTCCCTTTCAGACACCTATCAGCTAAAGGCAGACAGTAGTGCTGCTTCCAGTCCCAGTCCACAGCAAAGTGAATCCATGAGCCCCAGCCACACTTCTGACTTCCGCACTGATGATTCACAGCCACCCACGCTGGGACAGGAGCCCTTGGAAGGTGAGTCATTTGGCTAAGGAGTTGTGGCACTACAAAAACCCATTCCCATGGCCGCTGAGGGAGCACTGAGATAGGCCTGACGTATTATGTAGAATTCCTGATAAGGGGCTTCAGTAGTAATAGCATATGTACAATCCTTGCTATTTTGGACTCCTGCAGAGTATTTAATAGCCTTACCTCTCCTGTTCAATAAAAAACCTCGATGTGCCACTGACCCTTTTTTCTTGTTAACTTTCAGAACCTGCTCTCCCTCCATCAGAAGTAGCTGATGAGCCTCCAACCCTCACAAAGGAAGAGCCAGTTAAACTCAAGGCTCAGGTAAGGCCTATGGAATAGGCAACAGCTTCCTAAGGCAGATCCAAACCCATGCTCTTTAGCAGCATATAGTATTAATATTCAAACATTTCTGTCTGGACATTCAGCTACAGAATTCCTAACCAGGCCATGAATTTAATTGGAAAGTTAATAAGCTACAGTTATTTTCCACGTGTTACAATCTAAAATAAAGTCTCTGTCAAGTGTAGCTTGATTTCTAGCATCTTAATGGATACATCCATATATCTCCCTTAGTAATCTGTATTGCCCTTTTCTAAGATGTTTTCACTACTTCTCAGGATAGCCTAATCTCCCAGGTATTCCCTGGAGTTCTTCCATTCAAGTACTAAGTAGGTCCAGCCCTGTATAGCTCTCCAGGCCAATTGCAGTCATTCAGATGTTCTACTTCTGAGATGTAGCTTAATCAAGAGTGGTTGATACACCCTTCTACAGCCTGTGCTTTTCTGAATAAGCAAGGACTGGGGAGAGAGAAAGAAAAGTCCCTTCAAAATGACTTTGCAGATCTAGCAGGCAATTATTATTCTACTGGAAACCATTATGGCAGGGGTCACCAACCCCCCAAGCTACAGCCCACTACCTGGTTGGGGCCTGTTTAGAACCAGGTTATGGCAGTAGGTGAGTATGCCTGCACACACAACTCCACTTGCACGTACAGCGGGCGGGTGAGCATGGAACCATCTCCTCTCCCCCCACCCTGCCAGTGCACAAAGCTGGAAAGGTTGGAGACCGCTGCACTATGGGTTTCCTTTGATACAGCAGCAACAACAACAACAAATAAAAAACCCATTGGCAACTCATGGTGTAATTGCAAATCAATATCTAGCATCTTCATAATTCACTGGATAGGATATTTTTTTAAAAAAAATTTTGTTGAATTGAGCATTCGTTTGACTAAGAATCTGAAGGATTTGAAGGCCCTACTTTAGTTCATCTGAAATAGCTCCACAATAGCTCCTGTTTGGGAGGTCTAAAAGGAAGGAAACATAAGATTTTCAGAAGAACAAATATCCCTACATTATGACAGGTACCATGCAATGAACTACTAGACGACAAGTCACACCTTGGCCACCTATTACACTTTGTATTCTTTGGTTATTATAAACATGTAGCTTAAAAAATAGAAAGGAAGCACCATTTAGCAAAGAGACCGACAAAACCTGTGGTACAAAAACAATAATAGAGTCATACACATATTCTTGATTGTCCTATTCGAATATCAATGGAAAACACTTATTTGCTTCTATTCTCAAAAGAGATACAGGCCCTTACACAGCTTCATATCTCCTGTGCAAATTATACTCAGGTTGGCATAGGTATGATAATACATGCAGAAGCTTCAAGAAAAACATCTGAACAAGTTATGTTTTTTACAAGTGGGAACATAGCCCCATTCCTAGCAGAGTTCATAGATATGAGAAGACAAGTTTGAGGCTGCATATTCAAATATACAATGCATATCCATATCCTGAAACATAGCAATCCAGCTGCTTCCCAGATTTTCCAGCAAGGAGCAAAAAGATGGGAATTGTATGGTAAGCCAAGTCATATGCAGAGCAAATAAATGAACGGGGATTCTTAGTTCTGAGTGTGAATTACAGGTACCTCTGAAAGCTGCAGAATGCAAATCAAAAGCAGAGCAAAGATTTCACTTGCTGTCCTGGACAAAAGGCAGAGGGCTGCTTCAGAACCATCAAACACAAATTTCTGCAGAATTATGTTGATGCTTCTCCCTAACTTAAAGCAATGTTAACTATTCCTTTTTATTACAACTCTGCAATATTGTAATATTGTTGTAATACTACAACAACCACATCATTGTGCCTTTCATTTAGTTCTTCTTATTCTTCAGTATGTAGACAAACCGGGATAGACTGGGTAACTATGAAACCACATGGTATTCCTGGATTGCTGATTCTCCTCTTAGTGACAGTCAGATTTTAAAATAAGTAATGGTCATTTGAATATGGAATCTTCCAGGGGCGTGTGTTTCTCCATGTTTGTTCCCTGCATAGATAGGGGCCCTGTCACTCAACAAACTGTAAATGCTGAAGATGAAGCAAGACCAACATTGATTTACTATTTCTCAATACTATCTGCAATGGATGAGGAACTGATTCTTGGGAGTATCTGAAGCACTGCAACCAGACAATCATGGTGCAAGACAGTCCCACACCCAAAATACATGTACAGTAGTAATCTCAAATACACAAAAAACAATTTAATCAATCAGAATAGAGCTGGAAGGGACCTTGGAGGTCTGCTAGTCCAGCCCCCTGCTCAAGCAGGAGTCCCTATACCATTTCAGACAAGTGGCTATCCAGTCTCTTCTTAAAAACCTCAAGTGATGAAGTACTGACGTCTGAAGGCAGGCTGTTCCACTGGTTAATTGACCTCACTGTTAGGAAATTTTTCCTTAATTCTAGGTTGCTTCTCTCCTTGATTAGTTTCCATTCATTGTTTCTTGTCTTGCCTTCTTGGTGCTTTGAAAAATAAATTGACCCCCTTCTTGTGGTAGCCTCTCAAATATTGGAATATGCTATCATGTCACCCCTAGTCCTTTTCTCTAGACTGGCTATTCCCAAATCCTGCAACTATTCTTCATATGTTTTAGTCTCCAAGCCTTTAATCATCTTAGTTGCTATTCTTTGCACCTTTTCCAGTCTCAACTTTTTTGTAATCTGACCAAAACTGGATGCAATATGCTAGATGTGCCTTACAAAGGCTTTATAAAGCAGTATTAATACTTCACGTGATTTTGATTCTATGCCTCTGTTTATACAACCAAGGATTGTATTAGCTTTTTTGGCTGCTGCCACATATTGCTGACTCATGTTTAAATGATCGTCCACTAGGACGCCAAGGTCCCTCTAACAGTTACTGGTTTTGAGCCAGTAACTTGTACCTTTGGTTTTCCTGCCTACGTGTAAAACCTTGCTTTTCCCCACATTAAATATCATTTTGTTGGATAGGAATATCATTTTATTCGATAAGGCCCATTGTTCAAGTCTGTCAAGATTTTTTGGGATCCTGAGCTTGTCTTCTGGGGTATTGGCTATTCCTGCCAGCTTAGTGTCATCTCCAAATTTGATGAGATCCCCTTCTGTTTCCTCATCTAAGTCATTTATGAAGATACTGAAGAGCACTCGGCCTAAGACGGAACCCTGTGGTACCCCACTGCCTACTTCCCTCCATGTAGATGCAGTACCATTAAGGACTACTCATTGAGTACGGTTTGTCAGCCAGTTACAAATCCATCTGGTGGTGATGCTGTCTATCCCACATTATGTCCAAAGTTCATGTTTAGTTAGTTAGAAGAGACTATTCAAAGCACATGAATAATGTTCCTAATGTCCACATTCAGTTCAGAAAATCCAATTATCTACTTCTGGACGAATCTCATTTGGGAAAGGGATGTCACATCATTGGAAGTATTTCCCCATTTTTCATGTCAGCTTTGTAAAACTGGTTTTGTTCACCTTCTATACAGGCAGTCAGGTTACATCCCTATTGAGATAGAAGTTTTATTGTTAGGTGAAGCATTCCTTAGGTGAAACATCACTTAACCATGGCACTTCCAAGTATTCCTGGCTCTGCTCATTAGGCCAAGATTGCACCATTGCTAGGTCAAGACTCCCATGTTTCTCCTGCCCTGCAGCACTTACTTCTGCTTCAATTCACCCTGCCAACCTATCTCCTATCTCTGCCCCTTTGGCTGTCCTACCCTCCCCTACTGCCTCCAGGTGACCTTTGCCATCATCCTGTTGCTGACAAGGTGACAAAGGTTATCTGGGGGTAATGGGGCAGCAGAGACAGAGGACAGCCAAAAAGGCAGAGATGGGGAAAAGCAGGCAATGGAGTTGAAGTGTACCCTGAGATCATAAATATGGGCAGGCTGTCAAGCACCCGAATTTTGATCATACGACTGGGGGTATTGCTGAAATTTCAAGGACCTTTTAACTAGCATTCATTCAGCACCACTATAACTTTGAGCAGTCGTTGAACAAATGGTCATAACCAAGGACTATCTGTATTGACAAGCCAGCTAACCATACTTTTTTTTTTCTTTCAGGTGAATGGAGGGGAGGAAGATTCTGGTGCACCTCCACTTAAGAGATTTTGTGCAGATAAGAACTCCATATGTCATGCAGCTTCTGAGAGCTAGCCAATCTGCTTCATCCTGTGATGCAGTGGTTTTCAAAACTCCACCTGCCCTTCCCTCTCAAAATACCAATCTGTTTAAGTTGGTATTCTTTTCCACCTCCATGTTTTTCTCCTGTGCAGTGTCCTCCAAGAATCAACCTGCTCTTTCCATAACCTCTCCAGATGAAACTTTGCTCAACCTGTGTTAAGATATGTCCCTTTTGTGCAATCTCATCCCAGCCACATCCTCTTGACTTGCACGCTTAAGGAATGAGGTGGTTGCAACCTCTCTTGTATACTTTTTATTTATCCTCTTTGTGGGCTTTGGGGACTGCAGCTAAGAAGGTTCCTGTAAGAAAGAGTTCTCTGTACTTAACAGGTAGCTCATAAATTCTTTCCTGTCCTTTCTCCTCCAGACAGTGAAGAATTCTCTCTGGAAGTGAGTCAGGACCTGGTGGAAGTCTGCCTGGGATGTTGTGCAATAGTTGTGGTGTTAAGCCTTAGTGCTGGAGGGAGCCAAAACTTTTCCTTCCATGGTAGGGTAATGGTGCTGCAGCTAAGAAGGTGTTCTAGGAAGTGAAGGCTAGGCTGCATCTAGGTGGCTAAAGGGCTCTCCTTTGCAGCCTGGCAAACGTGGACCTTGGGGTGAAGAATATCTTCCCAGGTACCAAAGGGGCATTGTCTCTGAGCAGCCCTTCTCAGGGGTGGAATAGCCACCTAGCACAGCTAGCACCAATCACCCAACCCTCTCTAGTCTCTGCAGACCTGTCCTGCCCATCACAATCTGCATGTGGAACTGACTTCATGATCAGGGCCCTGCTGCCATGAAAAGTGCTGGCCACGCAGGGAAGCAAAGAGATATTTTAGCACTGAAGAGAATATTTTTAAAATTAAACTATTTGAAATAGTATATGTGTGAGGAAATGTATTTGGGGGCGGGGGAAAGATATTCACAGGAAATGGGATGACTGGCATAGAAGACCTCTTCCCATTTGCATGGGAATCATGATAGAAACTTATCTTGACAGCATCATTTTTTTATGCATTTCCCATAATGTTACTTTTATCTAAGTTCCACTCCATTCATGAAGTGTACTGGCACAAAACTAGTTGTTTTCATCTTTGTTCCTATACCATAAAAGTGATAAATGATTAGGTTTTCTCACCCATTACTTTAGATATTGGGACTATAGTGAATGCGGGAAAATGTACTGTAGTGAGAATAGGAATGGCGTTGATAAGTAAGGGGAACAATACGTTTCAGGTAGGTCTAATTTTCTGCCATCTCCCAAATAGATGTATTTCAACCTAACTTTGAAGAAAGCTTGAAGAGTTTTGTTAGGGGGATTTCATGGAAAACTTTCCACGGGCAAGAGTAGGAGAGCAGGAGAGCACAAAGTCAGTCCATAACTTTAAGAATTACCACTGCCCCATCTAAAGCTAGAAGAATGTGAGGCGAATGTAACCTACAGACCTTAATTCAACTAAGTCAAGAAAATGTCCCATTTAGATTAACTATGTGTATAAAAATACTGAATGCTACTAAGTTCGGGGGGAGGAGATATCTGCATTTGGACAGAGCTATAACAGTAAAAGGTCAGGGTCTTCAAAGAAGTTCCTCTCCAGATGAATTTGATGTTCAGATCCCAAGCCCAGCCATCATATAGCAGGCTTTGCTTTTAAAGGCAAAAGCCATAATTTATGTTTAAGATGATGGCAAGGATACTAGAGACAATTAATAGGCCCTTTTCTGATTATTGGTTGGTACTAAAAGTGGGGTTTTGAACTGAACTAACCTTATCTTACTCAAAGATGGCATTCTGAGGAATTGAAATGCTATCTCTGCCCTTTTTAGGATACTGCCATTATCAACTGATGGAATAGTAATCCTTTTGGGTTTTGCTTAGAGCCTGGCCAAATTGTTCCATGTATATTTTTAAGTGGTTTTTGCTGACAGATGATCGCCTGTGACCAGCTTGCATAAGTGCCCTTATGCTCCTCCTGATGCAGATACTTGTATTTGAAGATATTTTGGCAGGCTTGGCCCCTGAATCTCTTTTTAGAAATCTAAAAGTCTTGAATTACTATGATGTATGATGAAAAAAGGTTTTCACAAGTTCCTGCCATTGCATTTGATGAAGACCAAGGGAGAAGAGAGGGTTGACGTATTCTCCAAAGCATCAGAGGGCAGGACAAGAAGTGGAACCTTATTAAAAAGAGATCCAACCTAGAAATAAGGAGATATTTTCTTTCAGAACAATTAATCAATGAAATAGCTTGCCTCCGAGTGTTGTAGGTAGTCCATTATTGGAGGTTTTCAAAAAATAGACTGGAGAAACATTTGACCTGGATGTACATAGTCCTCGATTTACAACGGTTCATTTAGTGACCGTTCAAAGTTACAAGGACATTGAAAAAAGTGACATGACCATTTTTCACAGTTACGACCTTTGCAGCATTCCCCCATGATCCTGTGATGAAAATTCACATGCTTGGCAAGTGATTGATATTTATAATGGTTGTCGTGCCCTAGGGTCATATAATCACCTTTTGCAATCTTTTGACAAAGTCAATGGGGAAGCCAGAATCACTTAACCAGATTCCTAATTTATCAACTGCAGTGATTCAATTAACAATGGAGGCAAGAAAGGTTATAAAACTGGGCAAAACTCATTTAACAATAGAAATCTTGGGTTCAATTGTGGTCGTTAGTCAAGGACTACCTGTATATGGTCGTCTGCCTTGAGCAAGGGAGTTGGACTAGAAGACCTCCAAACTCCCTTTCAGCCCTATGATTCTATATTATATATTATACAAACCCAAAACTTCAATGGTCTCTTCCAAGCCTACAGATCTGTAAAAATGATTCTGTGATAAACATATCCCAAAAGTGCTTTTTCCAAAAGGCAACTGGACTTTGTTTTTTGTTTTTCCTTTGAAAACGTTTAGCTTCTCATTCAAAAAGCTTCAGTTCTAATCGACTAGTGGGGGATTTCAAAGGAAGAAAACCCCAAGAAAGGCCAGTTGCTTTTTGGAAAAAATACCTTGGGACAATCAAGACCTGGATGATTGAGACTATCCATAGACACGTGATAAACGTGTCTTGCAAAATCGCTTCACCTAATTTTTCCGTGGAGAACGTCAACCTTGGCTTTTCTCATGTAGCCTGGTAGCGATACCGCTGAAGCTTTAGAGGCCTCTTCTTTTTCTATATTTATGTTCAGCGCCATCTTGCCGTATCCATGGTAAAACGGCCTAGTCGAGACGCCGCTGCCTTCCTCTCCCCGCCCCGGGAGCGATGGCGGAGGCGGCTTGGAACGAAGACACGGGCGGGGCGGTATACCGATCCCGAGACCCCATCCGTAACCTGCGCGTCAGGTTGGTGCTCCCTTCCCTTCTCTGCCGTGAAATGCCTCGATCTCTTCTCGCGACTCAAAGTGGCTGCAACCGCCCCCGGCGGTCCGTTACTCATCTTTTTGCTTTGCAGCCCGCCCATCAATCAAACAAACCAGTCTGGAAAAGATCCTGTGGAATCAATATACTGGTTTCCAAAAGGGAAACTAATGTATTTTACTTGGTTTTCTTACACTAAACTGGGCTCTCCCTTTCAAAATTACACCTCAAATGCCCCGTAAACGCGCACAGGCAGCAAATCGTTTAATAATGTCTACCCTCCCCGAGAGAAAAATCGCGGAGTAGCATCGTTAATGTTCTCTAGTATTGAAAGAAGGGTAAAGCCTTTATAATCCACCTCAGGAATGCAGGGTTTCCCCCCCACCCAAAAAAAATTGGCAATAGCTTGCGAGTATGAGGCGGTATTAAAAGTTGAATTAAAAGAAATGCAAGCTGCGATCTGAGGATTTGGTAACAATGTGCAGAATAAGCAGTAAACAACCACAGCATCAACTGACAGTAACAGTAAACTTAGAAAAATAAAATAAATGCATAGGATAAGATGCACAAATAATTGAGGGTTAGGGTTCCTGGTATAAAATATAAAAAAAAATTAATTTCAAACATGCTATAAAATAATTACAAACATAGCTGCAGTGATATAGAAATAGAACGTAGTAATGTGATAATATATATATATATGAATATGTGTATGAGAAAGTACCTGTATTTCAATTACAGTTAATCTTATTCAGAGAGAAATCATTTAATTTTTAATATATCCTACAGCTCTAATTAATATATTCAAGGAGTCTAATATAACTGAATGCAGAATACAATAAGTTTTTAAACAAAGCAAAATTAATATTAGAATATGTCTACTATGTGCTGCAAAAAGCTAGACAACTGCTAGAAAATAGCAAATGTTAAGAATGACTAGTATTCCTTAGCTAGCATGTGGTTTTTAGAGTTTTACAGTTCTGATTTGATAGCTCTAAAAATAATTAACAAAAATCTGGTTCTGTTGCACTTCTGTGCATAAAGAATACATAGCATCTTATTTTTTACTCACAACTACTAGGTACAACAACAGTGCAATACAGATGTTACTATAAAATCAAAGATAATAAAAAAATAATCTGAAAATCAGGAAATGTATATTTAAATTACAAGTACTCAAATGGTTAAAAGAGAACTCACCCCTTAAAATCACTGTAACACCTACATAGAGAGTAACAAAAATCTACGGTATGTGTATCCACAGTCCTGAAAAAATAATAATTTAAGAGGAAAAATTAAACAAAAACTTTATACCAAAATATTATTTAATTCAGAAACCATTAGTTTACTTATTGTCACCAATAAAGGCTCAGATAATAGAAATAGATAATATATATTCAATACTGCTGGAAATGTAATAATTCAGATCTGGTGGCAAGCTCAACCATTCTGGAAGATGCCTCACAATGGAATGAAACAGATTTTAGATTCTGATCTTAATATTCCTGCAAGTATTTTTCTGTTAAACACCCCTGACTATATCTTTTTACAAAGTATACTGAAGTAGCTTTGCACATAACTGCTCCTAAGATACTTTATACTTCATATTGGAAATTATACTCAGTTCTTTCTTTAGAATACTGGCAGATCCAATTCTGGAAGTATGCATCAATGTCAAAATTGATTTCATATTTTTAAAAAATATGTCTGATAACTTTAGCTTGGAAAACAGTTATGAATTATAACTCTGCACATAGACCTCTGCCACAACTGAAATTTGAATTTCTCTTAAAATCTTAAAATACTGAGTTCTGTCTAAGTGGTTATAAAGTTAAGGACAGATTATCTCAGATTAGCTAGAAATTTTTATCCTACAATTTTGACTGAAAATTCTTATTATTGTAGTTGCCATTGTTAATTTCTGACTTCACCCTATTGATAATTTAAAATTGATTGATTTGTGATTATCTCCATGTATTCTCTTAGTTTAATGTTACTAGTGGAATATTAAAGGAATGGTTTTCTTAAAATTTTATCATTTTTATTGGTTTGTAAATCCATTTTTTGCTTTGCTCTTGTTACACATCAATATTTTTTTCTTAAATATTTTTTAAAAGAAAATAAAATATTTTTAAAAAAATCAGATATTTCTCTACTGATAATGATCAGTAGGAACAAGAGTCTAGACCAGTGATGGCGAACCATTTAGAGACCAATTGTCCAAAAACTGGCCCCGCTCCACCCCCCTGCTCTGCCCCCCCATCCCCCACACTGCCTGCCCACAGGACCAATCACCGCCTCCAGAGCCCAGGCAGCCCAGAGCGTAATGGCGGCCACACCCTCTGCCCACGCCCTGCAGCATCAACTGCATGATCGGGTGTGAGGGCAGAGTCTTATCTATGCTGCCTGGCTGCCATGTCCTTGGCTGCGCTGCTCTGTGTGAGTCACGCTCAAGGGCGACTCTCCTTCAGGGGGGCTGCTGGAGAGGAGGGGATCGCGGGGGGAGGCAAGGCTGGGGCGATGGCACATGTGCCCACAGAGAGGGCTCTGAGTGCTGCCTCTGGCACCCGTGCCATAGGTTCGCCACCACTGGTCTAGATATAACAGTCATTTGGAATGATCTTCCTCTGCTTTCCTTTTTTTTTTCCCCAAGCAACTGGCTTTTAATGTCACATTCCAGATGTCCAAAACCAATATATTTTTTTTCTTGCAGGGTTAAAATTCAGCGGGTTACTTCTACTAGCCTTCTACTACAGCAACTACAGCAGTCGTTTTGCCAATCAGGCCAGCAGCTCATCAGTTTGTCAACTTTTGAGCCTTATAACTCAGCATGTGAGTGCTCTTGGCTGGGCTTTAAGAACAATGATTTCTGAAAGTCTGGAAAGGTTTTAAGACTATTAAAACTGCAAACTCTGATCAGTATAAAACCAAATAATTGAAATATCCTTTTTGCAGACTATGACCATGGAACCAAGAAATGTTTCTGTACAATTTTGTTTCATTTTTAAACTAATTTTTATTTTGGTGGTCAGGGATAACATTTACCTTAACAAAACTAATGACTTAGTCAGTGAGATTGTCTGCTTTCCGCACAGTAATTTTCTCATTTCCTGCATTGCTTTTCTTCTTAAGGTGCCAAATAAAATGCCCCATGATTTGTGCAGTGATTTAGCGTGGCTAACTCCTAAGTTTTTCTTGACTTTAGCTTTGATTCTGAATATAAAGACATTCAAAGCCATAAAATAATCATTAGGCCTGCCCAGGTGTTCTGTATATTAGTAACCAAGAGAGAAAATAAATTCTGGGAGATTTAGAGCATCTTAAGCCATGATTCTTGTTAAGCACACTTTGGAGACTTGTCTGTGTTTCAGGTGGGCATTGTCCTGAAGAGAAAGAGGAGACTGTTATTGGCTGGCAAGAAAAACTCTTCAGTCAAGTAAGTAGATGGGGTGATTTTCCCACTAATGATTCTAGCAGTTTTCACCGCTTCTGGCAGTGCTTAGTCAATTTATTTGTACATAAACCAGATATCAGGCTAAGCAGTGATTGGAATCTAGTTCTCCTTCAACCAAGCATAACGTTCTAGCCTCTTGTCGAGCCTGATCATGTGCTGTTCCTGCAAGTTTCACATGGATATCTCATGGAATGTTTAAAAGCACAAACTTCATTCTAACAGACTTCTAGGTTGAAAAATATGAAGCCATAAGTCATTTGGATTTCAACAGTAGGCCTACATTTTTTTCTCAGTCACTCAGGTAAAGGTGTGCAAAACATTTTGTTTTCAAGCTTTCCCAAGCACCAAACTCCTAAATGAAGAAGAAGACAGGCTTCCTTTGTATACTTTCTCAATCAGGTTTTTAGAGACTAAATGGCTCAGTCTAATAGGTAAAAATATTTCAGACGACTTTCAACCTATTTTGTTGAATTGTAACCTTGGTGGAACACTGTCCAAACTGTGTCCCTTTGCTTCTCCCCCATTCTTCTCCTTCATTGCACCTATTTATATATGAGAAATCCAATTAGATATGAGTCCTACAGACGTTAGTGGCTCTTTTTGTGATTTGCTCATCTATCAAATCCAAGTAATTGTCTGCTTTTTGCTGGGACTTCTGCTTTGCTGATACTGCAGTTCCATGGGTTGAAGGTTTTGTAGGGAGGGCTTTGTTACTGTATACAAGCAACAATGGTTTTCTCTACTCTATTTAGTTTGAGGTCGATCTTTACCAGAATGTGTCTGCCTGCCAGAGCCCACTTGACCGACAATACCACCAGGATATCCTAAAGTTGGAAGAGTTGGGGGGTCGAAAGAATAAGCGGATCTTCACCTACACAGACCATGATCGTTTCACCAACCTAGAAGAGGTGCCAGCTTTTTAATAGAGATGGAAATGGGTTGGAGACTGGATGGCTGACCCAGAGTCTATTTTCTTTATGTCAACATGAATGATAGGAAGAGAGGAATTGTTTCTACCAGAAAATATGTAAAAATATGTTTATAATTCTTAAGTAATAATTATGAATTACAAATATAATTACAAATATAATTTCTGGTTTAGGGAGTAAAGTTCAGACAGATAGTAGCAGATCCCTCCAAAGCTAGACAGGCTTAGATTGTTGTGATGTTTGGTTGGAAGATTACCAGGAAAGTCCAGAGCAGTCAGAGTTAGAAGTTGGAAAAATATATTGAAAGATTGCAATACCAAATCACTTTCATATTACTGCCAAGAAAGCATGTAATCAGCAGGTGTTCAGTTCAGTTCCAGAGCAGTGTTTCTCAACATTGGAAACTTTAAAATGCTTTCCCTTGATGGGCTGTCATTCTGGAGGCTTTACTGTCTGTTTTGTACTGAGCGTACTGCTAAAAATATATTTCCTTGGGTTGAATGCAGCCTCTTAGCTCACATTTTTCCTGTGTAAATGAGAATAACAAGCTCTCTTCTTATATTCCAGCATAGTCAGAAAGTGACCACTTCTGACAAGGAAGTGCCTTCGTATTTGGCAGAAATGATGGCTAATGTGAGGAGGAGAAGACAAGAACGCAGGCCAGTGTGAGTGTAACCCTGGACACTGCTTTTGCTGTACAAATCTCTTGGACTTGAGGGGTGCGGGGATGATTCTGATCCACCCTGGCATTCCTTGGCTTTTCTATATGTTCTATATGCCAAAGCAGAAAGAAACCTCCTTCACTATAGGCAACAATCTCCTTTGTCCCTCTTAGCAGAGAAGGAAACATCCTAAAATCCCGAATTATCACCTGGCAGCCCTCAGAAGAATTCATCAAGAACAACCATGTCATTAATACTCCTGTGCAGACCATGTATATTATGGGGGACCTAGGACCCCAAGACAAGTAAGTTTGTATGTCCATGCACCAAAGCTTTCCGGGCCCCATGGTTTTTTTCTCAGCTCCCCCCAGGTTCCAAGAAGCATTTGAAGTTGAACAAAAGTAATTAGTACTCCTTAATATACAACTGAAGGTGACAGCTGCATGAGAACAGTGTCCCTCATGTTACCATTTCTGGGGAATTAATGGAAATTTGAGTTGAGAGGGTAGCAAAAACCAATGTTGTGCTGAAGAGATCATAGTAATCCCTGTTACATGTTGATCAAGTGATGAAGTAGGAGGTTAATGAGATCCTTTTTTTACTAGGAGTCAGGTATGGGTCAAATTCATGGCAGCCTAGAATGGCATAGATAGAAGCTCTCCAGTGTTTCAAGGCCATCTTCTGTGGCTGAGGGTTCTCCTTCAGTCATCAAAGAGTCCTGGATCTGGGCTTTGCATATCATTGTTCTATATGTTCAGAAACATCTGAATGTGTCTTGTACTGCCAAGAAGCAGGTCATATTTTTTAATGATCTCTCCATAGACTTGGTTGCAAGGAGTATGAGTATGTTCTCTGCATGATCAAGGTGGATGGCAATGGAGTCATCACAGTTAAGCCAGACTTTACAGGCACAAAAGGGCCTTACAGGTGAGCAGCATTTAGAGCCCTTTGATCTTTGAAGATGAATTGAGTCAAGGGGCACTTGCATATCAATTATACAGATGTTTTATCTGAGTTGGGCTATGTTGTTTGGCACTCTGAAGGATTGAACTGGAAGGGGAGAAGCGGGAAATATGGAAATTCACTCTGGAGAATGCCTCTGCTACAGTGGAAGAGAAGGAGGAGGCACGGGAGCAGCGTGTCTTCAAGGATGTAAGAACTCTTATCTAAGTGGGAACTAAGTTTTTAGAAGGGATATATGTGTTATTTTCTGACCAGATATTTCATTCTTTAGTTGTACAGCCGACATAAAGAGTACCTCAATGGACTTGTTGGATCTGACTTTGAGATGGTAAGTGACTTATTTTTGCACCAGATATGTCTGCTTTACCTGGTAGCTGTTAACCCTAATCCTAACTTGTTTAAGATAGAACCTCAGAACCTCAAATCTGGTTCTATTTTTAATGAAGAGTGTAAGGTTGGTAGAATTTGGAATTCTGCTTTGTAATGCATTACCACAACATTCATGATTAGTTATCATTGTTGGAAACAAACATTTTATATGATTTGAGCAAATAATAAAATTCCTGCAATTTGCAGGTTGTCTTATCAGAATTCTAATAGCAGCTTTTTCCTGAGAGGGAAAAATGGTGCTGTGGTTTTCTTCTTAGTCCTTTTCTCACCCTGCAAATTCTCCATACTAGTTATTGTTAAATTAAATGAGAAGTCTATTTTGAAAATTAAATTGTGCCTTGGATGATATAAGAAGGTAGCAGGGTTCGTGCTAGCTTGTCCTTGGATGGAGAACCACACAGAGCCATTGAGAAAGTGAAAACAAAATATTTCGAAAGACAAAGGCAAACCACTTCTATAACATTGTTAAAAATTACATAGATTAGCCATCAGGAGCTAAGCTCAACCAAGGATATTTTATACCTTTGAATCCAAAGCACGCTGACAATTGAATCTCAAGTTCTGAACTGACTTGCCATATATTCTGTCATATATTCATCACATAACCTTTGATATATCTTCTGTTTCATTGATCATCAAAAAAACCTCTCCATCCCTGTGTTCATAAAATCAAGTATTAGAAGAGGTAAAATGAGAACTTCCTTCCACGAAGTGGTTAACTGTTGCTTGTAAACTACTCTTTATGCAACAGAGTTGTCAAGATGTGTATTAAAAGG
The DNA here is from genome assembly GCF_016545835.1 of Crotalus tigris. Classification (NCBI taxonomy): domain Eukaryota; kingdom Metazoa; phylum Chordata; class Lepidosauria; order Squamata; family Viperidae; genus Crotalus; species Crotalus tigris. Next base: position 6,599,732 of record NW_024096758.1, on the reverse strand, counting down.
CACCAGGCTAGAAACCAGGAGACTGTGAGTTCTAGTTTTACCTTAGGCATGAAAGCCAGTTGGGTGACTTTGGACCAGTCAACCAGTCAGGGTTGTTGTTGGGAAAATAGGAGGAGGAAGGTATACCAGCTATGCTCACTGCCTTGAGTTGTTTATAAAAATAATAAAAGTGGGATATAAATAAATAAATATCTCTGACTTGGGGGGTTTGCATCTGATATTCCCCTTCTATTATAAAAATATAATTGCTTTATATCTAAGCAACCCTTTGATCCCCCCAGTCTAGATTTATCAAGTCTGATTAGTCAGCAGCTCTCAGTCAGTGGAAAGCTTTTCATGTAATCTTTTATCTGAAATTCTTCAACTGGCCAGACCAAGTATTTTTTGTAAGTTGCCTAGAGCAGTGGTTCTTAACCTGGGCGATATTGCCCCCCAGGGGGCGGTTTTGTTTTTCAGGGGGGCGATGGAACGAAAAGGGGCGACGCGGGGGCGAAGGAATAAAAAGGGGGCAATATGGGGGCGATGGAGTGAGAAGTTTTGGGGACACTTTTGAGACTTTTTCGTACAGTGAATCACTGTATATCTGTTATACAAAAACATCAAATCGCTTGCTATTAGTGGATTGAATTGTGTTTTCGAATGTTCTTCCAGCTAGCTTCAGTACAGAACGATGTACATATGTATTCACACATCAGTTTCGTTTTAGAATTTTTGTTGTGTTCTGTAAAACATTTTGTGTGTCTCTTTGTATTGTACTTTTTTAGCATGCACTCCAGTTCGATATTATATTTTCTGTGTCTTTTTAATCCTTTTTACAGTGTGCGTGACTATATATACTTTCCTTGAATCTTAATTTAGTTTCAGAGTTTTTGTCTTGAAATTCTTAGTTCCTGCATTGCAGTTTGTTCTTATGCCCTTTTTATATTTCTTTTTGCATCTTAAATTTCACTTGTAATTCAATCATTAAATGTTACTGTTTTTCTTTTCGGGCATTTCACTTTCTTGCAATTGAATTTTGTTTTCAGTGGTCATTACATTTAAGTGTCTTGAATAAATAAGATAATAATGAAATACATGTATCACGAAGTTTGGGAATAAAGTGATGGGTAGCACCAAAATTTTTCACACAGTTGAGATATGGGAAAAAGACTGGAAATAAATTATTTGCATCGATATGTCCTAATGACAATTTTAAAGAAAACAAAAATAGTGTTTGCATAAATTGAAGAATTATTTCCTATGAGAGGTTATGTTGGGGGAGGGGGGGCGATGACAACTTCCTCATTGGCTCAAGGGAGCAATTCGTTCAAAAAGGTTAAAAACCACTGGCCTAGAGTCACTGAAAGTGAGTAGGCGGCCATATAAATTTTTCTTTAAAAAACCCCAACCAACAGAATGTAGACTGCAGTTTTTCTGCTGGGTAATATTCATTCTTTCCTCTTGCAGACTGCCCCTGGTATTTTCCGACTCTTTGTTAATGGTGAAATAGGTAAGATACATTTTTATTCTTGATGGAGTTTTTGTTTCTCCTCCTACATTCAATCCAGGATTGATCCCCAGGATACCAAGGGTCAAACTGTAACTGGAAGCCTGTGCTTGCCCTATGAAACAACATAGAGGAAAAGTACATTGTGATCCTGCTAACTGATTTATACTTCTTGAGGTTCTGTAATTAGTTTTGATGTTTCCCTAATATTGATTTAGGCACCTTTTTGCTGTTAGGAAAAATGACTAATTTTTCAGTTTGTAAGCAATCTAAAGCTGTGATTGTAACTAAAATATCCTATAGGTTTGATTAGCCAACTCACTCAGGTTTTGTTTTAATATCAGAGTCTCTTTAGCAAGGCACCTTCATAGGATTGGGCAGAGAAAAGATCCAAAGAATAAGGCTTTATTACTGTGTTTCCTTTTCTTTCCCAGTTTCAGCCCAGGGTTATGAATACAGCAATCTGTACATACATTTCTTCTTGGAACTGCCCAGCTGTGAGTAGTATAAATTAGACCCTTAGGATTGGGAGCAAGATATGATATGGCATCTACCACATACAGTTTTGTAGAAATGTGTATTCTCTTTGAGAGTTGTTTCTAAGAAATAATTGAAACAGTACAGAGATTCATAAATCTTCACACAGCAAATCAAACATGTCCTTGAACCTACTGTCTTATTAGTTGAGGCCATATTTCCCCGCAAACTCCCTAAAATCCAGTCTTAAGATACTGATGGACAATGGATCACTAGATCCAGTCGCATGATGAGAGCCAGAAAAAAATCCTTGTGTCACCCTTCTCCACCTCACCACTTATATTCAACTGCAGCGCACATGCGCGCGCGCACACACACACACACACACACACACATGATTTCATTTGGGAGCTAGGCTACTGGCTCACATTTATGTCTGTTTTCAGCATGACCATGATTTTTAGCATTTTTGCTATATTCTGTTTACTTTCTCTTTTTTTTGGCAAAAAATGCCAGCTGGAGAAATGAATTCATTTAATGACTGTTGTATTTGCTTAACAATTGTGGCATTTGCTTAATGACCACCGCAAATAAGGTCATAAAATAAGGCCTGGTCATATGGTGACCAGCTTAGCAACCACCATGACATAAGACTGTAATTCCAGGCTTAATTAAAGTCATTAGTCAGGAACTAACTGGTATGCAATGAAAGGATGTTTGGTTTTGGAGCAGAGGTTTCGTTCTTTATCTGCTAATTAATTTTGCTATCTTTTCTGCAGTGTTAAAAGCTTCTATTTTCTTTCTAGGCTGGTCATGTCCCCCATCTCAATTACTCTCTGGAGTGACACAGACTTGCACTAGCAAAGTACATGGCAAAGTATGTTTAAGGTGGTTCGTTTGTGAGGGAGGGGGACTATTTGCAGTGTCACAGTTTAATGCTAGTTTTGGGGTACATTTTTCTTCCATACTTTGAGGAATAGCAGCCTTACATGACTCTGGAATGCAATTCTTGCTATAGATTTTAGTTTTCTGATACTCCTAATATTTCAAAGCTGCATTCTAGTAGAGCCTTCTTCAGCTTATCCCTTTAACTCTTAAATGTATTGTACTGCCAATTATTGAGATTTCTTAATGATTTACATTACATTTTGTTGAACCTCAGTTGGCCCACAAATTCTCAGTTTAGATTGGAATGCCCGGGGGATAAGAATTATGAGATTTTTAATCTAGGATGGCCACCAGAATCACAATTGCAAGATGGGCAACTATACAGAATGATATAATTTTAAAAAGGATAAAAATTAAATCTGGAGAACATCAGATTGGAGAAGATCTTGAGCATATAGACCAGCGGTTCTCAACCTATGGGTCGCGACCCCATTTGGGGTCGACCGGCCATTTTTCAGGGGTCGCCAAAGGCGGCGATCTGCCATTTTTCGCGGCACCGTGCACGCGCGCCGCGCATGGGGGCGGTGCCGCGCATGGGGGGGCGTGCATGCGCGCCACGCATGGGGGCGCCCATGCATGCACATTGCGCATGGGGCGGCGGCACCGTGCATGTGCGCCGCGCACGGCATCACGCACGTGTGTCACGCATGGGGTGCCGCCGCGCATGCGCACTGCGCATGGGGCCCCCGCCCCCATGCGCGCGGCGCCGCGCATGCGCAGAACGTTTGTGTGACGGGGGTCGCCGTCACTGATATAGACAAACATTTTTGGGGAAAAAATCTCCTTTGCTTTAGAGCAGTGTTTCTCGACAATTTTAAGGCATGTGGACTTCAACTCCCAGAATTCCACAGCCAGCAACGCTGGCTGTGGAATTCTGGGAGTTGAAGTCCACATGCCTTAAAATTGTCAAGGTTGAGAAACACTGCTTTAGAGTCTATATGAATTCTTCATTGTTGGTACAAAACCAGTAGAGTGATTCTATTGGTTTAAAGCCTGGATTAAGACTTCTCTATTGTCAGGGAATGTATGCCTCTGTTATCTGGGGGCGGTTGCCTAGCTGTTGCAATTATACCTCTGAAAATCCTACGTTTACCCATCAACCCCTTCTCAGCATGATCATGCAGCAATGCCTAGGCGCAATTGGGGGCAACTCTAAATCAAGCTTAAAGCATATCCATCTTTGCCAGTTATATCAGTTTTCTGTCTCCCATCATCCACACCCAGAGTTGTTCTGTTTCCTGCTGCCCCGTGTAGGAGCTGATGCTACTATTTTTCATTCCCAGGACAGGGTGGCTTTTTTTTCCTTCCCATTTACCCTGGAGATGTTCTTTGCCCACAAGGACGACTTAGAAGGTGAGTCATGCCATTGAAAGTCAGACTTGTGTGTCAGAAAGAAGTTCAGAAATGGTTCTACTCTAATGGATATAAGCTGTTTGTCTCCATCTTTGAGAATTGATTGGACTGTCACATGAGAGATAGAGGGATTTTATTTATTTATGGAGTGTAATTCTTTGGGACATTCTCTAGCTTATGAATGCACAATTTTTTCTAGACTGAAGTTGATACCCCTAAAATTGTTAGAGACAAACACAAAATTCTAGTTAAATTATTACAATTTAATTATTACAATTTAATTACCACTAAATGTAATCAATGTGATCATTCTCCACTTATATATTCACTCACCTTCTCCAATATTAAAAATTACAAATTGCTTACAACTTTTGGAGATTTCTCAGAACTGAAGCCTTGAAGCCTCCAATTGTACACTTCTGCTCTAGAAAAAAACTGTACAGTAATGGGTGGGATCTGCAGAAGAGCAGGATGTGTTGCATAGCTTGTACTCATTTCAACGAACACTTGCAACTATGTCAGAGGATTGTTCCTCTGAGCAATGGTTTATTCTGATTCTAGTGGAAAGTTGCATTTCAACATCCCTCCATCAGCAGAATTGCCCTACTGTTTCTGCTGGAATAAAACTTGACATTAATGTGAGACTGGCTGGTGTTTTACTCACTGTCTTCCTTCCTCTAATAGGCCCCCTCCCTGAGTGGCCTGTCCTATACTTTGAGGTTCTTTCCTTGGATTTCTGGCATAGGTACCGTATTGAAGGCTATGGGTTTGTAGTGCTGCCAGCAACGCCAGGTAAAAGACAGTGGTAGAACTGAACTCTGCAATGGTGCAACTTATAAGGCAAATTTGTTTATTAATTTCTTTATTTATTTGATTTACTGTATATAGCCACTTTTATGTGACTCTGAGTGACTTACATAAAACAAAAATCAAAATACATTTTTTTTTTTACTTGCTTCTAGTAGTGTATATTCATCTTGTTTTAGTACTAGATGCTCTTCTGAAAACTGTAGTTGAAAAAACTCTTCTTTCTTATTTTCTTTAACTGCTGGAATTCTGGAAAGTCTTTTTAAAATGGCATCTCTTAGCATTTAAGATGGCATGCTTACAAATGCTTACAGTTACTCTATGCCTAAGATGTCATAAAAGCCAGTAAATATATAAATAAAACTTCATGTGTGAATGGATTATTATAATATCTTTTACAAGCCATGAAAATCCAGCTTCTCTCTATTGTAGAGTATCTCTAAATTTTCCTTGGCTTGTAGTAAACAGTTTCCAGGTCTTGTATTTCACTGGAACTTTTATATTGTGATCTCAATGGCTAACATACTGGTAGTGGACATGCATGTTCTGAGTAGCTTTTGATTTTTTTTTCCCCCATATCTCTGGCATCAATCCTGTTCAACCTGATGATTCAGGGGTTCACACTTTGTCTGTTTCTACATGGCGTCCTGTGGAGTTGGGCACCATTTCAGAACTACGGAGGTTTTTCATTGGGGGATCTCCAGAGCTTGAGGATATAACCTACACCAAAGTGCCAAGTACTTTCACAGTGAGTGCCGGCCTCCCCATGCCCACCCATCATCTGCAAAGCATTTTTGGTTCAGAGTTTGGCAGATTTCTTGAGACAGAAGGATGAAAACTCAGCCAGGACTACCCCTAATCTGATGCTTATCTTCTGTGCAGGGTGATCGTCTCAGCCGTTTTGGTTTTCGTTCTCAAACAACAGGGAGTGTCACTTTTCGGCTGAACTGCCTGCAGCAGTCCAAGTAAGATTTTTCTCTCCACTAGAGAGAGAGAATTTCTGAAAATTCTGAACATGCACAGGGAAGAGAATCTCTTTCCCTCTGTATTTAAAGAGATTTCAGCAAAAAGCAGCTTCTGTTATCAGCTTGGTTATCTGCCTTTGGATTCAAATGCCTAATTTCAATGTTCATTGATATAGATGCAGATATAAGGAAGCACATGCAAGTAGTCCTTGCTTACTGATCACTTATTTAAAATTGCGACAGCACTGAGCAATAGTACTTATGATTGGTCCTCAAAGTTCTATCTATTGCAGTGCTCCTGTGATCATGTGATCACAATTCAGGAGCTTGGCAACCAGCTCACACTTAAAACAGCTCCTGCAATCATGTGTTCACTAACTGCAACCTTCCCTGCCAGATTCCTGCAAACAAAGTCTTTGGGGAAACTGGTAGAAAAGGTTGTAAGTCACTTGAGTAAGCCCACCCCCACCCCATTTTCCTGCACAACAAGCCATGCCCCCCCTTTCCTCAGAGTGAGAACTTTAACCTGATAGCTGCTATTGGATTCATTTCAAGGAATCAGCAATGGTAGCTGCTGAATTTCCTGATTCTTCCTCATTTTCCCTCAAATATTACAGAAGGAACGTGCTAAAAGAAGATGAGTCCTGAACACCTAATTATAAATGCATTTTTAGAATTGCAACTAACTGTTGTGAAAACATTAGCACTGTCCTTTAAGACCAAGAATTTAATGTGTAGCCCTTTTTCAACAAAGAAGACCGTCGAAAATCAGAATATCATTTGATGGGGATAAAGCAAATATCTTTTTATCATTTGAGAAAAAGCAACTTCCTCTTCCAGGAATGCCTACAACATATAATAGCATATTGTTGCTAGTTTTAAAACTTGCTTTTCTTGGCAGAGCTTTTCTGGAGTCCAGCTCCATGAAGAAACGCATGCAGAGTGTTCTGGATCGACTAGGAAACGTCAGTCAGCAAAGTTCCGTTTATAATGTCTTAGGTAAGGCTTTTGACACAAAAACAGGTAGGATTTTTTTTGCAGAAAATAGAACTATTTGGATCTTGGGCATTACAATTTCCCTATCAGGAAAGGTTGTAATATTTGAGCTTTTTTAGTCTAGAAAGAAGGCAAACGAGAGCGGATATGACTGAGATGTACATGGTGGTATGGTGCTGTTAAAGTGGACAAGAAACTATTTTCCCCTTCCCAAAATACTAGAATCAAATTAAATTGAATTCTGGAAGAATCAGGAAAGACAAAAGGAAATATTAATGCATAATTAAATTTTGGAATTTGCTACTATGAGATATGGTGTTGGCTACCAACTAAGGTGACTTCAGAAACGGGTTGGATCAATTGATGGAAGTCCAGGGGCTAATGATTATTAGCCTTGATGACAGTATAACTGCTTTAAAGGCCATCTGCTGGGAAACTAGTGGGCTTCCTTGTATCCTGAATTGGCCATTGTGATAATAGATTGATGGATTAGGGGTCCAATCCAGCAGGGCATTTTGTTCTTGGGATTCTCAATGGCCATTTTAGGCATTTTAATTCTAAATTGTTTCCTCATTTAGTTCAATATATGGTAGTGGTTTCTTTAAAAAGCCCAAATTAGAAGGTGTTTATTTATTTTTTATTAAAGATGAACATATCTTCTAATTAAATATTATTTTAAATTATCTTGAACATCAGGATCATTTAAAGAGGATAGTATTTTTTATCTATTTAATGAAAAACATGTGGTATTCTGTTTGTTATTTGAAAAACTCAAATTTGCCAGAAGAGTAATATTCTATAGTCTTTTTTTAAAAAATTAAAATAACTTTGTAGCTCCTGGGCTCCTAGGCCTTTAAAAAAATATAGAATAAAATACGTTATTCTGGATGTTGTGTCAGAACAAGAGAATAAGGGAAATTCAAAATCCTTGTTTTGCTTTTGCACAATACATTTTCTCTCTCCCACAGAGCTAGTAGAGGTTAGACATACTTTCTAGCCTGCATAATGTATTTAACTCATCACATGCTTTCAATATTTCAGCATGGGATTTCGGTTAAAACAGGGGTATCAAACTGCTGGCCCACGGGCCAGATGCGTCACGCCAAAACTGCGCCCACTCCATTGCCGGCAATGGAAAAAAAGTCGCGATATGTCGTGACACGTCAGGTGACATTGCGAGTTTGACACCCGTCGTCTGGAGGGATGGAATGGGCAGGCAGGGGAACTAGTTGACTGCGCAGGTTAAACCACCACCTAACTACCACATTTGTTCTCTTTGTCGCAGAGGCTTTTCAACGGGCTCGTCAACGGATGCAGGACGCCCGGGAAAGCCTTCCTCAAGATTTGATTCGCACTTCAGCCTCTGAAGCTCATCATGATGAAAGCATCATCAAGCAGCCTGCTGTCTTCTAAGATGTTCTCCACCAGTGTTTCTCAATCCCAGCCACTTGAAGACATGTGGACTTCAACTCTCAGAATTCCCCAGCCAGGTCTATGTCTTGGGTTCTCACCTCTGCTTCTGCATTTTATGAGAAACTCCTGAACCTCAGTTTGAATCTGGAGGTGGGCCATGTGGTGCCGGACATAGGAGCTTGGACTGCTGTTTTTTCAAAGGATATGACAGAAATCTCATTTTTTCTCCCTTTCATCACACAAGATCATGAGATTACAAAAACATTCTATGCTTTAGGAAGGCAATCATGTTGTACGGTATTTTATTTTGTGTGCATGAATTCGGGTATATTTATATATACATAGGGATATATATATATACACACATACACATATATTCATACATATACGCATACGGTATCTGTACTCAGGGGACAAGAGACAATTAAAACAATGATATTTCAATATTACTAATTGTAAAGAGCTTTATTTCTTTAAAAATAAGTACTTAAATTAAAACACAGTAAGTTGTCCCACGAAACTTTTTATTTCCAGTAAGCTAGAGCAAGGCTTTTCAACCAGTGATATGGGTACCACCTGTGGTACATTGGCACCTGGCAGGTGGTATGCGACTATCCTAGAAAAGTGGTAGCGGGGGAGGGGAATGAGTTGAACCGGTGGCATTACCGCACAAGCCTGAGCGAGAGATGGCTGGAGCTGCAGGGCTGTCAGGGCTCAGAGGAAGTGCCAGGATCAGCGCCAGGCTCCAACTGGAGCTCAGCGCTGATCCTGACGCTTCTGCTGAGCCCAGAAGCGCCGATCAGCTGGAAAGCACCACTGATCCTGGTGCTTCTGCTAAGCCCAGAAGAAGCGCCGATCAGCTGGAATGTTGCAGCATCTCCAGGGTCTTGTGATTTACATTCAGATGCTTGGCAACTGATTCATATTTATGATGGTCACAGTGTCCCAGAGTCATGTGAAGTGACCAAAACCTGCTGCAACCACCCAGCAGACGGGGGGGGGGATAAAAACCAAACACCCCCCCCCACCCCACCCCCGCTGCCAATCCTCAACAGAAATGCTCACAACAATGAAAACCTCAGACAGGAGGAAGAGCGCTGCCGGATGGATAGGCAGGTGTCTTGCTTGGCTGTGGCTTGGGGGGCAGTTTTTTCAGTGCCATTGTAACTTCGAACAGTCACTAAGTGAACTGTTGTAAGTTGAGGACCACCTATACTTCATCACTTTTTTCCTTTTGGGGGGGGTCATCAAGTTTTTGACACCTTGCTAGGTGACGTGATACTCGGATATTGCCATATCCTAAAAGTGGTACAATGGGTGAAAAGGTTGAAAAGTCCTGAGCTAGAGAGCAAAGTTGCTACTGCTATATTGCATCTTTGTCTCCACCTTTATCCAAAACTTCTGCGCAAAACTAGTATTGACTTGATTTCAAGCAAAGGGTGCAAAATAGTTGGGAAGCTGTGGGCTCAGTTTCAAGTGGTGCTGCCACCTGTGAATCTCCTAATGAATCATGCAGGGATTGGGACTAAAATTCCTACCAGCTTCCCCTAGGATTCTTGTAGGAAGAAAATTGATTCCAAGTTGTTTTTCGTGATTTGCTGCTAATCCCTTTATTATTTGGACTCCCATCCCTTTTTTTCATTCAATTTTTTAATTAGTTTATCAAAATATAAAATACAGAAATACAAAGAAAAATGAAAATAATGGGAAAATAGGGGAGAGAAAAGGAAAGAGAAGAAAGTGTAAGGTAAAGGGGAAAAGAAAAAGAAAAAACATTGACTTAAGACTCTTTTTGGCACAATACAATAAGGTAACAACATGCAACCTCAACTTTTTAAATAATAGTGTATACATTTCCATAACAACAAACCTATATGATCAACAAAGCCCAAAATCGAAGTTTCATTTTTTTTCTACCGGACACAAAGTCCAAAAGCGGTTTCCAAGTAGAAACAAAGTTAATTGTATTCTTTCCTCTAATTAAAGTAGTCAATTTAGCTATCTCAGCTAATGCCATGAATTTTTGTAGCCATTTGTCCAAGGTGGGAATCAAAGTATCCTTCCATTTTTATGCATAAGGTATTCTTGTCAGCATATATAACATCAAGTTCCCTTTTTTTCAAGTTGTTTATCCGTTAAGCCCAAAAGAAAACTCTCTGGTTTTATTTTTACATTCACTTTAAGAATCTATATTAAGATATGAATCTTGCTCCAATATTTCTTTGCTGGACTCTCTTGCTTGACTTAGTTCATATGAATGAGCCAAGGGCTCCCCGGGTTTTCAGTGATGTCACAGAGCTCTGTGAAGGTTGCTGTTCCATTAACCAAGGTCAACTGGAACTTGTCTCTGGGACACACTGTTCCTGGCCCATCTCAGTCATCAGCTGCTCTTTAGGACTTTGGGAATGATCAAGGCAAGATCTGAACATTCAACCCAGAACAAAGTGAGCTGGATGGGGGACCCCTGCAAGAACCTTATCAGGTGGGTGGGAGGTCTATGCTATTTTTCTGCCGGGTCATCTGCCATTTCTGAAAGTTAATTCTTTGAGATATGGCAGCCTATTCAGACTACTGCTTGGCTTACTTTATATATCACGATCAAGGCTAATTCCAAGTTGTCAAAATGCAACAGCATGCGCAATTCTATACCCAACAAAGAAGCCATTATTGTTTGTTATGATGGTCTGGTTCACATGTGTTAAGACAATGACAGGGATGTCATAAACACTTGTCCTATTCTACAAGAGAAAGATAATTTCATCACCATAAGACTGGGAAGTGAGATGGGGAGGATAAATGCAAACCACAATCACTGCTTTTTTCACCATTGACAGAAAACACGAAACAGAAGCAGTATGAGCATATGGCTGATGAGGGAGCACCATCAAATGGAGGTAAGACATTTACATGTTCAGAACAATGTAAATAAATGCAATAAATACTAAATATTGCAGCAGGACATCAAATGTAAAGGATCTTTCCTGCCCCTATTTGCTTTTGCCCTTTTTCTACACAAATGGGCATACTTATGCTGCAGCTGTCTGCCTTTTCTATTTTCTAACATTTGTGAACCAAATCTGTGGTCTAGAAGCATTTTGGAATATTTTGGATTTTTATTTTTTATTTTTTTGCATACCAATTTCCTGTGTGTGCATGTATGCACGCGTGAGTCAGTGTTGATTCCTAGTGACTGCCTAAATTAGTTCCTGCAGTTTTCTTGGCAAGATTTCAGAAGTGGTTTGCCATTACGTGCTACTTAATGACCGGCCCAAAGTCATCCAATTGGGTTGGTACTTAAGGAAAAACTAGAACTCATAGTCTCCCAGTTTCTAACCTAGTTCCTTAACCACTACTCATAACTGACTCTTCCTTTTATTTTCAATTTTCAATTCAATTTTTAATTAAATGTCAATCAGAATAGAGCTGGAAGGGACCTTGGAGGTCTTCTAATCCAACCCCCTGTTCAAGCAGGAGACCCTATACCACTTCAGATAGGTGGCTGTCCAGTCTCTTCTTAAAAACCTCCAGTGATGAAGCACCCACAACTTCTGAAGGCAAGCTGTTCCACTGGTTAATTATTCTCATTGTTAGGAAGTTTCTCCTTAATTCCAGGTTGCTTCTCTTCTTGATTAGTTTCCATCCATTGTTTCTTGTCTTGCCTTCTGGTGCTTTGGAAAATAAGTTGACCCCTTCCTCTTTGTGGCAGCCCCTCAAATACTGGAACACTGCTATCATGTCTCCTCAGTCCTTCTTTTCTCTGGACTAGCCATACCCAATTCCTGCAACCGTTTTTCATATGTTTTTGTCTCCAGCCCTTAATCATCTTAGTTTACTTTTTAATTAAAATACATATTTAAAAATTCAAAGAAGTCCAGTTGCATCCAGCACTTCCCCCATGAAACCAAGGGCATGTTTATTGTTTTACCTACTTAATTTTGGGACTTTTGCCCAGGACATCTCTGCTCCATCCGTCAATTGCTGCAATTCCCAGAAGAAAGAAACCAGAAGGAACTAGTATTTCATATTATACATGCAGCTCGTAGCCAGCCAGCCGTTGTGATGCCAGCACTCATGACTATCCTTCAGCAGGACAAGGTATGGAAAATTGCTCTTTGCAACTCTGGATTATGTTCAGTGAAGCCAGGGCTCCACCAAGGCCTATAACTTTCTGCAGCCTAGTCTATTCAGAAACAGCACGGCAGGGTCAGTAGAAAAGCATCTTTCCCCATTCTGACCCCCGTTTTTATCACAGAGATGCCAGCTTCTGAACCTGTAATTTGCTATGTTCTGACCATTTGTTCTGACAGTGAAACATGGCTTCGTCCCATATCAATGCAGAAACGATCTCTCTCCCACCTGCAGGGCTCTATCTGGGAGAAGGTGGCCATCTACCGCAGCCTTCGGGCTATGCTGGAGCGAGGCCTGGAGGTGGAGCCTGCCTGCAGCTTTGTTTTTACAGCCTTGAAGCAACTGAGAGCATCTCTGTTGGTAAGCAAGAACAATTCTAGCTAAAAGTTCTTCTCCGCCCCACCCCACAGAACTTAATATTTACTTTGTTGGGCTATTACATTTGGCAACAATAGTAAAGTGTACAATGGGCCAGAAAAGACACAGTTGTAATTGATTGGTTGGAGAGTGCTGGCTCCTGCATGAGGCAATCTACACTATGATTGGTTGCTGTGGGTGTAAAGGGGGAGTTTTCCTCCCCCCCCACCACCATTTTCTTTTGTGTGCTCTGTATCCTGTTTGATTTACCTCATGATGTTTCTGTGTTCCTGACAATCTTGTCTGCTGTAAATATAAATGTTAAATATATTTATTTATATAAAACTACATGTTTATGTCAGTGTCTCTGACTTCATTTGGAAAGTTGCTGCGCAATTCTTTGACATACTTTAATTTCCAACCATATTAGCAGTGTGTAGCAATCATTCAGAGCAAAGAGGTAAAAACATTGTTCAGATGGTCCAGAACGTCTGCTAAATAATTATATTTGTGTTCTTGGATTCAAACATGACTGAATTAAGCTGCCTTTCTACAGTTTATCCTGCACTGTGAAGACTTTTTACAGGTGATGATAAATTTGCTCCCTTTCCTGAATATGTGGATGCTGGCAGAAGCTATTTGTTTAGTAAGAGTGTTTAGTTCTTAAGTTTTGGATAAAATCAAGAGCCATCTATATATCTGCTCATTTCCCTTTGGCTGTTCATTTGCTGCCATCCCAGCAAGCGTCTGAAACTAGGAGTCAGGAGGCCTTGTTTCAAATTCATCCTGAGCCATGAAAATTTGGAGCTAATCACCTTTCTTCAGCCCAGCCTATTTAACAAATTTGTTGTGGAGATGAAATGAAGTGAGATCTTCAGTGTAAGCTACTTTAAATAAGCTGCATTGTTTTAATACATAATGTAATTTTTTATTCTTTTTTCGACAGGAGGTGCCTCGAGAGCTGCAGATGGCTGTCAGCAATGCACTGGCTAGTTTTGCTCGTCAACATTTCAATGTCATCATGAACGAGCTTCAGCGGCACCTCAGGCCTTTTGTCCAGCCTGATGAGTTCACTCTTCTCACTTTGGGCAAGATCACAGCCATGAATGGTAGGTTGTAACTTGAAGTGAGTGAGAATGACTGTCCTCAGTCCAAACACATCAGGACCCACAGGATGTCCAGTTCTTGTCTTAGAGGGACATAATTTAGACTTTTAAAAATTGTATTGAAGGGATTTTATTGTGCTTATGATTTTATTATGCACAATAAAATCTCTTCAGTACTTTGCTCTTGATACGGAAATAGTCTGTAATGTAGAAGTCAAAAGTAGCTCATGACTGTTCCCAAAGAGCTACTCAACATTCTTTGTTTCTTGATTAATTCCCATTTCAGAGTTGCAGATTTCCAAGATGAGCAGAGCAACACGTCTCTTTTGACAAGCTCTCTCTCTCCCTCTCTTCCTTTCTCTCTTTTCCTCCCCTTAGTGTACAACTGTGTCCCCTTCTTTGGCATCACCCTAACCACCATGCAGACAGTCACACGTAGAATTGAGGATACCAGAAGACGCTGGGCCCTCTGCACAGGTGAAGCTTCCAGAGCTGATTCATATTTCCCCATCACAAACCTACAAACACTTTGACTGGCAGTTCTGGGAATCACACGAAGACAGAGACCCCCTCACTGCAAGGTTTAAACTAATCAAGTCAAGCACTTTGAATTTTAATTGATCTGTTTAAGTGTATTGTGTGAATGAAGCCTCTAAGAAATGAAAAACAGAAAATATGAATTGAATGATTGACAAATAACAATTTGTTCATAAAATATGCTAAGCCAAATTCAAACAAACCAGTTATGGCTAAGGAGAAATGGACCCAAATCGGATCCTGCAAGCAGAAGTGTCTTTGCTGCTTTCAGAACTGGACTAGCAATAGTTCTGAAGACTTTGAAAGAGAAGTTAGTTGAGCTTCCCCATAGGTCACACTGAGTAGCGCTCTAGCAGAAGCAGAATAGTTATCTTCCACCAAAATCCTCACCTTTCTCTGTTTCCCCTACATACAAGCCCTGAAACAGATATGCAAAGCAATTCAAATCTATCTTCGGACCTGGGAAAGGAGTTCCTATCCCCGTATCAGTGTCCAGCAGTTCGCCATCTACCTTCTTCCACTTTATGCATGTATCACTCGGACCTGGTTACCTGGAAGTCACTCCAAGGTAAGTTGTCAACTCAGATAAGGTCATGACCCTGTCCCAGAACTGCTTTCAATTCTATATAGCAAGGCAAGGTGGCAAAGCTCTCTGAATGGTATTCATGTCAAAGGGACATATTAATCAGAATAGAGCTGGAAGGGACCTTGGAGGTCTTCTAAGTCCAACCCCTTACCCAAACAGGAGACCCTATACCATTTCAGACAAGTGACTGTTCAGTCTCTTTTTAAAAACGTCCAGTGATGAAGCACGCACAACTTCTAAAGGCAAGCTCTTCCACTGGTTAATTGTCCTCACTGTTAGGAATAATAATAATAATAATAATAATAATAATAATAATAACAACAACAACAATAACAACAATAACAACAATAATAATAGTAATAATAAAGTTGGAAGGGACCTTGGAGGTCATCGAGTCCAACCCCCTGCTCAGGCAGGAAACCCTACACCCTTTCGGACAAATGGCTGTCCAGTCTCTTCTTAAAAACTTCCAGTGTTGGAGAATTCACTGCTTCTGGAGGCAGGTTGTTCCACTGATTAATTGTTCTCACTGTCAGGAAGTTTCTCCTTAGTTCTAGGTTGCTTCTCTCCTTGATTAGTTTCCACCGTTGCTTCTTGTCCTGCCTTCAGGCGCTTTGGAGAATAGCTTGACTCCCTCTTCTTTGTGGCAGCCCCTGAGATATTGGAACACTGCTATCATGTCCCCCTCATCCTTCTCTTCGTTAAACTAGACATACCCAATTCCAGCAACTGTTCCTTATATGTTTTAGCCTCCAGTCCCTAATCATCTTTGTTGCTCTTCTCTGTACTCTTTCTAGAGTCTCAGCATCTTTTTTACATCGTGGTGACCAAAACTGGATGCAGTATTCCAAGTGTGGCCTTACCAAGGCATTGTAAAGTGGTATTAATACTTCACGTGATCTTGATTCTATCCCTCTGTTAAGGCAGCCCAGCACTGAGTTGGTTTTTTTGGCAGCTGCAGCACACTGCTGGCTCATATTTAAATGATTGTCCACTAGGACTCCGAGATCCCTTTCACAGTTACTATTATTGAGCCAGGTACCCCCTATACTATACCTGTACATTTGGTTTTTCTTGCCTAAATGTAGAACCTTACTTTTTTCACCATTGAATTTCATTTTGTTAGATAGCACCCAGTGTTCAAGTCTGTCCAGGTCCTCCTGTATCTTAAGCCTATCTTCTGGAGTGTTGGCTATTCCTGCCAGCTTGGTGTCATCCACAGATTTGATGAGTTCCCCATCTATTCCCTCGTCCAAATCGTTGATGAAGATGTTGAAGAGCACTGGGCCTAGAACAGAACCCTGGGGCACTCCACTACACATTTCCCTCCATGTACATGCAGTTCCATTGAGGACCACACGCTGAGTACGGCCAGTCAGCCAGCTACGGATCTATCTGGTGGTGATGCTGTCTAACCCACATTTTTCTATCTTATCGAGTAGTAGGTTGTGATCTACTTTATCAAATGCCTTACTGAAGTCCAAATAAATTATATCCACAGCATTCCTCTGATCACTAATTTTGTCACTTCGTCAAAGAATGCAATAAGGTTTGTCTGGCATGATTGTTTTTGACAAACCCATGTTGGCTTTTAGTAGTGATTTTGTTTGCCTCTAGGTGTTCGCTGATTTGTTGTTTGATTATCTTTTTCAGAATCTTCCCAGGTATTGAGGTCAGGCTGATAGGTCTGTAATTTCCTGGATCCATTTTTTTCCTTTTTTGAAGATGGGAACTACCTCAGCTCTTTTCCAATCCTCTGGTAGTTCCCCAGTGCTCCAAGATCTTTGAAAAATATAGTTCAGTGGTTCTGAGATCACATCTGCCAGTTCCTTGAGAACCTTGGGGTGTAATCCATCTGGTCCTGGTGATTTGAATTTGTCTAGGCTGGACAGGTGCTCACTTATCATTTTCTTGCCTATCTTAACTTGCGTTTCTATTCTGTTTTTTATGGCACTGTTTTTGATAGGTTGGTCTGTTTTTTCCCTTTGTATAAAGACAGATGC
This sequence comes from Crotalus tigris, assembly GCF_016545835.1. Lineage (NCBI taxonomy): Eukaryota > Metazoa > Chordata > Lepidosauria > Squamata > Viperidae > Crotalus > Crotalus tigris. Next base: position 6,582,570 of record NW_024096758.1, on the reverse strand, counting down.
AAAAAACGAGTTAAATAGTTCTGCTTTCTCCCTATTGCTTGTCACCTTCTTGCCACTTTCGCCCACTAATGGACCAGTCATTTCCTTCACTTTTTTCTTGTTTTTTACATGTTGAAAGAAGCTTTTTTTTTGTTATTTTTGACTTTGGTCGCAAGCCTTAGTTCATTATGAGCCTTAGCTTTCCTCACTTCACCTTTGCAGGCTCGGGCTATTTGTTGATATTCTGATTTAGTTATGTGCTCCTCTTTCCACTTTCTATACTTGTCCTTTTTATCTTTCAATTAGGAAAATTGAGGAAGTTTCTCCTCAGTTCCAGGTTACTTGTCTCCTTGATTAGTTTCCATCTATTGTTTCTTGTTCTGCCCTCTGGTACTTTGGAAAATAAGTTGACCCCTCTTCTTTGTGGCAACCTCTCAAATACTGGAATACTGCTATCATGTCACCCCCTAGTCCTTCTTTTCTCTAGACTAGCCAAACCCAAATCCTGTAGCCGTTCTTCATATGTTTTAGTCTCCAGACCTTTAATCATCTTATTTGCTCTTCTTTGCACTTTTTCCAAAGTTTCAACATCTTTTTTGTAATGTGGTGACCAAATCTGGACACAGTATTCCAGGTTTGACCTTACTAAGGCTTTATAAAGTAGTACTATTACTTCACATGATTTTGATTCTATGCCTCTTTTTATGCAACCAAGGATTGTATTAGCCTTTTTGGCTGCTGCTGCACACTCTGGATCATATTTAATTTTACTTGAAGAAAAATTGTGTGTGTGTGTGGGGGGGGGAATTAACAATCACCATTAACCATTCCTATCCTATCCATCCTGGCAGGTCAGACTAGCAGTTCTGAAGGCCTTAAGCCCCATGCTGAGCATCCTGCTTCCCAGGACAGAATTCCAGACTCAGATCTATGATGACATCATTTTGCTCTCATTGCAGTATGACAGCAGCAGCACTGAAGCTTTTTATATCTCTAAGGTAAGGAGATTTGAGACTCCCATTGCCTGCCATACAGATGACAGTCATTCCTTGAAGGAGTCAGCAAGCTAAGATGCTAAATTGGCTGTCACTTGCCCATTCCTTTCTTCATCCTAATTTCTTTGGAGTACAAGAAAAAAAGAAAAGAAAGTATATATTAGTTTGATATTTATTATAGATCCTGGGCCAGATTCTGGAAACTTCTCTAGTGAACAAAAATCCAATCCCAAATATGTATGTGGGGCCCCTTGCACAGAATCTCATCCTGCAGGTAAGAATAACAAATTACAGATTGTAATTTTGTAGATGGGTGACATTTTTCTTGTTACAGCCATGCACACCATTTATTTATTTACCAGTGAAATTTCAGGAGTGTTCACATTAATTCAAGGTTTCATTTCTTTGGAAAAATGTTAGACTTAGAACAGTTCTGCAATGTAAAGAATATTCATAAAGAAAGGTTGATATTAAACTAGGCAATAAGAATGTTCCATTCCAACTGATTTCTATTCCCTGCCCAATTCCATTGATTTTTCTCACAAGCAGTGTGGGTGGACAGCTACTACAATATTTGTTGCCCCGAACAAATTGATAGAGAAGCCAAATATACACACACAAGTGCAGGCACACATATACACACACATTTACATTTTATCATTTATATAGCTACCATCTCATCAAATGTGACCCTAGGCATGTACACAATCAAACAAAACAATAATATACAGATAGTCCTTGACTTATAACCACAAAAGTCCAAAATTTCTATTGCTAAGCAAGACAGTTGTTAAGTGAGTTTTGTCCCATTTTATGACCTTTCTTGCCACAATTGTTAAGTGAATCATTGCAGTTGTTAACTTAGTAACACTTAAATGAACCCAGCTTCCCCGTTTACTTTGCTTGGCAGAAGGTTACAAAAGATGATCACATGACCCCAGGACACTGCGACCGTCATAAAAACATACCAATTGCCAAATGTCCGAATTTTGATCACATGACCATAGGGATGCATGGTCATAAGTTTGAAAAACGGTCATAAGTCACTTTTTTCAATGCCATTGTAACTTCAAATGATCACTAAACAAATGGTTGTAAGTCGAGGAATACCTGTAAAAGCAGTCATAGTAAAAACAGTCAATATTAAAATATGAATAATCATTTCTTAAAATTAAATATTAAAAATAAAGAATACAAACCACAGAGTAAGTATATCAATTGCATCAATCACAATAAGGGAGCCACCTTAAAATTTCATCAGTACTCCGGGAACCCCAAGCCTGATGACATAACCAGGTCTTGAGGGCCTTCCTAAAAAACATCAATGTTCCCCTAAGCCAGTGGTTCTCAATTATTTTCTGTCATGCCCCCCCTAGGAAGAAGAAAACATTTCGCGCCCCCCCCCCCCGCGTGACTGTCTATCCAATCGGGTCCTTTGCATGTGTCACGTGCGTCCAATATAACAGTATTTGCTGAGGTCAAACGAGCCCCCCTTTACGGAGCCTCGCACCCCCCCTGGGGGGCCACCCCACTATTTGAGAACCACTGCCCTAAGCCCATCAATCTTTAGCTAACCAAGGCAGCTGAAGGGCAAAAGGAGTTCTGTCCTCCCAGTTCACAAGAACAGGGACTTCTGACCTCTCCTTTTTCTAGATCTGCAGCAGAGAGCAAAAGGAGCATCTTCAATGGCAGAGCCACAACTCTATTGAAATCAGACAGCTCTTCCTAAAGCTAGGTACAAGCAAGGCCACTTATTTGATGTTTATTTAAACTTAATTCAAATGAAGTAATGTTAGAAAGATTCCTTCTACCCATTTATTCGACAATATTCCTGCCGCATTAAAAATTACATTTTGATAACACTGCGGGAGGTCTGTAGGCTCTACCAAAGGCTTCTGAGGCTAGCATAATTCCTGAAGACCCAAGCTCACTCTGAAGGATTAGTCTGTGAGAAGTAGTTAAGGTTTTAAGAGTGGAGAAGTAGGGTAGGTGAACTTGGGCACAAGTTGGTAAGTCTGTATTCTAAGGCAAAGTTGGGAAATTATTCCTCCTCCTCCTCCTCCTCCCAGATTTTAAACCTATGAATCAGAAACAAAATAAGCATGTTAACCCTCCAGTTGTTTTAATGCACCTCTTTTTTTAAAAAAAAAAGTCTGCTAATCTCCCAACAGCCAAAAGATTGGATCAGATTTTTTGTGGCATCACCATCTCATCACCACAACTCCCCCTAAAACATCCAGAGGTTGAATGAAAAAAAATGGCAGAAAGCCACCTCCATGATATAACTGTTATATTTTTGCTTCCACTCAGCACGTTTACATCCTTCAGAGCTACTGCGGTTTTTCCTGAGGAAGCAGGAAGAAAGCCAAGAAGATGTGCGCGTGGTGGTACTGTTGCTGCTGTCTGAAATTGTTGAAGCCCAATGTAAGGATTGGGGTAGGAAGGTGGTTAGGCTCAGGACAGGTAGTCTCGAGTCCATTCGTTTATTGACTGTTCTAAGTCACAACTGCATTAAAAAAAAACAAACTTACAACTAGTCCTTGCACTTATCACTATTGCAACATCCCCATGGTCCTGTGATTAAAATAGTCCTGTGTACTGTAGCAACTTTAAGACATGTGGACTTCAACTCCCAGAATTCCCCAGCCAGCTATGCTGGGAGTTGACAACTCCCAGAATTCCCCAGCCAGCTATGCTGGGAGTTGAAGTCTTCACGTTTTAAAGTCTCCGAGGTTGGGAAATTCTGTTCTAGGATGAAGATCATAGTAGGCACTTGACATTACCCTGGGCAAGACTATGTGTAAGACACTAAGAAAAAGACACAGGCATGAGTTTATTGCTTCTTATATACTTGTTACATACACCAGCTTAACCATTAGATGCTGACAAAGGTTTCTTCATTGGAAAATGTCTTCATGTAAGCAACTATTTTCTAGTAACACATTACATGGTCAAAGACCAGGTAAGAACAAATACAGGGAGATAAAAGCAGAAGGAACTAACAAAGACAGGAAAAGATAGGAGAAGGAACTAAGCATATTGTCTGTTTAGGTAGGTGAGGCATTAAGTCAAAAGGGGATGACCTTCTGGCTGCTTCATTGGGACAAAGAGTATCAAAAGGTTATGAGGTTTGTGGGGGGGAAAGCACGGCAGTTTGCTGTGCGTGCATTTTTCCCCACAACTATGAAGTGAATTGAATTTGGTTTTGTTTAATTCTTCTGTGCATCTAACTAGAATTAACAGACTTACAGTAATATATTCTCCAGTTATGCATTTAATGATTTTCTCCCTCTGCCTTTCCTTCCGAACTGAGTAATTACTTTTCAGGGTCTAGAGTTCAAGGGCCACAAACAGGCAGGGATTTCAAGTTGTACATCTTGTATTAAGAAGCTTTCCTTTGCCTCCATCTTTTTCAGTGCCCGAGGTATGGAACAAGAGGCTGCTGTGTGTAAAGGTGGTGAAGGCTGTCCTGGTTGATGATAGCACCCTGGTGAGAGACTTGTATCTCAGCAGTTCTAAAATCTAATGTGTGTCAATAGCAATTTTCTAGTGAAAAACTTTGTCATTATTTCTCAGTGGAATATGGGAGAAAGGAATAGCAGCAACAAAGAGAACATAATGAGATGAAATTAAATAGAATGAAATGTTTTTGTGGAGATAGAAAATAATCTGCTGGTTGGTCTGGGGACATTCAGGGGAGTTCCTCAATGGAGGTGACTGCTGGATTGATGGCAGACTTCATCTCCTCCCCACCCCACCTCCGCTCTCTGCTCTCTGCTCTCCATCCATCCATCTTTTTGTTATCATATTGATGTACTCTCGTTTTCTTTTTCATTGGTTATTGTATTGTTCTATTTTACTTTTGTTTAGCCTCTTTTCTTTCTTTTTATTGTTGTAAGATGTCTAGAGTAGCCCCATCATGAGATAGGTAGCAAATAAATTTAACAAATAAATAAATGAATAAAATTGTCAGATAAAAATAATACAATTGGGCATCACAATATGCCTAGAAAATATTATAAATATTATAATCATCAAAGAATGGCATAAAATCATTGATTAAACAACATAGGAAGAGAAAAGGCTGTTGAACAGTCTCTTCATTATGATTTTTGAATATTATCAGGAAGATATTAGAACTGCAATAATATAGCTGCAGGAGTGAGGACAGGGCTGAATGTCTTCCACCCTGACAAGGTAGCATTTTTTTTTCCCTCTCAATGCCATCCCCTACCATCAAATCTCTGGCTGCTAGGTCTGTCTTGCAACACTCGAGGCTATTAGAAAACTGCTGTCTGTCGGTTATTTGGAAAAAATTGAAGGATGGCCTTTGAATTATATTGCCCTGCAGCTGGCCAAATCAGCCCATCAGCTGGTAAGACTAATCTGAAATTGCATGTTGGGGGTGGGAATAAAGTGGATGAGCCCAGTGACATCCCCTTATATTTTGGACAGGTTGTTCTCTCTCTCTTAACAGCAGCAGCAATAAGACTGAGGAGCAGGGGGGAGAGGGGAGAGGTCAACATTCTTTCCTTACCCAAACTCAGAATTTGAAATAGAGCAGGGGTGTCAAACTCAATTTCATTGAGGGCCGCATCATTGCGGTTGCCCTCGGGGGAGCAGGGGTGTGTGGCCAGGGTGGGTGCAGCTTACTGGGTGGCCGTGGATGGAGTGGGTGTGGCCTACTGGGTAGGTATGGCCAGCTCTACATCGTTCACGTCAAGGGTGCCTGTGGGGGCCTGGGCAGGAGTAGGACAGATCTGAGGGTCTCTGGCAGAAGGGGGCGGGACCGGGGCAAGCACCAAAGCATGGTCCATTTCTTCATTCCTCTCAAAGGGTGACACCTCCCCAGCATGCATCCAGGGGGCAGGGCCGACGCGGCAGGGGCTGGTTCCTTGCTGTTTCCAGATGGTTTTGTGGAGCTAAGACTGAATGCGTTTCAGCATAGATGGCCACCACAAAATTGTACATTGGCTCCCGGCCGGCCTGGGCCAGGGCCAAGGCAGCGGGGGCCATTCACTCAGTGTTTCCAGGATGGCTTCACGGGCCACATGAAACCACTTTGCGGGCCGCATCCGGCCCCCGGGCCTTGTGTTTGACATGTCTGAAATAGAGATTAACAAACAGGCCTGTTGCTATTGCATAACATACTAGGGTCCGTCACAAAAACTCACCAGCTTGACGTAATATCCGTATTCAGATGTTGGCAATGGCTACCTTCCCACAACCTTCTGTCTTTACCAACTACCCAACTCCATTTAATGTAACACAGCAGACCCCAAACATTTCATCTCATTGACCCCTTCACGAAGTTTCAGATTGTTCATCAATCCCCAAATATTTATTATGTAATAATAATTTAATGAATATTGATTTAAATAATAATACTGTGAATAATAATAAGCAAAGCTAATACCAATGGTAATAGGTGCCTTGGGTGCAATCCTAAAACAACTGGAGCACTACTTGAGCACCATCGCTATTGACAAAATTACTTTGGGGAACCCTGATCTAGCAGGATGTGCAAACCCTGGTATGGCTGGATATCCCATTTTTTCTTTCAGACATACTCAACATGGAGTCTTCCTTTGGGTGGTTTAAACGAGAAGGCCATAGAGAGAGTCAGTGTGGATCTTCTTCATTTTGCTGTAACTTCAGGAAGAGGTGCAAGTCAGGTCAGAAGCCCCTTAAGACTAAGCTAGCTATGTTTAATTTCTTTGCAATCATTTATCTTAGCTTTTGCTTCATTCATGACGTGGTGTTCATGTAAATTCATTCCTACAAATAATATTTATTTGCCTTGACATTTTGTTCCTTTTTTTTTGTATTACCATATAAATTGAGACATCTTGTGGGGGAACATGAAACAAAATGCAGGGGGAAAATTGGCACAGAGGGAAAGATCGAATGGGACACATAACAAACCTCATGTAAAAATCTGGATTAAATGCTCTTAGTATAAGGAAAAGGAAATCTTCTGAGAATAATATGTGTAGGTTCATTTCAGAAAACTTAAAAAGCCATCCATGCTTCTTTTAGTTCAGAGTTTCTCAATCTTGGCAACTTTAAGATAAATGGACTTCAACTCCCAGAAATCCCCAGCCAATCAAGTCTGTCCTGATGACATCACTACCAAATAGCTTAGAGCAGGGGTATCAAACTGCCGGCCTGTGGGCCGGACGCATCACATGGAAGCTGCACCCACCCCATTGCCAGCAATGGCAAAACTGTCCCGATATATTGCAGGATGTCACATGATGTCGTGAGTTTGACATGTCTGGCTTAGAGGGAAGTCAGGAAGGAAGTGACATACTGAGTGATTCTTTTAATCTGATACAACATAGTTTCATTTTAGCCACTTTAAACCTTTTATTTATTAGAAAAAAAGCATCTTCACAGTAGGTAAAATAAATATCTGAGCATTTATGATGTGCATTGTTCTTTTTATTGAATAAGTGATATACTGTGAGGATGGACAGACGGTCAGACAGACATACTGTACATATATTGAGATTTGATAGTGCTAGAGAAGAAGCAGACTGTGTTTAACTATTCTTTCCCTTCTGGTAGGAATTATGGAAAAAGTTGCTCAACTATCTAATGCAGCCACATTACACCAGTTTGGCTACACCTCTGTGCCAAGCCTTGCGGCTCCTGGCTGAACACCGACTGAGGTTGATTGTTCCAACACAGGCTACATTGGAGCCAGGTGAGTATTACAGGTCTAACACTCAGCTGGGCTCCTTCATTCCTTGTAGGGAGAGATGGTAGAAGCAACCTAGCTCAGGCATCTGCAGTTTTCTAAGAGATTCAGGAAAACCTTGCAGATCTCCCTGGCTATGAAGCATAATATGTCTCAGGCTATCAAATTATGAACTAGTGCTGTCCATTAGCCTGTCCATTTGTCAGTTGATGTCTAGATAAAAGTAGATAAATGCCACATTGTCATTAGAGCTAGGAAATCAGTTTCCGTCACTTCATGATTTACTGAAGTTTTGTACTTGTCTGCCTCATCCACATTTCTCTCTCTCTCTTTCTCTCTCCACCTCCCAGTAGATTCACCAACTCCCCAAGGATTGATGGCTCGCCTTATAGTAAGTGATGTAGCTGCAGAGTCCAGGTTTATTTTTCCTGCAACTTCACATGCCTTGTTGTAGGAATTTCGTCCCCTTTGATGCAGGAAGTCCATCAGTTTCCCAGGTCCCTAATTCTTCCTAAAATAGACTAATGACAGACAAGATTGGCTCATAGGAGGAATTTTCATAACAATCTAACCAACAATGGCCAGAAAGGCCATGCCTAGATTATACTGACAAAAAGCATTCCTATTTATATTCCAGTACATTATCTCCAGTGTAGATATTTGAAGGTGCACGGAGGAAAAACCTTCAAAAGTTGGCAATCTCCTGGACTCCAGCCAGTCCAGCTGGTCTGCCAGGCTATCCAATTACTGGATTCTTCTCTATTGTCTTCTCTATCGTCTTCTCTATTGACTGTGAGAGAGACCAGACACCTAGCTTCTTCAACCTATTTCTTCTTTTTTGTGGAGGCAGAGGGGATAAGGACATGGAATTATTGACCTCATGGAAAACCAAATAAGGGTCTTCCAAGAGATTGATATTCCTATAGGTAAGTGAAAATACAACTTGAATGTATTTTTCCCTTACAAGTTTCTTAACGACTAGGCCAAACTGGCTTTCATTTGCTGTCCTGAAAGTACTTGCATTATAATATGTGAAGAAAGTAACATTACCAGTTTCATTGTTGAAGTGTCGCTGTGTCGCTGTTTTTTACATCCACATTTATGTCCACATATTTTTATACATCTCAAGGACAGAAAGAAAACACATTCATGTGGCTATAGAAAAGCCTACTGGCAGATGGATGGTAATGAACTCAGCAAAGAGGTTGGGAAGAAGAATCTATGAAGGAAATCCCTCAATTATACATAACTTGAAAGCAGAAGATAGCGGGTTACATTTTGCCTTAGCTGGAAATTCTAACTGCTTTTCAAAGTAATCTGAAATATAATTAGGGCAGCATTGAGAAAGGTTTTGAAAATTTGGATATAAAATCATGTTGTTCCTTTTATTATCCTAATTTGCAGGCCTTTGCAGTTTGCCCTTTAGAAGGAGATGGCCGAGGAACTGCAGCACTTCTCTTGCTAAGTGCCTTGCGCCCAGAATTCTACAAGGATGTGGGTGAACATTGGTGGGTCGAAGTGCCCCTCCTGGCTCATTACCTGGAAGGTGAGATGAATGAAACCAAAGATACCTTGTCATTTACAATTTTCTGTATCCTTCTAACATTTAGTTAATGTGTGGACAATTTTGACACACAATGGGACTGCATACCAAGTTCTAAGCCATACTCTTCCTGACTTGCAAATGTTTAGTTGGGAGATCTGAAAGAGAAATTTATTTGGTTTGCTTTGAACATGTGTATAGATGCCCATATGATGCAAGACCCTAAGAAAACAGGGTCCTGGAGTGTATAAAAAAACATTCAAACAAACATAAGTACTATATACAGTTCTCTATCCAGTTGAAAGTCATTATTGCATTTAGGCAAATTCCATACCTGACTATAGTCCTTGACTTACGACCATAATTGACCCCAAAATTTGTGATGCTAACTGAGACATTTGTTAAATGAATTTTGCCTCATTTTATGACCTTTTGTGCCCCAGTTGTTAAGTGAATCATTGCAATTGCTAAGTTAGTAACACAGTTGTTAATTGAGTCTAGCTTCCTCTTTGATTTTGCTGGCCAGAAGTTTGCAAAAGCTGATCACATGATCCCAGGACACTGCAACCTTCAAAAATATGGACCAGTTGTCAAGTATCCGAATTTTAATCTTGTGATCGTGGGGATGCAGCTGTGTCTGGGGGGGGGGGAAACGGTCATGTCACTTTTTTCAGCGCTATTGTAACTTTGAATGGTCAATAAATTATAAGTTGAGGGCTACCTGTACATTTGTTGATGAAAATTTCATTTAAATAAAACATAGTTTGTACAACACAGTAATCTCAGAATATAGGTCCTAGCTTTTTATATCTCAAGTGTGACAGTAAGAAGAATTGTATAAAAAAATTTTAGCCATGGTGTGCAACTTTTCTAAGGCTGAATGGGTTGTCTAACTCTGAATTTCCAACTACTGCAAATAAAAGAATTAACCTTAGTTCTGAATTTTAGTACAGTATGTACAAAACAAGGTGTTTCTCAACCTTAGCCATTTTAAGATGTGTGGACTTCAAGTTACTGAATATCCTAGCCAACAATGCTGACTGGGGAATTCTGGGAGTTGAAGTCACATCTTAAAATGGCTAAGGTTGAGAAACACTGTGCTAAACAAGAATGGGGCCTACTTCAGGTTTGGATAATTCAATTAGCCACAATTAAACCTAAGATGCTGGTTTAAGCAATATATGGATTGGAAAGTAAGATTCCAACACCTGTCCTGTGCCATCATTTATAAACACAGGATGTCAGACTTAATCATAAATAGCTATCTATGGCAGCTGTAAATCTCTACAATGTAGGAATGTGAGAGCTCAAGAAAAAGAAAGTTTATTTCTGAAGCCAAGGGTCCATGCCAAAAATCCAATATTGAGAAATCAAAATGATTTTGGTCTTGTACCTGTCCAAACATCCCTAGGGATGTGAGGAAAAAAACCTACAATGTTAGGCACATCCAATCCATCCAGACTTCAAGGATTTACCGAACACTAACATGTTTGGAATTTGTGGAAGTGATGGCTTTTTAATGTGTAGTTGGCATGTTCATTTCAGTAGCTTAGTTAGATATCCTTCTGGTGCCCATATTTTTATGGAAATTCATCTCATTTCCAAAGGGTTTTAAAAATAATATTTCCTCCTGATTCTCTGGATAATGTTGGTCTCCTATGCTCTCCCCAAAGGCCACAGCAAGTACACATTACCACCAGCAGCCTGGGAGCAGAAGCTACTGGAGGTAACCCCAGTGATGTGAGCATGAACGTTTCCCACGGCACTGATGACCCTCTCTAATGACCTCCATTCTCCTGATGCCTCCACAGTTTCTGAAGAAATCCTTACAGAGAAACCAGGAAGAAGGCTGGAATCTAATCTTTGGGCAGGAGCTCATGAAGCAGATGGGTGTCTATCACAACTCCTCTAAAGAAAAAGTCAGTGTGATAAAGAATATTGGTGGTGTCCTTCATAAAAAGGCTAACCAAATTCCACCCTTTAACTCATACACTATGTCAGCCTTCCCCAACCTAGAGACTCTTCAAAATGTAGATTTCACCTACTGTAAATCCTCCACTATTGTGATCATTGTTGAGAATTCTGAAAATTAAAGCCTACACTTGGGATATTGGTTCTGGATGGATCTGGGTTTCTGTAGGCCATGTTTAAAGAACCTCCGGCTGTTTCATTTCTCTCCTCCAGATCTTCCTCTACAAGACTTTGGGAATTGCTCTTTCTGCCACAGGGGACATAGGTAGGGTGACCCAGCAGCTCCTGCATCTGCTCTTGCATACAGATTATACTGAGGAAGCCCAGCAAAAGGCAAGAACCACAGTCTTCTCCAAACTAATGAGAATTCTAGACTTAGGCCCATCCTATATTGCTATTTCTTCTGTTATAATGTGATCTGCCTTGCTCATACAGTACATGATGATGTTACTTTGTAATTCTAATCCTGTTTCTGATTCTGTATTCTGGTGTTCTGGTAATAACTTTCATGCCTTTTAACTATGAATTTACCTGGAATTATATAGCATTCTGCTCTCTTGATATAATTGGAAAAATATGCCTGTTCAAAAGAGGTTATTGTTGTAAATCATGCAGTGTTCTCTTTTGCTGTGTTCTGTATTTTATTTTGCCCCTGGATTTTGCTTTAGTAGAAGGCTTGTTCTCTCATGATAGAGAGAAGAGGACACACTTCCAAATATTTTTTAAAAAATGTTTTATTTATTTTTTTAGAATTACAATCTTTGGTGCTTAGTAAACAACATGTTGTCTGGGTTCATGTATTTAACATTAATGTTTTCAATATAAATCTGTTCAGTACTACACAATCCAGTATTTTTTCCCTGATTTTCCTTTCTTCCCCCCCGTTTTTCCAATTTCCCCCTCATTACACAGTTATAATTCTTGATACTATTTATATATATATATATATATATATATATATATATATATATATATATATATATATATATATATATATAAAGTTGAATATAAACATCATCATATTTTACTCAAATTATACAAATAATAACATCAATTCATAAATCAATATCCTGTTTTTCATGCTCTTGTTAAAGTTTAATTTCCCATCAAGTATCTTTGTCAGTTATGATTTTCTCAATATTGATTATGTTTATATAACATAATGGTTACGTTATATCAGTGGTTCTCAACCTTTTTAATGCCGCGACCCCAACCGGTCGTAAGTCGAGGACTACTCAACTGGTACAGCACCGTTTGCAGAATGGGACTTTTGGCGGGCTCAGCAGGGCAGAGACAGCCTGGACAATTCCTATTGGCTTTTGAAAGCCAATAGAATTAGACTCTATTCAAGAGAGTCTATTCTATCGGCTTTCAAAAGCCAATAGAATAAAAGGGAGTAGCACAGCTAAGGAAAAGGGGGAAAAAATGGCGGACTGCGTTGTTTGGCGACCCCTGTGAAATGGTCCTTTGACCCCAAATGGGTTCCCGACCCACAGGTTGAGAACCACTGATATAGCTAAAAGTTTTATTCATACCAATCCTCTTATTTTCATATTTCCCATATCAAAAAAAGAAAAAAAATAGTATTTTAGTTCTACATCATATCTTTCATTATAAAAGTTTAGATATATCTAAGGGTCATCCGTTCTTTTAATCATATTCAAACAGGTATTTAAACATGTAATGCCCCCTCTAATAGGTCAAATCCTCTGTTTTTAAATCTAACTCTTGCTTTCTTTCTTTGCCAAGTAGCTTTCCAAGCCAAGGCAATTAAATCACTCAGGAATTCTCTTTCTATTATTGTGAAAATAAAGAAATTATAGATGCCACTTCTGTTCACATCCGGAGGTTTTTAGCTTCTTAGGAGCCTTTCCCAGGAAATTCAGTTGTAAAATAATAAAGAAAGGATCAATATTCTCACCCAATTCCAAGTATGCTGTTTACGATGTGCTAATTGGTTTTTTCTTCTTTGGTTATCAGCAGCTAATGGCCAGCCACAGGAATGTAGCCAGTCTTTCCCCTGCTGGTTTGGAGGGCTTTCCTTGGATCGATTGGAAAGACTGCCATCTCTATGTGATCGATAAGGCACCCCTCCTCCTTCATCGCCTCTTCGGGGTGACTTTATGCCCTTTTTAGGGCCCACAGGGGGGTAAAATTAGGTGCAAAAGGCAGAGCCTTGCCTTCCTGAGTCCATCTCACCATGACGCAAAACTGGAAGTCTTCCACTTCCAAATATTATTAAGCCAGAGAAAAGTATCAGTATAGAGCATAGGTCACATTTGCTGATAATTTTATGGATTTTTTAAAATGTCTTTGATTTCTTCTATGACAGCAGGACCTGTAACAGAATGATCCACTAATGGATAGCTCAATTTCTCTAGGAGTGAGAAAATGGGATGAAAAAGATCCTAAAGGGGAAAGAGGGAAAACTGGATTTGACAGAGATCCTCTTCTGGTTTCTGGCTATCCCTTCTCTGTCCTCAGGGTGTTCGCTGGTGTCTGTCATACTGTGCAGAGGGGCAGCTGGTGGCAGTGCTGGAAGCTCTACACCACTTTGAGAAAGACATTTTGGAAGGAAAAGATTTGGCTTGCTTTCCGATTGGCCAGGTTCGGAGATTTACCACGACCTGTTATCTTCTTGCTCTTCTTGACTAACAGCTGGGAAGCTGGCCACATGAGAACATGGTGCCCTTTTAACAGAACATGCTTAAAGCATGTTTCAATCAGGCCTAGAGAGTCCACATGACGCAACACATGTAATCATATAGGCTAGGCTCCCCTTAATGGGCACCTTCTCTATGTATTGGCACTGCAATTCCCAGAAGTCCTAGCTCACATGCCCTTTGCCCTTTGTGTCTGTATCTTTGGTTTGCCAGTCTGAAAAGAGAGGTACAGAAGACATTCTTCTCCAGCTTGGATTTTAATTTCTTTGAGCATCCTTTTACAATTTTCTTTTTCTTTTTTTTTCTGAATCAAACTCAAGAAAATTTCTCTATCTCCAAGCATGAAACTCAGACAAATGGCACTTGGAAAGAAAAATACTTATTGAACAAGAAAAAGCAAAATTATTTCTGCTAACTTGCCATATTTTCTCTGAAAAAAAATTGGGACCACAGCAGAATATGGCTCTGTCATTAGAGTTTGTCTTCTTCATCTGTAGGTCTTACCTCAGCCAGAGAAAGAACAGGTGAAGAATACCCTCCTTCTATTATATGGTAGTGTGACAATCCGTGTTCCCCAGGAGCTGCTAATGCCTCATCTGGTCAGTGAGATTGTGCCAAGGATCCTACACCATTATATGACACCAAACAATTCAGAGGTGCGTTACCAGGGTAGCAGGATTCTGCTTCTTTTAACTGGTGGTATTGGATTTTGAGAGCATGCTTTTAGGGATGAAGATGGAGAAATGGGTTCTGGAATCATGAAGGGTGTAAGTTACAGGGAGAGATCTGTGTTTACATGCCACCCAACCCAAAAGTTGAATGGATGTTTGCAATAAGGTATCTATCCTCTGGTACTTTATTGTATTAGATCATTATGTAAGTCAAAAATAATAGTCCCCTAAAAGGTATAATGCTAATGCTGGGAAAGATTGAGGGCAATAGAAGAAGTGGATGACAGAGAATGAGGTGGCTGGATGGAGTCACTGAAGCAGTAGGTGTGAGCTTAAATGGACTCCAGAAGGTGGTAGAGGACAGGAAGGCCTGGAGGAAAATTGTCCATGGGGTTGCGATGGGTCAGACACAACTTCGCAATTAACAACAATAACAAAAGGTATAACATAATTTCATCTATAAAAAAGAATCCTGGTTGATTGGTAGACTATATTTTATGCTCCTATCTTTTGGAAGAACTAGTGTTCCTTTGTGGTATCGTTCAGAAGGCCTTCAAGACTTTCTTACAGGACTGATAAGGGCTCTACAAATTAAATCAGTATTTATAAGTAAGACTGTTACCTATCTTTTACTCAAGAAGAGTAGCCCTTTGATTATTCATTGCTTCCTGTTCTTTAATCCAAGTTCCTCTTGGAGTCAGCCTTCATCATCTTTTTCCCATCTCCATCCAGAGGGCCAGTGATGCTGAGCTGGTTCTGAGTTTTGCCCAGTGTGTGTCAGAAATCAGCCTTTCCATGCAGAGCAAAGGGAATTCCACTACCTTCCAGCTGCCTCAAAAAAGAGTGTTGCTTGACCTTCTCATGGTGAGTACAATTTGTTTATTTTATTTAAAATACTTGGCTTGTTGCTTGCAAAAATCACCTAAAGAGATTTCTTATACCTCGACTCAGGGAAAATTACTGTAAAGAGATGGAAAGATCACATACATTTACTATGTGTTTTTTTGTTCTGGCTATAGCTCTTGCTGCAAGGGACATGAGCATTTTGACTTATTGGTTTCTCCTCCTCCTCCACTGTAGAAAGTAGCTTTTTTGAAGGTTTTGTCTTCCAAAGATTCGTGCTGGGGATGATCCCGAAAGCTTGGAAGACAAAACCTCTGGCCCTGGTGACCGACCCAGATTGGATCCTGCAAAGTTGCCTTTGCCTCAGACAAGTTCTTCCACACCAAGGACCATACTTGGCATTTGATTCGCATGTGAGCTGACATGATATGGTTGATTTATAGATGCAGTGTTTATTATTTATTTATTACTCAAAATTATAGCAGGGCTTAACTTTTATTTTAATGTTCTTTTCTCTAATCATATCAAGGTTTTATTCTCCACCCTGAGTTCCTTCTAGCTAGACGGGTGGCCATATAAATTGGATAGATGGATGGATGGATGGATGGATGGATGGATGAACAGATGGAAGACAAAATTTAGGTTTGAATTCATTCCATTTACATGTCATTAAAATTAAATATAGTCAATCTCATACAATCATCACTGACCCTTCCCAATTGCTTTAAAAATGACTATATGGTGACATCTTTGGAATGTTTCTGGGGCTGTGTTATGGCCTAAAACCTCAACTGCTTATTCTGGAATGTTCCTTACTGAAAAATAATTGCTTGGAAACTCAACAGAAGGATCCCAATCTAAACCATGCCCAATTTATTTCTCTGCCATGCTGTTTGCTCCAGAATATTGTTAAAACAGAGTCCCTGGAGGTGCTTGTAACTCCTGTCTGTCAGCAGGTGATGGTTGCTCTTCGGCATCTGAGGCAAGTACCCATTGCTATGCCCTTCTTTTTAAGGTCAGCCCTACACGGATCAGTTAGAGCCCAAATAAAGACTGGGGAACCAGATTTTATAGCCTACCTTTAGTTCTGGCACACAAAATGCCTTAAAGCATGCACAGATGCCAGATCCTCACCTCCAGATAATAAGAAGTCCTTATTGGTTGAGTTTGGACAATATCTGAAACTAAATTACTGAATTAACACAATACATTGAATCTTTAGCTTATGAAAGCTAGCCAAGATTACCACGATTCAGGTTTTTGATATTTTGTGATGCAGCTAGTAGGTTTTTAAGTGAGCTGTAAAAGAAGCTGTTATGTGAACCCAGAAAAAGGGACATTATCTCTCTGCCACTCACCAATTCAGAAATTAATGTCTAGAACTTGCATTTTTTCGATTTCTGTCCATTTGATGACTGATAGGTGTGTAAATGAGGAGATGCTGTCAAAAAATCCTTTACTTTTTGGATGTCATATAAATGTTCTAAATGTGGGCATTCACAATAATTAACTAATCAATCAGAATAGAGCTAGGAGGGGCCTTGGAGGTCATCTAGTCCAACCCCTGCTCAAGCAGAAGACCCGGCCTATACCATTTCAGACAAATGGCTGTCCAGCCTCTTAAAAACCTCCTGTGATGGAGCACCCAGAACTCCTGAAGGCAAGCTGTTCCACTGTTTGATTGTTCTCACTGTTAGGAAATTTCTCCTTAGGTCTGGGTTGCTTCTCTTCTTGATTAGTTTCCATCCATTGCTTCTTGTCTACTGATCATAACTCGCATCAGCTGGGGAATGTGGACATATAAACCAGCACATAGAATTTTTGATTTGTCTGACTTTGGAACCTGTGGTGAGATATTTGATACAGGAAAGGAAAGGAAAGTGACTGGATCATATCATGGGGCCCAGTGAGACTCTCAAGGAACTGCTTTTTAAGCAGAATATTATTGTATCCTCAGCAAGGTGCCAGAAATGCTGAGCCCTGAAGAGAACTGGAAGCTGGCAGAGGCCTGTCTGAGCCATGTCTTTGCTCTTCCTCCTTTGAGGGTTGCAGAAGGTGCCAATCGGGTAAGTACTTACGTTGTGGGGTAAGGGTGCCTCCCTAAAGAAAGAGGGTCACCTGCTTTTTCTATACTAATAGATGCTTTTGTCTTCTGTATTTCAGACTCTATATACTGGTACTTTGACTTCCTTGTCAGAGCTGATGGAGACCTTACTGGAACCAGGAGCAGGAGAGAATGACTTCTCAGATTGGTTCAAGCAGATCTTCCAGGTGAGTTGGCAAGGAGAAGTACTTCATGCTTATTTAAATATTACTGCCTAGTATTCAAGAGAATGCATATAGTGTCATCAAGACTAACAGTAATTTAGACCTCCATTAAGTTATCTAGTTTGCTACATGACAGCATATACTTGCTGTATAAAGAAACACCACTTTTTACTGGTGCTAACTCTGCATCTAAATTTGATGAATAACCCTAAATTCTAATGGCGGATGATGATGAAGCCTTCCATTGTCTCCACAGCTCTTGGGCTACTGGCTGGTGTCAGAGCATGAATGGGAGCGTGCTCGGGCTATGCAGCTTGGTGTCCATCTACTGAAAGCTTATTGCCAGAGGACTAACACTTCTGTGAGTATGGCCCAGCATCTGCCAAGTGATGCCTGGCCCAGCAAAATATTCCCAGGGGGTATGTACTCTTCTTGTTGGAACCACCTCCATGAAGATTGGTCCAAGTTTCACCAAAGTAGCTTTTTGGAATTGTTGCTTCCAGCAAACTGGTTTATTCTGTAAAATGAACCAAAGTTTACCAACCCATTGCTTTTTTAAAAATAATCTTTCACAGATCTCTCAAAACCAGTTCAGCCACTTGATGGCACTGTTGGGCCCTTTCACTTATGACACACTGGGCACCATTCGTCATGGTGCTGGTAATTGCATTAGACTCCTGCTAAACATCCAAGGTGAGTTTAACAATGGAAGAGCTCTGCGTGTGTAAACTTACATAGGATTGCAGCCTCAGTGAATGAACCATTCAGCCATCTCAAACCACTAGACCTTTGAATTCTGTGTAGAGCCCATGTTCAAAACAGATAGTTCTTGGGCTACATCCCATTTGTTCAGCAACCGTTCAAAGTTACAAAGTTGCTGAAAAATTGGACTTATGACTGGTCCTCACATTTAAAACCATCATAACATCTCCACAGTGACATGATGAAAACTTGAATGCTTGGGTGAACAGCTCACATTTGCTATCATCGCAACTTTCAGTCCTTCATTTCCAATCCTTTTGCTGAAAGGATTTCTAGGCTCCTGTGGGGTGGGGGGTATGGCGGCAGAACACAGCGGCCTTTTCATCTCATCCCTACTGTTCAGGGTGGCCAAAAGAGCAGAGATAGCAATGGCAGCAGCACTTAGATTTATATACCGCTTCACAGTGCTTTACAGCTCTCTCTAAGTGGTTTACAGAGTCAGATAATAATAATAATAATAATAGTAATAATTAGGAACTGCTTCCATCCTGCAACACTATCTGTAATACTATCAAAGATCCACATCTGCCTATCCCAGGTCCTTGGTAAGGACTCGATAGGTAGACAAAAATGCCAAATCCAGTCTGAACATCTGGCTGACTGTGCAATGAATAATAATAATAATAATAATAGAATTGGAAGGGATCTTATTGCCCCCAACAATCTGGCTTCATTTTATCAATCTCGGAAGGATGGAAGATGGAGTCAATTTTGAGCCGGTGAGGATCAAACTCCTGGCAGTGAGCTGAATTAGCCTGCAATGCTGCATTTTAACCACGGCACCACCACTGCTCCTGGAGATGGAGATGGAGGAGGTAGATAGACATGTGGGGGAAATTGAAACACAGGCAATTTGTAGAGGGCAGGAGAAGCATGCGGTCCTTACTTAATGATGGCAACCGAGACTGCTGGGATTGTCATTGCTAAGCGATGTCATGTGATGTTTAGCTTGATATCTGCTTCACTTAGCATTGGAAATGCCAGTTCATTGCCTCATTGTCCTTCCCTTGATTTTAGGGAGAGAAGTTTTCAAATTTTGACACATCCTTACTACACTACTAAAACTTATTGAGAATGTTTTTGTATCTATAACATGTAATAACAGAGCATAGTATTCAGCCAACTCCTTCCTTATTCCTTCAGGAGCCACAAAGTTGCGTGAACCAAAAGTGCGTGTCAACCAACAGCGATTGTATTGCATCCAAAGGGACCTTCAAAGTGAGAGTAGTGAGACAATGCACACTGCCTCTCTCCAGTTGGCCAAAGTACTAAAAATTGGACAATTTCTTGTGTGTGACTGCATATCTGTGTGCATGAATACCTGCAGATGTTTTGACAACTGCCAAAGTGGTGATTGCTGAGGACTCTGGGAACTGACTTTCACACATTGAGATAGGGTAGAGGACAATTCATGGCATCTCTCTCTGACTTTTAAAGAGAGTTGTCAGTTTTTAGCAAGGGACCTGATATAGCATATTGTATGTGTTGCTGCTGATAGAATTAGTATAGATTAAGAAACTGAAAGTACCAGCTTTTCATCAAGTTTCTTGGGCAATCTTCCCCAACTGGGGCATCTTCTAAATATGTAGACTTATCTTCCAGAATTTTCAGCCGATACTATTTTGGCTGGAAATTCTGGAACTTGAAGTCCACATAACTGGGGGCACCCAGGTTGGAGAACTGCTGTCAGAACTTCAACAAAGCATGAGAACAAAAATGTAGGTACAGTCAGAATAAAATGAAATTTTCATCCTGGCCCATTTAGATAGTATGATTTTGCCTGTTTTGTTTTGTTGTCCCATCTAATGTTGAAAGATTACCAAAACCTTGTTCAAAAATAGGCATCTGACTTGGAGAAAATAAACCCCGAAAATTGGTAATTTGTTTTAGAAGAGTCAGATCACTTATAGCCTAGTTGGATACACAGTGTAATATGAGAATCTTCCTCTGCAGTGATATGTGAGAATGACCTTGGGAGACAGGAGGAAAAGCCACAAACCGGACAACCATCATGTAAAAGATATCTCAGTACCCAGGACAGGAGTGAGGGAAGCACTTCATAAAGGATCCTCCCTAGTTTTCCGGAGAGTAAAAGGAAAAGAGGGGAAAAATACTTTTAGTCTTGCAAAATTCTGTTAATATAGCCTTAAAATAAAGATAGAATTAGTACTTATAATTGGGCTTACAGATCCAAACTAAACCATGTGATGTAGAAGAGATCTTTCGGGATCTTCGAAAGCTGTTGATGTATTAGAGGGAAAACTGTTCTGCCTGTACTCAGTCCGAGTTCATAGTGTATGCTCAAGAAAGGATGAGGTGATGGAGCTCTGGCTTAAAATGAAGCTCCTTTGAACCTTCTTTCCTTCTTTCCTGATTCAGATTATCAGCTGTGTCCTGCCTGTCCAAGGAATCCTAACCTTCTTGCACACTTTGCTGGAGCAACTGAGGACTGTGAACAGTGCCTGCGACAAGGCTATCCTCTTGTGGTTTGAGATGGCTGTGAAGGAACGACGGCCAGATCTAAAAGACAAGGTAAAGCCTAAATCTGAAGAAACTAGGCCAAGAGCGACGAACCTGGATCTTGTTCAAATGCAATATTCAGCAGTTTGGCTGATAGGGAGGGGTGCTGAGAGTTGTAATTCAACAACTGCGTAGTCACAGGTTATCCATTCCTTGATCAGATGATGGCTGACAACAATTGGCTGGCAAGGAAATTTTTACTCGTGCCCTGCTGTATATTTCTTAAAGCTGATAAAAACAACATTCTTATCTCATTCAAATTCTAAAAGTATGGCTAAAATAAGAACTCAACACCTTTTATGAAAGCAGGAAAGTGGGGTCTGAGTGTATCTCCAAGGAACATATTGAACAGCTTGTGAACAGTATAGACCTTTGCCCAACTGATTGAGAAGCAGAACTTGAAAAGTGAGGACCTTTAAAAGAGCTTCTCCTGCTAGCCTTATAGGTGCAGACAGGTTCAAATTGAGGCAGATACTCCTTCAAATGGGTGGCTCCAATTTCTGGTACATCTAGGGTAGCCCAATGGAAGGTACATTGATGATGTCCCTAAAGCATGTGCGACTACTGCCAAATCTGACTGGCTCAGATATCTATGGAGATTCTCAGTCATCTAGGTCATGGTTGTCCCAAAGGTGCTTTTTCAAAAGGCAACAGGACTTTGTTTTTCCTTGAAGACATTTTTCTTCTCATCCAAGAAGCTTCTTCAGTTTTTCAGAACTAAAGATACTTCTTGGATGAGAAGCAAAATGTCTTCAAGGAAAAACAAAGTTCAGTTGCCTTTTGAAAAAGCACCTTTGGGATGACTGGCTTAGATGTAGTCACAGGATGTCTATGAGATGAATTTGTCAGCACTTCTTACTCTGATTGCCATCTGGGACTCCAGAAGTATCTGTAGATCAAGGAGCACTCCTAGCCTGAAGACTTCCAGTAGCAGCTGTTTCCTATCAGCCAAAAATACCTCCGTCTTATCTGGATTTAATTTAAACTTTGCTACCAAGTCAAAATCTTTGCAGGTTTAATCCTGAAGGATTAAGATTTTAGCATCTTTCTAAAACTGAAAGTTGCTGGTGAATTGGAGGTATTTTATAGAGTTTTCTTAGAAAGAATAAAACTTACATAATTTGTTTTAGGCTCACATTTATCTAAATACATTTCAGTCATGAAGAAAAACTGCAGATATAATTTCCTTGATGATGATGGCTTCTCCTTTTTCAGGTGCACAATATCGTAGATATCATTTGTTCCTTTTGGCAATATTCTGAAGACTCAGCTCAGCGCCACTTCCTGGCCCAGGCCATCTGTATTTTGGCTGAGCATCATCACAAAGCAGTTTATTTCTCTCTCCTGGAGCAACCCCTGCTTCAAGACAAGTGAGTGGTAGGCATAGGGCTGGCCTTAACCCTTAGGCAGAAAGGCATGGAGTGGTCACAAATTAATGAAATATGTTACTGTTGTATTTTTATTGTCTGGCAATCCTGGATGTTGCAGCATTTATATTCCACACATTTTATGTTTCACACAAAAATGTCATTGTAGGTCTTCTTTCTGTTTCAGCAGTAGTAATGATCTCAAATATGGAAAGAGACTGTCCCTTTCCGTCCATCCACTGGATTGATTCACATAACCTGCTAAACCTTGATCCTGGGTTAAGAAACCATAATTCATAGGTGTGCAACCAAATTACTTGTGTTCAAATATGCTAAGACAATAACTACATCCACAACAATTATGAAGCAACCTGTTTTAATCTAATCTAGTTTAGCATGCTGTGAGGATCCAACCAATATATTGAGAAGTGGTAAGGCCTATGCCAAGGAATTTCAGGAGAACTCAACTATCCTTTTAGGTTACTCTGTTTATATGAGACAAAGGCTGGGGGAAGCTACATATTTTTCACTAATTTATATTGCAAACTGGAGCAGAAATCTTCCTTCTTTGTTAATTCATTTATAACATATCATGCATCCTGCTGGTGTTCTATAATGATAATGACCCATCACCATCTTTTATTATGTATGTTTTCAAAAATGGAGGCAAATCTTGGGACAAGATGCTTTTTCAAGTTGTTCTCCTTGGCTAAGAAGACTTCCTCTTCTTTGTTTAATGCCTGCTTTAATTTATATCCTGCCTTTCATCAAAGGCATTCAAGACAATGTAAATGGGAGTTGTTCTCATGTTCTGTTCATAAACTCAGTGAGGTAGGTTGGACTGGGAGATTGGGGGGGGGGCAAATGGGTTCTCTGGTCAAATTTAAAATTCCCAGTTCCAGTCTGACACCACCATAACCAACATAACCCTGAAGAAATAGTATGTAGAGGCCACCTTTGTTCTCCTTACTTAGCTTATTAAAGAACCAACCAAGAAGTAGAAAGAGTAAAGTGGAAGAGCAGAAAGATTTTGAGGTCCTAAAGAAGAAGAGGAGGAGGAGATGAAGAGTAGGCAATGGTCAGATAAGAGGCATTCTCCTTACTGTCTTGGACTGTAAAGCCGGGGAGTGGGCGAGATATTTTTTCAGACTTGCATGATTCTTTTACTGTAACCTTACAATAAAGGTAGTGTTAGTATTCATGATTTGTGCTGTTCGTTAGGACTGTTTCCAAGAGCTGACTACAAGACTTCCAGCTGCCCTTCTCCTGGGACATGAGTCCTGGGAATATCCATGAATGGTAATTCTTGGTACTGGACTGGCAGACTACTATTGTTCTAAACTATCAACTTTTTTTCTATCTTCAGGGTAAAGAAGGAGCTGTGGGCATCGCTTGCAATTTATAAAAATAGTGGTCCTTCTGTCTTGAAGTGTTTGCTCACTTGGATGAGAATGGAAAGAAATGACACCTGCAGCTGCCTTTGGGTGAGAGCTCTGGACTTGAGACAGAGAGACAATCAGTATATCCAAGGTGGGGAGGCTGATTTTCTGCGAATGGCTGGGAAGAAGTTGAGTGGCTAGACAACTCATTTCTTGACAAGTTGGGAGAATTGCATTGTCAAAGAGCTGTTGCTAGCCAGGGTCAACAATACAGGGGTAGGTAGACCAATGATTGACCCAAGACAAATACACTTCAGATGTTCCATTCAATCTCTGTCCTTTTCAGGGTCTTGAGGCTCTCCAGGAGGTAGTCTTGACTTTGGATGGTTCTGCCACGTTGTTTCCATTACTGGCAGAGCTGTGCTACGTTCTTCTGCAGCAGCTCAGCAAATATCAGGATGATAAGATGCCAATGTTCTCTTTTTCTCCTCTAGAAAGCAATGGGAGTCTTGAGACAGAGTACATGACGCCTCATGGGTAACATTGTGCCTTTCCTAAAAGTAGACGGTTTCTTCTAAACCCCTCTCTTTCATGTTTCTGGCACTTTCTTCCCCTTAATACATGTTTGCCAGGAAAGTTTCACTACCTGCAATCTGATTGTTGCAAGATGTTGAAGATTTGTGTGGCACTGTCCAGAAGCCATCAATTGGTTAGCAGCATAATGTTGTCTGTGCTCATAGCATCCAATACCTGCAGTGACATAATTCAAATTTTGAGAATCATTTATTTTAGTATCTGTACACAAAGGCAAATGCCTTAAATTCAAGTGGGTACATGTTAATCTCTAATGTGAAATTAAGTAAAACAGTTTCCTCTTAAAATTGAAGCCTGTTTGCTTTATGATCTCTTTTCGTTTAAATTCAATCATATCTCAAAAAATTTGATCAAATCATTCAATTTGCCTTCATTCAAACATATCTCTTATATGGGATCTGAGTTTGTTTGCCTCATTGTTTACCCAGAAAAGATTGGTCTGTTTGGCAGGTTATATTCCAGCTTTAAATCTAAGAAAAGAAAAGGATGCAGTTCAAACCTAGAAGCTGAGGATTCACCTAGCACTGCCTCTTGCTGCAATCTGTAGATCTGCTTTCGCTGACTTGAAACACAGATGTCTTGGAACTATCTTGGAATTACATTCCTAGTCAAATGGAAAGAAAATTTGGGTGTTTTAATCCCAGCCTTTACAGAGGTTACTAAAATGAGGAAGATTACTGTAAATTCGTAAGGTTCTGCCTTTCATTCTGCAAATGCATTCTTTGCCTGTCCCCACCCTGTGACTGCCCTTCTGGCTACAGAACAGTTAGGTGCCATTGACTTGAACTTGACTTCTGGTGATGAATAGATATTTGCCATCTTGATTTATTCAGATTACTATGAATAAAATTTGCACACTGTTTTTCTGTCCCTGCTGTGTCCTTTGCATTCCAGGCTAGCTGTTAAGGTATTGCAGGCTGTGTTCAGCAGAGCTCTGCCAGAAATTGCAAGGGAACTGAACTCTGGAAAGGCCTGGAACTTCCTGATGGACCCAAGTAGCAGCCTCAAAGGTGTGGCCTTGTTGGCAAGGTAAGGGGCATATCCCTAACATTGGAAATCTCCCTTTTTTACTCACAGCAGGAAAAGTCATTCTCTAGATTTTTACAAGTAAACCTAAGAACTAAGATAGATTCTTAAATTGGTAAGGTCTGTTACCAAGGGTTTAGATTTGAGCTCAGCGTTTTTTAAAGTTCTATGTAAAAACAAAACAATTCCACAGTGTCTTTTGCTTTGAACTAGCATGTTCACCCCTGGAACTTGGAATTTGAAATACGATGAAAATGAAATTACACAAAATAACAGGGCAAAGTTGGCATATTTGAACTTTGAAAGGGTAGGAGGGAGTTCAGAGTTGTAATAGAAAGTTTTTGGAAGATTTGGGAAAACTAGTTTTGGGGTAATTTTGAGAAGAGACAGATCCTTTGATACCAAGTTAATCAGCACTTGATTGTTTCCTTCATCAGGGCCTTGATGCACACAAATAACCCCTTTTTAGATGGGCTACTCCTTCATCTCCATTCTTCTCTGCAGTCCTCCAGAGCAACATTTAGAGATCTTAGCCTGATCTTCTGCACAGAGGTGAGATGTTATTTCAGGTAGTGCAAGATAAAAGAAGTAGGAGAAATGGTAACATAGGGCTGGGGTGTGATAGCCTTAGTCTTGTGGAAGAGGGAACAATAAATAAATCATGTGCCATTGTAGAAATAATTAAGAAACATACTGTATACGTATCTTTCTACTATTTTTCATTGAGGAAAAATAATGAACTATTAAAACATCGATTTCCAATGGCCAGTTTGGAAATTCAGTAACTGTAATTTTGGTATTCCAGCTTATAGGTCATCCTCTCCTGAAGAAACCAGAAACGCTGAGCCTTCTTTTGCATTTATTACTAACCCAAGTTCAAAATGGAAACTATCTTATGCGTATCTTGTCAATGCGAGGATTGGGAAACATGGCAAAGGGTGCTCCAGAGGAGGTAAGCCAGAAAGTGCAAAACTGAGACATCTTGTTGTAAACAGGAAGGTGAGGGAGAGGAACAATCATAGTCTAGTGGAACAGGGACTTTGTGGATTGCTTTAATAAATATGGATTTGTTGGCAGTGATTGGCTGAGCTGCTCTTCTCAGAGAGAGGTTGGCCAGGCAACATAATCTTTGGCTGCCCTTGACTGAGCTGTTTATTAAGGGGGACCAAATAAAGAACAAACAAGTTGTCTAAAGAAGGAATAACCCAAGAGGGAGAGGAGTCCAAGAAGGTGTGTTCTCAAAGATGAAAGAAAGAGGACACTACAGAGAAGGGAAGGAAAATGGACAGTAGCATACTGGACCTGTTAGTGGGAAAAGAGCTTCTGGTTATCATATTGACCTGAAATAGTCATTCCACAATCAGTTACTTTTATTCTGCTAATAATAGATATAAGAAGTGGATCGTAGGGGATAAAGACAGTCCAGGCATTGACAAATAGAAGAATTGTTTCACAGGCAAAGAAGTACCAGAAAGCTTTGCTGAAGCCTCTTATCCAAGCTTTGCATGACAACTCCAGCCCAGAATTAGCCGCTGAAAGTCTACATGCCTTATGCAACTTATGCAGATGTCTTGGGAAGTGGCCTGCAGATTGTACTTTCCAGATCGTGGTCAGCCAAGCCTGTGTGCATCTCCAGCATGTAAGTTAGGCCACAGAAAGATCATTCTCCTGTTATTATTTCAGTAGAAAACTGTTGGACCAGGTCCTAAACCAGCATTATATTTCCAACTCTCTCCAGGGAGTTTATAAGTGGAGTTAGAAAGGAAGAGTCTTCCCTTTTGGTTGCTGTCCAGCAGTTAGTTGTCATTGAAAACAACAATTCCTCCTCCTCCTCCTCCTCCTCCTCCTCCTCCTCCTCCTCCTCCTCCTCCTCCTCCTCCTCCTCCTCCTCCTCCTCCTCCTCCTCTTTACTGAATTTCACCTGAAGACACTTAAACCCACCATTATTACTACAACTTATGACAACAAACATCTTGCAATCAGTTAAACATTATAGGAATACTTCTACTCAGTTATGAAACTGGAATTCCACCTTTCTTGTGGGGAAGATTGAAGGCTACATTTAGAGTCAGTGAAATATTTGGGATGTTATATGGAGGAAGCAGGAGGAATATGAAGGGGAAATGGAGGCAATCAAAGTATAAAATGATAAAGATAAAATGTTAATGGAGGCAATCAAACTATATATAAAGTGATAAACTATAAACGTTCAACATAAATGTTGGTACTAGCTGGATCTTTAGCAGATTCTCCATTTCTTATAATAAACAGATATTTCCTCTCTTTCAGCTCACTCTTTCCCATATTTTATATAAAATAAAAGGAGAAAGAGTTTGACAGGTACAAAAAAAATGACATTGTGAAAACAATTTTCCAGCAGCAATTGTAAATCCCACTGAAATATCACTGATAACAGGAAAGAAGCAAGAAGTGTGCATGAGTAGACTTGGGGAAGGGCACATGTATTCAGCATATCATATGTTGTGCACCCCTGACCTTCTAGCAATAGAGGAATTGCCTGGTTCTACCCCAACCCATCTTGGGAATGGATATTGAGTTTCCTGCTGTCAAAGGAAATCTTATTTCCTGAAGATGGGCTTAATTTTTCCTCTCTTTTGCAGGCAGATGATGCTGTCCGTGCTGCAGCCTTTGAGCTGCTTGGTGAACTGGCCAAGATAGTTCCACTGAGGTTTTCCAAGTTTTTTGCCAAGAAAGTGGGAGGTGCTTTGGCTGCCCTCATGTTACACTTCCATGATCCTTGCCCACATGTGGCCCAGGTTTGCTTGGGAACAATACAACCTTTCCTCTGCGCAGGACACTCTGTTCCTCCACAACAGATTTCAGATTTCAGTTGCACTAGAATGGGCTGAAATGTAATACAGTACTGGGCTGGCAGAGTGCCATTCCTGGGCTAGGAGGCTTGGGTCTGAGTAGCAGAAGGGATGTAGTATAGTAAACTTGCCTATCTTTTTTGCTTAGGCTTGCCAAACAGCCTTTATCTCATGTGCTCCATTCCTGGGTCTGTGTGGACTCTTAAAAAGTACAAATTCAGATTTACTGCTGATGGACCTTTTAGATAAACAACATTCTCACCTCATGGACAAAGTTTGTCAACAGCTGGTAAGCAGACAAATTTGAGCCAGGCAATCTCTTTTGCCATGGCTAGGTAGCTTAAGCTTAAGCCTAGGTTCCTTGTGGCAACCATATATGAATTTATTCCCATGTCTTTGCAGATCTTCTTACTAGGTATTATTACCTCACATGCTGAACTTATTACAGTAATAGTTCACATTCCACATTTGAATTCTAAACTGAATTCTAAACCAATCAACTGAGCAAGTTTCACACAATGTGCTAAGCCCAAGAAAATCTATCCAAGATTAATGCCAATCAAGCTTAGTATGTTGCGTAAATGTATCTGCCATACCTTTACCTCAGCTTGGTAAGCATATTTCTGAAGAAAGTCTTTGGGTCAACTGAGAGATCTGTACTTAAGAAAAACAATGAGTAAAAATGACTTCTACAATCCTGAGGAAGAAACTTAGAGGTATCTTTTGGCTTCCATTTTCTGTAAATGTTTATCAACTTCTTTTCAAACCAAAGTGGACTTGAGCTAATAGCCATGAGACTCTCAAGGTTAAGTAGGAGAGGAATGGGTTGATTACTTTTCTTAAATTGATATATTATTACAAAATAGTTTTTTGCTTCAACACATTGTAGATTGTTTTAAAAGCTGATCATGCCTCCCTTCAAACATTTTTTTCTTTTTTAAGAAAACCTTGTCATATTTTCCAAATAGGTGGCAATTTCTTCTTTATAGTACTTCTTTCTTTCCTGCATTGCCTTTCTCATTTGTCCCTTAGGCTCAGAGAAACCCATTGCTGCTGAAAACTGTCATGACAGAGGTTGCTCAGTATATATGTTGTAACTGGGAAGGAATCAGGCTTATGGCTTGCAAGCTGGCAGGTAGGCCATTGTGGCTAGATTTCCAAAATACTGTAACCCTATGCCTAAGTTAACAAAATTGAATAAACCATAACATGGTACCTTGGTTTACACATTATGTGAAGACTGTCATCAGGCTTGCTACAATGCCCTGAACTATCCAATTCTGTATAAGCTAATGGTAGTGTTCACACATGTTGATCCTCAAACTACTCAATTCCACTTTAGCTTAAGATTGTGAAATCCATATCTGCATATTGCAGGCATGCACATTTATGTATTGTGAGAAAGAGGCCTCTTTCTTTTATTTATACTAGGAATTCTTGTAGAGAAGGTGGAAACCCAGCATCTTGGACAGTTTGATGTAGAACAGCTCTTACAAGGTGAGCATTGTACACAAAGTTCTTTGATTAGAGCAGAGGTAATAATAATAAAGTTGGAAGGGACCTTGGCGGTCATCTAGTCCAACCTCCTGCTCAGGCAGGAAACCTTATACCATTTCAGACAAATGGCTGTCTACTTTCTTCTTAAAAACTTCCAGTGTTGGAGCATTCACCGCTTCTGGAGGGAGGTTGTTCCACTGATTAATTGTTCTAACTGTCAGGAAATTTCTCCTTAGTTCTAGGTTAGTTTCCATCCATGCAGAACTATATTCCAGACACAGGTTATAATGGTTCCTTGAAGGTCTTGTTAGAGACACCATTACCAAAGGTGTATTTGATTTAAATATTAACAGTATTTTAATGATCCTACTCCATGCATTTAACCATTTTCCCCTTTCATCACATTCATACTAAAATCTATTAGCCATATGTTGATCTAAGAGAGGGAGCCTGATGGAAAAACCAAGCACAAAGCAGTAAAAGAGATAAAATCCATGGCCATGATTGAAATTATTGATCAGTTTCCCATCAAAAATCTTGGTCCTTGTTTCTTGAAATCACTGTTTTCCTCCACCAACACAAACAACACAAAGGAAATATTCTAATCTGCTAACAGTAAGCAATAACTAAGTTATACCTGCACTAAAAATGTATTATAATTGTGCTTGTGCAACACACTATTTTGTTACTAAATTAATCTTTTGGGAAGATGTGCACAATGCAGTGAAACATAACTTTTCCTAACATGTTGGGTTCACACAATATAAGCTCTACACCTGGATTAATAAATTGCCATGTTCATATACTGTAACATGCAGTGCTGAAGCTAATATTGTTGCTGCAAAATGACTTGACACTATGATTTGGTTCACATAGTCCACAAAGATATGGCTTGATTTGCACAATCTATTGAACCACACATTATCCAGTTGGTCCTTAGTCTAACCTAGTGTGTGGTACAAACCCAAGCCATGGAATTAATTTAGCCCAGAATTCTACCATGACGTGACATAGCTGACTAACAAAAAACCAAAATAACCTTTAACTGAAAGGGAGTCTGAAGCTACAATGATTAAATATGAATTTTAGGCTACAGTTGCAAGCTTATGCACAAAAGACTTTTGTCAAGATGGTAGGAAGGACCAGAAACATGGTAGCTTCTGGGCTAACCTTTCTGTCACAATGCTTTTCATCTCACCCTTCACAGCTCTACACTCCGCGAGTCGTGATCCCAGTACCACTGTGATCAGTGCAGCCTTAGAAGCCATTCACACTATCCAGCAGAAATGGCAGGAGAGCCAGACAAGGTTGGCCTCTGGACACCAAAGGAGAGCTCTGCTTTTGGGATGGTTCTTCAGGAGGCAGCCCAAAAAAACACTGGGAGCTGCAATGCCTAGGCCAGCTTAAAGACAAGAACCATCTGAAAAGAAATGGAAATATAGCCTCTTTCATAGTTGGTGTGAGTGATGGTGTGTATTTTCCAAAGAAGCATCCTTTTGTCTCTTGGCTATTTACCCTTCAAACTTGAGAAGCAACAATCAAGGAAATGAGTGGGGTTTATGGAAGGGATTCGCTGATATCTCTCTGCCTTTTTCTTTTGCCCTTTTCTGGTTGTCTTTTTTTGGGATGGAGGGGGGTGGAGAGAGGAACTGATGTCCCACGCAGAGATCACTGAATTAGAAAGTTTGAATCATTATTGTGGGGGAAGGAATTAGCTGAACTGCTGAAGAAGAGAAGCAACAAATGGAAAAATAGCTTGCAGCAAGTTCCTGTGATATGTCAGAGTAACTCACTCAACTTTGCAATATTTGAGTATTTCCATATTGCTTACACTATTATCTAAGCTTTCCTAAAGTAATATAAAATACATTTCAGTAGGTAGAAAATATTGACATATTAGTTGACCTATCAGTGTCCTTGCTGCCTTGCAAGATGCTTAAAGATTGTCATTGTTGAGCAATCTTGAATTCTTCCTCCATCGCATCTGAGAATATGTAGACATTAGAGCTGACTACTGCTGAACCCTATGGCAGACTGGAGCAGGTAAGAGAGCCTTGAAACTCTCTTGGGAAACAGTTGAGAATGAAATAGATAAGATTTTCACTTATGAGCCCTGGTTAGAATATAGTATTGCAGGCTAACACTGCCCACAGCGCAGAGTTTGGTCCTGATGGGGCTCAAGTTTGACTCAGCCTTCTATCCTTTTGAGGTCAGTATAATGAGGACCCAGATTGTTGGGGGCAATAGGCTGACATTGTAAACCGCTCACAGAGTGCTGTAAAAGCACCGTGGAGCAGTATATCAATCTAAGTGCTTTTGCTATAGGTACAGAATTTCTCAGATGAGAGTGGGGAAGAAACTGAAATGGGTCAAGGAGTTAGTAGGATGGGAGTTGCTATCTGAGATGCTTCCAGACCAAGTGGTACTGTGTGTGGGTGTTTTCAGACTGCCATCGATATATAAGTCCTGAAATAAACTAAGACCATTGAAGATTAATTCCTGGGTGATTCAAGTTCACTGAAGAGACACTGCAACATAGGATCACATCCATTAGGTGCAGAAACGAGGAAAACAGAATTGAAAGACATTATCAATTTTTACCTGACATGAGGGATTACCAGTGAAGTTGTTACTGAACTCTAAGGAGAATTTGGAATAAACATACTGTGATAGAAGTATTATTATTTCAAGTAGGGAGATGATTGAACTCAGAATGATAGAGAACTTAGGCCAGTGATGGTGAACCTTTGAGAGACCAAGTGCCCAAAAACCGCCCTGCCCCCCACCCCGCCCCCACTCCGCGCCCCGCCCGTGGGGCCACCCACCACCTCCATGGCCTGCAGCAGATCGCTCAGGTGGCCCAGCAGCACCATGGCCATGCCCTCCGTCCATGCCCCACAGCATCATCTGCGTGCAATGAGGCGTGAGGGCAGAGTCTTGTCCCGGCTACCATGTCCTTAGCTGCTCTGCTCTGTGCAGGCTGCACCTGGGGGCAACTCTCCACCGAGGGGGCTGCTGGTGAAGGGGGGCCCACGGGGAGGGGGCTGGGGTGACGGCATGTGTGTCCATAGAGAGGGCTCTGAGTGCCGCCTCTGGCATGCGTGCCATAGGTTCGCCACCACTGACTTAGGCAATCAAAATGACCTTTAACAGAAGGTCAATTTGTTTATCTTCTGTGCTGCTTGCCACTTACAGAGCTATCTACTGTAAAAATAAAATTCTCCAGGAAGCTATGGTAGTAATAAAGAATGCTGCTAAACGCCAATCTTCCATGCCCTTGGTCTCAAAGCCTACTTTGAAGGCAGACAGATATAATATTGCAGGATCCAATCTGAGTTGGTCACCAGAACTAGAGGTTTGTTCTTTCAAGCTTTTGGATTTGTGCTGGGGCCCATCCTCAGGGAATTTCTCAATGTCCAGGATGTGTTGGAGTTTGAGAAGTTCCCTGAGGATGGGCCCCAGCACAAGCACAAAAGCTCAGAAGAACAAACCTCTGGTCCTGGAGACCAACTCAGATTGGATCCTGCAAAACCTATTATGCTTAATAGTACAGTAGTTTACAAGCTGGATTCCTGCACGTGGTATTATCTAGTTGGTTTGCTCTAGTTTGTACAAACCAAAGATTTTTCTGAAAAGTTTATCAAGTTGGAGGTGGTGCACATATTGACTCTACTGCATTGCTGGGTACTTCAGGGTTTCTTCATGCTAGTGGAGAAGAAAAGGCAAGACTTGGCACATCTGAGATATCTGCACAATCCCTATTGTGGCAACCAACACAATGTCTTCCTGCAGATCTTGTTCAATGGTTGCAGTTGGAAAACCTAGTGTTGCATCTTGGTTTGGGGCAGCCTGCTATGCATGGAGGCTGCTGCTGCTGCTACTACTGTCACTCCCATTCAGTGAAACCACCATAGCCACTGTACTGCTTTCCTTTGATCAGCTCAGACACTTTGAGAGTGAAGAGCAGGAAGTGATCTGGTTGTTGCATTTTACTTATGTAGATTATTCTACAAATACAACAAGAGGACTGCCTGAAGGACCTCTTACTTTATAAGCATAGAGCAAAGGTCCCTGTTTCTGATGAAAATATTTATTCTTTCAACTATATAAAGAAAACATTTTATTGGGGGTCCTTGTCCCCTGGGGATTTCTCTTGAACTGTTGCAGATTGGGTCAGGTTGCTGGCTGACGTTCGAGAGAAAA
This sequence comes from Crotalus tigris, assembly GCF_016545835.1. Classification (NCBI taxonomy): domain Eukaryota; kingdom Metazoa; phylum Chordata; class Lepidosauria; order Squamata; family Viperidae; genus Crotalus; species Crotalus tigris. Next base: position 6,548,755 of record NW_024096758.1, on the reverse strand, counting down.
CTTTTGAAAGAGCAGTGGAGACTTTCTCAAACACAGAAGATCGTTGGCGGGGTGGTGCGCTTCCCTCGGGGTTAATGGTTGCCGTGACTTTTCCATCCTCTTCTGTGGAATGAAACAGAGCTCTTGTCATGGGTTTGCATGCCTTAATATATCACTGAGGCATATAAAGAGAGACTGGGAAAGTGTAGTGACAATGTGGAAAACCATTGTTATTTCAAGGAGTTTAGTATTCCTTCAGATTAAGAAAAAGTCCGCAGTAGTTAGATTTCTTTTTAATTACTTTTGTTTTTGCGAATGATTGCTAAATAAGGTAGCTGCTAAATGAAGAGTAAGTGTAATTCAGCTGAATTAGCAGTGACTCTTAAGTGCATCTCAGAAGCACAAAATGATCCTTTCCAATACTGAGTAGCCTTTCTCTTGCCAGTTATTTGGAATCCAATGTTTTTTAATCAATATACCATAAAATGTACTAAAGTAAGCATCAGGAGAATGTCTGGTGGTTATTCCAAGCACAGAGGCTCTACTCCTCTTTGACTTTGACTAGAGTTAAAAAAGCAAAGGTTACTGGAAGCACACCACATACCTGTCTGAGTTTGTGATGCAGAGTCTGGGATTTGGAAACTTTTGTTCTGATAGACAGAGGTAATCTGCAGAAGCAGAAAAATATGAGAAAATAAGAGCACATCACTTCTATTTTAAATGTATTCAGATTCTTGGTCCTGGAATTAAATTTATCAGAATTGGGCTGCATATCCTTGAACTGCCATTAGATGGCAGCAAAACAAAATAAAACCTACCGTACTGCCATTTATATTGGTCATTTGGATTTTTGTAGTCCATATCTGATAGTCCTAGATCAAAAGTGTCATCTAATAGTCCTAGATCAAATACTGTCTGCCCAGATGGGCAATAGCTCTATAGAATCTAGATTCACCCAACTGATTAAAATATGGATGGCTAATTTCTGCCTAGGTTTGATCCATGATTCCTAGTGGTGTACGTAGTTTATCGTTCAAAAAACTCACACAACTTAATTCAATAACCATGGCTGCACTTACAGCATGTAAAACACATTGACGAATTAACCCATTTTGTGGGCTTTACTCAAAATTTAATAAAATTTACTACATACCAACCTTTAGAACGAAGGTGGAGAGTTATTTACTTTCTCTGGCTTTGAGAGTCATGAAATGGGATGCATTAACAAAATTTTGTTTAATTTAAATATTTAAATGACCCATCCCTGTGCATTTAACCATTAACCCCAACACCAATTGGGGTGTTGGTTATTACCTTTAAAGCTCTATATGGCTCAGGGCCAGGCTATTTGCGAGACCGCCTACTACCTCATAGTTCCCTTCATCCAGTTAGATCCCACAGGCTGGGCCTCCTTCAGGTCCTGTCAGCCAAGCAGTGCCATTTGGCGGGGCCGCGGGGGAGGGCTTTCTCTGTGATGGCGCCCACGTCTTGGAACCAGCTCCCCCCGGAGATTAGGACCGCTCCCACCCTGTTGGTTTTCCGCAAGCTGCTTAAGACCTGGCTTTTCTGGCAGGCCTGGGGTTTATAAAACCTGACCCCTGGATGACTGTTATTGTATTGTTTGTTTTGTTGTGTTATATGATGTTTTTATTGTTAGCCGCCCGGAGTCCTGCGGGAGTGGGGTGGTTTATAAATTTTAAAAATAAATAAATAAATAAATAAACACAGGCTGGGGTTGCATAATACTGAGCCCACAGGGGAATGGTCTTCAATAGACCTATTAAGTGCATTATGTGAATTCAGTTCATGAGTTACTATGTTTGGTGATTACAAGGAAAGATATTTTATGAGCCTTCACAATATTGTCCGGATTAATTAGAGACAGCATTTGAGAGGATGGAGAATAGCCAATCAAGATCCAATGTAGAATGATGATTTAAGTGCTGGAGTAAGGGCACCCAGGTTCTAGTCTTCCCTTAGACACAGAAGCCAGTGGGGTGACCTTGTCCCAGTCATTCCCTCTCAGTCCAAATCATCATCAGACACAGTGACAAGGCACCTGAAAAAGAAAATCTCTCATCACATCATCCATGTGACCTAGGTAAACTGTGAATAACAAGCAGATATTTCAACCAAGCAGGCAAACACCAAGAAGCAGAAGATATTGAACAGCTAACAGATACCAGGCATCTAAATCTCTAGGATATTTTGGCTTTAATATAAACACATAAATGATAAGGGATAAGCACTGGAAAAACCCTTACGTTCTCTGATATAATGGAGCCTATAACTTGATAAGACTCATCAATGAAAAATTGATTGCACCAAAAAGCATGTGGCATCTTCTTTGCCCTCAGCTACTATATCTCATCTCTCATCCCCCCCCTCTCATCTAATCTATATCCCACCTTTATTACTTTTATAAATAACTCAAGGTGGTGAACACACACAATAATCCTTCCTCCTCCTTCTATTTTCCCTACAACAATAATCCTGTGAGGTGGGTTGGGCTGAGAGTGTGAGTGACTGGCCCAAAGGCACCCAGGTGGCTTTTATGCCCAAGGCAAGACTAAAACTCAGTCTCCTGGCTTCTAGCCTGGTGCCTTAACCACTACACCAAACTGACCCTCGAATGCCCAGGATTTTCCATTCACAACCTTTCTAGGATAGCCATATTAATCGGATAGCATCTTTTCTTTTATTAAAAGTCAAAAACTTTTGCGTAGCTCGTGAAAGCTTATTACATCACACTTGAGGCACTTCTGAGGCACTCCAGGTTGACAAACTTGATGGAAGGCAGAGGTGTGAGAGCTGGTCTGTTCCAGTCTTCAAGGCCTTGGAGCTGGGAAAGGAATGCGAATTCTGCCAAATGGCACCAAATATCTGAGTGGTTCCAAAAACACCTATGCAGCATGCCATTGGACAAAGACGCACTGCTCAAAGGGGGGGCGGGGCTGGGCCTGGGGAGAAGGGAAAACTTTGTAATGCTTTACATGAGAATTTTAGTTCTAGCCTTACTTTTGTGGCAACCAGTAATCCTTAGTAAAAGAACCTATCACTTCAATTCAATGGAGGCAAGGGTCTTTCTTTCCTAGGGACTTAGCTGGGGCAGGCCTGACACTGCCCCACAATAACACTTGGGTCTAGAACGTGGGCTTGCTAACCTCCAATCCAGTATCCTAACCACATAAGCCACCATATTCCTTATGAAAGTTTATGACTTTTAATAAAAGTTTTAGTCAGAAAAAGTGGTACTGAACTCCTGATTTTTACTCAGTACCAGAGATATAGCTAGAAGCATATGCCCCTTCTAATGCCTTTACCAAGCTCCATTTTTACAAAGTTCTAAAACCAGAGGATTTTTTTCTAAGAGAAAGGTAAAAAAGTATCTCTTTCTCCACAGGCAAGGATACTTTTATGAACATTAAGAACTCTTTACCTCAATGGCAGCTGTCTCTTCTGTATCCCGGGAAAGATGCATGCCAACAAGAGCTGGAACAAAATTGCAAAGAGGCCCAGTTAGCATTTGAGTCCGCTGTTTTTAAGGAGTAATATTCTTGTTTTGGGAGGGAGGGGACAGTTCAATGTTCCTCCTCTCACAGAGCATGGACCGTGTAGTCCTCACTTGCCTGAAGGCTCTTTTGGCATGGAAGTGTTCATATGAACTTTGCAACTAAGGCAAAGATGAGCAAAAGTTTGGTGGCTGGGATAGACACGCTTAGCATTTTGGATGTGACTGGATGAGTGGATGATAATACAAAAAGAGCAGGACTATGAAATATCTGAGGATATTCTGCTTTTCTCTGTTGGGGGTGGGAATTTCTAATTGTTTTATGTGTCTCTTAATATTTACATGGCAATTTCTGATCGCTTTCCATCTCAGAACATGGGAAAAACACGGCATCACGTTTGAGCAATTATATTACTAAAATTTGATAGCACAGCTGGAAGAATCTATAACACCACAAAAAGGTACCTTTTAGGCTTTATGTAACTTTGAGATCACATGTTACCCACCCCTATTTAAAGATGACAAAAAATAGCACAGTATTCAGATGGCATTTAACTGTTTCAAATCAGTTATGATAGTTACCTTCTTCAATTGATGCATCTTTTTCATCACTGAAAAACAAGCAAAATAATATGAAATAATAAAAATGTCACTGTTTCTCTCCAGCCACTCCATATTTAGCACTCCCTTCTAAATTAAGGCCTCAGGGAAGATAATGCTATTTTCTATGTGGACCATTTATTAAGGCAGTTGTCTGAACAGCTTTGTAGAAATTTACCTTTCTGCCTCTAGTTTTTGTAAATGTTACGATTGCATGTAGCAATTTTACCACAATTCCCTTCCACATGGAGGAAGGTTACAAGAACCAGATTATGAGCTGCAGCTTTTTAAGAGTCTTTCTGTTCTCTCCATTTGTGTTGTTCAAAAGCACAAGCAAGCTAATTTGAAGTGCTCATTAAAGCATATTGAAGTATTCAATGTCTGCACAAAGCACATACATCCAAGTTTTTCTCCTTTTATTTGTAATTCCAGAATCTGGAATCATCCAGTGAAGCTGGAGATTTAGGACTAATAAGAGAAATTACAGGTAGTTCTCGACTTACAACAGTTGATTTAGTGACCATCTGAAGTTACATCACTGAAAAATGTGACAAGACTATTTTTCACACTAACAACCATTGCAGCATCCCCATGGTCACGTGATCAGATGCTTGGCAACTGGCCCATATTTATGACAGTTGCAGTGTCCTGGGGTCATGTGTTCCCCTTTTGCAACCTTCTGACAAACAAAGTCAATGGGAAGCCCGATTCACTTGACAACGGTGTCTCTAACTTAATGACTGCAGTGATTCACTTAACAACTGTGGCAAGAAAGATCATAAAATGGGCCAAAATTTACTTGTCTCACTCAGCAACCAAAATTTTGAGCTCAATTGTGGTTGTAAGTTGAGGACTACCTGTATTTCAATTTACATGTAATTTACTTATTTATCTACTAAAATTAAAATGTTGGCTTTTTGTTTTATAATAATGTGAAGTATAAAGTGATTAATCATACCCGCAGCACTTTTAATAAATTAAAAAGGGCAAAACAGACTCTGTGAAGCATAGAGGAAGGGATCACCATAAACTGAAAGCTAAGCCAGTGTTTAAGCCCCTTGTTTGCCTTCTCTGTGAAGCCCCTGAGAGGCCTGGTTATAGCAATAGCACTTAGATTTATATACCACCCCATAGTGCTTTACAGAACTTTTTGGGTGGTTTACAATGACAGCATATTGTCCCCAACAATCTAAGTCCTAATTTTATCCACCTTGGAAGGATATATTGGAAAAGTAAGGGCTTCATGCTTTAGGTATAGGTGATTGCTTATATGAAAAGAGCACAGTAAGGGGAGGGGGAAAAGGAGTTACGGATGGAGCCTGGGTTGCTGTGTATGAGTCATCATCTAAGAATTGTGGTTTTTTGTGCCATCTCATGCCTGATACCAAGAACTGATCTTTTTGTTCTGGAAAGGTATAAAAGGTGGAAGACATCTTTTCTGCTTGCTTGCCTTCATTCCTCTACCAGCCACGAAGAGGAATCAGGCAGCCCTTCTCTGTTTTGATCAAAATAAAGTTGTAATCTTTGTTGAAATCTCGCCTCAGGAGTTTCTTTGGCTCTTTTAAATTCCTGAGTAATGCTGGGGCAATTGTGAGGCTAAGTGGAAAACCTTACAATATCTTGGTACCAAGCATGCTCAAGTACATGTGAAATATGGGCTTGTAATGATATATGGGAGTGACCTTAAGGAATAAGGGAAAGAGAGGCTGCCTAGGCTCTAGGGAATGATGAGATAAAAGGGAGAGGAGCCTGCAGTTGCTTAACAGTCAGAAAAAGAAGCTTAGAAAAGACCTGTCCTAATTGATCAGGCTGTTAAAAGTGACAATAGGAGATTTGTACTTTCAGATTTGCAAGATTCTGTTAAAGTAGCCTTACAATAAAGTAGAATTAGCTCATCTGATCATGTTTCCTGTCTGGTTTACTTGGGAGAGCTGACAGGACTAAACAATTTCAAGGCGCTTCAGGTTTACCGGTCAGTTAACCAATTTAAACAAAATAAAAAAGATTCAAAAAGTTTTGAATACCTTTGCAGCCAAAAATAGATTGAAGAGGTAACAGCCAAATTGGAAGGTGTGATCCTGTTAGTCTCCCCACAACTAGGAGAACTAATTCTACTTTATTGTAAAGCTACATTGACAGAATCTTGCAAGTCTGAAACTACAATTCTCTTACACACACACACACATACACAAACACACACACAAACACACATACCTAATCTCCTTTATGGAGAGGGTCTCTTCTGAGCCTCTTATCTTACCTACTGTCCAAAGGTGGGCTATGCTGTCTGTTATCTGACCATTCCCTTGTCTTCCCCAAATACCATTACAGATCCAACAAGAAACCAGCAGAACCAGCTGCAATCACATCGATGTGCTCTATATCTCCTGTACAGATAGTCCTCAATTTATAGCCACAACTGAGAACAGAATTTCTGGTCTTGTTAAGCAAGGCACTTATTGAGACATGCTAGATTTTATGATTTTTTCCCCCCGTAGTTGTTAAGCAAATCACTGCAGCTGTTAAGTGATGTGGTCATTAAGCAAATCTGACTTCCCCCATGACTTTGCTCAGATGTTGACTGCAAAAGTCGCAAATGGCCATCACACAATCCCAGGACACTGCAACTGCTGTAAAGGCATGCCATTGCCAAGCATCTGAATTCTGATCATGTGACCATGGGGATGCTGCAATGCTGCAAGTGCAAGGACCATCATAAATAATTTTTCCAAGAGCCGTTGTAACTGTAGTAATAACTGTTCAGTCACTAAATGAATGGTTGTAAGTTGAGGACTACCCGTACATCACATCCTCAGGTGGAGTGTGAGGGTAAAAAAAACCATTTCCAAAACATAGAATAATTTATGTTCAGACTGTCTCAGCCGCAGGAGGACACTGAGACCCAGGCAGTTGGCTTGTACTCAGGAAATGTCTAGTGGGGTCTTTGCATCAAGGCAAGGAGGCTGTGTGAATCGGCAGCATTCAATAACTGTAATGATTAAAACATTCAATATAGTATCATTTGAAATAGATTGGGTCTATCCTGGGTGTTATTACGGATTGTGATATTAAAGAAACTAATTTGATGTTGAATTTGATAACAGCAGCAAGGTAGGGCAATATTGGAAGAAGGATTGCTTGCCTACTATAGAAGAATGGACGCTTAAAGTGTCAAATTTAGCAGAAATGGCTAAGATTTCTGCTTATTTGAAGGATCATTCACAAGAAAGATACATTTCGGTTTGGAGAAGATGGATAGATTATATTCAGAATAAATATGGGACTAAAAAGTTCCACTTAGTTTATGAGTAAATCTTAGAGTATTATTAATAGTTTATTATAGTGGAATATTATTATTATTATTAGTATTGTTTAACAATTTGGATATTGTATTGTTTAATAATTAGGATATTATGTTTGTTTATGTTTTTATTATTATTATGTTTACTTTTAATTTGTTTATATTTATGCTAAAGGGGAGTTAAAGCGCATTATGGACTTGGTTATTGATATAGTTGGTTAATGTTAGTTAGATTATGATTACTATAATTGTAACCCTGTAATCAGCTCTGGGAAGTGGGGAAGGGAGAGGGGGAGTATAAGGTGGGTTGGTTTGGGGGTTTATATTGTAACTTTTATAAAACTCTTCAATAAAAAAAAAGAAATAGATTGGGTCTGAAAGGGAAAAATTGTAAGTATGTGCCCCTCACATATTGAATATAGCATGCGTATGTGCATGCCTATGAACTGTTCAGAGTGATGGCTGTCATCGCAAAGAAAACCTGTTTCCCTGTCACTGCCTGTCTTATGGAGCCTAGAATTCAGGACTTCCTCTAAAGGTCTTCCTTTAAAAACTGTGTTAGGAAAGTAAACTTCTGAATCACTTTATAGGCCTAACCAGTCCCCAAATCCTTACCTCTTGGTAGACTCTGCAAAATGCACATCAGGCTGCAAGGACCCGGGAGGGGTGCTCTGGCCTTTTTCAATAACAGGAGGACCAGGGGAAGAGGCAACAGCCTGGCGGGGAGGGAAGAAAGACCATTACAGTTAGGACCTCAGGGTTCTTAACATTCCAGCCAGCGCTTCATTTGGAAAGCAGAAACATTTTTTAAAAAAAAACTTTTAAATGTATGAAGCCATTTCTCCCAAAATTACATTCAATGGGTTAGTTTATTAGTTCTGTGCCATTGTTGGGCTTGACCCTTGGAGACTGCATGGACAAATACTCACTATCATAGCCAATCTCCAAGCTACAACTTTGAGCTCCTCTTTTTTTTGTCTCCTTCCAGTTTTCATTTTGGTCTGTTGTTTTTCTCTTAAGTGAATCAACTTCCCTCATCTTTGCATAACCACCCTTGCCCTCATCTCTGTGGCAAATTCCTCTCAGCTTCTCTCTGCCGCCATGACTTTGCCAGTAAAGGTGAGCCTGTCAGGAGCTCACATTCCCTTTAGGGTCATTTTTAAAGGTCACAATGACTATGAAGCCTGCCACCACATCATGGTCACGGTGGCCTGGGAAGGGAATGTCCCTGAAACAATGCTTTAAAAAGAAGGGAAACGGAATAGGGCATATTTAACTAAGCAAGCAAAGATGAAACTTGTTGCGTCCTTGGCGGGAAAACAGACACGAGAAGCAGCTGGAGTTCTCAGGTTCTTTTATTCAGCGTTCAGCTTACAGGAAGATGGCTTCAGCTCAGCCCAAACGCCTCACAGCCTCTTATATAGGCAACTCCCGGGTAAATGGGTTACTTTTCCCGCGCCAGCACCCGCGCATGCGCACGGCGCTGGCGACAGCCTGTCTGGTCCCGGGCAGCTTTGCACCTGCCCGGGACTGCCTGCAAACGCCCGAGCCGTTTGCAAGGCTCGGGACATAACACCCCTTTCCCCCGGGCTAAAACTACTATCAACATACAACATTTATTTTACACGACAATTTGCTCCCCAGTGTTCCCACTGTTTACTGGCTTCTGTCTTGCCAACAATGTTATGTAATCTTCTAGGTACTTAGGAGATTTCTTTGCTCTCTGTGACCTTCTTAGCTCTGGGTTACTGGCATAAGTCCCCTGACTGGAGGGAGGCATGAGCCTGTTCTCTCTACTGTGCCCTGGTGTCTTCCAAGGACTGTGCCCCGATGCCTGGCCTGCTTGCTTGCCCACCGGGCTCGTCAGGCCAGGGCTTCTGTTGCTTTGTGAACTGGTTGTCCTACCTAGCTGTAGACCCTCAGGCCCCTTGAAGTGATAGCCACTGCTGGGCGTCTCTGTAGAACCCCCTAGGTCAGTCCAAGACCTGTCAGGAGGCTGTCTATTCCCTGAACCCCATTCTGTGTTTGGGCTCGTGTGGGTTTATGTACTCTCCCAAAACTCAGGTGTCCCCTGATTTGTGCTAGGGGTGTTGTAGTCGGGACTTGGTTCCTCGACTAGCTCTGTGTATGTTTGACCCCCTGTAGTATTTGGGGTAAGGTCAGGCCAACCTTGGGCATTGTGTGCCAGCTCTCTTGCGGGGAATGATTTGTTGGGATGCCCCCGGGTATCCTCCGTTGCTGGAGTGCTGTGTGCTGTGTGTGGAAAGTGAGTATTCCCCCGGGGTAACTCCCTGGCTGGAGTAGGCGTGAGTGCCTGTTGTGTGGGTAAGCTCCAAGACTTCCTTTTCGGAGCAATTGCAGAACCTTGGGACGAGCCGTGTGTGGCTCCCTCAGTGGCGATGGGCAGTAGCTCTTGCCCTTCCCTTTGCTCCAAAGGGTCCCCCTCCCCCCCTGGAAAAGACCCAGGAGTGTCAGCAGAAAAGTCCCGCCTAGAGCGGAGTTGGTCGATGTGCCGACGCAGGACACGACCGTTGTCCAGGGCAACCTCGGAGGAGAGAGGACCTGTGATCCTGGACACAGAAGCGGGGACCCATGTATGACCAGGCCCGTAATTGCGAGCCCAAACCGGGGCACCCACAAGTAGTTGTCTAGGTGCCCTAGGATGTGAGGTAGATGAAGGCAGTCTGTCCGGATGCAACCGGTCAAGTCTAGTAGTAAGTTGGCGCCCCCAACGAAGTTCAGCTGGACTTCTCCCTGTAGAAGTGGACGGTGTGGTGCGATAAGAAAGGAGAAAGTCAGCCAACCTGTGATGCCAGTCCCCGTAGGTGAGTCTCTTCAAGGCGTCCTTTGCGATGCGCACCATGCGTTCAGCCATACCGTTGGTGGATGGGTGAAAAGGCGCAGATGTGGCATGACGAATCAGGTTTGCCTGTAAGAAAGCTTGGAATTCGGAGGAGGTGAATTGAGGGCCGTTGTCAGACACAATGACATCTGGCAGCCCGTGTGCAGCAAAAATCCCCCTCAGTACCTGAATAGTCTTTGCAGTGGTGGTGGATGAGACAGGCACAACCTCAAGCCATTTTGAATGGCTGTCAACAAGGACCAAGAAGAACTGGCCCTGAAAGGGCCCAGCGTAGTCAATGTGCACCCTAGACCATGGGGACTGTGTTTCCTCCCATTTATGCACAGGAGCTTGGGGCATCTCTGGGCGAGATCGTTGGCACATGTGGCATGCGTGTACCTTAGCCTCAATATCTTTATCTAAAGCAGGCCACCACAAGTGGCTGCGTGCAAGAGCCTTCATACGAACAATGCCAGGATGACCCTCGTGGAGGGATTCTAAGACCCTAGCCCTCATTGAGGTGGGAATGACAACTCTGTTTCCCCAAAGCAAACAAACCTGAGAAGGGACAATTCGTTCCTTTTGGACCAGAAACTCTGAAACTCAGGACTAGGGCAGTGCTCAGGCCACCCGACAGGACCCAGGAGCGACACGTGAAGTGTGTGATCTGTACCTGTTTCAGCGGTAAACATCCCTGGCACTAAGAGGAAGCTCGGGCAAGGCTTGATTGATAAGAATGTTTGACAGCTGCGCGGGGTCAGCTTCTACTACTGGCAGAGGCAACTACTGAGGCCATCAGCATGGCCCATTTCTTTCCCAGGCTTGTGGAGTAAGGAAAAATCATATGCAGACAGAAAAATAGACACCTAAGCATTCTAGGGGAAATGATTTGGGGAGTTTGTTTACGTGTGGTAAACAGTCCCAGCAGAGGCTTATGGTCAGTGAAGACCGTGAAATGCCTGCCATATAGAAAATCGTGGAATTTTTTAATTCCATCAACAACAGCCAGAGCCTCCCTGTCTATCTGAGCGTAGTTGCGCTCGGCAGAAGACAGTGTTCTGGAGTAGTATGCAATAGGAACCTGAGTTCCATCAGACCTGAGGTGGCTCAGGACAGCTCCAACCCCGTAAGGGGACGCATCACAAGCGATGCAAACAGGAAGGGACTCGTTGAAATGTGCAAGTACACTGTTAGAAGTGAGCAAAGCCTTGACTTCTTTAAAACAACCCTCATGCGTTTGTGACCACTGCCACACAGCTTGTTGTCTAGTAGCCTGTGAAGATGCTCAGCTACACTAGCTTTTATGTGGAAGAAAAGAATTGTAGAAATTCAGGAGGCCCAGGAAGGCCTGAAGTTCGGCCTTGGACTTTGGCCTGTTGCTTCTAAAATAGCAGTTAGTTTTGGATTCAGCAGGCTGATCCTAGCAGCATCAATTTTGAATCCCAGAAATTCAGTAGAAGGCACCCCAATCTTGCATTTGTCTTTTCTGAGCTTAAGGCCTGATTTCCTGAATCTTAACAGGACAGCCCTAAGCCTTTCAGCTAGAATGTGTGTGGAGTCTCCTGCAATCAAGACATCGTCAAAGTAGGGGCAGACCCCTGGTATACCTCGTAGTGTGTTTTCCATTACGCTTTGGAAAATCCCAGGAGCGACATTCACTCCAAACTGTAGCCTTTTTACTTTAAAGGCTCCCCTGTGGGTCACAATGGTCTGAGCTATGGCAGCATCATCATCAACAGGCAGCTGTTGATATGCTTGAGCTAGGTCAAGCTTTGCAAAAACACGCCCCCCCTTGAGAGAGGCCAGGATGTGACTGACCACAGGAACAGATAGGCATGTTGCTGCAATGCCTTATTGAGTGTGCATTTGTAATCAGCACAAATGCGAATGTCCCCATTTGCCTTTAGAGGCGTGACAATGGGGGTCTCCCATGGGCTGGAATCAACAGGTTCTAGGATTCCTTGTTGGATTAGTTTGTCTAATTCAGTGTCAATCTTACTTTTAAAGCAAAAGGGACCCTTCTTGCTTTAATCCTAATGGGAGTGACAGTGGGGTCTAGCTTTAAGGACACAGGTGGTCCTTTGAATGTGCCCAGCTGGGGGCTGAAAACATCTGCAAATTCCTTGCAGACTTCCTGTAGGTCGAGTGTTTGTAAGCTGTTGAGTCCTGTGACGTGTATCCCCAGGGCCTCAAACCAATCGAGTCCTATGAGACTCGTTCTTTCACCCCCTACTACTAACAAGTCTAGTGGACCTTCAAAACTCTTGTATTGCACGTTAAGGGTGGCCTCCCCCTTAACACACACTCTTGAGTTCTGAAAATCAGTTAATACAATATCAGAAGGCCTTAACTTGGCCTTAGTCCCACTACTGGAACAAATCTTCCTAAATGTATGCAATGAAATGATGGAACGGGCGGACCCTGTGTCTAGTTCCATAGATAATGGAACCCCTTGTAGCTTCACGTTGAGTGACAGCTTTTTCTTCCTGGGCTTGTGTGTGCCTGTCCTACAAATGTTTCTACGCGAAGCGCAAAAACCTACCCTATTCTGGCTGGGGACTCTGGTACCCTTCAGGCGTTCTTCTTGATGGTTGTGCCTTTCGTCGGCCCAGACACACAGCTGCAATGTGCCCTTGTTTGCCGCATGCCCGGCAGGTAGCGGAGCGGAACTTGCAGTCGGTTCTCCTGTGGCGACCTCCACAGCCGATGCACTTGAGCGGAGCTGAAGAGCTTTCCTTCTGATTTTCTCCCTTCGCGGGGTGTAGACGGTCGACTTCTTCGTCCTGATCCTCCTCGGAGTTTCGTCGGACGTCTTCTTGGTGCACGGACGCACCCTCTGCACTGCTTCTGATCGGCCGCATGTTCTTGACGGCGCCGCCTGCTGCTTCTTCCGCGGTGGCTTCCCTTAAAGCGTCTTGGAAGGATAATTCTTCCTTAGCGAAAAGTCTCTGTTGTAGCTCTCGATGCCTCAACCCGCACACGAATCGGTCCCTCAGTCGTTCCTCGAGGTCCTTGAACTCGCAGGGCTTGGCGGCCTTCCGTAACGCGGCGATGTACTCCTTGGCTGACTCCCCGGACCGTTGATCCCTCTGCTCGAAGGTGTGGCGCCATGAGATAACGGACACCTTGGGGTGGAAGTGGTCCTTCCGCAGCTTCTTCAGGTCTGCGTAGCTTACAGACTCTACTGGAACAGGTGCTGCAAGGTTTTCTGCGATTTCGAAGGCGTCTTGGCCGCAAGCGCAAAGCAGGGTGGCAGCCTTCAAGCTATCTTCCCTCACTTGGTTTGCCTTGAAGTAGTTCTCCATTCTGGATACGTAGGACTCCCACCGCTCTGGATGTGAGACGTCGAATTCCGCAAGCCTTCCGATTTTCGCCATCTTCGGATCTTCAGGAGACGGGTCTATCAGCCAGCCTACCCCCGAATGCGCACTGGATTGGCGGGCAGCTGCTGAGTCAACACCGTTCCTCTTCCGCCGCTCAGGACTCCTTGGGTAAGCTTACACTTTTTCCTTTCCAGGTAGTGCAAGGCATCCCACCTTCGTCGCCAGTGTTGCGTCCTTGGCGGGAAAACAGACACGAGAAGCAGCTGGAGTTCTCAGTTTCTTTTATTCAGCGTTCAGCTTACAGGAAGATGGCTTCAGCTCGCCCAAACGCCTCGCAGCCTCTTATATAGGCAACTCCCGGGTAAATGGGTTACTTTTCCCGCGCCAGCACCCGCGCATGCGCACGGCGCTGGCGACAGCCTGTCTGGTCCCGGGCAGCTTTGCACCTGCCCGGGACTGCCTGCAAACGCCCGAGCCGTTTGCAAGGCTCGGGACATAACAAAACTCATTTAGTTTTTCTTCAAAAAACAATGGAGAGAAAGATCATTTGAGTCAGAGAAAGTCTTCTTTTGCCTTACCTCATGTAAATGGTTTGTCAGAGATGGGGATTGTTCCGGAAGAGGAGATTCATATTTTTTATCTTTGGGGACCCAAACTCCACCAATGCTGGATCCAGCACTCATCGAACTGAACCTTTTCCAGAGGGATGGCTTTGTTTCTAGGGAGCCACGCAGACTCTGCTGCATTAAAATGAGAAGAGAGGGGTCTCAAAATCCTTGGGCCCACTTTGACCACAGATTATCAATTCCATGGAGAATGTGGTACGATGATTATTACGGTACTTTAAAAAAAATCCTTCTTTCTTGCTGTGGGTGCATGTGGGTGCTTTTGTTCAGCTGAATGGCTGTGCTCTTTGTATCTAAAATACTTCTTCTGACTGAGAATAGCACATTATGCACTGTAGAAGCTCATTACTGGATAAATGTGCTATTCTCTAAGGGGCTCAAGAGTTTTCTTGTAAACACTATATTAAAATTTCTGATTCCTCAATAGGATTTTTCTAGAACAGAGGTCGGGCATATGATATTCATAGGAAAATACAGGTAATCCTCATTTAACAAGCATTTTCTTAACAACCGTTCAAAGTTATAACAGGCTCAAAAACTGTTATTTACAACCCATTTTCAAAGTTATGACTGCTGCACTTAGCCCACAGTTACATGATTGCATTTTGTGCACTTGGCATCCAGCTCACACTTATAACCAGTTATAGCAACCCCTGGTCACATTACTACAATTTGCAATGCTGTAAATTTAATTATTTAAAGACAATTTACAATGGTCATAAAAACAGTTGTAAAAGCAAAGCAGGTCACATATTAACAACTGCTTAACAATTGCAACAACTTACAACCAAAATTTGGAGCCCAATTGTGGTCGATAGGTGAGGACTAACCATGTAACAATGTCAAGATATTGATGATCTTGCCTGAGATTTGAGATTTTAAGCAATTTTTAGACGTGGGGAGAGAGGTCAGATGCTTCGCAACTGACTCATATTTATGATGGTTGCATTGTCCTGGTGACATGTGATCCCTTTTTGCAATCTCCTGACAAACAAAGTCAATGGGGAAGCCAAATTCACTTAATAACCGGGTCCCTAACTTAACCACTGCAGTGTATTACTTAAAAACTGTGGCGAGAAAGGTCACAAAATGGGGCAAAACTCACTCAACGAATGTCTGACTTAGCAACAGAAATGTTGGGGTCAGTTGCGAAATTGAGGACTACCTGTATAGGACGCACTCTCCCGGTGTGCATTTGTTAAAGCCCCAGTTGCGAATTATCTACTTGTAGAGTTGCCCCCAGAAATTCTCCCATGAGGCCTCCCTTGGCTGAACTATTTGCTTACTGAAAACACTGTACTTTCATGTGGCGGATGATAAGGTGGGACTGCAAAATAAAAAGAGGTGTGCTCCTTCAGTACTTGTTCCTCCTCGTCACTCTCACTATCTTCGAAAACCCGTCTTGCAGGGTGATCCTGGCTGTCAATGTCGTGAGCTACCAGGCGAATGATGAGGTCCTGCTTGCTCTCCACATCCTTCAACAGTTCCACTTTTGTGATGTCCGGCTTCGTCAGGCTTTGGAAGGAGTTTCTGCAGACAGGCTGAAATCCAAGAGGGAAGCCAACCCACATATCACATGGATATCCTGGTCTGTTTTCTATCAGTTAGTATTTAGGACAGTGAATCCATTAAATTAGAATATTAGAATAGAATTAGAATATTCTTCATTGGCCAAGTGGGATTGGATACACACCAGGAATTGGTCTCCAGTGCATAAGCTCTCAGTGTACATATAAGCAACCAAGTGATAAATCATAAGATGCAATCATAAATCATAAGATACAAACAACAATGTGACAAATCATAAGATACTACTAGGAGAAGTTAATAGGAAAGATGAGAAGGATAATAGTAATGTAATGGAGCACTACTACATGGGTAAATATTCTTAGGCATAAGACAGTGCTGTGGGAATTCAGTGTTTAGCAGAGTGATAATATGAGAGGGGGAAAAAAACTGTCTCTGTGTCTGGTTGCTTTGGCATGCATACCCTATAGCAGCATCCTAAGAGCAGGAGTTGAAACAATTTATGTCCAAGATGTGAGAGATCTGTAGATATTTTCTCAACCCTCTTTCTGGCTCCTGCTCTATGGAAGGCAGGCTGGTTGCAATTGTTTTTTCTACAGTCCTAACTATTTGTTGAAGACTGTACCTGTCCTGTTTGGTTGCAGTACAATAGTTTCACTTGTCTGTTTAACAACCACCACATTTGCTTAACAATTGCTATGTTTGCTTAATACAACAAAACAGGTTGTAAAAATGGGTATGGTCACAGGGTGACCCAGTTTACTACTGTCATGACTTATGACCATTTTTTTTATCATTTTAAAATTTTAATTGGAATAGTTTTAATATTTTAATTATTTTTCTGTTTGATTGTTTTTATAATCTGTAAGCCACCCAGAATCACCTTTTAGGTGAGATGGGTGGCATAAAAATTTAATAAGTAAATAACAATAGCAGACTTATATGCTACTTAATAGTGCTTCACAGCCCTCTCTAAGCAGTTTACAGAGCATGTTGCCCCCAGCAATCCGGGTCGTCATTTTACTGACCTCAGAAGGATGGAAGGCTGAGTCAACTTTGAGCCAGTCAGGATCAAACTCCTGGAGTAAGCAGTGAGTTTGCCTGCAATACTGCATTCTAACCACTGCACCACCATGGACCATAATGGGCAGGGTCCACTCTAGTCATAGGTTGAGGATTATCTGTATGGTATTTTAATTCACCTTTAATAATATAACTGAAAACAACTATTAAAATAATGCAAACATGCATTGTTATAAATTTATTCCATTCACTGATTCACACATAACATAACATGATTTGTTTATTTTTGGCTTAATGTGATGATAAGTCCACTCCAAGAAAAGATCCACAATTTGGAATTCACGATTGGATTTGTACATCACATTAAATGAAAGAAACCTATTACCACATGTCTCACAGCAATGTGTAATGTCAAATAATGGCAAAATTAATCATGACTGGTTTGACTAAATTGATGCAAAACCAATCTTTTATTGTGTCAGGAAAGCACTCATTAGAGAAAGTGCCCAGAGATATGCCAGCAATTCTACAGTCATCACCAGGGCATGCTTAGCTCTGCCCTAGAAGGAAAACAAATACTAGAAAATTAAAAAGACCTGCAAGGTAAGGAACAACAACAAAACCCCTCTTATAGTTATGTGTTTGTGGCTCTAACATTGTGTTTTCAAGCTTGGCAACGTAGAATATAGAATAACAGGGCTGGAAAGGGCTTTGGAGGTCTTCTAGTCAAGCCCCCTGCTCTAGCAGGAGACCCTATATCATTCAGGACAAATAGTTGTCAATCCAATTTCTTCTTAAAAATCTCCAGTGATGGAGCACCCACAACTTCTGAAGGCAAGCTGTTCTACTAATTGTTCAGTCACAATTTTGAACAGTTATTAAGCCCTGGTCGTAAGTTGAAGGCTATCTGTATTACAAAGGAAATTATATGGGCCTATTCATCGGGGAATATTTGGAACCAAATAGTATTTACTTGGGCTGAGGTAACATACTGAAAAGGAAAAAGATAAAGAGTATTTAACAGAAGCCACCTCACTTCATGCAAGCAGTCTCACCCTACCTCCTTTGGTCTCACCGCAAGGCGCCCGGTCATATCCAAAGATGGGCGCCTTTCCTTCTTTTTGTTGGTAAATGGAACACTTGCAGCCTCCAGATTATGGGCTAAACTTTTGCCTGATGCAGAGGCTCTTCTTAATTCTGCTAAACTCAAACCTATCTTCGATAAACATGTCTTTTTCAATTTCTCCAGGGGTTCCGTTTTTATGGATAGCACTGCTAAATGGTCTCCAACTATGTCTGGGTCAATTTTCAGAGGCTTTTTACCAATATAAGGGACGATCTTCAGTGGCGCTTCATCTGCCTGCGATAGGTTGGCTAGGGTGGGTTCATCTCGACATTCTGACAGGCCAGAGAGTTCTAAGAGAGACTTATTTTCCTCCAGTTCCATATGGGAGTTAACTTGAGCAAGGACTTTGCTTACAATGCGATCCAATTCCATGGCACTGTAGGTTTCATTCTCTGAATTATCGCCCAAGGGCTTTTCTGGGTTGCTGCTGGAGATCTCATTAATAATGATACTGGCTACTTGCTCCGGGAATATCTCCTGCTTGGTTGTCATATCAGTATATAGTTCTTTCTGAGACCCTGATTTCTCCAGGACGTTGCTGATGACAGAATGGACAACTTGGTTAACTGCCTCTTCATACCCCGGATCCAGCACTAGCTGATTATCTGAAGCTATCAGTTTGATCTTGTTCTTTGACATCTCTTTTTCCACAGATGTTTTTAGCTGGCCAGCAATTTCATTTACATCTGTTTTAGATAAGCTTTTTTTCTTATGAATTCCCAAATTATATTGGGCCACTAGGATTCTTATCAGGAAGCGGCTTACGATCTCTTCCAGGAAAGCAACAGACACTACAGCAGTTTGAGTATCCGAGATGTTGTTCAATTTTTGTCCTGCTTCTATGTCAGAAATAATTTTTTTGAGAATTTTTTCAGATTCTAGCTTTATCATACTGGGGCTGGGTATCTCTTTCTCTGAGTCACTGACCGGCTGAAAGTCATGTTTGGAAATCTCACTCACCATGAAGCAGGCAACTCTATTAGCGAAGTCTTCATTGCTGTTAGTTAAGTCTTCATACAGAAAAGTTTCAGAGTTGGAGTGTTTTAGGATATCAGAGTAAACGGAGTCAACCACTTCTCCAACTGTTCGGCTATCTTCAGAGGCTAAGTCTTCCGAGTCATCATGCTGCCACACTGTAAGTTTACCATTTGAGAGGAGATTCTGCAAGGAATTAATAATTTTTCTTGCCACTTCCTCCATAGATGCAACATGGCTTGTATCCACTTCATCCAGAGGAAGAGAACTGAACATTTTTGTGAGAAGTTTAACAGCGATCTCCTCTAAGATTAAAGTGGATAAACCTTTCAGGTGGGTTCGCAACTGTGACTGGCCCTCTGATGGCTCTGAACTAGCCCCATACTGATCCTCAAGAGCCTTCTCAGCTTCAATGGCTTCTTGCTGTCGGTTTAACTCTTCGGTAAAGTACATCTGTATTTGATTCCCAGAAATCTCTTTGATCACAATGTCCACAATCCTCTCCAGAAGAATTGTACAGCCAGTTCTGATGCACTTTTGAACATCGGAAGTACTTCCAAATTCTGGCAAAAGATTGTTATAGATTGAGTTGGCAACAGTTTGACTGAAAACACGGTTGGGCTGCACACCATCAAGATACTTAACCTCTGCATTTTTGTTTTTTGAGATTTCAGCCATCACTTTGCTCAGGAGTTTCATGTGAATAAAATCAAATTCTGCACATTGATCTTCTGTATCAGTAGATGTAGAGAAAGGTGTAGGAAGAGGAAGGATTTTAGATAAGAGGAAAGCAAGGACATCAAAGATAAATCTCTGAGAGACTAGAAATGGACAAGGAGTATCTATCTGGGATGGAGTACTGATTTTCTTTA
Organism: Crotalus tigris; assembly: GCF_016545835.1. Classification (NCBI taxonomy): domain Eukaryota; kingdom Metazoa; phylum Chordata; class Lepidosauria; order Squamata; family Viperidae; genus Crotalus; species Crotalus tigris. The sequence goes on along the minus strand of NW_024096758.1, from coordinate 6,529,050 downwards.
CTTCTGTGAACACTTTTTTAGCCATCTCTCCAAATTCAAAAGGTTTAGAGGCTGGATCCTGGAATGTCTTTGATTGTACTTCCTGAATCTGATAGCCTAAAATTTCTTTCTTTATTGCACTAGCCAATCTTTCTGCAAACGTGTGACCATTTTCCTTGTCCGTGTAGATTGGGACTCCAGATCTCTGATCTTGCAAAATGCTACATAAAGAAGCATGGATAATTTTAGCAATCTCTGCTTTTTCCACATCTGGGAAACTCTGCCCACCTTCAGGTATTTGTAGCACTTTTACTGGGGACTTTGCAAACTCCTTTAAAATGGATTCAATTAAATATTTAAGTGAAGGCTCGGCCTCAGCCCCTTGTTTCTCTAGCATACACACACTGGCTGTAGATTTGAGCAATTTGCTAATTAACCCACTAAAGATGTCCTTCAAGAAGGATGCTGAATAAGTATCACCTCCATTCTCGAACTGCATTAATTGTTTTGTTTTACTGAGAAATTCTGTTTCCATTAGCTGTTCAGCTGTGCTTTCCTGTTTTCTGTTTGGAGATCCAGACTTTACATAGATTGTTTTACAAATATTTTGTAATATGTTTTCAATACTTTTGCTGGCATCAGAACTTGGTTCTTCCTTCAAATGGCTTATAGAGGGACTTCTCTTCCCTTCTTCATTCACTGTTGGATCAGGAGAAGTTGCTCTATTATCAGGGAGCCAAGATGGAAATATTCGATGTAATATCTTGACAAATATATCTCCAAATACAGAACCAGAGGATGGAGGTTCTGGGAGGAGAGTTTCAACTCTGTCAACAATGGTTTCAGCTTCCACAAATGAAAACAAATATGGAGAAGTATCACCAGTAAACAAAGGCAACAACTGGAAATCAGAAATATCTTTTAATATGATCAGAGCCAGTTTTTCTGCTAGCAGGCAGCTATTTGTTTGAAAAGCTTTAAAAATCTCAAATTCTGAACCAAATTGTTGCAGTATTTTTTCATAAATAGAGTTACTTATTTGAATCACTTTTTCAGCACCTATCTGTGGAAGGCAGATATTCTCTCCTGTGCTCTGCATAACCTTAACTTCTGACATTTTTAATTCAATTACCAAACCATTTACAAGTTCAATCACTAGATCTCTCATCTCTTTCTCTGATAAATTAGTGTCCTTAGAATATGCCAAAATATTAGGGGAAGATAAGAATTTGCAAAAGAAAGCAACAACCACATCCTCTAAAAACTGGACAGAATAGATGCGTCTGGAACATTGTTGCCTTTCTTTCTGCCACTTAAAACATTCAGAAGGATCATTGCTACTCAAAAACGGGTGGAAGTGGAAGTTTAAAATTTCTCTTATGAGTAATTTGGCAATTTCATGCACAGTGCCATTCCCTTGAACCATGAGAGTATTTTGAAGTTCACCTTGAGGTTGATATGTTTGCAAGAGCTGGTTATAAACTGAATTAGCAATGTCTTCTTCAGTCTCTTGATCCATGTCTGGGATTCGCTCGGAGACATTTTCCATCTTGACTTCATGTGCTAAAATCTCTGTAACAACACAGCCTTTCAGGTTTGCAGCCATCTCGGTGAAATCTGTTTCAGAAAAGTCATCGTATTTTCCAGTATAGTCAGCAATATTCTCTGGATTGGGGAATAACTTCTCCAAGAGCTGATTAAGCATATTTTCTAAGGCAATGCAAGGAAATACAGTTATTTCAGAGTCTGGAAAGTTCCTAGCATCTTGGTTTATGTAAGATGGTGCATATTCTGATGTTATAAATTGAAGATGATGCTTAAACATTTCATTAATAATGAAACAAGCTATCTGCGTGACATACAAATTATTTAAGCTTTCTCTGTCTTCTGAGAAAGGCTGCTGCAGCAGAACCTCATGGAGAACATCACAATACACAGATTCCACCATGTTCTCTATTGCTTTTTCTGAAATACCAGTTTCTTTTTCACTGCCATAAGTGCTGGTCCAGATGGCCTGTTTCAAAATTATTGCCATGATGTCCATCTTAAGCTGGGCAAGTCTGTCTTGCAATTCAGGTCCATATAGACCTTCTCCTTTATCAGAAGTTGCAGCAGCAGTAGAAGCTAATGGGAAAATATGTGCAAATAACCTATCAATGATAGCTTCTAAAACTGGATAAGAAATCAGAGTTATATAAGGCGAAACTGAAGGTTTCTCCTGAGGATCACATTGTTGTTCCATCAGATTTTCCTGAATGAGGCACTTTGCTTCTAATGCATTTGATGGGCAAGCTGAATGAAGTAGGTGATCTACAGCTTCTTCAATTTTTATAGTGGTTGTTTGACAAGGTGAAGCATCCTCTACATCTTCTGTATCTTCTTTAGACAGAAAACTCCCTATAGAATCTATGTAAGATGAATCTTGGTCTGCTACATTTGTATCTGGCGGAGCGGATCCAAGAGGCTGATCAGGACCCTCTTGAACATTGATGTGAGCTTTGGCGAGCTCTTTTGTAACCGTTTTTGCCAACCTCATAGCTACATCTCCTACATCTTCCCCAGAGGCACTAAGAGGGATATCTGAGAATGTATCAGAAATTTTTGAAAGCAATTCAGAAATAATATTTCCCAGCAAAGAAGTAGGTGAACTTCTTTGTTTCTTAATTGCTTCTCTGAGGTCCAAGGGCTTGATAGCAGTTCTATAAATTTCTAATCCTCCCATAGAGTCTCCTGCAGCAGCTCTATCCCAACCAGAAGTCTCGTCTCTGGAGACAAAAGCTTCAACATGCTGCTGGAGAAGGTCTCCAACCAGAAAGCCAGCTAGTTGATCAATAAGGGCATTGCTCTTATTTTTCACATCTCTCTGGACAGCTTCAAGGGAGCCTGATTTCTGTATGATCTTGCTGCATAAAGAATCTGTCAGGTTCTGAACATCCTCCTCGGAATATTGGTACTGTTCAGGGTGTGTGTCCTTTATAACTCTGATTTCATGTTTTAAAAGTTTCAGCCGAACATCATTGAGCAATTGAGTGGAGAGCTTGTTTAAGTCAGATTCTGACATGGCAGTTTTATTCCAAGTGGATGAAGTATCTCTGGATGGTGTGGAAGGGAAAATCCTTGTGAGTAAACCAGTGATTAGATCTTTTAGGAACCCTGATGATAATAAGGTGCTAAATGGTGGCCAACTCTCATCCTCATGGAATTCTTTGTCTTTAACAGCATCACTAACCTCTAGTCTAGGTAAACCCGAAACCCTAGACAAATCTCCAGAAAAAAGGGGGTGTAAAAGACAATCAGAGATGCCTTTTTCAATCAATTTTTTAACGTTTTCATAAATTATATTCTTTCTTTTGCGACTGAAATCACCTCCTAAAATCATCTGTTTTTCTCTCGCTATATTGTTGTATACAGAATCTACCACATCATCCATGACAGCGGAAAGTGGGGCTCCAAGACTTTGTTCTTCTCCTTTTTGCACCCCTGTAACCGAAGCTCTGCCAAACTGCAAGTTGATTGAACTGGCTATCCTTTTAACCACTTCACAAAGCTCAGTTTCAGGCTGTCCTTTAGACATTTTCTTATCATCTATGGAAGCAGAAAATATTTTAGATAAAACCCTGGAAACAATTTCTTCTAAAAACTTAGCTGGGAAAACCTCAGTAGAAAACACTGAAGATTCACTGATACTATCCAAAACCGTCCTGACTATATTTTCAGACAAGGCTTCAGGCTCAGGATTTTCCAGAAAGTCTTCATCTTTGGAAAGAAAAGTCTGAAGATGATGGTTAGTGATTTCTCGAATTATGAAGCTGGTCATGCAATCAATAAAAGCAGTATTCCTGCATTCCACATCCTTTTGTATAGAGAATTGCGAGCCAGACTTTTTTAACATGTTTCTGTAGACTGAATCAACCATGTTCTGAATCTCTTTCTCTGAATGTAATCGGCATCGGTCATCCTTTTTTGCTACCCAGATTTTGTGTTTTGAAATGGACTTCATTACATGTTTGATTATATAGGAACAGAGCTCATTAAAGTCAACATCTGACATCTCTCTTTTGTCTTCGTTGCAGGGAGTATCCTCTGAAGGTGGGAAAAGTTGAGTCAGCAGTTGACTTATTACTCTTTCTAAATATTTCTCAGACAATATGGTAACGTATGCTGGAGCAGGTGGCTTACTCCTTTTTACTTTAGGAAAGCAGACACAGTGCTCAATTTTTTGGATGATGGGTCCAGGTTTAACATTTCTGAAAGCACTCTGAGGTAATCTCCTAAACACGGCTGGTGGCAACTGATAATCCAAAATTTCTGTCAGGATAATTTCAGCTGCCCTCTCAGCTAGATTCTCTATGTCCTTTCCTGTGTCTCCCTCAGCTGCTAACTGGAATCCAAACTCTCGTAAAATGGAGTCAGCTATTTTGCTGACAGTATGACTATCCACAAGTGAGAAGTATGATTTCTCCTCAGCTCTTTGCAAGACTCCAACACCAGCTTTCTTAAATTCCTCCATCAGTGCATGCACAAACAATCGGTTCATCTCATGAAGGTCGATACAAGAATCTCGATCATATTTGTTCTGCAGTGAAGAAAAGATCTTGATCAAAAGCTGAGAAACAATGTTCTCCAGAAACAGTGAAGAATAAATAGCAGAAAAAACTGGCTGGAGTTGATGATCTCCATGTTCTGTCACTGTCACCACTTCTTTTCTGTAGTACTTCTTTTTGCAGCTTGCAAACAAAGGTTTTTTTGCAAGTGATGTGCAGATGGGTACAACTGGTCTACGCTGGATTGCTGCATCCAGAACGGACCGGTTTCTTTCTCTTTTTCTCATTTGACGCCTTCCTGGACTAGTTGCCCTAGATTCTGATTTTCTACTTCGTGATGAGGAACACATTTCACTTTTACCATAGCGGGCATGCTTTTTATTAAATCCTTGACCATGTCCTTTTCTAGATCCTGGCTTTGTGAATTCAACCATCTTTTTTGAAGAAGTTTTAATTTGTCTGGGATGCTCAATGCTGAAGGAAAGCTCTGTCATTACAGGTTTCACCAGAGTGTGAGCTAAAACATCAAGGGCTGATTCACAGGAAGATACTCCTGACTGAGCCTCCAACCATGGCTCCTCTGTGTATCTAACATCATATGTGAAAAGGGAGGTGCTGGAATCAACCTCCTGGACTTTAATCTCTTTGTATGAATAGGGCAAAACTTCATCATCACAAACAAGCTTCCTCACATCATGAAGCTGTTCATTTTCTGGAAATTCATCAAAAGCAAAAGTGCCCATAAAATTATCTGTCAAGAGGCATTTATCCAAAAGTGCCCGGATCAGTTTTTCACTCACAACATCCAAGAGAACAACAGACTTGGGAGACAGACCCAAGTTGCTGTTAAATAGGTCATTACTAAGTTTGCAAGCATGTGGACACATCGAGGAATAAAGTAGCTGTTTCTTAGTTGATCTATTCGCATTTTGGTAAGGCATCATATTTCGAGATCGGGCATCTGAATAGGACCCGCCAAAATCATTCTGTGACTGATCAGGCCATAACGAATCTAAAATGATGTGCAGAACTTTGTTGACAATATTTTTTGACTCACTGGTTTTCAGGCTACAGATGAAACTGTCCAAATTAGAAGCAACATTATTTAGCCTCCTGTTTTTAAGGGCTATTTGATCCACTGTGGAGAGACAGGAGGTCCTTTTGACATCACTGGATCCTCTACAATCACCCCTAGAAGCTCTACTTAAGCGAGGTGAAGAAATCAAATGCTGTTGAGACAAACTATCTCCAATTCTCTCTCGGTTTCCATATCTGCTTCTCAATTCAATTTCCAGTGACAATACATTATTAACCTCTTTCACGAGAGGTTGATAAACATTATCAAAGTCAGCCAAACAGAGAGGTGGGACAAAAATTCTTCTTGATCTCCTAGTGTGAAAACCTTTTTTGTTGATACTCTCTTGCAAAATGTTTCGTTCACACAGGCTATTGATGATAACCTCAGAAATGTGGAATGCTAACTCTTCCATGTTCATAGGAGGGCTTTTAGAGCTTCTCAGCCCATGTTCAGGACAGCAAGCATCCACAGAGCAAAACATTGAAAAGGGCCTTTCAAAACACTCATTTCTTTCTGGGATATTGTGGCGTGCACTGGGACTTGAAATGCTGTACAGCACATTGGAAAGAACTGCTTGAGTCAAAGGTTCCCAAAACACATCATGGCATGAAGACTGCTTTCTGCCAGATGGCAGATATGTATTTCTCCAGATTTGATCCTGAAGCCACTTTGATTCCGACTGGATTAATTCTTGTTTCCATGCTGGCAAAGAGGTCCTGCAGGACACTTCATCAAAAGCATCTGGGGAAGTAAACATGAACAGGTTACTATTTCACACTGGGGTCACAATAATTGATGTAATTTGGGAGATGAAACATTAGGTTGCATGGTTTTCCTGCAACTGGTGCATTTTGAGCTAAATTAATGGATTTATCAAAATCAATTTATGGCAAACACTACTTCTCATAGAAACATAAATTCATGTACTGGATACACACAAAGGAATTATTATACAACACTAGAAAAATAGATCAATGTCTAACATATAACAGTGAATTGTTGATATGTGTGAGTTGGTTCTTTTTTCATAGGGGGCAATGAAGAGGATTTTTAAGCAATTAGTTTTAAATGTTTTAGAATAAAAATGTGTTTCGGATCTAAGGGAATGTGAGCTATACAGCTTATTGGACATTAGCTGCTACAAAGACTAACCTCTAGATTGGAAGGTAATCAGCTCTTTGATGACACTCAAAACAATGTGGTTGGCTAGCAGAAGAGTCTCACAGGGGTCTGGAACATGAGCACAGGCCAGAAGTTCTAAGTCTTTATGTCTCTCTGGACTCTTGCATTTGAAGATATGCTGTTTGCTCTCCCATTTTGAGAGAAGGCTGCCACTTTCCAGCAGGAGGTAGCTTTCCTCTGTCAGTGTCTTGTCACTGGAATCACTCAACCTGATTTCCCAGCGATTGAGTAAGCTTTGCCTCTTCTGCTTTGGTTCTACAAATCTGGAAGAGCCTGAAGATCTCAGGTGAGATTTTTCCTTCAATGGAGAAAGATGTCTGGATTTCTCACTGTAGCTGCTTTGCCCCATAGGCTCATCTTCCACTCCAAACTCACATAGGAGAGTGTTGACAATGGTTTCTGCTGTATGTCCAAGCTTCAGAGGACAGAAGACAGAATAGCAGGTGCTTTCTGGACCTGTAAAAGGATATTTCCCTGCAAAGGATTCATGGTGAGGAAGGGGGTTGGCCTTCTTCGGGTGTCCCATTCCAGCTTGCCTAGGAGTAGCTTCAGCCGTTTTTTTAAAGAGCTTTTCCAAAATACTTCCCTCAGGGATAGAGCTTTGTCGGGGAAGCCAATCTTCCTCAAAACAATCTAGTTTGATTTGATCTTTATCCTGTCTTCGTCTTCTGGGATGTCTTGATCTACATTTCTCTCTTTCTGGTGCACCATGAGTATCCCACTCAGAATACTTAAAGACAGAAGGAAATTTAGCTGGGACTTCTTCTTGTACTTCATTCTCCTCCTCTGAGTAGATTACCATGCCAGGAACATTGATTGGTGGGAAGCTATCCCTCGTATCTATTCTTCTATATGTTTTAGAAGTTGTTTTCATCCTCGGTGATTTAAACTGATTCTGGGCAAGAGCCCTGTCCTTTGCAAATGCTCGGCCTGACATTTCTAGCTGGAGGTTCTCCACCATTAATTCAGAGGTGATCTCAGTAAGGCTTTCGTTGCAACGATCCAACATGACACTGATTGTCTCACTTACCACCAAGCTTTCAGAAGAGCTGCTAAATAGATTGACCTCCTTGTGGATTAGCTCTCTGTCCAAAGTGTGCTTAATAATTTCAAGAATGCTGCTGACAGCATTGTTGGCATACACATTCAATTCAGAATGGAACTTTTGCACCTGCTGGATAGCAGATTCAATGCACTCCCTGGTGATAGCACCACCCAACTTGGTAAAGTCCAGAAAATTATGGGTAGATCCCAAAGTAGGCAGTGTTCCTTTCCCAGTGTCTCCCTGCAGCTTGTTTCGTAATGCTTCTACAGTTGTTTCTGCTACATTTCCTACATGAGTTGAAAGAGAATCTAAGGATCTTGTCAGTTGTGCAAAAGAAAGGCTTTCTAATGGGAATTTCACTATTTCCAAAAAATTACATTTGAAGTCCCGTTTAAAATGTCGAGCCACAAAAGTCTCCAGTGTGATGACAATACATTCAACTGTTTCTTTGGCTATTTTGTCAATTGTGTCCATAGCACTTTTCAGTGAAACATTATAAAAAGGAAATTCAGGCTGAGTGAATCGATGTTTTGGAATTTTGGCACATCCATTGGGTCCTGCCTGGTCTTTTCTCCCCAGAAAGCTATATTTATCTTGAGAAGCAGGAACACTGCATAATAAACATCTATGAACATTTTCAAACACACTTGCTACAATATCTCTGGCCACAGAGCCAATCTCTGCCTGAGAATCGCTGTGAAAAAGCCTAGGGCTGTCAACCTTTTTAAAACTACAATAGAATAATCTCTCATTGACCTCGCCTGGAATCTTCTTCAAAATGCAAACAGAAGGTTCTAAATCTCGGGTTCTCATATAAACCTCACTTACAATATTCTCTGCCACCTGCAGCATTTTTAGGGTTTCATTTATGTTTGCATCTGTCAATGGCTGCTGTTCAAAAATTTCTCTTAATATGCCTTCCTTTGGAAGGATTTGATTGAGGTAACATGCAAAATCTTCATAAAAAAGACCTTTAGGCTTTCCATGGATATCTTTAGTTGTCAATTCAAATTGGAAGAACATCTGGGTAGAAGGAAGTCCATCGACTTGGGAACGTTTCAAAGAAGTATGTTTATGCATATGAGAAAATTGCAAATCATCAGTGTGTAGATCTTGCACGACAGAATTAATGAGTTCACTTGCTTTAGAGATCTGCTCAGATGACAAAGTATTGACTTGAAATATAGTTCTGTGATAATCTTCTGTTTTGAATTCATCAATAATAGTTCCCAAAACTTTGCTTACTACGTCTTTGGCATATACTGTCAAGTCAGATTTTGACAAAGTCCCTCTCAGGACTGAGCTTTCTGAATCATCTGACATTGCTTTTGACCTATTTATTGTGTTACTGTCAGCTTGCATGTCACATTGAAATGATGACTGCCCTTTCCATCTCTGTTGCACAGACAACGGAAGGACCTCTTCCAAATGAGATGCAGCAAAACAGGCAATTTTATTCAAAACACTTTGAATGAGTTCTTCACTCAAGGACTGTGGAGAGGGTTGGAGCTGAGATACTGCCAGAGTAATCTTTTGGATGTCTGATGAATCTTTGTTGCTGCCTGAATTATTTGTTTCTAACTTTGATGCACTGGAGCTAAATAGTGTGTCCACAACAGCTGAATACATCTTATTAAGTATTCCATTCACAATCTCACCAGCTACGTTACATGTATTTGCCTGAGATGCAGTTTCCATCATTCCATTATAGTGTGAAGACTTGGGTTCAGAATTAAAAAATATAGAATCATTATTAAAAGAGGGCAAAAGCCCCAGATCTCCCATTATTCGTTGGGTAACTTGGCTAAGAACATCTTCCACACTTGCCAACAACGGAAAACCTCCATGCTGTCCAGGTTGTTGTTTCTTAAAAATCCTTTTCAGAACTCTTTTTTGAATTTCATTTTCAGTCAAGGCTATCTGAACAGTTATGATCTTGAGGAGATCATTCATAATTTCATTGGCAGATGCATTTTCTTCAAAGGGGAGGAGATTTTGACAAGAGAGCATCTCCCGCTCCAGGTCTTTCTGAATTACTTTAATAATGGTGCAAGTCAGTTTTTCAGCACAGAGCCTTAAATTATATTGAGAGTCCTGAACTGCTAATTTTGCTTTATCGCAGTGGTTGCCTGTTTTGACCCCTGTGGTTTTTTGTGCACTTGATAGTGCATATCCACTTTCAAGATGAGATTGCCTTATTTGTTTAGCAGCCATTCCTAGTTCAGATTCTAGTTTATCTTCAACAAACATTTCCAGTCTGAGGAAGACATTATCAACTAAATATTTTGCTATGCCTTCGGGAGAAAAGTCTTTTATATCTGGAAGCTGCTTAGCGCTAAATTCTGCCAGTTTTCTGCTAGATGTTTTTTCAGCTTTTGATACGCCAGGGGCTTGATGTTTGCTTCTTTTGAGGTCTGGAAAACGACTCTTATGTCCAGCCTTGGATCCACGTTCTTTCAACTGTGCCAGAGGCTCTACTGTCTTCTGCACAAAATCATAGAGGAGAGACTGGAGTCGAGATGAAAGTTCCCCCTTCATATTCAGAGCGGCTGCAAGACCAGAACTCAGATCTTCAAACACAATATCCACCAAGTCATTGGAAACCAGCGAAGCAACAGATTTCACCCCAGCAGGGGTGGACAATGATTTTTTTGTGCTGTCATCTGCAGCCTTGGGAAACTGTAATTCCCCCGTTCCAGAATCATCCATATCTAACATTATCGTCTGAAAGATTTCATTTAGAAGAGTTTCCACTGTGTTCTGGATTTGGGCCTGAAGATCTCTTTTATAGATAGGGTTTTTCTTGAAAACTTTTTCCAATACACTTTCTTTCCTTGTTAAAGAAGCCTTTGCTTCAGAAAGATGTTCTTGGGGGGCAAAAATAGTCAAAACCATGCTGACAATTTGGGTAGCAGCTATGCTTTCAGAGAATATAATGGGAGGAGTTGAAATTTTATCTACTTCTTTATCAAGCTCGTGCTTTATATTTTTCAAAATCAACGTAGCCACATCACTGGCATATGATTTTAAATCTGAGTAAGACAATGATACCTCCTGTTCTGGTTTTTCTTTTGCAGCTAAAATAGAATTATTGTAGGAGTTAAAAATATCCTCTAAACAATTAGGCAAATTACCATCTTGGTTGGCTAGGATTCTTTTGAATTCTTCTTGTAAGGCAGAGGAAAAGTCTGAACTAATTGACATTTTTAAGTTTTGCACATCCAAGCATAACTGAGATTCCACTCTGGATAGGACAAAGGATTCCAGCTTTGCTATAAAAGTTTGCACTAAATCATTAGCCAGATCTGACTTAGACAGATGTTCTGACTGACTAATGTGCTTTGGTTCATGCATGGGTTTTCTGCTATTCTGCACTTCTTCTTGTGGGAATTTTGAATCAAAGGACTTCTCAGGGTCTCTGAAATGCACTGTTGGTAGGCTTTTGCCAGCTTCTGTGGGCACACTTAGAGGAAGAATATCAGTGAAAACGAGGCTAGATTGCCTGTTCCTGATGTCTTGCATGTCAGTTTGAGCAACGCGGGAAAGAATCTGGAACACAGTTTTTACCAGATCTTTTACAAAAGCACGTACTTCTGTATCAGAGATTAGAATCTGACCAGTGATTTCACTTTGTCCTTTGGAGGTAGGTTCCTCCTCTGCCTGTTGCCTGCTCATGTTCACTTGGGTAAGAGATGAAGGACGACTCTGGGGGAGGCAGGCTGTTTGCTCTGCACAAACATGCTGGAATGTTTCCTTTAAAAGATTCCGCATGATTTCAATGATTGGCAATTGTTCTTCCCCTTTAAGGTCTTCTTCCATTTGTTTCAAGGCCTGCTCTAATGTCCATTCATGGGCAGTTGTCCCTTGTGTTGTCTTCGACACTGGATCAGTGGGCAGTGTAGCAGTTTGCTGACTTTCCATAGAAGAAAAAATGGCATTTTGCACAAGAGTGTCCAAACTACTGTCTGTCTTCTCTAGATATTTTGATTGAACCGGCATATCTTTGTCCAGAAATTCCCCATCATCCTGCAAAGCAGATTTGGGGCGAGACCTGCTTCTCTGTCTTGGTTCAAGACCAAAACCTTCATATGCAAGTTTTTGCTCCTTGTTGATTTTTAATTTTCCATCCTGATCCCTCTTCTCTTTATCTTCCTGTTCTGCTTCAGAGTAAATTACCATGCCAGGAACATTAACAGGGGGAAATGGTTTTCTTATATTTTTCTCAGTTGTAAAGAGTGTTGTCATGGTCAATGCTGCTGCTGGAGCTGAGGAAACCTTGTGGCTAGGAGACTCTTTCTGTATTTTGGGGCAAGAGCTAGGTCTTGCTGATGGAGAGAGAATCCTCAGTTTTTCAGTACTCAGATCATTGAATACATCGTTAATGATCTGGATGATTATTGAACTCTCTCTGGATGGAATAATTCCCTCTTGGCTCACCTGCTGCTGGATGTAGCTTAGGATGTTGCCAATCATCTCTTCCACATATTGAAGGATGTTTGTCTCTGAAGAAGCAACTGTTTTGGAAACTATCTTACGAATTGTGTCTTTCACAATTGCATTTGCTGCTTCAGATTCTACTGTATGTGGTGGAATTGCTGCGTAAAGTTGTTCAAGAGGTATGCCAATTGATTTGATTTTAGAAAAGAGTTCAAACTGGGACACTTTTTTTTGGCTTGACAAAGCAAAGACCTTCAGTTTATCAATAATAATCTGAACAATCTCCTCAGCAATGCCGAGCATAGACTCAAAGGACAGGGGCATCTGAGCTCTCCAAAAGGCTGGATCCGGGTCAGTATATTTCTCAGTGGCTGCAAGGCACATTGCTTTCCATTCTGTGGAGAAGTCATCCCTGGAAATAGTTTCAAAATATTTCTTCTGGGCAGTGGATTGGAGTTTACTGAGCACATTTTCAACAATATCGTTGGCGACAAAACTGGCCACCCTTGAAACCGAACCAGCAACTGGTGGCTCTGCAAAATGGGTGCCTAGTAAGCTATCTGATATGGATTCAAGGAGGACTTCCATTGAAATAGAGACAGAACAAGCTGTACTTCCCAGGTCACCTAACATTTTTTTGAAAATGTCATCAAGAATCACTGCAGTAACTTTGGCAAGAGGCAACTTCAGGTCACTGAAAATACTCTTAAGGTCTTTCACATCGATGGTCTCCCTTTGGCGAGTAGAGCAATTTGGTGGCTTCTGTTCCCCTCCAGTAGATGGCAATTCTTCTGAATCAGTGGTCATGGTAGTTTCAGTTTTACAAAGGAGCCTTTTCGGCATTGTATGCTTTTTTTTGCTGTGGTACAAAGTACTAGCATTTTCTGGATCATCTGTAGAACTTTTCTGCATCTGGGAGAGATGGCTGTCTGATTTGGAACTCTTCATGCTTGTTGTAGTAGACAGAAGACCATTGTCTTTAGATGGAGAGAAAAAAACAGCTGTTTTTCCTCTCTTAAATTTTCCCTTAAGAATGTCACTATCTAGAGAAAGGTGGGTGCTCTTAGTAAAAGAGGTAAAGGACGACTTAGAGGAGAGCAAAGAGGTTGACACTGGTTTCCCACTAGTAGAACGGAATTCGGTTGGAGAGCTGGTGGTAGGTTTTATACTTGTGTTAGTAAAGCTGACTTTCCTAGTGGCAAAGGCTGGGAGGCCCCCATAACTTTCACAAAGGTCTTCATTGCAACTGGTACAGCTGCTAGAGTTCTCTGAAGATACTACAGACTCCTCAGAGATCGTGTACACCCGTGTCCTGACTCTCTCTTCAAATTTGGTGAGAGCTGGATAGAGGATACTTGTGACTGCTGATACTACCCATGTCATGATATTCTGGATGATGTTATTCAGTTCCGAAGAAGAAACCTAATAAGAAGAGAAGTGTTATATAACAGGCAAAAGACCCACACATAACTCCAAATAAGCAGTTTTGGGGAAGTTGGTACATCTATATAATCTCCTCTGTATAGTTTAATATACTGTGTTTCCCCGAAAATAAGACCCGTTTTTTTTCCTCCAAAAGAGGCACCAGATCTTATTTTTGGGGGGTATCTTTTTCACTGACCTCCAGCACCGACAGCTCCGCCCAGCTGACCCACTTCTTCTATGGCTGAAGGAGCAGCTTCAGTTCTCAGCTGCATAAGGCCTTCCAGAATGAAGGCCGGAGCTCCATTCCCAGCTGCAGAATGAAGCTGCTCCTTCAGCCACAGAAGAAGTGGGCCAGCAGGGCAAGTGTCGATCCATGGGAGGCCTGGCTGCTCCAACCCCCCCATCACCCTAGCTTGATTTTTCGGCATGCGCCTTGCCCCAAAACTAGCACTTATTTTGAGGGTAGGGCTTATATTAGGCCCACCCCCAAGATAGGGCTTATTTTCGGGGTAGGTCTTACTTTCAGGGAAACTTGGTAGATGTTTGACCTTGATCTATATTAAGGTCAAATATGATGACATACAGGTAGTCCTTGACTTACGACTGGTTGCTAGACCATTCCAAGATATGACAGATCTCTGAAAATTTAAAGTTATGATGGTTGCATCTGCCCCATGATCATCTGATCGCATTCTGGATGCCTGGAAACCAGCTCACTTTTATAGCCATTTGCTACATCCCAAGGTTACGTGACCATGATTTTGGATGGTTTTTGCTGGTTCCCGGCATTTACTTCTGGTTTCAGACAAAAAAAAAATGGGTACAATAGATTCATTTAATGAACATTGTGTTCACTTAATCACCAATGCAAAAAAAATCATAAAATCAGATCCAGTCACATGATGATCTGTTTAACAACCACGATAATTTACAACTGTAATCCTGGATTCAATTACCAATCATAAGTCAAGAATTACTTGTTCAGGCTATTAGTGATTAGATCTCCCAAGTCCATTTTTAATCATCCAGGTGGATGGTGAATGGAGTAGCACCAGACAGATGGGATATTTAATCCTTTTAGTACAGTATTTTAGCAATCAAAATCCTATTTTCTACATCCTGGTTTTTAAACCCACTGTTGAAACAAAACCACTTGGTGCTTAGAAGAATTATATATTTATTTGATTTTTATATAGCCACCCATCTCACATTCATTCATTGATTCATTCATTTATTAAATTTATATGCTACCTATCTCACTATCCAAAGTGACTCTAGACAGCTGTTACATGACTATAAATTGCTTTAAATTTCAATTAGTAATAATTGTGCCTGAGGTAAACCTCATTGTTACGATACTGCCACTGTGCAAGCCTAGTGGCTTTAAGTTAAAAAAATAAAAACACAAAATGCGCAATATAAAACAAAAATAAAAATACATTAAGAGCCAGGCATGATCTTCTAATGTATCACCCATACAGTAGAATAAACTGGGGCTGCTCAGCATGTATAACCAATTCATTCTACAAATTGTTAAGTTTTGCTAGAATTCGCTTTGGTGAGGTTCTTTATGGGTTCCTGCCCAAGTCTACCTAACTGTACCGTAAACATTTATTTATTTATTTATTTATTTATTTAGCACTTAGCACTTATATGCTGCTTCACAGTGCTTTACAGTCCTCTCTAAGCGGTTTACAGAGTCAGCATATTGTCCCCAACAATCTGGGTCCTCATTTTACCAACCTCGGAAGGATGGAAGGCTGAGTCAACCTTGAGCCTGTCAGGATCGACCTGCTGGCAGTCGGCAGAATTAGCCTGCAATACTTCATTCTAACCACTGCACCACCACGGCTCTTACAGGTACACAGTTACCTCAAATGTATGAATGATTAATCGAGTGACCTACTTTTCCTTTGAGGCTCTCTCGAAGTGCCGATTGATCTCTGAAAGCAAAAAGTGATGGGGGAGTCAATGGAAGATAGTGGAGCAAACTACTACACCCATACATACACACACAGAGAGAGAGAGAGACAGAGATGGAGATATACAGGTACACATACACTCAGACATATATTGCCCTCCAATGAACACCCTGGCAACATGCTTCTGATCAGAATGATAAAAGAAACTTATTGGCAATTCTGGGGATTGTGGTTCAGTAATATAAGTGTTAGAAATGGATGTTTTAGGGTATCTGAGACTTACGAAGTAGAAAGCAAGCGCTGAAGATAAGCTGAGTAAGATGACTCACAATCCTCATTGTCGTGAAATTTTGTAGTCACATGCTCTGAAAGAAGGTGAATACCAGCATTAACATGCTATAATAGCAATCTAATTAATGAAAGGAGCCTTTAAATGCCAAGGTTCCCGTCACTTTAATCCACAAAACTCTAACACAACTGAATGTCAAATAAGGGGAGTCCACTAAGTCAGACATGGGATTTTGATATATAAATGGAGTAGATATGCAGCCCAACGTATAACTGTTGAAACTGAACACACTGTAGAGAGCTTAAGAATGCCTTGTTCTCTTCCACTCACCATCCCAAATGGGATTATTATTATTTGATGGAATATTTCTAGGTGGTGGTCAGCCATTCTGTCATCAAAGTGTTTTAATTTCAGAATGGACACTAAGCCAGAATCATTTTCACCATTTTACCCATCAGGACGCCACAGGCACTTCTGTTTAAGTCTGCAATACTTCCTGAAAACTGATAGCTTATCAAAGCATGGCTAATAAGTGATATTTTAATCAATGCTAATGCTAAGCTACTGGCTAGAGAAACTGTCTCACTCTTTCCTTTTAGTTCACTACAAAAGCCAGTTCCTCTTTCCCCAAAAGCAGGGGAAGCAAAACTCATTTGCCCACCATACTGGCCTATCTCCTGGCCTCACAATCCTGCAGTTTGGCTTTTTCACCCAGTTTTATCATTTGCTACTACGACGAAAAATCAGGAGTTGACCATCAGGCATTCCCACCAATGGCCACACAGATTAACAAAATGTAAAATGCAGCTGCTTCAGCAACATCACTTGCTGGTGGAAATGGAAATTCCTCTTTAAAGTCCACCAAAAGGGAGACAAGCAAGACAGAAGGACATACCAATGGCATTGACAGGTGATTATTCATATCTAGTATAGCTAGGCCTCAAGTTATAGTAGTTCATTTAGTGACCATTTGAAGTTACAATGGCACTGGAAAAAGTGACCTATGATCATTTTTCATACTTATGACCTTTGCAATATCTCCAGGGTCACATGATCAAAATTCAGACGCTTGGCAACTGACTTATATTTATGACTGTTGCAATGTCCTGAGGTCATGTGATCACTTTTTGTGACTTTCTGACAAGCAAAGTCAATGGGGAAGTTGTATTCACTCAACAACCGTGTTAGTAACTTAACAGTTGCAGTGATTCACTTAACAACTGTGGCAAGAAAGATCATAAAATGGGGCAAAATTCACTTAACAACTGTCTTCCTTAGCAATGGAAATTTTGGGCTCAATTGTGATCATAAGTTGAGGATTATCTGTAATGCCCCTTCATGAAGCAGAAATGATACTCAGAGCATATACGAGGGCAATTCGGAAATAAACCTCCATTTGAGCATGTGCAAGAAATAGGCGGGGATAACAATGCCCTTCCTATGGCACAGTCGTTCAGTAGGCAGTGAGGAAGGAAGGAAGGAAAAGGTTGTGTTGCAGTTGACTCATCCACTAGATCAAATGAAAATGAACCCTAGCACAGAAAATAACTCCAAATATGAAGTGTGTGCAGTAATACGATTCCTGTGTGCAAAAAAACTTTTGGCAGCTGCAATTCATCACGAACTGTGTAATGTTTACAGATCAAAAGTGATGAGTGAAGGTGTCCTACGTCAATGGTGTCACATGTTTAAAGATGGACGAACTGGCGTGCACGATGAGGCAAGAAGTGTCCGCCCATCTGTAGTCAGTGATGAACTCTTGCAGGAAATTGACAAAAAGGTCCTTGAAGTCCATTGATTCACTATATCTGCACTTTCTTTACACTTTTCCCAAATTTCTCGGACTGTTTTGTACGAGGTAGTGACAGAAAATTTGGGATACTGCAAGTTCTGTGCTCATTGGGTACCAAAACTCCTTTCTGAGGAGCACAAAACAGGCGGGAGATTTTTTTGCAGAAGGAATTTCAAACCTTGTAAGACATTATGACAAGTGCCTCAATTTGAATGGCAATTATGTCGAAAAGTAATGTAATGTTATAGTTTTCTAATGTGTATAATACAAGTTCTGTATCTGCGAGTGTTCGTCATTGATAACCAAATGGAGATTTATTTCCGAATTGCCCTTGTATTTGCAATTATTTTCACAGAAGGATCCTTTCAGAGAAAGGCTCGTAGGAGTGAGTTCTTTGTTTTGTAAAAAAGAGATTATCTAGATGTGGAATCACAGGCCTAATATTAAATGTCCAGCTGCTGCAGCAGGCCTGAAAAAGTGTGAATTAGTTAAACCCAGTGGAAAAATAGTTTGGCCCTTACCTGTTTTCCCCTTACTAAGTCGTCTCTTCTTCTCTGAGTGTCTTTCACGTGGTTGACTTTCTGGCTCATTCTAGCAAAATTAAAAAAGGATTTTAAAAAAATGTTATCAATGATTTGCATGCAATGGTCAGTCAGCCCAGAGTTTAAACTACTCCTCGTAGTCTACTTGCTATCTATTTAGGCCCTTCCTCAGCCCAAGCCTAGCCTCTCAGCTTTTTCAAGTCCAACAGGTGGAGTTGTACCATTAAAATTGCTTTCTTCTTTTGCTTCACTTTACAAGAGCCCTCGTTAGCAGCGTGACGAGGGGCTGCAGAATATATGGATGCTTTGCCTGACGGCTTCGATGGAGTTCGGTGAGATGGATTTGCTCCTATGGTGAAAAGCACAAGCAATAACTTGCATTTGCAAATGCCCAGAATTCAAATTTCATAGCCACCCAACTATATTACTCTGATGCAACAAATCATAATTTGGCACAGGCCAACAGAGCATCATGAAGCGCTTTGGGCCTTTCAAGTCGATGAGGACACAGCAGCATTAAAGATACCAGCAACACAATCAGAACAAGGATTGCACATTTAGATGTGTCGTCTATATCCAAGCTCATTAGCATCACTGAGACATGGTTTCTCTACCTTTAATTGGAAACAGAATGAAGTATATATAGGTGGGCCTCATTTAGTAAGCATTCAAAGTTACAATGGCACTGAAAAAGTGACCTATAAGTGGACCTCACACTTACAACTGTTCAAGTATCCCCGTGTCACAATCAAAACATGAGCATTTGGCAATGGCATATATTTACAATGGCTGCATTGCCCTGGGACTATGCGATCACGATTTGCAACCTTTCCAGCCAATTTCCCAGAAGCAAAGCCAATGCGGGAAGCCAGATTCACTTAACAACTGCATAATTGACTTAACAACTGCAATGATTCACTTAACAATCATGGCAAAAAAGGTCATAAAATTGGGCACAACTCGCTTAACAATCGCCTTGCTTGGCAACAAAAACTCTGCTTCCAATTGTGATTGTAAGTCAAGGACTTACCAGCATTTACTTCCAGTTTTTGCAAAACCACACTCACAGTGAACAATGGGTTCACACTGATGACTACTGCATTTAATTAATGACTGCTGCAAAAAACATTGTCAAATCAGATTGCTCACGCAATGGACCCATTTTATGACCGCTAATGACTGACAACCTCCATTATAGTCGCAACTCTAGCCTTCATCAGCTATGGGTATCTAATGACAGCCCCCCCTCCATGCAATGAACATTTTCTCTATAGAATTACTTTATCCTCCTGTCATTTTTTATGACTGTTTGTCTCATTTCACTCCCAGGACATGAGACTGCATCTTGAGGTAAGACTTACCACCTGAGCATGAGAAAATGTGCTTGTTGTTGCTGTTGCTTGTTCCATGTTTGCTGCTGCCACTTGAATCATAACCACCACCTGCTTTTCCATTGCTGCTCCCACACCCAGCTGATCCACAGCAGCCGGTCTTGCCACTGTTACTGGAATATCCTCCTAGTCCACAACCGGAACCACAACAGGAAGTCTTGCTCCCACATCCAACTGATCCGCAACAGGAAGTCTTGCTTCCACATCCAGTTGATCCACAACAGGAAGTCTTGCTTCCACAACCAGTGGATCCACAGCAGGAAGTTTTGCTCCCACATCTGGCCAATCCACAGGTCTTGCTCCCACATCTGGTTGATTTGCAAGTTTTGCTTCCACATCCAGTTGATCCACAGCAGGAAGTCTTGCTTCCACAACCAGCTGATCTGCAACAAGAAGTCTTGCTTCCACAACCGGCTGATCCAGAACAGGAAATCTTGCTTCCACAACCAGCTGATCCACAACATGAAGTTTTGCTTCCGCAACCAGCTGATCCACAACATGAAGTTTTGCTCCCACAACCAGCTGATCCAGAACAGGAAGCTTTGCTTCCACAACCAGCTGATCCACAGACTGATGCTCCCCCATCATTGCTGGCACATGCAGCGGAAGCAGAGGTTGGAAATTTATCTTTGCTCATTCCTGCCATGCCAGACCCAGGATTCACTGATGGGTTGTTACTGACCGCACTGCTGGTCATGGACACAACATCCTTGGTTGAAGAGAAGGAAACTTTGCTGCTGCCAGGTTGAGGAACAGCAGATTCGCCTGCACCAAAGGACAAGAAGTGGTATCTAAGATAGGAGGACTTATGAAAAGGAGAAGAAACCTACTTATTACCCTGCCAGTTTCAATGCTCATGGTGGGACTGCTCAATGCACAAGAATAAAGCTTTTAAAACTGAAATGCACAAACTAAGGCCCTGAAAATCTTGAACCCGGTATTAAATACTTCTAAAAGTTATTAGCAAATTCAAATTTTAAATATGAAAGAAAGGAAAATGACCAAGTACAAATGGGAAAGTCTTCATACTAACTATATTTTACGTTAATTAAACTTTTGAATTTAAATAAAATTAATCCAAATTTAGTTTTGTCCCAGCCCTACCAATCAGGGACCATGTATGGGCCTAATTTGAAATGTGAAGAAAAAAAATACAAATCTTGCTTGTAGACTTGCAATTGTACAATGGAGGAGGCACACTAGCTATGTTCACACTATATGCTTAATTTGGTACCTGATCTAACCCTTTGTCTGGGCTTATACAATAGATTGTACCATACGCTAACTAAATGGCCCCTAAATCATCTATCATGCTAAAGCCACAAAAACCCTAACCAGTTTAACATGTTGCAGTGAATGCAGTTGCTAAATTAGTAACTGATTTAATTTATTTATTTGATATGCTACCTGGCTCCCAGTGGTTCTAGGCAGTAAAGGATGCTCATGAATTCAGCTGCAAGATAGCAAAACATCAATGTGAATGGAGAGTGAAGGGGCAACACACAAAAAAAAGGAGAGAAATATTGGGGATAGAAGTAAATCCTGGAGGACACTCATGGCTTCCCATAGCCTCCATTCCTCTAACCTGGCTCTTTTCCGTCTTGATTTCCTTAGCCACCTCTTTTTTCTCCTCCATTTCCTCTTTATGCCTTTATTGCTCACCCAAAATCAGTGAGAAGGAAAAGTCAGGATGGCCATTTGTCCTGAACCTCAAACTAAAAAGGGGGCTCAGATTTAAATGCTAATTTTTTAAAAAAAAAAACAAACCTTGAATGTTGAGATTACCTTTTATTTTTCTACATTCTCATATTTAAATTTTATTAAGGCTAAGATCCTCAAAAGCTGGAAATGGTCTGGGCCTTTCTGCAACTTCAGGCAGGATGGCATAAACTCATGCATGTGCACACAGAGAGATAGACACACAGACACATAAACACATACACAAGCCCCTTGCTTACTAGGCAACAACTATTTTTTACAGTTTTATTGTTCATAAAAGTCTACAAAACTACAATTATATCCATCAACTTGATTTCTCAAAAGGCCTCAGGATTCAAAGAGTCACATGGGATCATCTAAAGCAGTGGTTCTCAACCTTTCTAATGCCGCGACCCCATAATTCAGTTTCCCATGTTGTGGTGACCCCCAACCACTTACACATCACCGGATGCCAGGGGCGTGGCCAAAGAAAAGGGGGAAAAAATGGTGGACTGCGTTGTTTGGCGACTCCCGTGAAATGGTCGTTCAACCCCAAATGGGGTCCCGACCCACAGGTTGAGAACCACTGATCTAAAGAGTGGGAGAGATTTGTAAGAAAATTTGCCTGAGGTGGGAATGAAATACCAGTCCTTTTTCTTGCTAAAGGCTGGATTAAATAGTGTAAGGGCAAAGTGGCCTTGAGAATCATGAAAAGATTGTCTACCACAAACTTGCATTCAACAGCAAGATTATTAATAGTGTCATTCAAGCGGAAAATTGTGTTCTCTGTGGGATATGCGATGGCCTCAGCTGCACCATTATGAATATTGTTGTTAAAGTGTGGCTAGACACCAACTCAGTTTGTTTGGGGTACGAACTTCAGTGGGAAAATATGTCATTCAGAAGGGTAAGAACAGAGTTCTCCTGCATTAAGTACTCTTTAAGGCTAACAGCTACATGTTTTATGCCCTTCCTGAGTCACAATGCAGGGTAGCGGACTGCAAAATTTTGACAATTGTAATCAAGCCACTGAAATTCAGAGATGTGGCTGGAGGGGATTCTGGAGGCTGTAAAAAGCAATTATACGTTGCCTATACAGTAATAAAAATGTAGGTTGCTCTCTGTGTTACCATTGTGTGTGATGACTTTACGTACTAAGGTGGTATATAAACACTGCAACAAAATTATTGATATATTTTAGAAATGTGTAATGGTTGCTTTTCTGCTTAGGGCCTTCAGAATTACTTGGTGGCAAACCCTCTCTGGGCTCTATGTCTGGCTCAGAGGCATTGTTGGAAATAAGTGATATTTTGCTTTGCAGTATGTTGACTTTCTATTCATTTTTTGTAAATAAAAAGAAATAAAATTAGCTAAGGCAAGAAGACTGGTAGATGCTAGGGAACTGGTCAGCAGCACAGACATGCGGGATTTTGAGCTGACCAAATGTCCCCATACTAGATCCCATGGATCTTTCCTAATAATGAATACATACCTAATATCAAACTGGAGACTCTAACCTTGAGTCTCCAGCTTGATATTCGGTATGTATTAAAGAATGAATAAAGGAATAAAAGAATAAAGGAAATTTATCAATTAAAGCAAAGACAATAAATAGGTTTCCAACAATTGCTAACCTATTGGGTGTAACAGATTCACACATTTTAACACACAAATAGAATTGCAGCCCTCAGTCACTTATCGGTCCAAGGAATTATGTCTATAGTGTCTCTAGCTTGTATATTTTATTTCTTATGATTTCATTCTAAGCATAAAAACCACAGATATCCTTGTTTTAACACACACACACACACACACACATATATATATATATATGCCTTATTCAGAGGATGACATGGACAACAATTTTTGCCATAATAGTTTTTAGTTTTCAAGGTGCCACTAGATTCAGATTTTTATCTAACTTACATCATATAGTTTGGCCCCAGTCAACTAATTTATGCACAAATTTTAGCATTGATGAAGAACTGAAACTCCCCCACTTAACAATATGTTATTACTGCAACAAAAGACGCAGAAAACTCCTCAATCTGTGCCATCTTATTTATTTTAAGTGTTGGGGAAGGAGACTGCTCACTCATTACCTGGCTCCAAGTCACGGCTTCCCTTTTGGTGAAGATCTTTCTCAACAAGCGTTTCCTGCTACAAAGTTTAAAAAATATATATATTTAAAAAGTAGGGATGAGAATATTTATTTGAATATTTCAACTTCAATTTGAACAGCTCCAATCTTACCTAACTGAGCTTAAAAGAAAGACTGAATTTGCTATGACTCCACTCTTATGTATTACAGCAGTATTTCTCAGCCTTGGCAACTTTAAGTTGTATGGCTTCAATTTCAACTTCCAGAATTCCCCAGCCAGTATGAAGGCAAAATATGTCTGTTATCCAAACTTTCATCTTGCCCTGTCATTACTATGGGCCGCCCACTATTACCTGTATGTGAGAATACATCTTTCTGCTACACACTTCCAGCTTGCTGCAAATCCCATTACAAATCACATCCCACTACTAATCTACCACATTTAATTCCAATTTAGCAACATGAGTTGTGGTGGCACAGTGGTTAGAATGCAGTATTGCAGGCTAACTCTGCCCATGGCTAGGAGTGCAATCCTAACTGGCTCAAGGTTGATTCAGCCTTCCATCCTTCGGAGATTGGTAAAAGAGGGCCCAGATTGTTAGAGGCAATATACTGACATTAGTAAACTGCTCAGAAAATGCTATTAAGCACTATGGAGTGGTATATAAGTCTAAGTGCTATTGCTATCTCCAACTCCAATTAGTTACTAGATACACCCTTCCAACATAGCTGGTCACTTCCCTGAATGTCCTTTTCATCTTGTGCTGCTGAGCTGCTATATTCTCAGCTGGTCACCAGGATTATTTTTCTTCCAGTTGATCCAATGATGGCCAATAAAGTCTCTTGGTCATCATATATTCCCCGTATTTTCTGCTAGTATTGTTCTATCCTTTAAACTCCCAAAGGGAATTATTATGTGATAACCATCTGTAACCCTTCCAGCCAGCTTCCAACAAGCAAAGAGGGGAGATCAGATTCACTTAATGACCACATGATTCACTTAACAACTGCAGTGATTTGCTTAACAACTGTGGCAGTAAAGATCATAAAAGGGGGCAAAGCTCACTTTACAACTGCCTTATTTATCAACAGAAATTTTAGGCTCAATTGTGCTCGTAAGTCAAGGACTACCTGTATTCCTTTATGAATTATTCAAGGTGGTAAACGTAACTAACACTCCTTCCTCCTCTTATTTTCCCCACAACAACTCTGTGAAGGGAACTGGGCTGAGAGAATGATAGGCCCAAAGTCACCTAGCCAGCTTTTGTGCCTAAGGCAGGACTAGAACTCACAGTCTCCTGGTTTCTAGGCCAGCACCTTAACCACTATATCAAACTGATTCTTTTGTAGATCAACTATGCTGATGCTGAACTTTTGGGGAATAGAAAATACAAGTAATCCTTGACTTATGCCCACAATGGAGCCCAAACTTTCTGTTGTTAAGTGAGACATTTGTTAAGTGAGTTTCCCCCATTTTAGGACCTTTCTTGCCACAGTTAAGTGAATCACTGTCATTGTTAAGTTAGTAGTACAAGTTGTGAAGTGAATCTGGATTCCCTATTGACTTTGTTTGTTAGAAGGTTGCAAAAGATGATCACGTAACCTTGGGACACTGCAACCGTTATAAACATGAATCAGTTGCCAAGCATCTGAATTTTGATCACATGACTATGGGGATGCTGCAATGGTTGTAAGTGTGGAAAACAGTCACAAGTCACTTTCTTCAGTGCTGTTGTAACTTTGAACAATCACTAAGTGAACTGTTGTAAGTTGAAAACTACCTGAATATGCAAAGGTAAGGAGATTAGCCAGATTAACACTGGATATTCTTCTAAATCAAGGCAAGATAGAAGCGGCCATTTAGGGGCTTCGCAGTGCAGACTTTTCCTTTTCACCAGACACATCTTACCTCTGCAATACTGGCAAATTTCCTTGGGATCAGTTCGGAGCTAGGCAGATGGATAGATTTTGCATCACTTCTTTCTTTGGAAAGTGATATCTGGCTCCCAGGCATCGTCACATCACCTGGGATGTGGGGAGGAAGAGATAGAACTGAGCAATCAAATTTTGGAGTTATGAAACCCACGCTTACCTCTGGTGCTTCTAACCAAAGGAGAGGTTTGCTAGATATTTCAGAAAACTAGTAATAGTATTGCTAGATACAGCCTATAGCCAGAGTCTTTTCCCAGCACACAGACCACCTTTGTGCTTTAGGCCAAGTGAAGGACAAGAGCAGGAACAGAGATCACTTTGTTTCTTCAAGGGCTTGCTGAATGAAGGGGAGGGGGTATTTCTCTTTTTCCCTACCTGAACGGAAGCTGAGTGAGCATCCAGTAGAGAAAAACAGATTGCTATGGATAGTTTTGGGTGGACAAATGGGAATGCCAAATGTATATGACTGCGCTTGCATATTATACGAAGTGAAAAGGTGACTTACTTTGGCTTTGTACATTTTATGAAAACAGTCATTTCGTTGGTATATCATCATTTATGGATTAATAGCCATTTAATCCGATTACCAGATCAGCTCCATTTCTGGATTGGCAGAGAACTACACTGAACCAACAACTAACTCAACAACTTGGGTTCATATAAGCTAAGGCACAAACTTTCCAGGTTTAGACAGGTGAATGCAGCCACTGGGTTTGTAGCCTCCTTCATTGTTTCTTTGGCCAGCTTAAAAGCACCCATTCATACTGTTACTTAATGAATCAAGAAAGGTAATTCATCCTACCCAGGCTACTTCAGTCAACGCCTTTCTTAAATTTGACTATAGACAAAATTTCTAAAAAATATGGTGATTCGAGATATTGATATATTTTAAACATAAGGTGTGTTCCTACTGCCCATACATGTTCATTTTCTGCAATTCTGACCTACAGCGATCCTTCACTCAACCTTTGTAATAAAACTGTTATACCCTTAGCTTTGAACTATTTTTTCCCTATATTTTTCATTTCACTGATTCTCCTGAAAAGTGGTTCTCATTCCAGACCCCAGACCGACTATTCCAGCCCAATCTTTTTTCTTGCATCACAGAACTGAAAAGTACCTTTGGAAAATTGTGTTTCTTTATCAGGGAGACTTGTTGATGCATTCTCCAGCTCCATAGCATCACTAATGTCTTCTATACTTTTCTTAGAGGGGGATTCTTAGAAAAAAAGATCAACATTAAAGTAGAAAATACATACATCAAAGCAAAAAAAAAATCCTGATGGAATTTGCAATATCAGAGAAGATGACTCTAGAGATTTCCATATTAATTTGTCTCACACAACTACTGGTGATGATTACTAGTGAGAGTGACCATCGTTGTTCTATTAGCAGCATCCATCTGTTGCTTATCAAACATGTCTACAGCCTAAGGACTCATCTTCGCAACCAGCTCTTGGACCAGCAGAATACTATGCCAGCATAAAATTTGCTGTCTCAACTGGCAATCACTAACTGGCATAATTGCAATAGTGGGAAATGTTGCTATTCTTATTTACAGTGGAAAGGGCACATTAAAGAAAGGGTTTGGTTGATTATCCTATCTTGGTTGTCTAGGCTTCCACCAAGTGGGAAACCACTTTCCTTAATATGAAGTTAGTGGAGATATGACTTTTGACCTCTGGTTCTATGCAAGGATTTTGCATAGGTTCATTCCAAGGGAATCTGACCACTAGCTGATAGCCAGTGACAGTAGGTAGTGCTATTCCTGAAGAGCATTCAACCTATGTTCAAAAAGAGCTTAATACACATTTAGCGCTATTCCACAATAGTGATATACTAATATGAAGAAGGAGCCCACCTATCAGCTGATAGCCTTCTTCTGCACACAGATTTAGCATTATTTCCAAAGAGCGCTAATTCATTGTTGAACAGCAATTTATAATCTTGGGTAGGGTTGCACCATGAAGGGCTAGAGAGGCAGCCAATTCTCTCACTCACTTAGTACACAACCCCCACCGCCATCATAGCTGATCAACTGATCCAAATCTTTTCAATATTGGCTGCAATTTACTGATGGATCAATGGAAGCATATAAGGAAAAAGGACAAGCAGCCATTCCAATTCACTTACCATCTTTTTTATCTGATGAGCTCTGGTCTTCAAGGGTGCTTGTGGGGAAGATTTTGGAGGAGGGCAATAGGCCCTCTCTTTGGAATCGCGCCTGCAGTTTCATCAGGTGGTGTGCCATTTTCTTCTCTAGCATGACTTGTTTCTAAGTAGACCAAGAGGGGAACCAACAATTATTCAAAGTATCTCCCAAGAGGTCTAAGAAAAGGACCAATGGCTAAGGTGAGGGAAATAAGAATAATGGTAATGAGCAGGGAGAACCAGAGATCCAACTCTGAAGACAAATCTGATGTGATAGGCATCACCGAGAAAATTCAGGAATAAGAGCATGGAAATGCTCTTGAAAGAACTTGGGTTAGAAAAAAATGAGAGAGGAACAGAAGCTATATTGTGGAAGGAGTTTGTTACAGACCACCCAAGCCGGCTGAAGATACAAATGTGGCTTTTCTGTATCTAATGACCAGGCTTTCAAAGAGACACACAATAGGGATAGTAGGGGATTTAAGTTACCTTGGTATTTGCCAGGAATCTAATTCTGCTAAGAATCAAAGGACCAACAAATTGTTGTCTTATCTCATGAACAACTCCCCAGGAGAGTATGGAGAGAACAATTACTTTACCTGACCTTTCCAAGTCAGGTTCCCCCCTCACCCAGATTCTGTAGTAATACATTTTTTCTAACTAGATGCAGAACTTTTCATTTCTTGCTGTTAAATTCCATCCTATTCATTTAGGCCCACTGCTCATTTGTCCAGATCTGAAGGAGAAGAGTGGCAGAACCTGGGGTGGGGGTGGGGGCAGCAGAGTTAAAAGAAGAATCAGCCTAGAATCCCCACACAGTCACAAGTGAACTAAGTCCACCCCCCCCCGTGAATTCCATTTACCCTTATCTAACCCCCAAGCAGGTGTTAACCATTAGTGTGAGAAGATTCTGGTGCATAGCATGATTAGCAATAAATTAGTTCAATTGGACCTTCACATGTGGACCTGATCTTTCACAGCAGACAAGATCTTTTTAAACCTTTTCTCTAAAGGAGAGGACCCAGCCTTCCCAGCTTTGTGTCACCTTCAAACGTTGTGACTTAAACATTGCAAACTGGTGGCAAGGCTTTTCAGGGCCAAAATGCAGTTGGAGGACCACATTTACATCCCTGTGGATTAATAGGCTCATTTTAGTTTGATTCAGCTTGCAGAAGGAATATCTTGATTTATATCTGGGAATACCCTAAGAGAACATGGCAACACACCCCAGACTGAGCAGAATTTGACTATTAGGAGGCCCTATAGCTATTTCATGACACGATGACACTCTTGTTCCTTGTAGCAACTCACCCGTTTCAGTTTATCTTCCTTGCTTTTCCGTTGCTGTTCTTCAATCCTCGCTTCTCGTTTAACATCATCACCAATTTTTATTAAAAGTGACATTTCTTTTTTTTTCCATTCCTGAAAACCAAAAAAATGAGCTATTGGTTGCTTTTTCTCTCTGATAATTCAAGATAGTTGTTACTGGTTTTTGGTATGCTTTCAGACAGTTTAGTAATAATCTTACCTAACAATACCTATCAGATTTATTGGATTACAAGTCCTACATAGTGTAGTCTGGCTAGAATTTAGGACTTGTATAGGATAGCGGTTAAGGTATCTTTGATCTACTTAGAACAGTGATATTGCAAGACTTGAAGACAGCTCCATAATTTTCCTTTTGCTTAAAATTTGCATATTACTACTTATTTTTTTAAATATGTATTGTTCTAAGGTTGAGCACTCTCTTAATTGAAGAGACCATAACTCTGAAACCAAGGAGGGTCCATCATTAGCCACATCCTGAAATGGTTTATTTGTTATTTAAATAAAAAATGTTAGCAGAGCCAGAGTGAAAAGTGATGAACAATCTGGCAAGCAACCAATCATGTGCTTCTAATGTTAATCCCCCAGATGTCAACGCTACTAACATTGGATGTTCTTGCTCTGACAAAATATGCAGAGCTGTGTGGTATTTTTAGAGTTAACTCAGATGATGCTGGGAGGGGAGAAGAAAGAATGTATGTGGGTAATTATATTAGATAAAAATCCTGCTACTGCACCTTTGGCCTTCAAACTAATAGGAGAACGTGATTTATGACAGCAAATCAAGGGAGGGAACATGCTGGCAAAATATGTGCTCAGGGGAGGGGAATTTAGATCTTAGCATCCCTCATTCATGCCGTGAGGACATTTTGTTACATGAATAAAAGACTTTTTAGGATAAACAATGCCTGGAAGTTCTTTGAAGTGTTTCATTAGTTGGAACCTTGACACCAGGTCACTAAGCTTTTCACAGAGAAAAATCCATGGTTACAAGGAAGAAAAACATCAGGTCTTCCCAATGCTCAACACCAGAGATGGCAAACCAATGACACACCATGACATTTTGGGTGTGTCAGCCAATAACAACTCTTCTTGAAAGCATGCCCCTTTGTGGAGGCTGTAGAGGTCATACGAATATGTGTGACCTGTGGATCCTCTGGAAATCATGCAAGAGGGATGTGTTCTTGTGTGGCTCTGCAGCCTCTGAAAATTGCATGAGAACGAAGCATGCTTTCAAGTGGTTTTTGGAGGCTGAGAGGCCACACAAGAGCATTTTCTGCTTCAAGAACAAAGGCCTCATGCAATGTGGAGCAGCCTCAGTGCTGCTGCCAAGTGCCACTGTTCAAAGGTGGCCTAGATGGGGTGGGGTGGGGGGTGGAGATAGAGAATTGTTTCTCTTTTGTTTAGAGGCTGGGTGACATGTCAACAAAATCAAGGTAGACATTTTCCATATTTTTGACATAAAAAGTTCACCATCATTGCCCGACACCAAGACAATGAGTAGAGCAAAGGACATTGAGATGGTTTGTCTACAAGAACACCCACACTTAAGTCGTTTGAAAAACGGGGGATAGGTGCTCTTTTAAGACTAGCCACTTTTGTTTTTATCACAAGCTTTTGTGCTTCAGAGCATAGTATTTTTAAAAGCAGTAAGTTAGGGTGCCACAAATTCCTTCAAGGAAATTTTTGCTCCAAAGGAAAACGTGGCTATCTCTTGGAAAACATAAATCATTGGTGAATTATGGAATTTTGTAGGCTGAGTTATTCCATTTGATAAGTCAGTAAGGATTTCCTTAAAAAGCAGACTTAAAAACAAACATTGAATGCATATGCAATGTCATAAAACTTCCAACATGCAGCATGGCTGGTATATGAGCTTTTCCTATCCCTTTCTGCCACATATTACCTCTTCCATTTTCTTACGAAGCAGAAGCTGCTTTCTCTTCTCAGCCCCCTGCTTCTTTTTGTCGTCTTGAGCCAAGCTGAGGCTACGGTTCTCTTCTGCAAGCTCTTCAAGTTTTTCCAGTTCTTGGTTGATTAGCTCTAAATACCTTTATTTTTTAGAAAAGAAATATGAAGAATTAAAAGTTTAGAAATGCCTATCTGAGATTCAAACTACATTCACTTCTCTTAGATTTTGGAATATATTCCTGGGCTGTGGTAGAGAGTAAAGAAGATGGCCTTGAGGGACATTGTATCAGTTACTATGGCAACGAGTAGATAAACATTCTTTAGACCTGTATGAGAAGGGAGAGTTACATAAACCTCTCAGACAGACAATCCCTAATTCACATGATATATAAGAAAAGGAGAAGGGGAAGCAGATTCATACTTGCCAGATTTTGTTACTATATTCAATCTTAAAAGTAGTGTCAGGTCTACATGGGGTTTGTTTCTTGATCTGGTCCACTTTGCAGGGCTGACAGATACCAACATAAGAGAAAATTTGTAGCTTATCAAGAATGTGGGGTCATTGGTGCTCTTTGAACTTGGCTGTTTTCTTGACATATCAGTGCACCAAGGACCCCACAAATGTTCACCCTAAGTGGGCAGATTGGAATATGGACAACATATGGAGGGATGTATCACAAAACAGCAGCCCTTTGACCAATCATCATTGGCTCCCTCTCTACTCCCCAGTAGTTGCTCAGTTGATAATTTTCTTTTCCAGATCATGCAAACCTACCTCAAAAAGTGGGTTGGCCTGAAAACATCCACATAAGGTGATGCTTGAAGCCAATGCTTTAACTCTTTTTTAAGATTATTTTTATTTTTAAAATATCAGGTTAAGCACTGAGCCTAATGGTTGCCCCAAAAAAAATGTGCTAGGGGCTTGTCTGGAAGGATAATTCTATTTTCTGCAAAATTTAAGAGAAAACAAGTATACAGTATCTACTCTTTGTGCTGGTCACCAATGGAAACTCCTTTCCACAACAACATTATTTCCCCCCATTAGTCATCCGTTTAAAACCAATCCATGACTGCTCCATGGTATTGCTGTGCTCTGAAGCTGGTAGAAATGAAGACAAAGGGTGTTCATCCTGTCCCCCTAAGAAAGTGTTTCCCAACGTTGGCCACTTTAAAATATGTGGGCTTCAACTTCCAGAATTCTGGCTGGAATTCCCCATACTAGCTGGGGAATTTTGGGATCTGAAGTCCACATATCTTAAAGTTGCTAAGGTTGGAAAACACTGCCATAGGGGACTAAGGGGGACTTAAAAGAATGGTATCATATCAATTATCATATCTTCTAAGCTACCAGCAGCCCTCAAGTCTGAGATTTGAAACTATTCTTTTGACCTTTACCTTGCTAATACAATACCGTGATTACCTTCACAAATACTTACTTATGGTTATAGCCTTTCTGCACTTCTAAGCGCTATCTACTGTAGCTCTCCTTAAATCAGAAAGTAATTCTTTGCTATCCCATTGCTGGGGCTCTGATTTGTATCTATAGTTTTTCTACCAAGCCATTGCTTTGATTCTAGATGGATTATCTGAGGCAAAGGTATTGGTTTATCATTCTAATTTTGCTATCCCTCCTATTCTAAATGCATTGGCTAGTAATTAGAATTGAATGATTGAGGCTTTATTTGTTTGTTGATAAGAGAAAAAATGATACATGGAAAGAAGAGCTCTTTTGTTGAAATATCAGAGATGGGGATACATTTGTACTTCTTTTGATGAAGGGGGAAATAATTTCTTTATATATCTTTATTCCTTATTTTTTCTTTTTCTCTGTACTTTTTATTTTTTATACTTTTTATATTTTTCTTAGTTTGTGTTTTTTAGCTTTGTATTTGTAAACTTTAATAAAAATTATTATTAAAAAAAGAGGACAATGATGATAAGAACTGTGTATATTTAGTGCAAAGAAGGAAAAGCTAAGAGGAGACATGATAGCAGTTGTCCAATACTTAAAGGATGGTCACAGAGAAGGACTGGGAATTCATTCTGTGTACTGCCTGAGGGTAGGAAAAGAACCTTAGCTTTACAGAGAGAGATCCAAACTCAAAATATGGAGGAATTTCCTGGCTATAAGAATTATGAAGCAGTCGAATAGCCTTTCTCCCAGAGTTGCAGGTGATTTATTACTGGAGGCTCTCAAACAAACATCAGGCAGCCGTTCACCTGCAATGGTCAGAGGGTTGCTGCAGGGCTTGGACTACAAGAGTCTGTGATTCTATGATATCCCATGGAAATGGGAAAGGGATGGGGATTTTCCTACATAGACCAAAACACACAAGAGACAGTTTTCTGCGTAGAGGTGAAAGGTCAGGTGTTGCAAAAAAAAAAGAAAAGAAATAATAATATTAATGCCCCTAGAAAGAGATGCGATGCCAGAGTGCTGATTCTCAGCACAAATTCTTTTCAAGGAATTATCCAGGATCAGCTCTACCATTAAGCAAATTGACACAATTACCTTGGGCAACATTTACTCAGGGAATGCAGCAAAGTATGGGAAAAGAGAACTGCATGTACAAATGCCCATCCTCTCTGTTGCATTCTTTACCTGTTCCTCATTACAGTCTCTTGCTCCTGTATTGTAGGTCTTTCTTCTTTCAATAGCCAGTCTCGGTATTTTGAGGTTTCTGCAGCCTCTGGAAGAACATGAGTGTCTTGTAGCTTGGTGACTTGTTTCTCCAGCATTTTCTGGTAATCAGGTAGGAAACAAAAAGTGTGTGATGATATTAAGAGTTTATGCAAGATGCTGCCACCATTTTGACATTACGATAATACTACATAATAGCCTGGCTTGGGACCAAGGAACTTTTATGGTGTAATTCTCCATAGCTTGAACAATATTGCTAAGAACTAAACACATGGCACAACATAGGAGAACAAACCCATCAGAACAAGATTCAGTAGTCCATCTGCATTTAAAAGACAAAAGCCATTCTTTCAAAGACAGCAAAGTTCACGTTTTGGACAGAGAGGACCGCTGGTTTGAAAGAGGGGTCAAAGAGGCCATCTATGTCAAAATTGAACAGCCCTCTCTCAACAGAGGGGGAGGGATACAACATCATCTATCTCCAGTCTCCACACAGTCCTTTCAGCAGTTCCAAGAAGGCTCCACACCCATTTGCACTACTCAGGTGACCCTGACAACACAGATAAGCCTCCAGGTAGACTCAATGACTCTCCAAAGGAATGCAAATGACCAACTGTCTGCAAGGAATATAAATCCTTCCATTCCCCACCATCCAGTAAGAGATGAAGAAGCTTCTTGAATAAGAAGCAAAATGTCTTCCAAGAAAAAACAAGGAAGTCCAGTTGCCTCGTGAAAAAGCATCTTTGGGTCTATAAATGATACTTTTGTCTTTGAAAATAGAAAGACACCTCTATACCCACACCAAGATTACAACCTACTAACTACCTTCCATACAATGCACAGTTTCACTGCAGAAATCACTGCCAGCATGAGTGATGAAAACAACCAATTTGGGTGATTTTAAAATGAACAGATTCATCAGATCTTCAATGGCTACCAATACTGATAGCTGTTTATTAAGTTTTGAATTATAGGCAGCATGCTTTATATATTAGTTTCTAGATAACCTGCAGAAGTCAAAAATGAGTATTACTATTTAATCAAAGGTGATGAGGTTCCCAAATGCGCCTAGAAAGTGGGATCAGATGAACTGTGGCTTTGATCCAGCCGCACTCTTCCTGTGCTCCATACCAGCTAGATTTTCTGAATAGTACATACTCAATGGATACTAAAGCAAGAAATTATATTTGCAATATTCTTGTTAGCACAGGAGGAAACTTCAAGTGGTTCCAGAACTTACTTGTTCTCTTAGGTAGTGTTTTTCAAACTCCAGCTTGCGGGAGGTCAAATACTGTCTATATTCATTAAATTCCTTCAGGGTGCACACAACCTAAGTAACAAAAGGTGGAGCAGCTTGTATTGAGAAGCTTACCAAGCCAGTTTAATGCTTATCATTGCAGCAACATCAGAAATAAAAAAAGAGAAGCCTAATCCAAAATGTATCTAGGTCTTGCTTCTGATAAATACATTTAATGTGTTTGTCTAAAAATATCAGTCTTATTTTCTTAATATATTTTGTATGCCTCTCTCTACTTCCTAGTCCAATGAGAGACTCCAGAGGAGTTTCATGAGGTGGTCTAGGAACCATTGTTAATATTGGAAATTGACCGTGATTAGGAAATATGTGATTATACATATTTAATGTGTGTATACTAATAAATGCAGAATATAATGAAAATAAATGTTCCCAAAATGTCTGAAAAAGGTGTATCATTTTAAGCATTTCTTTATTAAACTCTGACCTTGAAAATACAGATAATCCTTGACTTACAACCACTTGTTTAGTGATCGCTTGAAGATACAATGGCACTGAAAAAAGTGATTTATGACCGTTTTTCACCCTTATGACTGTTTTTCACCCTTATGGCTATTTCAGCATTCTCTGGTCACATGATCAAAATTTGGTTGCTTAGCAACTGACTTATATTTATGATGGTTGCAGTGTCCCAGGGGGTCACGTGATCACCTTTTGCAACCTTCTGAAAAGCAAAGTCAATGGGGAAGGCAGATTGATTTAACAACTCTGTTACTAATTTAGCAACTGCAGTGATTCACTGAACAACTGTGGCAAGACAGGTTGAAAAATTGAGCAAAACTCACTGAACAATTGTCTCACTTAACAATGGAAACTTTGGGTTCAGTTGTGGTCAAGGACGACCTGTGGCTAGGTTTAGTTGGAATTTAAACAATCTAATAGTGCATAGAACCATATTCTGGAATCTGGCTTTCCCATTGACTTTGCTTATCAGAAGGTTGCAAAAGGTGATCCTGTCACCCTCAGAACACTGCAACCGTCATAAATATAAGTCAGTTGCCAAGCATCTGAATCATATTCTGGAATCAGAATATGTTAATACTATATATTTACACAGGTAGCTTAAGGCATAGCTATATGATAAAGTTCATGGACAGTTTTACAGATGTGCTACTACCAGGGGAAGGCAACCTTGGCTCTTTTATGACTCGTGGACTTCAACTCCCAGAATTCCTAAGCCAGCCATGCTGAGGGGAAAGGGAGAGGTTTCCAAGCTGAGCCATGCTGGCTCAGGAATTCTGGGAGTTGAAGTCCATGAGTCATAAAAGAGCCAAGGTTGCCTACCCCTGTACTATACCAATGGACTTATATTTTTAATGGACTATTCAGACCCGCCAAATGTCATTTAGTATTTGCAACCATTATGATTACATGCACTGTTATGTCACAGATTGTTAGAGATTGAGGGGTCATTAAGTTTATCAAATGTTCTGTTCAGGAGTCCAATACCACTGAAAGGCACTAGGATTTTTCCTCAGGATGCTAATATAGAGAATAGAACTTATTGTGGCTTAAGACATTAGCTCTAGACTTGGATACTCCTTTTAAAGGCAGCAATCATCATTTTTGTGCAAATTAACATGAATCATTCAGTGATCAAAAAATGGAAAGGGAAAGGGAATTGAGTTGAAATGAAGAATGCAGAATGAAGAAAGGTTCTTTGAAAAGGCGAATGAACATGTCCCCACCCATTTATGTATTTGCATGGCATTCTGGGTCAAATTAAAAATATCTGAAACCAATGTGAAATATATCCATACGTCTAACATTAACAGAAAATAACTTTGATTAAAACATGTTGTTTTTCAAAATCATTGAGTGAAACATACCAAAATCCATAAAGTGCTCAGCACAAGCCACAAGTGTGCTGGTCATTTGTGCTGAGCATAAGTGATATGAATAAGAGATATGGACAAAATGCCTGCAAATAACTAAGCATCAACTTACATATTGTTTTCAATCTCTAAGCCCTGAATACCTGTTGAGTATGTCAGAATTGGGAAAAAATAGGCTTGGATGTATTGGTATGTTTTTTGCATCTGTTTGCAAGATTATTGCAATGAATCCTACACAAGGTCCAATTTGAGTCTTGAGTCTTGACAAGGAAAGTCTATTTTTCCAGAAAATATGTAGACACTGAAGGCACCCACTGATAGCAGCTCCAAGTCCAAAGTTTGTATTTAACATCACAGATAGACTTTGGAATAAGACTGTTTAACTGTGATATATATCACTGTTCAGTTCAGGGTCTAATTTTTCTTCTACCATGTTACTGATTGTTGCTTTAATAACTTTAATAGTTATTGCAGAATGGAAACAAACTTACTTTATTTTTATCAGTGATCAGGCCAGATTTTTTCAGTCTTCGGAGATTGTCTTTACGCTTGTAGTAAGCACGCAGGTGGGGGTCATGAAGACTTTTGTATTTGGGGGCCATGATCTTACAGTACGGATCACTCAGATCAAAAGTAGCTGATGGCTGATAAAGCTGAAAGAAACACAAAAGATTGATGAGAACAAAGAAAGAAGGCATCCCTCAAAACCTATTGGGACTCCCCTCTGGAGAAAGCACCATGACTAATCTACCAGTGGCTTGAAAAGTTACTAAGTCACTAAGAAATATTAGGAAATGTTATGCTAGGAAAGAGCCTATGAAAAAAATTACATATAAAAGCATGCCACAGAGTCCTTCTTGAGGGAGATGGGTGATTTAGAAATAGATAGATTTAGATAGATAGATAGATAGATAGATAGATAGATAGATAGATAGATAGATGGATGGATGGATGGATGGATGGATGGATGGATGGATGGATGGATGGATGGTTGGATGACAGACAGACAGACAGACAGACAGACAGACAGACAGACAGACAGACAGATAGAGTATTCCCACACTGGTTTTTACTAAGAAAGGTAGCTTCAAGAGAAATTGCCAGAAATCAGAAGAATTAAGAGTTCTTTCCCACTTCTATTTCTGAATTTCTTTCTCGGGATGGTTTTAGTTTTTTAAAAATAACACTGGGACACTTCTACAAGTTTTCATGCAACATGCCCCATAAAAACGGTTTCTTGTTCCATTCTTTTGTGTTTTGTGTCCACAACATTCCATGGAAAGCAGAACTGAGATAGTCTCTCTTCACCTTTTCACCCAAGTTTGTTCTGTAGAACATGGTATTGGAGCCAGGCAGAAATGGGATCTTGGTGAAAAGTGGCATGTCCAGAATTTGGTTGGGTCCCACAACTGGCATCTGTTTCCCAGGACCCAACTAGAAGAGAAAAAAAAAACACGCAGAGGAAGCATGTTATTCATTATCTGTTTTCCATAACTCAACAAGCAGCAGTAATTTGCTTCAGTAGCTTTTTAAGATCTCCAAGAATATACACAATATTTGATCCATTAGGTTTGATTTGGTCTCCCCTTCCAAGCCAGGGTTTGTTTGTTTTCTTGCTTGTTTGTTTATTGAATTTATTTTCCATCAATCTTGTGGTTCTGGTGACTTTGAGCAGTTTACATAAAATAAAACCCACAAGCATTCAACAATTATATGTTATGCCGCTTGCATAATAATAGTGTTACATATGTCCTCCTAGGGCCTTCAAAACTGTCTGCACCATTGCATTCTGGATCAATTGTACCTTCCGAATGCTCTTCAAGGGTAGCCCATGTAGACGGGATTGCAATAATCCAAGTACAAGATGACCAGAGCTAAGTGCAGAGCCTCACATCTAGAAAAGAGTACAATTGGTGTACTGCACAAAGTTGTGTGAGGGTCTAAATTCTATGACTGCCACCTGCTCTTCAAGCAGGAGTCATGAGTCTAGGACAGGGGTAGGCAACCTTGGCTCTTTTATGACTCATGGACTTCAACTCCCAGAATTCCTGAGCCAGCAGGAATAGCTGGCTCAGGAATTCTGGGAGTTGAAGTCCATGAGTCATAAAAGAACCAAGGTTGCCTACCCTTGGTCTAGGAGAACCCCCATGTTGCACACTGGGTTTAGTTGAGGTAGTGCCACCCCATCCAGAACTAAAGATGATAAGCCTCTGGATTGCCAGGCTCTGCATATCCACAGCCACTCCATCTTACCAGGGTTCATTTGAAGCCTGTTGTCCCCCTTCCAGGCCCCCACAGCCTCTAGGCTCCACAAGTTTTCAGAACAAAACTGTATTTACTGCATTTTTTTCATTTCATTCATCTTTTCTCCAGGAAGCTCAGAGAGAATCCAATTTTTCCTTCTCATACATTAACTTGGCTATTGGGACTTTATACATTTTGATTATTTTTACATATTTTTTAACATGCCCTATTTGTCTGGAAAAAAAATCTTTATTTCTTAGCCCCAAGTAAACTCCATTATATTTATTTCTTTTACATAAATAAATATTTCAGGGGAATTTACAGACATCTTTCTTGACTTCTGACAGACACCAAGGCTCGTCTAATTTTTTTAACCTGTTCAGTTGTTTTAATTAAAGAAATAAACATAAAATCTAAAATGCATCAATACAACACCCTTCAATATGAGAAATGAAGTATACTACATAAATATCATTGTACAGAAATATACTGCATTAAACCAGAAGATGGAATAATAGATGGTTAGATTTAATATATTAAAGGATTGAGCTTGTTCTATATTGGTGTTTTTATTTATTCAATTTCTATAGCTTCTGATCTATTTTATTATTTATTTTTAGTTTCTTCAAACATCACTTACTTACTTACTACTTTGTATATTCTTTTTGATCATATTAACAGCTCTGACTGTTTTAGGCCATCTATGTCAAAATTGAACAGCCCTCTCTCAACAGAGCAGGAGGGATCTGACATCATCTATCTCCAGTCTACAACACAGTCCTTTCAACAGTTCAAAGAAGGCTCCACACCCATTTGCACTACTCAGGTTACCCTGAAGACACAGATAAGCCTCCAGGTAGCTTTAACAACTTGCTAAAAGAATACAAATGAACAGCTGTCTGCAGGAGTATAAATCCTTCCATTCCCCACCATCCAGTCAGATCTGAAAAAGTTTCTTGGAATAAGAAGTGAAACATCTTAAAAGAAAAACAAGTAAGTCCAGTTGCCTCTTGAAAAAGCATCTTTGGGATAACTATGACCTGGATGACTAAGAATCTCCAGTAGATTGGTCTGAGCTACTTACCAAAAGGAGAACTAGAATACGTAAATAGAATAAGCCCTAAGTTTATACGGAGAGTCAATTTGGTGTAGTGGTTAAAGCATCAGGGTAAAAACCAGTTCATGAGTTCTAGTCCCATCTTAGGCATGAAGCCAACTGGGTGACCTTGGTCCTGTCACACTCATCCCTAGGAAGCATCCACATTTCTTAAAAGTTGCCAAGGTTGAGAAGAAACACTGTCCCACTGCAATAAAGAGAGTTGGTTCAACTGCAGTTTTTCCTCCCGCACTTACTTCTATCACATCCTCTTCAGGTTCCATGGCCTCAAGTGCCGTCCGGGCACTTTCTGTTAAGTAATGTCCCATGGCTGCCTTTAGGACCCCTGGGTTGGGGTACGTCATCTTGATGGTTCACGGTGAGCTGCTGCCCTTGCAGGACATAGCTTCCAACTGCCACCTCTTAGCAACCCTTCTAGAACATTCCTAGACGTTGTTAGCAACAAGGGTTCTACTAGTTTGGTCCTAGTTGCTACCCTCACATTCTCTGTGGAACTTTCAACATTTCACAGGAAGGAATTTGATGCTGGAATCCCATTCTGTCAGGTGATCCAGATGCTTCCTTACTTATACAGTGTAACATGGAAGCAAAACTGTTGTATGAATACAGTAATTATTATACAGTAGTCACTAAATGATACAAGATACTTAGATCACGATGAATCAGGTATTTCTTGAGTTTATTATTTCAGAAATGAGCCTCTTTGTTGTCTCGGACTGTCTAATGGAGTTGTGATGCTGAGTGTAGGGACAAATTATTGAGAATAAAATCTCCAATCTTGACTTGATTCCTTTCTGTCAGTGACAACTGACTCTATTTCTATCCTGATTTCAAGCACCTATGGCTTGAAATAGCTTCTCCCATGCTCCGCATAAGGAAGTATGCTGAATGAAATAAAAAGCTTCTCTAGTTTATCCCCAGAGTGGCTATCCAAATGCCAAGAGTAACAGCACCTCCCACCTATATTCTCCAGAAACTGGTACTGAGCTACATTGCCTCTGGATATATCCATCATAATTAGTAGCCCTTGATAGCCTTATCCTGTATGCAGTTCCAATTCTCTTTTGAAACCATCAAAACTGATATAAAAAGGTATCACTGCATCTTGTGGCACTGATTTACATGTAGTCAGAATTTCCTGAACTGATCATAATGGCTCATGAAACCCTCCAAATCACATATACTCTCCATGTACTAAGCTATGACTCCCATATTTTTATAATTCAGGTTGGAATTTCAGGTACCATAAGCCAAGACATGGTGGGGGCTAGTTTGGAAAATGAACACCCTGGAAGTGTTCCCAGCCCCATTTATCATGGTCCATTGTTTTTAATTTCTTTTCAGTTCTACAACATCCTCCTTCCTGAAAGATGGGAACTAGAGTTGTAGGAAGAATCTTGTGTGCAACTATATGATGAACTCATATTCAGATTTGAATTTTTATTTCAACCTTTCAAAACTTTCAGTGCATTACACTTCGCCTACGTTATCAATCATCTACTAACATGTATTTCCTGTCTGGCCAGCATGTTCAATGTAACCTGCCATCTATAATAAAACTGGGATCTCTTTCCTGGTGCAATCACTTTATTTACACTTATTTGAAACAACTCTTATTTGCCCATTCAGTACATTTGGATTCATATTTTGGGAGACTGTTAGAATCCAAGTGGATTTCTTCACTAGCAAGAATAATCTGTTGTTGACTGAGGACTTTTGCTTTGAAACTAAACAGCTTTGTGTTAAAAAGCCCGCGACAGGATGTGCTGTACATCCATGATGAAGTGGCGCTCAGAGTCAGACACCTTGTGGATAGATGGGATGCTGTGATGAAGCTTTAGCTAATTGAACACTTCATCTCAAGTTTACATATCTTCATGGACAAGGTTAACAACTTTTGATTTTTTAAATTTTATTTTGGGTGACAGCTGTAAATCCAGATGCAAAAGAGACCTAGAAAAAAATGCATGTTATTAGAAGGACCAAAAATAGTCATGCAAACTATATATACATAGAAATATACACAGAAATACGATGTATGCTCACTGACACAGACACACACCCATTTGTTCCAATAAAAATGCACAACAAATTTATTTTTTATTTATTTGTTCAGTTTCTATGTCCTCCCATTTCAGTCAATGACTCTGTGCAGCTTATAATTCAGAAAATATATTACAATTATACTTTTAAAAAGCATTTTAAAACAAGAAAAACATTAAAAACATCCAATTCAACATATGCAAGAGCAAGATACTGTATTTGGCCAGTTAGCAATATAGCCAGGAAATGGGGCCCTTGGCACATTCAGCATCCCAGCCAGATTTTTACGAAAGGCTAACAGTGTTGGGGCCAACACTGGGAGAATGTTCCATACAGCAGAGTACCTGGAAAGGGATAACTCAGAGCTGCTAACTCCTTGCCACCACCAGGTCTCTCTGCCAACTCACAGCCACCATGTCGTTGTAGGACATCTAAACACGGGAACTTCGCTGCAGGGACAGCTCACTGCGGGCACCAGATGGCTTTGAGCCCATGTGCCCAGCTCTCAAACTGGTGCTGTCCCACCGACCACCGCTGCCCTCTGACAGCCCACTTGCCTACCCACCCGGCTCTCCATTTAGCGCCCACAGCAAGTTTCACACAACAATAGAATCTAAGAAGCCCACAAAGAGATCAAGGCAGCCCTCCTCTCCTATTGTTGCTTCTGTCCACTTCTGTTTCCCCAAAGGTAAGCCCCCAGAAAATCAAGCCCCAGCTTGATTTTCAGGGGTGGGCCTAATATAAACCCCCCCAAAAGTAAGACCTAGTTTGGGGGAGGGTGGGATAGGGGAGGGTGAAGCTGCCCCATGTGCCTGGCACACCTTACTGGTAGGACCGCTACAACAAGGCCTCCCACACCCCGACACTTGTCAAGCCATGTGGCTCGTCAAGCTCATGCTGCCGCTCGTGGCAGGAGGTTGCACAACACTTCGGGCTGTTGTTGCTCACGGCGAGAAACATGAGTGGCGGAAACATCCCAAAACACCATGCGGTGTCCTGCCACGAGCGACAGCATTGGCCCGAAGAGCTGCTCGCCTGAGCAGCGGAAATGGCCTGAAGCGCCATGTGGCATCCACTCAGCCTCTTGCTATGAGCAACAGCAACGGCCTGAAACACTGTGCTACCTGCTACCGCAAGCAGCGGCACTGGCGTGACGAGCCACACAGCTTGACAAGTGTTGGGGCGTGGGAGGCCTGGCTGCAGCAGTCCTACCGGTAAGCGGATGTGGAGCACATGGGGTAGCTTCACCCCCCCTGCCCCTTAGAGCGGCAATGATGCAATGTGCCACATGGCTTCCAGCCACAAGGGGCGGCAATCAGCTGCTGAAGAAGTCAAGCAGCGGCACGTCAGGTGTTGGAGAGTGGGAGGCTTGGCGGTGGTG
The DNA here is from genome assembly GCF_016545835.1 of Crotalus tigris. NCBI lineage: Eukaryota > Metazoa > Chordata > Lepidosauria > Squamata > Viperidae > Crotalus > Crotalus tigris. The sequence goes on along the minus strand of NW_024096758.1, from coordinate 6,485,729 downwards.
GTCCTAAAGTAAGACACCCCCCAAAAGTAAGGCCCAGTGCCTCTTTTGGAGGCAAAAAAATATAAGACTGGGTCTAATTTTCGGAAAAACACAGTAGTATGCAGAAGCCGACTGCCCATGCCACCATGCCTGCAGGCAGGACCCAATCATTAAGGCCACTGATCAACTTGCCCACTAGGAACTTGTCTAGCCCTCTTCTAAAGTCGTCCAAACTAGCGGTACTACCACAGCATATGCCACCTGTTCAAATTATAGGTTGATTATCCACTAGGTGAAGAAATGTTTCCTCCTATTGGCTTCAAATCTTCTACTGGTCAGTTTCATTGGATAACTTCTAGTTCTAGTATTATGGGAGATGAGGAAACTCTTATCCGTGTTTACACTTTTTTTACTTTGTTTAATATTATGAACGTCAGTCTTTCCTTACAAACAACTTTTCCCTAAGCTGAACAGTTTCAACTGTTGTCCCTGTAAAGAAGTTGATCAAGTTCCTGCTCATCTTGCTTGCCTACTTCTACAAGCCCTCCAGATCCATTATATTCTTGTGATGTGGTAACCAGAACAAAACACAATATTCTAAAGACAGCCACCCCACGGACAACTGAAAGGCTTATCAAAGAATTTCTCAAATACTTGAAAGGGGGTCATCATCCACCTCAAAGACTATTATCTCTGTTGTCCCAGAATGCAAGATAATAGATTCAGGAACTTAAGTTACAGGATAGCACATTGCAGTTGACTGTTAAAGAAACATCTGATTAGGTAGAGCAGCTCAATTATGGAATTGGTTATCAAGGGAAGTAATAGTATCTCTTTTCACTATTCACTATATTGGACAATTAAATTTTTGCACTGAGTAGGAAGTTCGATTTAGTGGCTCGACTTAGTGGCTCTTCCAATCTTTAAAGTTTCTACTAATCTTACTATACAGAGTAGCAAATTGGGATACCAATCAATTAAATAAATTAGACTTAACTGCCTTTTTAACATGGCACTCTACTGCAAACATGGCACCTCTGATTTAGTGCAATAGAGTCCTGTATTGCCATAAATTATACAATAGAAAAAAGGAAGAAATGTGGAGAGGAGGACAAAAGGGGGGATGGAAAGTATATGAACTGATTTCATATACATATACGTATACAAAATTTTACCTTTAGGTTATAATGGAATATGAGGAACACTGCCCAGCCACTAAGCAAACTACTTCTGAATATGAGGGTCTCCTATAAGTCCCTTTTAAACTGACATCTTCATATTTTTGCATAAAAAGTGAATTAATTTCTGCAATAGCTTCACCTTCCCACCAATCAAGTTGGAAAAAGTTCAACTTCTACAAAAACATTTTCCTGAATCTTGTACCCACCTTAACCATGTAGGGAGGGTGATGTGCTGGCAGGGATGCAAGCTTCATGCTGGAGAATAGTTGTAGAAGTAATAACTTCCATATGCCACAATTCCAAACCACAGCATTGCTCCAAAAAATCGCATCACCTTTTTGTCCAGCTGCACTAAATTGGGTTTAGGGAAGAGAAAAATTATTTATTCTTTATCATATCAAATGAAATAGCTGCTCTCTAGTAAAACTTGTGCCAAAGGAAACAACAGAGAATGAAGGAGAGAGTCAGATAAGGAGGAAAGAAGAAAAGAAAGCACATTTATTTCATACATATGTGGTAAGATGGGCAGCCAATAGATTGGATAAATAAATACAATAAATATGGGCAAGATTTGGGTTTAAATTGGCAGGAGAAATACCGCTAGTCCTCAACTTTTAACCACAATTGGGACTGGAATTTCATTTGTAAGTTAGTGTGGTCATAAGTTGAGTCATCGTGTGACTGGATCTGATTTTATAACCATTTGTATGGCAGTCATAAGGTGAATTGAGCTTCCCCAATGGGTGTTTAAAAGGTCACCTTTAAAAATGTGAGTTGTTTGTCCAGCCTCATAATTATAATTGTGTGACCGTGGGATATTGCAATGGTTTAAGTACAGGTTATAAGGCACTTTTTTTGAGGCTGCCGCAACTTTGAACTGTTGTTAAACAAGCATAAGTTGAGCACTACTTGTATACAGTAATGGCTCAATTCACACTGTCAGCCTTTCCCAATTAACTGGGTGGGTTTGGCCTACAATTTCTGGATTTCCACATCAGGAAGGAATTCCAGGAGTTGCTCTGATCAGCACCCCCTGCAGACTAGGAAAGGCTGCTACATATAACAAGTGATTTTGAAGGATAATTTTTATGACAGGTCTGATGAGGAGAAAAGAGTTTCTAAATTCTCTGTGAATTTGGCATCATTTTGTCAAAAAGTTCCAATCTCTGTGCATCTGCACAATACTCAGCTGCCAGGGTCCACTTCTGGAAATATAGATTTGATTTGGGGGGGTGATGTAGGGGGGCAAAGACCATCAGGACAAAAGTGTCAAGATGTGGGCTACATCTTTATGATGAATGCTCTTTCCTTTTGTAATATGGTCATGCCCATGCAACGTGGGGGCTTCCATCCCGTAGTTGTGTTTGCTCTGTTGACTGTTAGACTGGCTAGTAAATGAGCTAGAAAACACTGTTGGTGAATCTTCTTTTCAATGATAGACTGATCTGGAATTGCAAAGAGTAACATATGGGGCCCAAACATGTTTAACAGGGGAACCAGATAAGGACACTGGCCCCATTGCAATTGATAATTAAAATAAGGCTCTCTGGGTGATATAACCTTTCCTCCCTCACACACAGCCACCCTAGTATGGCACTGTGACTAAAACATGGGACTAAGACTGAGGAAGCCCTTAATACAGTGGTTCTCAACCTGTGGGTCGGGACCCCATTTGGGGTCGATCGACCATTTCACGGGGGTCGCCAAACAATGCAGTCCGCCATTTTTTTCTCCCTTTTCCTTAGCTGTGCTACTCCCTTTTATTCTATTGGCTTTTAAAAGTCAATAGGAATTGTCCAGGCTGTCTCTGCCCTGCTGAGCCCACTAAAAGTCCCATTCTGCAAACGGTGCTGCACCAGTTGAGTAGTCCTCGACTTACGACCGGTTGAGTAGTCCTTGACTTACGACCGGTTGAGTAGTCCTCAACTTACGACCGGTTGAGTAGTCCTCGACTTACGACCGGTTGGGGGTCACGGCATTAAAAAGGTTGAGAACCAGTGCCTTAATAGGTGTGGTGCTGTCTTTGACTGAACTGGTTGTTATTGTTGTCTGAAGGCAGCTGGGTTTCCTGGTTTCCTGCAAGGGTTGATATAAGCCTTACAACAGTGGTTCTCAACCTTTCTAATGCCGCGACCCCATAATACAGTTCCCCATGTTGTGGTGACCCCCAACCACTTATAAATCACCGGGTGCCAGGGGCGTGGCCAAAGAAAAGAGGGAAAAAATGGCGGACAGCCTTGTTTGGCGACCCCCGTGAAATGGTTGTTCGACCCCAAATGGGGTCCCAACCCACAGGTTGAGAACCACTGCCTTACAAAGTCCCTATGAATGGAATATGGTCAGCATGAAGAGGGCCTCTGAACATGTGCATGCCCCTCTTTTGCTTAACCATCTTTGCACAACCCTCACCCGATGCCCCATGCTTGACACGCTTGAGCTCCAGGGCGCCGTCGGGTCGCCCCGGTGCGAAGACGGCCGTGTGCACCTCCATGGATCCGGCACCCTCGGACTGGAAGATCTCACGGAGCAATTTCTCGAGTTGCACGAGAGCCGGCTTTTCTTCGTCGGGCCGCGGCTGCACGATCACACCCACCAGGGCAGCCGGGGAGTCATGGCTTTGATCCCGCACGCCCTGCAACACCTCCCGCATCCGCTCGGGCCGCTCCCGCAGCGACGACGGCCGGCATAGGAAGAAGATCAGCTGGCCCGACGGCGTGGACGTCAGGGCGTGGGGCGCCGGCAGCGGCCGCAGAGCAACAGGGCCGCAGGGGTCAGCGGAGCCGGGCGGGCTGCGGGTGGAGGCGCCGGCCGTCGGGGGCAGCACGTGGTGGGCGAAGGAACTGAGCACGGTTTGGCCCCCGTCGGACCCCCACGACTCGCCGGCCAGCAGCACCACCTGCGTGCGCTGCACCACCGTCCCGTCCTCGCACGGTCCGGGTTCGCTCTCGCCAGCCACGCCGCGACCGCCGGTCCGCCGCCCGCCACCCGAGCTCCCGCCCCGCTGCTCTTTGCGCTCCATGCCGCCCGGATCCAGCCGCTCGCCGCGCCGGCGTCGCTCCCCGCGCGCCTCTCCTGCGTCTTGCGCAGGTGTCACAATCGTCCGCCGGCCCCTTCGGGGCGTAAGGAGCAGCGTGGAGGCCTGGGCTGTGACCCGGCGTCTCTCCTGGGGGGGTGGGGGAACCAGGCTTAGCGAGCTGGGCTTCGTGCCCAGGGAGCCCCCGACGCGAGCGCGCCTCCCTCCCGGGCGCTTTGGAAGGAAAGTCGGTCTTCTGCTTCATTCTGCGGTTCCACGACCCACAATCTATGTGGTCGATGCAGCCTCTGGCCACGATCCTACACCTTGTTTTTCACCCTTAAGGGCGAGAAAGGAGTCCATGGAGAATGTAGAAGAAGCAAGAGGGGCTTCTTCTACATTCTATAGAACTCAGCTCGGACAAGGCATTTTGCATGCATTTCTGAAGTTCAACCAGTTTCCTTTTCCCTGTCCTCCCTAGCATACTAACCTGTTTAGTTACATATACATACATACATACATACACACACACACACACACACACACACACACACACCACACACACACACCTTGACTTACAACTGGCCACTTAGGGATTGTCTGAAGTTATAACTGCCCTCCCTATGGGTACTTATGACCCAGATTCAAAGTTCCAGTGTTCACATGATGACATTTCAAGCATTTAGCAACCAGCCCACATTTGTGGCTGTTTGTAGCATCCTGCAGGCACATGACCATGTTTTGCTATGTTTTTGCTGCATTTACTTCTGGTTCTTAGCAAAACCACCTCCGTAGCAAACCACTAGTTTGCTTTACTACCATGGCATTTGCTTAATGACTGCCTCAAAAAAGGCCATAAAATCAGTCATGTGGGTGACCTGATTTGCAAACATCACAAGTTATGATTGTGATGGGCAAGCTCCTTTATGGTCATTACTTAAGAATTATTATGCTGTCCTGCTCACACATATAACTGGTTTAGTGGGTTTATTAATATTCCCCCCACCAACTCTCTTCAACAAAACTCAGAACTATCCCAATTAAGTCCAGCCACAAGTAGACCAATGTTAGCCCATGGAGCAATGGCCAACGAGTCCACGAGGTACTTGAAAATTTCCCAATCAAAATAAAATAAAAATTATTTTTGCCCACCAGGTAAAATTAAATCCACAATACAAGAGGGTTCATGAGGCAAGAAAAATCCAGAGTTCGTAAGGCCCAATCCAAGTCAAGTTACAGTGTCAATCCAAAGCAAGCCAAGAATCACAACAACCAGAAAACAACTAGGAAATGAATATGTTGTTCAAGCATTGCCTCCATCTGTCTGCTGTGCTAAATAGCCAGCTTCTGGTGTAGCCCATCAAGAAGGGCGAGGCTTCTTCCTCATGAGTAATCTGGCTGACCTTCTCTGCTCTTGCTTTTTCTCTGCCCTACATGTTCTTGGATCAGGTGCGGCAGGCAGTTCTTCTTCCTTATCACTGACTGACTCCAGCTGCATGCTTTCTCCACCTGAAGTCTCTGGGCTGTCCTGCTGCAGCTGTGTTTGAGCCAAATCCCTCTCAGACAGCTGCTTGGAGCCATTACAGTTCCCCTCCAGATGTGCCTGGAAGTGGTTCATCTTCCTCTGAGCTGACATCTGGAGAAATAACTAGGGAAGCATCTGGGGGAGTCATCACAACTATTCATAATGCACAGATATAGCTATTTGGAATCCAGCACTATATCTGCAGAACTAAAAGTATCACGGTAGATTGCTAGTGAGAATTTTTGCATATGTCCCCATATGGGGTGAAAGTTTTCTATAGAAAACAGGTCTATTAAAGAGAAGACAAATAAGAATTATCGCTTCTCCCTAAAATGCTGGTTTTCTATCTGCAGAGTTTTACACAGTGATGGACAAAGAGCATGTAGAATCCTATTTCCTGTGTTGAGTGTTGCCATTCACATTTGATTTTGGTGACTGAGTCTTCAAAATTCAAAAAGAAACTGAGATTCATTAACATTTTCTTGTTGGTATATCAAGCTGGGGGCTTCGGAGAAAAGTGTTAAAGATGGTTTTTTACCATTTGAGGCTAAGAATGAAACACTCATTTTGTTTTTGTATGTAATCTTTATAGCCCAATAGGGTCCCCAACACAGATAAGCAGCCCAAGTGTTTTTTTTCCCTTTTTCCAGCTGCAGTCTGCAAAAGTGAAAGTTTCCAGGAACAACAAAGCCAAGTTTCCTTGAAGCATAATAAATTGTAGTGCCATGATTCGCCACTAGATGTCGTTGACACCGTCTTCCAGCTTTCCAAACCCAAGCCTATTTTACAGACTTTCAACTATCTTTTTTTTAAAAAATTCTCAAAGGTACTTATAGTCCACAAATTTCAAAGCTATATATCTGTATTAATTCCAAATTGATCTTGTAGTTTTCTTTATTTTCCCCCAAAGCAATTAATTCGCTGCTTTTCTTTTCCTGAGGGATAATAACAATAATAATAGTAATAATAATAATAATAACAATAATAAAGTTGGAAGGACCTTGGAGGTCATCAAGTCCAACCCCCTGCTCAGGCAGGAAACCCTATACCATTTCGGACAAATGGCTGTCCAGTCTCTTCTTAAAAACGTACAGTGTTGGGGCATTCACTGCTCCTGGAGGCAGGTTATTCCACTGGTTAATTGTTCTAACTGTCAGGAAGTTTCTCCTTAGTTCTAGGTTGCTTCTCTCGATTAGTTTCCATCTGTTGCTTCTTGTCCTGCCTTCAGGCGCTTTGGAGAATAGCTTGACTCCCTCTTCTTTGTGGCAACCCCTGAGATATTGGAATACTGCTATCATGTCACCCCCTAGTCCTTCTTTTCATTAAACTAGACATACCCAATTCCATCAACCATTCCTTATGTTTTAGCCTCCAGTCCCCTAATAATCTTTGTTGCTCTTCTCTGTACTCTTTCTGGAGTCTCAATATCTTTTTTACATCAGAGTGACCTAAACTGGATTCATTATTCCAAGTGTGGCCTTACCAAAGCATTGTAGAGTATATTAACACTTCACATGATCTTGATTCTATCCCTCTGTTAATGCAGCCTAGCACTGTGTTGGCTTTTTTGGCAGTTGCAGCACACTGCTGGCTCATATTTAAGTGATTGTCCACTAAGACTCCAAGATCCCTCTCACAGTTATTATTATTGAGCAAGGAACCACCTATACTATACCTGTACGTTTGGTTTTTCTTGCCTAAATGTAGAACCTTGCTTTTTTCACCACTGATTTTCATTTTGTAAGATAGTGCCCAATGTTCAGGTCTGTCCAGATCCTCCTGTATCTTAAGCCTATCTTCTGGAGTTTTGGCTATTCCTGCCAGCTTGGTGTCGTCTGCAAATTTGATGAGTTCCCCATCTATCCCCTTGTCCAAATCGTTGATGAAGATGTTGAAGAGCACTGGGCCCAGAACAGAGCCCTGAGGCAGGATATTGATTGAACAAACGGATTTTAAGTGCAAATGCAATTGAGGTATGTTCTGGCTAGAAAAGATATTATGAACTGACACTTGATATTATGTATAATACCAGAAAAATGTGATGAAGATGTCTATATTTAATTGTATGTGTATTAAGAATAACAAGAATTGTATTTGCCCAGTGTGGAAAAATGCATACCACCGAAAGAAGAGAAGATCAAGGAAGCACTGGATGGTGTAGTATTGGAACTAGACTGAGAAAGTTAATATGTACCACTGAATCATCAATGGACCCAGATAACACGTTGTTTATTAAGTACTCATGATTGTAAAATTATAAAATTAATAAAATATTTATTAAAAAATTCAAAAAGAAACTGCAAGATCACTCTCACTAGATTCATCAGCAAATTTGATTCTATTTCCTTAAAAAGAACAAAGGTAGAATTTAAATCTTTATAAAAGTAAAAATAAATAAATAAATGTATGGATTTCTCTCCTATTCCAGGTGTTATTCTTTATAGCTTTCTTATGGTGACTGTTATTATAATTTTTTGATTCCTAATGTGTTCATCCTTACATAGAATTATCAAAGATTTTGGGCTCTTGCCTTCTCTGATCACTTGCTTTTACATTTTCCTTTACTTTTTCTGGAGATCCATTTAGGCAATATCTAAAAGTTCAACACACTGACAAAGGGGTTCCTGACAGTAGATTTTTGTTGCAAGACTTTGGGATTTGCTATGTTTGACTGACTTGGCTGCAGCCCATCTCAGCCCTGATAGTAACAGCTAGTTCTAACTCTGATGCTCTATCCAGAAAGAATCCATCTATGGTCCACTCGCTAGATAATATTTTGTCTTCAATTCCATGCTAAATGATTAACTTTGCTATCAGTGGTCTTTGGTACAGGCTGATCCAGGTTTACAAGCTGAGCTTGGGCATTGTGACATCACCTGGGGGGTTTGCCTAGAGGCCTTTAAAGGTTAGTCAAGGGCAGCTGGACATAGACTCCATGAAAGCAGGACATGACCAAGGAAGGGCAGGGCTCAGAGCAGCTTCCTGCACCAATATGTATCCCAGGTCCTGGGGAAAAGATCTTACAGGATTTTCAGATCCTGGTGCAGAAGGTGGGGGGGAGGCCTGAGGTTCTTCTTATTGGGGAGACCCTGGAAGGCAAGGACATTCATAAGATGATGACCTCTTTTGTTAAGGACTTGTTTTCTGCCCCTTGTCACCCAGTCCACCCTGCCGAAGCTTTGAAGGAGCCTTGTGTCACCTGCCCTTTTGGTGGCAAGCAATGCCAGCTTATCTTCTTTCTGTGCCGTGCCTCCTGCATGAAGGGCAAGGAGACTGAGTTGAGGAAAGTTTTGCAGCAGGTGAAGAAGTATGTCCAGAAATCCCCCTGTGCCTTAGTAGGAATCATTATGGAACCCAAGAAAGGGGAGGCTGAGGAAGCCCGGGTCCACCTGCTTCGACTGTTGCGCGGCATCTTCCCAAAGACCTCACCACAGAAACGGGGCAAACAGCCAGCTACCAAACAAGATCAGGACCAGGCAGGGTTGTTGGAATTGGAAGAAGTGGAGGTGGAAGCAGAGGTCTACATCCCAGGTTATCCCCGGGGTAACTTGGCCATCATGAAGGCAGCCTGTCGTGCTTCGGAAGCCCTGAGCAGAGGTGGGAGACTACACTAAGAATAGGCTACTTTTTTTCTCAGTGGGTGGGTATGTTTACTTTTGGTCTCCTAGTGCAGGGGTCTCCAATCCCTGGTCCGTAGACTGTCACTGGTCTGCGGAATGCCCAGAAATTGGGCAGCGCAAATAAGCTCCGTCCACGGGATGCAGGCAGCCTGCAAAACCACGCCTCTTCCGGTCCGTGGAAAAAACTCTCTCCGTGGAACTGGTCCTTGGTGCCCAAAAGATTGGGGGCTGCTGTCCTAGTGCTTCAAGAGATATGAGGACAGTAAGACCATCATATCCCTAGAAGAGTCAGAGGAACGTGTATTTTTGTCTCCTTGATTAAGGAGTATCAGCAACCTAACTCATATATATGCTACTTGTTACTCTTTTTAAAGTAGGCATAATTTTCAGTGGTTAGCCACAAAATATGGATGGTGGGGTCTGGGATGTTCCCAGGGACCACAGCCATCCCTGGCCATAGCATAGGCAGCAGGTAGGGTCTTAAACTATCATCTCAATTGTATGAGGTCTGGCAAGAATCGTTTGCAGTCTTATTTTAATTTGGAAATGCGCTTAACAGCTGTGGCAACTCTTTTGGACTAAAAGTAATGGGATATAAGACCTAATGCAATTTCTTTGATTTGTCTTAGCAAGATATGTGAATCCAGCATATGTAGCTTGTAAAATATGATTTATGACTCCATCTTACATGTGAACCAGACTGCTAAGTCTTGTCAAACAAACCCTAGGGTGATATGAACCATATTTGTGTATGTGTGCATGCACACTTAAAAAGTGAAGTTCCTGATCCTTATAGCTTTACAGATGAACTTGTAAACATCTTGGTGGTGTTTGTTAAAAATCTCCAAAATCAAAAAAGATTTGGAAGGAGTTTCAGCATCTGTACTCTATGATTAGCCAAGTCTATAGAAATAGATGCAATATCCCTTCATTTGCAAAAACAAAATTTTAAAAACAAAAATTGAAAAAGGTCCAAACAACATCTGATCTCTGAGGCTATTATCAACCTTTGTTGCAAACCAAATGAAACCAGCTACAATAGAAGACCTATTCAATGCAGCAAGCACAGCTTGTATGCATAACAGTGTTCCCGGGGTTACATTCTAGTCTACCTATGGCAAACCTATGACAAATGTATCAAAGGTGATATTTCATGTTTTGGGTGACATGTCAGCATTCACCAACACCCAACAACAACTCTTCTTGTTGGGAGGAGAAATGTTTCTCTTGTGGGTGTGGGTGTATTTTGTGTGTATGACACACCAACAGAGTCAAGTTAGATATCTTCTGAATTTTTAACATGCTGAGCCCAAAAAGGTTCACCATCAGTGCTCTAGTCTTTTTCTTCCTGCTTTTCCAATGTCCAATAATTGATAGGTGGCTAATATCATCAAAGCAGCTGAGATTTGTTAATGTAAGAGTCACCTTGTAAGACATAGGAAGAATAAACAAACAAACAAACAAACGCTCTCACTAATCTGGGAACCACTGTTTCCATCGAAGCCAGCTTCATTCCTAGCATGTCAATTTGTATCTTTTGGGTTCGGCCTACCCCACTTCCCAATTGGGACTTCCCTCTCCAATAACCATTTCTTTAAATGTTGTAAAGTTAGAACCACCTGCTCAATTCAGTTAACCAGAGAATTCCTGTGCAGGTTTTCCGGAGGAGGTCACTAAGGATCCCCTACCCGTTGCAGGTTCTTCCTGGACTGTCATCGTCATCAGAGGTATTTTGGGGACTTTGTGCATCATTGGCATGGCATCTGCTGCAGGATGGTACCTCTACCAGCAAGGCATGATACCACCTGACATGATCCCTGCAGGTCTGCTTGCTTTCATTTGAGGTGAGGGTGCATAGTTTTTGACATTATGGTCAAGAAAAACATGTTATAAGTGTAGCTTCAAAGGAAGGGATTTATTTGGATTGTCTTTGTTAACCCTTTGGATAGTCCAGGCAAGAAGCAGCATAACAATGAATACTAGTTCTATCTGTATTATAATGTTACATTAACAGAATCTTGCAAGTCAGATAATATTTCTTCCCTCCTTTACTTTTTCTCCCTGGAAAACTAGAGAAGGCTCCTTCTGAAACACTTCCCACATCCTTTCTGCCTCTGTGAGTTCAGATACCTTTTGCATAATAGTTATCTAGTCTGTGGTTCTTTCTTCTGTCTCCCAATGTCATTCCCACATACCCTTGCAGCCAACTACTGTACTCTTTTCATGCATTATATATAGTTGTTGAGAATATATTCATCACATATGTGAGTTTAGTAGGGGGTCTCTAGTGTGCAAACTATTAGCACAAATGGTTGCTTTTTATGTTTCTGAGACTTAAGACCATGTATATTAAATAAGGATGTAGAAAAGTGATGTTCCAGTTTTTGATGGGGGAAGAGGATCTCTGGGGAGAAAGGAACATAGTGAGATTTGTTCCCAAGAATGTTTTGTTTTGTTCATTGTTAATATTGAGTTAGGGAAAAAAGAAATTAAGAAAAGTCTATAAAGAGGTGAGAAGTTTCTGGCAAGGAAATGATCCTTGACAGAAACACTAGTTGCAAATCCAGTAACAGTTGCCATGAAACCTTTTGAAACTATGAATCTGGTCTTTCTGGGAGTATATTCCCATCTCCAGTTGAATTCACCATAAACCTGTGTAGTTTTCTCCTTTCTGGTATCGCCTCCATGTTTGTTTGGATTTGTTTGTTTGTACATGTCCAGCCTGTAACCCAGGTTAGACAACAATCAACAGAACTAATGCTTCCTTGGAATTAGATAGTAAGGAGCAGTAGAGCCAGGGCTTTTTTTCTCATAGAACGCCCAGAATGGAGTTCCGGTACCTTTTTTGGATGGAACCTTGTAGAGTAGGCAAGGCAGGTTGTATGACGTGTGAGTTCCGGCACCTTTTTTTTTTTTTTTTTTTAGAAAAAAAGCACTGAATAGAGCTGTGAATCATCAGCATCCTGATGTCCTCCTATCCCCAAGCTTCTAATGATTTCCTCCAGTGCTTTTATGTTAATATAACAATATTAACACAATGTTGGATACCACAGGTAACAAGGTAGAACTCTGAGGATCATTATAGGTTAATATCCGAGGTACCAAACAATAGTTTCCCTGCATTATCTCCTGGATATATCTTGAATGGAGGACTGAGGCCACTGCAAAATAATCTCCCCAAGGTCCTTTCCCACTACTTAGTCTAGGTGTTGGAAAAAATAATATTGGATTCTAAACAAAAATCATGCTTGCGTTTTTATTCATTGTTGAAATGGTGCAATATACCAGCATTTTAACATATTCCATAAATCCCAAAGATGCTTTTTCATGAGGCAACTGGACTTTCTTGTTTTTCTTTGAAGACATTTTGCTTCTCATCTAAGAAGCTTCTTCAGCTCTGACTGGATGGTGGGAGAATGGAAAGATTTATATTCCTTGCAGACAGCTAGTTATTTGCATTCTTTTAGATTCCATAAATCTAAAACTAGTATCTATTGTTCAATCCAGTCTATAAAAAAAAACAGTTGTCCTAGTTTTAAATAAGGCAGAAATATGTATATATCGTCAGTCTTTGCTGAAAGCAGTTAAACCAAAGAACGAGTATTTAAGAGCTCTTATTAATATTTATTAGAAACAAAGATTTAGATAGACTGCAACATAAGAATTCCAGCAAATAGTGTACCTGGCTTTCAGCTGAGATTCCTTTATATAGAGAGGATTTGGGCAAGGTGTGTGTGTATTTTTGAGTTGACTAATCCCTGCAGTTTTCTTGTCAAGGTTTCAGAAATAGTTTGCCATTGTCTCCATCCTGGGGCTAAGAGAGAGTAACTGCCCCAGGGTTACTTTTGTGCCTAAGACGGGAAAGGAACTCGCAGTCTCCCACTTTCTAACCAGGTTGCTTATCTACACCAAATTTAGACAATTTAGAACAGTAGAATTCTTATCTGTTTCTTTTCACACTTCCCATACAAAGGTCTGGAAGCTTGTCTCTTTTAAAACAAAGTCTACATCAGTTCACTGTTCTGATACCTCATTCCTCTCAGTGTGAGAAATAATTCTAACAAATGACTTTATTAGGGGGATTTTTTTTCCCAAATCTGCTATTGATCTATGAAAGGGTTTCAGGTGAACCATGGTTGGTTGGTTGGTTCCTGTTTGAAACTTTGGGATAATATGGACTTATTATAGTGCTGTAACATCACTGAGGTAATTATTGAAAAATGGAAACAAAAACATTTTTACAACATGCCAATTGCAAATATTTTCTTGAAATTTTAATGAACGACCAGCATTTTTGAACTGGGAAATCTTTTGCAATGTATGTATGATACACACTTTGAAGTCTGAATTAATTATGAAGTACATCAATGTGTTTTTGGCTAATGCTTTTATTATATTTGTGAAAACATAATGCTATTGTCTGTTTTTTTTTCTTCAGATCTTGAATTCATCTGGAGTTTAGCTGTCCTGCAAAATAAAACAACAGCACATCACACTGTGTGTGCAAATATCAGTTGTTTCATTACTCTTTACTGGGAAGGTTATCCTATCAGTCCCCAAAGACATCTAAAAACTGTTATTACATATATTAGGACAGTGGACACTTAGAAAATAATTTGGGTGAATTGATCGTGCTTTGAATTTTGCGCACAACCACACCACTACATAATAGTAGTAGTAGTAGTAGTAGTAGTAGTAGTAGTAGTAGTAGTAGTAGTAGTAGTAATAAAGTTAGAAGTGATCTTGGAGGTCATCTTGGAGGTCATTCCTGCTCAAGCAGGAAACCTTATACCAGTGATGGTGAACCTTTTAGAGACCGAGTGCCCAAACTACAACCCAAAACCCACTTATATATTGTCGGGTGCTGGGTGGGTGTGACCCATTGGGTGGGCGGGGCTTCAGTGGTAACAGCAGACAGGATGGGACTGAAAAGTTCAACCAATCAATTCTAACTTCGCAAGATCTTTTTTTTTCCCCGAGAAGATGGAATTGATTGAGTGATTGAACCTTTTTTTTTTTTGCACACGGCAGCAGAGGCCTAAAGTGAAAAGGGTTTATAAAACCCAGCTGAAGGCCTAGGACTGGGGCAACAGCACGCGTGCCCACAGAGAGGGCTCTGTGTGCCACCTGTGGCACACGTGCCATAGGTTCGCCACCACAGCCCTATACCATTTCGGACAAATGGCTGTCCAGTCTCTTCTTAAAAACTTCCATTGTTGGAGCATTCACAGCTTCTGGAGGCAGGTTGTTTCACTGATTAATTGTTCTGTCAGGAAGTTTCTCCTTAGTAAGAGGGTGCTTCTCTCCTTGATTAGTTTCCATCTGTTTCCATCCATTGCAACCTGATTTTTTAAAATTTCCTTCTGATTACCCATCTATTGCTGAGGGACCCTGGTCAATTTTAGATATTCTGATACTGAAGTGATGTTTGCCCTCTCATCCTGGCTCAAGATCTTTCACAGAGACAATCTGGAGTACGTGGTGGAGGAGGCTTGGAATAACCCTATTAGGGTCATTGATCTGCTGGGCACAGTTGGTTCAGCAGATTTGCTGTGAAACTGCCCCTTTTTGTCTGTTTGGTGGACTCTGTGATTATTATGCATTGTTATTTTGGGTGCAAAGAGCTAGATCTCCAGCCTCTGTAGTGCTTTATTTGCTACATTTTAAAGGAACCAACAGAATTAAGTAGCTATATCATTTTGAAACAAGAAATGCAACCACAGACACCAAAAGCTTTTCTTGAACATTGACTCTGCAATAACATTAACAAAAAGTGTTCTGCACACTTTTGCTGATGTGTGTAGATAAGTGTTTCTATTTGTAAGCAGCTAAGAATTAGATAGATTGTGATGGGATTAAAATGAAACAAATACTTAAATAAACTCTTATCTAAAGGCTGTAGCTGGACTGCACAAATCTACCTCAAGATATCAGTCAAAAAAGGCAGAAAACTCCAACTTTTTATTTTACCTCATTTTTTAAATTTTATGCTGCCCATTGCACAGATACAGTGATTTTGGGTGACTTACAGTTAAAAAGTTTAAAAGTGCTAGAAAAAAAACAGTTAAAATTAGAAAATTGAATAGCAAAATTAAAAGTTAAAAACCAAGATGATGGGGGGCCCTGAGGGGGTGCATGAAAATCTTCTCTGATCATTCAGCCACCCTCAACATAGTAGGCCCCTGCCTTTTGCTGCCATCTAGTGGTCGGCACATAGGTATTTCTAATCCTTTGGTTAAAAAAAAGTTAAAAATAATTGTTTTGATGAAGTGCCTAGAACTATAATACTGGCACTGCTTCAATACACATTTTCCTAGGGAAACAAGGTGGGTGGAACTGGATTTTCAATTTGGGGAATCACCAAGAGATAACTGTACAGGGTGGTATGACAGCTATATGGACAACAGCATACAAATATTTCTCCACTTACAATTAGAACTAGAATTTCAGTTGCTAAGTCATGCAGTTGTTAAATGAATCATCATGTGACAAGAAACAACTTTACAACCATTTTTACTGTGGTTGCTAAGCAAATTATGTTATTAAGCAAATCTGGCTTTCCCAAATGATTTTGCTTGTCTGAAGTTGTCTGAGGTTGCAAATTGTGATCACATGATTGAAACAGGTTGTAAGTCACTTTTTCCAAGTCAGGCAGCATACAAATTTGATGATGATGATAACGATGATGATGATGGTAATGAATTCCTAGTCTAAACTTATTTTCTCCATTTCTTTTATGCATATTTAAACTTTTATCACTGGCTTCTTTGGAAGAAATCAGCAAAAAATGGCTTTTAATATGAAATTTTGTTTTCATTTTTTCAGTGCATGGGTGTTTTTATTTTGATGAACTAAGTTAAGACTTTTTATGGTTCTTCTGTAAGCTACTCAGGGCTCTTCTAGTGAGAAAATGTGGCATATAAAATAAATATATCCATATCTAAATTGTTATTGTTACCTATGCAGATAGATGGGGATAAATGAGTGAATGAATGATATATTTAGTTGCCATATCTATAGTTTTCAAGCTGGGGTTAAGAGGTCACTGGTGGTGTCTGAGGTTACTGGAAATATGAATACATTTTAAAAAGGGCTGTCGCATATACCAGAGATAATAAAGTGTCTGAAGAATTTGACTCTCTTACTCAAAACTTTGTGAAATTTGACAACATGAAAACATATTTGCTAGTATGCGTATTTTTAAAATATATTTCAAATTTTCAGACTGTTCTCTCTCCATCAAGGAATTCATGTATGCAACGCTCTGGCAATTACGACTGATCACCAATTGTTAAAGTCATCCTGAAAATCCTGCAGAAATGACATAATATTGTGCATAATGGAAAAGTATTAGGAAATTGTGATGTGATTTGCATTGCCTTTTTCCCCAGATAAATTAGGTTGCTGTGGCATGTGTTTGTCATCTGATGTGATCCCAAAATATCAATGATTTTGGCACAGTCTCCAATTTATGGGGCAAAGTAGGTACAATGGGAATTTTGAAAGCATGTTGCAAATACACTAAGCGGCTCCCACTGTTTTTGACTGTAGCACGGCTTTTGACAACTATGGAATTAAACTACTCGCAAAATACTTGCAAAATATATTAAAAAGGCAAACAGAAGGCCACTTTTTGCCTCTCCTCTCCTATAGCCTCTGTGTCTTCCCAACCCAGTTTACTTTCATCTTGAGAAAGGATCTTTTGCATACACAGAACACTGGTTTGCAATCATCCTGTTTTATTTTCTAAAAAAAACCCTGAGTGCTACATGAGTTTTAGAAGCAGTCTTGTAAAATTGTTTTACAGTAGAGAAAACCTGCTGTCTTTTGCTAAAAAATTAAAGTATAAAACAATTTTTCTTACCTTGGCAACTTTTAAAATGTGTGGACTTCAACTCCCAGAATTCCCCAGTCAGCATAATTGGTTGGAGAATTCTGGGAGTTGAAGTCCACAAATCTTAAAGTTGCCAAGGTTGAGAAATACTGGTATAAAAGATAAAGCAGGATTGCTGGTGGGTGCCATAAATGTTGGCAAAAGGCACAAGAAGAAGAAGATTGTATTGTAATGCAGCTACACAGTTACTTTCTATTTTTACAATTAACATTAGGCTAAAAACCAGGGAGCAAAAATAACAGAACAGAGTTGGAAAGGGACCTTGGAGGCCTTCTAGACCAACCCCCTGCTCAAGCAGGAGACCCTATACCATTTCAGGCAAATGGTTGTCCAATCTCTTCTTATGGGTGGATGGAGTACCCACAACTTCTGAAAGGGAACCCTGAATGGTATCCTAAACAGAGTGCTGTGAAAACATTGCAAGTACTTGGAAGAGTCATTGAGCTATACAAATAAAACATGGAAGATCAGGAATGATCAAGGCCTCGTTTACCAAAGAGACATAGAGTGGATTAGCCACTTCTTGAAACATGGAGGGGAGAAAGCTACATATTCTAAATAATCCATCAATCTAAAGCGTGAAAATGGGACTTAAAATTAAGCGCCAATAGGTTCTGCCCCGCCTCCCTTCCCTAATGCCTAACACAACCTCACCATAGTGATGGTGGGGTGAACGGTATAAGCCTGCTATGTTGGCCAACACGACTCTGCCCTGGAAAAAGATGACCTACTCCAGTTCGTGCTGGAAATGATAGGCGGAAAAAGGAGAAGGAGCCGCCCTAGTACCCGTTGGCTGGACACTATATAGGATGACAGCGGGATGACCATGGTGGATCTGAAGGGAGTATGGAGAGTGCTGATCCATAGAGTGGCTAAAGGCGGGACACGTCTGAATAGCTGACCACGATGAGGTTCTGGGGTTGAAGCGCTCTGCACAGACTTTGCAAATACTGTCTGTTTTAATTAACGTTTGCTATCTGGGGCTTCAACCAATAAAAACAAGCCAAACTGAGTTTGCATCGAAGAATCCACCCCTTCCAGCGTGCGGAAAACAATATAGTAATCGGATCTATTCCCCATGATTCCTAGGGAATACTTCTAAGGATGCTGCTCCTTTAAGGCGAGGCTGTGTTTCAGGCATCCAGACAAAAGCCTTCGAAGAGAGCTTTCCCCCTCCCTCTCCCTCTCGCCAATTCCCCGGACGAAGCGATAAGCTCCTATTGGCCAAGGAAGGCGGGACATAATAACGGCGACCAAAGATGGCGGCGGGACTGATGCTTAAAGCCGCGCTCCTTTCTTGCGCTTACATAACGCGACCTTTCTATTTCTTGCCCGCACGCGGCGCAACCTACCTTAAAAAAAAAAAACCACCTCTGATTTGATTGTCGCCCTTGCTAGCCAATGAAATTGTGCGATGTTCAGCATTGAACCAATCACCGCGCGCGGGAAGACACGGGGACCGTAAAAGTGGGCAGTGTTAAAAATATACATATATCGGAGGGGGGTGATTTGCGCGCGCACAGAGAGCGTGAAGAAGGGAGGGGGGTGAGCGAAAGAGGCTGAGGGGCTTGCCGGCTTCGCCCTCCCGCGCTCCTGCGAGGAAGCAAGGAGGGGATTCTCCCGCCATTTTTCCAGCGCTGCTCCTGGACCGACTTCTCCCTTGTCTCAGTGATGGCGCCGCTACTGGGCCGCAAGCCTTTTCCGCTGGCCAAGCCGCTGCCGCCGGGGGAGCCGCCGGGAGAGCGCTTCGTCATTGCCCACACGCAGGAGGCCTTCCGCTCCAGCGAGTATCCGATTTGGACGGTGGCGAGAACTATGCGCGGAGGGTGGGGGGGAGGGGACTTTTGTTTTTCAGTCACAGTGCAGTGGGGGATGGGCGAGAGGCAGCGAAGGAGTTGTTGCTCTCTTTTCTTCTCTGTCTTGGCGACTTAACTCGAATCAGAAACGTAGGGCAGTTGAAGGCCTTCGTTTGCTTTCTTGACTCCCGGTCCCTTTGTTCCCTTTTTCTCTTTATTTTCCCCTCCCCCTTCTTGGCATCTTTTTCTTCTCGGACGCAAGATGGAGCAAGGCAGGACAGGACGACTTCGCTCCCTGTGTTGAGAGTGCAGCGGGGCCGGCAGAGTTGTTATCTGTGAATGTCAATAACTGTCGAATTGGGAAGAAAGAGGGAAGACCTTTTTTTGTCTGAAAAGGTTCTAAGTTATTCTCATTAGCTGCCTAAGTTTGGACTGGATGCTGCTGCTGTTCAGGAGCAGTTAACTTTGAAGGCAAGCTTGAGAGGGTGGATACCAGAGGAAGATTTTCACTTTCGCGTAGAGCTTGTAGTCTCGGGAGGCATTGGGCTGGCCCCTGCAGGAAACAATTAGGTAGGCGTGTTGGTCTTCAGTCGGGCAAAAACTGTTTTGTTAGATGCCTCTTAATGGTTGCTAAAAGTAGAATGTTACTCTAGACAAGATCTGTCTCTGAATCATTCGAGTAAAGGCTCAAGTCAGCAGCTAAGGTTCATCACCACAGTGCTTCTATTGACAACTTTCTAGTATGTTAACATTAAATTGACCATATAGGACAGAAACTTTTACTATGTTTATTGCTAATATGTCTTACTTGTGGGCTTACCAGAAAATTATCTTTCCGTAATTAAAACCTAGAATTTTCAAGTAGTAAGCTTGATTGAAAGACATTTCAAGAATGATTATAGTTCTTGTTAATATTTTGTGATGAGTTACGTGGGTAAATTAACTTACCATCACAGCAGGCATTGATGTCCCTGTCTTTCATGGCTCTACACAGCAACTTAACCCGGATGATAAAATAGTCTTCTTGCACCGAATTTCCAAAGGTTTGCATTTCTACTATATTTTAGAATTTCTGGATGATAAGGGAAGGTTAGTGCTGCTTTCATATTCCGTGTTCATTGTAGCATGTGATTAAAGGTTAAATAGAAGTTTGTTTAGAACTAAATGAAGTGATACTGTAGTATGTTTTCTAAGCAATTTTGTTCTATATGGTCACTTCAGCTGTTAGTATAACTTTGCTGTATTTTGTGATGCCCAAGGAAGACCTGTGTTGTTGATGTTCCATTGTATTTTTCAACCCTGTATTCAAGTACCTGGCTGAGGGAGAATGAAGACGTAAAGAGCTGGGCGTTGCATAGTCCAGTTTATAAAGTTTGCAAACAGTTTGTTTACAGTGTTTGCAGAAACTTGACTTGTACTTATTTGAATAAGTACCTTTCTGACAATTTTTTGCAATGACTGTGCATGCTTTTAAAATAGGTTTACCCTGAATACTCAAGGCTTTTAATGGTTAGACAGTTTGCATCAAACCACATCATTTGGCAACTTTTCTGGAGAAAAAATTGATTAGCAAGGAAGCATTTTAATATGCGATTGGGGATGATAGTACTTTTGGTATTTACCTCATTTTGTACATGGTAGACTGGTGAAGATATTCATAATCTGTAAGTAAGTGACATAGTTAAAGAGGGGGCTGCCCTTGAAATATCTCTTTTATTAGGTCTAGTGCAGAGGTCTCCAATCTTTCTTGGTTGGAAGACCAGAGGGAAAGAGAGGGGGCAGCATTTTGCACACATGCACAAATGGGGCTGTGAGCATGCACTACACAAACAGGGCAGTGCTAGCGCCTGTATGACACTTGCTGGGCTGCCCTGTTTTCACTGCTCGGAGTCCCATTTTCATAGTGACAGCGCTAGTACAAGTGGGGGGTGAGTGTGCGCCTTTGCCAGCCTGTCCTGCGGGCTGGTGGCCAGGAGGCCACAGCCCGGTAGTGGGCTGTAGCCCACAGGTTGGGGACCCCTGGTCTAGTGGATACTAGTTTCTTTCCTTATAAAATTTATCTCAGACTGCTTTATTTTAGGGACTGAGACTGCTGGTATTTCTGTGCAAATTAATTTATATTTTATTGTTTAAAAAATCCAAAGAGCTAATTTTTGTGTAGGCCTAAGCAATTACATTTAGTGTCCTCAAAGGATAATGCTTTGTTTTTCCCTTCAGCGTTTCCTCTTTGTCTTGTACCCAAGAGAGCCTCTTCCTCTTAACAAAACCTTTTCTCCCTCTACCCCATCTGTCAGAACAGCCTTGACTCATTTCTGATCACCAGGTGTTTTTTAAAGCGAATCTACTTATAATATTGTGATAAATATGTTACCCTTAGAGATTCAGTCGTATAGAAAATGGACTTGCATAATTTATCTGATTTTTTGATTGCAATCTAGTTAATAGATATTGTATGGTATTGGATACAGCACAGATGCTACTCTGAAATATGTTTAAATTCCACCTGCCTGAAAAAGGCAGAAAGTAAGCTTGGGAACAAGAGAAACCTTTTGCTTAAATTTGAGTTCACAATTTACCATAATCCACTTTTGGGTAATTAGTTCTGTTATATCCTCAATGTCCTCAATTGTAACTGTCCATAATTTAGTTAGGTGTCAGGATTTACTCCTCAGGACTACAAAGGCAAAAGATGACAGTATTTGGTCATTTAGAAATGTTATTGGAATCGTTAACTGTCAGCAGTCTTTGTCATTAAATGCTTACTGTGATGGAAAAGTGGAATAGAATAGAATAGAATAGAATAGAATAGAATAGAATAGAATAGAATAACAGAGTTAGAAGGTACATTGGAGGTCTTCTAGTCCAACCCCCTGCTCAAGCAGAAAACCCTATATCATTTCAGACAAATAGTTGTCCAATCTCTTCTTAAAAACTTCCAGTGTTGGAGCATTCACAACTTCTGGAGGCAAGTCGTTCCACTGGTTAATTGTTCTGAGGAAATTTCTTCTTAGTTCTAGGTTGATAAAACTCAGTTATACAACTGCTTCAGGCCAACCAAGCAGTGCTAATATCTTTCCTTAGCATCTGGAGGCTGTTGCACTATCCCATGTAGAATCAATGTACAATTGGGGTCCTTGACTTGAAGTTCTTGTTTGAAGAGCGGGTGGCAGTCATAGGCAGGAGGGCTTTTGCACATTTGTAGCTTATGCAAAAGTTGCATCCTTTTTTAGATTGGAAGACACTGTTCATGATCAGTCATGTCTTGATCACCTCCCAAGTGGATTATTGCAACAGACTCTATGTGGAGCTGCCTTTGAATGGTATTCAGGAGCATCAGGTGGTCTAGAATGCAGAGATACTGTATTAGCAGCTATGGGCGCACCTCGGTTCACCTGTGCTACTTTGCTTCCAGTACTGATTGTTATCTATAAAACTATTTACTGCACAGGGCTGGGTTATTTGTAAGACTGTCAGGAAAATTTAAAAATCTAGTAATGAAAAGTTGATTGAAGATTGATATTTTGCAGATAGTTGGAGAGTTAACAACTATCTTGCTTAGTGATGGAAATTTTGGGGTTATTTTGGTCATAAGTTGAGGACTACCTATATTAGCTGTCCAGAGCTGCCTGAGGCCTAAGAGATGTGGATTGGGCATGCTTTATCCCAAAATAGTTCTTATTAAATACATTTTTCAGAACTACTGAATTCTGTGACTGTTTATATGTATAGTTACACATAAGCATTGCTGCAACATGACAATAAAAACATAGCTTCATAGTATTCCTTTTTTCAGTTTCTGTTACGTATTAAGATTTTTCATTTCCAAATTTAAGGTAATTATAGTTTTTTGTGATGCCCAAATTGGAATTACTGTGGCTACTACTGTTTAATTTCAAAGTACAGTTGGAAATATCTATTAAAATATGGTTTCAATTTTGTTTGATGGCCAACAACGATTTAAATACCTTTATGATTAAATGACCAAATAATTAAAAGCTAGGAAGAAAATAAGTAATTAAAAGACAGAACATTCTATGGTGTGAACTGAATGGGAAACAACCTGCTAGCTGTGACTACATTTTCCCCCTTTTTTTCCTGCATATCAGTGGTCCTGGCAACTGCTTGGATTAGTCCCTATAGTTTTCTTGGCAAGATTTGGGAAGTGGTTTGCTATTGCCTGCGTCCTGAGGCTGAAAGAGAGTGATTGGCCCAAGATCACGCAGTTGGCTTTGTGCTTAAGGTGGGACTAGAACGCAGTCTCCCAGTTTTTAGCCTCATGATTTAACCAATATACTCTCAATTATATATTATTTAGCGTTCCCAAATCATATTGCCAGTGATGGTGGGTGATTACGATAAGTGTACTTTACCTAGGCAACTTTAAAATTCTGTGTAATGCAGGGAGGAGATGAGGCAAAAATTGCTTTCCTCTGTAATACTGGACATAGTGTAGCTGTTTGCAACTAATATGGTCCCGTTTTCTAAAAAGTTGATTGCTTCTAATTTAAAAGATTGTTTGACTATGGTGTCTGATTTGGGACAGTGTTTTATTGGAATACAAAATGTATTTTAAAATGTATTAGAAAATAATGTAAATACATATTAAAATACACAATTCATGCTACTGAGGATGTGTTTTCTCATAATGATGAAATCCTGCCTTCATAAACATGAATATGAATAAGATGAACAGCAGTACTATATGTGCAGCCCTTTTTATATTATGAAGCAAAAAAATAGTACTAAGGAGAGAACTATGTATGATGCCAAATCCAAGGATTATAGTTAAAATATTCAGATGTTAAAATATTAATCATTATCAAACTTTGATTTAGTAACTTTATCATACCGTATATGCCGGCGTACAAGGCGACCCGGCGTATAAGACGACCCACGTCTTTTATCGCCGGGCCGCATTCCTAGAACGTCGTCTTATACGCCGGAAACTACCAGTATTTCAGGCGTATAAGACGACTCGGTGTATAAGACGACCCCCGTCTTTGGCGCCGATTTCAGCGCTCGCGGAAGTTGCCTTATACGCTGGCATTTACGGTAATATGTTCATGGGTCTAGGTGTAAATGACACAAAAAAATGCTGATTTAATCCAATAGTTTAAAAACTAAGTGCACCTTATTTTCCTGAGCTGTTGCTCCTTCAGAGAGTATGAAGCACGGCTAGAGAAATATAACCAACGAATATGGACCTGCAAAAGTACCGGGAGTAGTCAACTGACACATAAAGAAGCCTGGGAAGAAGAACAGGAAGTTGCTGAGCTGTAAGTAGCCATATCAAATGGTTTTGCTTTTAGAGACAGATATGGGGGGGGGGGAGGATGTTTGACAAATAGTGAGCTTCCTGTGAAAAATACTTGGAATGAGTCATGTCTCAAGAAAAAAGAAAACTTTTCTTCAGCAAGAATATCTAAACTCTAAAGAAAATATTTCTGATTGGGTATTGCCTGACTCTCTGTGACATTTTTTTTTCTCATTACACAGTGTATGTTGCAGTTCTCACTGGCCTTTCTCAAAAAAATCTGGTCTAATTAAATAGCACAATTGACAACAAATATAGATGTCCTGCATCAAAATACAGAATGTAATCTATTATATGTATATAAGTCCAAAAACTTTCTGACAGTGAATCATGCATTCCTGTTAACCCGTGCATTTTTAGTACGCTACAGTTGTATATTTATTTAAGGCATTTTTCCATTAGGAATCAGGGTTTCAGGCAAAAATTATTAGTGTTTTGATAACATGTTGAATACAAGTCATATTGCTGGTTTGTAGTAGGAATGTTGCCCCCCTCAATAATTATGTAAAAAAAAAATCAAACACGGGATGGCCTTATTATCTGTATTCACATATTTGCAGTTGTAAAGATGGATCAGAAATTCAATACAGAAGTAATTCAAAGTGGTGACCATATCTTATACCACCTCTTCCTGTTTACCCTAAAACAGCAAACCTGTGAGGTGATTGCACTGAGAGAAAGTGACTGACCTAAAGTCATCCTGTTGACTTGCATATCTAACTAGAATTTATGATGTTCTGGTTTCTAATCTAGATCAAACTGGCTCTCACTGATAGTAAACAGATTTTGTTTCAGCATTCTGATCTGTCTATCATTTTGCCAATGTGCAGAAATATGTATCCAACCTCCATCCTCCCAATTTTCCAACAGTGCAATATTCTATCCTTATATAGTCAGTGCTGAGGGTCATACTTGCTTAATTAAGTTCAATAATACACAATTTCCTAAGAACTATTAACTCAAATTAGAAATATGCCTAAATACTAACTAACCGCTTTTAAGTAAAGGGGGGATTAAGATAAGGTTATTGATAGAATTATATTGGTAGGCAAGTCGTAGTAGCAGTTTCTGTTGTCTCTTGAATGTTGCAATTTCTCTAGTTGAAGTTGATTCTTTAAGTTGCTATTTTATCATAATTATGCTACATCCATTTTCTTTTTATCTTTGCAGTTTAAAAGAGGAATTTCCAGTCTGGTATGAAAAGCTTGTTCTGGAAATGGTTCACCATAATACGATCTCTTTAGAAAAACTGGTGGACACTTCCTGGCTTGAGATTATGACAAAATTTGCTGTTGATGAAGAGTGTGATTTTGAGGTAAGGATCAGGTATAAATTCATCTCTCAGAAACTGTTGTGGAGATAACGATACCACATTCCTAACATAGCTGATTTCCAGAAATGGTTGAAATTATTAGACATGATGGTCTTGATTTTTTTTTTTAAAGGAGGGTGTGGTGAGTTCCTGATGGGATAAGTATTAATGAACCTTGCCTTAGAACTGTAAGCATCCTTTTGTGGCCTATAGAGTCTCTTAGAATCCTGAGACCAACATTTTAGCACATTTTACAAGCGATGCATTTAAGGGTTAAAATGGATGTCTTAAGCTTGCAGAGGTTTAATCCCCTAAAATTGCCACTTTCTTCCAATTATTACTACTTTTTCTCATTTTTCAGGGAGGGTTATGTTTAGGTATTGGTTTTATCGCTCTTTCCAGCTTCATAATCATCATGGGATTATTTTATGACACACTTTCAGATCTCTTGATGAAAAAGAGATGTTTCACTTCATTAAACTGTCATTACAGGCAGGCTCCATTGGTGACAACCGATATTGAAGACCCATCAAATTGACATCTGATTTTCATTGGACTAAACTTATACTAGGAATTCATATTTTTTTTCAATAAAGATGGTTAATACGGACTCAGTGTGTGGGGACATACCTAGCACACTCTTTTGTGTATTGCTTACCAGGATTTCTTTGAAATCTATGTATATAACCTAGATGAAACTGAACACATTGAAAGTCAAAATACTGAAGGATTAGGAATAGTTCAAAGGGTTTTTCTTATAACTGTACATAATCAGTCACATCACCTAAGGCACGGGTGTCAAACTCGTCACGTCATGCAACGTGTTGCAACTCTTTTTGCATTGCCGGCAATGGAGTGGGCGCAGCTTCAGTATGATGAAAACGGTCCGCAGGCCGGCAGTTTGACACCCCTGATCTAAGGTCTCTAAGCCTGAAAGTGCAGCTATGTGTTAAGAAGGCTGCCACATGCAAAGCTTGGTGTTGCTACCTTCAAACATGACATTCCCACTTCTCAGTAATCATTTCATTAATTATTACTGAATGTGGGAAATAATTCTCTACCTAGTTCTAATTTGCTCCTTTCTTTTTCAGGTTGGAAAAGAGAAAGTACTACGTGTCAAGGTGGTAAAAATACATCCATTGGAGAAAGTAGCAGAAGAGGAGACAACTGAGAAGAAAACAGATGGTGCCTGTGATTCCCCTTCCAGTGACAAAGAGAATACCAGCCAGGTTGTACAGGAAAATCAGAAGGAGCCAGCATTGAAAGAAGATGACAACAGAAGAGAGAGTCTGAGTAAGTAAGCCATGGACTGAAATGAAAGGAACCAGCTTTAAGTCTTATTTAGGAGTAAACTGCCAAATTGCATGCATGGCCAATTGATGACTACTAAAAGCAATCTTGATTTGGAGAGAATTACTGTTGTCACAATAGATATGTTCTCTGCCTTGGGTTACTTATAAAATAATGGTAGGACAGAAATCTGATAAATAAATAAATAACTTTAAAGTGTGCTGATCAAGCAGCATTACATACTTGTTACTTACTACTTGGTATTAAGCATGTACTTTTTATGGTCAACTGTGTTTATGATAAGCCATAAATTTATCTGTTTAGAGTTATGCACAAAACAGAAAAAGTGCTTGGTTTGAATTCTGAAGATAAAAGACAATGTTTTATCCAGCACTCTATCTGAACTCAAAATTTGGGTTATCCTGTAGAAAAGATTTTTAAACGTATAGTGTCTCCAAGCTAAGTGTCAATATCGCTTAAGGGCATACACAGAATATACTTTCACACCAGAGTTTAACGATCTAACACAGAGTTCCCCCAATTTTCTGACTTTGTGAACTGGTGGGGGGAAGGGGATAGTTCTGGGCAAATGGCTGACAAGCGCGCGCAGCTCCATTTGGGGAGCTGCGTGCTTGCTCACCATTTCAATGGCCCTGTTGCAAATCACTCACGGTTCACTAGTGGGCCATGACCCAGAGGTTGGGGACCCCTGATCTAATGTATTAATAATGTTTGTATTTACAGCAGCATTAATGAAAGTTTTTTCTAAAACACAGTGGTACAGGCATATATATAAAACTGTTATACAGAACTAATATTTTTGCTTTCTTTCTTCATTGGGCAGGTGACCGGGCACGGCGATCTCCTCGGAAGCTTCCTACTTCTCTGAAAAAAGAAGAAAGGAAATGGGTTCCTCCAAAATTCTTACCACACAAATACGATGTCAAGTTGCAGAATGAAGATAAGGTGAGTAAATTTGCCTGTTAGCCAATACTGTCTTAACGTTTTAAGAAGGAGTTAACTATTATAAACAACTATATTTAAGTATAGTTTTGTGTTTGTGTGTACATACACATATATACGTATAGTTAGTATATCTATATGCTTATAAACTTTCTATTGTTACAATATATGTATCATTTAAGATAAGTGTTAAACTTTCAGCGACTTACCTGTGTCCTCTCTAAACTACCACTTATTTATTGTTTCTGTACCATCAGTTAAAAAACCCTGTCTGAAACATTTGTTTTTTATCTTTCAAGATCATTAACAATGTGCCAGCAGACAGCCTGATTCGAACAGAACGGCCACCAAACAAAGAGATTCTGCGTTATTTTATTCGTCATAATGCACTTCGTGCTGGAACAGGCGAGAATGCTCCCTGGGTAGTTGAAGATGAGTTGGTGAAGAAATATTCCCTTCCCAGCAAGTTCAGTGATTTCTTGCTTGACCCACACAAAGTGAGAAATAAGACAAGATCTGTCTGAGTTGTGTGATGATGAAAAATAGGAGTCATTTTCACATGGGTACTTACTTATTCTTAGGCCTGTATTGAAAATAAGGCAATATCAAAGTGAAATTTGGCTCCTCCTGCCTTTTTTCAGAGGAGCATGCCCTTGTTTGTCATTAGGCGCTGAAATAACGATTTTGAAATATATATTCATTGTCTTATCCTGGGATGCTTAATCTTGTTGATGAACACATTTGGAATTTAAAGAATATATTATGCCAGAATTGGTTAGGATGCGGGGTTAGGCACTTGTCCATTGTCTAATGACTCTTATATAGATACAGGTAGTCCTCGACTTAACAGTCACAATTTGGGCTGCAAGTTGCATTGCTAAGCAATGCAGTCATTAAATGAATTTATGAACTTTTTGCTGAGATCGTTAAATGAATCTGGCATCCCCCATTGACTTGTTTGTTGAAAGCCCCCTGGGAAAGTTGCAAACAGTGATCACATGACTTTGGAATGCTGCAACTGTTGTAAATACATGTTGGTTGCCCAACACCTGAATTTTGATCGTATGGTATTGTAACTTTGAACAGTCATTAATTGAATGGTCGTGAGTCAAGGACTACCTATATATCCAATAGTTAAAACAAGAAAGACAAAGTTAACTTGTTGAAGAAAGCTTAAATTCAACATAGAGATGGAAATCAAAGTTTCAGCTATTTTGTTGAGCTTATATTTTGAAAATTCACATCTCTCTGACATTGATTTTAATCTTCCAACCATTACTAAATATCCTAGTTTCCTGAACCACAAACCAAAGCAGGAAAAGGGAAAAAATTAAAGGAAAAGCAAGGACATTCGCATTTCTTGCAATCCATCACCTTTAGCTCACAGATATTCCTTCCATCCTTGACTTTGTGCTGGGTTTTAGGATATGTTTCAGAATAAAGTATGTAGTAGATAACAGTTTCCCATTTTTCTTTTTAAGAATATGAAGTCTTGAAGTATTCTGGGAATTAAAAATATTGCTGGTACCTGATATATTTTGCAATATGTATATTTCCCACATTATTTTAAAGTAAAAGTTTTAAGACAGGAAGGTAGGGAACTTGGGTACATTATGTCTTAATGACCTCCATGTTTGAGGCTTTTGTGTGGCCATATTCTTGCAGGACACAAATCAAGCTCATAATTCAGAAATCTTAATTTTCCTCTTTCTATAGAGATGCCTTCTAAATGATCTGATTCAACAGCAAACCCTGTCTGAATTTTGCAGCAACCCACAAGCCTTGAGTTACTGCCTGGATGTTTTGCTGTAGAATGGACCATTCTCCTTAGTATTTAAAATAAGTGGGATGCCCAACTCCTTTGGAAAGATCTAATGATCCTTCCATTCACTCTTGTCACCTTTGGGGCTTTTTTTCCCCAATTGACATCAAACACTCTATAGCTAATAAACATGCTTAGTTTTGTTTGGTTTTGGGGAAGCTGGGTTTGATATCTGGCCGCCTCAATATTTTATCAAAAATGGCAGTATTGTTGGGTTGCCTCAGATTGTAGAAATTTCTGAAAATGTCATTTAACAATTCATATTTAAATTTTGTAAGAATAGATACTAGGATGTACAAACATTTAAAGGACTTTTGATAAAACATTTCAAAGGGCCTTCCATCTGAAACAGTTGGAGCACTACTAGACTTTCTTTGCTATTGAATGTTTATAGAGAAGGTATATGGTATAGTCAGTTAAGAGCTCTCTGTTTATTTTGTATTTTGGCTTATGCATATTTGGGGTAGATCCTCCCTAGTGCAGATAATTTACATTTTGCATTGCTTTGATTCCAGTATTTGACTCTCAATCCTTCAACAAAGAGGAAGAGCACTTCATCACCTGATAGGAAACCTAAGAAGCCCAAATCAGATGGTTCTTCCACAGGACATGGGCTGAATCCTTCACTTTGGTGCAGTGTGCATTTAAATAAATCAATTGTGGACTGCCCACTGAAAATCAAGAACTCCAAACCCCCCAAATTGTCTACAGAAGAGCTGGAGGAGATGATGAATATTATGGCACCTGGAAAACTTGGCACTTTCAACAAGAAGAGGCTTGGGAAATCACTGGATCCGAAACAGAAAAATAAAAAAGTGCTGAATGGGCAGAAATCTGGAAAATCTAGATCTCCCAAAAAAGATTCCAAGATGAAAATGAAACAGATGACACTTCTAGACATGACGAAAGGTACTTCTAAAGTACCAAGAGCACCAAGAAACTCAACTGGAAGCCCCAAATCTTCCAATAAACCTCCGAAACATCTTCCACCTGCTGCACTTCACCTGATTGCTTATTATAGAGAGAACAAAGACCGCGAGGACAAGAAGAGTGCCCTGTCCTGCATAATTTCAAAAACTGCTCGGTTGCTATCCAGTGAGGATCGTGCTCGTCTTCCTGAGGAGCTGCGAGGCATAGTGCAAAAGCGTTACGAACTACTAGAGCACCGGAAAAACTGGGCTTCCATGACAGAGGATCAACGCAAAGAATACATGAAGAAGAAACGTGAGAAGCTGAAGGAGAAGCTGAAGGAGAAAGCCAAAGAACGTCGGGAAAAGGAAATGATGGAGAGGCTAGAGAAGCAGAAGCGATATGAGGACCAGGATATCAAAGACAACAACTTGCCCACATTTAAGCTGGTGGATACTCCAGAAGGACTCCCTAATACCCTTTTTGGGGATGTGGCTATGGTTGTGGAATTTCTGAGTTGTTACTCAGGGCTGCTGCTTCCAGATGCTCAGTATCCCATCACTGCTGTTTCTCTTATGGAAGCTCTTTGTGCTGAAAAAGGGGGTTTTCTGTACTTGAACAGAATTTTGGTCATTCTTCTCCAGACTTTGCTGCAAGATGAAATTGCAGAAGACTATTTGGAGCTAGGGATGAAACTGTCTGAGATTCCCCTCACTTTGCACTCTGCTTCTGAATTAGTTCGTCTTTGTCTGCGCAAGTCAGATATACAGGAGGAAAGTGAAGCTTCCGAGAACGCAGAAGAGAACAAAGACTTGGCAGCTTTTGAAGACAATGAAGTACAGGATGAATTCCTGGAGAAATTGGAGGTATCAGAATTCTTTGAGCTGACCCCCGAGGAGAAATTGCAAATCCTCACAGCTCTTTGCCATCGGATTTTGATGACATATTCAGTACAGGATCACGTGGAAGCAAAGCAGCAGATGTCAGCTGAATTGTGGAAGGAGCGGCTGGCAATGCTGAAAGAGGAGAATGATAAGAAGAGGGCAGAAAAGCAAAAACGGAAAGAGATGGTGGCCAAAAACAGAGAGAATGGCAAAGAGGAAAATGGTTTGGGGAAGGGAGAAAAAAAGAAAGGGGAACCAGAGAAAACAGTCAAATCAGAGCAACGTATGGATATAGAACAAGAAGACATGATCAGCACAGTCAAAAGCAGGAGGCTTATGGCAATTCAAGCCAAGAAAGAGAAAGAACAGCAGGAAATGGAAATGCGAGGTAATTAAAAGAGCAGCTTTTTTATTGTGATGAGAGAGTTTAAAGTTTGCATTGGGCTACTGGCATTTATAACTGCCAGTTGTAGGACTCAAATCTCCAACTTGCTGTAGAGAAAGGATGCTTGCTAACAGGTAAATATATCTGCTGTTTTTGCCTTTATCCATACCTGTGCTAAATTTGATAGAGGAACAGGAACATCTAAACTATTTATTCAGATATTTATCTTGGTCCAGCTATCTGGGCCAGGAATAACATAGAGTTAACAATTAGTTTGGTTATCAATGTTATGCGGGCTATCAATCCATTTCAATTCAGAAGAGTAGTCTCTCTGAAAATATTGAAAGAATGGAGTGTTGCGTAGTCTGATGCTATCTTTTGCCAATTTCTTTAGCAGTTGCTAAACTCAAATCCTGAGCAGATTGCAACTGCTAGCTAGACGGGAGACTACCTGGAAATCCCTAGCTAGAGTAGCCTATGAAAAGTCAAGGTACTGGCAGGTCTGCATTTTTGCCAGGAGCTTCTATTTAATCACTGGGAATCAATAGCAATTTGAGGGAGCCTTTGGGGTTTTTTTCTTCAGTATAAACACAAGGGCAATTCGGAAATAAACCTCTGTGGTTATCAATGACAGACACTCGCAGATACAGAAGTTTTATTATACGCATTAGAAAACAACATTACATTACTTTTCGACATGATCGCCATTCAAATTGAGGCACTTGTTATAACGTCTTACAAGGTTTGAAATTCCTTAGTAGTAGTTGCTCAGCGCCAAATCTGGGCTATGGCGGGGGGGATGAACAAAAACGGAATCCCAACGGAACTGCTTCAGAAGTCTTGGGGACGTCTAGCAGTGTGCGGGCGAGCATTATCGTGAACCAACATCACACCAGAAGTCAGCATGCCTCCACGCTTGTTATGGATGGCTCGTCTTTGAGTTTTCGTAATGATTCACAGTAGACTTCTGAACTGATGGTCGAACCACGCTCCATGAACTTCACTAGCAGTACTCCTTTGGCATCTTCACATTTGGCAGGATTTCCTATGGCACCACTTCCTGTGTGGTGTTGGTTCACAATAATGCTCGCCCACACACTGCTAGATGCACCAAGAACTTTTGAAGCAGTTCCGTTGGGATTCCGTTTTTGTTCATCCCCCCTTATAGTCCAGATTTGACACTGAGTACTACTAAGGAATTTCAAACCTTGTAAGATGTTATGACAAGTGCCTCAATTTGAATGGCGATCATGTTGAAAAGTAATGTAATATTGTAGTTTTCTAATGTGTATAATAAAAGTTCTATATCTGCGAGTGTCTGTCATTGATAACCAAATGGAGGTTTATTTTTGAATTGCCCTTGTATTACAGCTACTCATCTGGAGAAAATTTGCACTTGCAGTTGCATAGGTTGGTATCTTAGTGGATATCTGGCAAATAAATGTGTAAATGAATTCCTAGGGAAAAATAGTATGTTTTTAATATCAGAATATGAGAAATTTTATATTTGCTCTGCTTACAGATAGTCCTTAGCTTAAACAGTGGCAGTTGGAACCAGAATTGGTCATAAAGCATGATGTCACATGACTGCACCGAATTATGGCAACAGTTCTGGCAGTCCCCAGTTACGATGGTTAAGTGAGGACCTCACTTGACCCCAACCTCTGACTTCCTTCTGGCCGCCCATTGATTTTGCTTATGGGAAGCCAGTAGGGAATGTCAGAAATGATAATCATGTGACGGCAGGGACACTGCAATAGTTGGAACTAAGTACCCAGTTAAAAAAAGAATTAAACCAGTTTAATGCTGTGGGGAATTAATACATTCTTTTCTGCTGCTGTGCTAGTAAAACTTGAAAAAGAAGCAGAGGAGGAAAGAAGTCGCAAACATAAAGCTGCAGCAGAAAAAGCCTTTCAAGATGGTATTGCCAAAGCAAAGCTGGTCATGCG
Organism: Crotalus tigris; assembly: GCF_016545835.1. Classification (NCBI taxonomy): domain Eukaryota; kingdom Metazoa; phylum Chordata; class Lepidosauria; order Squamata; family Viperidae; genus Crotalus; species Crotalus tigris. Next base: position 6,451,893 of record NW_024096758.1, on the reverse strand, counting down.
CAGGACACCAATAGGCACAGACCGTAATCACAACAGGTAGGAAAGAAGGAATATCTTTGTGGGTGATGAGGACTGTGGAAAAGTGCCCTGTATCAGGACTTAACTGAAGATGCTGGTTTTAAATGAGTCCTTCCTTGTGTTGATTACTGGCCTTCTATCACTTTTCTTAACACTAGACGAGGGCCTGATTTACTCAAATATAATCATAATTATAGGGCACAAATTGCTGCATCTTAATGCACAGAGCCTGTCTGCTCGGATATCTCCACCATACTGTATCATTCTCTATAACTGTTTCTTTCTTACCTTACTGTTCAGGAAGTCTAAGGGAATCTTATTCTCTCCCAACTAACAAGGCAACGTGCCTAATTACTTCACTTCCCTGTTGCCCCATTTCCCTCATGCTTCTACTTTTTCTCGCATTTCCTGCTTATTTTATTCCTGAATAACTACTGCAAACTCTCGTTACATTTTAGCTGCATTTCAGCTGTCTATTACTTATTGCTATACATGAATATAGCAGACTTATATCCCACTTTTCCTCAAGAGCTCAAAGTAGCACTTGCGCCACCATTTTACCCTTCAATAAGGACTCTCTAGCATATATTGATGTGAGAGCAGAGTTTCTATGGTTGAAGTGGGAGTTTGATTTTTGTCCCATTGCCTTCTTCCCCCTGAACTAGCTCAATGTCTTAGAGCTGCTGCAGCACAGGACATTTTAAGTCCTATTTTTTTCTCATTAAGAGCTTTACATAGTTAAACCTTGCTTTCTGCTTTTATCTGAGCAGCCAGGAATGTTTACTGGCATAGCAATTGATCCAGTTTCTAAGGGTTGGATGTAGAAAACAACTGGTTTGGTCCCTCATATCTAATATGATCTCTTTATTTTAGGTATTGGCTCTTTTCCGATGAAGTTCCTGGCTTATTCATAGAGAAAGGGTGGGTACATGATGGTATAGATTATAGTTTTACGCCTCCAGGTGAGGAGGAAGAAGAGGAGGAGGAGGAAGAGGAGGAGGAAGATTACCAGCAAGGTAAGCTTGATTACTTCTCATCTCTCATAAGTGAAACAATGTCTGAACTGTTGTTGTGAATATCAAATATAAAATCCCTTTATTAGACTGGTGACACTGACTCAAATTAGTAGATTCCAAATTTGATGGAATCATGTTTGTATCATTGGAAATTAAACCTTTTTTTTCAGCTACATAAACACTATACATTGTATTTATGTTACAAATATTAAATATTTATATTTAGCATTAATATATAACGAGTGCTATGTTCTTTAAAGTAATCACTCACTGAATATTTTTCTCAAGATAAGGCTTTTCGTTAGGATCTTTTTGTTCAGTCAGTTTATATTTACAGTAGGATTTATATGGAAAAGAGTGCTATAATCCAGGGACTTCAGATAAAATAGTGAAATAAATCATGTTGCAGTCTGTTATCTCCTGCCCAAAGAAGCAAGCCACATTGCTCTGTAGAAATCACAGTACAGTATCTTGTGAAATGCAGTTATACTGTCTCTGATACCGTGTTTTCCCAAAAATAAGCCCTAGCTTGATTTTTTACACATGCGCCCAATATAAGCCCCACCTCAAAAATAAGCCCTAGTTTTGGGGCGAGGCACGTGCATAAAAATCAAGCTGGGGTGGGGGGTGGATCTGCCCTACTCACCTGCACCGGCTTACCTTAGGATCGTTGCAGCGAGGTCACCCAGGCCTTGACACCTGTTGCACCGCTGCCTGAGTTCTGCGGCCACTTGCAGCACCAGTGTGATCGGCACGATATGCCGCATGGCCTCCTGCCACGAACAGCGGCACAGGTGTGATCATCACAATGTGCCGTGCAGCCTCCTGAAAGGGGGGCATCAGCATAACAAACGACGCAGCTTACCACGAGTGTCAGCGGTTGCGCAAAGTGCCACGTGCAGCTGAAAGTGGCCACAGAAGAACTCAGGCAGTGGCACAACAGGTGTCGGGGCATGGGAGGCCTGGCTGCGGCAGTCCTAATATAAGCGGGTAAGACATCACCCCCAAAATAAGACCTGGTGCCTCTTTTGGAGGCAAGAGAAATAAGATCAGGTCTTATTTTTGGGAAAATACGGACTTCCAATTTTGCATTTCTGTCTGACATTTTGCTTAGCATTATGCATTTTCTTAAGGAAAATATTAATTTACCTATTTTCCACACAAGTACATGGACACAATTCCAGTGTTTTTTATTTTCCATGAATTACCTGTTTAGCCATTGGTATAATGATGTGGGTTTTCTGGATAAAATTGTAGTAATTGGTATTTGATTTACATTTAGTAAACAAATTGAAGGAGCATATCGTGTTAATTTTTTACACACACTATAGATCAGTGGTTCTCAACCTGTGGGTCAGGACCCCATTTGGGGTCGAACGACCATTTCACGGGGGTCGCCAAACAACGCAGTCCGCCATTTTTTTCACCTTTTCCTTAGCTGTGCTACTCCCTTTTATTCTATTGGCTTTTGAAAGCCAATAGAATAAACTCTCTTGAATAGAGTCTAATTCTATTGGCTTTCAAAAGCCAATAGGAATTGTCCAGGCTGTCTCTGCCCTGCTGAGCCCGCCAAAAGCCCCAGTCTGCAAACGGTGCTGCACCAGTTGAGTAGTCCTCGACTTACGACCGGTTGGGGGTCACAGCATTAAAACGGTTGAGAACCACTGCTATAGATAGCTAAAATGTATTTTTTAACTGGCCAGAAATAGTAAAATTTGAAAAAAATAATGGAGTACGTGATGTAATTTTTAATGTCTTATTCTTATAAAGTTATTTGTTAAGATAGTATTAAATGTAGCTTGCTTCCTATAATTCCAATTAAAGAAACATGTTGAAAAATCTATCTATATCTATATTATATATATATATATGTAAATGTTTGTTTGTTCAAAATCTTAAATCTCCAAAAGTTCTTCACCAATTGCTTTGAAATTTTGACACAACGTTGCATTCGAATACGCGTGTGTTTTTATATACCTATATTATATAGATGTCACACCTGTGACAGATAAAAACATGCTTTTTGTGAAAAACAGCGCCATCTGTTGGACATAAAAGCAACACATGCTACGATTTCAGACAATCTCTATATCTGCGCAGACAATGGAACAACAAAAAATATTGTATACCCACAAGCATTGTGAAATTAAACATATTACAAATGTGTGCTTTCTCTTTTCTTTCTTTTCCATTTAACCAGACAGCCACAGTAACGCATGGCCGGGAACAGCTAGTGCACTAATATAATAAAATTGTGCATGTAAACATTTATGCTTTCCATGGATGGTTACAAAATAGTTTAATGAGATGTTGTGAGGCTTTGCTTTATTATATGCTAAAGTAGCAGTGGAAACTCTGCAACTAAAACTGTTTTGTTAATTAATGCTTATAATAATTACAGACGCACAGGAAAACCTGGTGGAAGGCAGTATTTTGAACACCCCACAAGGGATCCTGCATATTCCAGAAATACCTGTTGAGACATCAGTACCAAAACAGGGACAGAACCTGTGGTGAGATAGACTTTTCCCCATACCTATCAACAAAAAAATCGGGTGGGGAATAATATTTGATGTATTTCTATTCTCATACCATCTATTCATGATTGAAATTTGGGTATTTAGACCTTTGGAGAAGTATTCAGAATGTTCTGGATGCTTATATACATGTTTACATTATTCCCTTTGGGGTAAGGATCATTATCCAGAATAGAAAAGAGTAAAAATTAATAATCCAAAGGAATTAAGCAAGAAAAAGGAATAACACCATTCACTGTATTTCCCCATACTGTTTTGTCCTTCTAAACAATCCTCAATTCCACACATCCATCGATATAATGTATTTTCTGAATGGCTATTTTTTTTTTTTGCCAGAAACTGTCAAAAAAAAAAGTCACATATTGTGGTCACATAATCACAGAGCACTGCAACTGTTTGTAAAGGCATGGTCACATGGCCCAGGAATCTGTGGACAGAAATGGTTTACAGGTTGTAAAGCACCCGTTCTGGGCCTGTTGTAATTTTGAATGTTAAGTGATCAGTCGTAAATCAAGAACTACCTGTAGTTTCATTGCCCATTACTATTTAATTATTTTAGAAACTGATATATTTTGAAAACAGCATTGAATTTATAACAGAAACTTAATAAAGATTTAATTTAGAATTAAGGAGGTCAGTGAGAACAATTAATAGTGGAATGGCTTTCCTCCAGAAGTTGTGGGTGCTCCATCACTGGAGGCTTTAAAGAAGAAACTGGACAGCCATTTGCCCTCCAACGTCCCTTACAACTCTGTTATTCTATATTCTGATTGTTAAGTGTTGTGTCATAGAACTGAAATCAGTTTTAGAACTGAAATCTAAAAATCTTTAATTAGAATGTTTGGTTTAAACAACTGTTGATTCAGAATTTTGTCAAAATATATAGACCACAAGACCTTTCTTTTGAAGTGTGCCAGAGATCTACTTCCTGCTTGCAGAACATTTTGTTGCCTGCTTCTTTGAAGTCCTCATTTTTCCAGAGTGATGTATTTGTTTACCAGTAGAGGGCAGAAAGAGCAGTATAATTTGTCCAATGAAATAGGTGTCAAAATGTTGAATTATATGATTCTTCTTTTACTTCCAAAAGTCATTAAAATGCTAAACTACATATCTAAAATGGTACAGGTAGCCCTCAATTTACGATCACAATTGGGCCTGGAATTTTGATTACTAAATGATTAGTTATAAAGAGACTGAAACCAGGGCAATTCCTGTTGCTGTCGTTAAGTGAATTTTATGGCTAGCAGTGCAGCACAAAAGGAAATTTTGGTGCACTTTGGCCCCTTTCAACTGTTTTGTGCATTTATTTGGGGTTTTTTGTCGTGTGAAGCCAGCCCCATATGACCCATTAGCCTGGCCTGCTTTGTCAATAGTGGGAGCAATAAGACTTCAATATTATAAAACTTTACATGCGTGTAAGCCATCGTATCCTTGAAACAGATAGAGATTTTTTTCTGATAATATAGGAAATGTCACACACTGCATAAGTACCTACATTAATAGATGGTCTGAAATAGTGAGATGGATTAATAATTTTATCTGGCACGGTTGAAATATGCCTTTTGTTGTTACTGTCAGAGTATTGAACAATTTGTCCTCTCTTCCAGGTTTCTCTGTGACAGTCAGAAAGAGTTGGACGAACTACTAGCCTCCTTGCATTCCCAGGGGATAAGAGAGAGCCAATTGAAAGATCGGTTACAGATTAGGTGAGGTTTCCTCTTCACTTGCTGCAAAACTATATGGCACTTGTATATGGCTACTGAAGATAGAATGGATTTCTGAAATTGATAATTTTTACCTTATCTGTTTGTGAAACTCTGTGGTTTTGTCACTTTAATGCCAGCAGTCTACATGATAGTTTGGAAGAAGAAATAGTTTACCAGAGGGCTGATTGTTATTGTTTTGGGCTAATGTTTGCTTGTGAATAAAAGATTTGAGGAATTCCATAATGATGCTTCAAGTGTAGATTAAGTCTTTCCAGAACTTTTTAACAGGCATAGCTATACAAAAGGATTAGCTTCTGCTTTCCAAAGGACATTTCATACTTTTTAGCAAGCTTGTATAAACAATTTAACTGAAGTACTAGTATAAAATAACCTTTTGCAGGGCTGCAAAAACATTTAGAATTCCTAAGCGTCAGCATTTGATTTCTGGACCAAGCAGTACTTTGGTTACTCTGTGCTTGCAGTTTGGATCAGCTATAATTTTTCAGCTTATAGAATTGCACAGAGCTTACAACCTACATCTCTTAATAGTTTCCACCCTGGCTCTCGAGGGTGGAAGTTATCCACTAAGTTATCTTCTCCTCTCAGGTATCAAGATATCATACATTCCATTCATTTGGCTCGGAAGCAGAACCTAGGTCTGAAGTCGTGTGATGGCAGCCAGGAATTGCTAAACTTCTTGCGCAGTGATCTTATTGAAGTTGCCACGCGGTTGCAGAAAGGAGGTCTGGGATACATCAGTGAGGGAGAATTTGAAGCCAGGGTGAGTAATAATACTGATGTAGTCCCATGGGGAATATTTCAACCGAGTTTCCAGTTCTAAAGTATAGGGAACGCCTTATTAACTCCAGATCTTGAATTCTGAACATTCATTGAAATGTGCCACTTTCCCCTGAAGCTATTCTGAAGTGTTTTATTTTAAATACAGTAGTTCTTATCTTACAGCCATTCATTTAGTGACTGTTCAAGGAAGTAGAAGATTTGAAATAGCACTTGAAATAGATAATATAGACATGTTCTGTGGAAACTTAACATGTTATTTGTAGTAGCAAAGTTGGGTTTAAAATTGATAAAACACTGTAATAGGGTGTTCTAAAGCGCTGGTTTTTTAGTTAACATATTTTACTGTTAAGAGTTTTGACAAGAATGCCTATAGGCGTGTTTGCTTCTGTGGTAGTTTTCTCATCTGTCGAATGGAAGCAGAAGATTCAGATAAGAAATAGAAAGTCCTGCACATGCTACAAATAACTAACAGCAATGTCTTTCTAATTAGGTTTGTTCATTGGAGAGCCTAAAAGATTTTGGGGAGTGTGTGATTGCTCTGCAGGCCAGTGTCATCAAGAAGTTTTTGCAAGGCTTCATGGCTCCCAAACAGAAGAAGAGAAAACATCAAGGGGAGGATGCTGTGGCCAAGGCTGAGGAAGTTGATGAAGAGAAGAGAGTAGCAGAAGAAGCCAAGGTCTTGATTAATGTAGATATAAGCTAAACATCTCTGGACTGAAAAGGCGACAAAACCTGAGCTGATTGCATGAAGTTGTTGATGCATGTGTGGGCTGTTTGAGCCTGAGAATTCAAGTTATTGATGTACTTCAGGGCATGGTCTTCCTTTCTACAGTGAGGTTTAAGAGAGGCTGCATCTTCTCCCCTCCCACTTTAAAAAAAAAAGTCAAATGGAGCTGCTGTCCTTTGAGTCTGCTACAAAAAACCTCAAAGCCTAGAATTTATGAAAGGCTGTCATTCTTGCCTAAGATCAGTGTTTCCAAGTAGGCATAAGTATCATCTAACATCCTGAGATGTTAATTCTTTGTGGTCATTTTCATTATATTTTTAATGGAGAGATTTTCTTAAGAAAGGGTCACCATTTTCAACATATGAAAAGTACAATCTTTATGTTTCAAATTTACAAACTTTTGTTTGCCTTTCAAAATGACTCCTGTTTATTTTTATTCTTCTAGAAGTCTCCATTGAGAACAGCTGCTTCTCTTTGGCTGTTGTTTGCTACTGTATAGTTGTCTGGCTTGTATGTTGTCATCTGTTTCTCCTCTTCCCTACTTGGCCTTGTTGTGACTGATGTTTATATGACCAAATGCACTGTCTTACTGCCAAGAGAATGGCGGCTATACTATAGATTAGAAAGAATCAATGCAGCCAGGTCCGAGGGACAAAATGTTACCAACTTAACTGCCCTTTTCATTATAGTTCCTCGGCTGCAAATATTTTTTTCCTTTAATGTAATCTACCATAATGATGCATATGGTAGATTACAGGACATTATAAATTGCTTCATTGTGGGCTGGTGAATTTACACTGCACCACTAAGTGGTCCCTTACCTTACCTTTGAATGTGTTTGCCTTTTGGCTATTCACTCAAGTCCTGCTTTCCTTGTTCCCCTCTCACCTAAGGTACTGAAACCTTAAGATTCTTGACATTGAGATCCTAGAGGGTTACCACTGACCCTTACTTTTGGGGGAAGTCATGCTGAGTGCTTAATTCTTTTTCCAGTATGGGGAAGCAAAAGCCGCCAAGAGCTTCAAGTTTATTTTGGCCCAATCTGATAGCAGCAAATCTCTAGGAGTAGGTCTTTGGAAAGCTAATGTGTCCGAGAAGCTAGCATTCTGAGCATTGGGGGGGGCTCTCACAATTTTCTACAATCCTGGCTACTTCTCAATCTAGGTCTGTCCCAATGAACAATGAGGAGAGAATTCTAGACTGGTGTGAAATTTTGTTTTCTTAGCTGTCCGGTTTACTTGGCATTTCCTTGAATTCAGTGGGAGGGGAATGTGCAACTCTGCAGAAATAGATGGTTTTATTTGGCTCCTGAACTGCTATTAACAGCAGAGCTCAGCCATTTCTTCTGTCATTCAGTTGCCTTTACTAGGAGAATATTAACTCAGGCATCCTAAGATTTGCCCATGTTATCTTTTCTATTTAATGCAGTAACAGGTTTATACCTATGGAGAGGGCTGCATATCCTCTAACTAGCCATTAATAGCAAGTTTATTTGAATGTGATTGTTTTTATGTTCTTTGCTTGTGTTAAAACTGCAAAGCTATTAGCACCTGAGCACAGTTATTCAGAAGGTTCTTGTGTTTGAGCATCTTTGTTTGACTGTGGTCCCCACTGGTGCTGCTTGTCCACTCTGTTTTACCTCTGCTATTGTACTGCTGTTATGTATGTTGTCAGAGGTCTCCACTAGGGGGCAGCCTAGCAAGTCCTTTGGATTTATATCCTAACCCTTGCCTCCCCAGCTGTCCCTAGAGTTAACAGCTAAAGTTCTACTATTTGTTTCTCTTTGATGGCAAGAATTTAGTTCAGATTTCAAAGTCAAGAATGCAGCTGGTTTCAAGCTGGCCATGTGAAGTTGAACGAGAGTTATGAATCTCTGAGGCTGTGGGGAAGAAGAATTTTTAGTAGTGCCCTAAAAGATAGCTGCTGTGAATCCTAGGGAATGAGCACAAAATGTCTTCCAGTTGCTGGGAATTTGGGCCTAAGATCCTTGTTCTGCCCCTAGGTTGCTTCAGCTGTGGAGAAATGGAAAGTGGCAATCCGTGAGGCACAAACCTTCTCACGTATGCACGTGCTGCTTGGTATGTTGGATGCCTGCATCAAGTGGGACATGTCTGCAGAAAATGCCAGATGTAAAGTATGTCGCAAGAAAGGTGGGTATTCCATTTGAGTCAACTGCTAGTTTTCCAATGCTGTCAAAACTTTGAAAGGAGGCATCCTGTGAATACATAAAGCAGTTGCCCTTCCATTCCGCCAGAGAAAGATATGGATCCCCACTGTTTTATTTTTTTTGATTTTCACTATGTTTTTATCCCAGGCTTACTCTCAAGGAGCTTAGTGTATAGTATACATTGGGATAAGAACCCCTTTTCACTACTAGATCCAACATCCTACCTGGAGTTTTGAAAACATGTTCTGTGTGATTGTGCAATACAAAATACCCCCTTTAGTGAATAATCTGGTGAGTTTCTACCTGCCATCACCTGGTTCCCCAGCATACATTTTAACTATCTCAGCTTTTTTCTTTTCTTAGTAGATGGGCAGATTTCCAAAGAACTGAACTACAGCCATCTAGTCAATCCTGTCAAAGGCTGTTCTCCAACAGGCCTGCTTGTTTATTTCCCTTCTTTATTCTTTGGATTACCAAATTGTTTTTTGCCCTGTTCCCCCAGGTGAGGATGACAAACTCATCCTGTGTGATGAATGCAACAAAGCTTTCCACCTGTTTTGCCTGAGACCAGCCCTCTATGACATCCCAGAAAGAGAATGGCAGTGCCCTGCTTGCCAGCCCTCAGTGGCCAGGCGGAGCTCTCGGGGCAGGTAAGACTTCTCTGGTTTGCAGATGCCTTTAACAGAAAGGTAGTTTATCTGAATATATTTGCCCATGTCCTCTTACTCTATATTAGGTTCACTGAACTGCAGCAGGATTTGTATGCCATTCCTAGCTATTTTGGACATGACATTATAGCTTTTGTTTTTAAAATAAACAGGCATTGCAAAAAAATATTCTATCAGTTGAGTGCATTTGTTGTTTTGGCTGCTGCTCGGCCAGCCTGTCTTCACTAGATATAACATGGAATGCAAACATGAAGCCTGGTGGGGTACAATCCTGTAGAATGGCTACATGGGGAAAGCAGGATTTTGAATATCAAATCTTTCCTCTAGAAACTATGCTGAAGATTCAGTTGAAGAGGAGAGTGAAACTGAGGAAGATGAATCTGAGGAAGATGATGATGATGGGGAGGAAGAAGAGGAAGAAGGCTATGAGGTTGCTGGATTAAAATGTACGTTATACTGAAATTAAAGGGCAACAAGTCCTCCCTGAGGGATTGAGCAGGTTCCCTTCCTGTTAGTTTAATACAAAGGATCTTTTCTGTTTCCCGGTTCTAAACTGCAGGCAGTGAATGTCTTACTAGCAGTCCTGAACTAGGAAGGTGCTGCTGACTGTTTCTGAATTGGTTTCCTGATTTGTGATAGTTCTGCATTGCTTGAAAAGTAACCAAAAATAGGTATTGCTTCCAGGGAAGAGAATGAGAAGTGAATAGTTGGCACTTCTTTGTCTTTTAAGGCAGTATGTAATTGCAATAAATCTACTGCAACAAATTATTGCAACTCTTTTAGGCATTAAATTGTAGAACTTCTTAACTTTTAGATAGTGGCACCTAAAACTAGAATAGCTTAAAGAGCAAGGTACAAATTTCTGGGTTCATGTGATCAGCATTTTGTTATTGCCCAATAACACTATGGATTGTTGCAGAGTGTCCTTGATCAAAATGGACTTATTCTGTGGATCCAGAAGCGTTCCAGATTTTATAGAGATAGATAGATGGATGGATGGATGGAAGGAAGGAAGGAAGGTAATTTTCAGATCAGTGGCACACAAAACCAGAATCCTGTGATAACACGCAGGCTTATAAGAAGTTCAGAAATGCCACCACTATAAAGTTCACACTATATTATGGCATTTGCAGTAATTATCTAGGCAGATCAGGTCTTTGTAACATTCCTTGTTGGCATGGAATTCTGAAAATCAAAAAGAATATGTTTCATATCAAAATTTAGCTTTTACTATGTATGCCAGAACTATGCCTCGTGCAAAAAATAAAACACTCTACTGCATCCAAGTACTTGTGAAAAAAGTTTTTGCACTGGAGAAAATGTTCCCTTTGAGAAGAAATGAAATCCTTTGTTGTTTTTATAGTTAAAGGTTTTGCTGATAATATGCACCCATCTAATTCCCCAGTAGACTGTCATCACTTGGATTCTGATGATCCTGTTTAACCGACCAGTTGCAAATGTGGTCAGCTTTTTGAAAATCTTTCATTGACATTTCAAGTATCAGTTCCCAACCCCTGGGGACTCATCTTGATGTGGTTTGAAAACCATTTAAGACTTAATACTCTAATACAGCGGTTCTCAACATTTGTGTGACGGCGACCCCCGTCACACAAACGTTCTGCGCATGCGCGGTGGCGCCCCCATGCTCAACGCGCATGCGTGGCGCCCCCTGAGGGGAGAAAATGGCGGATCGCCTTCTTTGGCGACCCCCGAAAAATGGTCAATCGACCCCAAATGGGGTCACGACCCATAGGTTGAGAACCGCTGCTCTAATACTAATCACTTGTACTCTGGGGTTCAATCCTTCCCTGTAACAGTTTCATAGGTAGGTCATAGTTATTTCCTCATTGGGAAATGAAGCCCAGGAGAGAGAGACCCAAAGAAACAGACTCTGTTGATGTCTGAGGGATAGTGTGAATGCAGCTTTCGGAGTGGTCCCTACTCTGGTGGCACCTGGTTCCCATTCAGAGCTGTCAGCATGTGAGCTTCTGCTTATAATTGCTGTCTAGATTTTTGTGGAGCCTTTTCCAATCTTGAAAGAATGCTCATCTATTATAAGTATTTATGTCTGCTTTTGAAGTTTGTTCAGGCTCCTTCCTGCCGGCCTGACCAGGCCCAGGTGAGTGTCTCTGTCACTAAAAATAAAGCCTGCACCACAGCCACAGCTTTATGAGGCATTTAATTGGGAAAGGTCATGATGGAGAAATCTTTCATTTTGGCAGAGTCCTGTTTAATCCTTGGTACAGCGTTGATCCAAAGTATTCTCATAGAGAATGTTGGACTGCCAGATATTTAGCACATGTTGCTCTCTCAACATAAGGGGAAGGGACCCTTAAACAGATGGTGTCCCTAACAGAAATAACCTGTATTGGACAGTGATGAATGAAAATTGTACCCTATTAAGTATCTTTTCTGCTGTGGATTGAAAACTTGCTGTGAAGGTTGATTCTCCTTCATTACTGGGGGGAAAAAAAAAAACCAGCATCCGCCGCTTGACATAAAATAGTCAGCAAGAGTATTTGCTGCAGTGAAGTTCTATTGTTCAAGCTGTCTCCTTGTCAGCTGGCAGGAGAAATTCAATACTCGATGCAGGCTGCTGAGGGGGCTTAGCAGCTGCCTTAACCCACTGTGTGGGCCAATTATGAATGCTTGGAATGATACTTAGCCCAGCCAATCACTCTTTTCTGGTGAACATATGATCGGCAGAAAAATGGAAGCAAAGAGTCTCTGGGGCATCGTGCAAACCTGTTCTTGACTTCTCGCATTGAGATCTGATCACGAGAGCCAGCTGAACGAGGGAGCTGCTTTTGCATCATCAACAGCGTAGCCTCGAGTCAGGATGAGCAGGAATGGAAAAGTGGGAGGGAAGCAGAAGGAGAGCCCTTCAACAGAACACTTGAATGCTTTAGACAGTGTACTAATTTTAATTGAATTGTGTGTAAAAAATCGTTGATAATAGAGCTCTCAAGTTTGTTTTTGGATCAGGAGTGAAGAAACTTAAATTGATTACATCTGTTTCTATCTTGGGAGAGTGAGAGAGAAAAATGACCTACCGGTGCTCAAATAGCTTTTATAAAGGGATTTTTTTTTACTGATCATTTGTTTCCTATTAATAAGCATCAGTTATTAGGATTATCTGAAAATAGAATGAGTGCCTTAGGAGTAGCTTGGAATCTTTCCTGGACATAATGGCTGGTTGCATCCTATTACCATTCTGCCACTCCTCCAGTATTAAATCATTACACCCTCTCTCTGATTTACAGTAAGACCCAGGAAAGCAGCCAAGGGGAAGCAAGGTGGCATAGCGGCAGATCCTCCAAGGCGGGGTAGGCATCAAGGCAAGAAGCGAACCCTCCATGCCACTCGAGGGTCCCGACAGCAGACTGCACCTGTCACTGAAACTGACATTGATGAGCTGGTAAGAGCTACGGATCTCCAGATAATATTTTTAGTAGTTAAAAGTGGAACGGGTCTCTGTATCCATCCTGCCTTCTTTTTCCAAAGAAGCTCTTCCTGTGTGCAGGGTTAAGCATCTACCTGATAAGTATGTGTGTGTTTTTCTCTCTCTCTCTCTCTCTCTCTCTCTCTCTCTCTCTCTCTCTCTCTCTCAAGATTACCTGCTTCTCCCCCCTCCTTTTTTACTTGATTAGTACTTAAAGGTTTTTAAATAGCTGTGAGTCTCTATTAAGTGATGAGGCACGGAAGCTCATTGGTATGCTGGCAATGCAAAACACCACATCACTTCCAAAGCAGCTCTTAAGGACATTTGTTGCCTGCGCAGCCTGCCTGCCAAAAAAATAATTCAGCTATCTTACATTTCACTTGACATTTAAAAGAAGAAAGCTTTGGGCTTTCATTTGGGAATTATTCTTTTCCCTACCCCTGTCTCCTGAAGTCTTGGATGACTGAAACTGCAGCCATAAAACTTAGCACCACAGAAATGGAGGAGTTACCAGCTTCCACTTAGGAGATGCTATGCTGTACAGAATGGTTTGTGGTATCTAGTATAGGTCATGTTTGTGTCCTTTTGTATTTGAAATCTAAAAAAGCACATAAGTTCTTGCCAAGGTACAGTTTAGCATAAACCCTGCCTCACTTTCTCTCTTTTGTGCATATTTCCCCTGCATTGATGCGAAGGAGGTAATTTTTGTCCCATCGGTTGTATAACTTAAGAGAGGCCTTCTGTGTCTGGAGGGGAAGGAGTTTGCCAGGGTCCTTTTGTCCTTCCTATACTGGTATCTGGTGTCAGGAACATTGCTATCCCGATTCTTCAGGTTGCTTCCCTGTTGCGCTGCATGCTGTGCACTACAAGTGAGCCGTGGTTCCCACCAAGCAGTGCTTGTTGCTGGTGCCCTGCCTTGGTTGCCTAAAAGCTTTTTGGAGACGCTTGCTGCCCCAAAGAGTCACTGGGCTGCCTCAAAGGTATCCTGCTGGTTTTCTGATTAGGGCTCAAAACCGAAACTCAAACTAGGATGGAGGCATTCTTTGGCTGCCCCATCAAAGCTGCAGCAGCTGCCTGGTTTGTTTCATGCTTATTGCTGGTAGCATAGCAAGTCTTGAAAGTCTTTGTGGAATGGTTTCTCCTCTGTTTGCTTTAATAGAAAGCTTTGTCAAGCTTCCCATAGACAGACTGCTCTCCCCAGCTAGGAGCTCCTGGGCACATTGCCAGTAATATGTACTTGTCACCAGACACGTGGGGTTCTGCCGTACATCATGAAGAGGTCAATTCTTGTATGGTTTGGATCTGTGCTGTTCTGTTCTTCCTTTCTGACTGTCTTTGTAATATAGGTGCTTCAGACAAAGAAGATGTCTCGCAGGCAGGCCCTGGAGCTGCAAAAATGCGAGGAAATCCTAAATAAACTTGTCAAGTACCGGTTTAGCTGGCCTTTCAGGTGAGGCCTCAGGAACCAATGGCAGATCTCCACCCCTGCCCATGTATGCACAAACATGACTAAATAGAATCAGAAAGCCCCCAGTTTGTCTATGTCTTCTGCATATTTTATGCTGGTGGACAGTTGAAAGCAGCATGGATCATTCTTAACAACCTCCCTCCAACTCAAGAAAGTGAACCCTGTGTTTTCACACTTGGCAACTTTACAATGTGTACACTTTAATTCCTAAAATACCCCAACCAGCATTCACATATCTTAAAATGGCCAATGTAAAACACTCTGCTCTAAATCATAGCATCCTGACTTGATACTTGCTTTAGAATAATCAGCCGTGTGGGTACTCTGACAGATAGGAATATGAGTGGGAATAATGGACTAAAGGAAGTGCTTTATCACATAGCTAACACTACTTAGAGTATAAGGAAAAGTTCTTCATATGCCAAATACAGATAACTCCTTTTTTGGAGATGGGGTACTCTCTTTTAATCACACTAGGTAGACAGTATGGCTTACCTCCCATTCTTTAACTCTTTAAAGTTTGGAATTATATTTTGGCTTGATGATAATAGCTTTTTCTGAGTACGTAGTGAGTTAAACCTTGTCAGTGCGATAAGATGGGGATATGCATAGTATGCCCCTGTCAAAAGCAAGCAAGGAACTAAAAACAGAAGCCTAGCACTTGGCTATAGTAAATGATGCCCTAATTAACATTTAGCGTTATTTTGTCAGGGAGCCAGTAACCACAGAAGAGGCGGAAGATTATTTTGAAGTGATCAGCAGCCCCATGGACTTCCAGACAATGCAGAGCAAGTGCTCATGTGGCAGCTACCGTTCTGTGCAGGATTTTCTCTCCGATATGAAGCAGGTCTTTGCCAATGCCGAGCAGTACAACCAGAATGGCAGCCATGTCCTTACCTGCCTGGAGAAGACGGAACAATGTTTGATAGACATGTTGCACAAACATCTGCCTGGCCACACGTACATGCGCCGGAAACGCAAGCGACCTTTGGTCCAGCCTGGTCAGGAACTCGGGGAAGCCGATGGGGACAGCGATCCTGAGGCATTGGAGTACACGAGGGGGCGCAGGAGGAAGAAATGAAGGGTCCGGGATGGGACACGATTGGAGCAGGTCTCAGCAGGATCCGCTGCCCTGATGGAGTTCAGAGGTGGAAGCTGCTCAGCTTCACACTGTCCTCCCCCGCCCCATTCCTCTCACCAGCTTTTCCGTGGGCTTGTTCTAATTGCTGTCAGCAACTAATCAACCAGCTGTCAACAGAAAAGATGGATTTCTGATTCCTCAACTGTGCACATAGTTTGTGCAAATTAAGGAGATACAGCGGACATGGGGATGAGTGGATGGAACCATTTTCAGCTGGGAGGGTGCAGGTTGTCTCTGAACCAGAGCTGCCCTCTTCCTCCTCTCAGTTTGTCCTAATGGCAAGTGAGAGAAATGAGCTGCCACATGAGAATTTATAATCTCCTATCCCACAAACCCTCTCCATCGACCCTTGAGGAAGCCACCTTTTAAAATGGGCAAGCACTTACCTTTCTTAGGCAGCCACCTTTCACCAGCATCTTTGTGCAGGCCAGCTTTTGGGGTGCTTATCATTCTCCAGCCTCCTGATGTGGGCAGCAGGGAGAGTTGTTTCCTCCTCCCAGCACTTCCTGGCGCCAGGTGCGCAAGAAAAGTGTCATAAAAACCCAGAGTTTTGGGAAAGGACACTGGTTCTAACTTTATAAATCTTTTTTGTAGTTAAGGAAAGAATCTCCTGTCCAGCAGTGATCTTGTATAAAAACACCGTGTAAGATAAAGTCGCTTTGACTTTGATGTGCATTGTACAGTTTATATGAGGATGTGTTCGCTTTATATTCCTCCCTTTCTATAAGTCACTTGTTTTTGTTTTTTTCTTAAAGAAAGTAGTTGGAGCTGACCCAGGAAATCTGTCAGGTTGTACACTTTGTAGAACTTGCTCTTGTCTCCTTTTATAGTCATATCGCCTCCAACCTGTCTCATCTTCACCTTCCATTGCTGGGTTCCAGATCAGGCCGAAAAGAGAGTCTGACCTTGCACACTAATGGCCCAGCCAGAGACAGGGATCTGTCAAAGAGGTCCCTTGGAAGCCTGGGTACCTCATGAAGATTTCGTTCAGTTGAGGATTTCTGTTCGGCTTTCTGTCATTTCAAGAAATATATATATTTTTAGCTTTGTATTGGAAGCTGTGGGGCTGAGAAGATGGAGTTTTCATTCTTTGAAATGAATCCTATCTCTCCAGCTTCTCTTTGCTGGAGCAGGAAGTATGTGATACCTGATAATCATAGCCTGACATTATATCCTTATCTTTTGGATTAACACTTCTGAATTATTCCTGCCACAAGAGCATCATCAGGTCTCCGAGGTCCCTTTTTGCTACCAACATCCATCAGTGCGATCTGCCCCTTCTTTTCCCTCTCCATCTTTTACTTTATTTTCCCAACTTCTACACAATGGGACTTTTTTGGACTAATTTTTTTTTTTAAAAAAAAGTTGTTTGGGGGAGGGGGATCTGCTAAGGGCTGTACTTGTAATAAATTGGAAATACAAAAACTGAATTTGTTTTTCTGCCTGCTTGAAGATTCAGATCCTTCTCGTATACTTGCTAGTCTGAAGATTTAAAAGTTATGGGTCGTGTTCTAGAACTTTTTTACTTATTCTACATTTCTGGATAGGAGAATTCTAAACCTGGCAAAGCTGAAGCTTCCAGTATTTAGGTAAATGCATTTTAGTTATTTGGACACCTAACTTGAAAGCAGCTACCTTGGGATGTCATTGCTAGCGTACATGTTAAGTGAGGGAGGTTCTCCTAAACCAGGGGTGGGGAACCTTGGCTCTTTTATGACTTGTGGACTTCAACTCCCAGAAGTCCTGAGCCAACAGGTTCCCCACCCCTGTCCTAAACCTATAGTGGGCCATAGTAGCTCTATAGAGCTTGCTGCACTAGAAGAATAACTTTTAGCTTAACTGCCATTATATGTGTGTACAAGAGCCCTCCATGTAGCAAAACCCTAATTCTAAGAAGAGACAGCTGAGATACGGCATCTCCTTTCTCAGATGAACCAGCAGCAATAAAGCAATAAGATGCATTGATCCCACAAGCACCAGCTTCAAACACATCATTAGCATGCAGTGCAGGGTGAACTCTCCAAGGATAAAGCAGACTGTTGGCCCTGGAGAAGAATTGACAGCATTTTGATTCTTAATGGTACAAGGAGAAGTATTCTTAGAGATTTCTTTTGACCAGGATTTTGCTGAGCATTCTGGCTCTTTTAGCCTCTGCTTGGCTGCACTTAACCTTTGGACCACCTTAATCAGGATTAGATACATTTAATAACTGCTTAAGTTTGGATTGCCTTTGTTTTGACAACTCTGAATTTAGAGGCCTTGTTTCTGCAGAAGCAGGCCAACCATCAGTCCTTATTTCATCCAAGAGGTCCAGCAGGGGGCAGCACAACCAAGGGTTTTTGCCACTTGATGCCTTATGTAAATATTTCCCTGATTTATATTAACATTCCCCTTTTATTCTACTGTGTTGATACCTTGGATATCTTTATTGTGTGATTTCTTTCCCCGACTCAGATGCAGGACTGTCTATATACACTTATTTAGAAATAAGCTGCCTTCTGGTCATTATATTTTTTGACCCCCCCCCCCCAGGGCAAGAGGTATAATATGGTAATATAACATTTATTGTCATTTACCTATATGCACAATAGCATACTTTAAAATGAAATTACGATGTCCAGCTCTTGAAGGAAGAAATGAAGGAATATGCTCAGGGCAGTTCTACCAGATGCCAAATTATTTGCAAGCAGCCACTGGGATCGCTCCTGGAAATGTAGTGTTTTCCTCATTAAAAGAGTTTAAATTTTCTGATTCTTGGTCATGGGAGACTGACAGATGAATTCATCTGCCTTCTGATTTTGACTTGATCCAGAAGGTAAATATAGGATATTTTAATGTGCCACAAATGGAAAGCAATCTAAGAGTTTGGATGAAGAGTTATATAAATTCAAAGATGATCATATGGAAATGCAGACAAAGCACACAGTAAATGTAAGGAGTGCCTGTGAGTGTTTGCATGCTCTGAAACAGCTTTTTGCTTCCTTTGGCAGATGTTGATCTTTGTCCTTGAGTTGAGTGGCCTTGATCTCTACAGCCAGGCTTTCTGTCTATTCACTGCCTTAGAATAGGTGGCTGAGAGCCCCTCATGCCACAGTGCAGTTCCTTTGCTGGAGCCTATTTGGTCTTCCTCCATGCTTGTTTCTACATCCCAAGCAACAGAATTATAGTCTTTTGAATGCTGGGTTAAATTACTACCTGTTCCTCTGCAAAGGCAGGCCTAGACAGGCATGGTAGAAATAAATGAAAAGGCTATCTGTGTTCATTTATCAGCTCAGGTTTGCAAAGCATTACTAAAATTGCTAGATTAAAACAAAAAAAAAAGTGGGGACATGGCAAACCCTGTAAAGGGCTGAGCTATAGCAAAACACTTGGTTTGAGGCTAGATAGCATATGTAGAAGCATAAAGGATTTCTGGATGAAGTGGCCATTTAGTTTAGTGTAAGCATGCAAATTATACATGTGGCTCTAAAAATCCAGATTTTTATATAAGTGAGTTTAGGGATGGCAGCAATTGGACAGAAAGAAGCCTTCAAGTTGGGGTCAACACCGTAGTTGAAAGAAAATACCCACCCTATGTGTGGCTTGAGTATAAAAGTCAAATTCCAGGCTTGAAGTCATTACAACAGGAATTAAAAATAAAGCTTTGATATAAGATCCTAATACATCTATGGAAATGCTGCGAATATTGAATACAATTCCGGTCCTCTTACCTAAAATGGATATTGTGGAGCCGAAAAATATTTTTTTTAAAAAGGGAAATCAAAATCATATGTTAAGGGAAATATTGTGGGAATTGGGGTTTTTAAGGGATATTTTAGAGGTACATAAATTTATGGAAATGGCAATTATTTTCTAACTAAAATATGTTAAAAGTGATTCATTAAAATAATCAAATGTAGGGTGACAAACTCAATAAAAGGTTGTGGCCATCAAAATGTGATGATGGTCATTGTCCAAAATTTTTAAAGGAACTCAGCAATTTGGGAGATAGGAGGGGGAGGCTATAGGTGACTGCTAATCATATCTATATGTAATCTCATGAATTATGGGAACCATTCTTTAAATCACTACCAGAGGACTGATATTTTTCTGTCAGTGCTTTTGAGAGTTTCTTGTATGTGTCAGTTTGTTGCTGGGTGGCATTAAAAACTAGACTAGATGGGTCCTTAGCAGATCCAGTAGTACCCTTGTGTTATTAGCAGGGGCTCTCCAAGAATTTAAATAGAACACTTTATTAAGCCTGAAGCTAGGAGATTTTACATGCAAAAACATGCTTTCAACAAAGCCTTTTTCATATAAAGTAACGTTTCCCTAAAACTTTGCCTCAGAAAATGGAGACCATCACAGGGCTCTGGCTGGCTCTATGGTTTAGAGTTCTTTGGGACTTTACCCTTTTCTTGATGGGATGGACCAGCTGAGGTTTTCAAATATTCACCCAATTTTCTTAGCTCTCTTTGGGAACTAATATTTTGAAAGACTGCAAAAAAAAAAAAAAAGCAAGAAACAGTCCCAGAAATACAAGTGCATTAGGCTCTAATCTCAAGGTGCTTTCTGAGGCTAGCTGGTGCTAGGGATGAGGAGAGTACACACTTGTGACTCCTGTAGCACAAATACACTGCAAACACTGTGCAGAGAGATGGCTCCTCCCCTTCACCCCAGCCAGCACCATCAACACCCATTGCTTATATGGTCTGCCAAGTGAAATCTAGGGGTATTTGGTTTTTGCCTTTTTCAATGGGGCTTGTCTCGTCCTGAAAGAATTATAATATGAATGATATTTATGTGCCAGGGATGCCAATATAAAGACCTGGATCTTAGCATATCATTCACTTGCCATAAAGTAGAAACTTTGAAATCAAGTCTAGGTAAAGTTAACATTCATGGAACTGTATTATCACTCAAAAGTGCTTTGTTGATTGGAGAGTAATATATTTGCCTAAAGTGGGCACTGAGACCACAACAGTTCTACAACATCTTGGTTGTGCTTAGGCAACATATTTAACCTGGTTATTGAATTAACCATTTTTCTGGGTTTGCACAATATGCTACAATATACGGGAGTTGAAAGTTGTGACCAGGTGATTTTTCTGGGGTAGAAGGAAATGGATAACTAGATTATTATTAATTGGATAAAGTGAGAGCTCCCTATAATTCATCTGTTATTAAATCATTCAGTTGCTTCCAATTTTTTTCTGATACAATGGACATAATTTTGCAAGGATTGTCCACCAGCTACTGCTTCTTGTAGGCACACAGATATCCTACTTAAATCTTTTTTCCTTATGACACTATGAGTATTCAAGCTTGCTACATTACCAGAGGTGAGTCACTTCCTCCCAGATTCATTTTTGTAAACAGCATTTTTCAACTTTGGCAGCTTGAAGAGAATTCTGGGAATTGAAGTCCACCCGGCTTCAAGTTGCCAAGGTTGGTAAATACTGCTGTAAACTGTGAAATGTGGATTAATATACCATGGCTGATCTAGAACACTGAACAAGGTTGATATGGTGTAGCATTTGGATAGGGAACTGCAACTGGACTGTTGACTGAAGTGGGATATCAAGGGAACATCCCAGAAACCAAAATACCTATTTAGGCCTGCCTGCCTCCAACTCAGCTCACAATAAAAATAAAATATGAATCAAAACAAGATGGATTCTGGTCACTATACAGAAAAGATATCCAATAAGGAGCTCCAATTTAAGCCAAGGCTGAGAAGAACAAACAGGTCTTCAGGGCCTTGTGGAATGCCTGCAAAGTGCCAGCCACATTAATTTCAAAGGAAGCTCATTCCAGAAGGCAGGGAAGGCCCGCTTCCTGAATCATGATAGATATTTTATTAAATATCACTGCTTAATTGAAGGAACCTGGAGCACGCCAACTCTTCCGGCATATACCAGCTGGTCAAGAAGCATGGGAGATAAATGGTGCTACAAGTAACAGGCCTTATGCCATATAGGGCTTTATAGGTGATAACTCTCAACTTGAATTGTGTATGGAAGTGTACTGGCAACCAGCATAGTTTATGAAGCAGAGGTGTCACATAAGCATTTCAAAGCATGCCCATCACTGAGTATGGCACTGGGAAGTAAGTAGGGCTTGAATGGCCATCTGAAAAGCCTCATGATCCTGGAAGGGGTACAACTGTGCACCCAATGAAGCTGTACTTTTTGAAGAAGAGCTGTGAATCCAAGAGGGCTATTCCATCCTAGAGTATAGAAGGAAAATCCCTGGGGCTAGGAGGCCCTAATATCTACAATCTTTTAGTAAGATTGAGTCTGCTCCTTCCCACCCAGGCCTGCACAGCCTCCAGGCATAGGGGCAGAAGGGAAACAGCCTTACTTGAGCAATCACTAGTAGATGAACTCAGTCAATAGCATAATATAGATGTTAAACCAGAAGATCAAACCCTGTGGCACCTCACATAAGAATGGACTAGGGCAGGGGTGTCAAACTCGTTGCATCATGTGATGTAGCATGACTTTTTTCCCCCTTGCCGGAGCTGGGATGGGTGTGGCTTCCGTGTGACACATCCGGCCAGCAATTTGACACCCCTGGACTAGGGGATGACCTCTCTTCCCTTCCATCAGCAATGAAAAGGAAAGGAAAGGAAAGGAATAAAATAAGGCAGGACTCCCAATCCTCAACCCCCACAGTATTCCAAAAGTATGCTGGGGGCCAATGATATCAAAGGCCACTGTGGAGCAAAAGGATGGATATACCACCTCCATCCTGATGCCACCACAAGTCATCAATAAGTGCAACCAAAGCTGTCTAAGTCTTGAATCCTGGACCGAGACTCAACTGGGTCTGGGTAATTCATTTTTTTCCAGGGTTTCTCTGCAGTGGCAGGATAGCAAGGATAGCAATTGTCTAAAGTTGTTGGGTCCAAGACTAGTCTTTTGAGGAGAAGGCGCACCACTGCCTCCTTCATGGCTGAAGACCATATACCTCCTCTCAATGAGGGTGATACCTCAGCATGGATCCAATTACAGGTCACCTCCCTGGCTGCTTTAACAACCTAGGAGAGAGACAGATCCAATAAACCAAGTGGCTAAACTTAACAATGCAGAGAATCCTGTCCACTTCTTCAGGAGTCACCAATTCAAACTCATTCTAGATCATACCACAAGACTGAGATCCAAGAATCTCATAGTGATGGTATACAAATGAACAAAAGTCCTTTTTATACTGAAATATGCAAACATTGGAAGATTAATACCGGATGAAAAGAAGGAAACTAATAGCTTTTCCAAAACTGAAAACCACCGCAAGATCAAGCGGGCACAATTACGTGGTTACCACTTCAGATGAAGAAAAGTTACTCCATTGTTCAAGCCAGAATGATTATATGAGCACTCAGTGAGTGGACAATCAAAGGTGGCCAAATTTCACCTTCCAAATCTGCAGAAAGCCTATTTTTGCAGCCAAAGTTCCTGGTGTGTTTGTGTTATGCTTGGTGATTTGTTCCTGGATACAAAGAAGGAGGGAGAAAAACTGTCACAAAGCAGTCCTTGCTTGCATTGATGTATTACTTCTCCCAATCATCGGTTTTGGCACTTCTGTTTCTTTTTTTCTTCTTCTTCAAAGACTTTGTTCTGAGATCATCCTCTAAATCAGTCAAGATTTATAGAGGCAGCATTAGGCCCTGCTCAGAGGTTTCTGCACGTAATGGTGACATTACCTAGAAGAATTAAGGCACTGACCACAGTGATTATAACCTTCCTGGTTATAACTAGTTTGCCTTAGAAACTATGTTAACTTGCCAAAAAGCAAAGGAGAAGAGCTTTCCAAATGTTCCTTGTTTTGGGGGGCTCATTTCTTCTGCGTCTCTCTGCTCTGATTTCAAACGGCAGGCTGTACTTAGGGCAGTGATGACTAGGGCCCAGACTTGTCACACAAAATCAGAATTCAGATGGTACAACGCTGTTACTCATTGACAATTATCCAAGATGACAACATTATACGTGTCTCGCTTTCCAAACATTGTAACTTCCTATGCTCTGCCTTTCCAGAGAATCTGCTTAACTAGAAATACCCTCTAATTCAGTGGTTCTCAACCTGTGGATCAGGACCCCATTTGGGGTCGAACGACCATTTCACGGGGTCACCAAACAATGCAGTCCGCCATTTTTTCCCCCTTTTCCTTAGCTGTGCTACTCCCTTTTATTCTATTGGCTTTTGAAAGCCAATAGAATAGACTCTCTTGAATAGAGTCTAATTCTATTGGCTTTCAAAACCAATAGGAATTGTCCAGGCTGTCTCTGCCCTGCTGAGCCCGCCAAAAGTCCCATTCTGCAAACGGTGCTGCACTAGTTGAGTAGTCCTCGACTTACGACCGGTTGGGGGTCGCGGCATTAAAAAGGTTGAGAACCACTGCTCTAATTCCTCTTCCTCCTCATGGTCAATTGCCTACCCAAAGCCCCCTATTTTAGCATAAGGATCTCTTGTTCTGTATGGTGTGTTGACCAAAGGGAGTGGGTTAACGCTCATGACCTTCCAATGATCTCTGTGTGGTGGGTGTGGGTGTGGGGGTGTGTCCATTTCTTCTCCCTGCATTTTCTCCATAATCTTCCAGGTCCTTTAGGTGGCAGCAGCCAGCATCTGTTCTCACAAAAAGTCTGGCTTCATGCGACTCCCTTAATCCTGACGGTCAAGGGACCAGCAGCTTCATTTGCACAGCTTGCTAGGTTGGGCTCATGACAACCTTACTTTTACTGGTTGTGGCTTAAGCACATTGTGCAAACCACATGTTTATACTTCAATGAATTATGTGAACCCAGTGAATGAGCTTGCTTCCTGAATTAACTGTTTTGACGCTTTGTGTGAACCCATCTGTTTTTTCTCCTCCAGTCTGTTTGCCAAGTCATGTGTCTTGCCACAGTTATGCACTGGGCACAGTGCATTGGCCACAGTGATGTCCTGTTGCAAAATGCAGCACTTTGCTCCTAACAGAACCCAGAGTAGAAAAGTTGTGTCATTTTCTCTCACCAAATGCAGGTTTGTCATCAGTAGGTTACCCCATTTGACCATTTTGACTCTCAATCTGAACCTGTTTCCCTTGCAAACAGCTAATTCTTCCCCAATTCCAGATTGGAGCTTCCTTTTTTCATGATAATATATGTCTCTCTCTGAGTTGTTTCAAGTCCTGGTTTGGGCCCTTAGATCACCAGGGGACTAAATTGCTTTAAACTTCATCCCCTGTCCTCTGGTGCAGTGTTTCTCAACTTTGGCAATGCTTAAGATGGGTGGACTTCAACTCCCAGGATTGCTCGGGAATTCTGGGTGTTAAAGTCCATCCATTTTAAAACGGCTGAGATTGAGAAACACTGCTCTGGTATGTTTATCAGTAGAGTGTGGACGAACCAAGGGCAGCGTGCCTTTCTCCATGGCAGCTTTCTCCCTTTGGCCAGACTGCTAGCTGCTACTTGGAATGAAGAGCAAGGGGTGGGGGTGAGCAGTTCAAGTTTGTCCCTCTGATACAGCCCCAGGGATGGCTGGCAGATTTTCTTAGGGAACAGGGTCGTTTTCACATGAAAACAGTTAGGACAAAGGTGGGCTGGAGGTCAAGCAGGGCCTTCTCTGGAAAGAGGCAGGACAGCTGCTGCCTCACTGTGTAATTGCACCTTTCCTCCAACTTCTAGTAGCAGTTCCAGGAACCTTTATATACTGCACATTTGGGGGAGAGGGGGGGAGGGACTCAGGGAGGGGCCTTTGTTCTTGGGTCCTTTTGATGGCTTTCCTGAGCTCCGTGAAATCATCCTTGGCTTGAAGGGCGGCACAGAACATAGTTAACAACAAGACGGTTTTCATGCCATCCCATTTTCTGACTGAGCTCTGTGTTTTCTTTGTTTTATTCACCACGAAAGGCCTGTATTGCATTTGGACCAATTCGGGCTTTGATCAACTGGGAAACAGTTTTGGAAAAGTATCAAGATGGGAGCCAATGTTACCTCCAGGGATATGTTCCATAGAGAAGGGGCCACCACGGACCATTTTTCTTGGTCCTATTAGATGTACTTCCTAATAGCCAGGACCCATAACTTATCCTGCTTTCTCATTCTGGTGGGCCAGGTAGATGTAACTGGGGAGAGGTGGTCCTTCAGATAGCCTGGCCCCAAGCCAGGGAGTCTTTTTTTCACAATCAGTTCACACTGCTGACCCATCTTCAGTCTGTGATCAGCTGTAATTCTAAGATCCTTTTTTAATCTACAGCAACTGAGCCAGATATTTCTTATCCTTTACCAGGGACGTCTACTGCATCCGCAGGGCTGGGGTTTTTTGACCATACCAAGCCAACAGCTGTGTCCTATTCCTTTGCATTTGATGTTGTTTCTTTTCCTTAGATGTGTGAGATCCAAACCACTAAGGAGTTAATTATAACCAGCAGCAGTGCCAAACACACCAACAGAAACCTACACAAGTGCTGAATCTGGCATCAGTTTAAAGTGCAGCCTAAAAAAAAATCTGACCTTTAACAGCAAATAAATAAATAAATAAAAATTAGTTCCTTTTAATGCTGATTGTCAGAAGCTTCAAACTGTGCTCAGGATGACCTCTCAGTGCATATGGAATAGGCTGAGCTGCCTGTCGGGTGCCTCTGGGTGGAAACCTTGATTAAATCAAGGAAAGTTGTCCTGGGCAAAAGACCTTTGGGCATGATGTTTCTGCTGCAGAGAATGGATTTTCCTTGATACAAAACAAAGCCCAGCTGAATGCAGAGTGTGATATAAGAAATCTTTTGTTGAACAAAATACAAGCCAGAGCTCCCAAAGAGTAATACAGTAGCCATCAAGATGTGGATGGTGCTGAATTTATAAGGTTTTAAGTTTTCAAGAATGCTTCTCCCCTGGAATTTCCCTCTCACCATGATGTGGGCAGCAGAGGGAGAAGGCCAGAATGGGTACAAACCCAACAGCACATCTTTGGGCCACCATCTTCCACATCACCTCCATCTCTCAGCTCCAGAAGGCTGCCTCTAGCTGCCTCCCAGGTGGGTTTGCAGGTTTGGGTTAAAAAAAAAAAAAGAGGTCAGGATGGCATCACAACACGTAAAAATTGGGTGAAATTGGCCACCATCTTTACTTTTGGGGGTTTGCCCTAGGTTGTCTTCTCATAACAAACTCAAGCAATTCAATAAAAATGCAATAGCTGCTAAAACGCACTAAATTCGTAGTGTTACCCTTGATTCTTTTTGTTTGTTTGTTTGTTTTGTTGGGTGTTTATGGATTATTGTGGTATATAAATTCAAATTTCTTATAAACTCTTGATTAGAGCAGAATTCAGTATATTGTGTGAATCTGAAACATGGGTAATTCACTGCCCAGGTTTCACAGCTTGTCCAAACTTAGTCCCTGAGTTGTTGTCACCTTTCCTTTGCCACACCTTCAAAGTGAGGCCCTCCCTGAGTGGGAGAGCAACACTGGTGGGCTGGATTACTTGTAAAGGAAGAAAGGTTTCTGCCACAGCAGGCTTGAGCATGTCAGTTCCCCAGGGGGAGAGCAAGAGGCAGATGTTACCGCAAACCCACCCTCTCCTTTTCTGAAAACACCCTAAAAACATTAAAAAGCAGAGTGACAGATGGAAGTAGCTGGTGAGACGGGTGGCTAGAGCAAGGTGTGCAAAAGTACAAACTGGACTTCGATCCTGAAATGAAAAGGGTGGTGTGGGCATAGAGCAGTGATGGCGAACCTTTTAGAGACTGAGTACCCAACCCCCCCGCCCCCCACACCGTCCCCGCCCTGCAGGCCACCCACCATCTCCACGGCTTGCCGCAGATCACCCAGGTGGCCCAGCAGCACCATGGTGGCCATGCCTTCTGCCCGTGCCCCGCAGGATCATCTGCATGTGATGGGGCATGAGGGTGGTGTCTTGTCCCCACTGCCCGGCTGCCATGTCCTGTTCCACATGGGCCGCACCCAGGGGCAACTCTCCTCTAGGGGGGCTGCTGGTGAGGAGGGGGCCATGGGGGGAGGCGGGGCTGGGGCGACAGTGCACATGCCTAGAGAGATGGCTCTGAGTGCCGCTTTTGGCACGCGTGCCATAGGTTCGCCACCACTGGCATAGAGGATTAGCCAGAAGATGCTGGATTCAGCATGTGCTGGAAGTTAGGCTCAATGTTAAGGTTTAGAAGAGAGTATTTGAGAATCCAGGCTCCCATCTCTCTAGGCCAGTGTTTCTCAATCTCACTTTTTAAGATATGTGAACTTCAAGTCCCAGAAGTCCCCAGCCAGTCCACACATCTTGATTGAGAAACATTGCACTAGGCAGTCTTGATCTCTCCTCTTTTTTGGAGTTCTGTAAGTCGCAGGCCTGGAGAGTTTGGAAACTGCAATAGGGATGAAAGCATGGGATCCGGAGGTTTTGCAGAGGCGTTTCCCTGCCAAAGAACTACAGTATTATACGCTGCTTCTGGTGGCTGTGGTGAGGGAAGGGGGCTTTCTAACTGTAATCAAAGCAATGCTAGCCTCATCTTAGTGGAGATGTTTTACAGCATCTAACTTTTTGATCACTTAGAGGAGTCTCTTGAAAGCTCATATCTGACCTCGTGATGACTCCTGTAGAGACAGCTGGGAATAGTAACAATTGTGCTTCATTTTCACCCACTTGAGGTCTAGATCAGCACTTCTCAACCTTGGCAATCTTTAGGCTGTGTGGGCCTCTACTCCCAGAATTTCCCAGACATATTGGCAAGGTTTAGAAACACTGGTATCCCCATCCGATGATTCACTGAAAGGGACAAAAGGCGGGGAAGCCCATCCACAACCTTAGTGGCCCTCAAATCAAGGGCAAAATCAGAGGGCTGGAGGCATAGGATAGCCTTTGCAAGAGGCAGCCTTCACAGCTCTTTTCAGAAGTCCCCCCCCCACACCATCTTCTGGTCTCATAAATATACACACTGTCTGCCTCTTTTGCAACCTGCTGCTCCCCTGGTGCATGGAAACCTCTCCTCCCACCCGCACACCTATTGACGGTTGCCAAGGAAAGTAGAGGACAAAAGACCCCAGGCCAGGCTCACTTGGTTGGGAACATCTTTGCGCCTCGTAATATCTGCATTATTATAGCCCCAAGCGAAAAGGGGCAAGAATATTATCCTAAAGTACGGTGGCAAAAATCTAGACAACCACTTTTTAGCAGAGTGCAGATATCAGCCCAGATCTGGAAGGCAGCCCTTGGGGAGCTAAGCCTGCATCACGCACAAAAGTGGATTTTTGTCATAGTCATCTTCATCATCATCAATAGAGGACTGGTTTGCTTACCCTCATGTTGCAACTGATCTCCCAGTACTGGGTGAGCAATCAGAGGGGCAGAAGTATAATTTTTTTAGGGAAAGGGGAAATATTAAATTAGCTTGCCCAGCTTTCCATCTAAGCCTTGCTGCCAAGAAAGCCCAGGAAAACTGGGACTGAGTTCATTCATTGTGCCAGATCATGGTTTGTTTACCCATGGTTTACTGAATAATCCCATTTCCTGGGTTCATACAACATACATCCATTAAACACCCTGAGTCAATACAATGTGTAAGAGTCACACAATAGACTAAGCCATGACCTGCAAACCACAATGGCTGGGTTTATGGCATCATAACTTGATAACTGAGTTTGGTAACTCAGGCCTGCATTTATCTGTTGGAAACAGGTAGAATCTTTTTTGGACCCTCACAGAAAAGATTTTCTCAATCTTTATATAGGGAAGGATCTGCATGTATCCCCAGTTCATCATAATGTTTGAAAATCCTGGATAGTCAAGTAGGCTTTGTGAACTCAGACCCACCGCACAGCCTTCTCTGCTATACAGAGAAAGCGTAAGTATTGAAATCACTCAGATGGGAAACTCGGCGTTGGCAGTGACTGGAACTGCATGTAATCCCAGTTAAATAAATAAACCCCAGCCCAGAGTCTCTAGGGATGGCCTTGCCCATGTTTGCATCTTTGCTATTGCAATGTACACATTTCTTAGGCAAAGCCAAGGAAGAGAGAATGACTATGCCCCGCTCAATAACACATTGCCCTCACACACACAGAACGTAGAATAATAGAGTTGGAAGGTCTTCTAGTCCAACCCCTAGCTCAAACAGGACACCCTACATGATTGCAGACAAATGGTTGTCCATTCTCTTTTTGAAAGCCTCCAGTGATGGAGCACCCACAACTTCTGAAGGCAAGCCATTCATTCCACTGGTTTATTGTTCTCCCCATTAGGAATTTTCCCTTAGTTCTAGGTTGGTTCTCTCCTTGGTATAACTTTTCTCTCCTTGGTGTAGGGAACTGGCAGATAGCAACAGAAGTGTCTGAAGCTACACGGGAACTCATTAGTGTCCCGTTGCTCACCACTGCTTCTATAAAGCCTGATATAAATAATGGTTTCAGTTATGGATTACAGTGGACTATTTTCTGCATAAACTCTCAATCCACTCACTGGCAGGTTTTATGCAAAGGGGTAAACCACAAAGACCTTAAGTAAAGTGAATGCATTGTACAAATGCAGCCTCTAGAACAGGGGTTCCCAACCAGGGGTGCTTGCATCCCCTGGGGGTGCGAGACGATATTTCAGGGAGTGCGAAAATTTGGGTTTTCAAAATTATAGCGTATATGCAGAATTTGTTGCCATTATTTTGAACTTTTGTAAGGGGTGCGAGAATATATCAGAAGCGTTCTAGGGGTGCGGGGTATAGAAAAGGTTGGGAACCACTGCTCTAGAATCTTTACTCGCTCCATACCATCATTATTTGTGCTGGAGGCTCTGGAGTAATGTATTTCCTTTGGAAATTTTTAGACTTTTAAACATCTGCATATATGGACTGGAATCTGCCTTTCTGTGCTCCTGAATATGTGCAATAAATAAGCTCTTCAGTGTCTTCTCTCTCCTCTAACTGAAGACTGAGATCTGCTCCAGATGACCATATGAAGGGTGGGACTATATAAATAAATAAATAAACGTATTTTGACAAAAATATGAAATATTTGACATTATTTGATGTCCATTGCCCATCCCTCTGTCACTCACAGGGGAAAACGCCACTGCAGTCTCTTCCCCACAAAATGGGGGGTGGGAGGGTGCATCAAAAGCCCTGCAGAGTTGGTGACTGAGGGATCCATGTCACCAGGTGCCAAATGTTGCTTGCCTCCCACTGAACCTCAGGCTACTGGGGCTTTGGGTGTCAGTGCGTGAGGCACCAGTTCAAATCACCTGGAAGGGGGTGGGGGAGCCTGGAAAGGATTATTCATTCCAGGAAGGCTGGCTCCTGGCAGGCCCAGAGGGGGAGACAGGCATGCCAAAATCAGCAGCTGCCCGCCAGAGGCCTGCTTCCAGTCTGCCTCGTCCCGCATGGCTGGCAAACAGCGCCCCCCCTCTTCCCTTCAGCAACTGGCTCCATCCTGGCAAGTGGCCAACTGCTCTCCAGGGAAGGGTGTGTGTCCATATCTGTGCTATTTACTGGTCCTGCTTTAGGTTTGGGGGGGGGAGTTTGGTGGAAGTGGTCCAGGCAGCTGTGGCCTCCGGTGGGATGTTCTTTCCTGGCAATCAGAGAGGGAAAGACGCCTCTCTCTGGACGGGGACTCTGTCAACTCAGAGTAGAAGGGACGCAGGAACCTCTCAAGACCAACACTCTGCTCAAGGCAGGGATCCAAGTGGAAGCATTTTGACCAGTGTGTATCTACCTTGTGCTTAAATAAATCCAGTGAAGGGGAATCTACCACTGTTCCACAAACAGATTATTTAAAAACAATAGTCAATCAAAAATGACCTTTAAAAAAAATGTCCTTCCTTCAACTGGCAATTATTATTTCGTGACCTACCCCCTAACACAAAAAATAGATCTTCCTTTTCAATGACTTTCAGGTTTTGGGAAGGTACAGGTAGTCCTCGACTTACAACCACGATCAAGCCCAAAATTTCTGTTGCTAAGCGAGAGACATTTGTTAAGTGAATTTTGCCCCAATTTGCGACCTTTCTTGCCTGCAGTTGTTAAGTGAATCACTGTAGTTGTTAAGTTACTAACGCAGTCGTTAATCTGGCTTCCCCATTGACCTTGCTTGTCAGAAGGCTGCAAAAGGTGATCACAAGACCCTGGGACACGGCAACCGTCATAAATATGAATCAGTTGCCAAGTGTATGGATTTTGTTTGTCTGACCATGGGGATGTTGCAACAATTGTAAGTGTGAAAAATAGTCATGTCTTTTTTTTCAGTGCCCTTGCAACTTTGGATGGTCACTAAGTGAACTGTTGTAAATCGAGGACTACTTCTACTAGCTTATCCTCAATTCCCCAGGCTAAGCACACCCAGCTTCTTCCCTCAGAGGCTTCATTCTTGGGGCTAGATTAGAGGATGGACGGGAGAGTGAGGGGCTAGAACAGGGGTAGGCAACCTTGGCTCTTTTATGACTCATGGACTTCAACTCCCAGAATTCCTGAGCCAAGATTGCCTACCTCTGAGCTAGAATAATGTCCTCCTTGCCCAGGACGGCTGTGTTATTTAATCTCATCTGGCTTTCGGATGGCACTCGCTGCTGGAGTGCCCGAAGGACCGACCTCAGACAACCTAGGTTGGCTCAGGCGAGTTCCCTGCTTCTCCTTCCTACAAGGGTCCCTCAGCCAACTCTGGAGAACTTGTCAACAGGCTTCAAGGGCAGCCACATCATTCTAAGCCAGTGTTTCCCAAACTTGACAATTTTAAGGCATGTGGACTTCAACTCCCAGAATTCCACAGCCAGCGTTGCTGGCTGTGGAATTCTGGGAGTTGAAGTCCTCATGCCTTAAAATTGTCAAGTTTGGGAAACACTGTTCTAAGCATCCCTCTCAGCACAGGAGATTCACAAGCACGACCCCACCAGTCCCAGAGATGGCCTAAAGTCATTCTGAGAGGTAGCTTTACCATAGTAGCTGCAACACCGCACTCTTGAGATACTACTAACCCTAACCCCACAGCTTCCAGTTACCTTTGGGTTCTTGCCACAATCAGTTCCCCCCCCACATCCCCCCAAGAGGAAGAACTTAGTGATAGCACCCAGAACTCTGCACGTGGAAAGCATTTTCAGGTAGAGCTGGGAAAGATTACAGCTGTTTGGATCAATGCTTTTCGCTGCCTTCCTAATCCACAAATAATAATTTCCAGCCTTCAAGACCCTGGAAAAAGTCAGGGCTTCTGTACCCAGGTCTCCAGCAGGGAAAAGAGAAGCTTGACTGGTTAAACCCTTAGCCCAGAAAGAGGAATGTCACCACACAAGAGGCTCACAAGCCCCAAGCAGCTGCCTGCCTGGATTTCAACTGTAGACTAAGCTGAAGGTCAGCATATTGGCAGCGAGTGGGGGTGTGAAGAGGGGGCTGGTTGTGCGATGCCTTGTATAGCCTTGGCACGGCCAGCTCTGCTTTGTCACTCTCCAGCTGGACTAAAAATATGTTCAGAGCCTCCTGCCTCTTGGCTTCGTCTGCTTGAAACCACTTTCCCCACCGGCAGGGCGCTTTCAGAAGACCAAAAGACCAGTTGCATTTTGGCCCTCGTAGTCTTATGGCCCAACTCATGCTGCAGGATATCAGGAAAGGGGGACTCACCCCTTCCTTCTTTTTCTCCCCCTCCCGCCCCTGTAGACTTTCAGATGAGAACGGCTGTGCCTGAATGTTTTTCCCTTCCCTGGCTCCCCGTCTTTTGCAACAGCTGTTTCTAAAGCCTCTTCAATTTCTGCAAACGGCACCAACCTCAATTGAAATAACACAGCCAGAGTTTATTGGGTCTCTTTTCTCTTCCCTCTTCCATTACTTTCAGCTAATGAATTTACTTTTTAAAAAAACTAAAATAAATTACAGCATTAAATAACTTTGGACAAATCCTCTTCCAACCCATCTCCCAAAATAAAATGTTAAAGTAGTTGCTGGACTTTGGCAAACAGAGACACCTAAACCATAACATTAGGGAAAAAAACATTACTTGAGAAAGCGGCAGAGAGAGGAGTGAGCAAATCGCTTTGCTCTACCCAAGCAAGTACGATAAAGATGCCCTCAAAATCTGCTGATGCCTCTCTCCAACTACATTTGCAATCTTTCTTCCTCTTCCAGCCCCCACCAACCCACACGTTAGCTCCATGCTATCTGCTGAAACCTGCTAGGCAGTAGACAGATCCATGACACTGCGGTGTTCCCTGATGCCTCTGCTCTCCAGAGGTGCCTCTCTGGGGCTGGTCCAACTTCAGACATGGGTTGGGTTGTCCAGATAAGGGTCTGTTTTGGTCATGTGCAGCATAACAGCAGGAGCTTTGTAATGGCAGTGCGCTCCAGTGCAGGTCACCCCACTACATGGTTTCCCCCTAGTCCTCATTCCCAGTTTCCTGTTGCACAGGCTCTGCCAGGTCTGCAGAGTCTTGGAGCTCCACACCCAAACACTGCTGGTGATGCCCACCACCAAGGACATGAAAATCTTCAGCATGAAGATGGCCATCGTGGGCACCGAGGCATCCAAGGAACAGTCCACACTTCGATGGCCTGGAAAAGGCAAGCAGCTGTGCTCCAAGGCCTGGAGGTTCCAGTAATCCATATTCAGACGTTCGTAGAAATAACAGACAATGACACATGTGGCTGGGACGGTATAGAGGATGGAAAAAACCCCGATCTTCACCATGAGTTTCTCCAGTTTTTCAGTATTAGTGCCTCCGGTCTTCATGATTTTGCGAATGTGGAAGAGAGCCACAAAGCCGGTCAGGATGAAGGAGGTGCCAATGACCAAGTAGCAGGAGAGTGGGATAAGGATGAATCCCGTCAGGGCATTGATGTCCATGCTCCCTACATAGCAGAGTCCAGTGAGCTCATCTCCCGCCACCTTCCGCATGGTGAGGATAACAATGGTCTTCATAGCGGGGATTCCCCAGGCTGCCATGTGGAAGTAGCTGCTATGGGCCTCAATGGCCTCGTGGCCCCACTTCTTGCCAGCCGCCAGGAACCAGGTCAAAGTCAAGATGACCCACCAGAGGGAGCTGGCCATGCCAAAATAGTACAGGATGAGGAATACAATGGTACAGCCAGTACTTTCCAGCCCCTCTTGGATGATGTACAGCTCCCCATTCTCCCGGTCACAGGCAATGTTCTCCGCACCAGCCACCGAGCGGATGATGAAGGCCACCGAATAGACATTATAACACATGGAGAGGAAGATGATGGGCCGCTCAGGGTACTGGAAGCGATGGGGCTCCAGGAGGAAGGTAAGGACAGTGAAGGCAGTGGAGACGAAGCAGAGCGTGGCCCAGACGGCCATCCAGATGAAAGCAAAGTCTTTGTCTCTCCGTGACCAGAAGACATCAACTCCAGGGGAGCAGCGGGGTGCACACGACAGGCTCTTGGCAACGTACTGGAACTTGTCAGAGTTCTCACATGAAGCACTGTTGCCTGGTCGGCTCTCACTGGGGCCATCCCCAGAAGGTCGGGCAGGGCGTGGTGCCACAGGCAGCATGCCCTGACCCCGGTGAGGCTCAGCCGTGGTGGCGTTTTCAGGTGCCTCCATGCACAGGGCGTGCGGGTCATTCTTGGTAGGCAAGCGAGAGCAGTCCAGGGCGTCAGGCCAACCGAAGTGGAAGTGCTCCATGATGGGTGCGCAGCGCTGACGGGCCTGTTCGCACATTGGCCGGCAGGCTGGGATGCTGCTGGATACCTGGTCGGTGCACATGGGCGCATACAGCGAGCAGAGGAAGAAGCGCAGGTGGCCGTGGCAGCCATAGGCCACCAACGGGGCAAACTCTTCCAACTTGAGCGCGGCCTCGCGCTGGTGCTCGTGGCCCAACAGGTTGGGCATGCGGGTCAGGTTGTAGCCGATGCCCTGGCACATGGGGATCTCGATGGCCTGGCACCGCCCGCCCCGGCCACGCTCCGTCTCGTACACACCGCCGCCGCCCAGCAGTTCCAGCGTCGAGCCGGCCACCACCAGCTGGCAGAGCAGCCCCGCGATCGCCCGCAGCAGCAGCAGCAGCAGCCCGGCGCGGAGGACAGGCGCGGCCATGCTCACTGCGCTCCTCGCTCCGGATCGCTGCCGCTAGCTGCGCCTCCTGCGCCGCATGGCGCGCGAGCGGTAGCCCAGCGGCGGCAGCTCCCCACGCGCCTCTGCCGAGGCCGGCGCTTAGCTCGCGGGCGCCGCTGTTGCAGCCCCCCTACAGCCCCGAGAGGCGGACCCGGCGCTGGCGGGACACACCCCGCACAGGGCGGGGCAGAGCGGGGGGAAGGGCGCGGAGCCGGCCGGTTGGGCGAGGGAAGTTCGAGCGCGCCGCCCTCGCAGCCGCGCGCCTTCCAGCCGAGGCGCCGCGCTCCAGTGCGCTTTGCTGGACTCCGCCGATGCTCCGAGGGACCCTCCTGGCCTCCCTCCGCAGCGCCGAGTTGCAGTCGCCAAACTGCTGCCGGGTAGCCACAGAAAGGCGCGGAACGGCACGATAGATGTCTGTAGTCCGGCAGTATCGCCTTGCCCCGCATCCGCTCCCCGTTGGATTGAGGCGGCGGTGGGACTCGCTCTGATTAGGAGACCGCCGGAGCTCCAAGCGAGGGGCGAAGAGACGGGTTGTTCTTTCGGGAGCCGGAGAGGCGGCCTCCTGGCGATCTACCTGAGCTTTGCGCTCGGTAGGACTTTTACCTGACGAGATTGGACGGGCGGAGGCGCCGGAGAGGCGGGGCAGCGCTGGTTTTCTCGGCGCAAAGGCGGCTCCGTCTGCCCCGGCTTCCCTCGCAGCCAAGCTGAAGCCTTTCGCCGCGTGGCCTTGGGCGCTAAAGTTGCCAGGTGATGTTTCCCAGTCCGCCTTCGTGAAAATCCTCTCCCTACCTCGCCTTGCATTTTATTGCGCTGGTCAAGGCTGCAATAGTCCCGCTGAGTTTGGTTTTCTCTCCTGCTGCAGTAGTAATAGGTTGCAGAAAATGAGGTTGTCTAAACCAGGGGTCCTGAACCTTGGCAACTTTAAGACTTGTGGACTTCAACTCCCAGAATTCCTCAGCCAGCAAAGCTGGCTGAGGAATTCTGGGAGTTGAAGTCCACAAGTCTTAAAGTTGCCAAGGTTCAGGACCCCTGGCTCTAAACCCTCTCAACTTCAGCAACTTTAAGATGTATGGACTTCAACTTCCAGATTTCCCCAGTCAGCGTGGCTGGTTGGGGAATTTGGGGAGTTGAAGTCCACACATCTTAAAATTTGCAGAAGTAAACTACTGGAGAAATGGAAAACTAAGCTAGTAAAGGGAAATCGCCCTGAAAAATTTACACGGAGAGCCAGTTTCTTGTAGTGGTTAAGACATTAGGCTAAAACCAGGAGTGCACTTAGACATGAAGCCAACTGGGTGATCTTGGTCCTGCCACTCCCTCTTCTCCCTAGGAAACAGGCAATGGTAAACTGCTTCTGAAATCTTGCCAAGAAAATTGAAGGCTCTAGAGCAGTGGTTCTCAACCTTTTTAATGCCGTGACCCCCAACCGGTCGTAAGTCGAGGACTACTCAACTGGTGCAGCACCGTTTGCAGAATGGGACTTTTGGCGGGCTCAGCAGGGCAGAGACAGCCTGGACAATTCCTATTGGCTTTTGAAAGCCAATAGAATTAGACTCTGTTCAAGAGATTCTATTCTATTGGCTTTCAAAAGCCAATAGAATAAAAGGGAGTAGCACAGCTAAGGAAAAGGGGGAAAAAATGGCGGATTGCATTGTTTGGCGACCCCCGTGAAATGGTCGTTCGACCCCAAATGGGTTCCCGACCCACAGGTTGAGAACCACTGCTCTAGAGTCCCAGCAATCTCCAGGAGTCAACTCTGATTCAAAGGGACCAAAACAAAAACAAAAAAAACCACACCATAATAATATGCTCCCTAGGAAGTTGTCCCTACCCTTATAAAATCTCTAATGACAGTTGTCCCCTACCAAAGAAATTATAATACTCTTCCATTTAATATAATTCACACTCAGGAACCTTCAATTTCTCATCCCACATTATGCCACTACACATTGGTGTAACTCTTACTTTCTGCAAGTCACATTCAGTCAAGTCTGAATCAGAGTAATGGTGGCTG
The DNA here is from genome assembly GCF_016545835.1 of Crotalus tigris. Taxonomy (NCBI): domain Eukaryota; kingdom Metazoa; phylum Chordata; class Lepidosauria; order Squamata; family Viperidae; genus Crotalus; species Crotalus tigris. The sequence goes on along the minus strand of NW_024096758.1, from coordinate 6,414,191 downwards.
CAACCTCCAACAGATCTGTTAAAAAAACTGAAGCAGAACATCTGCCTGTTGGCAGCCCAAAGCCACTTTAAAGCTTGTTCTATTAATGGGAGGAGTCTGTGCCCATCTACTAGAGCCAAACTTGAGCAGTTCAAGCTATCTTAGTTGGTCCTGCCCAGATGACTCGGAAGAAGCCCAGTGGGAACGACGGATTGGGGACATGATTATAGAGGGCAGAAAGCAAGAAAGATCTGGTCTGTGGGGCCTTCAAAACTTCTCCCATCCCAACGAACGAAAGCAATTGGCCTCAGGTGAATTAATGGGAGGACGCACAATATCATGCAGATAAGATAAATTATGTACTTTGCATCAGCCAAATAGTGTACAATATGTCATTTACATCACTGATACAATGATTTAACGTGGGGCATCACTTGCCCCCTCCCCTCCCCTTCCTAGAACATGCCCATAGAGGAAAGTCATTCTAATTTGATCTTAATCTGAGCACCAAGGTTTAAGCTGTTTCTGAATTAACCCATTGCCTTGATTTGTGTGATCCAACCATAAATTAATAAATTTAATTAATTAATCAACTGGCCTGAATTTATAGAATATATTAAGCACAAATAAAATAAAAATAAAATAAAGTAAAACTAGCTAAGCTGTACTGTTATAGCTGCTTTTTGTTACCGTGGTGAGTAACTCTGGCAGCCTTATAAATGACTCTTGCATGAGCCTTTTTGGTTTTGGTATGGATGGAAAAGCATCCTTCCACACAGTGCTTTCTATCCCAAGACTTTGCTTCTGCATATTAACATTAACATATTCTTCCAATGACTGCAGGATTCTCCTGGGAACTTTTGAAGCTCAAGATGCAGTCAAAGGGGTACCTTATTTTTTTTTTTCTTTCATCCAGACCTTTTTAAAAAAGAGACAGAAAAAAGAAACCCGTCAATTTTCTGGATGCAAAGGTTGATCTGAGACCTGAAGCAGAGCTACCTTCCCTCTTTAAATGAGAGGGAAGTGGTGGACATGTTTAATGCATTAGGGAATCTTTAGAAACAGCTTTGAAGATGAAATGTTCTCTCTTAAGTGCCCAGAACGATTATGGATGCACCACGTGTAGACAAGGAATGGGGATGTGCAGATCTGCTCAGAAAAAAAAAAATGATAATAAACAGAATATTTAATACCAGCCTGCCACTAGCCAGCCCCCTCCTCTTTAATGCAAATATTCTTACTAAAAAGGGAAACTTCTCCCAGCTCTAGGCGATTGCCTTGATCAATTGCCCACCAACTGTTCTCAGCAACTTGTCTTTCAGTGGTGGAGGGGGAGGGGGCGACACATTGGAAAAATCTGGGCAGTGTTATTTGGCAGAATCCCTGATGTCAGATGCTGCTTTCCACAACTGCAAAGGCTCCACCCACTTTATGGCTTTCTGTTCTTTCATCGTGGACCCCTGTGGCTGATCTACAGCCCGTGTAGATGAAAATATCCTAATTTCCGGGATCTGTATTGCTGTTCCCTCCTTTCAGGCTTTTCTGACAAGAGAGGTTGCAAGAATGTTAAGGCTGAATTCTTACATCACATTAAATCCTGAACCTAGGTTTGGTACCTTGTTTGTCTCCTCGTAACGGGCACGTTTAAAAAGATACACAAACAAATAAAGTCTATTATGCCTTAACATAACGGCCTGATTTTCACAACATGCTGAATCACAGATACTCAACTCTGTTTTAGCCTAGTCTACTATACTGTTCAAATCAAAAACAGATTAAAGCATAATCTACCTATGGAACTCATTGCCTCTTGAAATAGAAATATTAAGTGCATAGATCAACATAATAATACAAGCTTGCCTCACTCGTAGTTACTGGTAATGTTTCTTCTGAGGTCATAATTGTCAGTGAGTACTTCAGGTTAGCTTTAAAATAATAGTTCAGTGCCCAAATGCGAGAGACTATCTAAGCAATTCCAGCCACATTCTGGCATTATGCCTTATGTGCATCTTTTCCTGGAGGGATACTTGTCAGTCTAATCCGACTGTCAGGCTGCATTTACAAGCAGACAGCATAGAGCAAATGCAAAGAAAGAAAAGGGTGTTTAGCACAATCAGGATGATAACTGTTCTTTTCCTGACCTTCTTTAAGTAGCTGTGAGTGTGGGCTTTCCAACAAGACACATGAACCCCAAAGAGGGCAGGGGAAAAAGAACCACACAGCCATAGCTTGGCCAGAGCTGACCTTTCCCCCACTCACAATTTAGATTTGATAATTCAGTAAACGTATGGTCTATTTAGTTCAAGTTGGTTTGTTCAGATGATTTTCTTTTTAAAAAATTCCATGGAGAAATCAATGACAGCCTATGGAGCACACTAATTTTATAGCACCATTCTTAGAATTAAATAATTATGCTTAAAATCCAAAAGTAAGCAAGCTCCATTGTGTCATGTCTTGAGCCCCTTTTTGCTGATTAAGCATTTCAGAAATCTCTGGAACAAGGTATTTCTTTAGCTGGCCAGCATAAAGGAGTTGCTAATTATATCAACACAGCCTGATACACTCCAGAAGTGCTGGGATGCCAACTCCCAAAATTTGCAGCCAGGTTGGTTAGGGTACATACAACCCTGACACATCTTGAGAGCACCATGTTAGGGAGCATTGGTTCTCTAATGGGCAGCAAATAAAATAAGAATATTGTTTACCATTCTGGGCTATTGCTCTAATGCCATGGTGGCGAACCTATGGCACATGTGCCACAGGTGGCACACAGAGCCCTCTCTGTGGGCATGCACGCCATCGCCCCAGTCCTAGGCCTTCAGCTGGGTTTTATGAAACCTTTTCACTTTAGGCCTCTGCCGCCATGTGCAAAAAAAAAAAGGTTCAATCAATCAATCAATTTCAACTTCTCAGGGGAAAAAAAAGATCTTGCAAATTTGGAATTGATTGAACTTTTTAGTCCCACCCAGTCTGCCATTACCACTGCAGCCATGCCCACCCAATGGGCCACACCCACCCAATGGGCCACACCCACCTGGCACCCGACGATACATAAATGGGTTTGGGTTGCAGTTTGGGCACTCAGTCTCTAAAAGGTTCACCATCACTGCTCTAATGTGTATACCAGCCAGAATCACTATATGTGATGGATGGCTAGATAAATGTGATTTAATAATTAATGCATTGTGGGTGGGTCACGGATATAGTCAGAGAATTCCCTGTTCCATAATGTTAGAATTTGGAGAACTTGCCCAAATAAAACCGAATGGTCATTTGCTCATAAGTCTGAAAGAAACCACCTAGCAACCACAGCTGTATATGCAGATTTGTGTTTTCACTTGCAACCATAAATTGCCCCCATTACTGCTCTGAAATGCTTCTCATAGTCATCAGTCAGGATAACAAATGGGTACTTTCATGAAAGCTGCTTGGCCTCTGCATAAATTTACAAATGTACCCTTGCCTTGTCCTAAAGATAGGTAAAGAAAAGCTATCCAAAGCACATTTAAAGGTTTCCTTACAAGAAGCTGCCATCTGGAACTTAAAGAACAGTTTCCACCATTGAAACTGGCTGTTGTGAAAATAGCTGAATCTTATCAGCTGCCCTTTAAAGCTTTAGAGCAGATGGAGAATTCTGGGAGTTGAGTCCATACATCTTAAAGTTGACAAGTTTGAAAAAAATATGGTGCAAGCTATAGTTTAGTAATTAAAACTGGGTACATTTCAGTAAACAGGTCACATTCTGGCTTAGCGAAACCTGTGAACTCAGCTATTATTTTGTTGCTGAGGCAGCCTTCAGATTGCATGCTGTAGGTTTAGGAGCTGGAAGATGAATAATGGTTTACTGGTTGCCCATTTCTGCCACAGTCAAGTTGACTTAGAAAGCATGTGATGGAAATAAGTGTGCTTTTTGAAATAAACAGTCTGAGCAGAAAGGAAGAGAAGAGCCAGTCAATAGACATGATTGAAGATGGAATCAATCATCACACCTGGAGCTGAAAAACAGATGTAGGTGAATTCTTGTAAATGAACCTGAGTACTGAATTAAAGTATTTTCTGAGCTTGCAGACTCCTTTGAACCAGACAGTAACTTGTCAGGCTGGATTCACACGTCCCTAATCCACAACAAAATGAAGTTAACAGTCATCAAATTTAGCATGATGTGTAGTTCATCTCTCAGATCTTTACCTGGTACAATTAAGCATACTAGCAATCTTTTGCTCAGATGGAAAGCTACCACTCTATCAGCCCAATGGCATTTTGCCACCTGAGGGTATGTACATATGTATGTATGAAATTTATTTGCCCATCTTGTTTCAAAACTGTATGTACTAAAATAGGCTGGGCTGACAAAATCATGTCTTGCAAGAATGGGCTTTGCTTACCACCACTACACTCAGTGCATAGAAATACAGCTCTGTCCTCCAACATCTTATAGTTTGCTCCCCTTTCAACCCATCCTTGCTTATTTCTTGCTGAATCCAATCATGCCATGCAAGTTTATTGTCATCCCAATGCCACTTATGTTCACACCATACATGCTCAGACAGGTACATTTGCTCTATGAGCAAAGAAACTTGATTAATATTGGTTTGTGTTTGTGGTGGGATTTATTGTGTTGTGCCTATTGGACTATTTACGATACATTGTGTTTTTGTGATCCCAGAAAATAGGTTAATTCAGGGATGAAGTTAAACATTTGGATCAACACATTTGTGGAAACAAAATTGGAGCATTGGCATGTTGGAAGAAGGTAGCAACCAAGCTATGGGGTGCAGCACCCATGCTTGTTTTAAAAAAGCAGTGCAGCCCTGAGACAGGCTTTTCAGCCTGAATTAGTTTATAGTCATTTAAATTAAAATGAACTCAAACCCATTGATTCTGGTTAAGTGTGCTAGTTTAGTTAACATTAATCTGGTTAAATTTGGAGTTTTTGTTCTTTTATTTTGTGGTTTAGCATGTCGCATGAATTCTGGATCTTTGATTATTGTATAGTTGTGGATTGTGCAAATATGGAGAATGATTAATTCATTGAGGTTAAAAGCATGTTGTAATAATAATTTATTTAATTTATATGCATTCAGTTCCCAGAGACTTTGGGTGGTTGTTGTCTGAACACTATCAAAATATCATTTTCTTATTATTTTTAACTCTGTCTTGAGTACTCCCTGGACAGAAAGATGAGTATTGATCAAGTAATAATAATAATAAAAAAACTTTAGATAAATTAACGTTGTCAACTGCATACAAAGAAAACCAATACAAAATGTTCTATAGATGGCATTTAGGACCAGCGAGATTGGCTAAAATATATAAAAATATGAATCCGGATTGTAAAAACAAAGAAAGAACATTTTATCACAATGCCCCAAAGCAAAGACCTATTGGGAGCAGATAAGGAGATGGTTACAGGAAATAACAAAACAACAAATGGAACTTAAACCTAAAATATTTCTATTAGTCATAATTGACTCAAAAATTGAGAAACGACTCCAATACATCATTATACATATTATAAGTGCAGCACGCATTGCATATGCACAATGTTGGAAAAGGGAGAACATACCAACAAATGTAATGATTATAGGTAAGATATTAGACTGTGCTAAGATGAATAAACTTACCTTAGAAATAAAAGACAAAGAAGCTACAGAATTTTATGAGATATGGGATATGTATTATAACTGGTTAGAATTGAGGAATAAAAAAATATGAGAAGTAATGTAAATAAATGTAAATAAAAGTAAGAGATATAGGACATAGTATTCTTAAGAAAAAAGAAAAAATGTACTGTGTATTTTGTTTGTTTGTAAAGAGAAAAAAGGAAAAATTAAAAAAAACCCTAGCTGTTCAGCTCAGGATGGAGGGGCAGGAGGAGAAAGGGGGGCTCAGTAGAAATGGCTTCATGGGAAAACAAGGGTCTGCTACTATTTCCCAGGATTAAACTGGCTTGAGACAGGCACTTCGCATTGTTATGTAGTTGTTCCATTTATAAATATTGATGCAAATGAACTGGCACATCAATACCTCAGAAGTAGAGTGGGGAGATGGGAAGAAAAACCAGTTGTTCTCAAGGATATGGAGATATTTTCTGGTGGATTTTTCATCTTCTTTTTCAAGCTTGAATAATATTTCCATCAAAACATTCCAGGTACTTCATATTTTAAAAGAAAGAAAACATCATATAAAAGGAATCTAATAGAAGCAAGTCAGAAGAAAAGGCACGAGTTCCATGGTCACGTCAGCGATGCTCTATTTCTGCTTCTCCTGACAGGAAATGTTTTTCCTCCCCCCCTCCCCCCCCATTTGTTTAGCACAGTATTGTGTAATAGTTCAAGTGCTGGAATCAAATTTGGGTGAACTAAATTAAAGTTTATTTATTAAGTTTATAGGTGGCCTGTCTCATATATATGATTCTGGGCAGATTACAGTTAAATAGAACCGAAGCAATAAAAAACAACCAAAATTAAAACCAACAAAAATATTAAGACTGCAGCTGAGAAAACTCACAGACACTCAAATAAGCCATAATGTGGACTCCTCCATGCGATCAGGGCCCAAAGTTCAATAGCAAAGTCTGGTTTTCAGTGCCTTGTGAAAGGCCAGCAGGGTTGGGGCCAATCTAATTTCTGTGGATATTATGCTCACCCCATGGCAGAAAAAGTTGTCCTCCTGGGTCCCAACAGATGACACCCCCACACTGACAGGACCCAGAGCATATCTCTCTTGCCAGATCTAATAGGTTGAGGCTGCTGGGTAAGATGGTCTTGTAAATAACTCAGCCCCAAGTCAAGAATGGTTTTAAAGATAAGCCACCAGCACTTTGAATTGCACCCAGAGACATACTGATAGCCAATGTAGCTCATGGAGGTGTCACATGTGCTCAATGACCAGCACCCATAACACCCAGTGCCATCACATTTTGCTCTAGCTAGAGCCTCAAAGTACTCTTCAAGGGAGACCCATGTAGAGTTTATTGCAGGAAGCGACAAAAACAAATGACTGTGAGTAGAGTTTTAAAGTGGAATCATTGGGTGTCCTTCTTTATCAGCCCAACTACTCTACAATATTGTTGTTACTATGGGGATAAAATAATGGTAGACCCCCCCCCCCTGTACATTTCCTTGAGCTCTTAGAGAAAATGGTAGGAAATAGATGTAACAAACCCAACATTTTTTATAAGTTGAAAGTCTTCACATAATTTTGTAAACCTAAGTTGGCCGGAGAAATATATTGCCTTAATATAGATTTTGGATTTATTCTCTCTCTTGCAGCCAGCCGAGATGAATTTGCTTTTATATGTGTCTGTAGAATGTCTATCCAAAACATCTTGATAATCTGACAAATAAAGCAAGCCCAGCTCCAACTGCCCAGTGTCCAAACACATTGCCGCCATCTCTTGTCAAAATGAATCTTGAGTCAATGGGATGGAGAGATTACTTGTCATGAGATCTTGAGATCCACTGCTAGTTATAGTAGCCAGGGCTAGGCTGGATGGATTCTGGACAAGGGGCTCTCTGTTTCCAATTCAAACTGGAAGGGACACCAGTTTGTATTATGCAGCCCCCCCCCCAAAAAAACCACTGCTGAAAACTGGCCATGTGATTCGCCAATGCAATTTGACAGTGCAGTTTGCTATCAAAATTAGGAAGTCATTCTCCCTCTTCCCCCAGTCCTTTACCTATGTCAGTTTGAATTTATTCTATTTGGGAATGAAGGGAGTGGCTACCCTTCCGTGTTCTACCTACTTTTTGGTCTCTCTGTTCAGCTGATTTGATGCAACCGGTCCAGATTTTCTTGCACGGCTCCTGGTGTATCACCTGTGGCCAAAGGACTGGAAAACGGTTCTGCTGGGTTAAGAAAAGGATGCAGCCCATTCTTTGGAGTTCATCTTTAGTTTACTCCTTTGCCTTTTTTTGTTGCAGCCTCATTTTGTAACGAACCAAACCTATATATCGATATTTTATTGTTATAGTATGACAGTGAAACACATTCATTGTAGAAAAATTCTGAAAACAAACCAATTCGTCTAATTAAATTGTTGTAGCTCCTTCAACAACCAATCAGGGAGACACGAAAGAAGCCTCCCTGAAGACTGGGTTACTTTGGCAAACAGGCGTCTCCCTGGGCAAAGGTGTTTTCACAGGCAAATCCTTTCAATCTGGAAGCACCTTCGGTCGGCTCTGTAGGTATGTCCGACATGAATGCAGCCAGAAACAACGATCCAACACAGCTGCCCCACTGGGGATGCTCCCTCTTTTCAGAGAAAGCCAGAAAGGAAAGAGTTAGCAGTACAGAAGAGCCAAAGAGTTGCATGGAGGGAGAACTGGATGGGACACAAATCTAAAAAAATACATGTCTTTTAATTTAATTTTACTTAAATATGTAAAACTGTTGCTGTTGGCTGGCAACATCAAGTCTTCGCCAAGAGTAATATGTGGCTTTCAGAGTCAAGGGCTGCATTTAAACACACCACCATGGTATCAAGCAGGATACCCAGGGCCTGGGGCTTCATTCACAGGCAATACCTTTGGTTTGATCTCCTTCACAAATAATATACAGTAGAAGAAGGAAGCCGGGAAAGAAAGTTTATCTTATGTATAGGCTCAGCTCCAGGTATTGTTTCTGCTATCTGTAGCCGCCTAATCTGCCAGTGGTGTTGGAAGAAGCCATCAAGATCTGTTTGTGCCTTCTTTTTTCAGTGAGAGGGAACTGAGACTAGGGTAATTATCAGAAGGATTGATGGAAAGATGCATGAAGGGGTGATGCACAAATTGGCTAGAAGGACAACAAGAGGGGGTAAGGGGAAAGTTGGCTTCTTGATCCAAATTGGGAGGACATTTAATGCTGGAAGAATACTGTTGTCCAGGACAAAAGACCCTGAAAGCTGCTTGTCTATCACTATCAATCCATTCTCCCTTGCATTTCAGGTTTTTCTTTTTTTTTTCCCAAACAATTTTTATTAGCTTTCCATTTTACACCAACACAGCTTGAGAACCCACGTGGAAACATGGTGATCAAATTTTTAAAAAGAAACAATAACATGATAAGTATATACACAATATTTCTTAAAAATTTCCTTCTCTATCTCTATAGGATATTATAATCAAATTAATACATTTCAAATAAATTCATTCATTACTGTTTATGTAGCCTTCAAAGAAACTTTTCTGCTTCAACTTTACTGTTAGCTGCTATGAACCTCTCAGTTTAAGGGGCTGGCTATTAATATTTTTACTTTGTGGTAGAACCTACTGGCACAGACACTGGCCCAAGGAGGGCTTATCGTTTTAGCACCCTATTACCAAAAGCAATCAGTCAGGCCCTGGCATTAGACACAGATCCTTGTGCATTTAGGTTTTTTTGCATACTGTAACTTTGAAAGTCAAGCAAATAAGAGAGATACACTTCCTGCAATTTGAAAGTGTTTTCTTTTCCTTTGGATTCATTCCTTCTTGACTGAAATTGTTTCAGGGTCTTGGTTCAGAGACTTTTAAGGAATGATCTCCTTTGTTCAGTCAAGGTGATCGACCAACAGGATTGTCTAATTCATCCTTATGCCACATTAGCGCCCTCCATAACATGTGGGACAAGTAGAAAAAGTTTCCTCAAAGGTAATACCATTTTCCAACCCGGCTGCTCTCTAGACGTATAGATTTCAATATCCAGAATTCTTGCACATCAGCAATCTTTGCCTGAAAGCTTTTTCTGGAAACAAAAACATGTTTTCTTGGTGAAAGGCTGAATTGCCTTTCTTTATAGTCCTCAAAGGAGATCCAGTATCAATAGCTAGAAGAAAGAGGCATACAACTCCAGTGGAAAGCCTGCCCAGAACTTGTTCGGGACAGAAGGAGCAAACACAGGAAAAGTTGTATCTTGGGAAGCCGGGAGACTGTGGTTCCTGGCATCCTTGCAGCTATTGGTTTCCTCCAATTCTCAAACTTGGAAACGAGGGATGAGGAGAAGGAGGGAGGAAGAAGCTTGGGGCTTTTCATGCAGAGCAGTCCTAAGGTGTTCGACTCTGGTGCCTAAATCAAAGCGAGTCTAGTGAAAAGAAGAACTAGGGGTGACATGACAGTAATGTTCCAACATTTGAGGGGCTGCCACGAAGAAGAGGGGGTCAACATATTCTCCAAAGCACCTGAAGGCAGGACAAGGAGCAATGGAGGAAACTAACTGAGGAGAAGACCAACCTAGAACTAAGGAGAAATTTCCTGACAGTGAGAACAATAAGCCAGTGGAATGTTTTGTGGGTGCTCCATCATTGGAGGTTTGTAAAAAGAGATTGATTAGCCATTTGTCTAAAATAATATAGAGTCTCCTGCTTGGGCAGGGGGTTGGACTAGAAGACTGCCAAGCTCCTTTTTAACCCTGTTATTCTACATTCTAAATACCCTTTCCTCCAATGGGACCCTACTGATGGTCAAAAGCTTTGTCCAGACTGACTTTCCCAGGGCTCTGCTTGGTAAATTTTCCTGGTATTGCTGGGAAAGGAAGCACCAATTGGTTTCCTGGCCTTGGAGTGTCTTCAGGGACATGTGGTTTCCACTAATAGGCCTTTATGTTGATTCCCCCTTGTACTAAATACTTTCCTATTTGGTGCATAGTTCAGTGGACCAATACAGTAAAAAGTAAAAAAGACACCAAAAAGGCAAAGACAAAAAAAAAACCAAGAGTTGTAACCTTGTCACTTGGGCTAGAAGGAAAATTGAAAAGAAGTCTTGTCAATTTTGCATACAGCTAGTCCTCGGTTAAAAGCTGCCCTGTTTAGTGACCATTCAAACTTACAATACCACTGAAAAACTAATTTTACCATTAGTTCTCAAACTAATGACAGTCACAGAATTGCTATTCGCAATGTTCACACTTGGCTTTCAACAAGCAAAATCTATGGAGAAGCCAGCAGTAGTCGGAAGTCACAATCATGTAACATTGCTTTTAACAACTTGCAGTGAGTTGCTTAATGACTATAGTGGAACTCATATTGTAAATCCAACACAGTCATGTGATGTTTCACTCAGCAATCATGACAGAGTTGCAGATCCCAACTGCAGCTAAAAAGTGAAGACAAAAGGCATTCACCTTTCACCTTTCACCTTTCCTTCAGTGAACTTGTAAAACAGTGTTCCCTGTGACCCAGAACAATGAGAGGATGTGAGAGGACGTTCCCACTACAGTGTATATGGCCAACCAGGCAGCACAACTTGAGTTTTCATAAGTGGGAAAATGGTATTTATAACATGGAGGAGGAAATGACAGCCTTTCCATGGTGGCGCAGTAATTAGAACGCAGCATTGCAGGCTATCTCGGCCACAACCAGGAGTTTGATCCTGGTTGACTCAGTTCAGCCTTCCACCCTTCCGAGGTTGGTAAAATGAGGACCCAGATCACTGGGGGCAATATGCTGACTCTGTAAACCGCTTAGAGAGGGCTGTAAAGCACTATAGAGTGGTATATAAGTCTAAGCGCTATTGCTATTCCTTCAGCAGGCTGGGGATGATCCTGTGCCTTCAAGAAATTGTTCATGCCCCACAGTTCAACTGAGTCAATTATGTATTTATTTATTGTATGGCACGCTTATTTTCACAAGACACAAGAGATAAAAATATGAAATATAAAATCTAATATAAATTTACATATGAATTATATATATATATATATATATATATATATATATATATATATATATATATATATATATATATATATTTGTTTTCTGAGGTTTTCGCGGGTATTTGTATGTAGGTCTTTGGTTGTTCGGGTTTTCTCCCGCGTAAAATTGGAAGTGTCTTGGCGAACGTTTCGACGAAGTCACATTCGTCATCTTCAGGCTGGTGTTTTTAGCTTCTTGCTTTGAGCAGCAATGTGTGGTTTTAGCTGTTTCTTCCTTTTAACTGCCAGTGAGGGTATGAACTGATTGGATGGGAGCTTGGTGTGCACCTCCACCCAATCAGAACACAGCCAAGCTCCCATCCAATCAGTTCATACCCTCACTGGCAGTTAAAAGGAAGAAACAGCTAAAACCACACATTGCTGCTCAAAGCAAGAAGCTAAAAACACCAGCCTGAAGATGACGAATGTGACTTCGTCGAAACGTTGCCAAGACACTTCCAATTTTACGCGGGAGAAAACCCGAACAACCAAAGACCTATATATATATATATATATATATATATATATATATATATATATATATATATATATATTGAGGCAATTTCATTATACAAATCAACCCTCAGAGGCACCGAGACAAACCATACATTGGAGTGAAAACAAGCAAAGGATGATATTCTCTCCTTCTTCCCCCACAACAGCCGTATTGGGTTCTCATGAAGATATCCTGGCTTTTTCAGCAGGCAGGAGCTCTGTAACCTGCTTCTCACTGAATGCTTTCTATGGGTTGTAACTGGTCATGCTGTTTTCCCAACATTAGGGTTATTTGTTCCGATTTGCTTTTTAAAAAATATTATTATTTAAACATATTAGCTGCCCAAATCCAATAGACTCTTTTTCTCCTTCCTTTGTTGTTGAATTTAATTACTTTTATTTTGTAAGACATGCAGAGGAGCCATTTCGCTTGAGGCCATTTAGCAGTCAGTTAAATAAATAGACAAAGCAAAACCATCCTCCATCACCGGAGTGAGGCTCTGAAGCAGCAGTGTACATTGGTCTGCCTCTCATTTAGCTGAAGGAATGGGAAGCTGAGCTGGTTAGCAAAAGAACGCCAGTCTCAAGCAGAGTAGTTGTTTTAGGAGAAAGATGGACCATCTGAAAAGCTGGAGCAGAAGGAAAATATATTCAGGTTCCATTTTTGGGTCCTGATAGGAAATAGAGGGCTATAAGAGCTATTAAATTAAATAAGAGTAGTCCTTTTGTTCACCAACAATCCTGTTTCCCCCCCCCCCAGGCAAAAATATTGTTTCTGCCTGCTGACGGTGCAAAGAAGGGTAGTTATGTTCAAACACAAAGGAGGCCGATTGAAAGATGATATGAAATGTGAACTCCTGAAGTTCAGCTGCTATGGATGACCTTCCCAAGCCGTTGTGTTCTCTGGTGCCCCATAAGGCTTGAAAATATGTCAGACTCTCAAACAGCAGAAAATTGTTTCGCAGGGTTTTTTTGTCCCCTACCCTTCCTTGCCATGTCATTAACCAATCCAGATTACATTTATTTCAGGCCAATGAGGAGAAATCAAAAGATCGGAAGTTTCGGTAACCCCCTGACCTTCCAATACAGAGGTTGGGAACAAAAAACAAAGGTTAAAACTAACAAAGTCCAGCCTTTAATTCCTTGGTTAGAAGTGTTCTATAGATATATTCCAAGTGGAATTTTTCACTTTTTCTAAGATTTCCCCCCTGCTCAGTGGTAATTTTCTTATTAGTGATTTAAAGATCTTATAGAATAGCATTATCTAACCATTGATGAGACCATCAGTGTACAAGTGAGGAAATGGCATTTTTCATTCAAGTCTACATAAGGCTGTTATTCAGGTCTCTACTGCAAGTTAGGGAATAAAAATATTTTTTAATTAGTTGGCATGGTGAAAGTTTGATAAAAATATCAATAATGTTAGTGTTAATGTTATGTTTTTGATACTACTATTTTATCTGATCATATCACATCATTTTTCTAACAAAAAGGACTGTGTGTACTACAGTTTTTGCAGGTTAAAAATCAACTCTCTAAATTTCACCTTGGTATAATGTCCCTCCAGTTTTGCTCTAACAGTTTTTGCTCATCTTTTCTGTGTTAGAAAAACACTGACCGTATTTTTTTGTTTTCCATTTTTAGTACCTTGTTCAAATATGAAAGTATGTTATCTAATCTGCAGTTATCTCCTTTTGCCTACCGAGCCAATTGATAGTAGGCATCTCTGGAAAAGAGAGCTTGGAACAAAAAGCTTTCAAGATTACTGTCAACCTTTTGAGGTTGGCCGAAACAGTCACAGAATATAGTAGTGAGGTAGACTAATAGAATCTTGAAAGCCTGCCTAAGTTCCTCACTATCCCATATTATAATCAAAGTGGGGTTATTTTGGGTTTCTTTCTCATATTTCCTTCTGTCTCAGAACTAAAATCTCTGTCCACTTTTAACAGCTCGCTTCTTCTTTTCTGGTTCTCTCATACCCTTCCCAAGATCAGTTTTAAATTCTTTTACAATTTCTACACTAAGGTAATGTTCTCAAGAAGTATGTTAGGAGCGAAGAAAATGTGTGCTATTGGCTATTTACCAGTCACTTAGCATCTTAAAATATTCCCATCCACCAATTTTGACAGTAAGTTTGGTTCCTCAACCAAAATCTCAATGAGATTCAGGACAACGTATCATGATACCAGCAAGTATCCCAAGGACTGAGTAGTAATAATAAGGATTGCTAGTGGAGATATGAACAAAAAGCACCCTCTTTCCAGCTATCCTGCCATGTCTGACAACTTTTATGGCTATTGACTTAACATTAAATGAGTAAGTTAAGGCTTTGCTGAAACCACTCCCTCTTAAATAAAAAAATTCCATCATAGTGAGCATTTGAAAGAAGTCCTCACATGGAAGACTATACTGAACCATCATGGAGAGAGATAACAGGGAAGAGTGTTCTACTCAAGCCATCTCCAGTCTAAGACTCTATAGTGATCTTTGTGCTACCCAAACCCCAAAATTGAAGGTATGGAGCCCACCTTACCATATTTGCCAGCTCCTGTTGCAGCCTGTGCTCCATGCATCAGCTCACCATTCAGACAGAGCTCCACAGCCAAGGATAAAGAGCTCATTCAAAATGATCCTTAGGAGATAAATTTATCTTCCTCTGGAATTTTACAGATATAGATGGAGCAAAAGGCCTAAGGCATCAAGTTTCAAAGGGATACTAGAGACAACATGGCAGGTGGAGCCAACAAGCCTTTAGAAGGAGGGTAGATGAGAAAGGAGGGAGAAGGTGAGCAAATATCCCAATCCCTAAAGGTTTAGAGCCATGTAATTATCATTATGGTCAGCTACATAGCCTTCCCTGAGCTGACGGTGAGCAAACATGCTGGACTGCAATTTCCGTAAATCACAGCATCATAGTTTGTTAGGATGAACAATGGAGAAGGGTAGCTGAATATATGAAGAATAGTATTATTTCTGACAGTTGACTGGATAATATAATACATCCTATCTCTACATGGAATTGGTACAAGGGTTCAGAATTCCGGGTTAAAATCAGTTTCCCTAATGTATTAAGTTTATTTAACTGCAGGGAAGAGTTTTGTTTGTTAAAACCAAGGGGGAGGGAAGGGAAGGAGAAGGTTGTATCAGGCAACATTAAAGAAAAAAAAAAAGAAAAACCCAATACTCCTTTTATGTAATTGCAGCCTATATATTCACCTATCCCGTGCAGCTGCATATTGTAAAGTAAAACTTTGATCAACTTAATTCCAAATTCAAAGCAGAGCTTTGATTTACTGGATCATGGACTTCTTTTTGTAGCCACAGGAAAAACAAGTTGTGATTTTTTTCCCCCACTGTGATAATCCAGAAGCCCTGCTCCTAGATTTTAGCACCTGTCTATATAGTATTGCTGAGATGGAGCATGTAAGTGACTCTTCAAATCTAACTATTAGGAAAGAAGGCTTCACAATCTATGATTAGTTAGGGAGAGATTGCAGTGGCTGGGTTTCTATAATATGCTTAACCAGATTCAGGTAAGACCTAGCAGGTGCATTTGCCCAGCGTGCTTAATTCAGATGAAATTCCTCCCTATTCCCAAACAGGGAAATTTTTCCTGGTTTTGAGAGGAGAATTGGAATTTTGAAGGGATCAAATGCTATCATTAACTGATTGCAAAGCTTAAGACACCCATTTTACCATAAACTATTGTAAACCATAAAATACAAACACAAATTTTAAAAATATATTCCCCACCCCTGGAATCTGCAAAGAGAGGCAGGAGACTGGATAAAACTCAAAAGTAGCTATTGCTTATTGCTGGTTGCTCACCCTGCCTGTGAGTTTTCAAAACACCATCAGGTGTTACCTTGTTGGAACCTGTGAGAAGGTGGGTTGCCAATCATTCTCTGATTTCAGGTGCATAGCCCTGGGTTGTTCAAGGCCAACTTTGGAGTTCAAGGCTCAGATTTTCTGTATTCTTCCTCTTTTGAGGTCCTTTCAACTTTCATATGACTTTAGTGGTGTCTGAAGATTCTGGAAGGATAAAGCAAGCAGACTAAAGAAGGAAGGGGGAAGGTTTAATTCCACCCCAGCCAGACCTTATGTGCAGGAGCTTAAGGTAAGGCCAACACAGCTGCACCTGCCGTGAATAATAGAGACTTGGCTGAGTTGGGTGGCTATAGAAATCAAATAAACAAACAAATAAGAGCTGCCATTATTAGGGGCCAGTTCAAGCTCTGTGCTCTTTCTGCACTGTGCAGGTACTGGGAAGGAAATCTAATCCCAGGAGGATAGTTTTTGAAACTTGCAATGTTTTTCTTCTCAGAAACCAGGCAGGCAGCACAGCAAATGGACATGAAGGAAAGAGCTCTCCAACCCTTCAGATCAAGGCTGGAGCAAAACAAGAGAAAACTGTGGGGGGATATGATGGGATGCTTAAAAAGAAGTTGGAGGAGGAAATAAGAGGTAAAAGATTCCTACTTCCATTTGAGCCCTAGTTCTCTGTATGACCTGGAAAGCCCTTTTTGCCTGTACTTTCTCTCTCTTGAGCTTCTGTCTCAACATTGAGGTGTGCCCGTTCTTTAATTGGGATATGACCTTTCTTTAATTGGGGTTCATCAAGTTATCTCCTAGAATTGCTTCCTCATTTTTCTTGGAACCCTTCAAAGCAACCATCTCTGGAATTTCCTCAAGTCAATGCAAAGGGTCCAAATTTGGGCCATCAGCATCCCTTTCATGGTTCTTTAGAGTAAACGGGCCCAGAAACTGGTGCCCTTGTTGCATCCTTTTCAGTGTGAAATTCCAGGCTGGAAAAAGGAATCGGATTCACAATGCCAGCCTCCTTACTTGCCACCTCTAGAGATTACAGCAGGGATGAGGAACTATGGGCCTTTTATGACTTGAGGCCTTCAACTCCCAGAATTCCTGCACTGGCACAGGAATTCTGGGAGTTGAAGTCCACAAGTCATAAAAGGGCCATGGTTTCCCACCTCTGGATTACAGGATGGTCCTTTTCTCTCCCCTCTCTACACAAAAGTACCATTTGTCCTTAAACCTGACCCTTGGCTGATATCACAGGATCTCTCCCCTTGGAATGTCCTCTGCCTTGCACCTTGCTGATTCACACCCACCCTGAGGGTTGTGTTGTAAAGTTCCTCTGTGTTTCCTTGTGGCTTTGAGTATTCCAGCTGTGAGAACTAAATTGGGCAAGAAGATCAATGTGTGCCATTTCTGTGCAAAGCTCTCCCCCCCACCACCACCAGCCCAACACCCACCATATGCTGAAAAACTTTGTGGAAGGAATGAACCAAACCAAGAGCATACAATCCTTTGAGGTCGCCTGAATTTCACTGTGGGGAACTCTGTGTGGGTTGGGCAGGAGACCCACTTCTTTGCCTTTTGCAGAATGGCTTAGGCTCCTCCCTTGTTGCTTCTCTCTCCAGCTTTCTGGAAAATGTGGTATTTTGCTTCCCCTACTGCTCACACTTCACCTGAAAGGTCGATTGTGCTATGTGGCCAGGAGGAAAAAAAAAAAAACCATGCTAGATTTCACATTGCCATGCATTTTCCAAGGCAAGTTCAACTGAAAAGATTCCTTTATGAAGGAAGGTGTCCCTGCCTGCTGCTTATAGAGCAATTCACTCAGTAATAACAGGCGTATGTTAATTTCATTCCCTTCCCATGAGGGGAGACCAGAAAATAGAGACAGTGGTTGCAACCATGCAAAATCCTGCCGTTTTCACAGGCAGGCACATTTTACACCCAGGCCATCGTAACTCTTTGCATCTCCCTGAAGATGTCCCTGTCTGCTATGCTGATATGGAGACACCCTCACTCTTCTTATTAAGCGTTCTCCAAACTGATACCAGTTTTATCTGGAGTTCTCCTACCCCTGCCTGGTTTAATTCTTAAATTTCTCCATTAAAAATCTTATTTTATGGAATGACAATTGGAAGGTTTCTTGGTGTGGTGTAGTGAAGATGTGGCACATTTTATGCAGTACAGGTAGTCTTTGCTTAGTAACTGCCTCATTTAGCAATAATTAGTAGTTACAACAGTGATGAAAAAGTCACCTTGCAGGTCTGTAAGGCAAAGGAAAGCTGAAGTACAGGTACGACAATTGGGCCCAGAATCTCAATCTTTGAAAAAACAGTCATTAAGTGAGACACTTAACTCCTTCATTCAGTGACCACATTTCTGGCTCTCCCAGTTGTCAACTGTGCAAGGAGTAGAGTGTCGGGCTTCCTGTGTGTATTGCTGCTGGGAGATAGCCTTGGTCCTCTTTCAGCTCCATCGGGGAAAACAGTTGTGAGAATGCTGGCCTTCGCTAGCATTTTTGCCAGATTTGAGATCTGTTCCTCCAGCACATAGAAGGATTTCCCCTCCCTGCATGGAGGGGAGGGGAAATCTCTTGGCACACATATCTAACATTCCCCTCCCCCGGTTAACAATCTTCCCTTCTGGCATCTCTATTGACTTTCTGGGTAAGCTGGAAGAGAAGTTTGGAAATGGCAATCACATGACTGCAGGGCATTTGGTTGTTGTTGTTAGTTGCGAAGTTATGTCCGACCCATTGCGAACCCATGGACAATGTTCCTCCAGACCTTCCTGTCTTCTACCATCTTCTGGAGTCCATTTAAGCTCACGCCTACTGCTTCAGTGACTCAATCCAGCCACCTCATTCTCTGTCGTCCCTTTCTTCTATTGCCCTCAATCTTTCCCAGCATTAGGCTCTTCTCCAGTGAGTCCTTCCTTCTCATTAGGTGGCCAAAGCACTTGAGTTTCAACTTCAGGATCTGGCCTTCTAAAGAGCAGTCAGAGTTGATCTCCTCTAGGACTGACCGGTTTGATCACCTTGCGGTCCAGGGGACTCGTAGGAGTCTTCTCTAGCACCATAGTTCAAAGGCCTCAATTCTTTTGCACTCAGCCTTTCTTATGGTCCAACTTTCACATCCATACATTGCAACTGGGAAAACCATGGTCTTGACTATACATACTTTTCTTGGCAGGGTGATGTCTCTGCTTTTTAGTATGCTGTCTAGATTTTCCATAGCTTTCCTCCCCAGGAGCAAGCATCTTTTAATTTCTTGGCTGCAGTCCCCATCTGTGGTGATCTTGGAACCCAGGAAGATAAAATCTGTCACTACCTCCATTTCTTCCCCATCTATTTGCCAGGAATTGAGAGGGCAGGATGCCATGATCTTAGTTTTCTTAATGTTGAATTTCAAGCCAACTTTTGCACTCTCCTTCAAAGGCACTTGGTAACTGATTGTAAATGTGAGCATGTTGCCAAGCACTCAAAATTGCAGTCATGTGACTGGGGGCCAGTGCCATCTTTTAAGAAGTGTTTACAGGTTGTAAAGCACCCATTGTTGTGACTGTGAATGATTGCTAAATTACTGGTTGTAAGTCAAGGACAATCTGTAAGATGTAAGCACAGTTGTGGTTTCACCTGTCAACTGCTTTGCTTAATGACTAAGTCGCCTGTTTCAATTATGATTGCTAAGCAAGGACTACCTCTATGTTAAATAGTTGAGGCATAGAGTATCATAGTATTATTCTCCACTGTTGAGTTGGTGCTCTTTAGTCATCTGTGAATCAGAAAACTGCCAGCTTGAAACTTTCTGTTCCCATGGTTCAATACAATTTTATTTCTATTGCCTCTGATAAAATCACCTAACTTCCCATCAAGACAGTGTTTCTTCACCTCAGCAGTTTTAAGATGTGTGGACTGGGGAACTCTGAGAATTGAAATTATATCTTAAAGTTGCTGAGGTTGAGAAAAAAACATTGCATTAAGGTAATAGATGACAGGCCAAAAGATTTTACCTATCTTGAGGCTGCCTTTAGACAATAATGGGATCAAAGAGAAAACACTATTTTAACACAGATGCACCTAAGGATACGTTAAGTCTGTCTCATTCATTGGCTGGAGACAAATTGAAAGGAAAATCATGTGGACATGACAGAGAGAAGATACTCTCAGCGCATGTTGATGTCATGGTTAGGTGCAAGTATAGAACTGTCCATGGGACAGAAAATTGCCTTTTAGTCCAACCAACCTTTATTAGGAAACTCAATAAGATTTCTTGGCATGAGGAAAAACAACATGATTGGACAACATGATTCTTGGGTTGTTGGCCTGGTCCTGAATTCCAAGATCAGAGTGAAGAGCTAGGAATAAAAACCAACATGGTCAGAAATATGCTCTGGGAATTCAAAGATTGGTGAGTAAAGCTAAGCCACGTTTGGAAGATCCAAAGACCACAAGCAGAAAAATCATGAACATAATTCAAGAAGTTTAATCAAGTCACATGATGCTGGCTTAGTACAGAAAAGGAAATGTGACAAATACAGATCAGAATCAATGTCTCTTACTGTAGTTATCTCAAGAGCGGCAGAAGAAATAACATGTTTCTGTCTCTGTGTTAAGCAGGATTTATATGCTCCTCTCCATTGCCTTTCCTTGGGAAGCTTCAGTTGGGCCCCTCTCCTATAGTCTTAGGACAGGGGTAGGCAACCTTGGCTCTTTTATGACTCGTGGACCTCAACTCCCAGAATTCCTGAGTCAAGACAGGAATTCTGGGAGTTGAATCCACCAGTCATAAAAGAGCCAAGGTTACCTACCCCTGTCTTAGGATAAACCTGAGGACTAGCAGCTGTTTGGTTCTACTCCTAGCCAAACCTGATAAGCATTAGAGTCAAATATATGAAAGATTACCTATCTTTTGCTTTAGACAACTGCTGAAGGCATTTTATATTCAGTCTTCTGCTTTGATTTACTTTGCCAACTTAAGAATATTTTTGTACCTTTACAATTTTCAAGGTAGGTGCTCTTCATTTGTACTGTATCTTGACTTGAGATGACTTCAGATCCTCATAGGTAAAAAGCTAGCCAACTGCACTGTATTCACTTTCTCCCTAAATAAAAGGACTGCAGGAAGAATGATGAGGTAGACTTGCTGCAATTGCTTCATTCTGGTTTTGGAAGACCATTTCTCATTCACAAAGATTCATATAGATGCATTCAGAGCATGGCATGACAACTTAGGCTCAGACAGAATACCACAATAGAGGGCAATGGAGATGGGGTAGCATGTCCATTAAGGGTTGCATGCTAGAACTCCTCTTACTTATCTATGAGTTCTATTCGCCTCTTGTAGGGCAACTGTTTGCTAAATTTCCCTAGGATGCTATACAACAGATACTTGTGATCTCCCAAGGCCAGATTCCAGAGCTGAATGTTCGCATTTTTTATTCCAAGGATGAGAGAGGTAGGTAGGAATGTGTGTCTGTGAGATTGAAAAAAGAAAGTAAAGGGAACTGAGTCTGGAGTGGAATTCAGCACAGATTCTTCTTTCTTTGCCTACCTCACATTGCCAATCCCCCAGCTGTCCAGAGGCTGGCCCTGGCAGCAAACCCTCTTCTCACACAAGTGCCTCCTTGTTCAGTTTTCCTAGCAGCAAGCTGCAGAGAATTTCATGGAATCAGATCCATTTCCTGAAAGAGTTTTATTACATTCCCAACAAAAGTAAATAAATAAAAAGAGAAACACAGGACATTTTGGAGCCTCCTCTGCATAGAAAGCTAAGACCTTGCGACTGAACCTTCTTATAAAATAGCCTGGTTGGGATAATGGATGGGAAGACTGGAGGATCTCAGCATGGACAAGTAGACCAGTTATAGTCAAGAAGCCTTCTGGGCCAGCTGAACCCATGTCAGTTCTACCTTTCAGTAGCCTTATACGCACAAACTTTGTCTGCCCAGCCTGTCCACCATAAGTTCACACTGGTTGTGAAATTGTTTCTTTTTTATTCAGTACTCTTCCAATAGGCTTAGCCACTCTAGTTACTGGACAATTTAATTTTATTCATAATTTTGTTCATTCGTATTGCATGTTTTTAAAATAATTCACTGTACTGGTGTTTTATACTTTGATATGCATTTTATATGCTGTATTTGTGAATTTTATGCACTAATGCTGTATTCTGTTACACCACATGAGATACATAAATAAAAAATACTCTTTCTTGGCCATATTTTGGCCACTGAATTAAATTAACCCAGGTTCTAGGTTCACAAAATACACTAGACAGTTAACTAGTGCCGAGGTGGCGCAGCAGTTAGAGTGCAGTACTGCAGGCTACTTTAGCTGACTGTGTTCAGCAGGTCAGCGGTTCAAATCTCACCGGCTCAAGGTTGACTCAGCCTTCCATCCTTCCGAGGTAGGTAAAATGAGGACCCAGATTGTTGGGGGCAATGTAAATATATATATACATTGCTTACTGGTGTACATCGCTTAGAGAGTGCTTGCACTTAAAGCGGTATATAAGTCTCATAAATAAATAAATAAATAAATAAATAAACTAACAAAAAACCCATAGAAAAGGCCAAGCCAGAAAAAAATTAAGCAAAATTGAAACTAAACAAGTTTATCACAGTGTGCACAAAATTTGCAGTTATTATATATTTAACCAGATTAAATCTTTTATTTTCATTAAGAGCAGGCAATTTGATTCCCTAGAGCTGCATTCAACTCCCGGACCCAATGTTTATGGCAGAGTGTTCTCCCCCATCTTCCAAGTCTATAACCGCCAAAATTAATGACAGTTTCTTGACACTTTGAGTGGAAAACAGGGTGTAGTTCAAATACATTTAACAGACTCCAAAATTCAGAGTGGGGAAGGGGAAAAATCTTCCTACATATGATATACATCTGCCCACTATGTATCACAGCCATCTTTGTGCCCTTGGCATTCCCAAATGTTATGCAGTATGTAGTGATCAAAATCTTGCTTTCTTATTAAATATATGTTAGTATCTTCAATGGAGAACAATATAATTTTTTTTTACTATTCTGCTATATTCTCAACTACAGAAAGCTTTCTGTTCTCATTGTTGAAGCTCTCCTATATCCTTATTAAATTCTTCTTTCACTTTCCCAAGAAAGCTTGTTCACTTGCCCATTTCATTACATTTCTTTGGATTTTAAAACCAAGTCACATGTCCTCTCATTTTAAGATCTCAGGATCACATTTTTTTAAACCAGCCGTCTTTCTATAAAGATTTTTAAAGCACTCCTCCAAGACTATTAACAGAAGGAAAGGGATGAAATATTCCACAGACAGTTCATATCCTTGTCAATCTGTAAAGGAACTAGGTGGTATTCATAAAGATATTGCTACAATGCAGCTAGCCCTCATGGGCCTTGAGGATATCAAAGAAGAAAGCTTTGTTAAACCATAACTGATTTGCGAATAAATTGTGACATACTCTGCTAAAATCTCAGCTGTCATCCATCCCAGAATTAAGCAGTATTTTTTAAAAATTAATTTTCAGGACAAATGCATACTTACCAGTTTGTCTAATACTAGTCAATCCAGCTGATTTCAATTCTCTGTATCCCAAATCCCATCTGAATAGTCCCTGGGTCAGATTGTTACATTATTTTCAGAGTAGACAGAATCTAGGATGGCTATTTTCCTATTTATGTTCTTTGAAAGTGAGCAAATACTGTATTGTGAAAGTTCTGAGCTAATTTCTCTTTATTAACTCATTCCATTTTCAGCACTGACCAATTATGTCACACTCCGGATAAGCTTATAGAAACTCATGCACTTTTGAAAGCAAGCTCTTCTTGCTTTAAAGACCGAAGTTTAGAAATCATTGATTCAATGCTGGCTAAGAACAAGGCACAATTCTCTGGCAAATTGTCTGCACTGTAGGAAGAAGACCCCAAAATAAGGAAGTAATAATCCCAACAGGCTAAGTAAGAATGTACAAGCTAACTCTGGTCTCTTCCAAAACCAAATACAGGAAATGCACATTAGGATGCAGATTTTGCCCGAGCTTCCTTCTGCTCAGACATAAGTCAGGATGATGGAAAGGAGAATGGTCTACTACAGTACTACAGACCATACTACAAATGTTCAGCATTTGGTGTGGTCTTCTGAGTGGAATTGTGTTGCAATGTAATCTGGAGTCCCAGAAAGGAGAGGCTTCTTCCCAGAAGGCAAAAAGGCAGGGGAGCTTGAAAGTTTGGTAGGCTGGAAGAGTGTTAAGATGGCTCTTCTCTAACAGTTCACAGAATATATGTATAGTTATGTAGACACATGCTTTAGTCTGGTGTGTTTTGGTCTATAAGCAAACAACAATAAAAGAATTATTCAGACTACTGTTAGTCCCCAAAACAACTCCACATGTCATTTTTGGGGTTGACAGAAACCCCTGCCTGCTTTTAAGATATCAGCCTCTATAAATAGACATCAGCTTGAAAGGTTTTGATACACTCTGAGCTTGCTTGTTTTCTTGCAGATGTTTTATTACCCAAACTAGATAACATCATCAATGCAAGTAAGGAGTGTGGTTTTCTCTCAGTTTACGTTCTAGTGGGTTGCCCTGTCAATGTTGGTGGGGGTGGCCTTAGAGATCCTTTGGTTGGGCTGTCTACTGTTGGCTTGCTTGGCAGTTCCTCGATTGGGTTATTGTTTGCTTGATTGTTGGTCTGATGTTAATCATGGAGTTAATCTATCCTCATCTGGGGAGGGAGCTGTTTTAGTTTTTTTGCTCCTTTTTTGGCTTGTTGATTGTTTCTTTTACATCAGTGGTTCTCAACCTTTTTAATGCTGCGACCCCCAACCGGTCGTAAGTCGAGGACTACTCAACCAGTTGTAAGTCGAGGACTACTCAACTGGTGCAGCACCGTTTGCAGAATGGGACTTTTGGCAGGCTCAGCAGGGCAGAGACAGCCTGGACAATTCCTATTGGCTTTTGAAAGCCAATAGAATTAGACTCTATTCAAGAGAGTCTATTCTATTGGCTTTCAAAAGCCAATAGAATAAAAGGGAGTAGCACAGCTAAGGAAAAGGGGAAAAAAATGGCGGACTGCGTTATTTGGTGACCCCCGTGAAATGGTCGTTCGACCCCAAATGGGGTCCCGACCCACAGGTTGAGAACCGCTGTTTTACATAGTATGTAGATATTGCTTATGTCTAAGTGTCTATTGATGGCTAATTTGTCAGAGTGCCAGGGTTCTAGAAATTCCCTAGCATCTTTGGACTTGGTTTGGTCTAAGATGGTCACAGTTTCTCAGTTGAAACTATGGTTAAGCCTGTCCATGTGTTATGAAATTAAAGAGTTTTTACCATGTCTTCTGATTTCTAGTCTGTGTTCATGGATGCATTTTGCCAGTCTTCTGCTTTTTTCCCCTACAAAATGCCTGTTGCAGTCATTACACTATATGTTGTAGATGACACCTGTTTTTTCTTCTGGGGCTGCTGGGTCTTTTGATTTACTTAGGATATTTTGGAGGGCTTTAACTTATGTGCTACGCTGATTCCATGTGGTTTAGTCTATTGCTAGTTTCTGAGATGTTCTGTTGTATGGCATTGTTATTCTTTTTAGGGCTTGTATTGGTTGTGCTATATTGGGTTGAGTAGTCAGGCACTTTTTGATAAAGTTGTATGGATAACCATTTTATTGGGAGATGTTGTATAGATGCTCTGCTTCCTTTTTCTGCTGTTTGGGGTTATTGCAGTGAGCTAATTCTCCTTGATTCTAAATGGGGATTTAATTTTAACTATATGTTCCTACTATGTCATTTACTAATAGGAAGCAGAACAGAAATGAATAACATGGTTTTTCTCTTTAATGAGTTCATTTTAGTTGTTTAAATCATGCTTGTTTGGGGCACGATTTTACTATATGGGGCATTGCAATTATATTTTTGTATGCTTAAAAAATTGCACATTACCTCAAGAATTGTACTTTTGAAATATGAAAAATTATTCAGTGAAATAAACATTTTTAGGTTTATTGGGGGCATTGGCCCATTCAAGGTGTGGCCAGTGGAGAGTGGGAGGTTTCACTGGCGTTGGGGTCCTTGAGTTTCCCATCCCTGTCAAGCATGAACCATTAACTTGGAGAGATTTAAGCTATGAGAGCAACTTTTGCTTCCTCACAAACCAGACACAAATCAAAAGTCTCACTTTATACAAGATAAGAAACGAATTTCAGAGAGATCGTTTCCTGTTTTATTTAAAGTCCTAAAAATGCAGAGAATTTCCCCTCTTCAGCCATGACCACCCCCAAATTAATTCACCAATGTGGGTCACAAATGAATTCACAGTGAATTTTTTTTATATGCTAAACCAAAATATTATTGCCTATTTAATTGGTAATCCTGCTCTCTACCTTGCAAGGAAAAAAAGTATGTTTTTAAAGAAAACTTGACAATTCTGGGGGTTCAGCTAGTGGCATCAGAAAAAGAAATAAAAAAAGAAAGCCTCATTAAAAAAATAGATTTTGTGAAAGGGGAAGTGAAGACATGTGTATGACACCTCCAATTATATTCTGTGCAAAATATGCATGAGTTCCACCCCTCAGTCCAAGTTAAGTAGTATTTGGATGTACTGTGTTTGATCTTTAGTTGACAAGGGGAACTCACCCTGTCCCTCCCCAAAGTGAAACATAATTGCAAATGAGCAAGAAGGTGGGTGTAATTGCTTGTAGACAATATGACCTAGGTTTGCAAGAATCTGGCTTTCTGCCATGTTTATCTCCCCTTTGCCAAAGTTTGAGCAAAGCAGCAGAGCAAGCTATGAAGACAACAAGCTCCTGGAAAAGAAGTGAAATGCTGGGAACGAAGGGAGTTAGTACAGCCACAGGAGATTTATTATGGGCCATGCTTTCCTGGACCACAGAGTTCTGCCAAAGTAAATTTCTTAGTCTTTTAAGGTGCCACAAGCCTCTTGATTTTAGTGCAAAACACTAATCCAGCTACCCCTCTGGAAAATGTCCACAAGATGGAGAGCAGCCTGACCGTCTTCACTGTGGTTTGTTTACTCTCGTTCAGGTTCAAAGTTCCAAGCTCTGGTGGGCTGCCAGAACAGGCGTCAAACACAGAGAAGGTAATAACAATGTAGCTTTTGCTTTTTGAAGGACTGGGTCTGCGCATGTCTCTTTATCTTATGGGAAAGATAAAGATGGGCTTCATTTATTTATTTACTATTTCATCTTGGGGGGGCTGCCTGTTGCTGTAGTGATTGTGTGGGCGCTTACAGATAAAATGAAAAGAAAACAAAATGTATCAAGAGGACCAAGACAAAGGCTAACTGGAACCAAACACATAGCATCCAATAACCAACCAAAGTGGCTTGTAGACCAGAGTCTGGAAGAACAACCAGGTCTTAAGCAGTTTATGAAAGGTTAGAACAACGGGATGCTATGAATCTCTCCGGGGATGTCATTCCACAGGGTGAGAACAATTGTAGAAAAGCCATGCCTCCTAGGCCTTGTAAGATGACACTGTTCAGGAGGCAGGGCCTGGAGCCTACTCACTCTAGATGACCTGACTGGACAAGTGGAACCATATGGAGATGGGTGGTCCATCAAGTAGCCAGCTTTATGCCATGCAGGGCTTCATAAGTGGCAATTGGCATCTTAAATTGCACCCAGAAGTCAACTGACAACCAGTGCAGCTAATGAAGCAGTAGGGCATGTGCACATATCACAACACACCCATCACTGTCCACCTCTCTGTTATGTTCTTGACTAACTGTAGATTCTGAATGATCTTCAAAGGAAGCCTATGTAGACTGCATTACAGTCATCCAAATTAAGGACCAACCAAGGTATGAGTGACTGAAGACTTGCCCAATTCAGGAATGGACGGAACTAGCACACAAGCTGAACCTGCACAAAAGCTCTCTTGGCCACAGTTGCCACCTGCTCTTTGAACAGGTCCTATGAGTCCAAGAAAGCCCACAGGTTGCACATCAGTGTTGGATGGAGAAAAAGCAACTCCATTAAAGACTAAATATACCTCTACATAACAGAAAGATGACCCAGGGGGAATCATACAAACAAACAAACAAAAAATCCTTGAATCCATTAAAGAGAAAAGTCACAAAAATATGGCCTTTCAGTCAAGAAACATCATACAGTACAGATGATAAGCAAGTAAAAGTATAGGCACAGAGCAGATAAGATCAGGCAAATAAGAAAATGACCCACACCACAAGATGATGTAGAAGATGATCAATTATTCCACTATCTTTCTAATTTCTACAAAATATCTCATAAAGTTCCATTTTGGAAAAAGACTGAAAGGGTATTTTTTTTTTGCTATATATACACTTTTACAAAGATTCTCTATCATAGGTATGAAAGGGAAAAAAACACTAAAGATCTCTGCAACCTACGATAATCTGGAGGTTGAAGTCTTAAGGGCACCAAGGTTGAGAAAGACTAACCAAGGACAACCAATGACAACTGCATCCTCAAGAGCCTCAATTCACCATAAAGGGCACATCATCAGAGGCACAACCTTTGTAACATCTCAGACCCAGTGGTGTTAAAATAGAGCCACATTTACATATAGGACAGCTCAGAGCAAAACCAAGAACTTAAGAGTGCCAAGCTGTGCAACTGATCAATTGCCAAGAAAGTGAATCATAAAACACCCCCCTGTTTCCTGAGAAAGGGTTCTTTTTGCAAACACATGCAAAAGTATTGAACTAAACTAGCTTGAAAATATTTTAGGCTTGCTTATCTGACTTGTAAATGATGAGTGGAATCATCTACACTTGCTTGTCTGCAGGCTGTACGTATCATCAGTAACAGTTAGACGCCACTGCTAACACAGAGTCACAAGTCTGATCTATGGATCATTCTTTAATTTTAGAACAGAGATTACATGGCAGAAGGGAACATGATATTGGCTTTTTGTTCTTTTTCAGGTACCCTCTGTGGGAGGGATTGCTGTATTTACATTCCTCTCCAAGAGGATGCAATCACAGAGCTGCCATTATTGCAGAGTTTTTTTCTGGGCAATCTTTGGGAACTTACCATGCTGGAGTTATGCATATTCCATACCTTCAGAAGACTGGCTTTGAGATGTGACTTTGGAAATTAAAACCTGGTCTTTAGGCCGTTTCTCCCTTAACCTTTTTTGAGAGTATGTGACTAGCACTCTGAAGCCTCAGAGGTCAGGACAGAAGCTAAGTAGGGGTTCTTGTGATGATGATTAGTCGCAAAAATGGTGGTGGGATTTTTGATTGCAGAAGTATAAAACTAAGACCCCTTTTTTCCTTGTTGGACTTCAACTCATGACCGGTCAGCTTACAAACTCGGTCAGATGGGAGCAGTATTTGATGGACAAAAAGTTGTCCACATATATCCGATGAGTGACACTATTTGACTGGCCAACGTTTGCAGAAATAAATACAGAAAGACAAGATCAGAATGTAGGATAAGCCTGGAAGAACAGCCTGGGGTTTTATGGCTTCTCAGCTGTCTCCTTTAAGAAAATGTTTCTGAAAAAACTAGTCAAGTAAGCTGATCAAGGAGTCTGATGGACACTAATTCACATGTATATGGGTGCCCCATTTCCTACTGGACCTGAGCCTATGAATGCTTATCTCAGACTTTTCCAACCTCAGTGATCCTCCAAGGATTTTGAGAAATGTCAGACATATTGGCTCAATTTATTCCAAGTGGAGAGCTGATTTGTGGATTCCCTGTATGCAACTAATGCGTTCTATCATTTTTTCCCCATCATCTGAGATTCATAATTTCTTTCTCTCAATAAGGTTAACAAGAAAGAGTTTCAGGACATTTATTTCCTCCTAAATACTGCTGAGGCAGGGGGAAAAAGGGCTCTGACAAGGACAGAAAGACCAGGGTGAGTAATTCCTGTAAAGAACAAGAGCTTCTTGAAGATGTGTTTGATCAGCACAAGTAGCAAGGGAGAAAAGCTGTGCCAAAGAAAGTCAAGACAGCAACAGTAACACAACCACCCACCACTGTTTTGTGGGTCAAGAGAAGCGATCCCCTTGGGTGCAAAAACAGGGGAAGGTTCCAAAACATGAGACCAGAATAAGGTGGCCACACTATTAAAGCTACTTCAGGACTCTTGTCTGAATTCCTTGCTCAAAGAACACCTCCTTTGAAGCCAATTTGCAACCAAAGTGGCTTGCTTGCTAGACTGGACAAAAGGAGCAACAATAGATGGAGTTTGCAGCCAGCCAGCCGCAAACTGACACATTGGCCCTCTGTTCCAGCTCACTGGGGAAGAAAAGAATGTCTGTATAAATCACACCAACCATCAGGTTTCTCACTTCCTGTCCACAGGACTTCCCGGCTCCCAGAATTATGAAGGGACTTTTATATATTTTTGGAGAATTGGGAGAAGGAAAAAAGAGGAGTTCTTTAAAAAAAAAAAAAAGCTTAAAAAAGAGTTTCTTTCAGCTAATAATGAACTGAACAGTATATTAAGAAGAAAAACATTCAGCATTAACCTAGAAGAGACAGAAACCCTTTTCATAATGCCTGGCCACAGAACAACTGCCAGTTAAATCAGCATTCATTCCTCAGGCTTTGCCAACACAAACTCAAAGGCCAGCACAGAAGAACATTTGAACCAGCCTCACATCTTCCCTTCTTCCTCACATGCCCCTTCCAGAAAAGAAAAACCCAGGAAGGCTAAAAGGTGCCAACCGGCATCTTCACAGAAGTACTTCAGTGGGAACCCCAGCAGAAAGCAGAATTCCAGAGAAAGTTGCCCTCTTCCTTCTTCTTCATTTGCCTTAATTTTGGGTTGCCTATAACACCAAAGCAGCAGCCTTGCAGAGAAAATGTACCCAAGTCTTTTTGTTCAGAAGCAGCAAAGGCGGAAAGGTTGAAACAGCTGGAAGGGTTGGCTTTTGTTAGAAGCTGAAGGCCACCTCTTTGGTTTCAATTCAGGAGTTATGTTGCAATAGGGAATCATGCTTTCATAAGAATTTAGCCGTTGGGCAGGATTCAATAGAACCATCTTTATTGATCCCTATTACCAACCCAATGAAAGGCGAGGACAGAAAGTTACAATCACAACAGAGGTTCCCTTTGTTACCCAAGGCAATCACATAGCCAAGATGATTAAAATACACTTTGTAAAAAATGAGCCCTTCCCCCTTGAAATCTTTGCCAGTTGGCGGCTAGCATTTATGTTGACCATCAGGAAGTAAATCTAACTGAAAACATCACATAGAATATATGTTTTCCTTCCGTTCAATCATATTTGATTCTTAGAGACTGCTTGCAGTTTTCTTGTCAAAGTTTCTTTAGAACGTTTGCCACGGCCTCCTTACTAGAGATGAGAGAAAGTGACTGGTCCAAAGTCATCCAGCTGGCTTTGTGCTTAAGGTAGGACTAGAACTCGCAATCTCCCAGTTTTTAGCCCGATACCTTAACCAAATCGGCTTTTATGCAGAATATGCATTGTTTAAAAATTGAGACATTTTCCCTCTCCTCCAATGTAGCATCTGTATCTGTCTATGAGCACTTATGGAAGGTGGACTATATATACCATTTGGATAGTATGACTCTTAGTAGCCTCTTAACAGGTGGAAGACACCTTAGAAAGCAACTCCATGCAAATTCCATTCCAGCACAACCATCTTGAGGACCACCAGTACAAGGGAGCATCCCATTTCCTGAGGAAACTTGTTCCACTGCTTGACAGCTGTCAGGAAATTCCTCCTGATACTTACCTTGAATCTATTTCCCAGTAGTTCACCTAGCCCTGCAGGAAACCCTATACCATTTCGGACAAATGGCTATCCAGTCTCTTCATAGAAACTTCCAGTATTGGAGCATTCACCGCTTCTGGAGGCAGGTTGTTCCACTGGTCAATTGTTCTAACTGTCAGGAAGTTTCTCCTTAGTCCTAGGTTGCTTCTCTTCTTGATTAATTTCCATCCGTTGCTTCTTGTCCTGCCTTCAGGCACCTTGGAAAATAGCTTGACTCCCTCTTCTTTGTGGCAACCCCTGAGATATTGGAACACTGCTATCATGTCCGCCCTCGTCCTTCTCTTCATTAAAGTACATTCATTCCTTCTTCTATGTGAACCCAGAGTTGAGGATTGCTATCCTATTTCCTCTCAATCACCTCCTCTGAAGATTAAGCATATCACATTCTTTAGTAATTTCATTAATAAATTATTTAATTTCTAGAGCCTTCATCATCTTGCTGTAGTAGCTCTCCTCTAGAACACAGATTCATAAGGCTGAAAGGGACCTTGGAGGCCGCCTAATCCACCCCCCCTCCCTGCTCAAGGCAGGAGACCTTATATGATCCCAGTCAAATGGCCGTCCAGTCTATTTTTGAAAACCTCCAGTGATGAAACACCCACAACTCTGGGAGGCAAGCCGTTTCATTAACTGTTCTGTCAGAAAAAAGAATTCCTTACTTCTAGGTTTGTTCTCTCTTTAACAAGAGAGACCTGCCTTCTGGTGCTTTGGCGAATAAGTCAGTCCTCTCTTCTCTGGGACAATCCCACAAGTACTGGAAAGACAGTTATTATATACCCCCTCCAATCTTTCTCTGATAGGCCAGACATATTTAACTACATCAACCATTCATCGGATGAGTCAGTGTCCAGATCCTTTATCTTCTTGGTTGTTCTTCTCTGCTTTCTAAACTCACTCATTTGAGGGTGAGGGGCTGTTCTCCGAGCTTGGTTTCTGAACGTTTCCTTACCAGGCTAGGTAACATCTTCAGCGGAGTTTAGGGGATGTCAGTGTCAATGTTCTTCTGTTTAATAAAGGTTTCGGGTAGTCAGTAGGTCTTGTGATGGGTCAGGTGTGGGTGTGTCAAGTGAGGGTCACTCCTATTTGTCAATGTCCTTTCTGAACAATAGTGCCCAGAACCGCTGGTAATATTTCAAGTGGAGACTAAAAAAAAGCAGAATGGGGCCATTATTTTCTATGATCAGGATTTTATGTGTCTGTTAAGTGTGACAATATATACAGGATTTTAAATACAAGTCAAAAGACTGTCAAGATTACACAAAGGCAGCAGCATGTATACATGTATGCCTATTCATATACACACAATTCATTCCATAAAGAAAAGTAGAGAGAAAATAAAGGGAGATCACCCTTTCTTAGTTGGCCAAGTAGATGAAAGGGAGGCTGAAATTTCCAAAAGCCGCTTTGTGGGAGGATCTCAGCATTTTCACATCATAATCTATTTTTTTATACAGCATAGAGGTCATGATATCTCTGCTGAATCTCATGAGCATTCCCTTTGTTCTGCTCTTGTACTTTTTCTTACTTCGTTGTGTTAGTTTCTTTTGAAGGAAATAAAAACTTGTTTATTAGTACCAGCCTTGAATTCTTGTTCCTTCTCCCCCCTTCCTCCCACCTTTCCTCCTCACCCAGTAATAGGATACACATCAAATAGTTGGATTCAGGGAAAATAGCACACATATTGAGGGGGAAAAAACCACTTGCTTCTAAAATCTGCACCACACTGCTAGCAGATGTTTACCTTGTGGTCAACCACTCAGATCTCTTTTACATGTCCCCCATTCTATGTTTTCACCTGTTTTTATTCATTCCCAAATGCAGAACTTTACCTTGCTGTGAAATTTCATCCTTTTCATTTCAACTCACTGCTCTCAATATTTTCCTCCAAGCTGAAGTTGAGACATTAATGAATATTTTGAGTAGTCCTACTGCCAATTGTGAGTCCCTTTAACAATAATATCTTTTAATCTATATTTACCTTCTTGTTAAGAATAGAAGATATTCTGTCAAAGCTCTGTTGAGATATATTATGTCTGCAGCCTTCCCTTGATCTCCCAAAAGCTAATAACCCTATCAAAGGAGCTAAGTTAAATCTGGCATGATTTGTTTGCAACAAACCCACACTAACTCCTGTAACAGGATGCTTTCCCAAGGGCTCACAAACCTGTTGCCTTTATATTCTGTTTAAGAACTTTGCCCAGTATAGAGATCAAAGCAACAGCTCTGTAGTTTCTTGGATAATACTCCCCCCCCCCTTTTGGAGATGAAATATTTGCTTTCTCTCAATCTTCTAGGATTATTTTGTGGGGGAAATAGAAGAAAGGTGCATTGGATATGTTCACCACCTTGAGTTATTTGTGAAAATAAAGGCAGGATAGAAAATAAATCAATAAATATTGCCAGTTCTTCAGCTCATAGTTTAATGAAGCTGTTCTATGATCGTCTCTATTAGTTTCTTCAAGATGTATTTTCTGATGGCCAATTCCACAGCTAACGGAACTGAGTAAAGTAATTCTTTGATCTCTCCTTTAAAAAAAAGGTTTCCCCTGTCTAGTCGTCTCTGACTCTAGGGCAGGGGTAGGCAACCTTGGCTCTTTTATGACTCGTGGAATTCAACTCCCAGAATTCCTGAGCCAGCATGGCTCAGCTTGGAAACCTCTCCCTTTCCCCTCAGCATGGCTGGCTCAGGAATTCTGGGAGTTGAAGTCCACAAGTCATAAAAGAGCCCAGGTTGCCTACCCCTGCTCTGGAGGGTGGTGCTCATCTCCATTTCTGAGGGAGTTGAGGGAGCCAGTGTTATCTGTGGTCATGTGGCCAGCATGACTATATGCCAAGGTGCACAGAATGGTGTTACCTTCCCACTGAAGTGGTACCTATTTATCTACTTGCATTTGCATATTTTTGAACTGCTCGATTGGCAGGAGCTGGGGCAAATAACGTGAGCTCACTGTGTCACACAGTGCTGGGTCTTGAACCCGAGCTGTCAGCTTTCTGGTTGACAAGCTCAGTGTCTTTAACCGCTGAGCCATCATGCCCCTTTAATCTATCTAAATTTCCCAAACTTAGCCTCATTAAAAAAAACTTCATATACATGACGTATTCTTCCAACAACCCTGTAAATTCACCCAGAGAAAAATGTGGTATTTGTTCTGTAGAAGTTACAAATGTAATTTTAATGAAGTGGGAGAAAGCCAAGCAACTTCCATGCGGGAATAAAATAAGAATTGAAGCGCATGTTGATTGGGGTGAGGACTAAAGTGTGATTTAAAAACTTCAAAGTAAGAGATATTGTTTGAGCTGGATAAATTGAAGTTTTAAATATAGTTGCATGTTTGCTGAGTTTATATATTTTTTGTTTTATTGCTTTTAATTACTATGAACCATACACAGCCATGTACATCAGATGGGCAGCTATCTAATAAATAAAATACAGTAGAAGAGAAGAACGTGTCTCAGAAGCTCTCAGTGGAAATTCCAAGCATAAAAATAGCAAAGGAAAATTAATGGACATAATTTTAGAGATATTTTTAGGGAGGTGATAAGAGCTCAAGGCAGGAAAAAATGTACGTAGGTTATCAAACTTTTGGTTACTTGGAGAAAGGACAACTACTTATTACACTTCCAGAAATTTTCTAGATATGTCCAATAGATAGTAAGCTGAGAAACCGCATGATTAGGATGACACAATACTACACTGTATCATATTGCAGTATTTTAGGATGATAAATTTCAAGTTTTTAGTCTTTAGACGTTTTGAACTAAATATATAAAATAGAAAGTCTAGTCCCAAGAATAATATTTCCATCATGCATGGAAATTCATCCTTCTATCAATCCCCTCTAAAGTACAGAGAGGATTTCAGTCCCATATCAGTTTACTAATTTTGACAGAGTCCAGCGTTCTGTATTTTGTAAATTGAAAGTAGTTCTTCAAAATAAGCCATTAAATAATCAGATTAAGTCAACCATGTTTAAATGATATATTTACAGATAAAATATATTCAGTATATTTTAACCAGTATGTGTGGAAGTGAATACATTTGAGAATATATATTAAAGCAAATAATTGTAAAGGCAAATTAGGAAGGGATTTGCTGCCACCTGCTGCCACCAATTTTTACACTGCTTTTACTACAATAACATGTCCATAATTCTGCTTAAGGCAAAGTCTATGTAATTAATGCCCATCCACCGTTCTTTTTAAACACACTTTAAAATGATTGCATTTTGCCAGTGCAACCCAAAGGAATTCTGTAGCAACAGCATTAATAGCAAGAGCACTTAGACTTATATACCGCTTCAGTGCTTTACAGCACTCTCTGAGTGGTTTACAGAGTCAGCAAATTGCCCCCAATAATCTGGCTCCTCATTTTACCCAGGTCGGAAGGATGGAAGGCTGAGTCAACTTCAAGCCGATGAGACTTGAACTGCCGAACTCCTGGCAGTTGGCAGCCAGCAGAATTAGCCGGCAATACTGCATTCTAACCACTGTGCCACCACAACTAATGTAAGAGTTCATGTCAGTCACCAAGCTTGAATATCTAGAACAATCTGTGGTGTTATACTATTAAATTTTATTTATGTATTGTATTTCTAACATTTCCCATTCTAGGCAGCTTCACAAAAACAACATGTAATAAGCAGTATCCCTCTATCCAACCCATAAACAACAACTGTTAATAATCACCTATTAACATACCATTTCAAGCCCTAGGCAAGAACCCTTAAAATTGTTTTCATAAGGCAAAAATAAGAACCTTTGTATTTCTATGATTTGCACCAAAAGAATTTGGATAATAAATAGACACCAAACATGCCGAAACTTTCTTTCAAGCCATTTTTATTTTTCTAACTCATGAATATCACCCTTTAAGAGCATTCTCAAACAATCATAAAACATAATGGTTTCAAACTTACATCCTCCTAAGGAACCTAATCTATAGGGCAGGAAATTACAGGGAAAACAAATTTCTCTCCAAGTAATCA
The DNA here is from genome assembly GCF_016545835.1 of Crotalus tigris. NCBI lineage: Eukaryota > Metazoa > Chordata > Lepidosauria > Squamata > Viperidae > Crotalus > Crotalus tigris. The sequence continues at coordinate 6,377,512 of NW_024096758.1, read as the reverse complement.
GTTATCAATATGTTTCAATTGAGACAGGGTTCCTTTTACAATGAGTCTTCTTTTCAACATAATGTCACTAATAAGGGTATCCCTTATGCAAACTTGGTGCTTATTTGCATATAAAACTATACAATTCACGCCACTTTGAATATTTCAAATGAAGTATAGCTCTTCCATATATTAAAAAAAAAAGTAAAGTGAAATGGTTTTCCTTCTGTTTTAAGTTCAGCTTTCTTCTGCACAGCCAGATTCTGAAATTAGCAGTATACAGTATAAAGATTTAATATTTGTGAATTACTTTTGTCAAACTATAAACAATATTTTATAATGATGTAACAGAAATTTTGTAAATTAGTAAGTTACCACGACCCCATGTCTTTAAATCAGTGCATTGAAGGTCTAATTAAACTTTTAATTTTGAAGGAAAGGCAAGTAACGGGATGAGGGGAGACAATCAAACAATGAATAGTATAGTTAATACTGTACTGTACTAACAATGCACGCAAGCAGGGAAAGGGTGTAAGGTTAGGTTAGGAAATGAGCACGCAAGTTACACGGAAGACTATTCCTACTTCTGCTCTCTTACTGATCCCTATATCTACATTTATAAACAAACGCCTTTGTCATTTCCTACTGTCATGCTAGTACTAGACAGATAAAATTAGTCATGAAGGAAATCACTCCCTCCCAAATACATGATGGTGGCAAAAAAGCCCAACAAATCAATGCTGATGCTGATGCTAATAATAATAATAATGTTGGAAGGGACATTGGAGGTCATCTAGTCCAACCCTCTGCTCAGGCAGGAAACCCTATACCACTTCAGACAAATGGCTTCCATTCCATCCACTGAAAAGAAGCAAAGGAATATGCAAACATGTTCACTGTAGTCATCTTCTGCAACTCCCAGGAAGGTTGAGTAAGCAAATAGTTGAGTTGCCTATAGATAGAGCTAGTAACAACTGAAAAGATGAAGTGCCCTTTATGGCTAATCCCATATTATACCACAAGAAAGAGAGCAAGCAAACAGCAATGACTGTTCATACCCCACCTCTATAGGCATAACTGTCAGTCCAAATTTCTTTCACATGAGAAAAAAAAAGGTTTGCACACTTTTTTTTGTGCACTCATCCAGGTGGCAGATCTCAGGAGTAACATAATGGGGAGGATTGAAGATTCAGAAGTCTTTTTGGCTGGTTTCTCAGTTTTCATGCTTCATTTTCAACTCTTATTAAATAGGCAAATATGTACCTTAAATTCTGTGAGAAGGAAAAATGGGCAGGAGAGGTTGGGTGTTCTCTTACAGAGTAAATGGTTTTCGTTCCATGTTCCTGAATAAACTGCTTTTTAAACTTAAAAGACTACAGCACAGGTCTTCAAACGTGGCAAATTTAAGACTTGTGGACTTCCAACTCCCAGAATTCCTCATCCAGCCCTGGCTGGCTAAGGAATTCTGGGAGTTGGAGTCCACAAGTCTTAAAGTTGCCACGTTTGAAGACCCCTGGACTACAGTCTTCCCTCAAATACTGTGTTGTTTTGTCCCTGAGATCCAGTTCAATTTATCCTTAGTCTACTTAGCACTAGTTTGTTCACAATTCTTTAGCTGGATGCCGGTTTTCAAAATATCTGAGAAATGCAAACCAAATGTATTGTTGCATATTTGGTATAAAACCACATGTAGCATTTGTCATTTCAATTTTTTTTTTAAAAAAGCTGCAGCGTATGACCTTCCAATTTTCATCTCTGAAATGTGTGCTTGTAGGCAGATAAGAAACCTCTACAACAATGTTGAGGTTCAGTATTGAAATCTTGTCATTTCATACGAATGGTTCAAATTTAAAGACTTCTTTACACTTAACTGATTAAAAAGAAAGAAGCACGGAAGAAGCCCCGCAGCTGTCCTGAGAATCATTTGATCAATTCATCTTGTTCATTCCCACCCAGCAATTACAACCAAAAAGAATCTCCAGAGTACAGATGAACTGGTTTTCACAAAATTACTAGGAGTCAAGCTCAAATCCTAAACACCATTACTTTACTTAGATATCAAACCTCTGAATAAAAAAGGTTAGCGCTACCTTGCCTTCTCTCCAAATCTACTTTCACTAGCAAATTCCAAATAGAGAATTTAGGTGTTAGAATTATTGCTTAAACTGTCACAAACAGTTAAAAAACAATAATCAACACTTTCAAACTAAGGTCAGTGACTGACCAATAGGCCTACCCTAGTCTACATGCTTAGTCTATAGTGGGATTTAGTTATAGTAAACAATGGAAATAGCCATGGCTAATATTCCTATCTAGCAAGAATGGACAGCTGCCAATTATCCCAGATAGTTGAAGAAACTATAAAAAATGAAAATACTTTTTGATTCTTATGCAAGGGTGATTAACACTTCAGCCATTTAAACAGAATGACAGGTAGGTGTGATTGGGATTTGATAGCAAAGCAACATTTAAGTCTAAGTACAGATTAGGTGAGACCTGTTTCAAATATAGCAACTGTGAGATGGACCTTGGAGTCCTAGTGGATGATCACTTGACTGTGAGCTAGCAGTGTGCAGCAGCAGCAGCCAAAAAAGCTAATACAATCCTGGGTTGCATAAACAGAGGCATAGAACCAAGATCACATGAAGTATTAGTACCGCTTTATAAAACCCTAGTGAAACCACACCTGGAACACTGCAACCAATTTTGGTCACCATATTCCAAAAAAGATGTTGAGACCTTGGAAAAAGTTCAGAGAAGAGCAACTAAGATGATCAAAGCCTGGAGACTAAAACATATGAAGAACGGCTGCAGGACTTGGGTTTGGCTAATCTAAAAAAAAGAAGAAATAGGAGTGACATGATAGCAGTATTCCAATATTTGAGGGGCTCCCACAAAGTAGAAGGCGTCCAACTATCCCCCAAAGCACCAGAGGGCAGGACAAGAAACAATGGTGGGAAACTGACCAAAGAGAGAAGCAACCTGGAATTAAGGAGAAAGTTCCGAACAGGACAATTAACCAGTGGAACAGCTTGCCTCCAGAAATCGTGGGCTCTCCATCACTGGAGGTTTTTAAGAGACCGGACAGTCACTTGCCTGACATGGTATAAGTTCTCCTGCTTGAGTGGGGGGCTGGACTAGAAGTCCTCCAAGGACCCTTCCAGCTTCTATTCTATTCTGTTCATTGACTAACTTCAGAATAAATGAATGGCATGCTCTTTTCAAGGAGCAAGGCACTGTCTGATCTATGCAATTGTCACGCACAATCAGATGTCTGTATGCATAAGAGAGAGTAAATTTTCAAGATGCAATCCAGAATCACATAAAGACCAATACCTCCAACTCTCCAAGCAATCCTATTACCTTCCAAGTTTCCTTTTGATGAATGAGAATTCAGTGAGGCAAACATCTTACAGCACATCTCCTTCTCTTTCACCATGTAATCTCTGTAACAGCTGCAAGTTAAAGCAAATTGTTTCAGCACTGGAGTGCCATCAGTTTGTTTTTAAAAAGCAGACATTTTGAAACAGAGTCTAAACATGCAACTGTTTACTCTGGAACTAGAGAATTGTGTGAGTGTGGCTAATAACATCAAGAACTGGGTTTTGCACTTAGTTTAATGAGCCTTAAAATCAGACTGATTTTAGTGCAATACTCATCAGAGCCACAACAGAGATCTCCAGCTGAATATAATGAACATCATTTAATGAAATTTAATAGCTCTATTCTCATTTATATTATCTTTATAACACTTAAAATTAATTTAACAATTTAACAGCTGAATATGCTGTGCATCATTTAAACTGTATTAATACATTTCCAGTGGCCAATAAAATGACCACTTGATAAATGACCCTTTAAGCATGAAATTCCAGAAGACTCTCAATGTTTGTAAAGCAGAAGCAAAATATTTGCTAAACAAAGAAGCCAGTTGTGCTAAAAGCCAACCAAAACCGTGCCTGTTCTCTTGTGAGTAGGTTTGCAAAAGCCTTTAGCTGAAAGAACCAATGAAATTCTCCTTCTAGCCTTCTACTGAAAGGCTATAAAGATAGTTAGTATTAAAGTGTCCTGTCTAGCATAAGGGGAAAATGCATTTTAGTCTGTCCAAATAAAGGCATTTTTCCAGCTGTGTTATCCAGAAAAAACCAAGTGAACTTAGCAAAGAACAGAGCGGGAAATCATCTAAAGAAACAAGCAAGGAACTTCAGAGGGATGGGGGAACTTTCCCATATCCTAAGACAGTGATGGCGAACCTTTTAGAGACCGAATGCCCAAACTGCAACCCAAAACCACTTATGTATCATCGGGTGCTGGGTGGGCGTGGCCCATTGGATGGGTGTGGCCCATTGGATGGGCATGGCTGCAGTGGTAACAGCAGAGTGGGTGGGACTAAAAAGTTCAATCAATCAATTCCAACTTTGCGAGATCTTTTTTTTTCCTGCAAGAAGTTGTAATTGATTGATTAATTGATTGAACCTTTTTTTTTTTTGCACACGGCGGCAGAGGCCTAAAGTAAAAAGGTTTTATAAAACCCAGCTGAAGGCCTAGGACTAAGGCGACGGCATGCGTGCCCACAGAGAGGGCTCTGCGTGCCACAGGTTCGCCTCCACAGTCCTAAGAGCAGTGTTTCCAAATTCTGGATAAGTGAAACAGATTTTTTATTGGCATTTGATCAATGTTTCAATGGGCTTCACCATCTCAAGAGATTTAACCTACAAGTAGTCCTCAGTTAACAACTGGTCACTTAAAGACCATTTGAAATTAAGATGGACCTCCCTAGAGCTGCTTATGACCTGGATTCAAAGTTCTGATGGCTACACATCTCTCTGCAGTCATGTGATCACATTCTAGGTGCTCAGCAACCAGTTCACATTTACGGTCATTTGCAGGACCTGTTTTGTGACTATAATTTTCAGCTTTTTTTTCTGGTTTCCAGCAAAAATGTCCATTGCTAATAAAGTGTTTGCTTCACAACCACCACAAAAAGGTCATAAAATCGGGCATGGTTACATAGTGACCTTTTTAAAACAATTTCTACAACTTACAACTACAACTCCGAGCTCCCTTATGGTTGCAAGTTAAGGATCACCTGTACTTTGTAGCAAATTAATGCTATTTCTGTCTATTTGGTATGCTCACTTATTCAGTCCAATATACCTTTAATCATTAGAAGAATACTGAGGATTAAATAGCTACAAGGAATACATTTGAACCATTACCATGAATCTAAGTGGTAAGTGAATGAGTTTCCAATTCAGCTAATGTGTTACAAAAATATAGCAGTCAAGTAAGTGCTCTATCACCTGGCCAGCTTTTTCAATTCATTGTTAATATCTTGGTTGAAGGGCTGTTCTTTCTGAGCTCTTACCAGAAACTCTCGGGCTCTCTCATACTCTGTCAAATAAAGGCATGCCTGGAAATTAAGAATACAGAATGTACATAAATTGCAATTGCAGTTTGATCACTTCCATTGAAGAGTAAAACAAGGTAAAGGATTTTTTTTTTTTAACCAGGTTCATACAGCAAGCTGGAATTCTTTGCAATTCTGCCTTATTGATTGTAATCTAGACGTCTTGCACATAATGATAGGTTCATACAATGGACACATCAGTTTTGAGAGCACGTTACAGACACATAAAGAATGAGGGCTATACAGTGTGGGGAGGGGGAACTTATCATAAAATAGTACATAGCAAAACAATCTGTCAAAGTCAAATTGGTGAGATTATTTCCTCTCACCTCTAGAAAACTTTCTGCAAACCATTGTTTATGTCAAATTGGATATATTTACAAGCAAAGCAGAGATCTGCAGTCACTAAGCATCCATGGGTCCACATTAGTACTCATTTTTAAAAGATGGGTTTAATGTTGTGTAAATCTAGTTATTGTGGTTTGTAAATCATAGGTCACGGTTTAACTGGTTGTGCATTCCCAGAAATTGTATTTAAAAATTGTTTTAATAAATTATGAATTAGATATGTAATTTAAATCATTGCTTAACTACTTTTGTTTGGCTTTCTGTCAACAGATGTTCACTAGATTAGAAACAGAAAAGCAAAAATATTAACATAATTTCCAAAGTGCGATTTCTGTATAAGAAAAGCAAAGCAGAAATAATTAGACATCACATACTAGAATGTAATCTGTAAAGAATAAAGCAGATTCTTCATAAAATTGTTTTATTGTTAAAATTATTTACTTTAAATCTCTTCATATATTGATGACATTCACTGACACTGTCTAAGTATCTCATGGTGAATAAACTTGGGAAACTTTTCACACCCACATCCTAAAATGAGGACTGTTGTGCCAATTTCAATGGCCTTTAGTCAATTTACAATATGAAACACCAATTATGTGTTTCATATTGTAATTATGTAAGATGATGATGGAAGAAGCTGAAACATTTTAATACACTCTTAGTTCTTGGTTTCCATTACCCAAACCTGCCCTAACAATTTCCTAGCAGGAAGGAAAGCTAGTCTGACATTAAAAAAACTCTCAGAATTCTGCCAGATATACAAAATGGGGGGGGGGAACCAACCTCCTTACCTGGCCACATCTGAAAAGGGCTTTAGCATTCTTTTTATCTAGCTCTAAGGCTTTTTCGCCATAGACTAGGGCTCGATCTGGACGTTCCAACTTCAAGCAAACAAAAGATAAGTTCAGGAAGACCAGAAGCCTGGCAGCATCAACTTTGTCTTTTCCAGTCTCTTTGGCACATGTACGATTGAGTACTGAAAAAGCCTGGTGAATAGAAACAAAATACACTTACATCAGCAAAAAGATCTGTGATAGAGAATTGCTAGAAATGTTCCCGTTAGACAATTATACTGACTGCCATATGTGTTGGGTTGTATGGATGCTGACTTGGGAGACAATTCAAATAAATGTTTATGTATTATTTATTAAAGGTTTTATCCTACCTTCTATTAAGGACTCCAAGAGGACCCCACATTTTTTCCTCACGACCACTCCTTCAGGTTGGTTGGGCCGAGAAAGAATGAATGGTCCAATCACCCACTGGACTTCTACACTAGCACTAGAGCCTGGGTTTCTTCAACCATCTTAACTCTATACCACACCGGCTCTTTTAAATGATAATTTTCTTGTTTCTTCTGTGTAGCTGTCCCCCAATCTTATTAACTTCGGGAAAAAGACTTTAGAAAATTCACAAGTGGTCAAACAAAAATCGTTCTTTTCAGATTCTGGTCATCATTTAATAAATGATGATTCCAATCAATTTTTCACATAGTTTTGTATTTCTAAGAGACTATGATAGACCCATACTAACTGCAAGATAACATATATAAAATCTGATGTTTTTTATTATAACTTCTAGAAAACAGCATTTTCTAGAGCTTATTTATATAGAATCATAGGGCTAGAAGCAACCTTGGAGGTCTTTTACCCACCCATCCCCCTCAGCTCAAAGCAGGAGACCTTATTGTATCCTAGACAAATCGCTGTCCAATCTTTTCTTGAAGATCTTCAGCAATGGAGCACCCATAACTCTGGGAGGCAATCTGTTCCACTATTTAATTGTTCTTATTGTCAGGAAACTTCTCCTTAGTTCCAGATTGGATCTCTCTTTAACAAGCTTCCACCCATTGATTCAAGTCCCACCCAAAGGTGCTTTGGATAATAAGTCAACCCCCTCCTCCCTGTGACTGCCCCTCAACTACTGGAAGACAGCTTTCATGTTACTCCTAATCCTTTTTTTTTGTTAGGTTAGACATAACTAGTTCCCTTAACTGTTTCATCATACAGTTTAGCCTCTAGACCCCTTATCATCTTTGTTGCTATTCTCTGCACTCTTTCTAGAATCTCAGTATCTTTTTTGTATCATGGCAACCAGAACACAGTATTCCAAATGTGGCCTCACTTATGTTGGGTAGAGCGGTACTATCACTTCTTGTGATCTTGATGCAATCCCTCTGTTGATGGAGCCTAGGACTGCATAGGCTTAAAAATTTTCACATTTTGGCATGAATAGGAAGAGAAGATTTTTGTGTAGGATATACTATATACTTCTATTTAAAATTTCTAGGTGTAATTTGTGATTCATTCCCGTATTCCACGAATATTACTTACCCGCTTGTATCTCTCCTTGGCATCCATGAAACGTGTCTGACGGAAGAGGTAATTGCCAAATTCACGTTCTGTTTCTGCTACCTTTATAATTTTCTCCAGTGGAAATCTATCCTGCTGCTCCTATGCAGAGAAGCAACAATATAGTTAGAGAAACTAGTCCCAAAAGTTATAAGTTTAAGCTAGAACTGTTATACTGGAAACCTACACAAGTTAGTTCTCTAAAGCCGTAAATGGCTCAAGACTGCCTCTCCTACTACAAATCTGCCCAATTTTTAGGGACCATTTTAATTATTTTCCGTTATCAGAACCTCAGTGATATTGTGGACATGCTGGTAGGAGAGGGTCTTGTCCAAAATATGGAATGCTCTCTACCAAGCAAGATATATTTGGCCCACTCTTCAAGCATTTAGAAAAATGCAAAAATGTATCCTTTTTTGTTAACGTGTCATTGCTAACTGATTTAACTCATTTGACTTGCATTGATTTGCCTTTCTGTTGTTTGACATTTATAAGTCAGAATGTAAATTTAATCATGACTGATATGAAGATATCATATCAGCTGAAGTAAAAAATGTATAAGTAAGCGTATGCGATTTTGTCTCCTACAAACAGGATATAAAAAGGCAGCTTAATTGCTAATAGTCATCTTAGACTTAGAACAACTGTAATGGGGAAAACACTGGAATCACATGGGAATTTGGTTTCATTTTTCTAATGCTGCAGAAATTAGGAAGACTTGTCCTTACAGAAGTCCGAAAAACCATGTCCTACTTTTTTCTGGGGTTTCAGAGTTATACCACTAGATACAGGTAGACTCACTTAATGAACCTAATTGGGACTGGCAACTCTGTTGCTAAGCGAAATGTCACTAAGTGGAAAATCATGTGACTGCTTCTGTACTTTCCAGCTGGAAAGAGACAAAACTACTCACTTTCACATCTTTGACCAGTCCTCCATCTTTTGGAATGCTCAAGTACCTACTTACTGTCTTGCACACATGGAAAGCAATGTGATCATGCCACAGTCCAGGGCCGAGAGCCACAGGCATGCTACGTAACTTAAACTATGCTCTTTAAATCTCTTCCTCTCCAATCCGTCCACTTTACAAGGCGAATGGGGAGAAAAAAGCAAGTTTTGTAAGCCATCTCTCCTTTGCCTGACCCTTTCCTGCTGCTGGCGCAACTGCATTGCTCTTGATGTCTAGAAGAGCATACAGCTTACTCTCTTGAAATCTCTTCTCCAATCGATCTGCTCTGAAGGGGTAGAGGGAAAGGCAAAGGAGAGATGGCCTACAGAAATGGCTTGCTTCCTATCCTTGCTAAGCATGTAGTCAAAGACATCACGCGATTGCATTGCTTAATGACAACCATCTTGGCAGTCTCCCCTGCGGTCATTAAGCAAGGACCATATGGGTTCTGAGGACCTCATATGACCGTGACATAGGAACAGGCACTGAAACTGCATTCCAGACAAACAGGCCAGAGTGTGGGTGGGTGCTACAGAGTATGAGATCCTCATTCCATCTGGGAGCTCCTTGGGAGAAAAAAGCCAGAGAAACTTGGAACTTCCTGCTGCCTTCCTCCTTGATTTTTTTTACGTGAACCCAGCAGGAAAGGTTGCAAATAGTGATAATGTGACTGTAAAACGCTGCATCCATTGTAGTAGCAAGTTGGATGCCAAGTGCCTGGATTGCTAACATGCAACACCATGATGGCTGCAACTTTAAAGTCTGATCGTAAGTCCCCTTTGTTCAGCGCTGTTGTAATTTGAATGGTCACTGAATGAGTATTTGTAACCCAAGGAGTAACTATAAATGCCCATTTGGGGCAGTTCCATAAACTGAAAAGTTTGATCACTCAACAGCAGCAGCAAAACTAACAAGCATCAAGGATTATCTGTGATTTATTATTTATTTCCCTTTAGTCTATTCTCCTCCAGCTATATTCCATAGAGCTAAATGGGAAAAAACCCACAAGATTTGACACTGTGTATGAAAGACCGACTGGCGTTTTTGTATCCTGGCTAGAAATAGGGGATAATTTTGTTTGGTTCATTTTTCTTAGTGTTATCAAAATCAACATTTTTCTTCATAAACAATATGGAAAGAACTTAAGATCAAACATGAAAGCACTAAATATGCATGAAAAGAAAATTGCCAAGATCCATCCATTCTTAGATTGAATGTAAGACCAACAAGGTAGTTGATTTTTACCACAGGTCAAAAGCAGGGAAAGTTGCCTTGTCTTTAATTATTTTGGCCCGTCAACTGCTATCTCCAATTCTAATGCTTTCACTTTTCCTATAGTCATGGCAGAGAGCAATCTCCAACTTCAATAGCTCCTCAGTGGCAACATTTTAATTTTATTTAATTTACATGCTGCCCATTTCATGGTTTGAGGTGACGGTTGAGCGGCTTACTTGTAAAAAAATAGTTTCACAAGGACCATTGCTATATAAATTATAGATCAAAACCTCTAACTTATTTCAGAAGATGTAACTGAATGGTACTAATACAGGCTATTAGGTATAAATTTGTCTACTCACAGGAGGCAGGTCAAAGAACCTGTCTGATTCTGCCGAGTCCAAAAAGTCCAAAAGCTCAACTTCAAACAAGACTGTGGCGTTGGGGGGAATCAAAGGAGGGCAACCCAAAGTTCCAAAAGCATAATTCGGTTGGAAAAGAAATCTTGCCAACTCTCCTTTTCTCATTGTGAGTAATCCCACTTCCATACCCCTTAGAGTAATGTCTAGGAAAGCAAAACAGAAAATGAGTGACAGAAAATAATTCAAATGACAATGGAGAATATGATGAAAACAAAGAGTTACAATGCACGAGATCAGATATCTATGTAAGCATTTACTGATTAGATTAAACTCAAATTATATTTATATCCACTAAGTCATGTATCTTTCACTCACCTTCACCAAGTTTCATGAGTTTGGTGTTTTTCTTGAACCAATTTGTGTCAAAGGGTCTGTCCGTGTGTTCCAAATATCCTGAAAATTTCACTGAAAAAATCAGAATAAGAGGAAACAAAATAAATTTCACTGAGAAACATTGAACATATTTAATTTCATCAGCATAAATTTGCTTAGGAATAGTTTTCTTTGAAGTTTGTTGATGCATGGCATTCCTTAATCACAGAACACATTATCCATTACACTTTTCCCTTTTGGAATACAGAATATGGTGTTATGTTAAATGCAGAAGTGGAATAAGAAATATTAAAAGAAAGACAAAGAACTTAAGGAAATAAAAAAGGGAAAAATGCTTTTCATACTAACACTCATTATACTTCTCCAAAACTTGATATTCTTGCAAACAACCTTGCTTCTACCATATCCACACACACTATGTTTTGTTCTTTAAACTTGACACCTTCCTTTTTGTTAATCTCATCAACTCTATCCAACCGCAACTTTCTTGATCTTCCCCTTTTTTTTGATTTCAACCTCTTTGACTCTCTTTATATGACCAATCCACTTCAAAGTACCTGCCACTCTATTTTGTATTTCATTCATTCATTCAGTGCCCATTTATTCTTAACCTCACATCTGCAGCTTTTTCTACACACATTTCATAAGTATTCCATTCCCATTACACTCATCTTTTGTTCCTCCATATGTGCTTATTTCCATATATGCATATAAGCAGAAACATGTATATACTGTCAGTTTTACTTTATTCCACATATAGATTCCTCCTAATGGACCATACACTAATCAGCACCATCCTATGAGCATTTGTATTTTTTAAAATTCTTCATCCATTTTTCTTCCTTTATTAAACATTTTACCAAGGTACATAAATTCATATTATAGTTTTTGGTCATATATTTATTATAGTTTTGGGATCAGACAATATGAATTGGAACACTCATTCAGTTTTCCTTGTCAAATATAATTACTGTATTATTATCACATTCAATAACCAATTGCAACTACACTTACATCAATTCAATAAGCTTTTTTTGACATTCCTCAATATCAGTGGTTTTGGGGGTGGTGAACGCATGTCCACACACAGGCACACACAAACCCCCATTGCTCACGCGAGTGGGGCCATGGGTACTCGCATGAGGCTGTGAACACCGGCAACGCTCGTGTGAGTGGGGCTACAAATGCTTGCGACACCCACAGAAGTGGGGCTGTGACCGCCCATGAAACTCATGCAAGTGGGGCCCTGATTGCCCACGTGAGTGTGGCTATGAACATCCACAATGCTGCTTGCGTGAGTGGAGCTGTGCGCACATACACACACACACCGGCCAGCCACTCACACGGCCTAGTGCCCCACTAGGCTGTGGCCCACAGGTTGGGGACCCATGTTTTAGATTCCATCTTTATATTTTATACTTATTTCTATAGCTTTTATGGTATATATTGACCAGAAATCTTCAGTAGTAAAAAACAAATCTCAAATTCTTAATGTGAGCTTTGGTTTTATGTAATTTAATGCCTATAGATAATCTAATATCCCTGTACAAATATAGGTAGTCCTCGACTTATAACAGTTTATTTAGTGATCGTTCAAAATTACAACGGCACTGCAAAAAGTGACTTATGACCATTTTTCATACTTATGACAGCTGCAGCATCCCCACAGTCACATGAATAAAATTCGGGCGCTTGGTAACTGGCATGCATTTATGACCATTGTAATGTCCCAGGATCATGTGCTCACCATTTGTAACCTTTCCAGCTGGCTTCTGACAAGCCATGAGGGAAGCCAGATTTGCTTAATGACTGCATGATTCACTTAACAGCTGCAACAATTTGCTTAACAACTGTGGCAAAAAGTTGATAAAATGGGGCAAAACTCACTTAACAACTGCCTCACTTAGCAGTGGAAGCCTGGCCTCAATTGTGGTCATAAGTCAAAGACTTCCTCTGCAAGATTGCTTAAGGAATCCAATTTTATCAGAAAATTTTAGAATTTAAAGATTATCTGTTGTTATTTAAATATTGTCTTTGGTATTTATTTTTCTATCCAAGCTCTTGTTTTATGAAACTTGGAGCTCACTTTACAAGAGACAGGCCTGCATTTTGCAGATTTCCCAAAGTCTTACACTTTTTATTTTTTCAACGGGACATCCTTTTAAATTGCTTTCTGTGATTCTAACAGTTCTCTATTTGCCACTGAATAAAATTAAATCCAATTAAAAAGGGAATTTTACATCCCCCCCCCCTTTTTTTGAAATAAAGTTTGATTTTAATTATCTCAAGTTATTTCCCAAATGGAGGAGGGAAAGGGGGCTGATGCTCTATTTACCTCAATACAGATAGTCCTCAACTTATGACCACAACTGAGCCCAAAATTTCTGCAAAACATTTGTTAAATACATTTTGCCCTATTTTATTATCTTTCTTGCCACAATTGTTAAGTGAATCTCTGCAGTAGTTAAAAATACGTTTAAATGAATTTGGCTTTTCCATTGACTTTGCTTGTCAGAAAGGGTGATCAGACATCCCTGGAACCTTGTAACCATCATAAATATGAGTTAGTTGCCAAGCATCGGAATTTTGATCACGTGAACATGGGAATACTACAAAGGTTGTGTGGAAAACGGCCATGTCACTGTTTTCAGTGCTATTGTAACTTCAAACAGTCTCTAAATAAACTATAAGTTGAGGACTATCTGTTCAAAAGGGACAGGAGGTGGTTCAATATTTCTATTTTTTTCCTTTTTGTCAAAAAATAATTATGGGAATCCCTCATATCTCTCTCTTGTTCACACACACACACACACACACACACACACACACACACAGTTAGGGGAAGGATGCCACGAGAAAGGTGATAGTAGCAGTAACTTCCAAACTATTACATCAAGGACATGACTGAATCAGGTATCTTGCCTAGGTTTCTAGGAAGATTTGGGGCGCATATGCTTTAGCTTACCTGTACTGTTACACAAGTGCTATGTGAGTATTCTGGCATTTTTTTACCTATGAATCTAAAGCACAGTGCAGACTTAAGAACCTCTTAATTAATGATCATTTGCCTAATTTTTCAGAACATATGGTACAAATATTAATTTAAAAACATGATTCATTTGCTAATTAAAAATCTGATCTTTTAATTATCCTTCACTAGCTCTTAATTAAATAAGGAAAAATAGACATAATATAATATCAATATTCAATAGATCCTAAAGCCACAAACAAATCAATGCAACTACATTACCTAATACTGATGAATCAGGAGGGACTGTCTCACCAGAGCCATCTCGGATTATTTCTTTCAACACTCCTCTGTCACCAGTAATATCCTGCATACGTTGACCCAACCACTGGTAGGACTTGGAACAATGAACATAAGAATATGCTAAGCATAATGTTAATCTCTTTTGCAAAACCAAACCCATCCTGAAAGAGCTTTGCACGACTGTTAGCCTTTTATCAAATGCACTTACCATTAAAGTGAACTTAATAAAATATTCGCTAAATGTTTTACTTTGGGTAAGCTGTTTTGAAGGTACATAAAATATCAGAATCAAACAACTGATTGTTTAGTATATTTTTTACTATATAATCCCTATTTTCTTTAATCAAGATTGAGGTTTATAACCCTTTTGATTGAAGAAACAGACTGCATTCAGAGTGTTTCAGTTAAATTCCTATTAATTTAATCTCTAATTTGTGGTAATTCATTCTATCTACTGAGCCAATCATGTAAAATTTTAATTCTATCATTGCTATACTGTATATTTTGCATTTGGCTTAAATAGTAAATTACAATAAAACTATATTTAAAATTATCAAGACACATAACCAAAAGGTTGACTGAAACAGTTCACATATACTTTTTGATATAAAGCACATTCACTTGAATTTGGGCAAAGGAGGGAGAAACACTGGCCTACTCATGTTAGCTTTAATGTCATTAGTTCTTGCTTAGGAGGCAAAGAGTCCATTAACTACGGTTTGTAAATATTGGTTATCAAATGTGGGAACTCTAGATTTTTGAGCAAACTACATTTTAATATGTGAAAACCCATGTATTCTGAAGAAACCAATATTATATGTCCATAGATATGTGATGTGAGATAAACAAAATAATTTAGGGCAAAGAAGGGCGGGCAAAACATCAGAAGGTCCTAGTATTCAATCCCTGGAGTACCCGCAAAATGATGTGACTTTGAGATAAATCTACCAGATTTGGGCCACAAAAACAAAAAAACAAAAAAACTCTTCAAGGCCAGCTTGTATACTGTTATGGTACCCTGACACGAAGCAACACCGAGAGCTATCGGGATCCATTTTCCAAAACCACTTGGGCTCCATCCCCGTCAAAGCAGAACCAGTCCGCATAAGCCACTGTCGAGGGCCACCCTTCCTTCGCAGCTCCATCGGAACGCGGGAATTGCGAGGGGGGAGTCAGCCGTGAAAAAAGGGGCCGGAGGACACCGAGAAACTTTTTCCTTCGGCTCACCCCGATATTTCCCACCCCGGTGCCTTCTCCTCGCAGATCGACTCCATTATCCTGCCAGTATCGCTCGCCGCTTCGCCTCATCTCCATTGGCTTTCCGAAGGGGCAGTCGGAGCAATGGTCTCCCTGATGTCTGCCCCTTTCCCGCCAGAACAAATAGGAAGGCGTCCCTCCGAATCTTTGCCCTCGACCAATCGAACGCGGATAATAGTCGAGATGTCAGGCCACCCACCGGCTCAGTCTTAGAAGCGCAGCTGCGTAGCCGCTTGCTTTTACTTTGAGGACTTAATTGGAAGGCCCTGGAGTATCCTGCAAACCGGGACTTTGCAGCACTTAACTGTCAAACCTGGCTTCTTCTTATGTAAACATCCTGTTTAATCTCCTATTCCAGTCAGATTGACATCTGGAGAATTTAATGTGTTGAAATATGAACAGAAAACTGCAACATGAAACTACGTGAATAATGAAGAGCTGAGGGCTACATATCATGTTGTAAACTCCAGGGAAGAGGAGGAGAAAAATATAATGGGCCGTATTCGTCATAATACTCGTTTAATCTTTTTGATATCGGATATGTAGTTTAATGATTGTGCATGCAAAATGCTCTTAAGCAGGTCAGTTACACATCTAAGGTGCAACATGCGAAACACAAACTTAGTTGTTTGTGGCACAGCCATATTAAGAGGGTTGGGAATGCAGCCAGTGTAACTTCTGTCTCTTGACATGGCATATATTCTGTCTTGCTTGTCTTTGCTTTCTTGTGCTTTTGAAAATAACCTTGAAGAGGGTTTTCAAACTCCAAAGGTTGTGTTTTGTATTCTCAGCTTCAGTGAGGCTAATATATTGTTTCAAATGGATTTCAAGCCTTTCTTCTTCATAATCAACATGGCTTCTTTCTCTTTTTCTGCTTTGTAGCACAAAATAAAGTGGGCCAGGTGAGTTAGAGAACTTTTTTGTGTGGGAAACAGCAATTTGAGAGGGGATAGAGCTGGTTGATCCTTTGTAACTCTATTAGGAATAGTATACTCTAAGAACTGATATTACAGAAAGCATGAATTGATATTTAGATTGTTGTGGAGAGTCACTGTGGTATAGTATATAGTTAAGGCCCCAGGCTAGAAACCAGAAGACTATGATTACTAGTCCTACCTAAAGCACAAAATCAGCAAGGTGACCTTGGACCCGCTACATACTCTCAGCCCTAAGAAGGAAGCATTGGCAAACCACTTTTGAAACCTTGCTAAGAAAATTGTAGAGACTGGTCAAGCAGTCACCAGGAGTCTAAAACTGACTCAAAGGAACACACACACAAAAGTTGCTGTGGGTATGTCTGAAAGCGGGAATTTTTGGTGATAGTTGCATGTCATTGAATAAATGTAATGGAACATCCAGAGATGAATTTTGGGAAAATTCTGTAATTTCCAAATAAATATGCATAAAGGGAAAATTAGTTGCTATAAAGTAGGTTTAGCTAAACTTACCCTTTTTGTTACCTAATATTTTTAATTTATTTTGCTTACAGTCTTGCACCTATTCTGCACTTTCTTACCTTGAAAGGGAGTAGCATGATGGAAGTGTATTATGCTCATAATCTAGAAAATGCGGACGAGGGCCTTAAAACAACTTGTAATAAAATTCTATAACTTCTAATTTTGCATTGCAAAATATGAAAGTATAGCTCTACAGTAAAAAGATTGTAAAATCACTTTATTCAGTATAAAAGATTAAAAAACAGTATTGGCTTTTAAGCCACTAAAAGCAAATAGAAACCACCAATAGCAAAGAGAAGAAGTGAGACATGATAAGCCGGTGCTGCAACTGAAAAAAATCCTCCAAGTAAGCAAATTTAATGCATTAATATGTACAGATAGAAATTAATGAATTGCTCAACCTTTTAGGCTATACTTGCATTACGATAGCGTTATTTGTGCTGGTTTGCCATTTTTTACAATCTTGATGAAATATTTACTTACTGCATTCATTATACTCTTGCATGAAAGTTTAGAATATAAAATATTAATTTGGGCATTTTGATTTAAATAACATTAAATAGAACTAGCCTTTCAGATTTGTAAAACTTGCTAAAATGGGTAACAATAGAGGAAAAAAGAAGACTGAAAAGCAGAAAGAAGGAAAAAATTTGGCCTTTGAAATAGATTGCCTGGCAGGCTTCCCAGAAGCAGCCTAGAGGCAAAGTCAGATGTTTGTTCCAAGCAATAGATTCTGAGCATCATTTCCTAGAATGCCAGTTGAATTCCTCCATAGGCACAAACAATACATCACAAGGAAGTTGTGCAAAAACCCACTGAAAACAATGGAAAGATAGTGTTCCTTTCAGGTGAGCTCCTGTAATTTTGGACTAAACTATCCTCTAGTTAGTAGTTAACTAGTGGGGAAGTATAGATGTCACTGAGATTCCACACTTTGGCATGGAGTTCACTCTGTTGCTTTATATGTAGGCTTGATTTGGACCCTTAAAGCAAAATACCCTTATATACTCAGCACTAAAAACAAAACAGAGTCCTGAGGCAGGTCTCTAGAATTCTTTAAATTGAATGAGTTCTATTCAGAGAAACAGTTTAGTTTGCATTTATTGCTCCCATAAAGACAGTCTGGAGCTTTCCCAGTAACTTGACACAATAGTAGCATATTATATCGTATTATAACTTGGTGGGCTCATCAGTATTGGTGCAGTCAGCCTCAGTCTGCAGCATTTGGGGAGTAGGTAGTATAATGGGTAAGTTGTTATGGATACCCCGCTCATGCCAACACATGTCCAAAATGGGGTATAGCTTGCCTTGGAATTCTGCTTGGAAAGTATAGATTGGTATCAGCTCATCTGGGCTGTCAGCATTGTAGAAGGTTAGTTCTCCCTTCTCATAGTGCAGGTAGACTCCAATTTGTTGGGGTCGGGCTGAAATCGGCAAAACCAGTCTGCTGGTATTGAAGGCCTCATATACTTTGCCCTCTTTTAAGCCAATGAGCCAGACCCCATTTTCTGGGCTCTTAATCAGTTTGCCTTTGCGGTTGACTGTGCCCTTGATGATGCCCAGGCGCCAGTGACTCTTGGAGCCCACAATAATCTCCCAGTAGTGCTTTCCCCAGGAGAAGCCCTTATTAGCCAGGATACAATTGCTGTAGTCAAAGCGGTCAGGATTGCTGTCTCGCCGTTGGAAGAATAGTCCATATTTCACCATAGTATTCTCCTTGGACAGCTCAAGCATAGGATGAGCACTCACAGGATCCAGCTTCAGCGTTTCTGGAGCTATGAGAAGGGATAAAAATCAAAATTCTTCGAGGAACCGTGGGTAATATTCAGAAAAATCAGCTGAGGTGATCAAGCCTCCTTCTTTATATGAATAGAATAGACTAGGCCTCGATAGAATAGAATAGAGTTCTATTCAATAGAATAGAATTCTATTCAATAGAATAGAATTCTATGAATGGGCCTCAGTTTTTCATAATAGTCAAAATGTGATTGCAGAACTCAGGAAACACAGATAGCACTCTCAAAATCCATTGCCATTTGCTAGCTTTACAGTCTCAACCCCATTCCTCTCAGCTCTGATCTCTGAAAAGAAATAATGCATGATAAAGACATATATTCACAAATGTTTAAGTGCTGTATGAGGAAGTGCTCATGAAACAGCCTCCCCCTTCCTCTCCTCCAGCAGCAGCCATACCTGGGAGGATTTTACGTAGCAGACGCTTCCACACCATCATCTTTACATCCTCTTGGTGGAAGTCAGGCTTAAAAGAAACTGCACTGTATATGCCTTCGGCTGGGTGCTGATAGGGAAGTTCAGACCTGGATATGTATTAATTTCCATTAATATTTTCCCAAACTCAAACACTTCATAAATCTGCTTTTAAAATATTCAATTCCTATCTTGTCCTATTAATTGATGGGACTGAAAATTCTGAGCAAGAACTCAGAATATAAAAGCAGTTACTTTATTCTTCTGCAGGATGTATATATCTACCAGAACCTTGGTTCAGTGGCAGAGCATATAATTTTGAAGATTGAAAGCACACATCTCAAGAATCTCATTTAGAAGATCTGGGAAACATCTCTTCATTCTTGAAGCCTAAAAATCATTCTTTGATTGGAAGCCAAATACTCTGAAATGAAGGAGTTCAGGGCTGGAAATGAATACCATTAAGACTTCTTCAATTTTTTATGATTTCATAGCATCAACTTTGCAGGAGCTTGCAATCCATTGCATATTTGTCATTAAATTTTGGTGAGCATGGCACAGTTTACTTTTGAGTAAATATGCTTCAGCACATTGGAATTGCTGAGACATGTCTCAGTGTTCTTTGCTGACAATGTGGAATATTGTACACATATTTTGCTTTGAAAAAAGATGGATTCTGTTACCATGTTTCTTAATAAGAATTTCAAAAAAGCTAACAAATGTATCTGATCAACTCTTCCTTGACACTTTTTCTGTGAAGGCATTTTCTGAAATGCCTTCCAAGATCCATAGGAGAGAGACTAGAATTACAGTGTTTTGTTTCTCTTTCATACACTCTTATTTTACATACCTGGAGGGAAGAGATCCATATTTCTGTAAAGAGATGTAGACAGATTTAGTGCACTTGTGTTAATTAAATGTATACTGAAGATTGTATAGAGGGGAGGAAGATGGGAGAAAATGAATAGGACTATTGAGTTCTCTGAGCAATTGGAATCCATATTTACTCCTGTAAACTTTGGAATTCTTGTATATATTCCTTAACTGCAATAGAACTACAAGCCTTTATTGGCATGTATTCTTCAAAATCTAGGCTGTAAAGAAGTACCTCAACCTTTCATGACTATATGGAATTAGGCCTACTCTTAGATCAAAGGTGGAAAACCTCCCTTTTTAATATTAATTATAACTAACCATAATTGCACAAAGCAGACAGTAGAGTTCTCTGCTATTTTAAAGAAGGAAATATATAAAAACTTAAATAGGGTTCATATAAAGTATAAAAAAATAAACCCTCCAAATTCTTGCACCAAGCCTGAGAAAAATGAGAAATCCTATCCTTAATCTGTGTGATCTGTGTGATGTAAGGCTGCCTACTCTGCATCATTGCTCTGCTACTAGGGCTCCTGGCCCTTCATAGTATGGGGAGCAGGTAGTCCTTGACTTACAACCACAATTGAGCCCCAAATTTCTGTTGCTAAGTGACACATTTGTTAAGTGCATTTTGTCCCTTTTTATCACATTTCTTGCCACAGTTGTTAAATGAATCACTGCAGCTGTTAAATTACTAAAGTGGTTTTGAAGTGAATGTGGCTTCCCATTGACTTTGCATGTCAGAAGGTCACAAAAGGTGATCACATGACCCTGTGACACTGCAACCATCATAAATATGGGTCAGTTGCCAAGCGTCTGAATTTTGATCACGTGATCATGCAATGGTCATAAATATGAAAAATGGTCATATGTCACTTTTTACAGTGCTGTTGTAACTTCGAATGATCACTAAATGAACTGTTGTAAGTCAAGGACTACCTATATTGTAGTTCAATCATCCAAAGATTTATTCTCCTAATAGGCAAGATTCTTCCATATGCCTAGGGCCCTAGGCTTTTAAGCTTCAACAAACTGCGAAGCAAATTTGGACTCAATAGATGCAATTTGCTAAACATCTCTAAGTTCTTCAGATTCCAGTATGCCTCTTTTGGTCTGCTTGTTACTTCTGAGTAGGGCTCTTTAACAATTTTGATTTTCTGCTGCTGGCAGCACATCTTAGCATGTCCCTGGTTATTTATAGCAAGCAGATAGACAAACGTACACGTATGAAATCCAGCTGGTCTTCATTGTTGAATTTCTCCAGAGAGTCTTCCAGCTCCTTTAGCTTCTGAAGGGTGTCTGCTCTCTGCCTCACCTGAACCTCAATGGAGGCAATGATACGAGTTGTTTTCCTTTCTACCTGCCCCAGGAATTTGGCTTTCTCTTCATCAATATACCTATGCAGATCCTGGAACTGCTTTCTGACTACCCACATGAAGACATCAGATTCATTCTGTGTGGGACAAAATATAACAATTATCACCAGAGCAATATAATTCTGAATTGGGGTTGGGCTCATGTGGGGTAGAAGTGGGTATAATACTAAAATGTGAGAAATCTGATGATCATCTCAATGTAAACTCTAATGCTGTCAGCCACTCCTGCCTGCAATCTTAGTTCAGGAGTCCATTGCTTTGCAGCTATCAGTAACTGGCAGAAATATGACAAAATCTTTTTGTCAGTTGTCCATGTCTCTCCACCATGAGAGACATTGATCTTGAAATAAGTTCAGTTTGCTTGAATAGATTGCACACTAACAAATTTGATATAGTATTATTTCCCTCTTTACATACCTGTTACTCTCCAGTATTCCTCCTCCCCTCAACAATTTTTAATTAGATTATGGCAGTGGTTCTCAACCTTTTTAATGCCGCGACCCCCAACCGGTCGTAAGTCGAGGACTACCCAACCGGTCGTAAGTCGAGGACTACCCAACCAGTCATAAGTCGAGGACTTTCCCTGCCCGGGAGCGCCGTGCATGCGTGGTGCTGCCCCCGGTGCCGGACGAGGCGTAGCTGGCAAGCGGCAGAGACGGCGCAGGCCGACCACCGGCTGGGCCACCAGCTGGCCCAGCCCAAGGGAGGTAAGGCACCCGCCGGGCCCCACGCGTGCCAGCAACCCTCCCTGCCCCGCCGGCCTCCCACCTCCCACCCCTAGCCCTCTTTTACTTAACATTTTTAGTAGTTGCTCAGCAGGGAGGGGTGGAAGCTTCCAGACAGCTTGCCTTCGCTGCAGACAACTTGCAGCACCATTTGCAGACTGGGGCTTTTGGCGGGCTCAGCAGGGCAGAGACAGCCTGGACAATTCCTATTGGCTTTTGAAAGCCAATAGAATTAGACTCTATTCAAGAGAGTCTATTCTATTGGCTTTCAAAAGCCAATAGAATAAAAGGGAGTAGCACAGCTAAGGAAAAGGGGGGAAAAATGGCGGACTGCGTTGTTTGGTGACCCCGTGAAATGGTCGTTCGACCCCAAATGGGGTCACAACCCACAGGTTGAGAACCGCTGGATTATGGGATTAGATTGGATTTGTAATTCCTTACAAGAATAATTTGTGCTCCTTTTTCCATGCAGCCTAAACTGTTTAGCTTATGCTACACAGTTTCCATTAAGAAGGGACACAAGGACCAATGAGCTAATCTTTTGGCCAGAAAAGTTTGGATGTGAACAGAACCTTAGTGTTTTCCTATTTCTGAATACTCTGTTACTGAGTTCAAATACTGCAGTGTGGCTGATTAATTTTTGACCTAGCATATTTTGAGAACTATTATTTTTAACACATTTATGGTGAATTATGCAAACAGTGATTTATTAAAGAAACAATTATTAAATTAGTCACAGCTTGATGTAATGTGTCTTCAGTCTATGAATCTGGAGTTGCCTGCCAAATTAACGATGAGTAACTGATGATAGAAAAGAATGAGAGAGACAGAGAGATTGCATGTACATTGAGGTAGTCCTCAACTTCTAACTATAATGGAGCCAGCCCATGACAGTCGTAAATTTGTTCACCCATGTGGCTGAACCAATTTTATGAACTTTTTTGCAGTGATCATTAAGCAAATGCCGCAATTGTAAAATGAATGTTGCAGTCATAAAGTGAATGCAATGGTCATAAATTGAACCCATCGTTTGCTATGGGCCATTTTTGCCAAAAACCGGAAGTAAAATCCAGGTTTCAGAAAAAAACATTGTAAAATGTAAAACGCTGCAAATGGCCATAAATGCAGGCTGCTTGTTAAGCACCTGGTCATGTGACTGTGGGGGGAGATCAGCTGTTGCAACTTTGGAACTGGGTTGTTCCAACTTTGGAAGGGGTCCATTAGGGACTGCCTGTAATAAGGCATTCTCTTTCACCAGTGAAAGGCAACACTGACTATAAGGTGCATCTGACTATAAGCAAAAAAAAAGAGACAGAAACCATTACTAAGTAATCAGTTTCATAGAGATGGGAACAAGAAACATGCAAAAAGATTTGAGTATTGTTTCTAAATATAGAGTTTCTAAATATTGGCTTCTTTACTGTAATACAGATTACTTATCAGAATTTCTTGAAATTATGTGAGGGCACTTAATCATTTCCAAATATTGCCTGTTGGGTGAAGTGTAATATGTAGCTATTTGATTGTACAAAATTGCTGCTGGGATCCTCTCCATTATGTGATATAATTCAGATGGCCGTTTCCAGAGAGTGTTTGTGACAAGTAAAGCAACTCCCTGATTGGGCATTCTATGTCTGTAGTGGTTGGTGGTGCACTTATTTAGAATTTTTCAGCTATGACCTAATGTCCTCAAGAGGAAGATTAGGAGCGGAAAAACATCTATTGCCAGTAATCCAACAAAATCAATATTGACAATAAATGTCAGGCGCTTTGAAAAGAACTCCAAGGTTGGCTTTATTGTGAGCTAATTTCCTGGGAGGTATTTTCTGTTAAGTCTATGACTTTCTAGAATTCTGTTGGAAAAGTTGCTGGTCAATTTACTAAACTAGATTATTCCTTTTTTCACCTGAAAGCTTTGGCTTTTCCTATTACTTAATTGGTTTGAAATTATTATAGCATTTTAAGCATATCCTCTTGACTTGGACTTCCTCAGAAAAACTAACAATTATATTTAGTTCTTCCCTGTGATTCAATATTGAGCTCTGAGATTTAGCTGAGTGTAGGAACTAAAGAAGAAAGACAATATGTATTGAATCATATTCCACAAAGATTTAGGGATTCTCTCCCCCCCCCCCCGGAAATGTTTGGAATCGGAGGATAATTTTCAAAATTTATAAAGAGCTGGATGTACATACAGAGTCATTTCACCTTGATTTGTTTGGGGATTCAGGGTGCTTTGTGTCAAAAATCTAAAATGAACAGTTAAGCAACAGTGGGGGATGGGGTTTTTTGGTATCTTTGAATCAATCTTGATTCCTGGTGATTGCTTAAACAAATCCCTACAATTTTATTGGTAAAATTTCAGAAGAGGTTTGCCATTACCTACTTCCTAAGCTAAGAAAGCATGACTAGCTAAGGTCACACATGTGGCTTTGTACTTAAGACTAAACTAGAACTCCCTGTCTCCCAGTTTCTAGCCTGATGTCTTACCCACTATAACAAATTGGCTACTGTCTAAGTTAGGGTTCCCCACCCTCCGTGTTGTGGCCTGGTACCAGGCTGTGGTCCATTGGGAACCAGGCCTTGCAAGTGGTGGGTGAGTGTGTGAGCATGTGAAACTATATTTGTGCAAGTGGCATGCAAATGCTCAAAACCATATCCACACACACACACACACACACACACACACACACCCCGCTAGCACCACCAGTCCGCAGAGCTGGAAAGATTGGGGACTGTAGTCTAAGAAATGTAGCAACAGAAAAATGTCAGGTAATTTCACATTTGAAACTTTAGGGAGATTCATCCCTCTTAATTGAGGTAAACATGACAACTGCCAAAGGCACCTTACTCAGCCCCAAACACTCAAGAATATACAGCAGATAATCACTAGAAAATTAAAATCAATTGTAAAATATGTCTAAACATGCTTATTTATTGTAAAAATCGTATTATGAATCAGTTTGGCATGATGGTTAAGGCATCAGACTAGAAACTGGGAGACCGTGAGTTCTAATGCTGCTTGGGCACAAAGCCAGCTGGGTGACTTTGTACCATTCGCTTTCTCTTAGCCCTAGGAAGAAAGGAATGGCAATCCACTATTGAAAATCCTTGCCAAGATAACTGCAGGGACTTGGCCAGACAATTGTCCAGACCAATCTAGGAAAAAGTCACGAATGAACAATAATAACAACAACAACAAAACATACTATACTGACAGTCATATGTACAAGTTGGATGAAAAGAAAGGCAGACAAGAAAGTCACTGGCATTAATGTCATCTGCCTGTCTAAGCTCACCATAATTCGAGTTTTGTTATTCATCAATTTGTTGACATGTTCATCAAGGCTTCTCTTCTGCTGTTGCACATCTGTTATCAACATGGAGAGTTCCTCCTGAAAAAAGCAGATTTGCATTAGCTAAATTTGTGGGGAAAGGATGTAAGAGAAACAAAACTACTTATCCATTTTAAAATGTATTTTTTCATTGATGAGCACCAAATGCTTCTTAAAGCTCACAAGGAGGGCCAAAAGAAATGTGACTGCTCAATTATGGTAGCTAGATGAACCGTGATGGTGCAGTGGTCAGAATGCAGTACTGCAGGCTACTTCTGCTGACTGCCGGCTGTCTGCAGTTCGGCAATTCGATTCTCACCAGCTCAAGGTTGACTCAGCCTTTCATCCTTCCAAGGTCCATAAAATGAGGACCTAGATTGTTGAGGGCAATATGCTGATTCTGTAAACTGCTTTGAGAAGGCTCTAAAGCACTGTGAAGTGGTATATAAGTCTAAGTGCTATTGCTATTAGGAAACATTCAGATATGAAAAAGAGAAATTCCAGAGATCACATGAAGTAACCTTCCATTAAGATTTTGAGTCATCTATATTAATAATACTATCAAATCCCCAGAGACTCAGTCAGACAAGGGTCATCAGATCCTTCAAACTGGATATGCAGGACTTGAGGTATATTCAATATTCAAATATGCAAAACTAAACTTTCTACCAAGAAACTATAATACCTTATTATAGAATATGAATTCTGCAAGCGAGTGTTTAATCTGACTCAGTGGCTCTCTCTCTCTCTTTTTAGTTTACATTTAAAAGAAAGGAAGTAGATTAAAGATGATCGTAGCACAAACTTTGGAACATCTGGAGATTATAACAGTTTTGGAGCAGAGTTTAATTTGTGATTCGGTTCTGACCTTGAACTTATTTTTAGTGGTAGGATCTAGGCTTGAAACAATCTGAGTAATAATTTTATTATTTCATTTGCATCCTGATTTTGTGCTTAGACAAGCAATTTTTCAAAGTTGTTAATTAAAATATAAAATTAAATGTAAAAGCAGTCTATATACTACCTGTTGTGACCTTCAATTGGATGAAACAGTATATGATAGGACAACAATTTTTGAATCAACATATCTCAAATGGGGTAACTTAAAGAATGCGGCCAAAATCCAGGACTCCCATGGAATTGAAATTGTGGCTGCTTTAGTGCTATTACCCTGCTGTACTGTCACAGTCAGCCACGGTCATATGATTGTAATGTCAACTGCTCTCTGTCAGTTTCATGCAAGGAAAAACAATGAGGAAGTCGGAAGTTGCTCCTGCTCCCATTACTTTTTTGCTTGCCCATGGTCATTCTGTTTCTCTGTTTAGGTAGGGAAATATCCCTAAAATGATGAGCCAATTGGTCACAGGTTGTATGCTTAATGATTAAAAGTCTGGTAAAAGAAATGCATCTTTGTGGATAGTTTAAATTCTGAGAATATGGCCAAATACTATGCTAAGGAAAAGTGTTTTATAGCCTAAGAGCTATAGCCTGGGAGCCTGGAATCAAGAGTTCCAGAAGGATGGTCTTCTGACTCCAGGAGTGTCTTTAGAGGGCCTTCTCCTGCAGCTTTTAACTGTTGAACTAAGGAAAAGGTGGTTCCCTCAAATAGACTGTAAGCCATTTTGAACTTCAAACCTGGGTTAACACAAAGTGCCACAGGTTATGCTCCAACAAAAAAGTCAAATTGTGGCTTAATGTGATTGGTCTGATTTATACAACATGCAAGACAGTGTCTGAATTCTTAAAATATGCTGAACTATAAGCACAGTTCAGCCTGCTATGCAAACTCATGTCTTCCTTCATAGCTGGCTCAGCATGGAAGGGGAGGTGAGACCACCTGAGGTCAAGGTCAGGATCTGCAACTTTCACATTATTTCGCTAGTGGGATCAGCTTTGGCTATGCTACCATTCAAATATTCCCTTTTCTGGGCATGATTTTGTGCTTCACATTTTATCTCTTATCTCACTCAGTATCAGGCACTCATAGGCACGGGGAGTACTGCACCTAGTTTTTATATTTCTGTGAATCACCATTGTAACAATGTTATTCATTGTTTTCTATTGCTGTCCTTGAGAACAGGGTACTATCACCCGTGATCCTTAGACTTACATAGTTTCCATCCTTTCAAAGCATTACCTACACAGAGAGGGACTTGGGATATATGGTGTAGGAAGAGAGCTACAAAAATTCTGTTAAGGAAAGTATAGATTTCTGCCTTATAATAGCTACACCATTTTTTCTAGAATTTATGTATTCCAAGAGCTCTCGCTTAAGTATGTGAAAAATTGTTTGAATCACACCAAGATTCATCTAATCCAGTGGTTCTTAACCTTTTTGAACGAATTGCCCCCTTGAGCCAATGAGGAAGTTGTCATCGCCCCCCTCCCCCAACATAACCTCTCAATCACAACATAGGAAATAATTCTTCAATTTATGCAAACATTTTTTTTGTTTTCTTTAAAACAAAATCGATGCAAATAATTTATTTCCAGTCTTTTCCCCATATCTCCCATATTCTGGCTAATGGCGCGCCACTGTATGAGTAGAGGCTGCTGCACAACACGCATGAAGATAAGCAATGCGTATTTACATATGTACGGTATTCTGTACTGAAGCTAGCTGGAGGAACATTTGAAAACACAATTCAATCCACTAATAGCGAGTGATCTGATGTTTTTGTACGACAGATATACAGCCATTCACTGTACGAAAAAGTCTCAAAAGTGTCCCCAAAACGTCTCGCTCCATCGTCCCCATATCGCCTCCTTTGCCCCCATGTTGTCCCTTTTTGTTCCATCGCCCCCCTGAAAAATGAAATCACCCCTTGGGGGGCAATATCGCCCAGGTTAAGAACCACTGATCCACCAATCAACAGACACAAGGTGGCCCACCAAGAATGGCCAATTGTCTCTATTCTGCCTATGGTCTAAGCCAGAGATAGACAACCTTGGCTCTTTTATGACTCGTGGACTTCAACTCCCAGAATTCCTGAGCCAGCCATGCTGGCTCAGGAATTCTGGGAGTTGAAGTCCACGAGTCATAAAAGAGCCAAGGTTGCCTACCCCTGGCTAAGCCTCACTTCATCCACGCAGTCACATACATACATATATACATACATATACACACACACACACACGCACACACATTCCAAGCACCTGCCTTCATCCTGCTGTAGACCGTGGAGATGGGCATGACTTTATGCTGCTGATGGGTGCCAATGGTGCCACAGAGGCCACAAATCACTTCCTGGTCTTGCTCACAGAAAAGGCTGAGGGGATTGTGGTGATCAGGGCAAGAGTTTTGATTATCATCTGAGTTGCCTATGGCATGAATTGCCTCAATGATGCGAGCCAAGTTGACATTGGGTGGTGATCTGCTATAGTCCACAGCCTTTCGGCATACTGGGCAAAGGAACTGTTTCTCCAGATCACCTGAGAGAGACACCACACAGGACTTGCAGTAAGAGTGTCCACATTGTAGCATCAAGGGCTCTTTGAAGAGCTCTAAGCAAATAGGGCATATCAATTGGTCCTCAAGTTGATCAATGCTCAATTTCCGTGCCATTTGGCTGATTTACTTCTTCTTTCCTTGGCTTAATCCTGGAAGATCAATGCCCAAAGGGAATAGACATCAAATGTGGATGTAGCTGGGGAGAAGATAAGAATAGCCCTTCCTTCTTCCTACTTATCTCCTGCAATAGGCAATAAAAGGAAGGATAGAGAGATTAATACAATCTTGGGGTACAGGAAGAAAAAAGTACCCTAAAACATACACTCAGGAAAGTAATGACAAACTAAGACTAAGGAACTTTGAGAACTTCTGGATGTCACAGGTTTGGGGAGGAAAAAAGCTGAAAGCGTAATGTTCAGTTAACTGCTATTCCATAACTATCAAGAGGAACAAAACAACTTCTGCCCTCCTTGCTACTTTGTTTTGGAAACATTAAAAAAAAAATTGGGGATCTCATCAGCTACTGCTAGTTGCCAAAACGTAATGCCTAAGTATTCTAAGAAATTCTGCTATAGAGCTAATAAAATAGAGCAAATAATAATAATAATAATAATTCAATTGCAAAAGGCGGCCTTATTAGGAACTGCTTCCATCCTGCGACGATACCTGTAATACCATCAAACATCCACATCTGCCTATCCCAGGTCCTGGGTAAGGACTCGATAGGTAGACAAAATGCCAAATCCAGTCTGAACATCTGGCTGACTATGCGATGATCCATAATAATAATAATAATAATAAAGTTGGAAGGTACCTTGGAGGTCATCTAGTCCAACCCCCTGCTTAGGTAGAAACCCTGCACCATTTAGACAAATGGCTGTCCAGTCTCTTCTTAAAAACTTCCAGTGTTGGAGCATTCACCACTTCTGGAGGCAGGTTGTTCCATTGGTTAATTGTTCTAACTGTCAAGAAGTTTCTCCTTAGTTCTAGGTTGTTTCTCTCTTTGATTAGTTTCCATCCGTTGCTTCTCGTCCTGCCTTCAGGCGCCTTGGAGAATAGCTTGACTCCCTCTTCTTTGTGGCAGCCCCTGAGATGTATGATTTAGGACATTTAAATGCCAGCCCAAAATATAAATGATCGGGGAGTATAAATGTCCAGAAAGGAATCTCGGAGAGGAATGAGGCATAACAGATATATCAGGTACTAGAAGGAGGTAATGTTTTCAATTTTGTACAATTTGTTGATGACCAAATTCAGTTTTGTGAATCACATGTTCCCTTTGCCCCAAGCTGCAGACATATTTGGAAACTGTGCTCTCTATAGATCCCCCCGCCATATAAATGTTTCTATTTATGAAACCTTGGTTCACAAGAAGCACTGGCCCTGAAATCAGTTCTTGGAATAAACTAAACTGAAAGTAAATGCGACAAACTTCAAAATAATAAGAAAAAAATATTACCAAGAAGGAAAATAGTAGTCTTTCAATATTTTATGGCAGGCATCCTCAACCCCCGGCCTGCACAGCTGGAGGAAAGCGGTGGGCGAGTGAGAGAAACCGAAACCATCCCCCCAGTCCGTGGAAAAATTGTCTTTTGGTGCCAAAAAGGTTGGGAAATGCTGTTTTATTGTAAGATGAGGAATGGAAATTGAAGAAAGTACCTTCTAAGAGGTTCCAACAGTCACAGAGACCAGATCTGTTCATAATCTTTCTATCAAGCTATCCCACCTTTTCTATTTATATTAACTCTTGAATACTCAAAAGTACATGACCCAAAGCATATGCTTTGTTATATGCACCACAATTCTTAGGGCAGGCAAGTCTCACTGCCTCTTTACATTGTACAAAATGAAAACCAATATCCACGGATATCTAACTTTTGATAATAGTTTGGGTCAGTGGTCTGAATCTATTACCAGTAGGAAGTTTTTGCTGAAATTTCATTGGAATCCTTCTAGGAGCAATATCACCTTCACCCACAGACCACAACTTTCTTAGTTTCTATATTTTCTAAACCCATCAGAGTGAGAAGTCAAAGAAAATATCCCTACCATTTACAGCTCAGCTGCTCTTCTTTTAGTTTCTTCTCCTATAATCCGAGTAATTCTAGACAAACCTCTGTACATGATATTAAGGCTTCCTTTGGATAATTCTTTTACTATGGTAGATTTCAGACTTCTCCATCAAAAGTGACAAGGAAAGCCTCTCTGTCCAATTTCAAAAAGAGAGCTTCTGGAGTTGATGGCCCTCTGTTCAGGGGAGGATTTCCAGAAAGCAATCTGCAGTGGCAACCACGTTTTCAGTCATGTGCTAATCCTTGGCACTTGTAGAGGCAACTCCCCAGCTACATCGCTGACTGACCAATGTATACTTGGAAAACTGGAGACAAACAAACCCCACAGTCTTTCCTTGAATGTTCACCTTGTAGAACAGATTTCTTTGTCCTCTTCACCGTAATATATGTAGATATTTATACACCCTTTCTTAGTCCTCATCATATTCTGAAGGTTGAAACTGCATCATATAATTTGTCTTTAATGGCCAAAGGATCCCAGTCCTTCACAAATTGTGATGAAGGTAAACTGAACTGAAAAGCCACACCAATTAATTAAATTCCTTTAGATTTACATTTACAATATGTACATCCATTAAGATCCCCCTTTCCTTCATAAAAAGGATTGACATTATCAGTCCTGCATATATGGGACCTGCCTTTTGACTACATAGAAACGTTTTTCTATCCTTAAATAGGACTTTAATCATACAGGAGCTCCTGATACTCTAGATCAGTCTTGCCTGACTTGGTGTGTTAGTCTGAGTTTGCTGAACATTGCTGACCATTAGGGGAGTTGGCTCATGTGTATGGTTGGAGACGGCTACTGTATGTATATATTCTGTCCAAGGGACGGTTCCACATTACACTGAATGATTTGTTCCTTTCCTTTGCATACTTTCAGTAGTCCTTCTGACTTTGAGGTAAGTCAAGGAATGGGACCCTCTGCTATTGGATTGGCAGTAGCAAAGGCATTGCTGACTGTATTACAGAAACTGGTAGGCTGGGCACAATGCTGCCAACTTGCATGTTCAGAGTCAGGAATATATGCAAAAGGAACTTTGATTCCAAGTGTTTACAGGGGCACCTAGCTCATATCATTGGAAAACTCTTTTGGTAGTTGCTGACACACTTTTCAATCCTAATACATAATGCAGGAGCATCCACAGGATGGGTTAAGAAAATAAAGATGATAGTCTGATGTGGAATTTAATGTAACTCTTATTGTTAATTTTAATAGGTAGGTAGGTAGCTAGGTAGATAGTTAGATAAGATGATCTTTATTGTAATTTTTTACTGTGGGCACAAAGGCACATGTTAAAAATGAAATTTAGTTGCTTGCTCTCAAAGTGTAAGCAACCATAACACACATTTAAACATACTATATACAACGTATGTCTAGATCAGAGGTAGGCAACCTTGGCTCTTTTATGACTTGTGGACTTCAACTCCCAGAATTCCTGAGCCAACATGACTGGTTCAGGACTTCTGGGAGTTGAAGTTCACAAGTCATAAAAGAGCCAAGGTTGTCTACCCCTGGTCTAGACCTACACCCTTATATATAAGTAACATATAAATATTAATGACTGTCCAACTTGGATACTTAATAGAAGGAGGAAGCTTTAGAGTTCACAAGGGTAATACTGTATGTAACAAAACTGTGACTGAATCTGGATGTTCTGCTTCGGATACCATGAAGCCTCATCCCAGACGGTAACAAGGAAAACAGATCGTGTAGAGGATGTGTAGTGTCCCAAACAATCTTGCAGACCTTGCTCAAGCAACGCTTTTATGCTATGTCCTGGATGGAAGGGAGGGAACTGCCAATAATCTTTCCAGCCATCCTCACCACTCCCTGCAATGTCTTCCTGTCTGAAGCAGTGATGCTTCCAAACCAGACTGTAATGCAATATGACAGGATGCTCTCGATCGTCCCTCTGTAGAAAGTGGTAAGGACAGGGGAAGGAAGATGTCCTTTTCTCATTTGATGCAGAAAATACAGGCGTTGCTGTGCCCCCTTCACCAGTGTCTCACTGTTGAGCGACCAAGCCAGCCTTGCTCAATTATTATTAGTTTGCTAGCTTTCTTTGTTAATTATTAAATCATTTTAATAATGGCTTTAAAATGCCAAATTGATATCGTATCATTATGCTAGTCTGTGATAGTAATAAAGATTTGATTGATTTGGTATAAATAAATTCATCTTCATATTCAGTGCTAATCTAATATTATTTGGAATTTTTAAATTCACTTATATATTGTTGGTAAATCTCTTTTCCATTTTTTTTAGCTGCTCTTCTATTTTATGTTTCTGCTCCTTTTTTGATTGCGTTTTCAAGTATCTATTAAAATGAAATTAAATACAGGATATAAAAAGTCAAGTTGGTAGTCACTATAACACAAAGTATACCTACTTTATGTGCATCATACAGAACCAACATCAAAAAGGAGCAGGGCTTCAATTATGGCCACCACCTTGAGTTTTTCTTACTCTTCCCTCCACAGATGCTCCTTCAGGTTGGTTTTACTTATTATTTTGCCTGTTATTGATAGCTGGTTGTGTGTGCTAATCCAGCAGACATAAATTTTATTTACATGCCATTCAGTCAAAATCAATTGCTGATTTGCTGGCATTGTGTGCCTGTCACAATGATTTAGTTATGCTGCAGCCTTAGTAATTCTCTGCACTTTTAACTTTATGTTGAATATTCTTCTGCCTAACATTATTCCCGCACTATAACAGGGTCCACTTATTGGCAAAGCTGTCTCCATTTGGGTAGATCGAGGGCAGGGGTAGGCAACCTTGGCTCTTTTATGACTCGTGGACTTCAACTCCCAGAATTCCTGAGCCAATTCTGGGAGTTGAAGTCCATGAGTCATAAAAGAGCCAAAGTTGCCTACCCCTGATCTAGGGCATCTTCAGGGGGCGACACCCACATATTTCATGTCCTTTATGTTGAATATATGAGGAAAAAGAATAGATCAAAGTGGTGGCATAATATGACCAATCTAACTATCTGGGACAAAGGAATCTTCAGGTGCTCTTTTCCAATTGCACAA
Source organism: Crotalus tigris (assembly GCF_016545835.1). NCBI lineage: Eukaryota > Metazoa > Chordata > Lepidosauria > Squamata > Viperidae > Crotalus > Crotalus tigris. The sequence continues at coordinate 6,343,438 of NW_024096758.1, read as the reverse complement.
GGCTGTTGAGTCTATAAGATCTCTTCAGGCAAAAAGATGCTACCAGCAGCCATGCTGCTTGATCTTTAAAATGTCTTCCTTGGCCTACTTTTATTCTGCTCTGTTCTGCTTCTTTTTTTTTTTTTTTTTTTAAAAAAAACCAAATACCAGCTATGGGGAAAAGAAGGGCTATTTGATACAACATGTTTACCTTGGTTGCTGAATCAGCCTATTTACTGGTTTGAACTGTAAACCATTACATTAAACCACAACAAACACCTAATCAAGGTGGTCACTAATCAAGCTTAGTATGTTGTGAAAATAAGGCACTAGGTATTTAACTGGTTGAGTGTGGTTGAGTGTGTTGTCTGAACAGCCATTGCATGTCAAAAAATCAGAACAGAATGTTAAATAGATTATAGCTCCCCCTCCCTGCAGTCCAGTCAAGTTATATCTCTACAGCTATTGAAGGTGACATAATTTGTATTTAAACTTGGCCTATTTGTATGCAACTTTGTATGCAAGCGGGAGGGACTGGTCAATCTTTTATCCTGGCTCTGGAGTAAGACAGAGTAGCAATGTTGTCTAAACATATTCTCCCATTATAAATTGTGAATTCAGTTAAGGTATTGCAGAGTTATTTTGATAACAGAGAATACTTGTAGTTAACGATGGAAATGAGAAGTCCTTGGTGCTCTCTGAGCTTGGTTGTTTTCTTGCAAACGTTTCATTCCCCAAACTAGGTAACATCAGTGATGTTTATGGCTGCATTCCCACTGAGGGGGACCAGATCTGAGTTGCAAATATCCGAAGGACACTAGATGGGAATCAAGGCATACAGAAAAGAGAACATGCTAAGTCTGCAGCCAATTTTGGTCACCATATCACAAAAAAGATGTTGACAGTTTGAAAAAAATTCAAAGAGCAACTAAGATGATCAAAGGTCTGGAGACTAAAACATACGAAGAATGACTGCAGGACCTGGGTTTGGCTGGTCTAAAGAGAAGAATAGGGGAGACATGATAGCAGTATTCCAGTTGAGGGGTTGCCACAAAGAAGAGGGGATCACGTTATTCACCAAAGCACCAGAGGGAAGGACTAGAAACAATGGTTGGAAACTGATCAAAGAAAGAAGCAACCTGGAATTAAGGAAAAACTTCTTGACAATGAGAACAATTAACTAGTGGAACAGCTTGCCTCCAGAAATTGTGGGCGCTCCATCACTGGAGGTTTTTAAGAAGAGACTAGACAGTCACTTGTCTGAGATGGTATAAGGTCAGTGATGGCGAACCTTTTAGGGACCCCCCCAAAACTGGCCCTGCCCCCACTCCACCCCCCTGCCCGCCCCCACTCTGCCCCCCCCATCCCCTGCCCCGCCTGCCCACAGGACCAGTCACGATCTCCAGGGCCCGCCGGATTGCCCAGGCAGCCCATCAGCGCTATGGCGACCACACTCTCTGCCCACCCCTGCAGCATCAACTGCATGATGGGGTGTGAGGGCAGAGTCTTGTCTATGCTGCCTGGCTGCCATGTCCTTGGCTGCGCTGCTGTTTGGGCCACGCTTGAGGGTTACTCTCCTTCAGGGGGGCTTCTGGAGAGGAGGGGGTCGCGGGGGAGGCAAGGCTGCAGCAACCGCACGTGTACCCAAAAAGAGGGCTCCGAGTGCCGGCTCTGCCACCCGTACCATAGGTTCGCCAGGGGGCTGGACTAGAAGACCTCCAAGTCCCTTCCAGCTCTATTCTATTTTCTTTAGTGCCATCTATGGACTTGATTCTTATAACCAGTTCTGATAGCCTTAGATCGGGGTCTCAAACTTGGTAACTTTAAGAATTCAACTCCCAGAATTCCTCAGTTGCAGCAGGCAGAAGTGGGACAACTCGGGACGCTTCTCCGAACGGATTGTCTTTCACTCAGTTTAAGCTTACCCTTATTTTTTACGGACGTGGAGTGATGGCTGCAGTAAAATTGAGCATTCCCCATTCATTTCTGTGCGTGGCGTTTTGCTTTAGTTCAGAAACAAAAAAGTAATCTCGAAATTCCTCAAGTTGAACGCTTGATGCTGTGGAACTAATATAGCTCTATGAAAGCCTCCCTGCTTTACGCACGCGCAGGTCATTTCTTTGCTGAACGCGTGCGCACCTGAGGCTCCCAGAGTTCGGGTCTAAACAACCGGAGTATGATGCGGCAGCGCCGGCAGGGAAGTGGCGCGGCGCTTGGTCTTTATGGGGTCGCTGCTTCAATCCTGGCAAGGCTGGAGCGTCGGGAAGGTTCCCTTAAGACTCTCGTCTATGGAAGTCACTTCCCGGTAAGTTGACGGTCTTTGTACAACTTAAGAGTTTAAAAAATAATGGGAAGTGGGGGTGGGTAATAGATCCTCCACGTGTGAGGATAGACTATCCTTTTAGTGCTAATATGGGACGACAATTACCTTCGTATGTACTTGTGGTTTTTTTTAGGAAGCGAGCTTTTTGAAGGAGTTTAATGAATATTTTGGGTGTAATTTAAAACAAATTTTCTTATGCTCGAAATGTGGAGAAAAGCAAAGTTTTACATTTAGGCAGGAGAAATCAAAGATATAAGTACAGATTAGGTAAGACCTGCCTCAAAAACAGTAACTGTGAGAGGGACCTAGTGGACGATCACTTTGTTGGCAGCAGCCAAAAAAGCTAATACAATCCTTGGTTGCATAAACAGAGGCATAGAACCAAAATCACGCGAAGTATTAGTACCGCTTTATAAAACCCTAGTGAAACTATACCTTGAATACTGCAACCAATTTGGTCACCATACTACAAAAAAGATGTTGAGATCTTGGAAAAAGTTCAGAGAAGAGCAACTAAGATGATCCAAGGCCTGGAGATTAAAACATATGAAGAAGGGCTGCAGGACTTGGGGTTGGCTAGTCTAGTGAAGAGAAGGACCAGGGGTGACATGACAGAAATTTCCAGTATTTGAGAGGCTGCCACAAAGAAGAAGGGATCAAATTATTCTCCAAAGCACCAGAGGGCAGGGCAAGAAACAGTGGTTGGAAACTAATCAAAGAGAGAAGCAACCTGGAATTAAGGAGAAAGTTTCTAACAGTGAGGACAATTAACCAGTGGAATAGCTTGCCCTCAGAAATCGTGGGCGCTCCATCACTGGAGGTTTTTAAGAGGAGACTGGACAATCACTTGTCTGAGATGGTATAGGTTCTCCTGCTTGAGCGGGCGGCTGGACTAGAAGACCTCCAAGGTCCCCTCCAGATCTACTCTGTTCTACAAAACGAGGAGTGATGATGCAGAAATGTGCTGGCTGTATAGTGTTATGTACATTAATATGGGTTGGACACGACTTTGCAACTAACAACAACATTAATATGCTTGTGATAGGTTAACAATGTCCTCAAATCAAACTCAATGCTTTAATTTTATACAGTTTCTTGGCACAGTACAGATGTAGTTTGCACTGAACTCCTAGATATTTTCAACTTCTCTGCATAATCTAAAACTTGGAATTCTGTGGTAGTCTTTCATTCCAGATGTAAACCAGTCCAACCCTGTTTAATCTTAGTACAGAGAAGATCAGATGCTGCTATGTTTTGACAAACAATACATTTACCATCGCTAATTCAACCATAATTTATGGAATTAAATCCAATTTCCCAAATTTGCACAGTACTTTGAATAAAATATTCACTACGCATGGTACTTGCAGGCTGAAGTATGGTAGCTACTTTTTGATTAAAAACATTGGACATTGAGTCCTTATTTTAAAGAAAGAAAACTGCATTCATAATTTAATGTGATTAAATATATGCCAATTAATAGGGATTCTGAAGAGCCATATATAGATGATCCAACCTGGCCTTCGGCTCTTCTAATTGTGTATCCATCAACGCTACAATTGAGTCCATCTACTTTGTGTCTAGTAAGCGGCTTCTTCTCAAAACCACTAGGTCTTTACATAATGTGTCCAAAATATAATTTGAGCCTGGTTATTTTACCTCAAGTGAGAATTCTGGGTTGATTTGTTCAATGATGCTGTGGTTTTTTTCCTGGCTATCCATGGTATTCTCCAGAGTTTTGTCCAGCACCAAAATTCAAAAGTGTCAATACTCTTTCTATCCTGCTTCTTCAAAGTCCAAACTTTCACTTCCATAGAGTGTTTCAGGGAATGCCATTGCTTGCACTATTCCGATCTTTCTAGATTTTGACAAATCACAGCATCTGACTATTTTTTTAAGATCTTCATGGCTGCTATAGCAAGTGCTAGTCTGTAGTTCATTTCTTGACTGCTTGTTCCTTTACTATTGGTTGATCCTAAAAAGCAGAACAATATACCACTTCAGTATCTTCAATGCCAACTCTAGGTCTGGTTGCTGTACATAGGTTTTGACATGAGTTTTGTCTTCTTTATATTTAATTGTCCTCATCTTCTTTATATTAATCTTTGAGGGAGATGGGTGGTTCAGAAATGTGAAACATTAAATAAATAAATAAATAATGTTAATCCAGGTTTTTTTTTTCACTTTCACCACATTTCCCCCCCCTCAATATATGCTTAGCATATAGAACAGACATGTCAAACTTGCGACATCACATGACATCGCGCAACGTATCGGGCGAGTTTTGCCATTGCTGGCAATGGAGTGGGGTACGGCTTCCGCATGACGCATCCGGCCCATGGGCCAGCAGTTTGACACCCCTGATATAGAATGAGTAAATAAGGAGAGAGTATACAACCTTGTCTCACTTCTTTGCTGACCTGGAACCAGTCTTTTCTGCTGTGTTCCATCTGGACTGTGGCTTTCTGTCTTGTGTCGAAGACACAATGTTTTGGGATTCTCATTTTGCTAAGGATCTTCCATAGTTTTACAGTTTATTTTGTTAGCATGTGAAACTAAGGATACCATGTGATAGTTTCCACAAACTGTTAAGTCTCCCTTTTTTGGTTTTGATAGGTAAACTGGCCTCTTCAAATATGTTGTCCACTGTGTGATCTTTCAAATTTGTTGGCATTGTTTGCTTAGTATCATTATCAATTCTTCTGATTCCATCAACAATGTTCCTTCCTTTTGCAGAATACCCGGCTGCTCTATGCACTCATTTCAGAAACACTTCGCTATTCTTCTGTACTGGATTCCATCATAGATGCTGCTGGTTTGTTCCGTGCTGAAAAAAAGCTGCAGCCACATCTGGCTAAGGTGAACTGGTATGACTATTCCTTACAAGAAAGGTTGAAGTCATTTTTCTTACAAGCTAGATTCCATGGAGTTGCTTTCATTTGATAACTGCAGACATCATTCTGCATGGAAATACACAATCAGTGGCTAGTAAGTGACTTCAATCCTTGGGTTGAAGTCATATGGACAGATTTGGGGGAATCTGCAACGGCAGACCCTTTTTCTGGTCCCTGATAAGACTTTTGGAAATGGAGAGTGGAACAATGAGAGAAGGGAAAGTCCAACAGTATGAATGGGGTGGAATGTAGAAAAAGCATACAATGTCAGCTATTTGGGGTTTTTTTCTTCTTCACTGTTTTCTCTTGCCTCCAGAAGTTGTCCATCCATTTTTAAGAAGAAATTGGATAGCCATTTGTCCAGAATGGTACAGTGCAGGGGTAGATAACCTTGGCTCTTTTATGACTCATGGACTTCAACTCCCAGAATTCCTGAGCCAGCATAGCTGACTCAGGAATTCTGGGAGTTGAAGTCCATGAGTCATAAAAGAGCCGAGGTTGCCTACCCCTGGTATAGGGTCTCCTATAGAGCAAAGGGTTGGACAAGAAGATCTTCAAGGTCCCTTCCAACTCTATTATTCTGTATTCTATTCTGTATTCTTTCTCCACCCAAGCGATTTCTCAGGGATTTGTGGGAGACAAGGGATTACTGCTCCCCACATTCATTAGTCTGTTTCTTAAATGTGCTGTTCATATTACTAGGAGATCATTGTAGTGGGTAGAATAATCAGTGTGGTATAGTGGTAAAAGTGTTGGATTAGAACTGAGGATACTCAACTTCCCTAAGCCATCAAAAGTCATTGGGCCCATCCTTTCTCAGCTCAACTTGTAATTTGAGAATATAGATAATTCAATAATTATATTCACAAGCCCATATAATACGTCTTGAGCTTGTGGAGAAAAAGTATCATTTAATTATGACAAATAAATATATCCATGACTCAAACAATATTAGGTGTGCCTTTCAGTGCCTTCTTTCATTATGTCTTATGGACATGTCTTACTGAAGACGTGTTCTTACTTGCTGATGCTATCCAGGTATGGCCTGTGCATCTTCCAGCTTTCCTGGAATCAATACAGCAGGTATTACCTCAATCCAATCCAGTTGGATGTAGAGCCAGGTGATCCACTCTTGGGCTCAGATCAAAGCTAATTTCTCCTGCTCCTTTCCTTTCTTAGGTGCTGGTATATGACTTACTCATTGGCAAGGGACTTCGTGGTGGAGGACGTGGGAAGGCCCTAGTATTGAAGCATCATGCACGTCTCCAGGCTGAGCTTGCCCGCTTGAAAGTCCAGAAAAAAGTGAGTCGCAATGAAGATCTTCTGCCACCAGCTGGAGACTCTGACAAAGGTAGATGTTTGGAACTTTTGGAAGAGGTCAGAGGTCAAATTTAAAAAGACCGCAGTGTTATATCAGCTGAAAAAAAATAGGAATAAAAACTTTGCAGCTTTTGGAAAGCCTGTCTAAAGCATTTGGCCAAATGTGGCAGCAATAGTGCAGGCTTTAATACCATGCGTCCGAAACTAGGGACAACTAGTCAGCCAGCCAAAGTTGGATTTGTGTATTGTGTTAAATCATAATGAGATTTATTCGGTTTGGCTTCATGTGTTGTGTGAACCAGCCATTATGGTTCATAAAATACGGTTTATGAATTATTGTGCTGACTGAATCCAGAAAACTGGAAGCTACTCAGGCCATGATGAAACCAACTAAGTATAATGTGTGAACAAGGGCAATGCCTGTGAATAGCTTTCTTCCAATCTGGCTTCAGTCTGTATTCTGGCTATGTGAGGTGATGTTCTTGCCAGATCAAAATGGATACAAAAAACAAAGCAGTTACATGTTATGAAAAACCCAGGAACTGGGTTTCAGAAGATCCCTGTCATTTTGTTTTCCAGCACTTCAGATGCCGCGCTATGTCCGGGTGAACTTATTGAAGACGTGTGTGGATGATGTCGTTGATTACTTCAAACGCCAGGGTTACTCTTACCAGGGCAAAGCAGGACGGTTAGTTTAGTCTTCTCCAACCTCTGCTCCGTATCTCAGGAACAGGCAGGCTCTCTGTCTGAAGACTGTAGTGTTGCAAACTTGGGGGAATCAGCAGTTGCTCACTGTTCCTCCTCTCATGTACAGCCACAAGGAAAAGATGGAAAGCCTGCATTTTCATGTCTGCAGTTTATCCTAAAAAACTAAGTAGAGTCCAATCTGGTTATAATGGATGAGACACAACCAGGAAATGCGAGGATTTTAGGCTAGAGCAGTGATGGCGAACCTTTTAGAGACTGAATGCCCCAAAACCGCCCCGCCACCACCCTGCCCCCTGCCCCTCCTCCACCCCCGCCCTGCCACCGCCCTCAGGGCCACCCACCGCCTCCATGGCCCACTGCAGATTGCACAGGCGGCACCATGGCAGCCATGCTCTCCGCCCACGCCCACAGCATCACCTGTGCATGACGGGGCACAAGGGCAGAGTCTTGCCCGGCTACCATGTCCTTGGCTGTGCTGCTCCACATGGGCCACACCCGGGGACAAGTCTCCTCTGGGGGGGGCTGCTGGTGAGGAGGGGGCCGTGGGAGGAGGCAGGGTTGGGGCAATGGCACGCGTGCCCACAGTGAGTGCCACCTCTGTCACGTGTGCCATAGGTTCGCAACCACTGGGCTAGAGGGATTTTGAGAAACAACCCAGAAGTAGGCAGTGGCACATCACTGTCAGACCATTGCCAAGAAGATGACATAGACATGCCTGTTAGGCAAACATGGCTTGAAGGAGACTTACGTTTGCTTAAATCTAGCTTGTGCTCACTAGCTACAATTAAGCTGAGTTTATCCCACTAAAGGGTAACATAAGATGCTGCAGTTGGCACTCTTACTCGATTTTGGGCCAGATTGAAAGAGGAAAAAGGATTTGGGGTCTGGGGGAAGTTAGTTTTCATCTTCATAATACAAAAGTAGACCAAATACATTTGTGCTTGCAACTCTGCATCAATTTATCCAAATTGTAGGGGTAGGCAACCGTGGCTTTTATGACTTGTGGATTTCTGGGAGTTGAAGTCCATAAGTCATAAAAGCCAAGGTTGCCTACCCCTGTCCAAGTGTGTCTCTCTCCTCCCATAAGCCCTTTTTTGAGGCAATTTTTGCTGGCTCTTTTATCTCTGATCCTGCTTTTCTGCTGCAGAGCAAGAGGTTTTTGACAAGAGATGAAGTATCTCTCCACATTACTTACCTGATAGATACTTCCTTCATTGATGGACAGGCTTATTTGTGTCATGCTGCTTGCATTCAGAGAGCTCTGCTTCCTAACTCCGGTAGGGAAGAATTTCTTAGCTTGGTGAAGAAGCAACAGCTTTCCATCTTTATTACTATCATTTTCAGTATGGAGGAAGTGATCTTATCCGGGAAGAAATTCCTGCTGGACCTCCATCTTCCTGACCTGCTGATCTTCCCTCCTCAGACAGACCTTCATGAGAACCAGCTCTATCAGGCTGGACACATCATTCTCCAGGACAAAGTGAGTGTGGCTGGGATAGGACATGATGGCCTGGTCCCTCCACCTGGATCAGTGGGAAGGGCTGGTGGAGCGGTTGAGCTGCAGCTGATCTGCCTTGATGAAGTTGCCCAACACAGTCAGACTCTTTGATGGCCTCCCTTTTCCTTCCAAGTGCAGCTTCTGGCTGGTTTCAGGCTTTTAGACTTTATGCTATTGTTTTGAAGTGTTTCCTGTTTCATCTTGCAATACTTAACACTTTTCATTTTGTGATAAATTCTCCAGATGAAATATAGAAATGTCTGCTTAGCTTTAATAAGCTGTTACTTGCCAAAAAGAGAGACAGAAATATATATATTTTTTTACTATAGGCATGAATGCAGTGGGCATTACATGTTTCTTGACAATGTTTGAGAAGCTGCTATCGAGGCTGGGGGATGTGGAACGAGGGTAGTGGGCCTGCCATATATGGATAAGTGCATTTATCTCATGTGTGTGTGAGTGTGTGTGTGTGTATTTTAACCCTAGGCCAGCTGCCTTCCTGCCTTTCTCCTGAATCCTACTCCAGGGTCCCATGTGATCGATGCCTGTGCTGCTCCTGGCAATAAAACCAGCCAGCTGGCTGCCATCATGAAGAACAAAGGGTAAGGGGAAGGAAGGGTAGTACCATGTATATATGAAAATGTTTTAGGAAATATTCTAGAGTACAGAATCCCCTGTGGCAGTTTACAACACAATAATAATTTCTACAAAGATCCGAGTGATAATGATAATGTAGCATTTGCATTAGGCTTCCAGAAAGACCTGGAATAGATTTTGGGATCATCTGTTATCTAGGTTTGCATGGTATTAGCAAGTCCCCCCCCCTTCCCCCATTTTTCCCTCTCATCTAGTCAATTTTGCAGATCTAATTGGTGGATTGAAGGTTGCTCAATTCTTAATCCCTACCTCTGGTGCTGCTTAGCATTATGTATCTGCCTTTCCAGCTTCCTTTTGCTCCAGACAATCTCTTTTGTTTCCTCCTTCTGGAAGCAGAGGTGGAGAATTTCTGCAGCCTCAAATCAGTCCCCCCCCCCCAACAATATATTTCTTCTGTAGATCTTGCTATAGTCACCTAAATTTCATCCCAGTTGCAGGTTGATTTTTTCTAAAAAAAAAAAAAAAAACACCGAACAAACACTTGTGGTTGACTGGTATGAGAGGATAATATAATCTCAAAACTCTTTTCTACATTTCTTAGCTGCTTAGTATCTGCTTTCTTCTTCTAGCAGCTCTCAGTTCTGCAACCTTTCTCCTTCCATATTCTCTTTTGGAATAATGGGAATTTTCCAAGGCAAAGTTTAATTTACTCCAAATGTATAATTTAGATTTTTACATTTAAGATAAAGCAATTTCTACTACTGGAAAAATAGTTCTCTATATTCTCTAAATAATATCCAACTATTTCCAGTATGTTGAAGTTTAAATTATTATCTAAAATATGCCAGTGATCTTTATAGAAACCATGGGATACAGTCATAAATATTACAGTACTTTTTTTAGTTTACTCCCAAATTTGCAATTTTTATTCGCAATTTATTTTTTGGGATTTAGGCGAGAAACCCCTGAGACAATTGTGCTTGGCTAAATATGAATCATTCCATAGTTTGCAGCTGTTCGTTTAGTATAGACTTTGATCACAGCTTAATTCATGTAAATAATCATATTTATGCAAAACAGCCTTCCCTCAAGAAATTCTTAAGTAGAAAAAAAAATCTATCTTACCTGCCTCTTAAATTACTTGATGAAACTCTTATTTTGTAATATTCATATATTTATGTTTATCATTCTGCATCAATTTATCCAAAAGTTAATATGGTTACTTTGGGAACCTAGTCTATATTTTTGTTAGTTTAATGACAAAAGTAACTATTGGCTGCAAAACTACCATTATCTTTTGTAATGTAACTCCTGGACACCCTTCAGACAGAGGGATGAACTTTGAAGAAATAAGTTTCCAGTATTTGTAGGTTTCTGGATGAGGCAGCTCTCATTTGATTCTTCCAACTAGAAAGCAAAAAGAAGTCAGGTTAGAGAAAATAGATCCTGTCTTCTCAAGTCTGTCCTTTGGAATGCCCTGCAGATGACTAAGCTTTGATCACTTACCTTGGAAAGGAAAAAACTGCTTGTGGTGAAGTTAACTGTTTTTCACCTTTGTCTCCTGTGGAGCTATCTGATCCATGGCCACTCAAAACTTCCTTCCATCTCTTGAAATGCAGACAGATCTTTGCCTTTGATCTCGATGCCAAGCGGCTGGCCACCATGAGCACTATGTTGGTACGGGCAGGGGTCACCTGCTATCAGCTGGCACACCAAGACTTCTTAGCAACAGATCCCACTGACTCCAGGTACAGCAAAGTGAGATACATTCTCCTGGATCCTTCATGCAGCGGTTCGGGTGAGTAAGGGTGGAGGTGGATTTCCAACTTGGACTTATATTAAATACAAGCTTATTAAGAAAACGAATGAGAGATCATCAAGGTATTTTCTCTGCAGCCTGGAATTGCAACAGTCAAGAACATCCTAAAAGCCCCAAGGCCATACATCGTGCCTTTTTATCCAAGATGGGAAATTGACAGCCAATTAGAGCTATTGGAAATGGTTTTTGGGAGGAGGGCCATTTATGATTTGACTCTCAGATATAATGATGATTTTTTTCAGATTAAGTGTAATAGAACGGAGCTGATCTGGGTTTGTATACATAGATTTACAGGTAAATTTTAAAAATATAACTATATGGTTCCAGAGCCAAATTTCTACTTCCCCAGGTAAATAAAGACGGGTTCCTTTAGGTAGATATCAAGCTTGAGAGCCCAGTATATACCAATGTGCTGCCTCTCTGGAGGCCACGTTTTGACAGCTACTGATGTGTATGATGTCTGTTTCTGTGGCAGGTATGGTCAACCGCCTGGCAGAGGAGGAAAGCACCTCCCTGCCTATGCGACTGCAGGCACTTGCTGGGTTCCAGCAAAAAATGCTGGCACATGCATTGCAGTTCCCTGCCCTTCAACGGCTGGTTTATTCCACATGCTCAGTGCACAAAGAGGAGAATGAAGATGTGGTGAAAGATGTGTTGGAGCAGGAGGGAGAAGCCTTCAGGTATAAGAAGGTGGTTAAACCAGGGTCTGCCTTCCTGGAGCTGGTAGAGCTTGGGCTGCAAAGTGGGTTAGGTCTTCCTTGCTACTATTTAAGGATTGCTGGTGGAAAGGACTGTATAAAGATAGAAGTCTTTTGGAAATCAGTATAGATCATCCTCTTCAAACTTGATGCCCCCCTAGTGTGTAGACCTACAGCTGTCTCATGTTTCCAAACATGATCAAACTAACTGGATTTCTCCAGTGCTTTCATCTCGTTGGCCGTTCATGACAAATACATTTGAAAGCAACAATCCTTCTGTCTTCTATTTTAGGGCTGGGGCAGTTGGGGACAGGGACGATATTTTCCAGTTTCATAGCGATTAGGAACTAAAGCTTCTTAAACGCAACTCTTGGTACTATGGCGGCAGCATAGCAGTGGTTTGCTATTGCCATTTTCTAAGATGTTAGATTTCCCAGTCTAGATGGCTACCTGGTATTTCCTGGTGACCTCCCATTCAAGAATAACAAGATCTGGACCCCAGATCAGCCAAAATGTTAGATGATGCCATGCAGCCGATTAGACAATTTTGAAAGATGGAAGTTTGCTTCCTGAGTACGACTGCAAGGTAGTAGGCAGCAGTGTAAAAAGGACAGGGAAGCACTGAGTTCTTAAAGTACTTCTCTGCTTTTCTTCCTTGGAGATTGGTAGAAGTCCTGCCATCCTGGACCCCTCGTGGCTTACCTGGTTTTCCTGAAGCTAAGTGCTTTCTCCGAGCATCGCCAGAAGAAACGCTGACTAATGGATTCTTTGTAGCAGTGTTGGAAAGGAAGCACAGAGAAGCACGTGCTGCAAGGTGAAAGAATGTTCTCTTTGTACTCTATACAGCTAGTCCTTGATTTACAGCTATTTGTTTTGTGACTCTTCAAAGTTAGCAATAGCATGGCAAAAAGTGACTTATGACCAGTTTTTCATTTAACGACTATTGCAGCATTCCCACAGTCATGTGATCAAAATTTGGGTGTTTTGGCAACGGGCATGTATTTATGATAGTTGCAGTGTCCTAGGGTCATGTGATCACCGTTTGCAAACTTCCCAGCTGGCTTCTGACAAGCAGTCAACGAGGAAGCTAGATTTGCTTAGCAAATGTATGATTCACTTGACAATTGTAGTGATTCGTTTTACAACTGTGGCAAAAGTTGCAAAATCAGGCACAACTCGCTTAACTTTCTTAGCAACAGAAATTTTAGGCTCAATTGTGGTTGTAAGTTAAGAACTACCTGTATCAGTGATGGCGAACCTTTTAGAAGAGTGCCCAAAAACTGGCCCCACCCCTGCTCCACACCCTGCTCCGCCCCCACCCCACCTGCCCGCAGGGCCACTCACCACCTCCAGGACCCACCGCAGATCGCTCAGGCAGCCCAGCAGTGCCATGGTGGCCACGCCCTCTGCCCACGCCCTACAGCATCAACTGTGCATGATGGGGCGTGAGGCCAGATTCTTGTCTACGCTGCCTGGCTGCCATGTCCTTGGCTTGGGCCACGCTCAGGGGCGAACTCCTCCGGGGGGGGCTACTGGTGAGGAGGGGGTTATGGGGGGAGGCAAGGCTGGGGCAATGGCACGTGTGCCCACAGAGAGGGCTCCGAGTGCCGCCTCTGGCACCTGTGCCATAGGTTCGCCACCACTGACCTATATGCTCTACAGCAGGGGTGTCAAACTCTCAATATCACGTGATGTGTCGCGACATTGACTTCTTTTCCATTGCCGGCAAGGGGATGGGCGCGGTTTCGGCATGATGCATCTAGCCCACGGGCCAGCAGTTTGACACCCCTGCTCTACAGCATACATACTCTATATATGTTCTCTATGCTCTATATTTCTGTGTTATTAAAAAAAAAGGTATGATTCCCATCTTTCAGAAAGTTAAAGGATTCTGGAGGCCAAACCTATGAAGTTTGTGACTCTCTGCCCTCAACCCTGGCAACAGGATCCTACTTATCACAATTGAGATAAGCTTCAATTTATGTTTACAAAACTGCATCCTGGGGCCCAATAAGCCATGAATGAGCCAGTCTTGAATCAGACAATAGGCACAGTATAAATAGAAACTGAGATTTTTTTCAGGTGCAGAGGTGGTTCTATCAAAGCACATCTTGTTAGGAAGAAACAGTAATTTCTTTTCCACATAATACAAGACTCAAATGTTACAGGCAGGAAACAGATTTTATTTCTAGAAATAGGGAGCCAACATCCATCTGCCTGTTTTCCCAGTCTGTCATGGGAGAGTCCTTGGTGCAATTTAACATCCTCTCTGCATTAGATAAAAGTTACATTTGCATGGCCACAGACTCCCCTTATGTAAGAGTTAATCTACTCTATGCATAACTTGTATCTTCAAGAGTTTTATTATTTTGCTTGATGGTTTTGCATACTTTGAATTAGTCTTAACATATGTTTCAAATACTTATGTCATGATTGCATTTTGATAATATAGGAAATAGCTTTTGGTTCTTTGTGGTTTTGCTTCTAGTTCTGCAGTGCTGCTTTCAGAGGCTGGCAGTAAATTAGAAACAAATCCCAGTCCAGCAACCAGGAAACGAAAAAAGAAGAAACAGATGGCTTTTCCAAATAAGTGAAATTCTTTAGAAGCTTACTGGTCTTTATCAACGGAGTTTGCAAGAGAAAGACCTTGGATGGAAATAAAAGTCAACTTTTCAGTCAGTCAGTGTGGACATACTGAAATGGGAACTTGCAGAATACTGGGTTTTGGCAAAAACATTGTAAATCATGGGCATGTGACCACAGGATACTGCAGTACCCATAAATGCAGGGCAGCTGCTGAGTGCACAAAATGCAGTCATGACTTGAGGTTGGGGCAGCCGGTGAAAGTTGAAACCAGGCTGTAATTACCTTTGGGGGGGGGGGAATCTGTGGAAGACCACCTGTATGGAGGTCTTGAGAGAAATTGAGCTGGAAAGTTGATGCCTATCCTGTGGAAGAGGCCTCTTTTCAGTGTTTGTAGGAAACAGGTATGAAAGGAAAGTGAAAACCACTGTAACAGAGACTAGCATCTTTTATTGATCTGTCAAGCCACTCCAGGAGGCTATTTAGCCAAAAAGCAGAGTAAAAAACATTCTGGCTCAAGCAGTTTTATTTTAAATCAACATAAGCAAGGAAAAGAAATTGCACAGTCACACTAAAACCCTTGACAGGAATGATCCAAGTCTCCATTGCAATTTTTTTTTTAAAAAAGTCAGCCCATTCTTTTTATTTTTATGTACTTCATTTCATTCACACACAGCAATATCTTGGTAACAAAAAGGTGCTCTACCTTGATAGGGTGGGTGGGGACAGTTGCTTCCCAGTTGGAGAAATGACTGGTTCATTGCAGACTTGGGGCACCAAGAAAACATCTCCCCATATTGCTGGCAGAGGACTAACCACTCACCTCTACCGCTGCCTTATGTGGAGAGATGAAATATTAGCGGATATTATTAATATTAGTTAATTGGCCAATATTAAATATTGGATGGGATTCTTGAAGATGGCCCTTTTCCCCAACAAAGTTAGTCTCTGTCCCAAGCAATCGCTGAAGTGACCGTTCTTTTACAAGCCACACACCTGCCTTCCCTCCAAATGACGAACACTGACCCAGAATTCACTTTCCCAGCACCACTTAAACGTGCAAGAGCTCTCAAGCATTATGGAACAGACTGAGCCACACTCACATTATTCAACAAACACATGAAACACTGACCTGTGAAGCCTGAGGGGTGGCGGCGGCAAGAAAGAAGATGTTTCCCCCCACACTTCCCTATAAGCCCTGTTGTCTCGTAACAGCACAGGCAAATTGCTAATGAACAACTTTGTACTTTCACACCTCTATGAACCAAGCTTGAAGGAATTTAAAGGCAATTTAGCTTAAATATAAAAATAAAGTTTCGCTTTGTTAAAAAATGTTTAAATATTTTTTTTTAAATTTAGAATTAGGCAGGCTCACGCACACATTCACACCACTGGCAGCTGGCCTGACTTCCAAGAACAAAACTGGCTGAGAAGAACCGTTTTGGTTGCCGAGCTGCTTGTCTACCCGCAATGGCTGACTGCTGTGATTCAAGCTCTTTTTAAGTTGAAAAAAAAAAAATCAGATTTCAGCCAGAGCCCCACGGGGCTTATGATTTTACTCTTCCACCTTAGAAACATTTTTCCTCCCTACTCCAAGACCCAGCACAGAACAAGAACTTCCCACAAAGTCCTGGAGCCACCAAACATCAGAGAGGCAACCTTCCCGTCTTCCTCTGAAGGCTTTGAGTCCAGACCCAAGTTGGCACTTCCAGCCTTCCAAGTTGAAGTCTTCACACTTCATTCAGCACATGTAGCCATGCAGTGACTGTCCACACCCAATTAGGCAGGGTTCGTCTCCGTTGGAGACAGGTACCCCGAAAAATGTTTACAACAAGTCCGGCATTACCAACATGCCGCCACACATACAATTCAATTCTTCCTCCAAACTCAATTCACAGAGCAATAAAAAAAGAACACAAACATACTGTGAGCAAAACACAGACATCTGAAGGGAAGGAGAGGGGAGGGGAAGGGGAAAGGCTGCATAAATGAAAAGCTGTAGGGGTGAATGGCACTGTCTTCCAACGCTCATGGAAGAAGCATACAAGTGGGGGAGATCCCCCTGGGCCTCTGATGCCAAGACGTTTCTCCATTTCACGTCGCCATCCAACCACTTCTCTGCTGTTAGGCTCTAGCCGCAGCTAACAATGATTAACGTCCCAACTCAGTTAAAACCACACGAAGCCAAAAGGTTTTGGCAAGAAAGGGTGACTATTCCAATGGGACCGAGGGGTCTTACCGTGGACTATGTTTTGATGTGAATTTGGATCAAGGAAGCCCTGGAGATTCTCTGGAAAAGGCTTCCAAAGAGGGAAGAGATTGAGGATGGGAACTAACAATTGGTTTCAATCAGAAATATTTAAATGTCTAAAAGCCAAATACTTTCCCCAACACCCTACTCCCTTCACTAAGCAGCCAAAAAAGGATGAAGTTAAGGGCAGAGAAAGAAAGGAAGATTAATGGAGAGATCCACATGGAGAAGGGACAATAGAGGATATGTACATTTTTTTCATCCAGACTCAGCCATAGACTGTTCAAGTAAAAAGGGCTTAGTTTCTCCTATCCCGTTTGAAGGGGTAAAAATCACTCTTTGATCCAGAATAGCTTCCTGTGGTTGTTAGAGAAAAGAAACTCCCAGGACAGTCCAGCTGAAGACGCACACCAGAATAAGTCTTCCTTGGGTAGTATTTAGGAGGATCTGACAGCAGTTCAACTGGGAGTTGAAGTCCAGGCAGGAAGCTGCTCCTGGTTACTTTTTACGAGTATGCTGCCTCCGGGCCTGCAGCCGTTGGCGGGTTCCTGTCTTGGATCCTGCTCCAATGGAGAAGGTGGGTATCCCTGCAGGGACAGAAAAGCAAAAGGTTTTCACAGAGGTGGTTTGGGCATAGAAAGTATATCAAATAAGGGTTGCATAACATGCTACTCAAAAGTGATTTCCAGTCTCTGGACTCTTTTGAAGAATGTGCCATCAACGTCTGATATTTGATGCCAATAATTTTAGATTTAGAACTATGATGTCAATCCTTATTTTAACAATGTATTTTGTTTTAAATCCCCTTCATCCTCAGGTCCACAAAACAAGCCAAAAAAAAAACCCTGTTCTATAGTGATTTAACTATCTCTGTCTGATCCCTGCATTCTAAACGTTGCAAAAGGATTGCCCGCCTAGTAAACGGAATGGCCCCCTGCCCACCAAGTTCCAAAATCCTTACCAAAAGCAGTAGGTGTCACTCCTCCAAAGGTGGGGGTGATGGGTGTTCCAAGGGAAAAGTTGCAGCTCCCTACTGTGCCACCACCTGGAGTAGGTGTACTTTGCCCAAATGTAGGTGTGGGAGTTCCTAACCACAAAGTAGTAGCAAAATGAAGGGTCTATTAGAGAATGAGTTCACATTATGGAGAAACAAGATCACTAATCCCTGCCTGACATTGTCAGGGATACATGCATGACAGGGACTACTTTCTCTGAATGTCTTATACAAAAGACAATTGTTTTACCCCAATACAAGAGCACCAAAGGGGTCTATCAGCCCTTTCCTCTCCTGCATTCTACTTTTCAAGGAGACAGGCATTATCGGTCCAGAAATGCCTGCCTTTCACTCATTTCCTCACGTGAAACTTGCTCCAATCTATGGCTACCTAAACTGGGCTCAAGTCTCATTATCTCAATCACCTGCACTTGAAACAATGTTTGTTGTAGTGAGCACAGAGAAACTAATAGGGCTGGAGGAAATGAGACTTGAGAGACAGAAGGGAAACAGAATTTGGTCCGTGTGCATCTTCCTGAACAGAAATACGAATTCACCTACTCTCAATGGCTTCAAATATAAAGCTAGGACTTCTAGACCACGCCCTAGGAATCAAAACAGTCTACAGGAATAGTGAAACTAGAAAACAGCAATCCCTTCTCAAGAATAAGTAGGAATATTGAACAACCAAGAGGCCAAGCAAAGGGGACTCACCTCCGAATGCTGGCTTGCTCTCAGGTGTACTTGGGATGTTGAAAGCAAAGGCAGAGTTTTGGTTCTGGGTACCCAGAGGGTTTTGTGCCAAGGAAGTTCCAAAGGGTGTCACTCCGTCTGCAGCTCCGCTCTGCCCACTACCAAAACCAAATCCAACCGTGGGCACGCCTGTGCCTGTAGCACTGGCACCAACGCCAAAAGCACTGCCTGCTACACCTTGGGGATTCGATACCCCAAAGGTGAATGGAGCTGGGGCTGAACCTCCAAACACAGAGCTTCCTGTGCTTGTAGTCTGAGTGCTGGACGTGGTGGCTGTCCCAAAAGAAAAGATGGACGATGCAACTCCAAATGCCGGCTGGGAAGTATTTTTGGCTCCAAAAGATGCCAAAGGGCCAGACCCTCCAAAAGCGGTCTGCGTAGAGCTACCAAATGCTGGCTGGGCTGCAGGTTGGGCTACTGAGCCAGTGAAGCTGAAAGGAGTCCCAAAGTTCAGTGGTCCTGCAGCCGGTGGCTTGAGAGCTGCCTGCTGGCCCTCAGGGACACCTGCATCAAAAGCCAGCTGGCTTGTAACTGCAGCGTATGGAGGGGGTGGTTTTGAGGCGGCCCCAAAGGTACTGCTGAATGCAGAGGTGCAAGACCCAAAGGTCAGTGGACCCTGTGTGGTGGCTGATGGTGCTGAAGAAGCCTGTGTGGAACTGCTGCTGCCCCCACTGAAAATGCTGAAGCCAGTATTGGTTGTGGTTGTGGCAGCAGCAGTAACAGTGGGAGCAGAGTTAGTGGTGCTGGAGGGTGCCAAGAGATTGACAGTGGCGCCTGTAGAAGTAGCTTGCTTGCCAAACTGGAAAAGAGGCATGGCAGCTGTGCTGGCACTGGGTGCAGCCCCAAATAGCAAGGGCTGGGATGCCAATGTGGAGACAACAGTGGCAGGAGTGCTATTGCTGCTGCTGTTGCTGGGGGCAGTGGCAGAGGATGGAATGCCCGGCCCAAAACTGAACACAGGTTTGCTCATGGAGACAAACGTCACACTTGCTGTTCCAGGGGATGACACTGAGGTGGCAGCAGTGGCTTCTGAGAGAATAGGGAGCCCTAGATTGCTTGAGGCATTAATGGCAGGAAGGCCAGATGCTGCTGCTGGCTGAGGGGCCTGACTGAATGTGAAGGGAGATGATGATGTGGTTGTGGGCAGGATAGCAGTTGCTGGTGTGGACAGTGGCCCGAAGATAGGCTTGAATGTGCTGCTGGGAGCAACAGGAGGTGCCAAAGAAGGCACAGATTGCGCGGTGGCAGAAACCACACTGGTGCTACTTGGGGAGAAGCTAAAGTTCTCACTTTTTGCTGGGCTGCCAAACACTGGTTTGAAAATAGGCACCGTGCTGGGCGCAGAAGAAGATGGCGTTGTTGCAGCTGAGGGCTTGTCGACTGGGGGACTGGTGAGGATCCCAAAGAGGATGCTGGGCTTTGGAGCAGACGAGGGCCTGGATGGAGTGTGGCCCGGCTCAGAAGAAGCTGTCACCAAAGTGCCTGTGCTACTGGTGGGCAGGGAAGTGCCTGAAGAAGGAGAAGCAGTGGACAGGGGGACAGGTACGTTGAGTGCCAGAGGCTTAGGTGCCTCGGGGGATGTCACCGGCACAGAGGAGCTCAAATCCAGCGAGGCAGAGAAGGCTGGTATCTGAGGACTCCCTTTAGTCCCTGGAACTGTCTTGGCTGGAATGGAGAGAAGAGAAAATGGAGAAAGCACCACATTACTGTAATTAGGAGACACTGTTCCGCAGTAAACCATTAAGAAATGTTATTTATTTATATCAGACAATCTGGAATACATAAATATTATCTTCCCTCCTCCTCTTCTGTATTTATTGCAGAACAGAATTTGTTTCACTTTTTTATAGACAGAGAAAAGGAGTGATATTTCCACACTTCATCTTTCTTAAACAATCCAACCTGTCATTACAACCAGGGGAAATGCTCAAGAATCAAATTTCTTGTTTGGGAGAAATTCAAATCTAGGTACATCAAAAAGGCAAAAATATTCTGGACTTATTGGCCAGCATGGATGGAGTGTGGAGAACATTTCTTTAGGTTGCATGATAAATATTTCACAATCTATCTTATCCTCTCTTGTATGATATAGGCCATTTTGTTTGTTAATCTCTAGAAAATGGTCCATAACAGTCAGCTATTTGGCATTCAGGAGCTAGTTTAAGATTACAAATATCTAATTAGAAATTGTTCAGATATTAAGCAGAAAGAAATAGATAAAAAAACTGATTATTATTCTATAAAACTGAACATTAAAAACATATTTAAGGATTTTCCAAATTGCTCTAAATGTCCCTTGAAAAAGAATATATTCGTCATTTAAAAGAAAACCAATGAATGGACTGAATAGGTCCCTGGAGGGAATTTCTCAAAAGTAAAAAGCTTCAAAGCTGTTTCAAAGCTGGCAATCTGCCAGGCCTAAGGAGTTCAACAGTATCTCCACCATTTGAGTGGAGAACTGAGTTCAAGGGAAAGACTGCATTTTGGTCTCCAGAAACTTTGGTGGGCGAGAAGATCTCCAGTTCTTTTCTCTTAATAACCGGGAAAAATATTTTTAAACAAAGAGAACATTTTTCTATATTAAGAGGTAAGGAGCCAACCCTTTTTCTGAATGGAAAAGGCTTAAATTGCTTCTGCCTTTCCTCTTTGGCTCAAGAGGAGAAAGGGACAGCCTTGTCAGTTAAGTCTGTTAGCTGAATAGTTTCTGCATTATAAACACAAAGAATTCATGAATGTATGGGACCATCTGATTTTTTTTTTTAAGGTAAGGTTTAAGGCTATCTTTGGATCTTTGGAAAGAAAGAGAGAGAAGCAAGATTCTGTATTTTGAAACTTGTTCAGAACAATTTTTTTAATTGAACCATCCATAATATTTTAATGAACATAAATCAAAACTCTAACCCTATCCCTTTCTAGAATCATCAGATTAGACATAGATTTCTTACAGGAATCTTAGTCCTGATCCCCTTGCATTCATTCATCAACATCCAATTCTATAGGAAGCTGCTAAATACTTAAGAACAGCTTCAGAACCACCAATTTCAGAGCATAGGCCTTTATCACACTCAAATGTTCTTCAAAGACAGGCAATAAATACCCTTTTCCCTCTGAAATTGCTCACCTGCTTGTGCTGAAGAGCCCTTTCCTTCTTGCATGTTCTTCAGGCTCTCCAGAAGAGGATTGGTTGCGGCAGTAGAGATGGGCAACGACACAGGGGTTGGTTTGGTGGACATCAGTGAAAAGTTCAAAGTTTGAGATGAAGAGGTAGTCTCCACGGGTGGGCTTGGGGTGGAATCTGTTGGGAAAACTATTAGAGCTTTCTGGAAATTTCAATGTCACAAGAGTCCACCATTTAGCATCTGCTGACATTAAAGCCAACTAATGAATCTATGACTAGCAAGAACCAATAGAGCAAGCAAAGAAGATATTTTAAGACTTGCACAAAAAGAGAGTCACCATCATTACCCATTTTTAGTTTGTAAAGATAAAGATTTCCTGGTCAGTCATGTCCGACTCTAGGGCACGGAGCTCATCTGTTTCTTGACTGAGGGAGCCAGCATTGTCCAAAGACAATTTCTACGGTCATGTGGCCAGCACGGCTATATGTCAAAGGTGCAAGGAACACTGTTACCTTCCCACCAAAGTGGTACCTATTAATCTACTTGTATTTGTATGCTTTCGAACTGGTGGGTGGGCAGGAGCTAGGACAAGTAATGGGAGTTCAGCTCTATTGTGTAGAGCCTGGGTCTTGAACCTGGACTGTCAGCTCTCCAGCTGACAAGTTCAGTGTCTTTAACCACTGAGTTATCGCACCCCCTATCTAGTTTGTATAAATCTCTTATTTGGGGAGCAGACTCTTAAAAGTGCAGCCTGGAGCAGACAACAAGAACACCTACCAATGTTTTCTTCTAAGATTTTGTTGAACCACTGTAGTGTTGCTTTCTTCTCTGCATCCAAGTCTTCTGGGGTGACTGTATAGCCCAGCTGAGGTGGTGGAGGCTGCTAAGAAAATATCTTAAGCATTTGTTCTGAAGGAGCAAGACAGCACTTTTATAAATAGCACCAAACAAAAGGCAGAGGTGTTCTTCCCTTAGCTCTGGAAATGTATAAATAAACCTAAAGATTACATTACTTTAATGCTTCCCACTTTTTTCTCAAGCATCAAGGCATGTGGCGTGTTTGACTAAAGTCAATAGCTTAGCAGCACCCATCCTACTCAATTTAACTATCTTGTTTTCTTGGCTGGATATCTTATCACCTGCCATATGGTGTCTTCTGTACGTCAGCTCAACTATGGGTCAACATTTCTTATTCCTGGAAAAAAGGAGGAGGGAAAGAAAGAAGTCACTGAAGAGTTATACCAAGGCAAAATTATCTCCATGATGAGCTGAAAGTAGCTGAATCTTCCGCTTCCGCTTGCCATTGCTTCCTGATGAAGATGGTGAACTCACATAGTTGCATTTATTCTTCAAGGGCGAGTCTGAAACTGAGACCAAGTTGACAAATTATGCATGTGGCTACCCAATCAGAAGCAGCTCAGGCTTCTGCAATAGTAATTATCCATGTCTGAATGCAACATCTTTGAAGGCTTAAAAACAGACAAGCATAATATGAACACAGAGGCTACAAAAAAGTAAATAGAAAGAAATTAGGCTGATGTACTGTAAGAATATTTATATTTCGGTATTAGCAATTAAAATGTCAATATTTCCTCCAGATATCAGGAGATTCTTAAGTGTTCTTAACAGAACCTCCCAACTGATTAGAAAGCATTCAACAGAGGGAAAAAAGATAGAGAGTTAAGTCCTCTTAGCAATCTTCACAGGTAAGAACTGGGACCCAGAATATAGGTCTGAAATATTGAAACACCAGATTGCCATTATTGAACTGAGGTGATTTTTTTTTTTTTTTTACTCTGAGAAGATGCAAACTCATCCCAAGCCATTTCTGTAAAAGTCAGTCTAGAGTAGCCTGTTGTGAAACAGACATTCTTCTACCTTAACGACAATGTAATTTTTATTTACTTTTTTGCTTTAGGATCCTCTCTTCACACCCCAGGCTCAAAGCTGCACCTCAGTTTTGCTCTTCTTGGCCCATTGCATCCCCACCCCTTGAACTTACTCTTCTCTTCCTGCATCTCTTTGTCTGCTGTCACAGGCATTTGCAAGTTGGATTTCTGAGGCTCTTCTTCACTGTAGCAACAGGAGAAAGCAAGTGAAAGAGAATGCTTAATCAATTCCTCTTTTAAATTTCTGGCTCAAAGATTTGCAGAGGGGCGGTCAGAGGTAGGAGGAAGATCTGCTTCCCTCATCCCTACCATTCTTCCTCCCATATACTATTGTCATTCATTTTATGGACAGTAGCTGGCTGTCTGCCCTTTGGATGTTGGTTTGAGGATTCTCAGGGTAATGCAAGCAGACATCTTATGAAAGCAGTCACCCGAGTATGTTGCTCTGAAGACCCCCCCCCCAAGTAACAAAAAATTCCAAGCAACAGATTGCAAGACAACAACCCAAATCATTGCACACCCTCAATCATTACTAGCCCTTTCAATTTATCTAATGGTCAGGTAAGCTTCAGAAATGCATTCTGGTAAAATGTCATGGAAAATGCTTTCTATTTAAGAGCCAGTTCTTTTTTCAATAAATACATTCCCTCCTCCCCCCAATAAAAGCCCAGATAGGTTCTTGCCTATTAAAAACCACAGGCAAAAACCTTCTTTCTTGCAGAAGACGGATCTTCACAAGATGTTTAAATGCAGCAAAGATGTCTTGGTTCAGCCTTATCAATTAAACAAGAGAAGGGAGGATTCATATGCTGTATTATAGAGAGCCAATTGCTGATGCAGTGGCATCAGGCTAGAAACTGAGAGACTGTGAGTTCGAGCCCTGCTTTAGGCAAAAAGTGAACTGGATACCTTGGGCCAGTCACTCACTCTTAGCCCTAGCAAGCAGGCAATGTCAAACCATTGCCAAGAAAACTGTATGGATTTCTGCAGGCAGTTGCCGGAAATCAACACTGGCTTGATGGCACATAAAAAAAGCACATTTTGGAAAATGAGAGTATAAGAAAGAGGCCTTAAAAGAATTGTATCGTATTTGATCCTTCCAGTTTCTGATAGCCCCAAGTCTAAGGAATATCAAAAGGGTAAAGAAAAGCTGCACTTACGTGATGTTGGAGCTGGGATATCTTGCTTTCTTGTTAGGCCTTTCAGGTGTTTGAGACCGAGAGGATGCTGGGCTGGAAAGAGGAGAGGAACTTGGTCCCGTTCTCTTCCATAGCTAAAGAAGAGAAAATAAATCAAGAAGTACTATTAGAAACAAGAAGAATCTCTTTAATATCTTATTTAGGTTTTAAGCAGAACATTTACATATAAATTAACGTAATCCCTTTTGAAATCTACTTACACAGGAGTTGAATGGCAACAAGAATTTTCCGTGATTAAATGCTGCCACCTAAAACTTATACAGTTATAATAAACTTGCTTAAGAACCCTCATACCACTTTTATTCTTGAAGCACTATCCAATTACTGGCCCCCCATGACATTGTTGCTCTACTAGGTTGCCCAACTCAACTGTATCTCCTTGTTTCAGTCTCTTGGTAGTCTCTGCCTGGATAGATTGGCATTGGGTATGCTTGTTTGTTCTGAGAAGAAAGTTAGACTTACTCCCCTGACGAGTTTGCCTGAGTATAGCCATTGCAGCTGGCTACCTTCAGGTTTTGTGGAACTGTCAGCCATTGTTAGGATTTGCTGGCTATTTGATTCTAATAGGCTCTTCTAATTCTGTCTGTTGCCTACAAGATCCCTAATAATTTTCTGCAATGGCTGGTGGGTAGAAAGCCAAGGGACTTTGAACAATTCATGAGAGGCTGCATGTACTCCACTTTTATTATTTGGATGGATATATGATGAAGATATCATCCAGGTATGGATTTCCATATGTGCTCTGCAGATTCAACTATCAACTGGGACTGTCAAAGTTACTAAGATCTTAGTAAACAACTTGGATAACAATTATCAGACTGGATGAAAGGATTTAATGTAGTAGTATAACGCGCAGCATACAAATCAGTAGCAAGGTTTGTCCACCTCTGATAAATCCAACAACTAAGAAGCAACTCTAGATTCTCTTCTGATAACTTTTATTCATACTCATCAGATCCCATGAAAAGCTTGGACTGAATTCATAGATCATTTTACAATAATTTATGAGAACTGGCAAACTAAACTTCACTGATCTGCAGTCATATTTTCACATTTTAAGAGTAAAATCCCTTTATTGCCATATGTATTCTTCTAATTTGAGAACACAGATAAACTAATATTTGTATGCAGATTAATCAAGTTTTGTTCAAGAGAAGAGAATAGCCAGTTATCATCACATCTTTGTTCTGGGAAACACAACTGGGAAATACCTACAGTGTCTCATGCATTAAAGGAGTTAATCATCTAACAATGCACCTGTGAGAGACCTCTGGTGGAGCTGTATGAGCTGGCAATAGCATTGCGGAGAGAGCTTGGTATACCACCCACATACAGACTGTTCACAGAACTGAGGGAAGAAGTGCGCGATCTCTTGGAGGAGCAATCTTCTAGGCAGTGGGAAGAAGCAAGTCCCCGCTTCAGAGAGCCAGGCCTAGAAAAAGAGACAGAGATAACAGGCATGCTGCAAGGTAATTAGATGGATTTTGCAGAAGCACAACTTCCAAAGTGCAATGAAGAAACTTATCTTGTTTCTTATGGTTTTACGAGCGCAGAGACTATACAATACATTTCCAGCAGAGCCAAACTGGAATTTTTTCTCCAGGAAAAAGCCCTTGGAATTATGTTCCAGCTTTCAGAGGCCATTTATACAACTCAAAAAAAATCACCTTTTCTTCTGTAACTTCAAAGCTACAGAATGCATTCTCCCAGGAGCTGTACTCAGTCCTACCTTTGAAAGATTTGTGAAGCTACATCTCTTTAGCCAGGCATTTAAAAACATATTTATATAATTACCTTTCATACATCTAGAGCCCCCCCTAATCTCCTTCAAAGAGGGATTTTGGGTGATGTACAACATAATATAACCAGTAAATAAAACAAAATAGAAAATTAATAGTAAAATTAAAAATTAAACTTAAGATAGCCTTTTAATGTTGGATTATTAAAAGAGGAAAGGGCTCTCAAGGGACTAGCCAATCCCATGATTGTGTGATCCTGTGTGCCCCCCATGCAAGTTCGCAGAGTTTTGATCCCTTTGCAGAAGGCCAAGAGACTGGGAGCTTTCCTCATCTCTGGGAGCAGGATGTTCCATAAAGTGGGGAAAGTAGCAGAGAAGGATCTCTTCCTAGACCCTACCAGTTGAAATTCTTTGACTGATGGGGTCTTCAGCATAACTACCCTGCCTGATTGAATCAGATGGACTGATGAGATTGGCAGAAGCTGATTCCGTAGGTACCTTGGTCCTATGCCATGCAGGGTTTATAGATGATAACCAAGACCTTGAATTGGACCAGAAGCAAAATGGTACCCAGTGCAGTTTGCGGAGCAAGGGTATTGTATGTTCCCTTCTTCAGGCATCCAGCATGGCTCATGCACCCACATTCTGTACCAGTGAAGCTTCCACCTACTTTTCAGAGGTAGCCTCCTACAGAGCGCATTGCAATAGTCCAATCAGGAGATGACCAGAGATAAAGATTCCCTGTCCAGGAAAAGGCATAATTGGAGCACAACATGGAGTTGGGCAAAGGCCCTTCTAGCCATGGCCGTCACCGGAATTTCGAGCAGAGGACCACATTATGCATCGGCTTTGTCTGGGATAGTACAATCCCATCCAAGACTAAAGATGATAAATTCCTGGGTACCCTAAGCCTAACCCACTCTGTCCTACCAGGGTTCAGCTGAAGTCTGTTGTTTCCCCATCCAGATCCTGCAGGCATTGTGAAAGGAGGTCCACTGCAACACTCACTTCACCCAGGATGGATATATATATATTGGTGATACCTTACCCCATGGAGGTAGATGATCTCACCCAGCAGTTTCATGTAGATGTTGAGAAGGAATGGAGAGAACACCGAACCCTGTAGCGCTCCATAAAGGAGGGGCCATGAATTGAACTTCTCACTCCCTATCAACACCAACTGGGACTGGCCTCAAAGGAAGGAGGTAAACCAGACAAAATTGTGCTGTCCAACCCCAACTCCTCAAGTTGCCCAAAAGGATACCATGCTTGATGGTATCCAAAGCAGCTGAGAGGTCAAGGAGAATAAAGATGGAAGCACCACCCTCTATCCTGCTCCTGCCAGAAATCATCCATGAGTGTGACCAGTAATCTGACTGAAAAGATCCAGATAACCATTTCCTCCAGGATCCTCTGGAATTGCAATGTCACCATTTTCTCTACCACCTTTCCTAAAAATTCCCATTTTACCTACCTCACTAATTCATTTAACTGGGTTACACACATACTATAATCTGGATCCTTCAACTGACAGAAGTAACAACTGAGGAGAAAACGGTTTAAACATGTCCCCCAATCAACGGTCTCTTCTGCAGAATATACATGGGATCAGTTGTTAGCATTATAAAGGAAAACATTTCTCATTCTCACTTACATGGGCACAAGAGATGCAGGTGCTCCATTGGCCACCAAAGGCTCAAATGCAGAATGACCACTTCCCGTACTGTCATGGCGCCTACAGAAAATAAAAAAGATTAAAAGGATGATTTCTGGTGGGAACAAGAACATATCCTGTCTATCAGAAACCCCAAAAATCTCTGGTCCAACTGGGTCACTATAATGAACATATTCAATTCCATCAATAGGGAGGCTGATCAATCAAAGGGAGAGAAAACACATGTTGGCAATTTTCAAAAGATGAATCAGAAATAAATTTCAATTTGGAAAAATTTAATATTTTAAATATTTAAACTGTTTTTAAACTTTAAATGCCATGAGTAATAAAGTTCCAGTTCTCATTATGGCATCTGCAATACCCCTTCACTGCAGGGGAAAAAAAAATTCTCCAGGTATAGCAGTCTTATTGAAAATGTGTACAAAGTCTATGAAACAATTTATTGGCTTTATATAAATGTCCTAAAACATCAGACGATCAAGAAATACAGCTGCAGTTTCTGAAAATAAGTTATCTGTAGTCAAAATAACTGGTTGGTTTCCTAACAAAGAAAAACATACCAAATGATTGGTCCAGGCCCAAACGATTGGTCCAGATACATTTGTTATTAAGAACATTTGATATTAGATGGCTCAAAACTATACTAAGGTGCACATTCCTGTCTGCCTTTGACAGATTTTTTTCAATCATTAGCATGGTAGTATTTGGAGAAGTAAAGTGTGAGGCAATCTGATAGTAACTTACAGAAGGTACTGGGGAAAATATTGCTGCAAGCATTTTGATTCTTCTAAGCCGTTGCTTGGCAGAACAAGTCCTGACCGCAATTTGTTTACACATAAAACTGTATGTTTGCTACAAATCTATTACCTGTTTGTTGGAGTGCAGACCTTGCTAAACCTCTCATGCAGAACCTTTACAAGGGATATGTAAGAATATCTGTCTTGATCTGAGAATTAAAATACTAAAACTTTCCCTTAGGCAAACAGTATTGCTATGATCCATCTCAGAAAGTATTTTGTTCAGATTAATGTTGAGTTCCATTCAACTTTAACCAAAGCGTTTAACTACTGTGCTAATTTTCTGCAGCAACCAGAAGGAGACCATTAGCCATTACCTCTTCTTGTTTTCCTGACCACTTGGAAAGTTCTGCTCCTCCTCTTCTTCCTCCACAGCTCTCTTCCGGCTCTCTTTGAGAGCATTCAAGACAGTTTCTTTTGCGCATGGATCCAGGATAGTATTAGATGCTGAAGAGAAAGCCACAGGAGAAACCAACTGCTCCAACCTGTCAGATGAAATGGCAGTAGTCACAAAAATGTGAATTTCCTCTCATTGTCCATAGGATACCCCAGGAACTAAGTTATACCCATTCCTCATGCCCACAGGGCCTATCCAATGGAATTCTGGTTGAAAACTGGCTGAATATAGGCAGTCTGTTCACATCAGTTCAGGATTTACTTGTGACCTCACAGAACACTTCTAAGGCAATATGATGAGTCGTTAAGAAGTCATTTTAAGGCCAAGAATTGTGGAGGCTAATGACAGGAAGAATAGCTCAGTCAGTTTCACCAATCAACTAACCAAGATGTGTCCTAAGTAACTGGGCCACAAGAAAACAGCTTAAGAGACTGCCAAGCTTTCCACAATATTTACATATATCCAGGGCTTTTTTTCTCATAGAACACCCAGAATGGAGTTTCGGCACCTTTTTTGGATGGAACTTTGTAGGGTAGGCAAGGCGGACTGTATGACACGTGTGAGTTCCGGCATCTTTTTTTTTTTTTTTAAGAAAAAAAGCACTGCATATATCACTATAAATCAGGAAGAGGAATGAGAAATGAGATCACTCTAAGAGAAGACTTTTCTGCTGTCAAGCCTACAATCCTAAAAACTGCCCAAAAGCAATTAGTGAAGCAAACTCACAGTGGAGAACGGCCAATGTTGCTTTCTGGCCGAGCAATTTTCACTGTTACAGGGCTGTGGGCCATGCTAGAATGGTGAATAGATAGCCTGTTTTTCCGCCGATACTCATCCCAGCAAATTGAAGGCAGGGTTCCCAACGCAGCATATTGGGCTTGCTGGATAGGATAGCGTCGCCGAGGAGTCAGCATAAAACGAGTTGATGGACTCAGGTGATCCCTAGAAAGAATGGAGAATAAAGCATGTAATCAAAGAAAATGGAGAAATGATATAAGCAGCAAGCCTGTCCCTGTAAAAAATGCCAGCAGGAAATTCATCTCAGACCAAATATACAGCATCTTTTATATCTATTATATTCATTACTTAGTTTTGTCAGCAAAGGATACAGAAAACCAAAATGCTGTAAGTCCTGTTTCCTCATTCAGCAACAGAAAGATATTACTTCCCATCAGTTCATACTGTAAAGTTATTTTAAAGTACAAATAGAAAATCTATCACACTATTCTCAGAACATCAACCTGAAGATCAATACATCTAGAAAGTGAGAGCACTGTCTATTCAAGATAGTTTGCAGCAAACTTCAATCACAGAATTCATCCACTTATTTTTGAGTTGAATTTTTATCTAATTACCCAATTTAAGTGAAAACTGAATCACTGGAGAATGCTGATTTACAATAAGGACAGAACATCTGTCGTGCATGCATAATAGCTATTTACCTCAGTTAATATATTCAACCTGGCTTACAACCTTGAGAAAAACCTTGATTCAATAGCATGATCTATTTAGACTTCCAGCTCTCTCCCTTCCCTCACATCTGGTTTGAATACAATATGAGAAAGGTGGCAAACGTGCCATAGACACATGCAGTAAGTAGCAAGGGAATTTGAGCTTCTGCACCAGGAAACCCAGAGCACAGATGGAAGAGGAAACTGACAAGAGCTCTGATAAGGCAATGGTAATGGATGAGGGAAAAGGACAAAAGAACATCTTGGAGAATGCAGTGAAATCAAGCTAAATTTAGAATGAACTGAGAGATAAAACAATAAAACATAGTATGATGAAGATGCTGTAATTAAATTATTCCTTTTCCCCAGGCAATTTAGAGCATCTCACCTCTTCAAATCTCTGGTTTTTACTTCCCTAAAACCAAGGTCAAGCAAAACAGCAAATATCTGACCAACAGAATGAAACATGTATAGAAGAGGAAGAAAATGACCCTCAGTAAAGGGGAAAGGATGGGATGAGAACAGGGTATCCGAGGGACCAGATGAAATTGTAACAATTACCAAAAAAAAAACCCTATTAATTACAGGAAGCCCATAAAATAGGAGAAGATACAAAGTAGAAAGAACAAAAAGAATGCCGTTATGAACAGCAAAAAGTAGTCCAACTTCTATAGGAGGAATGACTTGTTCTGAATACAAGAGGATCCACTTAGAGCTCTAGCAAGCTCAACTGACTGGTCCAAAATATGCTTTGTTCCATATGCTTCTCTGTGTGTGTGTGTGTATTTTTATGTAAATATACCCACTCAAATTAGAGCATATATGCTGCAAATATGCGCATGAAGTTTGAATGTATACAGCTACATTTTCCCATACTACATACAAGCAGATGAAGAGAAGAGAAGCAGGTTCTAGCCTTATTTTCTCCAGTGATCCCTTAACCAAGTTTGAAGGAAGAGAAAGCATGTCATTGGAATATTGCTGGGTACCCAAAGAAGGAAAAACATCTACCCAGTCAAGTGCATGCTCCTCTTCCCTTTCACAGCTGAAAAACCCAAAGAACCCTGGCAAGATTGTTCCAAGTTCCACAGTTCCACCTCCATTCTGGCAGCACAGGCATACGGACATGTATGGATTGCAATGCAATCCCAGCAGGGCTCGTATTAGAAAAAAGCGGAAAGGGCGAGAGGGGCTTACCCGCAAACCTGCCCCCGCCTCCTTTCAGGCACGAGCAAGTCGGGCGAGGAGTAGCTCATGGAGGGGCCCCCGTTGGCGAGGACCGTAACGCTACTCTTGGAAGCAAAGGAGATGCGGTGGGTCAGCAAGGGGGTCCCCCTCCGGTCCTTGCTGCCGCCTAATCCCGAGGATGCTATCCAGGATCCCGCAGCCACCGCTGCCACGATCAGGGAGAGAGCAGCTCCAGAGAGGCCCAACACGAGCACCAGCAAAGAGAGCGACGCTGCTGCCAGTCCCGCCACCGCCAGCACTGCCACGGGAAAGGCCCAGGCTCCCTCCAGAAAACCGGAACCGGCAGCCACCCTTCTCCTGGTCCGCTGCTGTTGCCGCCCCCGCCGCCGCGACGGAGGCCACCAGCCCCAGCCGGGCGCCGGGCCGCCCCGAGACATCGAGGCCGCGACGGCTGTCTTCCCTCCTTCCTCTCACGGTTCCCCTTTCCTTGCCCAGCATGCACCGCGCGCCAAAGAGAGCGAGCGAGCGAGCGAGCGAGAGGCAGCCGGGCAGGCGAGCTGGGGTGGGCGTGGCCTTGAGGTTGAAGGAATTATTAGCGCGAAGAGAAAGGAGGCGTGACTCGTGGAGGCGGAGTGTCTCGTAGAGGGGGAGGCGGTTGCGGGCGGCGTAGAGAGCGAGAGAGACGTGAGGGAGCGCTTCGCGTTTACTGACTCGCGTCTGAACTAGCTAACTGATCAAAAAGCCCCCTCAGTGCGGCTTCTCTTTCCGCCCATTTCCTTCTGAAGGGAAGGAACAACTCATGTCATCCTAGATGGGAAATAAAAGCGACTGCACAAGCAAAATCCCTCCTATCTCTCACTTATTTCCAATAGGGAATACTGGAGCAATAATTTTGTATTATATCTGCTGATGACGCTTTATGTTACCGTAGTGTAAAGAGCAATTTATAGTATTGCCGAGGGCAGAGTCTCCAGCACTTTTAATATCTATCGGTAAAGTTAGTGTTTTCGAGAATTTGATTTGAAAAGCATATTTCATTGTCCTAATGAGAAACATATATAGGTTAGGTATGGGCAGAAAATGGGGAAACTGACTTCACGTTGTTGTTAATAGTGAAGTCGTGTCTGACCCATCGCGACCCCATGGACAACGTTCCTCCAGGTCTTCCTGTCCTCTAACATCTTCTGGAGTTCATTTAAGCTTACGCCTACTGCTTCCATCCAGCCACCTCATTCTCTGTCGTCTCCTTCTATTGCCCTCAATCTTTGCCAGCATTAGGCCCTTCTCCAGTGAGTCCTTCCTTGACAAAGGAAGTCTCCTCTTGCTTATTCAATTTATATTCAAAATATATATAAAGGGAAGCCGGATTGGAAAATGAGCCTGGTCGGAGGAAGAAAATTAGAAAAAGAAACACCAATGCTTTGTTGATGACACTACCCTGATGATAGCTGAAAATGTAAAGGATCTTCAAGCCAAAGTAATGAGTAATGGAGCAAAGTGAAAACACGATGGGACTAAAATATAAAGGCTGAACTAATGGCCGCAAGTAGGACAATCCGTCTTAGACAAAGATATTGAAGTGGTGGATAGCTTCTGCATTTTAGGATCAACCATCAATGCCAAAGGAACAAGTAGGTAAATACACTTCAGACTAGTTCTTGGGAGAGCATCCATGAAATCCTTGGAACAGATATTCAAATGCTGTGATGTGTATATATACCTATAAAAATCAGAATTGTGCAAACCATGGTACACTCTGACATTGTAAAGAAACAAAGGTTTGTAGAAGCAGGATAGGAAGGTCTTCCTCTCTAAAGGAAATGTTATTTTATACTGGGAATTTCAGGGGTTTTTTAAATTGAAAAAGCAGAGTTAAGTTGAAGGAATTGCTTCCAATTTTTTTTTTGATTGGCCTTAAGGGCTGAGAATTGGGACCATAGAAAATTATATCTGTTTTTAAATAGAAACAATCATTTTTATTTGTATTAAAATGGCATAAAAAGGCTTAGCTGAAATTTTCCAGCATAACTGAATTATGGCAAATAAATGGACATCTGACTGACCTGACTGTCTTAGCACTGAGTTTATACTTGATAACCAGTAAGAGAAGGTTCAGGAAGGGTAGCAGGAAATAAAATGTGAGGATAAGGAGTGCCCTCCTGGATCCAGTCCTTGTTTTGTTACCCTTCTCTGAATATTCTGACCCAGAGTTAAGTTGCTTTATAAAACCGGGTCAGACAGATAAACTCAATAGAAATAATTGTAAAACAGATATATATTTATTCAGAGAAATACTTGCATTTATGATGGTTGTTTCTGGATATTACACATCTGTTCATTCCTATAGGTGAGAAATTAATGGTTCCTCCATACCACTTCTATCACATGGATTAGAGCCATCGGAGATATGCGATGATCCCATGCTTTCTCTTAGACAAAGACATTCCAAACTGGCTAGTGTCCAGCAAGTCCTGCAATGCCCTTTAGAAATCCCTCCCACTAACCTACTAACATGATATAGCTGACTAGCTAAAACTACCTTACCCATAAGCCATCTCTTAGGGAGACAGCACTTAATCCAATAAATGCCAACATTCTAACATACAGACTTACGTGATCCAGAACCTGAACCTTCTTTAACTCCTTTATGCCCTTTTTTGTAACTGGCAACCTGAATTGCACACAGTATTTCAGATACAATCTTACATGCCTCTGGGGCCTGGTGTTTTATTTATTTGTTAAATTTATTTGCCGCTCATCTCATGGGGCTACTCTGGGTGGCTTTGTTGAAGATCAGTTTGTCAATAAAGCCTTATCACCCCTATATGGCTAATTTTATCTGATCCCCTTCCTGAGAATCGGGTGAGCCCCAGTTTTTCTCCTGTGAAGATAGAAAATAAAGTATTCATTGTTTCTCTACAATGTTTTTTAATCTTAGCACAAGAGCAAGGTCCAGTTCCTCATCTGAACCACACACAACTAGAATCAATATTTTAGTGCTATACAGGGTATTTCTATTCTGGTCGTCAGGCAATGCTTTTGTACCAATGCTTGGGTGCTAGCTTTCCATCATAATATAACATAGGAGAACAAAATCAGTTGCTATGAATTTACATAATTCTGATATCAATTGCACAAAGTCAGTATATGTTTTTAGGTATGGGAACTGCAATCTAATGAGAAACTGTCACTTTCTCAGATGAATACAACTTTTTCTAGGCTAGAGGTTGCCTGTGATTCTTGAGTAATGTATTGAAGGTCACCCTGAAAATCAGTGGGTGAGAACTAAAACATTTGATTATATATATATATATATATATATATATATATATATATATATATATATATATATATATATGTAGGTCTTTGGTTGTTCGGGTTTTCTCCCACATAAAATTGGAAGTATTTCCAATTTTACGTGGGAGAAAACCCGAACAACCAAAGACCTACATACAAATATATATATGTATATATACATTTAATAACACTTAAATGTATGTCTGAAGTACTGTATATTTAGTCATTTCTCCCACCCTATTATATTAAAAATTGCAACTGAATAATAAACTGAAAATCTATGGCTAAGATTTTACAGGGCAATGCGTGACCCTCATCTTGTGCCTTTCTGATCTATATATCTTGTTCAGCCAATTTAAATTTGGATGCTGCTTTTTGCAGGATTCATAGCTAGTTAAAAAAAGTACACTAAAGGCAGTACTACCTTTTTTAAAACTTCCAAAAAATCAAAACCCAATACGAGTGGGTTGAAATATTTATTTAAAAACTGAACACACACATGTAACTTATTATACAAAGAAAAATGTATTTAATACAATAATTAAAAGTTTTGTTGGAAAGAAAGGAGCTGGCTGCCTGGGTCAGTTGTTGGAGATTGGGCCCAAGGTAGCATTTTTTTGTCATTTAAGGAAAACTGTTCTAATGGAAGTTTATTCACTACCACCTGCTCAATTTAGGGAAAGTTTAAAAACAAAAGAGCAAGCACTGAGGAAGTCACTTTTCTAGCACAACAAAACTGTTCTTATCCAAGTCTCACATTAAATGACCTTAGTTTTCTTCCTTTTTATCTTTCACATGCAAGGCCAGTCAGCCTGAAAACCTGAGGTAGTTGGGGAGGGCACCAGACGTTGAAGGGACGTCCCTGGAAAGGCTGAGCAAGGGCATTTCAGCGCCATAGGAAATGCCTCATGTGCTGTGGCAACAGGATAGTACCTGATGTTTTGGAGTGAGGCAGACAGGCAGCTGATTGGCCTCATTCAAGCTGGCGGTGGGAGAAGTGCTATTTGGTATTTGGGCTGCCAGCTGTATGGCAAGGCGACCTGGGGCATAACAGGCACCAGTATTTGATAGGCTGGTTGGCCTACGCAGTGCTTTTAGGAAAAAAAACTTGAGGGGAAAAGAGAAGATAGGTGGAGAGACCCTTTGAGAAAGAAGAGAAGAAGCCCTGGGTCTTTTGCCACCTCCCCAAATGGCAGTGTGCAATAGATAAGCTTATCTGAGCTGGAGACAGAGTTAAGAGATTGGCAAAGAGTTAGATTTGCCAAAGGCCATGGCAGCTCATTCAGGAACCAAATTTATGAGCTTCTCTAGTTGAAGGCAAAGCAAAACAGCCTCTGGTCTCCATAAAATAGCTGACACTAGGCTCAGTAGCCTTCTCATGGCTTCTTCTATGTTGAACTTCCAAAAAAAAAAAAAAACCCAGGTCCCTTGGCAGCACCTGCTAAACATAAGCACCACTTCAGAGACATTTTAGGCAACACAAGTTAGCCAGATTATTCTACTTTGATCACATCCTGAAGGCCTCCAACCCTATGTCTGATATACATCAGCCAACTTGCAGAAATCAGTAGAGCAGCCCTACCCAAAACACCAGAAAGAAACATGGCTTCATGCCGATTGCCCCATCTGAGATATGGAGCAGACTTGATTAGATTGTTCCCTCACCATTCTTGCTTCATTTAGGAGACAGTATAGGTTTTGTTGTCATGTTTTTCTGTGGTCTGGCTGATAATAGTACTAGTCCACACAAGTATGATGGAAGTAAATAAAATGTTCTGTATCTGACAACCACTAAGACAGCTTTTACTAATCTAATGCCGGACTACAGATGTTCTTCACTCACAATTTCCTTTGGTATAACATTTTGCCTGATGCTGGTGGAAGAGCTTAGTCCTCAGGCCCTTCCCTATACAGCAAAAGCAAGACCGAAAGGAAATATCCAATGTATAGGCAACAGCATCTTTATTCTTCTTTCTTCTGCTTTTTCTTTCCTTAGAGCAGCGGTTCTCAACGTTTGTGTAACGGCGACCCCCGTCACACAAACGTTATGCGCATGTGCGGCGGCGCCCCCATGCGCGGCACGCATGCGCGGCGGCGCCCCCGGAGGGGAGAAAATGGCGGATCGCCGCCTTTGGCGACCCCCGAAAAATGGTCAATCGACCCCAAATGGGGTCGCGACCCATAGGTTGAGAACCGCTGCCTTAGAATCTCACAGTGATCATGAGGTGCCTGAGGCAGCTGTCATAGAAGGCAGTGGTATAGAAGGCAGTGGGAAACCACATCATGTATAAAACAATCCAGTTCACCTTCCAGGTGGCACAGCTGCCTAGTACTACTGGTCATTTGTTAGATGGTTGAAGGAAAACTAACAAGCTGTGCTGAGGTCATCCGGCTCTAGGCAGCTTCTGCTTTGCTCATGGAGTACAGGTGATCGAAAGGCCAACTGGCTGGTATGTGGACTAACAGCTGGTACCCCTAACAACTGTCAAATATGACGTCAGTTCCTTGGGCCCCTTCAGACTCCCTTCCCCACTAGCAATTCCTACTTCTAGATTCTCAGTTGTTTATTGCTGCTCAAAGCACAGTGAACTACCCTGAGGCAATGGACAGGGTTCCCCTTTGTTGGAGCAAGGCAGGATGGGGCAGCAGAATAAGAACAGAAAAGATCGCAGTTCCTGAGATGTGGCCGACCAGGTTATATAAACCCCTCTTCTGTAGAGGCTAAAGTGGCCCTCGGAGAGACGGGTACATTTATCTATCGGTATGGGTAGACTCAGACTTTTAACCATCATCCTGCCACCATCCTGGGTCTGAGAAAAGGCAAACAAAGAGAATGAGCAGCAAGATCAGCACTGTCCCTGGTCTGGTATAGAGCCAAAGTTAACAAATCAGAGGCTGTGCAAAATAAGGAAGTGACCTGGGAAGAGGAAATCCAACTCTGCAGAAATGCTGTAACACAGAGATGAATGTAGGATTTGTGTTTTATGGCTATGGCAGAGCAGTGCTATGGATGCTGTTGTGGCTAGGAAACTATTTTTCTTCCCCAAAGCTTTGCTGCTCTCTTCTTAGTCAACAGAGAACCCTGCAGGGCCAGCCCCAAGTATAAATGCATTGTTGATGAGCACAGGCTTTGTGGTATATTCAAATGAGTTCATCATTCGTATTCAGAAGTAATCACACCAACTGAAGGGTCTTCTCTGGCTGCTTTCTCAGAGATCCTAATCTGCACCTGAAGAACAAGAGGAACAATTATCATTTCAGTTTTATCAGAAAAGGGGAAAATCTTCACATAGGTTTCAACTCTCTTTGTGAGCTAAGGCAACTGAAATATTTATGGAAGGATTACAAACCTGAAAGGTGCAATTATAAGGGTGTGACTTGTACAGCTTCCCATGGACTGTAGTCCTGAAATCATTGTCTTTGTTTACGTGGGTAAAGAATCCTAGCACTGAGTCACAATCTACTTCAGTTATCCCCAGCCATAGTGTACACAAATAAAAGGTCTTATTTTATTTCATTTGTAGGCCAAGTTCAAAGACGCAGTGCCCATTCTCGTTAACTTATTCCTTGTTAGAGTCTTGGACTTACAGATATATCAGATTGGAATGAATTGCTTCTGGATCACTGTGTCATCTCAAAGTGTTCTAGTTCAAAGAATTTAAGGGACAGATGCCAATGATGTTCCTTTTCCTCTTAATTTCCAAAATACCAGAGAAGGTAAGAATTGGCATTGCAACTGAACAATAAAACTTGTGGCTGAAGCAATAAATGAACTCTAGTTTCTGGAGCCCAAAATTCAATACATGAGCTTGTAAATCACCTATTTGGAGAGACATTTAACAGGCTTTACTTACCATTCTCATCCCAACCCTCAGCTACGCCTCCCAGCTCATAATGCTTTTTACGGAGCTCACCCAGGCGCTGGCGTTCCTTCTGCAGTTGGCTTTCCAGTTCCAAGACTCGGACCTAGCAGGAAAGATATTAGTTTTCATAGCACCAGGCCCTTTTCTGACCCTTTCCTATACTATCATCTTGTCTCTTCTCCAATTGGCCAAGCATTCTTCCTTCTCTATTACTTGCCCATTTTACCTGAGAGTCCATTTCTTGGCGTTTGATCTGTGTTAGTGTCATGTCAGAGAAGTCCATGCTATCTGTAGGGGAATATCTCACTATTATTCTCATTAAAAGGTGCCGCTCCCCAGCCCTACCCTCAATTGGTTGAGATTTCTTGCCACATAGCTGGCAAGCATTATTGTGCCAATGGACCACAGGCCACTGGATGAATATGAAAGGTAGCTATATTCAGAGAGAGCCAGAGGCCTTTTAACACTCACCCTTATAAAATTACTTCTCAAGAAAGGAAAGGGACTTTTGTTATCCACCTGTGCGCTGAAGAAAATTACCTTTCTCCTGTATTTGTGATTTTCCTGACTTAGTGGAAGCCACTACTCTGGCTGTTGCCTGATTGACTCCTCGAGAGGCAATCTGAAGCTTGCTCAGATTTACACTGTCTTTGTCTGCTTTTACCTGTGAGATCAAATGGGAGATTCAGATAATTTTTTCCAGGTGGGAAATAACAATTTATATGAAACAAATGTGATTAAAAAAATAGACATTCCACAATATGTGCCTTCGCAGAAACTTTGAAATCTATTTTTTTTAAAAAGACAAAGCTCCTGAAGACAAACAGGAGAGACAGGGAGGTACTGAAAACAACATTCAATAATTAATCATAAGCATATGGGGTGATACTATGGCAACACCATTATCTAAAACAAAATGACCAAAAAAGTGCTTCTGTCCATCCCAATTTGTCTTATTTTTTGTCTGTCTGTTTGTCTCTCTGTCTGTCTATCTATCCATCTATCCCAAATTCCATATTTTCAAGATACTGAAATTGTGTTTTCAGAAAACTATTATAATTTTTGTTCAACAATCTTCTTTAATTTTGGCAACATCCAGAACACGTGGATTTTTATTCCCAGAATATCTCAGTCATTATAACCATTAATGGAAGTAGACTAGTCCATAGAAAATGGTAACAGCAGGGAATCCTTCCAATGATTGGCATGGAGCTATGAAACCATAAGCCAAGAAAGCATCGGAACCAAACTTTCTCTATTTTGAGGGAGCACAGATCCATTCACCTCTGCAATTTGTTTCTGACAATAGGTAAAAAGTAATGGAATCGCTTCCAGACTAAAAGTCCTTCTTTGATGTTCAAGAAACAATTCCTTTACCTAGTAAAAACTCATTACTTTGAATAGTCATTAATTAATCCTCTAGCACTGAATTTCTCTGTGAAAAAGCCTACCTTTGAAGCAGCAACAAGCTGAGCTGTGCTTGCTGCAATTTCATGTGAACAAACCATGAGTTCTTCAAACTTCCCGTTCCCTTGAACTACAAGGTCAGCAGCATCTCTATGGAGACAAATGCAATGAACACTGAATCCTTTTCTTCCACTCTTCTAGCCGTGACTCAAAGCAACACTGCACAGATGTTTGTCCATAACTTGAACGGTAACATGACAATGCCACAATTGGCTGAGGCCATGCTGCAGAAACTTACACCATCACAGTTGCTCCCCAGCCTACAGCCTTGGAAGCAGAAATCAGGCCCTCTGTCCAACGGGAATTTCTGGCATAGAATTCTTTGGGGGATGCTGCTCCCTGCAGAAGAAAAGGAACCACATCTAAGTGTTATAAGTAAAATATATCGAGGCAACCAGTTTAATGGCTAAGGAGCTGGGCTAGAAACCAGGAGACTGTCCTCCCTTAGACAAGTACTTTGGGCTTCTCTGAGCTCCAACCATCTCACATGGATGATGTTGTGGGGAAAGTAGAAATATTTTTATGTATGCCACCTTGTGTTGACCAAATAGAAGACGGATAAAAATCTAATATAAATTAAAATATTAATACTTAAGTCTGCTATAATAAATCTTATTACAAAATTCAATAAATAAATGAACAGCAGGAGGCTTCATTAGCTCTGTCATTCAGTGAGATTAGTATGTTTACCTTTAATCGGCACTACCATGATTGCTGGTATATTTTTTCATAAAAATAAGTTGTGGTGACAGTAGAGCAGGTGTTACAAGACTACTACAGACTCACCCTTCCGCTCTCCACAATGTCTTGTTGGAGGTCCTTGGAAGCCAACACCAAAACTTGGATGGCCTGCATTAAGTCTGTGCAGGACCCCAAAATTCTGCAAGATACAAAACCAATGGTAACAGGAGAAGACAGACTTCAGTTCAAATGGAGTAATCCTACTGTAGGATTCCCAAAAGCATTTTTCTGATGTTTTTGGCAGAGCTTAATCTCTTTAGTAATGCAATTAAATACTTCAACTAGGCTTGTCTTTCCCTTCTACAATTGTGTATCCTAAAAAATGTAATTGATAAAACTGCATGTGTGAGTAGGAAATGAGCTTGTTGTTGTTAATTGCGAAGTCGTGTCCGACCCATTGCAACCCCATGGACAATGTTCCTCCAGGTCTTCCTGTCCTCTACCATCTTCTGGAGTCCATTTAAGTTCACACCTACTGCTTCAGTGACTCCATCCAGCTATCTCATTCTCTGTCGTCCCGTTCTTCTATTGCCCTCAATCTTTCCCAGCATTAGACTCTTCTCCAGTGAGTCCTTTCTTCTCATTAGGTGGCCAAAGCACTTGAGTTTCAGCTTCAGGATCTGGCCTTCTAAAGAGCAGTCAGGGTTGATCTCTTCTAGGACTGACCAGTTTGAATGCCTTGCAGTCCAAGGGACTCGCAAGAGTTTTCTCCAGGAAATGAGCTACTGATGTTTTTAAAAAATCTCTGCTTTAACCCATGGGAATTCTGCATTAGTCCTTCTCTCCTATTTTGAGAGATTCAAAAATGCTAGGGTGGGGGTTGGGGAAGGGGGGTTTTGTTGTGTAATGTTTAGTTTTTTCTTTGTATATGTTGTTTTTTGTTTTTGTATTGTTTTGTTCTTTTTTGTAAAACTTATAAAACTTTTTAATAAAAAAATAAAAAAAAAGGCTAGGAGTTTGGAGAAGGAGATAAACACAGCTGCTGTTTGTTTGACTTTTCCTTGGTGTCCCAATGCGAATAATGAGAGGGAGGTTGCAAGGGCATATGTGGGCCTGCAATCCATTAGACAAGCACAGGAATAAGAGATGCTAAATGGACAAAGCAATTCAGCCCAGTTTTCAAATACTGTAAATGCCATGTGGGGAAAAATGCATGGCAGATGTTGTCATGCTCCCTCTCCCTCATAATTTCCTCAACATGTAAACTCACCAGGTTCAAACTTCTTTATAAGCAGCAGGAGGAACCTAATATCTGAAGACATCAGTGCCAGCCTTTAATACCAACCTCTCATTGACCTCAAACTTGACTCCTCTGTCCCCTGCTCGTGATTTATTCAGCATTTCCTGGGGAGGGATGGGGTCAGAGTTCAGATTAACACATCCAATATCTCAAACAGCAATGGGAAACCATTTCCACTTAAATCTTAACCCCAGAACCTATTCTTCCAAGACATGGAACTGCAAATAAACTCTAATTTCTCAATCTGAAAATTCT
The DNA here is from genome assembly GCF_016545835.1 of Crotalus tigris. NCBI lineage: Eukaryota > Metazoa > Chordata > Lepidosauria > Squamata > Viperidae > Crotalus > Crotalus tigris. Next base: position 6,300,705 of record NW_024096758.1, on the reverse strand, counting down.
TTCTAAAGTAATTTCACATGAGGGGGTGGGGCAGAGCGAGAATCTAACATTTCTGCATCTCACCTCAATCCTGGCAGCTGCTGTCTCAACGGCTGCTGCCGTTGCTGCCATCTCTTCATCAACCAGATCTCCCAGTTTCTCTTCCTCAACATCCAGGCCTTTGGGCCGCAGTTCCTGCAGATTGAAAGATAATACACTCCTTTTCCCTTGTTCCTCCTGTCTTCACATGAATCTTCTCCTGTAGCAAAAGAGGAGCTCAAAACTCCCCAAAGAGAGATTTCTCTTCAGTGGATAATATAGTACATTGATGGCGAACCTTTTAGAGACTGAGTGCCCAAACTGCAACCCAAACCCACTTATGCATCATTGAGTGCCGGGTGGGTGTGGCCCATTGGGTAGGCATGGTCAATTGGGTGGGCATGGCTGCGGTGGTAATGGACTAAAAAGTTCAATCAATCAATTCCAACTTTGCAAGATCTTTTTTTTCCCACAAGAAGTTGAAATTGACTGATTGAACCTTTTTTTTTTTTTTTTGCACATGGCGGCGGAGGCCTAAAGTGAAAAAGTTTTATAAAACCCAGCTGAAGGCCTAGGACTGGAGTGATGGCGCAGGTGCCCACAGAGAGGGCTCTGAGTGCCCCCTCTGGCACCCGTGCCATAGGTTCGCCACAACTGATATAGTAGACTCACTGATCTGGATAGCTACCCCTGGATCAGACAAGGAATCCTGCTTCTTATCCTTCCTTATGCCATGGGGTATCCCACCTGTCCAATTGCAGTCATCTGGTTGAGACAATTCCTGACAGCAGTGCAGTCAGCACTTTCCAAAGTAGCTTTATCTTTCAGCATTCCCAGGTAGTGCAAGGTCTCATTCCCACATTGCTTGCTGGTCTCCAACAGCACTGGAAGCATGCAAAGAAAGAATTAATCTCACATGTATGACCTAAAAGATTCTTACAGCTCTTCTCCCCCAGATATACATAGATATGGATGTGTGTAAACATGTAAACATGCAATCAGCAAGTATGTGTGTATATCTGTGTATCTATGATGATTCTGGCTAGCACACAGTGAATCATTTCTGATATACAATTAAAAACACAACATCTGGAAGAACAACCACTCAAAAACAATAGAACACACAGGACCCACCATTCAAGGCCTAAGAAAGAAGCCATGTTTTCAGAATTCTTTTGAACATGGGGGCCAGATGTATCTCAAAAGAGATGTCCCAGAGGGCAGGTAATGTGACAGAGAAGGTATGTTTTCCAGGTTCCATCAGGCACCACTGCTTAATGGAAAGAACCTGAAGCATGCCAATTCTACCCAGTTTTACAGGCCTGGAAGAAACAATGGAAGACAGATAGCCCCTTAACTAATCAGGCCCTCTGCCATGTATACTCACAATCAGCGGATTCCATGGGGGCCCTGTGCGATGTGGCACTAGCCTGCAGAATGGCATCACCAATCAGGTGAGCAAAAAGAGGCACACATGATAACAAACTGCTCACATCTAGAAGCAAAAAGACAGCACCCAAATTAAGGGAATGTTAACAAAATCCTGAATGTTTTGAACCAAAATGGACAAGGGTGAAACACATGAAGTCTGCTTAGGCTCACCAAGGTTTTTTTTAATGCCACATGAAAGACACAGTGATGTATGCTTTTTTCCATCTTTCATTTTCAAAATGTTACAGGCAAGGGAGTCCAGCAATTCAGGAATGCTTTAATAGTATATGCTGTCAGGGCTTTCTATCTGCATGCTTGATATGTACACTGGCTGTTCAACTGGTGTAGTTAAGAATGTCTCACCTGACTGGTCAGAAAGGTATTGGCTGCATGCTTCCTGTAGCCGCTCCACACATTCAGAAGCTGCACGAGTCCTTGATAAAAGGTAATCTATGCAACAACAGAAGTATGCATTACATAATCTCTTCTAAGAAGTACAACTTGAAGCACAATTTGATGTGATACATATACACAACTATATCCATTTTTAAATTAGACATTTTAGTAGGGAAGGAAACAGCAACTGGTTTTACACATCATTTTAACCCTGCCTGCTAACCTGCAGAGCTTGTGCTACTGATATGAGTGGGGTCTTCAAGTTGATTGAGAGCATCCTGTACCATCTGTTCAGCCTCTTTCACGGCACACTGAAGGAGTACAAACTGTTTGTCCAGGAGCTCCTGCTGAAGAGCCTGTGTGTTGCCTTCCTAAGAGCAAAGGAAGAGTCACAGTGATGCAAAGTATCAGTGAACCAGGTACTGTGTATCTTCTGTTGGGATGGCTTGCAAATTAAATGGATTGTGGTTGGTGAGGCTCATAGAAGATATAAAATTGTATAATTGCATTTAAAATAATATGGAATGGAATGCCCATTCCATTCACTTCACAACAGGAAACAGGACTAAAATATTGGTGCATTTCAAAACTAAGGCTCAATTAGTCAGAAAAATCACTAAAATGATAGAATGTTGAAGAGAACTTCGGAATAAATAAATCTGTGTCCTTGACCATCTTCTCTGCTGGGTCTGGAAAGAATCTAAAATCCCAAATGAGAAGAGGCTGAGAACATTTCAGATCTTCCATGGTCTGACAGAAAGTTGGTTCTGGACTCTCTCGGTAACATACTATCCATGTAATCACAGCCAACTTACTGTTTCCCCCAAGCAGTTCTGCAACTCCTGGATTGTCTTACTGCTGTATTCTTTTTCTTTTTCAAGTGTAGCCTTTAGCTGCTCTACTTCTGCTTCCAAAGCTGCCATCTGCTGATCACGCTGAGCCACAGTCTCAGTGAGAATATCCTTCTCTTGCTTCAGGGCAGCCAGTTGAGTGGTGTGCTCTGTTTCAGACTAGATAGGCAAGGGAGGAGAGTGGAGGAGAAGTGGAATCTTCTTTTCCCTTTGAGTATACCGGTTCCAAAGAAAGCATACAAAATGGCAGCCAGAACCCCAGGGATGCCACTGGCTATTTGTGTTTGGTCCTCTCTCTTTAACTGAGTCATCTAATTTTCTATTTCATTCCACATGCCTCTGGTTTTTGTTTCTGCTCATTTCTACTTTTCAAATGTTTGCTGGGCTCCTGCTCTTTTATGATTATACTTATCATAGAACGGTAAGGAAAGACCCACCTGTGCAGTGGAATCAACAGTGCTCTGGAGACATTGAAGCTCCTGTTTGTTGGCAATTAGCTCTCTCTTCAATGTTTCCAAGATCTCTGCCTGTTCCTGTGTCTACAGAGAAAATGATAGGAGCATCAAAAAATGATTGTGTGCTCTTCCCAAACAGCTCCCTCTACCATTTTCTATATTCCTACCACTATCATCCTGAATTCCATTTCTCTTCTAAGAAAAATGATGATCTTTCTACTTCTCTTGACATCTCTTTACCTTTCGCTGGGCTTGCTCACTCAACCGCTGAAAGGAGTCCTCAAGCTCTTTCTTGTCTCGCTCTGTGTCACTTTGGATCTGTCTTGCCATAGTCACCTGCTTGGTGACTTCAGCATTCTAAAGGGCAGCACAGGAAGGCAAGGAAAGAAAGGGAGGTTTTAGCCACTGGTCATCATTTTTCTAATAGGTGGAGTCCTCCTACCTTATGGGACAGTCCAAAGGGAGTGTCCAGTTTGGTCTAGTAGTTAAGGCATCAGGTTAAAAACTGGGAGACCTTTGGCTATAGGCCTGCCTTAAGCATCAAAGCCAGCTGGATAACTTTGGCCCCATCATTCTCTCTCAATCCAACCCATCTCACAGGGCTGTTGTTATAAAGAAAATAGGAGGAGGAAGGAATGTTATGTATGTTCATTGCTTGCGTTATTTATAAAACTAATAAAGGCAGAAGACAAATAAATAACATTTTCCTTGCCTCTTCACCTTGTAAAAGTTTTTTGGGGAATTCTAGCAACTCTTCTGGTTGGAGCACATGTGCTATGCTGAAGGTTCCTGGAGAAGCCTCATATTCAACAGAACTTTTTCTTGAGTCCTTTTGGTTTCTGATTAATATTTGGAAGATTTTGCAGATCTCTTTCAAATTTTACTTAGCCTAGTTCAGAAATATATCCCTCCCTCTTTCCATCTTTGCCTGACTATTATTTTTCTAGACTTTCTTTAACAGATTTAATTAAAACTATAATTGGTTGTCTAAGTGAATGAAAAATATATTACTTAGTGTATCTTTCTACAGAGGATGGCAAAGAAACCTATAGCGACCCAGACTGTCTCAAATCTCTTGTGACAGTCTGGGTCGCTATAGGTTTCTTTGCCATCCTCTGTCAACGGCTAATAAGGGTTTAGCCTTAACTCATTTCACAGGCTTTTTGCTTTGTAATCAGTGAACAATCCTATTTCAACGCGCAGAGCCAGGCGAGATGACCCCTAGTTTACTCTTAGCATTGAACAATGGAGGGAAGTAATGCAGCATTACCTTGCGCAGGAGATCTGCATGATTCTGCACCAGCTCGCTGTACTTTTCCTTTAGCTTTACATAGCGCTGCTCTGTGGTTTGTGCTTTCTCTGTAACAGAAATAGACAGGACCTGGCCTGTGACTGAGAGGAAAGAGGAAGAGAGGGATAACCACTTCATAAAATAAGCTGAGCCAGCCACCTCCCTCCAGTGCAGCTCTCACTTCAGCACAAAACTAGGGAAGACTGGGCCCTTTTTCCTCTTCACAAGGCAGCCCCCGTCAAAGGAATATGCACAAGGTATCTGAATGATCCTTATCTCTCACATGCTCCAATTCTACACTGGAAAATCAATTTTAAATTGGAAGCCCTGCTTTAGAACAATTTGAGTGGCACATCTGGAGAGCCCAAAGAAGACTCACTGGGGACTGATTAAACTCTTCCCTGGCATGGTTATTATGGCATTTTAATCCAAATACAACTCCTGCTTCTATAACCTGAGGCCAGAGAGCCAGAGTGAATCAGTTTGTTATAGTATTTTAAGGAGGCTGACAGATTATTAGTTACCTACTCTAGTACATTCGGAAATGTTCCCTAAAAATTAGAGCCAAAATATTTATCGATTAGTTTGTTACCATGGTCTATGTGGCTTCTATAGGAAATTAATTTTAATTGCTTTCTAGTAAAATGACTGTTCAGGTGAATGGGCCACATATCTGCAGTTTGTGAATGATGTCTAAACTGCAGTCTTTCTACCTCTGATGAAAAAAGTCCAGTTGTCAAATTGTTTTCACTGCTTACTCTCAATCTCTGTCAGGCTTCGCTGGGCTTTTTCTGTATCCTCATGCCTCTTTTTCCATTCATCCAGTTCCGTGCGCAAGAAGTCACTCTCATCCAGTGCCTGCTGCTTTAGGTGCTTCTGCTCTTCAAGCTCAGCTTCCAGCTCACTGATACGCCCCTTCAGCTGCATTACCAGGCGGTGACTCTGCAGGTACCATGTTTAAAGAGAGGGTGAAACACAGAAAGATCACTGGAAAACCTCGTGGTATTGAAGCAATTGTACTGTTCTGGTTATGTACAGTTAAGCAAACACTGCAACACGTAAATCAAGACTGCATGTCAAGTTGAAGCTTGGTCCTTGACTTTGGGACTCTGCCACCATTAGGTTTAAAAAAACGCCACTCCAAAACTTCGTTGTAGAGAGGCAGACAACATAGACAAACAGAAAAAGGTAAATTCCATCAATATTTCTGGTTACTGCTTTTGAAAAATGGTCTGTGAGGGAAGTCTCAACTTCCTAGCAGCCTACAATGCTGCTTTATGAGATATTTACTGATAACAGATGCAAAAAAACATATTTTTAACCGGCATGCCTATGGATCAATTCATCCTGGTCTAATGTAATTCAGAGCAGAGAAGGTTAAATGGAAATACCAAAGCAAATGTGAGTTTCTATATTTGGGCTTAGAAAAAAACATCCCTGTAGTAATAGGCTTTAAATTTACCTCAGCTTTAAAGTTCTTGAGCTCATCCTTAAGTGTGTCGATTTCTCTGTGCAACTGTTCAATTAACCTGTCCCTGGAAGGAGGGAGAAACACTTGTACAATTTGGATATTAAAGTTTTTAAATTGGATGGGAGGAAAGCAAAGTCAGACCTCATGAACATATATAGATGAAGAAAGAAGCTGAATTAATATATTTTAAGAAAAGGATCTTGATGCTTCAAAGTAAACACATTAAGTCCTCTGTCACAAGCAATAAAGTTTACAGAGGCTTGACTGTCATGCTATTATTTCTGCCATTTATGTGGGGGATTTAGGGCATGGCCAGTGCCAGAAATATTATGCAGAAGAAAAAATATCCACATTCTGAAGCAAGAAAACATAAACCCCAAAACAAAACAAATTTCTATGTTACTGGCTTGTATTGTATATTCCACGTTCACATGCTACAGAGAGGAACAAGGTACTTATTTATATAATTATATTTAGAAGTTATTCTACTCCCATCCCAAAAGGAGGAGTTGCATTTGTCAACTGTCCCATACATAAAGCAGAGATTATGAAGATGCTTCCTGGTAAGTTACTTTTTTCATTTTCATTGTACACTGTATATGAAAAAACATCTCTTCAGCAATAATGGAAGTAAAATTTCCTTCTAAATTAATAAAAGGAATAATAATAATAATAATAATAATAATAATAATAATAATAATAGAGTTGTAAGGGACCCTGGAGGTCTTCTTGTCCAACTCTCTGCTCAGGCAAGAAACCCTATACCATTTCAGGCAAATGGTTGTCCAATAATCACTCACTCACTTGTCATCCTTGGTCATCCCGTTTTGGCTGTTAAAGTTAAAGGGATCATTGCTGAAAGAACTGCCAAAGATGTCATCAAATTTATTGTCAACGAGATTCTGAAGGAGAAAATGGAAGCAGTTAGCTTCATGAAAAGATAAACTTGCCTTGCACACCATCCCAACTCAAGGAAAGAGGGATTTGATTTAAATCTCAGGGAATTTTCAACAGAATGACTAATCAGAAAGAGACGATGGGAACAATTATTGATACTGAAGCATATGTAGGAGCTGAATTTATAGATAGTGAACAGCAGGCATTATTTCTGAATCAGCCACACGGAAGATAATTTCCCCATTATTTTGTCACCAGAGACACAGTTCAAATCCACTTGATTTCTCCACTCTGCTTCCCCCTCCCTTTTTTCCCCAGAGTAACCAGATCTTTCTATTTCACAGAAAACAGCTCTCCATCTATTACCCAAAGCAGAAAAACCTAGGGGGAAAAATCTTAGCACTTTCCAACTCTTGAAAATCTCTGTCAACAAGAGAGGCAAAGGCTAAATAGTGACAGAGTTTGCTAAACTGAAATACTATTTCACATCATTATAACCAGAACAAATACCCTTTTCTTGGGATGGGTCTAGATTCTTCATTCTTCAAAGGAACTCTGTCCTTCCACTCACCTGCTGTGAGGAGGTTTCCATCTCAACAAGATCCATGATGGGTTCACTGTCTGGGGATGAGGCTTCCAATGGGATGACCACAACAGGGCTAATGTGTTCAGAGAGTGCTGAGGCCCGTAGAAAGTTGGGGGGATTCTAGTGCATGGAATGAAGAATGATGCAGAACTGTTGCATTGGAGAGGCTTATTGCATATGCTAGGTCAATACTGTAGTGCCCAAAGTTATTGCACATTGCTCATTTTGGCATTCCAAAACTACATCAAGTGGGGAGCAGGGGTGTAACAACCTCTATCCCCACCGATAACCAAAAATAATCTTTTCAGAAGCCAAAAAAACAACAACAACAACCCTCAAACAAGCACAGAATTGCACCTACAAGAGAATGAGTGAATAAAGAAAAGGCTGGACTTGGAGAGAAGAGAAGATTTTGTGGTAAACAAAGTTTTACTTGGATGCAAAATTTTACTCTGGTGAGTTCAGCCTGAGTAGTGTGGCTGTTGGCACTCTGTTGGGAAGAAAGAAGCCCTCCCCTTTATTATGCTGAAGAGAGAAAGAGGAGACAAATCACAGCAACTCAGCATTTATTATCCCTTCTTTTCTCTATATAAACTGTATTCGTTTTAATTTTTCAATGTTAACTGCATAGTTCTTTTTACCATTAACTCTGCATACTTTCAAAGATATAATTGCAAATGAATTTGGTGCAATTCTGTTTGCAAAGGTGTTTTTTTCCCAGCCACGTAATGCATATTTATAAGGATCTATAAGCATTATAATTTCTGAACTGTATTTTATATGGATTGAATATGAATTTTTATATACATTGAATGATCATGAAAAAATGGAATGATCATTTATTCAAGACTTTGTTTACACTACAAGGCTCTGCTTAAATTATAAACTAACCCTCTGGCTGTTACAAAGCAAGGCTATTTACACTAATCACAAAGCAAGACTGCAAATTTATGAGATTATAAACTTATTTACGAGGATTGTAAAACTGTGCCCTGAACTGCAATAAGATACTGCAGATTCTATTTATCTGCAGATAATTTATCTGAAATTATCACTCTACTTTCTTCTGTGAATTACAAACTATAAAGACTACAACATTTTTAGAGGAAAGAACCTCTTCAGTATTATTACAAATTACTATTTTTCTATAATCTTTTACACTAACTATAAGCTAATATTTCCTTTTTTTTCTCTCGGCTGAGATGCTATTTTTTCTTTTCAGCTGAGATTTTACTTTTCATCTTTTATTCATCCGTCATTTTTTAATACATCTGTGGATTACAAACTATATCTACAGTGCAACCTTGCTTGCATTTAAGAAATAATGGTTGGAAACTGACCAAAGAGAGAAGCAGCCTGGAATTAAGGAGAAACTTCCTAATAGTGAGGACAATTAACCAGTGGAACAGCTTTTCTCCAGAAATCGCTGGAGGCTTTTAAGAAGAGACTAGATAGTCACTTGTTTGAAATGGTGTAGGTTCTCCTGCTTGAGCGGGCGGCTGGACTAGAAGACCTCCAAGGTTCTGTTCTATTCTATTCTATTCTATTCTATTCTATTCTATTCTATTCTATTCTATTCTATTCTATTCTATTCTATTCTATTCTATTCCATTCTATTCCATTCCATTTCACTCCACTCCATTCTATTCTATTCCCACTTCCAATTCCATTTCCTATTCTATTTCTATTACATTTCTACTTCTACTTCTACTTCCACTCCATTCCATTCCATTCCATTCTACTTCAACATTAGCCACAGGAGGGACCAAAAGGAAAACTAAGAACTCCTTGAATTTGAAATTTCCTGACAGTAAGAACAATTAACCAATGAATGGCTTGCCTTCAGCAGTTATGGAAGCTCGATCACTGGAGGTTTTTAAGAAGAAATCAGACAGCCGTTTGTCTAGAATGGTATAGGATCTCCAGCTTGAGCAGGGGATTGGATTTGCAAACCTCCAAGGTCCCTTTTATTCTATTATTCATACATCCAAATGTCATACAGTTCCCTTAAGTCATAGCTGAAGCAACCTCAGCATAAATACCATGAACAAAAATGAGAATAGCAACTCTATGGATGACATTCACAAAAAGCCATGAACCTCACCTCAGGCAGCTGTGGGATCTGAATCAGCCTTTTGAAATATTGCAGGTTGCTGGAGCGATAGAAGAGATCCTTCAGCCTGCAAAATTTAAGGAAAGATATATTACAGTTTAGCAAATTTTAAACAATCAGTTGGTCAAATTCAGAGGGAAGCAAAATGAAATGGCAATCCAGAATCAGGCTGGTTATTCAAGGTCAGGGAAGAGACATTTAATAGCAGCAATGTAGCAATGATAATGCAGAGCACTTGCAATACTGGTAGAGGCATATTGATCCATCCTACTACTCACTGTAATTTTTAGATTAAAAAGACAACCCATCTTATTAAGCAAATAACAGCACTGGGGTCCAATGTTGTCCTACTGATAGAATTTTGTATTTATTTAAACTGAATCCAAATTTGTGGGGATTTTGGTACTAGATTCATAATTGTTTAGAAACTGCCAGTGGAAAAATTAATCAAATCTGTAATGTACAAAACAGACTCTGTGAATTAGGGTTTTTTTGTGATTTTTGTGTTGTATTTGCATTTATGGGTGTTGTTCTTATCTCAGCTTCTAATTGTTTATTTATTTTGCATATTTTGTTTTTTGCTTTTCTAAAGTAATTATTGTTAGCTCCTCCAGAAACACTTGTCTGAGATGTACAGTCATATAAATTGAATATGTACATGCATACATAAATGAATAGAATCAGGGATGAAAGGGACCTTGGAGGTCTTCTAGTCCAACCTGCTGCCCAAGTTGTATTGCATTCTGGACAAATGGCTGCCCAATCTTCTCTTAAAGACAGTGTTGAAGCACCCAAATTGCAGGAAGCAAGCTGTTCTATTAATGATTTTCTTACTTTCATGTGGTGCAAACATAAATAGCATATGGCAGTGATGGTGAACTTTTTAGAGACCGAGTGCCCAAACTGCAACCCAAAATCCACTTATGCATTGTCGGGTGCTGGGTGGGTGTGGGCCATTGGGTGGGTGTGGCCCATTGGGTGGGCATGGCTGTGGTGGTAACGGAAGGCTGGGTGGGACTAAAAAGTTCAATCAATCAATTCCAACTTTGAAAGATTTTTTTTCCCCGTGAGAAGTTGAAATTGACTGATTGATTGAACCTTTTTTTTTTTTTTTGCACATGGCGGCGGAGGTCTAAAGCGAAAAGGTTTTATAAAACCCAGCTGAAGGCCGAGGACTGGGGCGACAGTGCACGTGCCCATAGAGAGGGCTCTGAGTGCCGCCTCTGGCACCCGTGCCATAGGTTTGCCACAACTGGCTTATGATATAAACAGATATTACTGTCCCTCTTTCATAATATTATAGCTAAACTCACCTAATGAGATTCAGGTCAATTAAAAGGAACTATAGCTAGAGTATCAGCTATTGCAAGCAACAACAATACATGACCATTGTCTACATATTCTGTTTATACTTTTTTACAAATCCATTAATAGTGTTTCTCTTGGGTTCTTATTTGAATAAAACATGAAGCCAAGACCTTGCTCAGTTGAGGCAGCTCTGGCAAGCTTAGTGTAGGAATGAAAAATTTTAAATAAGAGCAAGAGCCACTATTTCTTGGTGAAAATTTCTTGACCATGTATTCCTCAGTGTTGGCTTACTCAACCATAAAGGAACAAAAGCGTATTGGCATAATACTAGTTTACAAATTCAAAGCAGAGTTATCACTGACAAATCCTAGAGGGATAAGCTCACAATTCGATTACAGATAAAGGATATTATTTATTTCAAAAGGAACAGAAATAAAATTAAAAATAAACATTTGACCTATTTGTAGAAAATATCCATTCCTGCTTAAACATCCAAGTAAATTTATATGGTAGCACTGGAAAGAGCATTTAGGTTAAAATAAGTGGGGAATAAATCAAGCAATTGCTATCATACATCCAGTTAAGGATAAGATTTGGAGGAAGCCTTTCAAATATATATATATGCAATTTTTTCAAAAAGACATAAAGTAGTAATGCTAAAAAATTCTAATTATTTTGACTAATTGGGAAACACTCTGCCAAGCTTGGTTCCTCCAGGAAATTCCTGAGTTGCTTGCTAATCATTTTCTATTTCAGAAAATGAAAGATCAGCTACCGTATTTTCCGGCGTATAAGATGACTTTCTAAACCATGAAAATCATCTCCGAAAAGTTGGGGGTCATCTTATACGCTGAGTCGTCTTATACGCCGGAAAATACTATATTTTCTGGCGTATAAGATGACTTTCTAACATGCAAATCTTCTCCGAATTCAGGGGTCGTCGCCGGAAAATACAGTATATTTGTCTTTATGTTAACACAGTAGTTGAGGAAGTGGAACTAACAGAAATATTGTAGGAAAATTACCATGGAATTCTTGATTTTAATTATAACTAAAGGCAAGTATAGGAAAATGTGCCCCTTGGACCTTTAAAATAGTAGACTTTAATAATCTAAGCAATCACAAGTAGGATTAGAGAAATTAAATACAAAACAGAGTTCAAGGTGTATGAGAGGTTCTAAATATACTGAAAGCATAATTGAAAATAATCCTGTTAAGGGAAAATTAAAGAAAGAAGCAGCCAAAAAATGATAATATTGAAACAAAAAAGGACACATATAGGAAATGAAAAGAAGGTCAGGTCTCTAAGCCAAACTATATCCAAATAATCTAGAACCATAAAGAGGGTGTCAAGAAAGCTAAATAGAAGGGGCGTTGTCTTTTCTCAGCATGGAGATGGAGAATCCACCAATGGGTTTAGACTGTGTTCCTGCCCAATCAGATCAAGTCAGCCAAAGTTGCAACGCCTGTCCTGGGCTAGAGTGTCCCAGTCTTGATGCAGGCGAAGCCATGACTGACAGCAAGATGTGTTGGCTCATAAATCTAGCCCTAGGCTTGAATAACCTGCGATGGCAGGAATGGATTCTCCATCTCCGTGCTGAGAAAAGGTGTTCAGGTAAGACAACGCACCTTCGCCAGCACTGGAGATGGAGAATCCACCAATGGGACATACCAAAGCCTACTGTCCCTGAGGGAGGGGAGCAGGCTGGCCCGGTGTGATATCTCGAGGTACAACCTGTTGGAGAACTCTCCTGCCAAAGGAGGTCTCCACTGAGGCGAACCTGTCTATCTTGTAATGATGTATAAAGGGCGATGGTGAAGACCACGTGGCCGCCCTACAGACGTCCTCGATAGATGCTTGAGTGGCCCAAGCTGTGGAAGTAGTCGCTATACACGCCCTAATCCACCTGCCAATCGTGGAGGAGGATTTCTTCCAAGGGTCAGAAGAAGGATGGAAGGAGACAAAGAGGGCCTCAGAGTTGCAGAAGGCAGCTGTCCGTGAGATGTAGTAATGGAGTGCTCTGCGGATGTCCAGAAGGTGCCATTGCCGTTCCAGGGCATGAGGTGGATGAGGACAGAAATCTGGAAGCACGATTTCCTGAGCCCTGTGGAATAGAGATTTGACCTTAGGAAGGAAGGTAGGGTCCAGATGATGGACCACTCGGTCCTGGTAAAAAATGCACCTCTGGTTGAAAGTGCCTCCAATTCTGATATTCGTTGCACAGAGGTGATTGCCACCAGGAATGCGACCTTGTATGATACGTATTGTATATCACATGTCTTGAGAGGCTCAAAGGGTGGTCTGGTTAGAGCCCGAAGAACCCGCGGCAGGTCCCAAGAGGGATACCTGTACACTACAGGGGGCTTGGTGTTAGTAGCACCCTTGATGAATGAGCGGATCAAGGGATGATGACCTAGGGAAACTGCTGAGTCACAGGTAAGTACAGTGGAGAGAGCAGCAACTTGTCTGCACAATGTGTTTGGAGCCAAGCCCCTCTCCAGACCCTCTAGAAGGTAGTTCAATATATGTGGAATTGTCAAGTCTGGAATGGTCAAGTGGTGGTTTGAGCACCATGAACAGAAGTTCCTCCACGTGGCCTCATAAATCTGGTTGGTAGAGGGCCGACGGGAGGCCAGGATTACGGTAATGACCCCTGGCGAGCAGGACTCCAGGGACAAGATTGAGTGCTCAAGTGCCAGACAGCTAACTGGAGCCATTGGGGATCTGGATGAAGAAGGGTCCCCTGGCAGAGTGAGACCCGGTCTGGGGGAATCCTCCATGGGGCCTCTAGAGAGAGGTTCATGAGGTCAGTGAACCATGGTTTCCGTGGTCAGTACGGGGCCACTAGAAGAACCTCCGCCTTCTCCTGGAGGAGTTTGCGGACGACCGCCGAAAGAAGAGGGAGAGGAGGAAAGGCGTAAAGCAGTCCCTCCGGCCACAGGCTCCGAAGAACATCCACCCGTTCTGCCCCTGGAGAAGGGAAACGGGAAAAGAATCACTGTAGATGACTGTTTGTTGGGGAGGCAAAAAAGTCTAGAACTGGCAATCCGAAGCGGTGGCAGATCTCCCTAAAGATCCTTGGATGCAGGCGCCATTCCGAATGGTCCACCGTCACCCTGCTCAGGAAGTCAGCCTGAGCGTTTGCCTCCCCTGAAATGTGGTCGGCCTTGATGGAGGCAAGGTTGGCTTCTGCCCAGGAGCCCAGCAGGAGTGCCTCGGTCAAGAGTGCACAAGATCGGGTGCCCCTTTGCGGGTTCACATGTGCCTTGGCAGCCACGTTGTCCATGAGGACCAATACATGACACTTCGCTACTGTGCTGCAAAAGTGGCGGAGGGCCAGGTGTACAGCCCTGAGCTCCAGCCAGTTGATATTGTGCTGAAGGTCGGAGCGGGACCAACGGCCCTGGGCCCCCTGTGAGCGAAGGTATGCTCCCCAGCCGAACAGGCTGGCATCGGTCATAAGGATGAGTCGATCGGGCTCCTTGAAGTAGGACCCTCTGAGCATGGCCGACGAGAGCCATCATGTGAGGAAGCACGAGATGTGAAGCAGAAGTCTCACCCTTCGATTGGAGGAACTGATGTTCAGTCTCTGGAAGGGAAGCAGGAACCACTGGAGGTTCCTGAAGTGGAGCCTGGCCCAAGGTACAATCACTATGGACGAGATCATCTTCCCCAGTAATTGGGAGAGGCTGGCCAACGTTACCGTTTGACCCCTGCACAATTGGAGAATTAACTCCCTTATTCAGTCCCGGTGTTCTTGGGATAAATAGACCCGGCATTCCACCATGTCTATGATGGCCCCTAGGTGTAATAACCTTGTTGAGGGGATTATATGGCTCTTGGAGAAGTTTACTGAGAACCCGTGATCCTGGAGCAGCGTCATCACCAGTTCGAGATCTGCCTGAGCGGCCTGGATCGATGATGACTGGATTAGAATGTCGTCTAGGTAGCACTGGACTCTGACTGGCACCATTCTCAGGTGAGCTGCTAGAACCGCCAGGATCTTGGTAAAGACTCTCGGAGCCAAGGATAGGCCGAACGGGAGTGCCCTGTACTGATAATGGTGTCCCCTGTGGGCAAATCTCAGAAACTGGCAGTGGGTGAGAGAGATGGGGATGTAAAGGTACACTTCCATGAGGTCGATGGACGTCAGGAAGTCCCCCCTTCTTACACTTCCCAAGATGGACTGAAGCATTTGCATCTTGAATTTGCAGTATGCAAGATGATAGTTTAATCCTTTTAGATCTAGGATGGCTCTCGATCCCCCTGATGCCTTGAGGACGATGAAGAGGATGGAGTAAAATCCCCAACCTTTCTGATCCAACGGCACCGGTTCTATGGCCCGAATGTTTAAGAGGTGATGAATGGCCTCTCGTATTAGCCCAGTGGTTCTCAACCTTTTTAATGCCGCAACCCCCAACCAGTCGTAAGTCAAGGATTACTCAAACGGTCGTAAGTCGAGGACTCCTCAACTGGTGCAGCACCGTTTGCAGAATGGGACTTTTGGCGGGCTCAGCAGGGCAGAGACAGCCTGGACAATTCCTATTGGCTTTTGAAAGCCAATAGAATTAGACTCTGTTCAAGAGAGTCTATTCTATTGTCTTTCAAAAGCCAATAGAATAAAAGGGAGTAGCACAGCTAAGGAAAAGGGGGAAAAAATGGTGGACTGCGTTGTTTGGCGACCCCCGTGAAATGGTCGTTCGACCCCAAATGGGGTCCTGACCCACAGGTTGAGAACCATTGCATTAGCATTTTCTGTGTTGGATTTCTTAGTTGGGGACAAGAAATGAAGCGATTCGGAGGGTTGGAGATGAACTCCAGGGACAATCCATGACGCACAATGTTTAGGACCCATGCATCCGTCGTGGTGGCTTCCCACTGGCGGGCAAAGAGAGAGAGTCTGCCCCCAATGGGAGGATCCGCCTTAGAGTCACCTGGATCGGCGGACTGGGCAGCCACTCCCGCAAAAGGGCCATTTGCCCTGAAACTGTTGCCTTGATCTGGAAACCTGTCTGTCAGATTGTCTGCCTGTCTATCCTGTCTGATAGGGAAAGAATGGTTGGGCTGGGAATAGTTGGACCTGGCTCCTGCGCAAAAGGACTGCCTCCATGAGTAGGTGTTGGGCCGTTTGTCTGATCATTTAAGGAGGTGATTGAGAACCTTAAGTTTATCCTTATTTTCAGTAAGGTAAGGATTTAGAGCTTCACCAAACAATTTCCCTCCCTGATAAGGGGCTGCTAATAAGTGCCATTTGGACTTGGTGTCAGCGTGCCAGTGTTTCAACCAGAGGATACGGCGGCCAGTGACATTGGATGCCATGATTCTGGAGGAAAATCTGGCAGCTTGGAGAGTGGCATCAGAAGCATATTCTGTAGCCACCACGATCTTACTCAGATCTTGATGAGTGCGGATAACTTCCGCCGGTATCCTGGCCTAAAGCTGTCTAAGCCAGCGGAGAGCAGGCCTGTTAAAAAAGGATGCAGAGGTAGCTGCTTTGATAGCCTATGCTGCAGCTTGATGTGTTCTGCAGTCAGAGAGCTCACATTTACAGTCCTCTGCCTTGAGGGCCTCAGAAACATCACCCGGAATGACGGTTGGAGATACAAGGGGGCCTAAAGGTTCATCTACCGCAGGCATCTCCAGAGTCTCCTCCAAGTCATGGGCCACATTATAAAGCCTTTTCTCATTGCTACTTGGAAGGGGAAAAGAAGCCGGGGATGCCCACTGCTTTCGGACTGCATTGAGGAACATGGGTGGACAGGGAATGCGGTGTTCTGTTGTTACCGGTTTGATGAAATTCGGATCCGCCTCCGAGTCTGGAGTAACTGACGTTGCCGGCGTGGAAGGATCGGGTCCAAGATGTACCGTGAAAGTGGCCTTGCGAAGCAGGGAAACAAAAAAGGAAGGGTTAAAGAGACCACTAATCGATGGTGTCTCAGACATCGGAATTTCCAGATCAGCCTCGTACTCGCGAGATGACAAGTCCTCGGAGTAAGTGGACTGAGAAGGGGAAGAAGGCACGTGATAGGACTCAGTGGCCGGCTGATGAGTGGGTAGAAAGTTGACAGCGGCTGACCTAGTCGTTTGCGATCTGGCCTCAAGAGGGTGCTCTACTGCCTGCACAATCATCTCGGCTAGACGGTCCTCCGTGGGAAGGGGGACCGGTTCACTCGGCCTAAGCCCGGCCACAGTAGGGGTGAAAGTAGCTTCAGGGGCCACGTGTTGAGCCCGTAAAGCAGAGGGCTCAGCGATGGGATGAGCACGGTCCATGTCCCCCGGTGCAGGAGACAGGAGAGTCTCCCCTGCCGACCATATCCCCAGGGGAGAAGCGGAGGGCCCCAGGGGTAGATCAAAAGAAGGCACTTCAGCCCGTGAGGTCTCCAACCTGGCTTGTTTCTGTGCTTTAGAGAATTCGTTCTCTAGGGCTTGGTGTCTTCTGCTGTTTTTCAGCTCCTTTGGAGGGTTTTGATGTAGATCTGGCCTTGGCCGAGATCTTGCCTGAGGCCTCCTGATTGGAGGATTTGCGGCGTTTTGCAGTCGAGGAGGACGGCAAGACGTCCTTTGTGACAGGCCTAGTATCCTCCATTCTCGGGTAACACAGGAGCACGATAGGGGACCTCTGGTATCCGGATAGTACTATTGGTTGGATAAGAACAGGCACACTATAGGTACGCCTGGTATCCAGACAGAGCTGTTTGTGTGGATAAGAACAGACGCACGATAGGCACCTGGAATCCAGATAGAGCTGTTCGTGTGGATAAGAACAGGCACACGATAGGGGGCGCCTGGAACTCAGATAGAGCTGTTAATATGATTAAGCTCAGGATCACAATGGGGTACTCCTGGATTTCAAGGAGACCTGGAGACACCAAAAACCCAGAAATTGAAGCCAAGGAGGTTAAATGTACAGGAAAGAAAAAGAACAAACCGGATATAGCCAATCCTGTTAAGCAGGCTGTGAAATGGGTATATTAGAGACCTGAGTGACTGTGAGGTTAAATACTAACTGAGGCCTGATAGGCCTTGGTATGGTGTTGAGGGAAGGATCCAAAATGGTGCCCTAAGAGCCCTACACAGAAAGCAGAAGCCCTGTGCAAGCGCCAAAATGGCCACCCCTGGGGGAAAAACGAAGGCCTGAATGACACACAAAATGGCGGTCGTAAACAAAATGGGGACCACACACCCCCTGGAAGATTCCCTAGATTCCACCACTATGGTGTACCTTATCCTGTCGCCACTTGGGATCCAAGAAAGATGAAGAGGGATGCAGAGAGGTGGAGGAAGGAGCCTCTTCTCCGTTGAATCACTTTTTTCACAAGGTCCTCAAAATGGCGGTTGCGTGAGGAGACTGAGGCAAGGTCTGAGCGCTGAAAGAGTAATGCTGAGGCTCTGCGGCTCAGAACGCAGTTAGTACCAAATTTCGGGCGATCGTCCACTCAGCAATCACCCTGCGCCGTTCCTTGACAAAGGAGGCTGCAACCTCCCTGTTTTTAGGCGCACCTCTTCAAACGGCCGCCACACAGCTGATTTGCAGCTGCCCAATGGAACACGCAATCTCATGTGAAAGACTGCAGTCAGCGACTCAAAAAAACAAGCCAGCAAATAATCTGGCTGTTTTGGGCACCGGAGCTGCAGCCGCAGCTCCGGAAAGCCGAAACGGACAAAAGAATCCCCAAATGGAACTCCCGGATGTGTGCCAGCTCCAAAGGGCTTCCCTCGCCTGCGCGCACGTATGGGGACCGGAGCTGCAGCCGCAGACTCCAGTAAGACTAAGAAACGCAGAGGGAAAAACAAACCAAACCAAACGATATAAAAGGGACGATTTTAGGGACCCAGAGCAGCCCTGATCCCGGAGCTGCCCAGAAATGAGAAGGGAATCAGGGGTTGGAGGGGGGGGGAATAACTTCCCTCTGTCTCAAGTTGTTACGAGAAGGGGAAGAAGAGAGCTTGTTCCTCAATCAAGTTAAACAATAAAATGGGAGAAAGGGAACAGTAAACTGAATCCAGCGCTGCTCAGTAAACTGTGGCCTGTAATGGAAAAATCCACCAATGGAGACTGTATCTGCCTAAGAGCCAAACTTGCACGTCTGTACTGGGCAAGATCAAGTCGAGACTGGGACATTCTAGCTCAGCACAGGCGTTGCAACTTTGGCTGACTTGATCTGATTGGGCAGGGACACAGTCTAAACCCATTGGTGGATTCTCCATCTCCAGTGCTGGAGAATAAGCTCACAATTTCTTATTTTTATTAGATCCTATAAAAATAGGGGGGAAAGCCAGTTTGGCATAGTGGTTATCAAAACACTACGCTAGAAACCAGGGAATAAGTTTTAGTTCTGATTTAGGCACAAACTGCAGACTAGTCTACGGTATTATTAGGAGTCAAAATTGATTTGGTATTATCTCCCCTCATCATTACTGTATAAAATACCCAGGGTGCATAGAAAAATTCTACACCTCCCTACTGCTTGAAAATACTAATCCCACTACAACGAATAATGTTGCCAAGGTTTGGCTGTCAGATGATGCCTGTGCCATAAACTGGTCTTAATGAGCATTTAGTTTGTTTAAAAGTGCTTTGTAACGTGATAAGATTTAGTTTGCTATGTATTAACTTTTATGGTCACCTACATCCATTGAACATTCCTGCCTCTCCCTTTAGATTTTTTTTAGACTCTTCTCTATGCTCTTTTTTAGACTTTTATATACATTTTATATTTGTATGGCTTTTTTTCTTTTAAATTAGACTTTGCTATATCTTTTATGCTTTTTAATCCTGTGCACTCCATGCTCTTTTGTATGTGTGTATACATTTTAATATCTTTTTTAAAATATCATTTTTTAAATTAATGTTTGTATCCCATTCTCCTTATGCTGATCTATGACCATAATAAAGCTATAACCTCAAGGGACACATTTGTTAATAGAAGTTAAAAAGTCCTAACTCTTGATTTGATGGCTGTAAGGAGTTGAATGAGGAGAAAACAGAAACATAGTCAAAATGAGAAGTAGTGTTGATCAGGGGATTTGCTCATCTGGGAACTAGTATGCAGCCTATTTTGACAGGGCTGGTTCCTTCTGAAGATAGGTTCAAAGGAGATTCCTTAATCAGATAGTGCTATGAAAGAGCACATCCGCACCATCAAAATTTACACAACCCATTCCCTCACAAGGTAATTTGAAATTTGAAGCATAGTCAACATCATCCTAACATCCAATTAGGCTGAACATTACCAATGTTTGTGGTACTTGTAAGTTTAATGATCACAGAGAACATAATCCAATGAGTGCGCTCCCTTTTTCCTTCTAGCTGACCAATAGAAGAAAGTAAACAATATTTTTTCATTGGTGTCCTCTCTCTGAATTACCACTGGTCATGAAAAATAAAAATCTCCTTACCATATCACACAAAAAGAAATACCCTTCCTTTCTATGACCTCTATTTTTTGTACATATTATTCATTTATCTGGGACATTTGTATGCAACATATCTCACAGTTCTATTTATATACATGTTTATGGTCTGCCAAAATAAATCAATATATCTTAAATTGCTGTGGAGGGAAAGTCAATGTCCTTGTGATTTACAAAGGTGGCAGGACAGCATGCACCAATTTTTCATCCAGGTACTTGGTGGTGACCAAGGCTGCACATTACTCTGCCAGTTGGGGGAGGGAGGGGATGGGACATGAATGATGCATATATGAAAAGAGATCAGAACAGCTTTAGGAGTAGGGTGCTGAACGTCTATGGGGAAGAGCAGCTTTATTGCACCTGCTGTACAACAATTGAGTTGGACTCAGGAGCTGAGAGTAGGGGGAAAATTCCCTCCAATGATAATATTACCAACAAGAGTGCATACCTGCAGCAGGAGATCCCTGGAAACTTTGTGATTCAAAAAAAAAAGTGAATCCAATACCACTTTCAGCTCAATAACCAAATATAGATAATATCATGAGAATAAATCAGATATTGTACTGAGCCCAAATGGTTCAAAACATCAATTTGTTAAAGATTTATAGTGTCAGAGAGTAGAAATATTTTTAGAAACTTCAAATCCAGTGGCAGAGGCCAGTGTGTGTTTCTAACACATGTTAAAAATAAAATACAGGTAGTCCTCGACTTACAATTCATTTAGTGACCATTCGAAGTTACAACAGCACTAAAAAAGGTGACATGACTGTTTTTCACACTTACAATCGCTGCTGCATCCCCATGATCATGTGATCAACTGACTCATATTTACAACAGTTGCAGTGTTCTGTGGTCATATGATCACTTTTTGCACCTTCTGGCAGGCAAAGTCAATGGGGAAGCCAAATTCACTTAACAACTGGGTTACTATCTTAACTGTAGTGAATCACTTAACATCTCTGGCAACAAAGGTCGTAAAATGGGGCAAAATTCATTTAACCACTATATCACTTAGCAACAGAAATTTTGGGCTAATTGTGGTCGCAGATCGAGGACTACCTGTAATGAATTGCTAGAGAATTCTTTATTCTTTATCCAATTTATCCAATTCTTTGGATTCCTAGAGTAGAGTAGAGCAGAAATTATCTTGAAATGGAACAGTGCTGTGTTTTAGTTCTGGTTCTATGTTTAGAGATAAGATAAGATAAGATAACCTTTATTGTCATTTTTTTACTGTGGGCACAACGGCACACATCAAAAATGAAATTTAGTTGCCCGCTCTCAAAGTAAAACACATACATGACACACACCTAAACATACAATATACAACATATGTATAGACCCACACCCCTATATATACATAACAAATAAATATTAAATACTGTCCATCTTGAATATATAACAGAAGGAGGAAGCTTGAGTGTTCACAAGGTTAATGCTGTATGGAATGAAACTATGGCCGAATCTGGATGTTCTGCTGGATGTTCTATGTTTCACATAATATTTCCCCAAAAGTCACTCATTTTAACACCTCGCCTCCTGCAAAGTTGAGAACTGTGCATTTTCCAACAATCAAACAGAATATCTATTTATATTCATCGGGCTGAATATAAACAGCCCATTGAATATAAATGCATAGTGACTACTTTCCTAGCCATTATATAGGCATATTCCCTCCTCATCTCAACAAACAACCCCCCCCCACACACACAAACACACTCACTTTTTAAACTGCTCCAGGAAACGGTCTCTGTGGCCTTGGAGTGTATCGGCTGGGAGACCTAGAGAAAAGATAGGAAGAGAAAGAGTGAACAGGAGAATATTTGGATGTCTCAGCTAGCCATATCTGTGTGGACATGCAAACAAGAGAATCTGAGAGGCCAAGCGGCACTGCCTAGCAGCTGTGACTCACACAGAATGAGACATATCCAAGGCACTGAACACTGAAGGAGAACTACACCAACAGCATGGATTATTTCAATTATTTTGACAGGATGGATAAATTACAAAGATATATATAAGGCCTTTCTTTTCAGGTTGCAAAATGCCATAATAGATCTTTACATCCTTTGCCTTTAAAACCATTTCTCTTAAGTTCAGATTGACAGACTGTCTCAGTTTACTCTGTGATATACTGTTTATGGTAAAAAAATATCACTGTCTACTATTACACCTCATGTTCCAAGACACTCCTATAATGATTGAATAAATGTTTCACGTCACATTTAATTACATTTAACTTTATCACCTTTCCTCTACCCTCACTGAATTTTTTTAAAAAATAAACAAACAAATCCAATGTGGAAACAATAATACTGGCCTACCTGAAGTGAGATTGTATTTCTAAAATATATTTGTGAAACAATTTCAAGATTAAAACAAAAGCAAAATATGATGAATTAATATATTATTCCCAGGACATTTTTACTGTGTAGTAATAAAACCTTGTAGGAGATCAGATGGAGAATGTCCTTGTCATCCTAATTACTGTAGCTAAAAAGAATGAAAGTGGTGATCGAATTCAGGCCAAAAAGGAATAGATAGATTTGTACTTACAGGAATGTAACTTGAACAGCAATTTTACTGTGTAGTCATAGAGGTGGCTGCAGTCTAGAATAACCTGAATCAGAGGGGCCAAGCGGCACTGCCCGGCAGCTGTGACCGACACAGAGCGAGACATGTCCAAGGAACTGAACACTGAAGGGGAACCACACCAGCAGCATGGATTATTTCAATTATCTTGACAGGATGGATAAATTCATGTTCTAATCACAGGAAAAAATCCCTCCAGAAACGCCATAAATAACAATACTCTACAAAAGAGGGTCACAGAATCTACAGAGTGACAATAACAAAAGTTAACAAAGTTAAATTTGAGGAAAATTGCTCCCAAAAAAGAGAGTAAATGTTAAATATGAAGTCAAAAACGGGAAAAAATGACTTAGGGTGGTGAGGGGAGGGGAAAAGAGCTAGCGATCTTATGGCTGCTTTACATCTCTGCAAATGTTAAAGACACTTGTTTTAGCTGTCAAAGGTTCTCCAAAGCAAAGTACAATTTTACACTTGGGGTGCAAAAACAGGGTAATGGAGGACATAGACCATGGGCCACCCAATCTGCACTAGAACAACTGACTGTATACAACAAGGAAAGCAAGAGAAGAGAACACACATACAATAAAATCCTGAAAATTTTGCAGCACAAGGAGGGTCCAAGCAATGAGCAGAGAAGCATTAAAAATGTCAACAAAGAGAAAAGATTTACTGACTCTTAAAAATTGAAGAACTGATTTAATTCCTAAATGATTAAAGATAAGAACTATACATTATTAAAACATCTTTCATATTAGAACCAAAGTTCTACAGAACCAACTGTCTATAGTAGCAGAGAGCAAAAGCCTGTGTTTCATGAGATTCAGAATGCTAAATAATTTGCAGCAACAGTTGTTGCTCAAGAGAAAGAGTGAAAGAATGAGGAAAGAGACAGATACTGGCCACACATCAGCAGTAGGCAAATTCTATGTCATGAACCAAGATATGCAGGGTATCCACCTTAGTAGCAGGAGGAGACAGAGAAGCAGGGGAAGGGCCATTTTCTCAACCTGAAGTCTACTTGGTAGTCTTAAGATGTCTGGAAAGGGCATATTTACTTCTCTTAGTCTGGAATGGGTAAAATTATGAAACACTGATGTTACAGTTTTTCCTTCAGTTTAATGAACTTAAAATATTCTTTTTTGATGTTAGGCTTATCTGCAGAGCAAGCATAGAAGAATCACAAAAATCAGCAGCTGAAAAAGGCTTTGGATTATGTGGAAAAAATCCAGAGAAGATGCCTGTATAATCCAACTGCTTAGCCTCAAGAGTATGTGATTTTTTTTTTTTTGGTTTAGCTTACATTTAATAATGAGCACAAATATAATATTTTTTTCACATTAGTTAGAATGATGAATTCACGGCCCTCACAATGCCCCTAAACTTCTCAGGATCCCTTACAACTGATCATTTTGTTGTGGATGCTGGGAATTGGAGTTCATATGTAACATTACCAGTTCCGTAACCTAGGTTTTGTCTCTCATCAACTAAAATGCCTATTTGTCTCACACTGGAACAGGAGAAACGTTTAGGATAACTTCTTATGAACCAAGTTTCCCAGTAAGGAGATAGAAAATGCATGTATATAGGAACTTAACAAAGAACGAACAAACAACTTCTGGAAAGTATCTTGCTATAATATGTAAAATTGTTGTCCTTTGTAAAACGTTACCTGTCTGAAATAGGTTGAGTTCACATTCCAAATAGTCAAACATTTCCACAGTGAGCTGGAAACTAAAAAAGAAAGAAGAGACTGAATGGAGACTCCTACAAAGTAAAATGAAGGTTCAACTTGGCAGAATCACTTTGTGTTTTTGTTGTCCAAGAAAGTAAACTAATAATATTCTGCACAGCAATCCAACAATATTGCAAAGGAAAACTCTGGAAGAACCCACAAATGATGCATACAACCTGATTTTTAATCTTTCTGGTTAACCTGAGAAAGAACCCCACAACTAATTGTGCATCTTTAAATCCACAACTGCCCCATAATTTGCACCAAGTAGCACTTACAAGTTATTCACATCATTCTCGCCTGTCTCATCAAGCTGTCTGTCTGACATCTGGAGGTTTCCAGGGAATCTGGGATTCTATACAAAAGGAAACAAAGATTAAGAATAGTTATTAGAATTCTGGATCAAGGCAGGTGATGGATAATATGCTCCTGTTGGATACTGTTCTCAGATTCAGCTGAGTTTCAGTGCCCAAAAAGCAAAGAGGGTAACTGGGTTGAAAGAAAGACTGCTTAGCAATTTAATCACCTTGGACAGTATAAGCCTTTGTATATAAAAGAAGCATATGTATCTCCTTCCCTCACTCTACTCTTAAACTGAAGTGAGTGCATCTTTGACTCTCATTTTGGAATGCAGAGAAGGAGACAAAAAAGCATATTTCTTAATGATAGAGAATCATAAACAGCAACTCCAAAAGAAACAGGAGAACAGTAACAACAAAGACTTGCCTACAATGCAGGCTTTAAGAAAACAGAATCTCAAAATAAATAAATAATCCAGGCAGCTGGAAATGTTGGTGCTTTGCCAGAGATTCAAAAGCAGTAATTCATTACTGTTCTTCTATTCACAGGCATCCTCCAACCATAAGAGGAATTACCTTCTCTCACACATACATATAAGCTACATTTTGCTTGCCTGTGAAACTGCTTATAAAATCAGAGGCCTGCTTTCATGAAGATGCTCATATAATCCAAGCTTCCTATTCCAATTAGCCACATTCCATTCTATAAATACATGCTGCTACCTCCACTCCCAAATGTGATACAGCCTTGAGTCAAATGGGATGACCTGGAGCTAAGCATAAAATAAACTACAATGCAAGTTAAGAAGTGGAGGGAAGCCTATAGAATAACATTAAGAAGGCTAGATACTGTATGAATGATAAGTGACAGATAAAGTGGGAAAAAACAAAGGTCTATCCACATCGCTACGCATACCTCATTATATGTGTTTTATTTACAAGTGAATGCACATACATATGTATGTATCACAGTCCTTTTTATCCTCCTGTAATCAACAATTCTGACCCTAAATTCAGATACCTGGGGTCACAACTCTTACAGATCAGAGAATCTGAAGTGGCTGATCCATATCTTCCTCTAAGATATATGGGGGAAAATATATTTGGTTGTGTTAATCATGAGAATAGGCAACACTACGGTGAGAAATTTGGGGGAAGGTTTCTCTGTCTCCCAAGAAAGAAATCCTTCTCAAGCAGGCAGGGATATTGATTAGACAATTCTGATATTAAAATGCTATCAAGATCAGCCTGTATCAGATGCTGAAGTATACTGTAAAGATAGCAATCAGATTAAAAAATTAACAACAACAAGAAATGTGGCATAGTTCCAACTATTCATCCTCTCCAGCACATTATGTATGGCAGACATGTCAAACTCGCGACGTCATGTGATGTCACGCAACATGTTGGGACTGTTTTGCCATTGCCAGCAATGAGGTGGGCATGGCTTCTGCGTAATGCGTCCGCCCTGTGGACTGGCAGTTTGCACCCCTGATGTATGGGATCAATAAATTAGTACTATACTACAAATCTTCAGAGTGGTTAGAAGAGCCCTTATTCTTCAATAAAAGCAACCAGAACTACAAATTACACAAACATAGTCCATAGTCCAGAATAGTCTGTTGTCTCCAAAATGAATGATATGCATAAAGGCTACAATATACTTTTTAAAACTCTGGAATCTTATTTATAAATTAAAGTCTATGTTTTTCATCAAGGACGTTGCTCGTACTTCTACCCTTTTTTGGACACTGAGTTCGGGCTACTGTTCATCCCATGGTCTCTACAGCTATCCAAAGTGCTTTGCAGAGAAAAAGAAAATGGCGAGATACCCTGTTCTCCAACAGAAGTGCAGAAGCAATAAAGAAAAACTTACTTTTGTGTGGAATTCCATCTTGGTTCTCAGCAATTTGAGGTAGATACTACACAATTGTCCATAACCCTCACTCAAATGACCCTAAGGGAAAAAAATAAAGTAACAAGTCTAGATCAATCTCTTAATACAGGGGTCCCCAACCCCTGGGCCGTGGCCCCACTACTGGGCTGTGAGCCATTCAGAATCAGACTGCCCGAAGCAGTGGGCAAGCGCATGCCATGTGCATAAGCAGTGGGCAAGCATATGCCACTTGTGCAAATGGAGCAGTGTGCACTTGCATGCCGCTCGTGCAGAACCATTGCCTCTTCCGCTCCTGCCGGTCCGCAAAGCCAGAAAGATTGGTGAACTTTGTCTTAATAGCTTTATTTACACAATGGTTTAAACTGGGGAGAATGTAGTGGTACCTCATAGCCCTTTATGTAAAAGTGTATCATAACCACCTTGAGCATTATTTCAGTTAGCTCAAAGACACATTAAATATATATTTTACTTTTTCTTCTCTTATCCCCACTGGTATGGCACCACTGACAATATCTGTCATTGATCTCCACAAATGTTGTGCTGGTTAGGTCATATCCACATCTACCAAAACACTCTATTTTAATAGGGATTTATCAGCCATGTAGAAATAGTTTTTAAAGAACCTTACAAACTGCCAGCATTTTTGGACAAAACTCAGAAGCAGGGGTCTACTGCTGCCATCAATGGGTCAATTTTCTTGGCATTTATACCTTCCCCCCTTTCAGAGGAAAAAGATACACATATTCTCCACTTAGCTACCTTTTACCCATCAAATTCTTGTGCATATAACTGTTAAAACTACAACAGTATATTTTAAAATAAGGCTATAAATTTTTTATTCTCTATATAGTATCCTATTTCGTTATAAAAATAAAAACCTGTGAAATAGTGCTGTAACTAATATCCAAAAGACAATTATCACTTCCAACGCTTGAGAAAAGTCTACACGCTAACTTGGCAAACACAGTTCTCTACATACCTGCTAAGAGCAGGGATACAAAAGAGAGCTTGTGAGTGCCGGTTTGTGCTTTTTTCCATGTAGAACTTTGATTTCATTTTTACAGTTAATAATACACCATTTCTTTCTAAATATGAAAAAAATATTTCCATTATTTTTACTCAATCCTAAGTTTTCAATGTCCCTTAAAGGAAAAAAGCAGCAACATACACTCTTTCCTTTCTTTCCTTTCCTCACCTGAGATAGTCTTTCTCTAGATCCACTAAACACTCAAGAAACTGACCAGCAAGAAAAAGATAAACTGACCAGTAAAGCTAGGAAACTATTAGCAGCTAGTATATGCACTGCTTCCCAGTAAGTATTGGTTCAACAAATAAGATAACAAAACAAGCATAACAAGAAATGCCACATTTTCCATCCTCTTGCAAACTTTGGGAAAGTTTGCCAAATTTATCTAAATTCAGCTCACTGATCTGTGGATCTTCTCTAGCCTAAATTTTCAGAAAATGTATTACATTAGCCAAATGGCCTAAAACAACTCTGTGCCCTCCTGATTTCAAAAGAAACAAAAAACTTGAAAGGTATGTTTATTACTTAGAGAAGCAGTTCTTTGTAGGCCCAAAGAATACTTACCCACATGCGGCTCATGTCACTGAGCTCACTCTTGTATCTCACAGAATCCTTCAGGACCTTCAAAAAGAAGGGAAATGGGCTATTTGAGCAGCTATTGAATGCCCCCAGTACAACAGAACCACCAGAAAAAAATGAATGTAAGAGATTACGGTTGGCAAATAGGTTAATCAACTGTGTAATATTGTCAACTGAAAGAAAAGGGGGGACATGTAGAGAGAATGGTTGGCTTTGCTTCAATAATTATTATACACCTATCATATACTCAAATCTGAGCTATTGTTAAGGATTGGCTGTAAACTGGAAAGTGGTTTTAGATCTTGCAATAATGTGTATATTTAAATATTTCATTGGCACACAGGAAATATGTCCAGAGTGCCAGCTTTGTACTTCTCTAGCCAGTGTGCTTACATACGAAAATCAAATTGTACAGATGTCTCCTGGTATCATCAGGAATGGTTTTGTTCAATATGTTAAATAATGTTCTTTTTGTTGGATTTGGAATTTAGAATTATAATCTGGAGGACAACATTAGTTAGTGTTAATCATGATCAAACATTATGTCTCTATTGTACTAATATTTGCAACTATCATAAAGTGAAGTCTCCAGATTTGAAAAATGAGGTTTGTGTGGAGTAAAGCAAACTGTTAAAACAATATGTCTCATTACATTAAGAAATTATGAGAGAATATTAAATCTGAACGTATTCTATAACCAACAAGTTCAAAAATTAATCACTTGTTATATTCCTCCTATTTGATCTAAAGATGCCCATACTATCTTTTAATGCTAAAAACATTTCTATTACACATTTTAGATTTTACCAGGTTCACTTAGGAGTTTAATGGTGACATTATATTGAGATATGCTATTTATTTCATCTTACCAAAAAAAGCAAACGTTTTAGAGGAAAAGAAAAGAGGGTATAGCCTTACATTTGGGTGTCCATCACGGAGAAGCTTGTGGAAGACATGGCAAAACTTCCAGCACAGGACAGCATTGCTGGAAAGGGGTAGGCGGTTTACAACAGACCAGAAGGTGTGGGCTCCTTTTTCATGGTGTGTTCCCAGGATGCATGGTGGGAGACAAGCTAAGGAAAATGAAAGAAAGCCAGCACAAGGGATATACAGTAGAATAATGAAAAGAAAGAGTGGCAATAAGCAGGATTGAAGCGAGGCCTTGAAAATCAAGTTCTACCAGATCTATCTTAATATTACTTAACTGAATTCACAGATATATTCCTTTCTTTCATTCTCCAGCAACATGATAAGAATTACAGAACTCCAGATGGGAAACTAGCCTGAAGATAAACGGGGAAAAACTCTGACCTATTGTATGTCATCCATACCAAGCTGGAGTTTCTTTCATTAGGAGTCATCAATTATCCTTCCAGATGTGAGAAAATATCCCAGATATTCCAGAAACTGATGGCTTCTCAGGGCAGACTAGATTTGCAATATTCAAGCTAAGAATCTTGGAGAAAATTTTCTACCCCTAAATAACAAATTTGTGAAGCAGCAATTAAGTCCATGTGCAACTATGGGATGAATGAAACTATATAAACCAACTGCACATAGTGAACCAAATATCGTCAACTCCTACTAACAGCTGACTGCGTGTTTACTCCAATATGGCCCTACAAAGCTTGCTTACTGGGACCTTGAAAACCGGAGCAAAGGGATGCCAGATGTTGTCTTAAAACTCAAATCTTGCTCATGTATTCTTTTTCAGGTGGGGGAGGGGCACAGCATGTACTTTTTTTTTCAAAGAAAAGTTAGGAGCAAGCTCCTATTCATACTATAATGCAGGTATTTCATTCCAGTCCATCACAGACAGGTCATGATGGAATTTGACTCCACCCAGATATATCCCACCTTTCCAGCTTCAGCATTCTTTTTCCATAGCTCTAATTTTAAAAGGATATTTCTGGCATGTTTCTCTTTGACAGCAACTTCCTGAGCATTAATGGCTTTGTTGATGCTGACAGTCTTTAAAAGAGAAAGAGAGAGAGAGAGAGAGAGAGACAGAGACAGAGACAGAGACAGAGACAGAGAGAAGGAAGAGGAGACAAATGTTATTAGAAAAAAATGTGATCATATCAAGACAGAAGCCCATCCTCACAACAAGCCCTCCATAATCTGCAAATTCATGGACACATTTTTGGGAAGCAACTGTGAGTTGCCGTATTTAGCAACTGCCAAGAAATGTTTGCTTAGAATAGTGCAAAAACTCCAGTCAAAATAAAAAAGAATTCCTATGCTGGAAGAAGGAAAAATCAGTCCATCTTGGTTGGTACAAGAGCACAGAGGCAGATAGTAATTATTGCTCTAACTCTTTCAAGTTTGTTAATTTATAGCCCCTTATTTTCCACTTGTTAAAAACATAAAATTAGTTTTGTTTGGTTCATAAATTGATGAATGAGTATCAATACCAACATTTCAGGGATGCAGCATGACAACCAACTGACACCAACTTCACTTTTATGGCATGTTTAAGAGGCAGAACCAGATAGTAAGTTGCCCTGGTCTATTTAGCTATCATAATATGTAGGAAGACCTGCTCACCTACTGGTAGACCAATGATGTGCTGAAAACTGCCAATAGAAGGCAAGGAATTGGGTGAAAAGAGAACTATGTTGAGATATGATAGAAAGACTCTCAATTTTGCTTACATGTAAGCCAGCAGGTTTTGGCTTAAACACAACTGAAAGCAGTTCCAAAGAAGTTTAGACTGCCTTTATAAAATACTGTAACCTTATTTTAATAGAATTTTTTTTACTCGTTAGTAGCCATCTCCATTAAGAAAACTCCTGCAGGAGACCTTGGGCAGCCTCATAATCACTTTAAAGTAGCATACCATTTTACAAAAATGGAATGGAGGGAAATTTTTCACTAGAGTATATAGCTCCTAGAAAAAACAAGTAATTTCAACAATTAGAAAACAACTCTGTTTGTAAGGTCTCTTGATGGAGATAAACAACACAGGAGTAATTATATGTTTTGCCATCTTTGTATCCAGTTAAAGTGAACTAAGGCTGTCACCCCAAATGACCCAGCGTTGTCCATTACCTCGCTCCACATTTGGATATCATAAAAGGAAGTATACTTGCTTTCATCTTTGGTAAAAAAAAAAAAAGCATTTTTAAAAACATCCTATTGTCACATTGGATATCTACTGTTTCAGTTCACAGAACAGTAGGGTCTAGTCTAGGGTCAAATGGACTCCCAAGCCTCAATATCTGCTGCTGCTAAATTGAATCAAAACATACTGTTCATCCAAAATCACAAGCAGCAACTGAACCTCCATTTTATAGATCCTAAGCGGTTGTTAGTCAAGATTTAAAAAACAATGGCATGGTTGCCTGCCATTTAAGGAAAACATAGACAGTATAAATCCTAAAACAGATTTCCATAGTGAAAATGGCATCTTAAGGCAGTGGTTCTCTACCTGTGGGTCGGGACCCCATCTGGGGTCAAACGACCATTTCACGGGGGTCACCAAACAACGCAGTCCGCCATTTTTTCCCCCTTTTCCTTAGCTGTGCTACTCTTTTATTCTGTTGGCTTTTGAAAGCCAATAGAATAGAATAGACTCTCCAGTTGAGTAGTCCTCGACTTACGACCAGTTGAGTAGTCCTCGACTTACGACCAGTTGGGGGTCGCGGCATTAAAAAGGTTGAGAACCACTGTCTTAAGGTATAACTCTGGAGACAAAAAGGCAGAAAACATTGACCGTATCCATAGCATAACAAGGTTCTTCCCAATTTACATCATCATTTTATTGCTACAACACTTAACTGCTTTTAAAATGTCTTTACTTATTATCTCCTGTGCTATAAGCTACATGGAGAACCCATCCTGAATGACCCAAAACAAAAGACCTCAGGAAATGACAAAAGTAGGGTATCAGGACCATCATGTCCTGTTCTTGTGCTGGGAGATGCAGTCTTTTGTTTTGGGATACTCAAAAATGATTTTAATATGTGACCGACAACAAAAGTGGTTATAAGCTGAGGAGGAACTGGAAAGATTAATAATTGATTAATTTACAACCAAGTAAGTAGGATGAAGGGTGGTTTCCCTTTTTTTTCATAAACTTCCAGGATTCTGACATAGGGAAAAAAATTGTCATGACTCAGAAATCAAAAGTGAACATTATAAAAATCTTTCTTATTTTAACACATAACCACAAGAAGGAAGGCTGAAAAACTAAAACATTTAATGAAAGCACTCCTAATGCTGGGCCACTGTGCTTATGCAGGGAATCTGAAACATTCCCTTGGGCATTTGCAATATTTGAGAACCGGATCCTGCCTCTTAGGAAGCTAAGAATGTTTTTCTTCCTGGCTCTGCCAAGTAGAGTCTAGATTTAAACTCTTTGGAAAGTCATCAAGTTCTCTTTTTAAAACCACAGAGATCCTTGATCTCTTGCCTTGTTATGAAGTATTTAAACCTCCCCTGACATTTTACAAAGGAACATTATCAATTGGAGGGGGAGGGAAGGAAGGAAGGAAAAAGGATGTTGCATTGATCAAGTGGACAGCCAATACTGCAAATGCAACTCCGAAAAAGCTTTCCTTTGGAGGAATTCTAATCACAGCTGCAGAGTTGTGAATGAGATTTCTCTGACTCAACTGGGGGGGTGCAAGACCCACTTTTGAAGCCTCATTTCCTTCCTGTTGTACCAGCTGAAGAACCAACCTTCTCTTTCCTAGATTTGTACACAGAACTGGACATTCTCAGGGTTGAAAGCTTCCATAACTCATAAAGGAGGGAAACAGTCAATCCAAAAAGGCAATTATCAGCTGCAACATCAATATGTTGCCTGCTTGGTGACACACATGTGCCCCTCAGCTATAATAGCAATAGAAAACCAAGCACTAAATATTGCCACTTCTCTTCAATTATCCCCCCTAAACAGAGTAAAGCCATATAAGAGATCCTAGTATAACACAAATATGGAAATCTCTGCTGTCAAAATGCCAGCATTTTGCCTCTTTCTCTTAACAGAAATGTCTTGAAGCTTTGCTATTAATTATAAATTCTGCAAAAAAATTGTTTGATTGAAATATTTTTGAGTTTCTAGCCATATCATGTGCATACTTTGACCTGCAACTCTGGACCCAAATAAAAGTTTGCTCCTGAATCTTAGAGGGGAGCCTAGTATCTCTCATGGAAATCCAACTCCTTTTTAAAAATTGCTCTGAACCCCCTGAAAATTCAGTGGCAAAGCAGTAATAAACTGAGGTGCAATTTCCTGCTGACTTTCAAATACTAATAGCATTTAGAAGGATAAACCCAACCATCTGCATCACCAAACCATTGCCTAGGCACCTACCCAATTGGCTGCCAAATGAAAAGAAAATGTGCCTCAGCCATCCAAAAGTTGTCTACCCCAGTCCTACTGTATGGCTTACTTTCCAATTCATGCTCCTGAACTCTTAAGCTGAAAATTAGACACAGTTGGGCTAAGGAGGGACACGTTTACCACAGGCTCTACACAAACATTAAACTCATAAGTGATTGGCCACAGCTAAAATTTAGAAGCACACATTACACCTCAGCTAATTACATCTTCTGAGGATGTCTGTAGACTCAGAAATGGGAAGGGGGAACCTGCAGTTCAGGGATAATAAACAATGAACACTGCTTCCTTTTATAGAATGCAATGTATCTAAATTATTAAGAAATGAGGCTGTGGAACCTCAGTTGTAGAGGACTACTCTTCAGTTCTAGATTGGTTATACTTCCAAGTTTCATTTCAGTATAACTCAGGTCTTTTCTACCATCTTTCCAACTGTCCAAGTGAATTGATAGAAGGTACACTTAAATTACAAAATGGCCTTAATCAAAGAACAAATGACAGTTCCAGTCCTGCAAAAGGAAGATTTTTTTCTCTCCAATGCCAAATTTGAGTGACTCACAAGCTGTGAAGTAGACAGCTTGGTTAATAATTGGGCTGTTAAGAGCAATACAGTGCAAATGCATGGTAAACTAACTGGATGCTTCTCTATTCTTCCAACTTTCTAATGTGATGTAGGAAACCTTTTGGAGGCAGTATGAACATTATTGGGAGTGCTTGAGAGCTATAATGAGAGGTAGACATTCACACGTACTAATAAAGTCAGGGGTTTCTTGTGTTTTTCCATTGGAGCTTTTGAGAGTTTAAAAAAAAAAAGGCTCTATTTTACCCATTCTGATACTTTTATATGTATGATATTTTATGTTTTCTGCCTCAAATTGATAAGAAATGATTACTGATTTTATGTTAGGAGAACTGTCCATAGGCTGAAAAACAAGAGGGTATTGGTATTCCTGAAGCCTTAGATTACATGTTCCTGTACTCTCAAATAATAATGCTTGCCTACACAATAATTCATCTAGGGCTGAGACATATACACCATACAGTTTTTGTCCAACTGTTCAGCCTGAATATTTCTAGCCCAGTTTACAATATAACTGATAGAAGAAAAAAACAAAATACTAGCATGGATCCAAATTTTATGATATTAATATCTGGAAAAGTGTTTATTATGTTCCAGATCTGATTATAAAAGACAGTAAAAGCAAATTCTTTGTTTTTTATAAAAAATATTTCCAGGACAGACATTATATCTCAATGAAATAATCTAAAAGGGACATTTAAAAAAACTATACATAAAAACAGACATGAAAACCTAAACATTTTATTAATACCATTTAAACTAAACTTGAGTAATGGAATGAAGATTCATCATGTGCCAGACAGTAAGGTTGATAAGTATTGAGCTCTTTGTATACACAATCCACTGCCATCTCCAGGCACCTCCACTCTTTGCCAGATGCAAGAGTCCCACATCCTCAGGATCTCCTCTTTCATTCAAGCTTAGCTCACATCACAGAGGGATAGTTTACCATAGATAAACAGCCACCAAACTTTGCATTCTTATGCACCAATGTTACCAAGCCTGGTAATGAAATGTCTGCAGGAAGAAAAGCAAACTTAAGAGAACGCAATGAAACCAAACAAGGATGGTATTGATGATATACAGCTTTAGCTTCCAAATCATCTCAAAGATGCAGCAATTCCCTAAATATAATTTTATAAACATCAATCTTTCCCCTTCTTCCCTTTAGAAATGCTCCTGATCCTGCCCAAGCGCAACAGAAAGAGAAAAGTGAATAACACCTAATTTAAGTAGAAATAGTCCACTTAATCCAGTGCAATTTATTCAGACACAAAGTAGCTCTTATATGATTGATATAAGAGGCTGAAAGAACTGGAAATATTTAGCTCTGAAAAGAGAAGATTGAATGCTTATCTGCACAGCCCAATTGCCCCTTTGACAGGATGGACCAGCAATTATTTTTGAAGAACAGATATGGACACTGCTATGTACTTATCCTTCCTGTTACAAATGCAATCTCTGTGTTTTCCCACTGCAATTTTAAAGTGTACCCACTCCCACCCTCACCTTGCCTCAAGCACATCTGTCTGTTTGGACTGATGCATTTTACTTCACTTTGGACTAAACCCAACAATTCATTGCCTACTTTACAGAAGCAGGAATGCATTCTCAACTGAGTCAATGGCATTTGTTATCAAGCATCCTCCAGAGCTACTTTTACCAGGAATGCTATAACAACACAATAGTTATAACACTTATCTTATAAACAGCAGGTTGCTTGTTCAAAACCTAGCATAAAAGTTTTAATTATTATTTTTCTTTCTCTGAGTTAGTTAATTTCAGCTGGGATTATTTTTCTAAATAAACTCAATAACACATTGCTTCATTATTTTCTCAGTGAAACAAATAATAATAATAATAATAATAATAATAATAATAATAATAATAATAATAATAATAGTAAAGTTGGAAGGGACCTTGGAGGTCATCTAGTCCAGCCCCCTGCTCAGGCAGGAAACCCTATACCATTTCGGACAAATGGCTGTCCAGTCTCTTCTTAAAAACTTCCAGTGTTGGAGCATTCACCACTTCTGGAGGCAGGTTGTTCCACTGGTTAATTGTTCTAACTGTCAGGAAGTTTCTCCTTAGTTCTAGGTTGCTTCTCTCCTTGATTAGTTTCCACCCGTTGCTTCTTGTCCTGCCTTCAGGTGCCTTGGAAAATAGCTTGACACCCTCTTTTTTGTGGCAGTCCCTGAGATATTGGAACACTGCTATCATGTCCCCCCTTGTCCTTCTCTTCATTAAACTAGACATACCCAATTCCAGCAACCGTTCCTTATAAGCTTTAGGCTCCAGTCCCCTAATCATTTTTGTTGCTCTTCTCTGTACTTTTTCTAGAGTCTCAACATCTTTTTTACATCGCGGTGACCAAAACTGGATGAAGTATTCCAAGTGAGGCCTTACTAAGGTATTATAAGTGGTATTAACACTTCACGCGATCTTGATTCTATCCCTCTGTTAATGTAGACTAGCACTGTGTTGGCCTTTTTGGCAGCTGCAGCACACTGCTGGCTCATATTTAGGTGATTGTCCACTAGGACTCCGAGGTCCCTCTGACAGTTACTACTATTGAGCAAGGTACCCCCTATATTTGGTTTTTCTTGCCTAAATGTAGAACCTTGCTTTTTTCACCATTGAATTTCATTTTGTTAGATAGCACCCAGTGTTCAAGTCTGCCCAGATCCTTCTGTATCTTAAGCCTGTCTTCTGGAGTGTTGGCTATTCCTACCAGCTTGGTGTCGTCTGCAAATATGATGAGTTCGCCATCTATCCCCTCATCCAAATCGTTGATATAGATATTGAAGAGCACTGGGCCCAGAACAGAGCCCTGGGGCACCCCACTACACACTTCCCTCCATGTAGATGCAGCTCCATTGAGGACCACATGCTGAGTACGGCCGGTCAGCGAGCTATGGATCCATCTGGTGGTGGTGATTTCTACCTCACATTTTTCTATCTTGTCAAGTAGTAGGTTGTGATCTACTTTATCAAATGCCTTACTGAAGTCCAAGTAAATTATGTTCACAGCATTCCTCTGATCCACTAATTTTGTCACTTGGTCAAAGAATGCAATAAGATTTGTCTGGCATGATCTATTTTTGACAAACCCATGTTGGCTTTTAATAATGACTTTGTTTGCCTCTAGGTGTTTGTTGATTCTTTGTTTGATTATCTTTTCCAGGATCTTCCCAGGTATTGAGGTCAGGCTGATAGGTCTGTAATTTCCTGAGTCCATTTTTTTCCCCTTTTTTGTAGATGGGAACTACATCAGCTCTTTTCCAGTCCTCTGGTACTTCCCCTGTGCTCCAGGATCTTTGAAAAATATAGTTCAGTGGTTCTGAGATCACATCTGCCAGTTCCTTGAGAACCTTGGAGTGTAATCCATCTGGTCCTGGCGATTTGAACTCGTCTAGGCTGGACAGGTGCTCACTTACCATTTTCTTGCCTATCTTAACTTGCGTTTCTATTCTGTTTTTTATGGCACTATTTTCGATAGGTTGGTCTGTTTTTTCCCTTTGTGTAAAGACAGATGCAAAAAACGAGTTAAATAGTTCTGCTTTCTCCCTGTTGAAGAAAATAAACTGAAGGAAATTAAGAAACTTTTGACATATATGACTGAAAGTTTTGTTTCCTATACTAGAACTTCATTCCTATGTGTACATGCTGTAGAATATTCATTGAATTGGAGCAAGCAAAGATATTGGAAGGATGTGGAAAGCCCTGGTAAATTATCAGCCTCTTAAGTTAAGCAGCAACAAATGTCATCTCTATTATTACCAAGCCTCAGAACACACTATCTAATGATACCGATCAAAAAAAAATAGCAATTCTTCAATTGTACATTTAATTTTATAATACTGAGTTGAAGGTTACTGGAGAAATTGTTTTTTTAAAAAATAGTCTGATGTAATCTTTGAAACAGCTAAGTAATTTATGTGGCTGAACTTTTTTCTCTTGAGGAAATAATAGATACTATTAAATCTATGAAACCAGGAAAAGTCCTGGATCTGAATAATATGTTCATATTAGTAAAGTTGGAAGGGACCTTGGAGGTCATCTAGTCCAACCCCCTGCTCGGGCAGGAAACCCTACACCATTTCGGACAAGTGGCTGTCCAGTCTCTTCTTAAAAACTTCCAGTGTTGGAGCATTTACTGCTTCTGGAGGCAAGCTGTTCCACTGATTAATTGTTCTCACTGTCAGGAAGTTTCTCCTTAGTTCTAGGTTGCTTCTCTCCTTGATTAGTTTCCACCCGTTGCTTCTTGTCCTGCCTTCAGGTGCTTTGGAAAATAGCTTAATTCCCTCTTCTTTATGGCAGCCCCTGAGATATTGGAATACTGCTATCATGTCCCCCCTTGTCCTTCTCTTCGTTAAACTAGACATACCCAATTCTAGCAACCGTTCCTTATATGTTTTAGCCTCCAGTCCCCTAATCATCTTTGTTGCTCTTCTCTGTACTCTTTCTAGAGTCTCAACATCTTTTTTGCATCGTGGTGACCAAAACTGGATGCAGTATTCCAAGTGTGGCCTTACCAAGGCATTGAAGAGTGGTATTATACTTCACGTGATCTTGATTCTATCCCTCTGTTAATGCAGCCTAGCACTGTTTGGCCTTTTTGGCAGCTGCAGCACACTGCTGGCTCATATTTAGTGATTGTCTACTAGGACTCCGAGGTCCCTCTCACAGTTACTACTATTGAGCATGGTGCCACTATGCTGTACTTGTGCATTTGGTTTTTCTTGCCTAAATGTAGAACCTTGCTTTTTTCACCATTGAATTTCATTTTGTTAGTTAGTGCCCAGTGTTCAAGTCTGTCCAGATCCTTCTGTATCTGAAGCCTGTCTTCTGGAGTGTTGGCTATTCCTGCCAGCTTGGTGTCGTCTGCAAATTTGATGAGTTCCCCATCTATCCCTTCATCCAAATCGTTGATGAAGATGTTGAAGAGTACTGGGCCCAGAACAGAGCCCTGGGGCACCCCACTACACACTTCCCTCCATATAGATGCAGTTCCATTGAGGACCACTCGCTGAGTACGGCCGGTCAGCCAGCTACGGATCCATCTGGTGGTGGTTCTGTCTACCCCACATTTTTCTATCTTGTCAAGTAGTAGGTTGTGATCTACTTTATCAAATGCCTTACTGAAGTCCAAGTAAATTATGTCCACAGCATTCCTCTGATCCACTAATTTTGTCACTTGGTCAAAGAATGCAATAAGATTTGTCTGGCATGATCTATTTTTGACAAACCCATGTTGGCTTTTAGTAATGACTTTGTTTGCCTCTAGGTGTTCGTTGATTCGTTGTTTGATTATCTTTTCCAGGATCTTCCCAGGTATTGAGGTCAGGCTGATAGGTCTGTAATTTCCTGGATCCATTTTTTTTCCTTTTTTGAGGATGGGAACTACATCAGCTCTTTTCCAGTCCTCTGGTAGTTCCCCTGTGTTCCAGGATCTTTGAAAAATATAGTTCAGTGGCTCTGATATCACATCTGCCAGTTCCTTGAGAACTCTGGGGTGTAATCCATCTGGTCCTGGCGATTTGAACTCATCTAGGCTGGACAGGTGCTCACTAACCATTTTCTTGCCTATCTTAACTTGTGTTTCTGTTTTGTTTTTTATGGCACTATTTTTGATAGGTTGGTCTGTTTTTTCCCTTTGTGTAAAGACAGATGCAAAAAATGAGTTAAATAGTTCTGCTTTCTCCCTGTTGCTTGTCACCTTCTTGCCATTTCCACCCACTATTTTTTTTGCTTCTATATGCTTTGGAGGTTTATCATTATGGTTTTTTAAACAAAGTTTTTTTCCAATTTCTTTTAAAGAAATTTATATAATAATAAACTTTGGAGCAGAGAAAATCTTGAATAAATAGCAACTCTGTCTTGCTTGAATTCAATTCCATCATGTTTCATTCCATCCAGATCCCCAAAGTATTCTGACATCAGGACAAAATTTCAATTGCATCAATGCCTTGACCCAGATACAACTGGGTATCATAACCATATTTATAATATCATATTCTGAACCAAAAAATGATCTCTCCTAGTGACAATGTAAATATTAAAAATAACTCCATCACACACCAATTTCTCCTGCCCCATAACTATCGACTACAATGGCCCATAAAAAAGGTGTAGAATTACTGTAAGTCATTGTCCCCATCCTGGTAGACAATAATATACAGGAAGTCACTAAGAAGTCAATACAGTTTCTATCTCATGCCCAGGCCTAAATTCTGATTGCAAGAAATCTGGATAATTCATTTCCTCTTGGCTCCTCCCCCAATCCTGTCAACAAAATTCTTCAAAAGGGTTGAAGACTAGGGTTATTTGACGAGTATGGACAGATATAGGAAGGATGTCAGGATGAAGCCCCCTATCTGATGGACAGTACTACCTTACATTTACAAGGCTGGGTTGATGATATGGATTCACTTTTTATTTATAAATTGGTCCTTTATTGATGTAATGGAAGGACTAATCAATATTACTCCATGTGATTAAGGTCCAACGCTGTGTTTAAAACTGAGCTGTTTTTTATATGTATTATACTATTTTTGCTCTTTCTTTTACTTTTCTATTACTATATATTAAAGAAAAAATCTAGCCTTATACCTGTTTTTTTTTCTTATTCCAACAGTTTACATCCTGCTTCATCCAGACTATGATAAATTTAAGAGAAAAAAAATGCAATTAAAGAAAGCACTTCCCATATTTATTTCAACCTTTGAGATTCAGGGCTCCTAACCTGAAGACTTAGTATCAACTTCTGAATAATGGTATTAAATGATGCCACTGAGCATAGAATGAATGATTAAAATTATCATAGAATGAAGGATTAAAATTGTCAACACTAGCATGTTATGCGCACTTACATCCAATTCCTGGATCAATGGGCCCTTCTCATAGTCACTCATGCTCTGGTCATCTCCTGTTTGGACTATTGTAATATACTCTACACAGTGCTGCTCTTGAAGAGCATTTGGAAGCTTCAGTGGGCTCAAAAATGCAGCAAGCTGCACAGTTTTGCCTAAATTTGTCCATGTGTTATCCCTTCTACAGGAGTTGCATTGATTGCCAATTTGCTTCCATGTATAATTCAAGGTCTAGTTATCACCTTTAAAGCCCTTACATAGCTTGGGGCCAGGTAATCTGAAGGATCGCCTCTTCCCAGTTACATCTACCTGGTCCACAAGAATGGGAAGACAGGGCATATTGCAGGCCCTATCTATTAAGGAAGTACATCTGGTAGGACCAAGAAAAAGGGCCTTCTCTCTATTGGTTCCCTCCATGTGAAAAATCATCCCCCAGGGGATATGATTGCTCCTCCCCCCCCCTTGCTACTTTTCTGAAAAGCTCTGAAGACATGATTCTCTCTGAAGACATGATTCTGTCAGTGGGCTTGGGGCCCCTGAATTGATACAGAGCAGATCAAGTTGTTTGTTCCATTTTGTCTGTCATAACTGCAGGGCAGAGGGAGCTGGGTTTTGTTTTGCTTTTTGAGGTTTTAAATTGTGACTGGTATGCTGCCTGAAGTCCCATGAGTTGGGTGGCCATATAAATATAAATAAAATACCTTGTCTAAATCTGATTACATTCTAGCTATGATCATATAAAGGCTATTATTTCCAGTTGCCCATTAAACTCTATAGATCCCTCTGATTAGGCTGTGATGCTCTAAGGAAATTTCATTGACAAGCCAACCATCTATTTTTGTTCCTTAGCTTTTAAGGTATTGATGCTAACTAGGAAATCCTGAATAGCTAAATGAGGTATTATCTCCATTTCAAATAATATCCAGTTATTAAATCAAAAACATACATTCTCCTCATTATGTCCATATACATATTAAATCAAGATCTAGGAAAGAAAAAGTATTAGTAATATATTTCTGGCAAATATATTTTCGTCATTGCAAAAGATCTCACACACTGCAACATCCTATTAGTCAAGTGACTTTCTGTTGCTAAGGTAAGTTCATGTGTTACATTATGATGTCAGCTTATAGGATCCAGCTGCTTTTTTTTATCAGAATCCCCAAATCCAAAAACTTGCAGCTTGCAAGTTATAAAGTTAAAAAATTGTATTGAGTATCAGGACTAGCTGGAGTGTATCTTTCCAATAAAGATCATTGCTTTAAGAGAATCATATTGATATCGCTATTAATATACAGCTAGTAAGAAGGAAACATTACTGAACTATAGCAGAATATCCAGAAAGCATCAGATATTCAGGTCTATCTTCTACATTAAATAAATATTTTTGCCTTTTGAAAATATCAGCTAGAAGAATATGAAGCACAATGTTTTTCCATTAGCTCCACTTCCTCTTAATGCATCAGGTTTTTTGCCCAAGATAATCCATTGAAGCTACCATGCCA
This sequence comes from Crotalus tigris, assembly GCF_016545835.1. NCBI lineage: Eukaryota > Metazoa > Chordata > Lepidosauria > Squamata > Viperidae > Crotalus > Crotalus tigris. The sequence continues at coordinate 6,258,043 of NW_024096758.1, read as the reverse complement.
GCAACTCACTTTCATTCAGCTTTAACCAAGACACTCCCTGCCTGGTCAACACCATGGTGTAGTATCCATCCTTAAAATATTAATTAGGAGTAAAGTTTTAATAACCACAATAGTATGATGTCACTAACAACCAATCAGTAATCTTTACAATTCATGTATATTGTGATGGACAACATGACAGCCCTCAGTGTTATAAAGCTGCCTTCTTTTTGTTGCTTGAGCAGTTCTGATTCTTCCAGTTTATGATTGCAAGAGAGAAAATTATTCCTGCGCCCCACCCCCACTCTTTTTGCCACAAACCCAAAAAGTCTCTGAGAGCCTTTAAAACAGCAGCTCCAATCTTTGCAGAAAGCTGCAACAGGACTCTCCTCCCATTTCTCTTAGGGAGGGTAGGGAGATCTCAATACCTGTATTTGCATGTTGTGTCCCAAAATCAGCACTGGCCTGACTTGGTTCTAGCTTGGGGATATAGAGAAGAAAATACTCCGTTTTCCGCAGCATGCATTCTTCCATTGCAGAAACAAACTGCAAACTTCTTATAAACTTCATGCCTTTCTCTATCTATCTATCTATCTATCTATCTATCTATCTATCTATCTATCTATCTATCTATCTATCTATCTATCTATCTATCTATCTAATAAATGCTCTTCCCACTCTAGCCAAAATCCATTGGCAAAACGAGTGAGAAAGGATGATAGTGGATGCACCAGGAATGATTATGGATAAGGTATTCAACCAGGAGGATTCTTCTTGTATAGAGGGGGAAAAAAAAAGCCAGTCTGGCGTTTACCGAGAGAAAAATGTTACAGGGAAGGAGAGGAATTAAAAACGGCGAGTGATCTCAACCCTGGCTGAAGCACCTCCCTCAAACTCTCTCCGGAAAATGGAAGGGAAGCGACAAGCTCGCAAGTCCCTTCTCCAGTGCCAAGAACAGAAAGGAAAGCGCTTCAGCGGGTTTCCCTGGATTTGGTCCCGAGCCCAAAGGAACAGCCGCGGAGGGTTGAGAAAACCCGCTCAGCAGTCATACACGGCTTTCTATGAAAAGGAGGCTCAACTAGGAATCCTGTAGCCAGCTGAGCTGACCTACCTCCTTTTCAGAGCTTCTGCCTATGCCCCGCTAGGGAGAGCATCCCAAGATCACCCACCTGCACAGGCAGGGCGAGTTCAAACGCCATATGCCACCGCTCCATGGCCACGAGTCCTCTAGGACCGGTACAGAATGCCCTTCTCCCGGGCCATGCCCCTAGCCTTACCATCTTGCCCACCTCCATGGTGGGAGGGCTGCCGTCGCCCGGGTCCCGCCGCCCCGCGCCTCCCCGGCCGGCGGGGCGGGTCTCTCTCGCAATCTTCCTACCGCAGCGGTGGGATAGACATGTTCGGCCCCTCCGCCAAGCTCTTTCCTCCGGACCAGGAGTTCCAGAGAGGCAATAGGAAGGTGGCGGGTGTGCGGGCGACCAGGAAGAGACCCTCCACGGCAGCTGGATTGCGACGCCTCGCCAGGCGCAGCGCCGGAGCGAGCGAGGACGCGTCTGCCTGTGTGCTCTGAATGACAAAAGGCGCTGGCGCTCCCGCCCAGCCTGAGCCTCCTCCCTCCTCCTTCGAAGGACAGGGAGGGCTCCTCCGAGCAGATGCTCAGGCGGCACAAAGGCACCGTGCAGAAGCCACAGCCGGGCGAGGCCCGTCACAAACCCGGCGGAAGGAGGGAGGAGGAGTTTTTTTGCTGCGCCCGCGGGAGAGGGAGGATTTTCCTGCCTGGAGGGATCTCCAGAGCGGCTCACGGTTCAACGCTGCCGCCTCAGCGACATTAACCATTTGGCACGCAAACGGATGGCCACTGGCTGGCGGAAAAGGGGGGGGGGCTTGCGCCGCTGATGGGCGCTGAGTCTAAGACCTCCTCAGAGAGGTCCTGCGCGCGTGACTCTGCCGGGTTTCAGAGCGTCCGAAGGGTAATCCCTTTCCCCCGTCCCGTTGAATGCTCTGTCACAGCAAATACGCGTCTTTCACAACCATGTAAATTAGCCGAACGGTCTTGGTTGTAGTCAGGAAAGGCGCTGAAATGTTTGACCGTCAAGTAGGAATTCCCGCTTCTTTCCAACACGCCCCTTCGCGCCCATCAAATTCCATGGCTTTTGAAGCTGAAGGGAGAGAGCCTCGGGAAAGCTACATCAGGCCTTGTGTCTAGATGCTTTAATGGTTGTTTTGGATCAGCATCCTTACTCCCAATATAGCACTGTCCTCACTTCATCAGCGAAAGCCTTCACTTTGACGATGAAAACAGAATGTTGTTCATGTCATCTGAATAAAACAAACTGCAACAGCTAACCCTAAGTACCAATATCGATTTCATGCATAGCTGCAAATCTGAAAAAGGCTCATTGGATTTTACTTGTAAATTACATTGTAAACTGAGTTTGACTAAACACAGAAATGCATGAAAGATTCTTCAAAGTTACTGGATGAAAACTGAAATAACGATAGGCAGCCAGAATTTTGAAGCAGTACAGAGCAGAACTGTGAAAAAAAGCACTTGTGATTAAAAGGCAGGTTTCTTGTCTTCACACTGAGAAAACTCCCAGGGGCTAATTCCTCTTATTCCACTGAACTTTACATAACGATTTGGACCTACAGTCCTGATAAATACTAAATGCATTTTTTTTGCACTGCAGTGACAGATTCAATGCCCTAAAGTTCCTCTGCTCCCATCTGCACAGATTTCCCACTTGATTGCAAAAGCAGTCTTGCAAAAATTGCACATGGCTGCTTATTTCTACTTCCTCTCCCTCATCAAATGCTAAGTCATTCTCTCTCCCCCCCCCCAAATATACAGTACAATTTCATATATTGGATCTTTTAATATTTTTGTCTAAAAGTTTTGGGTGCTATTTTTAATACATGAGAATTGCCACTGGAAGATTTGAGATTAGTATTTTATATATTTTACCTCTAACAAAAACAAATTGGATCTAGGAACTAGCCCTCCCCCCAAAAAATTTGGGAAGCCTGCTTCCTCTATTTATTCTCACAATCTAGTAAATAAAATTCTGCCAGTGAGGCAAATTACACAATCTATATTTAATCTTTCTTTAAAAACATATTACCATTATTACCATCCTGCAGCATATAATTCTATAGAATTTCCACCTTGAAAATAAGAAATTACATGAATTTACGTGAATGTACAAAAGGATGCTTAAATCTTGAGTGACTTGTAATATGTAGAATATGTTAATTCATACACACACACACAGAGGGGGGGAATGTAAGATCTTCTGTTTTTTGATATCTTCTAGAGAGCACATATTTATTACAGATGCTTTTACAATACATGGTTTCATTTATTCTGACTATAAGCATTTCACTTTTTAGTCAGTCTTTAAAGTCTAAATTAATACAATCTTCTATCCACAAAGTCAATACCTGAAAATTATTTCAAGCAGAAACAGTCAGCAAGTCATAACTAGAACAAGTTAATAAAAAAGCTAAGAGGGAGTGAAATGCCTTACACAAAAGAAAAGCCTTTGAAAATTTAGACTGTTTTATATGTACACTGTATGAATCTGTAAGTCACAACCAAAAATATGTGTATCACAGGAAGATAGAAGTATATACAGTACATTTGTGCTTATTATTCAGAAGAGAGAGTTGAAACACACTATAATTCCATAAGCTTAAAGCAGCCAAAAAGCTTCAACAGCTTTGAAGCCAGCTGGATCTACAGAAAGAGTAATACAGAGTATATATTCATAAAAGACTGTGTCTGCCAACCCCAACTTGATTATTTAACTAAAGTATTAGGGTATTCAACAACGTCCCCCACCTCAGATTTCCCTTATTGAAAAAGCATAGCTGGAAGCTGCAATGTGCAGCAAACAGGAACAAATTGTCCAAATAACACTGAACAAGAGCAGAAAGCTTCCACAGTGCCCACGCCAAGCGGAGTTGAATGGGGGTTTGGGTGGATATGCAATTTCCTTCACAATTAAATCTCAATTGGCCAACAGCCAACTCCTCCAGAAATAGAAGCAAAAAATCTCATCTCAGAACAGGCTGATCCAAAACATTATATAGGAGGCTTATTTTATGATGAAACATGTCAATGTTTAATTAATTATCCGTCAAATTTATATGGTCTATCTCATGAAAAGGTTACTCTGGGCAGCAGACAGTAAGATTATAAAACAGATAACATCTAAAAATTATTAAAATAATAAAAATCACAAAAGCTAAGATTTTAACAGCAGATATTAAAAACAATGGTGCTATTTCAGCAGCAGCACAAACTATCAAATTTTGCACAAACTACCAAAAGGGTGAAAAGCCTAGTTACCTTAGCTCTCTAATACCAAAAAATTCTTGAGTTACTGTATATTCTGGTGGAACTTTGCATTCGTGGTTAAACAAATGTGTCAGAGGCATATTTCACATCTCTAAGCAGCAGCACCACATCTTGAAATAAGACAGCACCAGAGTGTTAGGAATCAAGCTTGTGAATAGGCTGTGTAACACTGTCAGAGTCTAAGCCACTGGCACAATTATTTGAATGAAAATTGATTGGCAGATAAAACTGATAGTTGCCTGTAAATGACATATTTTATAAACCTAGTTTTTAGAAACTTAGAACTTACTTCCTGCCATGAGCTCAGAACTGAAAGCAATATGCTAGTTGTTCTACCATGATTATAATACTGAGCTCTTTTCTGAATATGATTTGGGGAAGGTTGGAAAAAGCAGTACATTTTATCAAATCTATAAAACTTGCGTTTCAATTGTTTTTGAACTATGGAGAGGAAAAATCAGAAACTGATTTATCTGATAAAACACAGAACTATAAAATCCTGACTGACTCAATTCTTCTGCTTTCCCAGTCCATTTTTACTTTTTGTTGCTGAAAAACTGACAACGATGAAAAATGATTCATAAGTGCCAGGTTACTTTTGAAATTATAAGCCATTAATGCATTAACTTCTTTTCTGAAATATTCATTATATCATACAGATTTAGTCTTGTCAGCAACTGACCCAATAAGAACATGCAAACAGTCCCAAATCATTTATTTATCACTGTAGAGTTGCTAATCTGCAAAAATTACAGGAAAACCTTTTCTCAAACAATAATACTTGTTTCTCACTACTCTTAAGGGGAAACAAAAAAGGAACAACTTTCAAATCACTTCCAATTCCGGTATGTTACCCTTTGTCAGTTATGAGATATGGAAATAAGAGTCAAGTCTTTTTCTTTCCCTCAAGGAAGAGAACTAAGTTGCCAGATTCTTTCCAATCTAAGGAATGGTAAAGGTTATGGAATGGATGAAGCAAAGGAAGAGAGAATTGTTGTTTCCTTGCAGCCTTTCTCTTAAATGCTTAAAAAAAGAGCTGGACCATCTTTTTGCCCAGGGTTATATGAATCCTCTTTCTCTTATTACCTCACAAATTTGCCTACACTTAGCCTTGATGGAACTGGCTGTGTAAAATTAGACAGATAGATAATTTCAGATCAACTGTAAAGGACATGTCCTCCTCTGCAATTTCATCCATGGCTGAATTTACAAAGAAAAGCAGCAGCTGCAGATCAACTACATTGAAAAAAGTTACTAGTCTTCTCTCTGCTCTCCTTTCAGTTCTAATCAACTGTTGTTAATCTGAACAGAGAAGTACCCACCTGTAGCTGAAAATCTTTGCAGTATTGTTCTTAAGATAAACATTTCTTACAATACCATACACTAAGGGGAAAAACCAATATAGATAGCACATCCTTATCAAAGGCTTCACAGCAACTGATTTAAAAGAGTAGGAACAGTTTGGGTTAATGGAACCCTATTTTAAGAGAGAACAGAAAAGTATTCTAACTGTGAGTAGAATATATCACACTCAGGCACAAACTAGTTTATTCACATTGCTTATGACTTATACAGGTCAAATTGGCACAATAAATGAATGTAACTAATGGATTTGGCTACTGGGACTTATACACTCTGTCAATATGGAAACAGATGAGCAATTTCAAATGAAAAGCAGGCATGAAATTTCTTTTTAGTTGAGACTTCCCTGCAGTCAAAATTGAGAAGGAAGAACCATCTCATATGAATGAAGAACTAAAAATATGCCAAGAAATTGGAGTGAAGGGTCTAATGAAACACACAGAGCCACAATTACCATTATTTATTTCTCTACAGATAAGAATAAAATTCTTGGCAAAACTTCCTTCCTTGGAAGGCCCAAAGACCAATGTCTGCGTCCAAAGTATATTTAGAATGCAAAAGCAATATAAAATCTAGAAAAAAAATGCTTCAAATTCACAATTCTGGTGGCTCACCTTATACAACAGAAAATAGGAAAAACTACAAAACAATTCCTAAAAATGACTTATTTTGCTTTAAAGAATATCCTCCCCAATATGTAGCAATATTTGAAACCCTAGGATTAAAAAAATATATATAATATAGTTAATACAATTAATATTTATCACACATGAGACAACAGAATAAATAAAACAAACTACAGTGTTTTCATTTTAAATGGGCAGTCTGATCCAGGAGTAATTTTTCCTTGCAAATGTGTAATGCATTTGGGTAACTTTCCTTAAAACCAGGTTTACAAAATACTCCAATATATTTCAGGAAGAACTAGAAAGGCAAATGAGAAAGATAACCATGACAGGTAGTCCTCAACTCATTATTAATCTATGTGCATGCACACAAACACACAGAAGTAACAGAATGTTAAAAGCAGAAGACTTCTACCATCCTTTTCATTAAGTATCACTTTGCATTCCTCTCAACAAAAACAAGTAGTGAGGCTGCTGATAACAGAAAAAAAATTTCTTCTAATAACTAGGAATAAAAATGTACTGAAACCGCATTAGGGTATTGGAGAAAGCAAGTGATATGAAGTACGGCTTATAAAGAAAACTTTGTTCTATCAGTGCCTGCTGTTCACTTGACAGCAGGCAAATAGTGAATTACAATTTTACTCCCCCTCCTTTTAGCCTTGGATTTAGCAACTCCTTCCTTTTCACTAAGAGTCTCCCCTTTTCAAAGTCCCATGCTAACTATAAAAAGTTCCCCTGAATTTAAAATGATATTCTTCCACAAAGCTTAGTTTGTCCAAATTTGCTTCTATTACTACATTCTGAATGAATCTAAGATTGCCTTCCTGTTTTATTTATTTCCTAACATTTATTTAGGGGAAAAAATATCTTCCTTCTATGACAACAACTTGAAACGAGAAGGGTACTCTTATGCTTACCAGCAAGGAAAAGAAGAAATAGTCATCTTATAGGACCAATTAATTCACTCTTGAGAAAATGATCCACACAGGCACTTTCCAAGTAGACTGCCAAATTCTAAAGAAGTAGCCACTCAAATACACTGAAGTTAAAAACCAAGCTACACTCTACATTAAGAACATGTAATCACAGAATGTTGCCAAAGGCTAGAACAACTTGTAGCAATGCACACTTGAAAATTTAATTTTGTCTGCAACTGAAAATGAATCAACATGATTCACAATTCCAAAACTAACATATAGATTGGAGTGTAGTTTTTCTGTTTGCTTTTGTGTTTTTTTCAAGATTTGTGATAGTTTTTCACCTTGCAGAACAGGACAAGAAGCAGTGAATGGAAACTAATAAAGGGGAGAACCAACCTAGAACTAAGGAGAAATTTCCTGACAGAACAATTAATCAATGCAACAACTTGCCTGCAGAAGTTGTGGATGCTCCAACACTGGAAGTTTTTAAGAAGTGGCTGAACAACCATTTGTCTGAAATGGTACAGGGTTTCCTGCTTGAACAGGGAGTTGGACTAGAAGACCTCCAAGGTCCCTTCCAACTCTGTTGTTCTGTTAAAATGTATATATAGTATATATTGTATTGATTATGTGCCATCATATTGATGGTAACTCTTAGTAACCACATATTTCCTCCAGGATAACCTATTCCCAACCTGGCCTTTCAGATCCTCAAACAGTGCATCCATCATCACTGTAATTGACTCCTCCTCCATCTTGTTGTTGATCATCTTTTCTCTTCCACCTTAGCAATAGCAATAGGACTTAGACTTATATATCACTTCATAGTGCTTTACAGTACTCTCTAAGAGGTTTACAGAGTCAGCATATTACCCCCAAACAATCTGGATCCTCATTTTACCGACCTTGGAAGGATGGAAGTCAACCTTGAGCCGGTAAGACTCGAACTTCTAGCAGTGAGCTGAATTAGTTTGCAATGCTGCTTTCTAATCATTGCACCACCAGGGCTCCTAACATTATAGACTTCTAACATTATAGACTTCTCAAGAGAACTAGGCGTAATGGTCATTTATGCCTTGAGAGAGAATTCTGAATTGATTTTTTCTACAAAGCATTTATTTTTCTTGGTTGTCCATGGCATTCTCAGGAGTTATTTTCAACACAGTTAAAAAAAAATGCCAATTCTCTTTCTACGTTCTTGCCTTTTTCTGTTCAACTTTTACTTTCACTTCCATAGAGTGTCATAGAGAAAACCATTGCCTGCATGAATGATTCTGATCTCTAATAACCAAAGATATGTCATAATATCTATGCATACTGAGTATCTTTTTCCAAGGCTTTCATTACTAATTACCAAGTGCCAGTATACGGCATATTTTTTGACTGCTACTTCCTTTATTGTTAATAGTGAATCCTAAAAGACAGAGGTTATCTCCCGTTTGATGTATAATCTGGATTGGATAATCCTATTATTTTTGCTGGCATAGGAAATTAAAGATATTTTATGAAAGACTGCACAATCTCTTTTCTTCAATATTGGTATGTATGTCAGCCCTTTGAGGTAGACCAGACTAGGAAACCAAACTTATCAATGTTAATACTATTTTTATTGTAAGTTTACAGTAGCAGATTCTTGCAAGTCTGAATATGCTTCCTTCTTCCTTCTCTCTATCTTTGTGAAAACTAGGGAGGGTCAAGTCTGAGATGCTTTTCTAAATTATATTTCTGTGATGGATTCACATGTGTTTTATCTGACCATTGTCTTAGTTGTAGCTCTTTCTCTTATTCCTTAAAGTAATTCCTACTGCCCATTTCAATGTAGACTGATCTCTTCCAATCTCAGATTTGTTGGCATTGTTTGATTAGAATGTTTATTGATTCTTCAATGGCTTACTATATTTCTACAGACACTAGAAATTCCCGTAGCCTTCCAACTTGGTAATGAATGGAGTGCTGATCTAGCTTTACCTTCTAGTATTAGACAGTCTATCTAGTTAATATCTTCAACATTCTAAATAATATCTTTTAAGGTGTCATCTCTTCTGTTCATAATTTTAGTGTACTCCTATCTTTAACTGATATCTGAATCAGTTGTTCTTTGTCCATTTGCATCCTTTAACATGCTAATTTGAGACTGGAACTTCCATTTGATTTCAAAGATCTTTTGGAATACTTTCCTTAGTTTTTCTGGATCTCCAGATAATCTTCCATGTCTTTACAGATATCATCATAAAACTGCTTATTTTCTTGTCAATCAGCTCTCTGAAATTGTTATTTTCTGAAATCTCTCTCTTTCTTGACTTCGGCTTTCCTTTGCCTCCTGGGAATTCTCAATTTATTTTGACAACCAATTTCCTTTCATTTATACTTTGGTTTCTGGCAATGTCTTTTCGCATTCCTAACAACTTTTCTTTTCAATTTCATACCACAGTCACTCTGCTTCCCTGTCAATGAAGTTTAGGACTTCAAAATGATTATTACTCTTTTGGAAAATGGAAGATGTATGTTCAACATATTTGGAAACTGATTGGCTTTCCTCCACTTTAGCTTGATTTGGAACTACCATGTAAGCAGTTTGTATTTTGTTCCATAGTAAGCCTTTAGTCATTTCTTTGCTGTTATAACTGCTCTCCACTTCCTTGTGCCAATAATATAGCCAGTTTGATTTCTGTGTACCCAATCTCGTAATGTCCATGCATATAGGCATCATTTTAGTTGTTGGAAGATTGTGTTAGGGTTGAAGAAATTCTTGGATTGGCAAAAATCCTACTTCTTTCCAGGTTCCTAAGCTTTGCAATCTAAGTATATTTTCCTTCTTAATAAACATCATTTTAAAGGGTTATTTGCAAAGTATAATTGATAATACTTGATTGCTGATGGTATTGTACCTAAGTAAACATTGCTATATCATTCCTGACTCTGAAAGCAATATTGTTCCTTCATTTCTTTTGTATCTTGAGTAGTAATCAGTCTGATGTTCTGATTGAAAGTCTTTTTCTTTTCTTTGATGCCTAAGATGTCAATGTGTAGTCAATTCACTTAGTCTTTCACTGTATTGAACTTTTCTGTGTATATGGTTCTATGTTTCCACTATGTTTTCTTTAGATTTTCTTTTCCTGCATAGCAACATCAGCAATTAGCCATGTCTACTCTAACCATGCTGTAGTCTAGCCACACCATAAACACCATTCTTACTCCAAAAGATCCTCAATGTCATGGGCACTTCATTTTATGATGATGAAACTGACAGCTGAGCAGCTTCAGGCAGAGGAGCCTGTGCACCCCCATCCCCCAACCAGGAGACACAGCTGCTGCTGGTCTTAAAAGATGAGGAGTCTGAGCTGCCACCCCTTCCTAGTGCAAGGGCTTTCTGTGAGGACAGGAGAGCAGAGCAAAGCTTCCTTGGAAGAAAGAACCTTATTTTTCCAAATGAGCAACACCAGGGTGGCTTCTAGATAAGAAGAGAAGCGATCTCAAGCCCTTCCATTGGCAGCAACCCTTTGTTAATCTGGACTCCATGTGCCTTGTGCCTTGACTTGAAATCTTGTGACTGTGATTCTGGATATAGATTGGCTGATAACCCTGCCACAACCTTTGGACTTTGCCTGACCACTCTTGTGCCTGCTGTTTTGAATTTGGACTCTCTCTCAAGACAAGCTTACTGGACTTTATGGGACTTGATTTCTTGTGCATGTGTGTGCATGCATGTTTGTATGCATCTTTCCTTTGCACTTGTTTATTTGCTTGAAAACTCCCTAGTAAACTGTGCAAAAATTCTCTGCATGTTTGTGAATATATGGCTTGAAATAGGACATTCAGCTCTTACTCATGAGGACATTACGGACTTGACAGACCCATCATGCAGCACTACCTCATCAATTTATCTTGTCTACAAATTACGGCACATAATGTACTACAAAATGAATATCAAAATGCTTACTTTTTAATACATTATGCATGCTTTTCAAAGATTAATGTAATCTTTATCATGCTGGCTTTATAAATGAACAAATGGCTGGTAAACTTTTAAATAAGATCATAAGAAAGTTTTTGTTGTTTACTCCAATATTTTCTCATACTGGTCACTAACTCTAGGATGCTTGTAAACAGAAGAGAGATGTATCATTCTTCTGCAACTGTTCACTTGCACCTGATTTTTGGAAGCATGCTGTGCCCAATATGGAGGTAGAGTTTAGTTTTCAAGACTATATCCCTTAATAGACCTTTTCCAATTAATTAATCCTATTAAAACTATGAATTAATTATTGCTTTGATAGGTTATCAATTTTACAATTTAAAACAGCTACCTGCAACCTTTCACTGCATGTTATCTAAGCAAACATCAAGTACACAACTGGTATGAGTGATAAGTTGTGCTTTTAGTTATTCAATTTATTTGCTTTGTTTCATCCAATATTTCAAGTAATATACATAACAGTTCTACCATTACAATTGTCCTATAAGGGAGACTAGGCTAAGAAATATTCTCAGGCCTAATATAGTCTATTGAGATTCCATGATTGGATTTTCCCAATCTTAGTCCATAATTTCAATGACAGAACGTCCTAACCGCACTCCACGAAAGCCAGGAAACAGGAACGTTGCAGTATTCAACAAGTTTATTCACTATGATGAAAACGAAGTTAGCACTGAAAGGATACTCCATCTATTGCCCTAAATACATTGCGCCACCACGCCCAGAACACCCCCCCCCAATTAACGATTAAATAGACAATTAGTTTCCACCCGTACCACGCCCCAGAACCGCCTCGTGATAGACCTCCGCCCTAACCACGGCCCAATCCAGCTAGCACTTATGTTCAATATTGCATTGAGTCCAGGTGTTACATTCACACCATGCTCGTTCCTACAGGCTCGGTAGCTCCAACGGACTTACTCCCTTTCTATATCATCCCCCCCCTTTCCATCCTGGCATCTAAGCTTTGTCAGACCCAGCGACCCAATTCCTAACAATCACAGAGTCACGGTTCCAGCAACCCAAGTCATGGCAGTATTGAGATCATTCGGCTCCTCTCGCATTTTATTGCTGCGTAGCATCCGCCCGGCTGTTTTCTGTCAACGTGAGATGGCCACATGACTCGTTCGGCTGCCGCTGCGGACGCCCTAGCACCACCTTCATATCGTTGATGGCGATGTAACTCGCGAAGCTACCGGACTCGGCTGGAGCACATGGAACCTTCACTGAGCTTCGGAAGATAGATATCACACTGGGTCTGACATTCAACCACTGCCAGAAAACGGATTTTCTTCCTAAGGCAATGCTTTGCAACTAAGGGGCCCTTCTACTGTGTGCACAGATTGCATAATCAGGGTGGGTTTTTTGCCTATTCCAGTGGCTTGTTTTCTTTCCTTTTCTTTCTCTAGAATGTCTTTTCACTATTACAATACTGTTTAAAAACATTTATCCTTTCTCACCATATAAACAATACTTATTTATAAGTATTGTTATATAATACCATATATTATCGTTACCCTTATCATATCATATAAAACATGAATGAATACTATTAGTTTATTTTTAATGTTACACTTATTTAGCATTAGCTATTTCCTGCATTTTTTAGAGAACATACCTCAGACATGAGTCCTAAAAAATGGAATTTACAGGGGGAAGACATTTTGAAATAATTAGAAAGCACCAATTTCATGAAGACTGTTTCTCTATACAGCAAGTAGAGCATACATGAGCAACCAAAATTGTTTTTAAACCGTATTGAAAAGGTTTATTTTCTTTACCATATCCATATCTGAATTCTTCTCTTTTTCTTATTTTTTCATAAAGTCAAACTCTTGCCAAAAAATGTTCCAGATGATTAATGTACTTCTCAAACAAAACTATTAGAAAAGACTATAACAAATAAATTAATGAATTATATTTAATTTCCTTCAAAAGCATTAGGATTAACTTGTCAGGGAACAGATGCCAACAGCATGTGAATTCCACTGCTTAAATCAAACAAATCAAATAAAAACATTAAAAATGTTATTAAGTTATTGCTGTATATTTGAGAAAAAAAACAAGCTTTAAGAAAAAAGTTATAGCAGAGATGCCTATAGCTCCCAAGTATTGCTTCTTGGAGGTCCTTGAGAGGTTCATGATTGCCATTGGCTTTTAGCTTATGTTTTATGACAAAGAAAGGTTCCCAGATGAAAGCCTTTTAATGCTACTTATCAAAATGCATTGTGCTTGAAGGAAAACTAAAATCTAGACAAGAACTAGAAGAACAGGGTATTGATCTATTATGGTGGCCACACCTGCAAATTCAAATGAGATATGAAAAAAATGCTAAAACATCTGGATTCTATAAAGAACAGACAGAATTTGACCAGATACTATTGGCATCAGATGAAAAATTGATTAAGAAACTGTGTAAGTACATGCTAAGTTTAAAGATGGAAGAGGAACAAGTTAAAGAAACAATAATAACATGGGCAAAAATTTTTTAAGAATAACATAGAACAAGAAAACTGGCAAAGACTTTGGGAAAGAAATTCTAAAATAACAAAGGCGGTGGCTAAAGTATATAAAATGTTTTACAGATGGCACTTACCACCTGTGAGGTTAGCAAAAATGTTTAAAAATATGTCTAGCAATTGTTGGAAATGTAGACAAAAACCAGGCACATATCATCATCTTTGGTGGACATTCCCTAAGGCTAAAAGATTTTGGTCAAAAATACATATATGGTTAGAGAAAATGACCCCCCCAAAAAAACAACGTAGATTTTAAGCCAGAATTATTTCTGTTAGGTATAATTACAGGAAATTATGAGAAAGAATGTATATATTTAATGTTACATGTATTAACAGCAGCGAGAACTGTAGTTGCTCAACATTGGAAAGATGAAGAATTACCAGCAGAGGAAGAGATAATCAGGAAAATGTTGGACTGTGCAGAAATGGACAGACTTACATTGAAAATGAAGGAGAAAGAAAATTCAGAATACTTTAGAACAGAGGTCCCTAACTTTTTGGGCACCAGGGACCAGTTCCGTGGAGAGAGGTTTTCCGTGCACCGGAGGGTGTGTGGTTTAGTGTGCCACCTGCATCTTGCGGATGAGGCTTTGCTAGTTTGTGCGGCCCGGTTGCTGGCATGCCATGGCCTGGTACCAGTCCATGGATCGGGGGTTGGGGACCCCTGCTTTAGAACATGGGATACATTTTATCAATGGCTAGAAAAATGAGGTAGAAAGAAAGGAGTTTAACATGTATTAGTAAGCTAAATATTGGAACCCAGACAACATGTTGCTGATAAAATATTATGTATTTGTGATTATAAAAAATAATAAAATATGGTTATAAAAATGCATTGTGCTAGTCACTATATTTTCTTTAATGGCCTTTTTCTGAAAGAAAAAATGACAGATGTCAAAGTAGAATAGTTGCTCAATAAAGGATGCAATGAGAAGCAAACCTGAGGGGTCTAGCACTGTTGATGTTACCTAGTTAGGGTAAGAAGAACTATACAAGAATGAGCTTAACATCCCAGATAACCACAATGAGATGGTCACTGACCTCGAACCAGACATCCTAGAATGTGAAGTGAAATGGGCCTTAGAAAATCTGAGCAACAACAAAGATAGTGGAGGTGACAGTATTCCAGCTGAGCTATTCAAAATCTTAAAAGACGATGCAGTAAAAGTGCTACACTCAATTTGCCAGCAAATTTGGAAAACTCAACAGTGGCCACAGGATTGGAAAAGGTCAGTTTACATTCCAATTCCAAAGAAAGGCAATGCCAAAGAATGTTCAAACTATCGCACCATTGCACTCATTTCACATGCTAGTAAAGTTATGCTTAAAATCCTACAAGCTAGACTCCAGCAGTATGTGGATCGAGAACTACCAGAAGTACAGGCAGGATTTCGAAGAGGCAGAGGAACTAGAGATCAAATTGCCAACATACGCTGGATCATGGAGAAAGCTAGGGAGTTCCAGAAAAACATCTACTTCTGCTTCATTGACTATGCAAAAGCCTTTGATTGTGTGGATCACAACAAATTGTGGCAAGTTCTTAAAGAGATGGGAGTACCAGACCATCTCATTTGTCTCTTGAGAAACCTATATGCGGGTCAAGAAGCAACAGTGAGAACTGGACACGGAACCACTGATTGGTTCAAAATTGGAAAAGGAGTCCGGCAAGGCTGTATACTGTCGCCTTGCTTATTTAACTTATATGCAGAGCACATCATGAGAAAGGCAGAGCTAGATGAATCAAAAGTTGGAATTAAGATTGCCGGGAGAAATATCAACAACCTAAGATATGCAGATGATACCACTCTAATGGCAGAAAGTGAAGAGGAACTAAAGAGCCTCTTGATGCGGGTGACGAAGGAGAGTGCAAAAGTTGGCTTGAAACTCAACATTAAGAAAACCAAAATCATGGCATCCGGCCCTCTCAATTCCTGGCAAATAGATGGGGAAGAAATGGAGGTAGTGACAGATTTTATTTTTCTGGGCTCAAAGATCACCTCAGATGGTGACTGCAGCCAAGAAATTAAAAGACGCTTGCTCCTGGGGAGGAAAGCTATGGCAAATCTAGACAGCATACTAAAAAGCAGAGACATCACCCTGCCAACAAAAGTGCATATAGTCCAGGCCATGGTTTTCCCAGTTGCAATGTAGGGCTGTGAAAGTTGGACCATAAGAAAGGCTGAGCACAAAAGAATTGAGGCCTTTGAATTAGGGTGCTGGAGAAGACTCCTGTGAGTCCCTTGGACTGCAAGGCGTTCAAACCGGTCAATCCCAGAAGAGATCAACCCCGACTGCTCTTTAAGAAGGCCAGATCCTTTGAACTATGGTGCTGGAGAAGACTCCTGCGAATCCCTTGGACTGCAAGGCGTTCAAACCGGTCAGTCCTAGAAGAGATCAACCCCGACTGCTCTTTAGAAGGCCAGATCCTGAATTGAGGCCACCTAATGAGAAGGAAGGACTCACTGGAGAAGGGCCTAATGCTGGGAAAGATTGAGAGCAATAGAAGAAGGGGACGACAGAGAATGAGATGGCTGGATGGAGTCACTGAAGCAGTAGGTGTGAACTTAAATAGACTCCAGAAGATGGTAGAGGACAGGAAGACCTGGAGGAACGTTGTCCATGGGGTCGCGATGGGTCAGACACGACTTCGCAATTAACAACAACAAAAGTTAGGGTAATGAAATGTTTGCAAGAAAACAACCAAGGACCCCTCATTTCAAACCTGAGCTACAAATATTCTCCTTCATTGATAGAAGCAAATCTGTCTATTCAGTTACCAACCCAGAAAATCCTAGAGATTAGGAAGATCTGACCCTTAATCAATAAATCAGCAGCATTCACTTACTGATTTTTACTTGTGCAAAGCAGAACCATGGACATTAATATTTCATCAATAATAAACAACAATTCAGGAAGGAAAAATATATTTGGAATCTACTAGACAACTCCAAATAGCTATTATGCAGAATTTACAAGGGCTAACTGGAAACTCAAATACTGTAATGATTATTCTGGAAAAAAAAGAGTAATGGAAGAAAAGGGAGGAGAAATATTAAATCAAATTATGAAAGAACCAGCTTTCAATAATTTTAGTAAAGTTTTCTGAAGCATTTGCTATGCTATATTGGGACTTCAGAAATAAGAGAAAATGTCAGCAAGAGTCTCTAGGGGATGTTTACCACCACTCAACTTAATGAGTGTGATCAGGACTGAACACTCACTTGCCTTGAATAAGGCAGATTTAGTTATGTACTATCACAAAAAAAATGGGATCATCTTAAATTTTGACATTTAGCATCAAATACAGAAGTATGAAGACCGATTTCAGAGTACTATAAGCTCCAGCAATGCAGCCTGGTTTCAGTGCATAACAAAGAAACGTATATATCATGCTATTCCTCCCTACTTGTTTCTGAAAGTTATTTGTACTTATATATTTTCTTTGCTCATCCTAGACTTCAGAAACACGAGGGTTTTGACTACAATATTCTCATATCAGCCAAGGGACTCTCAAGATCATCTTCAAAAACCTGGTAAAACCAAGAATTGGGCATAGCTCATTTTAACCCAATAGGTTATGTATTCTTGGAACAGAAGATAGTCGAGGTTTGCTATACTGTACATACTTTGTGGTCAAATTTCTCCAGACTTTAGGGGATTAGTATTGACATGCTAAGCAGGCTTTTGGCAGATGTTTCACTCCATTTCCCTGTGAGGCTTCCTTAGAACGTGCAGGGGAGATGGTGTCTTGTAGCATTTGTAGTCTGCATCACATATGAACTTAGAGGAGTTGGTTGGTGAATGGAGATTTCCCCTGAGGTGTTGATCAATTGATTCTTGGAGATTTTTATTGGTTTGATTTTGTTGATCAATTGATTCTTGTCTCAATTTTGATTGGTCTTCTTCATCTGCTTCGGGGTTTGGGGCAAGACAAGATGGTAGATGCTATTCAGCTCAATGGCTCTGTGAACAGCACATTTGTTTGCGTGACTTGATGCTTAACAGTTGAAGTTCATTAATCATGCTAAGCCATGATTTGTTTACACATAGTTGTTGAATATAAAGACACTTAACACTAAACCATAATTGTAATGATTGTAAGACTTGTATCAGAGAGACCCAGTTTCAAGACATCCCTTGACCACAGAGCTCATTATGTGATTCTGTACCAGTTATACTCTTGTAGCCCAACCAATATCTGAAGAATAATATTGTGGAGAGACCCTAAGTTCACCCCCCTTGAATTCTCAGGAAAAAAAAGATATAAATGTACATGTATATAATAAAGCTAAAGCTCAACTAATCATATTATGGCTTCTAGCATAAAATGAGAACCTAACTTTTGAATTACAGAGTACTCCTATCACTAGACCTCTAAGAACATTAAATGAAATGCTCTAACAAGAT
Organism: Crotalus tigris; assembly: GCF_016545835.1. NCBI lineage: Eukaryota > Metazoa > Chordata > Lepidosauria > Squamata > Viperidae > Crotalus > Crotalus tigris. The sequence continues at coordinate 6,239,891 of NW_024096758.1, read as the reverse complement.
GAATTTATACAATTATTTCCTTTAGTTTGAACTTCAGTGTAAAACTGCCCTTAGCCACAGTTTGATTCTTTTTTGTGTATTCCATGTGCTGAAAATTTGACCTGTTATAAATCAACTTGGCAGTGTGCCTATAATATTTCTGCACTATGACCATCAAGCTCAGTGAGAAATACACTCTTTCACATCAAAGATAACACTTCATATTTAACGCATGTACTACATAAATCCCATCTTATGATACAGTATTAGCTTCTCCAAAACCATTTTATTGGGTTGTTTTCAAGTACATAAAAGTCAGAGTAACCCCATGCACTTTTTAGAAAAGATAGAACTACAGTATCTGTACTGGGAAAAAAGCATTATACCCTAAGAGTTTTCCCCCCTCCTTCACACCCTCTTTTGTTTGTTAAAAGCTGCCTTATTTCTGAATGATAAATATTTAATGTAGTATGTTCTGAGCACAAATTGATGGTTGTCAATATTGGCCACAATAATGGAGCTATTTTTATCAGAAGCTATAACTTCAGTTTTCAGAATCTGCATGCCTTTGCCATACAGGAAGTAGTTCATCTTCACATGCAATGGATTTGCCACATTCACATGTGGTGAAACCACAAAAAATGAAAATACTACTATGAGAATGATGCCATTCTTCCTTAATGAAAACTGCATCTTAACTGTCCTTTAGCAAGCTTATGTCATCTGTATACCTATTCCCCATTCAGATCACTGCCATGCTTCATAATTAATTTTCAGGTGGTATTCAAATTAGTTAATCAAAATCTAATCAATTGATAAATATTTTTAAAGGCATTTCTCTTTTGGTATATTTCCTTGCTGGCCAATTAATATTTGCTTACTTAAGTAGAGATACCATCTTGGATGTAGTACTTTGTGATTTATTTATAAATGATTTTTTATTTTTAACTCCATATCCAATATACTACATATCCCATCTTTCTATTCTAATGAATAAAGGCAATTAACAACATATTGAAATAGTAAAATATAAATAAAAGTACAAACATTAATCTATAATTAAAAGCCTGGAGTCAAAAATGCAACACCCATGGAGCAGAGTCCATAATCCAGGAGTAAATAAGAAAAGCCAAAAATATGGTCATTCGTATCAAAAACAAGGTTGTCTATCAATTGGGATATCTTCTAAGTAACCTGTCCTGCAGAACTAAAGCCAGGAAAGTTCACAATGGGAAAGGCAATCTTTTGGCTGGTCAGTCTGTAAGTAGTTTAGATTTTAGATTTGACTATCATCTGGAAATTTCAATTGATATAAAACTCAGCAGCAGAATTTGCAGAAATAAGAGAATCCCATGCAGTACTTTGCCTTGGCGCAGAACTAGGTGTCAATTTTTTTCTGAGCAGAAAATAAGTCCTGCTTATTACAATTAACGCCCAGTATGTCTTAGATTAAGGCTACTTGAGATAGCATCTTTTTCTATACACATTGTATTGAGATGATCTGCAAATGTTGCAACTAACACATCTGGCGGTGACTCTGGATTAAGCTTTAACTCTTGCAATACCAAATCTCTGAAATGCACTCCCTGCAGAGTCAAGGAATCTTATAATGTTACTGGTAACTGTTGGTTTTTACTTGCTTTGTGATTTTGTTACTTTAACTGTTATTGTCTTGATTTAAAAGAGTTTGTTTGTTGTTTGATAGTTGGTGGTATACCAATTTAAAGAAATATCAACATCTTAAATAATGCTCGGTAAGCAACTGGTAGCTAAGGAAGGTAGATTTGTTTCTTTCTTCCTGCTATTTCTCAAGGTACTGTCTGAACCAAATGGAATACAAGCTTCAGGTAAAATTGGTACCTTGCGCTGTTAGCAGTATAGCTGCTGCACCTTTCACTTATTGACGCTTCTGGGCACTAAGGCAATATGTGGTATACGTTGCAATAGTCAATGCATAACTGCCAGCAAGTTCAACAAGCCTAGGAAGGGACATAGATGATGCAAATATATTCCTTACTATGAACCCAACCTGAGAATCTGTGACAGCTGAGGATGAAGAACTCCTAGGTTATGGAACTGCTCTTTCTGGAGGCAAGTATCCACATCCCACCCACAAAGAGGCAAAACCTCAGTTTCCAAGTCCATTTTTTTTTTCATTTACCAACAATATCTCTATCTTGTCCAAATTTAATAGTACTTTGCTCCCCTCATCTGGGTCATTATTAGACAAAATCCTAATGTACTAATTGCTTCCTGGAATAGTTGAGTTGAATTTCACCAACTTTCAGAATTCTGCAAAACACTGAAACAGCTAGCAATTTCACACTGATACTGTATATCATACTGAAAGCCACCAGAATGAACTAGTAGGACTATCCTCCCATTCAACCATACAATAAAACATACTCAAACTGTCCTTTTCAGTTAGCAATCAGATAATCAATATCATTTAGTTATGTCTGAAGTTGCAAGGTCACTGTCTTCTCATTGGTCTTTCCAGTAAATGGAGTATTTGAAGCTGCCCTACAGTCTCATAAATCTTTTGGGGAAATGTAAGCCATCTGCAAGGAGAACAGTCTCCTTCATCAAAGGGCAAGTCTCATCTTGGCTAAGTTAAGCAGCTAGTCAGAGCAAGTGTTGAGTAGGCAGGTAGCAGTCCAAAGTTCTCTATATACCTTGTTGAGTTTCTTGAGTTTACAAGCCCCAAATAATCCAAATAACAGCATAAATGGTTGCCAAGTTATATTCCTGTGACTTCCCCCAACATTAGAATCCAAGGCTAATTTATTCAGAAATAAATTTACCATAAATTGTTTCAGTCCTCCACTCTTAGTAAATCTTAATAAAATAAATGATTCATAATATGAAAAAGCAATGTCACCTTGTTCTGCGCAGAAGCAATAAAGGCAGTGAAGTAGTATGTTCTGCACTGCTTTCTCTATTCAAACAGTCTGTGTGCTCAATGTGCTGCATCCTGAGATAATCCACTTGTACTATAGTTAATGTTCTATCTTCCTCATTACGGTTAGCTCTCTAATAAATGGGACTGGCGCAACTCTGCAACACGGCAGTGAATGCTTAGAAACAATAAAGTCAGTCATGATTTCACAATATAGAGGATGAAGTGAAAAGTCTCCAGATGCAGGAAATTATTCAGATTCATTAGGTTTGTGGGTCTAAACACATTACATAATTCTACCATATTATATTACATTACATAATTCTACCATATTATATTACAAGGTTCTCTTTTATAGTGCTGGGATGCTTTCATCAATAACATAAACCCAACCCATTTTCAATAGGACCACAAATTTGCTTATCCCTGCATTTCTAACAATGTTTCATAAATCTCTGTCTACATTCCCCATAACAAAGATGAGGGGATCTGAATAGATAGTACAGTCAAGATATAATGTAGCCAGGAGGAGGAAGGAGTATTAGGTATGTTGGCACCTTGAGTATTTATAAAAATAATAAAGATGAGATAAATAAATAAATAAAGGTAGTCCTCAACTTACAACAGTTCATTTAGCGACCGTTCAAAATTACAACAGCACTGGAAAAAGTGACTTATGACTTTTGCAGCATCCCCATGATCACATGATCAAAATTCAGACACTTGGCAACTGACTCATATTTATGGCGGTTGCAGCATCCTGAGGTCACGTGATCCCCTTTGCAGCCTTCTGACAAGCAAAATCAATGGGGAAGCCAGATTTATTTAACAACCAGGTTACTAAAATAAACAACTGTAGTGATTCACTTAGCAACTGTGGCAAGAAAAGTTGTAAAATGGGGCAAGATTCACTTAACAAATGTTTCACTTAGCAACATAAATTTTGGGCTCAATTGTGGTTGTAAGTTGAGGATTACCTGTAAATGGAATTCGGTACACCAATATAACCCAATGCAGAAACCACACAAAACAGGATGTTACAGTATTTCCTTTCAGTTTTCCCCATTATAATCTTTTATATCAACTGTATAATGTGGAACTATCAGATTTTTGTTCTATTCATTAATAATGGCCAGATTAAACCCTCCTTTCTTTGGTTTTAAGAAATCAGAATTTCAGACTCAATTCACACTTCTACTTTTCTTAAATTTGCTCATACATATATATATATATATATATATATATATATATATATATATATATATATATATTAGAATATTTGGCAAAGAGGGGAGGAAAGCCTGTGGCTTGGTGATTAAATCACTGCCTAGTATGTAAACTGCCCAGGTTCGAATACCATAAAGGGTATGGCTAACTGAAGAGAGCAGAATGAGTTCGAAATGGCCATCTTAGTCTCCCAATTTAATTCTTTAACTCTTTGTCAGAAAAAGAAATTTAAATTAGAATATATATAAATTAGAATAGAAGCAAAATATTTTTCTTCTCTCATATATAACATTTTATTTCTAAAGAAGCCCTATAATATAAGCTAGAGAAAATTATATAATGATAACTGTAACCTTATAAAGTTCAGTAACCTGGTGAACAGGCCACATACATGTATTTAATAATGACAGTCCTCAGCAACACTCAATTTACCTTCCCAGACTCCACCAAGAGAGTTGGCTCACCTCTGTGTAATGATACCACAAGATATAAACAGAATACATGTCAGAGAAAACATAGCAAATATCTCACATATTTTAATTTGGGATTAATAATCATTGCTTGTTTCTAGCAGTTAGATGTGCTGCCAACAGAACAGCTAACTTCATATACCACAATAGTAATGTAGGCTCCCATAAAAAGATTTAATCTCTGTACTGTACGTTGGGATCAAAATTTCCAGAATTCCAGGATTCCTAAATTGATTAAGGCTGTTATAGAAACTGGTGCTTAGCCACCACAATGGTCGATGCCTTAATTCATCTTGGATTACCATTACATTTTATCAGCACAAAGGCCATGGTGAAAGTACCAGATGATAAGCACTGTATTCTTTTTTTAAATACAAGTTTTATTGAGTTTTCCAATTTTACATCAAGGTGCTTAGGAAACAGCATGGTGATGGGATAATCAATCATCCAAACACCAAAACATTTATATATAGCTCAGGTTAACTTGTTAAAATTCTCTCTCTAGTTCCCTCAAATAATATACCATATTCAGATTAATACATTTCCAGTAAAATTCAATCAATCAATAAAATTATCAATAACAATTTAACTATACAAATCCCAATCCTGTATTTAAGCTTTACAAAATTCCAATTACCATATTTCAATTTAGCCGTAAATAAGCATATTGTTTATACTTCGAGTATCCCTAATTTCCCTCTTTTATAACATAATAATTATAATATCTAAAAATAAACATATTATTCCCACAATTACATTCTTATATTTCCTAAACATATTCTATTCTTATTCTACTAGCTCCTCATTTACTTATACCATGTATTCTGTTATCACAATTCATTTACTTATTCTCATTCCATTACAAGGTAATTATTATACATAAAATAAGCATATTATTTCAAAAAATACATTCTTACTCTATTTCACATATATATTCTACTAACCGAGAATTTTCCCCTCGCTTATAAGTCTGAGTCTTAAACCTTAAGTCGATCCGTGTCTCTGAAAAGCCTTTTTAACCCATTGCATACAATTTTAGATCTCATTTTTCAGTCTCATTCTGGCTTTCTTTTTGTGCCAAGCAGGTTTCCATAACAGAGCCTCTATATCAACGAATAAATCTCCCTTTATTCCTTGTAATATCATTTGGGTCAAGGGAAAATGTCCCATCCTCTGTTTTAGGAACCTGATTCCTTTGTGGTTAATCCCTTGTTGCTTTAAAAGTTCAAGTCTCAATGTTTGATTCAGCTGGGTAACACAGTTGTGTCCAATTTTGTAATTAGTAGTTGGTTATCAAAGTTGCAGAATAAATCGTACAATTTATTGTGCAATTCCTGTTGCTTTTGAAGTTATATATGGTTTAGTTAAAGTTACTTTTTGATCATCAAAAATCTCAATAAGTTGTATATAAAGTGGTATAAATTCCTCTTTGGTATTGATTAGTTCCTCTTCTGTTGTTTTTTGGCCTGTAGGATAGTCAGTTGAAGTCTGGAAGTCAGTTTGCAAATTTAGAGTAGGGTTTCTGACTTTTATTTCTATAGTAATCTCTTTTATTTTAGCACATACTTGCTCAGTGGCTTCATGATTTTTTTCCAGTATAAGTTTACAGTTAAGTTGTAAATAGGGTTTCTCCATTTCAGTAGTAGTTAGAAGCAGTCATTTTATCTTTTAGTGGAGGCTATATTTAATAACAGTTAACCAATGTCCACCCTCACAGTTTCTAGCAGCTATATTAACTTATCTTTTCCCTTTTACGATAATTTAAAGGTCAAAGCCAACCTCAGCATCAAACAAGAGAAAGCAGTTGCAGTATTAAATTTCACCACAGGATGTCCTCAGTAGATTATACAATCTTTTCCCAGACACCAATAAAATAAAATTAAAGAAATAGGAAAAATAATATTCTCCACATATAAACTAGATCAGGTAGTAAAATTCTGTAATAGGGTTTTTTTTTCAGGACCCCAGAGTAGCTACAAGTAAAAATAGTCATTGAAGTTAGTTATTCTTTCCTTTTATTCAAAGCTTTTCTTCCCAGACAAACAGACGCCGCTCTCTCAAAGCAGGGAAATAATTCCAGGAAGGCTTTTTAAAGGAGGAAAAAAATAGGGTGAAGAGAGGAAAGGAAAGGTCTCACCCGGATCATCAACGGTGTTTCTTTACGGTTAGATGTTTTTGTGACTTTCGGCTGGTGTGGCTGTGTGATTGGCCATCTTACTGGGTGATCTTTGCTCCGTTGGCCCTAAGGAGTTAGCTCGAGCCACGGGAGGAGCTGCCATCCTCTCGCAGTCGACGAGAAGCCTCATCGGTGGTCGCCCCTCCAGGGTGACTTTCAACCCTCTTCAGGGTCTACCAGCGAAGAAGAACCGGCCGGCGAAGAGACAACTCTATTCGCACAATTGCTAGCGCCGCAAACCGGAACCAGAAGTCGATAAGCACTGTATTCTAATAACTCTAAACAGCACCTGGTTTGGGATTCCTGATCCTGCAACTTTACAATTAAGCATTCTAACAGAAAATGAGAATGTTTAACAGGAGACAGGAGCAACAGCTTTCCTGATTTAGATATAAATGAGATTCTTGCCAGCCCTTTACCACAGTTAGCACTGTAAATGAATAGTTGAGAGAAAACAAGTCCTAGAAAACAAAAAAGTGTGCAACTAACCATTGTACACCTACAGAACAGCTTTTATTTGTAGTTTATTTATTTATAAAATTTATTTAGTTGTAGGTTTTGTATTAATTTCTAGGAAGGCAACATGCTTCTATGTTTTTTCTATGGTCTCTCACTAATTATTTCCTTTGCTCAAAGCCTGAAAAGCCAAAAAGTGAAGGTATGTAATACAAGAAAAGTAAGCCATATAAATATGGTACAACACTTCTGAATGAGGTTCCTCCATTTAGCACTAATGCCATTAGGAGTTAGCACATTATCCTATGTACCAGGAGAAGAGAAAGCATAAGATGGGTTTTGTTTCATAATTATTTTTTTTTGTTCACATGCAAACTGGAAACTCTGAAGAATTTCTTATAAGAGAGAAGGAAAATAACATCAGTTACATGAAATGTTCTGTGAAACAAGAGTAACTTTACTCCCACTCTGTCTTTCCAAATCATTTTCTGGTCTGCCAAAACCCATTACCAGCCACCTGGAAAATTTGACAAAGACACTCTCAGCCTAAAAAAGACTTAGAGCAAAGGTCTCATGATAAACAATCTGTTTTTTTTACTTTTATCACTACCACTTGCTGCTAGTCAGAATTAGGTCATCCACATACAGACTTGTATTCATTTGTGCTCCAGTCTATAAAACTGTCTTGTGTGATTTGGCCTTGGCCTAAGTTGCCCACTAAAATTTTCTCTGAATTCAGAAAGCATACATTTCACCATTTTGGCAACTAACTTTCATAAGTAATAGTTTTGGTTATAGCACATGAAAGTTTATTAGTGTTCATTACATTGCCTGTCTTGGTGGCAATGTTCACTACATATCACAACAGTATCTAGTATTGATTTTCAAGAAATTGTAGGCTTCTTTTTGAGTTTCTGAAGCAACAGATGAATAGTTACAATTCTGTTTCAGAATTGAACAAGTGTTATTGCTAATCAATAATTTTTAGCCACATCTATTAATGCCTACAAATAAACAAAATTTTGTTGCTGCTGTACTGTTAACTTTTTTAGGTAGATTAAAACATTTTTTTAAATGGTCTCCTTAGTTACATCTATTTCTCCAGCCCCAATCTTTAATTTCATCCAATGAAATGAATCCACTGCACTAAGGAATTACAAACTTCCTCCACCCAGCCTTTTAAAAGTGTGATAGGGCTATTTGTTTCTTATATGGAAAAACAAGCTCCCCCCCCCCTCCCGAAAAGCTCCCTCCACACCATGTTTCTAGCCAGGTTCACTCTTTAGTTAGGAGGAGACGGGTCTTTGACGGGTGACAACTAGGCTTCAAAATCACAGTGGCAAAACGCCGCTTCTCTTCTTCATATAGACAGGCAAAGAAAGATTGAAAGAGAAGCTGTTAATACTGAAACATTTTCATCCAAGCACAAACTTTTTCTTTATTCCGGTCTATGACAAATTAAGTCTGCTTCCACTTAAAAATCTGTGTAAGTTTGTTACGCGCCAATTAAACCCCAAAGTGTGCAAAAGTAGCTGAAAAGTTGGTAAGTTCCAACCACACCCTGATCCTTTGAACTTCCTTGTGCCACCTACACACACGCACACCCTACTCCACTTTCCCCGGCAACTTTCCCTCCTCTTCCACGCCGAAACTGTTCTCCCGCAGCCGGGTACCTGCCCTCTCTCGAAGGCGTTGCGCTCGGCAGCAGCCGCCAGGCCCCCTCCGGCAGCAGCCCGCGCGGCCGTAACACCTCCGCTGCTCACGGCTGTTGCCGAGACCGGCCCGGAGAGCCGACGGCGACCCCGCAAACTCTTGGCGAGCGGGTTGGATCCCTGCCTGATGGAACTACTCGAGCGCTCCATCTCGGCATCTAAGAAGGCCCACTCTGCGCTCTGACAGGACTGCCAATGCCGCTCCTCCGGTTGGCTTTCATAGGCTGCCATTCATTTGGCCAAGCTGCTAATTGGGCTTCAGATCCAAAGAGGCGAACTTTCTGGACACGCCCCCCTTTTTTCCCTGCCTGTTTTCCCGCTCCCGTATTTCCCCCCTTTCTCCCCCTTGCCCCTACGCCTCCTCTCAAAGGAGGAATGCTGTCGCGAGAAAGGCAGTGGTAGAGGAGTGTTTGCTTTGATGGGATTGGCTATTTCTGCAGAATCTGCCTGGTTTTTGCACGTGCGCCAACTCCGCCCACTGGGGGGGGCGCTTTAAATGCTGCGCGGTGGAAGCGCTTCTGTGGATGTGTTGCTTCCATATATGCTTAACCGTGGAACTTTGAGATCTAGCTGCTGCGGTTGTAAACCTAACTGATTTTGTGTTTGTGTAACCTCATTCCATATTGGGTTAGTTTATGGGGTTAGTTTATGGAACATACTGTGCCCAGAAATATCATTCAAAATTGGATTCAGAACTCAGATTAAGTGTGTTGAGAATAGAGCTAGTGTTTGTTGTTCTTCAGATTTTTGGATGAGAAGTGAAATGTTTTCAAAGAAAAAAAAAACCCTAAAAGTCCAGTTGCCTTTTGGAAAAGGATCTTTGGGACAACCATGATCTGGATGATTGAGACTCTCCATACTCAAGAAAGTTGGAGTTCTCACATAAACATACATTTCTTTTTTAAGAACTGGAGATAGCAGCTATACTGACATTCAAACATCTGTGACTGAGTAGCTTTACTAATGAATTGCTTTCTTCTTTAATTCCATGTTCAAAATTACCTCCAAGTTAAAGGATGTAATGCAAGATAGTTTCAAAAATGCGAAGTATTTTAAGAGGCAAGAGAACTATTGTTGTTTTATGGTGTTGGAGACCTGTAGTCAGAGATGAGATGAGGATCAGATTAGTTTGGATGAGTTATCTATACACTGCCAAATCTCTCCTGTCTGTGACCTTCAGTCAGGCAAAACCCATGTACTGAAATTTCAAGGATCTTCAGATCACTTTTATCCACAAACTTGTAGCTGTTGCAGTATCCCTGCAGTTACGTGATTATGATTTTCAACACTCCCTTGCCCCCCTTGACAAGCAAAAGGCAATGAGAAAGCCCACAGGAAGTTAAAAGCTGCTCCTGCTCCCATTGCTTACTTGCCTGTGGTCATTCTGTTTATCACTTTAGGCAAGGAAATATCTCTAAAACAATGACCCAACAAGTCATGGTTGTCTAGTTTATTACTATTTTCTCTGAACTTTGGTCTGGGAGTAATGGTAGCTGGAGTTTATCTACATCTGAAAAGTTGCAGCCCTTATTCATACAAAGTGTTACTTGTATAACATGGTTACTCTCCGTATAGTTATCTAACCATGGAAAACTAATTTGCTCAGCACATACAGTAGAATCAGACTAACTACACAGGTTGGATCTACAACATGTAAACTAAATTGTGGTTTGTACTTCAATATGCCACGCAAGCACCTTTGTTGTGACCTGTTTCTTAAAGATTAGGTGTTGGCCCTCATTCAAGCTGTCAGCAAGAAAAGTTGATCCATGAAAACTACTATCCCCAAGGCATATTATGCAAGCCAATAGCATAATAAATAGGTGGGGATGGATGAATCTCAACCTTTACCATTACAAAATTCTTTTCTTTCTTATTGGGTTAGGATATAATGGAGGTATGCTTTGAACATGATAGCCCATCATTGTAATCTAAGTCTTCATAATTAGATCTCAATTGGGGAAGCAGCTTTCACTTTTGAGAAAAGGGAAATATGAATATATCCACAATGCAGAAGCAATGTTGCCTATTACTATTTTGCATAATTACATTACATGGAACAGTCTGATGTTTTTCTTCAGAATAGATGGAAAAGAGGAAGAGGAGGAGAACAATGAGCACCAATAGGATAGAAATGGATTATCTGTGATGCTTAAGAGCCAAGAGAAGAAAAGTAAAAGCCAAAGCTTTTTCTAAGCAGATCATGCAAACAAGCTTGCAGCATCTTGTAAAAGGTTCCTAATGATGCCATTGTTAAACAACTAGTTAAAATTATACTCTGCACAGGGGGTGGGAGGCTGAAAAGGCTCAGTCTTAGGAAAATAATTTTGACTTGATTTCCTGAGGTAACTAATAGTGCTGTTATGGAGATTCTCAATCATCCAGGTCATGGTTGTCCCAAAGATGCTTTTCAAAAGGCAATTGCACTTTTATGGTTTTATTTTTCCTTGAAAATGTTTCACTTCTCCTCCAAGAAGCTTCTTCAGAACTTCTGAACCAAGAAACTTCTTGGATGAGAATGAAACGTTTTCAGGGGGAAAACCCCCAAGAAAGTCCAGTTGCCTTTTGAAAAGCATTTTTGGGATAATAGTGCTGCTGTAGTTTTCCCACCTCAGCTGGAGGCAACAGACCTGGAGATCCAGTTTGGTCTACAGCAGAGGTCTTCAAAATTGGCCCTTTTATGACTTGTGGACTTCAACTCCCAGAATTCCTCAGCCAGGTACACTGGCTGAGGAATTCTGGGAGTTGAAGTCCACAAGTCATAAAAGGGCCAAGTTTGAAGACCCCTGGCAGTATGTAGTTAGAAAGCAGGAAACTATGAGTTCAACTCCTGCTTTATCCATGAAAACTAGCTAGGTGACAATGGGCCATCATTTATTTATTTATTTATTTATTTTCAGTGTTTATATGCTGCCCAATCCCAAAGGACTCAGGGCGGCGTACAAAGTTAAAACAATGATAAAACAATAAAATAAAGCAGTCGTACTGCGAGTCTGATCATATCCCGGCCCCCCGGGGACATCAGCCCCAGGCCTGCCGGAACAGGAGGGTTTTAACGGCCTTCTTAAAGGCCGGCAGGGTGGGAGTAGTTCGAACCTCGGAGGGAAGTTGATTCCACCAGGTCGGAGCCACCACAGAAAAGGCCCTTCCCCGACGGCCCGCCAGCCGACATTGTCTGGCCGACGGGACCTGAAGGAGGCCCAATCTATGGGACCTCACCGGTCTCTGGGAGCTGTGCGGCAGAACAGCGCAACTCGCCTTGCAGGGCAGTTGTTGTGGGGAAAATAAAAGGAGGAATATGTGTTAAATATGTTTGCCGACTTGAGTTATTTGTAAAAAAAAAAAAAGGCAGGATATAAATAAATAAGCAAGCAAGATAGGTTTTCTTCTCCAGCACAATTCTGCTGTCTTCTGGAATTTGCATCTGAAGCAATTATTTCACTGTGTTTTATGATAGGGCTAGCCTAATTGTGAAAGATAGTATCTCCAATCAATAAATTTTTCCACTGCCACATAATATCTAATTTTAGTCTCCCAATCTGGATTGATGGCAAGGCTTCTCTTTTCTAATATTGTGCCTGATTGATTGGTGCTCCTCTTAGCATATATCTTAATACAGATAGTCCTTGACTTACAACAGTTTGTTTGGTGGCCATTCAAAGTTACGACACTGAAAAAAGGGTCTTATGACCATTTTTCACACTTACGACCTTTCTAGTATGTGATCATGTGATCAAAATTCAGATGCTCGGCAACTGGTTCATATTTATGACCGTTGCTGTGTCCCACGATCATGTGATCACCTTAAGCAAAGTCAATGGGGAAGTCAGATTAACTTAACAACAGGGTTACTAACTTATCAACTGCAATGATTCACTTACTAATTGAGGTAAGAAAGATCGTAAAATGGGGCAAATTCACTTAACAAATGTCTCACTTAACAATGGAAATTTGGGGCTCAATTATAGTCATAAGTTGAGGACTACCTGTAAATACTGTTGCTTTTCATTTATATTCTCTAGGACCATAACTAATAAATATATTTGTGACTTTAGATTTTATTGGGATATTTGGTGTATTTCTTTGCAGTACTCTTTGGAATCTTTTTGCACAATCAACATTCGGAATGGGCAGCTACTTTCAAAAAGAAAGAAAACATAGCTATGTCAGACTTCTTTGATGCGTGGAGGTTTAATAACATGTACTGTGGTTTTGTATGTGGCATTAGGATGAGTAGAAGCAAGCTGGCAGTGTGAGTGGCCTTGGAGGAAAAAGAGACAGATAACTGAAACCATACTGTGGTCTTTTCTTCGGTGTGAAGAGAGGCAGTATATATGCGGTTGTTATGGAACAGGGTGTTGGTATCTGTAATTAGGAGAGTATTAGAGTCCTGTTGAGTGAGAGAAGCATTTCTCAACCTCAGCAACTTTAAGACTGGAGCTGAAGTCCACACATCTTAAACATGCTAAGACTGAGAAACACTGGTTTAGGGGACTATAGAAGCACTGTAGTAAGATGTTCCCATAGGTCAGTGATGGCGAACCTTTTAGAGACCGAGTGCCCAAACTGTAACCCAAAGCCCACTTATGTATCGTCGGGTGCCGGGTGGGCGTGGCCCGTTGGGTGGGTGTGGCCAGTTGGGTGGGCATGGTCCATTGGGTGGACGTGGCTGCGGTGGTAATGGCAGACCGGGTGGGACTAAAAAGTTCAATCAATTCCAACTTGGCGAGATTTTTTTTCTTGCGAGGTTGAAATTGATTGAACCTTTTTTTTGCACACGGCGGCGGGGGCCTAAAGTGAAAAGGTTTTATAAAACCCAGCTGAAGGCCTAAGACTGTGGCAGCAGTATGCGTGCCCACAGAGAGGGCTCTGTGTGCCACCTGTGGCATGCGTGCCAAAGGTTCACCACCACGGCCATAGGTTGTGGGGGAGAGTTTTGTTTTGTGCCTTCAAGTCAGTGATCACTCCTGGTACTGCCTAGCCAAATCTTTGGAGTTTTCTTGACAAGATTTTTTCAGAAGTAGTTTGCCATTGCCTGCTTTCTAGGGCTGAGAGGGAGTGTCTGGCCCAAAATTACCCAGTTGACTTTGTGCCTAAGGTAGGACTAGAACTCTCGGTCTTCCAGTTTCTAGCCTAGTGCCTAACTGCACCAAACTGGCTCTCGTTTCATAGTATCAACGGATGCTATGTTCCAGTTGTATGGCTTACAACATTTCCTTCATCATTTCTATGCAATAAAAGGTATATAACCTGTAATCCTGTTTGTTCAGGTCTCCTTTGCCTTCTTTTTGTCTGGGAGCCAAATGATCACTATAGTCGTGTGTGCTGGTAAAATAGTTTTTGTTTCATCTATTTCCAATCTCTTTGGCTCCTTCACCACAAATCCTTGATAAGTTCCTTTGGAGGTGACCTCCTAGAATCTTATCAACTGGCAAAGTCTCTATTATTTCTTCCCCAAGGTCATGCCTTCCTAATTAGCAGCTGTGGCTCCTTTTGCTGAATGAGATAAAGGTAATAGCTGTGATTGTCTAATATATCTAGAGAGAAGAGCACTAACCAGTGTTGGCTTTTTTGGAAGCTGAGGAATGGCAGACCACTCCTGAACTCTTGCATGGATTTATCCAGGCAGTTAACCAGGAATCAGTACTGACATGAAGCATTCTCCCTGCCCCCCCCCCAAAAGAAGGCTGAGTTTGATCAGGCCAAAACTAGTATTTATTAAGTATTGGAGCCACAAACCTCTCTAATCACCAATGATGGAAAATTTTCTCCTACAGGTAAAAAAGGAGCTTTGCACACTGGAAGAAAAAAGATTTCCTCCTCATTTTCCCATATCTTCTATGAACAAATCAACCCATAATCACTATTGCTAGAATTTGTAGGCATGTTACAAATAATTATTAACTAATAAATACAGTGACTCTCTGCAGTTATTGTTGCAGTAGTCTTGGATATGCAAACTCACCTGAATTAATATTGCTTATGTACTATGTGGAAAGCAGCATGCATCTAGCACAGGAGGAAACTTATCAATACAGGTCATCTCAGCAAAGATGCCTCCACACTCAAGGGCATTCACTCACCTACATGCTGCTTCCACTTCTTCTCATCTTGTTTATTCCCTTGTCTTTAATTTGTTTGTTGGAAAGCTGCCCCTTTCATGTGGGGCTAATGGATTAATAATGCAGCCACAGCTGGCCCAGCACAAAAGTAGATGCTGAATAATTCAAATCATAGAAAGTGCCAGAGAAATGGTGGAAAACAGGACTAGGAAATCTGCCTGACCCTCTTGATGACAGCTTATCTTAGTTTTCCAAAAGCAGGGGCTTGTGCTACCAAGCCATACTCCTTTTAGCCAGTACAGCTCTGCCTTTTTATCATTCCAGTCCCTCAAAATCTAGGTCTTTTCACCTCACACATTCACCTTCATTTTTCCCTGCAGTGGCATCTCTGTTTTTAAATTGTCTCTCCCTTAGTATTTAGAAGACATGTATAATTATGCCCCTTGGTTGAATGGGTTTTTTCCTCCCCCCACCATAGCTTTTTATACAGGTTTAATATAAAAAAGTTTTCAGTTTGTTTCAATTTTATTATTTTAATGTCCTTTGAATGTAATGGAAGGTTTTGTCTTCATTCTAATTGTTCACTTCTTGGAATATGCTTTCTCATTAGCAAGTGGTCTTAAGATACTGTATATATATTAAAAAAAACACCAGCAATTTAGAACCAGATAGAGATAATCATTTGTAATCTGCTCCTGATTAAAACAAGAGTCAGAGTGTCTTAAAATAGAATCATGAATAAAACATCACATAACAACATGTGCAATTTATAAATGGCAAATCTTTAGGTGACTTATAGGACAGAAGAACAATCCAGTTGCTCAGCAATTTAGAGATTGCTGCTTTGGCAACTTCAGGAAAAATATGAAACATAGCTCTCCACATTCTCTGAAAATGCAGGCTATCTCATTCTAGGGGAAGGAGGGGAAAAGAATAGCAAAATGTGTGGTCAGAAGGAGTGGTTCCCAGATACAACATCAGTTTTTGCTGCCATCTAATGGGGGCAGCTGACTTTCACAAGGACTTTTCAAAAGACATAGTTGTACAGAAAATGACTGTGATTAAGCTAGTGCTTGTGAATAATTCATGGAGATCCTTCCTCAACATAAATATTATTTAACTACTGTAAAATGGCCTCTCTAGTTACACAGAGAAGAAACATACCTTGGACATTACTTGGTATATTCTTTCCTGGCACCATGAAGGATAAGTTTGAGCAAGTGTTCAAGGGTAAAGACTGATTTAATGCCACAAACACCTAGGTTAAACTTGTATAATGCCAAAAGAAAATAATAGTGTTTTTATATCTATTCTAAGTCCCTTAAAAAGGGGGTTAGTGTCTCCAGTGGTACTCAAATATACAATATAAAGTTGAATTCTAAGTTTCATTCCAGTAATTGTCCTGCTAGTGATTAATTTAGTGTCCAGCCTTGATGTACAGAATTATGCCTGTAAAACGGATGCTAGATATTATCCTGACATCTCATGCAGGGGAGATATGCTTCAGGAAAAAGAAATTAATTCAATAGAATGAAAACCAAGGATGAAATAATCAAAATGAAATGCAACAGAGGTCAATACAAAGTTTTGCATTGGAGATAAAAGAAATGCACAGGTATGAGAACAGTTATCTGATCTTTCAATGGTAAAAATGAAAAGGATCTTGCTTGGTATTGCAGTTAACCACAAGCTAAACTTGAATCAACAGGGTGATATAGAGAGAAAAAATGTAAGCAGTACTGTAGATCTATCTGCATTTACAGGAACATATTCATTTTATTGTGTATTGATAAGGCATCACCTGGAATATCATGTGTTTAGTTCTAACTGTGCCGTTTTGAGGTGTATACATATTTGAATGGCTTTAGTGTGGGGAATGAAGTTGATCAATCCCCTGACGGGCCAGAAATCTAGATTAAAGTATCCACAGCAGACGGGTTTTTCCACTCTGTAAATACATCCCGCAAAAGGGGAACCCAGTATCTCCCTGGATAACCTATACCAGTATCAAACTGCCTTTAGGTTTAGGATTTTTCCCCCCTAACATTCAATTGGATTTTTTCCCTGTAATTTAAATCCATTCTTTTGTGTCCTGTACTTTAGAAAAAGAAATAACAGGTCTGGATCTTTCTTGTTGAATTTTTTCATATTTCAGGAATGCTATTTTAGGAGTTCTTATTGCATCCTCTGTCTTTTCTCGGTGCTAAACATAACCAGGTCCTTCAGTCTTTTCTCAGTGCTAAACATAGCCAAGTCCTTCAATAAGACCTAAGAGTTTATAGTTCATAGATCACCTTTATTGCCCTTTCAAAAATTGTTCTAATTTTTCTGAATCTTTATTTAGAATGTGTGGTGCCTAGAACTGAAAACATTATTCAAAATGAGGACTACAAAAGCAAAATAAAGTAGAATAGCTTTTTATGATTTGGAAATTATACGTCCATCGATGCAACTTAAAATTGCCTTTGCTGCAGTCTCCTCACACAGCTGACTTGCAATCAACTGTTATTTCATATTCTTTTTAAAAAGTACTATCATCAGCTGAGGTATCTAGCATCCTGCACTGATACATTTGATTTTTAGTTCCTAAAATGAGAATGTTGCACTGTCATAGCTATTATCTTCTTTTTCTGTGCATATCAATAGCATTTTGGATTTTACCAGTAGAACATTGGTTTTCATAGCTGCTGTTTATTGTGAATTGACTTCTGGGTAATACTGTAGAAGCCATGCATATGTGCTGATGTATTTTTAATTTGAATTCTGCCTTCTGGGTATTAGTTATCACAAGCAAAGCCAATTTATTTCTAATTCAGATGCAGTGAATTTAGAATCACAAAAAGTCTATATTCTTTCTATTTGCAGAGCTTATAAAGCCATTACATTATTGTGTCACCCCACCTACAACTCTAGAGATCAGCCCAAAGTCTCTCCCTCTCTCCCTTCCCCACAGACGTTTGATTGGCATACATAACACAAGGAGAGTGACTTGGTGGATTAAATATGAATTTAAAATATAGAAGGAGAGTATATACAGACTGAATGCTGTTCTTTGCATTCTCCTACTTGGGAGCAGCTATAAGCAAAAACTGATTGATTCATTCTGTCCTCGGTGTTTCCAGGTCAGTGACAGTGAAGAAGATTACAAGTCAGCTTCAAACCATTTTTGACAGATTGGGGTGTAGAAATTGGTGAGGTCGAAATGCCGTTAACTAACTATGCAGCATAGCACTGGTGATGTGTTAATGCTTGGAGAGTTTGAGTACTAAACTAAACCTCCAGCTCTAGATATTTTCAGTAACTATGGGAAAGAGATCTTGCTTTTATTGGCCAATGTCTGTATTCTGCTTCAGGGATTTAAAGTTACTGTACCACCTTACACAGGCCTCTCTGTTTGTATTTTTGATATGGAGAAAGGCAAGATGTGCTGGACCAATCAGTTAGCTTAAGAACTGTGTTAAAGTATTTGGCATTTACAGGGTTAATGTTGTATCTTCAAAAGAACTGTATGTTAGAGTATTTAGCATTGAAAGGGTTAAACCCTGTTATCTTAAGAGATGGCTTATGGGTAATGTAGTTCAGTCATTAGTCTATGCCAGGGGTGTCAAACTGCCGCCCCGCGGGCCAGACACATCATCGCAAAACCGCGCCCACCCCATTGCCGGCAATGGCAAAAAAGTTCTGATACATAGCGCGACGTCACGTGACGTCACAAGTTTGACATGTCTGATCTATGCTGTAGCTTATCTAGTCAGTGGGAGGAGTTAAAAGTTATTGCAGGACATCCTGTTATGTGCCTTTGTATTATTTCTCTGCATGGGTTCCAGCGGCAAGGCTGGGAGCTCTGTGCCAGCATGTAACTTGTACATAGGATGGAGAAGTCCATTAATCTTTTACCTATGAAATGGATCCAGATTACCATTGCATTCCGGAAGAACCTCTGCTGTAACTGCGAGTTATTGATTGAGGATACCTGTGAAATAAAGTAATCTTTCTTGATCAGTTCATTGAGTAAATTTCTGCTTGTCCCACGTGGAAAGTCAACCATCCAATCTGCATGGGCAGGACACAAGAGATGAAATTATATGTGCTTATAGCATCTATTGGACTATCCAACAATTATTTAATCACTGTGGTAATAAGGCAAAATTTATATCACTAACAATGTCTGGGTAATGCAAGGGAACCATGTCTATATGCCAGGAAAACCTGGTTTGACTTTACTTGCTGACTTGCAGCAACTGTCCAGGATATAAGGCAAGATGCTTTCCCAACCCTTCAGCAGATGTCAGGATCAGGCCTGGATGTTTCACAGGTGTAACAGATATTTTTGCACATCTGATGTGATGTCACACTCTGATGATATAGAACTCTGGAGTCTTAGAGCAGCCTTTTCAACTTGTGCTCTTCCACAGGAATTGAGAACCTAACCCCTAGAATTATTTGCCTAAGCAAGTGGACATCTGGTCAGGTTATTTTAAAGTAACAATGAGATATTATGATTATCAATGGACATGAATTCTGTAAAGATTCCAGCCTAGGACCGGCTAGGGAAAAAAAGTTATCTCTCATGACATCAAATTGGTCTTGCTTTGTTAACTTCTCGATCAATTGTTATGTCTTGCATTTAAATGCTTCTCTAGGAAGGAGTCTCTCTTTCTGTCATAGAGTGAAACAGACATGGAGATTAAAATGTTATTTTACCTGCTAGTAGAATGTTGTTAAATGTACATACTCTGGCTCACTTCTCTTAACACAATTCAGTCTGCTGTTAATACACTCAAATTTACTTACTGGAAGCATGAAAACGCAAGGAATGATTTTTTAAAAAATTACCTGGGTGTGAATAGAGTCCACACCTTCCAGGAAAACTTGCTTTTTCATACATTCCATTCCTCCAGTTGGTTTTCTTAGAGGACTAGGTATGTCAAGCAAAATAATTAATTGGTCTTTGATTCAGTTGCAATATATCATTTACTACAACAGACTGATCATGTGAATATCTGCTTTTGGTTAAACACAACTTCTCTTTGGCTTACTCTTCTAAGTTAGCATACTATGGGACTGGACATATTGTGAATTGTCGGAGTGTAATAGACCTCAAAATACCAGTTGCAGGGAAATAATAGTGAAAATATCATTTGTCTCCATCTTTTACTCAGAAGCACTTTGGAGAAATTTAGTCACTTGGAGAAACAAAATGCTGACTAAGATGGGCATTGGACTCATCCCTTAGAGCTATTCTGATGATCTTCTGTTGTTATAGTGATGAATGAAACAAAACAACTAATTAGTTGTACAAAAGTTTTCTCCTGAAATGACTTGGTAGAAGCAGAGGGCATCAGGATGTGGAGGATGAGTTCTTTGCAATAGACTTCCTTCTCTAGATGATTCATAAGGTCTTGGTTAAGGATATGAGGGTAAAGTTGAGGAGAGGGACATGGGTTAGTGAGTGTGCTTCTCCTACTTCAAAAATCATTGCACAAGTTTTGAGACTAAAATTATTTCCTGCTCTTTGCAACATGAGTAACTATAGTAGAAGAATCTTGAAACAGTTGACAGTAAAGGAAACAATATGACACACAATAAAAGAATATATTAAAACCTCATTCAATAAAAACCTATTTATTAAAAAGACAAAGATAAAATTCTGATCATGTGGCAAATTATCACTATGTAAAGAAAGCTGAAGGGCAGACCACTCATGAGCAGCCACCAGATGACAGTCAGTGGTTTTTGGTACATGTCATAGTCCTTTCCTGATGTTCTTAATAACTTCCTAAGAATATAATAATGGATGATGACAAGTATTCTGGTCCCATGTTGTTTAAAACTTTTTATAGTATGTCATATTGTCAACCCTTTGAGGCAGACCAGACTTAAATACCAAAGTTGTGAATAGTAAAGCTACTTTTATTAGAGGGTTGCATTAACAAAATTGCCTCCCTCTTTCTTGCCTTTGTCCTAAAGAAAAAGAAGGATGGTCAAGTTTGAGATGCTTTCTCAAATTCCACTCTTCCTTTGGGCTTAGATTTCTCTGATCAGACCATTGGATTAGCTATGGCTCTTCCTCCTGGACCTCACAGTTATACTCTTTGCCCATTACTTCGCCCAACTTGAATAATTGCCAATCAGTGTAGTTGTTTCAACAAAGGCATTGGTCAAGTGCCACAGGTAGCAAACTGTTACTGTATTCTGCTCCAATGGCAATTTCCAAACCAAACACAAGGATAGTCCTAGGTGGAGTGCATTAGCAATCTAAATGTGAAGTTACCAACACATGAACAACTGTAGCTAGGTTGTCCCTATCTAGTAAAGGACATAGTTGGTGTACCAGATGAATAGGCATATCATAGGTATTCCTAGCCACAGAATGGCTACTCGAGTCTCCAGTGACAAAGATTACTATAGGAACATACACACACACAAATCATGTCCCTGCTCTTTTTCAAGAACATGACATCATGAACCAAATGTCACTGACAAGACTGCCTGGTACCAAGGGTACCCCCTCTTTCAAACTCTGCCCTAGCAATTGTTCCAATAAAAGCCTGGGCCAGATCCATAATCTGTCATAGAAAGCATACCATTTAAGATAGCTCTTCTGAAGCAGCTTTAGGATGAATGTTGGGCTCTCTTTGGGTTTCCAACACCACACTTTGGACCATCTCTGCCAGTTTGGTGAGGAAGGCTGTTGAATAACAAAATAGACAGTTCCAAGCATCCCAGGGCTGCTTCATTAATCCAACACCAGGCATGGAGCCTTATAACCTGTCCCAGTGTGAATGGGTTTCTGGAGAGGAAGATGTTTGCTCCAATGGTCATGAATACTGCCCCTCCCCCAGCTCAGACTGAAAAACCAGATCAGCACAGGTACTCAGCAATTGTTCAAAGTTCCAACAGAGCTCCCTGGAGCTACTTATGATAATTGTCTCCCCCCCCCCAGTCACATTATTGCAACGGGGCTCTTAGCAGCTGGTCTGCATTCATGGCCATTTGTATCATCCTGTGACCACATGATGGAGATTTACAATGTTTTTTGTGTTGGTCTTATGAACCTAGAATTTTGTCCTTAATACTTTAACATGTTTTAAACTGTCAAGTAAGGACGAATTTTTAATGCATGGTCAGGTTTTTTTGGGAGATAATTTAGCTAATGAAGGAGATTTAGACATACATATTTCATAAGGGAACTAAATAAGAGAGGAATATGGATCTGTTCGGCTTTGTTCAAGTCAATTAATTCTCATGGGGAAAACAAGGAAATTTGATGGTTGGGACATTGGGAAAGATAATTCCAGTTCTAAAATATGAGAAGATTAAAGAAGATTATGAGAATATAGGAAATGTTAAGATAATAAATTCTGGTTGGCTAAAGACAAACGTTACTTACACGAGACAAACCAGCCTGAAGATTTCTTAGCAAACATAACCACATGGTGGTGCTCTTGTAATTTATTAGATGTATGTTTTGCTAAGGATCAATATGCCTTCTTTGCCTTATTTTTTCTTAGAAAAAACATGGAACTAAACTATAGGTATTATTTTTATTTTGTAGTTCCAATCAAATAATTACCCACCATCACCACACACTCATAAACATTACTTTTTACCCTGACAAAAAGTTAACTATATCATCCCAAAGGTGCCTTTTTCAAAAGGCAACTGGACTTTGTTTTTCCTTGAAAATATTTTGCTTCTCATCCAAGAAGCTTCTCCAGTTCTATAGGGCAGTATATAAGTCTGAGGAAGCTTCTTGGATGAGAAGTGAAACGTCTTCAAGGAAAAACAAAGTCTAGCTGCCTTTTGAAAAAGCATTTTGGGACAACCGTGATCCGGATGAGTGAGAATTTTCATAGACATTTAACCATATCATCTCATTTCATAATCCATCTTGTTCATGTATTTGAAAAGGAGCTTTTAATAACAAAAACTCCTACAAAAAGCTTCTTATTGACCGTATCCCTTTTGAAATCCTGCTTCATCCCAGTAAGTTTTCCTTTGTGTTTTCTATCTAATAAGGAACTTTTGTATTTTACTTATGCCTGGAAACACATGTAGCTTTTAGATTTCCATATAATGGGTAATTAGTTATTGGACATGTTCAGAATCATAAAGCAGATACATTTATATTGGTGTTTTCCAAACTTGGCAACTTTAAGATGTGTGAACTTCAATTCCCAAAATTCCCTTGCTAGAGAATTCTGGGAGTTAGTCCACATGTCTTAAAGTTACAAAATTTGAAAAATCCCGATGTGCAAAACTTAGCTCTAAACCTGTTAATGTGTGTATACATGTGTATCTTAGACTCACCAGCAAATCTCAATTTTTTATTTAAGGTTCGGTGTTTTATTTAGCCAATAAGGTGAATTAATTCAATTGCCAGATTAAATGTTGTGTGTGTTTCTTTGTCACATCAACTTAGATATAACTAGTGTCATCACTTAAGCGGTCTTAACTATCCTTCTTAACCTGTTGCCTTCAATGTATCTTGAACTTCAGTTTCCAAAAACTCACTCAAAACTATTCTACAGTAGCTTGGAATTTAAGGAGTTGCAACCCCAACATTTCTGGAAAGAATTCTTTACCATTTGCTACAAGTTGTTTTCAGATAAGTTAATATAGTATTGAAAATGATGTCTGCTTCATAGTAATTAAGACTTTGCTCCAGCGTCTTTAACTTATTTTAGTTTGATATGCAAATTTTGGTGATGGAAGTTGAACAGGGAAATTCTTGCTCCTTTTCTCATTATATGTCACACCTATTTAACATCTACGTGAACCTCCTGAGGAGGTTCATCCTTGGTTCAGGGCGAAGTGTCATCAATATGCTGATAGGCTATAAGTATAGTTCCCAAACTCTGTACTGCAATGCCCCGGGCAAAGTCATAGGGATGCTGTGGGATATTTTACTACTTAATAAGTGGAGCTCAACTGTTTGTGAGTTTGCTATGCTGCCCCAGGGCACCCCAGCATACAGAGATACCAGGAAGAATGCTATGAACCAAGAAAATTTCAGAACCCTTAACCATTTCCATCCAGAATCAAACAGGAGATCCAACAAAAGTCCTTATCAATTGGAAACTGCAAGGATCTGGTTGGTACAAACAAGATGAAGCTAAAAGATGAAGCTAAATGAAATCTTGACTGGTGATTGGCTGTGGGAGGGTCACACACTTTCTCCAAAGAGCAGATCTACAACTTGTTTGCTCCTGGATGGGCAGCTCCACTTAGATCAGGAGCTGGAAGTTGTCCTCAGGGGTTTGCTAATGCTCATCTGTGCCCATTTTTGTTCAGGGGGCCATCATTGCTTTACAATTGCATTATTGCAAGACACTTTATATTGAGTTCCTCTTGAATACTGCCCAGAAAGTGGAGTTGATACAAAATATAACAGCTTGCATTGTGCAGACCAATTCAACAATATAACATACTTTTTATGAGTGCTGCATAGGCTTCCAATAGATTTCCAAATACAATTTGAGGTAGTTCAAGTATAAAGACCTACAGAGCAAGAGAAGAGACCAGGTTTCTATGGGACTGTCTTCTTCAAGTTGACTCTGGCCAACATGTCTGTGTTCTGCTAAGAGATGTCCCAGATTCCCTCAATCTAGGACAGGGACCTTCAAACTTGGCCCTTTTATGACTTGTGGACTTCAACTCCCAGAATTCCTCAGCCAGCGTGCCTGGCTGAGGAATTCTGGGAGTTGAAGTCCACAAGTCATAAAAGGGCCAAGTTTGAAGACCCCTGGTCTAGGAGGAGAAGGGTGCCAGGGCCCAGGAGCAACACCTTCCCTGTTGCTGTAACCAACTCTATAATATGCTGCCCCCATAGACCTTTAGTCACCTTACCAAAAATTGTGCAAATGTATGCTTTGCCTTCTGAAACTATTGGCAGGGGGCTACTTAAAATGTTACTGTTCTTTTAAGAGTTATCATTATTTGTGGCATTATTGGAAACTAGTCAAGGAGAGAACCAACCTAGAACTAAGAAGAAATTTCCTGACAGTGAGAACAATTAACCAGTGGAATGCCTTGCCTTCAGAAGTTGTAGATGCTCCATCACTGGAGGTTTTTAAGAAGAAATTGGACAGCCATTTGTCTGAAGTGGTATAGGATCTCCTGCTTGAGTTGGGGCTTGGGCTAAAAGACCTCCAAGGTCCTTTCCAACACTCTTGTTATTTTGTTATTCTGTTTTTTATTAATTGATAGAAATTGTTAAAATACATAAATCTGATGCTGCTCTGGAGAACCTGAAAGCTTCTTCAATGACTTCTGTTATATCAAATGATTTAATAAAGATGTTACCCACCACAACCGTCATAAATACATTTGCCAAGCACCTGAATTTTGATCATGTGATTGTAGGGGATGCTCTGGTGGTTATAAATGCAAAAAATGCTTATAAGTCACTTTTTTCAATGCCATTGTAACTTTGAACAGTCGCTAAACGATTTTAAGTTGCAGACTACTTTATGTACATTTTGCAAGTTTTTATGTGTAATTTTCAAACTTTAATTACCTAGGCTATATGTAAAGTTAGCTGCTTGGAATACAAAGATATCTGAATGTATCTTCAGTGTGTTGGTCCAAACAAGATTTCTGCTTTAATCTTGTTCTTCTCAATCAGATAAATGCCAAAGAACGGGATAATATTAGATCAGTGGTTCTCAACCTTTTTAATGCCGCGACCCCCACCCGGTCGTAAGTCGAGGACTACTCAACCGGTCGTAAGTCGAGGACTACTCAACTGGTGCAGCACCGTTTGCAGAATGGGACTTTTGGCGGGCTCAGCAGGGCAGAGACAGCCTGGACAATTCCTATTGGCTTTTGAAAGCCAATAGAATTAGACTCTATTCAAGGAAGTCTATTCTATTGGCTTTCAAAAGCCAATAGAATAAAAGGGAGTAGCACAGCTAAGGAAAAGGGAAAAAAATGGCGGACTGCGTTGTTTGGCGACCCCCGTGAAATGGTCGTTTGACCCCAAATGGGGTCCCGACCCACAGGTTGAGAACCACTGTATTAGATCATTTATTCAACAGGAATCTCAAACAATAACTTACAGTCAAGAAGAGTTCTTCTGGTGAACATATCATGACTTTCTCCATTCTTTTGGGTGAAAGATTGATAATGAACTCACCCTATGGCTCTTATGGGACATATCGCCTTGTGTCTTTCTTCACAAAGGCTTCTTTTACAAGCTGGCATGTAGCCAGGATATCCTGTGATGAACTTAGTAACCCCTCCCACTGACTTGTTAACATAGGATTCACTGAACAGCTAAAACTACATTACCCATAAGCCATCTCTTAAGGAGACAGCACTTAACCCTTTAAATGCCAAACATTCTAACATACAGTTCTCATAGCTAATACATGCTCTGGCCAGGTGATTACATTACTGGTCCAGCACATTCAGAATACTAGCACGGTGGCGCAGTAGTTAGAATGCAGTATTGCAGGCTGACTCTGCCCACAGTCTGGAGTTTGATCCTGACTGGTTCAAGTTTGACTCAGGCTTCCATCCTTCCAAGGTTGGTAAAATGAGGACCCAGATTGTTGAGGGCAATATGCTGACATTATAAACCATTCAGAGAGTGCTGTAAAGCATTATGGTGCAGTATATAAGTCTAAATCCTATTGCAAATTGCTGTTGTATGCTAGGAACATACAGAATAGTATCCAATTAATTAATTAATTAATTAAGCTATTAATTATAACTATAAAATATAACTAAGGTCTAAAATGGAATGTGAACATATACAGAGTGTGAGAGCTTATATATCATTAAGATTTTGAAAGTATTCAGGCAGAATTTTTCCACAATTTGTGGAGGGTGGGGGAAGGAAATAAGTCTTTAGAGATAATATTGGTAGAAAAATATTTATTAACACAATTTTTTTGCTTTGATGCACATTATAACACACAAACATACAAACATATAAAAAGTTATTTATCTTGTACTTGTTTCATAAATAAAATAATTAGTAGGAGTGAACATTCATTTCCCAAATAAAATACTTTAAATACTTTAAAATAAATTCCTGAGATTAAAGTGCAGTTGCACCTAGAGAATTGCTTAATTAAGTAAGAATGTATGCAGTCCTGTTGTGCCCTTGGGGTTTCATCTCTGCTAATTTGCCACAGCTGCATGCACTGTTCTGTTCACTTTCAAGTAATTCATATGATCTTGGACCCATTTCTCTAAGGGATTGGCACAAATCTGCAGTTTTTTCCGTGTGATGAACCTGGAGGGAATAATAAGAATAACAAAAATTATTCCTTCCAATTTTGTTTCCACACCTAATTGCACTGCTTTCCACTGGCTTTTTAAAAAAATCACATATTCTGCTTCACCTGAACTCTAATTTCCAAGATTTTCTGTTTTCCCTTAAGTTATTCCATGTAGCAATTAAATGCTGAGCATGGAAGATAGTGTATATGGTTTCAAGCATCTAGTCCTCAAACCTTAATCTGGAAAACTTGACCTCCTCCCTGAAATACTGCAAATTACATAATTTCATTAGGATGGGCTTCCCCAATTTGGGGATCCTCAGCTATATCGATTTGACCCCCCCCCCCAGAATTCCCATGCTTCGCCATAATGGTTACTCTGGCCATTCTGATGGCTGAAGTCCATACTTCATTTTGAAGAAGATACATTAGAAAATGTAGTAACATTTCTCACACTTAAAAAAGGCCAAAGTTTTTTATCACCCCACTTGATTTACATAAACCAGTAAACTAGGATTGTTTTAGCCATGTTTAAAATAAACCAGTTAGTTGATTTTCAAAATAAAGTAAGATAACACTATATGAATTTGTATGTCAGACACTGTATGAATTTGTATGATTCCCCAATGTGCAAACTCTGTTACTATATTAATATAGACCGATGAAAGAAATGTCTTGTTATATCTGCTTTATTATTGGCCAAGAATTCTAGGTAATACTGTCTTATCTATCTTTTTAATACTCTTCCCGCCCTTACCAAATAGTAGGAACTATATTCTATACATCCAGTAAAATGTCTGGTTATTTAGAAAAGCTTATGTGAAAATTAATTACTCAGTATTGTTCTCGTGGGATGTACTTTCTTTTCACTTTCAAAAAAAAAGTTAAACATCCTCTTGAGCCAAATTTTGGCTTCTATGAATAATACTTTTAGTTTTATTTATTGCTTTTGTTTTTCATTTGTTTTAGATGCTTAGCTCTTTTACTGACCTATGGGCAGAAAAATGGGGGTTGATTATGGCAGTATATAAATATAATAAGTAAAGAATAAAACTCTTTGCCACTCCATCAGCTCTTTGCCACTAAATGTCAATGATAAAATTTCTGGACGATTTGGAAGTTATCTGCAGCACTTGGATTATGTTAACCATCTTTGCTCTAGCAGGTACAGATACAAAGAAGTAATGGCGGTAGATCTATGAGGGTGCTTTAGCCCGTTCTCAGTATACCTCTATGCTCTATGCCCGATAGTTGAAACTGCTTCGGAAGTGATACTTACACAACAGCTGGCTGAGAGCATCTGCCATTTGTTTGATAGAAATCGATCACGTGAGTACGTGGAATCCTCTTTTTTGTGTAGCTGAAGCAGCAGGAGGTTGGGGGATCAGATGCTAAGAGAGGAGATGAAAACACAAGTAAGTGGAAGAGCAATTTTTGATTTCTGAAATACAGTAAAAGACAATAAGGCTTGTGCTTGCCAAAAATTCGTGGTTTTTTTGTTTTTTGTTTTGTTTTACTCTGGAGCCCTGGAACTCCAAAATAAATGGAAGAAGAGGACTGATTATTCAGCAATGATAGACACTCTGTATCAGTGTCTATGAAAGGTTTTTCCTTTCATTATGTAAAAACGCTTATCAGAAAGTCTTATCTAACTTTGAGGACTGGTCATAAGTCCCTTCCTTCAATTCCATCCTAACTTTGAACAGTCATTGAATGAATGTTAGTTACTTGAGGACAAGGTTACCTTAAGGTTTCCTGCCCTGCTTCTACAGGGCTGCAATCACTGTTTGATCAATAAACAGTGTGGGAGGAAAACAACGGGCCTGTTTCGACAGGGAGATTCCTCAATAACTTTCCCTTTCTTAGGGACGGGAGAAAGAAAAGTGGATTGGGACAACCGCTCCCGCCCGCTCACGTTTTTCTCTTCTGCCCCGTCACCTCGGGCTCAACAGCAAAGCGAGAGACCCGTCCTCACCCTTTTCTTTCCCGATCCCCTTTTTCAGACTTGCTCGGACTGACCTAGAATCGAAGAACTGAGCATCATCATCATCAGCAGCAGCAGCGCGAGAGAGCCGGCCGTCTGAGCGGAAGCGCGCATGGTGGCGAGGATAGGAAGAGGTGGGTTGGCTGCTGAGAGAACCTGGAAAGCTTGTGACGGTCTCCATGGTCCCCTTCGCTTATATGGTGGTTTCTAAGAGGGAGGAGAGAAGAGCTACGGCTGGGAATTCCAAGAATGAGCTCACTTCGAAAACTCCGCCATATTCAGCAAAGGGGGCGGAGCCGAGAATTTGAAGAAACAGTCTGCCGATCGTCGCCAGTTCTGTGCTGTGCTGGAGCGAAGTCTTGCGCAATCCTGGAAAAACGTCGCTCTCCCTTTCACCGGAAAGGCAGAAGCTTCTCTTCGTTTTGCATTCCAGGCTAAGCAATCCCGTGCACATTCTCGGAGGGGATTTTTGGATTGGCATTGCTGGGACCTGGGGGAGGGTGGAGAATATAAATGAAAAAAATGCTATCCAACAGATCAGATCGCGCACTTGTCTGAAATAGTATATAGGGTCTCCTGGTTGAGTAGGGGGCTGGACTAGAAGACCTCCAAGGTCCCTTCCAGCTTCTATTCTATTCTATTCTATTCTATTCTATTCTATTCTATTCTATTCTATTCTATTCTATTAATTTCAAATCTCTTCTCCTCTTTGGCTGTGTTCACACATCATGATCTTAAATTTTGGTTAGCAAAATGTAACTGCTTTGCTGACATAACATACTGTGCTCACCATCACCCCAAAAAAACCCTATGTTTAACAGAATATCCTGATGTGCGCTATATGTCACATGTTGTCAGGTCTGAACATAGCAGGTTTAAGCCATTCATTCTGGTATTCTCCCTTGTTAATGGGAGATTGTTTAATTATTGCCTTAAGGTAGATAAGATCTCTTAAACTTTCTCGGAGAAAATCAAATGATGTGGAAATATGGGGATTTGAGGTAAGTTCAGGGAGAGACTGGCAGCAGTTCAACAAGGCAAGAGTCTTGTTTCCTTTACACAAGATCTAGTTGCTTTCTGGTTAAATGTGTAGCGTGTGTTTAATAAAGAAGATTCAGCATAGTCAATTAAGACAGAACATGGCAGTGGGAATGCTAATAAAGGATCTGGCATTGGCTGCCTCTTTGTTTGTGGTCCAATACTTTTCTAAACCTTCACTTGGTTTGGCTGATTTTGGATCCTGCATATTACTTCAGTCCTTACAGTTTGTTTATGGTTTGATACACTAAGCAGTAATTTCCCCCATTTTATAATACTAATTCTTTTTCTGAAATCTACAGAAAAATTATCTCAAGTTGTTGCAATCTCATTGGAAAAGGGAAGCCTATGCCTTCACATAGTCCCACAATTCAAGAGACTCTTTAAGTCAGCAAATCAAACTACAAACTACCTAGAATCAGAAATTGTCTATAGCACCTTTTAAGTATCACATTTTATTATAAAGCATAAATTTTGTTGAATTACAGCTCACTTCCACTGTTAATTTTCAAAGGTGCTACCAGTGTCTTGCTGATATTTGACTATCTTAGGCTAAGATGGCTCTCTTCCTACAATGTCACTTAGTCAAGGTACCCAAGTAAAGCATGCTTGTCAAAAAGGATTATGCAATATGTGTCCAAAATATCTAACTTCATTATTCCAATAAGAATCTGTTTTTAATCATCTTGTATCAAACTGTTTGTTGTTCTTGCTGTCCAAGATATTGTCAACAATTACCTCCAGTGTAAAGACATTGATTTTATTTGCTCAGTTTTTCTGATGATTCAGCTCTCACAGCCATATGTTGTAACAGGGAAGACCATGGCCTTGATGGCAGTGTGATGTCTTTGTGGACTTTTGAGCCAGAAAAATAGAGTCTATTATCAGTTCTACTATTTGCCCTATTTGCATTATGGTGGCACTAGGAAGCAATACAGTTTTAGGAAGTTTGATTATGAGCAACACATTGGCTTTTGCACATCTGCCTTTTCTTCAGAAAGAAATTTCTTAATTCTTTCTCACTTCTAGCTACCTAAATTGTCTGGTGCAATATTCTATATATAATTTAAATAGCTTGGTGACGATATGCAGTCTTGGCGTCCTCCTTTCCCATTTTTTGAACCCATTAGTAGTTTTATATTTCATATATTCCATTCTTCCAATGTTATTAGCTAATCAGTATCATTTCCAGCAAAAATTGCCCTTGTATTCCCAGACAAAACATTACAAGCACATCTTCCTTTACATGCAGTCTAAAGCATCCTTTCCTCTGAATATACAACTTTATTTATTTTCTCTGCCCTGACACATTTTATTTATATTTTTCCTCTATACATACCTGCACATACCTAGCTTCTTCTATTGTCTCCCCTATATCTCATATACATATTGGGAATTCTTGGCCTTTTTATTAGCATTGCCATATCTGGACACAAAAACTCAACAGATTCCCCCCCCCCTTTGCTGCTATCTATCTGGATATTTAAGTAGCTCTAATAGCCTGTTTCTCATAATTAAATGGGAGACTTGTGAAGGGGGAAAGGGGAAGGTCAAGGCTAGCATTTACCCCACTATTGGCCATTCGAGGCTGCCATAGCATGGGTCCTCCCCTCCAGTTAGTGGATACTGCTCTGACTTGAGTTTTAGGAGAGAATAGACAGCTGTTTCCATAAAGGCATCTATCTATGTATGCAATGCCTGACCTATATTGAGAAAGCACTGTTAAGACATTACATAGACTGCAAATACACACTGGTGTACACATTTACAGGAAGACTGACACATCTGTTTTTAAATATGAGTCCAATTGTCTATCAAAAGATTAGAAGAGCGGTCTGTAAAAGAAAAGGATGGGGAAGGAATGTGTCCCAAACAATTCCTTTACAAGTTTTCTATAATTTTGCACAAGAATAGATTCTGTTTGACCTTTTTATATTGATTTTATAATTTGGGGGTTGAATTGGGAAATGAGGCTGACTACTCTATGGCTAGTTTGAATTCTCAGTGGCCTGTTTCTGCCAGAACCAGTTTCCCTTTCCCAGAATTTGGCCAGGGCAGAAGCATTTGTTATGGAGGCAATCTTCTCCTTATATTTGCTGGTTGGACAACCTTCTATCTTTATGAAGACCTGTCTACAAGGAACAGGATGGCTAGGCTCATTAGAAATAGGGAAGAGATTTGCCCAGGTTACATCCCAAATGGATGTACTATAGTTTTTTTCTGATGAGAAAAGCTTTTGTATGTGTGTAGTTCCTGCTAAGTCCATTGCATTGATGATGGGAGGCACTGCCATTTGGGTTATTCCAGAAATATCCTCCAAGGGCTACTTTCAGACTGAGCTAGCCATAGACTCTCACTGCTAGGATAATATTTCCTTGCAGCATTTCTCAGTTTAGATAGATGGAAATGGAGTTCAAAATTAGATGTCTTCCCTTAAGTGAGGGACAGGACAAAGACCAGAGGAAGATCACCCTCTGGTCCTCACAATCCCTTCATTGCTTTGATGACCTATAATTGGGCTGTTTCCAAACAAAGGTCTAGCAATTGTCCATATAAAGAAAGACAAAAACCTGGCACGTCATAGGGGCAATACCTGATCACACACTGCAGTCTTCTTAAGTATGTTTTCCACTCTTTGGAACAATTTTTAAAACATTCCAGATGAGTCTTTTACTGCAAAATAGTCTCTTTTGTGGAATTGTGGAATTACCCTGGTTTTTGTTGGTATATACATTAAAGAGGAAAAGACAAACTGTCTACACATGGTTTTTTATTGATAGCACTAGAAGCTGTTATTCTGGATGCTCACCAAATCTCTAGTGGCTGCCTTGGGAATTTCCCATCCCTTCAACAAGGGAAAAAATACAGACCCACTATCATTTTACAAACTTTGTATCTCAGTATTATTTTTGCCAATGAAGCAGAAATACATTTGAACTCTTTTAGGCTTGCTCTCCTTCTAAAAATAAGAGTTAAAGAAAAGGAAACTAAATACCTGAACTTGGTAATGGACAATCAAATAATATAAAGGTTGAGAACAATTTCTCAAGAGCAGAAAATCCTGAAACAAAAATGATCCGAAACCAAGTGCTGATTTTAAAAGACCAGGAAGGCATACAGCCAGACCAGGATTTGAAAAACCATTTTCTCCTAGTGCAGCAGTTCTCAACCTGTGGGTTGGGACCCCATTTGGGGTTGAACGACCATTTCACGGGGGTCGCCAAACAACACAGTCCGCCATTTTTTCCCCCTTTTCCTTAGCTGTGCTACTCCCTTTTATTCTATTGGCTTTTGAAAGCCAATAGAATAGACTATCTTGAATAGAGTCTAATTCTATTGGCTTTCAAAAGCCAATGGGAATTGTCCAGGCTGTCTCTGCCCTGCTGAGCCCGCCAAAAGTCCCATTCTGCAAACGGTGCTGCACCAGTTGAGTAGTCCTCGACTTACGACAGGTTGATTAGTCCTCGACTTACGACCGGTTGGGGGGTCGCAGCATTAAAAAGGTTGAGAACCACTGTCCTAGTGCTATACTTTTGAAAAAAAATCTGGAGGGTGACAAGCAAAACCTGCTCTTTCTCATTTTGCTACTGGTACTGGTTTACAGTGTTCATTTCTTGTCTTGACCCAATGTTGGTAACAACTGATTTGAACACATGACCAAAATTCTCAGGTGGGGAGGGGAACACTGCCAGGTGCCACTGTTTGTTTCTTTTGGCTGTAATTTACACCCCATACTTAACTGCTGGCACAATACGTTAAGTTTGGTTCATTGTACCATGTGGCTGAACCTAATCTGTTTGGGATTTTCTTAGTTTATGATTTACGTACTATACCAAATCAGAAAATGAGTTAGATTCAGTAACTGTATTATATAAATGTATTGTAGGTAGTCTTTGACTTACAACCATTCGTTTATTGACCGCTCAAAGTTGCAACAGCATGAAAAAAGTGACTTATGACTGTTTTTCACACTTACGACCATTGCAGCATCCCCATGGTCATGTGATCAAAATTCAGACTCTTGGCAGCTGATTTATATTTATGATGGTTCCACCATCCTGGGATCATGTGATCCCCTTTTGCAACTTTCTGACAAGGAAAGTCAGTGGGGAAACCAGATTCATTCAACAACTGTGTTACTAACTTAATAACTGCAGTGATTCACTTAACAGTTGTGGCATGTAATGTCTTAAGAAGGGGCAAAACTCACTTAGCAACAGTAATCTGGGGTTCAGTTGTGGTCCTAAGTCCAGGACTACCTGTATATGCTCAGAGGTGGCAGGGGTAAAACAAAACCAAACCAACTTGGCAACCAAGTTTTATCTGTAAAGGTATAGGGCAGGGGTAGACAACCTTGGCTCTTTTATAACTCGTGGACGTCAACTCCCAGAATTCCTGACGTCCACGAGTCATAAAAGAGCCAAGGTTGCCTATCCCTGGTATAGTGTTTCCTGTCTGAGCAGGGGATTGGACTAGATGACCTCCAAGGTCCCTTCCAACTCTGTTATTCTGTTATTGTGGCAGCTGTTGAAGCCAACCTCTTTTTTTCCACAATTTCTCCCACCAGCACACTCTATACACCAGTGGTTCTCAACCTTTTTAATGCCGTGACCCCTCAACCGGTCGTAAGTCGAGGACTACTCAACCGGTCGTAAGTCGAGGACTACTCAACTGGTGCAGCACCGTTTGCAGAATGGGACTTTTGGCAGGCTCAGCAGGGCAGAGACAGCCTGGACAATTCCTATTGGCTTTTGAAAGCCAAGAGAATTAGACTCTATTCAAGATAGTCTATTCTATTGGCTTTCAAAAGCCAATAGAATAAAAGGGAGTAGCACAGCTAAGGAAAAGGGGAAAAAATGGCGGACTGCGTTGTTTGGCGACCCCCGTGAAATGGTCGTTTGACCCCAAATGGGGTCCCGACCCACAGGTTGAGAACCACTGCTATACACTATATAATATGTTTCTGTATTTTATTATACAGGTTAAATGTAACTTTTTAAAACATAGATCCACCAAGAGTAAGTTGGGCTTCCAGACTTGGGAGTAGCGTTCTGCAGTTTGGCCTATTGGTATCACAGTTCCCAGCATTCCCAACTTTGCCTGCAAAATGATGGGTGGATGGCAGGCCAGTTTCCGAAACATCTGGAGGAGAGCAAAGAAGAGAGGAAGGCTGGTGGGAGTGCCGGGAAGAGCGGCCTCTAATTTCCCGGAATTCCGGAAGGAATGATGGCCCACTTATATAGAAGGAACGGCATTCCTTATTATGGGGCTCAGCGTCCCTTGGGACGGTGGGGGCTGTCAAAAAGTCGGGATGGGGGGTGAGTCATCACCCGGCATGGGTGCATTTTCCTCAGCCGTGGCTTTCCAGGCGCCTTTGCTTGCTCATGAAACGCCGGTTAGCGCGGGTGAATCAGCAAGGCACGGGATCTGCTAAGCAGCTAAGGGAAGTGAGGAAGAAAAGAAACTTGCGAACCTTGACGATTTGTAATACATAGCGAGGAAAGGCTCAACTGCTAGCAGAGAAAAGCCTCCCCAGGAGATTTTGCGCTGCTTCTGGGATTTCCCCCCCTACCGCTTAAAAGCATATGGCGCCAATATGTTATGATTGATTAATCGCATTTGCTTGTTCCTCGATTACACCTTCTCTTCTAAGAAAAGGAGGCTGCGAAATTTCCTTTCTCCCGCCCCCTCTCCCTTCGGTCTGTTGCTATTTCCTATCTGGAGCGATTCTCAGCGATCCAGTCTTCGCAGACTTTCCCCCAAAGGGCGTCTGTTCTGTGGCCAGTTTATTGAGCATGGCGACTGCCTCTTTAGCCACTCGTTTTGCGGATGAGGCATGCTGTATATTCAGAATCAGGCTCAGTATTAATAATGAATGTATTTCAGTGCGGATGCAAACGTTGAGCTTCCGGTCCTCAAGATCGTTGCCCTCCTTGTTCAGAAACGGGGAAGGGAGGAGGAGGGAACATCCGCAACGCGGGCAGGGAGGGGAAAAAGTGTAATTTATCATCTCTCAGCAGGGTCGGAAGATAGGATATTTAAGAGTGCCAATATTAAAGCAACGAGTGCAAATATCTAAAAACACATTCGTAACAGGAAGCCAGCAGAAACGTTTAGGCTAGGTCAGGGGTAGGCAACCTTGGCTCAGGAATTCTGGGAATTGAAGTCCACGAGTCATAAAAGAGCCAAGGTTGCCTACCCCTGGGCTAGGTGCAGGAGTTCAGTGAAAAGAAGTGAATGTAAGTTGTACTTTATTGAAATTCCAACATACATTTGATTCCTTATGTTTCAGGTGAATCCTTTGCCTTTTGTAAATTTTGCAGGCTACATTTCTTGATTGCACCATTTAACATTCATTCACCGTCTTCCTCAAAAGCGTTTTTGAAAAGTGCAAACTTTCAGGGAAGGAAGGCAGTCTGATTCAGCAGTCGAGGTCATCGGATATATTGAGCCCACATTAAAAGATCTTGTGTTCCCATTAGATGACCTATATATTACAAATAACCTGAATTATGGCCTGACATGTTGGCTTGTGGATACATGTGGAAACAATGGCAGAAATCCCACAGTACACCAAATCATAAAGCCCATCTTAGCCTAGCTTAGCGTAATGTAGCCATGGCATCCATTTACACTGCATACTGCTCCAGATTTTACAATTTCCTTCTGTCTGGACTGGCCAGCATGATACTGTGCTTTATTAAAGTTTGAGGACAGAAGTGTACTAAAGGGTAAATGTGCTATGTCTGTGGGAGAAGAAGACGCAAAACCAGAAGATGCAAAATAAAGAATATATCACTAGCATCCTGGAAATCTGCTGGCAGCAGCTGGAGATTCTGGCCATCCGTGGTGGTTGTTATTGTTGCTTCTCTCCAGAAGTTCTAATATTGGCTAGATTCATACAACATGCTCAAGTAAAGTAAGATAAAGTTGGGTAGATTGTTGGGTAGGACTCATAGGAGTCAGGAATTCGGCTACAGTATTGTCATAATGTGCTGTGTGAATCATTAATCTACATTAAGTCCACTAGGGAGATGTAGCATCCCATATGAGAACAGGAATTGTGATTTGGTGTATGAACCCAACCTCAAGAACAACAGAAAGGCCATTTTCACACAACATGCCAGTGGAATGAAAACTGCATCTTCAAAAAGAAAGCAAAATCCCAGCTGCTTAGTTACTGGCTACATTCATTCAGCAGACTTAATCAGATCAAGGAAAGTTTTGAAAGATGCATTTGCACAATCTGCTAAGCTTGGTTAGCTTTTTTAAACATCTTGTATGCACGAGGGCTGTTTGTTCAGTTTAGAGTTCGATGTATTGAATCAAAATAAGTCCAGAAGATGAGGTCATTGAGTAATCAAATTAAATGTGATGTATGAAAACAACAGTCAACTGAACACCTGAGGTGATTATGACTCACTTCCAGATGCTGAGGTCAACTGGAGGTGATTGTGAGGAAACAAGAAACAAGAAAAGGGGAAGCCTTTCCGTGAGTCATCACAGCTGCTGTTGCATTCCTAAAGTTTTGTGCTGCACTGCTGTATCCAGAAGAACCCCTTGAAGAAGAATTTATGTAATCTGGAGATGGGATTAGTGAATGGAGGTGGGCACAGATGCCAGGAATCTCATTGTATTAATGAGCATTAATTCTAAGATTTCATAATCAGAACTCAAGATTGTCTGGAAATAACCATTGTTGATAAACTTTGTTTTTTGCTTTTGTCTATTTTGTCTGGAATTTCCAACTTTGAAAGTTAAAATTAACTATTGAGTGTCTGAGTTTGGGATACTCTCTTCCAGGAAATTCTTTCATCCTAATTTCTGAAGGGCCTATTTTATTGTCTCTCAACCTTAGCAACTATAAGATGTGTGGATTTCAACTCCTAGAATTCCCTAACTAACATGTCTTAAAATTGGTAAAGTTGAGAAAAACTGGCCTAATTTTGTCAAGGTAATTAGAAAAAATCCACCTTGCCTTTACTTCCTTCTTGTATCAAGACAAAGACTAAAAGTCTGTCAAAAACTTGCTGCTTTGGTGCAAGGATTCAATTATATTATTATAGAATTTTAGTCCAAGCTTGAGACTTTTGCAACACATCAAAATGTAACCTAGGTTCCATAAAGTCACAATAGGGCTAACCAAGGTTAAATTTAAACAGTTTAGCATGTTTTGTAAAAACAGCTGCTATGTTTATAAGCAACCTAGTTAAAAAGTTGCAGGAACGCATCTGTTGCATTTTCAGACAAGGGAAAGAGCAAGATTTGTTTCTGTAGCTATGCATGGTTTGGAGAAAGCGGGCAGAGAACTGTTTTCTCCTTCTGTCGTCATATAGGTAGTCCTCGACTTATGACCACAATTGGATCCAGAATTTCTATGGCTAAGGAATATGGTTAAGTGAATTGTGCCCGATTTTATGTTCTTTTTTGCCATGGTTGTTAGGCAAATCACTGCAGTTGTTAAAGGAACTATGTGATCATTAAGCAAATCTAGCTCCCCTCATAGATTTTAGCTGGGAAAGTTGCAAATGGTGATCATGTGATCCCAGGATGCTGCAACCATCTTAAATATATGCCAGTTGCTAAGTGCCTAAATTTTGATCACAGGGCCATGGGGATGCTGTGACAGTTTTAAGTGCCAGGACAGATTGTAAGTCCATTTTTTTAGTGTGGCTGTAACTTTGAATGACCACTAAATGAATAGTTGTGAGTCAAGGACTACCTGTGCTAATTTGTAGAATTTGCTTTTCTCAGATGATTTTGCTGCTGATCTAAATGGCTTTAAAATTCATAGAGAAAAGATTGCCTTATGCAGTGGTTCTCAACCTTCCTAATACAGTTCCTCATGTTGTGGTGACCCCCCAACCATAAAATTATTTTCGTTGCTACTTCATAACTGTAATTTTGCTACTGTTATGAATCGTAATGTAAATATCTGATATGCAGGGTGTATTTTCATTGTTACAAATGGAAAAAAGTGATAAAGTACAGGTAGTCCTTGACTTACAACAGTTTGCTTAGTGACTGTTCAAAGTTACAAGGGCACTGAAAAAAGTGACTTATGACCATTTTTCACACTTATGACTGTTGCAGCATCTCCAGGGTCATGTGATTTACATTTCGATGCTTGGCAACTAATTCATATTTATGATGGTCACATTGTTCCAGGGTCATGTGATTGCCTTTTGCAAACTTCTGACAAGCAACGTTAATGGGGGAAACCAGATTCACTTAACCATGTTACTAATTTAATCTCTCTCTCCCTCTTTCTTTCTCTCTCCTTCTCTCTCTCTTCCTCTTTCTTTCTCTCTCTCCCTCTCTCTCTCCCTCTCTCCCCCATTTCTCTTTCCCTCTCTCCCTTTCTTTCTCTCTCCCTTTCTCTCCCTTTCTTTCTCTCTCCCTTTCTCCCTCTTTCTCTCTCTCCCTCCCTCTATTTCTCTTTCCCTCTTTCTCTCCCTCTCTCTATTTCTCTCTCCCTCTCTTCCTCTCAAAGATCCTTAAAATCCTTAAAAGTTATGCTTGGGTGGAAGACTTTTTCTTTTACAGATGGGGTGGGTTGGCAGACAAGTACTCAAAAAAAAAAAAAGGAAAAGGAAAAAAAGTGCAAATAGGCATCCAGTAGCTAGCTTGAAGTTTGAATGACTTCTTTCTCTTACCACCAGCTTCTAGGAGGAGCAAAAGACATCCAGCACTGTAACCAGGCGCCCTGGACTGGCCATTCCATGGCTTCCTGCACTGGCTGACTTAGTTATCTGCAACCTCCTGTTGTCGCTTGAGTGGGGGGAAGGGACACGGGTGGGAGAGATTCCTTCTTTCTCATCTGAGGAGGGAAGTTATCAACTCTGTGTTGAGCCCTGTGGGCCCGACATTTACGGGCAGGCGGGAATCCACCTGCCGAGCCACCACCTCCCCATCGCCCCCCACGCTGGCCAGCTCCATTGCCAGACCTCCCCGCTGACAAGCGCATGGTCACCAGCAACAGGGAGCGCGTCAGCGGCCATTGGGGACCACACCAGCGGTTCTGTGCCACGGAGGCTTGAGGCGCGGGATGCAGAGCGGCGCAGTGCCATGGGAAGCGGCAGGACAGGGGGGAGGGGTTACTTGCATCATGCTGGCCGAACTCTGGAAGCCTGCCCGAATGAAGAATTTTAGAGGGAGTTGAAAGCGAGACAGGTTCCTAAGACCATCGGAAATATGTGTTTTCCGATGGTCTTAGGCGACCCCTGTGAAAGGATCGTTCGACCCCCAAAGGGATCACAACCCACAGGTTGAGAACCGTTGGCCTTATGCAATCTTCGGAAGAAAAGATTGCTTTTTCTGAATTTTGGGTGCTGGCAGAAGGGTGTGCTCTTGTCTTAATTCTGCGAAATAACTGGTTGATCACTGCAGGAACCAGGATGCCCGATTCAGTAGATTTTTGCTCTGTTCTGCAAAGCTCTAGTCATGCTTTCTTTTTTTCCAATGTGATGCAAGTGAGTGCAACAAGCAATGGTAATGGAAATGATTTAAGCAAGACAGTTGTATCACATCATGGGACATGAAGAAAGTGGAACCCCTTTTTCACGGAAACATCTGGGCTCCCTCATCCTGGTCTAGTCTAGATGAGTTCCTTCCTCTTTTTGATTCTTTCAGGGGATTTCCATAGCTCTCCCAACATTATCACGAAGTTAACATACAGATTGCTTATGACTGGCTTTTGCCTGGCAGTGACACAGAGAAGTTATGCTTATAATGCCACAGTCAGTCCCTGCTGCATAGTTAGGAATGATACAAATAGAAGGCAACCTAAATGTGAAAGGTTACAACACTTTCCCTAAGTCAGGGGTGTCAAACTGGCAATGTCACATGACGTGTCGTGACGTATCTTGACTTTTTTGCCATTGCCGGCAATGGGGTGGGCGCGGTTTTGTTATGATGCATCCATCCCGCGGGCCGGCAGTTTGACACCCCTGCCCTAAGTAAACATCATTTTAAAGAAAACGTCAACAGAGGAACATATTTGCCAGCTGAGTTCCTTTAAAGTCAGTGCATTCAATAAATAGACTGCATAATTCCCAAGATTTTGCAAGAGCTGCATTATGGGATGAATTTTTTCTGCTTTTGTTTTTGTTAAAATGGCTGTATTAAACCTCTGCTAGTTCTTGTGCCAGAGAAAACATTACTTATGCTTTAAAGCTTGATTAAAGAATGTGGAATCTGGGGCAGCCTATTGTTTCGGGGAATATAGACCAGACAAGTTTGTGACTCAGCATGTTGTAGGAATTCCAGCCATAGGTTTACCATCAGTTAAGCTTTAGGTGAAGAAAGCAACTGCATTTTATTAAGCCAATGAAGGGTTTAGCTAGCATATAGTATGAGTCTTTGGATCTAACTAGACTAGAGTAATCAAAAGTAGCTGTACTGCTGATGTGGATATCATCTGAAAGGAGGAGGATGGTTTAGCTTGCTTCTATCCCTTCAGTAGCAATTGACCAAGAAAATTTCCTAATCCCATGGACAAAATCAAAATCAGATACTTACTGGCTCTGTATAAAATCAGCTTTGTATAACACACTAGGCTTGGCTAAAATGCAATTGAGTAATTTGTGGTTCAGTGTGCTGTGGATATCAGCCACTGTCTTAACATACTGTGACTCAGGTCATCATGTTAAGTCATAATATGATTTATTTAGGTGTAGCAAGCTATGAGCGTACAATAGATGTTTTGTTGACCTGGATTTAGCATGTTGTGCAAACGTAGAGCAATCTCAAATCACCAAGATTGTTCTGCATGAGGCAGAGGAAATTATTTCATATCAAGTATGACACTGAGTGTGACTTAGATTGTACTTTGTGCTAAGTCACGGTTGGTTTTTCTATTGACTGAAACTAATAGAAACCAAAGCAAATCTCATTCTGGTGTATTACAATGATCAATTCCAAGCTTTCTTCTTGCTGTAGCCCCTTTTTACTCAAAAGTTCCTCAGAAAAGGATTATAATTAGAGACATATTCAGGGCAGGCTCTGGATTGGGCAATTCTAGGCTATTCGGCTGTACTGAGTAAGGGATCTGAAAACTGGCTTCAGGGGTTTGTTCCTTTCCAGTCCAACAAAGAAATAATAAAAAGGAAGAAACTGTATATGAGAAGGCAGTTCTCTGCTTTCCTTGTCCCAAGGCTAGTAACCACTTGTTAGCATTTCTCACAGGGATGTGTGCCCAGGGGCACGTAAAAGCAGATTTATGGAAGGTAGAACATGATGTAAGGACAGTTGAGAGTTGGAGAATTGTTGGTTGGAGAAGACGCTGCTGTTCATAAGAGTGCCAAGACAGTGAGCTGGAGATGGTTGGAGAGGAAAAGAAAAGGCAAAAAGCAGCATTCACAAAACCCATAGAAAATAAGCATTTTTACATTTAGAAGATATTCCAAGGAGGCAGAAAATGAAATGATGAACTTTGGAAGGGGATTGCTCTTGAGGGTGTGAGTGTGTGTAAGTGAGATGGAAGCAGCTTCAACAATTCCAGGCAAAGCTGACTTGGGAGGAAAAAGGATGACTGGGAGGGTACTCTGGCATTATTGCCCAGCGCTTAGTTAATCAAAGTGGCAGCTGCTCAAGCCAGAGAAAGGAAGTGCAAGAAAATAAATGAATGGAATCTGGAAGGGATGGGAAGAGAAGGAGGCTGGAAAAGAGCTCTCACATCACCCAAGTAGAATTCTCATACAGGTTGTTGGGAGAAAGGTGAAAGTTGAGAGAAAGGCATGGCACCCCATCTTCTCAAAGGAAGATGAATGACAGCTGTTTTCATTCAGAGCATCAAACCTCAACCTCTTGAAGGAAGAAGCAAAATAAATAACTTTGGGGGGAAAGCAGGAGGAAAAGTGAAGAAATAATAAAGTAATAGAAGTGAACTAATGCATTCCAGATGCTTTTGAACGTTGGTTCCCATA
Source organism: Crotalus tigris (assembly GCF_016545835.1). NCBI lineage: Eukaryota > Metazoa > Chordata > Lepidosauria > Squamata > Viperidae > Crotalus > Crotalus tigris. The sequence goes on along the minus strand of NW_024096758.1, from coordinate 6,196,729 downwards.
AAGAGTGGTCAGAAGACTAAAGTAAAGAAAAAAGATGAATAAGATAGTAAGGACAAAGTTTAAGGTTAAAACTGAACTTTATAGAAATTAAATTGGAATAAGACAGAAAAAGAACAAACATTTTGGAATAGAAAGGGATGAGGTTTAAAAGTGATATTAATAAGCTTTCAGTATTTCCATATGCAGTATATTTTGTAAATAATTGTATAATAAAATACTTTTTGTAAGAACCATGTGTGTTGACTGGTTGCCACCATTCCTTAACAAAAATACAACACAGAGTATTGTGTTGTATTGAGTTTTCTAAATCCCAAAAGTTGTAAGTTGCAATGCAATCTACACAGAGCTTGACACTTGGATAATCTAGTACATGGGGTAGGGTTTCAAGAAGAAAATTTCCAAAGAAATGCCCTTTTCCATGGAAACTATGAATACACATAAAATTTGATAAGTTATGACATGTTATAATACATAATAAATTGTTAGTTGATTAAATTTGATAGTTTCAGCCAAAGAGGGGGAAAGGCAGCAAAATCAAATGCATTTGCATTCCAAATAAAACAAAAACAAACCCTAGAAGCCAGACTAACTTTACTCCCTCCTTATAAGCCTTATCCTGAACTACAACTTTTCCTTCAACTGTAGTAGAGGCAAAATAATACTGAAGTACAACTTTATTTTCCTTCTGAAAAATGACAAATATAGAATACAAGTTAAGACATTTTGCCTCTTTACCATCACCCATGACTAATTCCTTTCTTCTTGCATCAGATCTACATCCTTTTCCATTATCCCTTTCATTTTTCATCTACTCCAAAGAAATCTTTTTTCTTCCTGGCTTGGACATTTCTTGTAAGGATCAGTTCTATAGTCCAAGCTCTAACAATAGTGTGTTATGTCTGGAAAAGAAAAAAATGGCCACACGGAATATTTTCTTTTTATATATATATATATTTATTATTTTTTTGTAGTCACAAGTGCTTAAAATATTATCAGCAACATATTGTCTGGGTTTCAATGTCTAGTTAACTAATACGTATTAAGTTCTTTTCTCTCTACCTCTTTTTTCTAGCCAATTATAAAAAGTAAAATAAACTGAATTTTCTTTCTCTTTTATTTTCAATCTCAAACAATCCATTTCTGCACACTCTTAAGATTTTTTAAATTAACACATAGAAGAAGAGGAAGAAAAAAAAAAGATTGACAGTATTTCAGCTGCCCTAACTCTTGGAACGGCAGTTCAGCAACCTGGCGCCCTCAGAATGTTCTGAACTGCTCCCCATAAACAGAAATCATTTGATTCCATTTGATTGAGGGACTTCTGGGAACTGTAGTACAAAGCATCTGAAGACTCCCACATCTTTTTTTATTTAATTACTTTCGTGAAATGTCATCTGTTATCATCTGTCATCTAATTTTGGGGTATTTTTATTTGCTCCTTGGGCAGAGACCAAAAGTAAAAACAGATCAATTGATTAATAATTGTTTGCTTTAAACAAATGTATTATTTGTATTATTATTATTATTAGTGCAAAGTGGTGGACTGATCATAGAAAGATGCCCAGATTTTAGCATTTACTGTTGCTTGAAACCCATGTTAGTTAGCTAATCTCCCTGGCTCCTGATTCTTAATCAGGAAAGCTATCATGCCTGCTTTCATCTGAACTGAAGCTTAGTAATATAAATAAGAAAGATGAATTGGTGTCTGTCTTAATAATAATTCCATCATTATTACAGCAATGGATAGAAACTAATCAAGGAGAGAACCAACCTAGAACTAAGAGAAATTCCCGACAGTTAGAACAATTGATCAGTGCAACGCCTTGCCTCCAGAGGTTGTGGGTGCTCCAACACTGGACATTTTAAAGAAGAGATTGGACAACCACTTGTCTGAAATGGTATATAAGGTTTCTTGCTTGAGCAGAGAGTTGGAGACCTCCAAGGTCTCTTCCAACTCTGTTATTCTTTTATTCTCTTACCATGGGAACTTATACTTTTATACTCTTATACTTTTCTGCATAGGCTTTTCTCTCATATTTTTTTACTACTTCACAGAGCACCTACTGTTTCCATCTAGTGTGAAAGGCCTCTTCTGGGGAAATCCAGAAGAATGGAAAGAGGGCATTCCAGACCCTGTGCATTCCAGATGATGCAAGCTCTTATCTAAACAAATTCCGAGCATCAGGCAGATCAATGGGGAATGGAAGTGAAAGAAAAGCAAAAGGCAGGCTGAAGTCCAAGAGTGATTTTTTTGGGGGAACGTTTATAGCTTGACAGAAGAACTTACGACATATCTGGGGAAAATCCCAAACACAATCTGGCATGTCCAGGCAGGGCTAAGGTTAGTTTCAGGAATCAGAAAAGATCCCTTTGTGAAACCACAAAGTGCAGCTATGATTCTAGATAGATCCATATGATCCAAGTGTGACTTATGGAATAGTCAAGTTTGCTAATAACAATATAGATAATCCATGACTTAGGACCATTTGTTTAATGATTGTTTGAAGTTTCAACAGCACTGGAAAAAGTGATTTATGACTGTCACAGTGTTCCCTGTGGTCATGTGATCAAAATTTGGCCACTTGGCAACTGATATGTATTTACAATGGTTGTAGCATTCTGTGGTCATTGAGCTCCATTTACGATTTTCCCAGGTGGCTTCTCACAAGCAGTCAACAAGGAAGCTGGATTTGCTTAATAACTGTGGCAGAAAAGTCATTAAATTGGGTGCAACTTACTTAATAACCCTGTTGCTTAGCAACAGAATTTTTCAGTTGTTCACAGTGGTTTGGAGAAAACTCCAAGCGGATCTTTGCATGTTTAGCATCCAAATGGCAGATGTTATTCAACATGTCCTAGTAGAATGATGCATATTGGGCCAAAAATCCTAACCACTCTTACAAACTAATGAGATTAGAACTATCAAGGACTGATAAGGAAAGAGAGTTTGGAGTAATGATAAATGGTTCAAAAAGGGATTGACACAGTGTGCACCTGCTGTAAAAAAATCAATGGTTTCTTAGGAATAATAGGAAATGGTGACTGAAAAATAGAGTTGCCAATATCATAATGCCCTTATATAAACCAATGGTGTGATTGCATCTGAAATATGTAATATATGTGTAGTTCTCCTCACCACACCTCAAAAATATATATAGCAGATATAGAGAAGATTCAGAGGAGAGCAATAAGATGATCAAGAGACTGGAGGAGTTTCCCTTGAAGAAAGGTTTATTTAATTGATTTATTCAGCCACCTATGTCACATTCATGACTCTGGGTAGCTTACAAAAAATTAAAACATATTTTGCAACATAATTTGGAAATTTTTAGTCTAGAAAGGAAGCAAATGGGAGGGCACATGATTGAAATACGTATATAAAATTATGCATTTTATGGCTAAAGTTATTTCCCCCTTTCCAAAATGTTAAAACAGAAGTCAGCCAATGAAATTGAACCTTGGAAAAATCAGGACAAATAAAAGGATTTTTATTTTATAAAGCAAGTAAGTAAACTGTCAAGCTACGGAAATTCTTGTCATTAGGACTGCCATACTGCTTCTAGCTTGCCTACAGTTGTGAGGGGGGAGGGGAAGGTCTGGGATCCACAGGTATTTCCTGTCAGTGTCGGAGCCAAGGTCACTGAAGAGATGTTTTGGCAAATAGAAACTTTCTTCTCATAACAAATGCTCAAAGACTAATTGGACAGTGTGATCTGAGCTGTGATAGAGGGGAGGGAAAGTTTTACTCTTTTAATTATCTTTTTCCTGCCATATTGCCAGAACTGGCTTTCTTTCTACCATGCCGGTATGCTATTCCTAATAAAGTTTTACATTAGAGATAGCAATGTTTCCAACTTTGTTGGGCTATTTAGCCGGAACCTTGACATAAACTTTAGATTTTGCTTTTGTGAGATGTGGTGCTGGTTACCAGTTTGGATGACTTCAAAAAAGAATTGAACCAATTCATGAAAGTCACTAGAGATCAATGGCTGTTGGCCTTGCTGACAGCATGATTGCCTCAGAAGGCCGCCTGCTAGGAAATTGGTGGGCTTCCCTTGTGCATCTGGTTGGCCGTGGTGAGAACATACTGAAGTTAAGCGAGTCAATTATAATTCTAAAAGTTGTATATGTATAATATCTTAAGTTTGGTTAGTGCTCTAACCTTAGCTGGGATTTTTGTGATTTAGTGTACTGCTTAAACCCAGCCCATTTTCTTAGTTTATCGTTGACTCATTATCCTGGATTATCAGGAAGAAATGCTAAGCATGGTGCATAAATCAGCAAAGTGTCTGTGAGCTAAATCATGGGGAATGACGAATTAAGGCAGTGAAATTGCACTCTTATTATAATTCAGATTTCTCAAAGCTTTTGTGGGCCATGCAAAGTAATATGGCATTTAACAGAAAGTGCTGAAACCTTGTGAAAACCATGTTTTCAATCACAAGTCTCTTTGCAGCAAATGACAATTTCCTCTAGTGAAATTTCTTTGGCACAGTTGATTATCTCATTTTTGGACTCTGTAATGGGACACCACTTAGATTGCACTTTCTATAGAAGTCAATTTTTTTACAGGAATTAGAAACATTTCTGCAGAACCTGGAATCTATTAAGTTTTCTGAAGAAGCTACATGTAATGGCACTTCTGTGAATCCTCTCTTTGGCAATTTACATATAATGTAATTTAGATTCCCTATCTGAAGTTGTTAGTGAGCAATAAGAAAGTGTGAAGTGAGCAGACCCAATGAGAAGATATGCTATAAGCTAGCTGTTTGACAGATTTCAAAAAGAAATGAGAATACTATAACTATTGGGGTAGAATGTCACTGTATAGGGTATGTTGTGGGTAAATTACCACATGAGCTAAGCCCACCCAGCAATATGCTTTCTCCTTGTTCCTTAGATAGGGATAAAATAAGTTGCTTTCTTGTACCACTGAACCAACAGTGATCCTTTTAGCACATCTGTGCAGTGACATTGCTGCAAGCACAGAAAGTTGTGTGGGATTGGTTTGTGTCAGCTGCAAAGTCACTTAATAGCCTTCTGGATTCTCCTTTTAAACTTAGTGCTTCCATTGCAAACATTGAATTTTAAGGGACAAGGGAAGAGGTGGGGTGTGGGGAGGTCTTTTCAAATTCAGAACCGGCATTAGAATGTTGAGTTGAAAGGAATAAGGAAAGCTAGAAGAAACACAACACTTACACAACACTTGCTTTCAAGGTGAAAATTCAACATAGTGCTGAATTCGTCCCTTGCAATTTCTGGACATGTGCCCAATGTGATCCGAATGAGTCTGCCTTCTCCAGTGCATGCCTGTATAGAGACCACCTTCTACTTTAGGCCTGAAATGAATCAAGTTACCTATAAGTAAGAATCACAGAACTGTGGAGTTGGAAAGGATCACAAAGATCATTGCAACCTTCTGCAATGCATAAGAAAACCAATTAACCCATCCTTGAGAGGTGATTGTCCATTCCAACCTCTTCTTTAAAATCTCCACATGGAGACTTCTATGCACAGGCCGTTCCATTACTGTGCATGTATACACCATCAGAAAGCTCTTTATATAGTCAAATCTGGATAGCTACATCTCATTGATCTGGCCCTAGTTCCTATGGCCTTGGGAAACAGTTCTTGATCTCTTTTCGTGTAGCTTCTCTATCTACCTGAACATGGCTAAATAGAAGGCTGTTTAGGGTTTGTAATTCCATCCTCATTCAAAAGTGTTCTGCCTTCCTCTCTGGTCCATTGGAGAAAAAACATACTTTTTATTTTATTTTATTTTATTTTATTTTATTTTTGATATAGTGGTTTAAGCATCAGGCTAAAAAACAGGAGACCATGAGTCAAATCTAATTGGGTGACTTTGGGCCAATCTCTCAACTCTCAGCCCTATGAAAAATGAAATAGCAAACTAGTTTTGAAAATCTAGCAAGAAAATTACAGGACTAGTTCAGGAAATTGCCAGAAGTCAACATTGAATTGAAGGCGTGCACACGTGCATTCATTGTTCACAGGTCTCTCTGTGTATGTGTGCACACACAGAGAGACCTGTGAACAATTTTCTCCACACACCTCAAGAACATAAGTTTCCAATAGTCTCAGCCATTTAAAGAAATAGGTCCCTGCCCCTAGGAAATGTCATCTGCAGAGGCCTTTTCAATTGCTGCCTCCCCATTCTTTGCAATAATATTCCTTCAGATTGTCCCAATGCTATTAGATTTCTAGGAAGCCAAGAAGACTTGGTTATTTTGGCAACCCTTTGGAATCTGAAGAATGAAATAGGTCTGCCCTTTATGGAAGGATTTGTTGATTAATTGACATGCTAGTGCTATGATATCTTCTTTGTGGATTAATTTTTTTTATTTAAAAGTTTTATAAATTTATTACAATATAAACCCCTCACCCCTTCCCCCCTCCCCCACTTCCCAGAGCTGATTACAGGATAAAAAATAAAATAAACATAATCTATCTAACATTAACCAACTATACTATCAATCAAAACCATAACACACTTTAACTCCTTCTCCCAACAAATATTAACAAATTAAGTCAAAAATAATAAAATAATTAAAACTAATGATAATTATCTAAAATCTACTCAAAAGCAAGATAATACTTTTCAATCTCATACTTCTTCTGAATGTAATCAATCCATCTTCTCCAAACCATAATATATTTTTCTTGTGAATGATCCTTCAAATAGGCGGAGATTTTCGCCATGTCTGCTAAATTAGACACTTTAAGTATCCATTCTTCCAAAGTAGGCAATACGTTTTTCTTCCAATATTGCCCTACCAATAATCTTGCAGCTGTTATAAGGTTCAACATCAAATTAGTTTTTTAACATCAAAATCTACAATAATACCCAACAAAAACAATTGCAGAGTAAACTTTTTCTTTCTCTTAAAAATCTTTTGAATATTTATTTATTTATTTATGAGACTTATATACCGCTTTAAGTGCAAGCACTCTCTAAGTGGTGTACACCAGTAAGCAATGTATATATTTATATATATATATTTACATTGCCCCCAACAATCTGGGTCCTCATTTTACCTACCCCGGAAGGATGGAAGGCTGAGTCAACATTGAGCTGGTGAGATTTGAACCGCTAACCTGCTGAACACAGTCAGCTAAAGTGGCCTGCAGTACTGCACTCTAACTGCTGCGCCACCTCAGCTCTTAATCCAAAAAGCTTTAATATCTTTACAAGTCCACCAAATATGAAAATAAGTTGCATCTAAATTTCCACATCTCCAACATTTGGGCTGGTGGATTAATTATTTTTGTTGTTTTGTTCATACGGTATTATGATAATTGTGCCAATTGACATTTAATAATGTGGAGTGTAAGTTACTCAGAGTCAGTTATTGATTGGAGTAACCTATGAATCAGTTAGTAAATATATAAATAAGCAAGCTCTTAAATGCCACACAGAGAAACCTGAATGCCAGTAACACAGTGGGCATCCTTTGACAAAGTGAAAGTGTCCAACACCACCAAACATTTGATCTAAGACACTTGACTTTTAAGGAGTGATATTTTCATCATTCTGTAGTGGCAGCAACAGCAACAGCAAAACTACAAATTTGACACACAATAGTCAGAGCTTGCCATTTCAGACTGAAAACAAATACAAAGAGTAAATCATTAAAACCACATTTTTATGGTCCTCAAAAAGGACAATAAGCTAAAAATATCTTTAAATAGAAGACTTTAATAGCATAATACCAGGGCTTTTTAACCAGTGGTACAGGTACCACCTATGGTACATTGGCACCTGGCAGGTGGTATGTGACCATCCTAGAAAAGTGATAGCGGGGGAGGGGAATGAGCTGAACTGATGACAGACCCACGCAAACTGGAGCTCAGTGTTGATCCTGACGCTTCTGCTGAGCCCAGAAGAAGCACCAATTAGCTGGAATATTGCAGCATCTCCAGGGTCCTGTGATTTACATTCAGATGCTTGGCAACTGATTCATATTTATGATGGTCACAGTGTCCCAGGGTCATGTGAAGTGACCAAAACCTGCTGCAACCACCCAGCAGACGGGGGAATAAAAACCAATCACCCCCACCCCACCCCGACTGCCAATCCTCAACAGACAACAATGCTCACAACAATGGAAACCTCGGACAGGAGGAAGAGCGCCGCTGGGTGGGCAGGCAGGTGTCTTGCTCAGCTGTGGCTTGGGGGGCACTTTTTTCAGTGCCATTGTAACTTCAAACAGTCACTAAATGAACTGTTTTAAGTCAAGGACTACCTGTACTTTATCACTTTTTTCTTTTTTTTGGTCATCAAGTTTTGATACCTTGCTAGGTGATTGGTGGTACTCAGATAGTGTCATATCGTAAAAGTAGTACAATGGGTGAAAAGGTTGAAAAGCCCTGCACTATACAATAGCACTTAGACTTATATACCACTTCACAGTGCTTTACAGTCCTCTCTAAATGGTTTATAGAGTCAGCATATTGCCCCCAACAATCTGGATCTTCATTTTATTGATCTTGGAAGGATGGAAGGCTGAGTCAACCTCAAGTTGGTCAAGATCGAACTCCTGGCTATGGGTAGAGTTAGCCTGCAATACTGCATTCTAACCACTGCACCACCATGGCTTTTAATACCTCCCAAAATGATGAAATAGACATTTTCTGCAATCAGTTTTCACTTTCACATTTTCTTAATCATTGTTCTAAGAAATATACTTCTGGGTTATTCAGTACCGATGGTAATGATCATGTGCAAAAGGAAATTAATCCTAAAAAATGCTGAACTGCAAAATTTGCAAGAATTATTGGAAGACCAAAGACAGGTTTCATTTAAGCCTTTTCCTTGAAGGCTGAAGCTGTTTAACACTTGATTATATTAATCAATTATATATTGATGCCCTAACAAAGAATGTTTAAAATGTGAAATGTAATCTTTTAAATCACATTGAAATCTGGTTGAAGTTGAATATTCAGAAGGAGAGAAACAATGTGTATACATGTATGTATATGAGCCCTGGTGACGCAGTGGTTAACAAGCAGTATTGCAGACAAAACTCTGCCCACCGCTTGGAGTTTGATCCTGATGGGGCTCAACGTTGACTCAGCCTTCCATCCTTCCCATGTTGGCAAAATAAGGACCCAGATTATTGGGGGCAATATGCACATAATACTTCTACATTGCAAACCATGGAGAAAATGCTGTAAAGTGCTATGGAGTGATATATAAATCTAAATGCTAAATGTATGTATGTATGTGTGTGTGTGTGTGTATGTATGTATGTATGTATGTATATATATATATATATATATTAAAAAAATTACATTAAAAATTGAAGAATAGCGATTTCTGGGTACATACATTTCAGTAAAAAAGGAAGCGATCACCAGGAAATAAAACACCAAGGTTTTAATAAATAAAATCAAACTTTCGATGGCTAACATCTGCCATCATCGTCAGGATACTAGCTGGCTTCGTGCTCCTCGAAGCACAAAGCTGAAAACACCAGCCTGAAAATGACGAATGGGACTTCGTCGACACCAAGACACTTCCAATTTTACGCGGGAGAAAACCTGAACAACCAAAGACCTACATACAAACACCCGCGAAAACCTCAGAATATATATATATATATATGTATGTATCTATGTATGTATGTATACTTAAAACTCTCCCGGTGATCGAGTATTATTTATTCTATTTATAATTATGCCCGGGAGTCGCATTTTTACCAACATTATTGAATATATATATATACACACACACACATACATACTAAGCAATTTTATTCTGAATTTCTCTTCTACAGCTACATAATGCATTTTCTTTTAGTATCTGGCATCTGCTTTTTTGTTGCTTGATTAAATTAATCTGCATAAGAAATCTCCCCACTCATACGTGTGATGCAATAAAGCCACCAACACTTCCCCTGCAGGTGCCCGTGACACTTTTGTTTCCAGATCTTGCTTGTTTTATCTCTTCTTGGTAATTGTGAATGGGGAATAAGTAATTGATTGCCCCTTCATTCCACACTGAAGAGCTTCTTTTAATTGCTGAAGTTTTAGTTTCTGCTTTCCCAGACTTTAATGAATCCTAGTGCTATAATTGCCTGGGACTTCAATTTCTATGTCATTCTCACCTAATTGAGGCAGAGTCGTGTCTCAGTGGTGCTAGCAGAAACTGGTATGAAAGCAATTCTAATTTTAATGATAAGTTTGAGGAGCAAATAACCCAGAAGACATTAAAGACATTAAAAAATCTTGTGGAGGTTTTAACAAGTTGGGAAAATTCTCACCTGACCATTGAGGTTTTTGGCCTTATAAACAACCTTAAGCAAGTTGGTTGACAATCCAGTGCAATGTGTCTCTTAAGCTACAAATACAGGTTAGTGTACATGCTGGCTCAGGAATTCTGGGTGTTGAAGTCCACGAGTCATAAAAGAGCCAGAGTGTATGGTACTTCAGAGTGTATGGTACTTCTAGTGAATATTTCTGTTCTGTTTTTCCCTTGTACACTGTCAAAGTCTCAATGACTAGGATAATCTATAAATGTTGTTAAGTACTATAACTATATCAATAAATTGAGGACCATCCAATTAAAGCATACTGTCAGGTCTCCCCCAAAATATGTTGTTGCTTATGCCTGTTCCTAAATCTGGTTTTTGTTTTCTGTAACCTTTCTTTGGGGCTTGCCATTCTGTTGGGAGGGGGGATGCTTTGGGGATGCTTTACACCAGTGGTTCTCAACCTTTTTAATGCCGCGACCCCCCCAACCGGTTGTAAATCGAGGACTACTCAACCGGTCGTAAGTCGAGGACTACTCAAGTGGTGCAGCACCGTTTGCAGAATGGGACCTTTGGCGGGCTCAGCAGGGCAGAGACAGCCTGGACAATTCCTATTGGCTTTTGAAAGCCAATAGAATAAAAGGGAGTAGCACAGCTAAGGAAAAGGGGGAAAAATGGCGGACTGCGTTGTTTGGCGACCCCCGTGAAATGGTCGTTTGACCCCAAATGGGGTCCCGACCCACAGGCTGAGAACCACTGCTTTACACTTTCTTGCTATTGTGCCTTTTCCCCCAAGGAAAGGAATGTATCACCCTTATCTGAGAAAGGTTCTGTTTGGAGCCAGAAAGAAACGAAAGCAAGAAAGACCTTGAATGAATGCAGCAAAGAAGCCAGTTACCAAAACACTATGCCACCTGTGGATTGGCTGGAATTCAAATGGACCCTGGGACCCTGGGGGGAAGAGTATTGAATACTGCTTTTAATATACTGCTTTCACGGTTTTTTCCTCAGACCTCGCCTTGTTTTCCCTGCTATCACTAGCCCCTAATAAAAGTTCCTTTTGAGACAATGCCTGTTTCAAGAGTTCTGCTTTCTTGGGTGGCTTAGCTGAGGTAGGTCCTTACACATACCCTGTCACTTAAATTTCATTTTTATCTTCATGAGAAGTTATCTTTCATCTATTGGTTTTCTCAAAAATTCAGATGTTTCTGGATGGTTTCACTTTAGATGGAAGCTGAGACTTTAGGTATACCAAAGTAGAAATCCTGCCACATTACAAGAGTTTTATAGTATTTTAAATGACAGTTTTCTCTATAGAGGATTGTGGAAAAGAAACCTGCTGGTTATGCAACTCCCAATCTAATTTGAAGCTTTCTAGTAATACAAGCATCATTTCCTATGAGAAAAGTTATTTTTAATATATCTGGTTTCAGTTCTTGTTACAGTAATATATTGAAACGAATTGGCATCATGGAATAAATCTATGCATTTCCTTACATAGTACTGACACATTCTAGTACCAATAGCAATAGCAGGCAAGCTGTTCCACTAGTTAATTGTCCTCACTGTTAGGAAGTTTCTCCTTAATTCCAAGTTGCTTCTCTCTTTGACCAGTTTCCAACCATTTATTCTTGTCCTGCCTTCTGGTAATTTGGAGAATAATTTGATACCCTCTTTTTTTGGCAGCCCTTCAAATATTGGAATACTGCTATCATATCACCCCTATTTCTTCTTTTTTTAAGACTAGCCTGCAAACCCAATTCCTGCAGCCATTCTTCATAAGTTTTAGTCTCCAGGCCTTTGATCATCTTAGTTGCTCTTCTCTGATTTTTTTCCAAAGTCTCAACATCTTTTTTGTAATGTGATGATCAAAACTGGTTGCAGTATTCCTGGTGTGGTCTTACTAAGGTTTTATAAAGCGGTATTAATACTTCATGTGATCTTGATTCTATTCCTCTGTTTATACAACCCAGGATTGTATTAGCTTTTTTGGCTGCTGCTGCACACTGCTAGCTCATATTCAAGTGATCGTCCACTAGGACTCCAAAGTCCCTCTCATAGTTATTGTTTTTGAGCCAAGTCTCACCTAATCTGTACTTATACCTTTGATTTTTCCTGCCTAAATGTAAAGCTTTGCTTTTCTCCACATTAAAACTCATTTTGTTGGATAGGACTCATTGTTCAAGTGTATCAAGATCTTTTTGGATCCTGAGCTTGTCTTCTGGAACCCACATTTTTCTATCTTATCAAGTAGTAGGTTGTGGTCTACTTTATCAATTGCCTTACTGAGGTCCATGTAAGTTATATCCACAGTATTCCTCTGGTTCACTAATTTTGTGACCTGGTCAAAAAACACAATAAGATTTGTCTGGCATGATCTGTTTTTGACAAACCCATATTGGCTTTTAGTAATGACTTTGTTTGCCTCTAGGTGTTCGCTGATTCATTGCTTGATTATCTTTTCTAGAATCTTCCCAGGTATTGAGGTGAGGATGATAGTTCTGTGGCTTCCTGGATCCATTCCCCCCCCCCTTTTTTTGAAGATGGGAACTACATCAGCTCTTTTCCAGTCCTCTGGTAGTTCCCCAGTGCTCCAGGATCTTTGAAAAATATAGTTCAGTGGTTCTGAGAGCACATCTGCCAGAACCTTGGGGTGTAATCTATCTGGTCCTGGTGATTTAAACTCATCTAAAGTGGACAGGTGCTCACTTACTATTTTCTTGCCTATCTTAACTTGTGTTTCTAATCTGTTTTTTACGGTACTATTTTTGATAGGTACCGTTTTTTCCCTTTGTGTAAAGATGGATGCAAAAAATGAGTCAAGTAGTTCTGCTTTCTCCCTGTTCCTTGTCACCTTCTTGCCACTTTCTCCCACTAATGGACCAATCATTTCCTTCACTTTTTTCTTGTTTTTTTACACGATGAAAGAAGTTTTGTTGTTGTTTTTTACTTTTGTCACAACCCTTAGTTCATTTCGAGCCTTAGCTTTCCTTACTTTATCTTTGCAGGCTCAGGCTATTTGCTGATATTCTGTCTTAGTTATGTGCCTCTCTTTCCACTTATTATACTTGTCCTTTTTGTCCTTCTGCATAAAGAGAGTTCTTTATGCAGCCATGCTGATTTCTTTTGAGAACTGTTATTTTTCTTCTTCGTTGGTATTGTGTTAGACTGGGCTTTTATAATCTCACTTTTCAAAATTTCCCAAGCTTCTTGAGTTGTTTTCCCCTTGAGGATTCTTATCCATGGAATCCTTCCCAAGCTTTCTCTAAGATAGAGATAGAGATAGATAGATATAAATATAATATAATATAATATTATATATATATATACATATATATACACACACATATATATATATATATATATATATATATATATATATATATATATATATAGAGAGAGAGAGAGAGAGAGAGAGAGAGAGAGAGAGAGAGAGATCAAGTCAGCAGACAATCACCCTGGGAAATCACACATTTCCTGGAGTACTGTATCGTGTGACAGATATTTTCCTGTCTCAGACGATTGCAAAATATCCTTACCCAAATATTCTTATTAAAAATATCCCAAACAGGCACCCAAACAGAATAAAAAACTCCTTCTTTGTTGTCAAGGTGTTCCTCTATGGTTGATTTGCATAACCTCTCTTATTCTTGTAGATTACACTTTTTCTTGGCTCTTTGCCACTGGCAGACCTGCCCATTCTCCATGTTTGAACTGAGTGTTATATCTTAAGAATGTATATATGAATTAGATGAATTGGTCATTGATTTTGTTAAAGATTAATCTAGTTCAGTGATAATGGCTGGGAGCTAATTCATTGTTATCTAATTAAATTTTCATTGTGATAACTTTATTAAAAAGCCATAACATTACATTTCAAACCTCTGTTAACTGGCTGTTCATGAATATATACTGATTTATTCTATGAAGCCAATTGATTTTCTGTGTTATTATAAGAAAAACCAAAGCAGGAAATATTAAGAATATCTTTCCCAAAATAAATGCCCATGGGACTGATTTTGTGGACTGCTGTATTCTATAGACTGGGATTTGCATGATTGACAGAGTAGTCTATAAAAAATAATTCACAACTTTCTTATAGAAAGCTACCATTTCAAGTAAAATGCTTGGCAAAGAATTATTTGGGTGGTCAATGGTTTCTTCCTTCATGTATCTATATAATATTCAGCAAAGGCCGTATGGTGCTCTTCCAGATATTCATCCCTTGTTTATGCCAATACAAGCTAGTTTTTCCTTCAAACTTTCAAAAGGGCAGCTGTATATACATATTTAGTAATATAGCAGTGCCTTAAATTTTTAAAGAGAGCATTTAAAAAATGCAGGTAGTTCCCGAGTTACTTTTATTCCTTTAGTGACTGTTTGAAATTACAATGACACTGAAAAAAGTGACATGACCCCTTTTCACATTTATGTCTGTGGCAGCATCCCCATGGTCACATGATCAATTTTTGGATGCTTGGGAATTGCTTCATATTTATGACAGTTGCAGTGTCCCTAGGATCTGAGGGCAATATTCTTAGGATTGGGACAAAATGTTCATTTGTGGTTTTTTTGGCCTCCAGGTTGTTTCATATAACCCAAAACAGAATGAGGAGAGGTCCCATGAGTAAAAACTGAAAACTTTCAATTATTTTAGCTTGTGTTACAAGAACTGAAAATTAAAGGCTTTGACAGATTTAAGTAGTCAGGTTTGAATCTCAAAGGGGGCTCTAGTCCTCATCTGATTTTTACCTCTGGCTGGCAAAGTACATCTAGGGAATTCCCAGAGACAAGAAATTCCAACTCAGTGAGGTTTAGATGGTGCAGAGGGATTCCTGTTCCACAGATGGGTGGCACATAGAACGTTTAATCAAACTTGGAAGATGAATTGTACAAAAGGTGTTTTGAACTGGAATCTGTAGACCAAGAATGCCCTCTTGTTACAAATGTCTGGTTAGCTTCCCCATTGATATGTATCTTTCCTTGGTGTATTTTATAGAAGGATAAATAATAATAATAATAATAATAATAATAATAATAATAATAATGGACCTTGGAGGTCATCTATTTAAATATATTGGAAGTTGGAAAGGACCTTGGAGGTCATCTATTTAAATATATTGGTCCTTTTTTTGGATTTAGGCAGAATGTGGCAGCATTGGCCTCTATCAGGGATAGGCAACCTTGGCTCTTTTATGACTCATGGACTTCAACTCCCAGAATTCCTGAGTCAGCTATGCTGTCAGGAATTCTGGGAATTGAAGTCCACGAGTCATAAAAGAGCCAAGGTTGCCTACCTCTGGCCTATATGATAGTTTTTGCATATATTTTCGGGTGATCACCATAAATAGAAGAAAAAACCTTTTGCAATGATTTCATTCTTAGTTTTTGAGTATGGTTGCCATGCCACCAGCCACTGAGGAAATGTAGAAATAATTCTTCACAAGAATAGATATCTTTGGCTACTTTCTATGATTTCATGAGGTTGAGGTGTTCCCCTGAAACTTCTCTTTTTTGTTTGCAACACTTGTTGCATGATATCAATTCTGTTTCTCAGGAATGGATTTCTGATATTTTCCCTTATGAGTAAAATCACATAAACTTTCCCATGAGCATAATCAGAAAGTTCTATAAAAGGAGCATTCAAGAATAGGGAGCATCAAACAAAAGAGACAGTATTTTCAAAACTCCTGAGTCTGCTCTTCAACGCTGTTCATCATGAAGATCTCAGTGGTAGCCTTCATGTTCCTCTTTCTGGTGGCCTCCATCTCTCTGCCTGTAACTAATGCATGTGAGTTAACTTAGAGCTAAATGAATTTCAGTCTGAACTTACAAACAAATGTACAGTTGTGGATGGTGTATTTGATAGGTAGCATGTAATATGTCTGAAAGTAACATAGAAACATCTTTGAAAGATTAGACAGCTACTGTATACTGTATCTTCAGAATAGTGACATTTTAAAAAGGGGTATTTCATTTTATATAGAAATTACCCAGTGGTTAGGAAACTTAGTTTCATATACTCTGAATTAATAGATTCTACAATCAGAGTCACTGGTAAGCTAAATGTATTTAAAAATAATGACATTAGCTAGTTTTTTCACTGAGAATGATATCTTTTATAGGCTAGAAGCCAATGATATCAGTTGATCTGCCTGCCTGCCTGCCTGCCTGCCTGCCTGCCTGCCTACCTACCTACCTATCATCTATCTATCTATCTATCTATCTATCTATCTATCCATCCATCCATCCATCCATCCATCCATCCATCCATCCATCATGTATGTATCATCTATTTATCCATCCATCCATCCATCATGTATGTATCATCTATCTATCTGTCTATCTATCTATCTATCTATCTATCTATCTATCTATCTATCCATCTACCCATCCATCATGTATGTATCATCTATCCATCCATCCATCCATCCATCCATCCATCCATCCATCCATCATGTATGTATCATCTATCTATCTATCTATCTATCTATCTATCTATCTATCTATCTATCTATCTCCATCTATCAGATTCAAATGGAGCTATGGGAGTTAAATGTGGTCAATGTGATGATGAATGGTCAACCCCAGGAAACAAAGATCTCAAAGACCTTGTATAGAAAAGGCTGATATTTTATAATTGAACTAAACTAAATATTGGCACCTTTAACATCTCTTACAGTTGGCTTTGATTCAACCATCTGCTGCCTAAGTTACACCCAGAGAAAAATTCCAAAGCATCTTGTGAAAAGTTTTTTCTTCACCAGTGGATCCTGCAGTTTGCCATCTCAAGTGTAAGTCTGGGAGCAAGGAAACTGGTGTCCTTTGCAGTCCCTTCAATGAACTAAAGTCTAATTCATCAGGCATAGAACCCTGAATGTACAGTAGAGAGATACTTTGTCTGTGTAAGGTCTGAAACTTTTTTTTAATAAAAAAGTTTTATTGGTTTTTTAATTTTTACATCAGAGTGCTCAAGAAACACCGTGGTGATGGGGTAATCAATCATCCAAAAACAAAGACATACATATATAACTCAAATTAATTCATTACAGATTCCCTTTCTATTTCCCTCAAATAGTATAACATATTTAGATTAATCCATTTCTACATGAAATTCAATCAGTCAAAACAATCATCAATAACATTACATCTATGTAAATCCAAATCCTGTTTTTAAGCTTTACTAATTTACAATTACCATATTCCAATTTAATCTTGAATAAACATATTATTAACACTTTGGGTATCCCTTCTACATACACATAATATTCCGACAGTAACATTTTAATATTTCCACATATATTCTATTTCTTAGTCTAATAGATCATTGATTGGTACCATTTCTTCTCTTATCACAAATCTCTCTAATTCTTCTTCCATTACAAAATAATTATCCTACTTAAAATAAAAATATTACTCTACATTTTAGATATATAATCTATCAGTCAATCTATTTCTATAGAAAAAAAATCATTTCAGCCCATTAAGTAAAATTTAAATCTCGTCCAAATAATTATCATATCTAAAACAAGCATATTGTTACACAAAATATTATCTTGCTAACTTCACATACCTAATTAATTGTTAAATCAATCCAGATCTCTAAAGTCTTTTTAACTCATTAAGTAAAATTTTAAATCACATTTTTAAATCTAACTCTAGCTTTCTTTCTGTGCCAGGCTGGTTTCCATAATACCGCATCTGTATCATCAAATCTCAGTATTTGAGTGTGGGTATTTATCGACACATCAATCTGGTCTAAGTTCTCTTCCCCTTCTTCCAGTATCATCTGGATAGTATAGTCAATTTTGTTCCATGTTGTAGTTACTAGTTGATTATCCAGGTTATCACAGTTTTTAATAGATCGCATCTGGAAGTCAGTTCCTGTTGCTTTTAAGACTGCAAATATTTCAATTGAAGTCATTCTTTGATCCTCAAAGTTCTCCATAATTTGTATGTAGACTTGTGAAATATCCTCTTCTGTAGTGATTAGTTGACTTGTGGAGTGATCAATTAGAGTCTCAATTTGAGATTTTAAGTCAAGCGTTTTTCTAGAGTTCAATTGATCAATAGCTTCTTCCTCCATTTCTTTAAATTGTGTGAACTGTTGCATATAGGCCTCTTTAAATCTAATCTGTTCTTCCTTTATTGTTCCTTGGCCTATAGGTTAGTCCTTTAAGATTTGAAATTCAGTTTGTGGTTCTGCAATATGATCTTTAATTTTTCTCCAAGATTTCATATACTCTGTAGCTTCTAGGATTTTTTCCAATATAAACTCATAATCAAGCTGTGGGTAAGATTCCTCCATTTCTGTGATAAAATAGTCTTTTAGTAGAAAATATATTTATTAAGATATCCACCTCCACAATTTCTAGGAAGCAAATTCAGCCACAGCTGTTTCAAGGGCTTTATCTTTTCCCTTTTATTATCATTTGAAGGTCAAATCCATCTTCAAACACCAAGAGAAAGTACAATTGCAGTAACACCTTTCACCACAAGATGTCCTCAGTAAGCTGTAAAATCTTTTTTTCCTAATTAAAAGGATTTTATTTCATTAGGAAAATAGAGAGAGAGAAAAACAAATATCTCCAGCATAGTAGATAAAATAATAATAATGTTCTATGATAAGGATTTTTTCAGGATTTAACAATTTTTTCAATTGTTAAATGTCCAAAAAATTAAATATCCAGTAAAAATTTACTGTTTTATAGTTTTGCTCAAAGCTTTTTTTCCCAAGTGGACAAACACCGCTCTGTTAAGGCAGGGAAGTCATTCAGAGGCTTTTTACAGGAAAATAGTTGGGGCTAAGAGAGGGAAGGAAAGGTCTCACCCGGATTTCTCCACTGTGGTTCTTCACGCTTAGTTGTTCTTCTGACTTTCGGCTGGTGCAGTTGGGTGATTGGCCATTTTACTGGCCGATCTTTTCTCCGACAGCCCTAAGGAGCTGGCTCGGACCGCGGAAGCAGCTGCTGACCTTCTGCAGTCAACGAGGGCCTCCTCGACAGTGGTTGCCCCTCCAGGGCAACTTTTCGACCCGATTAAGGGTCTACTGGTGGAGGGAAAGCAGCTGGCAAAGAGACAGAGCTCTTTGCATGACTGCACACGCCGTAATCCGGAACCGGAAGTCTAAGGTCTGAAACTTTTGAAGGTGTGCATACCCTATTGCAGTGTTTCCCAATCTTGGTGACATTAAGATATGTGGACTTCAACTCCCAGAATTCCCCAATGAGCATGGCTGACTGAGAAATTTTGGAAGTTGAAGTCCACATATTTTAAAATTCCAAGGTTGAAGAACAATGCCCTACTGTAGTAGAGTATTATAAAATCCATTCATTGCTTTGTAGCTCATAAATATGGTATCACAACTCAGCATGCTTTTCTAAACCCAGCCAATTTTTTTTAACAAACTATATATTTAAATAAATTGTAACTTAGTGTGCTATGTGAACTCAGTTGGTGAAAATATAGCTTAAACTGTAAAAATCTTACTTTCTGATAGGTTTATGCTAAGGAATGGTACACCAGCCTGTGTTAACCCAAGAGAAGAATGGGTCAAGACTATTGTGAGATCTTTCAAAGAAGAATGAAGATCCTAATTGCTGAGCGTTTGCCATGTTGATGTCAACAGAGAAACTCCATCTGGGAAACAACTACATTAGAAGCTCAACTATGCATTTGTCACAATCCGCATAAATTCTGACAATTTGGTGGCTGAACAGAGCCCCTGCCAGGAGATTCCAAGGTTAGAAGGCAGGAATCTCCTGGTCTTGTTACTCATGCTCATGCTGTGGACTTCTATCATCAACACTTGAAGGGCTTCCTTTCTTAGCTAAATCTTCCAACTTCAGATCCTATTGTTCCCCAAATTAGTTTGAAAATTACTCTGCTTTATCCTGATGTGGCTGAAGACCAGGTGCATTGTTCACCTAAAATGTTTGAAAGCTATGCTTTTGAAATTAAAGAGCCCATCGCTCCCATTCTTAAATAAAAACCATCTCATTATGAGTTCGAATGGTGCTGCTAAATTGTGTTATTCAACTACTGAAATTTACTCAAGTTCAGGACTATACTATTTTCTAACCTAACCACTAGGGAAAGTCCCAGTGCACTTTTTCAAACTTAACTCCCAGAATGGTATATGGGACATCATGAAAACAAAGATGGAAATTTAATTGTTAGTTACAGAGATTTCACTGTATTTATGAGGTATTTTTCAGGAAAGTCTAAACATAGATTGAAACTGAGAGCAGAGATTTCACAAGCTAGAGATTTCAGAATCTGTGAAAACTATATTTGAATCCAGTTCTGCACCCATTTGTTTGCATTTATTTATATATTGTCACAGGCATTTCACATCCTTATCTGAAAATGAATACGTGATATTTCTATTTCTATTGTATTTCTATTGATACATAATTGTTAAAAGCTGTGTTCACAACAGTATTTATTAGCATCTTTATCCCAGTAAGATGTGACTTGGTACTTTCCAAAATAAAGATGAAATTTAATTTAGTTTTGTCCCTGTCTCTTTTGCTGAGTTTGTCTCTTTACTGCGAGTCCCAAAATAATATGGTCTGCACCTTAAGAAAAAGTGCAGAGAAGAGAATTGGTCCAATGCTATAAAATTAGACATTGGGTAGAACCGCAAGTGCAATTGCAGGTTCAAATTCAATGTCAGATTTTCTTTTAGCCAGAACATTACCTGGAAATATTCAGTAGCAGTTAACAAGGTTGTCATCAGTGACAACTAAGAAGAATCCTGTTGCCCTTATCATGGTTCCATCTGTAGTCCACTATAAAAAATTCTGACTCTTCCAGAAACAGTCGTGGTCTGTTTCTTTGACCCAGCTGCAATCTTTCCCAATGGTCAAATCCAAACTTCCGATGAAATTCCATAAACAGAAGCCTAAGTGCTCACCACTCTCATCAGGTTCAAACACAGCTGTGATGGAAGCAGAAGGGAACTTTAAAAAAAATCCCTTCTAGGATATTCTAGGTTCTCCCAGGAGACATTTTAATATAGCAGACACTAGAAATTTTATTCCCTTTATTTATATATTCAGCTGCCAATCCCAACATTGATCAATTTCCAATCAAAGAGTGCAAAAGCAAATTAACAAAGACAAATACCTTTTTAAATTAAAAAAAAACGAACCCGCACTTGTATTTACTTTATATGTAACACAAACGCATGACACATTGAATAAATTGTATTTCTATACAGCTTGTTCTGCAAAGATTTCCTGGTGTGCTCATTGCAACATTTTTGGCAGTGGGTGTGAGAGAATGTTTGGGAAACTGGGTTTACTCAATATACTTAATGAGATTAGTTAAAAACCCAGCAGCCGCATTTGCACAAGCAGATATTTTGGTTAGTTTTAACCTTGGTCATTCTGTTGCCCACATGTTTCCTTAGTTTATCAGTGTACTGTGTGAACACAGAATCTATTAATTATGTGTTTCTGTGAAGGTCACATCCAGCACTCTTAGGAAGTCCATGTCAATTACATGCTCTGCAGCAGGCTGCACTGCCATAGTCATCAGATAACTCTCCAATGAAGCTATTGTGACATGGTGCTTCTCAACTGGCTTGGCCCCATTCACAAGACATAAAAGATTTTCTCACTTTTCTAGGCTCCTAAATATTTCCCAGACACTTGATTCTGACTATAGCTTTTCTTTCTATGGTTAGAAACAGGCTTTTCCCCTTCCAAGGGGTTTCTATAATGCTTGATTGACACTAGAGTTAGTGTCTTGCATCACTTCCTTAAGCTCTTCTTATAGCTTTGTTAACACAACATGCTTCCCTTGATTATTGAATTAACCCATATTCAGAGATTGCACAGTATGATTAATCATAAATAAAAGGGCTAGCTTTTGAAGATCATAAAACCCCATAAAACTAAGATTAGCACCTGCCAAAGTTAGTATTTTTTAAGCCTGGGCACTTTGATCTTTGGCTGATGTAGTTATGAGTGCTGTGAACATGCTGTCTATGATTGTTATGGTTCTGTTCTATGCAGGGCTTTTTTTGTCATAGAATGCCCAGAACGGAGTTCTGGCACCTTTTTGGGATGGAACCTTGTAGGGTAGGCAAGGCGGGTTGTATGACGTGTGTGAGTTCCGGCACCTTTTCTTTTTACCAAAAAAACCCCACTGCTTCTATGATTCCAATTCTATGATGTATACATTGTTTGTATTTTCCCCATTTCTGCTCACTGCTGCTGCTTTTTTCCTTGTATGAAAGCCTCAGGAAGGTGGAGAAATAAAGCCAATAGCAGCACAATGTCTTCTAATTGATAGTGTTAGGAACTGTCAATGTGAAAATGCCAGAGCTGTAAAAGAGATGGGGAAGGAGCTTAAGTTATTCTCTACACCAGAGGTCCCCAACCTTTTGGGTACCAGGGACCAGTTCCATGGAGAAAGGTTTTTCCATGGACCGGAAGGTGTGTGGTTTTGTGTGCTGTCTGCATCCCACATATGGGGCTTTGCTTGTTTGGGCAGACCGGTTGCTGGCATGCCGTGGCCTAGTATCTTCCATAGACCGGGGCTTGGGGATCCCTGCTCTACACTACAGACTCCCAGTGTTAATATAAGTAGTCCTCCACTTACAACTATTCATTTAGTGACTGTTCAAAATTACAAGACTAAAAAAAGTGACTTATGACCATTTTTCACACAGCCATTGCAGCATCTCCATGGTCACATGACCAAAATTCAGATGCTTGGTAACTGGCATGTGTTTATGATAGTTGTACTTACCAGTGGTCATGTAAGTGCAATAGATCTTATTCCTATAAACCACGCCATAGTGCTTTATAGCACTCTCTGATACAACCCCCAACAATCTGGGTCCTTATTTTACCAACCTTGGAACCACCATTTATAACCTTCCCAGCCAGCTTCTGACAAGGAAAGTCATTGGGGAAGCCTGATTTGTTTAATGACAGCGTGATTCACTTAACAACTGCATTGATTTGCTTAACAACTATGGCAAAAATGTTGTAAAATGGAGCAAAATTCACTTAACAACTACCTTGCTTAGCAATGGAAATGTTGGGCTCAGTTGTGGTTATAAGTTGAGGACTTCCTGTATTTTCTTTCCTTTGGGGCAAAAATACAGGGTGCCCACATATTATCAGTTTGTGCAGTTCTCAGACTCCTTCTACTGAGTTTTAGCTACAAAGCCCGGCACTGAAGTGCAGATGAAAACTGAAGAGAAATAAATTGGCCTAAGCATACTTAAAACAAAACCAGAAACTTGAATATTTTTTTTTAAATTGAAACTGATTCTTCCACGTAGGTGACATCATGCTGATGGCACCCTCTGCAAAACCTCAGTTGCTCAAGACAGAAACCAAAAATAAAGTGTGCAAACCTCATTGGCCACAATATGTTTGCTGGCTTCTTTTCTAAAGGGGTCACAGCCCAGTCTCCCCATTTCTGCTCCTCCAAAATACGGCCAATCGAATTTCTTATTTGCTTCCTCTTCTTTTACCATGAAGCAGGCAGCCCACCTCCTCATTCCACCCCCCTCCTTGTTTCACCCCTACTTTTAGGAAAAATTATCGGAAAGCAGTATTATTACATTACTGGGAAATTCCAGGCAGGATCTTAAAAAGCTTAATCAGCCCGGCATGCATTTAGGCAATGAAAGAAAGTCAGCTGCTGTGTTTAGAGACATTATTTTTCTAATTCCTTTTGTCTCTTCCTTCCTGCTTCTTTTGTGGTCTATTGTGGTCTAACCAAGAGCCTAAAAAAGAGAAGCTTGTCCTACATGTGATTTATTTCCAGAGAGAGATACATATGACCATGGAAATCCTTTACTGAATCCGTACTCTACAGTTCTACAAGTCGTGGATATGAAGCCTGCTAAATGGAATATTGTTCAGAGATTGCCTGTTAAAACAATTCTTCTCTCCTGCCACCTGATTGAAAATTGAAGGGAAGGCTTGATATCCTTTTCTTGAACCTTTTCCCATTTTCCAGAATGCAAGAACTGCACTTGCAGATTAAGAACTTGTTCTGTACTCTTCTCAAAAAGAGTACAAAAGGAGTACTTCCTTCCAAAGAAAGTCTTTTCAAAATAATATAGATAGATAGATAGATAGATAGATAGATAGATAGAGAATACATTATTCTGCAGAAAAGATTTTAGCTGTTTTTTCAGACTGCAGTGTAGATACCATCAATTTCCCTGGAAACAAATTTGAGGATTTTACTTAAATGGAATCATGGGAGATCATGGCAGGACAGATGTTATTTGGGGAATAGTTTGGCTGCTGTTTATTTTTCTTGGGAAGAAAAATGAGATCAGATATAGGTCACACTTACTTCCAAGGGGTGAAAAGTTTCTTCAGTTATTTTAACTCTTTAAAACAAGATCCAGTCTGGGCTGGTCATTGGAACCAGAGGCTAAGTCTTCCACGCTTTCAGACTTGTGCTGGAGCCCATCCTCAGGGAACTTCTCTCTCTGCAAAATGTGTGTTTTGGGGTATTCTATGCAAAGTATTTATCCAGTGTTTTAACTCTTTAAAAACTTACTATCCCTTGAAAAGCGCTGGGCTCTTTGAAAAGAAACTTCTCCAGATGGAATGGAGAAGTTTGTACAGATAGTCCTTGACTTACAACTGGTTGCTTAGTGATCATTTGAAGTGATGATGACCTACCTAGGGGCTACGTATGACCTGGATTTGAGGTTCTGATGGTTGGGACCCCCCTGATTGAACTTCAGGTACTTGACAACCAGGCTGCATTTATAGCTGTTTGCAGTGTCCCTGTGGCTCCATGACTGTGTTTTACAACAATTTCAAAGAAAACCAGTGTTTATTACTAGTTTTTGGCAAATGTGCCCATAGCAAACCATTGGCTCATTTAACAACTGAGGTGTTTGCCTAACAACCACAGTATTCACTTAACAACTGCCATAAAAAAAGATCATAAACTGGGCAGGAAAATGCTGCCAAGAAAATTGCTGGGACGTGCCCAGGCTATCACCAGATGTCAACAATGATCTAAAGGTACACACACGTGGACACATAAAAAGGATCTCCCAATCCCTAGTTTACATATAATATTCAAAACAGAAATATACATTGTCTTGGCATAAACTATGAATCCAGAGGAGAATTGGGCAATTGGGGTGTTTTTTTAAAATTCGTTTGAGGATTGTCTCTCTAACTCAGTGCTTCTCAACGTTTGTGTGACGGCAACCCCGTCACACAAACGTTCTGCGCATGCGCGGCGCCGCGTGCATGGGGGCGGGCCCCCAATGCGTGGCGCGCATGCGCGGGGGCCCCATGTGCGATGCGCGTGCACGGCGCCGCCCCCACGCGCAATGCGCGTGCATGGCGCCCCCGTGCGTGGCGCGCATGCGTGGCGGCGCCCCCGTGCGTGAAAAATGGCGGATCGCCACCTTTGGCGACCCCCGAAAAATGGTCGATCGACCCCAAATGGGGTCGCGACCCATAGGTTGAGAACCGCTGCTCTAACTAGTGATAACTCCGGGTCAAAGGTCTGTTTTTAATAAACAGCTTGGGAATTCTTACATTAAAGAAAGCATTGCCTTCTAAGGTATTTTAATATAATATTTGGAGGGCCTACCACAAGAAAACCCCAGGCATAAGCTAGACTGGAAAATTTTTAAAAATGTCTTCAATGGCCAACCATTTGCATATTGTACCCTCCCTCACACCCGATAGATTTAAAGACCTGTAATATTAGAAAGTTTTAAAAAACCAGAAGAAAACAGTGCATCTATTTCCATAAAAATAACTGCACAGGTATAATCATCAGCAGTGGAACTAATGTGATTTCTGGGCGTCTAGGACAGGGGTAGGCAACCTTGGCTCCTTTATGACTCATGGACTTCAACAGAGCTGTTCTCTGCTCTGCATCTCTGCGCAGAGCCTCTGTGTTCTCGGTTCTCCATTCTCGGCGGGACGGGCAACAAAGGGCTGGCGGAGGCAGGTGGCCAGGAGAATTGGCGAAGGACAAAGAGGCGGCAACTGCACCTGGGCAGGTGATCTGCAGGGCAAAGCTTAAAGAGTGGAGTCATTCACTGTCACTCTCCCCTGGTTCCAAAATGGCGAAGAGGGACTGGACCTACCCCGCCCATCCCATTCACCATAGCATGGCAGTCTGTCTTGGGAGGATAGTGAAAGGTTGCTGATCAAGGAATGATCTGGCCGGGGGGTTTCTGAAGTACCAGTAAGCGGGTGCGGGGCACGTGGAGCAGCTCCACCCCCTCCCCCACCTGCCTTGACTCATTGTGGCGGCAGTGGCATGATGTGTAGTGTGGCCTCCTGCTGCGAGCGGCCGCAGCAGAAGTGGGCTGGCAGCCACATGGGCTCTGGACAGGGCTGTTGATACTGCCGCTGCAAGACGAGGCAGGTGTTATAAAAAATATAACACACCCCCAAAATTAAGACCTAATGCCTCTTTTGGAGGCAAAAATAATATAAGACAGTCTTATTTTCGGGGAAACACTGTAGGTAGATTGAAAAATCCACAAACACACTAATTTAAAAATGTTTGGTTTAAGAGCCTCAGCTAATCCAAACCAGCTGATCAATTGAAACAAGACCTTTATTCTGAGGAGTTCTTATTGTAAAACATAACTCAAAGAATATGTCTCATTTCTCGAGGAGGGCCTGAATTGCTGACAAAACTTTTTAAATTTATTTAAACACTTTTCTGGAAAGTGTTTATAGTTTATAGTGACAAACATTAAAAATTAACTTAGCAAATTTAATATTTTACCCTTCCTTTTTTCCTTCTTCTTTCCTTTTCTTCCCTTCCGTTGTTTCTTTTTCTCTTCTCTTCTCCTCCTCTCTCATCTCTTCTCCTCTCCTCTCCTCTCCTCTTTTTTCTTCATATGATTTTCACTGGAAAACAACAGCTAACACATTTACTCTCAGCCCCCAACTTTGGTCCATTCACTCTTTCTCTATCCAATCTGCCTCACAGAATCATTATGATGAAGCATAACAAAAGGAAGGAATGTGATGTATGCTGCTTTGAAGTCCTGAATGAAAAGTGAGATACAAATTTAATAAATAAATAATTTATATAATATTAAAACTGTGTGTAAAATTCAGTTGGGCAAAATGATGCATCATAGGGCAACACTTTTTGAATCAATATACCTCAAATGGACTAACTTACAGAATACATCCAAAATCTGGGATTCATGACTCCTGTGGATTTAAATTTGGCAATTCAGTGTTGCTGTGCTACCAGAACACTGTGCTGCCATGATCAGCCATAGCCATATAATCATCATTTCCAATGCACCTTATCAGTTTTCCAGAACGAAAATCAGTGGGGAAGTCAGCAGGAAATCAAAAGTTACTCCTTTCTGTTCAACCATAGTAATTCTATTTCGCTGTTTAGGTAAGGAGACATTTCTGAAATGATGTCCCAATGGCTCACAGATTGTCTTGTAATACATAATGTAATATTTGTCTTCTCCTGACATTCAGCTAACTTCATCCATTCTATTGTTGATCTCCTGATATGCTGTATTTCTGTACATAGAACCTTAAGTCCACAAGAACTGGGCCCCTACATTGCAGATGATCAGTAGATGGATGCAAAGAAATAGAAGGAAAAAAAATTCTATCACCAGCCAGTAGGCATTGGGATACTTCTACTTCACATTTGCTGCCTCCAATGAAGGTAGTTTGAGTGTAGTTCTGTACTGTGGGTTCTTAACTGTTTCTGACATAGAATGGATGGGGTCAGGGAGTCAGATCTACATTTGGGCAGATAACTGGCATTCATTCTCACTTCTGGAGCTGGACACCAGGGCTCCACAATCGAAAGATCCCTCAGCAGGATTTGACATGTAAGTTCATTTGATTTTTTTGGCAAGATTTCACTGCCACTGCTGTTTTCTTAGAATGACTTGCCCAAGATAACTTAGTTGTCTTTGTGCATAAGGTGGAACCAGAATTCATGGTTTCCCAATATCTAGGCTGATGTCTTAACCACTACACCAACAGCAATAAGACTTATATACTACACAGTGCTTTACAGTCCTCTCTAAGCAGTTTACAGAGTCAGCATATTGTCCCCAACAATCTGGCTCCTCATTTTACTGACTTTGGAAGAATGGAAGATTGAGTCAACCTTGAGCCAGTCAGGATTGGGTAGGGCTAGTCCAGAGAAAAGAAGGACTAGGGGTGACATGATATCAATATTCCAGCATTTGAGAGGCTGTCACAAAGAGGAGGGGGTCAACCTATTTTCCAAAGCACCAGAAGGAAAGACAAGAAACAATGGATGGAAACTAATCAAGGAGAGAAGCAACCTAGAACTAAGGAGAAACTTCCTAACAGTGAAGACAATTAATCAGTGGAACAGCTTGCCTTCAGAAGTTGTAGGTGCTTCATCACTGGAGGCTTTTAAGAAAAGACTGGACAGCCACTATCTGAAAGGGTATAGGATCTCCTGCTTGAGCAAGGGGTTAGGGTTGAGCAAGGTCCCTTCCAGCTCTATTCTGATTAATTAATTAGGATCAAACTCCTGGCAGTCAGCAGAATTAAACTTCAACGCTGCATTCTAACCACCACACCACCACCAAATTGGTTCTGTTTATGACATTATTGCTTACAGTATATTATATGAATTACATGATAATGTATATGACATTACTGTGGCTTACAAAAATTGTTTATGTTGACATACCACTAGCAGAGTTATAGACCTGGGAAGAAAGGGGCTTCAAGTACAAAAGCAGTTTCCAGAAATTTGCTGAAAGAGGCTATTGTTTGCTATGTGCAAGGATCAACATTACTTTTCTTCTTACACAACCATTCAACAGTGTGTTGCAATGAAATTAACCGAGGCCAGAACTGGAAGAGTTGCCTTCATTCATAGACAGAAAAGAATTCGAATAAGCATTGCATAAATAATTTACAGCTGCAGATTCCCCTTTTATCACAGAAGAAACCCATCACACTGTGATATACCTCAAGGACTTGAGAAAAAGACATGGAAAGTCCCTGCCCCAGTGTACACACAAATACCTTGGTTCTAAACTGACAGTACTGCAGTTTGCTTCTTGTATCATTATTGCCTTCATCTTGATAAATTTGGCTGACGAGAATATTGTGAAGTTCATACGTGAAAAAAAAATCACTTTCAGTTCAAGTATTATACCAGTGGTGGCGAACCTATGGCACGGGTGCCAGAGGCGGCACTCAGA
Organism: Crotalus tigris; assembly: GCF_016545835.1. Classification (NCBI taxonomy): domain Eukaryota; kingdom Metazoa; phylum Chordata; class Lepidosauria; order Squamata; family Viperidae; genus Crotalus; species Crotalus tigris. The sequence goes on along the minus strand of NW_024096758.1, from coordinate 6,167,248 downwards.
GCCCTCTCTGTGGGCACGCGCACCGTTGCCCCAGTCCTAGGCCTTCAGCTGGGTTTTATAAAACCTCTTCGCTTTAGGCCTCCGCCGCCATGTGTAAAAAAAAGGTTCAATCAATCAGTCAATTTCAACTTCTCACAGGGAAAAAAAGATCTTGCAAAGTTGGAATTGATTGATTGAACTTTTTAGTCCCACCCAGTCTGCCGTTACCACTGCAGCCATGCCCACCCAATGGGCCACGCCCACCCGGCGCCCGACAATGCATAAGTGGGTTTTGGGTAGCAGTTTGGCCACTCGGTCTCTAAAAGTTTCGCCATCACTGATCTATACCAAGGTTTGACTTTGACAGGAACCTCAAAAGGCTTAAAGGTGTGTAAAGGCTTCAGACCTCCTATGTTGGCTCTACACACTGTCAACACAAAATCCTCCTCTTATAAAATTATGATGTCCTTGAGATGCTTCATTTACAGTACAATAGAGTCCACTGAAAGTCAGTGATTTTCTAAAGGTTTCCTTACCTTTGATATGGGTCACCTTTGCTGATGGGGGAAAAGAAGGCCATTTTTGTGTTTGTTTTTGTTTACTTACTTAACATACATTATAGTTCAGTGATATAAGTAAACCAAAAAAATCCCAACTTCTTTTCTCCCATCAGCAAAGATGATGAAGGTGACTCATATCAAAGGTAAGAAAACTTGTAGAAAATAGCTTACTTTCAGTGGACTCTATTGTAAATAAAGCAAACATTGCAAAAATCCTGTGTATATTTAGAGTACTTTTCTCCAGAAGCCATAAATGCTAGTTCCTGTCAGCTCAGGATACAGAAAACAAGCAAAGGGAAGGAAAGGCATAATCTCATCTCCTTCCTCTTCCTCTTTCCCCCAACAGATTATGAGGAGCTCCCAAATTTGCATTTTAATTTCTGACATCTATCTCATATTTGTGGACAGCCATTTGTCAGAAATGGTATAGGGTTTCCTGCCTGAGCAGGGAACTAGATGACTTCCAAGGTCCCTTCCAACTTTATCATCATCATCATCATTATTCTTATTATTTGTTCAGCATAATATCATATGAGTGTTGACAATTCTGCATTGCATGTCAGTGGAAGCCTTGAGTCATGGTGAAGGAAATTTTTGCTCATCTAGCCACTATCATTAGCCAGAAAAGGGAAGGGGTGGAATCAAGAAATAATTTTGTGGTCAATATGATTTTATGTGTTTTAGGCTGAATATGTTAAATGTCTATGGAGAGAATCCATTTATTTCTGGATGCTTGTTAAGGCTCTAACTCTGTTTTTGACCCAGTTGAGCAAGAGTGGAGATCCCTGACTCATTGCCTTGCCTTTCCTCAGACAAGTTAGGTAGACTAGAAGGTCTTTTCTGGGCCTCTGGGTTTCCTCTTCAACTCTGATTCTTGAATCCTTAACACTTGATAGTTTCCATTGCTATCTGATTCATATTCCTTATGACCCAAAAGTTACTTCTTTTAACTAGTTGGGTGCAGAACAGGAAGTCCCATTCGCCTGATAAAACCTTACATTCTAAAGAAACGAAGCACTTCAAAAATTAGTTAAGCAAGCCTTTCATCATAGATTAGAATTTGCTTTTTTAGGTTCTCCTTCTGTTGATAATAATAATAATAATAATAATAATAATAATAATAATAATAATAGTAATAGAGTTGGAAGGGACCTTGGAGGTCTTCTAGTCCAACCCCCTGCATAGGCAGGAACCCTGTACCATTTCAGACAAATGGTTGTCCAGTCTCTTTTTAAAAAATCTTTTCTCTCTTGCAAGGCATACAAAACAATATAGGTTTTGTGGTTAATAAGAAACCAAGACTTTATTTCCCTGTAATGATATTTGTAGAGCAAGCAGATCTAGTCAGTGATGGCAGCTGCAGCAAGGAATGTTTGTTTACTTCCTAAATAAGATTGGTGCACCTGAATATTTTTTCTTGAGGGAAAAAACATCCTGTGTCAATATCAGATTTTTAATATTGTCATAGACCAGTGGTGACAAACCTATGGCACGGGTGCCAGAGGCGGGCACTCGGAGCCCTCTCTACAGGCACATGTGCCATTGCCCCAGCCTTGCCTCCCCCTGCGACCCCCTCCTCTCCAGCAGCCCCCCTGAAGGAGAGTCGCCCTCGAGCGTGGCCCATACGGAGCAGCGCAGCCAAGGACATGATAGCCAGGCAGCGTAGACAAGACTCTGCCCTCACGCCCCATCATGCAGTTGATGCTGCAGGACACGGGCAGAGGGTGGCCGCCATAGCGCTGCTGGGCTGCCTGCGCAATTTGCGGCAGGCCCTGAAGGCGTGGAGTGGTCCTGTGGGCAGGCGGGGTAGGAGATGGGGGGCAGAGCAGGGGTGGAGCAGGGGGGTGGAGAGGGGGCAGGGCCAGTTTTTGGGCACTCGGTATCTAAAAGGTTTGCCATCACTGTCATAGACAATGTATCTGTTCCCAGTCAACTGAGTTGGATGCAAAATAGAAATCACTAGTCTGAGAGATCTCGCAATAGATGGAGAGATGGTTGATCTGCTGGATTCTGTATAAGCTACTGTGGTTTTTCTTTCTACCGATGAGAACCAAATTGAACTAAAATTCGTGTCAAGGGAATTTTTCTGTATCCTTCATATTGCAAACATATTATTATTAACCTTTGATGCATCCTTTGCCTGCTGGAATATTTGCCAAGGGGAGCCTGAAATGTCTGCTGAAAAGCAAAGACCTTCTCTGGCAAATGTTCAGTGCCCTTCTGGGGTTTAATCTGTTTGCTATTATTTCAGCATTGGCATTATTTGCTTCTACAACTAAAAGAACATTTCAAGTGCCAATTAAGAATTCTTGACATTTTTAATGATTTATGTCACTTATTAATGACGGATGACAAATTACATTTTGGTAATTACTCATTTAAGGAAGGGACTGAGTGAAATTTGCAAATGTCAGAAAGCTTTGTAGCTAGAAAGAAAACAGTGATGCATTCACATACTGTATTAAGCCAAGAAATAATGTGGTCTTTTTGGTTTGGCTTAATCAGTGATATGAATCTAGCTATATATGTGGTTGCTTAATTTTGTTTTATAATTTAGTGATTTATTTAGATTACTACACTGTGTTCAACAAATCGTTTCTTCATGTGTTCATTGGTATGTTCATAGGATGGGCTGTGAGAAGAACCTTGAGAGACAGGAGGAGGAGCTGCAGGCTAGACAGCAGTCAGGCCAAAGATGCCTTAGTCTACAGAAGGGATGGAGTATGGGAAGTGTCTCAGAAGCAACACTCCCTAGTTCTCTGGAAAGCAAAGGCAGGGCAGGAAGACTTTCAGAATTGCAAAATTCTGCTACTGTAATCTTTCCATAAGGATAGTGCTGGTTGGACCGCCTTAAAGAATGGCAATCCATGAAGTCACCTGGAGCTAAGCTCAACCCAAAGAGGATATTTTTGTTACCAAACCCAAAAGTTCTAGGGAGGTGATTGCCACTTCCACATTTTCCTGAAATATTGGAGAAGAAAGTAGTTTTTGAAAGGTTTTCTTTTTCCTCCAGTGAAGAAATTCTTTCATAGGGAGTACTAGGTTCAATCATTCTGTTTCCCAACACAGAAAATTGATTTGGATTCAGAGTATAGTCATACATTCTCTATAAAATGTGTTTGTAGGAAGATTATTTCCATTAGAAATAAAAAAATTGGAACTTGAGAACAACAGTATGTCAACACATATTCAGCGAATTATTTGTTTCATCGGCTTCTGAAAACAAGTTTGTACTGAGTCCAGCACATGTGTGTTGCATTTATTTTTTGACAAGTAAATTAGCAATTTGTTAGCTGTGAGAATGAGAAACACTATATCTTGTTTTACAAATTCATGACATTTTCCTGTAAGAGGGGTTTCAGTTTTATTTAAAGCATATGAACTATTTTTCTGTAAAAATCCAAAATAACTTATAAAATGGTGTATATTTTTGTTCACATTTCTCCAAGTTGGCAGCTTTACCTTTAGAAGAGTTTTTGCTAGCAAAATTTTCCTAAATACAGCAAATGGAAACAAGAGAAACAACCACTTAAACACCATTATTAGATCCAAAGCAATCCAAATGTAGCTGGCTTTAAACCCTCATTAAAAGCTTTTAAGGACTGGCCCTTTAAATGTGGCAGAATTTTAGGAAGGGACCAGATAAGTCTTTTGGAGAATGTATTTGCAAATGCGATCTATGAAGAGGATCTTTCTGACATTGCTCTCCAATACCCCCAATAGCCATGAATGAGCAAAATAACAAATAACTCAAGGTGGTGAATACAACCAACACACTAGACTCTTATTTTTCCCACAACAACAACCTTGGGAGATGAGTTGGACTGAGAGAGTGACTGGCCCAAAGTCACCCAGCTGGTTTCATGGTTAAGTCGCAATTAGAACTCATGGTCTCCCTCTTTCTAGCATGGTGCCTTAACCACTAATCAAACTAGCTCCAAAGCTGTGGAACATGCTGTCTTCAAAGATGCCTAGCCCTTTCATTCTGGATATTCCAGAAAAAAATGAGGATACTTATTTTTAAGCAGGCAATTGAAACTTAATCTGAATGTGGCTGGATTGTCCTCCTCTACCGTCTTTACATTGGAGGCCGGCTGGGTGGGATTTAGATAGATAGCATCAACTTCACATGGATAAATTAGATTTATTTGAACCAGCCTACAAAAAAATAAGTCTGCTCCTGATGTGGTGAGGTTCTGCATTCAATGTCTGCCTTATGGAGTTGTGTGGGAAAATACTGTATTAGTACAAGTAGTCCTCAACTTATGACCACAATTCAGCCCAAAATTTCTGTTGCTCATTTAGACAGCTATTAACTGAGTTTTGTCCCAGTTTATGACCTTTCTTGCCACAGTTGTTAAGTGAATCACTGCAGTTAAGTTAGTAATCTGGCTTTCCTTTTGCTTGTAAGAAGGTTGCAAGAGGGGATCACATGACCTCAAGACACTGCAACCGTCATAAACATGAGTCGGTTGTCAAGTGTCTGAATTTTGATCATGTGAGCATGGGGATGCTGCAGTGGTCGTGAAAAACAGTCACTTTTTTCAGTTCCATTGTAACTTCGAACTATCACTAAATGAACAGTTGTAAGTTGAGGACTACCTGTATGCAGTTGAGGATCAGGTTTACGTCCAAGGAGTTCACTTGTATTTCAAAGAATAATTGAGTATCCTTAAATAGTGGGCTAATAGTTTTACCCATTTGAAAGTCATAAAGTAGCAACATCAGAAGTTTCCTCTAATTCACCATGATGTCTGCTTTATGCAAGTTATCATGATTCAGCTTAGGTTCTCATCTTCAGGAAGAATGGTTGGCAGTCTTCCTGACAGCTGTTTCAGAGTTTGTGGCTTCTCTTCAATATGGCAACAGATTTGTTATTCTGTGACTTGTGTTCAGAGAACTAACCAATGTCTTGTGCAGGGAACTCTGCTTGTCCAGCCTCTGCTATGAAAGGCAGAGAAAATGCAGGAACAGGATTCCAGCTCAGAGAAAACCTGCTCATCTCAGCGGGACCTTTGGATTGACATCAAAGTCAAACTCAAGCCAAAGTTCCCTTGAGAACTCATTTGTTTTCCACAATTCTTCCACCATTTCTCAGAAGTTCCCAAAGCCTTGCATTACTTTCAGAATCTGAGGCCCTTGTCGAAGTAAATGTATATTTAAAAGTCTATAAATGATAAATGCTTCGTATGCATAAACTTATTTAAAAAGTGAGATATCCGAGTGAGATCAAACCTCCTCTACTTGATTGCCTATTTCATTGCTCCTCACCCTCCCACACCTTGTCAGAAAAAGCGACCCTGCTTTTCTAGCATCATTCCCACTTTTTTTCCTGCCAGGAATGTTATTTCCAGAGTCCCTGGCTCAGATGGCTTAAGCGTCACCCGCTTTGCAAAGCTACAGGCTGCAATTCCCTTTCTCTGGCAACATTTGCTTCCTCTTTCCTCCAGAGAAACTTTACTGATTGTAGCAGATTTTTTTACTGTTATGTCATCATTTCTCAGATACGAAGCGTGGATTTTATTTCCAGCAAATCTCCACCCTCTCTTCAACCAGCCTATATAACGTGAGAAGTTCTGCCTCTCAGCATGGAGCTCAGGAGGTGCACAAACTACTACTACCTACTATTTCTTCTCTCATCTGATCCAAGAGCAAAGATGAACAGCTCCCTGGCTACCCTCGCCGTCTTCCTGGTTGCTGCTATGTTCCTATCCCAAGCTCAGGCTCAGTTTGGTAAGACTGCATTCTCTTCTCTTTTTCAGCATCCCACCTACATTCTGAGGGTGGTGCGGTGTCTCATGGTTAAAATGCTGGACTTGTCAGCTGGAAAGCTGGCAGCCCAGGTTTGAGATCTGAGCACCAAGTGACGGAGTGAGCTCCTGTCCTTGCCCCAGCTGCTGCCAACTTAGCAGTTCAAGAGCATGCAAATGCGAGTAAATAAATAGGTACCACTTTGGTGAGAAGGTAATAGCACTCTGTGATGTCATGTTGGCCACATGACTGCAGAAATGTCTTATTTTCCTCTAGTGCCAGGTGGAATTGTTAGGAGTTAGTGCTTTGGGGCTCACATAGTCACTATGTAGCTGTAATAGATACATACTAGTAAGAATCCATGTTGTAAGTAAGTAAGTAAGTAAGTAAGTAAGTAAGTAAGTAAGTAGGTAAGTATTCTGCCTGAGTGAGAATTCCTGCATTTTTAATTTCTGCAGAATTCACTGTTGAATTTGCCTTTGGAATTTCCAGAACTAGAAGTAAAATATAAATCTCCACTTCTAGCTCTGTATCAGAGCACATTGTTTAAAAGACTTTGGGCCAGTCATTCTGCCTTAATTCAACCTATCTCTAGGGCTGTTTTTGTGGGGAATATAGGAGGATGAAGCATTAGCTATGTATGCCACCTTGAGTTGTACAAAATAAGGTTGGATATAAATCTAATAATAATAATATGCTCCATGGTAAGGTCAGACCATGGAAAATCTGCCCATATTATATGAGGGGAATGGTAAATATTCTGAACTAGCAGGTGAGAAGTTCAGGTTCAAACTCAATGATGGGCAAGGGAAACCATTAAAATGACACAAGTCTCTTTTCCTATCTTTCAGACCCCCGGCTCTGTTGTTTTGACTACGTAACCAAGCCTATTCCACGGAAAAACCTGAAGTCCTTTGAACGCTCAAATGTCAGGTGTTCCAGGCAAGCTGTCATGTAAGTACTAAAAAAAACCTATCAATTTCTAAGTGATTCCTGAATATATTAAATGTGATGTTGACTGTCTTTGAAACATCTGGTATCTTTGTGTGACCTTTGTGGAGAAATGCACCAGCAGTAATCATATTTGCCTGTATTGATTTTATGCGAATTTAATTTAAATGTAAAATTACTTGTGGTCCTTATGGATAGGCATTCCCAACCATCGTAACACAATGAGGCCAGAGAATTCTTCACCCAGAAGAATTAATAAAGAGGTGGGGTTTCAACTGCATGGCCATGGCTGCTATCTTGATTTATTTGTCGCCCCTTCTGTAGATTCCGTTATACCAAAATCTAAATTTATGTTCCTCTTGAAAGGGCCTGTGTGCAGCTTTAGTTCAACAATTTGATTCACAATTTTCAGACGAATCAGTCATTTAGCATAAATATTTAAATTAAAGATTTAGTGGACATCTGCCCGCGTACCCCATTTCATGAAATCAATTTGGAACAGGAGCCCCTTGAGGGTGACTGATGGGAGAAGCTCTGCCCCCTTGAAAACTGAGTGTGGTGCCAATTGTAGAGAATTGCTTTCTTTCTAGCTTGTGACTAAATATGCACACGTATGTCTCTTCTGCAGATTTACCACACATCTGAATCGACGGATCTGTGCAGATCCCAGTGCACCATGGGTCCAGGATCGTATAAAACGTTTGTCCCCACAGTGACAACCTCCCACCTCCTCCATATTCATCTGGAAAAGCCCCAAGAAAGAAGTCAAAGCTTTTAAAATCTTAGGATGTGGGCAAAAAAGAACATGCTGAACTCTTATTCTGACCTTGCACATTCCTAACTTAAACTTCATTGATGGAAGATGAAATAATGTATTTTATTTAAATTATGGCCAAATATCTTATATATTTTATATTATTATTTTTAAAAGTTCATTTGCCTAAAGGTTCTGAAAAATATTTGACAGAATCTTAATGTATGAATAAATCTCACGTTTATGGAATCCATACATGCTTCTGCTTGTCTATATTTGAAATCTTTTCCAAGAACTCCTTCAGGTTGTACAATTCTTATTTCACTGAAAGATGGACTAGGACTCTCTCTGGGCTCTGGCTCTTCTCCTTCCCTGGGAGTGGGGATGCTTGGACCATCCATCTGCTCCTGAACCACCATTCATAACATCCCTCTCTTTCAGGTTTGCAAGATTGAGGTTAGCCTTGTAAGGTAGACCAGACAGGAAACACAGTGAGATGAACTAATTTTACTTTATTGTAAGGTTCCATTAATGGAATCTTGCAAATCTGAAAATATCTTTTTTCCCATCCCTTTATACAGCCCAAGAAACTAGGGGTGCTCCCTCCTGAGTCTCTTGCCCTACCCACATTCCTGCTGCAGGCTAAATTGCCTGTTATCGGTCTCTGTTTGCCCTGACTCCCAAGATCATTCCCACATACCATTATACTCTCCATTGTCTGTGCTGTTGATGCACTGGAACTTATGAGACAAGGAAGCAGCAGTATGCAAGGCTGTGGAGGTACTCTGTATTCAGAGTAAGGCCTTCAAAAGCAGTGTGGAAGTAGGATTGAAACCATCCATTGGGGCTATTTCTTTGTCGGTTCAATTATACTCACATAAGACATGGCTCAATTCTAAAACCGCTATATGTGTCCTGGTTTTCTCTTCAATTCCAGCACTTATTCTTAAAAAACAACCCACCTTATATTGTTGTTTACATGGTTGCATGCAATAGGGATTTTGGTATGAGATGGATGCTGCTTTAACGTTGAAGCCTTCCAGGTTTTCTCTGTTTGCAAGGGAGAGATAAGGGAAGGGAAGGGAGAGTGGTTATTTATAAGTAATCAAGAGCTCACTTATCACAAACAGCATCTTAGCCCAGGTGGCAAGAAACCTGGGAAGGAATGTTTAAAATCATTTAAAGCGACTGTACTTTAATTAACTCACTATAAATGACAATGGGAAATTCTTCTTAGCTTCTGAGCTTTGGCATTTAGCCAAGGCCAGCATTAAAGACACTTTGCTGAAACCTTGGTTGATCTTGCACAGCTGTGTGTGGTTTGTCTGTCTTCCTGCACTATCAACACAAGTATCAACCATGTGGCATTGTAATTAATACAGGTGGGAGTTTCTGAACTCTTTATTTTGAGAGGGTTAGCAGATCTGGGATTTCTAACATTACCACCTCTACTTCATGGTCAGGAACTCTTTTCTTTCAACATATGCCACTGAATCTATGTGCAATACTGTAATTTAAACATCATTGGATTGATCTGTGCAGATGTGAAACAGCTTGTGTGAACCTGGGGTCAGGTTGTGTTTTTATAATGCTTAAATCTGAAATAGATCTGCCTGTGCTATTCTGTAGATGAGGCTCACATTACTATAGTTACTGGGATATTTTGAAACAGATCCTTTAATGGATACTGTTTGTTATGGTTATTTTATGGGTCATCTGCTATCAACTTCTAGTTAACAGTCCACAATTCTCTCTTTCCTTCTTTTTCATTTTTAAGCTATAATTTTTATTAAAACTTTTAAACAAAAAGATAAAAACTAAACAAATTAATAGAAAGGGAGAAAAAGAAAAGTTAAATATAAAGTTATAAGTACAGATATATTTTAACCTCTCTGTGTAAATTTATGTCATGTTACAGTACTCTTCTTTCTACTGTATAATTTAGCCTGTCAAATTATCAAAACCGTAAGTCATATGTTCATTTTTTCATTTTTATGCAAAAAGTCCATACAGGACTTCCAGCAAACAATAGAGCCAATTTGGTGTAGTAGTTAAGGTGCTGGCTTTGAAACCAGGAGACTGTGAGTTTTAGTCCCACCTGAGGCGTGAAAGCTCTCTTGGCTCAACCCACCTCACCTGGTGGCTGTGGGGAAAAATAAGAGGAAGGGTGTTATATATGTTAGTCACCTTTAAATACTTATAAAATAATAAAGGCAGGATAAAAATCTGATAAACTTTTTGATTTTGATGGGAATGAGCTGCTTAGACAAAAAACCAAAACAGGACCCTAAAGCTTCAGTATTCAGTAGTGTTTTGGTCCAGAAAGTTTGGAGGACAGAATATTTGATATCAAAGATGTTTATCTTTTTATTTTATGTTAACAGTAAAGTGAAATCAGGAAAAAAGAGCCAAAAAGAAAAGATTTACGAACTGTATAAATTGGAATAATAATGTTTGAAGTAGTATTAGATTAATACTGTATGTAAAAGTAATCTTAAATCAGTTAAGCAGTTTAAAACCATTATTAAAATGAAATCAATATTCAGTCATTACCAAAGTCAGCCAATATTCATTTAGCTTTATAAAAGTCATCTCACTCACTCACACCCACACGCAAAACCAAGACAGTACCTAAAAAAATGGCACAGAACTCATCAGAGGGAAACTGTGTGCCATAACAAAGACAAACTATATCTGGTACTGTAGTACAACAGCTATCCCAGAACTTGGAGTGGGGGGAGGAAGGCAAATTGTCTAAAAGTCTGCAAGTTTCTGGGGGAAACTTGCTTCAGAGAATAGGCCCTGCATCAGAGATAGCCTGCTTCCTTCATCCCATCAGTTGACATTGCTTGTGAGAGAGACACCAACCATGTCTGCTCTTTCTGACCTCACTCAGCCAGCTCCGTATTCTTTGTAATAATATAATGCTTAATAGAAAAAAAAAAAACCTGGCAGGAAACAAAAGTTAATATCTGTGATTTGTTTCTTTCTGTGATGAATCATATTTTAGAACTGAGCAAATGATCCAGCCTGATTATTGCATTTCCAACTGTATTTTTGTATTTAAAAAATCTGTTTTGGCAGTCAACATTAGTATAATACAGGTAGTCCTTGACTTGCAACCATTCACTTAATGACTGTTTGAAGTTACAACTGCACTGACCGTTTTTCACACTTATGATTGTTGCAGCATCCCCACTTTGTCACGATCAAAATTTGGATGGTTGGCAATTGGCATGTAGTTATGATGGTCAAAGTGTCCCAAGATCATGTGATCACCTTTTGAGAACTTCTGACCAGCAAAGTCAATGGGGAAGGCAGATGCACTTCATAACCATGTTACTAACTTAACAACTGCAGTGATTCACTTAACAAATCTGGCAAGAAAAGTCGTAAAATGGGGCAAAACTCACTTAACAACTGTCTCATTTAGTAACAGAAAATTTTGGGCTCACTTGTGGTCATAAGCTGAGGACTACCTGTATACCAGTTAAAAACCATCTTGTATTCATTTTTCTTGAGTGCTATATCCTATCCTACCCTATTCTATCCTATCCTATCCTACCCTACCCTATATTATTCTATTCTATTCTATTCTATTCTATTCTATTCTATTCTATTCTATTCTATTCTATTCCATTCCATTCCATTCCATTCCATTCCATTCTATTCTATTCTATTCTATTCTATTCCATTCCACTCCACTCCATTCCATTCCATTCCATTATAAAGCAGAAGGATGCTGAACATTTCTCAGATTATTATGGAACAGTTACCTAAATAGGGAATGGCTGCTTTGGCGTGGGCAGTAAGTTCCATGCTGTTTAGGATCTCAACAAAAATATCGATAATTTCAACTTTTCTTTCTAGGGCTGAGGAAGGGACAGGCCCAGAGTGACCCGACCTCAGGGAAGCAAGAGGCTAAGGGGAATTCCTCCACTGAATCCGGTTCTCTTGTTTCCTCTCTGCATGACTTTCTAAAAAACCATTAATTTCTAGTCACGCCACATGCTACTCAAATGAGCCTCTCTGTACCAAATAAATAAAAAACCATGAGTCCGATGGGATTATGGACACAGCAGGGGAAAATAGCACAAAATAATTTTGCTAAGGAGAGACTGACAGCCAGCACATCATCTGGCCTCTCATTATGACTTCCAAACAGCTAGCAGCAATCTTTGGAGTAAAAATTGATGACCTTGTTCCCAGCCCTTTGAAAACAAAATGATTATGTGCCATCAAGTCCGGACTGATTTTTAGCAACCCCATTGTTAGATCTTCTTCGGCACAATCTGTCCCAAAGTGGCCCTTCAGGATTCCCAGTAATGCAGCTAATAAGGGAGTTGGAGGTTTCCTAGATTTAAAATCTTGGCACCCTGCTTCCAGGGCAAAAGTGTTGGATTGAAAACTATTCAAGCACTTGAGTAGCTTGTACTGGCCAGTTATAGACTTCTATAATGGATCCTTCTCCTCTTTTAATTTGAGGCACAAATACAATGCTACAGGCAACCCTCAATTTACAACTATTCATTTAATGACCATTCAAGACCACAATGGCATGGGGGAAAAAGGAGGACTTAAAACCAGTTCTCATACTTTAACTGTTGTAGCATTCCCCATGGCCACATGATCAAAATTCAAGCACGTGGCAACTGTGGGTTCATGTGAGGACCATTTGCAAGCTTCCCAAGTGGCTTCTAACAAAGTTAATGGAGGAAACTGGATTTGCTTAATGACCATGTAATTCGCTTAACAAATATAGCAAAAATGTCATAAAATCAGGCACGACTCACTTAATGATTGCATTGTTTGGTGATGCCCATTCTGATTCCAAAAGCAGTTGTAAGTTCAGGACTACTTGCCTATGCATTGGAGAGGCAGTTTTATGTGAATTCTAGTCCTGCCATGAGAACAAAGCCATCTGGGTGACCCACGGCCAGTCACTTGCTCTCAGCCCTGGGAAGTAAACAATGGCAAGTCACTTCCAAACATGTTACCAAAAGAATTGCAGGAACCTGTCTAGGTAATTATCTATTCAAGCTTTATTGGAAATAGTTATCCCACTCTGCCATTCAATAAGCCAATGCTTATTTTCCTTGATGCTGGAAACAGTAGGCTAAACCAATTTGTATGAAATATAAGTAGTCCTCGATGTCATGGTTCTGATAGATGAAATTCATCAAAAGAACTTTGAGGCAAAATTCTTCCTTAAAGAACATTTATTCGTGAAACAAAGTATCGGCACTACATAGTTGAACCCAAAAACTAAATTCCCTTCCCCCTGATACAAAGTAACAAAGTACAATTCCCACCCCAATAAACTGTCATAAAACACATTCCCCAATTAGCTTCAAGCGCGGGCTTTCTCCGTAGCTCCTCAGCCCGCCAAAACATTATCAGCTCGTCCTTGAGTTCCCATGGGCAGCGTTATTATTATGGCTAACTGAGCTTACATCCCAGCCTCCTCCCCCCCCCCGCTGCACCTGAATTCTAAAAGTAAAGAAAAGCATGTTAAAGGGAGAAAATGGCTGGATTTTCATCAGTTGTCAGAGCAGGAACATCCAATGTTAGCAGCATTGACATCCGATTTACAACAGTTCATTTAGTGATCATTCAAAGTTACAACAGCACTGAAAAAAGTGACTTACGACCATTTTCCACACGACCGTTGCAGCATCCCCATGATCAAAATTCAGACCTTTGGCAACTGACTCATATTTATGATGGTTGCTGTGTCCCAGGCTCACGTGAGCACCTTCTGCGACTTTCTGGCAAGCAAAGTCAATGGGGAAGCCAGGTTCATTTAAGAACTGTGTTACTATCTTAACTGCAGTGATTCACTTAACAACTGCAGCAAGAAAGGTCATAAAATGGGGCAAAACTCACTTAACAAAATTTTCACTTAGCAACAGAAAATTTGGACTCAATTGTGGTTGTAAGTTGAGGACTACCTGTAGTTTAAAAAGTTTGGTAATTTAATTATTTCTGTTATTTGCAATTTAAGATAAGTAGTGGGTTTAATACATTGTACAAAGTGTATTAAACAAACTGCAGTTGAGAAGAATGTACATTACAGCATTTTGGCTTCCCTGGATCACAGGGGGTGGATCTAATGAAGAAGGCTAAAAACATACATTTTGACAGGAGTTTGGTAGTTTGAAGAGTCAAAATGGGTGCTTAAAGCTCAGGGGCTCAGCACATTAATTCAATGCAAAAAATCTCTAAAATGCCACTGAAAAGCTGCCATTTTGTCATGGAATTTCAGTGCCATATTTTCTACCTGTTGCTAAGCCATAAAGACAGGGTTTATAAATCCCAATGAAAATTCCCATAGCATGTACACAATGAGTGAATACGGTTAATTAACTTCAGCCTTGAATGGCTTGGCTAATTATTCCCCTCTTAAGATAGGCATTCCCTATTTATAAATACAGCGCACATACCTCCATCATGTGCAGGGTATTCCATAGAATGGAATACAGGCCATTCCTCCATTTCCCTATCTGTTCATCCAAAATCACGGAAGGGATTTGAAGGACATGTAGTAGCAGAATTAAAAACTCGGCTTGATTTAGAAGTTACATTGCTTTATTTCCTCTTCTGCTTGCGTACAGTCATGGATTTTTCTACTATGTATAGAGTAGGAATGAATACATTTATTTTTGTGTATGAACCAAAGATGCACAGTAGAACATGTGGAAATACACAGTAAGAAACACTAGTCTCAAACAAGAAAGTCTGGTGCTTTATTTCATCGGTGTGCTGAGTGTTAAAACAATTCATCAGAAAATGTGGGTCCGAGCAACAAAAAATGCTCCCACATCAAAGAAAGAATTTAAAAAGATATATACTGAAAAGCAAAGAATGTGTGATATTTGACATTAAATCATGTTATGTCAGAAAACTTTTAAAAATTGCTGAAAACAAAATAAATACCATTTGAAAAAATGTTAACACTTTCCCCCTCCCCCTCTTTTTAAGCTTCTCTATAAGAAATTCATAGCTGTACATTGGAGATGGGTATGTGATTAAAATATTCTAACAACCCCTCACTCTGCTATTGGAGTTTATCCAAAATTCAAAATACCACATTATCATATGCAGACTTGTAACAAACAATTTTTCAGGTCAAAGCTCATATTCTTTGGCATCCCAGTGTTAAAAAGTCATTCTGTGAAGGAGATGGGCAATCTCCAAATTTGATCTATAAATAAAATAATCATATAAATAAAAGTATAAATATATGGCAGCTTTCAAATCCAAGCTGTTTTTTCTTTAACAAAAAACAACTCCAAATACAATAACAAGGCCAATTTGGTGTGTTGCTTTGAGGCAGGGTAGAATTCCTTACTTTTTACCATAGTCCTTCTCTCTCTGACTCGTCCATAAAGATTTAGCTGGCTATCCATCATCATTATATACTTGATAATCCTCTGTATTGCTACATTTAGCAATTCAAAGTTTAAGCCTTGAAGCACTTCAGTATTTCCAATTACACCCTTTAACCATTCCAGTGTTCTCTAAATCTCACCCTTAGGGTTTTCCAAGAGCTACAGAGCAATATGATACCAATCTTAAGAGAGTTTGAAATCAACATCTCAGCCAATTCAGGAAAGCATAGTCTATGGGTCACAGGGCTGAGAACCTAAAAAAGCTTTGAAATTAACTTATTTGTAGTACAGAAAGCCAATTCAATGATTAAATCACATTTGGAAGAGCTGATAACTAGATCTGAAATCAATATTCATAATTAACTCAGAAAACAAGGGGTTTCTAATTTTGCCTTTCATCTCTAGATGGAAAATGATCAAAGCCATTTTGTATTTTGTAATTATGATTGTAAAGAGTGAAAACTGATAAGGAAAGAAGCCAGAGTTCCTGGAGGAATAATTATGTCATTGTACCTCCCAAGGCCATTAGAAAACAGCCTGGTATATGTTGACTTGGAAAAGTGGCAGGAAAAAAATTTGAATCTGGCAAATAAGCATTGATTTCTCCATATGCAAAGGGCGTACCTTTTGCTCAGCTGTGCCTATGACCACTCTACTGACTAAACCAAGATTTGTATAAATTTAAAGTATCTAGAGATTAACCAACATACCTGGCCTGACCATTGGAAATATCATCTCAAAAAATAAAAATATGAAAATATTTAGAATTATTAATGCTTCAGATTATTTTGATTCGGGCCATTTTAACATGAAATCTAATAGGCCAACAACTGCATGTCATCTTTCCAAGACAATTTAAACAAATCAAATATAAGTATTAAATACTTTCGCAGATTAATATTAAAGATTTTGCATAGCAAATGATGTCAAATGTGGTGCACAAATGGTTTTTATCCTGCTTTCTGGGGTATCTGGTTCTTTGGAAGGTTGCAGAACCCTTTAGAATTTGGAAGAAATTTAGGGACCAAATCTGTTCCAGCTTTATAACAGGGATAGGAGAAACTGTGTATCTAGCATTTTGCTGTCTGAAGGGTTCATTCTTTTGGCAAATATAGGAGACAGTAATAATCAATGCAAGTGGTGGGAGCAGAAAAAAAATGTGAAATAGTTAATTTCTCCCAGCATTGAGCTTTTATTAACTCAATTTTCAATGACCCTTAATCAGCCTACATGGCTGCCTGATATTGTTATAAAACCATTTTGTCTTACTTTGCAAGAGAATGCCTTTGTAGAAATCATCCACCACTCCCAATAATGGTTCTGCTAATTGGAAGGAGACCCTGCAAAGCAAAAGTGCCCTGTGTAGAAAGCAGGCAAAACATTCACATCCAGCACCATTTGAATATCATTTTCTATTCTTCTTTTCCCTGCCTCCCCACCTTGGTGCAACACAGAAGACGCTGCACTCAAATGATGCGATGGATGATGTGGTTTTCCACCTAGCGAGGTCATAAAAATAGGAAATGATCTGGAAATGCCAATGAATGAGAAGATACGTCTATCTTTGAACATTCAAGTGGACTCAAAGACTACTTCAGAAAAAAGACACACCACAGAATATTTGGGTCAAGCAAAAATGATCACCTCTCAGTATCAGCAGAGGCTTCCAACCAACATTTCCTTTAGTGCTACTTAAATGTGAAAGCTCAGATTTGGATTAACAGTGTTACTCATACCTAGAACAGAGTCAAAGGTCTTTTCACAATGCTACAACAGAACAGCCAATCCTTGAACAAAACATGTAATATAAAAGTTAACTTCTGCTATGCAAAGTTAGCAATGGCACTGATGTGAAACACAGTGTACATGCACACACAGCACAACCATATACATGTCATCTCATAACAACACACATTTTAACAAGCCACCATTGTTATTCACTGGTTTTTTTTAAAAAAAGAACAAGTTTTTAAATAGGAGGAGGGAGCAGCATAAAGGGAACTGTTAACAAGGCATTTAAGAATGTTAAGGTTGTCCCAGTCCTGGATGGGGAGAAAGGGAATCTCCTTTCTATTTATTTTCAGAAAGAGACATACTGGTAGATGGAAGTAATTTTAGGGAATCCAACAGATCGTTTCTTACAGATTGAATTCAAAATCCATAAAGTGATGTAACTTAGGATCAGTCCTAATACCCAAGTATGTTCAAACATCCATTATTCCAATACCAAGACTGCTATTCCAAGATAGTCCACAAGAGTTCCTTCCTTTTTATTGTACTGTTTTAGAACTGTCCAAATCTTCAGTTTTCCTACAAATTTCCATTCTGAATGCATTGATCCTATTTGCTTCCGACAAAACATAACACAACCTTGTTTAAGCAACCTGTTGTCTAGTTGCTTTTTCAAGTCTTCCATTTTTCAGGATGAATTCAGAAGTATCAGAAGAACATGGTAATCTCCTATAAAACTACAGAGAAAAGTAACAGGATGTGGGTGCAGCCTACATAGGAATGGAAAATATCAGCCAACACAATACATTCTTGGTTTTATGTAGTGCCAGCATTTCCATGTCTTAAAGCTTCAGGCCTAAAATGAGATAAGGAGGAGCTCTTTGATAGAGATCCCTTAATTGTCATGTCTGAACATTCTTGTTTGTCCCACTTTTGGACAGCAAGGCTTACAATGAATCACATAAATAACCTGGAAGTACCTCCTGAGGCAATAATTAAGTCAGTGGAAGGAGAAGCATTATTAAATGTGAGGGTCTGCGATGAATAAGAGAGGAGTATATTTTTAAATAAACAGTACTTGAAGAATATCAACAAATTTGTTTTGCTAAAATCTCTCAGGTGCCAATAAACCTCACTGTACAAAACCAGGTTATATTTAAATTCAGTTACAAAATTATTTGCACACTTTATGGATTTGCCACATATCAAGATGCAATTATGCTGTCCCATTCCTACAAGCATGGGGGACTACACCGCATTCAAGCTTACAATTTGGGGGCTATAGTTCCTTACTATAAACATGAGCTAAAGCTGATGTGTTTAACTCTGCATTACCTGGTATAAAGGACTCTGCTACAACACCCTGGAGACTCTCTATTTTTCTCCAGGTAATAGCAGAATCTCTCAATAATGTCACCCATTTTGCTGACTGATGCACTTTTGCAAAATATGATTGGGAATTCTTCTTCAACCTTAACTTGTTTCATTAACTAGATTTGATATGACTTGTGTAGAAGCATTTATATTAATCCAGAGGCCTGGACTAATAAGCAGACAAAGGGAGAGTGCCTCTCTATTTCCCAAGATGCATCCCCAACTGCTTGGAGAAGACAGTCTATGTCTATCTTTTTTTAAAAAAATAGCAAACTTACTCAGTAGATTACATCTAATTTGGTTTTTAAACTCATGCCATCTGATTGACTAAGGGATGCTAATTATTGACTGGGTTCACTAAAAACACTAAATGCAGTTGGATTACCTTGAACATTACTATGAAAGAAAGCCATGTTAACATTATGGTCAAATTCCCACCAGTTGTTAAACTAACAGGTGAATTCTTACAAAGGCCTTAATCGCAGATTACCCATTTTAGGCTTACCTACCAACTTGATGATATACAGCATAAGCAATCAAAACTATATATTGTATGAATCTAACAATTCTGGCAGATATGCTATTACTACCTATGCAAGAACAGAAAAAAGACAATAAAAAGAATGATTAAAGAGGCATTCTTTATATGCAGGGGAGCAAAAGATAAAATGAAGAAGCAGCGTGGTAAGATTCAAAGCTTTGGAATGGTAAGATAAGAGAAGCAGAAAACACCTGCCCTTTCTGTACTCAAAATCAGTCAAAGTCAACTTGGAGGGTTGGTGTTTTAATTACATTGCCTGCTTCTTTTCTCTTGTCATCTTTGCTGCTCAGCATTTGATAGATAAATAAACCAATGTGATGCACACTTGGCTAGTGACAGTAGAATTATGCTCCCATGTTGTCAAAATCATGAAGGTTAAACAGTGCACTCAATCAGAAAGCAGTTTCAAATTTATGGATAATGTCTTGGAGAACTAATGGGTAACTATTTGTAGATGGCAAAATAAGGAAGAGACCATTTGAACATCTGAAGAAGCAAGGAATGTTATTAAATGATCTGATGAGCTCAGAATGAACCTAAATCTGAAAAGGTTAAAAATGTCCACCCTGTTCTTGATGACATGACATTATGATAGAATGGAGAAGTTAATCACTGACTGTCATCCTCTCATATAATTACTCAGATATTCTATCTGTACTTCAAGCTGACAACCTGAGTCTGGGAAGAACTGAGGAAGCAGATAGTTTTAAAAAGATCATGTCCCGTGGGGAAGAGAAGCCAAAGTAGGCTAAGAGACTGGTAATAATTTAATACGGTTGGAGTCTAACAGTACAGGTTATCAGATATAGATGGAACTAAGCAGTCTTCAGCTGCCAAACAGATGTATATTCCAGAGTGATTCAAAATCTGTGAAGAGCAGTTGCTACAGAAATTTTTATGCAAGGAGAATAATGCAACTGGTGCAAATGCCCATAGGAAGAAAAGGCTTTGAAGATACAGGAAAAATCAAGATTGCATTAGCCATCAGACAGTGATAACTAAATTTTTAACAAAGCCCTTGATCAACTCTCTGAGGAATTTTGTAGCTGCAGCTTAAGAAAGGTACACTGTTGTATTACCAAAAGCAGAATTATTAAAGGCAAGAAAATAGTTAATCTCAGGATTGTACAACAATTAAGCCATGAAGCAATTTGCCATATTTCATTCTCCTTTCATTATTGTAGGAACCATCTGCTTTCTAACATCCATCTTTGATATACTTCAAATAAAGAAAAAAACTCAATCCATTCACAGTAAGATTCTTGCGTGCTATTATCTTTTCTGGTCAAGCCTGAGAACTGATGACAGGCATGTTTTGCTTATTATTTCTGCTATGAAATATGGGCTATTGTACTCTATTCCAGTATTTAGTAGTACAATGTCATTAGCCATCTTCTGACTCGTTCCCTCTGCCATTCTTCCATTGTATTTTCTTGTGACAGAGTTATGGCTGAGTGGGATTGCTCAGCTTCCACTGTGGTCAGGTGGATTGGGCCCAGAACACAGTTCTCAGTCTGTTTCTCAAGAGTTGCATGGAAGTTTCATTTACTCTGCACTTTATATAGTTACCCTGCATCTGATGGTGGGAGAAAGAGGTGAGAGACTTCTGAAATGTATGTATGTTATGCATACATACATTTATAGGAACAAAATAAACTTCCTTATTTTGAATCACTTCACTGCTCTATTAACTCATTTTACATCTAGATCGACTAGCAGCAGTTCTAAAGGATTTACCAGGCCTAGCTGGAGATGTCAGGTTTTGACATGGGACCCCTTCATATGGAAAACTGATGCCTTCTCAACATTTGAGATAAATATTTTATTCAGAAATGGCAACAGACAGATCTCTTAAAGCATTGGGAATATGGACAGAGTCAAATATGTCTCCTGAAGCTCAATAGTACGTTCAACACATAGGATAAGACACTGTGAGCAGCAGGAGTGAAGGTTGCTTCAGTTATGATGGGTTATGGGTTATGATGGTGGTGGCAGAAGGATGCAGGTGATCTCTTTAGGTTTTTTTTAGAACTTAAGGATTTCTGCAAAAAGAGCAAAAAATGCTATTGTGTGGCCAACAGAAGATAGGTGTCATGTCTAAAAAATAGTAATCGTACACTCAATCTAGGGCTCAACTTTTTCACCACTGGTTTCCACATTCGTGTTGCCTCTACAGATGCTTCTATTAAATACGTAAAATTGAGACCTACTCTGGTGATGAGCCAGTGATAGAGCTGTCTGGATGAAAAGATATTGGGCTTAAGGCACCCAAGAGATTCCCCAGTGCACTGCTATGGGCACCCCCCCCCTTTGTTTCTTATTTTCCCCAAGAACTGCAGATGTTACTGCTGCCTCATCAGAAGGCTGCCTTTTCGAGAAACAGATGTGGTTGTCAGTGAGGCCCTTTCTCACTGAGATAAGCTGGAGCTTCCCCACTCCACTTTATTGCACATTTTTTGTTACAAAGTAAACATTAAGACACAAGCTCACTTGCCTGTCCAGCATCACCCTCTTACGGTTGGGGCAAATCATTTTCTCTACTTTCAATGTTTCATGAGTGGATACAAACAAGAGGAACAAACAGAAAGTTCCCCTGGGGAGACAGAAGCTGCCAGAGCTTTGTGAATTCCAATCCTCTCCATCACTTTGAACCATGAAGCTGCCAAGTGCAACTCAAAGAGCAAACGCCTACAAGCTCTTTGCAGGATGCCAGAGGCCTGGTGGTACAATCCCAGCTCTTGTTATGGGACAGACTCAAACTTATGAACCCCCCCTCTCATCCACACTATGGAGGGCAGATGCCGGTCGTGGTCTTTATCTGACTCAGGCTGGCTTTGGGCACGCTCTGGCTTGGGGGTCAAAGATGGTGGGTCAGGCTGCTGGACAGACATAGTTCTCCGGAGGTGATTCCTCTTGCGCAGGAAATCAGGTTGTGAATGAAGACCAAAGCTGCCTTTCCTTAGGATCATGCGGGAGTTGTTCTTCTTAGTCCGGGAAGGGAGGCTGAACTCCAGGGAAGCCAAGTGGGCTGCATAACCTTCGCTGATAAACTGGAGGAGAGAAGGAGAACAAACATGACAATGTTTAGCATCATCTATGGCATGAAGGAAGGGAGTAATGTAATGCAGAAGCTTTGCTGCTCTTCTCCCCAAACACCATCCAACCAGACTAAAAGCCAACCTAGGACAAGTGAATCAAGAATAGACCAATGAACTGGCTCTTTCTTTGGAGCCACCTATAAGGATTAAGACACAATTTGTGCCAAGTAACTGGCCAGGAAACTAGATTCTCCAGGTGAAGGTAATGTTTGTCTACATTTGTAGTAAGAAATGCACAGAATGCAGGGTGCCAAGTGGGCATGGCCCATTAGGTAGTTCGGGATTAGCTAGAGGAAAATAGGGAAACCCGATAGACTACTTGATTCTGTTTATATACTGAAAATGCTTAAATATTAGAGTTGATCAATTGATCTAATTGACTGCTAATCTATTTAAAATGCAGGATTCTGAAATCAGCAAACATTAGTAGGCATAACCAAAGTCATATTTAGAGTGCATAACAGAATAAGTTAGAAGCCATTGGGAAGCAGATAGGCTACAGTATTTAAATATAAGGTTAATCGTCCTTATCTGTTCAACAGTGCAACTTTCTACTTATGAAGTTTTGGAATTCTTTGGAGGTTTTTAAGAAACACCTATTCTTCAAGAATGGTTTCATAGTTTCCTTGTATACCACAGAGGGTAGGAGTAAATCAGTGTTTCTCAACCTCAGCAATTTAAAAATGTATGGACTTTAACTTCCAGAATTTCCCAACCAGTCTGGAGAAACACTAGACGAGATGATCCCTGTGATTCTTTCCAGTTCCACAATTCTATGATTCTAAGACATAAGTAAGGACAGTACACATATCTTTTAGTATGTTTCTATATGAAGCATACAGGCACACAAGACTAATCTAAGTGCTCTGGTTTGCTGTTGCTGCTGCAGAAGACAAATTTCATCTCACAAAGGTTGATTGTACAATGCCTCCAGGACTTTTCTTATTTTCCAGGTCCCTTAAATCTTTCAGAAAAAGAAAAATCACCTGGCACAGTGTCTGATATTTCTTTGTTGGTCGTCCAACAATGTAAATCTGAGAGGGGGAAAGACCCAGGACATTATACACAGAAATGTCCTTCATGGAGCCATATGCAGCACAAATTTTGATGTGGCACTGGAGGAAGGGAAAAATGTCAAAGGTTAGCCATGAAAATATGATACCAGCCATAGCCTATCGCTCCCATTTTTAATGCCCCAATTGACCCATGCCATCAGTCTGCATCACTAGCAATCATGAATTTGAACTATGAACTTATGGATTATTGGAGTCTTAGCTCACATGTTATGGCTGTCCCTGGCCATGAATCTGATCCAACTAATTATTGTCTAATTAACGAACTTCAAAACTTCCTCATTCAATGCTCCTGAAAGGTCAAGGAAGAAGGCTATCAGCTAACTATTACCTCTTGCACAAGATTCCGGAGAAAAATGGTTTTCTGTCTTAAAGGATCATGGACAAGACCATCAGAGAAGAAAATCATTCCTTGGGGGAAATTGTGCTGAGACAGCCAGGAGACAACACGTTGCTTCTGCATGTCAGGACGTCCTGTAATATAGATGATCAGGTAGCCAAGATCTTGCCAATGCCTGTGTTAGAGAGAAGAGAAAAGCAGCTGGGATCATTAAACAGTTTATGACTATTCTGTCTGATAGAATCCCATAGGGGAGGGTGAGAATGGAACAACACCAAAATGTGATAAATTAACTATAGAGGTGTCTATAGTGATTCTCAGTCATCCAGGACAGGTCATAGTTGTCCCAAAGACAACTTTTTCTTTTTCAAAAGGCAGCTGGACTTCCTTTGATTTTCCCTGAAGACGTTTCGCTTCTGAAGAAGCTTCTTGGGTGAGAAGTGAAATGTCTTCAAGGAAAAAAAAAAAGAAAGTCCAGATGCCTTTTGAAAAAGCACTTTGGGTAACTATAGAGGAAAAACAAGATGGTTAGGAAGAGGGAAGGGATGGAATTGCACATGATGGCTGTGAAAATGAAGTTGTAAGGAGCTGAGGTCCCATGGTTATTAGCATGCCATAACGGTCAGAGATAGGGGGATAAAATTATTTAGCTTATAGTTGAATGCAAATGTATAGCATTTTAAAAATAATTCTGAACCAATTAATAAAATAAACATGAATTATCCTTCAAAATTTGCAGTTCTGTGTATTATTTAATATAGTCTTCTTAATAATTAGTTCTGTCTTTTACCCCTATGTTATCAATTACAGTACTTTCAATTTCAACTTTCTCTCACATCCAGTGTTTCTCGAGTATATGGACCTCAACTCCCAGAATTCCCCAGCCACTGCTCTAATCTTTTTCCTTCTTAGGTAAAAGTTTATAAATTATGCATATTAATGAAAAAGTTAAAAAAAAGCATATTAAAAATAATTTGCAAAAGCTGCAGACAGTGATCCAAAATACGAGGGGAAAAAAAGCAAAGAAGCTTCCCCCTCTGTCCCCACATATATTGCATCTACCAATCACCTTGGTCTGAATTCTCCTCCCTTCTCCCACAGTTCTACTACAGAAACTTCAGAGAGACTTTAAATTAGGGTTTTTTTACAAATAAGTTACGGTATTTTTCATTTGAGGCTATCTGAATGCTGTATTTTTTAATAGAGAGTTATCTATGAGGGTGCCTTCTCTAGAGTTGAACTGGATCAACCTCGATTTGCAATATAAGAGGATGTAGATAGCATGTTGCAACAATATTTTTTGTACCCTTGCACAACCTGACTTCCAACTTCTAACCCAGATGATATTAGTAATTACATGTTACTTACAATTATACATGCCTTTCTGAGGCAAAGCCAGATGCCTCTTTATTTTAAAAAAGGTAGTTACTAGAACTAGATCATTTGTTAAGCAGCTTTCCCCTTAAGAAGACAGGCAATTAAAAGCTGGTATCTAATCTACCATGCTTGGTAAAGGGATTGAGAGACTGCTGGCTTATCAGTTGTAGCCAGTCATGGAAGAAGCAGATTATTCTAATGACACTGCCAAAAGTTTTTCTGTTTATGGCAATATAATAATGTGATAAATAAAATCCAATAAAATAATGACGCATTTCAAACTGGCTTCAGGGCAGGCTATGGATTGGCTGGCCTGATGATCTTTGTTTGGGCAACAACAGAGGGTGTGGATTCTTTGTGCTCTCTATTTGACTATAGATACTATCAATTTTGATAGACTAGAATGATCACTGAGATTTAAGAAATAGGAGCCACAGGACAACAAACTCTGCCTTGGACAGAGTTTGCGTGCTGCTTCTTGAACAGAGTTGCTCAGAGTTGTCTGTCCTTTAAGAGAGGGTCACAGATTGCAAGCTGAGTCATGGGCAAGATCTTCCTTTTCTATATGCAGTGGGACATTGCATCCACTCCTAAAAGAGAAGCAGCTTCCAGCATGAGGCTATTCTCAGCATTCTGGTGAAAGCACTGACCGCCTATGGAAGCACTACAGTTGTTAAAGCAAATGGGAGCTCTTGGGATTCTATTTGGTCTCCAAGGCTTATCAATATCTACATGAACCTGCTAAGGGTTATTATACCAAAGATTTGGAGATAAGTGACATTAGTATGCTGATGACACTCTACTTTTCTGTTACATCTTCAGGAAATGCCAAGGGTTTTCTGCCTGAGCAGGGGGTTGGACTCGATGACCTCCAAGGTCCCTTCTAACTTTATTATTATTATTTCTCTGCAGAGTTGCTTGCCTACAGCCAGTAATGGGCTGAATGAGAGAAAAAGGGACTAAAACTGCATCTGGAGAAAATGCAAGTATTTATTGTAGGAGACCATAATTCCTGTCTGTTCTGAATGGGATTACATTCTCCCAGAAGGAGCAGGTAGGCAGTCTAGAGCAACTTCTGGCCAAATCTAATTTCTAGACTGAAGGGAGGAAAAAAAAAAAAAAAAACAGGACTGCCTTAAAGTTTTGGTTGTGACCCCTTTCTGGAAGAGGATGACTTAAAAGTGTGGTGCACACAATGGTAAAATTCAGGCCTGACCACATTAATGTGTTCTATGTGGCATTGCCTTTGTGTCTAAGCATCTGGAGGTTTTAATTGTTACACAACTAAGCAGCCAGGTGTGCCTAGGAAATAATGCTAAGAGACCATATTACACCTGTACTTAAAGCATTGCACTAGCTGCCAATTTGTTTCCAGGCAAAATGCAAATTATTGCCTTTAAAGCCTTATGATGCTTAATTCCAGATTATTTGAGAAAACTCCTTTTAGGAAGCTCCAACCTTACTGAAAGCATCTGAGGAAATCTGCCTACAATGCCGCAAGCGGTGATTTGACTAAACTTTCTCTGAGGGGCCTGACATCTTTACAAGCTTTAAAAAGGCCCTCAGGGCCTTTTTTTTTTCATACAGGCTTCTACTGGTTGCTTTTACCGTTAGTCCTTGATTTACAACCACAATTGAGCCCAAAATTTCTGTTTCTAAGCAAGACAGTTGCTAAGTGAGTTTTGCCCCAATTTATGACCTTTCTTGCCATGGTTGTTAAGTGAATCACTGCAGTTCTTAAGTTAGTAACACGGTTGTTAAGTGAATCTGCCTTCCCCATTGACTTTGCTTGCTACAGGGGATCATACGACCCCAGGGCACTGCTACTGTCATAAATATGAGCTAGTTGCCAAGAGTCCAAATTTTGATCATGTGACCATGGGGAAAACTTTTTTCAGTGCTGTTGTAACTTCAAACAGTCACTGAATGGTTGTAAATTGAGGAATACCTATATTTGTTAATATTATTAATTCTTCTTGTTTTATGTATTTGTTTTCATTGCTATTGTAACCATTCTTAACGTTTTGATTTTAAATTTGTTTTATGCCACTGAGAAACCTGTTTGGTTTTGGTTTACCCTGGAATGTGAAACCACTATTGTGGTTTATCAAACATGGCTTATGGCTTAGCATAGGAATGGTTTATGACTAAGTAGGTCTTGCCATTTCTTTATGCCCCCACAAAGTAATCTCTGACTCCTATGAACAAAATTCAGTAACAAAGTTCCCAGCCATTTGAGAGAGGAAATACATACAAGTTATGGTTGCACACTCTAAAATAGTCAAAATACAAAATTAAACAAATACCTCCGCAGCTGTGTTATCAGTCAACACAGGACTGAAGAGGGGAAAAAAAGGCAGGAAATTCCTCCTCCTCCCACAAGGTGGCGTCACTCCTGTTTTGACCATTTAGTGACGGGGGAGAATCACAGGAAAATATAAGGGGGGGAGTTTGGGGGTTTATCATGGAGACAAGGGAACATAATTCTGAATGCAGATACAAGTTGAAGAAAAAAGTTCCACAGTTTAATATTATTTCATGGAGCCTGGAAGTTTTGCCTGGGGCTATTTGGCTAGCACTCCTGCCATCAAGTGGTGAAAATGTAACAAGCAGATATTTCCAAGGCACAACTGATAGGAATATGCCAGTGCATATTTTCATTCAGGAATGATTATCACCTGACTGCTTTATTGGTAGACAAAAGGGCCTGCCTTTCCAAAGCAAATCGGGAATTCTATCTGGAAGCCATTTGCTATTTCCACTTGGATTGACTAATTTGCCTTCGCGCCGATATATCTTATGTGCTAGTCATGCTCTTTCCTCACCCAGGAGGCAGTCCAGGCAGTCACTCACCTCATGACTGGACTACTGTATTTCACTATACGTAAGGCTGCCCTTGAAGACCAGGCAGAAGCTGGTTCAAAATGCAGCAGTGCAAGCAGTAATGGGCACTTCTCATTGTGCCCATGTATCACCACTGCTACACTAGCTGTCATTTGGCTTCTGGGTACAATTCAAGGTGCTTTAAACCCAACATGGAATAGGACTTGGTTATCTGAGAGATCATCTTTCTCTGGTACATTCAGGCTGAGTGGTTGCACTCCAGGTCCCTTCTATTAAAGGCTGCCATCTTGTGGGACCAAGGAAGTGTGCCTTCTCTCTCTGGAACAACATCCCCCCCTCCCCAGACACAGACACCCCCTCTCTTTTGCTGTTCTGAAAAGTCCTTAAAACCTGACTGATGTTAAATGTGCTGGGCGGGGTGTGCATTGTAATGCTGTTTTATAGTGATTGTTTTAACTGGCTTGTTTTAATTTAGTATTCTTATATAGGCCAGGGCTTTTCAACCAGTGGTACGGGTACCACCTGTGGTACATTGGCACCTGGCAGGTGGTACGTGAACATCCTAGAAAAGTGGTAGCGGGGGAGGGGAATGAGCTGAACTGGTGGCAGCACCGCACAAGCCTGAGAGACAGATGGCTGGAGCTGCAGGGCTGTCAGGGCTCAGCAGAAGCGCCAGGATCAGCGTCAGACTCCAGCTGGAGCTCGGCGCTGATCCTGGTGCTTCTGCTGAGCCCAGAAGAAGTGCCAATCAGTTGGAATGTTGCAGCATGTCCAGGGTCTTGTGATTTACATTCAGATGCTTGGCAACTGATTCATATTTATGACAGTCACAGTGTCCCAGGGTCATGTGAAGTGACCAAAACCTGCTCCAACCACCCATCAGACGGGGGGGGGGAATAAAAACCAAACACCCCCCACCCCAGCCCTGCTGCCAATCCTCAATAGAAATGCTCACAACAATGAAAACCTCAGACAGGAGGAAGAGCACGGCCGGGCGGGCAGGCAGGTGTCTTGCTCAGCTGTGTCTTGGGGGGCATTTTTTTCAGTGCCATTGTAACTTCGAACAGTCAATAAGTGAACTGTTGTAAGTTGAGGACTACCTGTACTTTATCACTTTTTTCCTTTTTGTTTTTTGGTCATCAAGTTTTTGACACCTTGCTAGGCGACTGGTGGTACTCAGATGTTGCCATATCCTAAAAGTGGTACAATGGGTGAAAAGGTTGAAAAGCCCAGATATAAGCGACCCAGAATCTGCTGGAACAGGTGGCTATAATAAATTTAATAAAATAAACAAAATTTAAAACTTAATAGAATTGTGAGGTGCCCTTTACCTGACAACATCAACTGCTCCGGCTCTGACTTTAGGGTCACTGCCCATAATGGAGACGCTGGCAGCGAAGGATCCATCAATGCTGAAGACGACACACTCCATTCCTCGAGGAAGGACCGTCAAGTAGCTTATGGCATTACTCTGATCTCCCCTGATGACCATGAAGGAACACAGAAAACATATCATAATAGAAAGCCATCCTATCTATTCAAATGGCCTTATGTTGAGATCAGAAGAAAAAATCTTCAGAAAAAAAACCTTTCAGTTATAACGGTGGCCATAGCTTACTCAAATGATACAGAAATTCCAAGAAAGATTTAATAGAGAGGAAGAATATCCAAGCATATCTTCCTTTGTGATCACATAGGTTTGCATGTCCCATCGTTGGGGAACAGCTGTAAGAGAGAGACATGCCTGTTCTGGATCATATAACTCTATGTAACCCTAACTAGAGAGCATTTATCTGTATGTTAGAATATCTGGCATTTATTGGGTTAAGTGCTGTCGCCTTAAGAGATGGCTCATGGGAAATGTAGTTTTAGCTAGTCAGTCATCCCATGTTAATGGGTCAGTGGGAGGAGTTTCTAAAGGGCATTGGGAGACTTCCTGGACACAAGCCAGATTGGAATGTCTTTGTCTGAAAGAAGCATGGGCCATCAGATGTCACCCGATGACCCTGTGCCACTATAAAGATGGTATGGAGAGAGCATCATTCTTTTCACCTATAGGAATGAACAGAGATGTATTATCAGAAGCAACCGTCATGAATGCAAGTAATCTTTCTGATTAAATCAGATCAGATAGATAAACTCAATAGAAATGATTTCATAACAAAACATATTTATATTATTATTATTATTATTATTATTATTATTATTATTATTAATATGTTTTGTTATGAAATCATTTCTATTGAGTTTATCTATCTGATCTGATTTATTAGGCGTTTTAACTCAGGATCAGCATAATGCCTATGGACTATGTCAGGTCGCAGTGATCTGTCAATGTGTTCATTCTGCCAATGAATCAGCCCGAGGACGTGCATACCAAAGGAATTTTTTATTACCAAATTTCAATTGCAAGATTCTAGATTTCTGTGGTTCGTGTTGATGTTTATCTTTATAACAGTAACTAACAATGAGTTATAAGTATTCTAAGATACTGTAATAAAAATTCTGTATTCATTACAACAGCAATGGGCAAATTGGTGCCCCCAAAGCTACAAGAAGTCCCATTTCGTCCCATTTTTGCAGCTCTGGACCATATAGCAGTAAAACTGGATGCCAAGGCTTTCTGCTATGATTATGGTATGGTACGAAAACAGATGAAAATCGGAGCATGATCCCTAAAATAAGCATATTATGGTTGAAAATAAATAATTCTGCAGGATCCAATCTGGGTCAGTCATCGGGACCAGAGGTTTTAGTCTTCTGAGCTTTTGGACTCGTGCTGGAGCCCATCCTCGGGGAACATCTAAAAAGCCACATACAACAGACACCATATAAATACCACACACAGAGAGCAGCCCAAAACACACCCTCTGCTAAGAGAGAAGTTCCCTGAAGATGGGCTCCAGCATGTGTCCGAAAGCTCAGAAGACAAAAACCTCTGGTCCCAGTGACCGACCCAGATTGGATCCAGCAACATTATCCTGGGACCACGTATATTTGCCTTCATTCGTGATAAATAATTCCCCCAACCTCAAGTACCTGTGTTGTAAGAAACTCTTAACTCTAGAATTTGATTAACATTTTATGAGAGTAGGACATAGTCCTCAGTCTCTCAATAATTTAAGAATGTATTTATATTCTTCCAGACTTACCTGACCACCATTTTAATAGGATAGACACCCACAGCAAGTCTTTTGTCTTTGGGGATGTTATATGAGATTCTACCACTACTATTGGTGATTTCTGTATCAAAATAGACCCAGCGTCCAGAGGAAGGTTCAGTTATGATAAAGATGTCAACCTGAAAGACGAAAAAGAACATGTGGTAAAATTCTTCTGTGGAATTAAAATGCAGTAATTAGAGAAGTTTAGGTTAGGCAAACAAATTCCTCTCCACACACATACACAGTTAACATCAAAGTTCATGAGGGATATCATATTAGTCTCACAAAAAACTAGCTTTGCAGCATCTTAAAGCCTAAAACATTGATCATGGCAAAAGCTTTGAGGATTAGTAGCTATTTCAGCAGCATGACATCACTGACGATTTTAGTCGGTTTTAATAGAAGTACAAGAAAAGCTCGCTGCTCTGTACTGTTCAGTCTGCAGCTAAAGCATGTGTCCAATTCTAGGTGCCACATTTTAAGAAAGACAATGCCAGATGAGGACAATCCAGATGGTGAGGGGCCTTGAAACCAAAGTCCAATGAGAAATAGCTGAAAGAACACAGCATGTTTATCCTGAAGAAGAAACAATAAAGGGAAAATAATAGCGATGTTCAAATATCTGTAGGACTATCTCATAAAAAACAGAACAAAAATTTGAATCACCAGTTAAAGGTGTCGCAGTTCTAGCAATGAGTAGGGCATGAACTTAGTCCCTCCTATAATTCTAGAATACATACTTCATGTGTGAGATTCACCCTCTAGCACCTTTAACTAAAATATTTTTGACAGTAGATTAAATGAAATAAATACTTTGCTGCCTGAAACTCTGTGGAATGTTTCTGAAAAGAGTTGACAACCGTGGGCACAAAAAACAATGATCTTACTCAATGATCCTACAAGCATCCTCTCATATAGAAGGGCATAATTAAAAGCTATAAAAATCTTGTCTGCAGAAAACTGCAGGCCATGGGATCAGAAGCAATAATAGAGAGAAGGTATTGAACTCATACCTAGTTTATAAGTTTGAAATATGGTCAGCTGATATGAGAATGAGCGACTATAGAAGGGCTTATGGTCTGACAGGGCTCTTCTCATGTTCTTGGGGGCTTACATGTCTTCAATGGCTTAGGCTTACTGGGAAGGAGGGAGAGAGGGAAGGATGGCCTTGGAATGTTACCTTTTCTCCTGTTAAAGCCACCATGTCAAGTGGTCCATACATGAACCGGCCAACTAGCAACTGAGGGCCATCTTCTGCAGCAATGATATCATTTGATCTGTGGTTTGAAGTTACATTCTGAAAAAGAAACAAGGAAGGGAATGAAACAATTGGATCATCACAATCATTACCCAACCTAGAAAAATATATTTATTTTTGAACAAATAATAATAATAGTAGTAACAGTAATAGTAAAGTTGGAAGGGACCTTGGAGGTCATCTAGTCCAACCTCCTGCTCAGGCAAGAAACCCTAAACCATTTTGGACACATGGCTGTCCAGTCTCTTCTTAAAAACTTCCAGTGTTGGAGCAGTCACTGCTTCTGGAGGCAGGTTGTTCCACTGGTTAATTGTTCTAACTGTCAGGAAGTTTCTCCTTAGTTCTAGGTTGCTTCTCTCCTTGATTAGTTTCCACCCATTGCTTCTTGTCCTGCCTTCAGGCGCTTTGGAGAATAGCTTGACTCTCTCTTCTTTGTGGCAGCCCCTGAGATATTGGAACACTGCTATCATGTTATCCCTAGTCCTTCTCTTCATTAAACTACTAGACATACCCAATTCTAGCAGCCGTTCCTTATATGCTTTAGGTTCCAGTCCCCTAATCATTTTTGTTGCTCTTCTCTGTACTCTTTCTAGAGTCTCAACATCTTTTTTACATTGTGGTGACCAAAACTGGATGCAGTATTCCAAGTGTGACCTTACCAAGGCATTGTATGAAAGAACAGACCCTTTAAGATTAGGAGAAACAACTCAACCCTTACATGTTGATATGTGGATGAGCCTTCTTGATCTTTTCCTTAACTTTATATAGGTGCATTTGTGTCAATGCTGACTTTTAGACAGGTTCCTACAATTTGGCAAGATTTTGGAAGTGGTTTGCCATTGCCTGCTTCCTAGGACTAAGAGTGATTAGTCCAAGGATACTCAGTTAGCTTTTTGCCTAAGTTGGGACAAATTGATGGTCTCATGGCTAGCTTTGTGCCTTAATCACTACACCTAACTGGACCTCTTTCCTTAATTTAATCCTTTGAAAAATTAAAATAAAATTCCACTGAGATTCATATGCACCAATTTCAGGCTTTGACTGCTGCTTTTATATTTTAAACAAGACAGGTTGATCAGAAACCCTTCTGGCTTTCTTGCCATATATTTCACCTTTGAAAAAGTACCGTACCTGGCCACAAAAAGTACTTTCATCACTTCCTATCTTTCAAATTCTGTACCAACTGCTGTTGTTGTTATTAAAATTTATTATAGCCCTCTGCTCCCATAGACCAGTTGGACAAATACAAAATAATAAAAGCAATTAAAAAGATATAACCCATAGGCAGCCTGTCTAAAATATCAAGCAGCAACAAATCAAACCAAATCTGAAATGCATCACCCATTTTGATGGAGCGACCACTGCTGCTCTTGTTTTTTTTATTTTAAAAACTGATTTAAAATGGCTTTGGTTCCTCTGAAAAATGCTAAGATATAGAGGGATTGGATAAAAGCCAATCCTGTACCCTTAGCTTGACTTGGGTTCTTTTGCGCAGCCATTTTTCTCGGGGATTTGAAGGACTGAGAGTCACCGGATCCAAACTGTTGCTTTCCTTGACACTGATGGTTTCAAACCTCATCACCTGAAATGAAACATAAACAGGGGAACTGCACTTGGCATAGTCATTTTGCCAAATAAGTTCAAAATAATGGCATAAATGAACCTCTGTACCGCACAGGTTTAGAACAAAAGCTTACTGCTTGCAAGAAGTTTGTATCTACGGGGGAAATTTGCATAAATCTTTTTGGCATTTCATTAGTTTAACTGCATTTGCACCTTCTCTTACACTGAAAGTGTGGCTTGCCAATTTTATCCATGCAGCAACTGCATAAGTTAAATGAGGCTGGGATTTCCCGCAAGGCCATCAATTCAGTTTTGTGGCCAAGATGTGAATTGTTATTTTTGATCCACAGATCTAGAAAGAGGGAGAGCACGCAAGGAAGACATTGTTACCTGTCTCAGAATGAAAGCAACCACGTCTGTTGATTCCCAGTAGCTGGCATGGAAGAGATGTGGCAAAGCCACCGTAGGAAAGGCTGTGAGGACATCTGGACAGTACAAAACGTAATCTATTCGCTTGGCTCCCCACCATTTGGAAGTTACTGTGGAAAACAAACAGGCATTTCATTTGTCTATTCCACATCACAGAAGCTCCCCAGATCCTACCTGAGAATAACATCAGCCGGGGGGGGGGGAGCAGAGTGAACTCCTCAGAAGGGAGGTCCAGGGGCAAATGCTAAGTGTAGCTGTTGACAAAGGCTTTTCTTGAGTTATTCCATCAAATTGCCAACAGTAAGCCAACCCAAAGCAGGCAGGACTTCACAAGGAGAAAACTACCAATAACTACTAGTCCAAATTGGCTTTCTAGTGTTAAAACTAATTGCACTCACTGTTTGCTATGCTGCTGGACAATAAGCTCTCCGTTGAGCCAGAGCTCTCACTGTTGCTGCTGCCCAGGCTCCCTCTTCGCACTTTCCCTTGTACAGCATTTGGAAGTGCCAAAGTCTCTTGCATGAAGGGTGACTTTGCACAACTATCTTCAACAAACAGGCTGCTATGGTACTGGAGTGTATCAGCTGTAAGGTGAGAAAGAGCCGAATCAGATAAGGGAAAAATATTTTTTTTGCAAGTAAAATTTCTGAAAAATAGTACCGGATGTATTGATCAGTTTAAGGATTTGGGCACAGAAGGACTACTAAGCTCTATGAAGCCATTTAGGCAATTTCCCCCTATCTTATTTGATATTTCAGCCATTTATGTTTTTTAATGGGCGTAGATATTATATAAGCAAACTCAAGAAAGAAGAACCACGCATTCAGAAAGGCAAGCCAATTAATACGGAGTATGAAACATTCATTTCCTTTTTAAAACAATAACAAGTGGACTTTGGTATCATAATTTTGGGATACATGAAACACAATCTTGGTGAAATACAGGAGCTGCAAGTAAAGAGGAAGGCTCATCCCAGATCCTGATAACCAGGGTATTATGAGAATTAAAGTCCACATCTGGAAGACAATAAGTTTTTAATATGTATGTATATGCTGTATGTTGACTAGAGGCGAACTTGGATGATAAGGGTGCATAGATTGAAAAAAACCCTATGATATCATGTTCTGGGCAAACCATGAGAGAGTGTCCTGAAATTCCACAGACAGCATAAGCTGATTCTTGGCAGAGAGTTGTTATTCATTCATCTCTGTAAAGTTCATTTTATATAATTGTCTAGACGGCTGAGGCATGTGGAAATACTTGGTAGACAGGCTATATGACTATTGTGAATTGCACAAGCCAAAGACATAAATACCTAAGAGGTGGGATCTTCCATCTCCTAAGGGGTACCTCTGGTATCTTGGTACAGTACAGGGAGGCAGAAGGTGGAATTTATTCTCTAATAATGGCTCCAGTCTGGAGGCAGAGGGGTCAGCTGAGTAGAAGAGGCTGTAAACTTGGCTGCAGGCTGGATGTACTTGGCAGACTAGACACAGGGAGAAAGGATGACTCACAGTCAATATTAACTGTTTAAGTGTATCTTCAGAGTACAGAGCACAAAAAGAAAATACAAGGAGTTACAGACTTGTCATTGAATTTCCAAAGGTATAAAATTCCCACAGAAGAGTCAAGTACTTTGGAAACAATGGAGTCAGTTCTGAGCTACATCCTGCCTTCTGCCTTCCAGCCCATCCCACATTTTAAACAAATATATATTAATGAATACAGTACTTTCCACTGGTAAAGAGGATTCTGTTAACAAAGCAATTAGGTTGTTTTTTTTTTAAAAAAATAGCTTTTGCATTCAATCACTTTAGCAAGCCATCATTGAATCAAATATTTTCTTAAGATTTGTTTTTTAAAATTCCTTTAAATCAGGCCCAGTATACCGAAACAAGCCACCTCCTGATATGCTAGATTTCACGATGGATACAATTTGATCGATGTGGTATTTAAAACACATATCAAATAGAAATTCCATACTTCATACATTATTTGAACAAGGAGATTTTACATTTATTGTACCTTTATTTAGTTATTTATTTATATCAATGCTTCCTCTTCAAAATACTGGAATGGCCTCTAAGTTATATTGCAATTCAGAAAACACATAACGGTCCCATTCAGATCCCAGTCCAACAAATTAAAAAACATACTTTTGTTTCCTCTCTGCCCACAAGCTAGCTAGAAAGGACTTCAACCAGATTTCTAATCAAACTTTTAAGATGGAGTCACCATATCCCCTTTATACAATTTTGTAGAGATAATAACCAGTTTAGCTCCAGTCTTTCTATATTTTTAATTTGCTTCTTCCATCTTTTTTTTCTTTACCCAAATAACTGAGTAAGAAATGAGAAGACAATTGCAGAATAGTAGCATAATAATTGTGAGGTTGGGGAGAGGAACCCATGCAGGGAAGGAAATGTGCATTCTTCGAGAAATTGGGTAGAAAGTATGATTCTTCTTTTTCTACTCTTTGATTTGCATTTTTTATGGTTGCAGAGGTAGTTCACCTCCTAGAGCAGGGGTAGGTAGGTAGGCAACCTTAGCTCTTTTATGGGCCAAGGTTGCCTACCCCTGTCCTAGGGCAAGGGAATAAGACTCTGGCCTCCTTATGACTTGCCTTTCGTTGTAGCAGTGTAAATGGAAGGCATTTGAACAGTTTAAACTTGTAATTCTTTCTACAGAGTTCTTAACAGCCTTAATTAATTGCTTTCTGAACCACTGTTCTTTTTTAGAGTAAAGGAATTGTTCTACTACCCTCATATCCTACTGATATTAACTAATCAACATGCTTTATTATGCTA
Source organism: Crotalus tigris (assembly GCF_016545835.1). Classification (NCBI taxonomy): domain Eukaryota; kingdom Metazoa; phylum Chordata; class Lepidosauria; order Squamata; family Viperidae; genus Crotalus; species Crotalus tigris. Next base: position 6,130,263 of record NW_024096758.1, on the reverse strand, counting down.
TAGTATTCTTTTTAAATAAATGATTGTGCATTTCCACAATAACAAAATGAAAGTATTGGATTTCTAAAAATGGAACTGCTAAGAGACCTGAATAAGGTGAATCTCTGTTAAAAGCAAGCTTTAAAAACACATAATCAGCAAGAAAATTAACCTTGCAAGTTTCCTATCTATCCTGTGAAACTGATAAAAATGGAATTGTTCATAACAATGAAGATATATAAACATGATAAACTAGACCTTGAAAAAAACCTTTATCATTCCCTAATGTCTCTGTTTTGTTCAAAAACTAAATTATTCCTAGCCTAGATTTGCTTTGCAAGACAAAGTTATCATTACTCAACATTCACAAAGAGACAATTCCAGCACCTGCCTATCTGTGTTTCATCACTAATCAAACCTGTTATAGCAAACTAAATAGGAAACTGTGCTTTGAAAATCAGATTAGAATTTCCCCAGGGCTAAACAAAGAACAATCCAATGGTATTAATTGCTGTAGTAAGCCTGGCATTTTACACCAAATGTCTGCTCTGCCAGACCTGATTAATAAACCAAATAAAAATTCAGTGTTTAAATGTTTAAAGCATTGGTCCACTGGTGAATGATTTCCACTGGTAATGGATTGATTCTTGTTATTCGTTTCAAAAGACCTCTTAAAATAGATATTCAACTTGAATGACAAGAATCCACAAAATGGACTATTTTAGAAATCTTGATTCTGCACACAACAAGTGTAAAAAGGTGGGAAGAAAAGCATTAGCATGAGAAGGACCTTCACTGCTTTGAAAATTGGTAAGATTTGTGGATTTTGAGATGTTGGATCTACTACTTTTTACGGAAAAAAAACCCTTTTCAAAAATAATTTCAGAAAAATAGCAGTAAACCTCCTATACTCTGCACAGAGAAAAACAAACTCTGCCCAAAGAAGTTTGTGTTCTTTTGAGACAATCTGAGCAAATTGATCCTCATTCTATTCGGGGACATAAAAGTTTGGCTGAAAGCAGCCAAGAGTAAGCTATCTGTTAGCTGATGGGCAACACTCACCTTCCAGACTGGGCAGGACTGTCCTCCGCATAGCCAGCACCAAACCAAGGGGTGAACCAAAGAGGAAGAAATCAGAGACTTCAAATTCAAATCGCCCCAAATTAACATCCAACGTGCTTGAAGTGTTCGTTGGGGGAAACTCTGCATCCTCATTCAGCATTGTTGAGTGGATGCTGGGAAAGAGAATAAGAAGAGTGAAACAACATGGCTCCATTCCACAGTGATGATAAACTTGAGGCTGAAATCAACGAGATAAAGACTAATATGTTTAAGGGTTGTAAACATATTGACAAGTGAACCAATGTATAAAAATGGGAATGGGTGCATTTCTGGACAAAACTTCAACACAGGAGGCAGAGAGAAGCAGGTTTACTTTCACCAACCAGGAGATCAGTTTAGTTTCTAGGAGACCTTTGGATTGTTTATTTTGGAAGCAGGCAAAAGATTTTTGTTTATGTTTGTGAGTGTGCACTTTTGTGAGTGTGTGATATCAGTTTGTTCCAAAACATCGGTCCCGAGGAAAGGACTGATTTCCTTTATCTAATCTACCCCAAATAAATGAGAATGAAAGAAGAGTTTATACCTGCAAATACAAAATTCAGTTTATGAATAAACATAAAGGCAGCAACTAGAGTTTATGAATGTAGAACTATCAGCACTAAAAATCTATAAACTTTCTAACATCTATTTTTCCCTCAGTTACGAGGTTTGTGCCTTATGTATAATTTACAAAACTCTGCAATATTATGATGTACTATCTGAGAAGTAATTGGAAAATCTACTTTCATCATGGTGCCTCACACATGGGAGGGGCTCCAGAGTTCACTTGTATGTTTTTCAAAAGGACTCTTAAGCAACCTGAGTGAGACGGTAGATACAGTAAGTACCAAGCCCAAGCCATACAGTCTACCAGATATTATCTACTCACTGCTTAGTTTACACTAAGTCTTGCTCCTGCTTGCTTGAACTAACATTTTCTTCATGCAAGGTTTCCAGTTACCTGGATAGGAAAACATGATGGTTTGTTATGCTATCACAGTCATAATTGGAGCAATCACTTTGCTTCCGAGGCAATGGTTGTCTGGACTCTTCATTCTCCATTATTCCTGAGATATCAATATTACTTTTGCTGAGGCGCTTGAGGTCTTCTAGATTTGAATCTTCAGCTGAAACAGGTTTATCCTAGGAAAAGAAAAAAATATGTATATGTCTGTTTATTTTAAATTATTATAATGATACACATGAAGAAGCTATAGTATTGATACAATTTTCATTTCCAAAGTTTACTGCAGTCAACCACATGCAGTTAGTTTTAAAACTAACATAAATCTGTGGCAAAATTTAGGGTCTTTGGATAATGAGGGAAAAACAATAACAGAATAATAGATTCCAGAATAACATACTGTATATGCCGGCGTATAAGGCGACTTCCGCAAGCGCTAAAATCGGCGCCAAAGACGGGGGTCATCTTATACCCCGAGTCGTCTTATACGCCAGAAATACTGGTAGTTTCCGGCGTATAAGACGACGTTCTAGGAATGCGGCTCAGCGACAAAGGCGGGGGTCGTCTTATACGCCATGTCGCCTTGTATGCCGGCATATACGGTAGTTGGAAGGGATGTTGGAAGTCACTAATCCAACTCCCTGCTCAAGCAGGAGACCCTCTACCATTTCAGACAAGTAGTCCAGTCTCTTCTTAAAAGCCATCATCCACAACTTTTGAAGGCAAGCTGTTCCACTGGTTTATCGTTCTCACACTCAGAAAATTTCGCCTTAGTTCTAGGTTGGTCTTCTCCTTAATTAGTTTTCATCCATTGCTTCTTGTCTTGCCTTCAAGGTGCTTTGGAAAATAGGTTGATCTCCTCTTCTTTCAGACAGCCCCTCAAATATTGGAACACTGCTATCATGTCACCCGTAGTCCTTTTTTTCACTAGTCTAGACAAACACAGTTCCTGCAACTATTCTTCATATGTTTTAGCCTCCAGCCCCTAATCAGTTTTGTTACTCTATTCTGCACTCTTTCCAGAATCTCAACATCTTTTTTATAATGTGGTGGCCAAAACTGGATGCAATGTTCCAGGTGTGGTCTTACTAAGGCAGGAGAGAAAGCTGAACACTTTTCATATGTGCTGTCTCAGCATCAGTTGGCATGAAAAAGTCCCAAATAGCGCAGTCCTATAATGTGCTGAAATCTCTAGCATGTATACACTATTGAAACAGCGACGTCTACGCTGGCTTGGGCATGTCATGAGAATGGCTGATAGTTGAATTCTGAAAGATCTCCTGTATGGAGAACTAGTGCAGGGAAAGCGCCCCAGAGGGAGACCTGAGCTGCGATATAAGGATATCTGCAAGAGGGACCTAAAGGCCTTGGGAATGGACATTAACCGCTGGGAATCCTTGACCTCTGATCGTTCAGCCTGGAGGCTAAAGACGCAGCATGGCCTTCTCCAATTTGAAGAGACACTTGTGCGGCAGGCTGAGGCAAAGAGGCAGTCCTGGAACCAGCGAAATCTGGGGGCTGGACAGGGACAGATTGTATTTGTCCTCAGCGTGGAAGGGACTGCCATTCTCAAATTGCCCTTTTTAGCCACACCAGATATTGCCTTAGGACCTCTTTCCAGAGCACAATATCATAGTCTCTCGAGACTGAAGGATGCCAATGGGAGACTTCAAGTGATCTTGATTCTATTCCTATGTTTATGCAACCTAGGATTGCGTTGGCTTTTTTGACTTCTAGCTCATATTTCATATCAATCATACTAGCTAGCTAGCTCATATTTCATATCAATCATACAAGATTGCTATGCACCTGTATTGGTGCATAGTGCACTTATACAGTAAGCTCACAGGAGTTTTATACCATTTCTCTGTCAAGGCATTCCAAATAGTTTGCAGCTTTCCAGTTAGCAAAACTACTATTGTAGATGATAAAATATGCAGTGGTTGCCTTCTCTGACATTCTCCTATGCATACCTGAACACTGCTGGTGCTGCCTCTTCTGCTGCTGACTTGGCTTTCATCTGCTAGTCCCGTGCTATAACAAATGGCATCGAAGCCCAACATTCCTCCCACACAGTCTCCCACAAGGCACACCTGGAAGACCCAAGAAGAAGTACCAAGTTTATGATTTGGTCCAATTAGAGAAGTTCACTTTGAGCCCTATGTTGTTATAGTTAAATACCATATTATGATTAACAAAATAAACTATTTCATGGCTATTTTTATGGCTTCACAAGATTGCCTGGTTCACACAGCATCCTGGTGGCACCTTGCAAACCTTCTAATATTTTTGCATCACCTAGTGCAGGGGTAGGCAACCTTGGCTCTTTTATGACTCATGGACTTCAACTCCCCAAATTCCTGCACCAGCTGGCTCAGGAATTCTGGGAGTTGAAGTCCACGAGTCATAAAAGAGCCAAGGTTGCCTACCCCTGATCTAGTGTGTGGTAAGAATCTAAAGCCAGATACAGATGGATCACAAATCTTCCAGTCATACAGCAAAGACATGAACATAAGAAGGATCTTACAATAGGCTATGGCTCCTTACAGAGAGACAAGATATCCTGTAATTACCATGCTAGAAATAGTTAGTTTTCAATGTGTGTATTCACTTATATCAGATGCATTAATAAAATAAGCTGATATGGCAGGTTTCTGCATAATCAGTATCACATAAATGAGACAATCTTAGGAAAGGTTAATTCTTCCCTCCAAGCCACTTCCCTGGAGATAAACATACCGACTTCAACTATTGTTTACTTATTATAAAAGAATTTAGTATTGGTTCAGGTCTACCTTTTTACCACTTGGTCAAGTCTGAAGAAGCAGGCTTCTACTACACCATTATGCTAATTTATCCTCCTGCTTCTAGTTCCCCAGACATCTTTTTTTCTATTGCTTTCCTCCCAAGATTCTGGGAGAATTCAACCAGTTAAATCCACAGTCCAGTCTGGCATATAAAGCAATAAGCCTTTATTTAGTGTTAGCACTTTGCAAAGTACATCACTATTTATTAGTACAACAGAAGAGTAGAACAAAAGAAAGAATAGGGTTTTTTTCCCCTTCCTTGTAGGGTTTTGAAGAAAGTTAAGGAGATTTTTTCCTCCTTTCTTAGCAGGACCCCTCATTAAATTTAATCTCCTCTTCCACATAATAATTTTTTCCATGGAAATGGTTTTTATTGCATTTTTTGAGAATGAATATTGGAGGGGAGGGTGAGGCTTGGGAGGAATGGCCGATGTTGTAAGAAAACAGAATGGATTATTTTTGTAGGAATCGTTAAGTTAGAATTCCAGAGATGATGATGATGATCATTCTTCTCTAAAAGAAGAATGTAAGATGCTGAAAAACTCACTCCAACAGACTGACCCTTATTTTCTGAATTGCATCTATCTGACCATAAAATAACTGTTTATCTTTAAGAACTGATTTTCCCCCCTCTTTTCTCTCTATTTTTCAATATCACATCTTCTACAGTTTCCATTTGAGGCTTGTTGGTTGGTTGAAACATGAAATAAACATAGAATAAACTTTAAAACGTCAATATGAGTAACTATAAATGGTCCATCAATCCCCCGTTTACATGTCTCTAGAATTCTCCAAGTCTGAGCCAGCATATTTATTTATTTTTATGTATTTATTTCTTTCCCACCATTATTACTTACATGAACAACTCAAGGAGGCAAACGTATCCAACACACCTTCCCCCTCCTATCTACTCCTCAAGAACACTGTGAGATGGGTTGGGCTGAGACTGACTGGGCTAAAGTCACCCATCTCGCTTTCATGGCTAAGGCAAGACTTGAACTCATGGGCTCCCACTTTCTAGCCTAGTGCCTTAACTGGTAGACTAATTTTGGTAGCATGAGATTTCCTTTTTTAAATTTCACAATTAAGCAGCAAGTTAGGCCTGTTAAAATTTTTAAGAGACAACATCTATTTCCTGAAGCTTTCCAAGCACCAATATTTGTAAGAAGTGAAATGACAGGGGTAGAGGAGGAAAAATCCACCCAACTCTTTCAAACGACCGCACTCTATTACTACCGTGCCTCTGTAGCCCTCAGAAACTGAAAAAAATAAGTGTGGCCTCTGTCTGAAACATAGATTTCCTTTCCATTTAGAACAGTCCACAAGCTTCATACCATCTATTTCAAATACTAAGGTTTCAGAAGCAAATTATACATGGGGCAAAAGTGCAAGGACTAGGAGTCTGATATATTGTTTAATTTCTTATTTTGTTACAAGTAGCAGCGGAGTATTTTCTGATTAAAGAAATAAAGAATGAAGTATATACCTCCTGTGGAAAAGAAATTTTATCAGTTTCAGGGTACTGATATAACAATGTCTTTTAGATTTTCTAGCAGGAATAAGAGTGGTTATACCTGCCCATTAAAGCCTGCCCCATCAGGAGATCCAAGAAATTCATTATAAACTTGGTTGGCTCGGCTGATCACCATGGCAACTGCATTCTGGTACTGAGGAGAAGAGATCGCCAACAAGGGCAAGGCAGCCAGCGGGATGTGATCTTCACTGCTACTTAGAGATGTCTCATCATAACTGTAAGGATTCAGGCTAAAGAAAAAGAAGGGGACAGCAATGCAAATTATCCACAATTAAGAGCAGGAGCATTATAAATGTTGGTTACAGTGAGGATGGAGAAAAGAGACGGCAATTTAAGATGAACCAGGACACATTCAACTGAACTGACATGAGTCACCCCCAATAGTCCAATTCTTGAAAAAATACTTTGAAGACCATCCATTTCCTGGAAACAAGAAATGTTACTTTTTGTGTGTGAAAATAGTACATTTTCATAAATATGTTTGTTAAGCACCTATTTGTTTTTAAAAATACAAACTCAAGTAAGTTGCCCATCCTCTCGTGACACACCCATATCACTGCCATTCTGTCTACGGGCCTCTAGGACAGGGAAGGAATTACCTCTAAAAGAGCAGGCAGTTTCCTTGGGTCTCTCGTCTTGAACTTTCCAGCAGTCTACAGCCTCTTTGCCTGTTTCTGCTTTAGAGCTTGCCTACACTCATGCACACCATTCTGCCTGCATCTTACATACTAATGGAGAGGATCTTCCGGGTACTAGTTGAGATGGACAGTATCCTGACCCCTGTGAATAAGATTTATCATGCCACAAACTCAACTTGCATTATAGTCCTAATGCACTTTGCCCTATTAACCTACAGTTGGTCAGGAGCTCATGATCCTCAGATGAATGCAAGGTAGAAGGAGGCAATACAGCAGGAAGTTAGCCTCTCCAGCTTAAAAATGAAGGACAGAGACCCAAGTATTTCTCTGGATGCAGAGGTATGGGGAAGAAAAGTCATATTCCTGAGATCTCAAGGGAACTGGCATTTCTGACAGAAAAACTCCAGCACTAGCTTGATGTCATCACGAGGCAAGTGTCCAACACAGAACTTGGATATGGTCCCACACTGTACAGCTTAAGAAGAGAAAGCCTTTTTTTATGATCACACCAAAACATGGGACTGACTGTTTGGAGAGACTCTCATTATAGTCTTTCATTAGTTGATGAAAGCCTTAATTAGGAAGAGGAAGACATTTGATTTAACAGCAAGTAAAATTTAATTGCGATCTTATGTTTGCCACTGTTAGTTTGTTTTTTTCATTAATACATACTATTTTTCATGGAATGATCACTCCAGTTGGTTTCAATTGTCAGCTGTTCCAAGAGAAATGTCAGCCCCACTAAATAAGGGGAAAGTAGTTAAAGAAGAAAATTTATTTTTTTAAAAAAAGTGAAAGCCTGATGGTGAAGTCCAACAACTTTGAGTAAATTGAGAAGGGAAGCAATTATTGCATCAGCCATTACATCTTAGGGATGTAAGGCTGATGATTAGGGAGGAAAGATGTTTACTCTTAGTGTGAACAATTTTTGGAGACTAATTGCTAAGAATTTTTGACAAAACATTGTTATATAACACACACACATACACACACAACGGGAAAGGTGAAAGAATATGGAGGCATGGGCAAATGAGCAGTTTTGAAGTTTCTGTAGTTGTGAAAGAAACTTGCTAATTGTATATTCTTTTGTTCCTTGCTCTTCACACATCTTATACATTCTGTTTGTCAGCACAGTGCAAATTCCAGGTGAAAAAAGGATGGGAACAATCCTGCCCACATGGCTGTGCAAAACTCACCAATAAAAATGTGGGTCCCCTAAGAAGCACCCACATCAACATTATGGAAATAATGAGCTATCAGTTCTCAACAATCATGGTAAGACCGGGCTCTCTGTGAAAGAGGGCTAGGAATACCCCACCACCACCCCTGCAAAAGTCAAGGAGAAAGAGAAGCATTTCGCAGGCTGCTCAGCTTTGCAAGAATTAAAGGTTTTTCTTTCGTTCAATTTACATATTTTGCTTCACTATTATTCCCCGGAAAAGCACGTCTGTCTCTCTTCTATTACCTTTACTTTGTGAATGACCAATCAGATGCCACAAGGAGGCAGTGTGGCCCAGCACTTGTATAGGGTGGAGGATAATTTTGGCTTCTGGGTGTCCAAACAGGGTCTACTCTACAGCAATAGAGAAAGCTGCCTTGTACTATTCCAGACCATTTAGCTTGGCTGCTGCTATACAAGATTGCAAGGTTTCCAAGCTCTATATTGGACACTGGGATTGAATTGAATTCATGTGTACTATTAGTACCACTTTACAAAGCTTTAGTAAGATGCCCCCCTTAGAATACTGCATCCAGTTTTGGTCACCACAATATAAAAAAGACATTGAGATTCTGAAAAGAGTGCAGAGAAGAGCAACAAAGATGATTAGGGGGCTGGAGGATAAAACATGAAGAAAGGTTGCAGGAATTGGGAATGTCTAGTCTAGTCTAGTCTAGTGAAAAGAAGGACAAGGGGAGACATGATAGCAGTGTTCCAATATTTCAGGGCTGCCACAAAGAGGAGGGGGTCAACCTATTTTCCAAAGTAACAGAAGGCAAGACAAGAAGCAATGGATGGAACTAATCAAGGAGAGAAGCAACCTAGAACTAAGGAAAAATATTCCTAATGGTGAAAACATTTAACCAGTGGAATGTCTTGCCTTCAGAATTTGGAGGCTTTTAAGAAGAGACTAGACAGCCATCTGTCTGAAATGCTATAGGTCTCCTGCTTGAGCAGGGGGTTGGACCAGAAGACCTCCAGGGCCCCTTCCAACTCTGTTATTCTACGTCCTGTGTTTTAATTGGGAGCTGCTGAATACAACAGATGCTAGATTCTGAGTTGCATCCCTTCCCATTCCAATTGGAAGCTCTGGAGAGTACACAATCAGCTGCTTTCAGCTGGAGAGGATGCCAAAGGTTCCAGAAAAATGCTCTTTTGAGCTCAGCCACTCATATTACTCCTCTCCATCTAACATAGACAACAGCTGCATGGCTTGGAACTTGGGAAAAGTTTTACAGAGCCGAGAAAAGAATTTTAAGTTACAGCTCAAAGGAAGATATAAAACAAGATAGGACAGCCCAGAAAAATAACCATCAATTCCTGCTTTCAGATCAGGAATCTCTAAAGCAGTGTTTCTCAACCTTGACAATTTTAAGGCATGTGGACTTCAACTCCCAGAATTCCACAGCCAGCAATGCTGGCTGTGGAATTTTGGGAGTTGAAGTCCACATGCCTTAAAATTGTCAAGGTTGAGAAACACTGCTCTAAAGCAAAAATGTAGAGCAGCAAGATTAGGAAAAGTTGGTCAGGCACCTTGTCGGGAACCCTCTGCCTCCCGTGCTGCTGACACAGGTTTGCATAAAAAGCTACAATTGAGAAAATGAGCTCAAGTGACCGAAGCAAGGAAACTAGTAAAAAGCCATATCAAACTTCTATAGGGGAAATGATCCTCTGTCCAATGTACAGTGCAAGCAATGTCCATCCAGCTCATAAACACTGGGCACTGTTTTTCACCCCACTATTTTAAATATTAAATGAGAGATATTATAAAATTGTACCATGCCGGATTGGCTTGCTTATTTCAAGAAACAATGTGAATTTCAGCCTTCTTCAACTCTGTAGCTCTTAGTGCTTTCCCCTTTTTTCTCCATTCCAACCCTTGCAAACCTGCTGCTTTCCTGTTCCTATCTTCTCCATTTTACTTTCCTTCCCTCCCACTTCTTTTAGTCTTCTGTCCTTCCTCCATGTCCTTCACTTTCCTCTTCCTTATAATTAAGGGGCTTAACCAATGTCAGTAGGACATTGTTCCCGGCTTAAAAGCTTAATTACTGCTACAAAACCTCTTTCCTGTTTTCTATCAATAAATTGATAGTCAATATTGTAATTCTGATAATCTCTCAATGATTAGTGGACTTTCAGATATCATCTGTAGTTCAAGGCATGTACCAGTTGAAATCTAGTTCGCTGAGATCTATCAAGAAGCAAAATATCCCTACAGTTAACGATGACCAGGCAGTAGCTCAAAACCCTGTGAAGTTTTGGTGGACAACTACATTATTTAAAATGTATTTGGTCTATTAATTAAACAGGTTAATAATTAGCAATTAGACTTCCAGGTAGACATTTCAAAGTGGGGAAAATACAGCCCTTCCCAGCAATAACACTCCTTCCCAAATACGGGTTCTAACCTAACTCCTTTTAATCAGAAAAGGGCTGGAAATGTGAGAGTTGCAGTCACAAGACTATCAAAAACTGCCATTCTGGGAAGGCTATTCCAATTCAACCAAGACCTTCTCAGTTGCACTGAGCCACAGCACAATCATTACCTGACCATTGTATTTGTGCCCCCACAATGTTGTCTTCATTTTGTCCCCAGTCTACAAGTCAGAGCCTTAATTTGTCCTCTGCTATTCTGGGGTCAAAAGTAGCATTTCATCTTTATTCTGAAATAACCAAGGACTGCCTTGAAATGTAAAGGCCTGGTAGGGGGCAGAAGGAAAGGTGTGCCAGCAGGAAGGAAAGGGAGTGAAAACTAGAGCCAGCATCCAAGGATATGACGGGTTCAAGAGGATACAGGATCTATGAATGCCTTATGACTACAGGTAGGGAGAAAAGGGAGAGAAGAACTCTGTTGATGGGACCTGCAGCATCAGGCCCAGACTTCCCTCTTCCATGCTGCAAAAGAATGGCCAAAGTTGCAAAGTAGTTTTCTTTTTTCCACCTGATTATATTATGCCAACTCACAAGGGAAATGACTCGGTTAGGAGCACATTCAAATCCACTGTTCTACTTCATCAGAGAAACTGTGCAAGACATCAGCCAGGCTTCCCAGGAAGACGCTGGAGGGCTGGAGCAGATGTTCCCAAATGTAACTCTGCAGGGTTAAATGAATACACACATCTACTGCTTAAGATGTGGCGAGAAACACTAATTTAGGGAGTTTTGAAAAGGGGCTTCCTCAAACACACACAGAGAAGAAACTGACCTATGAACATTTATCCACAAAGGCTAAGTTAGAAGATTCAGAAGCAACCTTTGGAAAATCTGACTGTGTTACATTAATAACACACTGATGAGCAAAGACACTTTAAGGTTAGAAACAGAGTCCTTGGCTTTTGTTGGAGCACAGTCTATGCTATCTCCTTTTGGAAGCACATTTTTCTTTGGAAAACAGCAAAAAAAGAACTCTGGGATAGTCTGGAAATTATTTTGGCTTTAAATATCCAATGGGGTGGTGTGATGATTCAGCAGTTAAGACGCTGGGCTTGTCAGCTAGCAAGCCCAGGTTTAAGACCCGAATGTGGCATAACAGGTGAGCACCCATCTAGTTCCTGCCCACCCGGTAGTTCGAAAGCATGCAAATATGAATAGATAAATAGATATCACTTTGGTGAGAAAAAAACAGTCCTCCGCAATGTCATGCTGGCCACATGACTGTGGAAACGTATTCAGACAGCACCGGCTCATGGCCTTGACATGGAGATGAGCAACCGCGCTCTGCAGTTGGCAACTAGCGAAGTAAAAACTGCAGAGACTCCTTTCCTTTCCTGAATATTCAACATGTAAATGACAGAGGTTTAAAGACAGAAAGATTCAAAGAAATTCCAAGCCTAATAGCTCTTTTCAATCTGACATACTCCAGGAAGGTTGGACTGAAGTTTCCATTTAACCTGGATAGTGTTTCCAAATGTAGGGGAATATAACAACAGCAATAGTAATTTATTAAGTTTATATAGAGTCTGGGAACTTGTGAGTCTCCTTATCTAAGAACCTTCCTCTGATGATACTCCCCATTCAAGGCAATCTGCTCACTTTAATTATATATATAGCATAGCTCTGCTGAAGATTGTCTCGTTTTAACTGAAGGATAAACATTCATTTTTCAAAGGAGAGAAAGATGGTTTTGTTTTGTTTAACATCCTATTCATTATCTCTGTATTAGCTGGTGCAGGATCAATTCTTCCTTCTCCTATTCCTTCCCCCCCCCCTCCGGGAATAGTCACCAGGTGATGTCACAGAGATAAACAACAAAATGAATCTGACTACATGATGCTGATGAATGCAAACAAAGCAAGATTGAAAGGCAAATGTAAGAGAAAGACAGTGCCAATGAAACAGACAAAAACAGAAGAAGCAGTTTTGGTTCAATTCCAGTTGACCGCAGCCTTATAGTTTTCAGAATATAAATGCTGTTTCTCCCCTCTGAAGTTAGCAGAGCATCATTTTCTCCAGGCCTTTGGTCAAACTGACCTGGGACATACCGGTAATACTGACCACTTTACAATCTCTGAACACAGAGGATCTCCAGAATGACACGATGAAAGCTATTTATTTACAATGCTGTTTAACTAAATTAATGTCTCCAAAGACACAGAAGAAAACAGCAATTAGGGCAGGAGCTATATTTTGACAGAGGAGCCAGCTCACTTAGTGCCAATTATATTGTTGTAACTAATGAAGTGAAGGTAGGAGAATAGAACGTTTTCATTCTGCTTCTGAATTTGTTTCGTAGTTGATGCAAAAACCAACACTCTAATTGTTTATATATTTAATCAGCAGAACTTTCATATGAACCAAAGTAGGAGGAAATATTTATTGCCCGGCAAAGAAACAGAATGTTTCCATTTTCCACTTATAATATCTGGGTTGTAGGCCATTCAGCATGCAAGGAATTAATCAGCAAGAGATTTTCTTCCCCCTGCTGAGAATCACTGATGTCCTCAGCTTTCCTGAAAATCAGCAGGGAGAGGGCACTTGACTAATTCCTTAGCCCCCTGCATTCATGGGGTCATCAGTCTCCCTCCCCTAGCTTTTTTTCTGAGCAATTAACACATTTCCATGTGTCCCTCATGAGTTTATTATTCTGCTTTCATAGAGTTCAATTGGTAAGTTGGCAATAGGTACAAAAGCAAATGTCTTGGTGGAAACACGATCCATGTAAAGTAACTTTAAAAATCTGCATGCCAAAGAAGAGATTGTCTATAATTATCAAAGATACAGAAAGATGGCCATAAATTTTATTTCTACGGCTATAGGGTTTTATTACATATGTCTCATTTCTGGGAGCTTATTGTGCAACGTGCAATCTTTGAGAGCTGATACCTTAATGTATACTTATCCACCTTTTCTTTGAGGGCACAAGTTGCCATATGGGGAGATCTCCCCTATGTTTATCCCCAGAACAGTTTTATCTGCCAGGCTTGGTATGGTAAGAATAAGAAGAAAAAAATTATTCTGAATGTTTAGATTTACAGATGTTGGAGGAACATTCTGAGAACTGGGTACCAATTCCAATTGTTTTCCATCTCCATGATGTATGCTCCTCATTCTATCTCTGAAAAAGAGGGAGAGGGAAGAATCTATTCTGAACTACTAATTAGCTGAGGTCTTTGGATCCCCTTTGGTGAGCTGAAGTTAGAATACTCCTACCCCCAAGGAAGACAATTGGAAGAGATTCTTTTGCAATTAGAAAGAGGCATTTAGCTCTCCCTGTTCCAAAGAGCTGAAGAATTTTGCTTCCATATTTTCCCCTTGGAGGAGGGGAAGTGAAAATCCTGATTTAAACTGAGTCTTTTATGGGAGGAAGAGGGAGCAAAGGGACCCCTACAAGAAAAGGGGAGCCCATCCAAAATATGGGTTAGTATTTAAAATGATCAGATACAGTATAAGGATGTAACATGAATCAATTAATGTGTAGTTCCAAGAATTATTCCAGTACCTTAAGTTTCTCCCATGTTCTTGCTTTTTGTTGAAAGCAAACACATGGGGTTTTTAAGGGGGGGGGGCACAAAGCACATTTAAGAACAAGAGGCTGAAAAGCTCAGTGTTTCTGTTCCCAGATGATCTGACACTCCAGATGAAATAGAACTGAATCCTTTGCTAAGTTCCTCCTTTTCTCTGGAAAGGATTTATCAGTGTATATCAATCCCCTGGACTGTCCCTACCATTCCTACCTGGTGGCTTTATGTTAAGAAGGTTGGTTTTTTCAAGTTTCCCACAGAACAAAATAAATATTGCCTAAACCAATCTCAGAAGTACAGTATTCAGCAATTTTATTCTCAGCAGTGATATTTTATTTTACAGAGGTTTATGTTTTATTTCAAAAGCTCAGCTCATAGTTTGAGATACATGTAACTATGCTGAGAAAATTCCCTGTAGGAATCTCAGAAAGCCAGAGGCACTAAAAAAAAAAAGAATAAACCAATACAGCCTGAGCCACCTGTGGCCACAGTTGAAAACAGAACTTTTCTTACAGTCCCATTTATATACAATGTCACTATTTAGTACTGTTGCTATTTCTTCTGTTTATCAATCTGTCATTTCTAATCCAGCAATGCTTCACAATTTGTATTTCTTCCACAATAGTAGCTAACAAGGCAAGCTGTTCTTATCCCCACTTCTCAGGTGGAAATACGCATGGAGGAAGAATAGTTTAACAAAAGGTATATCTCATTTCCTTCCCCAAAAAATGTCAGAGAAAGCCTATTTCCTAGTTCACTGAAATATGTAATATGATAATTAAGAAGGCAGGAATAGAACTCACTTTGCCATGAGGGAGAAAGCTTCAGAGCAGACAGCTGGACAGGGAACAAGTCGGATTACAATATGGCCGAGTGAGGAAGGGAAGTGGGCCTGGGTCACTTTTTCAAATACAGATGTGAAGGTGTTAACATCAGCCATCTTGCTGCTGGGCTCCCCTGTTCCAGTATCTAGGATGTTGCCCCCATGAAGGACAAGAATCAGGACACGTGTTCTGCAGTTGCACAACTGACTTCCTTCCTAGAGAGGGAAACAAAAAGAAACCAAATGATTTGAGGAGAAGGCAGCCTTGTTTAAGCTACATTTATGAGAAAAAGAGCAAAATTCAGATATCGGGAATCAGTATGTCCTAGATTATTCATGGGCTCTCACCCAATAGAAAGTGGAGGGTAGAAAATATGATCATTGCAGAGAGGGATTTATTATTTTCTAGTACATTTTGCCATATTAGAAAAAGCTCAAGTCTATAGATTAAAAGATAATTTGTAACCATCATTAATGTTTTTATTGTGTGCTGCCTAGAATTGCTTTTTTTCTGAGATGGATGGCTATATAAATATCATTGACTGATAAATAAATAAAATGTTTAAAATTAAAAATAACAAAGCTATGGATGGCTCTCTGCTCTGTTTTCTCAGTAACAGAATCAAATCCCAGTACATGGATGAAGGTTGTGATTAGAGAAGTTAGCTAAATAACAGCCTAGCAAATGTAATTTTGGAGTCAAAGACAATTTTGACTGCTGAGAATCAAAAAATTTCCCCCCTGATGCATTATAACATCTGAGATTTTGGAGCATGTTCGTAGCAAAATCCTAAGAGCCATTGAAGTGAGATGGGTAGTATAAAAATATGATGAATAAATAAACATTCTAAAAATCTCAGTACTGTATTGTAATTAGATCAAGAGTATCCTACTTTAGCAACTTTAAGACCTGTGGACTTCAATTACCAGAATTCCCCAGCCATTATTTTGGGAGTTGAATTCCACAGGTCTTAAAGTTGCCACAGATGGGCATCCCTGCTGTGGATGCAGAAGCTGCCTGAAGCATGATCCAGGTAGTAATTCACCTCAGTGTCCTCATGGATTTCAATGCTGCCTTGTGCAGGATAGCGATGTTTCCTCAGGGAGGCTCTGTACAACTCCCCTGAAAGATAAAAGAAGAGGAATATTACCTTTTTGCTTTCAATGTCTCAATTAACAACAGCTGTGAAGCAGATTGTTGCATTATTTATATGAATTACAAAACCATATAGCTATGGTTTTGTAATTCTGACATCTCAGCCAGTGAACTGACTCTATTCCAGGGCACCCATTTCCAGTCAACAGTAATCATTCTGTCTTGTCCTCAACTGAGTTCTTGTAAAAAAAAAAAAAAACCCACTGGGAAATGCTACTGGTTATTGAATGGAAGAGTTTCTCTGGCCATTCATGAGTGCCTGTTTTATGGAACAGTGTTTTATTTATTCATGAGATATATATATCCTACCTTTTTCTCCAGGAAACCAAGTCATAGCACTTTCTCACTTAATTTTATCCTAGCTAGCCACAAAATAGGTTAAGCTGAGAAAAAATGACCAGCCGAAAGTCAAGCAATGAACTTAGCTAAATGCAGTTTGAACTTGGACTTCCCCTGCTTTGATAGTATTGCTGTTAACCACCTTTCTTCACAATCTTCATCTGAAAGCATCAGTTGTCACCAATTTATTATCAAAAGTGCCCATAGTGTTGATTGCTTTATTGTTTCAAACCAGCAAATGACCTTGCTTAGTAGTTCATGTAGATATTGAATAAAATAGGATAGAGAGTTGTAATCTGTGGCATCCCACAAAGAAAGGACCTAAGGAGCAACCTCTCCTCAACCAACATTGACTGAAACTGGTCTCAAGGAAATAAGAGAACTATCATAAAATAGTACTCCTACCATAGAATGGTACCCCACCTTTTAGAACTGGTCCCAAAGGATACTATAGTCAACAGTACCTAAAGCTGCTTAGAAATCAAGAAGCATAAGGATGGATGCACCATCTCTATCCTGAGTCTACCACAGGTAATCTACAAGCTTAACCAAGTCAGTCTCCATACTAAATTCCATCCTGAAACTCAACCGAGTATAGATAATCTGCTTCCTCCAGAGTTTGCATCAACTGCATACCAAGTGGCTTTTCAACAACCTTCCTTTAAAAGAGGGAAGTTATTTAAAATCATTGGGTTCAAATATGGCCTCTTAAGAAGGGGATGCATTATTGCTTTCTTCAAGGAAGGGATATCACCTCTCCTTCAAAGAGGCTGACACCATCGAAAGCATTCAGTCATAGATCACCTCCTTAGCTGCTTTCAAACCTAGGAGGTTCCTTGGTCCAATAACTAGGTGGCCAAACTAAAAGCCCAGAGAACCCTGCCCATTTTCTCAAGAGTTACTGGTTCAAATGCATCCAAAATCACACCATAAGTCTGGGCCTCAGCCTTCCTGGCCAGAACTACACAGTTGGAGATGATCTCTTTATCCACCAAGTAGCCATAATGGCTCTGAAGATGTTTCTGCTACTTTATCCCTCTCTACACAGAATGGACTGATCACTCTGAATGGGGCTTTAGGTCTGATCCCCTGGGATACTCCTGATGATTCAAATAAAAAATTAGAATTTTTTTAAAAAGCAGAAAATGCTAAGTCCTTTTTAAAGAATCAGTCTACAAATGTGATAAATAAACTCAAATTGTCCCAGGCACAGATGGCAGTGTAATCAAAAACAGCCATTGAAAGGGCTAGTAAATGGGTGGGGAGCAGGAGTGTAAAGAAAACAGAAAAAATTCATTACCTGCTGAAATAAAGCTGATTATATGGCAAATTATGTTTTTCTATTTGAAAGAAAAGCTTTAATGAGGAAAAATTATAATTGAGGCTTAGCAGGACTCAAAAGAACTTTTCAGGTGAGGTTTCAGATTTTTACCAGCTTTCCCTGGCAATCTTATTTATACTGCTATTACTGCAATTCATGCTAATTACATCATTAAGCAAACTATAGGAACAAAGGAAGCAAAAATCAAATCCTGCACAGAAGGTGACATTCAGCATACATAATAGCTCACTATTCAAATAGCAAGGGGTGGGTGGGTGTTGATTGGATGTATAATTTAACAATATAGAATTGAGAAAAATCTGCATGAAAATTGGACATATTTTGAAACAAGTTAGAAACAGCAAGATGATAGAAAATCCTATCTACCAAGAACTCTCCTATCTATATTTACCACCAAGAATCTTGTGACATTTTAAAATCTAACCCACATACTATGATCACAACGTTCATGGATCTAGAAAAGTTTATGATGTACCAAATCTGTTACTCTTTAAAATGGCATAAAACTTCTGTTTTACTCCTACCTCTCCTAAAATTGCTTTGCAATTCTTTGACTTTCCAGATGGGTTCTACTGTATGAAATTTTTTTTAAAAAGCACCAAAGGTTTTGAAAAGCAAAGCTTAGGGGAGGACAGACACTTGAAGAGGTATGCGGTAGGGTTCTCCATAGGGAAACACCTGTGTTTGTCTATCCTCATTATCATATTTTATTTATTTATTTTATTTATTTATTTATGAGACTTATATACCGCTTTAAGTGCAAGCACTCTCTAAGCGGTGTACACCAGTAAGCAATGTATATATATATATTTACATTGCCCCCAACAATCTGGGTCCTCATTTTACCTACCCCGGAAGGATGGAAGGCTGAGTCAACCTTGAGCCGGTGAGATTTGAACCGCTGACCTGCTGAACACAGTCAGCTAAAGTGGCCTGCAATACTGCACTCTAACTGCTGCGCCACCTCGGCTCTATTTTAAGTTTTTTTTTTCTTGAATAAGGACTGATGTTATGAACTCCAAATTACGACTGAGCTGTAGATATCCCTTGAAATTGCTGCATTTAAAAAGTACATATTAATACTAACATTGCCCAGTTCTTCATCAAGTAAGGGAAAGATCTCACTTCGTTTTTACAAATTAGAAGAATTGGCTTGATTAATGTAACCTTCATGAATATCATTAAAAAAGACACACAGCCTAAGACAGTCTAGCCCTACATCCTATTTTGTCAAAGTAGCCAGCTAACAACCCCCAGAGAATCCCACAAGCAGGATATGAGAGCAATAACTTCTTCCAGTCCTCTTTACTAAAATATGTCTCTGATACTAGATCATGACTGGCAGCTACTGACAGCTCTTTCTGCTATGAATGCAAATGACTATTGAGAAGGTGGTTATTACCACATATTGTGCAGTGAATTACATAGATTGCACCCTGAATGAAAAAGCTCTTTTTTTTGTTATGTCCTGAATCTCCCTTCATTCAGGTTCACTACATAAATTCTTTTATTAATACCTACAGTGTTCTGGCCAATCAAGGTGGAATAATGAGTCCAAGGTACAACTACCCTATCAAATAGTAAAGTTTGTCCTAATGTCCAATCACAACCGTTTTTGGCTTGAGTGTCAGCTCCTTATCCCATTTCTGTCAAAAAGGAGCTAAGCCTTACATTTGCTTCCTGAAAGAATCTAAACCAGAGGTCCCCAATCTTTTGGGCACTAGGAACCGGTTCCGTGGAGAGAGGTTTTTCCACGGACTGGAGAGTGCATGGTTTTGTGTGCTGCCTGCATCCCAAGGATGGGGCTTTGCTTGTTTCTGCAGACCGGTTGCTGGTATGCTGCAGCCTGGTACTGGTCCATGGACCGGGGGTTGGGGACCTCTGATCTAAACAATCAGATGAGCACTAGTGTGCATACCACAATATGGAACCAATATGATTACTGCTGGGTCATATATGTCCACCTGTCCGAGAGACCAGATAATTGAATTGCAGGGGCATGCCAAAAAAAGAGAGACTCTACTGAATCAGAAAGTGGAGATCCAATTTAATATTCCAGGGTGAAATTAGACACTCAAACTTTTAATGAAATTATAGATGACCAGGTATTCCATTACTAACATTACCAGAAAATATCTCTGCTAGGGAGAAGAATTGTAAAGTCACTTGGCTATAAAAGTTGAATGGATGGATGGATGGATGGATGGATGGATGATCTAAGCTGCTGAAACGTAGCATATTTCCATTATTGAAGAGGATTTTAGGACTGATAAAGCTGCAGGCAACAAAATTGTCCTATGGAGTTCTGCCTTAATAAAATCCCCCAATTAGATTTGGATGAATTTCAACTGAGTAAAAGCAAAGGTTTCCATTGAAGAGAAGGAAAACAGCTATTCACTCTCTGGTTAAACAAAACTAATCTGTGTTACAAAGGAACAAATGACTAAACCAATCCCCAACATGAAAAACTGTTCAGACTCTGATGCATTTCCTTATTTTACACTACCTGGAAGGAACAATTTAGAATTGGCTATGCATATTTACTGAAAAAGAAAATTGAGGCTGGAAAGCTCCTACCTACTCAGTCACATATGGATGCCATAAAACCACGTAGAAATTATGTATGTTTTGGTCAATATGGGGAATCTTGTTCGGTACTTTTAGAAAACAAGAGGCGGGAGCAGGGCAGGGGTGAGGTGGTTTGGGGCACTCGGTCTCTAAAAGGTTCGCCATCACTGTTCTACACTGTCCTATACTTACCAAATTCTGGAAGAAAGAGGTGGATTATATAAATATGATTGTGCAATGAAAACTAAAGTTTTCAGAGGATCTGTAGCTATGTGTCTTGATACATGAACTTGGCTGCCTCCACTGAGGACATATGGAGAAAGACAAGAATGAGGTGGACTCTTCTTTAGAGAAGGATATAAGTCAGATTTCAGAAACCTATCAAGTATTTATTTACTGGCCTGGTTCAGGCACTATAATAAGCAAGATATAATAGTATAGATTATTTTGAAGGAAGGCAACCAATTATACTTCATTTAATGAATCACAATTAAACAAACTATGCTTTAGTGCAATACGTAGATCCAGTCATTGCATCTAGGAAGAATAAAGATCACTTGCTATCCTTGCTTACATTTGGCATTGCAAGAAATAATGGCTGAGAAAGCTTATGCTGCCTACTATAAAAGGCTGCAGAATGACAGAGTCCATAAGTAGTTCTGGAAAATGTCAGATGTGCTTATCTTTCATCCCTGAAGAATTTGCCAAAATGCTGTATTTAATCAGAGCAACTAAGTACATTCAGACTCACAAGGGAATGAAAAATTGGGCCTCAACACCTTTCAGATCTGTTTTGTTTTTTTAATGCCATCATCTGAGGAAGTGCCATCTCAGTAAAAGGAGAGAAGGAAAAGAGACACTTCCCATTTTCACATTCCCATAAAAAGTTGTCAGTTTTCTGCCATCTGTTGCACTGTTGCTAGCTGTTTATAATAACAAATCTGTTACAGAGAAATAAACTTATGCATAGCTGCTGGCATATGCTTCCTATTAGCAAGTGGTCATAAAAGTGTTTTAAACTAGAAAAGGATTGAGATCCTAAAGGATTGTAAAAAAGAAAATGCCACGCAAGAGGGCAAATTTTGTAGGCTTACTTGATTTGAGTACAAAGTATCTTCATGTTGAGATCACACAAAAGTAACAAAGGAGAGGATGCTATATCTGACAATACTGAAGTTACAGGGGGTTAGGAAAATTCTCGTCTTTCCTTTCCCCAGCTGTCAAGCTACTATATAGCTTGTTCTGAAAGTCATTTGGATCTCCTCCTCTTGAAATTTTTCTTCTCATAGCTTCTTGGCTTCCCTTTCTCATACATTAAGTGAGCTGAAACTGTTCATTACTTGGACTTTTTATTCTGACAATGTCTTTCATATCAAATCTTGATGAAACATCTATTCTTTTTCATTATCCAAACTAAACCCATATATTTTACACAAATATCATAATTGCATCTGGAATAACAGCATTCTTCCATTTTCTGTTTCCTGATAACCCATGGAAATTATGATCCTCATTTGAGGTGCAAATTAATTAAGGAAAGGCCAACACATTTCAGTAAAATTCACTGTTTTTCTTATGACTGCATTAACCTCACATTTCATTTGTAAATATTCTGAATAAATACACTCAATACAGAAAACTCTTTAGAATATTTCATTAACTGGTATGCCATTTTTAGCTTCCTGTATTTTTTTCACTTGCCCTTAGTTATCAGTGAATTCAGTTCAATTCAATTAATTACCTAGTCTTAGTTTAGTGTAGCTAAACAATTTTGGAAAAGTGGAAGAGTTTTTATTACCTTCTGCCATGTCAAATCTATTTCAATTTAGATGAGAAAAATGAAAGGCATTGTTTGGGTTCATAGGCAATAGTGTCTTCTTCTGAATCTGCAGCATTTTCCCCATGTCCTATTTATCTTGACTGGCAACAGTGTCCAAATATCTTACTAACTCATCGCATCCAAAGTCTTTTTTTCTACAAAAAATTCAGATACTGGGGACCAAGCTTGGAACCAAGATGCACTGGAAACTATGCACTGAGCCGCATGTCTTCTCTGTCATTAATGAATTACAGTAATCTTTGGTTAACAACTGTAATTGTGACCAGCAATCACTAAGCAATGTGGTTGAAAAGTGTAAGAAGGCAATCTTGGCACTCCTTATTGCTGTTGTTAAGCAAGTCTCAGATGGTTTACAAATAAGCCAGCAAGCAAATAAAAGGCTGCTGCTGGGCGAGGGGGTGCAGATGTGAGTCTGGCAAGGCCAAGGGTAGTGGCTGGTGGGCAGGAGAGGGAGCATAGGAGGTCCATGAGGCATAGAAGAAGTGGAGCAAGGGTGAGGGCAGGCTGTTGCCAGATGGGGGAATAGTGTGAGTTGACTTATCTACCAGCTTGACTTTGCTTGTTGATCATGTGACCACAGGACACTGCAACCTTCCTATGTACAAGCTGGTTGCCAGTTATGATCACATGACTGTAGGGGTATTCGAACAGTTTGAATATAGCACCTTTGTAACTTCAAACAGTTGCTGAATGAGTGGTTGTTAAACGAGAACTACCTGTAGCCAGAATAACTGCTTGTTTGCTTGTAATTATTAAAATATCAATATTATTGCTGGAAAGGAAACAAAACCAGCTCTCCAGCAATTATGTTGATATTTTAATGAGTGTCAGGGGAGATTCAAAGTTACCTATTGTTGTACTTTTAGACCAGTGGTTCTCAACCTGTGGGTCGAGACCCCATTTGGGGTCGAACAACCATTTCATGGGGGTCGCCAAACAACGCAGTCCACCATTTTTTCCCCTTTTTCCTTAGCTGTGCTACTCCATTTTATTCTATTGGCTTTTGAAAGCCAATAGAACAGACTCTCTTGAATAGAGTCTAATTCTATTGGCTTTCAAAAGCCAATAGGAATTGTCCAGGCTGTCTCTGCCCTGCTGAGCCGCCAAAAGTCCCATTCTGCAAATGGTGCTGCACCAGTTGAGTAGTCCTCGACTTACGACCGGTTGAGTAGTCCTCGACTTACGACCGGTTGGGGGTTGCGGCATTAAAAAGGTTGAGAACCACTGTTTTAGACAGTACAATAAATCTTAAATATGGGAGTACATTTTAAAAGCTTCAGGACTCACGTTGCTTTTCCTGTAGAACACCTGATGAGCAAAAAGTGGGGTCTTCACCTGTCAAAGACAGAAACAGAGCTGTTAGATTTTATTTATAAGTACCTATGTTTCTCTATAGAATCATTCAACTGTTTTATCACCCATCAGCACCCAACCCCAAAACCCAAAATCATTTTTTCAGCTCACATTAAAGATGGACCATTGTGACTTCCTCTAATTCCATCTATCTGTCCTCCATCCCTGCTTCCTTTCAGCTGCCTCAATATATGGATAATGGCTTTAAAATTATATTTACTTTGGTAGGCATAACTGCAATATGTTTTATAGTGAACCAAGGGCAAGCACAGGAAAACATTTCTGCTTCTTCTCTCCTGATGTTAGAATTCAGGGTGCATTATAGAGCTTGTTGGAATCAGCTACAATATCTGAACTAACAGGAAAAAGAATTGTTTTCCACCATGTCTAATTAAATGTAATTCAGACACAAAATATCAATCCTTGGCTAGTAGATCTTTAAAAACAAATAAACAGAAAATAGAATGATTGATGGTATTAGTCACAAAGACACCTCCCAGTACAGAAGCAGCATATCACTGAACACCAATTTATAAATCATGTAGATTAAGATCGTGTGGTTTCTCCAAATTTCTTGGGGTTTCTTTGCAGCAAGACTACAAAAATAAACAGAGTACAAAAATACAGAAATAAACAGAACAATGAAATATAAAAGACAATAAAATACAAAACAACCCCCAAATCAAACCTGGGGGGGAAAGGGAGGGGGGAATTCCAAATGTACCAATATAAAACATCTAATATATGCACTGTATATATTAAGCATATAGAAATCATTGCTTATCAAAACATCTTGTTGTAATAATATATTGTCAACAAATAGAAAGAATCAAAAATTACCCATTCTATTGTTGTAAAATATAAAATGTGGACCAAAGAAGAACATATTGTTTCATTTTTCCAGATTTCTAAAAGCTGTAATTAATATCGGGAATAGTACCACTATTCCAATTTCTTCAACAACCCATCTAGTCCTTCTGTATCCTGCAAGTGCCAGTCCAATGTATTCAGAGAAGCTCCCAAATATTTACAGGAGGAAAAAAATGTAGTGCTTTTCAATGTTGCATCCCAGCAGCTACTATTTAAGATACGCTACCTCTGATTTAGTCATGAAGAATTCTGGGCACTGATGGCACAATCCTCCATTTCTTTGTTCAGTCCCCCTTTAAAATAATCAGAACTGGTACCACCTTCCACATATTGGAAGCAAACTACCCGGCTTTGTTGTTGTTAATTGTGAAGTCGTGTCTGACCCATCGTGACCCTACGGACAACATTCCTCCAGGTCTTCCCAGCCTCTACTATCTTCTGCGGTTCATTTAAGTTCACGCCTACTGCTTCAGTGACTCCATCCAACCACCTTATTCTCTGTTGTCCCTTCTTCTATTGCCCTCAATCTTTCCCAGCATTAGGCCCTTCTCCTATAACTATGCATTAATATTAATTAATTAATTAATATTAATATTGCTACCATACTCTGCTGTCATAATATACACATATTTTTTTATTTTTTTTTAAATAAATTTTATTGGTTTTTTAACTTTTACAACAGAATGCTCAAAACACACCATGGTGGTTAGGTGGTTAATCTTCAAAAAACAAAATCATATAATAGCTCAAGTAAATATATTAAATGTTCCCTCTCTATTTCCCTCAAATGATATAACCTATTTAACATAATCCATTTCTATATTACTTATCTATAAATCCTAATCCTGTTTTGAGCTTTATTAATTTACAATTACCATAGTCCAATTTAACCTTAGATAAATGTATTATCACTTGGGTATCCCTTTTAAAATACTAATCCAGATATATTATAATTCATAATCTCATAAGCCATTGATTTTATCAGAGAGCTCTCTTATTACTTCAAATAGCATTTAAATCTCATTCAACTGATTATCATATCTAAAAAAAGAACACATCTATTATTACACAAAACATCGTCTTACTAACTTAACACACTCAATTAGTTGTTAAAGCTATCTGAATTTCGAAAAGCCTCTTTCATATTCTTATTCTCATTCCATTACGAAACAATTTTCCTACAAATAAACATATTATTCAAGAAAATACATTCTTACTCTGTTTAACATATATATTCTAATAATCACAAATTTTCAACTCTAAATCTTAATCTTTAAATCAGTACATATTTCTCAAAACCTTTTTAATCCATTACATATAATTTTAAATTTCTCTTTTTAGTCTTATTCTGGCTTTCTTCCTAAAGCAAGCAGGCTTCCATTACAAAGCCTCTATTTCAGCAAATAGATCTCCCATTATTGCTTGTAATATCATTTAGGTCAGTAAAAGACCTCCCATCCTCTGTTTTTGATGCCTGATTCCTGTTTGCTGGATAAAACACTCAATCATATCCAATTTTATAATTAATAGTTGATTATCAAGGTTGTCATAATTCTCCAACAGTTGTAATTTTAAGTCCATTTCTGTTAGTTTTGCAATTGTAGATAGTTTAGTTACAATCATTTTTTGGTTATCCAAAGTCTCCATAGGTTGTATGTAAATTAATTCTTCTTCTGTTGCTTTTTGGTCTGTAGAATAATCATGTAGAGTCTGAAGGTCAGTTTGTAAATTCACAGTAAAATTTCTGTTTATTATTTCTGCAGTTCTCTCTCTTATTTGGGAACATATTTCCTCAGTAGCTTCATAAATTTTTTCCAATATGAGTTTACAGTTGAGTTGTGAGTATGATTTCTCCTTTTCAATAGTAACACAAACAAGAAACAGTTACAATTAAATTTCTCCACAAGATGTCCTCAGTAAGTCTGAGATGAAAGTCTCTTCCAGACATCAAGAATGAGATTAGCAAAGTCAGAGCTATGGAGTCTCTTTTCCAGCTTCTCATAGAGTTGTTGTTGTTGTTTTCAAACAATAAAGATTTATCCCTTTAAAAAAGTAAGTCCAAAACATAGGAAGACACTATTCTCCAGCTTAGAAGATAAAGTTTTATGACAAGGATTTTTCCAGGACCCCCAAGTAGCCAAAAGTAAAAATAGTCAATAAGAAGTTTTTTCCTTTGTTATGGAAAGCTCTTTTCCCCAGATAAACAAAGGCAGCTCTTTCAAAGCAGGGAAGTAATTCCAAAAGGCTTTTGACAGGAGAGTAGTTAGGCAGAAGGAGAGAGGGAAAAATCTCACCGGGATCATCCATGATGGTTTCTTAATGCTTAGATGTTCTTTTGACTTTCAGTTGGAGCAGCTAAATAATCGGCCATGTTACTGGCCGATCTTTCTCTCCATTGGCCCCGAGGAGCTGCCTCGGACCGCGGAAGGAGCTGCCTCCTCCCCCCGCAATCAACGAGAGTCCTCCTCATCGGTAGTCACCCCTCCAGGGTGACTTTTCAACCCGGTTAAGGGTCTACCGGCAGAGGAAAAGCAGGTAACGAAGAGAGAGAGCCTCTTCGTGTGCCTACAGCCACTGCAACCCAAACCGGAAGTCATAATATACATATATTGTTGAGTACACTACTCTATATTTATATAGAATATTTATCAGGTGAAATATTTTGATCCATTAAATTAAAAAGGTTTCAATTTTTTTTTAAATGACAATTAAAAAACTGCAATGCAAATACTGAGTTGCCTACCAGAAGATTCCATGAAAACACCAACATTCAAACTGAAAATCAGACTGAACACTAAAGCAAATTAATTTTGTTCGGGGGATTAAAAGGGCTTTTAATGTAAGTATTTGTGGCAACTGCCACAAGCTGAAAAAAAAATGGAGGTTTTCAAGAGGGATTAATTTAGTTCTCTGTGAAATCTACATCATCACCAGGATGCCTTACAGATACACTCATACCCCACCTGTAAATTGCACTACAGTGGATTCTGCTGAATTTCCAGCTGCTCGTATTTTAATCTTCTAGGAAATAATATTTTAAAAAGGGTTATAATGGCTTGTAATCCTTTAAAATAACTGAGCAGTAACTCAAAACAGCATAAATGTAAAGACTATTAAATGCAAATATCATCATTAATTGGTATTCCAAGCTCAGACTAACCAAAATAACCATTCAGATAAAGCTCACAGACTATGAGACCAGATGTCCTTCATTATTTCCAGTAAGTGGGAACAAGAAATATATCACCTTGTAACAAAAAGCTCCACTTCTAGCTAACCATGTTAATGCAGTCAAAAATATATACTAATTTGATTAAAAAGCACTTCCTAACAACTAATTGGTGAACAACCTATGAAATAAGCAACAATTCCTAGCAGCAACTCAGCCAACTGTTGATGGACAGAATTAAAAGATACAGGGCCCACTTCTTGATATGTTACAGATCTGCAGTACAAAATACAACTGGAGTATTCTGGACAAATATTTTCTTAAAAGTCTCCACTGAGGAAACAGTGTCTTTCCCAATTGTTAAATTGATCCATTGTTAAATACTGTTAGGAAGTTTGCAGTTTTTATCCCTTAGTTCTAACCTTGGCTTCTGCAGGAATGGGAAATGCAGCAACAGGAAATAAATATGCTCCATATTTTGCATAAAAGGATTCTAACTCCCTTGCAGTCTCATTGCCTACAGATCCTACAACTATTTTTTAGTAGATTGGCTTCAAGATCTCTCATTATTAACACTAGTTTTTTCACTGTTTTTCTAGATGCAGCTGGAATCCTTACATACTGCTGTCATGTATGGTAGTGCAAGACAGTCTCTTCAAACCTAGATTTAATATATATTCTCCAATTCACAATACTCACTCATTTTATCCATACGATCAACTGGATTTATTGCTCTGAAAATTCCTTCGTGTGAAAGGATTATATGTATGCTGTCCACTTCCCTATTAAACATGTGGACCTCTCTAACTGTTTTTCTTCCATAATGTGCACAAAGGCCCTCCCCACTTAGGAGACCAAACTGTATATCTAGATTGGTTCTCAGAATAGATACTAGAACCATGCAGAGATCTTGATCTGAAAGGCAAGAATGTCTTTTCCTGGGATCTCATGAGAAAGGAAAAGGTACAGTTGTTTTAAGGTAAGCCCAACAAAAGCTACATCTGTGCCTATATATACTCTGAAAGAAATGTTGCCATTAAATCCAGATCTCTGCATAGATGTAGAGCAGTACTGTAGAGTATTGGACAAATTATACCAATCGATTATCGGACAGAAGATGACAGAATTTCACTTCTTTAGATGGGGAAAGAAGCAAGGGAGCTGTCCAAGGTCCCTCTTTGTCCAACAAAGAATCTACCTAAAGCATCAAAAATATTACTGTACTCCCTGAAATGAATATAGAAAAGCAAGAACTTTGCATATTTGATTATTGGTGAGGAGCAACTGGATAAATACAATCCTTAGACTCCATGTTGATTCTATGCTATTAGCCTTGATAGCAGCATGACTGCCTTGGAAGGTTGGTCACTGTGAAAGCAGACTGATGGATTAGGTAGGCCAGAAGTCCAGTCAGGCAAAGGCACTGCGTATGTTCTTAACTATGCATATAGCTAGCATCAAATCATCAATATTGATACTACTCTAATCATAAATATTTTATTACTTTTAACAAAGTATTTTGCCCCTAAAATATGCTACAATCTTCAAAGCTTTACGTACCTTTATTAATCTTACCTCTCTGCTCTTCCTATTATCTTTCTTTCCAGAATTTGTAGCTAGCAAGCAGAATTTCTCTACTAAAGTAACTCCATCTTCAAATAATACTTTAAACCAGGGGTGTCAAACTTGCAATGTCACATGATGTGTTGCGATGTATTGTGACTTTTCTTGCTAAGCGTGGTTTCGCTATGATGCATCCAGCCTGCAGGCCAGCAGTTTGATACCCCTGCTTTAAGCCTTCATTCTTGGCAACTGACTGGACAAGTCTCTGCAGTTTTTTTGTCAAGATTCTCACATGAGTTTGCCCTTGCCTTTTTCCTATGGATGAGAAAGTGACTGGCTCAAGATCACACAGCTGGTTGTATGCCCAAGGCAGAACTATAATTCACAATCTCCTAGTTTTTACTTCGGTGCCTTAACACTCACCAAACTGACTCTTATGAATACAGAAAACTGGAAAGGAAAATTTATGGGTCACAAGCAGATCAAAAAAACTGCAACTGACTATATTTTAACATATTGCAATTCCCTGCAAGGAAGAACCAATTCTGTCAATTCCAGTTGAACTTTGATAAATCAAATATAACACAAGATTTATGAGACACAGAATGTTAAAAAATCAATTTAAAATATTTTTTTAATGTCTCATGGAACATACACTGAAATGACACAATTCCTCAGAGAAATCAGATATAAAATCCCCTTTCAGAACTGTCTATTCATTTCCCATAGAATGGTTCAGCTCAGTGCCAGATTAAATGCATTTTCCTACTCACTGTCAAGAGGAGAGATGCTCAGAATGCAGACAGCATCTTTCTCAACTCCCCCTGAATCATTGGCTGTTGATTGACATAAATTAGCAGGGAAGCAAGGCAGCCCTTCATATCACTGTCAAGAGCAGCTGTAAAACATGTTATACTCCCTCAAATCCCACCCACTAATTATCTATTTTGCTGTGTTTGAATCACTGTTTGGGTATGTGGCCACTGCATCACTCAGCTTATAAGTGGTGTAGGGGAAAAAAGCAAACATCTAT
This sequence comes from Crotalus tigris, assembly GCF_016545835.1. Lineage (NCBI taxonomy): Eukaryota > Metazoa > Chordata > Lepidosauria > Squamata > Viperidae > Crotalus > Crotalus tigris. The sequence continues at coordinate 6,100,005 of NW_024096758.1, read as the reverse complement.
TTGTGCACAGAATATCAACTTTTAAAAAACCAACCAAATAAATCACTAAGACAAAAACTAATAAATTAGAAATCAAATGATAAACAAAAAAGTAAAAAAAAAAAAAACACAGACTAAGCATTTTATCCAGAACCTTTCTACAGGCAAGGATAATTTGTAGGAATGAAGATTCATTTAGCTAGAAAATAGCATATTTGAATAAATCTAATTGTGGGTATTTTCATAGCAATTGGATTATGTGAATCTTTTAACCAATGCAATTTTCCAGATTGTTAAGCACCACTGAACCACGGAAGCATGCAGTTTAGTTTCCTAGTGCTTTGCAATAGTAAACTTAGCTGTTTACAAGAACTGATTTAATTTGTCGTGTTGCTTCAGTTTAGGAAAAACTAAAGGCAAGATTCCTAAACAAAGATTGTTTGGTGTTTTTCCCAATTTTTATAAAAAATATTCAAAAGTTTTGCATTTTTCTCACTTTCTTTTTCTTTGGAGTTTTGTTTAATTACAGAAATTATATTTTATATTATAAAATTACCATTATGGTAATATATACCAGTCTACTTATAAACATAGCAGTAACATTTACCTAATATAACTTCAGCAGGTAAATTCATTCTTCCAACAATTTAATATGTGTGTGTATGTGTGTGTGTGTATAAACTATTGCACAAACCAACTGAGTCTTTCCTCATCCTACCCATAGCTTCTTCAAATAGATTTAGTGGAAATGGTCACCCTTGAGAATGAATAAAAATCCATTAAGGAAGGACACAGTTCTGCCTTCCATTTCAAGAACAGGAAAAAAATGCTGGAAAAAGTACGGTGAACAAGTAAGAGGCTGGGTATAATTTGTATTTCGCTCAAACTGTGGTTAGCCAGATGCTTTGAAGGAACACTAAAGAGGACAAACATACTATTTGGTATCTTTCCTCAACATTTTCTTAAAACCTTTCCCAACCAATTTGTACAGATTTACAGAGACTGGAAAATCTGAAGCGTTGAAATATGGAACAATTTAAAAAAGTAAATAGTTCAGCTTCCGGTGGGAGGCGACGGCGATGGCGGCTAGCTTTTAGCCGTCCAGCTGGGGAAGTGTCAGAGCCGCGGAGCGCAGCGCGCATCAGCTGGCCCGCGGCTCGGAAATCCCTTCCCGGGCAAAGGGAAGGGATAGAGAACGCAAGAGTAGAGGTAGAACCCCTGAACCCCCTCTGGATTTATTTCTATAGGGGGTGAAAGGAGTGTTCCCTCGGAGCTCTTGCTGATCTCCGCCTCCCAGCTGTTTTTGCTTCCTTGGAAGCAAAAGAAACCGCCGCTTCTATCTCCGTGTTTACAGCATTTTGGTGATTAATTTTTAAACGGACGGAGCAGTTTAAAGGACTTTTTCTTATATTTTAGGTGTTTATTTTTTTATCTTTTGATTTTTACTATTTTTCCTCCTTTTCTTTGTTATACTAGTGAAAGGACTTAAGATGGCTTTTTGAAAGTGTCGGAGTTTTTTTTTCCTTTCTCTTTTGTTTTACTTTCCCTTTTTAAGGATTGTTTTTTGCTTTTGCTTTTGCTTTTGGCTTAGAATTTTTTTTTTTGAATTGTTTGCTCTTTTATTACTTATTCTTGGGATTTATTCTGGACTTTTAATTATTATAGTTTGTCTCTTTTTAAAAATTCTTTTTTTCTTTTTTTCCTCCTCCCTTTTTGGCTGGAGGGGAAAGGGAAGTGACAATTGTGCTTTTTAAAATGGCTTCAAAGAGGCAGCAGCCTTCCTCAGTACCCAAGGTTATTTCTTCTCCTATAACTTCCACTGCACAGCTACAACAACAATCTAAACATGCACCACCGTCTCAGCCACCACCCTCCCCTCCTCTACCTGGACTTTCAGTGCAAGAGGTTAGAGGCATAATGGGAGAGATTGTAGTTCAAATGAGAGAGGAAATGACTCAATTTGTTTCACAGATTAAATCAGAAATTAAATCTGATCTCAAAGAAGAGATAACGGGGATTAAGTCTAAATTGCAAGAAAATAATAATGAATTACGACAAGATATACTGGCAGCTGTTTCAGGTTTGGCTCCTGTGGTGGTTAAGCTCGATGCAAGGCTTGAGGAAGTGGAAGACAAAGTTGACTCTTTAGATGACAAAATTCAAGACGTGGAAAGGAAGGTGGACTCCTCACACGAAGATATTTTGATGTTTCAATACAGACAAATGGAGTATGCTCTGAGGATTAGAGGCCTCAAGGAAGATATGAATCAAGATTTGATGGATGTGGTTCTTAGTGATCTGGCGCTGGCTTTGGATATGGATAAAGGAGAATTACAGAGAGAAGTGGAAAAAATTTATAGACTCAACTCCTGGATTGCTAAGCAGAAGAATTTGCCTAGAGATGTGGTGATTTATTTTACAAAGAAGTCCCTGCGGAATGAGATTATACAAGCTTTTTACAACAAAAGATTTCAGATTGCTGCCCAAGATGTCATCATTCTAAAGGAAATCCCATCAAAAATTCTAAGAAGCAGGAAAGACTTTGCTTTCTTAACCAATGAGCTTAAAGCTAGACAGATGCCATTTAGATGGGAAATTCCGATGGGTATTGTTTTGAGCCATGCGGGGATACGTTACAGATTGAATACAGTTGACAAAGCTAGAGAGTTTTATACTTCGGTCCTGGGTGCAGGCTCAACTTCATTTGGTCAGAAATCTCCGAGTGGCAAGGAAGTCGAGCAGCAATCTGAGGCATTAGATTTGGTTTCCGCTGGGATGATACAAGCTGAAAGGCAACGCCAGATGGAGGTTAAAGAGCAGAGGATGACTCGCGCAGCTTACAAGCGTAAAGAGAAGGAGCAACGTAAAAAAGAGTCCAAAGAGAATTCTTCTGGAAATGCATCACCGCCGGTGGGAGGAGCAAGACCCAAGAGTTATGCAACACATGCAGCTCTTTCAGATCTTGATGGTGTCTTCTCCAGGCTGCGTGCCAAGGGAGATGGCAAAGTTTTTGACCTGGAATGTTAATGGATTGAATTCTCCTCAGACACGGAAAAAAATCTTTTATTATTTGAAGCAACATACCAATGATGTTATTTGTTTACAGGAAACTCATATTCTACTTAAAGATCAGAAATATTTAGTTAATGCTCGTTTGGGATCTCATTTTATATCTCCTGCACCTGGGAAGAAAGGGGGAGTTGTTATATATGTCAAACAAAACCTGCCAGCTTGTCTGGTAGAATCAGATCCCCAGGGGAGATATGTGATGATTGAACTTGGTATTTATGGTAAGAAAGTACTTATAGTTGGACTTTATGCTCCAAATCAACAACAGGAACAATTTTATAAACAGTTACACCAAAAAATAACTTTGCTTGATTATAGATCGGTGGTATTCATGGGTGATTGGAATGGTGTCTTAGATACACAAAGGGATAAGAAAGGTTCCTCTCCTTTTCTTAAACAAGCAAGGCTACCTAAAGCCTTTTTTGATATGAAAGAAGACTGGGAATTAAGGGACTATTGGCGGGAACGTAATCAAGAGGAGAGAGACTTTACTTTTTTTTTCTGACAGACACCAATCTTTTTCAAGAATTGACTTTTTCTTGATTACCACGGATTTGTATAATAAAGTAAAGAATGTAAAGATTTTTCCTAGATCACTGACGGATCATAGTCCAGTTTGGATGGAGTTGATTCAAGAGAAAGAGGAAAGAAGATCCTTGAGAGTTAATGAAAATTTGTTTAGACAAGAGAAGAATGTTCAAAAACTAAAGGAGTGTTTAAAGGACTATTTTGCTTTGAATATGTATCAGGGGACTTCAAGGTCAATGGTATGGGATGCAGGTAAAGCATTTATGCGCGGTGTTTTGATAAAAATGAATAATTTTTATAAGCGAAATCAGACTCAGAAACGTAGAGAACTTGAAGATGAAATTAAACTAAAAGAAAGGGCTTTGATTCTAAATCCTTCTGATGAAAGTACTAAAGAAACTGTAAAGTTATTAAGGTCACAATTTAATATGTTGATAGCAGATCAAGCTGCAACCAATTTATTATTTATGAAACAAAATACATTTTGTAATGCTAATAAGCCGGGGAGATGGTTGGCTTATCAATTAAGAAAGAAACAGAGTCTGAGAATAATAGAGAAAATAAATTATAAGGGTAAACTAGTTTCTCAGAAGGAATTAATTAAAAAATCTTTTTTGGATTATTATCAAATCCTATACAAATCTACTAATGTACAACTGTTAGATATAAATAAATATTTAGCTGAGGCAAGTTTTCCTAAACTGACTGAGGATCAGAAATATGAAATTAATGGTTTAATTACTATGGAGGAAATCGCCTCAGCAATTCAACAATTGAAATTAGGGAAAGCACCGGGTACGGATGGGTTAACAGCTGTTTATTATAAAGCTTTAATGGAGGAGATGATCCAACCATTTAATGATCTTTTTAATGGTATCTTACAGGGTTTAGAGATTCCTCCTTCATGGCGTAGTGCTTTTATATCATTGATTCCAAAGGAGGATCAAGATCTTACTTTACCAAAAAACTATAGGCCTATATCTCATTTAAACGTGGATTATAAGATATTTGTAAAAATTTTGGTAAATAGGCTTATGAGGGTGGTGCATCATCTTGTGCATAAAGATCAATCAGGGTTTATAACAGGAAGATATATGAAAAACAATGTTAGACAAATTATTAACTTATTAGAATACTTAGATAAGAACAACCAAGTTCCTGCAGGGCTCATATTTTTAGATGCTGAAAAAGCATTTGACCAACTGAATTGGCATTTTATGCTAAGAGTAATGGAAGAAATGAATTTTGGTGAAAACATATAACAAGCCCTTAAGGTAATATATCAAAAACAAACAGCACAACTTATTGTTAATGGAGGTTTGTCGGAGGTTTTCACAATAGAGAAAGGTACTAGACAGGGGCGTCCTTTATCGCCATTGTTGTTTGTTTTAACATTGGAAATATTATTGATTAAAATTCGAGAGTCTCAGGAAATTAAAGGAATATATGTTAATAAAAAAGAATATAAGGTGAGAGCTTTTGCGGATGACTTGGTTGTTACTTTGTCGCAACCTGATTATTCTGTAGTAAACTTATTACAGTTGATTCACCATTATGGTTTGGTCTCTGGTTTTAAGATTAATGTAAATAAGACTAAAATTTTACCTAAAAATTTGTCGAGTCAGGAGAAGCAGATTTTGGTTAACTCGACGGGTTTTGAGATTGTTAATAAGGTAAAATATTTGGGGGTGATGCTGTCTGTTTCTAATGCAAAATTATTTAAAAACAATTATGAAAGGTTGTTGGTCGGGGTACAGAAAGACTTGAAGAACTGGGAAAAGCTGCAATTATCCCTCATGGGAAGAATTGCAGTGATAAAAATGAATATTCTACCCAAGTTTCTTTTTTTGTTTAAAATGTTACCAATTTTGAAAAATGAGATTAATTTAAATGAGTGGCAGAAGGGTCTCAATAAATTTATTTGGGCAGGGAAAAAACCAAGGGTTAAGTTCAAAATTATGCAAATTTACTTTATGGGTGGCATGCCTATTTAATATTTAATAAAAAAATAGATTGGGCTTTTAAATCTCATATTTTAAGAATTTCTTTACTTAGGATTTGGAGAAAATATTATAAAAGTGATTTTAAAGTACCATTATGGGCTATACCTTGGCATGCGATAGACGGAATAAAAAGAGGGGTTAAAATGGATATGGTGTCTTACAGACAGTTACTTAAATGGGATGGACAAAACTGGCAATTAAAATCACGGGAAGAATTAGCACAAGAAAATTTTACTTATTCTTGGTTCCAATATAGGCAACTACTAGATAGATGGAAGATGGATTGTAAGTTGGGTTTTCTTAGAGAAGATGAAAATCTTATTAAGCAACTGAAGGATCAAAGACAAACCCACATTAAGAGAATTTATGGGGTTTTAGTTGAATTGGACTCAGAAACGGAACTAATTAAAGATTGTATGATTAGATGGGCGCAGAACTTTTGTGAGCCAGTTTCATTGGACACCTGGGAAACTATTTGGGTGAGAAATGTCAAATTTACTCAAGCACAGAATCTAAGGGAGAATTTTTATAAAATGTTTTATAGATGGCACCTTGATCCACAAAAAATGTCTTACATGTACCCTGACGTGCAACCTAAATGTTGGAGATGTGGTTATAAGGATGCTTCCTATTATCATATTTGGTGGTCATGTAATAGATGATAAAAGCATTTGGATCAAAATATGGTGGAATATCCAGAGATTTTAGAAGAGGGTAAAATTTACTCCTCAATATTTTGTTAGGTATTGTTTACAGATTGTGAATACAAGGAGGTTGTATTGATTGTTAAACTTGATCACAGCCGCGAGCTGTTATTGGACATATTTGAAGATGAATCTTTGCCTACATTGCAGAATGGTTTCTTAAAAGTAGCTTATCTGGCAGAATGGCAAAGATTTTCGGCTTTCTTAAAGCAAACAAACCAAGAAAGTTTTTTGCTATCTGGGACAAATGGATAAAATTAGCAATTACGATTGGGTATGACAAAATATTCTGTAGCTTTTTCATAAGTTTTTCTATTTTTATATATATTATAGATATCTTTTGTTAATATATATAATATAAAGGTTTTTAATTTAATTTTTATTTTTATTTTTTTTTTTTTTTTTATTATTATTATTTTCCTAAGCCTATATTCTGCTCTGGTAAGCCTCAGGGGGGGGAAGGGAGGGTTTTTGGGAGGTGTGGGGGTGGGGGTTTTTTTTATATGTATGTTTAATTTTTTCTTTTGTATATGTTGTTTTTTTGTTCTGTATTGTTTTTTTTTTTTAAAATTTATAAAAATTTTAATAAAAAAAAAAAAAAAAAAAAAAAAAAAGTAAATAGTTTAAATATATGTCAATTCAAACAAAAATTTGTATTCCTACTATCCTGGATATTTTTTTGTCAATTTCTTTTTCTAAACTCATATTTTTAAATAACTAAAATATTAATTAGAAAAATTGCACAAGGGGTGTTTAAAGGTTCAGAGGATTTGACTAAAAGACAGTGCAAAACGAGTTTTTCCTCTTTTTATTTAAACTAATGATAAAACATAGCACGAGTACAACTTTTGTTTCCAGTCAAGCTTTGCAAATATGATTTAGTTTCTAACTGCTCTGCATAACAAAGCGAAAGTTTCACCAGATAAACCTGGTTGTATTTGATACATACTGCTTTATATTGCTACAATATTTATATCGCCACTCTATTTGATTTTTCTTTATGTCCACAAATGTTGACTGTACTTAAATGCTATTTGATGTATATTTTTTCCTCTGGTACTAGAATGAAACCTGGATTGATTAGCTTTGAATGATCTCTGCTGAATACTGTATCATAGCAATCAACACTGGTTGAATGTTATTATCATCCCAGTGGTTTTACAGAAAAGAATCCAATTAAAATGTGTTCTATTTATATTTGTATCCTTCTTGTGAACATAAATATATTGGTAATACTAACTCCTGGATATAAGGAACCTGGCTAATATAAGTAAGGGACCTACTAGGGTCAGATCAAGAGGGCATTGATTGACACTTGGAATGCCAAAGTGGGTCATCCTTTTTTAACAATCACAGAGGTCCAAAAATGAAAACACCGTTTGGAGGAGCCAATCCTAAAATGGACAAAGGGAGGGAGCTCTAATCTGAACTAACCAAAATGAGGATGAACCAGAACCAACCAGCACCAATAAGTTTGAAGATAATGAGGATTCTTGAGGACTTTTATTATTTATTTATTAATGAATTCAATTTGTTTAATTTTTTTGTGTGGCAAGCAACAAAGTAAAACAATACTATAGAAACATTATTATTGGTTTGCACGACTTTACGCCTACCTCCTAATTTATATCTTGCCCTTTCAAACAGCTGCCCGGTGCTTCCTTGCTTCTTCCTCTATCTCTGCTTCAATCTTTCCCAGCCAGTCTGAAGTTGTCAAATACAGAGCAAAATCGCATCTGGCTCTTATTATCTGCATTTAGGTGTACTCTTATGCTTATGATTTTCCTTGCTGTTGCCTATGTCTTATAAGCTGTGTGCTCATCACAATTACTTGCAGAATTCTTTTAGTAAATCAAAATAACAGAATAAAGAATAACAGAGTTTCTCCATATTTGACCAAGTGAGCTTCTCCATATTTGTACAATCTGTCTCTAAACCTCATTTAAATCAGAAGTATAAGTCAATCCTCTTCCTTCTCACAAAGTTTTTTTCAGCCTTAGGGCAAGCAATGCCCATTGGCAATATAATCTAATATATACATGAATATGAAGTCTCAGTGAAAATAAGTGGAAAGGCATGCCAGAGCTAGCCATTTCTTCTCCTAGTGTGCATATGGACTGGTTCCCCAGAATGGAAGCCTGTTAGTAGTTACATGGAAGAGAGGATAGTCCATGGCTGAATTTTTTTTCTCTGTAAGGTTGTCCTATCCTTTTCAGAAGGCCATCAAAAATATTCTTGCCAAGTGATGTAAGTTATCTGACCATAGGCTGCGGACAGGATTGCTATATTTCAGTCCCAAATTGTGCCGCACTACATAATAAAAACCAGATAGCACCCATTCATTTAGATGCAGGTTAAACCAAACTTGTACCTTGATTTTCATCCAACTTTCCAATTGTCTCGATCTGCTCCACCAAGTCATTGGAATTCCACTGGCTCATCCCCAGAAGAATGGCATTCTTCCCTTCAGCCACCTCCTCTATAAAAGAGGGGGAAAAAACAACCATGTAATTTCAATAATGGCCTAGATTCAAAGCAGAGGCAGGATTACTTCATTGACAATCAACAGAAAGCAAAATCAGCCTAAATGGAAAATACCCAGGTTTTCCAGAGAGCTTTGCAAGGACATATGCCTCATATAATATACCTGTCTATAGTTTAATACATCTCTTTTATTTCCAGTACTTATATTCCATCAGTATATCAAATCTAGGCAGAGCACGATGATAATAGCTAAAGGGTAGATATTCCATGTGAATAGTGAACATTTATATGTGCTATTTTTGAATGACACAGCACCTTCCTTGCTGATCTCCTGATACTAAATTACTGCCCTAGTTGTTGCCAACAATTGCTTCCCACTCACAATATGACCTCACATATTATTTATCATCCCTCCTTTCTTACCAAGACTTGGCTGTCCCCCATTTCTTAGCAGAACTAAGAACAGTTGCCATCTAGCTTAACTAATGACTTACTCAGAGGACTGGACTGCAGAGCAGCCTTCAGCAACCAAGACTCATTAGCACTTGTTGTGTGCTTATAGAAGGCAGATGTAAATTGTCTATCCCTAAAGGGTTTGGATTATTGATGCAATGACTATACAAAAAATCAGACTCCAAGCACTGAAACAATTTGCTAGTTAAGCAGGTACAAATGTTTATAAGGAGTTCAATTGCTACAAAATACAGAGAGAGTTTAATTGCTACTGCCTGGAAAACAGAAATTCCCACATATGTACACTTTAAATGGGAAGGTGTTGAATTTAGGCAAATGGATGGTATAGGCTACATGTCCCACTATCTTCAGGACAAACCCAAGCAAATTGAAAATATATAATCACTACTTATGGACTCCAGTAAAATGGTAAAGGTTTCCCCTGTCCAGTCAATTCAAACTCTACAGGCAGTGCTCATCTCCATTTCTTAGCTGAGGGAGCCACAGCATTGTCCAAAGACATTTCTGTGGTGATATGGCATAACTATATGCCAAGGGGCAGGGAAAGCTGTTACCTTCCCACCGAAGTGATAAATTCTCACATTTGCACACTTTCCAACTGCTAGGTGGGCAGGAGCTGGGGCAAACAATGGGAGCTCACTTCATCGCACGGCACCCAGGTCTTGAACCTGGGCTGTCAACTTTCCATGTGACAAGCTCAGCATCTTTAACCACTGAGCCATCGCCCCCTTGTAAAATGGTATGCAATTACAAACAATAACCCCCTCACCTATTTGTTTGTTTTAAATACTTTACATCCCATCTTATTTCCAGAAAAATTCAGGTACACATTTAAAACACATTTACATAAGCATTATTCTAATAGTAAGAGAAATATCCTAACTTATGCAAGCAGTATTAGCAATAATTTTTAGAGACTAAAGTTGAAAAAGAAAAAAATTAAAACAAATTAGAAAAATATTCATCCAAAGGAAATTTTAAATAATCATTTTGCCAACCATTTAACACCGACTGACAGGAGCTGCCCACTGTAATTCACAGTGTCTGCATTCACCCAGCATACTGAATCTGCTTACTGAATTAAAACATTTTCTGGATTTGCAGAATTTATTGCACTGCCAAATAACCAGACAGGCTGGGTGTACCCCAGATTTTAAACCTGGTTCACGTACATATTCTCTGAAAGGAGTTAATCGAAGTTACTAGCAATTAAGCACATGTTGTACAAATGTTTACATTTTTAATTTGACTTGGATAAAAGTGTCACATGAATGTAGCCTAAGTTGCAAGATAAAAAGTAGAGATCTGGATAATGACAGGAGAAGTTTGTGAGAAGAAAGACCTCCTTTGAGCTGTCCAGAGTTGAGCATACATAATGAAAGTTTTACATGTTAATGCCAACCATTTGAGCTGAGCACGGAAAAAAGTGAAGCAAATTTATAATCAACAAAACAGTTGTGAGATAGGTTTATGTGCCTAGCCCTAGACAGTATCCTGTAATTATTTGCATTTGTGGGAGTTTCTGGGGGCTTGTAAGGAGAAGGCCATTCTCACATGCTGTAGTATGATTATAGTAATTTAGGGGTTGGACCACTAGATGACATCCAAGGTCCCTCCCAACTCTATTATTCTATGTTCTACTCTGGAAGTAACTAAGGCATATATGGAGGTAAGCTCTGGATTTATTAGTTATTAATAGAGGCCCAACAAAAGCTTTTAAAAAGCTTTGCTTTTACTATTTTTTTCTTTTTTTTTTTTTTTTTTTTTTTTTTTATTGAGAATTTTTAACATTTTACAAAATAAATCCCCTCCCCAAACCCGCCCACCTACCCAGACCCTCCCCCAACTCCCCAAACCTCCCTAACCCTCCCCTGAACCTCCCAGAGTTGATTACAGGCTTATCCAAAATGTTTCAAAAGAAAAAAAAGAAAAAGAACTTAAAACACATATAAAACTTAAGACACCTATAAATCCTAAACAATCCTAAGAACCTTAAATTAAATGAATTATTTCTAGAAAATAATAATAAACACATTATAATATACTCTAAAAATCTTCTAATCTTACTTATAATATTATCCATCCTTCTACATAAGTTTCTTCCAAGACACAATTTTAAGCACTGCTTTCTTTAAACATCTATAACTACAATATAAAGTCAGCATAAATCATAAACAAATCTAAATAGATTTAGTTAAACGAGTTATAGTCCCTCCAAAACACAAATTTAAACAATCAAAACTTGAAACATTAGAACAAACAAATTATAGTCAATCAAAAACACAAATCTAAACATTACTTAAAACTTTAAACATTAAAAATCCCGCCCAAAACACTAAACACATTGTAATATACTCCAATCCTTCTAATATCAAAAATATTATTATCATTTTCATAAACTCCCCCAAAACACAAATTTATACATTACTTAAACTTAAAAAAGGAAAAAAAAAACAAGACACCTTTATACTCATTTAAATCTTATCAGATTCCATCCAAAGTAGACAGTTTATAGCAAATTCCACCCTCAAAAAACACTATAGGAAATTCCATCCACCATAAACACAATAGATATTCAAATCTTCATCAGTAACAAGTTGCAACCACAAAAACCCCAGTCCTTATCAATCTCAATTGTCCATTTTCATTCTCCATTCATTATCATACTGATATTATTATTGTCAGCCTCGATTGTCCATTTTTGTCATAAAGCTTAAAACAAATGCTTTAGGATCTGTCCTCAAAAGCTGCTCCAAATTTTCTGAGTCTCCCAACGACTCAGAAACCAGTACATGTGGGGATTCCTTAATCTCCTTATTCTGTTGGTCTTTTTCTTTACAATTATACGTTGCACAGATTTTCCTCTGCCCCTTCCTCTCAACTTGTTGACGCCCCTCAGGCTGGAATTTCCCCTTTTTCATCTCAGATGACCCTTCCATCCTTGAAGATTGCTCCAAAGGATTTATGGGTCTTGCTTCTCCCACAGATTCAGCAATCACTAGGTGTGAAATTTCATTACTCTTCTTCAGTTGCTGCTTTTCTTTACAGTTTTGTGCTACACAAGTTGTCTCCTGCTCCTCAATCTGAACATGTTGAGATCTCTTAAACAGGGGTTGCCCAATTTTAGAGTCTTCAAACTGTAATTCTACATCCATTTCTTCCAAAGTCTTGAACTTAATAGATGGAGATGAACATACCCCCAATACTGAAGTATAAAAATCTTTTGCTTGAGAAACAGTATTAAGTCTGTAACATATTCCCAGGTAATTCACCACCATTCCAATCGGAACATCCCATCTAAACGAAATTCGTCTCATTTTAAGTTCATTTGCTAAAAAGGCAAACTCCTTTCTTCTTCTTAAAATTTTAGATGGGATCTCCTTTAAAATTATAACATCTTGTGAAGCAATTTGAAATCTCTTCTTATAAAAAGCTTGTATAATTTCATTGCGTAAAGATTTCTTCCCAAAGTAAATTACCACATCTCTTGGCAAATTCTTTTGTACTGCCACCGCAGAGTTAACTCTAAATAGTTTTTCAATTTCACTAAGTATTCCTTCTTTTTCTTTATTCAAAATTACAGCAAAGTCCTTTGCAACCATCTCTTTCAGATCTTCTTGCAAGGACTCTTCCAAGCCCCTAATTCTTAAGGCGTATTCCATTTGACCATATTGAAGCATAAGAATCTCGTTTTCCATTTCTTTTTCCATACTTTCAATTTTCCCCTCCATTAATTCCACTTTTTCAGCTACTTCTTCCACATGGGAATTCAACTTTTCAAGAACAGAAGCAACTCCTTTTAGAGCCAAAACTATGTCTTGCCTCAAAATCTTATTATTTTCTTCCAAAATCTTTTTCATTTCTGCCCTAATTTGAATTGTAAAATTTTCCATCATTTGTTGCATATCCTTCACAGTTGTTGGCTGAGCCACAGAAGATTTAGGAACTGTGAAATTCAGTGGACGCTTTGGAGCCATCTTAAAAAAAAAACTTTACTCCTTCTTAAAAATTACAAAAATTCCTTCAAAAGAAAATCATAACTCCCTCAAAGGAAAATCTTTAAAATAATGAGAAAAATAAAAAAATAAAAAAGGGAGTTAGAAAAGAAGAAAAAAAAAATAAAAAAAATTAAAATATACACTCCAATCATTAAAATGAAAAAAAAGAAGGAAAAGAGGAGGGAAAAAACCAGAATGCCTGCCCTTTAAAAATACAAGAGACAAAACCACAAATCAAACCAAAACAAAAAGTTAAAATATACACTCCAATCGTTAAAGTGAGAAAAAAAAAGGGAAGAAAAACCAAAATGCCTGCCTTTTAAAAATACAAAAAGCAAAACAAAAAATCAGACCAAAACCAGAATGCCTGCCCTTTAAAAATACAAGAGACAAAGCAACAAATCAAACCAAAACAATAATAATACTTCTAAAATCCATCCAATTCATTAAAAAGAAAAAAAAAAGGAGAAAGTAAAAAAAACCGATCGCCACTCTAGCTTCCCCAAAAAAAAAAAGAGAAAAACGCTAGAAGGTCTCCCGATCGCCATTTACTTTCTCTTTCAACAAAAAAGCAAATAGTAGAAAAAAAAGACTGTAAACAAAACAATAAACCTTTGGATTTAAAATAAAATCGAAAAAGGCGAAAAATAAATCAATAAAAGAAATTAGAATATACACTCCAATCGTTAAAGTGAAAAAAAGAAGGGGGGGGGGAAACAAAATGCCTGCCTTTTAAAAATACAAAAAGCAAAACAAAAAATCAAACCAAAACAATAATGTTTAGAAAATTAAACAACAAAAATTAATAATACTCTAAAATCCATCCAGTCCTTAAAAAGAAGAAAGAAAAAAAAGAGAAGGTAAAAAAGCCGATCGCCATTCTAGCTTCCCGAAAAAAAAAAACACTAGAAAGTCTGCCGATCGCCATTTTACTTTCCCTTTCAGCAAAAAGCAAAAAATAAAAAGAAAGACTATAACAAAAGAATAAACCTTTAAATTTAAAATACATGTAAAGTCAAGGAAAGCAAAAAAATAAATCCTCTAAACAACTCTGTCCGCTTCTTAAAAAAAAACCACTAAATCACTTTAAACGCGGAGGTGGTTGCGAGGGCTTGTTTTGTCCCAAGGACAAAAGCAGCTGGGAAGCGGAGACAGTCTGAACTCCGTGGGAGCACTCTGTCACCCCCAAAAAAGAAAAATTGGGGGTACATAAGAGGCTCTACCACTATTCAGACTACCCTCTGCCCCCCCCCTTTGCCCGGGAGGGGGATTTTGAACCGCTGAACAGCTGATGTCTGCTGTTCATAGCGGTTCATTACACTTACCCAGGAGGACGGCTACAAAGTAGCCGCCATCGCCCAACGCAGATCCACCGGAAGTCCTCGCTTTTACTATTTTTGTCATCCAAAAGAACCAATTTGCATTCCCAAATTGTTAACATAATCTTCCAACAGGACTGCAGCCTCATCCACGACAGGCTGCATAACCATACCTGAGTCAGATTACTCACCCATCAAAAATATTTTTTTTGTTTAGATGAAGCTGCAGTTTATTTTTCCCCATTAAACCTGTCACAGGTGATAAATAGTGGTTGACTGCTTCTACTGCTCCCTGAAATCAGACAGAAGCCTGAACACTTTTTGTGGACAAGGATGTGATCTATCCAGAGCAAATCATCTGGTCTGAAACTAATTATGGCTTCTCAAGACCCATTGCAAACATGGAAGCTGGTTTTGTTCCAATTTAGAAAACCTGCATGAGGCCCAATTACAAGGCTGTCCTCCGTTAAATCCTCAACAGTGTAAAGCATAGTGTAGAGTGGAACCTGTAAGACTCCCTTCTTTTCTTTTAGAATAACCAAGGGAAGGAAAATTCTGAAATAAAAGTATTTACATCAAGAGTTCCTAAACAAAGCCTTTCCGTTTATCAAGCACATTGCCATTCATTGTGTATAAAATACATCAAACAGAAATCAAATCAAGAGGAGCCATCTGCTGTCGATTCATTCATTCACTGAGGAAGCGTATTTATAAAATTGCTGTATTCCATGCTTCAATAATACGAACAGCCCTGAAGATCAGGTCAAGATAGATCCTCTTGGAGTAATCCACTGGGTGCCCTTCGGATAGTTTCAATTCTTATAAACCTCAGTCTGTATGATCAATAGACAGAAATTAAAGGGACTGTTGCTCAAAATATGTGTAGGATACCAACTTGCCCAAACTCTTTTAAACCAGAATCTCTCTTCTCACAAGGCTTAACTAGATGCTTCTAAAAATCCCACTGGTCTCTTGAACATCTCATATCTTCCAACATGTTCATGTATCAGACTTTGGGAGTGATCTTGATGGTTCCTTGATTGGGGTGTTGTTTACTATTAGCTTGTTTGTCTGAGATGGTGGTTCCTTGATTAGGATATTGTTTACTTCTTGATTGTTAATTTAGTGTTAATCTTAATCTATGTTAATCTGTGCTCATCTAGGTCAGTGGTGGCGAACCTATGGTATGTATGCCAGAGGCGGCACGCAGAGCCTTCTCTGTGGGCACATGCACTGTCGCCCCAGCCCCACCTCCTCCCATGGCCCCCTCCTCACCAGCAGCCCCCTGGAGGAGAGTTGCCCCCAGGCGCGGCCCGTACAGAGCAATGCAGCCAAAGACATGGCAGCTGGGCAGCAGGGACAAGACTTGCTCTTGTGCCTTGTTGCATGCAGATGATGCTGCGGAGTGCGGGCGCAGGGCGTGGCTGCCATGGCGCTGCAGGGCTGCCTGGGCAATCTGCTGTGGCAGGCCGTGAAGGCGGTAGGTGGCCGTGTAGGCGGACGGCGGCACGGGCGGGGCAGGGGTGGAGCGGGGGCAGGCGAGGCGGGTTTTGGGCACTCGGTGTCTAAAAGGTTCGCCATCACTGATCTAAGTGTTCATTGCTGTTCTGGTTCTTTTGTTTTCTTTTTGGCTTTTCGGTTGGCATATAGATATTGTTTAGCTCTATGAGCCTGTTGATGGTGAGTTTCAGGCTTCCAGGAATTCTCTAAGATTTTTTGGACTTGGCTTGATCTACAATGCTTACAGTTTCCTAGTTGAAACTATGGTTAGGCCTGTCCAGAGAAGGAGAAATTTAACTCCTTCACAGCCATAGTTCGGGGGGGGGGGGTTTAAAGACTATAAAATAATTTTGGCAGAAGAAATTAATCAGGGGATGCCTGAGGATTTTACTTCTAACAAAATAGAGACTAGCATTCTCAAGTCAATTACATTCTATTTCTCCCCAAACAAAAACAGTCTAAATAAAACTGACACTACAGTGTTGAATTTGGTACAAAATTTGAAACTGTGATAGTTTTGATTTTTAAATGTTACCATTATGAAAATTTATTTCAAAAAGTATACACTTTTTAAATAAAAAGCAATATAATCTGCATTAAGAATATTTACAGACAATGCAATGTATGTCAGTTGTTACCAAGACACGATGAAACCACAAAACTAATTTAGAAGATGTCCACACACTACATACATATCTATCCCACTCTTTCATATTCAATCCACTTTCATTCTTGGCTCAGAGTTTCTTTTGTTTAAAAAATAAAAAAACTTGCTTTTTATTACATAATCTCCTTAAGTACTACATTCAACTTACTTATTTTATATATGCATTTTCTGCAGACAAATAGTGAAATGTTCTACAGGTTTTTTTTTTTCAAATCTGCCAAACTGGAATTCTGCCTAATAATGTAGACACTAAGGTAAACTGGATTTTTTTAAAAAAAAAAAAACATGCATGTTTACTCAAAAATTGACATTTGCACTTTAAGAGAAGCTCCTGCTTGTTTCTGCAGCAGCTTCCTTTAAAGTTCACATTATAACTTTCAAGCAGTGCATTTATCAGGAGAAAAAAGAAGGCTTCTTATTGTGTTTTCTCTATTGAAGATTTTAATCTAAAGCTGTGACTGTTCTCGCTGTGCATTTTGTTTCTGCTGTGAGTTACAGATTTAATGCTCTAGATACTCACTGATTTCATGCTCTAATACAGTGGTTCTCAACCTTTCTAATGCCGCGACCCCATAATACAGTTCCCCATGTTGTGGTGACCCCAACCACTTATACATCACCGGGTGCCAGGGGTGTGGCCAAAGAAAAGGGGGGAAAAATGGCGGACAGCCTTGTTTGGCGACCCCCGTGAAATGGTCATTCGACCCCAAATGGGGTCCCGACCCACAGGTTGAGAACCACTGCTCTAATAGACAGTGCATATATATATTAGAGCATTAAATCAATGAGAATCTAGACCAACCCAGGTTTTACTAATAATATTTTAAAAGAAGAGAGTCTCTGAAAATAACAATATTGACTTTGGTCCTGTCACCACGTACCTGTGGTTGCTATGGAGAATCTCTGTTAAAACATATGTCTGAGGACATATACCATTCATGCTTTAAATGGAACCTCAAAAATAGCAGCTGCCTGTTTTTTCAGCAGTAATATCAAAGAAGAGAACAGTGATCAGAAAACATATGAAGTCACAAAAAGCTTTAGCAGATCATTTTTCCACTCCCACTTCCATAGTGTAAAAATAGTATGCCAAAATATTTGAAGGATGAAACTAGATCTACATTATTTCCTATCATCAATATTTGCAGCAAATAAATCCTCTGAGAAAACCATAGTTTTGATTTTAGTTTATTGTGAGCTTTTCATCTCCACTAGAGCCCATAGTTTCTCCTAAGGCCAGCCTCAGTTGAGAAGACAACATATCTACTGTTAAATTTAGAGGATCTAGAATTAATTGAAGTGATTAAGGTGGACCTAAGTTTAATTGAACCATACCATTTACATGGAGGAAGTCAGGAAATAAATAGGTTCTAAAATAGATAAATAAAAGAAAACAAACAGTCCATTAAAGTTCTTTTGGCTGCAAATATTCATTATCTTTGGGCACAGTTTGTTGCTATAAAGTCTGCAAGGTTCCAAAATAAGTTCCAAGTCATAACATTTGAGCAAGCAATTAATTTAGCAATTTCTAAGATCTGAGAAAAAAAACACTTCTCAAAGTACAATTTTTCCCCATGCCATGACTTCACTAAGATCATTCAAAGTACAATCAGACCAAAATGCCACCTCCCTTCATACATGGATGATCATGCAATAATAAATTCCACCACAGAAATGCCAATTAAATTAATGCAAGCAGCAGAAAAGTTAATTAAAGAGATATACACAAAACTTTTGATAAATGATGTAAGCTGGCATCATCTGTCATCCCAAAGCCTTCCAAAATACTAGGTTTTAAATAGACGGACCCTTTACATATATGGCAGAAAATCAAGGTAAAACAATTTGTTAAATGTCCAAAAAAAGCCTTCTACTAACAAAACAGTGGCATACTTTTTGAGCATGTTGAGATGTTCCAGAGCAGGCTTTGATCTAAGAGCTTATGCCTGCTTTGAAAAGGGCATTTTTGTTTCTCTCTGTCAAGCAAAAACAAAATTGCAGAGAAGAATGCATTGTAATTTTCTCCTCACTTTATTTTTAGCTAACCTAAACTATAGTATGTGAGTTATCCACACAAAGTCCAGAGTCTACTTTTGGCACAACATCAAATCTCAGCCCCTGAGCAAATTGATCAAGGAGGGGAAGCTGTAACAAGCAACAAGCAAAAATTTACCCAACCTATCTCAAGAAATGTGTATTCAATATGACAGAAAATCTGTACTGTCTTGCTCTTAATTTGGAGCAACACGTCCAACATATTTTAACTTTAGATACAAATATTACCTATTCCATGCAGATAGACAATCCTCTCCGAAATGAAACACCCCAGTTACTCAATTTCAGATCACCAGTGGTTACAGCACCTTCCTGTTCCCTTCTTAAAAAAAAAACAAATTACCCATAAATTACCCCCTGGGGAGAGATTCTCCAAGTACATTACAAATTCTTTTCTGCTAAGTGTCATGGTTCCGACAGATGAAACTCTTTAAAAGAACTTTGAGGCATTGTTTATCTTAAAGAATCTTTTATTCGAGAAACAAATATTGGCACTACATAGTTAAAGCCAAAACCTGAATTCCCCTCCCCTGGGCACAAAGTAGCAAAGCACAATTCCTTCCTCCAATTAACAGTCATAAATCACATTCCCCAATTAGCTTGAAGCACTGGCTTTCTCCCCAGCTCTCCAAATCTTTATCAGCTCTGGACGCAATAACCTTGATTCCCATGGCTGAGTTATTATTGTTATGACTAGCTGGACTCTCATCCACATCCCCCCTCCCAACATCAACTAACTCTAAAAGGGAAAGGGAAAAGATGGCTACATTTCCATCTGTTGTCAAAGCAAGAACATCCGATGTTAGCAGTGTTGACCCAAAGCTGATCTACAGGAATAGTTTTTAATAAAGCCCTAAAAGGAGAATAAAACTGTAGAGTTAACATTTTAAGAAAGCTAGACATAAATGTAAATCTTACATGTAGACCATGCTTGTTAACCTCCCTGAAAATTTGACAGCTCAGAACCAATGAAGAAGGATTACAAACCTCGTGCATCGAAGAATTCATCATCAGAGCTTTCCACAGAGTCGATGCCTTCCATGGGCCACTGAGAGCCAAACTTGTGCAATCCAACTGAAAAAGGGGAGAAATGCAGTATTAGCAAACAGAGGATTCCAAGATGGGAGTCCAGCCAAACATTCTGCGTATTTAAAACCTTCCATCTTTTTTTTTATTGAAAAGTTTTATACAAATTTATTATAACAATACAATAACCCTCCCACCCTTCCCCCCCCCACCCCAACCCTCCCACCCTCACTTCCCAGAGCTGATTACAGGGTTAAAAAAAAAATAAGCAAACAAATTTTAACTAAGCTTATCCAACTATACCAATAACCAAATTCCTAAAATACTTTAACTCAAATACAAACAACTTCCAGTTTAAACTATAAGTTAATCAAAAACTAAATAATACTTTCTAATCCCATATTTATTCTGTACAAAATTTATCCATCTTCTCCACACCGAGATGTATCTTTCTTGTGAATGATCTTTCAAATAGGCAGAAACCTTGGCCATTTCTGCTAAATTAGAAACTTTAAACAACCATTCTTCTATGGTAGGTAAAGAATCTTTCCTCCAATATTGCCCAACCAATAACCTTGCCGCCGTAATAAGATTCAACGTTAAAATAGTTTCTTTAATATCACAATCTTCAATAATACCTAACAAAAACAACTGTGGTGTAAACTTTATCTTTCTATTAAAAATCTTCTGAATGTTCCACCAAAAAACCTTCTATCTTTCAGTCAGCAGTTTTAAAATACACATTATTATGTGTGAGTCTACTGAAGTTGGGTGGCTAATAAATTCAAATACATACATTTTTAAAAACTACTGTTGTCAAACAAGAAAAAAAATCAAGGAAACAGTTGTTCCACTAAAGAGAGAAGATAGCAAGGAACTAACAGGCAGCAGAGAGAAAGCAGAGCTACCTAAACTCATTCTTTGCATAGGTCTTCATGCAAAAATAAATTATAACCAAACCCACCAAAACCATAACTGAAAAAGACAGACTAGAAATAAAAGCTAAAATAAACAAAAAAAATAGTAAAAGAACATCTCTCTGATCTTGATGAAGATAAATCACTGGGACCTGACGGACTACATCCCAGAGTTCTGAAGGAACTGGCAGATGTGATCTCAGAACCACTGAACTATATTTTTCAAAAATCCTGGAGCACTGGGGAACTACCAGAGGACTGGAAAACAGCTGATGTGGTTCCCATCTTCACAAAAGGAGTAGTAGTAGTAGTAGTAGTAGTAGTAGTAGTAGTAGTAGTAGTAGTAGTAGTAGTAGTTGGAAGGGACCTTGGAGGTCATCTAGTCTAACCCCTTGCTCAGGCAGTAACCCTATACCATTTCAGACAAATGGCTGTCCAGTCTCTTCTTAAAAACTTGCAGTGTTGGAACATTCACAGCTTCTGGAGGAGGTTGTTCCACTGATTAATTGTTCTAACTGTCAGGAAATTTCTCCTTAGTTCTAGGTTGCTTCTCTCCTTGATTAGTTTCCATTCATTGCTTTTTTGTTTGGGAACTTCTCATTGCTATTGTGCCTCTGCAATCAGAAATCTGATGACACTGGAGATAAAGGAATTAAACATCAAGAGTAATTTGGAGGGGACAAATTAAGAGGAACTCTGAATAACCCACCCTGGAACAGGGGGGAAAGTGAAGCTGACCTATTGTATTACCCTAAAACTTGGGAACTACAATGTTCATTTTCCTTTGCTGGCAGAAGCCGTAGGATCTGACTTTGTCAGATTATATTTAATTCAGGTGATAGCACTTAAATTGAGGGCAAGTTCAATAAACTTTAACTTCAGCCTTGGGAAAACATCATACTGGTTGACACACCTCCATTCCTGAGATAAAGGACTGCCCAGATCACTTGCAGATTTTGGATGCCATGCTACATTACAGATTTGCTTCTCAGACACATAGCATTCTGAAGAACCCTCAAACACTGACATATTGTTCATTTTATGTCCTGTTTTTCAAGCAGTTTTGTGTGCCAAAATGACTCAAGTCATAAAAAAAGATACTGAGCTGGACCTGCCCTGAGGCTTAAAGTCAAAAAAGACAAGGCACATGGGAGATGAGAAATGGTAGGAAAAGAAGAAGAGTCAGATTGATTGTTCAAGGCCAAAATGAAATAGTAAGCAGCAAGGTGGCATTTATACATAGTTCAGTCTGGGCTGGTTTTAACTTCCTGAAGCTCTTGCTTAAATAGAAAGTTGTGGCAATTGTTCCTTGTTTGGATGATAGATGGGGCCAGAGTTGGTGTGGCAGATGGATGGAGGTGCAGTGTGGCTCTCCAGTCCCAGGGCAACTGGAAGCAATAAAGTGCAAAACAGATTCTTTGCATCTGCCTTTTTCTTACCACTGTAAACATGAACACAACAACACATATGTATACCTACCCTTTCTGCCCTGACCAGTGTACATTTGAGGATTCACGGCAGCACGACAGAACACAGCAAACACAAGATTGTTTGACTTGTACATATTTTAATCTTATATTTTATGTTGTATAGTATGCCTTATTTTAATTGTGATGCTTCTGATGCAAATAAACAAAAAAAAAACACTGTAAACAGGCCATTATATATTTTCGGGAAAACCTGGATGCAATCTCCCAAGAGCTCTTGATCCATTGATGGATGAATGAAGATGAAGTGTGTGCTAGCTTTTCTCTTTCCCATTCCAAGAAATATACCTTTCTCAATGAAATTCATCATCAGAACATCAGAGACACTGACAAAATGGTACTGTAATACTTCAAGTAGACAGATATGAAATGGCAATAAGGAATGGACTTATGACATATTCTAAAGTCTCTCAGCCCAAATGCTTGGGCAATGTTATGCTGACACAAGAGGCCCAATGAGGAAGTTCATGGACAAATGTATTTTTTTCCTTTTTCTTTAAGATTTTTTTCCTTTTTTTCGAAATTGCATCAATTTGGTAAGAAGTGCTATTTCCTCTTAATGTTGCCTCAAACAGATAGATCAGGGTGACCTAACCTACCTGTACCAACAGCCTATGAATAAGCACAGGAGAAGAAAGGGATCTTCTCTTACTGTTGCTTCTCTTTTGAGCTAAACTACGCTCTTAGATCACTCTGCACTGGTGCCTAATTTATCTCTATTTTCCCCAACACTTCACTTTTTCCTTTAGTTGTCATTTTTATTAGTCTATAATTGCAGTGCGGCAACATCTATACCAGGGGTCTTCAAACTGGCCTCTTTTATGACTTGTGGACTTCAACTCCCAGAATTCCTCAGCCACAAGTCATAAAAGGGGCCAGTTTGAAGACCCCTGATCTATACTAAGTAACAATGACATTAAAATGGCAATATATCCATAATTATTGCATAAATGGTATGACATCACAAAATCTAATATAAGTATCATGAGGTATCATTTGTATCATGCCATTATGTGTCATTATTTGCCCTTTCCATCACTGACTCCTCAGAGGCCTACACTATGGGAGCCTTTCAAACTGATGACAAGCTACATAATTAACAAACAAGTATATAATAGGACAAGAGTCACACTCTGGGTGAAGATGGCTTCTAGAGAGGTTGTTGTATCCTGTTCATGATATTACAGGTCACAGACTGCCTTTGTATGTTTATTTCAAATTTGTGTGATTCTTGTGGGCCTCTTCCTCTAATAACTAACTATAGTTCTGTCCAAAGATCTTCACTCAGTGACAAAGCACATGCTCTGTGGGCAGAAGGCTCAATTGCTGAACATCTTTTTTTTTTAAAGATCTTATTGATAGATGGTTTCTCATTCAAGATAACCCTTAATAATAGATTCTAGCCAGAGTGCAGAATATATTAAGCTGATTATTCCAAAATGTTACTACGCTCCCAATTCTACAAATACAGTGAAGAAACTCATGAGTCAAATTGGGCTTACATGCTTGTAGGTCAATGCTAATCATTTGCTGTTTTCTTCTGCTTTTCATACCCAAACATATATTGGCATACACATCTAATGATTAATCATTCAGCTATACTTTGCTACCAACTAATTCCTCTCTAATTTCTCCTGCAGAACCCATTTAATATAAATACTGTAGGCTATGATTTTATAAATTTAAAATATCCAATTAAAGCTAATGAATGTTACAGATATGAAGCCAATATCTTGATGGCTTTGAAGATACAGAACCTGGAAAATGCTAACAGCTTGGCTACATTAAATAAAATCCATTTAATGCTAAGTGTTCCCAGACACACAAATAGCCTTTCAAATTAATCTACAAAAAGTGACAAAAATCTGCTAACTGAGCACTAGGTATTATTAAGATAAATGTTTAGGGCTTAAAGGATGTTCTTTTACATTTCATCTTTACCTTAAAGAAAGCAATTTTGTGAGCCTTTATTTTCAAGCTGCAGACTATATCACTCAGGCTGCGGTAGTAAAAGATCCGTTTACTTAACACACTATTTTTTAAAAAAAAAATGCAATATGGACATAGCTGACACTTACTGGGATTCAACATTTTCCTCCCTGCTTAAATTCCAAGGAAAATCTGCATCTAAAATGTTTTTTGTTTAGATTCCACTGGCCCTGATGTGATCCACCCCCAAAGCAAACACCATCAATAGAAGAATTATTTCTTTAGTACTTAAGCAGAGGGAAAAAAAATTAGAATCCTCCTCTATTCTTACTCAAGTCTCAGTAATCATCCACAGCTGGGATTAATTGCAGTTAGGTTTCACATCTGGTTGTGAAAATGGGCTAAACAGATCCTGTTAATCTGGAATTTCCTATTTTGCTACTCTTATCCAAGCTTACTAGACTCAGTGGTTCCAATGGAATAAAATTCTCTTAAAAAAATAACTTGAGGACATGCAATTGAATAAATACATGTTGCTATGCTATTGGCTTTCCCCAGCTCTACTTTATTGAATTTCATTTACTCGCTTTTTCTTTTACTTACTTTCTCAAATTTTAGCTTATAAGCTTTTCATGGGACATGGTAAAGCTCCATGAATAGAGACGGTGCTATATAAATAATTATTCTTCTTCACACAAGAACATATCTGTGACAAAAGCACTCATGATGCTAGCAAAGTTTGGTATATCCAAAAATAGATCCAATTCTTCTCTGCAGAAGATCAAAAGAGGCAATCTTTGGCCTTGATGCTGAAATGAAAAAGAATTTCATGGGGGGGGGAGGGAATAATTTGCCCTTTTCAGTTTTCCTTCTATATAAGGTATGCATCTGATGAGGTTTCTCAATGTTATTTCATATCCCATTTGCATTTCCACTGAGTCTTTTATCTCCTCCTGGGAAGACATGATGGCTTCACAAAGCAAATGTCTCTTGGTATCATTTTCATGAATGGTATCTACTGTTTATAGGCAAAGAATGGGCCCATCACTATTTTCTCATGACAACAGCTTGCTTTTACAAAAAACTGCAGCCAATTGGCCAAACACTGTGTTATCAAAACTCAACCATGACAAGGATGAACAACATGCAAACTTGGATTTCTTCAGACTTGTAGATAATTTGGCTCCCTATATAGGGAAGGAGCTGGTAGCAGCAGGATGCCCTCACTATACCAAGTTTTCTGTATCAGGAAAACTGGCAAAGAAGGAGAAATGTGCAAATCAAGTTGGCATAGGGCTTACCGGTATATATTTCTAGCTATCTTAAAAACATGCTGCCTGTTCTACAGACAAAATGCTAACATTTCTAATTATCTTTCCTAATGAAAGTGACATTGCCATAAATGTGAAGGGTAAGGCTAACTGTGAATGGTTATAATACAAAATGAAGACTGTCCAGAAGTCCCAAAATTTTAAAGATTAATTCCTGTAGGGAACTGATCCTTTTTGTTAGCATTCTGGACCAGTGGGAAGCATTCTCCTAAGAAGCATGTATTATATATGTTTCTCTCCCATCTGTTTCCAAAGATACATAAACATTGTATTATTGTGCATAAATCTTCAATAATAAAATTAAATCAACCAACATGTTTTTGGGTGCTTTTCTTTTCTTTCTTTTTAACTGATGATTGTTAAAATTGAAGTTGCTTTATTTCATGTTAATCTAAAAACAAATATTGCAAACAAAAGAAAATAATACAATATGATCTACATAAAGAGACTTTATACCATCAAAACTGGAGAAACAAGAAAGGATGTCATGACTAAGAAACTCCACACTTGGAAGACCTTTGTCTAATTCAGGGGTGTCAAACTCGCAACATCACGTGATGTGTTGCGATGTATTGTGACTTTTTCCCCATTGCCGGCAATGGGGTGGGCACGGTTTCAGCGTGATGCACCCGGCCCATGGGCCGGCAGTTTGACACCCCTGGTCTAATCTGACAGCCATTTTCAAATACTTTTACTGAAATCCTAGCACTTTCACTGGGAAAAGAGGAAATAGCAATTAAGAAGCACAGCTTATTTGCTAAACACATATAGAGTAGATATCCCACAATGCAAAACTTAACAAAAATTTCTTTAATCTCTCCCATGTGCCAAAATAGCATACTGACCATCTTTGTGGATAGATTGGCAGCAATTCCAAGCATCAAATGCCTCCCTTTTAAAAAAAATGAAAATGCGGCAGCAAAACACCTTATTAATTCATAAAAATTAAATCAGCCACAAATGGTTTATTGAATGGAAAGCCAGACTTTGATTTTAATTAAGCCAAACTGGTGGAACACCTGGGAAGAACTGGCAGCCAGAAGGAAAAGCAAGATAAAAACAGCCAAAGGGAATAATGAGTGGGTGGGAAGGCAGAATGGATTGCACACAACGAAGTGAGGAAGGAAGGAAAGTCTGGCTTCAGTTTTTAATGCCAATCCCTCAATTCCATTTCCCCCAAATGCCAAATGACCATGTCCTTGGGATAAGGACAATTACTACTACAATTCAGTGTAGTTGTGGTTGGCTAGAAATCATGAGACAAGAGAATTGCAGCCTTCCTCTGTTAGGCATGAAAGCCACGGGGTGATTTTGGGCTAGTCACTCTCTCTCAGCCCTATCCACCTCATAGGGTTGCTGTTGTGAGGAAAATTGATTTCATTGATTTGGTGTTGTAGGTTGGACATCAAGAGACTATCTGATAAAGTAGAAATTGATTTTGCAAAGAGGAGATCCCTGGAATTTGTAACAGTGTTCTCAGACTCACTAACAATCCCCATCTTTAGAGTAGTGTTTCTTCGAGTGTGGCCCTAAGACCCCTGGGGGGGTCCCCCAAGAGGCTTTTACCAGGAGGTCTAAACTAGTGGGAAAAAAATACCACATCAAAAGAAGGAAAGCATTTTAATGGCAGGACTGTAACTTGGCATTTCCACCCTACATTTAGCCTTAAGCTGCATCTCTAACACTGTTTCAGGGATGGAGTAGTCCTATCCCAACCATAAGTGAAGAAAAAAAATAGAAAAAAGATTTAAACAGTACTACTTATCTTCCCACTGTTCACAGAGTCAAAATAGCACCCATGGATATCTCACAAACTGAGCTCCCCACTCACCGAGGAAACTAAAGCTAAAAATTCAATTCCTCTTCCAAGCTCTGACTCCAGACTTATTAAATATGGCAGTGCTTTTCAACCTTGGCTACTTGAAGGTACGGTATGTGGATTTCAACTCCCAGTTTTGGTCACCACAATGTAAAAAAGATTTTAGACTTTAGAAAGAGTACAGAGAAGAACAACAAAGATGATTAGAGGTCTGGAGGCTAAAACATATAAGGAACGGTTGCTGGAATTGGGAATATCTAGTTTAATGAAGAGAAGGACGAGGGGGGACATGATAGCAGTGTTCCAATATCTCAGGGGCTGCCACAAAGAAGAGGGAGTCAAGCTATTCTCCAAAGCGCCTGAGGGCAGGGCAAGAAGCAATGGATGGAAACTAGTCAAGGAGAGAAACAACCTAGAACTAAGGAAAAACTTCCTGACAGTTAGAACAATTAACCAGTGGAACAACCTGCCTCCAGAAGCGGTGAATGCTCCAATACTGGAAGTTTTTAAGAAGAGACTGGACAGCGATTTGTCCGAAATGGTATAAGGTTTCCTGCCTGAGCAGGGGGTTGGACTAGATGATCTCCAAGGTCCCTTCCAACTTTACTATTAATAATAATAATAATAATAATAATAATAATAATAATAATAATAATTTCTCAATCAGCTATGCTGGCTGGGAAATTTTGGGAATGGAAGTCCACATTCCTTCAAGTAGCCAAGATTGAGAAACACTGAGATATGGCATTTCTCCCTGGTCTACTCGCTATTACTGGCTTTTTAAAAATGTTAAAAATTGCAATAAATCATCTATTTCTCTTCTACAGAAAAAACAACCAATTGTATTTTGGTGCCTACAAAGTTATTGCATGTTATATTTCTAAACTGACATGACATTAAATAGCTTCTACTAAGACAATAAATAGAATTTTTTTCTATACAGCACTACAGAATTGGTCACGTTTTCTTTCTTTTTTTATTAAAAGTTTTAAAGATTTTATACAATATATATCCCAAATCCCTCCCCCCCTCCCCCACTTCCCAGAGCTGATTACAGGGTTACAAATAAACAATGATAATCTAACTAACATTACCCAACTGTACTAGCAATCAAAACCATAACATACTTTAACTCCTTTTCAAGATAAATATTAACAAATTAAAAACGAAAATAATAATATAATTAAACCATAATACTAAAACTAATATAAATTCAACCATACTAAACTATTAATAATAATCTAAAATTTACTCATAAGCTAGATAATACTTTTTAGTCTCATATTTATTCTGAATATAATCTATCCATCTTCTCCAAACCGAAATATATCTTTCTTGTGAATAGTCCTTCAAATAAGTGGAGATTTTTGCCATTTCTGCTAAATTAGACACCTTGAGTATCCATTCTTCCATAGTAGGCAAAGAATCTTTCTTCCAATATTGCCCCACCAATAATCTTGCAGCTGTTGTAAGATTCAACATCAAATTAATTTCTTTAACATCAAAATCTACAATAACACCTAACAAAAATAATTGTAGCATAAACTTTATCTTTCTCTTAAAAAATTTTTGAATGTTCCACCAAATCTTAATCCAAAAAGCTTTTATATTTCTACAAGTCCAACAAATATGAAAATAAATTGCATCTAAGCTTCCACATCTCCAACATTTGGGCTGTAAATTAGGATACATACAGGACAGCTTTTGAGGATCCAAATGCCACCTATAAAACATTTTATAAAATTTTCTCTTAAATTTTGAGCTTGAGTAAATTTTACATTTCTAACCCAAATTGTCTCCCATGTGTCCAATAGAATCGGCTCTTGAATATTTTGAGCCCATTTTACCATACAGTCTTTAACTAACTCCGTTTCAGAATCCAATTCTATTAAAACATTATAAATTCTCTTTATATGGGCTCGAGTTTGATCTTTAATCTGTTTTACCAAATTCACGTCCTCTAAAGTGATACCAACCTTTTGATCTAAACTCCACCTAACTAACAATTGATTATATTGGAACCAAGAGTGTACAATATTTTCTTGCTTCAACTCAGCTAAAGATTTTAATTGCAAATCCTTCCCTACCAAACTAAGTAATTTCTTATAAGAAATCCTATCCAAATTCACACCCCTAGATACCCCCTCTATCGCGTGTCCAGGAATCCTCCAAATTGGAATTTTATAGTTTAACCTATAATAATACTTCTTCCAGACACGTAATAAAGCGTTTCTTAAAATATGAGATTTAAAAACCTGATCTACTTTTTTATTATAAATTAAATATGCATGCCATCCATATAATAAATCCCACCCCTCAAGAAGAAGTATATTTTTATTTGTTAAGTTAAGCCAATCACTAATCAATTTTAAAGCCACCGCATCATAATACAATTTTAAATTAGGCGCCTTAAGTCCTCCTCTTTCCCGTGCATCTTGTATAGTCTTAAACTTAACTCTTGGTTTTTTCCCTGCCCAAATATTTATTTATTTATTTATTTATGAGACTTATATACCGCTTTAAGTGCAAGCACTCTCTAAGTGGTGTACACCAGTAAGCAATGTATATATATATTTACATTGCGCCCAACAATCTGGGTCCTCATTTTACTTACCTCGGAAGGATTGAAGGCTGAGTTAACCTTGAGCCGGTGAGATTTGAACCACTGACCTGCTGAACAGTCAGCTAAAGTGACCTGCAGTACTGCACTCTAACTGCTGCGCCACCTCGGCTCTTAAACTTGTTAATACCCTTCTGCCATTCCTCCAAGTTGGCATCTTTTTTCAAAATAGGTATCATTTGAAACAAAAAAAGAAACTTTGGAAGAACATTGATTTTGACCACTGAGATTCTCCCCAGCAAAGATAACTGTAGTTTTTTTCCAATCATTTAAATCCTTTTGCACTTTTACCCATAATGTCTCATAATTATTTTTGTACAATTTAACATTAGAAGCTGTAATGTATACTCCCAAATATTTAACCTTTTTCACTATTTCAAAACCTGTTAATTTAGCTAACATATCCTTTTCCTTCATAGACATATTTTTCGGTAGTATTTTAGTCTTATTGTTATTTACCTTAAAACCAGAGACTTTCCCATACTGGGTTATGATTTCCACCAAATCCCTTACTGAATCTATCGGTTGAGATAATGTCACAACCAAATCATTGGCAAAAGCTCTCAACCTAAATCATTCTTATTTATTTTTATTCCCTTTATTGTAGGTGATTCACGAATTTTAATAAGTAAAATCTCCATTGTTAAAACAAATAACAATGGGGATAATGGACATCCCTCTCTTGTACCCTTTTCAATTTTAAATGCTTCTGTTAATCCCCCATTAATTATAATTTGTGCCGATTGTTGTTGATATATAGCCTTAAGAGGATACAAAAATTTATCCCCAAAATTCATTTTCTCTATAACTCTCAATAAAAATTGGTCACATTTTCTTATATAGAAACAGAAAACTCCAGATGGGGCTTCATTCCCATCTGCTCCCATCACTCCATTTCTCTCCCCCAAACACATTGTTGTTCTGAAAAGGAAGAGGATACTGTTCTCAGACTTGATTCAGCATGATCTGAAATGGTGAGGCATATCATTTA
The DNA here is from genome assembly GCF_016545835.1 of Crotalus tigris. NCBI lineage: Eukaryota > Metazoa > Chordata > Lepidosauria > Squamata > Viperidae > Crotalus > Crotalus tigris. The sequence continues at coordinate 6,069,105 of NW_024096758.1, read as the reverse complement.
ACCAGCTTCACTGTAAAATAGGTAGCTAAAATAAATTAAGGGAACAGAAGCCCGTTTTAATGGATTGTGGAGGATGCAGTCTGAAATTAGCAGACAAAATAGCTGTACTGAAAGAATGCCAAGTTTAGATGTTATCTATCATTGGAAATTTTGGATTCCAAAAATGTCCTGGCTTATTCAAACCTGCGTGAAGGTGGCCATTCATCCAAGCATCAGATCCACAAGACTGATTTACTCACGGAAGAAAAAGTACAGGTAGTCCTCAACTTATAATGACAATTGAGCCCAAAATTTCTGTTGTTAAATGAGACATTTGTTAAGTGAGTTTTGCCCCATTTTACAACCTTTCTTGCCACAGTTGTTAAGGGAATCTCTGTAGTTACTAAGTTAGCAACCCAGCTGTTAAGTGAATCTGGCTTCCCCATTGATTTTGCTTGTGAGAAGGTCACAAAAGTGATCACATGACCTTGGGACACAGCAACGGTCATGAACCAATTGCCAAGCATTTGAATTTTGATCACATGATCATGGGGATGTTTCAAAGTTCGTAAGTGTGAAAAACAGTCATAAGTCCCATTTTTCAATGCCATTATAACTTAATGGTCGCTAAATGAATTGTTGTAAGTTGAGGACTACCTGTATCTGTTGCCTAGATTGCAGCTGCAACATCAAGCATGCTCTGATCAAGGTGCATGACTAAAATTACTTCAATTATATGCCCATTTCATCTCTCCCAAGTCAAGCATAACTTCACTCTCTCTCTCTCTCTCCCTCCCTCCCTCTCTCTCAATCACTCACTCACTCACTCTTTAATGATAGTCATCCCACTCAGCCCAATTACTGAAAATCAATTACTGCCCTCAGATCCCACAGGGAGATGTCTGTCAGAGAGTTCTCACTTCACAGGCACATTACATGTGTCATGCTGGCTCAGTAGCTCCAAGTAAAAGGCAAAAGGGTTCTTCTCATCCCATTCAGACAGAAAAAAACTTCTTAAAAATATGAAACGAATGGAAAAGGACTTTTTTTTCAGATACTTGGGCTTAACAGCAGGCATTGGACTGGTGACTAATATATTTGGGTAATTTTACTGAATTTATATTTATTAATAAGGAATAGCTAACTCACCCATGGGTTGCAGGTAACCTTCTACGTGAACTTTGTATTCCTTAAAGAACCCCTGGCAAACTCACTGATATTCAGCAATGCTATTTGCACATGTTCTACTTTTAAGGATACTAAATGACAATGTTCATGTGACATGCATTAATTAATCATATTTTGGGGGTTGCACAATGCACTAAAATATACATTAATCAAATGGGCTCATTTTGCATTGCCTGCTATGGCATAGAAACATAATCAAATTTAACATTAAATGAGCTTGGCATGTTTGTATTAATGTATGTGAATACATTTCATGTACTTGCCCCAGCTGAATAGGGCTGTCTTCATCATTAGCAAGGAATGATGCATATGGCATGGATAAAATTAGAACTAGTTTCCTAATATACATACATGTTCTTTTTCTAATCAAAAAGTTCTTGATTGATCAAAAACACAATGGATTGTGGCAATCATACAATATCTATAGGCCTATCTGGTAAGTTATATTTTCTTTTCTCTTTTCTTAATATTTCTATTACTTATTCCTTTTCCATGCTTTTTATTCCACTTTCAACATATTATTAACTTGAAAATAAATAGTGTAATCAGGTATGTATGGATATATTCAGCTACTTAATTAAGTCAATCTTGTTGTGGGGGGAGAAAGCCATGAGTTAATTAATTATCTCCACTGTTCTCAGGACTGAAATATTCGTCTTTCACTTACATACATCACAACACTGCTAATATTCTCTGAGGTCCAAGAAAAAAAACTACAACAAATTATACCTACCAACCAACACCTTTTAGAAGCAAAAGTTGGATTTTGAAGAAGCAGAATATCAAGTGTAGTGTTGCTTCTGAACTTTGGTCTTAGAGAAGACTCCTGAGAATATCACAGATAGTCCTTAAGCAAATCAACCCAGAGTTCTCACCCAAATGATCTCAAGTGTTTGCACAAATTATCAGTTCATATTATCATATTTTGGATATACTTCTCTCTCTAGGAAAGTCTATAATGCCTGGAAAGATGGAAGAGAAAAGAAGAAAAGGACACCAGCAGTACTGTAAGCTGGATGGATTCAATTACACTGGTGATAGATACACAAATGAAAATGGACCAAATTGGAAACAAATCCTCTTTGAGAAAATCCATCTATGTAGTCACTAATAGTTGAGATCAACTTGATGGCACATAATTAATCACCACCAATCACAAAAAAATGTCCAAGAACTGTAGATTGATTGTTTTTTGCTTCACTTTCATTAAAATTAGATAAGCTTGCTGCATTTTTGGATAGTCCAAATAATTAAGAGGCTCAGGGTATCTGCCTACATTCAGTTCTGAAGACATTATTGGTCTGGAATAGGAAGCCATGGGTCACCTGTCTGCTTTTTATTAAAGATCAGAAAAAGTTTGTGTAGCTGAATCCTTGGCTTTTAAGGCCAAATACTGCTGTTCCATGGTCCCCATGACCTACAGCAAGTCTTCCCCAAATTTAGAGGTAGTCTGTGCTAAGTCATGGTTTGTTTAACCATAGTTTACTTTGAGAACCTAGCCAAAGGTGAAAACATGGGTACCATGTCAGTGAATCACAGGACAGAGGACAATACTCTGGAAAATGTCTAGAGTGTTGATGCCAGTCTGTTGACTATTAGCAACAAATTTCTTCAAAGAGCATTATAGAATTTAAGCAATATGGCCAGAGACCTGGATCTACTTCTGACTTTCAAACAAGACCACCAGTTTTTCCCTCCATAGAAGGTACTCCTAGAAGTACCTTTTAACTCCACTTTAGTTCCAGTGAAATATAGTTTCCTAGCCTACCAGTTGCTAGGCTACCACAACATTTTTCCTTTGCCTGTAACTAATCACAAGCCAGAGCTAAAGAGAATGAACACTGAGGACAATTAGTGGTCTACAAGAGCATCACTCAAAGCTTTGGCATCCTGAGCTGTGTGGTGGAAAATGTATCTGCAGAAAAACGGGAAGAATATACTCTCTCTCCCTCCCACACACACACACACACACACATCTCATGTAAGGCATTTCAGCTGCAGAGCCCAGCTGCGCACACATATACACTATCTCTTACTCATTCACACACAGAAAGAGAGACAGACACATAAAGAGAAACCATTAGCAGCTTTCTTGAGAATCACATCACTGTTTGATGAAATGAAACCTTTTATCAGGCATTCAAAGTTGTTTTCTCCTTCAACAAGCATTCATTGCATGGAAAGCTTAAATCCACTTGCTTTTCTCTTCTACAGCGAGAGAACAATAAAGAGGACATTTTTCTAATATTGCATCTTTTCCGCTGGTTAGCATTAAAAAAAAAGCCTCCCTGTTAGGTTTCACTCAAATTCAAAGTTTAGTTTTCATAAACTGATGATTTTATAGCAGCCATGGGGATTAGGTGTGTGGGGAGGGTAGGAGGTGGAAGAGAAAAAGGTTTTCATATTATCCACAGCCTACTCTTTTCTAGCCAAACAATGCACAAAACTTCATGAAGCTTAGGAGGAATGTTTCCTGATGAGATGCCTCCTGATGCGCTGGATATGCTATACAAGAGAGATTACATAGGACTGACCATTTCAGCTATTGCAAAAGATGCTTTATTTCTTGAATACAGTTTTTGAATAATTATGAAAGAAAACAGTACTGATAGAATAAATGTGATACAGTATTACTCAGAGATGAGCATTCAGAATACCAAAATATATTCTATGTGGAGTTGTCTTCAAAAAGTGTACGGTATAAAATTTATGTAAAGTATAGAGCCGTTTCCCTTTGTTGAAAGATCTGTGCTTGTTTTCCAGATGTATTGTAAAGTGTTGGGACTACTTAGTAACCCAAGGTCAGCAAAAGATATAATCTTCCTTTCAGAAATCTATTCATGAGTCATATGGTTTCAAACTTTGGAATGCAATCTTTAATTCCACAACCCTCTCTGCTTTCAAGAAGAGCACCACAACTTTTCAATCTAGTCTTTGAAATTGATTGAATATGATGGTATTGGATAATATTCGTGTCTTCTAGGCAAAAACAGTTATTTCTCAACTAGTCCCTCTCATAAAGAAGTACATAGTCAATATATTAATTGCTCTTCCTCAACACTGTCAGGAATAATTGCTAGTGTACATACAACTCATGTAAACAGGTCAGTTAAAGATTAAAGACTATATTTGCACACATTTAGCATTCACCCTGGCTAGATATTTTTGTGGTTCGGGGTATTGTTGAAATCTAAAAAAGGTAAACATAGTAACCAAATTAAACCTTGTAAACACAGTCATTGGGGTTGGAAAAGATGAAAAAATAGAGATGACCAATTGATTTTGTCACAATCTCTCAACCTAGAGAAGGACATGCATACAAAAGCAATTAGATGAACTCCTATTCACAGAGCTAATATTAAAATCGGAAAAACATGCATTCAACTCTTACAGTATATAGCCTTATATCTCTCCATTTAGATCCTATCATATCCATCCATCCATCCATTTTCTCTCTATGTGTGTGTTATATACATTCATCTACATTTGTCCCATCCATCCTGCCTTGTACATGCACTCAGGTATACATAGCTAATGTATGAGGGTGAGCTGAGAGAGCTCCTTTGTACCAATGGAACAAGACTTCTCTTTGCTGTTGTTTACTTGTGTTCTTGATCATCTGATTAGCAGGACTGGGAATAAAATTATGGGGAGGACAATTTCCCCCTACATTCCCTCCTCTCTCCACTGTGGTTATTCAGACAACTTGGAAAACAGCGGAATAATCAGTGAAAAGGTAGTCATCTATGGGGAGCTATTGTCTGAAAGCATTCAAAGTCATCCAAAAATGATGCAAATGGAAAAGCAATATGAGGAGGTCTGGTGGCATCCAGTACGTGAGTCCAGCTCTCCGCTTCCTTCACCAAAGACAAACAACTGCTCTTAACCAGCTGTGTCCTGAAACTGTTGAGTTCTTGTCTCCATGACCCTGCAAGATACTGGTTTTGTCACTCATCTTTAGATTTAATATCAGACTCTTGATCTGGGAAGAGGAAAGAAAAGCATTTAAAAAATGTTTTTCTAGCACAATAGGATTATCATATGTGCTCAGTATTGCCAGAGAAAGTTGGATGTTAGAATCTGAATGTCCTCATCTAAATACTGTATCTAAAAAGAGCTACCGGTAAATGTTTAGGATTGTTTACTTATTTCCAAAAACCCTCTGCCAAATTCCCCCACCTTCTGTGTCTATGCGTATCCTGCACTCTTATATAAAGATAAGAAGAAACTCACTGGGTTAGGCCATAGACCCATATAGTCCACAATACTATGTCACATGACCAACAGTCTTCTTTAGTCGATTCCAAACAACAGATGTTTAAGGTATGCTGGTTGTGAACCAGAAGGTAAAACAAGTAACCACTAATATAGGCCATATATTCATTTATTTAAATGATTTATAAAGCTGCTCATCTCATAGCAGTGACACACGAGATGGATAAAGATTAAAGCCACCTGGCCACTATTTATATCCCGACCCTCCATGAGCTTAAAGAATTTCTTATAATAACTTCCGTTGCCACAAGCGCTGGCCGTGAATTTAACTCTGCCTTGCATCAATAAGTATGGTAGAAACAAATGTTGTTCAGAGTCATGAGCAACAGCTCACCACATCAGTCCTGTATCTTCCTATATTTAGTTTAATATGTGATCTTGAATTCTAACTTTATGAGGAAAGAAAAGAAAAATCTCTCCCACCCCCCATCTATATTGTGGATAATGTTATATTTTTCCCTCTCGTTTTCCTGGCTCTCCAATTCCTCCCCCATATCCTCACTTCTGTTGCTCTCTATTTCCATTTTTTCTTTGTATCAGGGATCTTCAAATTTGGCCCTTTTATGACTTGTAGACTTCAACTCCCAGAATTCGTCAGCCAGGCATGCTGGCTAAGGAATTCTGGGAGTTGAAGTCCACAAGTCATAAAAGGGCCAAGTTTGAAGACCCCTGCTTTATATCCTTTCTATCCCTCTTCTGTATCTGTACTTGATTGCTCTTGGACTCACTGCCAAAGCTCAGCACAGTTTTCCAAGATGCTTGGATCATACTTGCCTTAAGGCTCTCCAGCTACAACACAGCATAGGTAGATAATAACTTTTAGGCTGAATTTAAAAAGTTACTAAACATGGATATGCAATTTTCTTTATACTCCCTGTAACTTAATTTTCACCCATCTTTCACCCATTCTTTCTACAGTTTATTGCCATGTCTTTATGACTTTAAAGCTTGATGATTGTTGGGTTTTAGCCCCATTTCCCACTCCCTTTCTCCCCTGCTGCCTGCCCACTTTCCCATCACTCTTTACATGGCCAGCCTCAATCTAGGAATCCATCCCAGGATACTATGTTTGTTTTGCTTCGACCTCCATAGTTCAGATCCACCCCTTTTCTCTGTCCCACCAAGTTCCTGGTGAGGGAGAGGGAAGGAGAGAGTGAGGGTGAGAAGGTGGAATTTTACTGCTTTCTTTCGTGGTGGGGGCAAGAGAGAGAGTGAGGAGAGAGAAAGTTGCTGGGGTTGTTAAATTCAGATTTTAACAATAAAGGAAAGGGGGAGGGGTTTTGACACCAACGAGATCTGAGACTGCAAGCGACAACAGAAGAGAAGGAGAGGCTGGTCGTTACTGCTTTGGAGACTAGCGGCCATCCAAACTTTGACTATTGTTACTTGTGCAAGTTATACACATTGTGGGAAGTTGCCCTTGCGGGGCGAGCTGTTACTGCAGAACGCTGACTACCTTTGTTCGTGTTCCTATCGCTGCCTGGAGCTGGGTTTTTCCCCACCCCACTTGTTTCCAAGCGGTCACTGTGAAATCATTGACTATTGTTGCTATGACTGCCTGGGGCTGTTAAACACCGTCACGCAATGACTATTGGGGCTAGGGGCTGGTCATCTTTGTTCCTGAAAGCCCCCCCCCCTTGACAACGAGAGCCTGCCACCTCCTCACTTCGTGTGAGCTTCTGCTAGAAAAGACACTTCACTAACACCTTGAGAGCGCAGCTGCAGAGCACGACGGAGGGGAGCAGGGCTGGGAGGGCCTGGGTTTTGGCAACCTCTGAGGGGGTAACGCTACAAGTACATGGAGAAAAGAAGGAGTAATGGAGTAAAATGGTTTCTTTTCAATCTTTTCATAATCTAATGAATCTGTTTGTGGTCATTATAAAAGAGCAGCAGTTCAACCAAATTCATCCACATTTCCTTTCTTGATAAGCAGATGCAAGTGTATGATGAGAGGAGAATGGGGACAAAAGCTTTTTTTAAAAAATAAGCTAATCCAAAATAGGAACAACAAAAAAAGTGCACACCTTTTCTGTGCAAGCATCAGCTCAGTGCTTCTTTGTTCCCCACTCTAATGGAAATAAAGTTTCCAGTTTACAGTGTTTTGACTACATACTGACAATGGATGGTATTGTCTATATTAAGCTAATTAATTAGATTGCTTTGCCAATTAACTGGGTAGCTGCCTCCAAACTATCCAAAAAGTCATTTTTGGGATACTTGCCAAGGCCTGCATATGCTACAACTATGTCTGTCTTGAGAAAGCTACATTAACAGAATTTTAAAGAATTAGCAGGCACCATATAATCCTGGTATTAGAAAGGTGTATTTGTGACACAAAGTCCACATTCCATGTTCTCGTGTTAAGGTTAAATGGTGGCTCAACTGGTCCTATTCCACACCCTGATCTGGAGTTGCTAAGAGCAGAAAATATGCACCTAAAATTTCAGAATCATCCAAACTTCTGGGACTCAAGTCCGTGCTTAACATTTCATAAATCAATTCTCCATCCATTTAGTCTTATTCTCAGGTTTGGAGATAGAAATATATGTACTATTGATCGCAGAAACTGGTCCACTACGTAATCTTATGCCAGCTGTTTTTTGTTTTCCTCTGGGATAGTATTTATAGTTTAAGAATTAAAATACCTTTGTTGCACTTTAATTCAAAACCCAGTTTCTGATAAAACTCTAGCTCTTCTCTATTGCTCCCCTAGGAACTTACCATGACACTCCACTTCTTAGGTTAAGTGCTTTGAAGTTATTTATAATGTACCCCTTTGTATTCAAGGAAATAGCAGCCTGTCAACCTAACAGAGCGGAGCCTCGGCAGCAAAGGGAAATGTACATTGGAGTAAATTTCCCCAATTCATTTGAATTCCTGAAGTGCTTATTCCCTGAATGCAGAAAAGGAGATAACGCACATTGGCATATGTTATTTCATAGTGGACTTAAGCTACATCCTACCAGAACAGCAAAAAAGTTATCTCTATTTTTGACAAAATCAGATTTATTAATTAGCATCTATAACTGTTCATTCTTTATCCAAATCTATAAGGAAGGAAGGTATGTATTAATGTCTTCTTTTATCAGAAAAACTCTCATTTTTCAACTATACCAAAAAAAGGAAAAATAAAATACATTTGCCCAAAACAGGTTTAGTAATTTGACTGATGAAACAATGGCCAAATACTTAAAGGAATAAATTAGAGAAGCAAAGAAAGTTGCTTTTTAAAAAACAAAACAAAAAAAAAACCTTTTGCTAAGTTATGAAATGTCTTATTGTAACACATTATACATTATGTAGAGAAAAGCATGAAGAATGTGGAACAAACTGGACAATCTTTCTTGATTTTTATCATGAAACTTCAAATAAGAATGTCTATGGAGATTCTCAATCATCGAGGTCACAGTTGTCCCAAAGGTGCTTTTCAAAAGGCAATTGGACTTCCTTGGTTTTTTCCTTGAAAATGTTTCAGTTCTCATCCAAGAAAGTCCAGTTGCCTTTTGAAAAGCACCTTTGGTTCAAATAAGAACACTGATATAATAATATCCTTTTTTACAAATGAAAATAAAATGTTAAAAATAGTTATATGCAGGAAAACAAAGACCCTGTTACAAAATGGGTTCCCTACTGTCAGGTTAAACAGGGCTTAGGAGAATGGAGCCAATTCTTCGTCCAAAGACAAGCCAGCTTCAATCCCATTTCATTCCTACAACCAACCTTCCCCAATCATATACCCCCAACCGTATATTCCACAATATACAGGTTTGACTCCAGATACGTGACCTTAAACTCTCAATTCTCAACTTAGTATTGGAACTGTTAGGAATTACATAGTTTAAATTTATACATCTGAATAGGATTTACTTTTGTGAAATTGCCTTAGATTTCCTTAGACTAAACCCTAACCCTAACCCTAACCCTAATCCTAATGTAAACCCTAACCCTAATCCTAACCCTAACCCTAATGTAAACCCTAACCCTAATCCTAACCCTAACCCTAACCCTAAAACCTCAGTATTCAGGTTAAATTGCCATGTTGGCACTTTGCGATAAATAAATGGATTTTGGGTTGCAGTTTGGGCACTCGGTTTCTAAAAGGTTCGCCATCATTGCCTTAGAGTATACTGCAACTTAATTTGATTCCAACTGTACAACATATCATTATAATAAGTTTCACACTCTCAGGTCTTGTAATGGAATGTAGTCTGATTCCCAGGAGGGAGGGAGTGCATTCCAAAGGAACAAGAGACAACTCAGTTTACATAGTTTGTGTGAGAGAAAGAGGGTGAAGATGGCGCCTTCTTAATAGTTCCCAGAGTGTATGTTTTATTAGGGTAGTTTGCTTTGGCAAGATTCTATCTATAGGTGAGGAACAATAAAAAAATCTTCTTAAAAGAATTCTAAGTTTTTGAGGCCTGACAATGCATTTCCTTATACAGTGGTCACATAGTTGCAGTAGCCCCAGTCATGTGATCAAAATTAGGATGTTTGGCAACTGGCATGTATTACCAACTCTTGCAGCATCTTGGGATCATGTGGTTTTCATAGATTGTACCGTCCCTGAACTCATTCACACAACTTCATCTATGGATGGCTAGTATTCAGAGGACTTCCAGTGTCATAGTTTATGATTGTTCCATGAAGAAAATTTGTTTTGATTGCTTTTCTTCTTTAATAACTATTTTTATTGTTTGTAAATTGTCTTGTTTTGCATTCTTTGCATACCAATCTTGACTCTTTTGGGAGGAAAAATGGACTAAAAATATAAATAGCAGTTGGACAGCACCCTTTTCACGGCCACTGAAGTTACTGGCTCTACAAATGTCTGAACTCTCGGCCAATCTATACTATTTTTTCATTACACTGGCTGAAAAAAAATTACATTGAAACATTTCTATGGATTCACATAAGGGAAAGATTCTCAAGCTGGAATCTGTGCTATAATTTTGCTTCACTACAGAACCTCAGCAGATGATGGCATCATTTAACTGACTTGAGCTTGAAAACTATGCACACTTGGGATTGATTAATGCTCAAATGGGAAACCTCCAGGGAATAGTAGGGATGTTAAGTCTAGACTGGAGAATTTTAAAACACGTCTCAATAATAGATAAAAACCATTTTTGTATTGCTGCCAACAAAGCTACATGGATACATTCATAAAGTCACCAGAAATCAAACCCAGTAAAGGATCTTACTCAATTGCCCAGTTTTCCCCCATAAAACTAACAGCAGAAACTCAGGGCTGTATTCAAGTAAGCATGGGGGTTTCATGAACACATAGAAAAACAGAAGAGAATCTGCAAGCAACCCAGAATTTACTATATATTCAAGTCTCATTAACATCCATTGAAATAAGTAGAGTTACAGGTAAATGCAGAATATTCTTCTTTTTTAATTTCCAGCTTTCTATGTCTGCAGCAGAAAAAGGAAGACATTCCTTGAGAAGATTGTGAAATGATACCTCTTGAGACATTCTGAAACTTTAAACACATGAATAGTGAATTAATGTTGAAAAGAAATTATTTAAATTTCAGAGCGCTGAAGTTTAATAACATATAATCTGTGATTCCAAGTGTTTTTTCATTGCAAACACCGAGTTTTAGTATTTGCTGTCATGGCGCCACAAGCAAATGCTAATTATGGATATTTTCAACTTAAGTGAATATTTATATTGTAATGTTAACAATTTGGTCAGAAATTTCAAAGAAGCTTGTTTTCTGCATTGCCTCAAAAACTTCACCTATTCAGATGAAAAATGAACAGAACCTTGAGTTAAATTTCCTCAAATATTGTGATGTTATAATTGCATAAATAGTCTTCTTCTTAGTGCAACAGTAATAAAAGAAGTTTGTTCCCAATATGTAATGGGTATACAGGCCTACTCAATGCTAAAGAAATATTGACTAAAGAGTTTTCCATTGTGCACAAGAGATCAGTATTCAGCAGCTGCAAGGATACCTTTGCATACCTACTGTATATTCCTTTTGGACAATTTTCTTGTCAAATTTGGAATTTATCATGAAGTCATTAAAGATCTTTGTCATTTCTCCTATGATAAGGGTTTAAGGAGAACAAATATTCTTAGCCCTAAATAGAACAATTTTCTGTACCATTTGTCAGAGGATTAATGCTTTGGCAGTGCTGTCTACCAAGAAATGAATGATTCAGAAAGTTCCAAATTTCAGCTACTGGATAAACCATTCCAAGATAAAACAAATTATATATATATGTGCATCCCAAAAGCCCATCTTGAAAATGATGGAAAAAGGTCACAAGGCTAGCATCAGGTTCCTAATGGCAGGTTTGAACTAAGCTGAAGATTTCCAAACACTCAACAAACGATAGCTAGTAAAAAAATCTTTCTTATAAACTAAGATTAAAGCTACTTTAAACAGTTCATTGATTTGTGACAGTTAAAGCTGTTGTCTGCATCTTATACCCTCTTGAATTAAACTCAATAGATTTTCCCACTCTTTCCAAATCTTAATGGAAATACTGTTTTATGCTACTCATGTGCTATATAATCAGGTGGCTGTTGTTTCTTTACATTTTTAGTATTCCTCCTTTGAGAAATTCTACTTCTCAATATATATTCTACAGCTATCATCAATACATGGATTGTCATAGGTACCAGAGCTAATAGAAATCACTCTGGCTTTCTACTGCATATTTTCTTGTTTTTAAAAAATAATTATATATTCAGGGAGGAGCACTTGACATTGCACATAGAAACTAATGCCCATTTTTAGATTCAAGGACTAAAGTGTTATAGCATCACTCTCTATGATAAATTACCTGTATCACTCAAAGCCACAGCCACAAATATGCAAATTATATTTTCCACAATTACAATACAAGCAAGATCCTATTAAGGCTACAGGTCAGGAAAAGTTAGTTACTGAAACTCTTGTGCCAAGCTCATTGTTGAAGGAAAGGAAACCATGCTGACCTGTGGCATCATCCAGAGGCTTCATGCAGTTATTAACAATGTGAAGTAAAGGACTGAGCCATGCAGTTCAGTAGCCATGGTTCAACATCTCCTTCCACTGTCTACATTTGACAACTCAAGGAGCAAAGCCACCAAAGTATCATGGCTTCCCTCCTAAATTTTGCAGCTGCTCTAAAAGGATACCATGGTGGATGGTACCAAAGACTGCTAACAAGTCAAACGAGTGCAAGACAATTAGACTCTTCCTATTCCAGTCTTACTAGAGGCCATCAAGCTAGGAGATCAATGTGGTTTGGTACTTTACTCAGACCTGAATCTTTACTGACAAGGATCAAGATAATCCATTTCTTCCAGAAGTCTCTGTAGCTGTGCACTCATTACCTACTCTACCAGCTTTTTTTGAAAGAGAAGGTTAAACACAGGGTAGTTATCTGCAATAGCTGGACCAAGAGTTGGCCTCTTGAGAAAGGAATACATCTGTGCCTCTTTCAAAACTATCAAGAAATGCTTCTCGCCCAAGGATGTATTACCACTTCAAATATCCAGCCCCTATTACCTTCTTTTTATTAATCAGGAGGGACAGAGATCCAGTCCACACCATGCTGGACTTAAGGTACAGAGAAGCCGGTGTGCTTCCTCAGGACTCACTGGCTCAAAACAATCATGGATAACTAAGCAAAATGATGTCTCGGTCATCTCAATTGGGTCTGCTCCACAAATAACCAGCTGCACACAAACATAAGTTAACATCCAGACAAATTCCTTTCAATGGCCCACCAACAATTTTGGAATCATGGTGAAGGAGTGATAAAGGCCAAATGCTTTTTCTTCCAGTACAGAATAGTCAAACAAAAGTCACAAGGATTAATTTTACTGACAAGCTTTGTTTAAAAGTCCAGATGCTAAACTCCCTATTACAAGGAATACAATGCTAGTATACCAACCTAGCAACAAAATGGAGAAGAGAACTTAACTTTCATTCTAGCCTGCCTCTTAATAAGACCAAATTTTAAAAAGATTCAGATAACCAATATGATTACCATCTCTTTAGTATCATCCGCTTTTGAGAATTTTAAGAAAACATGACATTTGCACTGACATTGAAGAGGTCAAGCTACATTTAGAATTACCTAGAACAACTGAAAATAATTCATTGAAAATGTGTTAATAATCTTCCCAAATATCTTTTTCCAACTACTTTTGTGACACGCAACAATAACCACCATGAAGAGGCAATGTGCTTTGAAAACCTCAAAGATTTCACAAAATTATGTCCTCTTTTATCAGATACTCAGAGGGAAGCAACTACCTGCCTGCATAATAATGAAAGATTTTTAAAAGGCTGTTATAACAATTGCATTGACTCCTAGTTTATTTCCCAACACATTTCAGAGTTCTGTCACTTTTGAGCAAATCTCATCCTTAAAGGGCTATGCAGCATATTGCAAAAATTCTACTACAATATTACAGAAGAACATCATAAATTGCATCATCATGACAGATAACCACAGTACAGTTTGACTACAAAAACAATGAAATAGGATGGTAGAACTTCATACCTTTCAACTCCTCCAGATCTGACATTAAAAATTTATCCCCCATTGACTGATTACTGATTAATTTATTTTTACAATTAAAAAAAGCAAACAATATAGGGAACAATAAAATGTATTATAGATACCTGACAGCTGTAGACAAATAAAAAGATACTGTATTTACCAAAGCTGTTTGACAGCTGGACATCTGATAGTGATGGCCAATGCAGTGAAATTAGCAATGTGCTTGGAGATATCCAGTGACCTGTGGGCTAAGAGCACCCTGGTGTAAGAATAGGTTGGAAAATACAATATTAAGTTGGCTGACCATGCTGAATAGAAGGACAAAAGAGCCTGTTTCTTTTTCTTCCAACAAACAGGTGCAGTGTGTCATTTGTGCAGGGATGTGTTCAGTCTTTTAACAGTGAAAATGGCAAAATATTATAACCAACAAGTGAGAGTGAATGCTCTTTTGTGGGATGGGCAAAGAATATTTGCTAAATTCTTAGCATGGGAGAATAGCCTCTTGAACCAAGGAATGGGTTTTGCTCAGGTTCTGCTATATGGTGGCATTATCTTCCACATGCAGATAATTTTAGTCAACTTAAAAAGAGAGGATTGAGTAACAGGGAAATAGAAGGGACACTTTGCCCACAACGGAAATATATTGCACAAGGGAAGGTGCAAGTCATCAGCACATGACTTATGGTTTGAAAACATGCCTTAAGAGTTATTTTCCTAGAATCCTAATAGGCACCCTATGCAAAATATCCAGATCCCCAAACCCAACTTTAACTTCACTCTAACACCATGCAAACCAGCATATAGTCCTCTAAAGAGCCAGACAGGAGGAAATTTGCCCCAAAGAATTTCTAGGTGAGTGACCAGAGAAAGGCTATATCAGGGAAATTCTTTTTTCTGACCTTTTTCCCACACACACATATCTCCTTCAGTAGGCATTTAAAAAAAGTGTACAACCCCTTATTTTCTTCTGGATGGAGCTCTAGGTTCCTGCTTCTCAAAACTTCTCTCCACTACAGTGTCCTGAGTCACACAATATACTAAACCATAAACCCGAGGGCCATTGTTATGTTCATACAACATGCTAGGTGCAAACAAAAAAAACGTATTATGGTATAATGTGATATGTTCAGTTAATTTATTGTAACAGTTAACAGCTGAGCTCCTGCAACATGCTAAACTGCAAACTACCTAACTCCACTTTGTGTTGTGTGAATTCAGTCAGTCAGCACCTTGCAAGAGTCTACACTATGGATGTATCAAGTATCTGTAATTGTTCCAAACAGAAATGCAGCTGTCAGATCAACCAGCTACCAAATACCTTCAAACAGAACAATCATAAGTATGCCTGAGGTCATACTTGCAGCCCCAAATCAATGCCAAGACCAGTTCCTAGTTCACTATAGTTTAAATTAGGTTTTTTTTTCTGTTGTGGTACTTCATTACCTATTGGCTTGGCTTAGACCTGGCTTAAAAACAATTATTGTGAGATGGATCTTGGAGTCCTAGTGGACGATCACTTAACTCTGAGCCAGCAGTGTGCAGCAGCAACCAAAAAAGCTAATACAATCCTGGGTTGTATAAACAGAGGCATAGAATCAAGATCACACGAGGTATTAGTACCGCTTTATAAAGCTCTCATAAGACCACACCTCGAATACTGCAGCCAATTTCGGTCACCATATCACAAAAAAGATGTTGAGAGTTTGGAAAAAATTCAGAGAAGAGCAACTAAGATGATCAAAGGCCTGGAGACCAAAACATACAAAGAACGGCTGCGTAACTTGGGTTTGGCTAGTCTAAAGAAAAGAAGAAATAGGGAAGACATAATAGCAGTATTCCAGTATGTGAGGGGCTGCCACAAGGCAGAGGGGGTCAGGTTATTCACCAGAACACCAGAGGGAAGGACAAGAAACAATGGTTGGAAATTGATCAAAGAGAGAAGCAACCTGGAATTAAGGAGAAACTTCCTGACAGTGAGGACAATTAACCAGTGGAATAGCTTACCCTCAGAAATTGTGGGCACTCCATCACTGGAAATTTTCAAGAAGAGACTGGACAATTACCTGTCTGAGATGGTATAGGTTCTCCTGCTTGAGCAGGGGGCTGGACTAGAAGACCTCCAAGGTCCCTTCCAGCTCTACTCTACTCTACTCTATTCCAATGTGCTCTACACTGAAAACAATCCAGAAGCTTTAGCTGGTACAAAATGCAGCTGCTTGAGCAATCTTGGACGCCCAAAAAACAGCACATATAACATCTCTGCTGTGTGAGTTGCATTAGAGGCTGGTTTCTTTCCGGATCAAATTGAAAGTGTTGGTTATGATCTCTTTAAAGTCTTAAATGCCAGGGCCCCCGGTTACCTATAGAATCATCTTTGCCCCATCACAACAGTCTGTAGGCCGGGAAGATATGTATGTATGTATATATGTGTATGATATGTATACATACATACATATCTTACCTATCTACTGGGTAGGACAGACGGATGTTGTGATGGGACAAAGATGATTCCATAGGTAACTTGTATGTATTAATTTGCTTGCCACCCATCTCACTTCGAGATGTTGCTGACCCTGTCAGCTAAAGGCCCAGGAAGAGAGCCTTCTCTATTGTTGCCCCTGTCCTTTGGAGCCTTCTCCCTCCAGAGGCGAGGTGGGCCCCGACTCTCCTGGCCTTTCAAAAATACCTGAAGACCTGCGTCTTGCCATCTCGCTTGGGGCTCATAGAGGAGCACGCAGCAGGAGCTGTGGCCATGAGGGCCCTCCTCTCGTCTTTTAATTAATTTTTAATGTTGAGTTTTACTACGCTTATCTCTATTTTAAATTTTTATATTCAGTTTTTGTGTTTTTAACATTTTATTTGTACCTCACCCAGAATCCCTCTGTGAGGGAAATGAGCAGTTTCTAAATTTGATAAATAAATGTTATGCAAATAATAACTAAATTAATCCTTTGCTTGTAACCCAACCCCAACCTCCTCCTGAGCTTAGCCAATCATATTAATGAGAACTTAGATCAGCTAACTGGCTTATTTGCCCTAGTGGTTTTAATGTAGATATGAAACTGCAGTGAGGGAAGGATAAGGAAAGAAAAAGGAAAATCTTGAGGGAATCCCAAAGTTCTCCCAACATTGAACTCCCCCCCCCGCCCCAGGATAAACAATTTCTGACTCCTTTCCTCAAGAAAGGATCAAAGCCCAACTTCACAAATCAACCCAGAAAGATACTATTGGCGACAGTACTAAAAGCCATTCAAAGTTTTTTCTATTCCCTTAAATTCTCCTAGTAGGCTGACCAATTTTATTTTTATCACAAAACCAGGTAGAAAAGCACAGAACAATTCATATAATTACTATGGTACAAGATGGCGGGAAGTCAGACAACATGACCTATAATCTTTCTGAAGAAAACAAAATAGAATCCAAAAGGTAAGGGATTACATACATCTTCAAGAATTTTGAAGAAGGTAAAAGGCTACAGGATTACATCTTCAAATACTCAGAAAATGAATCCAAAGGTTTACAAGGATTTAAACCAATCTCTGAAGGCATTCTTTGGTTAAAGCTCTGTTCTCTTTCAATTCTTGCTAAACACAATCAATCTTCTATTGATCTTGGTATTTTTTCAAACACAGTAAATCAATTTTAGCTCTTGCCAACACCAATATAATTTGGGGATATGCTCTCTAGAGCAGTGGTTCTCAACCTTTCTAATGCTGTGACCCCATAATACAGTTCCCCATGTTGTGGTGACCCCCAACCACTTATACATCACCGGGTGCCAGGGGCATGGCCAAAGAAAAGGGGGAAAAATTGCAGACAGCCTTGTTTGGCGATCCCCGTGAAATGGTCATTCGACCCCAAATGGGGTCCCGACCCACAGGTTGAGAACCGCTGCTCTAGAGACAAGCGAGATGGTTTTTTGAGTATTATACTGCTATAGTTCAGAACAATAAACCTTTAGGAATTTGGATCATATCTACATATTACCACTTACAGCAGCATCTGTGGGACTCACAAAATTGAAATTATCCACTCAGAGGTATTACCACACATTGGAAAAGAAAAGGCCAGGCTAGAACCATTTCTTATGCAATCATTTTCTGTGTACAGGAGTTAGTTTGGCTGCATAATTAAATTATATAAATAATATGGTCAAAAATACCTTAAAGGTAATCTAATCTAGCCACACAGAGAATGCAAGCTTTGTAGTACAGGATACAGTTATAATAACTTACCACAACTTTTTAAATAGTTTGTTCCGTTGACATACAATTCACACAGTTACAGAGTTTCTCATATCATTTAACCAGAAACTGCTTGCTTGTATTTTCCATCAAATATTTTCCTTATTTATTTGTTTGTTTAATTTCTGTGCTACCCGTCTCACTGAGACAGTGACTCTGCATGGCTCAGAATATAATAAAATATAAATTATTAGAAAATAATTAAAATTAAATAGAAAAGATTGAATAAAAAAGCTAAAAACCAAGACAATGGGCAGCCTGGGGGTGGAGATTTTCTCTACCCGGTAAACCACCCCCAACATAGAAGGCCCCATGTCTGGGCTCTAGGTCAAGTGCAGAGCAACGTTTTTAGATTCTTCTGGAAGGCTAGGAATGTGGGACTGGACATCACATCCAGCAGAAGACTTTTCCAGACAAGAGGGGCACAGGAGAAAAGACTCTTCTCCTGGTCCCTGCCAGCCAATGGGATCCAAAGTAGGACACTGGAATGAGTGGAGCAGGCTAATTCCATCAGGATACCCTGGATCCATGCCATAAAGGGCTTGAATTCACACCTTGAATTGGATCCAGAAGCAAGCTGGTAGCCAGTGCTGCTCTCATAACAGTAGTGTCACATGTGTCACTAAAGGGGCCTCCAGAACCGTCCTCGCTATTGTGTTCTGTACCAGTTGTAGCTTGTGAATACTCTTCAAAAGTAACCCCATGTAGAGCATATTGCAGGAATCCAACTGGGAGGTGACCATAGCATGAGTGACTGGGCGCAGGGGTCACAATCCAGGAAAGGGTGCATTTGGCACACACATGAAGTTGCACAAAGGCTCTCCTCACCACGACTGCCACCTGCTCTTTGAGCAGGAGTCACAAGTCTAGGAGAACCTTGAACCCAAAGCCACTCTGTCTTACCAGGGTTCCAAGCACCATAAGAGGGCAGCTATAGCATCACTTGGATCACCAAAGATGGAGATGTAAAGTTTGCTATCATTTGCATATTAATGATAACTCACCCCATAATGTTGGATGATCTCACCCAGCAGTTTCATGTAGATATTAAAAAAGAGTGGAGATAACACCAAGCCCACCATAAGGGAGCGGCCATGGACTGGACTTCTCACTCTCTACAATACCGATTGAGACCTGCCTTGAAAAGAAGAGCTGAACCAGCACAAGATGAGTCACCCAGCCCCAGCTCTTGCAATTGGCCCAAAAGGATACTATGGTATCAAACACAAACAAGACATCAAGAAGACCATGGATGGATGCACTATTCCCATCCTGTTCCTGCCAGTGATCATCTACAAGTGCTACCAATGCTGTCTCTGTCGCATAACCATACCTAAAACCCAACTGAAAGGATTCCAGACAATCCATTTCATCTAGGATCTTCTGAAGTTGCAGCACAATCATTTCTTCCACCATTTTCCCTAAAAAGGGGAGGTGGAAAACTGAATAGAAAATGTTCTGGCAGATGGGATCCAGTGAACGTTTCTTAAGGTCCCAGAAATGCCCCCTCCTGCAGGGAATGCATTAATTACTGCTTGGACACAGCTGCAAGTCACCCTCTTGGAGGCTTTTACCAACCAGGAGGGGCAAAGATTTAATAAATATGTAGTTGCATTATGTAACAGCCCTGAGGAACCTGTCCACTTCCCCAGGTCCAACGGGGTCAAACTGTTCCCAGATAATTAGGTAAGTCTGCTCCCTGGGCATCGCTAATGGATCCACTCCATGTTTGGATTCCAACTGGGAACAAATTCCAGGATTTCTTCTCTCAGATGCTCAACAAATTCCTCCTTATATTTTCTGTGTCCACCAGAAGTGGTTTGGGCAAGCCTAGCTGACTTTGGTTCATTTCAGAAGCTATGCAGTCAGCCTTGGTTGATATTGGGATGAGGGACCAAAATGTTACTGGCAACTACTGCCAGGAAAATCACATTATAGTAATTAGGAATCAAGCTCAAGTTTTGCCTTTAGTTCATCACTAGGGTTGAAGTAGAATTCAATTACCAATTCAAATGGACTGAAAGACTGGTTGGTTTCTTGTAGATTCTTTTTTTTAATTGGAAACCAATTGTTTGGAAACTAACAGGAAGACAATGAAATTGCATATTTTATGGTTACAAAGAAGTTGATTTTACAAGATTGGAAGGATACTTATGCTCCATCGGGTATATAATGAGCTGAAGAGTCTATCTCTTTCTATATTTGATCAAGCACTCTATCCACTGAAAGGACTATTGTACTTAACAGTCTGAACTGGAGATACTAACATTTTAATTTCTAATTTCTCATTGTTAAAGGAACTGACAAATTTTAACATTTATTATATACCAAGATATAAATATACATGCATAATGAACTTGTTTAGTTTATAAAAAATTAATGCCTTTGTGCTTGTTTCCTATTTTTTCTTTTTTAAAAATATAAATAATAACAATCACAAGAATCAATCCAATTACTCCTGAAATTGAAATAAGAGAGTACCAATTTTTTTTATTTAGAAAACACAGTACCTTCAACTAACTCTGGTTATCTCCCAGTGTGTAACCTGTCAAGGTCATTCTGACCTTAATTCAGAATGCACCCTGTAGTTAACATTAGCATCTCCTTTATAAAGACATTTATAGAATAGCTGAATAACACATGGCTTAGGTACAACCTGTACCATTCAAGTATTTTTCACGCATTGCTGAAAATGGGATACAGAGAACAGAATGTTTTTATGATAGGACAAGCCATTACCTATTAAAATCATGTTAAGCTGATATGATTTATTTCTGATAAACCCAACAATCTAAATATGCTTTGGTAGCTACTCACAAACTACCTGATAATAGCAATAGCACTTAGACTTATATATCACTTGATAGTGTTTTACAGCACTTTCTAAGCAGCGCTTACAGAGTCAGCTTATTGCCCCCAACAATCTAGTCCTCATTTTACTAACCTTGGAAGGATGGGTGGCTGATTCAACCTTGAACCAGTCAGGATCAAATAGCTGGCAATGAGCAGAGTCAGCCTGCAATGCCACATTCTAACCACTATGCCACCATGGCTCTAATCAAATCTAACATTTTTCCCAGGGTGATTCACACACTAACCCACAAGATGAAGGACTGCATTCCACAGATCAAGTCCACAATCATCCATTTTTCTTACTCCAGGGATAAATCTTGCCCATCTCCAGACTATTAGTTCCTTGCTCATATCTAAGATTTCTCAGGGATTAGAATAAGTGCTCCTTCAGCATTGCAATGCAATGGGCTCCAGAAGATTATTGGGAAGATTATTCTGCAATCAGGAATAATCTTCCCATTGAAAGGATCATTTCTTAATATACATCTGCCTTTTCTCATTTGGGCAATAAGAAACAATCTCTCTGTTCCTTTCCAGAAGTACCTTGCCTCTCCTTTCAGAACATTTTATTGACTTCAATAAACTAGAGTGTGAGAAACTGCTGTTTCCTCAAACTGTAAAACAGAATACAGTGGTGTTTCTCAACCTCAGCAATTTTAAGATGTCTAGATGTCAACTCCTAGAATTCCGCAGCCTGGGAAATAGTAGAGGAAAAAAATAAATGCATAAAGCCAGCACATTCTTTTTGGAGTAAATATGATAACATCTATAAGAGCCATATGTAAGATGGAGAAGTTACCTCAAAAAAGTGTGGTAAATTGTGCATCAACTATCCCCTCAACTTAGTATCAGTTTTTAGACAAAACAACTACTTTGAGGAGAATTTTGCTCCTGTCTGTTCATCTCACCTATTAATCCACCAGCCTGTGCTCCTTAATCCTCCTAAAATAAATCCTCAACTCAACCAGCGAAAATCAACAATGCTGCCAAATTGACACAAATTTTTAAAACCACAAGTTAGTAATTTGAAATTCCAAACATAGGTTGAAGTGATTCCCCATAGGACATGATTCCCCAGGATGTTTTTCAATGTATAACTGAACAAGATGAACAAGATATGTGCAAGATTACCATGTCTTATATAGTTCCTGTTCATTGCAGACCCTTCACTGGGCTGTGTCCAACTTTACTGATTGTGTCACATAATATGCTAGATCTAAAACAAAGCTAACAAAACACAACTGAGATGCTCCCACAGTACTTCTGCTAGATATACTATATAATAGCCTGATCCATAGAAGATATGAAAGTGGCTAGGATCCTACAACATGCTGGATTTTAACTCTTATTGGTATACTATAAATTGCATATTCCTAAATCTTCTGGGAAGTGAGAAGGTTACTGCAAGCAAAAAAAAAAGAAGTAGATTTTCTCTCAAGCTAGCAATTCTTAATAGACATATCTCTACATTGAGGGGGAAATGCAATGGGAAATTTAGGATACTGCCCTGGGCTCTCTTCTCTTCAATTCTTTATAAATGACTTAGACAAAGGGATAGAAAGGATGTTCAGTAAATCTGCAAATGTCACAAACTTGGGGGGAGAGAATTATTAACACCCCAGAAGAGAAGCTCAAGGTTCAAAGGATCTTTATAGACTTGAATATTGGGCCCTATCCAACCAAATGCAGTTAAAAGGTGAGAAATGAAAGGTTCTGCATTTCAGTATGAAAAACCAGATATACAAGTATAATATAGGTAGGCAATACTTTTGAGAAGGATATGGGTGGCCTGGTAGACCACAGCTTAAGCTTGAGCCAGCAGTGTGCTACAACTGCTAAAAAAAACAGTGCAGTCTTGGGCTACATCAACAAAGGTATAATGGTGAGATCAAAGAAAATGGCAGCTCCATTCTACACTGTATTGATCAGACTGCACCAGGAATACAGGGCCCAGTTTTGGTCCTCACAGTATGAGAAGAATGCTGAGCAATTGGAAAGAATGCAGAGAAAAGCAACAAAGATGGCCATGGCCATCTTAAGAATAGTTAAAGGAATTATGTTCAGTCAAAATAAGTGAAGGCCAAGAGAAGACACAGTAGCAGTTTTCTAATAACTGAAGGGCTATCACAGGGAAGAGGATGTAGATTTGCCATAGTGAAGACAAGAATCAGTGGGTGTTACGTGGAGTGGAGTGGAGTGGAATGGAATGGAATGGAATGGAATGGAATGGAATGGAATGGAATAGAATAGAATAGAATAGAATAGAATAGAATAGCTTTATTTGCCAAGTGTGATTGGACACACAAGAAATTTGTCTCTGATCACAAGCTCTCGCTTATTTTGAGATTAAGGGACCCAATCTCAAAATAAGGAAGTATTTTCTGATGAGAGTTATTAAGCAATGGAATAATGTCCCTCCTAGAGTTGTGGATGCTCCATCACTGGTGGTTTTTAAGCAAATAGCCATTTGTCTGAGATGGTCTGAGGATTACTGCTATGGGCAGAGTATCGAACTAAAAGACCTCCATTTCATCCAGCTCTATGATAATATGATTGCAATTTTGCAAGCATGCTGTTCAAAACCATCTCTTGAGTGGGGGGTTGCCATTTGGCTTAGCCTAACCAAATGGCACACTAACACCTTCTGTTCCAAATACTCAAATGTTTGCAGAAGCTCAGTTAGATTGTTTTAATGAGTTGCTGCCTTCTCATGCTTCCTGTTTGCCACATGGGGTGCACTGTGCTTCTACAGAATCCTGCAGGATACTAAATCAGACAAAACCGACAAATGACAAAACAAGAAGCCTATTCACACCCAAACAGAGGAACAAGAATCATGCACGTCAGCTGCGCTCTCAGAAGCCCCCGCAGAATTATTTCTAGAGACAAAAAGAGGGTCACAAGATTTGCCTGTTTCCAGCCTTGCCATTATAACCAGATAGCTAGTTAAAAGACTCTGAAATAAAAGCCTATCCAAAAACCTTTGAAAAATATTATTACTGTAGTTCTCCATTATTTCCTCTGGACAGCATACAAAGCATTTGATACTCGGGGGAAAAAAATAGCCAGATTAGTGATGTGAAACAAGTACAATTTCAAGGCAATGAAAAAAGTTATCAAAGTAGAGAAAGGGTGGTTATTGTTTTGGTAAGATTCTTAATAACAAGGGGGAAAAACAGCATGTCATACGTGAAACAGTGTCTTTTGTTTGGACTTACTTGCATTTAAATGGCACATTTATTGGAAACAATGGATGAGCAACTGAAAGAAACACCGTTGTTAACATACATGCATTTTATTTATTTCAAGAGCCTTTCAGGTTCTAACTGTACAAAGATCTACTGCGTGAAGCAAGTATGTATTTTCCTATCTGAAATAATCATATGCCCTGAAATTTACCATCCCACTTCCGCAAACTTTGGCTTGAAAGCCGTCTAGGTGACTTTGGGCCAGTCACTCTCTCTCAGCCCAACTCACTTCAAAGGGTTGTTGCTCTGAGGAAACTAGGAGGAGGAAGGAGTATTAGGTATGTTCGCCACCCTGAATTATCTATAAAAATAATAAAGATGGAATTAGAACCCCCCCACCCAAAAAGAGCCCTGCAGTCACCAACACTCAATTAGACTGAACTTACAGTGCAGATAATAAACTAAGGGCAGTTTGATGTGGGCTTTATGTTTGTTTCATTACACTAACAAGTTAAGGAAATCATGCAGAACATAGTTTCTCGAGTTTCTTCCAACCAACTTGCTACCAGCAGCTATAGGTTTACTATGTAGGTGAAAAACATGGGGAGGGACTGCACATGGGCTGTTCTGGGTCTAATGAGGAGGGAGCTTAAAATGTGTTCTCACCGCCATCATTCCAGGTCACCGTCCAAAGGCCTCTCCATAGGAGCATTGGAGGGTTTGGGGTGTGTGTGGGGGAGGGGAATGTTTTCCTCTGAAGGCCCTGGCCTAACCTTATGCCTTACCAAACATGATCTCTCTTTTGTAAATTTCTCCTTTCCCTCCCAAACAAATTTTGTCTCGTCTGATCAGATTTCAAAAATGTATACTAGCACAGAGGGGGAAAAAAGACAAAACCCTAAGCCTATTTAATAATTACGTTCCAGCATTCCATTGAATTGGCAAGAATAAACAGGTTAGGAAAAGCATGCGGAGCATGTCTTCTTGAATTCTTTCCACTCCCTTTACCAGAAGTAACCATAGGAGGCACCTGTACTTTCTTCTGAGTAACAAATTAATGTGTTGTAAATGAGTCTGCTGTTCCTCTTAGGGTGCATCTGTGTATCTGTGCACTGAGAAAATGTTCTCCACTTGGGTCCTGTCAGCACGATGGAGCAGAGGCTTAGAGTGGAGCTGTCAACAACACTTCAATGGTGTTTTTTTGTGTGTGCAGCACATAACTAGACCCAGCCCTTTTAAAATCTTTTGGGGGGGGGGCTGGTTTCTTTACCATACCAAATTTGGTCCTGTTTTGTTCAGTTTTTGCAGCATTATCTTGCTGACACCCAGAGAGATGAGCAGGCAGGCAGGCAGATAGATGGACCGACAGACTTGCAAATCCCATTACTTATTTTCTGTCCAACGTTCTGTTTGTTAGAAAGGATAAAAAGAACAAACCTCTCACCATGCTCCAGTTTATATCTCTCTCAGACAAGCGTCCCTTTTTTCCATGCAGACTGATTTAGCATCATAACCTTTTTCTTTTTTGCATAAGAAAACAGCATTCAATCAAGGCATGGTTTCTAAAAAGGAAGGGAGTAGTTATTCTTCCATCAAATTCTGCAATTATGAGGAGAAACGCACTCTGCACATGATCAATAATTCCAAAGCAATGAACTGACATTTCAAGTTGATTTCAGCCTCAGTGAGCCCAACTAAAGGTCATTTCGCAGACCTTATTACCAAGCATATAATCTTCATGTACTAGACTTGTAAGCACAACCATAGAGGTAGGAGAAAATGAAGAATCTTAATTTGGCTAAAACTTGGAAGCCTAAAAATAACCCAAGCAGAGACTTGCTGCGCATGCTGATGAGAAGGAAAGCACCAGAGAGAATGCCAATGAGCTTCTGCTGACGCAAGCCAGCTAGCTGCGTTCCACAGCATGTCAAGTTCCAGGGTGATATCAGACACTAATTTGGGAACCGTGCATGCAACTTTGCTACAATTTCAGAGAGGAAGGGGAGAGGGGGTAGCAAACAAAAAAGGAGTAAGAGAACTGAGTTGTGCTTTATTAATACTTGACAATTAAGCCAAAGATCAGAACTTCTCAACCAACAGCCTTACAAGGGTTTCTGCCCAGTCACTGCAGTCCAAACCTTGCAAGATCCAGAAAGTCAACATTTTCAGCCATTCTTCTGCACCAATTCACATACTATAAATCTGAAAGCTCCATTGGTCTACTGTGAGAGACTATTTGATTGACTGAATGACTTGATGCTGTTTGACTCCAAACAATTCTGGGCAATTCAGAATACACCAAACAATGTGGAACAATATGCTGTTAACAAAAACAACAAAGCTAAACTTGGGAAAAGAAAGAGGGCAAGATGGGGAACTCAGTGAACCCACCCTAGCCCTTCAGCTCTTCAGAATAAACAAATAAGCTGCAGCTATGGGAAATCTACCATTGCTTTCATCTCCCATTGATTCTATAAGGCAGGGGTCCCCAACCCCTGGTCCATGGACCAGTACCAGCCCATGGCATGCCAGCAACTGGTCCGCACAAAACAGGAAAACCCATCCAAGGATGCAGGCAGCACACAAAACCACGCAGCCTCCGGTCCACAGAAAAACTCCTCTCCACGTAACCAGTCCCTGGTGCCCAAAAGGTTACGGACCTCTGCTATAAGGGAACTGATAGGTCATTCCCAAAAGAAAATTAGTGCTATTTACCGATACTTTGGTTGGCAGAAACATTTATTAACATGACATTTACTGTCCCATTTTGCTGATCCTTATCCTGCTTATAAAATTCTGCTTCATCACTGCCAGTCATCTGAGTTGCCTGCTAAGTCAAGTGATTTGATTGGATGCATCTTGAAGCTGCTTATATTATTGAGGTAAGGGGGAAAATATTATTTTAACATTAGTAAAGCTAGAGATAACTTAAAAGCATCTCACTCATGAGCTGAAAATTACATGAAAGTAACATGGGGATAAGGTAGAAAAAGGCTGTTTGTGTTGTGACTGGGTGTATGCAGGTATACAGCCTTTATCCTTTTGCTGAGAGGAACGAATTCTACCTGGATCCTGCCTTTTGAGAGAGAAAAATCAAAGCCATTGTAGCAAAATGAGAAAACTTTCCTTTGCCTGAAGCTAGTTGGAGTAGAAAATACTTAGTGCAGATAAAACAGTCTAATGCAAGATAAGACTACATGGCATACTCACAAAGAAGTACAATGAACACATTATAGTCTGACATGCTATCAACATAAGAAAACAAAGTATGTTCTGTAGCAAGTTTATAAGGCAAGGTAGCCTGGTTGATCCAAAGGCTGATTACTGCCAATCAACTGCACACAGACCTGGTTCTTCTATGGAGATGGCTGAATACATAAACATTTCAGCTCAAACTCCAGAGCTGGTCCAGAAAATAACAGAGTAATAGAATTGGAAGGGACCTTGGAGGTCTTCTAGTTCATCCCCCTGCTCAAGCAGGAGTCCTTAGACCATTTCAGAGAAATGTCTATTCCATCAGTCCAATCAGAGTAAGGGATGAAGCAGACTGAACTACCACTGAAGTAGGTGCCATGTATATCAAGAGGATGAGTAGCAAGGCTAGGGCAAGATAAAGCAATGGCTAATAAAAAGACTGAACTTTCAGGTATGTAGCTACAGTATATATTTATTCTACCTAAGCAGAGGATTCACTACTCCAGAAGCTGCTGTCTGGATTCATATAACTCTCTGATACTTAAATCAGGATGTAACCCCCCCCACACACACACAATTGCTAAGTTCATACAACAAGCTATTCAGAAACTAATAAAGCTAAGGATGACTTATATTAATGGCTTACATTCCCCCAAATGATTAAGGTTCGAACCACTCCATCTAATTTGATCTGATTCTAACATACTATATGAATTGAGCCTGTCTGTTGCTTTGAGTTTGTGACTTTGAATCAATACCTGATCCATGCACAAGAACATCAGAAATGTATAGAATAGTAAACTAAACATAAAAGACAAAACAATAAAGAAAGTATAAAGCTTTTGCCTAATTCTACAAAGACAGGGAACAGAGCCATCACCAGTACATTTAAATATAGATTAGAGTCTGCAGCCACTGAAGATCCCAAAGTCAGTGAAATAGGAACTGGCAGGTTTAGAAAGTGAAAAAGCATCACTAACTTCCTAAATATGAGCATCAACAGATTGTCAACAAACTGAATGCTAGAGTCATATAGGAAATAAGCCCATGATAATTTTGTGTGGGAACTGCAGAAATACAGGTTCAAAAGAGCAATCAACAATGTATGGAAGGGTATCAACAAGACTGAATTACAAAGGAAGTTCCAGTTTGCAGTGAGAAAATACTATTTTCTGGAGAGTTCAAACATATCTATGAAAAGAAATTGGCAATCATTCACGCCATCTACAGACTTTCCACTCATATGCTTCTCAAATATAACATGGAATGGGATCTCCATTAGCAAAAGTTTCATAAGTCATTTGCACCTCTCATCTGCCATACATAAGTTTCCTCAGGTTAGAGTTTTCCTACTATGCTACATAATTTGTCCTGACTTATCTGGAATAAAATATTTTGCCTCTGGCCAAAGAATTAAAAAAAGCTTAATGAAGATCAGAAACCTGAGACAGCAGCTTAAAAAAAATGCTATCATTGGTACTCTGCTATAAGATAGCCACAGCCATAAACCAAACCAAATAGAAACCCGATTGCCCATAACTAAGGGGAACATTTGCATTGCTGCAAAGCAAAGAGTTAGATAGGGAGCAATCCTTCTGGGGACGAGCTTTGGAATTCTCAGTTGAAGCTTCTCTGAAATGAATGGCAAATGTCTGAAATGGTATAGTGTTTCCTGCCTGAGCAGGGGGTTGGACTAGATGACCTCCAAGATCCCTTCCAACTTTACTATTATTATTATTATTATTATTATTATTATTATTATCGATCATCGCACAGTCAGCCAGATGTTCAGACTGGATTTGGCATTTTGTCTACCTATCGAGTCCTTACCCAGGATCTGGGATAGGCAGATGTGGATGTTTGATGGTATTACAGATATCGTCGCAGGATGGAAGCAGTTCCTAATAAGGCCGCCTTTTGCAATTGACTGATAGCGAATTTGTCAATGCCAATGGTGTTCAAGTGGTGCTCCAGTTGTTTTGGGATTGCACCTAAGGAGCCTATTACTATTGGTACTACCTTGCTTGCTTTTGCCACAGTCTTTCTATTTCTATTTGTAGGTCTTTGTATTTTGTTATCTTCTCCAGTTCTTTCTCGTCTATTCTGCTGTCTCCAGGCACTGCCACGTCCACTATCCAGACTTTTTTGTCTTTCTTATCGACCATTGTTAAGTCTGGGGTGTTATGTTTCAGGTGCTTGTCTGTTTGAATTCTGAAGTCCCAGAGCAGTTTAATTTTATCATTTTCTATGACTTTCTCTATTTTATGATCCCACCAGTTTTTGCTTACAGACAAATGATATTTTTTGCAGATCTTCCAATGCACCATTGTTGTTGTTGTTGTTGTTATTATTATTATTATTATTATTATTATTATTATTATTATTATTATTATTATTATATGGGCTAAGCCCACCTTCCCTTTATAGAAGGTACCACAACATCTTTCTTGCGTGAACTCTTTTGCAACTCAAAAGCACAGACAGCTTTCATAAGAGATACAAATTAGTCTGTATTAGAAAAGAAGGTCACTGCACATACTTTGAAAAGTTCAAGTCCTATTTGCAGTCAAGAGTCTCATTAAGCATTTGTGCCAATAAGGACTGCAGGTAACCCAGGCAGAAGCCAAATTCAACAGGCATTAAGCCATGACAACAAAACTTTCTAACACCCTGAAAAATATTTATTTTTCCAGGAGTATTCTCAATCATTCTCATTCTTTCTCTCCCTCTCTCCTGGAGAACCAAGCTTATGTAGCATATGCTGTTTAAACATCACAACTTGTGTCAAAGCCAAGAAGCCAATAATCGATGAAAACAAGGGCAGCTGCAGGGTTTCACCTATCAAACTCTGGGTGCTATGGTAGCAAAAAGAAACACAGCAGTCCTTTTGGCTTATAGCTGCAGCAGCATGGTACAAAAGGATTATGTACAATATTAGGTCTGAGCGGGCAACTACCACAGAAAGATATGCTTCTCCCCTGTTGCTGCAGAGAGCAGAAAGCACAGTAATTTGGATATTTAACAGATATTTAATGGCAAAAATCCAATTTTATATGGCAGTCAGGGTAAAAGAACCTCAGTTAACAAAATTACTCCTCTCCTTGAATTTTTCAGGGGCATCCTCTTTTCTTCCCTGTAAAGTCCCAACTATCCTCCTCCACCCCTTTTTCTCCTTCTTTGCTTTTTGGACAGTCTGTTTTTACATAATCTGGATAGAGAAAGAACAGAGATACTTCATCATCAAAGCCAATCAAGCTGCAGATCATTCAACTGTACAGTATTGATTCTACTTTTCCTGTTAAATTGTGCATTCTATTTATAGTGACAATCATCTTTCTGTGCCTTCTGAAAACTCAGAGCATCCACACCAGATGAGTTACAGCTTGGACCACAGAGAGCCAAGGATTCCCTCCACCACAAAACACATTTCAACATCACATCCAGTTTCACCACCACGCTGAAGGGAATTAAATAAAGCCATCTTAATGGCTTATTAATATAACTCATAGAGAATGAGAAAGCGTCTAGATGATTTGGCCTAGAGCTCAGCCAAAATTGGAGATAGGCAACATTTTACCCCTTTAAGTTTAAATGGAGATACTTCTTCCTTGTTAAATAATTATTTACATTTTACACCTTTATGGCATGGTTAAAAAAACTTGCAAATTTTATTTGACATAAAACACAGGGACAAAGAAAATTCTCCAAATACTAAAGACAACATTTTTTTGGAAAAACTTCATTTCTCACTGTCACTTTTTATCAAAACTTGGCATTTTTAAAAGAAATGTATGTGTAAAAAAAAAAAAACCCCTTGTGAATGCTTTTTACCTAGAAGTGACAACAGGACAGAAGATGCATCACAAGCAGTTATACCTCTTTCAAATTTACCCCAACTCCCTAGAAAAATAAAAGGAATACTCTGAATTAAATATGTCAGACATTTGAATGTGCATCAATAATATTTTAGTCGCTTCCAGGTCGCTGATTAACTCGACTTTAATTTCAACACTTTCCTCTCAACATTATTCCCTATTTAATTCAAAAGGCTACATTGTTAACTAGCAGAATCAAAAACATTTGGGAGGGGGAAGTTACAGATCATCTGGTCTCCTACATAATGCAGGACATCCATAGATAAAGATTTTCCTGACAATGAGGACAAGTCCCTTCCAACTCTGATGATATTCTATGTTCTAAAGCACTGCAGTGGACGGTTCCCAAGCATTCTGTTTCTCTAAGAGCCGAGGTGGCGCAGCAGTTAGAGTGCAGTACTGCAGGCCACTTTAGCTGACTGTGTTCAGCAGATCAGCGGTTCAAATCTCACCGGCTCAAGGTTGACTCAGCCTTCCATCCTTCCGAGGTAGGTAAAATGAGGACCCAGATTGTTGGGTCGTGTTTTCAGCTTCGTGCTCCTCGAAGCACGAAGCTGAAAACACCAGCCTGAAGATGACGAATGGGACTTCGTCGAAACGTCACCAAGACACTTCCAATTTTACGTGGGAGAAAACCCGAACAATCAAAGACCTACATACAAATACCCGCGAAAACCTCAGAAAACATATATATATATATATATATATATATACACACACACACACACACACACACATACATACATATACACACACATTGCTTACCGGTGTACACCGCTTAGAGAGTGCTTGCACTTAAAGCGGTATATAAGTCTCATAAATAAATAAATAAATAAATAAGTGATTATATCAAGTTTGTCTACTTTTTTTAAAAAAAAAAACAATGTCCACTGTAAGCACTCTTTTCCCTAGGTGTTCCTGGAGCAAAGGAGGGAACCAAAATCAAAGTCACTGTCTTTGTTTTCTCTTGGAGTTTGTATCCTTCAGAGATATACTGTAATGGTGATAGACAGAGTCCACCTCCCTCTACATTTCACTCTCCTAACACTTTCTGAGGTAAAGACCATGATTGCCTACCTTCACAAAGAGTTGTCTGGAGACACAAAAAGCTTCAAATTCCTTCACATTGCCTCCATTTAACCACTGGTTAGACCCTTCTCTTTATGATTCAGAGAGGAAAATCCCAACTTTTCGGAAAAATGCTGAAACTCTCCTTTTCCTCCTCTTTCTCCCCCCCCCAAAGTAAGCAAGGCTGGCTTGTGAAGATCTCAGAGTAGCCTTTGTTGTCATGGAAACTGCTCACTCACCACTCAGTGAAGCAGCCAGTGCAACTCTTGTCCTGCCCCTCCCTCCTTAAAGGCCACAGGGGCCAAAATCAGAGCCCAACCAGAGCCAGGGTGACTCTCCCAGCAGCTTTGCGGCCATTCACCAAGGAAGGAAGAGGGAGGTTTTTTTGCTCTTGTTAGAAGGCACTGGATAATATTTGAAAACAGGACTCCCTTTTTGTAGTGGGGAGAAGTGAAATATTATCTATGCTTACAATCATCTACATCCCTTGCCATATTTTTTCACTGCTTTTTTTACAGACATGGCTAAGGTGTTCACCCATTTTTTTTAATTCTTGACTCAATGCTGCACAGCCAACCTTGCATAGTCATTCTGAATTTTGGTCAATGTTGGAAGAGACAACCTGACAAGAACATCAGCTGAACAAATGACAGGTAATGCTTACAAAAGTGAGCAACAGTCACAAAATGTGGATAAATACCTCTGGCCTCCCTGGTTAAGACAGAAATCTCTGTATGTGTTTGTTCAGCTCAAATTTTGCATCTCTTGCAGGGATACTGCTTAAAATGTAGATGTTAAATGCCTTGCTGTGTGATTAATATCTTTGGCTAAATGTGCAATTTCCCTATTAAGCCATCCAATCTATCAAAAAAGGATTGTTATGAATGAGCTTCTGTTCAACCAGTTCACTCCAGGGACAAGGTTCTTCTGAAAGGGTTGAGGTTAATTTACCCTGATGATGTTCTCAAGTAGTCTTACAGAAGGTATCTGAGAATGGGGAAGTCTCTCCTGCCTCTGAAAAATACAGCATTGCCTCATTTCAGCTCCTATCTGCTCTTAAGGTTCACATGTTACTTTGCAAATCTGCGTAACATTTGCATGTATTTTCAACTGCGTATCATTCACAGAAGCCACACAAACTACAGCTCATAGATATGTTGCTCTAAATCTAACAATAATAAAAAATGAAAGAAAAGCAACGAGAACCCAAATCAAGTGCGAAACAATCAAATTCATTAGTAACTGACAACAGGAAGAGGGGAAGAGAGGTAATGATAAAATCCAGCACTGTGAGGAACTGGATGGGAAAGATCAAGCTTCAGTTTAATTGAGCAACACTAAGTGATTGTGGGTTTTGAGGTTCACTGGTTCTGGGTAATTTCCATCTTTGTTCTGAATGTGATTGCACACAGACACACCCCAGCAGACCTCCATGGCTCCTGCAGATAGCAGCCATGACCAGCAGGTCCACTTTACACATCCATCTTGTATGCAAACTATGCATCTTCCTGAATGAAGAGACCCTGCTCATGGTTGCTTATGCCTTGGTCACCTCCCATTTGCACTAATGCAATACACTACACACAGAGTTGCTTGAAGACCACTTGGGAGCTGCAATTGGTTTAAAATACAGTTGTGCAGATAGTTATGAGTGCACTGTGGGATAAGATGGATAGAATCAGTTACAGCAGACATGTCAAACTCGCGACATCATGTGACGTTGCACAACGTATCAGAGCTTTTTCCCCATTGCCGGCAATGGGTAGGTGCAGTTTCCCAGTGATGCGACCGGCCCGTGGGCCGGCAATTTGACACCCCTGAGTTACAGGAATGATGAGTGTATGTTGGAAGTTCTGAAAGATCTGGTTAAGGACAGATCATCATGGAGAAAATCTATGTGGTTAAGAATCAATGATAGCTTGATGGTAGATAATCAAATTATCTGCAACATTACAAGCTGCCCTGGCTTTCTTATAGGCTACCTGGTGTAATTCAAAACATGAGTCATCAAGCTGGAAGACCTCCATGCAGTTGTGTGCAAGACTGCCTTTCTACAATATGTCTGTTTATCCTATGTGACTGAATATAATGGGCATGTTTCAGATGCTGTCTATGAGACAGTATCATCTATGGCAGGGCTTTTCAACTAGTGGTACGTGTACCACTTGTGGTACATTAATGAGTGGCAGGTGGTACGCAGCCCTGCCTAGCCAAGTGTAGTGGGGGAGGGAAAGAGCCAGCACAGACAAGGACTTGCAGTGAGAAAGTCCTCTGGAGCTGCAAAGTCCCCAGGCTCACTTCTGGCTCACCCTCCCCCATGAGAAAGGAGGAGGGAGGTGGAGACAGGAGAGCCTATAAAAGGAGGCAGTTTGGGCAGGAGAGGGAGAGAGAGAAAAAGCAGCAGCCTTGGGAGGAGGCAGAGTCAGCTGCACAGGAGGAGAAGAAGAAGGAGGGGGAGGGGAGGGGAGAGGAGAGGAGATCAAGCAGGCTGGCCATGAGCCGATCTACAACTGCTGTGGCAGCCACCTGTGCCGGCAGCAGCAAACAGGCAAGAAATGCAGCGGGGGAGGGATCGCCCTCCAAGAGGAGTGAAAAAAGGCAGCAATGGCTGGAGGTGAGGCACGGAAGAGGGAAGGAGATGGAGAGTGGAAGGATTCTTATGTGCTTTTGTGACTTTGAAGTTCTGGGACTTGTGCAATGAGGGCTTTGTGTTCTTAAGGAGTGTTTGGCCATTTCTATTTGGCTGATGGCTGATGGCTGGTGTTAGCTTCTATTGCTCTGCTATTGTTAGCTGTAAGTTTTGCTGCAAGGGATTTCGAAGTATTTTTCTCCTGAATGGATTTTGCCTGTTGCATTCCTTTACTTATGAATGGAGCCATTTGGGGAGGCTGCCTTAGCTGGCAGCCAGTACTTACATTTTTTTTTCTTCCTTAAGTGCGCCGGCTGCGCTCCTTACTTTCCTTTCTAGCCAGTAGATAATTCTTAAAGGGGAATGTGCCTTTTTAAACTAGTTCACTCAGCAGCTTTTCTTTTCTGTCTCTGGAGGCCTTTCCTTGTTTGATCAATATATGGAAGAGGGAAAATATGGGGGGGGGGGTTCAAATTCTTCCTTCAGAAGGAGATGGGAATGAGAAAAAGGGAGGCAGGGGAGGGAGGGAGGAAAGGAAGTCCTGCCTTAGCACTTGGCCACCAGCAGCTCTGCCATTGACTTTGCTTGTCAAAAGGTTGCAGAAGGGGATCACATGACCCTGGAACACTGTGACCATTATAAATATGAATCAGTTGCCAAGCATCCAAATATAAATCACATGACCCTGGGCATGCTGCAATGGTCATAAGTGTGAAAAATGGTCATAAGTCATTTCAGTGCAATTGCAACTTTGAACAGGTTTTTTTTTTTTGGGTCATCAAGTTTTTGACACCTTGCTAGGTGGTACTCGAATATTGCCATATCCTAAAAGTGGTACAATCGGTAAAAAGATTGAAAAGCCCTGATCTATGGAACCTAGGTAGTATGCCCTTTCTATCACAGAGCCTGCCCTGTGGAACAGCATCCTACCTGAGAGTCAGATGGCCTCTCATAAGGACCTGAAAACTTGATTTAGCCATATTAAAGTTTGACTGATTAAACGAGCAATCCTGTTTTTGTGCAGGCACTTTCCAAAGTGTTGGATGATCCTGTCTAGAAATGATAATGAGCTGAATGTGAGTGCTGTAGTTGGTCTCGATTTTCTGTATTGGATATTGGTGTGTTTGGTTTTTGATTCCTTTGTGTTTATGTTTTTAACCATATGTAAACTTCCTAGAATGGCTAGGGCAAGTTGGAAGGCAAATAAATAAAAGGGCATCTGGGGCAAAAAACAACAACAAACCAACCTACCAGAAGACTGGCCTCTTTAGCTTGTTTGGAAATAATTTTCTGAATTCTCACACCTGTGTTCTATTGTACGGCACACCCCAAAGCACAATGTGGCTTCTTGGATTTTGGCTATGTTGTGCAAATCTGCTGTTGTAATTTATGAATCATGGTTTATAGTTTAACATAATGTATAAATCCAGGCAATTGTGATTTAGTCATAATTAAACAAATAACAGCTCAGCAAGATGAGTAAACACAATCTGTATTTGACAGTAGTACATATAACATCTGTCCCAGAAATACTTATTATAATTCAACAGCAGAATCTAAGAAAGTATGATTCATCTGCATAAAAAGTACACATATCTACCAACACTGAACTACAATCTACAGGTAACAACGCTATACCTTCCTAGAGAAACTACATTTCCAGCAAGTACCTAAAATATTGCCATTGCCTTTTGCTTTGCCTCTATATCCCACCCCATGGAAAGTCCAAATGATGTCAGAATCAAAATTAAAAGATCATCCAACCAGCCTTTATCCATTGTTTTATTTTGGAGGGGACTTGAGACTTGGTTTCACTTTTGACCATGCCAATACTATGTGACCAATAAACATGTTCTTTGAGGACGTTTCAAGCCTCGGAGTTCTGATTTATTTGGTCTTGTCTATCGGAACCTTGACATTGGATTACCAACATCCAACCTCATTTTAGCTTAGTCTAGTATGATCCCAAGTCTTCATGAGTTTTTATAGATTGCATTAAGTCATCATGTAGTTTGCTCGGTTTGGGCCGAGCAGGTTCTATAAAACTCTAATATACAAATGCAACAATTTAGCTTCATTAAGATAAACCAATATTTGTGCCGATCCAGCCCAGAAGTCTGATCCTGTCAGTAAAGAAACTCCTTAGGGTTGCTTCTCCACAAACTCTCTCATCTGTATCAAATCAGTTTGGGCTTATCTATGTTTTATTGCACCACATATAGCGAAAAGCCAAAGCTGCTCACTATCCATGTATTAGCAATGCTATCAGCTGGGACTTTCTACCCAACAATTTTACTCCACAAGAAAAAACAGGTGAAAAAAAACACATATCTGTCCAAAGAGATATGTATGTTTCTTTTTCTTTGGATTTTCTTCCAAAACAGACAAATACAAAGCAGAACCTCTTGGGAGAAGCCAATCTTCATCCTTTAGGAAAAACAAAATGCTTAGAAATGCCTTAGAAGATCAAGGCTATTCTCCCAAGTTCATATCTAGTGGTTTCTTCTCTTACTTGCTTCCTTTTCAAAAATAATGGGAACAAGGAGAAATGTATACATGGAATACTTCATCCTCTCCAGTGCTATAACCACAATGCTGGTCCTTTATTAGGAAAGATGCCCCTTCCCCAAATTGCTAATAATGAAGTTCTCTCCTTCAGATGCCAACACACATCCACAGCCTGAAGATGAGATTGTAAACAAGGATATTGCTTGAGAAACCCATAATTACCCCACAAACAGCTGCTTTGCTTCCAGGTGTTTTTTTTTTAATGCAGTGTAGTTCTGTGTCTTTTAACTAAAAATGAATACATTTTCAGAGGTTCACACCTGATCTTCAACAATTAAGCCAGATAGCTGTCATACCACAAGTTAATTTCCCTGATTCAATTAAAGCTGCTTAGGCTAATCCATGTTGTTGCTTGCTGTTAATAACAGCCTTGGAGATAGCATGCCGGGCTCCCTAACACTACTCTGCTCAAACCGGCCTTCATCTCACTCCCTTCCAAAAGACGAGGGTTTCAATCTCATTGGAGTTTCAGCAGCAAAGGATTTTCCCATTATTAACTGAGTTCACACATTGGACTAACACATGATGGCTTTAACCAGAGAGGCTAGCGTTTCATATGTTTGGTTGCGTTTGCCCAATAAGGTAATTTATATTGCTCAGCTGTCTAAGTCCCATCCATGGATCCAACTAGTTAATATGGTTGTGCATGCCCAGAGAATGGCTGAGTGAACATAACAAGCTACATTAAGCTTAAATAGATATAAATAGTGTCATGTTGTGGGACTCAAGCCATTCTCTAAGCATATAACCCAGACCATCACATTAAGCCATAATATGATTGATGGGCATAACATATGAATAGATCAGTTGTATTTGTTTATCCAGAAATACCCAGCCAAACTAACCAAAGCTTAATGCAGTTTAGCTTACTTTAAACAACATTTCCAGATGTGAGGTTGCACTAATGCCAAAGTTACAATTAAGGAGCCTATGTCACTAGGCAAATAAGATGGGGTTCAGGACTAATTGATTGTAATGTTATTCCCACAGTGGTATCTATCTTTTTCATGCTTCTATTTCAGCTCTCACTCCCACTGAAGTGCAGTAAGAGTTTTATTCTGAAAACAGACTGGGAAAAACTAGTGTTTTCCTACCTCTTTCATGTGATTGTGAGATCTTGGGCAACTGTGAGCTTTAAAAAAATATAATCATGAAGGAGGAGAAGCAACAGCAACAAGCACCAAGTTGTAGAGATGTCTACAAAAAAGAAAAGAGGCTAACAAACCATGGCCAGCCAAAATTTAGAACATTTACAGTATATATCCACCCAATTCAAACTTGAGAATCTGGGCAGCATACAAAATCATTAAAGAAAAAAAAAATACCAATAAAGCAAATTAAAACAATTAAATGACTATGATCTAAAATATATCTCACCAATCAGGAACACTGCTAAACCTGACACAGGGGATGCTGTATATGCTAGGTAGATGTTTTAAATACAGCTAGCATTAAGTCATACTTTACAGCTCATAGAAACATGACTGTTGTGCCATGGATCCAAGTTTATAAACTGGAAAGATCTGATTCACACATCAAGCATAACAATAAGCAGATTGACTCTGTTAAGGCAATGTGTGACAAACTGATATTAGTACTTTGATTATCAGAAGTACAATATTTAGCTTTTAATTCTCCCATATGCTGGAAGAAAAAAATGAAATACATACCCATCTTCCTCCAACTTGATGAGGGGAAATGCTAACTAAGCCCAGAATTTATTCTTAAGTAGCAGCTGGAATAGAAGCCACAAGAATTTTGCTGCAGTTTCCTGAAAGTGCAGAACATTTTAGAATATATTTTAGAGCATTATAATTTCCAGGATGTTTGAGAAAGTCATGCCTCCGACACCTGACTCTTGCAAACATTCTGGAGCAGATTCCCATGTGCTATTATGAACATGAACATTATGAATTCTAAATTCCCAGCCACAGTGATTAATTTTTTCAGCTGCTGCTATGCATATGTAGCTAAAGAAACCTTCTAACTAGAATTTGACCCCAGATAACTTCAGGGACATATTCATGAGTTTTCAAGGCAACCATATGGAAGTCATGTTTTAATTTTTATTTTCTAGCCCATGTATTTCCTGGTGCAGTATACAATCAAATCATTGCCTATCCAAATGATATACTCAGCACTATGCCTCAAAGATTTCAGCAATCTCCTCTCCTCTCCTCAAAGATTTCAGCAATCAATATTAGTGGCAGTTAGTTATGGAAAGAGGAAGAGGTCACTCCTGTCCATATGAAGTGAAAAAAAAATCAAACCCTGGCCTCCAACTGGAACCAACCCAGTGGTGGATGCCAGACATCCTTCAAGACCAGGCAGATTCTGCCTTCCTGTTTCTCCTAGAAAAACTAAAAGCTCAAGTTGTTTTTCCTGTTCTGCGAGGTCAAAGCAAAACCCATTATATAAAGACTCTCCTGAGACTTTTCTGAAGTCCTCAGCAAGAAACCAAGAAAATCCATCAGAAATTGTGCAAACTCTTGAGGTTCATCTCCTTAGCATTTTCTGAACAAAACTGGGAGATGCTTGCTTCACTTTGAAACAGATGTTAAGACAGCTATATGATCTAGTCCAGAAAAGGGAGTAAAAGTATCTTTAAGGCAGATTTTTTTTAAAAAAAGGAATGATTCATAAAATGGCAATAGGAAAGTACCTTGGCTAATATCTTTCTGTTTCCCTTTATTGTTTTACAGGTCAAACAGCCAGCTTTAGCAATGGCACTTAGACTTATGTACAGCTTCACAGTGTTTTACAGCCCTCGCTAAGCAGTTTACAGAGTCAGCCTATTGCCCCCAACAATCTGGGTCCTCATTTTACTGACCTCGGAAGGATGGAAGGCTGAGTCAACCTTGAGCCGGTGAGAATTTTAGCCTCCAACAAGTAACATATTAAAGATTTTTGCTACAATACTAAAGACATAAGAAACTTTAATTGCCCCTTATTGCCAGTGTCTCGGTGATATCACACATGAACACCCTTCTACAGCATTGTCACTTGTTGGAGGAAGTGTCTTCCATTTTAGCTCCTACAGCGATGTCCTAAAAGGAAAGCCATAATCAGGGGCGGAGACAGACTGATTAAAAGAGAAAGAAAAGCCAGCTTTCTTATAACACCATTAATGCCAAATCCGAGCACTTTCCTTATATTCACATGCCTCCTGCTTTAAATGTAAGCCCAGTGCTCTTATTCAGTTGCTCACTACAGAATTCTTTGTATATCTGGGTAATTTATTTGCTGCCTCAGTTTCCCAGTTCCAGGGTAGACGTAGGGGGCTACAGCTGAGATACAATCTTCCCAAAGTCATAGAGACTGTTGACATCTCTGAACGAGAGAGACTGGAACATCCAAACTATTACAGGTAGTCTTCAGCGAATGACCACAATTGAGCCCATATTTCTGTTGCTAAGTGAGACAGTTGTTAAGTGAGTTTTGCCCCATTTTATGATCTTTCTTGTCACAGATGTTGAGCGAATTACTGCCATTAAGTTAGTAACCGGGTTGTTAAGTGAATCTGGCTTCTCCCCATTGACTTTGTTTGTCAGAAAGTCAGAAAAGATAATCACATGAGCCGGGACACTGCAACCATCGTAAGATGAACCAGTTGCCCAGCATCTAAATTTTGATCACATGACCACAGGGATGCTGCATGCGTGGCAAGAGTGAAAAATGGTCATAAGTAAGTTTTTCCAGTGCTATTGGAACTTTGAAGCTGTTGTAAGTTGAGGACTTTCTGTATTTTGGAGCTTTAGTTTGCAAAAATCTTTCTTGCAGATCAGCTCACTTTAATTACTACAAATGGACGATCAGTTAGTGATCAGAACCTTGCATGCCTTTGGAATGAAATGTCCATCAGAGGACAGGGAAGTAAACCCAGCCTGTCAAAGGGCAAAGAAATAGATGGAAGTCAGCTTAGTTAATTTAAGTGATAACTCTTGCCAAGGTTTGCCCAAAGCATCCAAGGGCCAGGTGGTGCTTTCTGAAAAGAAAACCAAAGAGCTTTCAGCTATTGTGAATTCCCATTTCGGAAACACCTATATTTTACTGCGCTGTTCTTAGCTTGCAAAATAAGCAATATATATCACTTAGGTACCTTAACTTTTCATGTGGCATTTAAGGAACAGCAAACCCAGAAATGGCACTACTTTTAAAAATTCTAATGCATAGGAAGTGGGATAAAATAATGAAACATTAGTTATAAAGGCAACCCCATTCACTTTTGCATCAGGCATCAGGAGATGAAGACCCTTAGAAGCCAGTCAGCTTGGGCTCCATTCTACCTCATCTGAACATTTCCAAATTCAAAAGGAACCAAAGTAGAGCCACAGAATAGATGGAATGTTGTAGAAGATACCTGGAGGGAAGTGAGCATGTTACAGAATCAGAGTTGTCATGGCAAAGCTGGGCATCATGCAATGAAATCCCAGTTGGCAAGGCAGAAAGACCTGGTTCTCTGTATATTTCTGTCAATCCTAAACACACCTCCTGAGCAAGGGGGGAAATCAACAAATTTCGGACGGGGAGGGAACGTCATTCTCTTTTGCAACCCATGTTTGTATGGAGCGGTGGGGATGTGGTTTCCTCTTGCCTTCCTTTCCTAGTAATCTGAAACTGAACACACATACCCTGGAGAACAAAGTGCTTATTTTACCATTTAAACGTGAAGCCAAACACTAGCAAAAGTAGATGGAGGTTAATAGAGACACATGTCATACAGGTGTTACAAAACTGGAAACTTGGCCACAGAAGAATTATTATTAAATATTGTTGGGGATTGCAGTAATAATTCTGGCAAAAATTGGTTTTTTTTTTCTTTTTTCCTGGCTAATTGTCAGATTGCTCACAATTCTTCTCTCCACTGCCATACAAAAGACTGCAATGGAGAACCTTTCTGTCCCAGCTAAAAACATCCAGGTCTCATCCCGAGACTTGACAGCGCTATGCATTCACAGGGGTGCTATTTTACTCTCTGGAAAGCTGTGATAAAGGGTCAGTGGATTTGCCAGTTCCCTGGCAAAGTTATAATATGCATTCTGTTCTGCTTAACCTGCCTATTAATAAATTCAAGTGTCAGAAAAAGCTATCAACCTTCCTCAACTTCCCTCGGAAGGAAGCCCAACCAGAGCAAGAATTGCACCTGGGAAAGTGATAGGGGAGTAAGATCCAGGTTTCCAACTTCAATAAATTCCCTTGACCCCGCAGGATGACGTGCCAGGACAATGCCTATGAAAGCAGCGGGCTTTACCGAGACCCCAAGAAATTTAAAAGGTGTCTCACTCTGTTATTTGTATTTGAAGCAGGTGGCGCAGTCTGCTGAATAGACCAATATACAGTATACAGGAGTAAGCAACAGAGGAACTGCACCTTCCTGCCACAACAGCAGAAAAGCACTCCATACATGTTCAGAGTCCTCGCATTTAGAGGCCGAGAACAAGAGCCGCAATGGAATCCAGAGGGATTCGAAAGAGACGGAACGCGACCAAGGCTCCAACTACTCGAAGTAGGGCGCGCCGCTTTCGCAGACTGCCGACAAGGCGCCCTGCCCCAGCTTTGGCGCGGAGGGTGAAGAATCCCCAAGGCCGCGGAACTCTCGCGGGGAAAGACCCCCTTCCCGCGCGCCGCTCCTGATCCATAGCGCTCTGCACGTGCTCGGGAACATCTCGCCACCCACCCTTTCGGCAACGCCTCGGCTACCGAGCTGCCGCTCCGCGAGGCGGAGACGGGGCACGTGCGAGGGAACCAGAAGCTGCGCCGCAAAAGCTCACCTGGGCGCGGCGGCGGCGGCGGGTCGGTCGCCATCGCCTCTTATGCTGTCCAGCGCAGCGCCTCCCCGTTCGCCTCTCCTGGCCGCTTGCGCGCCGTCTCCAGCGGAGAAACTGCGTCTCGATCCCCGGCCTGACAGAGGCTCCCGCTCAGCGCTGGAGGAGCTGCTGCTGTTCGCACCGCCGCCCCCCTTCCTTTAAAGGCACAGCCGCCAATTCGCGGGGAGGGGAGAGGTCTCCTTAAGCGGCTGGGGAGGGGCTGCCGACCCACCCCGAGCCGAGGCCCCAAACTGACGGCACCCTCCCGGTGGCGCAGGGCTGCTGCAGCAGCTGCAGGTTGAGCCGCCGCGCAGCCAGGCAGAAACCTTGAGTTGGAGAAGCTGCACCCGCTGTCACGCCCCTGTGGCAAAGCACCGGCGGAGGGCCGGAAGAGGGATCGGCGCCCTCGCAGCGGCTCTTCTCACTCTGCCCCACGCGTCGTTGAGACCAAACTCGATGGGAGGATCTTCCGTGTCCAGAGCAAGAAGGAGGTCCTGAGCATGTACAGAGCGCATTCTCAAAGGGATGTCTGCACAACCGGCTTGAAAGAAAATTTAGCGATGGCTGTGTTCGTTTGATATGTTAAGCTTGGCTGGAATGGGAAGTGATCAGGTTATAAGACAGTTAGACAGCGGTATATTGTGCAAACTCACAGTACGGGCAAATTCAGTAACCATGTTGTGTTGTGTGAATGAACTCAATGCATTTATCTTTCCAGTTCTGGAATTATGGCAATACCCTTGCTGTAGGAAATCCCAAGGAATCTGGGTTGTTGAAATTAAAGATACAGGTAATCTTTGACTTAGGATCACAATTGAGGCCAAAATTTATGTTGCTAAGCGAGACATTTGTTAAGTGAATTTCCCCATTTTACTACCTTTTTTTGACACAGTTATTAAATGAGTCACTGCATTGGTTAAATTAGTAACCCAGTTGTTAAGTGAGGCTGGCTTTCCCATTGACTGCTTGTCAGAAGGTCATAAAAGGTGATCCCATGA
Source organism: Crotalus tigris (assembly GCF_016545835.1). Lineage (NCBI taxonomy): Eukaryota > Metazoa > Chordata > Lepidosauria > Squamata > Viperidae > Crotalus > Crotalus tigris. The sequence continues at coordinate 6,024,724 of NW_024096758.1, read as the reverse complement.
TCCTGGAACACTGCAACCATCAGAAATATGACTCAGTTGCCAAGCATCTGAATTTGATCACATGACCATGGAGATGCTGCAGCAGTCGTAAGTGTGAAAAATGATCATAAGTCACTTTTTTCAGTGCTGTTATAACTTCGAATGGTCACTAAAGAAACTTGTAAGTCAAGGACTACCTGTATGCTGGCGGGGATATCCCCTTCCAAGCTCATAAAGGTCAGTGCTTTAGCCTTCCCTTCAAGTTACAGACTAGGAGGTCCTGTCTTTCTGCCCTCCATAAAATAACATGGGCTGCACCTGTTACCTGTCTGAATTCACTGGTGGAGCCAGCCTTTCCTGGGGATGAGGGAGGGGGAGGGGAGGTCCAGTTGCAATGGCACAACTTTCAACAGGCCCCCCACAACACATGGTCCTTGGCTGAAAAATCTGGGACTTGTACCCACAAAGTTGGAGGATAACCGATAGGGAAGGATGCACAGTTCATGCACACTGGAGAGAGGAAAACTTACATTTTCTTCTGCTCTGTCTCTGCCTACTAGGTGGGTAGGCAGTTAGACCCAGATTTCAGAAAGAAACGCAGAAAACTGATGGTCCCATCTATTATCCTCTGTTCTCACCATCAATGGCTCTCCAAAGTCTTAGACAGAGACTCTGATACTCTTTGATACTAGATTCTGTTTCAGTGTGAACTGCTAGGGTTGAATCCAGAATGTTTAGTTTGCTGAAATTGTGATTACATTCCACCAGATCTTTATTATGGTCATAGACCAGCATAAAGAAAATGTAATACAAACAATAATTTTAAAAAAGCTAAAAAGTATAAAAACAAAAGGTATACAAGATTAAAAAGCATTCAAAATACATTTTAAAAGGCTAAAATATATGAAAAATAAAAATATCTATTAAAATTAAAACAAGAAATACAAGGGAACATAAAAGTTAATATATGACTAACTAAATCTATCACAATACAAAACACTCTTGCCCAACAAATTAAATGCTCATTAAGGCTGGTCTGAGGCACAGATCATCATCGGATGGATTTTAGGCACTGCTGCGCAGAACCTAGCAACATTATATGTTATAACAGAATTAGTTTCTGCAAGCAGTAGGGAGGTATGCAAGTGTCCTGTGTGCCCTGAATATTTATATAATAATGGTGAGATGAGGCTAGTACGAAAATGTCTGTAATACAGGCACTAGAGAAGCACATGCTTTGTTGTTTCTGTATGTCCAGGTCATGGGCATTATTTTTCCGAGTAAGAATTTTTTTCTTATGGGCCTTCATGGGCAGCTTCATGCCAGCATAAAGGCCTTCCAGTGACTTTGAGGTTGGTTGATTATGTCATGGGAAAAGCAGAGTACCCACTTGCAATAAAGTTTGGAGACCTGGCTAGGTCCAAACCAAAAGATCCAGCAGCCCTCAAAGAAAAAAAAAAAAACAGGCATCATCTACAACATTCAATGTAAGGACTATAACAGCCAGTATGTAGGACAAACAGGCAGAAGACTAGCAGTGCGTATTCATGAACACCATCTAGCAGTCAAGACATGATGACAACTCCTTAACTTCACAACTCATGGATAGACTTAACCATAATTTCAACTATGAAACTGTCAGCATCCTAGATCAGGCCAAGTCCCAAAACACTAGAGAATTCCTGAAAGCCTGGCACTCAGACAAATCGACCATCAACAGACAAATATAGATAAACAACACCAACATGTCATTCAAAAGAGACAATCAAAAAGCCAAAAAGGAAACAAAAAGATCAAAACACCTCCTCACTAGCAACCAACACACAGAGGAGCAAAGATTAGCACCAAGCTTTACACTAGACTTAACAATCGAGAAGTAAACAATGCTCCAATGGAGTATCTACCAATGCAGACAAACAAGTTAACAGTAAAGAATAGCCTAATCAAGGGATCATCAAGTTTACACCCAATACTGATGGGAAACCACTAGTATATAAAAATAAAAGTAAGCCTTACTCCCTTTTAGCACTGAAGATGTAACCTAGTTTGATAATGAAATTTCTGCAAGAAAACTACTTAACTCAGAGAGCACCAAGGACCCCACATTCTGTTTTAAAAGCTAAAATAGAATGTGAAATCTTGCCATTTGCAACTACTGTAGAAACTGGAGGCAACATCAGAACAGATATACAACCCCTGAGATGCATATTCCCCAGCCATAAAATGGCTCCCCTTCTAACACGTTCTGTGCTATGTAATATTTCATATTTTCATGCCCATTCTCCTTCAGTAATTCCCCTCCCCCCAGAACCAAACCTTATCATAGTGCTTTGTGGACTTTTGAGTGAAATTAACTTGACTGTGCATGTCCTTGAGAAATTGATTCCTCATATATCTTTCCATCCTGTTTCCACTCCACTGTTACTAGATCAAAAGCCCTTACTCAGGCAAAATGCTTTAAACATGGCACAAGTTTCTTTTGTGGCACCAACCCATGGTTTCACAGCACCAGCAGTTCATAGAATCATTTGTTGGCTTTCCCACAATTGTTGTGATTGACACCCATTAATTTGATTATTAAAGCCTAACCATTTTTACTGCCATAAAGAAATAATCAATTCTGAAAGCCCTGACTTTCACTGCTGCATTTTATGTAGCTTTCTAAAGAAAAAGAAAAGCATGCACAGGAAATATTTAGTAATTTATACCATTGAAACTGTCAACAGCAATGGCTGCCCTCTACAAAATTTAGAACCAAACCCAGATGAAAGGGGACAAAATGTCCTTGGAAAAATTGGGGTTGAATCCTAAGGCCTGAAAATGATCTCTGGAAGTCCAGTCACCATCACCACTCCTTGCTCCACACAGGATTTACAATGCTAAGATAGTCTTGACCCTAAAAAAGGACACATGGACATTCGCTTAAAGGAATCGCTTAAATCACCACCTCTTGAGACATTCTGATTTATTGTCAAACAGTTCCTAATGTTAGAAAGTTTCTCCTAACAGTATTGGCACAATCTTTTTTCTTTATAATTTTCCTTATAATTTCCTTATATAGTCATTATAATGATTCTAATCCTAACTTCTGTTGCCCAACAGAAGACTCTCCATTTTCTGTGTGACTACAGACATATTTGAAAATTTGCAGGCTATTTATTGTGTTTCTGCTTAATCTTCAGGCTGAATCTATCCTGTACTCCACTTACAGGGATAGATCAGAATGAATAATATCTGAAAGCAAGATCCAGAAACAGTGAGTTGCTAAATGCCCCTCAAAAGATAGTGAAACCTGGAATTAATAGATCCTCATTTAGAATTCAGATGCAATGCAATGGACAAATTTTTTATTCAGACATCTCTCCTGAATAACAAACATATTCACTGCATCCAATGTAGCTCAGATGACACAATTAAAAAAAAAAAAACCTTTGTTAATTGACTTTATTTGCAGCTCTTTCTGTAATGGCATAATTATGCAAATGACAGAAATTACATTGGTTGAGTCAATTTACATACGTGTAATGCCATTATGCAGTGATGCAAACTGTGTCATTTTTGTATGATGCAAATAATGCATTATGTAATTTATTTAATTTGCATTTTGACATCATGATACAAATAATGTAAAACAACATGAATGATATAATTTCATCTTAATGGATGTTCAGAAAGGACATCACGTCTCTCTGAATGGACTGTTAAATAAAGATTTCCTTGGACTTTTGATAGGCAGAGGCAAATGTTGATAAATCCTGGTTGATTTGATTTCAGGGTAGGCAGTCTTTTAGGGCAAGGGGCATATTTGAAAGGATCTGAAAGGCTTTCATGAGAAAAGTGTTTATTTGCAGAAATGGCCTCCATTTGTTGGGGAAATGAGCTGACAGAAGTTGGAGGGAATTTGGCAGGAAGCAGATTCTTGTCCCATTTCAGTCAGATTTCAGCCCAAGGAGACCATTGGTCATGCTTTCAATGACCTTTGGCAGATCTAGGATGGGTATGATCAGTCCAACCTTGTGCTGGTTAATCCTTCAGACACTTTCAATACTATCAATCACGGCATCCTTTGAAACTGGCTGCAGAGTAAACAATATTACAATTGTTTTCTCCTTACATTCCCAGTAAGGTCAGAGCATGCATAAAAAATAGGATCTCTCAAGTAAGATGCTTCAGAATGCCTTGTAGCCTAAACTGGGTTTGTCTATCTTCCTTACAGTTTTAGGCTACAAATACTTCACATGAAATCTTCCTTCTTTGGAAGGACAATTCCTGATAAGTACAGTAGCAGCATGAAACCTGGTACCAGAGAACAAAACCATACCTGGGTTCTGAACAGAAGTCCTTTCTAATGATGCCCATCTTAACACCAGCAGATAAGCCAATTCAGAATAGAACTGGAAGGGACCTTGGAGGTCTTGTAGTCCAACCCCTGCTCAAGCAGGAGACCCAGTACCATTTCAGAAAAGTGTCTGTCCAGTCTGTTCTTAAAAACCTCCATTCATTGAAGAACCCTCAACTTCTGAAGGCAAGCTGTTCCACTGGTTAATTGTTCCCACCGTTTTGAAGTTTCTCCTTAGTTTCAGGTTGCTTCTCTCCTTGATTAGATTCCATCCCTTGCTTCTTGTCCTGCCCTCTGGTGCTTTGGAAAAAAAGTTGACCCCTCTTCTTTGTGGCAGTCCCTTAAATACTGGAATAGTGCTATCATGTCCCCCTAGTCCTTCTTTTCTCCAGACTGGCCATTCCCAAATCCTGCACCCGTTCTTCATATGTTTTAGTCTCCAGGCCTTTAATCATCTTAGTTGCTCTTCTCTGTACTTTTTCCAAAGTCTCAACGTCTTTTTTGTAATGTGGTGACCAAAACCGGATGCAGTATTCAAGGTGGTCTTACTAAGGTTATAGAGCGGTACTAATATTTCATGTGATTTTAATACTATGCCTCTGTTTATACAATCAAGGATTGTATTAACTTTTTTGGCTAATACAAGACCTGCAGTAATGTTCAACTGCAAAATGGGTGGGGAAGACAAAAACAGATGCCTACTCATTTATCGGCTTTCCTCCATCTGTCTTTTGCTGAAGAACATTGCACGTAGAGGTCAGTTGGCTGTAGGCTAGGTTTACGTTCTGTGCTAAGACATAACATAGATTTGTTGGCTGTGGCTTAGCAGGCTGTATGAGCCTTGTCCTTATTAAGCTCTTACAGTGACAAGGACAAACACGGCTAAAAACTATATTATCACAATCCAGGAAATGTTAGCCATATTATTTCTTGGCAGGCGGGAATGGTAGTTTAGAATTTATACCCAGTCAGTAATGAAGCTCTTTGTACTCTTTTGTATTTCCAGTTTCTCTGAAAAGGGAAATTTTGTTTCCTCTTATTTCTAATGATAGCTGTCTGTTGATGGAAGTTGGTTAGAATCTCTGTATTCCTCCTCTGCTACTCTGATAAGTACACCAAGGCAAGCCAGAATCCCTCATTCACTAACTGAGCTCTAACATGCATTTTAGCTTAGTCAGTAAGTCACAGTTAAAACAAATTATAGTTTAATGAGAGGTATGAACCCGTCCATTAGTCTAATCCATATTTCTCAACCTTGACAACTTTTAAGATGTGTGGTCTCCAACTCCCAGAATTCAAGGTTGAGATGGTTGTCAAGATTGAGCAACCCTGACTTCCAGTTCTGGATCGCGACACTCGCAGCTGTGCGAGGCAGCTGATTCTCCCCTGCCAGTAGACCTTTGGGCTGACGGTGGAAATGGCCATTCATCTTGCCACTGTAACCAGAAGTCAGAAGAACATCTAAGCACAGGAACCACCGTGGCTGAGCCGGGTGAGACTTTTTTTTTCTCCCTCTCTTGGTTTTTTTTTTTTTTTGTGCCTGTAAAAAGCACCTTTGAAATGATTTCCCTACTCTAAGAAAGCGGCATTTGTGAGTGTGGGAAAAAGAAGCTTAAATGGACTGAATTAATTTAAAGTTATTTTTTTTCTCTTCACTTTGGGGTCTTGGAAAATTTTTTAAATATTGAATCTGCTATTGGACTTGAATTCTCTTTTTTTCTGTGTTTCCTGATCTTGTTTATGAGATTCCTGGTCTCTGGGAGAAGATTTTACAATGTACTGAGGACACCTTGTGGAAAAAGTTAAAATTGCAACTTTCTCTTTTTTCTTATGGTGAGATTGACCTTGACTTTTAGATTACCATAAAAGGAAAAATACTAAGAAAATTAACAGCTGTACTAGTGGGAGTAAACACTGATTGAATGTTCCTTGAACACAGCCTCTACTAAATGATACAGACTGTTTCTAATTATCTTTGAAATGGAGCAACCCTTGGTTCAACTTGACTATAAACTTATACTGGAAAAATTTTACGAAGCTACTGATGAAATATGTTTGCAAATAAAAAAATTTACTATGGAAATAAAAAACAGAAGTTCTGCTTTGAATTTACAAATTGACTTCCAGACTCTATCTGAGCACTTTATAGATCAAAAAACAACAGAAGCGGGATTGACTAAAGGTAAAGAAGATTCCATTCTACTTCATATGCATGTTGATGAGATCTCTGAGGAACTAAAAAGGACTGCAGTTAAACCACTTACAACCCTAAAACCAACAGAAATGGACAGACTAACCCCAACGAATTGAGAACTATGGTAGCTTGGATAAACAACTATCATCTACAAAGTTGGACATAATTGAGCCTGCTATTCAACAGTTTCAAACATGGAGATTTGACTTTTCAAAACAACAAGGGATTACTTACAAAGGAGCTAGGTCTCTAAAACAGAAAAGAGGACGTCTCTGTTTGATTCAAAGGATACTACAATGCATAAAAAGTGACTTGTTCATTGATATAGAAGCCTTGTTACGGAAACCTGTTTGGCATAAAAGGAAAGCTAGAATAAGATTTAAGAGTATGACTTAAGGCTTTATGTAATGGGTTTAAAAGGCTTATTAGATATGGTTTGATTTATGGCTTAAGACAGTTAAATAAGATGTTAGATTGAATAAAAATTAATTAAAGGTTTGAACTTAATAATAAGTTTGTCTATGTATTAATATGTTTTGGATATAGTAATTTTGGGAGGAGGTTAAAGTAATTTGATACAGATATTGAGGGATTGATTGTTAGATTATAAAGTGAAATTATATTAATAAATATTTATTGAATATGTTAAGGAAAAAGGTAATGGGGAGATGTGTTAATTATGTATTTAGATTAGAAATATGGAATATAGTAATTGAAATAGCTAAGCTTAATACAGGATTTGGATTTGTGGATTTATTTGGATGAAAGATTGAGAATTGTTAGGATTGATTTATTTGTATTGAAATATATCAATTTGAATATAATATGTCATTAGAGGGAAAAGAGAGGGGTTTTTAATGATTTAATCTGAACTTTATGAGTATGACTCTGTTTTGTGGACAATTGATTGCCCTGCCCTGCCACCACGTGTTTCTTAAGCACTTGTTTGTAAAATAAAAAAACCAATAAAACTTGTTTAAAAAAAAAAAGATTGAGTAACCCTGACCTAATCCAGATTGCTAAACAAATTGTGTATAGAGATGGTTTACTGAAAAATAGCACAACTGAAGAGTAACCTACTACATTACGCCATAAACCAGACATTACAATTCCGAACAGTTAAGCTCATATGGCATACTAAGTCAAAATGCATTACAGCTTTGTGTACTGTGTAAACCTTCTGGCTGCTTGGGCTGAAGCCTTCTGATATCCTTGCCACGGCTTCCTGTACAGTTCCATTCATCAGAGGAAGCAGTGTCCCTGCAGGCTGGGGTTGCCCCTTTTCTCCCTGAGATACCAGCCTGATCTTCAGTTATTTTTTCAAAGCCTCCAGTAGATGCTTTGACTCCAGAGTCTTGGTTTGAACACATGAAAGTTGCCCTGTCTGGTAGATTCGTACCAGTGGGTTTCCATCCTTATCAAGCATGGTTGCTTCTCTTGGGCATCAGCTCCATTCCTGTTTTTTTCATCACTCACAAAAAAGAATACAACTGTTCTTTGAAGTTGTGCAAGTTGCTCCTTGCCATCATTTGTTAGATACGCATAAGGAGCATATGTAAAAACAATTGCTGAAACATGTCTATAATCTATCAGATAAAGAGCAACTTTCCTGATTTATCTGGGCCAATGATGTTGACCCAGATAACGAACCTTATTTCCAGGAAGGCCACAAGTACAGGTAGTCCTTGACTTACAACAGTTCACTTGGTGACAGTTCAAAGTTACAACGGCACTGAAAAAAGAGACATGACCATTTTTCACCCTTACAGCCATTGCAGCATCCCAATGGTCACATGTTCAGAATTCAGACGCTTGGCAACTGGTCCATATTCGTGAGGGTTGCGGTGTCCTGGGGTCGTGTAATCAGCTTTTGAGATCTTCTGAGAAGCAAAGTCAATGGGGAATCCAGATTCACTCAGCAACCATGTTACTAACTTAACAAATGCAATGATTCGCTTAACAACTGGGGCAAGAAAGGTTATAAAATGGGGCATAACATAACAAATGTTAGCAACATAAATTTTGGGCTCAATTGTGTTCGTAGCTCAAGGACTACCTGTAGTAGTTTTTCCCAGCAATGATACGCATTTATTTACATCAAGAAGTAAAGTGTCTTTGAGCATGGAAGCTCTATTTAGCTTTTGTGACATATTATTTATAAATTAGGTTTATCTCTCATGGAAGTGCAGAAAAATCCCACAAACCTCATTGCTAATTGATGTTCAGTGACTGAGTTCAGACATAGTTAAGAAGACATGCTTAACTATTCTAACTTAGTTATGGAATAAACCACACTTTATTCACACATCACATGCCAAATTCAACAAGGTAGATTATGGCATAGGCATAATAGATGAACTTAGCCACTTAAATACACCAAACATGGCTAGATACCTAGACAAACCTAGATTATTGTTTGTTGTTGTATTATGCATGCAAGTTATTAGAAGTCAAGGTTTGTTCTTGGGCTAGGAATTACAGCTACCATAGTTTTAGCCATGGCTTATCATGACCTTTGCAGTCACAATCTAGATAGTTCATTGGCTTGTTTTTACTTCTAAAGCTATCTGCCAAAAAATAGAAATGTGACAGCTACAAGAGAAAACATCTTTGTAGGCTGATGAATCATTCCTGCTTTTACTAAATTAGCCTTTCCAATATACCAGCCCTCTTTATTTCTCCCTGAACAGCCTTTCTCCAGCAGAATGCACAGCTTTTTGATTGTTGCTAAAGCAAATGGAAATTTAAAAGAACAGCAGTCAGTAGAAGTGCTGTTACTTAGTACACTACTGGAAACCCCAATTATTACAGCCCAAAGGTGCAGCATGAAGAAATGAACTTTGTTTATCCTTCTGCTTCAGTGCATATTCTAGAGGTTTCAAAGAAACTCCAAATCCTGATCCAATAATCTTGGCCAGGGCTCCCTACAAAGGTTTGTGCTCTCAGGCTCCCCAAGTAAGGCTCAATGTCTATAAAATTGTCTATAAAATATGATACCTGAAATTTGTTGGGAGATTGTTCAGCTCCCATCCTGCCCTGTCATATAACTGGCCTTAGGTGTTCATAGCAAACTGTGATGATGCTAAAATGATGAGTGAAAATATATTGTTGAAATAGTACCTGAATTATTCTGAAACAAAATATGGAGGGATACCTAGAGCTTGACGTAACCTATCAGCAGCCTTGAGTAAAATGTCACTTGTATAAACACATTCAGAGCATGGCTAAAGAACAGCTTTAAAATAAAGCCATATCAGAATAATAGATTCATTTGCAAGCATGACTAATGAACAAAATAATCCCAGAATGAATAGGAAGATATTTCATTCCAGGTCAACCTTACTGTATCAGAGGTGGGCCTAGAACAGCTGGGTAGACATGAGACCCAATGATCAATAGCTAAATTTCCCATTCTAATAGATGAAGATGTTTTTGACTAGAAAGAACACTTCCTTTCTAAAAAGGGGGATTAAATTGTAATAATACTGCATTTGGAGTAATTGAAAATGGCTGGCTAGAGATAAACACATTGTTCCACCTTAGTATAATACAAGGTGACAAAAAGAGGAGAGTTAATTTAGCTCATTTTAGATCAGTGGTTCTCAACCTGTGGGTCGGGACCCCATTTGGGGTCGAATGACCATTTCACGGGGGTCACCAAACCATGCTGTCTGCCATTTTTTCCCTTTTCCCTAGCTGTCCTACTCCCTCTTATTGGTGGCCACACCCACTTGGGGGTCACCACAACATGGGGAACTGTATTATGGGGTCACGGCATTAGAAAGGTTGAGAATCACTGTTTTAGATCATCATCTATCCACACTCAACTATCTCTACACTCCATAGCAGGGGTCTTCAAACTTGGCCCTTTTATGACTTGTAGACTTCAATTGCCTGGCTGAGGAATTCTGGGAGTTGAAGTCCACAAGTCATAAAAGGGCCAAGTTTGAAGATCCCTGATCTATCACAAGCTGCATAATGCAGGTGTGAATTTATTTATTTATTTATTTATGAGACTTATATACTGCTTTAAGTGCAAGCACTCTCTAAGCAGTGTACACCAGTAAGCAATCTGGGTCCTCATTTTACCTACCCCGGAAGGATGGAAGGCTGAGTCAACCTTGAGCCGATAAGATTTGAACCGCTGACCTGCTGAACACAGTCAGCTAAAGTGGCCTGCAGTACTGCACTCTAACTGCTGCGCCACCTTGGCTCTTTTATCTGAATGATATATGTACGCAAGGTAGGGAAACCACAGCCTTTAAGGATTCCAACAAAGATTGGCTATGGTAGGTTAACACATGATTAACCAAGTTAATTATAGCCACTTAGAGTGTGGGATGTGTTTCCACCAATTTCAGGGAGAGAATTTTAAAATTCTTTATCACAGGAAAAGTTGTAATTATAAGCCAGTGTCAAATATTCTTTTCTTGGAACAATTGATCAAGACATTGGTGGTCTATGAGATTCAGATGCATTTGTATGAAAATAATTATCTGGAGCAATTTGGGTTGGCGCTCCATTATGAGATACATAATGAAACTGCTTTGGTGATGATATCTATACTTATAACTCTATACCATCCAACTCAATGAAATAGTCTACACCCTGATTGCCTAGTCTCCATTATGAGTTGGGAGAGAGACTGGATGAGAGAAAATAAAATGAAATTAAACCCAGACAATGTGAAGATGCTGTTGATTAAAAATAAAGCAGTGAGCCAGACTGCTAACTATAAGATCACTTAATGCTTGTATTGAAAGCACTGTGCTGGTTGCCAGTTGCCTACTGGGCACAATTGCTGCAACTGATCTTTAAACTCGTAAATTGTTTAAGACCTAATCACCTTCTCCTACTATGACTGTTGGATTAGAAGTGGCCCTTTGAAAGATGCCCCTAATGCCAGAAATCCAACTATTATGTACAAAGCCTTCTTCTAAATGATTGACTATAATGTACAGTCTCCAAGAAAGTATATTTGGTCCTCAGCCTGTCAAATGTTTATGAAAATGTCAAAAACAAACCTTTTTGTGCTATAGATCAGTGATGGTGAACCTTTTAGAGACCAATTGCCCAAAAACTGGCCCCACCCCCGCTCCGCCCCCACACCATCCCCCACCCCGCCTGCCCGCAGGGCCACTCACTGCCTCCAGGGCCCACCAGATTGCCCAGACAGCCCAGCAGCGCCATGGTGGCCACGCCCTCTGCCCACGCCCTGCAGCATCAACTGTGCGCGATGGGGCATGAGGGCAGTCTTGTCTACACTGCCTGGCTGCCATGTTCTTGGCTGTGCTGCTCCGTGTAAGCCACGCTCAGGAGCGACTCCTCCAGGGGGGCTGCTGGTGAGGAGGGGGTCATGGGGGGAGGCGAGGCTGGGGCAATGGCACATGTGCCCACAGAGGGCTCCGAGTGCCGCCTCTGGCACCCATGCCATAGGTTCGCCACCACTGCTATAGATAGTTTTTAATGTTACTCATTTTAAATTTGATGGTACTGATTTTCCTTACGGTTTGTAATCTGTATTTTGCTTTGAGTGCTTATATATGTAGAAAGATGGTGTATAAATTTAATAAACTCACGCACTCCATAGTTGGGCAGCTTTATAAATAAAGTGTGGGATGCAACTGTAATGTTACTAACAATGTCTCAGGTTCCGGCTACTGTTTTCACCTATTAATTATACCAGCCACCTGGTGTTGCAGAGATATTTTGAGATTCATGAATACGGATAGTCAATTCTAATTCAAACTCAGTTGATCTCTCAAGGGGAAAATATTCCCTTCTCTGCTTTGCTGCCATCTACAGGGGGCAGGATATATGAAGAAATGCACCTAGAAATTCCTTCTTTGATAGATGCCCTCACCATCACCTTTCAAAAGAAATGCCTACTGCCCATTGGACTCTTTCAAAGGAAAGAAAAAGTTCCCCTTAATTTGCAGCCTCTTGAGCACTGCCAGAAATGCCAAGGATGTCCCAGGCCAGTGATGGCAAACCTATGGCATGTGTGCCAGAGGTGACAGAGTCCTCTCTGTGGGCACACCTGCTGCTGCCGCCATCTTGTACAAGTCCATTAGGCCACCGCTGGCGCCTGGAGCAGCAGCCCCACCCAGCAGAAAGGAGGCGAAGCAGCTGGTTAGCAAGCTTGAGTAGAGGTGGTAGAGCACGCCCCCATGTGCTCGCTGGTCTTTGTGTGCGGGGGCTGATGGTGTCAGGCAGCAGCTGCCCCTGCTTCAACTTGCCCCACAGCAATGGCACCCCCGCCCTACCCCCTGCCTCACCCCGCAGGATGAGCGTCCTGCCCACTGCCCCATCCACCAGAGACCCTCTGGATCTCCCCCAATCCTGCCCAGTCCCCACAGGCATCCCCCCCAAGCAACATCAAGTTGGCCATGCCCAACCTGGCCATGCCCACTCAGTCTACCATGACCACCACAGCTACACCCACCTAGTGGGCCACGGCCCCCGCCTCCCCTGAGGGCACCACAATGCTGATGCGGCCCTGGCACTTTGCAATAAATGATTGGGTTTTGGGTTGCGGTTTTGGCACTTGGTCTCTAAAAGGTTTGCCATCACTGTCCCAGGCTTTGTGTCTACAGCAGCCACAAATGGCGGATGCTTGGTGAGCCTCTAGTAAGGCATTAGCAATACAAGGAAGAAGTAAACACAAACAGTCCCCCCCCCCCAAAAAATCTCACTTTGGTCACATTGAGACTACTCAAAACTGATGAGTTAATAATATGTACAACAGAGTGATTGAAGCCTTTCTACCATCCTCTTTAAGAATTTTTTATAAATACAAATGACAAAACAATGCAGTTAGAAAAAAATCATTACACAGAACATTTAAGAATATTAAGCTGGTTTAATAATGTATATGTACAAAAACAAAGTAATCAAGTATGAATTGCATTGATTTATTGTACAAATCCCTTTGGACTGTATACAAAATAAGTATGGCTAGTCAAACAGCAACAGTAAAATAAATATTTAATTTTTTATTTTCAAAAGAAGCTGGCTTAAGGAAACTCCCTATTGTCTCAGCCTCAAGTAGTTTCTCAGTGGGACAATTCAGATTAAAACCGGTGCTATACATGCATAACTCTTCCTTCTATACAGTGAAATACAGCAGACTAACCACAAATGATAGGAGAGCATCCCAATAGGAAGAGACATCAAGATCAAGTGGAACCCCAAATAATTATTTGATCCACGACCCCAAGAAAATGTAAACAAGGCTCACTGAAATCAAGTTGAGCCAGAAAGGAAACAGAAATGACTTCCAAAGTTCAACCTGGCAATATGGAGGCCATTGGAAATTATTCACCAAACCTCCATGTTGACATGAGCCACTGACAAGATAAAAGCAGATTTTTCACAGATTCGTGGACATTTTAGAAGTACCTTATTCGTTTTCACAAAAACTGGAGTAGAATCTCAGGTCAGCAACTTTTTCAGGTATTGGACACCTACTTTTTTTCATTATCTGAAATACTGTAAAATGAGGTACTATGTTATCAACATCAGCAGTAGAGAATCCAGGAGCTGAGCTTGCAATATCTCTTAAGAATGAGCTCTCCACAATACAAAGCTAGCATTTTCTGTCACTGCCTGAACTAACTGGATTCAGCCCTTGAGTAATGAGCATCCTTGTAAGATGGCTGCCACTGTAAGAACTCAGCGAAGAAACTAGTGACCCTTTCTATAAGACACAGAACTTTGGAGGGGAATCATTTGTCAAATACTCAGCCCAAATGAATCACGAAATGGACAGTAAGGCTGCGCATGCTTTGAACATGATTGGGGAAAAGGTGCTTTGGAATGCATAACATCTCTTCAAAGGAACAGTGAAGGTTTTTTTCAGGCTTTCAAGAATCAGAATTCTCCCAGCGTTATTTGTTGATTCTGGAGTGAATGCTCCCCATCAGTACCAGCCTTCCCAAGAAGGAACATAGAAAGTACAGTAATACATGAATTGTCAAATTTCATTCCTGAGAACTGGTCTTTGTCAGGTTCAATCTTTTGGCCAAACAGTATTCATTGGAGGGCCCGGTTTATCAGTGTTCTTCAAAAGGCCCCTTACTCAGCCACCTGTAAAAACTCTGAAGTGAAGACAGCTTCTGCATAGTCCTCACAGAAGCCATGGAGCTCAGCTGCGACATCTGTCAACACTTCCTCTGTCAGCTCCTCTGCCAGGCTGAAAGGAAAGAAATGGAAGGAGCTCAACAGCCAAGACTTAAGTTCCAAACTTCTACAACATCCTACAATCTGATCCAGAAGCAGCAGCATGTGGATCTCTCTCTCTCTCTCTCTCTCTCTCTCTCTCTCCCTCCCCCTCCCTCCCTCCCTCCCTCCCTCCCTATCTCTTCAGTCACTCCCCTCAGTCCTGGCGTCAATCCTTCAAGATATATCAAACCAGGAAAGCAAAGTCACTTAGTATTATAAAGATACCGTAACAGCATCTTTCAAGCATGAATATGCTTCATCCCTCCCTCTCTTCATCTCTGTGAAAACTACAAAGAGTGTTGCATAAGATGTTTCCTCATGTTGCACAGCTTTTTTTTAGATTTTTAAATTCCACCTTTATTATTTTTATAAATAACTCATGGAGGCGAATGTAACTCATACTCCTTCCCACTCCTATTTTTCCCACAACAACAACCCTGTAAAATGAGTTGGGCTGAGAGAGAATGACTGGCCCAAAGTCAGCCAGCCAACTTTCATGGCTAAAGAAGGACTAGAACTCACAGTCTCCTGGTTTTAAGATTGGTGCCTTAACCACTAGACCAGGGGTAGGTCCACGAGTCATAAAAGAGCCAAGGTTGCCTACCCCTGCACTAGACCAATCTGGCTCAGTTCCACTCTGGAATCATTTTTTTTTCTTGACCATAGTCTTGATACTAGTTCTTCCTCCTGTCCCTCAAGACTATTCCCTACAACTAGGAAGAAGGAACTGGAGGGCCACTGAAAAATGCTGCTAAGAAAACTGCAGGAGGCAGTCACCAAGAGTCAAAACTGACTTGAAGGTGCAAATTTAGTCCTGTCACAGGTGCATTGCCAACTATCAAACAGTTAATCAAGGCATTGGCAGCAGCAACCCTACTTGACACCCATTGTTAGTCTTATCTCCTTATTGCCTGCACCTGGTGGAACTGTTCCCTCACCCCTCCCTTGGTGCACCACAACCCTAACCCTACTATAAAGGGATTCTGCACATGTATGAATCAGGTATGTGTCCCACTGAGGGTGGGCTTGTAGAAAACAAGACAAAAACATTAGCCGTGGCAACTGGGAATGGAGATAAAAACTTTTGAGAGCAGCTACTCTTGACAATGCCTCTGAAACAGAAGTGTGAAGGAAGGTAATAAGATATCCAAGAAGAAGGCAATTAATGTGACAAATCAAAAATTAAATAATATTCTAGTTATTTTTTGCCCCACTGGGAAATTGTGAAAGGAGCCAGAGAAAAACAAAGGCAGAAAAACAGAAGATGGACTGCCACCTAGTGGCTCTAAGAGGATGCACAACACAATCGTCTTCAACCTCTACCAGGTGTTTCTCAACTTTAGCAACTTTTAAGATGTGTGGACTCCAACTCCCAGAATTCCTCAGCCAAGGGAAGTCTGGGAGCTGAAGTCCACACATTTTAAAGTTTGAAAAACATTGTTCTGTTTTCTGACAGTGGAGTATGGGTTTTTGAAATAAAAACAACAAATCCCTCCATAAGATACAAAGAAAGCAAGCACACCAAGATTCCCCATACCTCTCTGCAATGTTCCAAGGGTTAAACTGCCCCACCTCCTCAAGGAAAATCCCCTTCAGGTGCTGCTGGTATCGGGCATCATAATCACAGAGGCTTTGGAGAACACGTTTCGGTACTGAGAGGAAAGTGCCAGATTCTTTCTGTGGGGGGATGCGATGTGTAAAAGACTGCAGAGTCCCACTCCTGGGCTCTGACAGCTCTTCATCAATAGCACTGAAAGCACAAATACAACCAGAGTTAGGAAAAATTTGATCAGACCAAAAGCCTCTACTTCATTGAGATGGTCCTGTTATGACCAACACCTATGCGAAGCAAACAGGCTGGGCATGATGGCAATGGCCTTCTCCCCCATTTCTTTCCTTGGGCCTGCTATGCAGAGGATTTAGGATCTTCCAAATCAGATTCATAGTGCAAAAACAATAGGATCTCATCAAAGTACAGCTGTTAACTCTTTCTGTAGTCCCCTGCTTCCTTATTCTTCTCATGCTCATTTAAGCTTAAAACAGACCATCTTTTGTCACCCAAGTTTATTTAAATCAGTGTTTCTCAACCTTGACAATTTTAAGGCATGTGGACTTCAACTCCCAGAATTCCACAGCCAGCATTGCTGGCTGTGGAATTCTGGGAGTTGAAGTCTACATGCCTTAAAATTGTCAAGGTTGAGAAACACTGATTTAAATGCTCACGTCCCTTAACTGGAGGTGCTTGTTCCTTTCTAACCAATCTCTTCAACCACTGATTCTAAACCTCATCTATCTCCTGAACAATCAAATAAAACAATAAAGCCCAACAAGTTTTGGTGAGAAGGTGAAAAGTCAAAGAAAGCAAAGTTACTTCTCTTTCACTTCAGCCCACCTTCCGACTTTCATTCATTTGTTCATGTCGAAAGATTTAATTCTGCTCTGCTTATAAATTCTTTGAAGAATCATGTGAAGCAAAATGGTGGGCTAGATGGAACTGCCTCAGTCTATTTAGCACTAGTGTTCCTACCTACCAAATTCCCACTGAGTCCTCAAGCCCTCCCCGCTTTTATTTTCCTGAAGTACTCATATTATTGCTATCCTGTGAAGCCTTGATAATTTGATTATTCCCAAACATGCTATCCATTCTAGCCAACGGGGCAAATCCATTTTTAGTATAAACAAAGATGATGCTGAGCACAGTAAGCTGTTAAATCTCTTACTCACCTGGCATCCAAGGGTTTTTCCATCACAATGGCTACTTGTGGCTCTTTGTAATTATCTAGTTTAGTTATCTGGATGGGATGAACAACCCCAGGTTGTTGGTCTTTCACTACAGACTCTTCCTCTAGGAGAAGGAATTGTCAGAAGAAGAATTACCTCACCAACATCAGAGTAGGCAAGCTCCCACTGTATTTCAGATTTTATCTTCCCCATTCTTTTAACATATTTTTATAGAAACATAAGCCAAGAGAAAACTATGGAGTATTTATTTGCTGATCATGAGAATTTTTATCCATAAGATTTCATCATAATATCAACCAGATGTCTGTTTCCTTCATCTCTACAACATACACGTATTAAGAATGTAAAAATATACATTCACAACCAGAAAAATGAGGGAGAACCATTCACTGCTCAGCTATTATTTCTTAAAAATCCAAAACCAAACTGGAAACTCACCTTTGCTCTCCTGGACCCAGAAATCAACATCAGCGTAAGCAATCTGGTTGTATCGTCTGCGTACAGCTTCTTGGTAGTGCTTCAATATACAAAGATAAACCCAATATTACTCAACAAATAGTTTGACTGTGTTGGTGAGAGACTGGGAGACTGACAGATTAAAACACTCCTAGTAAAACAAACTGCTCTACTTTTGTGCAGTGAGAAACTTTAATTAACGGAGAATTCAGGATGGGAGAAGTTATCTTTACTCTCTCTGAAAAAAAGTACTTTTATACAATACTTTTCGTACAGGATACAATAAATAAAATATATCGTATTAATGTCCTGCTACAAACCTGCAGGGCTCTGGGCAGCCCACAGAAAGACAAAAAAATACAAAAGAAATATAAAATCATATAGCCCAAGAGTTTGATTTGGGTATCAAATTTTGATAATGGATGGGGGTAAGAAAAATGGGAATATTGCCCAGAATGGAATGTCTACATTTCTAACATTTTGAGTATCTCAGAAATCTCAAGGAATTTTCAGAAAAGGAGAGCAGAGCTCAGTTTGTAAGACACAAATTTTGCACAGTTGGCACTCTATGCTGGTTGAGGAATTTTGGAAATGCCAACCCCAACACATCTGGGTGGCATCAGATTAGAGGAAGATGGACAAAAGCATAGACTTCAGCCTGTAGTATTTCTCCCCACTTTTCTCATGTGCAAAAATGCCAGATGGCACATATCAAAAAGGCTGTTTTTTTCCCTTGAAGGAGGACAAAATGCAGCTCCTATAGCAGCAAAATATGGCAGAGTCTCATGATATTCCTTGAGCTCAATACTTGAAGTGCTTGACCACTGAGAGACATCAAAGCTCAATTACCTGATGCACAGGCATAGGTCAGCAACCAACAAATAAATGTACCTCTATTTCCTCCATCCTCTTCATCATTGTCTCCAGATCAGACATGCTGAGTGCAGAAAGAGCCACATGTTCCATCTTCTTGCACTGTTCCAGATAGCAATCCTCCAAAGAAATACCTGGTAAGCTTGTTGCATCCTAAAGAGAAAGAGAAAGAGAGGGAGAGGGAGGGAGAGAGAGAAAGAGAAAGAGAGGGAGAGGGAGGGAGAGAGAGAGAGAGAGAGAGAGAGAGAGAGAGACAGAGGGAGAGGGAGAGAGAGAGAATGTAATGTAATGTAATATAAAACAACTGCATACGAAAAGAAAAACACAACTGGACAAACTGGAAGAAAATAAAACTGATAACAACTCAAATCAAGGGAAGGCTCCGAAAAAATGTAAAGACTTGTGGAAAACCAGCAGAGGGAACCAGCCTAGTCTCCCCAGAGCGATTATTTCCACATATAGATGCTGTAACAAAAAAACATAATTATACAATTTATACTCTTATTTTAAATTTAGTCTTATGTGAAAATTATGATTGAACATCGAAATGTATTGTTCTGGGTGACTGTCCTGTATTTTTGTTTCTTCTTGCCTTACAGAATATTAAAAGTGAAAAAAACTAAAAATGACTATGTGGAAGTATTTTGTCTCTAAGGTGAAATTTATTTGGCTTTAGACTCCTTTAAAACTTTTTTTTGTCAAGATGCTCTCTTGGAGCAAGGTTGCAAAGCTAAATTAGTTTAGGAGATAGGGATGATTAAACATACAGCCGTTTTAAAAGAAAGCAGGAAGAAAAGTCTGGCACTTTTTTTAATTACTTTGTAAAGTCTGACACTTTTTGCTTAAATTATCACGCACTGGATGCCCAATGTGAAACTGTTTAATAATCAAGTAAGCTCAAAACTGAGGGGAGGTGATTGTGTGATGGATTTCGACAACATAGCATCCAAAGCAATTGAGAAAAAGAATTAACCTGAAAGCCACATTTATTTACAAAAGTGGAGCTTTCTTTTCAGCCATAACCACATTCAACATCTACTTTGGACAGCTGACTTTCTGTACTGTTTTTTAGCCATTTTTCTGCCTGATCATTTAACATAGGCCTTGGCAACCTTATTCATACAGCATCTCTAGCTAAACTTTAGCTGAACTGTGTGTGCTCCCATGTGAAAAGCAGGATATAAGTCTAATTAATGTAACAATTAATTCTAATAAGCATGACTCAGTTGTTGCCTTATAAGCCTTACTTCTTGCATTTAGCCAAGGCAACAATTTTATTTGAGGTTCTGGCTGATACAAGCGGTAAGACTTTGGAAGCAAGAGTTGAGTCAGGTTCATCATATGTGAAATATCCAGCCTTGGGGTGCTCTTCAATAAAAGTTCTGGAAAGAAAGGAGGGTGCTATTTCTTCATTTTATCATCAAGGAATTATGTCAAGAAAATCAAAAAGAAAAGAGGAAGAATGTGATACTCTACCTGTCCTTTTTCCAAGAGGAGCTCCAGATCCTCAGGATCAGCTTGCTCTACCTTCTCTGTTGGGGAAACACCATTGTTCCTGAAATTTTTCAAACAATACAGGACAGTGACAATCTGATGACTCATGTCATCTTTTAAAGATGCGACTAACAGAACACACATAAATAACGGTAGGACAGCATAATTCAGCATCTCTCCAGACTGGGCACTCTGAAGCATACGCCTTTCAGAACATAGGCTTTTATAATACTATGGAAGAGCCTAAAATATTTCCCATTTGCATTCCTTGTTTAATGCATTCCTGAGAGATAAGACTGAAACAGCCAAATATATCCCAGGTTTTAATTCTTTCCTCACCAAATGCAAAAGAATACACAAAAAAAGAGAAATAGACCCAGGGAACTGGAGCTTCCACTTTCTTCCTACAGCTCAGAAATCACAGAAATTGGAAGCTTTTTCCAAAAGTGAAAACCCAACCGATGCCTCGGTCATCACTTATGCTCCTATTCAGGTTAGTACTAAAGACTATAATCTAGAACAAACATAGTCAAAAGAGATGAAATAATGATGTCAGGTGTTTATTTGGATCCAAAATCTTATTTTATTCCCCTGGGAGTAATGAAAGATGGTGAGATTTTTCTGTTGCAATATTCTTGCAAAATCTTGCTATACTCTTGACATCTGACAAGGTCAAGTGCCAAGCAGGTGTAAGGACTTAGTTCATTTTACATATAGTTTTCAAAGAAAGCAACAAATGCTAAATGTATACACACAGCTTTTCATGAAAACACAGCCATTGGGACTGCCCTTTAAGGTACTTCTACTCTGCCCTCTTAGGTTCAACTAATAAATAACAAGTAATGATGGAAACAAAGCAGAGTTTTTTCTTTTCTCTCATAATTTTGGAAAATCATCTCAATTGCTTCTTTTTGGTCAGGATGTAAAATCTAGGGTATTGGCACATTTCATTTTTTCCCCCATAGCTAGTTTTCTTTTACTTGCTCTATTCTAGACTGGCCTAGGAAACCAAGCCCAATTCAGATCTCTTTCCAAAGTAAATGTCCTTCCATATGGGCTTCAGTCCAAATTTAGAAAGACAAATGATATCTATTGGGGACCAAGAAAAAAAAATCCATATCTATGAGAAAAAGCCACCTTAGTGTAGTGGTTAAGGCCTCCGGATAAAAACTGAGAGACCGCATATTCTATTCCCATGTTAGGCACAAAGCCAACTCAATGACCTTGGCCCAGTCATTCTTTCTCAGCCCTAGAAGGAGCCAAAGGCAAATCACTTCCCAAAAAAACTTGCCAAGAAAATTGCAAGAATTTGACCAGGCATGAAAAACTGACTTGAAGGCACAGGGAGGGAAGAAGAGAGGGAGAGGGGGGGGTGGATTCCCAAAATGCAACTATTTAAAAATCCACAACCTTCCACCCTCCCTTTCCTGCTTACCTGGGCACTTCTTTCTCAGGTATTTCTTGTTCCTTGGTCTCTATCTCCAGAGATGGCTCTGTATTTTCAGGATTTTTCTCCAGGTGCCTACAAGAATGTTGAATTTCAGTGGGAGAAGAAAAATAACAAGACAAGGCAAGCTTATCATCGCTTTTGCAATCCCACTGGTACCTATTATAAATTTCCACATCATAAATTAATTATAGACATTGTTGTAAACTTCAGCTGGGGAATGAAATATTTCTTCAAGCATTCCAGAATGAGGGACAGGAATGTGTCTCCAAAGAACAAGAGGGCCTCCTCAGAAGAGGTTGACAGTTGCTATTTTACTGTAACTAAAGGATTTCAAAAGTGGTGATTACAGGGCTATGACTAAGCTTACATTCAGATAGTTCTAGGGCAGGGGTAGGCAATCTTGGCTCTTTTATGACTCGTGGACTTCAACTCCCAGAATTCCTGAGCCAGCATAAAAGAGCCAAGGTTGCCTACCCCTGTTCTAGGGTCATTCCATATTATCACTAGGTGATCATTGAAAACATCTGAAATTCTGCAGAATGAAGATTATACTGAACCAAATGCAACAAATATCTGATCCACCTTAGTACACAGCAGCTCTGAATGTTTCAACCTCCAGATACAATCCCAGAAGCTATACTTGAATAAACTATTGCCATTTGCCATAAATGAACCCTCATTACCCACTGTAGATGTTTATACCCCTAACAACTGCCCTTGCAAGGGTGTCAACCTACCGCAGAGCAGAGGGGAGGGGAGACTTGACACTGGGAGGCATCCATGGGACCCTATTATCTCGGACGGGTGGTTTGGTCTCCTTAAGCCGGAATGCAAAGGTGGGCTCTAGAAACCGAGCTTGTTTGGCTACAGGCTGCACTGTTTTTGTTTTGGGAGGTCGACAACTACCCTTTAGAGAAACAAAAACATTAAAATAATATGTGTTTTCAGACACGTTTAGCAGTTTTTCTACACAACAACATCTATTAAAGCCTTTATTTCAATTACTGTAATTTTGGAAGAAAAGACATTACATCATGGAAGAAAGTGTGTCTCACAGCACCTAAAATTAAGCTTAGAGACAAGGAAGAGGAGGAATAGCTGATGATTATATAAGTGTACCTGAGGTCTAATGGAAAACAAGCCTCCTCTCTTCTTCATCAGAGTCCCTGCTTTCAGTTCTGAAGCAGAGCCGGCTTTCAAAAGTCCTGATCGCCCTACGGTCTCACCCTTGCACTGTGCCACTGCCCCTCGCTCAATGGGGAGTACGTCTTTCTGGGCTCTTGTGCTGCAGTGACTGATTTTCTTGTGTGGTAACAGGATTGCAGATTCTGGATATTCATCTAAAGTAATTTGTTACAACGATGTTACACACAGTATATTGATTTATTATATGACCATGACACTTTACAAAGAAGGGGTAAGAATAGTTGCATACCATAGGGCACTTACTATCTAAAATAGGGGACAGGAAAAAACAGTATGCAGCACAGACATACTAAAAACAGAGGCGAACATACTTTGACTTAATTACAGTAAGACCTAGGGATAGGAAGCAGAGGGAATAATTTTAAGAGGAAGCAGGAGTCACATAATAAACATCCAAATAACCATTTTTTCCTCTTAGCATTGTCATCTGAAGTATTCAATTCTGAACATCCTCAATTCTGAACATCCAACTGGAGCAGAGATTAAGTTACAATGAGTAACTCCAAACTCATCTGGGTCTACAATTTTTCTGGGGGAAAATTCAAACAAGATCTGTAAGAATTACTACCCAAACTTCTTCCAACTCAACACCCAGAAGGCTCACCGGGAAGAAGTTTCCGAGCCACTGAAGACTTTTTTCGGTCCAACACACAAGATTTCTTTTGCTTTTTTGGCAATCTGTTGGTACTTTTTGGTGCATCAGCTTGAGAGGTAGAGAACCATTCCTGTCCTTTCTTGGGAGACTCCTTTTTGGACAACATAGAGTCCAGGTCCTGCCATAGCAATTTATATCAGATTAAACATACAAAAAATCTTAAACTGAACATCCACAATCCATGCCACAGGATGCAAAGTTCAGGTGGATGCTCAACCTTCCTAATTGACAAAACATAAAAAGACCTCTGAATAAATTAAAAGAAAAATACTATCTAGCTAATATACTCACTATGTGCTACAAGATTTAGGGATGGTTTTAAGATAATGTAATTATATTTCTCATCCCATGGGCAAAATACATTTTTTTTAAAAACCTAGACAACCCATGATCTGTTGAGTCATCCTTTTAGAGATATCTCTTTATCATATTCCTCAATGCCTTCAAAAATGACAGTCCTGCCTTTACTGGAAAGTTGGGATACATTCAGAAATGTATCTGCCTTGAAAATAGCCCACGATGAACTATATAGCACAGTCAAATATCGACACAGGAAGTGTTTTCTGACATTTTGCATTATGTCATAAGCTGTTTTATGATAATTTTTATCATAAAATGTTATATAAAATTTGCCAACTTCCAATTCCACAAGAGTCATGACTCAAGCTAGCCTCTTTGGGTTCCTTGGTTCAAAAATGGTTGCCCACCATGCACCATTTCACCCAATTAAAAGTTACTAAGCGCTTTAGTAGCATATAACTTTAACATATTCTCAATTAAATGTGAAATTCAAGAGCAATGGCACATTCCTTAGAGATCAAATGCTAAAACATGTCATTATTCAACGCTTAGTTCAAAGGATCGTGCCTTCCCTGGATGATGGAAATCTGTTCCTCCCCATGAAGAGTTATATACACCGCCTTGGATGCCAGGCAAAGAAAAAACTCACTCTCTCCTGACCTCAATTTGTAGAAGCAGGTCTATGATGATATCAGGAATGGATGAGTCCATCTCAAGGCGAGCAGAACAGAGAGAGAGCTGCCTGATGAGATTGCCCAGCTCTTTACAATGCGCAGAAGCAGACTGCTGCTCTGACTGATCAGCAAAATGAGAGACAAACATCTGCAGAGCTCGGATGGCACCTCTGTGAGCTGCTGCCAACTTGGCCATAGCTTGTGACTGCATCACAAAGGAAAAAGAATTCTGGCTTGAATCAAGTAATCTCTTGTCAAGAACCCAGAGCAATTCCGCCCGATCTTTAAACACTAGTTCCTTGGCGGCTTGGTCAGATACATGGATTCATTTTCCTAAACTCCCCAGCTAGAATGGGTACTGGGGAAAATTCTGAGGGTTGAGGCCCACACAATCCAAGACACCAAGATTGGAGAAGGCATTTCTAGTCTGTATCAGAAGAAGGACTGTAATAGAATACACAAAATCAGACTGCTATGATGATACGCAAAGTACAAACGTCAGGTCTGACTGAAAGATCACACAGCTCAGTGAAAAGCATACTGAACACAAAGTTTAAAAAGTTATCCACATGCTTCCAACTATTCTCCAAAAGGACCTTTAGGGAGGCTCCAACCTCAGCAACTGTAAGATGGGTGAACTTCAACTCCCAGAATTCCCCAGCCATGTCTTAAAAGTTGCTGAGGTTGAGAAACACTGCTCCAAAGGCTCCAAATGAGCTTTTCCCCTCATCACTCAGTTTCCCCCCCCCCAAAAAAAACTTGTAAAGCAATTTCATCTCACCTTCTTTGTATGTTTAATTTTAAGGGGACTCAGCTTCTCCAGATCTTCTTGGATTTGTTTTACCTATTTGATAATGCAACAAATAAATTAACAACAGAATGCAGTTTGCAAAGCTCTCTGTCCATATAATAAAATCTGCATTTCGAACCAAGCTATCTGGTTCAGGCTGCCTTGTTTTGATTCCCTAGTTCATGGGTAGGCAACCTTGGCTCTTTTATGGCTGGCTCAGGAATTCTGGGAGTTGAAGTCCACGAGTCATAAAAGAGCCAAGGTTGCCTACCCCTGCCCTAGTTTGAGTCTGAAATATCTTCCCAAAGTTTGTTCAGACCTGTTGCTGGAGCACGTAGAGCATTCGGGCAGAGCGCACAGTTTGTTCCTGCCTCCGAATATGGACCCGGCGTTCTTCCTCAGGATCCAGACATATTTCACTTCTCTCTGGGAAAAAAAAGTTTAGCAAAACAGTTGATTATGCTCAGTTATGAACAGACAATTTGGTGTAGAAAACACGAAATACATAACACAATTACAATTGAGGACAGACAATGAAGAAAAATGTCCGTGTCACTCAAAAGCCATCAAAAAGTGTTTCAAAAACTGTATTAAATGCCCTATATCCCATAATAGCAGCTTAAATCCAGACTACACAAGAGAAGTCAGTAATTTTCAGACAGTTCTTCAGTTTACTGTCTCAAGTGTAGACTTTTTAAACTGATTTCTCTTTAATTCTTGCAGTACAAATAATCAGCTTATGACTATCCTCAAAACCAATGGGCTTAAACTCAGATTATGTCACATGAGATCACTGAAGCTTTTTCATACATTGATGCAAAAATGAAGAAACTGAACGTATCATAGTATGCTAGTAAGCATGTAGTTATTAAATTAAAGACATACTGTATTACTGCATAATAGAGAGTTTCAGTCTGGCCACATATATTTGATTTCTTACTGTGTTGATACTTTTTTCCCCCAAGATCAGTGCTGCAGAATATCATTGCAGACTTCAGAAAATGAATAAGGGGACGATATGCAACACATGGGCTATAATTTTAAGACTCTAATCTGTCTGTGGGAGAATCTGGCTGCAAAGTGCACATACTCTAGTTAGCAACATTGGCAAAAAATAATCTCTGGTCAAGCACTATTACGAACATTTCTTTATATTGAATTGGAAAATGGCTAGCAGGATAAATGGGCGGGATAGCAGGCACAGAGCCTCATGCTTACTCAAGTCTTCTTTATAAGCCTCATTTAGACTTGAGAACTTACACAACGAAGTCCTGAAAGTCAGGAACAACAATTACAAAGACTCATCGTTCTTTGCTATCAGTTAGCTTGCCACAATTTTCTTTCCCTGTAAGGTTAATTTTTTTACCTGCTTCTCAGGACTTGCTACAAGAGTACTGGTTGCATTGAATTCAAAGCCTCCATTCAGTGGGAAACAGACAAAGTCAATGAAGCTTCTTCTGCATCACCAATCACAAGACTTATATGCGAGTACCTAACTTGTTAGGCCAAGAGAGTGACCTGTATCACTTCTACTTCTTTGTATTACATCTTCATTCAAGACAGCCATGTGGTCTAACTTCCAAACAAAGCTATGATCAAATTTTGGCCACATCATAACTATAACTCTTTCCCCCTTACCTTTTGTTGCTAGCAATTCAATTTTCTGAATGTAAGTCTGAAGCTCTTTTTGCAGCCTTCTGATTTCAACGGCACATTTGTCTTCCTCTTTTTTGGGCCCAGGTCCTGGATCCCGAGTTGGGGGAGAATCAGACAAAGCGGGTTCTGACTTGACATGACTTGGATCACAAAGGAGGACTTTTGCTCCAGTACTGTTCCTCTCCATCTTAGAAGGGTTACTAAGCGGGTGTTCATATTTCGGGTGGGACTTAGATGCTTTCAACACTGCAGCATTCCCTGATTCCTTTCCCCAACGGCATCCCACAGGACACTTATTCATCTTGGCGAGATGCTGCTTCACTTGCTCTTGCAGGTGCTTCCTTTTCACATCCCTTCTGGCCAACTGAACAGCCAGGTTGAGCTTCTCTTCAGATACAACTGAGAATTCAACAGAGTCCCTTAGATCAGCTCCATCACCAGCACCTTGATTTTGTTGAGTTGCTGGCTGTTTCAGCTTTTCTATGATAATTGGACAGGGATTGGTGTAGTGGATAGACAGGTTTTCAGTCAATGCAGGAGCATTCCGGCTGAACTGCAGCTGTTTCAAACATTTAAAACAGGCAGTGTGGTACAAGGTGAGTATTGGATTAAAATCACCCAAATGCAAATCTCTGTTTAACTAAAAAAACTCCATTGGGCAACTGAACAGAGTTGTGGTGAGGATTAAAAGTGGTAGTGGAGACCACTATATATGCTAGTATACTTACTCATGTTTCTATGTACAAGCATAAAATAAGGATCTTAAATTATTTCCCAATCTAGTTGACTAAAAAAGTAAACTAGTTAATTAAAAATTAATCTACTTTATACTAATGTAATTATCTGTTAACGTCTCCTCAGAAAGAACAGTTATATAGCCCAAATATACCTTATACCAGGGGTGTCAAACTTGCAATGTCATGTGATGTGTCGCGACATATCACAACTTTTTTGCCATTGCCAGCAATGGGGTAGGCGTGGTTTCACTATGATGCATCTGGCCCCCAGGCCAGCAGTTTGACCCCCCTGCTTTATACTAACTTTAGAAGAGTAAGAATAATTGTTCTGCAAAAGGAAGGAAAGAAGACAAGTGTGTGCCATAAGGTCTACGATTCCTCTCATATTCCTCTGAGGAACCTCCAGCAATCTAAATAGGCATTATATCTCAATTCATACATGGAAAAATGCAAGAGGTTGTATGAAACATATTAAAAGCAGAAAACATAAAACACATCCAAACAGGACTTTACTTACTGGATTTATGATCATTAGTATTAAAAACACAAATTCCATGAAATATGTTTTTAAGAATTTTCCCCCGTTTTAATTTTCCATTAATATTTAAGTTTAATATTTTTTTAATATTAAGGTTAATATTTATCATTTCCAAAATTTGGAAATGAAATATGTTTCTAAGAATCAGCACCCCTCACATCATTGGTTTGTTTTAAAAAAAAAAAGATAGGTAGGCAATGCTAGAATACATATTGGCAAGCTTATTTACATGTTAGCATTTCATCATGTAAAATCCACAGAAGATGCTGATGTTGTGCAATACCTGTATCTGTGGGGGCTTTGTATCAGTTTTGGCCAGTTGTATGTGGGATACCATAGGAATAGTGGTTGTAGTTGCTTTTCGCAGTTCCATCATAATTTCCAGAATCTCAAGCTCCTGTTGTTTATGAAGTTACTGAAAGTCACCAAATATTAAACCACCATTAGCATAAACACATTCTGTTTTCTTAGCTGAAAGACCCTCTTATTGTTCACTTAATTAGGCACAAAAATTTTAATTTTCTGAGCATGCTTAGAATTGCAATTCACTCATCAACACTTACAATGCTTAGAAAACAAGTGTTAAGGTTATCTTTTTAAAAAATTATGGAACCATTTTGTTTGGTTTGGTTTTATCTGTTTTTTCAATTGCTTTTGTAGAATGTTTTAATTACTGGTTTTACTATATGCCATCCAGCATCACTTTGTGTGAGAAGAGCAGCCATTCAAATCTTATGAACAAACTCTTAGGTAAGTCTTATATAGCCAGGTGTCTCTCAAAAAACAGCAGAAAAATGCTGCTTGTCTCCAATATTAAATATCTGAAAGAAACACATAGAGATAAATATCAGAAATAAAGCCTCTTATAATAAGGCTAATTTGCCATCATTCTATCATTGGTGTAACTAAGCAAAGGCACTAACAAGTTACAGTTTGCTTCTCCTTTACAAAGACTTTGAGAACATGGTAGACACACAGACAGGAGGAACCTTTTGCAAAAAAAGTTGTAACCAGAAACAGAATAGATTTGACTATAAGTACCTAACCATCTGCTACAATTACTTATAAAAATGCTAATTATATTTTTAAAATTCTTAATAATCTATAAAATCATTCATCACACAGATGTAGAAAATTCTTCCAGAAAAAAAATCAGGAAATATCACGATTGATATGGAACATTTATAGTTATGCCAAACTTTGACAATCACTGGGGTTTTTAAAGTTAACGAAGACTTGATCCAGCTTGGGTCCACTTTTGTTCTGCTTATGACCGCCCAAATGTCATAAGCAGGATTGGGGAAGATTGTATAGTGCAATCTATCGATAGTGTAAGCTCGGAGTTGAAATGAGCTTGGTTGTTTCTTGCAGACGTTTAGTTTGGGTAATGAAACATCTGCAAGAAAGTAACCAAGCTCACTAACGACTCCTCAATGCAATCTATCGCTGAGCAGCACGCACACCAATACATGTTTATTTAGTTAGCCGCTGCAAGGACTGGATCTTTGCTGTTGCTATATTTAACCTAGATAGGTGCAAAAATCACGATGAGATTCCCTTTCTTCCTCCCCTTCTCTCTCCAAGAAAAAACACGGGTCAAACCTGACGAATTACCAGAAGAAGGCTACAGAGCCATAGCAGAGGTCTGCTACAGGCCGAACCGATCCCGCCTCTCCTTACTTCCTTAGCAACCGGCGCGTTGAAAGACGCCTTGAAACAGTTCGCGGAAAACGGGTGGCGATAATAGCCAATTAGCTGCCGGGAAAATTCGCAACGCCCTCAATCCAATCCTGAAAACTCTTTTGAAAGTGTTTGGCCCAGGCGGCCACCATCCTCTGGGGGGTGTGGTCCTTGCTTTTCCCCTTTCGCCTTTCCACACTTCCGCCCTTCCAGAGACACGAGATTCCACCATGGGTTGGGAAGAGATTTCTGTGCACGGATACGATGAGTTCGATCGGGTTGCCCACGAAGAACAAAAGCGCGGCCAAGTGTTTGTGTATTTTAGCGGTGACAAAGATCCAAACAGCGGTATTAGTTGGTGCCCAGATTGTGTTAAAGGTAGTCAACTTTTCTCTATATAATTTTATACGCATGGCTTTCTCCACCGCCTTTTCTCTGCAGTCAGATACTGTAAATGTATCTGCAAAGGGTTTTGATCAACAAGTTCTTAAGTTTAACTATTTCTAATTTCTTTTGTGAAATGGTTGCTTGTGAATTGCCTTAAAAGGTTACTTGAGAAGTTGTCTGAAGTTGTCTTTTGAGGCATTTGAAATGCGAAGTCTATTAGTCCATGCACATACACAAACACCTCTCTGTGTGCTATGAACTAGCACAGTGTTTCTCAACCTTGACAGTTTTAAGGCATGTGGACTTCAACTCTCAGAATTCCACAGCCAGCATTGCTGGCTGTGGAATTCTGGGAGTTGAAGTCCACATGCCTTAAAATTGTCAAGGTTGAGAAACACTGAGTTACTAGCACGAGGGGGAACCAGTTCAAGGGAGGTTCTAGTGAAACTGGGAGAGGGTACTATGTTGGACAGGAGGGCATAGAGATGAAAGTTGCAGTATAAAATCTATTACTAGTGTTTTTGCTGTAAGGTCTCATTGGAAAGCTAATCCTTTTATTATTATTTTAGCTGAACCCATTGTAAGAGCTGAACTCCCAAACCTGCCAGATGGATCTATATTCATTTACTGCCAAGTAGGACCCAGAGACTAGTAAGTAAGGTATTTCAGAAAGATGATAGAACTACTTTGGTTCTGCCAACCAAACAAGTATTGTACATATGGTTCATAAAAATGTAACATTTTAGTCTGTTGTCAAGTTGTATGAGGGTCTTAATGTAGTAAAAATATTTAAAACTTTCCATGTGCAGAATGTCCTCGAACATCAGCCAAAAAAAAAAAAAAAACCTTAAAAGGAACTTCTTCTAAGTTTAAGTTGCAGAAATATTGGCTTTAGTTTAAGCGCAATTTTGAGACAAATAACTACTCGGATCAGATCCTACTCTGCAATAATTTCCTGCTTATACTTTGCTTTCCCCTCTGCCAGATCTGCTCTTATCAGCTGAACTTTACCATTTTGAACTCTGAAATTTGATTATTTATATAGCTGCCAGTGTCACTGTTCCATGATTCTAAGTGGTTTACAGTAAAGCAAATAGGATGTATCTGCCAAGAATTTATTTAATTTATATAAATTTCTAGGTCTATCCACTCACTTGGACAGCACACGAAAATTAGAAATGGAATGAGTATTTAAAAACCCATTGTAAACAGCAGGTATCCCAACCAAGCAGGTATTTACTGGGTCTTATAAGATAGCACTGCTTAAAAGATGGGATCTGAGCATACCTGTTCTGTTGAATTTGGATTTTACAGAAAGTTGGAGAAAGTCACTCCCTAAAACAGGCATGTCAAACTTGCAGTTTGACATGCCTGCCGTAAAATAACCAGGCCCTGTACTATGTAGGGTTTTGTAGCTAATGCCCAGCATCTTGAATTGCAGCTGAAAGTATGGTGCTGATACATAACCATAGTTTTTTATACCACTTCATTCTGGACCAACTGTTATGCTTTAATTGTTTGAATCTAAAAGATTGCAAATTTATAACAGAGCTGCAATTGGCTATAGTTTATTTTCATATGATTTCCACACATAGCAACTGTCTTGTGCATTTGCAAAAACTTCCTTTTCCCCACCTTGAAAGTTGTTTTTTCTGAAATGCAGCAATGTTTGAAAAGATGTTGAGTGCATTGTACTCATGTGGTCTGTTAGGGAAAAAAATCTGTCTGGATCACATCAAGGGTAATGTACTTTTACCAACATCTGCCTTTTTCAGTAGTCAGTCAAATATGGGAACTTCCATTTATTATAAATTTATCCACACAGAATATTTTAAAAAATGGTTTTCTTCCAACATTCAAGTATATTTAAGCTATAAGCTATAAAACCATTATTTTAATTTCTCCATAGCTGGAAAAATCCCAATAACGAATTCAAGAAGAATCTTAAGTTAACTGGTGTGCCTACACTTCTCAAATACGGAACTGTAAGTATATACATTTTCTAGTTAGTTTGGAAAGAATCAAATGTGGTTAAAAGTCTGTAGTGCTTAGCAGAATTGCCAAATATTTCTTCTCCATTCTTAAGCCTGGCTTTATATACTGCTCTCAACTGAAATTATAAATTGTAATTATAAATTATAAAGAAATTATGTTTGCAAAAGATTGGTCTAATCCTGTATATGTCTATACAAAATTAAATCTCACAAGTGTCCAACGAGTTATTTTTTAAACAAAGCCAGCCATTGGTGTTTTAATGGATAAACTATTTCTCATTTGTGGTAACTGAGTAATTTAGCAGATATAATTTTGTGTCTTCTAAAAGTCCAGGCCAAAAAGGGATTGTGGGAGCACTAGAAAAATTGGAAAGAGTGCAGTTGGGAAAAATGTATCCAAAAATAAGCCATGTAGTTATTAAGTTACTTAGCAATTTAACAGTACATAGGCAGGAATGTCTCTACAAAGGATTTGGATCTTCTATCATACTTAGAAAAGTAATAATGTATCCTGACTTTTCTTTCAGCCTCAGAAACTGGTGGAAGAAGATTGTTTTAAAGCTAATCTTGTGCAAATGCTGTTTACAGAGGACTAAGCAACTTAAGCTATTACCAGCAGGAGAAACGCTTTTAGGTGAAACCATTATCATGTCAAACTGCCAATGAATAAATCTATAATCTAAGCTGACAAATTTAAATAAAATCACTATGGATTGTGTTTAACTGTCACTATGGACAGTTAAAATTGCGGCTAGTTTATATGAACCCATTTGCTGGAGATTATCTACTCTTAAGATTAGAATGGATTCCCTTAGTTTCAATGTCTAAGGCAAATATATTTTGGAAAATTATATTTTTCAGGCTTCTGCAGACATTGTATCATTTTATTCATTTTAAATGAACACCCACAGCAATAAATACTGTTGAATTTCTTTCAAAGGGTAAATGATATAGCTTCATTACTTAGAATAATTAATAATATATATGGATATATATATGAATAAAAGAATAAAATACGATCACCGGGAGGGTTAAAATAAGAATACTTTACTAAAAATATACTTATACTAAAAAGTTGCCAAGCTTTCGCTGGGGGAACTCCCCAGCATCGTCAGGGCTAAAAGGCCATTATAATAAAGGTGGTTTAAGTAGGTTCAAGTAACGTTTGCGCACGGCTCCTACACCGTGTTACTGGCCCTGATTGGCCAACTGATAACTAAGATGTGTCTATAACGATATGTTCTTCTCTTCGGATGCCCTTACCTATCCCTCCACTATTGGTCTTTGGAGGCGTTAGTAACCTTGCATCCCCTCCTCTTCCAATAATACCAACGCCTGCCGTATCGGGGGGAGGATTCAATCTGATGTTTTCTTGTGTCTTGTGATGGGGATAGGGTTCCACTAACTGTGGGTTAATATCCCTTCCCAATTGTATACCTCTTTCCTCCTTTGTCGTGTCAACAGCGAAAGCTTGGCAACTTTTTAGTATAAGTATATTTTTAGTAAAGTATTCTTATTTTAACCCTCCCGGTGATCGTATTTTATTCTTTTATTCATAATTATGCCTGGGAGTCGCATTTTTACCAATATTCTTGGATGGATATAGATAGATAGATAGATAGATAGATAGATAGATAGATAGATAGATAGATAGATAGATAGATAGATAGATGTGTGTGTGTGTGTATATGTGTATATATGTGTATATATATATATGTATATATGTGTATATGTGTATATATATATATATATATATATATATATATATATATATATATATATATATAGGTCTTTGGTTGTTCGGGTTTTCTCCCGCGTAAAATTGGAAGTGTCTTGGCGACGTTTCGACGAAGTCCCATTCGTCATCTTCAGGCTGGTGCTTTCAGCTTCGTGCTTCGAGGAGCAGTGTGTGGTCTTAGCTGTTTCTTCCTTTTAACTACCAGTGGGGGTATGAACTGATTGGGTGGGAGCTTGGCTGTGTTCTGATTGGGTGGAGGTGTGTTCTGATTGGTTAGGGGCGTGGCTGTGCTCTGATTGGGTGGGGGGTTGGCTGTGCTCTGATTGGCTGGGGGAGTGTTCTGTTTGGTTGTGCTCAGGTTAGTCTGAGATGCAGGGGGGTTTAAGATTTTGGGCTGCCTTGCTATTTTTTGGCTTCGCGTTCGTGGTCGTGCCTCATCTTCATAGAGGGTGTCAGTTTGCTTCATGTATGGATTGGAGGGGTTTAAAGTGGCTAATGATGCAGCTGTGGTCTGGCTTCTGGTTTGTGGTCGTGCCTCATCATCGGTGTGGCTTTGGGTTTGCTTTTTCGTCGAAACGTCGCAAAGACACTTCCAATTTTACGCGGGAGAAAACCCGAACAACCAAAGACCTACATACAAACACCCGCGAAAACCTCAGAAAACATGCTTAAGAATTTAGTAAAATTTAATAAAATTACAATAAAACCAATAAAATGCCTGCAACTGCTGACATCATCAGGGCTCAAAATGCCGGTCAGTGGGAGAGTCCTCTTTATAGATTGGTCAGAGTCTGCACTCGGCTCCTAGACCTTGTCATTGGGCCTGATGCAATAGACTGTTTCTCAGTTGCTGATTTCTTACTAGCAATAATTGCTTTCCTGCATTTTTTGCTTGTGTAGCTGTCATCGGGTGTTTTCTCTTTCCCAAATTCGGGGTTTAACAGAATATCCTCCCTCTCCTTTTCTGTTTTATTGCTACACCTACTTTGTTTAGTTGCACCCCTCCCTCCTCCCCTTTCCCCACTCTGTTCTGATTGCCCCGTTGCAACACACTGTCTCTTGTTTTCTTTGTAATTTCCCCAGTCATGGTCTCCGCAGATGTTATTCGAGTTAATTACTGTCACACCCCTTATTTCCTCCTTACTATTCTTGTAATAGTTAATGAACTCCCAAACATAAGAAATATGAGGACAAGGATGAGAAAGTATAGTTATTCTACACATTTACAATGACCAAGAAAATGACTTAGAAAAATAATTTTCTGAGAGCTAGAATGCTGATGGTTATAGGAAAATGACTGCTATTTGCTTAATAGACATGAGGCAGACTTTAAACACCAAAGGAAAATCATTGAGATTAACAAATGGAATTACTAAAGTGAATACCAACACCGGATGTAAATTATCTATTGTTAAATTATCTCTATCAGGTTTAAAGGAAGCTGGGTTCCTCTAACACAGTGGTTCTCAACCTGTGGGTCGGGACCCCATTTGGGGTCCAACGATCATTTCACGGGGGTCGCCAAACAAGGCTGTCCGCCATTTTTTCCCCCTTTTCTTTGGTCACGCCCCTAGCACCCGGTGATGTGTAAGTGGTTGGGGGTCACCACAACATGGGGAATTGTATTATGGGGTCGCGGCATTAGAAAGGTTGAGAACCACTGCTCTAACACAGTGTTTCTCAACCTTGACAATTTTAAGGCATGTGGATTTCAACTCCCAGAATTCCACAGCCAGCAATGCTGGCTGTGGAATTCTGGGAGTTGAAGTCCACATGCCTTAAAATTGTCAAGGTTGAGAAACACTGCATCTAACATTTGCCAACTATTACTGGCAACATTACACCAAAGTCTCCCTGAAGTCAGTATAGAAAATCTAAAATATAGAATTTTCCTATCAATTTTCAAGGAAATTTGCCTTAAAAGCAAGAAATTCTTCACTATATGCTACATCTTAACTGTAGAGTTGGAAAAGATTACAAGGATCATCTAGTCCAGCTTTTTAGTGTGTAGGACAACTATTCAAACTATCCGTGACAGGTGGCTACCCAGTAAACCTCAAGTCAAGTTGCGTGGCTAAGAGTGATGCTCTGAACTATAGTGAACATGTTTTTCCATCTATTGCAGTTATTGCTTTTGCTTTACATCCAAATCACTGGATCAAAAATTACAAAACTAATTCCTACGGACTTAGAGATAACCAGAATACCATTTACTAACACCCACAAACTAGCATACAACAAAAATGTTTAGCCACTTTTACTTCACAGTAAATGTTCCAAAATACTCTTCTGCTATACAGTATCAGGAAACACATCTACGCCTTTAAATCAGAGTATAAGAATCTCTTACATCCTGAAGAAATCATTTGTTTGGTCTGTGGCAAATCTGAAATTTCTAACCACAACTGCTAAACATCCACAAGCAACATTTTACTAATACCATCACCGTGCTAAGGCATTTCAGATATCAATTCCCCAGATTAAATCCACAGGTGCCTTCTGCCCTTGCAAGGAGTTTTTGTAGTGCCTAATGGCTCACTTGACAGAGGTGCTGTTCTGCTGTTGCTGCTGCTGCTGTTCTGCAAGGGCCTGCTGGAGGCGCATCCGCTTGCGGGAATAGTGTTGCCAGTGTAGTATCTGTTGCTCATCAATAAATTTTGCACACTGCGCATTCACTAGTTCTTTACGGAAATGTTCATATTGGAGCAGCTCTAGCATATGCAGGCATTGGGGATACCTTCATAATAAAAAATATAAGATACTTTTTAATGCTTTTCCTAAGCTACCAGTACTCTTGACAACAAATTGGGAATTCTAGAAATAGGAAGGAATCGATAAATATTCTAGTCACTTAATTTGAGGCAAATTGCCAGTTTTCTATTAAATTTAGTGAATAAAATTAATTATAACACTATTTTGCAATTAAATAAAATTTCCACATCATTCAGAACATTTGTTTTTGGTTAGCAAGATATAATTTTTAATTATAACACTTATATTTTCTTGTGAAATATTCATTTTGGTTCTTTACAAATGAAGATTCACCAAGCCAGATTTCTTATTCAAAAACTAATTATCAACAATTTTGGCCCAAGATAGCCCATAATGATTGAGAGTAGACTTCAATCTGTGTCTCTCCAGAAATCCTAAAGGGGTGCATGTATTATTTGAAAATGTATTCTCCTTTTTAAAACTTTTGTGACAGCATGAATCTAAAAAATTCAGTTCCAATTCCACTTGTCAGGCTACTGTGGTAAATATGGAGAGATCATATGCATGTATTCATCAATATTGTAAGTTAGAAAAGAGCCAGTGGTCACGCTTCCAGGTTCTGAAATAATTTGGGGATATCATATGCCCGTAACTCTGCTCTTGGCCAAATCCCTAGAATTGCACATAAGTATTTGAAAATCTGTCCTTTTACAGACCCAGCTACAGGAGGGAATAATAATTTTTACTCCATTTTTCCAAGGGGTTTTGGTGATTCCTGAAGAGGGGACTGGCAACTGTTTCATAAAAATACAGTTTTATGCTATGTGTTTTATGAACTTAGTACAAAGAGTTATATACATTATGATAATTCTTACTTTAGGTATCTGGCATACTCTGGTTCCTTCCAATAGAGCAAGTATTTTAAATAATTTACAAATGCTTTGTCTTTGAAGTATCCTCTCTGGGCAAGAACTAAAAGAGATACAAAAATAAATTTACTTAAAATTTGATCCTTTGTGCTGTATCAAATGATTATTTTCAAATGAAGACACACAATAAACTACAAAACAATATAGCTAGTCCTGACCAAATGTCCAGCTTTCTGATTTCAACATTTCTAATATTAAATGTTTAATTTTGTTGATTCATTTTTTTCCATTTGTAACCTGCCATACGGATTTTAGCCAAATCAAACAAACAAAGTTCAAGCTAATCATCATCTTTGACATTGACTTTAAAATATTTTGCCTATGAATTTGGGCCTACTTAGGAACACACATTATATTTCTGGTTAGTTTCTATATATTTTACTGTTTTCAATTTTGTACATTTTGTACTATAATTTCCTGTCTAGATTTTATGATTTGAAGAAACCAATAAAGATATCCTGATTCATATTATATTTTAGATACTTACAATTGAGGTAGTTGGGATTTGCTAAACACTGCACAAATTCCAGTTCTAGTTGGAAACGAAGTCGATTTCCAGTATCATCTGGGACAAAGATAAAGGAGTGTGGAATTATATAATATATATATTGCATGCATTAACTACCTGGTAATGTTTAGTTTTTATACCACTTAGGGCAGGAAATGGGGAAAATTGGATTCTTAAGATTTAGCCTGTATCAGTCTCAGAAAATATGCAATATCTCTGATACCAACATTTTTAGATCCTATTTAACATATAAGCCAATCTGAATGACTCATATCAGATTTGGTTATACTATTTAATAAAACTCAAAACAAATGAAAGGTATATACCACAAGACCAATGTGAAAAATTATTTTAATGGAAGTTCCTCAGGAACCTGCTGAGAACAATATTGTTTTCCTTTGGCTATTTAATGTATAAAGTCACTTTTTCAAGTTCAAACTACATATCCTATGACGGACTTAGGTCACGAAAATCTACAAGTTGTAATTCCAAAACATTGGTGGGATTAATTCTAGATGAACTACTACCAATCACTTTAGGAGCCTTGGCATGCCTTTAAAGTATGAACAGCCAAGAAGCTGCTTTACAGATGATGTGCAAACTTTTTATATATCTGTTTTGATCTTTCAAAAACTGGAACCACAACTCACATCGCTGACCATGCCGCGTGGAAAACAACAGATATGGTGGCCACCTGATGGAGGATGGCTGCTCTCGTGTAATCAGCAAAACACAAAGACAAGACTTCTCTCCCAGCTCCTGCAAATGCTTGGGGGGTTTTAATGCTCATTCCTCCTCCTTCAAGGACACGCCTCATTTACCTTTACGGTCGTCCAAGCAAGGGGCTATTCCGTATCAAGAGCAAGGAAGCTGCCATGCTTTTTACGGTAGTTTCATTTACTTATCTGTACAGATCAACTTATATGATGGGAATGACTTTTCAGTTAATATCAATTATATAAGAGGTACGGCAATTATTTGTTTAGAGGGCTTTTAAAAAAGGAAATACAGCCCCCCTCCCTCTCCCCCTCCCGTTATTTCCTCGGAGCCGCGTCCACTCACCGCCCTCCATGGTGGCGGACACAATAATCCGATCTCACGCACCAAGATGGCGGCCGCGGCGACGGTTCTGCGCCCTCCAAACACATCTCGATGCATTCTGGGAAATTCCCGGAGGAGGTCAGGACGCGTTGCGAGGCAACGGTGATGCCAGAAGCTGATATCTAGCTCCATGAGGGCATTAAAAAATCAGCCTTTTTGTCTATTTAAACTATGGCCACATTTGCTAAATAAAGACGCGTTTTATAGAAGTATTCGCACTGGCTCTTCACAGATATTTCTGCTATACCATAGCGATTCCAAGATAACCTCATGATAGAATAAAATGCCTCTAACCACTCCCAAATCATGACTCTTGGATATATTACGTCCATTCGCTGTGCTAAGGCTAAGCCCTAATATGGATTATTTTGTTTTAGTTTAGCATCTTGGACACTTCCACTCAGTGGTGATTTAACAATTTTTAATTATGCAAATGAATTTATAATCCTGTATAATATATGAGCCTGATCAGTAATTCAATCTCTGTCATCCACATTTTTTAAAAAATGCATAAATTGGGAACTTGTGATCCTTACAGGTTTTTTATTCTTTATTGTAGGGTGTTTACACATTTTTAACATTTATGTAAATGTAACAAAACAGATTTACATGATATGTTTGAAAAAATATTTTTAAAATGTCATCTTTGTGTAATTGAAGACCAGCTCATGACCACAGTTAAATCATATTCTAGACCAGTGGTTCTTAACCTTTTTGAACGAATCGCCCCCTTGAGACAATGAGGAAGTTGTCATCGCCCCCCTCCCCCAACATAACCTCTCAATCACAACATGGGAAATAATTCTTCAATTTATGCAAACACTTTTTTTGTTTTCTTTAAAATTGTTCATCAGGACATATCGATGCAAATAATTTATTTCCAGTTTTTTCCCCATATCTCCCATATTCTGGCTAATGGCGCGCCACTGTATGGGTAGAGGCTGCTGCACAACACGCATCAAGATAAGCAATGCGTATTTACATATGTA
Organism: Crotalus tigris; assembly: GCF_016545835.1. NCBI lineage: Eukaryota > Metazoa > Chordata > Lepidosauria > Squamata > Viperidae > Crotalus > Crotalus tigris. The sequence goes on along the minus strand of NW_024096758.1, from coordinate 5,984,380 downwards.
CGGCGTTCTGTATGAAGCTAGCTGGAGGAACACTTGAAAACACAATTCAATCCACTAATAGCGAGTGATCTGATGTTTTTGTACGACAGATATACAGCCATTCACTGTACGAAAAAGTCTCAAAAGTGTCCCCAAAACTTCTTGTTCCATCGCCCCCATATCGCCCCCTTTTTTTTCCTTCGCCCTCACATCGCCCCTTTTCATTCCATCGCCACCCTGAAAAATGAAATCGCCCCCTGGGGGGCAATATCGCCCAGGTCAAGAACCACTGTTCTAGACAGTAATAAAATGCTTTCCATTTTGCTATGTGAAATTTTTTCTTGCTCTTTTTCCTCAGAAACACCTCTATATTTCTTTGTTTGTTCATTCACTCATACCATTTGTTTAGCCAGCCATCTCAAATCAGTAAATAGTCATAAAACAATTAGAACAGTTTAAACACAATACAAAAACCAAATTAAATACAAATAGCAATCAACAGATGTTAATATCCATTGCTGTTAATATAAGCAGTAAACACATACTCAGGACCCCAACATAGGTCTTCAAAGGCTTCTAGCAGAGCCATTCTAATCTTTGGAGGAAGAATGTTACAAATGGTAATAAAGTATTAATATTATAATTAAAAATAAATAGTTAAGTTATGGTGACACGCAAGATTTTACTTAAGAAGAATGCAAAATAGAATCAAGAGAAGATTTGGCATTAGAAGAATATACTTATCAATGGTCTTCCTACATACACTTACTAGAAAGATTTAAAGTAAATAAAATAGCTTTTGGTTTTGAACATTGTAAGACTGAGTTCGAAACAGAACTATGTACAAATGATGAACATGTTATTTCTAAAATGTATAAACGTCTACTGAAATTTGAAACAGAAAAACAAGTATGATCAAATTAATTATTATTATTTTTTGGTTACAACATATAAATGGAACAATGAGAGAATGTGGTTGAAAAGGATGAAGTTTATATTATCACCTTTAAAAAAATTTTTATAAAATGATGTTAGTATATGTCAGTGGTGGCAAACGTATGGCACGCGTGCCAGAGGCGGCACTCAGAGCCCTCTCTTTGGGCACATGCACCATGCCCAGGAGATGGCAATTGTCCCTCTTCAACCAGCTGCCCGCTAACTTGCTGAGGTCCCACATGGCTAAATGCATCCCAGATTTGGGGTGTGTGGCCAAGGTGGGCATGATCACCTCGATGTTGCTCGTGGGGAGGGACAGATGTGGGGGCAGGGCAGGGTTGGAGATCCAGGGGGTCTCTGGCAGGTGAGGTAGTGGGCAGGAGGCTCGTCCCGCAGGGTGACACAAGGCAAGGCAAGGCGGGGGTGCCATTGTCACAGGGAAAGGTGAGGCAGGGGGCAGGGCAGCTGCTGCTTGACACCATCAGCCCCTGCACACAGAGGCCAGCCCTTGGATCTCCAACCCTGCCTGGCCCCCACAGACATTCTTCCCCACAAGCAACATTGAGGTGATCACACCCACCTTGGCCACCCCTCCCCCAAATCTGCCATGACCACCACAGCCATGCCCACCCAGTGGGCCATGCCCACCTGGCACCCAGCGATAAATAAGTGGGGTTTGGGTTGCAGTTTGGGCACTCGGTCTCTAAAAGTTTCACCATCACTGGTATATGTCATCGGGGAAAAATTCTAGAATGTATAAAGGTACTTTAAATTTATACAGGAAATGTGGGGACATTTTACCATACTTGGTGGACATATAAAAAGATGAAAAATGGATTCAATTACATACATTCATTCAGAAGATTTTAAAAAATTGTAGCAGTTGAAGCCAGAGGGGTTTTTTTTGAGACTGATTGACAAAAAGCTGGAAAAAAGTTACAAAACTTTGTTTTTATATATGTTAACTGCAATTAGACTATTATATGCACATCAGTGGAATGACATGACACTACTCATAATGGAAGAATTTAGTATGCATCTTGTTTTTGATCTCACCTTTTTCCTCTTTGGCTCCTCTTGTTTTCAAGTGTTCAAAGGGCAGAGTGATTTCATTTGTTAACAGGAGGCAATGTTAACTTTTTGCCGTGACTGTGTCTCCTCCCTTTGCAATCGTGTTTTCTTCATTGTTCAAGTTTCGTGTACTATTCATCCAGAAGTCGAATTCTGAATGCTTGTAGGGAAAGAGAAGCAAAAGGCAGAGACACACATACCACTTTAAACATATTTTAAAGATATATTGACTAAAGAAATACGCTTTGCTATCAAAATTGTTTGCAAGCTATTTTTGTCAAGAATTTTTGCAATCAACTTTTACTTTTACAGCTGAAAGTTCTCACTTAGTGAAACTTAGAAGCCAATGGCTGACCAATTTTTAAAAGACCTTGAAGATTCAGGTTTGAGGGAACCCTCTGAAATGAGACCTTTGGTGATCAAATGGATTGAAGAACGGTTTCCAGGAGTCAAGTCAATAACAACACAAACCCTCCAGCAGTGGATGGAAGATAAACCAGGAGAGCTTCTCCTTCTTGTAAGTTGCTTTCTCCTTTGCTGAATCATTGCCTTTTGGTTGGATATGCAGAAAGTTTTCCAATATGTTAATAAGATTAATGGCATTAGGTTGTATCAATTGATAGATCTATAAAACCACCATGTCACATGGAATACTATGTTGGCAAATCTTCAGGGTTTTCCTACCCTTTCTCTTTTCAGATTGATTCATGTCATTTCTGTAAATACCAGCAATATAAAAATTGTCAGGAAGATGTAGAGAGTGGACCTTTGAGTAACTGGCAGTAGAGATAGCAATAGTACTTAGAGAGGTATATACTGCCCGTAGTGCTTTATAGCACTTTCTGGCTAGTGTACAATGTCAGCCTATTGCCCCCAACAATCTGGGTACTCATTTTACCGATCTTGAAAGGATGAAAGGCTGAGTCAACCTTGATCCCGTCAGAATTGAACTCCAAGCTGTGGGCAGAGACAGCCTGCAATACTGCATTCTAACCACTGCGCCCAGATACATGAGAGGCTGCAATCTTATTCTTGCAGGAAAGGAAGGAATTCCTTTCAAGTGGCAATCTAACCAAAGAATCCAGCTGACAACTTTAGGCCCTCCAAACTAAATATATTATTTTTTTAATGCCAGGTCAGCTGCTGATTAAACAATTGAAACAATGCTTAAATAAACATTTAATATGGAAGAACATAAGATTCCAAAAGAAAATGTAATGCTCCAGACAGATCACAAGGGGGCAGTGGTCTGCTACTATTCCCCAAATCACTATAAAGAGTCTGGAAGAAGGTTCAGATCAGATTTCTAAATTATTGTTATCTTTATCAACATAACCTGAAAAACAATTGAACAGCAAAAATAATTTGTACAGGAAAATAAAGGAAATAAGATTTAGTACAACACAGAAAATAGAAATAAAAAACTTAATACAAATGTCTGGATTATACATTTTACTTATTTCTACATTCCTGAAGCGAATAGTTCAATTTTCTGAGCTTCTCCAGGTTCTTAGAAATTCCAAATGTTTATCAGTGTCTGCAGGGAAAAATGACTGCCTCCTCGTTTTCCATCTTCTCTCCACAGACTTTACTATTTAAAAAACAAATTGTTTTTTACCTTCAGCAATGGGAGAGTCTAAGGATAATCTGTATGTGACATAGTGCAGTCTTTTGCACATGAGGATGTGAATGTAAATCTAAGTCTGCAGTTTTCCAAACAGGCTAAATTCACAAGAACATTCTCAATAAAAGTGCCACCATCCTGAAATGTATTATAAAAATAAAGCTGAGAAGGGGTGGCAGGAATTAATCCCTACCAGCTCCTCTGAATTACTCTGTGATTAGTAGTGTGATGGTAGTCTATAGAAACTGCATCTTACTAATCAGAAGTTCCATCCAATAGTCTGCTGATTTTGCTGGTTAGCTGGATGGCAGGAACATTAACATCCCACTGCATAGTCTTGTCTTTTTTTTTTTTTAAATTAGCCACAATGACTTCTGGCAAGGTGGTGAAATATTCTAGATTTTGCTTGTCTTGAGGGATTTCAGAGCCATCATGAACTTGCAGCTACTGTTATCTGGCCCTCACATGCAGTAGAACCCATGCTAGATTTGGTTTACTGATGTTAGGCCTTTAAAATAAGTCAGATCAGAAAACAGTCTCCAAATGTTTCCTGGAATTATACTTTGTTGACATAGGCTATACTATAGGAACAGAATCATGAAAACCTGACTGCCTTTGCCCATATCTCAGTGAATTAGGGAGTAGTCAATATGAAGCTCTTTCTCACACTTACTGTTTCCTGGGCTTAAAGCATGTTTTTTGTAACTATAGTCTTTGCCTAGCCTCCCACAGATCATCTCTGTAGTTCTTTACTACCTGTTTAGCTGGAGTCAGTGATTTAAAAGATCTGTCTATAACTCTGTTGTCATGAATTGATGGCTGCCATAAATCTCTGCCACAATTGAGACAGCTGAAACAGCCAAAAAATCTAAGTGTTTGAGAATTTCCATCTTGTCTGTTAGTAAAACTGTTGGATACTGGCTGAACTATAGAACACAAAAATGACTAGGGTAAGTGCCCTTGTAACATGTTTCTTCTTCCCTCTAGCAGAGCTAAGTAGATGCCTTTGGCAGCACAGAGCAAAAAATCAGATAGGTGGAAGCTGCAGCATAGGTGGAGGAACTCTTGGAAAGTCAGATCAAAAATGAAGTGAGACATATGTAAGTCCCATGTGAAATCCTATTCTGTGACGGGATGCAGAAGGACTATTTCTTTATATCTATTGATACAAGCTCTATAAGGCTGACAAACTCAGGAAACAAGAAACACTAGGATTTTCAAAAATATTTTTATTCGTAATAGTAGCAAAATAGAAACTTGAAAGCCTGTCAGGGCAATTGACCTGCTCAACATATCCCTAGCATTAGGAAGGAGTTACTCTGAGCCTCTTTCTCACACTTCCCCCCCCCCCCATGCTGAGATGCCTCTTTTGCAATAGTCCTATTTCCTCCTCCACTTTCCCAGAACCTGTTAGACATTCCATCACAATTGTGTTTGCCCAAAAGATGCCAGTGATGCTTTTCTATAGTGTGCAGTGTCTCTTTCATCAACATGTTGCAGGGTAGATAACACTGAGAAAGCTCACAGAGAACAATTGCCCTTCAGGGACAAAGTTGAGCAAGACATAACTCAGAATTGGGGTATCAGGGTTGTACTCACTTGCTCAATCCTTGCTCCACCCAGCTGATTAAATCAGACAGTTTGTGCTTAGCTCATGGTTAAGGGAGATAAGCATCCTTAAGTGTCAGATCCATTCCCACCTACTTAAAGGAAACTTTGTTATAATGAAAAAGGCCTTATTGTACACAGAGGATATCTGTAATTATAGACAAACCTCAAATATTCCTGGGTAAGATGATCAAGGAAGCAGTGGCCTTGCAGTTCCATACACAAATAGTCTTCAACTTACAACTGTAATGCAGTCTTTTCATTAGAGTTGCAAGTCATGATTTCATTATATGAGGTGTCCACATAATCACTTTGCTTTACAAACCCCAATTCCTGCTCTCCCCAATGCAGTCATTAAGTGACCAGGTGGGTCATTAAGGCCCAGGTACCTCAGCAATGGGTAAGGCCTGGGAAACCTATTGCAGGCCCAGGCCCACACTGCAATGCGTCCCCAGTTCACACATAGCCTGCTTTGGGTGTTCCAAGGTCTCCACCACTCTTGAGGAACCCCATGTTCCATTTCCAGCCTCTTGGAATCCCTGCAGGCCTTGGGCCTGCTTCCCAACCTGCTAGATCTCACATTCTCCTCCCCACACTCTGTCACTGACTTACCTTTCCAATGCTGTAGATCTCTTTCTGGAAGCAGCCATTCCACCATGCAGCCTTCCTACACAATGAAGGCTGCATGGATCCTTCCCAGAAGTGGGCACCCTTTCAGAAGGGCCACAATTTATCATAGCCACTCCCAAAATGGCTCCCGCTTCAGGGATTGTGCCATACAGCCTATACTCTGTAGGGAGGCTGAGAGGCAGAGCACCTTGTTCTCCTTTGCCAATGCGATCTCTGGAGCTTAAAAGTTTTAAAAATATATTAAATAATTAAGTGATTACGGGTAACTATTTCATTTTTCATTAATGTTTTCCAAAGAAAGTTTTTTTTGTCCATTTTAAACTAGAGTTATCCCAAAGAATCAGATTCTCATGACAGCTGTGATCACATTTTTCTTATTCTTACATATATATTCACACACACACACACACACACACACATAATGTATTATTAAATGTATATGCTACCTGTCTTATTTTCAACCACCTCTTAATATCCCCAGTATTGTGTGCTATACAGTTTTAAATATTAATCTCTTCCAAGCAAGATATAGTCCTAGAAATATCACCAAGTTTTTAATAATCTGGAGAAAAAAATAATAAAAAAAATAATACCAACTGGTAAAATACTGAATTTGTTCCCATTTTTGTATATCTAAAGTATTTACAGCATGGCTATACCATCTCTGCAAATCTAAATAAAAGGCTCATTACATTGTCAATACATCAACAACTTATTTTCATTTCTTGCCCTCTGAATACATTGGATATCACCAGACTGTTGTATTAATGTCAGTTTTCAGCACCATTATTTTATTTGTCAAAAAGAAAGGACATATATCAAAATGCCACATTAACAGTATTCTGAAATGACATTTATTGCATTTCATTTGCATATTTGCAATATCAGTCATGTTTTTGTTCATTACTAGGTTTCTGTTGGTAATTTCTCAAATTTCCCTGTACTTGTCAGCTTCATTTACTGTTTTCCTCCTTCCTACTGCTATTTTTGCTTTAATGGCTTCCCATATATTTCTTGGGTTCACATGATTCCAAGTCAGATGTGGGAGAAGGACAGGCAACTATCTTAGATACAGACAGTTGTGAAATCAGATCTATCTCAAAATGCTTTGCCCCATGGTGGACACTTCCCTGCTAGCTTCTTTAATATTGACAGGTGAAATATGTGAAAGGAGGGATGTGTGCTGCAGCTATTTCACCACACAGCCTCTCCTATAATCCCTTTTCAACCCATGTCTGCAAAACCATTGTGCAAAGCCTGGAGCAAGTTTTGACAGATGAGTTAGCTTGTCAGTCTTGCTAGCCATCAAAAGTCATCCTATAGTCATTACCTTCAAAGTGATAACCCCATCAAAGTCCTTTCTGGAGGAACATGTTGCTTATCAAGTGCAGCTGTGATGCATCACTAGCCCATTCCCTGATGTTTATGGTGCTACCTGTAACTGAGAGCTTATGGCAAAATCCTAGCATGCAAATGATCTGCTTCATGGAACATTTAAAACAGTCCTCTTCAGATATACAAATACTGTTATTCTAATTCTAATTCTTCACAGTAAGGTTCCTAGCCCGGCTTGCTTGAATTTACTTGAATGAGATGTAACTGCAGGTTCCAATACATGAAAAGGGGGAAGGGAGGGGATGAAAATGTCTTCTAGTTGCCTGTAGGAGAACTAGCAAAAGCCTTACAACATCCTGAAATAAGAAGTATCATAAAAAGGGCTCAGTGAAAGCCATATTAAATTTGGGGGCAGATCAAAAATAGCATGGCACTCTGCCTACTGAACCAGATTCTCTTGCCGAAAGAAGTTAACACAACCCTGTGGTTAACCACAAAGCCCAAATAGCAAAGCTTCAGTTGACATTCCTTTGTTGCATTATTTTTAAACCTTCCTTTTATAATAGCAGCCTTGAAATATCTAACTGGACTTTTTTTAGTAGCGGTTTTGTTTATTTTTATACAATGAGCTATTATAAATGTTTCAATCTATAATCTTCCCCAATCTATTGGTTCATTTAGGAAACAAGATACAAAACCTTCTAAAATGGACTTATTCTTAGTTTTTGTTAAAAATGAAATATCAAGAGGCTTTAGTGGTTAACAAACTATTATTATCACAACAAAAGGAATGGAATCCCTCCCCAGTAAACATAGCCTCTGGGTTCAAAGGAGAGAGTAAACCACAGCTTAACTTTCAATTCTGATTTCTTTTTCACATGAGAAGTCAGTGCCCTGTAAAAGATTTCGGTGAAACAGAAAATAAATGTTGGCATTTCATTCCTGCCAATCAAAAGCTGGAGCCATTTTGAAAAAAAGAAAAGAAAAATCAAATATTTAAATCTAGCAGTGGGTGGATCTGAGATGGATCAGGAAGCATGGATGGACTAGAGGTGGAAATCAAGGTGAGGGAGGCCTGCAATTCAGATTCTTCCCTTCTGTAGCAGCCATTTGGGAACCATTCCATTTCTGGAAGGAAGGAAGGAAGGAAGGAAGGAAGGAAGGAAGGAAGGAAGGAAGGAAGGAAGGAAGGAAGGTTGGTTCTTGCGGCTAAATATGCAAAGAAGAAAGCTATTTTAGTTCATGGCAACAAAAAATAAGAGTCTGATGGTCTTTTAATAAAATATGTTAGCTAGATAACTAACTACAGGACTCCCCCTGAATTTTTGACTAAAGGTTGGCTAAGTTGAAAAGAGATCCTTGAAGAAGAAAATGACAATCCACTTGTTCAATGTTATCTTTGTGAGTCAAATTTAACTCTGGGTTTTTTTTAATCTTACCTTTATTGCTTTCCAGGTGTTCATCAAGATGCATTATACAAAGAAAAATAAACAGAATATGCAATATATGCTGTAATTCATTTTGCCTGCCAATGTATTCACAGAAATGAAAACTGAGTAAAGTCAAATGCCATAACCAGAATAACAGAGTTGGAAGGGACCTTGTATAGGTCCATATAGTTCAACTCTCTGCTCAAGCAGGAGACCCTACACCATTTCTGACAGATGGGAGTCCAGTCTCTTCTTGAAAGCTTCCAGTGATGAAAGCCCCATCTCTGAAGCCAAACTGTTCCATTGGTTGATTGTTCTCACTGTCAGAATATTTCTCCTTATCTCTAGATTGAATCTCTCCTTGATCAGTTTCCATCCGTTATTCCTTATCTGGCCTTCACGTGCTTTGGAAAACAGGCTGATCCCCTCCTCTCTGTGATAGTCCCTCAAATATTGGAACACTGCTATCATGTCTCCCGTGGTCCTTCTCTTCCATTTTGACTGCTTGGATTATACTCTGCCCTTTGCTACCAGCCTACTCATTTCAGTTCTACTCATTTCTTATGCATCACATAAGATATGAAAGTTTGGTCATATCAGTCAGAATAGGACATTTATTCCCAATTTATTATGCTTTGAAATACAGTCTCCTTTTTTGACAAATGCCCTATATATAAAATTAACATTCTATGTGAGACCAGGATTGGTATCTCCTCATACTTTTGAACTGCATAGGATTTTCACTCTTTTCCTAGTTAGCAAAACCGTGACTAACTTTGTGACTGATTACAAAATTTGTCTTTTTCTGATAAGACCTGATCCAGCTGCTTTCTTGATATCCTGTTAGCCAGAGAATTTGACTATGAATCCCTTTCCATTTTTTTTCAGGAGAATCATGAAGCTATTTACATACAATGTGCTCAGAGTCTGATACACTGTATTTCCTCCAGAATTTCATATGCACTCTGCAAATCTAATTCCACTGTGGCTAATTTTTGGTCTTCAAAACTATCAGAGATATTGCCAATTGTACAAAAAAAACAGCACACACAATCAGGATTTCCGCCAGATGCTAGACTAGGGGGTTGGGTAATTTATGATTTAGCCATTGTCATAGCATGGTCATTACATTAAGCCATAATATTTTTATATATTTGGGCACAATAGTTATGTGAATACAGAAATTGTACTTCATTAATTTAGGCTTAGTGTGTTAAGCCTCAGTGACTTTATTCTGATCGTGGGAGAATCTGTCTTCTGCAGCATTCCTTGTAAGTTTTTCCTATGGTTCACAGCAGCAAAATGCCTGGAGCAAGGTGTTGGTTACTGTAGATGGAAGTCACTTTCCTGGCATATGTGTGATTATATGTGCACTTGTACATATGCTTCTGTGAATATTTAAAGTGGAACAGGGTGTAACCAGCTTTCTCAAGATTATCTAAAAATCTTCCAATATATTTTTAGCACATGTCCTATAAAATGTGTAGAAACACCAAAAAATATTACATTCAGCCAGGTCATAGAACAGAGTGTGCATGCAAGATGCTTATTTATAACAACTGGGATGTAGCCTGCAATTTATTTACTCTTCCTCTGTCATTACACATCAACAGATGAAAGATCATAGAGAAGCGGTGCCTGAAATGATGCAGGGAACATACTTGATTAGAGATCTGAATGTTCTGCCAGTTCTGTTTTGGGGAGTCATAAGGAACAGAGGTGATGAGGCACAATTTACAAAAAGTCCATTGTACAACAGTCTAGTTTCTTAAATTGCTTTCTTGAGCTACTGTTTCGGTCAGATGATTTACTATCCCTTAATTAAGTTTTTAGTCTGAAGATGAAGCATTAGAGAGCATCTGTTCACACAACATCTTGAATCCCCAACTAGCCAACTATATTTTAGCCAACATGGTGATACAAATGCAATCTTGGTCATTGGATGGTCATTTGAAAGTTTGGCATGTGGTATGAACCAAGAAAATTCATTCATTGTTAAGCATGGATCACATTATAAAAACCCATCTGAGGTTAAAGGAACAACTTACTCCCTCAAATTTGTACCAGTTTTGAAGCTTTATCAATCTACTACCATAGCCAGTTCAGTGATTTTTTGAACTGGGCCACTGATAATACCTGGGAGACTTCCTATCTTACAACCTTAAAGCAGTGCTCCATTCAGCTGGGTGATTTTGCTTCTTCTAAAATGAACCCTTCATATTCTCCCAGGCACCACCGATGTCTTCCAAGACTGAATGCTGTAGTTCTGGGCAAGCCTAATCAGTTGCTTGATAGTAAGGTGCCCAACTTTTTTACAATGAAAAGGAGGACACAAATAAATTGAAGAAAAAAATATCGTAAATAAAAGAAACATTTTATTCATTGCAACAATAATACAGAATACACTATAATATGATAAATGCATAATAAAAAACATTTGTAACAATAACATTTTATATTGTAATTATGCTTACATACCCCGCCCCCGCCCACAGCCGCCCCGCCAGCACTGCTGCCCCGCTGTGTAGAGCGGGCCCCACGGCTCCCAAAGCACCAGCTGTGCCGGCTCCAGCCCCAGGGGGCAGCCTGCTGTCAACACACCCCATCTGCAGCCACCCCGCCAGCACCACCGCCCACCCTGCACAGCCCCGTGTAGAGCAGGCCCCACGGCTCCCACAGTATGGGGGGCAGCCAGCCACCACTGCCCCCATACTCCCGCCCACAGCAGCCCCGCTGCCCCTGCCTCTTGCGCCCACAGCCATTATTGCCCTAGCAGGGCTGAAGATCAAGAAAAAGCTACCGTGGCATCGCTGCTCCAGTCTCCTCCAGGTATCTTCGCGACTAACTAGGAGATGGTGTAGTTGGGTAGCAGGGAGGGGTGCAATGTTCCTGCCAATTCGCCTTTGCTGCAGACAACTTACATGTGCAAAGTTTGCCGGCCGGGTGTTTTGGCGCGCTTAGCAGCAATTCCTATTGGCTTTCGAAAGCCAATAGGAGGAGTAGCACAGCTCATGCAAAAGTTGAAAAAAAAATCCATCAAAAAAGGTGCCAGAACGCCATCCTGAGCGTTCTATGAGGGAAAAAAAGTCCTGCAGATTAGTTTTCAAATATTGAAAAGGAGGACATGTGGGAGGACACTTTTCGAGGGAGGACAGAACTCACAAAAGGAGGACTGTCCTCCCTAAAGGAGAACGGTTGGTCACCTTATTAGAGAGCCCTGTCAGCAATATCCAGTAAAATCTGTTCAAAAGGCTTCATTTCTGCCCCTTTTTAACCTGTTCTCTTTAGGTTCCAGGTGCAATGATACAGGAAGAAGCAGAAGAAGGCATAAAATTACAAGAAGCAACACATGTAGCAATAATATAATGTAAGCAGGACTGCATTATGTCTGAGAGCAGGAATAGAATTCCTGGGGGCTTAGATAGAACTCTTTTAAAAAATTATACTGAATTCTCTTAATATAATCTACTATCTTTATGTTTTATTGGCTTGATTATAATTTCTTTGTTATGAGCTGCCCAGACTCATTGAGAGTTGCACAGCACATATTTAATAAATCATTACATTGGTCCCACAGTCAACCAGATGTTTAGACTGGATTTGGCATTTTTATCCATCTATCAAATCCTTTCCAAGACCTGGGATAGGCAAATGTTGTTTGATGATATTAAACACACCATCTCAGGTATGTCATCACAGGATATGACCTGTTCCAAGTAAAGCTGCCTTTTGCAGGTGATTGATGATGATTTTGTCAATGCTGATGGTATTCAAGTGGTGCTCCAGCTGATTTTAAGTGATTGCACCAAGGCGTTTATTGCTATTATTACTATCTTTGCTTTCTTTTGCTACAGTCATTCTACTTTTATTTGCAGATCTTTGCATTTTGCAATTTTCTTCATTTCTTTCTCTTCTATTCTGTTGCCTCTGGGTTCTGCTGTGTCCACTATCCAGATATTTTTGTCTTTCTTTTTGACAATTGATAAGTCTGGGATGCTATGTGGTAGGGCTTGTCTAGAGAACTTTAGCTTCTTCATTTTCTATTTCTCTGCTTTGTGGTCCCACCAGTTCTTGGTTGCAGGCAAATGGTATTTCTTGCAAATATTTCATTCCATCATTGTTACTATTTTGTCATGCTTTTGTTTGTAGTCAGTTTGTGCCATCTTCTTGCAGCAGCTAACCAGGTGGTTGACAGTTTCTTCAGCTTCTTTGCAGAAGTGGCTGTCTTCACAATTCTGGCTTTGTATGCATTTGTTCTTAAGGCTTGGTCTTGCATAACTCGAATTAGTTTTTTTTCCCCTCCTATTCTTAGCTATTACCAGGTTATCTGCTTTATTATGTACTTTCTACTATTAAAATTATTGCTATTTATAGTTTATATCACATTTTTCCTACCTGAAAATGAAAGACTGTAGTACTGATTTTTGACAACAGATATCCAGTGATCTGCAAAAAAAAAAAAAAAAGCTGGGGATGAGGGTATCTGAAAAGTACTCTTTCCAATATAATATATAATTTGTAAGCTTTGCCATTGTCTTGGAACCATTTTCTACTAGCCTATTTTTGCGGAGTTACCTCCTTACTTAAGCAGACTGGAAGCTGGGTATCTTTGGAGAAAAAATAACCAGTCTTATGATACGACATGTCTTTCCTTTATTCCGTCTTCTCAGGCAGTGATCCCGCTGTCAGGAAGGAACACAAAAGCAGGAAAAAGATGGGATAGGAATTCCCTTGGTGATTCTGCTCAATCCTTTCAAGATTTTTTTTTGCTTATTCCTTTTGCCTTAGGATACTCGAAGTCTAGCAGAATTTGAAGTCAGCCACTTGCCAGAAGCAATCTTAGTTCCTCCTGAAACTGATGCTGTAAAGGAAAGTTTCAAAGCATGGCTCAAACAAGGTATGGGGGAAAAAAGTTCTACTTTGTGCAGGTTTTCAAATGGACCAGGTTCGACCAGTGTTTAAAGACATGAGATATGCTTAAAAACTGTTGAGATAATCTTCATCAAGCAGAGTTGAATTTTTCCAATAAATCATGCATGACTTCCGTTGTTGGATACTCCTAGATTTCTAAGAGGCCATACTTATTCACTATCACACAAAAGGCTCAGAGTTGGAAGACTTGGAATATTCTCTTTTTCACTGAGACGCTATGACCAGGAATCAGGCTATTCTAGCTCTATAACAGTTGGTCTAATGTCCTGTTTCTGCCCTCTCTCTTGGGGTTTCTAAATACAGTAATATTATCCACTATATTTTCCTTTTTATTTTTTATGATTCTGTCATATACAGATGTTTTTTCCATTGCTCTCTCATTTGTTTCCTTTTGCAAACAATTTTGGATTGAAAGAATATGACATTGCAAATTCTACTCAATTGATGGAAAAGATCCCGAACCAAGTTGGCCTTTTTAGTTTTTCACAGCACACTCTTTCTTTTAATTCTTTCCGGGTCTATTTTGGAAAATATTGGTCTATCCTTACTTCCCAGTTCCTAGACTCAAGCAAGTTATTATATCAAACCATTTGCTTTAAAAATGTCGATCAGCATGTTCAGTGGGAGAGGAGTACTTAAATATGTGTGTAAAACAAGAAGACTTTGAATGGGTGATGAATATAAATGTGAGTAATTAGGATTGTTCTCACATGATCAAAAGTAAACAATCTGATATTAAATGAGACTGTGACCACACTCAGAAATGGATGAAAAGTATATGTCTGCCTAAAAATAATTTCTTCTGGCCCTTTTTGTAAAGCCAGCAGAAATAGACCCAAATAATTTGAATACTACTATTTGATAAACTGCAGTCAGCCAGAATTCTTTCATAATGGCTTCTTAACTTTTCTTAAATAAAACTTCCTTATAAGGTATTCCTGGTTTCTGTGTGTTTGTTTAATTAGCTCTTGTCTAGCCTGCTTGAAAAAGCCAGAGAGAATGAATGAGGACTGAAGGACAAAAAAATAAGGAAAGCTGTTGCTGAAAACTAGTTTTAGCTATATTTTCCTTTTTAAAACTTCGTTTTTCTCTTATGCTTTTAATTTATTTGGCTTACTTGTTTATACCCTTTTTTGTGTCATACATAACATTGATTACACAGAAAGAGAACAATGTGATATGTATCATATACAGCCATCATACTACATATGCATCTGTGTAAAACTTTAATTTTTGTTCCATTTCAGAATATGAAAAGTGTCACAGACACATTGTTTGCTACTGTACTGTGGGCTATCGATCATCTATGACAGCTCAGCTCCTGAATGACTACTTGTGCTGTGAGACAAATCAAAATTTCATTACCTCTTCCATGATATACAATCTTCAAGGAGGTCTAGTGAAATGGGCCTCTGAAAAGAGGTGGATGATAGACCAATATAACAAACCATCATCCAAAATGCATCCCTATAATGAAGTCTGGGCAAAACTCCTAGAGCCAGAGTTCAAGGTGGAAACTAAAGAAAAGGTTTAAAGATGGTCTTGGAAAAAAAAATATTCCAAGCAAGGAAATCAATTTGAACATTCGATCTCAAAAATATATTTTAATTATATTAAAATGTTATATTTTAATTATATTATATTAAATTATATTTAATTATTCCAAAAGTGATCCACAAGATAGCCACAACTCCATAAACTTCAGAATTAAATAGTTAAAGAATTGCACCAAAAAATAATTTATGAGGCACTTTCAGCCAGTTTGTAATGCTTATTGTTTGCTCAGTTTTCTGTAACTCTTCCGTGATGCTGCTTCTGAAATGCCTGAGAAAATATTTCGAAAAATATGACAGAACCCTCACTTGTAACCTATTAATGTAAAATATTCTTAGATGGGTGAAAATCTTGTGTTTTTAAATTTATCATAATTTCTCAAAGCAGTTTGTTGGTGAGGAGAACGCCAGCAATTTACTTCTTTTTCTGTACTTCTATAATAAATAATTTTTTTCATTTAAAGAATTGTGAAAATACTTAGATTTTTCAAAGAATTTGTTTGGCAATTGTGTCAAGGAGAATTTCCTTTTATAGTCCAGCTGAAAAATTACCATTAAAAGTAGCACAGTTTTGTGATGGCCATATATTGGTATCAGCCTTAGCATCTTTTTTCCTGTTTAATCTTCTGGAGACAATATTTTCTTTTCTTTTTTTAAAGTTTTTTACTTATAATACAGTTAAAAACAAAGATGGACATAATGTGACATTCCAAAATAAATATTCCTAACGATTTGTCCCTCTTGATATATATAATTAATACATAATTCTTGATCTCTATGTAAAACATATTCTTCTATACAATACAGTTATATATACAGTTATATATAATTCTATCTTAACGCTAATTTAAAACCCGAGCAGTTCTCCTTGATTCACACCAGTGATAAAATGAGACAATATTTTCTTAAGGCTACTATAAATACTTAACTCATATAATTTATGGTTCTCTATTTTGCAAACCTAGATAATAGGTTACTCTAGTAACTAAGTTTAAAAAATTGTGAATACAGCCTCAATCTCCAGTTATGAGTTGTGGGGTCATTTTGGACAACTGACTAGGTAAGGTTTTGACACTGCCACACAGTTGATTATGTTTTGGTGTTTGCACAATATAATTGATCAGGACTGAGTTAAATCTGGGTCTCTTTTGTATTAAAACTGACTTTTTTCCTGCCCCTGCCTGGGCCTGAGCTGTAGTCACAACATGCTATCCTGACCTTGACTCAATAGTGTATATTCTTAAGGTGACCAACTTTTTTACAATGAAAAGGAGGACACAAATAAATTGAAGAAAAAAATATCATAAATAAAAGAAATATTTTATTCATTGCAGCAGTAATACAGAATACACTATAATATGATAAATGCATAATAAAAAACATTTGTAACAATAACATTTTATATTGTAATTATACTTACATGCCACGCCCCCGCCCCCAGCCGCCCCATCAGCACTGCTGCCCCGCCGTGTAGAGCGGGCCCCACGGCTCCCAGGGGGGGCAGCCCACCATCAACACATCCCGCCTGCAGCCGCCCCGCCAGCACCACTGCCCACCCTGTGCAGCCCCATGTAGAGCAGGCTCCCACAACACGGGGGGTAGCCAGCCACTGCCGCCCCTCACACCCCCGCCCACAGCAGCCCCACCTCTCCTGCCTCTTGCACCCTCAGCCATTATTGCCCTAGCAGGGCCGAAGATCAAGAGAAAGCTACCATGGCGTTGCTGCTCCAGTCTCCTCCAGGTATCTTCGGGACTAACTAAGAGATGGTGTAGTTGGGTAGCAGGGAGGGGTGCAAAGTTCCTGCCAATTTGCCTTTGCTGCAGACAACTTACATGTGCAAAGTTTGCTGGCCAGGTGTTTTGGCGCGCTCAGCAGCAATTCCTATTGGCTTTTGAAAGCCAATAGGGGGAGTAGCACACCTCATGCAAAAGTTGAAAAAAAACATCAAAAAAGGTGCCGGAATGCCGTTCTGAGCATTCTATGAGAAAAAAAAAAAGCCCTGCAGTTTAGTCTTCAAATATCGAAAAGGAGGACATGTAGGAGGATACTTTTCAAGGGAGGACAGAACTCAGAAAAGGAGGACTGTTGATCACCTAAATATTCTGCAAATCTGATTTTGGCTCTGGGTCTGCCTTCTCTCCTGCTTCTGCTTTCTCTTTAGCCCCATCCTGTTGCCTCCTCTTTGCAGTTCTAGGGAAAAATTGCTTCTTAATAGATCTCAGCTTACTGCATTGTGCTGTTAATTTTAACTTTTTGCACTGTGTGAAATGTCCCTCTTCAACTTTGGCAGCTTGAAGATGTGTGGACTTCATCTCTATGAATTCCCCAGCTTGAGAATTCTGGGAGTTAAAGTCCACATATTTTCAAGCTGCCAAGGTTGAGAAATGCTGCTCTGATTTTATTTGATCAAAAGAACATAACAAACATCACGACACTGCTGGGTCTATAGAACATTCTAATCCAGGTCAGTTAAACATTTAGCAGTGCATTTTCCCCAACATTCTAAGCTTGATTATTGCTAACTTTTTCTGTAGATCTTTTGGAACAAGATACCATCCTGTGTATTTTATATTGAACACTTTGGGGTGGCACCTGTAATAACAATTAGCAACAACCTATAATGTGAAATAAGGGCAATGAAAATTTCTTAAGGAAGCTTCAATACAAACAAAACTTTTCTACAAGAACTTTAGTGTGGCAAACATTCATAGCAAGGGTGAAAATGAAACAGTCTTGGCTTAAGTTGGCTTGGTTGGACTTTGGCTGCCAGAATCTTCAATATTAACCAATCCAAAAAAAATGCTGTTTTTCTTGTTCAACAAACCCTTTTGCCTTTTTTATATATATATTTAAGAATCTGGTTATCCTTCACCCTTGCTGGATAGCTAATGGAAAGAGGTCCCAAACCACTCTAGCCATATTAAAAGATTTATTGGCTGGGGAATTCTGGGAATTGGAAGTCTAGGCAACCTAAAGTTGGCAATGTTGAGAAACACCCACTTTTACACACCACCTTTATACACTAAAAACTTCCAAATACTATTGTTTTTCCTAGATGGAGAGCAATTCTAATCCCGTTTTGGTTGCCCTTTTTTTTGTATTTTTCATAGCTCAGAGTATTTTTTTTTTAAGCATACTGCTATGTACACAGCATTCCTACAACTGTTGCACTACAGATTTATATAAAGGTATTACTGTCAAACTTTGGTCAGGTCTCAAGATCTCTCATAATGTGAAGCTATTTCAGATTCTTTTAGTTCTGTGTTCCCAGACATTGGTGCAATTTGAGCACTGAACCCAAAGAATAGAAGGTGCCCCAGAGGGTTGTAGGGCAAATTGATGGAATGTGTTGATATGTCTGCCTATATTAAAGAAAATGACACTTATGTTGGTTACCTGGAACTTTCTTCCATTTCAGTCAGGGCAGAATTACCCATTGTGATAAAAAAAAAATCCCTCATATATTGTACATGTATTTGTATGTTTTACAAGACTCTCATGAATTGACATTCTTCCCTTTGTATCAGCCTCTTTTGTGTGTGTGTGTGTGTGTGTTGAACTGAGTTCTGTAAGCACCCTTTAGAATTAACCAAAGGACCTAGCAAGAAACTGACATCCCAATTTTCTGTTGCTTTATCAGATGGATTAGAGCGATGTTTCTCAAATTTAGCAATTTTAAGATACAGTATGTGGACTGAGATACACTGGTTTAGAGGACTTTCCTCACAGAGGTTGTCAGAATCACTTGCTCTTGGATCAACTCCTTGGGAAGGATGAAATATTATATGTACCCTCCAGAGAAGCCCATTATCATCACTCCTAGCTATTTGAAGATCTATGAAAAATTAAGAGCTAGCATTGACTTCTCCTGTAGTCTTTTTCCCTTACCCCTATTATATATAAATTCTGAGATACAATATAGAATCATAGTAATGGTTTAAATGCTTTCTAGGTTTTCCTGCAATCATGTAGGAGTAGGGCCTATACAGAGCCCTTAGATACTGGCAGCAAACAGAAAAAAAGGGAAGGGAGAGAGGAAATTGTGTGGCTGCACCTTCAGAAGTGTTCCCAATTTTGGATTTATTTTCTTTATCAGGTGATAGGAAAAGTTGTTTCTGCATATTATGCTACTGTTTGAAAGAGCTCAGCATGGCACAGACAGATAACAAGAACCATCGTGGGATGTGAAACCATTAATAATACTCACTTTTATTTTTTATAATTAAGTTAGAACAACAACCTCTTGGCTACAAGCTCATGAAAGATAAAATCTTTAAAAAGAGATTTTTAAAAAATGAACAATTGAACAGTACCCATCACAAGTAGGCCTATATTACTCCTTGTAAGAACAAACTCTTTCAAGAGGACTAACAAACACTGAGAGCCCTGACCAGGAGCTGGGATCCTACTAGATCTTCCCCTTTAGAGTACAGAGCCTCTATTCCCTCGAGCACCATGTAAAGTGATGGTGCCAGATCACAAAATGAATAAGGAGATACGTTAGTCCGAACCTAGATGTAATGGGGAAAGTAGGAGGTAGCTATCATTCTTTGGTCTCTTCTCAGGAGTCATATGACCAGAAATCTCCAGTCCTTATTACCTCAGAAGACAATGCATTTCCCCTTTTCATGTAATCACTAGTGAAGTTGGGCAGAATAACTATTTCAAGAATCACAAGGCTGTTCATGCATTTACACAGCAGGCTAAGCCACAATAGCCAGATTTATCCAACATGCTATGTTGACACGAAGCAAACCATGTGATGGCTTGGCTGAATATATGAATCAAATCACAGAGTTTCCTGCCCATCCATTACTCAAGAGCAAAACTATTCAACTTTGGCACATAAACATCTGTCAACATTGGAAATTTAAGTATCATTGAATCTTTAACTGAAGAATTAAAAATTAGTTTAAAGTCATTCATACTGATTGAAGACAGCAAGGTAAAACATCAAATAAAGTTCATCAATTAAAAAAGAATTATTATTTTGTGACATTCATTTTTACAAGTTTTCAAAGTCAGGCAAACTACTATAGAAAAATAACTTAAAGGTCTGCTTTATATATTTGTCCTCCAAATGCCCCTCCTCCTGACTCTTGCAAAGGAACATATACTTCTCATACTCAAAAGGCCCAACAAAAAGAACTTTAACTTAAGGGAGGAAATATTATATATACGAGGATACTCTGGATGGCTTACATGAATATTTATCTAGCATTTTAAAGATCTTCTCTTCCTCTTTTCTCAAGGCAAGTTTTTATCCAATAGCTCACTGATCTGCTACTTTCCAGCCACTGAGTTCAAAGGTACTGAGATATTTTTAAATGTATGTTTATCAGATGAACAAAATGCAAATTGTATTGCACTGATTTTAAGGCAATTTAAATAACATTAAACATATTAAGCTACCTGCATTTAACTCTGGCTGTTTTGTTTTTACTCCCACACTTTCAAGCCCACCCCAGTCCACCCATATCCCCTTCTGCTAGCTGCCTAGCTCTGGGCCTGCAAATGGGACGGGAAGACACAATTGCATTTCTGCCTGGCTGGGAACTATCAAAATCAGAACACAGCAGACTGTTGTTAGCCTATATAGTCCAGATCAACATGCCAGTGTGGAAAAGACATTCTTCTTGTCTTGAGGCATTTTCTGTGTCTCCCCAAATAAGATTGGCCTGAGTGAGTTAATCAGGTAGCAGGAGTCACATGTAAAATGGTTAATTTGCAGGCAGACAATATAGGGAATTAATCAGGCCTGTGCTTGACATACTCCCAGTTTTACCTTAATGATTGTAAGTTTAGTCTGTTCTGAAGCCACTTTCTTTCTATATTTAAACATAGCAGTTTTTGCCCCCATGTTTTGTCTCTAAAGAACCCATATTCTGTCCCTGGTGTGCTTGGAAACACAGCTAGGCAAGCACTGGCTGCAGGAGATGCCACTGAAATGTTTGCTCAGAGATTCTTCTGGAAGCAGCACAAACATTTAAATGTGGCTGGAATGCTTTCCAGGTGGTCTGCCCCAACTCAGGACAAAAAAATTGGACCTCAGTGGGTTAACTAAGGTTTGAGGAAAAAAATTGGGGCAAGAAAGGAACAGGACGTCCATACAAGTGCAGAATGCTTTTGGCTTTGTTTTCACTTCCCTAGGGTGCCGTTTGCCCATGATGGAAAAGTGTCTAACTGGAACATAGCACGCCCCCAGCTGTTGATGGCTAGAGTTACGCAAAGGACTCCAATGATGTTCATCATAATTCCAGCTTTAACCTGGAGGAGAAAGAAACAAAGAAAACAATGAGCAGTCCAAAGGTTCTGTGGCTCTTTCATAGAGTAGGCAAGAGGAGGAGTCATTAGGCAATGTCAGATTGTGATGTTTTTATAACTGGAAGGGAATCACACCATTCTCCCTGTTCCAGGAATACAATGTACAAGTATCCTTTGCTCCCCCCTTTGGCATATTCTGGGAAATTCCAAAGAACAAAATGAACACCAACAGCCTCCCCCTCATTTAAAACATTGTCACTGGGGGAATTGTAACACCGGACCTTCTGAATTTCTCACATACAAAATAGACTCAAGATTTAACTGATACTCATTATTATGCAAGATTGTTCAAATCAACAGAAATATAAACCTATTATATTCCAAAGAAAAAAAATCCAATGCTGCTGATTTGCAGGAATAGCCTGGACAAGCTGCTATGGGACAGGATGGGAGCTCTGGGTCTATTCTGTTACTGCTTCTTCCTAATTAATTTTCTGCCTTCAAAGGGGAAGTTACAACACTAGTTTTATGGAAACAGGAGGGTTAAAATGCATATAGCATTGAACAGTCACTGAGCTTCCTGGTGCTAACAGTAATTTACTTATATCCTACTTTACAAAAAGTAAAGTGTGGTATTTCAACATAGTTCTAAAATAGTAGTAGGAACGCTTCAAAGCTTACACTTGGACACCAAATTGAAACTCTAGCTTTATATTTCAAAATGAGGGTAAATCCATTTTTTTCAGAACAGAACTTTTATTTAAGTCTACATTCCAGTAGAAGAAAAAATTCTCCAGCTTTATAGAAACTGCCTGTTGTGTGAGCCTCTGCATACAACAAGTGTGTAGAGTTTCTGACAGACACATAAGCACTTTGAGTGGTGTGCCTAAAGATATACTCCCAAAAGAAAGCAAGTTCAGGATGAAAAATTTGTTTTATTTGAGCCAATTTAAACCCAATTGCAATGGCGCCACAACATCTATCTTACCATGGCGGATAGTGAAAATCAAACAAAAGTCAGATCTGGTTGCTTATTTCCATGGAAGATCAGCAAAAATCCCAGGAATGAAAATTAGACTGAAAAGTCTGAAAAAAGGACTTCATTTCTATATTCCTGTCAGTTGGATATATCCTTGAAGTTACTATAGAATTACTAACTCAAAGGAAGCTTACACAGAATTACAGCTTAAACTTTATAACTTAAATCCCCTTCAATCAAATAAATAATTCCAGCTTTTATATTTGGGTTGGCCCCCAGGATGTTGGAAATAACTCTTCTTTAAAAACAAAACCTTGCCTTCTTTTTAAAAACTTGGATACGGATGCTTTCAGTTGAAAGCAAAACTGCCAGCTTACCATGTCAGATACTTGGAGATGGCCATATGAGAATACAATGGCATTTGGAGGGGTTGCCACAGGGAGCATGAAGGCGAACGAAGCACTGAGAGTGCCTGGAATCATGATGTATAAAGGGCTGACTTTAATGGACTGTGACTAGACAGACAGAAACAGAGAAGGAATGGGAAAGAAGAGAGAAAAACATGTATAGTATTGAACTGACATGTGGAAATACATGCAGGTCTGAAGCAGCAAAGAAATGTTTTAGAGGCCCCCACTATTCATTCTAAAACCACTTCCAGAGCAGAAACATAACGTAAGGGAAACAGTTGATGGAACTGGCCAAACATTTTGTATACCTTTCAGAGGCTATAAACAAGAGTCAAGATTGATGACATCAACTGTGTCTTAAAGGACCACATTAATGTATATTAGTCTCTTGACTGCCACACCAGAAAAAGAACGTAACAATTTCAGAAGCACAGGTTGTCCAATAAGAGTATAGCCTTGGCATAAGAAGCTGTTGGGCAGAATTCATATGATATTAAACAACTCTCCAACAGGTTGTGATTCAAGTATAGCTCTTCTCACAACTCAAAACAATGGACCTCTCTCCAAGTTAGGAAGAAATCCTGATACCAGCAATTTCTACATCAAAAATATACCTCCCCCCACATACTCTTCCCATACAATAATCATTGCTGCAGTTGACAGTGTAATCAGATTGTATTGAAAAAAATGAAGCATGCTTTAGGGCAGTGTTTCCCAAACTTGACAATTTTAAGGCATGAGGACTTCAACTCCCAGAATTCCACAGCCAGCAACGCTGGCTGTGGAATTCTGGGAGTTGAAGTCCACATGCCTTAAAATTGTCAAGTTTGGGAAACACTGCTTTAGGGCAACTGCTCTGAGAAAGATTGTCTCCATATACAAAATATGGAGCATAAATATTTAGTCATCAATATAAGCATAAATATTTAGTCATCAATTCAAAAGCTCCCTCAATATTTCTGTCCTGTTTTATTTTCCCTTCTGTTGCGTCCTTGGCGGGAAAACAGACACGAGAAGCAGCTGGAGTTCTCAGGTTCTTTTATTCAGCGTTCAGCTTACAGGAAGATGGCTTCAGCTCAGCCCAAACGCCTCACAGCCTCTTATATAGGCAACTCCCGGGTAAATGGGTTACTTTTCCCGCGCCAGCACCCGCGCATGCGCACGGCGCTGGCGACAGCCTGTCTGGTCCCGGGCAGCTTTGCACCTGCCCGGGACTGCCTGCAAACGCCCGAGCCGTTTGCAAAGGCTCGGGACATAACACCCCTTTCCCCCGGGCTAAAACTACTATCAACATACAACATTTATTTTACACGACAATTTGCTCCCCAGTGTTCCCACTGTTTACTGGCTTTTGTCTTGCCAACAATGTTATGTAATCTTCTAGGTACTTAGGAGATTTCTTTGCTCTCTGTGACCTTCTTAGCTCTGGGTTACTGGCATAAGTCCCCTGACTGGAGGGAGGCATGAGCCTGTTCTCTCTACTGTGCCCTGGTGTCTTCCAAGGACTGTGCCCGATGCCTGGCCTGCTTGCTTGCCCACCGGGCTCGTCAGGCCAGGGCTTCTGTTGCTTTGTGACCTGGTTGTCCTACCTAGCTGTAGACCCTCAGGCCCCTTGAAGTGATAGCCACTGCTGGGCGTCTCTGTAGAACCCCCTAGGTCAGTCCAAGACCTGTCAGGAGGCTGTCTATTCCCTGAACCCCATTCTGTGTTTGGGCTCGTGTGGGTTTCTGTACTCTCCCAAAACTCAGGTGTCCCCTGATTTGTGCTAGGGGTGTTGTAGTCGGGACTTGGTTCCTCGACTAGCTCTGTGTATGTTTGACCCCCTGTAGGATTTGGGGTAAGGTCAGGCCAACCTTGGGCATTGTGTGCCAGCTCTCTTGCGGGGAATGATTTGTTGGGATGCCCCCGGGTATCCTCCGTTGCTGGAGTGCTGTGTGCTGTGTGTGGAAAGTGAGTATGCCCCCGGGGTAACTCCCTGGCTGGAGTAGGCGTGAGTGCCTGTTGTGTGGGTAAGCTCCAAGACTTCCTTTTCGGAGCAATTGCAGAACCTTGGGACGAGCCGTTTGTGGCTCCCTCAGTGGCGATGGGCAGTAGCTCTTGCCCTTCCCTTTGCTCCAAAGGGTCCCCCTCCCCCCCTGGAAAAGACCCAGGAGTTTCAGCAGAAAAGTCCCGCCTAGAGCGGAGTTGGTCGATGTGCCGACGCAGGACACGACCGTTGTCCAGGGCAACCTCGTAGGAGAGAGGACCTGTGATCCTGGACACAGAAGCGGGGACCCATGTATGACCAGGCCCGTAATTGCGAGCCCAAACCGGGGCACCCACAAGTAGTTGTCTAGGTGCCCTAGGATGTGAGGTAGATGAAGGCAGTCTGTCCGGATGCAACCGGTCAAGTCTCGTAGTAAGTTGGCGCCCCCAACGAAGTTCAGCTGGACTTCTCCCTGTAGAAGTGGACGGTGTGGTGCGATAAGAAAGGAGAAAGTCAGCCAACCTGTGATGCCAGTCCCCGTAGGTGAGTCTCTTCAAGGCGTCCTTTGCGATGCGCACCATGCGTTCAGCCATACCGTTGGTGGATGGGTGAAAAGGCGCAGATGTGGCATGACGAATCAGGTTTGCCTGTAAGAAAGCTTGGAATTCGGAGGAGGTGAATTGAGGGCCGTTGTCAGACACAATGACATCTGGCAGCCCGTGTGCAGCAAAAATCCCCCTCAGTACCTGAATAGTCTTTGCAGTGGTGGTGGACGAGACAGGCACAACCTCAAGCCATTTTGAATGGCTGTCAACAAGGACCAAGAAGAACTGGCCCTGAAAGGGCCCAGCGTAGTCAATGTGCACCCTAGACCATGGGGACTGTGTTTCCTCCCATTTATGCACAGGAGCTTGGGGCATCTCTGGGCGAGATCGTTGGCACATGTGGCATGCGTGTACCTTAGCCTCAATATCTTTATCTAAAGCAGGCCACCACAAGTGGCTGCGTGCAAGAGCCTTCATGCGAACAATGCCAGGATGACCCTCGTGGAGGGATTCTAAGACCCTAGTCCTCATTGAGGTGGGAATGACAACTCTGTTTCCCCAAAGCAAACAACCCTGAGAAAGGGACAATTCGTTCCTTTTGGACCAGAAACTCTGAAACTCAGGACTAGGGCAGTGCTCAGGCCACCCGGACAGGACCCAGGAGCGGACACGTGAAAGTGTGTGATCTGTACCTGTTTCAGCGGTAACATCCCTGGCACTAAGAGGAAGCTCGGGCAAGGCTTGGATTGATAGAATGTTGACAGCTGGCGCGGGGTCAGCTTCTACTACTGGCAGAGGCAACCTACTGAGGCCATCAGCATGGCCCATTTCTTTCCCAGGCTTGTGGAGTAATGAAAAATCATATGCAGACAAAAAAAATAGACCACCTAAGCATTCTAGGGGAAATGATGTGGGGAGTCTGCTTACGTGTGGTAAACAGTCCCAGCAGAGGCTTATGGTCAGTGAAGACCGTGAAATGCCTGCCATATAGAAAATCGTGGAATTTTTTAATTCCAGCAACAACAGCCAGAGCCTCCCTGTCTATCTGAGCGTAGTTGCGCTCGGCAGAAGACAATGTTCTGGAGTAGTATGCAATAGGAACCTGAGTTCCATCAGACCTGAGGTGACTCAGGACAGCTCCAACCCCGTAGGGGGATGCATCACAAGCGATGCACACAGGGAGAGACTCGTTGAAATGTGCAAGAACACTGTTAGAAGTGAGCAAGGCCTTGACTTCTTTAAAGCAAGCCTCATGTGCTTGTGACCACAGCCACACAGCTTGTTTGTCTAGTAGCCTGTGAAGAGGCTCAGCTACACTAGCTTTATGTGGAAGAAAAGAATTGTAGAAATTCAGGAGGCCTAAGAAGGCCTGAAGTTCGGCCTTAGACTTTGGCCTGGGTGCTTCTAAAATAGCAGTTAGTTTGGATTCAGCAGGATGAATCCCAGCAGCATCAATTTTGAATCCCAGAAATTCAGTAGAAGGCACCCCAATCTTGCATTTGTCTTTTCTGAGCTTAAGGCCTGATTTCCTGAATCTTAACAGGACAGCCCTAAGCCTTTCAGCTAGAATGTGTGTGGAGTCTCCTGCAATCAAGACATCGTCAAAGTAGGGGCAGACCCCTGGTATACCTCGTAGTGTGTTTTCCATTACGCTTTGGAAAATCCCAGGAGCGACATTCACTCCAAACTGCAGCCTTTTTACCTTAAAGGCTCCCCTGTGGGTCACAATAGTCTGAGCTATGGCAGCATCATTATCAACAGGCAGCTGTTGATATGCTTGAGCTAGGTCAAGCTTTGCAAAAACACGCCCCCCCTTGAGAGAGGCCAGGATGTGACTGACCACAGGAACAGGATAGGCATGTTGCTGCAATGCCTTATTGAGTGTGCATTTGTAATCAGCACAAATGCGAATGTCCCCATTTGCCTTTAGAGGCGTGACAATGGGGGTCTCCCATGGGCTGGAATCAACAGGTTCTAGGATTCCTTGTTGGATTAGTTTGTCTAATTCAGTGTCAATCTTACTTTTTAAAGCAAAAGGGACCCTTCTTGCTTTAATCCTAATGGGAGTGACAGTGGGGTCTAGCTTTAAGGACACAGGTGGTCCTTTGAATGTGCCCAGCTGGGGGCTGAAAACATCTGCAAATTCTTTGCAGACTTCCTGTAGGTCGAGTGTTTGTAAGCTGTTGAGTCCTGTGACGTGTATCCCCAGGGCCTCAAACCAATCGAGTCCTATGAGACTCGTTCTTTCACCCCCTACTACTAACAAGTCTAGTGGACCTTCAAAACTCTTGTATTGCACGTTAAGGGTGGCCTCCCCCTTAACACACACTCTTGAGTTCTGAAAATCAGTTAATACAATATCAGAAGGCCTTAACTTGGCCTTAGTCCCACTACTGGAACAAATCTTCCTAAATGTATGCAATGAAATGATGGAAAGGGCAGACCCTGTGTCTAGTTCCATAGATAATGGAACCCCTTGTAGCTTCACGTTGAGTGACAGCTTTTTCTTCATGGGCTTGTGTGTGCCTGTCCTACAAATGTTTCTACGCGAAGCGCAAAAACCTACCCTATTCTGGCTGGGGACTCTGGTACCCTTCAGGCGTTCTTCTTGAGGTTGTGCCTTTCGTCGGCCCAGACAC
This sequence comes from Crotalus tigris, assembly GCF_016545835.1. Lineage (NCBI taxonomy): Eukaryota > Metazoa > Chordata > Lepidosauria > Squamata > Viperidae > Crotalus > Crotalus tigris. The sequence continues at coordinate 5,956,478 of NW_024096758.1, read as the reverse complement.
ACAGCTGCAATGTGCCCTTGTTTGCCGCATGCCCGGCAGGTAGCGGAGCGGAACTTGCAGTCGGTTCTCCTGTGGCGACCTCCACAGCCGATGCACTTGAGCGGAGCTGAAGAGCTTTCCTTCTGATTTTCTCCCTTCGCGGGGTGTAGACGGTCGACTTCTTCGTCCGGATCCTCCTCGGAGTTTCGTCGGACGTCTTCTTGGTGCACGGACGCACCCTCTGCACTGCTTCTGATCGGCCGCATGTTCTTGACGGCGCCGCCTGCTGCTTCTTCCGCGGTGGCTTCCCTTAAAGCGTCTTGGAAGGATAATTCTTCCTTAGCGAAAAGTCTCTGTTGTAGCTCTCGATGCCTCAACCCGCACACGAATCGGTCCCTCAGTCGTTCCTCGAGGTCCTTGAACTCGCAGGGCTTGGCGGCCTTCCGTAACGCGGCGATGTACTCCTTGGCTGACTCCCCGGACCGTTGATCCCTCTGCTCGAAGGTGTGGCGCCATGAGATAACGGACACCTTGGGGTGGAAGTGGTCCTTCAGCAGCTTCTTCAGGTCTGCGTAGCTTACAGACTCTACTGGAACAGGTGCTGCAAGGTTTTCTGCGATTTCGAAGGCGTCTTGGCCGCAAGCGCAAAGCAGGGTGGCAGCCTTCAAGCTATCTTCCCTCACTTGGTTTGCCTTGAAGTAGTTCTCCATTCTGGATACGTAGGACTCCCACCGCTCTGGATGTGAGACGTCGAATTCCGCAAGCCTTCCGATTTTCGCCATCTTCGGATCTTCAGGAGACGGGTCTATCAGCCAGCCTACCCCCGAATGCGCACTGGATTGGCGGGCAGCTGCTGAGTCAACACCGTTCCTCTTCCGCCGCTCAGGACTCCTTGGGTAAGCTTACACTTTTTCCTTTCCAGGTAGTGCAAGGCATCCCACCTTCGTCGCCAGTGTTGCGTCCTTGGCGGGAAAACAGACACGAGAAGCAGCTGGAGTTCTCAGGTTCTTTTATTCAGCGTTCAGCTTACAGGAAGATGGCTTCAGCTCAGCCCAAACGCCTCACAGCCTCTTATATAGGCAACTCCCGGGTAAATGGGTTACTTTTCCCGCGCCAGCACCCGCGCATGCGCACGGCGCTGGCGACAGCCTGTCTGGTCCCGGGCAGCTTTGCACCTGCCCGGGACTGCCTGCAAACGCCCGAGCCGTTTGCAAGGCTCGGGACATAACACCTTCCATTGAAATCTGCCTTACTCCCTTGTTCTTCCAAATTTCTTTACAATGCTATTGTTCTTATGGTCATGCTGGCTCAATCCCCTATTCTAACATTCTGTTCCACTGTTTTGTTCACATAACATGCTTCACCTAGTTTCTGAACCAACCCATTGTCTGAATTTGCATAAACACTGAGCCATAAACTAACTAAATTTCACACAAGATATAACATCAAAACAAAATTAACCAAGGCCGCCTTGCTGTAGGAATGCAACTGTTGGCTTATCTAGGTAACAAATCTGATTATATATGTATTGCAAGAACATAGCTATAAATACATAACTGAAATAAATGTACCTTCTACTGCTGTTTACCCTTGAATTTACTTTCTTCCTTTCCTATTCCTTGTATTGAAATATTGTGTGTATGTTACTTTAGTAATCTTCTTTATAACTATGTACATTGATGAAGTTATAAAAGCAACAAATCATCCATTTGGTCCTGTTGCTTTCAACTAATCGAAAAAGAATCACCTGTTGTATCCCCAAACTGAATCTGATCCTATAAAAAGTACGGGATGACCCCCAAGCAGCTAATTCAGGGTGGAATAGCTGTATTATGCATTACAAAACAAAATCTTCAAAATAAATGTAGGCCATGAAAAGAGCTTTACCAATGATGCAAAGACGGGAAGGAAGAGGGTGGCTGTGGCCACATTACTGGTACATTCGGTGAAAATGGCAATGACAATACAGAGAATAATTACAATGGCCCAGGGAGGAATGGTATGCAGTGGTGTCATCTGATTCCCCAGCCATTTGGACAGCCCTGAAGCCTGGTAGATAAAGGGAGAAAAAGTGAGTTAGAAAGAAGATCCTGTAAAATAGAAACATTACAAAGATTGAATTCATGTAATACACAAGATTTTGGTTTTTCATATGGAATAGCTATATTTAGGAATATGATATGCCCAAATAAATAAGTCATGTTTGGCTTAATGTGATGGCCTAACTTACACAACGTATTATCATAGCGGCTGAGTTGCTACAATACGCTGAACCACAATCTACCCAACCCATTTTAATGTAAACTAGGGCAAATCCAAGCATATTCCTCTTTCACTATGAAAAAAGATTGCGCCCTGCAAAGGTGAAACATAAGTCTCATAGCTAGCTAAAAGTCAACTTTTACTTAATGGTGGAGAGATTTTTATCAACAACCATTCTCCCTCAGGTTAAAATGGAACCTCCAAATTCAGAAAAATTATATCTCTGTAAAGTAGGTATGCAAGCAACCACTGACTATCAGAAAGATCATAATACAATATTCAGAGCAGGATAGTGGAAATCTTGTCTGGCTATGATATGTTTAGCCTAGAAAACAGATGATTTTCACATCAATCACACTGGAGCAGAAGAAGAATACCTGTTTTCTACCACCCCAGATGGAAGGACTTGTTGTTGTTGTTAATTGCAAAGTCGTGTCCAACCCATCGCGACCCCATGGACAACGTTCCTCCAGGTCTTCCTGTCCTCTACCATCTTCTGGAGTCCATTTAAGTTCACACCTACTGCTTCAGTGACTCCATCCAGCCATCTCATTCTCTGTCGGCCCCTTCTTCTATTGCCCTCAATCTTTCCCAGCATTAGGCTCTTCTCCAGTGAATCCTTCCTTCTCATTAGGTGGCCAAAGTACTTGAGTTTCAACTTCAGGATCTGGCCTGCTAAAGAGCAGTCGGGGTTGATCTCTTCTAGGACTGACCGGTTTGAACGCCTTGCAGTCCAAGGGACTCGCAGGAGTCTTCTCCAGCACCATAGTTCAAAGGCCTCAATTCTTTGGCGCTCAGCCTTTCTTATGGTCCAACTTTCACAGCCATACATTGCAACTGGGAAAACCATGGCCTGGACTATACGCACTTTTGTTGGCAGGGTGATATGGAAGGACTAGAACCAGGTAATAGGAATTGCAGGAAAGCACAATTTTTTATAATCCTCAAAAGAAATTTCCTAAAACCAATTTACTCTGGGCAGTACTGGGAGATCTCTTTGCTGGAGAGTTATTTTCCCTTTCATTTAATTGTGTCTGATCTTGAAGACTTCCTGGACAAGTCCCTTTAGTTTTTCTGGCAAGTGTTTTCCCATTGTCTCCTTCCTAGGGTTGAGAGAAAGTGACTGGCCCAAGGTTCCAATTCTATGGCTGCATTCACACATATATTATTCCTGATTACTGAATTAACACACTTAATTCAGTTCTAAACCAGCAAAACTGTTCTTACAAATAATTTGCAGAATTTACTCATCTCTCCATAACAAAGCTGCTTTTTAGAAAAATAATGGGCTAATTTCTAAGCCACATACTTAAGGATATAACAGTGATGGTGAACCTTTTAGAGACCAAGTGCCCAAAAACCGCACCGCCCCCGGCCCACCTCTGTTCCGCATGCCCACCCCCGCTATGCTCCGCCCTCACGCCGCCCAGCCTCAGGGCCATCCATGGCCCGCCGCAGATCACCGAGGCAGCCCTGCAGCACCATGGTGGCCATGCCCTCCGCCCACACCCTGTAGCAACATCTGCTGCCCAGCTGCCATGTGCTTGGCTGCGCTACTCCATGGGGGCCGCACCCGGAGTGACTCTCCTGCAGGGGGGGCTGCTGGTAAGGAGGGGGCTGTGGGGGGAGGCAAAGCTGGGGTGACAGTGTGCGTGCCCACAGAGAGGGCTACAAGTGCTGCCTCTGGCACTCATGCCATAGGTTCGCCACTACTGGGATATAACATTATGGAGTCCTTGGTGCTCTCTGAGCTTGGTTGTTTGCTTGCAGATGTTTCATTATCCATTTAGATAACATCAACAGTGCATGATGTTATCTAGCTGAGTAATGAAATATCTATAAACAAACAACCAAGCTCAGAGAGCAGCAAGGACTCCACAGTTTGACTCACATCTACAGATATTCTATTGGATGCATTATTATTCCATGCATCATTTTCCTCATCCTAGCTGCTTACTTGATGGCTAATGCAAGTGCTGTGTTAGGCAAACATAGGTCAGTAAAGAATCTCATGAATCCTTTCCCATGTCTCACCAACAATCCCAACTTTTATGTATTCTTCACATATACAAAGGAAGCAATGTTCAGTCCCACAGGAGCCACATAAAATCCTCACACAAGTCTTTTCACATCCATGAGGTGTGCACAGGAAAACTTGCCTATTCACCTTAAAGCTATGAGAGTAACCAGCAATACTTATCTGCCAGCTATAGAAGAAAGAGCTCAGATGTCTGCTTCTAGTCAGCCAGAGCTCAACTATAACCTGAAATGCATCAGAATATGAGCACCAAGATCTTTTGGGTGCCCATATACTCTGCAAGGCACCAACACCAAAAGAAGGGATGTGCCTGGCTGGGAGGCACAGGAACCTCTTTGTCTGGCTCCTGTGTTTCTCTCTCCTGCCAAAGCTCTTTCGGGAGAACAAGGGCAGCCTGTTCCATACAGTCATTGACCACTCAGTTTGAATGGCTGGTATTTTTGTATTAAACCTACAATTTAAAATGTTGCCAGATGAACCATGCTGAATAACCAAAAAGCTTGCAGCCTAACTATTAGATGCTGCTTCCCAAAAGCTAAATTTAGGTCAAGTTCTCCTAGCCCTGATGCCATCTGAATGCAAACGGCAGCTGCCTGCCATTCAGCCAGAAGCACTCTGGTTTGGTGCCAGGCAGCAGGCTGGGGAGCTCTCCTGCTGAACCCCACAGAACCTCATATGCACGGTGCTGAGTAGTTTGCTGTTAGCAGCCACAGTTGCAATAGCAACCATGTTTTTTGAAAAAGTGAAGCAGAATGTGCTAATTGATCAGGGCAGTATGCTGGCCCCAGCTACACACAACATCACTTGTTTTCTAATCAAGGGTTCTCCAGAAAATGTAGGACTTAAAAACTTACGTTGTAAGAGAAAGATGCTGGGATTTCACTTTCCTGAACTGTATTTAAAGCCCAGGATGCCCCAGTATTACCTACAAACATGAATTGGGGCTTCATGAATAGGAAGAGAAATTATACTTCGTTTGTTTATGCCTTGAATTTTGAGGCCATATGGTTGATTTATAATATTTTAAGAACTACATAAGTAACATCCTCCAAAATTCAACAGGGGCTCTGCAGACAACCTAATCTCAAGCCTGGGAACAGAATCAGGTCCTGAGAGACTCCCAGAACACTTGAAGAGTTCAAGTCATAAGTATCTCCATAGATATAGAGCAGTGTTTCCCAAACTTGACAATTTTAAGGCATGTGGACTTCAACTCCCAGAATTCCACAGCCAGCGTTGCTGGCTGTGGAATTCTGGGAGTTGAAGTCCACATGCCTTAAAATTGTCACGTTTGGGAAACACTGATATAGAGCAATCATTTGAGGCATATTGGTAGCTCTTCACTGAAAACTCTACATTAGACCAGAGGAGAATCCTGATAATCTGATCCTCTGCATTGTGCAGTCCATGGGAAGATGTTGTTGTTAAGAAAAAATCTGTTCCTGGAAGCAGTTGCCATCAATGGGGCTGCATTTGGATCCTGGGCAAATTTTATGCAAACAGAATAACTGGGAGAGTCTAATTTAGAGATCAGTTGAAAAATAACCAGGATTGTGTATGGACAGAACCAGTGTTTTAGTTTAACCATAGTCTGAACAGGCTACAATGGCTGAGTTTATATATCACACTAAGACATAAAGCATGATTTATAAACCATAGTGGCTGGGTCCATCCATTGCATAAACGACACCTTCACAAAACCAAGTTCAAGTTCCAACTAAGCATGCTTAGTATGTTACATGAGTGCATCTGCCAAATTTTTAATTAAACACATTTTAACCAATTCAATTAAAATTTGGTAGCTGCACTCACACAATATACTAAGCATGGTTAGTTTTAATTCTGTTTGTTTGATTTAACTCAATTTACAAACCCTACCTGTTTGGTTACTTTATGGCTCAATTATTGTAGAAATATAGAAAGTGGGACTCTGTGCAAACACAGAAAGCATGTCAATTTAATCACGGTGTTATATGAGCACAGCACAGCAGGATAGGAAAAGAGCTCAGAAGGCTGAGTTCACAAAAAGAAAAAGAAACACTCAACCTGGTAATTAAAGCATGAGATTTCCATCATAGATTGGACTAAGTTTGCAATATATGTTAAACCACAAAAAACCAATTAAGCAAGCAACATGTAATAATATAGCCAGTGTTTCTGCCTTTTTACACTGATCCATGTGGGTAAGGTGCAACCCTTGCAAGTAAACTGAACTGGGTTTCCTAACTGTATGATGAATGTTGCCAAACAGAATTCCTCTTGCAAATGAGTCTAAGCATTAGAGGGAACAAGTGCCAAGGACTTACATCACTTCCACTGGCCAAAGCAAAGCCACCTCCAAGCAGCAGTACAATATTCCAAGGCAAGTTCTTCTGAACAGTTTTCCAATCCAGCAATGGAGCGGGGAAAAATGGTTCCTTCATATCTGTAGAAAGAGCAGGATAAGCTAGATGTGTGGGAGGAGGAAATACTTTATTGCCAATACCAACTTCTTTCTTTTCAAGAAAGTAGATCAAAGGCTTAATGCCTTTGAGGAATGCATGTTTTGTCTACACTCCACTGTTGAACTAGTCTGGAGAATGGTATCCATTGGTTATGTTTCAGGGACACCTCTAATACAATCAGAGCATTCCCTTATAGATGCCTAGTCACAAAAGGACTAGCTATTTTATATTTATCTCTCAGCCTTTTGAACTAAAATTAATCCTCCCTAAATTTATTCTGGTTGGGTTTTTATTCTAGTCATATTATACTTGTGACAGTAGGGAATATGTATATTTCAAAAATGCTTCGGAAGAAATGCTTTGCACACAAGCAAGGACAACACCTCCCTTCTATGCATTAAAACAGTGTTTTTTTTTCCCCTCAGCCTGCCATGTTTGTTCTGAAGCACTTCTGAGAAATTTTTGAAGCATCTTCAACTTTGAGTCCCCGCATGACTCATGTCCCCATGTGAACAGGATCATTCCGTTCAGTGTGGCAACATGGTGCACCACACAGCAGCCTAGGTCTCAAAAGCCTTCTGATTCCATCCCTTGAAGAACAACTTCCTTCCTGCCCTGTTTCTTGAGAACAGACTACTCTTCTGTAGTTCAAAGGGAGAAGATAAGCTGCCTGAAAGTTTCCAGGAAAAAAAGTGATGGTTTTCATCCTTTACCTTCCTCAGCTTCTTCCAAATCACAGCTGTTCTGGCTGCAGAAACCACATCTGGGCCTCGTGGAAGGAAGAATGAAGAGCAGTAGGGCCACAAAAATGGCCACAGTGGCGTCAGTTACATATCTGGAATGAATTTTAGAAAAAGATAAAGGAGAGTTGAGAACTGAGGCCCCTGAAGCAACCAATCAACAAGTGGGAAAGGTTCGTCCTTCCTTGGCCCGGCTGCTGAACACCTTGAAGTGTGCACAAGTAACTCTGTATGAGGGGAATCAAGATCGCCATCGCTCAGTCCTCAAGCTCTTGTGGAGTATTTGTACAGCGCTCTGTTTGGTAGTGATTTAGCAAATCAATAAGATCTCCCTCAGCTGCCTCAATTAACCTAATGTCTGTGTTTCAACTTCTTTGAAATATAAACAACTTCCAGATCAATTGTATGACTGACTCAAATCAATATTTGTCATGAGTCCAGTGTTATCTCCTGACCTCTCTCCAAATAGATTAGGATGATGTCCACTGGATTATCTCAGAAACATCCTGCAGAGAGAAGCAGGGTTTTCCCAAGCTGTTTATTCACAACTAAGCAGAGATTTGAACTCAGTACAGGGTGACAGAATGCTACATGCTAATCATTGTACTATAAATCCTCAGTTTCAGCAAGCCTGTTTACAGTTCTCTGCTTTCCCTCTATCTGGACTGCATGCTGCTAATTTACATTTATGTCTACAACATATGCAAAGCAGCAGTGCTCTGCCGATTCCCTGTCAATCATAAGCTCTGTGCCATCTGGGAAGACACCCAAAGCTCTCTCAGGGTAGACTCTGTCTTTGCAAGGCAGTTGTAATATCCACTCACTCTTTGTCTTTATTGAAGAGAAAAGTTGCCCAGCCTGGGACGAAGCCTGGATCTCGGGTGAACCAGAGGAGAATCAGCAGTGTGAAAACCATGAGGACACTGATTTCAGCAAAGGAGATGGGCCCCAACTTTCGATACTCCTCCTTCAGCACGTTAAGAGCAGCCTTCTCTTTCTCAGTCTTTTGGCTTCCACAACCCCAGGTTTTCCGAAAGCTGAAGGCAGAAGTGAATGGTCAATCTAGCTGGCCAGGCTTTTCTTGCCAAGTGGGATAGAGGAGACATGATCAGTTGTCAGCATTCTCTGGCACTAATCTATGTAATTTACATGGGCTACCTTTGAAGATCACCCAAAACCTTCAGCTGCCCAGGAAGCCATGGCCCAAGAGTTGCCATAAGCATATTATGGTGGTGCTGCAGGCTTTACGCTGATTCCCTATTGATTTCCAGATGCAATTCAGAATGCTGTCTTTGGCCCCAAAGTAACTATATGGCCATCCAAAACTGACCCACTGATGCCTACATCTGAGGAGAAGCTGCTTGTGGTTCTTCATTACAGGTAGTCCTCGACTTACAACAGTTCATCTAGTGACCGTTCAAAGTTACAACGGAACTGAAAAAAGTGACTTAGGACCATTTTTCACACTTATGACTATTGCAGCATCCCCACGATCGTGCAATCACAATTCAAATGCTTAGCAATTGACTCACAGTTATCATGGTTGCAGTGTCCTGGGGTCACCTTTTGCAACCTTCTGACAAGCCAAGCCAATGGGGAAACCAGATTCAGCTGTTCAACAGGGAAACCAACTGTGTTGTTAACTTAACCACTACAATGATTCACTTAGCAACAGTGGCAAGAAAGGTCATAAAATGGGGCAAAATTCACTTAGCAAATGTCTCACTTAGCAACACAAATTTTGGGCTCAGTTATGACCATAAGTTGAGGACTATCTGTATTGCAATATAAAAGGGGCTGAGATGCACACAACTTTTTCTTTTTTCTTTTTAAAGGCTGTTCCTATGTTGTCAGATTGTCTCCCTCTAGACCTCACACTTACCCTCTTATTCCTAGCCTTCCAGAAACTATTAAAAATGAAATTGTTCTGGACACCGAGTGGTGATTAAGAGAACAGCAATGATTGATTAATGGGTTTTTATATTGGTTTATCTTAGTTTATGTATTTAGTATGGCCATTTTTTATTTCCTTGTGGTGCGCCTCTGAGATTTCTACTTGCAGTGGGTAGAAATAGAATAACATAAACAAAGCAAAGGAACTGAGCAGCAGTGATAAGGACAAATGTGGACAAGAAATGACAAGCCAGCAGAGGTAGGTGTGTTAGGTCATGTGATCATACTGGGTAATTTATTCAGAACAGGGAAAGAGGTGAACAAGAGGAAAAGGAGACATAGCCAGAAAAGCCCAGGCCACAAAAAGAAGGGGGCAGTCAGGATACAGAAAGGAAAGAGTGGAGAGGAAAAGTGAATGTATGGAAAAAGAAATAAGATGGTCTCGGAATTATCATTGCAGTTTGGGAGGCCTCAATAGAGGACAAAACCCAGCCTAGAAGCAAAGGAGATGGCTTGGCATAAGCCAACAGGGATTCCATTCAGTTCACGGATCTCGGCTACATTCATATAACCTGCTTAATCTAATTACATAATTAACTGATTTGTAGATTTGCACCACACCCTAAACCACTAATAACTTTTTAAGGTTTTCATTAAAACTAACCGACAATAGTATGTTGTGCAAATGTGATTGCTGGATCTTTAACTCATTTATGTATATTGTGCAAACGTAGCTGAACTCCCCACTCACACACATATTGTCCCTTGTTCAGAGGAAAAGACAAATAGGAAAAATAACCCATGAACAGATCAATCTGGCCCTAAAATTTTCCCCAAAGCTGAATTGCTTAATTTGTCAACACATTATCCCAAAGCTACTTTTTCCAAAAGACAACTGGACTTTCTTCATTTTTTTTCTTTGAAAGGTTTTCATTTTTCACCCAAGCAAAACGTTTCCAAAGAAAAAAACCAAGATAGTCCATTTGCCTTTTAGAAAAAGCATGACATAACCATGAGCTGAACGATTGAGAATCTGCAGACATTTGTCAACACATTACTCTTTTATTCACCCAAACACTTACTTAAATCCCATAAAGGAAAACTGAAGCCAAAACCAGGCCAGTATCAGCATCAACAACATATTGGGAAAAGCAAATCCAAACCAGGAAGCAAAATTAATGACGTCATCATTCCTTGGAAACAATCTGTTTGCAAAAGGAAAAAAAAAAGATGTGATTGTGCCCTGATTTAGTGGCCTATGGCATACTGATTGGGATGGGTGACAGTCAACTCTGGGAAGCCCATATAATTTGGGGTGCTAGCAATGAAAAAGATTGTGTCCTCTTTCACAAAAGGGAAGATTTGGGTGGATGTTTCATATGACCTTGGGAAAATGCATTTCTCAATGACAGTTGACAATTACATGAAACAAAACCTCAATTGGGATCCCAGGAGGAAGGAATGAGTCCTCAAGACAAGGAAAACCATTTTCCACTTAGGTTTTAAAAATCATATGTCATAAGTGCACTTACTGATTCATCTGGCCTTTCAGGACCAAGTTAGGGCCTGTCCCAGTAAGGGTGGCTGTCCCGCCAATGCTTGCTGCATAACACACACACAGGGTCATTCCCTTGTTTGTACGCTTCCTTGCTATTCTGTCTTGCTCTCGAGAATCATCAGGAAGGTATCCATTGCCTACAGATGGAGAAAAATAAGCACTGCTTAGCTTACTACATATCACCCTTGTTTCTTTAGAAGAAACAGCAGGGCAGAAAATTAACAGCAGAAGAACAGTTTTCAATTATGCCCCAATACCTGCTCTCTAAGTTCAAAAGCCAGAGAGATAGTTTCTTCATTATCTATCCTAAACATCTGCTATCTGGAAATGTATTCTCTCTGAACATGGAGCTTTCATTATGCATGACCGATAGCTAATCTAGTCTGTGCAGTTTACAGGTGGGTGGGTATTTAGCTATCTACACTAATAGACATGATTATATCTTCTGCCAGCAAACATTTTGCTTTAATTTCATCAGTGAGAACTGTTCCCAGGCAATTGTTCTTTACAGGTTGGGAACTGGCTGGCTGAATAGAAAGATTTAAAATATAATGTTTCAGATTTTAATTGGATTCATGGGTTTTGTCCCCAAAATTCCAACATACTTGATATATTAATCCATAGGGACTAAATTTACAGTAAGCCATACTGTGGTATAAACCCAGCTGCTGTAGTCTACAGACTTTGGTTTCTTCGTTTATTGCATTTCCGTTCTATATCACCAAATCTTGTGATACAATGTGTGAATTCAATTGGGGCCTATTTAGGCAAGCATGGGTAACAAAACCATGGTTTAACATAGTATATCACTCTAACCAAAGAAGCTTGGAGGGTCTATAATATTTGAGACCAATTTGTTAGAAGCCCAAGAGCTATTCCCTCTTCTGGCTGAAATGGTGGACCACAGCTTGGGACCTTTCCAGTGACTAGTCTCCTTATCTTTGACTGCTTTATTGCTGCATTAGTAAGCAGAAAATACCTTTTGTTTATCTCCATTTATGTGATTGCTCTATAATGATAAATTATGGGTCCAAAGGCAAAAAGATAGAGAAATTGATCCAACCACACATACCCTCAACTTCAGAGTGAAAAGAAAATCTTCACAGAATTGAGCGGTAGAGGAATGCAAAGATGGCAACAGGAAAGTATGAAAAAGAAAGATTGCCTTGTCTTGATTCTTTTTGATCTTAAGAGCAATGTTTCTCAACTTTGGCAACTTTTGGCTATGTGGACTTGGTCCCAGAATACCCCAGCCAGCCATGTATTCAAGGTTGGAAGGAGAAACTCTGTTGGGCTTTCAAAATTCTGTTAACAGAGCCTATATTAATAAAGCAAATTCCAGGATTTCTTCCCCCTCAAAGGGCTGACATGAAGCTGTTAAAAAACGATTCGTTTTACGAAAGAAATTAGCAAGGGATAATGTAACTAACCTGGGATTGCACTTTATGTTTAGAGTTGATGAGTTAAAGTCTTTTAGAATAACTGAATTTATGCAAGTCAGGATTTCAGTGGATGAATTGAAACAGTAACTTGGATATGAGGTAAAGACTCAGATAGGAACATGGCAGAGTTTAAAGCCTTAGTTATTGAATCACATGAACAATGTATTCAAAAATCCTGGGAAACAACAGGTCATAAATGTGGAAACAATGTTGAAATGAAATAAAGATATTCAAGATTAGACTCACAGCATTTGCTATGATTAGATTTTTCAGATCTACAATATGGGTCTATATCCTGCACTTATCTCAGTAAGAAGGATCTTTGACATGAAATGCTAATAAAATCATGCTTTTTCCTATCTGCCTCCAGATAATGCACAAGAACAAGTTGTTTAATTGAGGTTTTTTTTTTTAATAGCAAGACCCAGAGTAATTAAACCATTTTTTTTTCTTTTTCCAGGATAGTCTATTTAACCTTGCATTAATTTTTAAAAAAAATTAAAAGTTTTACAAAGAACATAAGAATGAACACAAACTAATACAGAATAAAGAATCAAAGGAAGGAAGGAAAAAAGAAAAAAGAAAAAAATGCAGAAAGAAGAAATAAAAAGAAGCTTCTGTTCTCTATTGTGACAAATATAAGTACAATTACAAAATTATCTCTTACTTCATGATTATAATTTAAAAGGGCTCACTTTTTTCCTGTTACCCAGGTTTTTTATTCTGATCATCAAAACTACATTTTTTATATTTCATGTAAAAAGTCCTGTTTCATGTAAAAAGTCTTAAAAAATCAGTCTTTTGTCTGATCAAAGAAGTTAATTTAACTCTCTCCACAAGTTCCATTATCTTCAGCATCCATTTCTCTATTGTGGGTATTGTCAAACCTTTCTGGGATGATGCAATTATTTGATCAGCAGACTGCAGTGAATTTATTGGGTTAGGGTGAGCTGAAATGAACTAGCCCCTGTGTGTGTATATGGGTAGGGGATATGGATACATTTCTGAGCTCCCTTTCCTTTCACTTCAGGTGGAATGGGGCCTTCTGCTATCGTTGCTGGGATTATGGTAAAGTACATGTTGATTCTTTGAGAAAGACAATCTTGAAAAAATACAAGGGTGTTGAGCCTTGTAGGGCTTTGTAAATTAAACCCAGCAATTTGAATTTAGCTTGGAAACCAAGCATGCAATATCGGTGCAACACCACTCCTCCCATTAGTCATTAGATGCTGCGTTTTGAATCAGCTGCAGCTTCTGAGTTGTTTTCAAAGTCACCCCTATGTAAACATGTTGCAGTAGTCTAAACAGAGTTATAACACTTCCACTCATTAATGAGATGGCCTAATAATTGTATTGCATTCATTAATGTCTACGGCCCTACTAAACATCATCCAGAGATTTTATATAACTGTTTTAAAAATCTTCTTTATTTAGCTATGAATCTGATGGTTATGGATAGATATTTTCATTAATTTTTCAATCTTTTCTTAGGCTGTAATACTACTACAATTAAATTCCATTATTGTATATTGAAAAGGCTAGTAGCTTTCACAATTTAAGGTTAATTTTTTTAGATATAGATCAGTGGTGGCGAACCTATGGCACGGGTGCCAGAGGCAGCACTCAGAGCCCTCTCTATCGGCACGCGTGCCGTCGCCCCAGTCCTAGGCCTTTAGCTGGGTTTTATAAAACCTTTTTGCTTTAGGCCTCTGCTGCCGTGTGCAAAAAAAAAAGGTTCAATCAGTCAATTTCAACTTCTCGCGGAAAAAAAAAAGATCTTGCAAAGTTGGAATTCATTGATTGAACTTTTTAGTCCCATTCAGTCTGCCGTTACCACTGCAGCCATGCCCCGCCAATGGGCCATGCCCACCCGGCACTCGATAATGCATAAGTGGGTTTTGGGTTGCAGTTTGGGCACTCGGTCTCTAAAAGGTTCGCCATCACTGATATAGATAGTCCTTGACTTAGAGCCATTTATTTAATGGCTGTTCAAAGTTAAAACAGCACTTAAAAAAATTCTGATCAGTCCTCACATTTACAACCATTGCAGCATTCCCACAGTCACGTGATCAGAATTTGGTTGCTTAGCAATGGCATGTATTGATGATGGTTCCAGCATCTTGGAGTCATGTGATGGTATTTGCAACTTTCCCAGCTGACTTCCCACAAACTAAGTCAATGGGGGAAGCTGGGATTTTTACAACTGCATGATTGATTTAATTACCGCAGTGATTTGCCCAATAACCATGGCAAAAAACGATTGTAAAATCAGATGCAACTTGCTTAACAACTACCTTGCTTAGGAACAGAAATTATGGCCCCAATTGTCATAAACTGAGGACTATTTGTATGGGACAATTTTTAAATCCTTCATAACAAGAGTATTCTTTGGCTGGGGGGGACTTTGGATCCACTCTGTACCAATTCCACCGTTTAATCATTACACCATACTCAATATCATATTTATATGTTCTGCTACTATTATTGTATATGACTCCTGGAAAAAAAATTAAAAATGAGCATCTAGGTAATGGTTAAAGAAACTTTGAATATATTACTGCAAGACACCCTACAGCAAAAGTACAAAACGTTTTTACATTAGCCAAATTAAAATTCAATTCTCTTTCTGGAGCCAAAATTGTACTGAATTGCACCGGTGATATTGGGAGTGCCCTGATAAAATTATTGGTTTGTTGATTGAAACAATTTAATTTACACTGCTAAGTATTTGAAAAGCAAATGACATAATGACACTAACAAATCAGCAAGTTTTTTATTATTGTTATTTACATTTGACCTTATTACAGTTAAAGGTTAACCAAGACAGAAATTGCTTCTTGAATAATGTTGTTCTTCCAGAGATCACATATAATCACGCAGTTATTTAGCTACACATTTACTTCTTCAGGAAATAATAGCTACTATTAAATCTATAACAAAAAAAACATGCTTACTTTATTGAATTGTAGTACTGAAATTTGTTCCCACTGTATATTTTTGGTGGTTTATAACAGTCTTTTTTAAGAAACTTTTTTCAATATATTTTAATGAGGATCAATAATTTTTAAAGCTGGTAAAGAATCTACTGATTGTGCACATTATCTAATTCTTAGTTACATGCTGATGCTAGAATTTTGATTCTTACACATAGATTACAAATGAGATTATCTTTGTTTAGCTACCCCTACAATCTGGTTTTATAAAAGGGCAACAAGCCTAATAGTTGAGTATTAACTGATTATTAATTATGCACCTTCACAAAAATTGGAAATGGCAGTAGAATGTCATCAGCAATGGAAAAGGGTCTTGGATATAGTGAGGCTGAAATTTATTGAAACAAGTTTTAGTCAAATTAATTGGATGAAAGTGTAATTGTGCAATTCTTCAGCCAGACTGATATAAATGGAATTATCACCTCAACTATCAACCTGATTTATGAAGCTGATCAAAGTTTTCTTTATTTTCTCTTATATTTAATTTAATATTGGGATTATTATGTCTTATTAAGGGTATAAAACTAAATACATAGTTACTATATGTTGATGTACTGTTTCTACTGATCAATATGAATGTTTTTGCCAAAATGTATTGATATAATAAAGAAGTTTAATTCTCAAACTCCTCAGTTAAATGAACCATTTCATAAACTACTTACTGGTTCTAATATATCCAGAGATATTTCTAAAAAAAATGAGTTTTATTTGCATGAATTATTTTAAAAAGAGATTTAAAATATTTTTATTTGTAAATGTAAATATTTCAAACTGTATATAAGGTAACAAATTAGCATGTCTAGTTCAAATATATTAGTGACATCAAACATTCTTAATTATCAGTAATGAAAAGTGTTTTGGATTATTCCAAACCTATGGGGTTTTCTTTAATGGATAATTAAAGAACATATTTAGGGCACTATTAATTATTTGCAAGAACTCTGAAATAAAAGTTAGAATGTACCATATTGAAAAATCAATGACTAAGAGTCTGAAAGAATATTAAGTAGGTTTCTTAGGATCTTATGAGACTCATTCAATAAAAGATATTTTCATGTTTATTGGAGAATGATTAAAAATTAAAGAATGTTTAAAAAGAGTAGGTTGTTAGTATGTTAAAAATATAACATAATGAAGGGGACTAATATATATGATATCAGCTTGTCCAATAACTACCTTTTATCCATAAGTCTGAATATGGTTGTAGGAACAATAATATGTTTTAAAGACATGGATGTGATTTTCAAGTTTGTGTTGAAGTGTAATCTATCAATATTGAAGAATTATAGTTTTATTAAGAGTAGGACATGGGAAATATATAGAAAAATTGTGCATCATTTGATTTAATTACTTGCATTTCTATTTGTGAATGTTTAAATAAAACTTTGATTAATGTTACTATATGTAATCAAGATTTAATGCTATATTTAAAAATTATTTTCTATAAGATTTCTTTGTTCTTGTTCTTTTCTTCTCTTGTTTCATGTTACTCATTTTTCTTTTCTTATTGTTTTTCTGTATTTTCTACTTATTTTCATATATAATGCACTTATGTAACCAACTCAAGATAACAAGGGGCTCCAAAGAGCAGGAAGTACAAAGAATACACACTACAAAATACTTTTTTGCCTTTAGTAGCTTCTAGGCCCTACTTATGTCATCCAACTGATAAATCTGTTTATTTTTAAGAGAACGTAAGATTCTCAGTTACTCTCATCCATGTCATAGCTGTGTCATTGCACTTTCCCCTATTTAGTTCATGTAGCATTTTGGCAGCTTAAATCAGGATGTAAATCCCAAACGAATTTCAGAAATGTTGTTTTCTTCTATCTGTTGGGGAGGGAATCCACTCACCTTGCACTGAGGAGACTCCCGTGGCCACCTTCCCTTCCAGTTCAACAGCATTGTTGATGTGCCCAGCAGCTGATTCCATGACTGTCAGCTCATGCTCTGAAGTGTTCATTTGGTCTAGAACAGCCTGGATGATGGGGACCATCATGGCAGTGGTTGCTGTGTTGCTGATCCACATGGACAGGAAAGCCGTAACCCCCATAAATCCCAACATCAGGCTGAAAAGATACACAGTAAGGGAGAAAGTATCTCATAAGTTAAAAGCACCACATATAAATTTAGACCTCCATGGTAACAACTGGTGGTGATCTGGGTTTTTGCTGCCAAGAGCTAGAGCCTCTGTTAGCTTATTGATCTGTTGAGTGAGGATTAACTCCTTGGGATCAGACTGAAAACCTACGGATTTCCCCCTTGCACTGATTGAGTTACGTGTTATGTATAAGCTGGGTTGACAAGATCAGAAATGAGGAGGTGATAAGCCACCTGGGAAAGCCAAGGGAAATCATCAAAACAATTAAAAAACGAAAATTAGAATATTTCGGACATGTGATGCGACACCCAGAAAAATACGGCATACTCCGTTTAATCCTCCAGGGAAAGATTGAAGGCAAACGAGGTCCAGGCAGAAGAACATCGTGGCTTCAAAATCTAAGGGACTGGTTTGGACAAAACTCAGCAGCACTTTTTCGTGCGGCTGCTGATAAAAACAAGATCGCCAACATGATCACCAACGTCCGATAATGGATATGGCACAAGAAGGAGAAGACTGATTGAGTACAACCAGCATCTGCATATTCAAGAGGGGAGAAGGGGAGAATCGCCAGACATGAATGTGCCATTTTTGCCTAATAGCCTTCAATCCAGCCTGGCCTAACTTTGGGAGAGAAGGGAGAGAAGAGTTACTACTTACAGTGCAGGTTTCACTCCAACAATTAGCAACACCCTGAGCGCAATCCGCTTGTGCAGGTTCCAATGCTCTACAGCCACAGCCACAATCAGGCCCCCAATAAAGAGCATATTTGTGTCCTTTAAGTACTGCATGCATACCTGGAGAGGGACAGAGGATGGCAAATGTAGCATTCTCACTGGCAATGAGCATATGGACACAAGCAGAATGCACGTCCCTTTAGCAGTAAGGGTACAGCTTGCCTCTAGAGTTAGAAGGAAGAAAGCTTTAATATAGAAGTAGGAACCAAAGCTGCTTTTTCCAAAAGGCAACTGGACTTTTGACCGTTTTGCTTCTCATCCAAGAAACTTTTTTATTCTTCAGAATAGTTCAGAAGTAAAGAAACCACTTGGATGAGAAATGAAACGTTTTCAAAGAAAATACGGAGAAAGTCCAGTTGTCTTTTTTTTAAAAAACATCTCTAGGACACTCATAGACAATTTTGGGATCCAACATTATAGAATCTATGGTACAAAACTAGTCCAGACACCCTTATCACCTCTGCTCTTTTTTTCCTATTCACTTCTAACTGTACATGACAGCTGTATTTGTACAAAGTAGACTGGATTAAAATAAGGCTGAATATTCTTGTTTCAGCATTTTGTTGGCACCCCAGCCCTCATCCTAGCATACTGTGTGAATCAGTCCACTTTTTAAAGTGGTGATGATTTACTGATTTAAGAATAACATATTACTTGAACATAACAAACAACTGAACATAGCAGTTGTGTTCTGTTAATCCACATTTAGGGTTTAGTGTCTTGTGTGAACACAGTCAATATTTCTCAACTTCCTTCAGCCGGATGAAGATTATGGGATTTTGTTTGTCTAAATTCAGTTCTTGATTTCATCAGGAAAGTGCAAACTAAAGCTCTGTGATAAAGGAAAGAGTTTTACCATCACTGCTTTTGCTCCTACCTTTTTTGATTCCAGGATGCCAAACAATGGGAATAAAATGACTGGCAAGAGAGATGTAACAGCCAAAGGAATCACCTCAGTGCACCAGTACACAGCCATGAGAATGATCACATAGCCACATCTGGCCTCCTGTGGGCAAGGAAGCATACATTCAGACACACAAAGGCTGACATAAATATCTATAGCATTTTAAACTCTGGATCACAAGCTATGACATAAGAGCATCTAGGATGTATTCCCAGATGCAAAAAGTGCAGCCTATGGCATAAAACTCACCAGCACAACATTCCTGATCCACAAGTCATTTTTCAGCCTTTGTCTATTTCTGCTCATGACATGATGCACAAATCCTGGTTTGCTTTCAAGCCAAAAGATATTGGACATTCCTGCCCTAAAGAAAGAATTGATGTGTGTGTGTGTGTGTGTGTGTGAGAGAGAGAGAGAGAGAGAGAGAGAGAGAGAGAGAGAGAGAGAGAGCTTTTGGGACACTGTTTTAGTTGCTCTAACTTCTTAGACTAGGACAGTGGTGGCAAACCAATGGCACGGGTGCCAGAGGTGGCACTCAGAGCCCTCTCTGTGGGCAAGCGCGCCATCGCCCCAGTCCTAGGCCTTCAGCTGGGTTTATAAAACCTTTTCGCTTTAGGCCTCTGCCGCCCTGTGCAAAAAAAAAAAAAAGGTTCAATCAATCAGTCAATTTCAACTTCTCACGGAAAAAAAAAAAAGATCTTGCAAAGTTGGAATTGATTGAAATTTTTAGTCCCGCCCAGTCTACCATTACCCACCTGGCACCCGATGATGCATAAATGGGTTTTGGGTTGCAGTTTGGGCACTAGGTCTCTAAAAGGTTCTCCATCACTGGACTAGGATAAATAAGTTAGTTCCCTTAAGAGCTACTTGAAGTGTTTCTCAATCTTGGCAACTTAAAGATGTATGGACTTCCTTCTGAGTATGGAATTCTGGGAGTTGAAATCCATATATCTTTAAGTTGCCATGGTTGTGATGTTGTACTAGAAGCAAATAAAGCAATCTGTCACTTTTCAGGAGCCATTAGCGGTCCTGATATCCTCATCTATCAGGAACAGAACTGATTATTCCTCTAGAAATTTCATCAGCCATTTCTGGTGCATGGAGAGAAGGGATTCCCCCACCTCTACAAGTTCCTGCCTGTAATCAGAATGAAGATGCTAAATCACAATTTAAGTGCTCAGCAACTAAAGTAATGTTGCATACACATGCCAAATTAAACTGCCGATGAGAGAGTAAACTAGTCTGGAATTTGTGAAGTCAATTTTCTTGTGGGAAGACTAATTGAGTGGGTATAAGTGGTGCTTAAAAGCTCTTGGGTGCCAATGGCTCATACTTGTTAATTTGCCTGTGTCCAAAATGACCAGGTATAAAGCCTTACTTGTGGGCAACAAGTGGATTCATGCCCTACCAGACTTGCAAATTTCTCTCTGGACTAAACAAGTGATTTTCACCAATGCACTAGAATTTTATATTAACCCTATCATGCCTAATGGGAGGAAAGATTTATTGTGTAATAGCCACACAGCCTTTAAAGTAACTTAAAGATAAAGAATGTAATTTGCCTTTAAGGTAACATAAGACATTTGTTACAAACCAACAGCCCTAATGTTTGTCTAGAAATTACTATGTAATGTTTGTCTTGGAGGGGAAGGTTGGGTGTTTCTGCATGTGCAAAATAGACTTCCATAATTTTGCCACTAAAGCAAAAAATAGATATTATGACACTTCTATTCAATTCTGTTTTGCTTGCACTGTAGACAAGCAACCATATGCCCTTCAGGTATCTTGACACTAAAATTCCCCAGTCAATGGCAAAGGGATGTGGACTTCCACAAATATTTGGAAGATACCAAACTGATTACCTATATTTCCAGATTCTCTTGGACAGACATAGGTCCAACAATCCAATTGTTAATCAGATTTAAGGTCTATATGTTCTGCAAATTTCAATCATTGTACAGTGTCAACTGAAAATGTCAAATGATTCTCAAGATTTCTTTGTAAAATGTTTGCAGATCTTATCTATACTTCACTACCTAGAACAGTGCTTCTCAAACCTAAGTAAATTACCCAAAGTTGGGTAAAAGTGTATTTTCTTTGAATAATGACACATGGACCCATTACCCAATCACAACAGGGACATTTAAATAAGACTTTCTGATAAGCGGTAAAAAGGACTTTCTGATAAGTGGTTTTGGGTAATGAAGGAAAAAGTTTGGGAAGTGCTGATTTAGAAGATTATTCAGTTAACAGCTTCCTCTGCATGTACCGGAGAAGAGTACACTAAGATCTACGTGCACATGCAGAAGAAGATCTCTGTGCATCTCAATCCCTTGCACCTACTCACCCTTAGAAGAAACAGACTCCTTACTTATTTAGAGCAAATAATTAATTTAGAGGTCAAAGAGACAAGTGAGGCTTAGAAATAAACAAGCCAATGTTGAGAAAAATTAAGGAAGAAACACATATTTGTCTTGTAAAAAAATGTATGGTTGTAACTTGAATGAGAAAAACCAGCTTTCTGCAGCAACACAAAGTAGTAGAGTAGAGTAGAGTAGAGTAGAGTAGAGTAGAGTAGAGTAGAGTAGAGTAGAGTAGAGTAGAGTAGCAGAGTTGGAAGTACCGTAATTTCCGGTGTATAAGACGACTCGGTATATAAGACGACCCCCGACTTCGGTGCCAATTTCCATGCCTAGAAAGTTGTCTTATCCACCGGAAACTACCATAATTTCTGGCGTATAAGACAACTTGGCATATAAGACGACCCCCGACTTCGGCGCCGATTTCTGCGCTTTAGAAAATAGTCTTATACAGCGGAAAATACGGTAGTTATTAAGGAAACAAACACAACCCAATACCGAATACAGGTAATCCTCAACTTACAACATTTTGTTTAGTGATCGTTCAAAGTGAAAAAAGTGATATATGACCATTTTTCATAGTTAAGACCTTTGAAGCATCCCCATGATCATGTAATCAAAATTCAGATGCTTGGCACCTGGTTCATACTTATGACCGTTGCTGTGTCCCAAGGTCCTGTGATCAACTTTTGCGACCTTCTGACAAGCAAAGTCAATAGGGGAAGCCAGGTTCACTTAACAACAAGGTTACTAACTTATCAACTGCAGTGATTCCCTTAACAACTGTGGCAAGAAAGGTTGTAAAATGGGGAAAAATGTCTCACTTAGTAACAGAAATTTTGGGGTCAGTTGTGGTCCTAAGTTGAAGACTACCTGTATTGCACAGTGGAGTGAGAGGCAAAATATCACCAGAAGATTCAGACGCTCAAAGGACTCATGGGCGGGATATTTTGTATTAGCCTTCCCCATGTGCCAAAGCAGCCAAGCTGCAGTCTGGAGGGATTGGTAAAGTTGTGGCCCACCTGTCTTTCTCTCCTCTGGTGGCCAGTATAACAGTCCCACCGAGTTCCCAAATGGGCCAGTGTGAATTTGGAAGTCTGCTCTTTGCTTAAGCCAGGGGTCTTCAAACTTGGTCCTTTTATGGCTTGTGGACTTCAGCTCCCAGAATTCCTCAGCCAGCATGGAGGACTTCTGGGAGTTGAAGTTCACAAGTCATAAAAGGGCCAAGTTTAAAGACTCCTGGCTTAAGCAATCCTAATAAGACCGACACTTCATTTCAATGGTGCAAAGAGCTTGGCCAAAATTTTCACTTTGGTAAATATTTCAGTATTTGGCCGATCACCTCCACCTACCTTTTCCCACTTCTCAGAATTACTTAAAAAAACAAACATGCCTTCCTGATTCTCAGCATCACAATCTTTTTTTGAAATATGTCAACATCCAGACATTAAAGTGTGCCTTAGGGGAGAGGGTACCACGGTGTTTATGTAGAGGGCTTGTCCTGGGATTGCTGTAGATAGACAAACTCTCCTGTTGCTTGTTTGTCTATTTCCCTGCCCCCCAACCCCCTGTCCGCCCCCACCCCCAGCCACACAGCATGCATTTAGATGTAGACTGCCTCTGAGCACAAGATTTAATTTGGCAAATATTTATGAATTTAGTGTTTCAATCTTTTCCTTACGTCAGTTCTAATACTGTAAGAAAAGAGAAAAAGGCTTCTATCCAATTGCTCCAAACTGGTCATCCTTGACATATCTCTCTTTCCCTGTCCCAGTGTTTCTCCATCTTGTATGTCCCAGAATTCCCCAGCCAGCCAGTTGAAGTCCACACACATTTGGAGCTGCTAAAAGTTGAGAAGCCTTATTATCCCATTAAATGAGGTAACCATCCCTTGGGGAGGACATTTTCAATCCCCTTGAACCCTTTGCTGAGCTGAAACAGGATGCAACTTTGCCCGGCCAAAGCTAAACTTCCTCCAGATGCCCAGAAATAAAAACACCTGACAATGGTTGTCAACCTGATACAGATAGTCCTCAGCTTGCAACTACAAGTGAGCTCAAAATTTCTGTCGCTAAGTGAGATGGTTAAGTACGTTCTGCCCCATTTTACGACCTTTCTTGCCACAGTTGTTAAGTGAATCGCTGCAGGTGATAGGCTAGTAACCTCGTTAAGTGAATGGTTTCCCCACTGACTTTGCTTGTCAGAAGTTGCAAAAGGGGACACGCCAATGCAAGATACTGCAACCATCATAAATATGAGTCAGTTGCCAAGCAGCTGAATTTTGACCACATGACCCTGGTGATGCTGCAAACGGTCGTAAGCATGAAAAAGAGTCATATGTAATTTTTTCCAGTGCCACTGTAACTTCAAATGGTCACTAAATGAACTGTTGTAAGTGGAGGACTAGGGCATAAGGAAGAGCCAAAATGGATCTCTGAATGAAGTTCTGCTCTTTTTCTGACGTTTTAAATATTCCAAACCAGGACAAGAATGACAGAAGGCTGAGGTATACTCTGAAAAGCTTTATGTTATTACTGTCATTAGATATGAGCCTACAGAGACCCAAATCCACTGACTTCCTGCTGGATCACTCAGACTTAAAAGATTTGTTATCAAACCTGTTCAGTGATCCAAGCATTTCACACTCAGGGTAGGAAGAAGATACATTCCCCAGTGATTTAGTGCCCAGCTTCAGGTACTCAGAAGCTGACTGCTCTTGTATAGAGAGGTTCCGTGCTTAGCTCCTTTGACTGCTGTCTGAACAGACCTAATGTATTCTGCAATGCTTACTTTAACTCCAGCTTTTTTTATTATGCCTCTTTGCCTCTTAACAATTGCTACTGGTAACAAAAATGTGTCTTCCCTATGTGTTAACACTAGGTCTACACAAGGTGGAAAAATATCTCTCTCCCTTTTCACCACATAACTAGGTATTTTTAAATAGACTGTAGCTGTCATTGGAAGCTCTGTGTATCTATCACAACTTTTAAGAGGCCACTCGCGGAATAAGGAGGTTCATCAGTCCCGGTTGCCTTAACAACTTTACACGAGCTTTCGTTTTTCTCCAGGAGGGGAGAAGGTGTCTGCGCTGTTTCTCCAGCAAACCGTCGGCAAAAGAGTTAAGAAGAGGTTCACTCGCTTCTTCTTTGTTTCTTCCGAGAGATGGTGGCGCTCCCTCCTCTCTCGTCCACTTCAGAACTGTCATCCCCGTCCGCCAAGAAGCCAACGGCCATTTGGTTTAAGGAAAGAGCCCCTTTCTCGCGGGCGGGCGGTATCCGGTCCCGCTATTAACCCTGGATCGTCGGAAGGGTCGAAGAACCGTCCCGAGAGAGTCCCAACAGCCTGGGCGTTTCGGAGGGGAGCAGAGGGCGCTGAGCTCTCGGGTCTCCGGCACGGGACCCCGGCACCGGCGAACGCCGATCCTCCTTCCCTCCCTCCCTCCCTCCGGCAACGACCGCGGACCTACCGGGGTGGCGATCAGAAGCGGCAGCGGCAGCAGGACGAGCGGCGTGCCGAAGAGCGTGACGAAGTCCTTGTAGCGTAGCAGGGAGCGCAGGAACGGCGGCAGCGCAGGAGCCATAGCCGGGAGAAGCGGGGAGCAGCTTAGACGGGGCGGGCGAGAGAGCCTCCCGGTTGCGGACCGGGCCTTTTAAACGGCGCTCCTCCTGGGCGCCGGCCCCGGTCCCTCCCTCTGCCCGGCCCCCGCTGGCTCGCTCTCGGGAGGCTGCGCTTCCCACCTCCGCCAGGACCCTTCTCTTCTCCTATGGGCAGCGGGCCCCGCTCGTAATGTCTGAACGGCTCCCCTTCGAAGCAGACGCCCGCGGCTGTATATCCTGCCGCCTTGCCGCTTTTCCCGAATCTTTCCAGGGCGACGGCTGGAAAGTTCCATACGTTCCTCGCCGGTCCTGGAGACATGGAATTTCCCCAGCCGGGCCGCCTGTCGCCGCTACAAACGGCCGAACAGCTGAAGAACGTCGAGCGGGGGGGGGGGGCGCCGCACGTGGTGGCAGCACCAGCCGCAACTGCAGGCTGGATGCGTTCGGAGGAGGCCTTCTCTCCAGCCGGCCAATGAATGTTCCCAAAGGGGCCCACGGTCGCTCGTGCTTCTCAGTCTTGAACAGGTAGTCCTCGAGTTACAACAGTTCATTTAGTGACTGTTCAAAGTTACAAGGACACCGAACAAAGTTACTGGTGACCATTTTTCACACTTATGACTGTCGCAGCCTCCCCATGGTCATGTGATTTACGTTCAGATGCTTGACAACTGACTCACATTTATGACAGTTTCAGTGTCCCGGAGTCATGTGATCTCCTTTTGCAACCTTCTGACAAGCAAAGTCAGCAGGGAAACCGGATTCGTTTAACAACCATGTCACTAATTTGAGAACTGCAGTGATTCCCTTAACAATTGTGGCAAGAAAGGTCGTAAACTGGGCAAAACTCACTTAACAAATGTCTCACTTAACAACATAAATTTTGGGCCCAATTGTCGGTTGAGGACTACCTGTATTAATTCCTCCTGCTCAGAAGTCTTCAGCTCAGCAGGTGCATCTGCCACCTCGCCCTACATTTTGAACTGGTCCTAGTGGGGTACAGCTTTTCTCTGGGAAGGATATTCCTTCCTGCTCTCTTGGTTTTCTCTCTGTCCTCTTAAGTTTCTCTCCTCTGTTCCCTCTACCACCACATTGCCCTTTCTCTTCCTCTTCGGTAGAACTAGAATAAGACCACACTAATTTTTTCCCAAAAAGTTTTTATTTGTACGTGACTCAGAATCCCTCTATGACAGGCATGTCAAACTCATGATGTTACGTGATGTTGCACAACATATCGGGCCAGTTTTGCCATTGCCAGCAATGAGGTGGGCGCGGCTTCCACGTGACTGGCAGTTTGACACTCCTGCTCTATGAGGAAGATGGGTGGTTTCTAAATGTGATAAATAAATAATAAACAAAACTTAAAGATGGAAGGAATTATGAATCAGGATTGTTAGATCAGTGCCCAGTCATCCACATTTTGCAGGGCCACTGCCTCTGCAATAAAGCCACACACCTGGGCTTCTGTCTCTGGAGCCGATGAAATTGATGAAGCCCACGTTCTGTACCAGCTGAGAGTCTCCAGAATCCACATGTTTCAGAGGCTTGGAGTTGGCTCATTATAATCATTCTTTTTAATAATGATAATGATAATAACAGTTGGAAAGAACCTTGGAGGTCTTCTAATCCAACCTCTGCTCAGGCAGGGAACCCTATACCATTTCAGACAAATGGCTGTCCAGTCTCTTCTTAAAAACTTCCAATATTGGAGCATTCACAGCTTCTGGAGGCAGGTGGTTCTACTGATTAATTGTTCTAACTGTCAGGAAATTTCTTCTTAGTTTTAGATCACGGGTGTCAAACTCGCCACATCACATGACGTGTTGCGATGTATCGCAATTCTTTTTACATTACCAGCAATGGGGTGGGCGCGGCTTCGGTATGATGAAACTGGCCCACAGGTCAGCAGTTTGACACCCGTGTTCTAGGTTGATTCTCTCTAATTAGTTTCCATCTGTTGCTTCTTGTCCTTCAGGTGCTTCTGTGTGGGAGCCCCTTAGATATTGGAAAACTGCTAAGTGTTTGCATGTTCCCTCATATTCTTAGTCAATTCTTCCTTTTTTCTGTGTGGATGTTCTGCTATAACTCTTGGGGTCCTTGGCTTGGCTACAGCCATTTGTCAGAAACTTTTGGACAACCACTAAACATGGAAGCAAAGGACTACAAGAAATGTGATGGCTTTACTGCCATCTGGTCCTAAAGATGTTTGCAGCCTAGAGATGGTGATCCTACTCTGCACCATCAGAGCTATTGAAGACATTGGGAAGGGTTAGGATCTCTCTGCACCATTTCCTACAGCTTTGGTTGATGGGATTGGGGGGGGGTGAACCTTAAATCCTTCCAAACTCACTTGACTATATAGGCTGACTGGTAAAGAACCATAGCCAAACACTTTTTTATATATAACTGTTTTATTAAAGCCTTCAAATCTCTGAAAAAGATGCCATGTAAGTGCAAATCATGTCAATAAGTTAATGGGGAAGGAAATAAATATTATAGTACTGTGCATATAGTATTGTGCATATATTTATTGATTGTATGATTTTGTACATGTATGAACATTTACACCATATTCCATATGCTTGTTCTTTTAACAGCCTTGTATACAGCATGCAGTATTACATATTGCTTACTTATATGATAAACTGTTTATCAATTTGAGCAAAAACAAAATGGAGAAAACAAGATTTAGCTAATTTCCTTTTCTCTTCCTTACAGTTTCTTCTTCTTTTTCTGCATACCCTGAAAAGAAATTGTGAAAAGTGAAGAAAGATTAATAATGCTTTCAGCACTTCAACGCAATACAGCTTTCAAACTTTCAATATTCTTTATAGAATAGGAGGAAGAAAACAATTGATGTCCTATAAAAATGGGGAATCCCCCTCTGAGCCCCAGGAAATATGGAAAAAGGATTAATGATCTGGTTTGATGTAAGGCAGCTTTAGGTAAATTATGATTTTATTTTATTTTTTTTGGCAGGGATCACAGGTAATTAGGAAAACACCTGCGTAGCCATCAAAAAACCCTGGTGCAATCAATCCCAGCTGAAGAAAAAAGCTGGTGCTATGCAAGGTTGGAGATACTGAATTAGATGCCAGAAGAATCTGATTTTTTGCAAGCCAAGATCCGGGTTTTTAATGAAACAGCTGTCAGCTCAGTGAAATGTTTGAGAAGATGAGATACATGAACCCTTCTGAACTATGCACAAAAGCTCCCATCTACCAGGAGGAGATATATCAGAAATGTATTTCCCTCGCACTCTCTACTTGGGGACCGTTGCACTAGAGAGCTCAGAGGTCTGGCTGTTCTTGCTTGAAAGCCAAGAAGTGACAGGGCTATCAGTAACTCTGGGTGGCTCACTCAGGGCACAGGCTGACTCCCTAGGAAACACTTTGTGTACATGTATGCCCTCAATGTGGGAGTTATCAAAGATACGGGCATCAATAGTTACCAGAAAAACTGGCTTCTCCACATAGCTGGAGGGAAGGTGGTGAATAACTTGTGTCAAGTAGCGTCCTTAATCCCCTTCTGATCTCTGCTGGGAAGTTGCCTAGACGGTGGCTTAATTTTCACCTGTACCTGAACTCCTGCCTCCTCCCCACCATCAAGAGGTCAGACCTGGATAAAAAATAATAATTTTCTTTCTGTCCTGTAGGTGGTTCTGCTCTGGGGTACAGAAGCATCCTGCTTCCTTTCCTTAGCTTCACCACCCTCCCCTATATTTATTTGTTTGTTTGTTTGATTGATTGATTTCTTTTTTCATATAAATATTTTATTAATTTTCTAGTTTTACAATCAAATACTTAATAGACAACGTGTTGTCTGGGTCCCCTAGGAATTCAGTGGTATATATATTAACTTCTTCAATCTAGATCCAATATTACACCATCAAATCTTCTTCTGGTAGTACCTGTTTTCCCACACTAGGCAAATACAATTCTTTTTGTTATTAATAAATATACAATTGAATATCAACATCTTTGTTACATTTTACTCGTAATATTAATAAGGTCAGTTTTAGATAACTTTTCTAACCAAAACATATCTTAATTGCATTTGCACTTAATATCCATATGTCCAATCAGTATCCTGATTTTGCTTTTTTAAAAATTTTAATTTCCCATCAGTGTTCAAAATGTCTCTATTGTTTATAATTTCAAAGTAAGTTATATTTGGGTAACCAAAAACTTTCCATATTCAAACTTCTTAGCATTTTCCTGTTTCCCTTCTCATACCAAAATCTAATATTCTAATTACAAATCTTATCTTTCTAGTTATGATAGTACTTCTATTTCTAGCAATTATCTATTCTCCATCATATTCAAACATCTAGTTAATAATATAATATCCCATCTAATGGATCAAAACCTCTATTTTCTTCAGTCTTATTCTGGCTTTTTTCCTTTTGCCAACTAACTTTCCAAATCAATGCATTTGAATCATCAAATAATTTTTCCTCTGTTTTTGTGTATGTTGTTTGGAATAAGAAAGACCATTTCGTTAAAGTATTTTTGGAAGAATGAACCCATTGATATTCATTAAACAGCCTCCCTCCTTCTCCAGTTCCCCACAGTTCTCCTAACAGCTCTATCTTCCATTCAATCAGTTCTTCTTCCTTTTCGTCATATATATCCTGAATTCTTGATTGGCAAGATGTCTTTTCCATTTCCGATGTTATCGCCCCATCTTCTAGTTCTTCAGTTGTCTGAATCTATCAGTTAGTTCCTTCCTTTAGGTCCTCAATCTTTGGATCTGCTTCCTCTAGTTTTCCTTCTATTTTCTGGGTTGCTAGTTCCTTCTTTGTAGTCATGTTCTGGGTGTGTAAATTTAGATTAGAAAATTGTTCTTTTATCCCCTTTGTGTTATTTCTAGTCTCATCATGAGCTAAAGCAATAGTCTCCTGTATTGATTTTAACATGGAGAGAATTTCTGATCTTCATCCATATTTTCTTGGTGGTATGTCAAACTGAAGATTTTGGGGACAGGTGTTAGAGATGGTTTTTTACCATTTAAAGCTGAGAATGGGACATCCATTTCATTTTTTGAAGGTGGCCTTTAAAATAAAAACTGTTCATCAATCAAAGATTTGTAATCCAAAGTATTCCATCATCTCAAGCAATAAAGTGTATTTTTCCTGCAGGGAAATAGTTCCACAATCCAGGTCTGAAAGTCAGTTAATATTTATATTCGTAGTTCAGGCAAGCCAGTTTCAAAATAGTTCATCATCTCTGCCACACCAATAAGCAGCCCAAAAGTTTTTTTTTCCCCAGCTGCAGTCTTCAAAAGTGAAAGTTTCCAAGGACAGACAGTAAGAGTCTTATCTAAATCTGGGCTAAGTTTCCTTTAGGCATAACAAATTGTAGTGCCGTAATTCACCACTAGATGTCATTAGTACATTTTCCAGCTTTTTAAATCCAAATTTATAAGCTTTTTAAATCTTTTTTTAAAAAAAAGTCTCAAAAGCATTTTTAGTCCCCAAGCCATATATGCAGATGTGGGATTCAAATATGTGAACAACCAATTCTCTGTGTGGATGCCACTTCCAGAAGTCCATTCTAGGCCTGGGCAACAAAAAATTAGCTACTGGTTCTGCTGAAGTAGTGAGAACTGGCTGAATCCCACCACTGCATATATGTGTATTAATTCCAAATTAATCTTGTAATTTTCTCTGTTTCCCCCAAGTAATTAGTTTGCCGCTTTTCTTTTCCTAAGGGAATGGGGTGGAAATTCCCCTTCCCTCTCTCATCGGGGAGGTGCTTTGGGTAGTTTTTTCCAGGAAGAAGTCTTAAAGTCATAAAGAGAGGATAGAGTCTCCTCCAGTTTCATCCATATTGCTGAAAGGTTGCTTGTTAGTGCTTATTGTCTTCCATTGTCAGCAGTTTCTGATGGCTATACGAATGTAGGCAGTCTTTCTCCTGCCGGTTTGGAGGGCTTCATCAGATCAAACGGAAGGACCACCATCCTCCCACAATCAATGAGGGTCCCCTCCTTGCTTGTCGCCTCTACAGGGCAACTTTCGACCCTTTCCAGGACCCCAGTGGGGCAAAATCGAATGTGAAAGACGGAGCCCCGCTTCCTGCGTCCGTTTCACCACGATGTCAAAACTGAAAGCCTATTGATTGATTTCTACAGCTGCCTATATCAGTCAATGATTGAGTGGCTTACACTTCAAAAAGCATACTGCAATTAAAGCAATAAAACAATAAAATGATTTATGTCTTTCATAAAAGCCCTTCTCAAATTAGGGCTCTTCAAAAGTATTGTGACTGCAGTTAAAGGGTGGCTGGGTCTGTGCAATGAATGCCCCATTGCTTTTTGTCATGCATTGTGACATATAAAAAAGGGGTGGAGCTTCAGTTGCCCAATTGCCCCATTTTTTTTTTCTTACATGGACAAAGACAAAATTGGCTTTGCAATGTTCATCATTCTAGAAGAAAACTATTGACAGAAACACTTGTCTTCATAATCTTGGAAACAAC
The DNA here is from genome assembly GCF_016545835.1 of Crotalus tigris. NCBI lineage: Eukaryota > Metazoa > Chordata > Lepidosauria > Squamata > Viperidae > Crotalus > Crotalus tigris. The sequence continues at coordinate 5,924,955 of NW_024096758.1, read as the reverse complement.
TCAGCTTCATGTCTTGTGCAAATCCGGAATACCCACCCCGATGCTGATGTACCATGCCTGGAACCACACAGTGACTAAATAGGCTAGGTTCATACAACACACTGAGCAACAAAAAAGCAAACCAATGTTAATTAAATTAACATGTCAGAAAGCAGTTACTCAGTCTCAGCTGGCTTGGTTAAGGGTATTATACGAATACAATGAATCTTCAAGGTATTTATGAACACATTTTTTCTTCACATTTATAATATTTCTTTGGTCGGTCAGTTTCTATTGCCTCTCATTACAATCCAATTGGGTGATGAACAATACCACAGTACAGGTAGTCATTGACTTACGACCACAATTGAGACCAAAATTTATGTTGCTAAGTGAAACATTTGTTAAATGAGTTTTGCTCCATTTTACGATCTTTCTTGCCACCATTTTTAAGGGAATCATTGCATTTGTTAAGTTAGTAACATGGTTGTTAAGTGAATCTGGCTTCCCCATTGACTTTGCTTGCCAGAAGGTCACAAAAGGTGATCACGTGATCCTGTGACACTGCAGCCAACATAAATATGAGTCACTTGCCAAGTATCTGAATTTTGATCACGTGACCACGGGGATGCTGCAATGGTCATAAGACTGAAAAATGGCCATAAGTTGCTTTTTGCAGTGCCATTGTAATTTTGAACAGTCAGTAAATGAACTGTTGTAAGTCAAGGATTACCTATATTGTCAGAAGGTCACAAAAACTGATGACATGACCCCAGGACAGTACAACCATCATAAATATGAATCAGTTGCCAAACAATTCTGATCATGTGGCCATGGGGATGCTGCAATGGTCATAAGTGTGAAAATTGGTCATAAGTCACTTTTTCAGTGCTGTTGTAACTTTGAATAGTCACTAAATGAACTTGAGGACTACCTGTATCACACAGTAACTGTAGTACTGCAAACCTTGAGAAATAGTGTGAAGCACAGACTAAAATGTATTTATTAAAGTAAATAGTATAGTAAGGGTATGCTTCTTGCCTAGCTATAATCATAATTAAATCACTACTTTCATTCATGAGATGAAGAAATCATGCAAATTTGTTTGAGCATCCTGTAGTAGGACAGAATTACCCATGGTGCAGCATATTTTTCAGTCAACCCTTTCAGCTATTTGCAGTAAGTGTACTTCTGCTAAAAGATACATTTGTATTTGCATGTATGTGTGTGTGTTTGCCCATTACTGACTATTTCTCTTAATTCTTTTCTCACAAATATGTTTCCTTCCCTTGGTTTTGTGATAGGTCTTTAAAACCATCGTTCCCATCTGTGATCTGCAAAATACAAGGAGTTTCCCATCGCAGGACTTTCAATTTTGGGGTGCTGACAGCACATGATCAATCAATTAATCAGTCAAATACTGGAAGGGGTGAAAAGCATCCTTTCCTTTTATCCATTCATTCTCAGAGGTTAGGGTTGGGGAAAATGGAAGTACAGGTAGTTCTTTACTTACAACCATTTGTTTAGCAACTGTTTGAAGTTACAATGGCACTGAAAAAATGACTCACAACTGGTCCTTCCTTGTGACTGTAACCATTACAGCCTCCCCAAATTCAGGGGCTGCTTGGCAATTAGCCTGTGTTCACAACAGCTGCAGGGTCTTGGGATCTTCCCAGCTGGCTTCCAACAAGTAAAGTCAACGGAGGAAGCCAAATTCACTTAACACCCATATGATTCAGTTAACAACTGCAGAGATTTGTTTAACAACTGTAGCAAATAAGGTCATATAATGGAGCGCAATTTACCTAACAGCTTTGCTTAACAATGGAAAACCTCCCAATTGTGTTCATAGGTTGAGGACTACATGTATGATAAAGAGGAGAACAACCAGCAAAAGGTCAGTTACAGAAGCAAACGGAGGCAAGGAAACTGGCAAGGAAGGTCACGAGACATGGCCACATGATATCTTGCTTAACAACCACAGTGATTCAGTTAATGACCCCATGAAAAAAGGTCATGGTCATATGACACTTCACTTAATGACCGCACCCCTCAACAACTAATTTTCCAATCCCAGTTTTAGTGGTAAGTTGAGGACTACCTATAATAAAGTTTCTTCTGAATAAATTATGGCTGTATCAAACAACATTTAAAGTGGTTTTTTTTCCAAAGCATCCCTTTTTAAAAATAAACATTGAATTGCAATCTCAGATATGAATGAGTCACTGTAGTAAATTTCAGCCCCCTGTGTTGAATCTGATAATGGCAGGAAAGAAGAACTAACCCCCAAACAAATGGCCCCCTTGAGGCCTCCCTCAGCTCACAGCGCCCAACGCACCTACTTTGTCTTGTTCTGTTACACACCATAGAGCTCACACAAGCCTTTGTATGAAGGAGAGAAAGTGACAGAATGAGTGACATGTCCTTCCACAGTGTCCCTGTTCACTAAGCCATTGTGTACCTTCAAAGAATGCCTTTGACAGCACCAAGGCAACAGTTCTCAGGTTCTGTGGTGACTTGCTTGTCATCAGCCCAAAGCTCTCTGTGGCCTTCAGATGAAAGCTGATGGTTCTGTTCCCCGCCCCCCCCCCCAAGGCTACTTAGTGTTCCTTTGCCCTACTGAAGGTACAACCTCATCTGTCCTGCTATGCGCTCATCAGAAGTGGAGCCTAGCAGGGAAAATGGGGGGGGGGGTGAGAGAGGATTTGGAATCCTTCACACTGGAACCTGGAAGGGAATGCTCATGGGTTTCTGGGGTCCACCTGAAAAGAAAACACCCCGGATTTGCTTTGCCCTGTGTGTTGCCATATGCTTTCACTTGCTTCATTCTATCATCTGTGCCCTGAATCCCAAGAAAAGGGCACGCTGCTTCCAAGAGTCATCCAGACATTTTCATTAAAAGATGCAAAAAAAGGAAATGGAAAAACAGTCTTTCAACTGCCAAAATCCACAGCTGTTGAGCCACCTTTCACTGAAGACCTTTTAGACCGGTGGTTCTCAACCTGTGGGTCGGGACCCCATTTGGGGTTGAACGGGGGTCGCCAAACAACGCAGTCCGCCATTTTTTCCCCTTTTCCTTAGCTGTGCTATTCCCTTTTATTCTATTGGCTTTTGAAAGCCAATAGAATAGACTCTCTTGAATAGAGTCTAATTCTATTGGCTTTCAAAAGCCAATAGGAATTGTCCAGGCTGTCTCTGCCCTGCTGAGCCTGCCAAAAGTCCCATTCTGCAAACGGTGCTGCAAGTTGTCTGCAGCGAAGGCGAGCTATCTGGAAGCTTCCACCCCTCCCTGCTGAGCAACTACTAAAAATGTAAGTAAAAGAAGGCCAGGGGTGGGAGGTGGGAGATCGGCGGGCACAGGGAGGGTTGCTGGTGCATTTGGGGCCCGGCGGGTGCCTTATCTCCCTTGGGCTGGGCCAGCTGGTGGCCCAGCCGGTGGTCAGCCTGCGCCGTCTCTGCCACTTGCCAGCTACGCCTCTGCCGGCGCAGGGGGCGGCACCACGCATGCGTGGCGCTCCCGGGCAGGGAAAGTCCTCGACTTACAACTGGTTGGGTAGTCCTCGACTTACGACCGGTTGGGTAGTCCTCGACTTACGATCGGTTGGGGGTCGTGGCATTAAAAAGGTTGAGAACCACTGTTTTAGACACTATTTGGTCTACCAGAACCAGTAGGGAAGGTGCTGCGAAGGATTTCGGTTGCTAACTTCTGTGGCCCAACTGTTGCATTAAAGCAGGAGTTGCTTATTTTTCCTGAGTAGCAGGCACTCCATCGTCACAGTTTGGCTTAATTGAAATTTCACCCAAAGAAGCCAAGCCTTCTTTATGAAAACAAAAAAAAGAAAAGAAAATTGTATCTGAAATACAATCAGACAATGGTATTACAACAGTAGTAGTACTGTATTAACTTGGTGTCTACCAACATTCTTTTTCTATAGCACTCTCACTGAATGAGGCCTGCTACCCAGATATGATTGATCCCTGACATCTTCTACAAACATCAAGGCATCTTCTCATGTAAAGCGCATTGCAGTAGTGCCTTTGGGAAGTGACCAAGGCATGATTGACCATGAGCAGAAGCTTCCAGTCCAGGCACGGGCTCACTTTGCACACAACACAAAGTCCTACAAAGGGCCTCCTGGCCATAGCTGCATCTGTTCCTCAAACATGAGCCATGAGTCCAGGAGAGCCCCCAAATTGCATGCAGCTTGTATGTGGGGATAGTGCAATCCCATCCACAACGAATGATGGGAAATCCCCAGAACCAGGGTGACCTAATATTCAGCTGATCCGAAGCCTCCATTCTAACCATACAGCCTCCAGACCAGTGTTTCTCAACCTTGACAATTTTAAGGCATGTGGACTTCAACTCCCAGAATTCCACAGCCAGCAATGCTGGCTGTGGAATTCTGGGAGTTGAAGTCCACATGTCTTAAAATTGTCAAGGTTGAGAAACACTGCTCCAGACATTGAGAGAGAACCTCCGTGGCATTACTTGGGGAGGTAAAGGGTAGAGAGGTAAAGGTGCACATCATTAACATACTGATGATATTTCACTCCACGCTGCCAAATGATCTCACCCAAATGATGTGGATGTTAAACAGGAACAGACAGAGTAAAAACCTCTGTGGAACCCCCCACAACAGAAACTAAACTCTCCCCTCTACCGATCAACACCAATTTGAACCAGCCTGGAAGCAGCAGAACTGGTATAGCACAGTGCTACCCACTCCCAACTCCCAGAGTAGATCCAGATTTTAATAGTTAATAGTATCAGAAGCTGCTGACAGATCAAGAAGAGCAAGGATGGATACACCACCCCCATCCCACTGCTGCCAGAAGGCAATGACAAGTGTAATCAGTGCTGCTTTGATCCCATACCCATGTCTAAAACCTGACAGAGAGGGGTCTGGATTGTCTGTGTTTTCCATTTGCTGGAGCTACTGTATGACCACCTTCTCTACAACCTTCCCTAAAAAGGGAAGGCTGGAAATTGGATGAAATTTGTTCAGTACAGTTGGGTCTACTAATGGCTTCTTTAACCACTTTAAAGGATGACTGAGAGGGTGAAGTTAGCAGCTGGAATACAACACTGAGATAAAACATTAAGAACATGGACCAGGAGATCAGCCCCCTCATCTCCCACCATGCCTCCCTATCTGTCACCACATTCTGGCTTGCCCTGGGCCTTCAGAAATTTCTTTCTCCCCCAATACATATCAGCTGGCCCCAAATCAGAGGACCGTCATCCCACAAAAACCATAAACTAAACACACCTAGGTGCTATCTGGATTCAGGATAGTTCTGCTCCCACACTCAGCGTTCCCAATTATCCCAATCAGTATCCACTTCAATCACACATCCACTTTCTATCAAACAACCTGGACAAGTGAGGATACTCACTTCTCCATCCAACTTGAGGATAACCCAAATTGCTGCCCCACTCCAGGTTCTCATCCAGGAGAGGACAGACAGCCCCCTACAGCTAAGGAGGAATTATATTTTACAAAACCACAATCCACATAAAATGCTCAGTCCATATCACACCAACTACAGTCCACCAGTCTGGATGGACTGATCTGGGTTAGTATTAAAATTTATTTACTTTAATCAGTTTTAAGGCCAGCACTCACAGAGCAAGGCCAGGTGTCTTGTATGACTATAGAATTTTTAAAAAATCAATGCATGAAATAACAGATCCATAAAAACATACAGAATCAGAGACAATTAAATCTAAGAACACATCTAGGCAAGTTCAAACAACATCCTGGCCCAAGTGCCTGGGGGGGAGGGGGGAAATCAGGTGTTCAATCAAAGGCCATCAATGTCTGTAGGAGCCAGTCTGTGAATTAGAAGATGAATCTTGGCATGAAATGTTTTTTTAATCAGATTTCCATGAAAACTTACAAAAGGGAAAGAGATGAAAGCTTATTCAACATTTCCATTATCAGCAACATCTCTTTGTCGAATGGCCAATCTTAATAATTATTTTTCATTGTTTAAAGGAGTAGATTATTTTCTCAAGGTAATTTACAATAACGTAATTGTCACTAACTATTCTTTATTTTTAACGTCCCTATTTATTTCCATACTGACTCCGAATACAATTATTTTATATTGGTTGACTTAGTTCGTACAACATGCTGTGTACTGAATTATCCCATTTTCCTGGCCAGAATATATTGAAATATGCTAGTAAACCAGTAAGCATTACACCATACACTGAGCTATACCTAACCACATTTTACATGTGCAATTGCAATTATTTGTTTTTAATTGACTAGTTTAAATTTAGCCCCTGCTAACTAATTAACTCTGTTGGCTGAGTTAACAGAACATAAACTAGCCAACTAGATGGGTTCACATAGCATGCTTGGCCCAATCCAATCACAATTATAGCCAATTAAACCACCAATTGAGTCAGACCAAGGATTCAGCTAGCCCAGGATTGCCAATGTCAGATTCCTCTTGACTGTTTCAAACTTGGCTGAAGTTCTCCGAACACTTAGAGCAACACAGCTATAAAGAATTGTTATTGTCCATAAAGAATGAAACTATTTTAAACAGTTGATAGTTTTGTGACAACTACAGCTGCAGTACCACTTATACCAGCTTAAGTTTAAATTCAAGACTTTGTCCTAAGTGTTGTTTTTATATTTCTTCTGCTTTGTGCTACAGTAGATGTCTATTGGTTATTTATATTCTTAGCATTCTTTTCCTGGGAAATTAGCTCCAATATAACTCCTACAGTTATCACCAACTAGCAGGGGTTCCCTAGAGTTTTACAGTGCTGCTTTTTTCCAGGTAAGGAAAAGGGAGTGGACAAATGGTGGGATTTAGCCAATTTGCACCACTTTGGCAGAACCAGTAGCTAATTTTTTGTTGCCCAGCTCCAGAAAGGACTTCCGGAAGCAGCATCCACATAGAGAACCAGTTGTTCATATATTTGAATCCCACCACTGGAGTGGATGTACAGTCATGTACTTTCAAGTCATGTGTTCTGCCACTGAGCTATAACAGCCCCTAACTATGAACATATGTAAATGATGTACCTCATGTATTAAGGAAGTGAGTTATGGTCCTGTACAAGTTAAACAGGCTAATCTTTAAAGTTCAACAATACCAGGACTTGTTTTAGTCTTTGTAATTATTTATCTTGGCTGGGGTTCTCGTAAACCAAGGATGCACATTGGCTATGTTTCCACAACTGATTAAACAAAGTCATTTAAAGACTATTGTAACTACTGTACATTCCTGCTTTTCTTGGGCAACATGAACTTTTCATATTTCTCTCTGTCTTCCTCTCTCAGCCTAGGACATTGGATAAACCCAATCTTATTGGCTAGTTTAAGTGGAATGTATCATTGAACCTCAGTAAATGGCATAATGCAATATCCAGGTGAAGTGGGTTATATGATTTCAGCCTGAGTCATCACAATCTCAATGTATGAGAGACTTTCTCTATCCTAGAATGGTTCTGAGGTCCAGCATCATGATTCCAGTTTGAGCAAGCAAGGATCACAACCTGGCTGAGATTCCTCTACCATTGCACGAAAAAGTGAACAACTCTTTAAATAAGATTACTCCCCAATGATTGCTGAGTGACAGGCTGGTTGAATCCCAGAGCCATGATTGGTTGACTCAGCAAAAACCATTGTTACATTGCTAGAGAACAAGGTGATGAGCTATAAAAACATTATTTGCTCTCTTGGGGATGGTCCAGACATCAGAGGGGCCCCAAGGACCGGTAAGTTCAGAAAAAATAGTGATCTCTCAAGAGCTGCTTCGCGGCCTGGGCTGAATATTTGAGGTTTGGCTCCCGCTGCAGCCCATAGCCTGAGAAATCCCAGCGCTGTGGGACTGAATCGGTCCCAACAGGCATAATTCTCTTGGTTGAACCATTCTCATCCGGGCCCTAAAATCTTTCCCTCTCAGATACTGATTAATTGTTCATCTTTGGGAAGCCACAGTTCCTTTTAGGAACAATGATTATGATTAACATTTCAAAGGGGATGGCAAAGACTTATCAGCCACAGCAAAAATCCAGAGAGCTCCCTGGCATGTTAAAGGCCAACGGATTTATTAGGACAGATCTGCACAAGCTTCAAACCTGTTTGTTATGAAAGATAAGACTGATATTGCTTTGTACATTGGGGATATATGTGCAGTGTCTCAGGAAGTCAGCCCTGGGAGCCAGAAGATGCCTCTGCTATTTCTTAGAGACTTTCTTTGGTGTAAAGGTAGTCCTTGACTTACAAGCATTTGTTTAGCAACCTCTCAAAGTTAAAACAACTCTGAAAAAAGTGACTGGTCTTTCTATTTATAACCACTGCAGCATCCCCATGGTCATGTGTTCAAAATTCAGATCCTTAGCAAGCTGCATGTATTTATGACAATTGCAGCATCCTGCAGTCATGTGATCACCACTTGAAAGCTTCTCAGCTGGCTTCCAACACACCAAGTCAGTGGGGGGAGCAGAATTCTCTTAACAATCGCATGATTCACTTAACAACTATAGTGATTGGCTTAACAACATACCTCCTAAAAAGGTTGTGCGTCACTTAACAACTGCCTTGCTTAGCAACAGAAATTCTGATCCCAATTGTCATCATAAGTCAAGGACTACTGTAGATCAGGCATGTCAAACTGCCAGCCCGCAGGCCAGATGCATCACTCCAAAACTGCACCCACCCCATTGCCGGCAATGGGGGGAAAGTCACATGACGTTGCAAGTTTGACATGCCTGCTGTAGATTCTTAATATCACTTGGCTTTTTCCCTGAGAGTGGTAGCCTACCCTTACTCTTGTTAGCAAAACATATCCTCCTCATTGTGGAGAGCAGGAAAGATGATAATATTTTGAGGATGCTGACTGACTAATGAATAGCCACTGCATGTTTTCCTTCCTATTAAGAATTAGTACCCACCTTGGGGAATCTACCAAGGAATGATCAAGGCTGAGAGATAAACATCCACAATTAAACTTATATTCAATGGTGTTTGGTGATTTCAGAAGGAAAAGAGCTTGATTCATCAATGTAAGACTACTGCCATCTTGGTGGAGGACAATTTGGCCAGCATTACATAATCAAAGCAAGATAATGGAGTTGCCAGGCACTGTTTATCAACAAAAACTGCAAATAGAGGAAGTCTTCTAGAATAGTGTTTCTCAGCCTCAGCAACTTTTAAGATGTGTGGACTTCATGCTGCTGACTAGGGAATTCTAGGTGAAGTCCACACATCTTAAAGTTGCTGAGCTGAGAAACACCAGTCTAGATGATTAACCATTTAGGGATCTTGCCATTTTAAATGAAAGTTTTGGGTAAGATTGATCCCACACTTAGTCCCCTCACCTTCCCATTACACACATAGAAGCAAACTACTGCACTATGGAGTAAGGTTTTCTGCTTCAAAAAGCAGCAACCTACTTCGGTGGCCCAAGACAGGCCAAAAATGTCAAGTCCTCTTCCAAGAGAGGAGGCTGTATAGACCTCACAAGAGGAATGTTTCATCCAGTCTGCCCCACCACCTGCTGGTGAGGTACTTTCCCTGCTGTAACGTGAGAGCAGATCTAAGCAGAGAGAGAGAGAGAGAGAGAGAGAGACGATGGGTAAGGAAAGTTAAAATGAGGAGCTCTGCTGCTCTCTAGTGGCGTCTCAGGTTTGAAAGAATATTTTTACAAAGATAAAATTTTTAGGATTCTCATCACTTTGTTGATTCCGCTTAACTGCGGCGCAGGAGTGGAGGGCTCCCGGGAAGGGAAGGGGGCTCCAAGTATTCTGCCTTTGAAGGAAGAAGAAATCCTGGCTGGTCGCCCAGTTTCTGTCAGTGGTCGCAGCAGCAAAAGGAATGTGCTACAGGCAGGCAGATGTTTTCAGTTTCGTTTCCGACGATCCAGATTGCAGAAGTGAAAGTGAAAGGTGGAGGGAGTCCGAGCGGAGAAATGGAGGAGGACAGACGCATCTGCAAGAACTGGTAGGAAAGCCTCAGCGCTTATCTCAACTTCTCACATAGGCGAGGCAAGCGTGCTTTGTTTTTGCAAGGGTAGCTTCTGTCTGTTTCATAATCTGCTTGGTGGCAGGCTGGGGAGAAGAGAACGCGTTTTGAAGTTGGGCAGGAGGGGTGTGGGAAGCCCAGCCACTAAACTCTAGCCCAGTGTTTCTCAACCTTGACCATTTTAAGGCATGTGGACTTCAGCTCCCAGAATTCCACAGCCAGCAATGCTGGCTGTGGAATTCTGGGAGCTGAAGTCCACATGCCTTAAAATGGTCAAGGTTGAGAAACACTGCTTAGCCCCAGATATGTGGACCTCAACTCCCAAAATTCCCTAGCCAGGCACCTACAGATAGTCCTTGACTTACGACCACAATTGAGGCCAAAATTTAGGTTGCTAAGTGAAACATTTGTTATGTGAGTTTTGCCCCATTTCTTGATGTAGTTGATAAGTGAATCATCACAGTTCTTAAGTTAGAAACATGGTTATTAAGTGACTCTGGCTTCCCCCTTGACTTTGCTTGTCAAAAGATTGCAAAAGCTAATCACATGATGCTGGGACACTGCAGCCGTCATAAATATGGACCAGTTGTCAAGCATCTGAATTTTGATCTTACATCCAAAGGGATGCTGCAATGATCATAAATGTGAAAAACGGTCATAAGTCACTTTTTTCAGTGCCGTTGTAACTTTGAATGGTCACTAAATGAACTGTTGTAAGTCAAAGACTACTTGTATCACACAGTAAAATATAAGTTCCTGTATTTTTCATATACTTCGTATATTTCCATTTTCAAATTCTTTTTTTTTTTTTTTTTTGCTGGTGATCCATAATGCCAAATACCCCTTGCTGTTCAGTTTATCAAGAATTAGCAAGTCCCAAGCCTTTTTATGTAATGTATTTCCAACATTCCATTGGTTTGCAAGGAATAAAAAGGAGAATCAGTCTGTTTATCAAAATTGAAGTTTCAGACACATTGATGATCTTGTCCATGGCTGTTGTTTTTTTTTTTCTTTCGTTCCTAGCAAGAGGGATGTGGCTGCGGTAAACTTCTCTCTTCACGAAGCTCACTGCATGCGGTTTCTTGCTCTCTGTCCCAAGTGTGAGGAACTGGTTGCTTCGAAGGACATGAAAGAGCATTATGCCAAGGCCCACCAAAAGGTAGGGAGGATCTTTTGCCTTGCTAGCCTTTGATAGGAGGCAGTCCGTGGGCTGCTGAATCTAAGGAGTAACAGGAAGGTGGTATGATGAGAGTTTATGTTTATGTTACATGCTAGTTGCCAAAAATCTGCCTTTATTTTGATCATTTGGCTGTGGTGATGTTGCAACAATAAGTAAGTGTAAGGACTGGTTGTAAGTGATTTTTTTCAGTGCTGTTGTAACTTTGAATGGGTGCTACACAAAGGATTATAAGTCAAGTACCTGTATGTGAAATAGCTTAGTTTTGCATTGTTTGGGGGGATGCTGTGCCACCATTTTCCCAGTGAAAGGAAGAGTTCTTTCTATACAACTTTTGAGTTTCAGATCCTGTAACAGCAGGGCTGGTTTGATAGATTTACATTCTAACCTCCACACTCTCCCCCACCTCCACACACCTCTCCCTGCAACAGTTGTCAGTTTGCCCTTGACTTCCCACTGAAGAAACATTGACACTGGTTAACTATTGGAATACTTTCTTTTGTGGGTAGGGTGGAGTAATGGACTATCTTTGCTGCAGGTTTTGCAGAATTTGAGGTGGGAGAGAGATATCCACTCCTCGTTCTGAGCACCAGATCTGTAGAAACGAAAACAATGCTGGATATTCTTCTGAAAGCTTACAGTGTGAAAATAGGGACAGTGTTGAAATGACCATGATTTTCTACAGATACATATTTGCAATGACTTATTCTGTGTCAATGAGGTTGACACAGAAAACCAATAGATAATTGATTGGAGCACCTCATCTAGCCCTATTCTTCCTAAATCCTATCTAGAAAGAAAGCTTTTCATCTTTCATTTATAAAGTTAATTTGTCTAAAATTAACCTTCATATACCTTGCCTTTTCATGATCATCTCCAAAATATGCATACACATCCATCGATGAGCTATAACATTGCAGGCAGCCACTAAAAAGAGTTTACCAAACAAGATATGCTCTCTGACAAAACTGGAACAGATCAGTGTTGTGTCTTACCTTCCTAACTTCCAGTGGGTGGTTGTGTCTTTGGGCAAAGCAATTGATTGCCTGCTTTCCATCCTCTCTTTCTATCTTCCAGGTCAGATGCATACTCTGTCACAAAAAGATGCAACAGTATCTGCTGGAGTACCATGAGGTAAGGCGTGTATCATGGTTCCAATAGATAAGACCAACTAAAACAGAATTCCGAGGCTTGAATTTTCCTCTGTGTTTATTGGTTACAAAATATCAGCATGGTCAAAAGTGAAACCAAGACTAAAGTTCCCTCCAAAAAGTTACATTATTACGAAGTTAAACTTCCCACCCCAGTACTATGCAATCAACTACGTTTCCTAATAGAATAGTTTGGCAGGCTTTCTAAATAAGGCCCAGTCCTCCAGTCTAATCAGCAGAAATGACCTTGGTTCCCATGGGACAGAGAATTGTTTAGACTAGCAAAAACTCCATACCCCTCCCCCCATTCTTGTGGCAACTAAAAATGACCAAGATGGCTTCAGTCAGGTTCATTGCACAGTTGACAGTGGGCATCTATCCCTGTCTTTGCACAAAGTTTGTGGCACAGGTACAGATCCCTGTTTTCATTCTCACCTGTGCTGGGAGAACAGCGTCTTCCTTGAGTTCACTTAGGATGTGTGGACTGACATGAGCTGAATATGAGCCAGCTGCACATAGTCATTGCAAAGGAAATGAAATGCCATAAAGGCCTTATGACCTGGCACCTAGGTAATTTCAGGACCACCTTCTCCAATAAGAATCAACCTTCCCTTGCTTGCAGTTGCCTATTTGGGGGAGGTGGAAAGGACTGAGACCAGAAATGCTGCTTCTGAGTGGTAGCACTCTTCTTTGAAACAGTTTCACTCTGGAACAAGAGCAGCCCTATTTGTAGTCGCTTCCTGGAAGTCAGTCCAGAAGGTTTTGGGGTGAAGTGAGATCTCATTAATAGTAACTGTGATTGTTGTCTTGTGCTCTAGAAGCTTTAACTGATGTATTCGTGTTAATGTTGTAAATGCCAAGAGATGGGCGGTCCATAAATTTAACAAAAAAATGAAGTAAATAGGTGAGAGAATATTTCTGTTGCCTCTGATGGGTGTCCATTTTGTACATTACGGAGCAGTACACCAGGCTTGTTACTTAGTGTGACAGATTTGCACATGCCTAGTATAGTTTAGTGTTAATCATAGAAAGCAATATAGCAGCGTAAAGAGTTTGTGTAGGCTAGCATTTTGTGGGAATTCTGTCTCTTTGGTTGGTATGTGTTTCATGCATTGGGTGAACCCAGAAAATGGACAAGAACCAGTTTGGTGTAGTGATTAAGGCACTGGGATAGAAAGTGGGAGTCCATGAGTTCTTGTCCCACCTTAGGCATGGAAACCAATCGGGTGACTTTGGATCAATCACTCTCAGTCCAAGCTACCTCACAGGGTTGTTGTTGTGGGGAAAATAGGAGGAGAAAGGAAATTATTATGCATGCTCATTGCCTTGAGTTATAAAAATAATAGACTGGGGTAAAAATATATGACTTTTTGTAGACTCAGGTTTATGCAATGTACAAGACTTCATATAAGGCAAGATGTCATCCACACCTCCTGTGCTCCATAGCTAATTCTGACTGTCCAAAGTTCCTTCTGCAAGCTCTGAGGCTTTAAACACAACTGTAAAAACTGAACTTTGGGTCCTTTGTTCTTCCCATCCCTGCAGGCTGAAGAATGCCAAGAGCGCTTAATTAAATGCCACTTCTGCGAGCTGGAGCTGCCATTTCATATGCTGCAACCTCACCTGGATGCTTGTGGCAGCCGCACTACCATGTGTTGGGATTGTGGCAAATACGTCATGCACAAAGCCCAAGAGGAGCACAAGCTCATCTGTCAAACAGACAACATGCTGAGGAGCCCTGGTGAGTTTCACACCTGTAGGTCTCTTGCTACCTTTGTCTAGTCTCCCTCCCCATCAATGCCCTTTTGAAATGCTACCTGGGAGTTGATGAAGATTGCCCAATCTTTTTGCATCTAGGACATGGGTGTCAAACTCGCCACGTCACGTGATGTGTCACGACGTATCGCGACTCTTTTTGCGTTGCTAGCAATAGGGTGGGCGTGGCTTCAGTATGATGTAACTGGTCCGTGGGCCGGCAGTTTGACATGCCTGATCTAGGAGCTGGGTCTGTTTTTCCCCTGGCCTATGATTAGTGAAATGAAAGATCAAAATGACCTTCCCTTCCCCATCTCTCTCTTTCTTGTGCTTTCTTCAAAATGTAGTTTAGATAGAAGTCAGGCTTTCCTATCCTCATATATTTCTGAATCTAGCTTTTACCTCAGATATAATGAACTTCTGTTAGCATTTACTGACAGCTGCACAGAGCCTATTTATTTATTTATTTATGAGACTTATATACCGCTTTAAGTGCAAGCACTCTCTAAGCGGTGTACACCAGTAAGCAATGTATATATATATTTACATTGCCCCCAACAATCTGGGTCCTCATTTTACCTACCCCGGAAGGATGGAAGGCTGAGTCAACCTTGAGCCGGTGAGATTTGAACCGCTGACCTGCTGAACACAGTCAGCTAAAGTGGCCTGCAGTACTGCACTCTAACTGCTGCGTCACCTCGGCTCTCTGCATATATAATCTGCATCCAAGAAGGTCACATAATGAACAGTCTTTTTTTTTTTTAAAGAGGGACATACAACATTGTTGCTCAGAATTCATTTAGCACTCTCCTTATATTTGAGAGCACATCCTCTAACGTGGGTTCCTGCTGAATTCAAGCCGCCAACAGAAACCCATGTTTTCCATTTACCACAGATCCTGGCTAACTCTTGACAGTTCACAGGTAGAACTGCCTCCATTAGCAAATGGATACTATAATCAATCAAATAAATAAGCTTGTTCTCTGTTCTTAGCCTAGACCAGGGATCTTCAAACTTCGCCCTTTTGTGATTTGTGGACTTCAACTCCCAGGCCTGGCTGAGGAATTCTGGGAGTTGAAGTCCACAAGTCATAAAAGGGCCAATTTTAAAGACCCCTGGCCTAGACCAGCGGTTCCCAACCTGTGGGTCACGACCCTTTTGGGGGTCGAATGACCCTTTCACAGGGGTCGCCTAAGACCATCGAAAAACACATATTTCCCATGGTCTTAGGAACCGAGACACTGCTCCGCATCTGTCTCCGCATGGCCTCTTCCACCATTTGCAGAGAGAGAGAGAGAGGCACTTTCGCTTCCCTTCTCTCTCTCTCTCAGGCAGACTTACCTCCTGCAGGGCTCCTGATTGGCCCTGGGAGAAGCGCGGCCAGGGCCTCGTGGCCTTGGAGCCGCCCAGGGAAGCCCCAGATCCCTGCTGGGAGTGGCCCGCTGGAGGCTCCGCTGAGCAGGCCAGTCTTCCCGCAACCCGTGGCCCAAGGGAGACCAGCCTCTGCAATCCCCAGCCATTGGACCTGCTGGCCAGGAAGACGTGCCGGAGTCCAGACTGCCAGGAAGGAAGAAGGAGATTCAGCAAAGGTAGGCGAGGAGAGCCGCCTCCTGGGGCCCAATGCTGGTGGCGGCTTCCTTGCCATCCTCTTCCTCCTCCCCTTCCTCCTACTGCCCCCAAGGCGGCTCGGGCGGGTGCCGGAGCAAAAGGGGTGCTTGGGGGGGGGGGTAGCAGCCGGGCTGGTGGAGGGCCTGGTGGGCCGCACAGCACCAGCCCCCACCATGGCTCCATCGGATGGGTGGAGGGTGAGGCCGGGCAGCGCGGAGTCCAGCTGGGGCGGCGGCAGAGGTTTTCTCGCCCTTCTCCTCTCCTTCCTTCTGCTGCCCCCAAGACAGCTCGGGTGGGTGCTGGGAGGAAGAGAGGTGCCTGGGGGGAGCAGCTGGGCTGGCAGAGGGGCTGGCGGGCCACACGGCTCCAGTCCCCACCGCAGCCCACCAGAAAGAGAGAGAGGAAAGAGAGAAACGGGGGGGGGAGAGGAAAGAAAGGAAACAGGGAGAAAAGAGGAAAGAGAAAGAATGAGAAGAGGGAGAAGAAAGCGAAAGAGGAAAGAGAGAGAAAGAGAAAGGGAGGAAATAGAGAAAGAGAGGAAAGAAAGAGAGGAAAGAGAAAGAAAGAGGAAACGGGGAGAGGAAAGAGGGAGAGAGAAGAGAGAGAGAGAGAAGAGAGAGAGGAAAGAGAAACAGGAAAAGAGGAAAGAGAGAGAAAGAGAAAGGGAGGAAATAAAGAAAGAGAGGAAAGAAAGAGAGGAAAGAGAAAGAAAAAGGAAACGGGGAGAGGAAAGAGGGAGAGAGAAGAGAGAGAGAGAGAAGAGAGAGAGGAAAGAGAAACAGGAAAAGAGGAAAGAGAGAGAAAGAGAAAGGGAGGAAATAAAGAAAGAGAGGAAAGAAAGAGAGGAAAGAGAAAGAAAAAGGAAACGGGGAGAGGAAAGAGGGAGAGAGGAAAGAAAGAGAGAGAAAGAGAGGAAAGAGAAACGGAGAGGAAAGAGGAAAGAGGGAGAGAGAAGAGAAAGAGAAAGAGAAGAAAGAGGAAAGAGAAAGAGAGAGAGGAAAGAGAAACAGGAAAAGAGGGAGGAAGGAGAGAGAAGAGAGAAAGGAAAGAGAGGAAAGAGAAAGAGAGGAAAGAAAGAAAGAGAGAGAGAGGAAAGAGGGAGAGGAATGGCGCTTCTCCAACCAGGCTGGGCAGAGCCGGTAGAGCGGCCTTCCTGCCCCCTCCCGGCCAGCTGGATGGGGGGTTGGGGGTCACCACAACATGAGGAACTGTATTAAAGGGTTGCGGCATTAGGAAGGTTGAGAACCACTGGCCTAGACATTTAAACAACTGGAAGGAGGCAGACTAAAAATCAAGATCCCCAGGAATGGCACATTCCTCACCGGAAGCTAGAATAAGGGTTAGGGAAATTGTAAGTATTTAGGGAAGGCTGAAATGAGGTAGAATAATTTGTACCTCAGAATGTCTCAGGGTTGTCTGTAGCAAAGCAGGGCAATCCTTACACATCATTGCACAGCTCCTTTCTTTCAATTACTATGTTGTGACACTCTTGCAGTGCATGGCTTGCATACTGGATAATTTTGCATGCTCAGACTCCATGAAAGCACATCTTTGCTTAGGAGTGAATAACAGGCTCAGCAGTTTGCTTTCTATTGGTAATTACCAACCACCAACTGAGCTCTTAACACCATTTTTAAATTTTGCCTTCCTTTACCTAGAGTTATTTTAAAAAATTCAGGGAATCAAATTGTGTTAACTGTTTTGACTGGCTATAGCAGGGGTGTCAAACTGCCGGCCTGCAGGCTGGTTTCATCATATCCGAGCCGTACCCACCCCATTGCCAGCAATGGCAAAAAAGCTCCGATACGTGACATCGCGAGTTTGACATGTGTGGGCTATAGTGCAGGTGTCCTATTAATCATTGCCTTAGCCTGTTGTGTGATGTTAGTGCATTGATATGATTGTTTTAGTTGCTTAAATGTTGTATGAATACAACATTGGGTCTTGTTAAGGTTTTGTGTTTTCTCTGTGTCTAGATGAAAATAATCAGGGATTTAATTTGCTTTATGAATATACTGTTGATTTGGCTAAAACTGCGACCCATTTCTAAGCCTCAGTATTTCCCAATTTATCCAAGGAAACCTAAGAGAGGGATAAAATGAATTCATTCATTCATTCATTCATTCATTCTCTTCCCTTGTTAAATCTGTGCCTGGGTGATTTTGGCTAATCAGGGGCTGTTGGAAGGGGCACAGACCAGTCTGAAATCTTTTTGCAGCTCTTTTGTCAGAATATTGGTACTGACTATTGTCTTCTACCTCTTCCTTTTAGGTTCCAAAACAAATTTATGCCAGCAGTGTAACAACTGGTTTCCAGCAGATCAATATCTACTCCACCTGGTAAGAATTTTGGCCATCTAAAATTGGCCTTCTTATAGCAGTGGAAAAACAAAAGAGACAACAATTGAAATAAACTTAAATGTCAATGTAAATTTTTAAATGTAAATTTTTAAGTTGACTGCAAAAGAACTATAAAAATCTAGAGAAAAAAGTTTGGGGCAGAAGGGAAAAAAACCCCTTCCCTCCATCTTTTATCCCTACAATTGGAATAGTAAAGCTTGAACCCAGGACTGCCTGAATGCAGACCACTGAGCTTTTGCCTTTGTTGTGGGGGAGGGCCAATTCTGGAAATGTGGGGCTGGACATGAAGGGAAATCCTTCTCACTCAACTTAGTGAAAAGGAGGGAGATGTTTTACCAGAAAGCAAAACATCTTAGTCTCTGTATAATTGGAGCAATTATTTTCTGGGTTATCTCATCCACTTTTATGACGGCTACTTAACCTACATTATTTAACCCACATTAACCAAGCCTTCTTTGGAACCTCTCTTTAATTCCACCCACAGAATGAATGCAGTTCACTTCCTCAGCTCCTGGGGGCTCTCGCCACCCATTCTGCCGCAAGATCAAGGTCTCCTCCATCTCCATGGAGCCCTCCATCTCCATCTCCTTCTTCCCCTACTTGGAAAATGAAGGCCGAGAAGGATGTGCGCCCCAAGAGGAGGGACAGAGAACTGCCTTCTCTCCAGAAAGCATCTCTAAGGTCTCCAAGAAGCAAAAAGGCATCTAGCTGCCAGGACTTTGCCTCCATCCTGACCTCCACTGGGCCGCAGGCCCTCAATGATGCGTATGACCAGCTGGCGACATGTTCCCAGTGCAACATCTTCCTTCCGAGCCCAGTCCTACAGAAGCATGAGGTGAGGAAGATGAACCCTCTGGGAATGTGGCAATAAGGGAGCCATTTGGAGGACGGGGTATTATCTGAAGCAGTGCTTTTTTTGTAAGAAAAAAGGTGCCGGAACTCACATCTTGTTAATCTTTTATTTACCTTTCACACGTAGTCAATCACTGTACACACACCCATACACGTCAGTTGTGTAACAAAACATAATGGTTGCCGCCCACAGTAAGCACTCAGCGCGCAACCACACGACAAATCACAAGCTGAGCAGTGCCACAAGCCGAGCAGCTGGACAAAGTACGCATGCATCGGACTCACGCACAAGCAGCCCGCGTGCACTTTTTTTAATGATTTTGCCGCCGACCTGCTTCACTTGATAGGGCGATTCAAGTCCATGTGGACCAAACATCAAATTTTCAAAAGTTACTTTTAAAACTTAGAAAATCCATCAAAAAAGGTGCCTCCGTTCCAGTGAGTTCTATGACAAAAAAAACACTGATCTGAAGCTGCTGCAGGGGAGAATTCACAGTGGGGCCTCCTTCTCTTGGGGAAGCTATGTGGACTTCCCTGACACTGCTGCTAAATGGCTGAAATCCTAGCCACAGTAGGCTAGTAGTCTCAGTATTTAGAAAATGGTAGAGAAGGGAAATGTTAATAAAAAAAAAAGATTATTCAAGTTTAGTGGCCTTTTGAAATTGAATTTCTCTACATTGCCTTTAAAAAGGACACTTTAAAAAAAAGAGGCTGCAATGGCAAAACCGTCCTCAGATCACGCATAAAATTCCAATTTCATTCCTATTTCAGAAAAAGTGCCAAAGGGCAGCTGCCCTACAAGCAATTCGACAGAGCTCACGATTTTTGGAAAAAGAAGGTACTATTATAACTTCTGGTTTGCTCTTTCCCTCCCTAGTAATTATTTAAACCACTTCATGCTTTTTATAAAAAAAATGGGGAACATCATACAAATGTTGAAAATATCTCCACCTGTTCAAAAAGGCTGCACAGTTTCACTCAAGTACTCGCCATATTTCTGCATTGCTAGAGATTCAGAATGAGAAAGCAGCATCTGCTTCTCTGCCCTGCCACCACTGGAACTACCACAGGGGTTAAATGGAGTCATTGTAAGGAGTGGTTTCCCTTTTTACTTTTACTTCCCAAAGTTCACAAAGCAGCTTCTAGTTACAATTCTAAGGAGAGATTCTTGGTAACTTCCATGGTGGCAGAGTGGTTAGAATGCAGTATTTCAGGCTAACTCTGCTCACTGCCAGGAGTTCGATCCTGACTGGCTCAAGGTTGACTCAACCTTCCATCCTTCCAAGATTGATAAAAACAAGGACAGATTGTTGGGGGCAATATGGTGATATTTGTAAACCGCTCAAGAGAGTGCTGAAAGCACTATGGAGCAGTATATAAATTCAAGTGCTATTGCTATTCATGAATAGGTCCATAGAGTTGCTTTCCTTACAGCAGCACACAGGTGGTTCCCAGATTTTTTTTGGGGGGGGGGAAACATTTCACATTCCAGCATACAAGTAGTCCTTGACTTAGAACCTGTTGCTTAGCAACTATTCAAAGTTTTGAGGAACCCCCAAAAGATAATTAGAACCCAGTTCCGAAATTCCATTGACCCTCCCTCCCCCATGATCATATGACTGTATTTTGGGTGCTCGGCAACCAGCCCACATATACGGCTATTTGCAGATCGCAATTTATAACATGTATGCATTTTCTCCCAGTTTCCAGTAAAAATGTGCCATTGTGAACAGTGGCTTTGCTTAAAGGCCAGCGCATTTGCTTAACAATTGCCCCATTCGCTTAATAAGAACTGCGAGAAAAATAGTAAAATTATGTCGCTCACAGTTATGACCCGAGTTATGACTGGCATGACTTATGACGATAATTGGCAGGCTCAATTACGGTCGTAAGTCGAGTACTATCTGTACAATGCTAGTATTTCTTGGCGGGTTTCCCATCTAAGAACTAATCCAGTTTGGCCCTGTTCAGTCCACTCCTAATCAAAACCTTTATTTCAGCCTTTAAGCCAAGAAAAGTCATAGCAAGCGAGGTTTTAGGGGCTGCCTAGCTTTTTTTTTTTTTTTTTTGAAACAAACTCAAACCAAAGTTTTAAAAAACAATCCTGGTATCACTCAGGAAAAACCAGGCAAGCAACTCCTTTGTTTCTCCAGGAACTAGGAATTCAAAAAGCGGGAGTTGCCGTATTGTCTTCTGTCCCCAGGCTCTCAACAGGTGCCTTCTTTCTGTGCCTCTGCAGGCCTCCTTGTTCTCCTATAGAGCCAGCTTTGTCTCCTTTCAAATACAGCAGCCTCTTGAAGACCAAGGAGTGGAGCATCTGTTTTATTCAGCAGTTTTTGGAGGCATAGGAGCTACCTAGGGTCACCCTCTGTTTGAAAATGCCCTATGGTGGTGACCGGATGGAATTTATACTTAACTAAATTCCTCATACAAAATATTTCCACTATTGTATCGGAAGACAGGAGGGTAGCTTGAGCTAATAAAACTAATCAAGGAGAGAAGCAACCTAGAATTAAGGAGAAATTTCCCAACAGTGAGAACAATTAACCAGCTACAGGAGTCTGCAACCTTGACAACTTTAAGACTTGTGAACTTCAGCTCCCAGAATTCCTCAGCTAGCATAGCTGGCTGAAGAATTCTGGGAGCTGAAGTCCACAAGTCTTAAAGTTCTCAAGGTCACAGACCCCCTGAATCAGCAGAACAACTTGCCTTCAGAAATTATGGGTGCTCCATCAGTGGAGGGTTTTAAGACGGGTCTGGACAGCCACTTGTCTGGAATGGTATAGGGTTTCCTGCTTGAACAGGGGGTTGGACTAGAACAGTGGTGGCGAACCTATGGCACGGGTGTCAGAGGCGGCACTCAGAGCCCTCTCTGTGGGCACGCGCGCCGTCGGCCCAGTCATAGGCCTTCAGCTGGGTTTTATAAAATCTTTTTACTTTAGGCCTCCACCGCCATGTACAAAAAAAAGGTTCAATCAATCAGTCAATTTCAACTTCTCGCGGGAAAAAAAAGATCTTGCAAAGTTGGAATTGATTGATTGAACTTTTTAGTCCCACCCAGTATGCTGTTACTACCGCAGCCACGCCCACCCAATGAGCCACACCCACCCGGCACCCGACAATGCATAAGTGGATTTGGGGTTGCAATTTGGGCACTCGGTCTCTAAAAGGTTCACCATCAGTGGACTAGAAGACCTCTAAGTCCCTTCCAACTTTGTTATTCTCTTAGGCCAGGGGTAGGCAACCCAAAACACTGAAGATAACACTGCATATATCTTTTTTTACCTTTATATATATATATATATATGCAGGTCTTGGTGTATTCGGGTCTTTTCCCATGTGAGATTAATCTTACACGGAAAGGGTCTCTCTGTCTGTCTCTGTCTCTCCCTCCCTCTCTCTTTCCTTCTCTCTCTCTCTTTCCCTCTTTCTCTCCCCCATCTCTCCCTCTCTCTGATCTTCTGCTCACATGGCAAGCTGGCTTCAAGCTGACATACATTCTTATTGGGCTAGCTCAGGGGTAGGCAACCTCGGCTCTTTTATATCTCATGGACGTCAACTCCCAGAATTCCTGAGTCAGCATAGCTAGGCTAGCTAGCTCTCTCCTGCCCTTCCTGCTTCCTGCAGAGACACAGCAAAGGGAGGAGCCCCGCCCAATAAGCTTGTTAGCTCGTCGGAACAGCGTGAGGCTACTCTCTTTTTTACACACACACACACAGAGAGAGAGAGAGAGAGAGAGAGAGAGAGAGAGAGAGAGAGAGAGAGAGAGAGAGAGAGAGAGAGAGAAGGGAAGTGCAAGTGCCTCTTTCTATCTCTGTCTGCAAATGGCAGAAGAGGCTGGGAGCTGCAGGGGAAGGCTCAAAGAGCCGCAGGTTGCCGACCTGTGTCTTAAGCAGATAAATGGTACAGGCTGCAATAGTACCACCAACCCCCAAGCACTGGTCCTAAATAAACATATAAAGCTCAGAGTTTAAGACCTTTAATCTGCATGCATGTAAAATATGAATTTGTGCGCTGGGGGTGGAGAGGTTGTCCTAAGAACCAAGGAGGAGAGGGTTCCCTTCCCCTGAGATTTCCCCCACCTCACCCCAAAGCGATTGTTCCTTGTTGCCCTCTGCCATGTTCTAAAGTATATTCTCTTTCCCTGTTTTGTGTTGCAGGAGAATCCATGCAAAGCTCACCAGAAGGAAGTAGCTGGCAATGACATGTCTCAGTGGCTGAACTGGCCCTTTTCATTCCAGCAGGATTGGGTCCAGGAAAGTGCCTTGCAACGCCCTGATCTGCGCTTTTTAAGAATAAAAGAGCTACACAGTTGACAACCCAGACTGAGCATAAGCATCATTTGCGAATTTACAACAAAGAGTCTTTGGAATGCAAAAGGGCCAGTGAGATTTGGGGCAGCTGAATGGTGCCTGCAAAAGACGCTGGACCAGAAGCAGCGCAAGGATTCCTGCATTTCTTTTCTCGGGGAAGAGCCTGTTGGTCTTTGAGGAGAAACTTGGTTATCCTGGGGAAAAAAATGTGGGTTTGTTGGAATTCAGAACTTAAAAAGTATATACAGGTAGTCCTCAACTTATAACCATTCTTTTAACGTTCAAAGTTACAAAAGCACTGAAAAAAGTGACTTACCACCAGTCCTCACATTTACTGTCCCAGCATCCCGACAGTCACATGATCAAAATTTGATGTACTGATTGAATTACTTACATATGTTTTGTTTTTGGATTGTTGATTACCCCAGCACCACGGTGTGTCTCGAGCACTTTGTATTAAGAATTTAAAAACCAATAAAATTTGTTTAAAAAAAAAATAATTGGGCACTTGGCAATTAGCCTGTACTTACAACAGTGGCAGCATCCCAGGGTCATGTAGTCTCCATGGGCGACTTTCCCCAGCCGGCTTCCCACAAACTTAATTGGGCAAGCTGAATTTGCTTAACCACTGCAGTGATTCACTAAATAACCGTGGGGGGAAAAGGTCACAAAATCAGGTGTGACTCACTTAACAACTGCCTTGCAACAGAAATTCTGATCCCAATTGTGTCATAAGTCGAGGACTATCTGTGTGCTGGACCAGTTAGCTTAAGAACTGTGTTAGAGTATTTAGCATTTACAGGGTTAATGTTGTATCATTGAGAGAACTGTATGTAAGAACATGTAGCATTTAAAAGATTAAATGCCGTTTCCTTAAGAGATGGCTTCTGGGTAATGTAGTTCAGTGTTAATCCTACAGCTTATCTAGACAGTGAGAGGAGTTAAAAAGTTATTGCAGGACATCCTGTTACGTGTCAAGGTTATAACATCCCTTTGTGTAACCAAGCATGTGCATGCATAGATGGCATCTGTAACCATGCTCAGCTGATATGGAGAATTACCATTTTTCTACCTACGCAAAATGGACAGATATGCAAAGACCGGACACATCTACAGCATAGTAAGTTTCTGCTTAGAATTCCTGGGCAATAAATATTTGTGTAAAATCATTTTTGTTGAGTTTATGCTGTCTGGACCAGAACTACAAGGCATCTTAGTTCAGGTTCCAGAATAATCTGTATAAGCTATGGGAGTCATTGCCTAAAGAATATCCACATTTTAAAAATTAGCCCAAGTGTTACCGGTAGAAGTCGCTTAACACTGCACAGAATTATGCAGGGGTCTTTGAGGGAAAGGAGGGAGAGAAAAAAGTCAAGATGGCATGGATGATCATTGGGTCGAAGTCACCAACTTTTATGATCACTGTCATCTCCTGTGAATATCCCTGGTATCCTTTTTGATCTTATGTCTCATTGGATGAATGATCGTGTGACCTGGATGGGGCTGTCAATTAGTAATCAGGGTCAGAATCTCAGGGTGGGTGACTCTAGCCTCCACTTTATCCCCCATTTTAGTCTATTCTAAAGGTTATTTTTTAAAAAAAATCTGTTTTCTGCCTGAAGAGGACAGAACATTTACAAATCCTATGAAAGCCAAGTGTTGAATCAGCACTCCCCTTGAGTTTTTAAAATTTCTGCACTAAAGATACTAGTTCAAATCCTACTTGTTTCCTTTCCAGCCATCACTTGCACCCTAGTCCTCTGTCACAGGGATTACGCCCCCCCCCCAAGAGCTTCTGATGAAGTTGGGCTCTGAAGTTTCACTAATTTATTCAGGGCAGATGTTTGACTTCTATAAAAGATTTTTGAAAGTTTAAGCCAATGTTTCAAGATCTATTCGTAGGGTCCAGCCAGCAGAGATTCTGCCAGCGTCGTGGATCAGAACTTATTGATGGAAATGGACTCTCTCATCTGCATGCAGAGCACTTCATCAATGTAAAGTGTATTTGCTTTGACTTCAATCTCTTCCTCCAGAGAGAGCTGCCGGCGGTGTAGGCCTTTCAGTTCTATTTCAGCCTGAGCCAGTGTGTCCTTCAGCCTAAGGGAGAAACGGGGGGGGGGAAAAAGGTGAAGGCTACTACTTTCTAGAGCAGACATGTCAAACACAAGGCTCAGAGGCCGGATGCGGCCTGCGAAGTGGTTTCATGTGGCCCGCGAAGCCATCCTGGAAACAGTGAGGGAACGGCCCCCGTTACCTTGGCTCTGGCTCAGGCCAGCCGGGAGCCAATGTATAATTTTGTGGTGCCCATCTTGGCACTTGCCCTGGTGGACCATTCCTTGGCACTTGCCCTGGTCCCACCCCCTTCTGCCAGAGACCCTCAGATCTGTCCCATTCCTGCCCAGGCCCCCACAGGCACCCTTGACGCGAATGATGTAGAACTGGCCACACCCACCCAGTAGGCTGCATCCACTCTGGCCACACCCAGCTGGCCCCCCCAAGGGCAACCACAATGCTGATGCGGCCCTCAATGAAATTTGACTTTGACACCCCTGGGCTAGAGTTTGGCAAGCCTCTCCAGGGCTTTCAGTCAAACAAATCACGACAATCTTCTGATTGTATGCTCTGGTCTGGCCCTGCTTCCATGTTAGTATGTCATAAAAGGTGGGTGTCCAAAGAAAGTAGGTTTAGTTCCGAAGAGATTCTGGTTGGCACTAAATTATCTCCTGCAGGGAAGTAACTCCTTGGATTTCCAGGCACAGAGTCTTTGGTATTTGCCTTGCTCGGTTATCAGGGATTCTTTTGATCCGCAGCCTCCAAGGAAGTAGATAGTGGCTGTCTCAGTTGTCTTTTGATACCTGTTGGTTGGATCCCTGCCCTCCCAACTTGTAGGGAAAGCAGGCAGGAGGTGGCCATGTGAATATGAACAATTGGTAATGCCTTATTGCAGAAGGGGGAGCTTTTAGCAACCTTGAAAGAAGTTGTGGTATGCCCCCCCCCATAGAGGGAATTTGTGGAACCATTAGCATTAGAGAACAACCAACCAGTCAACAGCCTTCCCTAAAAAAAGAACTGGTGATGGACCAACCTCACAGCACCTAGAGGAATCAGATTATCAGGATTCAGGCCAAGAGATGACATTGGTCACAATCTTAAATGATCTGTGTTGTAACTCGGATAAATGTACCCCTCCTGATCTTAATAGACTTTGTAATGGCTTTTGAGACTACCAGCCATGGTGCGCTTTTTTGGCCCAATTGCAAGAGTAGGGCATTGGAAGTGTTATTTCATAATGGTTCCACTCTTTGCTTAGTGGGTAGTCTCTATGTTGAGAGGGAAGAGAGGTTGGCCTAGTAGCCTATGATTTATGAGATGCTGGAGTTCGTCCTATCCACCCTGCTTTTTGACAACTTTATGAAGCTACCGAGACAGGTCACCCAAAGATTTGGGGTACTCAGTTGTACATTGCCACTCTGAGCTGGGGAGTGGGAGGGAGAGAAATTCTCTTTCCTGCTGTCTGGAAGCTATCTAGATCTGAATGGGAAAGAACAGCCTGAAGTTGAATCCTGACAATTTGTTGTCAATACACGAGGTGCCCTGTTATCAAATTCCTCTGATAGACAGTCAAGTTCGCAACTTAGGGGTGTTTCTAGACTTGGCTTTCTACTCCGCAACTAGAAATCATGGACAGGGAAACCTGGCTACAATAAATCATAATCTTATCACCACTCATTTGGACTACTGTAATGCACTCTGCTGAGGGCTGCCCTTAGAGAATATTCAGATACTACATTTGGTCCAAAATGTAGCAGCCTGCATCTTTTATGTCTTGATGCCCAGGCACCTTTAGGACCAGCTACTCCCATTATCAGCCTATCCAATTCACTCTATCAGGAAGAAACTATTGCAAATCCCTCACTTTTGACAGGTTTGCAAGCATGGTGGCACTGGTTTTTTTTTTTACTGCAAACCCTATTAATACATTAATGTATGGTTTACTTGAACATTGTTTACAGAACTAAATCAAGTGTCTTAGTTGCTGTGTTTAGTGAGGTTAGATACCTAACAGTTGCAAATGTATGTACAAACCCTAGTTAATTTGTTATTTAATGGGGTTTGCATACCCAGCTTACTTAATGTTCGAAATATGGGCAAGCCCAGAAAATGGTTAATTGAATAACCAAATTAAGCATATTCCATGAATGTAGTCACAAGCTACAAACTAGCCAACCACATTTTAATCTAGCACTGTGAAACCAAGAAATGGTTGTATTTACACAGCAAGCGTAATCTGGCTACCAAATGGATCCCATCAATACACTGAAAGATAAACCAATCCATAGGCTAGGTTTGCACAACAGGCTAAGCCACAAATATCTACTTTAACATTACTCAAGCTTGGCCTATTGTACAAATGCACCTGTGAAACCTTTACCCAACATCATTAAGCTTGTAATATGAACATGGCTTTATGGTAATCAGTCTGCTCGTGTATATCATGTATTCCTGCTTGCCAGAATGGCAGGCAAATAAATGCCTCCCAACTCAGCTGCTAGAAGCACCTGCTCAGTCTCAATTGGTCTCATTTGGATTGCTGAGATTCCTATTAGCATTGCTTGAGTATCTTAAGTTTCCATTTAGAGCCAGAATTAGAAGCCTAAGGAGAAAAATCATTCCCTAGGACTTAGAATGCTATACACTTTCCCAGAGTTTAATTCTGGGAAATCAAGACTCCCTCTGTTTAAATTCTTTGTCCATAGAAGAGCCACCAACTGCTCTGATCGCCCCCATGAAGCAGCCCCACCTTCACTTCTACTAGAGAGAAGTTAGTCCACAAATCCATTGAAATCTTTGACCAAAAGGGGGAGAATTAGGTCTACAATTAAGACAAATGATGGACCAACCAAAGGATCGATCACAAAATGAAATTAAACACATCCATTGCACGTACAGGTTTTACAGAACAGGGATCTCACACTTTTTCCTGCTCCTCCCTCACCCCAGAAAGTTACTAACTTCCTGGGACAACCCCAGATTTGACTAAGGCTCTGTGGCTTCTGTGTTGTACTTGCCTCTGGATATTATGGCAGATTTCCTGCACTTCACTCATGAGTCGATACTGCACCATGTCTCGGCAAAGCTCTACATTTGGACGGTGAGTCCGGGTATCCAGGCGAGTTTGGGCCACCTTGACTGGCCCCTCCTTATCCAGGATGGCTTTCTTCAGAGCATCAATATTTTTTGTCTGAGAATTGATCTCCTCCATCACCTTCAAATACAGACACAACCAAGAGAGGAACACATTTCATTAGATCCCTTTAACGTCTAATGGCTGTCTATATAAGAATAACAAGCCTAGTTCATTTTAAGTCTTGGCTTTATTCTTTTTAAACTGTTTAGTTAGTTAACTAGCTGGGGTTAGTTAGTTTTTTAGCTTTGCATTCTGTGTGAATACACCCTGCTTGGTTAGCTTGATTTAATGAACTGCAAACGTGAGAATCACCTTAATTCAGTAACCAAGTTGAATATATTATGCAGACTCAGTTAGGATTCTTAAAGGCTTAAGGGAGACGAGTCAAGGAGGGGTTATTGAGCAGGAAATGCCTGCAGAGACTCTTGGACTCTCCCCCCTGTCCTCACCATTTTTTCCACAATTTTTTAAAGCTTGTTCAGAGGAGGAATATTTGCAACTACTTCCTGGGCTGATGAATTAGGCTTCTTCTGAGGAAGCCTCTCCTGTGTCAGCCAGATAGAAAGAACAACTTTCATTCAACTGCAAGCAGTTTCTCTGCGTGTAGGAAACCAGGAGTTCTGCAGCTCAGTTGGGAAACAGGTTTTCTGCCCAATATTCTGAACAGCTGTTTCAGTGATTCAGAACAATATTGAAACCAAAGCTTGGTGCCTGGCAACTATGGAACTGACTTCTTTCCTTCAAAGGCTCAGAATTGGACATAACGTAGGACCACAACTACAAGGCAATTCCCTAATCCACAAGTGAATATTGCTTAAATGTTCCTAATGAGAGTTTTTCTCAAGTCTTCTGGAAGTGCCAAAGATTAAAATAAGAAAATTATCCATCAAAGACTGGCACCTTTTCATTAGCTGTTAATTAAATAAATAATACTGTGAAGGTGGGGGAGAATGACAGAAACAATTTTCCAGGTATCCATCCTTTTTAGGTTTTCTGGGGAGCATAGGTTCTTACATTTATGACTGCTGCAGCATCGCTACACTCATGTGACCTAATTTGGGCACTTGGCAACTGTCATATATTTATGGTGGTTGCAGCATCCCAGGGTCACACGACCACCACTTGTGACCTTCCCAGCCAGCTTTCAACAAATAGTCAAAAAGGCAAAGCTGGATTCATTTAACCACCAGACAATTCATTTAATGATTACAACAAAAAAGGTTGTAAAATTGGTCATGGTCATGTGATGACTCATTTAATAAACACACTGCTTAGAAAATCTGATCCCAATTGTAAGTCTCAAGTAAATCAAGGACTACCTGTATCAGAAGGCTATCAAAATTTTACACCTGTGATAATTTTGAAGGATTATAGTAATTCTTCCGGTCCTGCACGCCGCTCAGCAGTTGAGGGGTTCGGGACTCCGTGCCCTCCAGCTGAGTTTCTTCCCATTAGGGGACCCTAAATGGGCCAGAAGCCACCCCAGAGAGGTGGCAATGAAGGAAGGAAGTCCCGGGGACCTCGGAGAGATTTAAATATTTAAATGTAATTAACTCGGAGAAAATTGTAACCAGTAAAAATGTTTAGAACACTGTGGGAAAAATAAATGTAAACAAGAACTGTAAACAGTATATACGATGAGACACCCAGAATGATTAGATAGAAAAGGAATACTATATTGTTGTGATTACTATTTGTAGAAATATTAGAAAACTTTTATACTTAATTACCATTTATTAAAATAATAAGAATTGTATTAACTTAAGGTTGGTAAAAGAGAACACTATGGGAAAAAGAGGAAATCATGTAAAATTATCATATGGATTATAGATTATAGAATTTAATTGTTAGTGAATATTTGCTAAATGTAAACCCAGACAATGCACTGTCTACCAAATATTATGGTGATTATGTTAAAAATTAATAAAACATATTTTTTTTAAAAGTAATTCTTAAAATGGCAGAAAACAGCGATAGCTGCTTCCTTTTGTGGTCATGTGTAAATGATATCACATATGAGTAATGCTCCAGATTTTAGCAGATCTGGCTCTATGTTATAAAAGTTACAATTCATTCAGTGCATGGAGGGTAGATGCCAACCTTACAACTAGGATGGAGGTGTGTTCTTCCCTCTCTTTTTATTTCTCATACCAAAGTTGGGTACCCCTCCAATATTTACCTTTGCCAAGTGCATTTCTAATTTGTTCTTGCCATCCTTGGTTTCCTTCACCCTATTCTGGAATGCAATGTTTACTGTCCTGTTTTGCTTGCGCATGTCACTTGCAGTCTGGGACAAAATGCTGTCAATCAAGGCTCTGAGGGCCAGAGAATTGTTTCGCTGTTTGTCAGCTTTTTCAACATTTGTGTTGGAGAAATCCATCCATTGTTCAGGACTCACTGAGCTGTCCAAAAAACAAGAGAAAAAAAATTGACTCCCACATGCAACCCTACGTATTCAGTGTTGGGAGAAAGTATGGGAATCATTGTGAAATGTTCAAATCTTGGAGGGAAGAATCACAATCAACGATGTCCATAGGGTGGGTGTGCATGGTGGTCACGACCATGCAATCAAAGTCCTGTCATCAAATATGAAGAAAATAATACAATACCAAGTATTCTGGGTGTTAGTTATGGCTCTATGAGGCAATAAGGGAAAAAAGATAGATTGATGGAACATTTCTGAAGAAGCTTCTTGGATGAAAAGTGAAACATCTTTAAGGAAAAACAAAGAAAGTCCAGTTGCCTTTTGAAAAAGCATCTTTGGGACAATCATGACTTGGATGACTGAGAATCTCCATAGACATTGACATTGGTGGAGCATGAACCCAAATGAGCTTCCCTCGTGCTATTCTCATCTGTAGCACCATCAACTGCCCAGGTCCTTTCCAAGTTTGGCCTTTGTGGAAATGAACCATGGTTACAGAAGAGCCCCTGTGTCCCAATGACAGGTTTTCCTGGTTCTCCCACTCATTTCCCTATATGACACTTACTTCTCCTCAACCTTCACAACATTTTGGGCATATCCAATATCAGTGGAGTTGTTGGTCAGATTGGAGCAATAGTTGTCAATTGTGAAGGCTGTGAATTTATCCTTCAGATCCTGTTCAAGATTGTATTTCGCCGTGCGATTAAGCCTGAAAGAGGAAAAAGCCTTTGGGAAGAGAATAAATAAAAAGCTGTCCAGCCATACAGTTCTAAAATGCAGATTACACGTGTATCAAAAGACTCAATATAGCACAGTTGATATATTAGACAAGTATTGTGCATGCTACAAACTCCATGGAACAGAACATCAGATTTACAAAGAAGCCTTCTTATTTCTTCACAATTTTTGCTGTAGAATGAAGAGACCAGCTCATATTCCTCCTGCATATGTCTGTAAGAGAAGGGCAGGCAGAGTTGGAGGGCAGCGTTAAATGTATCATCAGTTTAGAGTCCTTGCATTGCCACAAGACACCCAAGTCCAGTCCTCCCTTGAATTCCATTGGACCTTATCTAGCACCAATTTAATGCTGGTGGTTAGTTGACCAGATTCTCGTGTATAGGCTTCAATGAATTGTTTATGCTGCAACCTTATGAATCGTACTGATTCTTTGCATCTGACATTGTCAAATGCACAATCCACCCAATGTCATTGTCTGGAAATTAGTGAAGACTTTGTTCAATTGTACCTGAGAAGTTTTACATGCAGAATAGTTGCTGTTCCATTGAGTTATAGTCTTAACACCCAAGACTACATACCTATTCCACTATACTCTGTGGAATTAACAGCTTTATTCATACTGCATCACACTTTAGGTTCTTTCCTATTGCCCATATCATCTCCAGAATTTCCACAGCTTTCTGTTTTTTTTTTTCTTTTCAGCCTTTTCCTTTTTCTATACCTGAGTTGCTCATCGGTTTGCTCCAGTGTACGTTCAAGCAAAGCGACAACTCCCTGGAAGACCTCAACTTCCTTGATCAGCTCCCGTTCCACTTCATCATGGACTAAGTCAATACCAACCCGCCTTTCCCTGAAACAAAAACAAAAATTCTTTTGGGGGTTTGTTTGTTTTTTGGCACAACAGGAAATCCTGACTCTGGGGGTATATTGTTTGCCAAATAATCAAGCAACATTTTATTGTTGTCAGCTGCCATGGTGAAACAGGTGGCAAATAAATTTCACAAATTAAAAAATATATAATAATAAATAAAGGCCCATACACAGAAAATTAATTTAAAAAATCTCAACCACTAGAGCCTACTTCTTACCATACCTGAACAACAGGAATTTGGGCAGGAATTTGTGTATTTATTATATTTTTATATCACTATACTTCCCAAGGATTCACAGTTATGTACAACTAAAATCTAAGTATGTTATCATAACTCAAAGGTCAATATAATTCAAAACCAATAGAATCATATAAAGTCGTGACAACAGAACTAAAACTAATATAAATAGGCATGAATGGATGTCAGTCAATGCTCTGCTGAATAGCTGTTTTCAGAACTTTCCTGTAAGATCCTTGCTGGATCTCTGATGGGAAGCTGCTTCAAAAGAAGAACCAAAAGACACTAATTTGTCATTTTTCCCCAAATTACTTTTGGCAGAAGAACCTACATCATACCCCATCAGAAGATAGACAGCATTTTAGGTCAGTATCAACATTTTGAATTGTATCCAAAAGCCTACTGGGAAACTAATGCAAAGCCCACATCACAGGTATAATACAGGTAATCCTCAACTTACAACCACAATTGAGCCCAACATTTCTCTTGCTAAGTGAGCCAGTTGTTAAGTGAGTTTTGTTCCATTTTACAAACTTTCTTGCCATTAGTGGTTAAGCGAATCACTGCAGTTGTTAAATTAGTAACATGGTTGTTAAGTGACTCTGGCTCCCCATTGACTCTCAGAAGGTCTCAAAAGATGTTCACACGTCCCCAAGACACGGCAGCCATCACAAATATGAGACAGTTGCCAAGCATCTCAGTTTTGATCATGTGACTATGAGGATGCTGCAACGGTCGTCGCCTGCTTACATGTAAACTACTTTACTAGTTTTGTATCACTCAAGGAAGTGTACATAATGCTCTGGCCTCTTATTTTTCCCGAAACAACAGCCATGGGAAATGAGTTGGGCTAAGAGCAAGTGACTGACCCAAAGTCACCTAATTGGCTAGATGACCTCCAAGGTCCCTTCCAACTTTATTATTATTATTATTATACCTAAGGGAAGACTAGAACTTACAGCCTCTCAGTTTCTAGTCCAGCACCTTCACCATTATACTAAACTGGTTCTTTGCACCAATTATGTTTTCTGAAGAGTCTTCAGAGGCCATTCTAGCTGATCTTGAAAAAAAACCCACATACTTAATTTTAGCCTAAATACTTTAGGTTGGATCTGGTTAGTACTTACAATGGAGACTAGCAAAAAATCTTAAAACAATAGGTTAAACTGTAAAGTTTAAAAAATCCCAGAGGGAAACAATGGCAGACATGGAAAATAACATAATTATGTTAATCTTGCTATTAGGAGCTGAACACAACTGGAGGAAGACTTATACAGATGGTTCTCAACTTTGATGTTCCTTCAATATGTGGACTTTAATCTGGAGAATTCTCAGCAATAGCTAAGAAGGCTGGGAAATTCTAGGAATTCATATATCTGGAGGGTACCTAGGTGAAAAAAACAATCCTATATTCTTCTCCAAGATTTTCCAATGTCAAAATCCTCCCAAAATGTAAAATGTTACAATGTCCTTTATAACTATTATTATTGTTGTTGCTGTGTTGTTAAATTTATTGCCACCCACCTCACAGATTGACGTGACTCTGTTCCCTTCAAGGTAGATTGTTACTCAAATAAAACTTTTATACTTTTCTTACTGTCACAGAGGAACTCTTAATTAGCTTTTTATCCCATCCCCATGAAGAAGTTGATCAAGAGACAGTTCAGAAGTAATTCCTCAAGTGTGCTAAACATGTAATAGTAAAATGGGTGCTGGATGGAGAGTATTTCTAGTTAAAAATGCATATATAGACAAAAGATGTCCATTTTCAAGAAAAGGCCTAATGCAGGTGCATCCTCTAAGAAGCAGAAAAGAAACTTGAAGAGGATAGGATAATAAAATATAATAAA
Source organism: Crotalus tigris (assembly GCF_016545835.1). Classification (NCBI taxonomy): domain Eukaryota; kingdom Metazoa; phylum Chordata; class Lepidosauria; order Squamata; family Viperidae; genus Crotalus; species Crotalus tigris. The sequence continues at coordinate 5,890,458 of NW_024096758.1, read as the reverse complement.
TAACTGAATCTTAATTAATAAATATCAGTGTAATTACAGGCAGTCAGTTCTTCACCCATTTCTTTTCAAGGTAGAGACTGGGACTCTTTTGAGAATGATCTTCAGCTCCAGAATCCCTAAAATAGAGTCAGCTACTCTTTTTGCAAAATTCAATATCCTGCAAACTCCTACGCTTTTTCATTTGCAGCATCCATAATTCCACACAAAATGTTACCTAAGCCTTCTTTAGGCTTAGACTTTTTCATTAGTATGGACTCGTAAAGTAGAGCACACTGAATAACTGCAGTGATTCACTTAACAACTGCAGCAATAAAGGCCCTAAAATGGGGCACAACTCACTTAATATCTGTCTTGCTTAGCAAAAGAAATGTTGGGCATAAGTCAAGGACTGCCTGTAATATGAACCCAGCTTATCAGACCAGCTTAGGATTTCATATATGGTGCAAACCTATTATGTTGTGCAAACATAATATATATACCTTAATTGAAGTCCAACATCTCCCTTAATACTTATGTATTGGTCACAACAGTTCTGTAATATTTAGAAAGGGCTTTCCCAGCCCTACCTAGCTAGACCAGAGGTTAGGCCAAGATCTTCTACATACAAAGCAGATGTTCCACTACTTAGCTCAGACATGTCAAACACAAGGCCCAGGGGCCGGATGCAGCCCATGACGTAGTTTCATGTGGTCCGCAAAGTCATCCTGGAAACAGTGAGGGAACAGCCCCCGCTGCCTTGGCCCCGGCCCTGGCCACCCAGGAGCCAATGGACAATTTTGTGGTGGCCATCTATGCTGAAACACATTCAGTCTTAGCTCCACAAGGTCGTCTGGAAACAGTAAGGGACCGGCCCCTGCCACATTGGCCCCGCCCCCTTGGTGCGTGCTGGGGAGGTGTCACCCTTTGTGAGGAATGAAGAAATGCACCATTGCCTGGAAGTGGCCAGCAAATGGCCCTCGCCTACTTCACATATCTGGCTTGATGGGCTCTGGGGGAGGGGTTTCGGCAGGCTCTTCCAGTGGACCATGCCTTGGCGCTTGCCCTGGTCCCACCCCCTTCTGCCAGAGACCCTCAGATCTGTCCCACTCTTGCCCAGACCCCCGCAGGTCCCCTTGACGCGAACAATGTAGAGCTGGGCATGCCCACCCAGTAGGCCACACCCACTCCAGCCATGCCCACCCAGTAGGCCGTGCCCACCCTGGCCACACCTACCCGCCCCCCCCTGAGGACAACCGCAATGCTGATGCGGCCCTCAATGAAATTGAGCTTGACACTCCTGACTTAGCTGTAGAACAAACACATCATAGGAGCAGTGGTGGGATTCAGCCAGTTCACACCACTTTGGCAGAACCAGTAGCTAATTTTTTGCTGCCCACGCCCAGAATGGACTTCCGGAAGCAGCATCCACACAGAGACCCGGTTGTTCACATATTTGAATCCCACCACTACATAGGAGATATACGAGTAGGAAGGTACATTAGAGATCATTTCCTCCAATTCTCTATTCGGTGCAGAAATCCACTACTTCCGCTTCCCCACAGATGGCGAGCTAGCCTTTGTTTAAACATGTCCAATGTAGAAGCCCAACATCTCCTGAGGCAGTCTGTTCCATTGCCAATTCTTGTCATAAGGAAATTTTATTTGATGTTCAATTTGAAATATACTACAGATAGCCCTTGACCTATGACCACAGTTGAGCTCAAAATTTCTATTAAATAAGCAAGACAGTTTTTAAGTGAATTTTGCCCCATTTTACGACCTTTCCTGCCACACTTGTTAAGTAAATCACCGCAGTTGTTAATTTAGTAATATGGTTGTTAAGTGAATCTGGCTTCCCTGTTGACTTTGCTTGTCAGAAGGTCCCGAAATTTGATCACATGACCCTAGGACACTGCAATGATCATAAATACATGCCAGTTGTCAAGTGTCCAAATTCTGATTATATGTCCATGGGGATGCTGCAATGGTCGTAAGTTTGAAAAACGGTCATAAGTCACTTTTTTCAGTGCCATTCTAACTTTGAACGGTCGCTAAATGAATTATTGAAAGTCAAGGACTACCTGTGTCATTTATCAATAGAAAGAGTTAGAAGTGACCTTAGAGGTCACCGTATTTAACCCCTACTGCAGGATCTACTAACTAGAGCATCTCTGACATGACCCTGCAGTCTCTGATGTAAAAGAGAACTCTCCACTTCATATGGCAGCCAGGTCCACTGGTTAATGATTTAGGGTTCAGAAAGTTAATTTAAACCTACTGTTTGTCCTGTCACAAGGAATAACTCCAAGTCTTCTCCTTCTCCTTCCTTAGAGAGGGCTGTAAAGCACTGTGAAGCAGTATATAAGTCTAAGTAGTATTGCTAGGTTATGGTGACAGCTCTTCAGAAACTTGAAGATCACCACTCTCTTTTCTAGACTAAATATTTGCAAGTCTCCAGTTATTTCTCGTAACATTTTTTCCTGCCAGCTACTATGAGTGACTCAAGACCTTTTCTCCCAGCTAACCAGTCATGATGACATTACAGAGTTTTTCTTAATCCAGACAAGTTTATCCCACCTGCCTCCAGCAAGTAGAAACTGAAGTAGCCTCTCAAGTCCAAAAATAAATAATCCTCTCACCGATTTAAGAGACACTCCTGAGCAGTGAAAAGTGGTTCTTTGCAGCCCTCCAGAGCTTTTTCCAGCCTTGTTTTGAATGACAAAAGCACTTCAGTCTCCTTCACAATCTGGTCAAGCTTGTCATCCAACTGCTGCTTCCAGAATTTTATCTCCTCAAGTCTCTGTTCTGCAGAAGTGAGAATACTCAATCACCCCAAGGTAGAGGAAAGCAGCATCCAAGTCCAACAGCAGCTAGATCTCAGGGCTTCATCCAAAAGGAAAATTTGATGACAGACAATGTGGATGAAGCTCAAGTGAATGATGCCTTCAATTCAAGGGCTGAGTTCACACAGTACTGAATCAACCCATTTTGGGGGGTTGCGCAATATATTGAACCATAACTTAGTCAAAAAGTCTGGGTTTGCATTGCATGATGAGACACAAAACTCTAAAACTGTAAACTGTATATTTTACGAATGCATCTGTTACATCTTTACCTTACCTGCTTAGGCATCTTGGGTAGACATATTAATCTCCATACATTGCAAGGGGTAATTGCTATATCTGCACATTTATCTCACAGCTCAATATTTAAGTTGGTTTAGAAGAGTGATGGACAACCAGAGTCATGCATGCACTTTCCCCAAGCCCATTTTTGCAGCCCAATATTGTATTGCTAAAATGTGTTGACTAAATGGCACTCTCCAGCAGAATAAAAATTGACACTGTCAAATGAGCATGTTAACACATGTTTTTCCAGTTTAAACAATCTCCAACCCCTTTCCTTCCAGGGACAAAAAATTCATCCTTGCATCATTGTCATGGGACAACTACCCATGCCTTCTGCGGCTCTTAAATGTTAGAAACAGGATGAAGAAACAAACATACATTAATGTGACAGACACACCCCACAGATCAGGTCCTTTCAGCAGGCATGGACAACCCCAACTGGCATGCAGCCTCCGAGACTCCCTTTGAGGGTCCCTGGATCCCACAGCCATTCTAGCATGGGCGAGACCAGATCTTTTTAATGATTTGTTTAAAAGATTTCTATGCCCACCCATCTGAAACAATTCTGGATAGCCCACAACAGTAAAACCAGTAACATTAAAACAGAAACACAAAACAATCAAACTAAAACAAGAACTTTGCAGCTTAATCATCCCTAAGGATGTCTCATAGCAAGCTCCAATTACTCTCCTTCCAGACTTTCTATTTTGGGGTGAAGTTGGAGGATTCAGGGAGCCGACTAGGTGGTTCCGCCCTAGGCGCCTAATGGACCCAGATCGGTTCCAGGAGGAGCTTGGGGAAATACCTGACTCCCTTGTCCACAACTCGTCCGGGTCCCTGGTTTCGGCCTGGAATGAGGCAGCGTCCGGGGCCCTGGATCGAATTGCGCCTTTGTGACCTCTCTGTGGTGGTGGTCCCCGGAGGGCACCTTGGTTTACTGAAGAGCTCCGGGAGATGAAGCGCCACAAGAGACGTCTAGAGCGACGTTGGAGGGCCAGTAACTCTGAATCTGACCGATCACTATTAAGAGCTATCTTAGGACTTATTTAGTGGCGATAAGAGCGGCAAAGCGTGTTCACTTTTCCGCACTTATTGCGTCCACAGAATCTCGCCCGGCCGCCTTGTTTAGTGTGACCCGCTCCCTTCTTAAAGTGGAGGAGGCGGAGGAACCTTTGCAGGGGAGAGCTGAGGAGTTTGTTCAGTTTCTTTCGGACAAAATCGCTCAGATTCAGAGAGACCTGGACTCCGACTGGGCAGTGCCAACCGAGTTGCCAGGGGCTGGTCTTAGTCATGTTATCTGGAGCGAGTTTGAGCCTGTGACCCCTGATGAAGTGGACAAGGCCGTGAGGGCAATGAATGCCGCCACCTGTTTATTGGACCCGTGCCCCTCTGGCTGGTTTCTGCCAGTAGGGAGGTGACACGAGGCTGGCTCCAGGCGATAATCAATGCCTCCTTGATGGAGGGGTCTTTCCCGCAACCTTTAAAGGAAGCGGTGGTGAGGCCCCTCCTCAAGAAGCCTTCCCTGGACCCAGCTGTTTTGAAGAACTTTCGTCCCGTCTCCAACCTCCCCTTTGTGGGGAAGGTTGTAGAGAAGGTGGTGGCGTCTCAACTCTTGCGATCCTTGGATGAAACCAATTATCTGGACCCTTTTCAATCTGGTTTCAGGCCCGGCTACAGCACTGAGACTGCTTTGGTCGCACTGACCGATGACCTCTGGCGAGCCCGGGATAGGGTTTATTCCTCTATCCTGGTGCTTCTTGACCTCTCAGCGGCTTTCGATACCATCGACCATGGTATCCTTCTGCATCGTCTCGGAGAGGTGGGGGTGGGCGGCACCGTATTGCGGTGGTTCTCCTCCTACCTCTCTGAAAGGTCGCAGTCGGTATTGGCGGGCGGACAGAGATCGACCCCTAGGCGCCTCGATCATGGGGTGCCTCAGGGCTCGGTCCTGTCCCCCCTCCTTTTTAACATCTACATGAAACCGCTGGGTGAGATCATTCGGCGACACGGGGTGAGGTATCATCAGTACGCAGATGATACCCAATTATATATCTCCACCCCGTGTCCTTTCAGTGAAGCAGTCGACGTGATGTGCCGGTGCCTGGAAGATGTGAGGGTCTGGATGGGGGTGAACAGGCTTAGACTCAACCCTGACAAGACCGAGTGGCTCTGGGTCTTGCCTCCCAAAGGCCAACTGGATGGTCCATCTTTAGTCCTGGGGGGGGGCAAATTTACCTCCCTCAGTGCAGGCACGCAACTTGGGTGTCCTCCTGGACTCACAGCTAAATCTGGAACAACATCTATCGGCTGTGGCCAGGGGGACCTTTGCACAGGTTCGCCTAGTGCACCAGTTGCGGCCTTATTTGGACCGGGAGGCTTTACTCACAGTCACTCATGCCCTTGTCACCTCAAGGTGACCGCATTCTGCCGCATAGCTCCCAGAGACCGGTGAGGTCCCCTAGATTGGGCCTCCTTCAGGTCCCGTCGGCCAGACAATGTCGGCTGGCTGGCACTCGGGGAAGGGCCTTTTCTGTGGTGGCTCCGACCTGGTGGAATCAACTTCCCCCCGAGGTTCGAACTACTCCCACCCTGCCGGCCTTTAAGAGAGCCGTTAAAACTCTCCTGTTCCGGCAGGCCTGGTGCTGATGTCCCCGGGGGACCGGGATATGATCGGACTCGCAGTATGACTGTATTATTTATTGTTTTATGATTGTTTTAACTTTGTACGCCGCCCTGAGTCCTTTGGGATTGGGCGCCATATAAATATTTGAAAATAAATAAATAAAACTGATACCTTGTCTTACAGAAATTTACCATGCCCTTTGAAAACTTCCAGTATCAAGCCAATTTTCCCATTTTGTTTTTTAATGCTTAAGATATCTGTTTTGCCCCTCGACCCTTCTCAAATAGAGTTCTTTTTTGGTTTATCCACTCCTGTACATTAAGATATCATTGCCCCATCTCCTGCACTCCTCACCCAGCAATTCCTTACCCTTTGAATTGAACTTATGAACAGTCCTCACACTTATAGCTATAGAGCATCCCCATACAAGCGATCAAAATGTGGGCACTTGGCAACTGGTATATATTTACAAAGGCAGCATCCCAAGGGCATGTGATTGCCATCTGCAATCTTCCTACCTGGCTTTCAACAAGCAAACTCAATGGGGCCATCATAGACACTTAATGACCGCATGCTTCACTTAACAATTGCAGTGATTCACTGTGGCACAAAAAATATCATAAAATCGGGCACAATTCATTTAACAATTTCCTTACCAAATTGGAAATTCTGGTCCTAAATATTGTGGTAGATTGAAGACTACCTGTATTTTCTGGTTGTGAATACTATAATTACAAACAAATTACACACAAGATACTAACACACACACACACACACACACATACACACACGGCAATAATGAAACTTAAAACAAAGCTTTGCATGTTATACAAATACAGATCTTTAACTGACTTGGTTCAAGCATCTTATGCAAACCTAGCCACCCGCTTTCAGACTCATGTACACATACGTCCATATAAATGAATTAATAGCATCCATCACCTATTCTCTTGTTGACATCACTCTGAGACTTCTGAGTGGTTCTCTCAATTTCATCTACCAACCGCTGGCTCTCATCTACCAAGCGTTCCGAACGAGACCGCTGGGCCTCGGCACTACTGTATTGGACCTTGTTAGCAATGTGCCATTCGGGAGGCAGAAACTTAGGAGGTGCTTGTATCAACTTGGCCATTATAGCATCGAGAAGACCCTGGGAAGAGAACAGAAGTTAAGTAAACACTTGGAAATAAAACTGGAAAACAACAACAACAACAACAAAAGTTTAACAGCAGGGAGAATAAACAGAAGTTGATTTTTAAAAAGGTGCATTGCCTAAAAAAACCTAAAGGATCTCCTTCCCCTTCAGCTAGAAACAGTAAGGCTTTAGTTTTATTTCAAAATTATTACAATGGAATGTATATCTTCACAATTCTCCATATCTGGGTATTTATTTCATTTCAATAACTGTCCATCTCAACAAGTGACCCTGAGTGATGAACAGTCTTAAAATACATTAAAACAATTCCAATCACAAATTTAAAATACACAATAGCCGAGGAAAATACAACTGACAATCACTAGCACAGCCAGAAGATAGGATTCTTCACACAGCCCTGAGCACATTTACTGCTTCTTGATTTATTTAAAATGCTGAACTAGAGTCACCCTCCGAACATTTCATATATTCCATTTATGCTTCTTTCTGCTCAGAAGGACATCCTCCAAGTATCAGCACTGAGAAAGATCATATAGCTTACGATGCCATATAACCAAATAGCTCCTTCTGTGGATTCATCCAGAAAAGACAATGGCTACCCAGATCCAAAAATCCTTGAATGCTAAAACAAATTGTTTTGCTAAGTTTTTGCTAAGTTATAGGAAATATTAAGAAGACCAAAATTCATGAAAAGAAAATGAATATTTTAAAAAAATATTTAAAATACTGTTAAAAAAGACATTTGGTTTAGCAGTTAAGGTGCCAGGCTAAGAAACTGGGACACCATGAGTTCTAGTCCTACCTTAAGGCTTGAAGGCTGGCTGGCTACCTTGGGCTAATCACTTTCTCAGCCCAGTCCACCTCACAGGGCTGTTGTTATGAGGAAAACAGGAGGAGGAAGGAATATTAGGTATGTTTGCGACCTTGAGTAATTTATTTAAAAAAATGTATTCAGTCAATAAAAGCCTTGCATCAGATCGAAGAGGGAGAAACTATCCCCTGGAAATAAGCAAGTAAGGGCCAAGTTCACTGCCTTAAGTCAGAAATACAAGAACTGATAGACTTCCAATGCATTTTTCCCAATCAGTACTGTAGCAGCTTCTTGCAAAATCCCCAGAAAGTAAGGGAACTGCTCCGAATCTTACGTGCATGAGGGCATGGGGATTTGTTATATATTCATTATCCCTATTATTAAGAGAGCTGCCCGCCCCATGCAAGCCTGGGGTACCCACCCTTTGGCGGTGATCTCTACAGCAGCTCCTCCGTTCGCGAGTTCGAATCGGGGCGTAGGATAGCGGAAAAGCAGGCACAACAAACCTGTTTCCATGGAAATAGGGCGACGCCTCCTATGGCAACGAGGCAGGCGCTGTAGAACGGAGCCGTGATTGGCTGCTGCTCTTTATAAACCCGTAAGAAAAATGAATGAATGAATAAATCAACAGAGGCGCGAGATCAAGATATTTGAATACGCAAATCCTGATCCCGTCAGCAGCAATTTTAACACAAATGAATCGAAGGTTTAGCCCTGGGTGGATTGATTCGCTGTAGAGATGCAGATAAAGTGGTGAAGGGCGCAAATCCTGCAGCGCAGAAAGCTGAGGGATCCTTTTCTCTGATCTCGCCTTTGATGCGACGGACAAGCAGATTTGCAGGTAGGACTGCCATATCTGGCTGCAAAAATCCGGACGACCAATAGATTTCCAACTCTTCGCTGTCATACTCCGGATCTTTGCAGCAGCCCGAAAAAGAGAGACACTTCGGAGACTAGGAGTCTAAAAGTTTCCTTTGTTTTCAAGTGTGATTTTATCTTGACCTCTCCTCGTTCTTCTGTCAGGAATATTAGGACCTCCTCTCTTCAGAGATTTTATTTCCAAAAATGTTTACTTACTTCAACAACCTTTGCTTCGTTTGGTTACTAGGTTAATCCGTATTTTATATTTGTACGCTTAAATGAATCGTATACAGATCAGTGTCTGGTTTGAATAACAAGATCAAGCTAACAATCATCAGGTTTGGCATATTGTGTGAATGTAATTCCTTGTCTTTAAGCGACTTTCACCCAAATAGGTGACTGACAACATCCCCAATTAGACTGGTTGCCGAGTCCGCAGGGTACTTTGAAAGTTAACAAGCGTGGAACTCGCGCCACACTTAGCCAACATGTGATTGGCTAACTCGTGGTTCTATCAACGAAACAGTCAATGAAAAACGCGGGCTGATGGGTCTTTTCCAATCAGAGATTTAGCTCGATGGTTAATTGGTAGATTGATGCAATCAATCAGAATAGAGCTGGAAGGGACTTTGGAGGTCTTCTAGTTCAGCCCCCTGCTCAAGCAGGAAATTCTTTCCAGTGGTCTGAATTTTTAAAATAACATTATTTCTATTATTTCTATCCCCCCATCCATGAAGTCTAGAAAAGGCTGAAACTTCACCCACACAAATTTGGGAAGGATCAGCCATTCTAATGCTTAGGATATTACATTATCTGACTCCACTCTTTTGATTTGTCACCTTACTATGAATTAGTTTATAAGTTCATGCATTTTGCTCCTGAGAATAAAATAAGGACCAAACGCAAAGCTGCCTTTATTTTATTTGTTTCATGGTGGCCATCTGTACAGCCCCAAGGTAGGAAATTGCCCTGAACAAGCTATTGACCGCAGGGAAAAACCTTGGAAAGAAGTTGATAGGGGTCTGCAGTGGTAGAGTTGTGTGGGCCAGACAGCTAAAAAGCACAAATTCACTCCAAAACACACATACACCTATTCCTGCTGCTTCAGGATAGCCAAATGGCTATGATTACATAGATGCCTGTAAAAGTCAGTATGACATCACAAGCCATTGACATCATACAAATGGTACAAATTCCATAATTTGTCAATCATGTCCGATTTGTACTATTTGCTTCATTTGAATAAAGTCTTGTGACATAATTGCCCTGCTCCAAACATACACAAGTGTACATGACCAAACGTGGTATATGAAACTATATTAGATAGAATGTGGTTTATTGTGTTCTTGGATTTCTGCTGTTGTCTTACATTTTGTGTGAATCAAGCCACCAACCTAACCCACAATTTGGTTTCTTCATGCAAAAGAGGCTATGTGAATCCAATTGGGTTTTGTTCATCTGGTTTTCGTGTTTAGAAAATTGCATGACCCTGGGATTCATATCACACATCATACAATACAGTTAACTGGATCAAGAGGAAATTAAAATGTTATGTAAATAGCTTAGTCTAATTAGTGATGGGTTTGGATAAGTTTCAGCCCAAATCCAAAAGATGTTTGAGGCAAAGTTAATTTCCCCAGAGTACAAAACTAATTATTTATTTCCTAGCGAGTAGCCAGCTGGGTCAGTCATACAATACAAAGAAGCTGATACTGGTACTAGGCAACTTGCTTTCATGCAAAATCTTGTATAATACTTGAGACCATTTTCAAAATAGCTTCAAGATGTGAAAAGCAATCCTAAAACTGAGATTAGAAGTGTGCTACACCTTAGCTGCCTGTTTCTCTAATGGTGTGGTTTAAGTGCAATGTAACTTCCTATGGGTGGATGTAAACAGTTTTCCTGGCCCAGGCTAATCTGAACCATGACTCTATTTTAGCCATGTAATTTTTGGAAGATCTGGAGCCTCTCCCTTATTTTACTGAGCACAATTCTCACACATTACCAGAGCAAATGCTTCTAGGATGACTCTTTCCAATCTGGTACCATCCAGAATTCTCATGTCAGCATGCACCAGGACTGATGTATCTGGCACCAGTTACTTCAAATATTTTGAACTCAATGGTGCTCTTGCTGTAATCAGTTTCCTTTCTGGCAATCATCGCCTGGGAGTCTGATGTATATCATAAAGAGCAAATTCTCCTCATTCCTTCAAGACCAGAAGACTAAGGTATGCAAGTATTGTGCAGAATTTCAACTATCTGTCCACAAGAGTCTCTCCACACAGTCCTTGTGCATCGCCATATCTATTTGGGGTAAGTATTCTTGCTCTGTTGCAGAACGAGCAACCTCAGAACTCAGGGTTATGCACCCCCTCTTTTCTGCCTCCCCCAGAGCCCGCTCCTACTACATCATAATGTACACCTATAACAAGTTTAATATAGTTTTTTAAAAAATAAGTTCCTCCCCACAACTAGGAAAAATAATACAGAAGTTCTCCTCCAGACAGATTTCCTCACTGCACCTTTCTTTATGGCCTTTCTGCCTCATTGTCCCTTTCTTTGTTGCCTTTCTCTGCACCTTTCATGTGGACTTTCTTTTCCTTAAATGCTAAATCGGATAACCTTCACATGGTTGCCAGTGCCTGCTCCAGTATCAGATAATATCGCCTGACTGGGTCCGATTCAGGATTCAGCGTGCAGCTTTCAGGTGACAGATTAACACATACTGGGGAAAAGTAATGCTGAGCAAATTGTGATGAAGTGTCAGTTGTGGTCATGCATGTTAATATACTCCATTATTGCAAGGAGTGTTTTTTTAAATGTATAAGCAAGTCTTTTGGTTTGAAGGAAAACGGGTTTCAATACTGCAGCCTTTGGAAACAGGCTGAGTTCTACAAGTATTCAAGAAGCCCCTGTGATCAAGAGAATTTGCACATTAGCCTTCAAACTTTCCACACTGGAATCTGTCTCTAGGCCTTAATTTATCCCAGAAATTCCAGAGCATAAGGAAGTGGAATCAGGAAAAAGAAGGGATATAAAACAAGGCAATAGCATAGCTGTCCACAAATGATAGACATAGCATATAGACTTTTGAGCGACATCTATGGAAGGAAGACAGGGAGGAGGAGAGGAGATCATGCTTGAATTATCCTTCTAGGTCAATTTGGTCAAGTCAGCTTGCACATACAGTTAAAAAGAAAATTCTTGGAACAAGAATCTCTATTCACAGCTGCCTAGAGAGAACAAGGAAGGAACTGCTGGCCCTTTATCTTTTTTCAGCAAGAGCTCTAGCTGCCCAGGAATCTTGACTGTTTTTATTTTTTCTTTCTCTTTGGCTTGTGGCTATGTCCAGCAGCCTGGGACTTCCCTCGGCAGGGATGGCAAGCAGCTGTATAGCAGCACCAAACATTAGCACAAAAGTAGTTGTGGAGCAGTCCCATTCTAAGAGTCATGGCCTTTCTGGATTCATTCAAAGCGCCGAAGATGGTTGTAGAGAGACTGCACATAGGTGAAGACACACATGGGGTCTGGTTTGCGGCCCATCAGCATCATGTCCTCCACTTCAATCAAGCGGTCACAGTTGGCCATTTTTCTACAAAGGGAAGCAAGGCATCAGATTCAGAAAGAAAGGCAATTTCGAAAAATTGGGAACTGGGAAAATGAAGGAAAACTATCATTCAAGGGGATAAGTTCCAACCCACCATCTTATGAAATTTTACTCAAAATTAATTTCCTCATATTTTTTCATTATCAGACAAGGATGTAAAAGTGTAGCCTTCTTAACCGAGGAAAGTTAAGAGGTCTGTGCAACTAATACAAATCTGCAGCACAATCTGCAGCAGGCAACTTATGATGGAAGTATCCTACTTACTCAGCTGTTGTGAATGCCAGTTCAAAGTTCTCCTTGCGCTTGGTGGGATCCAACGTGTTGTAATCAAATGCTTCGGGGAAGAAGGAGTGCACCAGTGCACAGAAAGCCATCCCATCATTCCAGCTAGAAGAGAAGTTCTGCAGATCTATGTGCTGGGGTGGGTGGGGGAAGAGTAGGGTGGCAGAACAGAAGAAGAAGGCAAGTGCTGTAATTCAGGAGAAGGATCTGACAGAGTTGGGGTAGAGAAGCCTGAATCTAAGTATCTGTGAGGAACCAGAAGTTGTATTACGGTACTTCATATGGGTTCACAAAGTGAAACAGTGAAGAAGCGGTGAGGGATTACAGAATTCCTTACCTACCTTGTAGCCAATAGTTTTGGACCGGCACCAGTCCAAGAGGATTTGCTTGATGCTGCTGGCACTGGCAACAGCAAAACTCTGAGATCTCTTGAGTTTGGTCCGGCCCACACTCTTCCCCCTGCACAAACGAGGGACACAAAGAGAAGAGATTGATACTGTTATCTAGAGAGGTAGTACTTCGAATGGAAAAAAAACAGCTCCTTTAACCTTTACCCAGAATTTTCCTATTTCATCACAGAGGAACTGTCAGAGGTAGAGAACACATTTGAATATTGTCATCCTGTGTATATGAAGAACACCAGCAATCTGAAGGAACATTAGCTTTTACCTTCCCATTCAAATCCCTTCTCTCCTATTCAACTCCTCCACTGAATTGGCATAAGTAAAACAAATTTTTAAGACCTTTCTTTCCTGCATGCTAGTTAGAAAACATTGCAATGATTTGTGCTGTTTTGCATCAGCTAAATATGCTGCCTTAGTTAACTGCTGAAACTAAAGTAGGAACTATACTATATTGAGGATTAGCCAATGCATTTTTCTTAAATTGTTGTGTTTTTACCAGAATAGAGCTTCTGGCATAGCCTTGTGCTGCAGACAAACAAGTGCAAACCATTAGGCTAGAAACTGTGACCTCAGCTGTTTTTGGATCCCCTTCAGGCCTTTCCTGAACCAACTCTCTAAAAGTTGAACTGGACCCAACGTACTTTCCAGCATCCTGCTCGAACTTCTCAAAGAGTGCTCTTCTAGATTGAGTTTCTGAGGTCCGGGGCAGGGTCTGAGATCTCACCAGTTCCCTTCGCTTTTCCACTTGTCGATGGACTGAAGAAGGTGAAGAGTGGGACTTTGAAGCCTGGGTTTGTTGGCTTGTGGTGACACTGCCCCCCCCCCAAAAAAGAGAGAAAATACACTTCAAAAGAACACAGTTGCAAAGGATGACCCACTGGATTCTCCAAAAGGGATGAAATACAATAGCTGGATTCATATAGTATGCTACATCAGGTCCCCTACATATTTTTGACACAATTTGGATCAGTAGGCATATCTGAAATTTGAAGACCATGACATGGGCACTCTCAAAACACAGCAGCCAGGGAAGATATGCATAGTAAAAAAAAAAAAAAAAACAATGACCACTTACCAAAGGTTGAAGTTACACCTAAATAGGCTACAGCTCCTATCATTTTTATTTTCTGTTACTATTTATTTCTATGCAGGGCCGAGGCACTTTTGGAAATAAAGGTTATGCTTGGGGGTGGAGCTTTGTTCTATAACAGTGGTTCTCAACCTGTGGGTCGGGACCCCATTTGGGGTCGAACGACCATTTCACGGGGGTTGCCAAACAACGCAGTCCGCCATTTTTTTCTCCTTTTTCCTTAGCTGTGCTACTCCCTTTTATTCTACTGGCTTTTGAAAGCCAATAGAATAGACTCTCTTGAATAGAGTCTAATTCTATTGCCTTTCAAAAGGCAATAGGAATTGTCCAGGCTGTCTCTGCCCTGCTGAGCCCGCCAAGTCCCATTCTGCAAACGGTGCTGCACCAGTTGAGTAGTCCTCGACTTACGACCGGTTGGGGGGGACCACGGCATTAAAAAGGTTGAGAACCACTGTTCTATAACATGCTGACTTTCCATTTATATTTTTCCCAATTAAAAAAAAAACTGTGCTAAACTCAGTTCCTACTTTATGGCTTAATATGATGTGAGAACCCAGCCAAATATAGTTTAGTTAATAAAACCTGATTAAACAAACCAAACCAATGAGCCTTTCCCCACTGGCCATAACCGCAGCACGAACATTTCTAGGCTCATAACATTTTCAGGGAGTAAAAACAGAGGGCAAATGACAACATGGGCACGAGGATGTAATCATACAAACTTTATGAACTTGGACACCGGGAAACAAATATGGAACAGTGGCATTGCATGTGACGTTACCACACCTGTGTTGTCAGATTAGTTTCATCTTGGTGCATACTACTGTCTTCTACTAATATTTTTCTGCTATATACCCATAACATTGCAACTATTTTGTCCCCTGCTTTAGAGTGAGACAGGCTTAAGTGTTCTTAGCTGTACTACTATTGAAGTAATGTTTCCCTTCTTACCTTAATACAGAAGTCCCAACCCCCAGGCTATGGCCCACTACCAGCTGGCTGGCGGGCGTGCACATGCGCAGCTCAACTTGCCTGAGCGGCAAGCCAATGTGCATGTGGCAGCTTAACTTGCCCGAGCAGTGGGCCGATTCCCCTCTGCTCCCGCCCCGGATGGGCCGCCAAACCATAAAGGTTGGAGACCGATGCTTTAACACCATCCATGGACATCTTCAAGATGTGTAAAATCTATAGGCTCATCACCTTGGCGGGAAGTCAAGAGTACTGCAATCACTGAAAACAGTGCAAGCAAAGGGAATAATATGGCATAATAGGAAACGGGAACAACACATTTCATAGTGGTACAAATTTTCCACAGTTAAGCAGTGGAGAAAAACCCAATGTCTATTCCACTCAACAGTATATCCATGCTGTGCCCCTATTACAATAAAACCCAAACAGCAGATACTTGCAAATCCAAGTATGTTCACCTTTCACTAGATTGGCTTCCATAGTTTACAGTCGATGTGGATTTTGTCCCCGAAGAAAATTTATCTGCACAAAAAAATAAAGAAATTGGCTCTCTTCCAAATCATTCTCCTACAGCATTTGTTTTTGAGGGGGTGGGTGGAATCATGCTCTGAACAGAGAAGAAGCTGGAATCTGCAATTCACTGGTGCTGATGATCATCAATGTCATCCAAAAGGAATTCTTTACTATATAGATTTCACCTTTGGATTACAAACCCAGGAAAGGCAAACTGATCTTAATCTGGATCAGGATATAAAGTTCTCTGATAATTTTCTTAGGCTTGCTTATATTATCAAGATTAAGTATAAATGCATCAAAATCTCCTAAAAAATAGATTCAGATTTTTATTGGTCACCAAACACTTGACCCTGCTGGACTACATCAAAAACTCTCTAGTTCAGCATGTTTAGGACTTAAAAATGATTCCAAATCAGTGCTTTGAACTCTGGATAAGCACTAATCCTCCCTAATAATTAAAGTAGCCACATCATTTCCAGATACCAGCCTGAATTTGAAAAAAAGATGGGCCTAAAAAAATTGACCCACTAAAAAAAATCCTTAAAGCAGCAGCAACGTTTTTTTACAAATATATATGGAAGCCTAAAAAAACCCAACCCTATTTTGAAGAATAACAGAAGGGTGCTGTGCTCATTTTCACAAGGTCTGAAGCAGTCCACCTAATCAATTTTTGAATTATACAGAGTCCTATTATTTCTCACAATGGCTATTGAGGCATCTCTCTCAGTGGCATCTGGAGTTGGAGTGGGTGTAGAAGGCAAAAGGGAGTTAATCATGTCAAAATAGTAGGAGTGACAGGAGATTGAAGCCCTATCTCTTTTTCCAAATATGCAATGCGCACAACGTTTGATAAATAGAAGCAAGGCTTCAATTGCCCTGTTGCATCCAGTCTTGACATTGTGAAATCCGTGGCAGACATCCATGTCTAGGATCAAAGCCCATCTGAGGACCATTAAGGCAGAAGCTCCATATTCAGCTGATGACACTATAGGCACTATGTGTTGAAATCAGCAAGATGCCAGTGTTATGATGAAGAGCAGCCCATGCCTTCACCATGCACCAAAAGAATCTACCCACTTGCTAATTTTGATGACAAAAACAGCATTGGGCTATCACGCTACAAACTCCACCCCTTTTGTTTGTGCATCGCGATATCACACAATGCACAAATCAAAGGGACAGAGCTTGTTTCAGAAGAGCATGAACTATTTTTATAATTTTCCTCAAATCCTCTGATCTTGTGGACACCTCTGCTTCCCCTCTAATTAATCTATCTGGTTTCCACACAGTTTCTAGTCTCCCAAGTTCTTCATCTTTCAGTGAGGGGTGCCTGTTCTTCAGCCAAACATCTGCCTGATATAAATGTCAGTCAGACAGCATTTGCATTTTTTTCTAATTTTATTATTAATCTCTGTGCCGCCTATCTCACTGGTGGCCTACAGTCATATAATTAAAATACCATATAAAGCATTAAAACAATAAATAAGAAATATGCATTTAAATTTCAGATATTTGAGGGCAAATGCATGGAACCTGAATGTGGAGGTCTTTGGAAACCTATTTATTGTGTCAATTTTTCCATACCATAGTACAATAGTACAGAAAACTATTATTCCAACATAGGAAAATATATGCAAACCCATTTGCTAACCTGAAGTAAAGGAAGCATTTGTTGTCCTCACTGAACTCACATTCCAGTTCTTCGCAGTGCTCAGGGTCGAACTGCTAGCACCTTTTATATCTTTTTTTAAAAAAAAAAACAAAGAGTAAAAAATGGTATTTTTTTTTAATAGAGAGAAGAAGAAAACCAGATTAGACCATTAACCCATCAGACCAGGTTAGTCCCTCCTATCAAAAGGCTACATTCCAACAAGTTAGCATTTGCCCAACAGCCCATTTGATTAACATGAGATTCTATGTGAGTGTGCAAACCCAGAAAATGATTTAACTTTGTAACCAAGTTAAATATATTGTGGGAATGCATTCAGTGAGAGAGAAAACTTCCCAGAACAAAGCTGCACTTCTCTGATGTTTTTTATTTTTTTTAAAAAAGAACCAGCCCAATTTTTATGTACAAGAAAGCTATCACCACTAAAACCCAAAATATGCACACCCAATTAAAATGCTAATACCATTAAGCGTCACTCGAAACAAACGTTTCCCCACAGGTTTAGCTCTAACATCTTTTTGAAAAGATGTGTGTAAAAACTTGCACCAGAAATGGTCCTTTCAGGAATGGATGCAATGAGACACTCCTGGGTTACTGATGAAGACCACTTCCAGTAATTCCATCATATTTGGAGTCTTGTAGAGAATCTCTCTGCTATTCATTAAAGAAGGCACAGCTTTTTTTCAGGGGTTCTGCAGAATCCTGAATAAAAGTGCTCCCACTTTAAAAGCTGACTTATCATATGATTAGTTTCTTAGGACTTGAAGAAAAGAGAACGGCTTTAATGAACAGTGGAGAGGCACTGTATTTTTGTGAAGTTCAAAGCATTTCTTCCACATCATTTTCAAAGGGTGCATAGCACTAATAGGTACCTTTGCATAGCTAGACTTGCACAAGTGGAAATATTTTATTCAAGTCATCCACTATTTTACCTGACTGAATCAATGTTTTAGACACAGCCTCATTATGAACATCGCTCTGCTGCCCACCGGAAGAGTTTGGCACAACTGGCGATCCAACAGTTTCTCCTGAAAATGCTTCCGATATTCTGGTTACTGCGGTAACAGGCTGGTGGGGCATCCGCGAAGACATGGCTGGAGCATGTGCCTCAAGAGGAGAATCTGAAAAGTGAAGAGAAGAGTATTTCTTGGCTGAGCCTAGCCAGGGCTAGTGAGGAAAAGAGCAAAACTATGTTGGGATCATTTTTTTTTAATTAAAATTCTACATTGTCTTATATTTTCCAGGGAATTCTTCTTTCTAAATACTAATTTTCTTAGAATAATATATTTTAAGGAAAGTTCAAATGCCACAAATATGAGATTCCTTTAAGCAGAGTTAAGTAACAGCTCAGTCCAAATGGCCAAGTAATTGCCTTATTAAAGCATATAAACAACAAGAAACCAATCTCCAACTTTTATCTGTACAATCTCATAAGTTCCATTTGCAAGACTGTGTTGTTTCTCTGGGTCATATATGTGTATGTATGTGGATATATGCATAATTTTTAAAGTATGCTGATTAATGTACATTTAAAGTGACAATAAAATTATTATTCTATTATAAAAAGTTATTCTATTTTGAGGTTTATTGGAATATGTTTAGATATGGAACCAAGAAAATCTATGCTTTCATTATAGGCTTTCTTTTACTTGCTTAAAAGACATTTATGACTTTGTTTATGCTGTTTTATCTTTTCAATAAATAAAGGAGAATATTTGTAGATCAGGGTTGAAATGGGGTCCTTAGTGCTCTCTGAGCTTGGATGTTTGCAAGAAAACGGTCTGCAAGAAAGCAACCAAACTCAAGAGAGCACCAAGGACCTCTCTTTTCAATAAATACCTTGTTTTAAAAATAGGTCAATATTTATTTAGGAAATCATTCCTATATATCGACTCCCCATTTAATAACTAGCTCCATTCCAATGACCAAGTTCTTACTTGTTCAGCTATGCCAGCCTTACTCTCACTCTGGCATGCATTGTTATCAAGCATACTAAATTTGGTTGTAAATGTGCACATTGTTCAGAAAATATTTTTTATTACTATCATATTTGCAAATGTCCACTAAACAGAGGTAGTTGCTAAATACGATACTAAATAGGGTATTACATATGATGATCTTAATCACATATTTAAAAGAACCACCCTCTCTTTTAACATGAAATACCATTTCACTTTGAACTATAAGTTGTTAATAGAACACTGGCCATCCACCTGGGTTTAAGCTCAATGTGGTAAACATTAAAATATTTAGTGATTTAAAAGACACTTTTTATTTCATTCCTATCCTAAATGGACATTTTTCTTCTTGTAATCTAGGCAGGGAAAAAAAGAGTGAATCAAACTTCCAGAGCCTGTGCAACATCACTCCAAAAGCCTGTTTAACTTTCACCACATCAGAAATGGTAAAGATTTATGTTCTCACTAAAAGGACTTCCTTTCCTTACCTCCTGACAACTGATGCCCATTCTCGGTTATGGCTGAATCAGGAGTTCTTTTGCTCATAAAGTTCTTTTCATCCTCAATGTCCAAACTCTGCAAAAGCAAGAAGATAATGCACACTGTTACAAGCACTGACTTGGGGGGGGGGGCGGGAATCGAAAACACCAGAGAGCAGATGGCTATTCCAGATTGGAAACCCCCAGCTTCCAAGTTTGCCAAAAGGAAGAGGGCGCATTGCACTGTTGAAAGGGAAGAGAAGTGCTTAGAGTAAAGAGAATTTGCGGCTGTGCTCACAAAATACACAAAGCTAAAAGAACAAACTTTATTATGGCTTAGTCAATTCTGGGAACCCAGCCAGTTGTGATTTACATACCCTGGTTTATGGCTTACAGTGGGTGTTTTATTTAATAAAATATGGGTTATACAACCTATGGATTAATGCAATATGTGATCTACGTAAGTGGCTTAAAGCCATCCCACCAGAACATGTACTTATGTTTTTGTAGCTACATTTCTTTTAAAAAAATTGGGGAGGGAAGATAGCTACAATATGTATGAGGTACTAGTAATGTTATTAAATCTAAATCTATCTTTTCTGAGGCCAAGAATAAAAGCTGTTCCCCAGCATACATTTGATTTGTTTTCCTGTAAATCAACTACTTTAGTTCTTCAGTTGTAAATTTTAATTGAATTTCATCCACTGTTTGAAAATACCTCTGTGAGATTCTTCTATACTATCCTCAATAACATCTGACTAAAAGGATGCAAGTCTATCCTCAAACCAGCATTGCCCATCCTAGAGGAGAGGGACTGAAGGAGGCTGGACTCCTACTTTGCTATAGAGCAGCATTACTGGCTAAACTTGGCTTAAACTCATAAGTATGAAAGGTTGTGGCATTTAAAAATGCCCGGATGAAGTGTTGTTGCCATCCATTCATCTCTCACATTTGTGAGAGAAGAGCAGAAATAGCTGGAGGGGGAAGTGGAGTTAAGCATGTCATTAGCTTAGAGTCATTAGATTCCCACAAGTGGTTCAAGTACAAACTATCCTGAATTCCATTGACCCTTATCATGCGCCAGTTTAGTATTGGACTTTAGTTAACTAATTTTTTGTGTATGGGTTTGAATAAATCTTCTATGCTGCAATCTAATGGATTATCCTGATTCTTTGTGCCTGGCAACACTTACCACTACACCAAATTATGTCCTGAAAAGCAAAATTTCTGAAGCAGAGGCCATTTTGAACCACCCAGCCAGCCAAGAAACAGACATGCTTATTTCTTAATTTACAAGCAGGGGCATCATCTATTGGGAGAGATAAGAGAACTCAAAATGGCTGCTTTGACCAAGCAATCAAAGCCCCACACTTTTCAATATACAGTAATACATATTAGAATGGGGTGGGGCTTCGATCATATAGTTACAGCTGCATCATGACAATTTAATAACCTCTTACAGACAGCCCTGTTTATAAGGCTTAAAAGCCTCTCAACCTGGGGCAATGTACAATCCCAAAATCTACAACTTGGATTAAAGCACAGAAGATTAATAGAGAAGCTAAACAGATCATCATTTTCATAATCTAAACCAAAACTAAAAACCATAATTGCAATACAGTTATACATAAACTGATGATCTGAACATTAAAAACCAAAGAACCAATTCAATGTGTAGAAGAATGCAGTAGTCACAGCAACCTTGTCCCAAAGGCATGATGGAACAACCATTTGAAAAGGCAGGACAGGAGGGGGCAATTGAACACCTGCGGAGGAATTCTATTATGAGGAGGGGTTAGCAACTGAAAACAAATGCTCTTATAGATTACAATCTCCAATTGAACAAATACAGGAAGAGCTCAATTGATTAAGCACTACCTTATTGAGTTCCTGTCAGAAAATGAGAAAATTAATTCCACAAGCCTGTAACAGTACCTGACTTTTCATGTCTGAATAGCTTGCAACCACAACTCTACAAATTTTCCTCCCTATCTACACCTCTGCAATGCTTTTGCTATCTATAAAAAAAATAATAAACAGAGAAAAACACATGTGCAAATTGTTATTAACCTTATTGCTGCAATGCCCTTCGAAGACAGTTATAGTTTATTCGATAAAGCACACTCTTACAAGCTTTGGTTATGCAGATGTAGCCATTATCTGATTTTCAAACTAGTACTCTTTATATCTTTAAAAATTAATTTTAAATATGCAAAAATCCAAAAGTTAAACACTTTATTCCTCTTTCTCTTTTAATTCCAGCCCGAAACAAATGGTCATGAAATGACCTGCAGATCTTTAGGCTATTGGCCCAAAAACTCGTATCATACTACAAAAAGATACATTATTTCCAAAATCATATATAAATGGAGTTAGGGTTTGGCTTTAAAACTTGCTTCTGATACTGAGGGAACAACTACAGTAGATCTAAGCATGTGCAGAGCATTTTCTCTGTAGCAACAGCCAGGTTGTCCATTTCTGTATTCATATCAGCTCAGAAAACAATGTCCAAATACAGAAATGTATAGGATACAGGGGAAACAATTATGGTTGTAATAGCTACATATTATTCTTCCTTCTAAAGGAGCAAGCATCTCTTCAGTGCTTTTCTTATTGAGAGCCAGATAAAGTAAAAGGAACATTTGAAGCAGCAAAGCCAGCGAAATGGATTGGTGACCACTGTATGGCAAGTAGCAGATGACAGGAGCTCTAATGTCTTCTACTAACTAGACTCAGGGACTATAGAGGCCATTAATGGTGGGATCCTTTTCTAGTCACAATCCCTCAAAACTGAGGGAAACCTCAGATGGCCAGGTCAGCTCTGAATCCACCCTTTTTCACCTAAAAGCATCAAGTGAAATTGTTATGAGGCCCATAATAGTAATATAAAACTTCACTCAAGGGCAACATTCCTAGAACATCATAATAACTAGTCTAGAGCCAAAATAAGCCAAGGGAACATGATTAGCTCTCCTAAAGTTATATGCTGGTTCTGAACAGGCATCCAAACCAGTCTGATCTTTTTCTTCCTTGTGCAGAAAGTCTAACTCCAGCTGTTTCCAAGTGTGAGGGATCATCACACATCATGGTGAGATTAAAATGCTGGAGTTAAGCTCCAAGCAACTTGGGAATCACTCACGAGACCATCATAGATTTACAGGAACAAAATACGTATCCCTCAAAAATCCTTACTTCATATCCCATTGCAGCTGTCAGCCTTCAGTGCCACTTGGCGTAACATACACCAGGACTATTCCCCAGCAAAGCCATTAATCACATTGATAGAAATGGAGAGGATGTTTATTGCACTTGATGGCAGTTCAAGGGAGCTCCAGCTGCCAGTGTTCTCTCTCCTCTCCCCAAGGCCAGGAATGGGGCCTAGCTCCTTAGCATGACATCACTGCTAAATAGTCACGGCACCTACCATAGTTCCAAGCCGCAGCCACCTGAACAATACAGCATAGAGAAAGTGTATTGCTGCCCTGCTTGAGCTCAAGAAATCCACACCAGATTCTGGCTGGAGGCTGCACAAAGGAGGAAAACGTCCTAGCCAAGGAGATAAACAATGGAAGTCAGACTTTAGACTGGTTGTTCAGCCAGAGTTTAGTCTGTTGACTAAACGAAACCTTGAGAGACAACTTTGTGAAGAAGGACAGACCTGAACAGCCATTCCACTTATTGGCATGATGTTGGAGGCTCTGGGTAATTAAGAGCATAAGGAAAATGCATCAGTAATGGTACTTCATCACTTATCCTGGTGGTCCAGATCACTGCCAACCATGTGGCTGGGTTTATACAATATGCTCAATATTAACATTGATTAAAAAGACACAGTTGTTCTGTATTCAAACAAATATATCTTAACATAATGGCAATTATATACCAACGACACTTAGAAATAAGATTATATATATATCTGGGTTGCAAAAGTCAGAATGACTACTAGATGGCAGCAAGGACTCAATGGTTTCCAGGATTACTTTACTGCCATCCATTGATCATATGAATTGTGGCAACTCTGATATAATAGAACTATCGTACTAAAACAAGGGCTAAGAGGACAGAAGGATAGCCCATTTCATTTGTTTGAGGTTCTTATTTGTTTCTCTCAGTTTCTAAAGGAAAGAAGAGATATAATTGGAATTCTGAGTGCTCACTTTTCGGTTTATAGCTTGCTTTTTTGTGCACAAAGCACACTTTAATCTATATTCTAAAATTGTATTTTAATTTTAATACAATTAAAAATGTAATTTTAATTAAATAAAATAAAATAAAATAAAATAAAATTCAGATCAATACAGTATTGTTAAATCAATTCAATTAACAATTATGAGTTTGATAAAAGAAATGAGTCTTGCCATTTTCCAGCACTATGCACTCAGTTGTTATCCAGTTTTATTCTCTTTAGATTCCTCTGAGCACAGGATAGTCAAATGATGAACCTAGAATTCATATAAACTAGGAGAGCAGCACATTTGGACATTCACACTGAAGATAATTTTGCCTCCTGGTGACTACCTGGATAGAGGTTGGGTTGGGTTTTTCTTTTCTCTTTTTCTTTTTTTACAATATCCTTGGAAGTAGTTTTAGGCACTCCTGGCTCCCTTAATTTTATTAACACTTCAAACAATACTGGTATTGCTTTTGTGAGTTAGTAATGGATAGCTTGGCACGTCAACAAATAACTTGTGGCTGAAGCTCATTCTAGATGAGGGGTGTCAAACTCAATTTCATTGAGGGCCACATCAGCATTGCGGTTGCCCTTGAGGGGCTGGGTGGGTGTGGCCAGGGTGGGTGCGGCCTACTGGGTGAGTGTGGATGGAGTGGGTGTGGCCTACTGGGTGGACATGGCCAGCTCTACATCATTCTCGTCAAGGGTGCCTGTGGGTGCCTGGGCAGGAGTGGGACAGATCTGAGGGTCTCTGGCAGAAAGGAATGGGACCAGGGCAAGTGCCAAGGCATGGTCCACTGGAGAAGCCTCACTGTTCCTCTCAGGCCATGTGGGGGGGGGCTGGATGGTGATGTGGACTGCCTGGAGCCCTGAGCAGCAGAGGTCAAACGCCCAGCCTGGCCCTCGAGCACTGCAGCACCAAGCCCAACCCTTCTTTTTGGATTCACACTGCCCAGCTCAGCCTCTCGTCGCTGTGAGGAGAGCACCCTGCTGCCTGCCGAAACCGGGCAGCTGGGGGCTGGCAGCATCACGCTTCTTTTTGGATTCATGCCGCCTGGTTCAGTGTCTTGGTGCTGTAAGGAGAGCGCCCCGCTGCCTGCCGAAGTCCCTCCCCCCGGAGCCCATCAAGCCGGATAGGTGAAGTAGGCGAGGGCCATTTGCTGGCCACTTCCAGGCGATGGTGCATTTCTTCATTCCTCACAAAGGGTGACACCTCCCCAGCATGCACCCAGGGGTGGGGCCTACGCGGCAGAGTCTGGTTCCTTGCTGTTTCCAGACGGCCTTGTGGAACTAAGACTGAATGCATTTCAGCATAGATGGCCACCACAAAATTGTACATTGGCTCCCAGCCAGCATGGGCCAGGGCCAAGGCAGAGGGGACCGTTCCCTCACTGTTTCCAGGATGGCTTCGCGGGCCACATGAAATCACTTCATGGGCCACATCCGGCCCCTGGGCCTTGTGTTTGACATGTTCGTTCTAGATCCTGGAGCTACCAGATCTGGGCTGCCAAAATCCAGATCTCTAGAGGCTCCTTCATGGTTATTTGATTTTTTTGCAGTCCAACTTTAAGCAAAAGAAACAGCACTTCATTTCTAGGTGATAGTTGTGATAACTGTACGGTATTTTCACAACTGCAGCTAATACTCCAACTGTGGCCCTTCCCCAGCTGGTCAGGTTATCTATGATTTGGTTACATCCATCTTGACTTGTACATATTGGGCTTCTCCAGGAGTTTATAGGGAAGTGCTAATCAGTATTTGGCCAGAGAAACAGAGAAATTTAGGAAATCCCCCAAATTACTTTGCTGATCATTCCTGAAATGTGCACCGGCTGTTCCCATAACTCATTTCTAAATTAAGAAAATAAAATAAAAAAGGTTAAATGGGGAGGGGGAGTCAAAACCCTTGAAACTGGGCTATGGCAGCTTTTCCCTCCTTTGTGAAACACACCAGCTTCACTGAGCAGAAATTAGCAGAGATAACCTAAGGCAGTGATGGCGAACCTTTTAGAGACCGAGTGCCCAAATTGCAACTCAAAGACCACTTATGTATCATTGGATGCCGGGTGGGCGTGGCCCATTGAGTGGGCATGGCTTCGGTGGTAACAGCAGACTGGGTAGGACTAAAAAGTTCAATCAATCAATTCCAACTTGATTGAACCTTTTTTTTTGTACACGGCGGCAGAGACCTAAAGCAAAAAGGTTTTATAAAAGCCAGCTAAAGACCTAGGACTGGGGCGACGGTGCACATGCCCACAGAGAGGGCTCTGCGTCCCACCTGTGGCACGCATGCCATAGGTTCGCCACCATGGACCTAAGGTATGACTAACCTTCAGAATTCAACCACCACAAAATAGGATGCAGGCCACTAGTTGAGAAGGTTTTCAAAACCATTATTTAGGGAAAGAAGGGGAAGAAATCACCATTACTAGCAAGACAGCTACCTGGAACTTATTCTCCAGAGAGCATTCTGAATCTGGTTAATGAACTAACTCAGCTGCTAGGTAGTCAATTGATCTGGTTAAAGATGGTATATAAATGCTGCCAGAGAATATAACTATGGATAGTCAAATGCGATAGAGGCAAACAGTGGTTGTTATCCTGACTTACTGATGAAATTTTTAGACAGGCCCTGTGAGTTGACTCAACAGCAGGAATCTTGTTACTATATATTCTTATAGTCTGATGTTTAAATCCAGCTCACTCATACTTGGTAGAGAATGGTGCATATGTGGCACAGGTACAAATAAGGCCGATAGCGTTCTCTACTATGCATGGAATGTCTGGTGAAACTTCTTTTAGCTATGTTTTCTTTTCTTATCTCATACCTATAATTTATTTTTCTTATTTTTCTTTCTTATTATTTCTTATTTTCTTCACTTAGCCTGAAAAGAAACAGCATGATAGGTCTGTCTCAAAGGTGCTTTTTCAAAAGGCAACTGGACTTTCTTTGTTTTTCCTTGAAGACATTTCGCTTCTCATCCAAGAAGTTTCTTCAGTTCTGAGAGAACCAGAACTGAAGTTTCTTGCATGAGAAGCGAAATGTCTTCAAGGAAAAACAAAGAAAGTCCAGTTGCCTTTTGAAAAACGCCTTTTGGAAAACCATGGATGACTGAGAATTTCCATAGACAGACAGGTCTGCCCTACCTAATTTCTGTAATATTTGGCTTCATAAAGATTTTACAAAGGTCCATGTGCCACAGGAGTCAATTTTCAGCTATTTGGGAATGTTGAATGTGAGAGTAAGGGCGTAGGTATATGAATATTGCCAGAAAGAGAATTAGTAATTCCTAAAGTAAAGATAAAGGTGCTGTACAATCAAGTTTGAAAATTTCCTTTTTGAGAAATGTCCTTAGTAGATGATAGATGCAGGACACATGTCCCAAACCAATACACATTCTTCTATTTACGGGCTAACTAAATGACTGATAGTTTATGTTTCAAGTCCAAAGCTCTTTCCAATTATTACATCTGCAATAATATTAATTTAATAATAATAATAATAATGATGATGTAGTTGGAAGGGACCTTGGAGTTCATCTAGTCCAGAGGTAGGCAACCTTGGCTCTTTTATAACTCGTGGACTTCAACTCCCAGAATTCCTGAACCAGCATGGCTGGCTCAGGAATTCTGGGAGTTGAAGTCCACGAGTCATAAAAGAGCCAAGGTTGTCTACCCCTGATCTAGTCCAAGCTCCTGCTCAGGCAGGAAACCCTATATACCATTTCAGACAAATGGCTGTCCAGTCTCTTCTTCATCAGCTCAAGCTTAGAACATAAAGTCACAAGATCCCACCAGTCTTCAATGAGTTTAGGAGGCAGCAGCTGCAACACCAGATCAGATTAGGATCTGAACAGTATATACATTATGTTGTGTCCTGGAGTACATTTTAAAAAAAGAGAAATTACTTGGAGCATATGTAGAGTGTCTTTTTCCTATCATAATCATGACCTCCAATTCAACCCTTGGCATTTCACTGAGAGAATTATTTGCAAGGCTGATCTATGCAAAGAGACATCTTTGCTGTGTTTATACAGTATAGCGTACTTAACCAAGCCATTAGAAAACTTAATGGCTGCATTTATATATGTATAATCTTGGTAAATGTTTTCGTAGCTTAGTGTCTTGTGCAAATGCAGATATTTGGGATAGTTTAGGGTTGAAAAATATATTTCAGACCCCCCAAATGGGCTCCTTTAGAAACTGGGTTGGGTGTGTTGTACAAATACAGTCCAGTATGTGGTAAGTTACCCTCAGGCTGATAGGTGTGGACAAAGCACTCCAGCAGACACTATTTTTCATTTTTGAAAGTATGTGGGAGACGTAATGGTGCAAGTCCCTTGCTCCTTTCAAATAGCTCTTAAAGTAGAGGTAAACAATCTAAGATACAAGACTGAATGTTATTTTTGGCACCAGAAGCACCTTCTCACTGTTTTCTGGAAACTGTAGAGCAATTCACAAAACACATGGAAAAGGGTATCTAAAATCTTATATAGACTTATCCTATTTTAAAAGGAAACTGAACCTTAGTCACCAGGGAAAGAAGGGAGAGAAAATTGTTTCCCTTCCCACTTTACAATACCACAAAATCTATTATAGCCTTTGCCCATTCAAAGCATATTAAGGGTGATTCCCAAACTACTAAAAACTACCTATCCTGGTTTTAAGCCTTCTGGCTGGATTTTGAAGAAGCAGGATAGGAAATGATTTGATGCTTTTTAAGTTTAATGCTGAAGAAGATTTCTGAGAATACAATGGACAACCAAACAAATCAAACCAACGTATCATCAAACAAATCAACCTGAAGTACTCACTCAAGGCACAAATGACCAGACTCAAATTATCCTATTTTGGACACATAAACCTAAGATCTTAACCTCTAAAAAAGGTTCTAATGCTAGGAAAGGGTGGAAGGAAAGAGAAGAGGATGACTAGCAGTAAGGTGGATGGACTCAATAACAGTGCAATCGGTGCACTGTTGGAAGACCTAGAAGAATAGATTAAGGCAGTGGTTCTCAACCTGTGGGTCGGGACCCCATTTGGGGTCGAACAACCATTTCACGGGGGTCGCCAAACAACGCAGTCCGCCATTTTTTTCCCCCTTTTCCTTAGCTGTGCTACTCCCTTTTATTCTATTGGCTTTTGAAAGCCAATAGAATAGACTCTCTTGAATAGAGTCTAATTCTATTGGCTTTCAAAAGCCAATAGGAATTGTCCAGGCGGTCTCTGCCCTGCTGAGCCCGCCAAAAGTCCCATTCTGCAAACGGTGCTGCACCAGTTGAGTAGTCCTCAACTTACGACCGGTTGAGTAGTCCTCGACTTACGACCAGTTGGGAGTCGCGGCATTAAAAAGTTTGAGAACCACTGGATTAAGGACAGTTTGTCATGGAGAAAATCTGTCTATGTAGGAACTTGGAGTTGAAAACAACTTGATAGTGCATAATCAAATCATCAAAGCTATCTCAAATGCATGGCGACTAATTATGCTTATTTCTGAGTGG
Organism: Crotalus tigris; assembly: GCF_016545835.1. Classification (NCBI taxonomy): domain Eukaryota; kingdom Metazoa; phylum Chordata; class Lepidosauria; order Squamata; family Viperidae; genus Crotalus; species Crotalus tigris. Next base: position 5,861,253 of record NW_024096758.1, on the reverse strand, counting down.
AAGACTTTCTGATGGTCTTCTGTCATTCTAAACCTCTTTACATGGATGAAGAGTACAACAAGCCACATTCTTGTTTTCCACTGTCTTTGAAGAGTATCATAAAATAATCTAGGGGTAATTTACTGCCTCTGTATAACCTATTGAACTTAGTTACAAAATTAATCCATTCTCTAATTTCACTCAACACCATAAACTGGTACTTTTGAAGAACATTATTAAGCCTCAAAAATAGCCAAGGTGAACACAAAGCAATTTTACCATACTAGGCAAATAGAGCAGCCACAGGGAGTTTCACTGACTTGGCGTGGAAAAACAACTGATTTCCAATCTGAAAATTTGAGAGAAGGAGCTTGTCTGAAGCACGTACTGAGATGGAAAAGGGAATCCCTTATGTGAAGTACAACAGAGGCCAACTCTACATTGGACAGATATAGGCACAACTGCTGTACCTCAAATATCTCTGGGCAACAGCTAAATCAGAAAAAGGAGGCAGCTGCTTCAGTCAGATGGAGACGTCCAGGGGGATTGTGGGAGAAAAAGAAGAAAACACTTTCTGTCCTGGCACCTGGGCTCTTCTTTAAAAGATTCTAGTGAATGAATCATCACCTTACAAGATTATGGCTGAGTTGATACAATGTACCTGGTTAATAAAACATGATCCTAGTTGGCATGTTCATAAAGCATATTAGGTCTAAACAAATAAATCACCTTAACCTAATAGCCTAGTTCACACAACCTACTGGATTCCTACAACACACTGAACCCCAAACCTGCAGCATGAAACAAAGCAGTCTGCTCTATTCTCAAACAGATTATACTACTTAGGATCACCTTATTTCAGAGGGAGTCTAGTCTAGTGGTATCTTTTCAGACTAATACATTTTATTGAAAGCCGAAAGGTTTGTGATTAGCACAGTCCTCATATAAACCCCTTCCTTGTAATATGAACTCACTGGTTTTGAAACATGAAGCAAATTCTGTTCATTTAGTACAGGAAAGCTCTTCAAAGAGTTGAAGAGAAAGATTCCATTACTTCTTATTGTCCCTTCTCCTGGCTAAACGCCTCTCCTTCAACAGAGGATTTGTTCCAATTCTTTTACGGAAGGATCATGTCTTGAAAAACTTTCCAAGCCAGGTGGATATATTGTGATCACGCTTAAGAGCACACTTTACTTGTGTTCAAAGTTTGATAATTTCTGATGAAATCAAGTCTGTGATTAAGAAAGCCTGACCTGAAATAAAACCCTACTTTATTTCAAAGACAATCTGCTTAAGAAGGATGGCTTCTTTTTGCTTGGGCGACAGCAGGGGAACAGCCCCTTCTAATTTTCCTAAATTCCTATCCCACGATCGCTCCGCCTAGCAGCAACGAGATCCCAGCTTAGCGCAGTTTCAGTCATGCGCAAGAAATCAACGCGCTCGCAGGGAGCGTTCCCGCCCCTTAAAACGCGATGGGGGGGGCGCAAAACGAATTGCCCGCAAACCCCGTCCGCAACAAAACACCCATACATAGATTCCATACACATACAAACATCCGCCCCAGCATGGAACCAAATAGGCTCCCAAGAGAACCAATGCAATAGCAGAAACGGCTACCCTGGTCCTGCAAACTTCCACTGCTCCGCCCGGGAAGTTCGGTTAATATTGAAAGATCCAGGTTCGGGGGGAAAGGGAAGGGGGGGACGGGGGCGTGGCATCTTCGCGCAGCGCGAGACGTTCCCCGACGGAGCGTACGAGAGCCACTTCTTCCTATCTATGATCTTCTGGGTGGAGCTGCATGCAGAAGTTAAATCGCGCGAGGGAGGGCATCATGTAAACAGGGAGGAAAAAGGAGGGAAGGGGGCGCTGGAGGTCGGGGGATGGAAGAGAAAAGCCACAGATCTGACCAAGCTCGGGGGCAGAAGGGCCGAGGGCAACCGACTGGCTCAACAGCGCGCCGGGAATCCCTTCCACGCGGGGTAGGAGATCAATGATTAAGTTATTTCTGCATGCAGCTGTCTCACAGACGGTGCTTTTCCGCTCCTGCCACACGGTTACCTGGCTCTTGCTGGAAAGGGACAGTCTAGCGTGGCTAGCAAAGCGACTGCTGTTGCTGCTGCTGCTTCCCAGCTTCGGCGATGCCGCGGACGCCGTCGGGGATACCGGCTTGGAAATCAAGACGTCCGAGAGTCCGGCTGCCCGGCTGAGGATCTCCATCTGCTGAGCTAAATGCTCGACCTGCGTCCGCAACTGCTGGTTCTCTTGCTGGAGCTCGGCTACGGTGCTGGCCAGCGGATTGGCCAAGCGCAACACTTCGGCCACCTGTCGGTCCACGCCGTTTTTAAAGACCTGGATATCCACGTGGATCTCCTTAACGGCGCCGCGAAGCGTTTCTTCGTAGCGACCCAGCGCTTCGCACACCGTCTGTGCGTCTTGACTGTTCAGGTCCGCGATGTCGCTCGACGACGTCCGTGTCGCGCTCACCTCCAGGGCGGCCCCGCAAATGGGTCTCCCCCGTTAGTCCAGGAAAAGCCCGTTTCCTCGTCCAAAGAACAAGGTCCGGCCGGTCTCACCCGAGCCTTCAGAGCGCGATGCCCGCTTTCAGCAGCAGTAAAGCGCACTCGGTCGCTTCCTTCACCGTCTCTTTTTGCCAGCTCCAACCTCTCTCTTTATAGGCGGGTGGACTGGGCGGAAGGAGCAGGTGGGAGGGTGCAAAAGGAAGGTTTCCAGGGGCTGATAGGGGCCGGGCAGGAGCACACCGAGCAAGCGGTGCTGCCCGGCTATTTCCCCTGCCTGCGCAGACCGCCCCTTCGGAGGAGGAGCTGGAGAGGAGGGGGGAACTGGCTGTGTTTGAGGCTGGGGCCGAGCTGGTGGCTGCGAAGGGAGGCGCCTTTCTGAGGCGCCGCCAAGGAATCAAACATTCCCCAGTAAGGTTGTAGGCTTCGTTCTCCCAAGGTCTGGCCAGGTCAGGTAAAGGCAATGCCCCTGCATTCACACAACATGCCAGGGGAAACCTTGATTAGTCTTTTGTGGGTAGTCTGATGGATGAATCAAACTCATTTGGTTAATTTATATTCAGTGTATTGTGTGATTCCAGAAAATGGTTTATTTGAGTCATTAAACTAAGCGATAAGCACTGTTTGGTTCACCCAGCACCTTAACCCACAATCTAGGCTCGCAGAACAGAGTTGCTGGGCTCACTCAACGTGCTCTGCTAAAAATAAATCAAGTTATGATTTAATAATAGCCCATTTCATACAAGACGGTAATGCAACGGCTGGGATCCGACAGCACACTAAACTCTGCAGCCCTATTTTGGCCTTGTTTAGCGCATTGGGATGACTAGGGAAAATACTCTAGTTGTGTATGAACAGTAAAGGTCAATAAGAAAATGAAAAAAAATGTAAAAGGGGCTAAATCTATTCACAGTACCAGGTGGTTGTTTTAAGTCTTTTCTACAGAGGAAGAAAGGGTCAACCAAATTCAGGAAGGGGCCAGCGCGGCTAGTAGTGTTCAGGAAACGGTAAAAGATAAGAGTTTTCTTTCAGGAAGTGGAAAACTTGTCTTAAAGAAGAGAACCAATTGGAATACAAACCTTGGCAAAAAAAAAATGTAAAAGGATCAGGAAAGCAAAAGGAAGAATGAGGAGGAAGAGGAGCAGGAGGAGTAGAATTATATAGAGGCATTGTTTTTTGAGTTACAACATCTGGTTCCCTCAGATTTAAAAGTTGTTGAATAGGAATATAGTTCTAGACCATCCAGATCACCCTCAGATTCATTCTTTTATGGTCTTAATAGTTAATTACAGTAAATTCTTTGAGTGTTTATAGAAACAAAAATAGCAAACTGAGGTAGCTCTAGGAGGAAATATTGATAAACTACTAAATCTTTAGATCCTGGTGGCACCTACCCAAGAATTCATAAAGAATTCAAATATGAAATATTTGGTCAAAATGTGGAAGTTACTAAATTTAGTTTTGGTACTGGAGGATAAGAAGAACTGAAACATTTTTTAAAAAAGGATCCAAAGGAGACATCAGTGGGTAAGTGAATGAAAGTGATCTTGTCAACATTGCAACTTGAATTAAAAAAAAACAACCTAACTAAGTCCCTCATCCAAAGTTCTTTGAGTCATTGAAGTGTTATAAGCCCGTCCTCATTACTGTTAGCTTGTCTGTGTGGGTAGTTCCTTCATTGGGGTGTTGTTTACTTCTTGGTTGTTGGCCTAATGTTAAAACTACCAATGCAGACAAACAAGCTAACAGTACAGGTAGTCCTCAACTTACAACAGTTCATTTAGTGACCATTCAAAGTTACAACATGACTGAAAAAATGACTTATGACCATTTTTCACAGTTCTGACTTTGGTAGCATCCCCATGATCATGTAAACAAAATTCAGATGCTTGCCAACTGGTTCATATTTATAACCATTGCTATGTCCCAAGATCATGTGATCACCTGTCACTGAGAAAGCAAGTCAATGGGAAAATCAGATTCATTTAACAACTGGGTTACTAACTTATCAACTGCAGTGATTCATTTAACAACTGTGACAAGAAAGGTCATAAAATCAGGCAAAACTCACTAACAAATGTCTCACTTAGCCACAGAAATTTTGGACTCAGTTGTGGTCGTGAGTTGAGGACTACCTGTAAACAGCAACCTAATTAAGGAACCACCAAGACCACTCCTACCAACACCAAAGGGCACACTACTGAGAACAAATGAATGAGAGCAAGACTCATTCCCTTCTAGCATTGATGATGTTACCTAGTTTGGTAATGAAAAGTCTGCAAGAAAATAACCAAGCTCAGAGAGCGCCAAGTCCCCACAGTTCAGCCCCAAGCTACAAATATTCTCTTTTATCAGAAAGCACAGTAGGAATAAAATGCCAGGGTTCTCAGTGAAATGAGATGCAGAGTGGAATCCCTTAAAGCAGGGGTCCCCAATCTGTGGGCCATGAGGTGTTTGCAACTGGACTGCGGAAATGGCCAGTGAGCGCACATGCACATCCTCACCTGCACCAGCAGCGAGCAAGTCCATGTGCATGTGCTCCATTTGTATGAGTGGCAAGTGCACAGGCATGCCACTCAACGCAAATGGAGCTGTGTGCACTCACATGCTCTTGCTGACCATCGAGCAAAACCATCCCCTCCCTCCTGCCGGTCCGTAAAGCCAGAAACATTGGGGAACTCTGCCTTAAAGATCACTGCTGGGACCAGTGCTTTTTGATTTGTTCATAATGGATCTTGACTTAGAAGTAAGCAGCAGTATGCTGGCCAAGTTTGCAGATCATGCTATTCTTTGTGGTTAAAAATTAGAAGTGATTGTGAAGTGTTCCAGAAGAATCTTTTTAAATTGGGTAAACAATCAACCATATGCAAATCTAATCCAATTTAAGGAAGCGTAAATTTATGCACCCTGGGGCAACCAAAACTAACCATGTATGCACTGATGGGGTGTGAGTTTCTTTAATGATCTTAGGGTCATATTAGATAGGTTGATGAAAATGACTCATTGTGTAGCAGCTGGAAATTCCAACCTGAGAATTAGGTATCTGTAAAAGTTGTCAATATGGGAACAAAACATTACACTTCCATCTGAACCACATCTCAAAGTGGGAGTAAATTTATTTTTTTATTTATTGGATTTATAGGGCTGCCCAACTCAAAACAGTTTGACTTTGGATGGTGTACAATAGAAAACAAGAACAAGAAAGAAAACAACCACATAACAATAAAACATACATATAATAATGTGAAATGGCAGCCAAACATAGTAAAACAACCAAAAGGGGACTTCACTCAGCTGGATCTAAAATGCCTGAGAAAAAAGCCAGGTCTTTAATGACTTTCATAAAGGTGAGCAGAGTTGGGGCTTGTTTATTGGGGGGAGATTGTTTCAGAGCTTGGCTGTAACCTCTAAAAAGGCTGTCCAAATGTTAACTTCCTGAATTCCTGAACTTCGATGCAAGGCAACCAGAATTGCTGACCAACCTCAGAACTTGTGAAAACTCTTGTGAAGGGGAAGCCCACTTGAAACGTGATGGAGACTCATCCTAAGTGTGATGCAGCATTGGAAATAATCAAGGGGTCAATGCTTTTCATTCAAGCCGAAAATTCAATCCCTTAAAACAAAAGCTTATGAACTAATTGGGTTCACTCTAGCAGCCTTGCAGGAAAGATGCCCATGGCTTCTGGGCAGGAGTCTGGGCAGAAACAGCTGACAGCCCTTCAGTTAAACCATGGGCAACTTCTACCCTGCTTAGAGAAAGGGTTTCCCTTCCTTCTCTGCTTTGTCTGCCATCCTTGGTGGAAGGGCATGATGGGGAGGGAGAAGCAGGGGAGAACTACTCCTTTGTTGCCAGTTCTCCAATCTTTTGGAGTGATCAATCCATGGAATCAGAGAAAGGACCAAAGACCTTCAGTCTTCTGCTGCCAGTAACTAACACCAAAGGAAGCATTTAGCCATATCTCTCTCTTTTGCCCCTTGCCTTGGAGTATAGACAGAACATTGCCAAAGCAGAATAAAGGCTAAGTACAGTCCACACTTCTTTAAGCTGGTATGTTTTCTGTAACTCTCACACTGGAGAGTAGCAATTTAGTGCTGCCCTGGTGAAGACCTCCAAGATGCATTTTGGCCTGATCCCAGAGGGCCATTCTTATATTGTTATGTTAAAGATGTAATTCATTAAGCCTGTTCAGTTGGAGTTTGCCATGTTTGTACAGGACCTATGGAGTATGCAGTGTGAAATTGCTGGCAACTGAGAGCATATAGCGCATTGGAGTCCTATAAGAGCATTGCTCTGTTATGTGATCTGTTGCTGCTGGTGAGTCACTGTTTTCAATTAGGGGGCTGTTTAAAAGCAAAGCGAGGACAGCCATCCAAAGCCTGTGAAAGGATCAACCTCATGGATGGGCAATGTTCTTTTTTTCAGGGATCATTTTTTCTGGGAGTTCTGACTCACAAGGGGATATTCTAGGTAATCTTGCTGTATTTTATTATTACTTTTGGGCTAATTTCCAATTACTACTTTGAAAACACTGCTTGCAGATAAATTATTCCACAAAACATGCAGAGCCTGGTTAGTTTATTAGTGTTCAGTTTATTAGCGGAGAGGAGGGGTCACAGTACAGTCTATAAAACCAGCCTGTTCAGCTTGTTTAGGATTCAGTGTATTAGGAGATCCCTGAAAATGGATTTAGTAACCAGTTTGTGATGTATGAAGCAAGCCGAGGAATTAACTGGCCATCGTTGGGATTCATATTTAGCTGCAAGACCTTCCAATGTTTCTGGATAGACTCATATTATATTCTTAACCTATTTAGTCAATTGTCCAAAAGCTACATTTATACTTCAAGCTAAACTTGGTTGGAGTTAATCATGGTTAAGATTTGGTTATTTAGTGGGTACAGCATGCAAATCCATCTGAGTTGTGATTCAGTGTACTGTAACAAAATTAAGTATTTTGTGGATACAAACTTAGTGGGACTGACTTCACATAAGCATGTACAACATACAATTATAACTCCAAAGATGGATGGATGGATGGATGGATGGATGGATGGATGGATGGATAGATAGATAGATAGATAGATAGATAGATAGATAGACAGATAGTCCTGATTGATAAATATACATATTCATATACCAAACAACAAACAGGCATGAACACCAAGAAAAGTTAAAAACTATGAAAGTTTTAATTAAATAAAATACCAAGCTTTAGTTGGCTACTTCCAACATCGTCAGGGTTTGTTCAGGTCGATGGGAGAACTTATTTATAAATGGAACACCATTTGCGCCCGACTCCTGGATCTTGTCATGGGTCCTGACCGACCAATCAACACTTCGGTCATAATCCCCGTGTTATTAACTAATTTGCCCTTGCTTCTCTTACTTGCGCATATACTGCTACTCACTTCCCTCTCTTCCTCCTGTATCCATAAACTAGGAGTATACTCCATCTTACTCTGAACAAACACACGTTCCAAATCCCTGGGTTGTTTCATCTTCTCACCCCCTTTCCTGGGGTCCATCACAGTGGACTTTTTACCACTTCCACCTCTTTCATGTCTGTCATCCTCACTATCATCCTCTTACCATAGGACTCCGTACTAAATGCCCCGCCTTGACTTACACTATCCAACGTTTCCCCCTCCTCTTCCATATACCCTCCTCTTCCGTATCGCCAGGTATACAGAAGAGGAGGGGGAAACATTGGATAGTGTAAGTCAAGGCAGGGCATTTAGTACGGAGTCCTATGTTACCATGATAGTGAGGATGACGGACATGAAAGAGGTGGAAGTGGTAAAAAGTCCACTGTGATAGAGCACCCCAGGAAACGGGATGAGAGGATGAAACAACCCAGGGATTTGGAACATGTGTTTGTTCGGAGTAAGATGGAGTATACTCCTAGTTTACGGATACAGGAGGAGGAGAGGGAAGTGAGTAGCAATATATGCGCAAGTAAGAGAAGCAAGGGCAAATTAGTTAATAACACGGGGATTATGACCGAAGCGTTGATTGGTCGGTCAGGACCCATGATGAGATCCAGGAGTCGGGCGCAAATGGTGTTCCATCTATAAATAAGTTCTCCCATTGACCTGAAGGAACCCTGACGATGTTGGCAGTAGCCAACGAAAGCTTGGTATTTTATTTAATTAAAACTTTCATAGTTTTTAACTTTTCCTGGTGTTCACGCCTGTTTGTTGTTCGATATGAATATATCCAGGAATCATTCTTTTATTTTTAATATCGTTTTTGATATTCATATACATATATACACACACATATATGTATACACACACATGTATGTATACATATACGTATATGTATACATGTACTTATACATATCAGTACTGTGACCACTGATTTTTCTGTACCTTCCTTGCATTTAGTCTGATCTACTGGAAAAGAAACATTCTCTAAAGTGACTCATTAGACTGTGAAGCTTGGCAGGAAATCCACAAGATAGGTTACCAACTTGCTAAAAGAATGATTGTGGAATTGCCAGGTTAATGGACTAGATGCTTATGGATAATATTCTCAAAAATAGTCTGAATCTGCCTTCAAAAGCATTCCTGTGTGCGGGTATTTCCCACTGTTGTGTTGCATAGCCCTGGGAAGCATGCACAATGTAAGACACTCTGTACGCTTCAGAACAGGAAAATTGGATCAACACCATCTTTAAAATAGATGTGTGCATCCATATATCATGGTGTGTCAGAGAAAAAAAAGAGTGCAACTACACTTAGCCAAATAGTTACTGTACAGTTGTTACATGTTCTGATGAATGTGTTACTTGACAGACTTGAACATTGGACACTATTTAACAAAATGAAATTCAGTGGTGAAAAAAGTAAGGTTCGTCATTTAAGCAAGGAAAACCAAACGCACAGGTATAGTATAGGTGGTACCTTGTTCAATAGTAGTAACTGTGAGAGGGATCTTTGAGACTTAGTGAACAATCACTTAAATATGAGCCAGTAGTATGCTGCAGCTGCCAAAAAAGCCAACACAGTTCTAGGCTACATTAACAGAGGGATAGAATCAAGATCATGTGAAGTGATAATGCCACTTTATAATGCTTGGTAAGGCCACAGTTGGAATACTATATCCAGTTTTGGTCACCATGATATAAAAAAAGATGTTAAGACTCTGGAAAGAGTGCAGAGAAGAGCAACAAAGATGATTAGGGGACTGGAGGCTAAAATATATAAAGAATAGTTGCTGGTGACATAATAGCAGTGTTCCAATATCTCAGTGGTTGCCACAAAGAAGAGGGAGTCAAGCTATTCTCCAAAGCACCTGAGGGCAGGACAAGAAGCAATGGATGGAAACTAACCAAAGAGAGAATCAACCTAGAACTAAGGAGAAATTTCCCGGCAGTTAGAACAATTAACAAGTGGAACAACTTGCCTCCAGAAGTTGTGAATATTCCAACACTGGAAGTTTTTAAGAAGAGAATGGACAACCATTTGTCTGAAATGGTATAGGGCAGTGGTTCTCAACCTGTGGGTCACGACCCCTTTGGGGGTCGAATGACCCTTTCACAGGGGTCACCTAAGACCATCGGAAAACACATATTTCCAATGGTCTTAGGAACCGAGACACCGCTCCGCATCTGTCTCCGCATGGCCTCCTCCATTTGCAGAGAGACAGAGAGGCACTTTCGCTTCCCTTCTCTCTCTCTCTCTCTCTCAGGCGGACTTACCTCCTGCAGGGCTTCTGATTGGCCCTGCGCCCAGGTGCCCCACTCCCTGGGAGAAGCGCGGCCAGGGCCTCGTGGTTTGGAGCCGCCCGGGGAAGCTCCAGGATCCCTGCTGGGAGCGGTCCACTGGAGGCTCCGCTGAGCGGGCCAGCCCTCCTGCAAGCTGCAGCCCAAGGGAGACCAGCCCCTGCAATCCCCAGCCAGCCCGACCATTGGCCCCGCTGGCCGGGAAGACGCGCCGGAGTCCAGGCTGCCGGGAAGGAAGGAGATGCAGCAATGGTAGGAGAGGAGAGCCTCCTCCTGGGGCCCAGCGCTGGCGTGGCTTCCTTGCCCTCCTCTTCCTCCTCCCCTTCCTCCTGCTGCCCCCCCAGGCAGCTCGAGCGGGCACCGGGACACGAGGGGTGCCTGGGGGAGTAGCTGGGCTGGCAGAGGGGCTGGCAGGGGCCGCGGCTCCATCACCCTCCTCCTTCTTCCTCTTGCTGCTCCCCAAGCAGCTTGGGCGGGCGCTCTCACCACTGCAGCTCCATCGATGGGCGGAGGGCGAGGCCAGGCAGCACAGAGTCCCGGCGAGGACAGCGGCTGGGCCGGGGGGGACCCCCGACGATGCAGCCGTGTCTCTGCCACCGGAGCTGCTGCCTCCTGTCCTGCTCTCCCTCCCTGCCCATTTGTCTGAGGATGTGGCGGAGGCCAGGCCTGGGGTGGTGGGGACCCCCGATGATGCTGCCATAAGAGAGAGAGAGAAAGAGAGAGACGAAGGAGAAAGAGAAAGAGAGGAAAGAGAGAAAGAGGGGGAGAGGAAAGAAAAAGAGAGGAAGGAGGGAAAGAGAAGAAAGGGAGAGAGAGAAGAGAGGAAAGAAAGAAGAGAGGAAAGGAAAGAGAAAGAGAGGAAAGAGGAAAGAAAGAAAGAGGAAAGAGAAACAGGAAAAGAGAGGAAAGAGAAAGAAAGAGGGAGGAAAGAGAGGAAAGAGGGAAAGAGAAAGGGGGAGAGGAAAGAGAAAAAGAGGAAAGAGGAAAGAGGGAGAGAAAAAGAGAAAGAGGAAAGAAAGAGATGAAGAGAGAAAGAGGAAAGAGAATAAAGAGAGAGGAAAGAGAGAAAGAGGGAGGAAAGAGAGAGAAAGAGGAAAGAAGAGAGAGAGAGGAAAGAGAAAGAGAGAGGAAAGATAGAAAGAGGGAGAGGAATGGTACTTCTCCAACCAGGCTGGGTGGAGCCAGCGGAGTGGCCTTCCTGCCCCCCCTCCCTGGCCAGCTGGATGGGGGGTTGGGGGTCACCACAACACGAGGAACTGTATTAAAGGGTCGTGGCATTAGGAAGGTTGAGAACCACTGGTATAGGGTTTCCTGCCTGAGCAGGGAGTTGGACTAGAAGACCTCCAAGGTCCCTTCCAACTATTCTATTCTATTCTATTCTATTCTATTCTATTCTATATTCTATTTTATTCTATTCTATTTCACAGAGAAGAGCATTAGTGACAGAAATTGCTTTACGTGAAGATACTATAATTTTAAAAGATCTTACCTACTACTGGAGGAAAATTGCATTTTACTTAAGGGGGAGATAAAGATCCTCTTATTGACCTTTAATTTGCCTGCCTAGGGAGTAAACAATTGAAATTCAATGTAGCCAACTGGAATTTAATGTAGTTCATTTGGAATTACTATTCAAATGTTATCAAATGCCCTTTGCAAGGGCTTTCATTATATTAATTTATATTGCTTGGTTGAGAGAGATTAAAGGGCAAAGAACTATTACACTAAAGGCCTTTTCTGGCCTTTCAGAGAAGTAGTAAAGTCAGATTTAGTCCTGGTGATTTTGTAGGCATAGCCATGTGGTTTTCTTGGCAGTTTACCACTCTTTTTGCAATGGTGTTTTTTGTTTTGTTTTGTCCAGTTTCCAGTGTAACTACAAACCTTGGATTCTCGGGTGATGCCTCATCCAAGAACTAACTGGTCCCAATCCCACTTAGTTTCTGAGCCAGCATAAGGCTGGCCAGGTGCTGCCATTGCTGAGATCACAGGGAATGATCAATGAATCATAATTAACAACTGAGGCCTTGCGCAGGATGGGGATATTCCCAATGGGTTCTCAAGAATCCAAGAAATGACTCTGCTGAAGCCATCGCTGAAGAGACTGCAATATGCTCTCAGTGTCCTTTAAAAAAAAAAATCCAAATATAAATCCAGAGGAAGGAGCTGGAGGGAACTGGAAGAGTTTCAAATGGATTTTCTCACCAGTGCTACAAAGCAGAACTGCCATTATGCCAGAAATGTTATGAGGCCCTATAAAATTTTAGATGTAAATTCATTCCACATTTCTGGGAGACAGCTCTATTCCAGGTGTGTCATGGATGCGAAACCTATCTTTGCAGCTGCACATTGCAGTGGATAAACCTGAATGATAACAGAAATCATTCCATTATTCTAGTTAGGTAATAGGAAGCTTCCTTGGTTAAGTAAAGAGCTGAGACAAGCAGTTAAGGCTAGAGGCAAAGATTGGTGTCAAAGACAGAGTTCATACAGAGGGACGATCCTACATTAAAAAAATGTTGCAAGCTATAACCAGAAATGAGAATGGATAGACAGAAAGGTTTATGTTTGTGGAAAGGGAAGGGTTTTTTTTTTACATAGGTATAAAGATGACATTGGCACAGACCCAACCGTTTTCTTTCAACCAAGCACTTCATCCTTCCACAAATTTCTTTTCACTTCATATGTCAAGCAACACCTTCCAGTTTCAGCCTTAAGGAGGGTCAACATAATGTCCCAAACCAAGACACTGGATTGGAGAAATACCACATTGCCCAGAAATTCAATTTTTAAATAGCTTGCAAGTGGTTGGGATTGAAACCGCTGGCCTGAAAACCAAACATTTATTTTAAATAGGTAGGTTCTTAGCTCTAGTGATTGTTCAATTAAAAAAAGGGTGCCTAAGGAATGATATTTAGCGATTATAGTCTCTTGTTTTCTGGGTTCACATAATACATTGAACTGTAAACTAACCAAGCAGGTTGACATTGTGCAGTATGCTCAGTCCCAAGAAAAAGAAACCAACATTATAACTAAAGAGACTTTGTATGTGATGCCCTCACAGCTGCTGGGTAACGTAAATGATCTGATTTAGCGGGCCGTGGGAATGCAAAGGCAGCCCTCTGTACTTATTTTCAGTCCTGGCCAAGGGGGTGGGAAGCTTCTGTGCCCTTCCTTGGCCTCTGAAAGGAAGGGGAGACCTTTCTGCTTCCCTCAGCAAGTCTATTATAGTCATCATTTTCAAGAGGGGGGGAAAGGGGGATGTGAGAACAGAGAGAAAGAAAAATCCTTATGACGCAGAGTGACTTTGATCACTGGAGGTTCTGTAATAAAGACCCCAGAGATCCACTTGCTTCCCCCCTCTCCTTTCTCCACTTTGGTGCCAGCAATACTCAATGACAGACCTGGGTTACACATCCTTCCCCTCATGCCAAGCACCTCTGCATCCTTCTAGGAGTCAATATTTACCAGCGGTTGCTATGAAGATTTCTTAAAAGTTAAAATTTGCTCATCTAGTTGGTGGAGGAAGATTTGTATTCCAGCAGGCCAGCATTTGCCCCAGTTCTTGCTCCCTTTCAGTTTGGCATCCTTGATTCAGATGTGAAGTGCAATTGAATATTTTTCAGACAAGCAGCTTATTGGCTCTGATGTCATCCTTGTGACCATATGCAAAGTACAAGGATTCATTTCCAGGGTAAGACTGTTGGCATATGAGACCCCATCTCCCTTATGAGGTCAACCTCACAGGCCGTCTTCTCTTCCCATTATCTGAGCTGAGGTTTTTCTTTGTGAGGAATTATGTCCTGGGTGGGAATGGGCTGTGATGGGGGATAAATTCTCTGCCCTGCTAGCGAAGGATAGTGGCCATCAGTTTGGTGATAGGTTTTCTTTAAAAGCCCTTCTTATTTAGGTTGGTGAGACAGATGCTAAGTGCAGACTAAATTAATATTGATAGGATTATGGTTTTTATGTTTTGATTTTGTCTTGTTTATTTAATTGATTTAAACGGTTGCCCAGCTCACAAGGGCATCTCCAAGCAACTAGCAACACTTTAAAAACAATACAAAATCTGATAACAACAAACACATAAAAATCTGTAATGATTACCAAAATCTGACCCAATAAACACCCAATGACTATAACATCTTGTGGGCCATCCAATCTCCTGAAACCTGTTGCCCTGGAGGGCATCCAGGTCTTCAGTGCTTTCCAAAAGATTTGGAGGATCAGACCCAATCTAATGCCCCCCCCCCTTTTTTTGTTCTTTTCTTTCTGTAATGTCTATGAAGATTCTCAGTTATCCAGGTCATAGCTGTATCAAAAGTGGGTTTTTGTTTTTTTGTTTTTTGTTGTTGTTTTTTTTGAAAAGGCAGCTGCACTGATTTTGAGGGAAAACAAGATGTTTCATTTCCTGTCCTGGAAGCTTCATCAGTTGTATTGGATGCTGTGAGAGATGGAAGGACAGTTATTGACAGTTGAGATTAGTTGGTGGTCGGGAGAATGGAAATGGAAAGTTTGGGGGGGGGTCCCCTTTGCAGTCAACTGGTCTTAACACTCTCTGAGAGCCATTGTGATTACTTGGTTTTTTTTTTAAAATCTTTGACCTCAGAATCACCTGAATCAGAGGTGTGGAATCTTCTTGGAACAGCCAAAAGGACTGCATTGTAAATTGGGGCTAGGAGGTGTCTTATCCCTCCTTCGCTGTTGAGAGAGGGCTGTTCAATGTTAACATAAATGACCTCTTTTACCCCGCTTTCAAATCGATTGTCCTCTCTATCCCAAATTTTTCTTTCTGTAGATGCCATTTGATGAGCTTATTACTTTGCCCAGAGGTCTGGAAGAATGTTTAGTACAGCATATGATGCTTCCTCCCCTTTTAACCTTAACTACGAGTGGGTTTGACCTCTCTCTGCTGACAAAACAAACCTGGTGTGGTCCACCAAGGAGTCCTTGGTGTCAGAAGCGTGGCTTGAACTTTACCTGTATGTTAGAATAACATAACCTTGGTTTGTGATTGCTGCCCAAGGACCTGTCTTGGTTGAGGGCCATTTCCCCCTCCACTCCCGCTTGTATCCTTCTGTCCGGGTGCTGCCCTGCAGTATGCAATGGAGAGCAATTAAGGAGGAAAACAATGAGGTCACTGCCACTGCTGGCTTCGTCTTGCAATCGGGCCCTTTGGAGGGATGCTCTGTTTGCCTCCCTGCATCCTGGCACTTATCTTGTTCCTGCCAGAGCCTTTCATAGAGCAGGCAGGAGTGATGAGGCGTGCATGGCGCCATGCGCTCCGAGATAACAGCCGTAGGTGCTCAGAAGGTTCCCAGAAGACAGGGAGGGGGGAAGGCATGGAATGTGGCTTGTCCTGGAGAAGGAGAGGAGCCGCTTGCCCTGCGGGAACTGCCAGGGAAATCAAGTGGACCCTCAAGTGGCCATGCTGTGCTGTGATCTTTTTCCAGATGCAAAGGAGGGGCAGGGAGATGACCCCCCCTTCTCATGCTGGCAACATCTTCCAAGGTCCTCTCCAGGGGTGGGAAGAAGGGGGCTGGATACTCTATTGCAGGAGGACTTTAAAAAAAATCTTTTTTATTAGCTGCCTATTTGTTAGGGGCACTCACTCAAGAGTCAGGAAAAAATGAGCACTATGGCCAAATAACAGAAGGGCAGAAAAAAGTGAAGGAATTGGAAATAACAGAAGGGGAAGCAATTTCTAAATACAATAGCAGGGGTTCTCAACCTTGGCAACTTTAAGACTTGTGGACTTCAACTCCCAGAATTCCTCAGCCAGCAAAGCTTGCAAAGTTGCCAAGGTTGAGAACCCCTGATATAGAGCAATCAAACCAACACAGGTAGGGATTCAGAAATCCTCTTGCAGTTGTACAGGTAGTCCTTGACTTACAACAATTTGTTTAGTGACCATTCAAAGTTACAACTTCACTGAAAAATGTGACTTATGACCATTTCTTACATATACAACCATTACAGCATTCCCATGGTCACGTGATCAAAATTCAGACAGCTGGCAACTGACTCATATTTATGTCGGTTGCTGTGTCCTGGGATCATGAGATCGCCTTTTGTGACCTTCTGACAAGCAAAGTCCATGTGGAAGCCAGGTTCACTTAACAACCATGTTATTAATTTAACAAGTGCCATGAAAGAAAGGTCATAAAATGGGACAAAACTCACTTAACAAATGCCTCACTTAATAACAGAAATGTTGGGCTCAATTGTGATCATAAGTCTGAGGACTACCTGTATTTAGTGGTCTGTAAGCTAGATCTGGAGATTCACCAAGAAGATTTATAAACTGTCTAGAGTTGCCTCAGGATGAGATGGGTGGCATTTACCAGGGTTCTCCAACCTGTGGTCCGTGGCCCAGTACCAGGCCTCAGCCTGTTGGCCACCGGGCCGTGGGAATGGCTGGTGAGTGCCCACACGTGTGCAAGCACTCCCCATTTGCGCTAGCTAGCGCCACTACATGGGCACTAGCAGCCCCATTTGCGCATGTGTGGGAGCGCTAGCGCTGCCGCCAGAATCATGCGGGTACTAGTGGCCCATTTGCACCTGCACACAGGCACCAGCACCGTCAGTAGCAAGGAACGTGCGGCCCACTTGCACATGCACACGGGTGCTAGTGCCGTTGCCGTACACACGCCCATTTGTAAATGCGCATGCACACATGCACACATATACATTTCCCTGCTCCTCCCTGTCTCTCTGGGCCGCCAACCCGGAAAGGTTGGGGAGCTCTGGCATATACATTTAATAAATAAATAGCCATTGGACACTGAAGCCTTATGACTTTGCCAGCCCATCCCATCTGGTGAATATTTTTATAGATTGTTGAGGAAGCAGAAAGATTGAAATTAGGTTCGTATTAATCTGGAGCACTTCCACTGGCTTTCATCCCTCTATCCTCAGAAGCAGTTCCACATCATCCTGAGGACCTCCTCACTGTTGTTATCCTCCCAGTTAGTACTCTCTATTAACCAACCAGCACTTTCCCCATCTGACCAATGAGGGAATGCAAAAATTGACATTTAGCTAATGTTGCCTGCTTTGCAATTGTCCATTTGTTTTTAAAAGGAGGAGGGTGGGAGAGCCACTCTGTTTAGAAAAAATGGAAAAACGATAGGTGACAACTGAGGTCAAGATGAGGCAAGTCCAAAGAATGTACTTCACAAGTCCAGCATTATTGCCACAGAAATCTCTTCGCAACATTTCCTCGTGTGTTACAGCTGAGTCAGATATTATAATTGTCTTAGCTGCTAAAGAACATAGCTGCTAAAGAACATAGGCATGCAATGGTACAAATGCCCCACATCCACTGTTCCGAACAACTTTATTCTCATCTGTTTTCTTTAACAATTATTTGCTTACAAATCATTGCCTTCTCTTGCTAACTGGCTGGTAAGGACTTCAGATTAGGGCATCTTGCTGGAATAGCAGCTGCTCAGAAACCAGCTTCCCAAGCATTCATTCCAGGCACATTTTTCATCAATTGTAAATAGTGAGAAAGTTGCTCAGTGAAGTATATTCAGTTCATTCCTCCAGGTAAGAAAAGTCCTGTTGGTTAACACTAGAAGTTCATCTGTCCAGCGTTCTGTCCCACACAGGGCCAGTTTATCTGTGAGACTGCCGTTCCTTAAGGACCTCTATCCATCCTACCAGGTCAGATAGAGTGGGCATGCTCCTAGTAAATATTGCCATCTGATGGGAGCTAGGAAGTGTACATTTCTGTGGCAACCCCTGCCCCATGGAATACTTTACCCCCTGAAGTTTGGGAGGCCTCTAGCCTCTTAGCCTTCTGCGAAGCTTTGAAGACCTGGCTTTTCCCCCAAGTGCTGGGGTGACATTGGATAATTGCACAAAAGAAGGTTGACCTGGCATTAGGTCTTTGTTGTTTTTAATATGTTAATGTTTAAAACTGATTGATTTTATAGTTTTAATATGATTTATATGTTGTTTTGATTGGGAGCTGCCCAGAGTTGGTTCAAATATGGACTATATAAAAGTTTTAAATAAATACATTCTGTGCCACATAGCAGCCAACTGGATGCATTCAAGTCTGGAGGGTAATAATAGCATCCTTCCGCTGTAGTTTCCCAGCAACCAATATTTAAAGTATATTGCCCATGATTCAGGAAATTGTAAACATTCATTAATATTAGTAGACACTGATAGCCTGATACTGCATGAATCTGCTCAATCATTTTTTTAAAACTACCCAAATTGGCTGCCGTTACCAGTGAGTCCCACAGTTTAATTATGCCCCTGCATTTAGTTTCAATGGATGACCTCAAGTCTGAACAGTAAGGATAGGAAGATAAGATTTTTTGTCCAGAGTGAAAATGATTTTGCAGAACTGCACAGAAAAATAGGATGCCACAGCATCTTTTGTACAAATGTTAATGAATTATTTTGTTATTGCTGACCAAGATTCCAGCTTTCCTAATAAGAAAACAAAGAACAGATTTTCACTTGCTGCAGGTGGAAAAGAGGTTAATCTCTAATTATCTCAGATAAAAGTGAAGGCTAGAGGAAGACATAACTTGCATCTGGCTTATAGAGCAAGACATATTCCTGCTTGAGCCCCTATTTTTAGCCTCTTATTTGGTAGGACAGGGAAAAACTGTTAAGAAAACAAAGCAAGGAAGAAGCCTCATGCTCAAACATGCTTTAAGTGCTCCAAAAACAAGGCTTTGGTAAAAGAAAAGATCTTCCTTCCTTCCTTCCTTCCTCCCTCTCTCCATCCATCCATCCATCCATCCATCCATCCATCCATCCATGCCAAAGTAACAATTTTCATCTCTTCCCAAATTCATTCAACCTACTAATGACCTTTGTCTAAGGGTGACAATGTGCTATAATTTCTGAAGCTGGGAAAAGCTTACTGTTATTTTTGTAGGTTTCATTTTGCTTGTACAAACTCTTTGCCCATCCACTGAATAAGAACAAAAAAGTCTTGCTTATTATTTTATGTCATGCACAATTGTGTCTGCTTCCCTCCTCTGGCTTTTAAAATTTCCTCCTAGTTTTGAAAAGCAACCGGAGACTCAAGATAGGCAAGAACTACGTCAACCAGCAGGAGTTCTTGAAGCTGCTTAGGAGAAATTATGATGATGAAAGCAGAAGGGAGGTTATTCTGAAAGGATACCAATCTCTTACTAAATTATTCATGTCATCTAGATCGTATTTGCTCAACAAGCTATTCATTTTGTGACCTCCCGTATTTTTTCACATTGAGGGAGCAAATTAACAAGCATCGCTGTCCTACATGGACCAATGTGTATCATATGAGGTGCTGTTTGATGCTATCTAAGCAGCAGGCTAAGTTTTGGTTATTTGGAGTTGGTCACATGGGAAGTAATTGCCAGAGCTAAAAACAGTGTGTAAAAGAGAAGGTACAGATCCTCTTTTACAAGGTTCCCCACTCAATCCAAATCAGTGTGTCCAGGTTTGTATGAGAATTAAGCCTTCTAAAGTAGGCATTTTCCCAATGTGCCTGCCCCACCCCCTCTCTGCTTCCCCCACAGAATGAAGTAATGACAAAGGTAGCCGAGGTGTGAAGAAGGGCTAATTGCTTTGACATGGAAAAAGAGCTTCTTCTCACTCTGACCTGCTGTTAAGAAGATGGCCAGCATGTCCTCTCTTTCTGGTGTTGCTGTGAGTGATGTCTGGTAGCTGATGCTCTCTTCTTCTTCCCCAGGACGGCTCACATTTTCCACTACTCCCTGTAGCATTTCTCATGGCCTCTTTGGCAGGATAATCTCACAAGAGAGACAGTTTATCTTCTGTAGGAAGGGAAGGGATACAGCTCTGCTCCACACTGTGCGTGTCATGGAAAATCAGAGCCGTCCTAAAGGAGAGTTTTCTTTTATGGAGTTTCCAATTAAAAAAAACACACAAAAAACAGGTCCTGTCATAGTAAGAATATAAACTGACATTTAGATTATATTATCAGGCTGAGAGATCAAGTTATGGGAAATGAGCTATGCTTCAAAAATGTCAGATGGAAAGATGGAACAAGAAAACATTTTCATTTTTTTCAGAAGGACTTGAAGATTATGCAAGACTTCCGTGAGAGGGGTGGACTTAAGGTACCAAATTTGAAATTATATTATGATGCGGTGGTTTTAACACTAATCAGTGATTGGGTAAATTTGACAAACTCTGAGAGAAATGTCAAATTTACACAAGCACAGAATTTAAGGGAGAATTTTTATAAAATGTTTTATAGATGGCACCTTGATCCACAAAAAATGTCTTATATGTACCCTGACGTGCAACCCAAATGTTGGAGATGTGGTTATAAGGAGGCTTCCTATTATCATATTTGGTGGTCATGCAGAGAGATAAAAGCATTTTGGATCAAAGTATGGTGGAATATCCAGAGAATTTTTAGAAGGAGGGTAAAATTTACTCCGCAATTATTTTTGTTAGGTATTGTTACAGATTGTGATACAAAGGAGGTTGTATTGATGTTAAATTTGATTACAGCCGCTAGGCTGTTAGTAGGACAATATTGGAAGAAGGAATCCTTGCCTACATTGCAGGAATGGTTTCTTAAAGTAGCTTATCTGGCGGAAATGGCAAAGATCTCGGCTTTCTTAAAGCAACAAACGCAAGAGAAGTTTCTTGCTGTTTGGGATAAATGGATAAAATTTATACAATTTAGATTGGGTATACAAAAATATTATATAGTTTTTTCATAAGTTTTATTTTTATATATATTATAGATAATTTTTTTATATATATAAATATAAAGTTCTTAATTTAATTTTAATTTTTACTTTTTAAGCCTATATTCTGCTCTGGGAAGCTCAGGGGGGGGGGAAGGGAGGGGGGGGTTTTGGGAGGGGTGGGGTTTTTTTTTTTTTTATATATGTATTGTTTAGTTTTATTTTTTTGTATATGTTGTCTCTTGTTTTGTATTCTTTTTTCTTTTTTGTAAAATTTATAAAACTTTTAATAAATAAAAAAAAAATATTTTTTTAAGAGAGGATGTAAATTTTATAATAAATAAAAATTTAAAAAGCGTCACCAAGACTAACAGCAAGTAATATAGAGGCTGGAGCCTTTATGATCAGCATCATCCTCTGATTCCAGCCCGAATTTTGGAATCTTACCATGATATTGTGAAAAGAAAAAAAGGGCTTATAGGTTTGCATAAAATGTAGGACTAAAAAGCAGATGCCATGTATCAGCTACAGATGTGGGGCAGAACAAAAATCCCCCATCTTTCATATTGTTTCCATGGATAGAAATTAGGCAACTTATGGGGCAGGGCAGTAATGGCGGAGTCTAGGATTCATTTCTAAATGTGAAGGCCATCAGGATCCAGACCATGGTTTGAGTATTAGCATTCCCTATGGATGGTTCAGTGTGTGTGGTGAATATATTTAGCTCTACTCTGATGTTTCTCAACTTTGTGGCTTTAAGATGTGTGGACCAACTCCCAGAATTCCCAATTAAAAGTGTCTGCAAGGTGTGCTCAAAATGGCAGCCACAACAGACTAATCAAAGCACACAAATGCACTTAAAATTAGGCAGAGCTTCAGCTGCACTGTCATTGTTGCCATCTTGACTTCAATGGTCTGCTATAAAGTAATATACTTGGCTGCTCTAACCACAGTTTAACTCAGCTTAAAGGACACCCCATGTTGTCTGGGGAATTCTGGGAATTGAAATCCACACATGTTAAAGCGGCCAAGGTTGGGAAACACTGCTCTACTCCATTGCCTACAAGTACAGTAGATCTTGGCTGTCGGGCTTTCATTTGGGGAATGACATTATCTGCAAATGCCTTCAAGGACATGCTCTCAACAGGGTGGAATATCGCTAAAGGCAGGAGATGCAATTCTGAAGAGTTGCTAAGTTTTAGTATTGGTTTTCTGTGGCAGCATGGAAGATGCTGTTGAAGCAAATTATTTTCGCCTGTTTGAAATGAGAAGATCCCTCCTTAAAGCAGCTCATTGGAGGATAGCTTGGAAGTTGAGATGTCATGATAATATATGGGAATAACAGATGTTGGAACAAAAGTCTTCTAGACACTGATGCTTCTTTTACTTGAAAAGTTGTCATTTCTCACTGCTTTAAGTGCCCAAAGCTTTTAGGAAAGCTGAACACTTTTCCTCCACAGTCACAACTTTAGGACTGCTGGTATTTTCCCTGCAATATAAAGTGGGGGGGGGAGAAGAATCTTTGTATGAGACAGCTTTGCATCTTCCTCTAATTTTAGCTTCTGATTACAACACAGTGGGGGTTACTGCCCTCTCTGTTTTACTGCTGTCCTGCAGTTTTTGCTATGGAGCTAAAAATACCCTTGTGTTGTGCACTCCAAAACATCGTTTAGCTCCAGCTGTAAGAGTCCCAGGGGGTGGTTGTGAATTGTGTTTTCTTTTCAGAAAAGGGTTGTGGGGAGATCTTATTGCTTGCACATCTTCCTTTGTGGGAAGTCCCTTCTGTCTTTATGCCCCTTGCCTAATCCCTGGGGAAGAGGCTACTTCTATTCCACGATGAAAATCCAATTAAATATGAAGACAAAACTGATTTTTGTCATGCAGAAGGCCAAAATAATTGCATACATTCTGACTGTTTGAAGTCCAATTGAGTGGTATAACTGTTCTCCTAAGGCTATCTACAGAGGTTTTTTTTGGGGGGGGGGTAAGGACACCTTGGGAATTTCAAGAGCATTTAGAGGACATACATATATGGTTTGTTCTAAAAACAGCTATTAGGATGGACAGCCATCACCAAGCCTATGTGTGCCAGAAGGCTGATTAACTGCAGAGGATGCTTTCCCAGTAAGAGTTCAATGGAACTGAAGGTACAATTGCATTGGAGTTTTGCTGCATGTGAGCTTATTTTCTAATTAAAAGACTCTTTTAAAAGTCAGGTAGGGCAGGGAACCTTAAAGGGATAGTGCCCATATTGCCAGCCAAGAGTGATGGCAATTTTGCAGTGGAATGCTGCAAGGGTTATGCAAGCAGAGAGACAAGGCAGGTTTTAATCTTAGTTCATCAAAACTGGGGAAACATATTTCCAACCTGGAAATATTAGCCTAAATCATGATGAAAATGTCAGATGGAAAGATGGAACAAGAAAACATTTTCATTTTTGATGGACTTGAAGTAAGGAAGCTCCTTCTTCTGCAGTGTTTCTCAACCCCAGCAATTTTAAGATATGTGGACTTCAGCTAGCATGGGGAATTCTGGAAGTTAAAGTCCACACATCTATAAATTACCAAGGTTGAAAAGAAGAAACACTGTTTTAATGTGTCAAATCACAGGACCAGGCAACTTAGGGAAAATATATAGTGGGAAAGGGCCAGGCAAGAGCCTTTGGCAGTCCTTGGGATTTAGTCTCTAGATAACAGCCAACCCAGTTGGATCTGACCATCCTGTCCTGCTTTCTCTCTCCAGCAGTGAAAGCAGGCAGCTATTCTACTGAATCTCCACTAAAGATGAATGGCCTCACTCATATTTGTTGTCACCCAACCTCTAATATCTTCAGGATTTATACAAGAGCCTTGTAGGTTAAGGAAACTGAGTCACTGTCTTATTTAATTTATATTTTAATTAACTCCCTCCCCCTCCATTAGCTACACTATGGTTTTGCATGCTATTCAAAAGCCAAATGGAATTTTTATAGATTCTTGTAGCTTAGCTCTAAGTTGCAAGCAAAGTCATCCAGCCAACATGGCAGGGGAACAGGTTGAGGGACCACCTCTTCCTGACCATATCTACCCACCCCAGCAGATCCAACAGGAAGGGTTGTGGCTCCCATCTGGCAAGGAGCTCCCTCTGGCGGAACCCAGGCAGCATGCCTTTTCTGCTGTGGCTCCTGCTCTCTGGAGTATCATTCCCAGAATTTTTTCCTGAAGCCCTTATGGCTTTCTAGAATCATCAGTTAGGCAGAAGAAGAGGGGACCCCAGAGGCATCAGGAAAATTCTGCCTGGAGGCCCCTGTTCCTCGTCTGTTATTACTAAGTGGGTTCTATAAACTGAAATCCTAGGGCTAAGCTCGGGAGTTTATTGGAAAACAGCTGAGCGAGATAACATAGTGTTCAGGCTGGCTTACAGCCAAATGCCTTTCACTGGTTAAAATAGTCAAGAGGCAGTTTTTCAGAGTCATTTATATTTGGGTAAAGCCTTGATGGCAAAAAAGTAACAGACACATTACTTTTGATTATGCACGTTACTGCATAATCAAGGAAATGAAATAATAACAGTAGCATGGCCAAAGATCAAATTTTTGGAGATGTGGATGACCTTTTTTTGCTGTTGTTGTTAAAAATGGTCTGTTCATAACAAAACTAGTCTCTTACATTATGAGTTCTTTATAATGACCATCTCATTAACTCTCACCAGAATCAAGGTTCCATTTTGTAATGTGCTCGTACAGGTTAATTTGACAAAGTGCACCAGCACTGCTCATACACTGTATCCCTACCTGGGGCTATTCCAAAGGAGGAGAATGGTTTGATTTTCATTTTGAGATGTGTGTAATACAAGTGAAATACATCATTTGTGAGAAAATCAATAGAAAAATAACTTTGAAACAAATCAAACAAGCAAGTGAGCAAAAAAAAGGTCACAAAATCTCTAAAACACCCTCAGTGCCTTTTCTGTTTGCAAATGCTTGCAGAATACTGAAATGTTGATGCCTCTTCCTGCCTTGAAATGTCAATTCACCACTTCTGCAAACCTTTTCAGATTTTATTCATACAACAGCTTTAACCTCATTACAGAACCAACAATGGGCTCCTGTACATGCATTAACCCATAACCTAACCTAACCTTATTAATTTAAGGTTTAATTAAAAATTTGGAAAAATTAAATATTAAATGTAATCTGAATGTCTACAAATAATTAAGATTTGAATTTAAGATATTGTTATGAGTTGAGACAAAGGTTAAGTAAAACTTAAAAGTATAAGTACTAATAATTAAATTTGTATATGGGTTTGTGGTATAAATGTTGGTGGTTTATTTTATTTTTTTTCTCTCTTTCTGGAAAGGAAGAAAGGAAGGAAGTAGAAGGAAGAAAAGAAAAAAAAATTATTAGCTCCAAATGTGAGATAGGAGACTTAGAAATTGGGATCATTTAAAACCTGGAAATGATAAAGATTAAATGTTAAACTTAAAGATTAATGGGAAATTAAAGTTAAGAAAAACTTACTAGGTTATTGTCTAAAAGGTGGAGTGTCAAATTAATTAAGGTATGTATAGACTGAAAATTATTGATGAATACTAGAAAGGTATTTTTTGTTTGATTAATAGAATAAGAACTGTATTGGTTTGAACATGACAGTAGATATCATGGGGGAAAGAGAGGGAATTAGTTTGTTGTAATAATTTGAGATTCGTACTGATGATATTCAAATGTAACAGAATTACTGTGCTCAGCCACGACGCTACTTTTCAAATATGTAAATGTAATATTGTAAAATCAATAAAAAACTTGAAACTGATAGAGAATTGAGGCAGCTTATTAATAAAATAAGCAAATAAGTAATTAAATTCCATACATGCTGTTATTTCTCCACTTCCCCAAATTTAGATTGCAAGCAACAGTGGATGGATTTGATTCCTGCTTTGTTTATAAATGTTTGAATGCACATAACCTAATGGTGTCATTGAACTAACAATTGTTCATATCATAGCTAGTGGAGTGCTTGTCTGAAGGATGCATGTCCTTAGAAATGCTGCACTTGGTGGGTGAATATTTTGCAGGTCTTCCTCAACAGGCAAAGCTCATAGCAGTTTCTTGGAAGGCTCAAAGAGTTCCCAGTTAGATTAAGGTCTTCTAAATGAGGACTGGATTACTTAAACATGTTCTTCCCTCTTTCAAATCAACACTTTGTTATGAAAAGCAGTTTTGAAGCATTCAGTTAGTACTTTAAATATTCCAAATCAGGATTGCCAGCAATCCCCTGGCAGTCCTTAGCCAGGAGAAACTGAAACCCTGGATTTTCACAGCACAAGCTGCTGCTATGGATGCAAATGTTGTTTCTCCAATGTTGACTGTGGGCAAGATTTGGGGCTGACGAAGGCCCTTTCTGCAGCAACAGACTGCTGTCATCTGAGCAGGAGACGGCTGGCATTCTCTGGGTGGCTTCCATTCTTTCCAGAGCAAGGATCTCACTTTGTAGAGGGTAAGGCAACATGATACCCTGCAAGCAAATTACAGAAAAGAGCACTGAGACCTTGAGCTGCATGTGGTGGTGGTCATACAAAATGCTTAACCAGAGCAGGTAAAGACCTGCTACAACCTACATCTTATGCTTATTGGTAGTATGCTAAGTGAACCCAGCCTATATAGTAAGTTTACAGTTCCATATATTGCAGTGGTTCTCAACCTGTGGGTCGGGACCCCATTTGGGGTCGAACGACCATTTCACGGGGGTCGCCAAACAAGGCTGTCCACCATTTTTCCCCCTTTTTCTTTGGCCATGCCCCTGGCACCCGGTGATGTATAAGTGGTTGGGGGTCACCACAATATGGGGAACTGTATTATGGGGTCGCGGCATTAGAAAGGTTGAGAACCACTGATGTATTGTTTAAATAAAAACAACAAGTTAATTGAAAGTCCAGCTTGATGAATACAGCCTTTGGCCCTGTCTACATCACATAGTTGACCTATTGTGCCCCTTTCCTAATCAGCATACCTTTCTGTGCTGGCACTGAAAAACCATCACAGATAACACAGACAGTCATTTGATGACTGTATTTTCAATTCACAAGGCCACCAAAGTCTGTTATTTCTCTTCCCACTTTCTGCCTTTTTTTATTCACCCCAGAATGAAATCCATAAACTATTACTGTTGGACAGCTGCTAGCAGGTATGGGGGACTCTTATCTGCTTGTTTGCTTGTTGTCTCTTTTCCATGTATTGTGTGGCTGGGAGGGAGGGTTACAAACTGAAACAGAAATGAAGATTGGAAGAATCTCATCCAATGAAGTATTCAGAGTTCTTCTTGGACTTCATAGCAATCTCACACGCTGGAGGGGAAGGTTAGTTCCAGCTACACAGTTTTCACGGAATTGTGTTGAGTTACCTTTCTGGAGAACAATTTAGTGTCCAAACAAGTGGCCAAATCTGAACTCTTCTGAATTAATTGGCTGGATTTAGAATTTATATCACACACCGTCCCTCTTATCTTTTAAACCATACTGTGCAAACAGGAGCACTGACTTTACATTGACTTCTACAAATTTTAAAAATACATATTTCACGTTTACACATGAAAACACTTTTTAAAGACACTTCTTCAAGATACTTGTATGTTACCTTGAATAATATTTGACAATGGATGGCCTAGGAGAGGGCTTCAGTTGATTCTGTCAACTGGAGCTTATCGCTGTTCCCTCCCATCTGTGATTGCAATGAGGGTCGTCCTCTGTGCTATAGGCAATTTCCTCCTGAATCCCACTTCATGGAATACAGTATAATCAAAGTCTTGAACTACGTGCTGTAGTTGCCTATATGAGACACATCATATCACTATGATAACAATTTTCATAACATAGTTACAGCCTTTCAAATAATGCTAAATTATAGTTCTCGAGCCAAAACCAGTATGTGCCGTGATTAGGAATACTGAGAGTTGTAGTTCAGTAACATTTGGAAAAACTAAGTTTTCGGCTCATGGTCAAGATTTATAAAAAATCAGTCTGGGTTATGTCTTTTCTTCCATTTTAGAAGAAGAAAGCACAGAATGCTACATTCTTTCTGCTTTTATTTTGGGAATCAAAGTGGCTGTGCAGATGAGAATATGATATGATTGAAACTTAGAAGAATAGAATAGAACAGAAAAATAAGTTTATTGTCACTTTGAATGTACACCAATCGGCATACATTAAAATGAAATTTCATTGCACACAGTTCTCAAAGAGTCACCACCTCCGATATACACTACATGAATATGACATAAATAAATAAATAAATAAATACAGAATTATGCATATACCCACATATATTATATGACACAGAGAAACAACAGTCTAGTTTGGGTTATGTATACATGTGCATGGTGAGAAAAATGAATCTTGCGAGTTTACCAGATGTACAGCATAGGGAACAAAGCTGTTACAGAATCAGGTAGTGCTGCTAGAAATACTTTGAGGGGAGCAACAGAAACAGACCGTAAAGATAGATGGATGGATGGATGGATGGATGGATGGATGGATGGATGGATGGATGGATAGATTAGCCTTTATTGTCATTTTTTACTATGGGCACAATGGCACACATTAAAAATTAAATTTAATTGCTTTCTCTCAAAGTGTACACATACATAATGCACATTTAAACATACTATATATAACATGTATACAACATACAACATAAGGCTGGAAGTTGTGGGTAGCATTTTAAAATCTAGGGGACAAAACTAAATGAAGTATAGAGAAAAAGTTTCTAAAGGTAGAGGGAAAGGAGACATTGTAGAAGGTAACAAAATTACAATATAGACAAAACAGATTCAGAGCTTTTCTGCAGATTCAGAGCTTCACAGAACTTAGAGACCTTTCTATATTGATCAATAGAACTGACAGCACAACTGGGACTTGTCCTTCTGATTCTCTTTGCTGTTAAATGTGTGGTTTTGGCTAGTGTGTTTTATGCTATGGAAACTAGCAAGAGCAAACTTCATCATGGTGTAGGAAAAAGTCAAGGCCAGTATCTTGGTGCAGGAAGGATATTAGGCCATCTGCAAGACTCTAGAGTAAAAAATGAAGGACACAAAAGTAGTTTTGCCTCTTTTTCTCACACTAGTAGAATTTTGATTTATTTCATGATTGAAGATACAAAAAATAGGAATAGCTGTAAATAACATACAGCTAAACTGATGATTTTCCTGCCACAACATAAGGAAATAACTGAGATGATGTTAAAGCAGGGGTCCTCAACCCCTGTCTGTCCAGAACTGGGCCGCAGAAGTGTGGACAAGCACGTGCATGAAGCTCCATTTGAGTGAGTGGTATGCCCACCACTTGCGCAAACGGAGCTGCACTCGCATGCGCTCACCCACCATCCCCTCTCTACCATCCCCCCTCCAGTCCACAAATCCAGAAAGGTTGGGGACTGCTGCTTTAAAGGAATGAGACAAAATCATGAAGGACAAGGGTTTTCTCAATGGCTATTAACTGTGATGAAATGTACAACTCACAGGTTCAGAAGGAACCTATGACTAAAATACTGTACTAACAGGGGAGAATGGTTTCTGATTGGCCAGTGAGAAAAATAAGATGCTAGATGTATGGCAGCTTTTATCCAATGTGATTAAAACCTTAGTAGATACAGTTGGGCATATTAAATTCAGTTAGCGTTAGCCTTGGGTGGTGCTTTTGTGAACTCTTGTGTTATGAAGATCCAACTTACTGTACTTTCCGGCGTATAAGACAACTTTTGCAAGCTTTAAAATTGGCACCGAAGTCGGGGGTCATCTTATACGCCGAGTCGCCTTATACGCCGGAATATACGGTATTTGGTTACTTTATGAATTACCATATTGTTGGAACCCAGAAAATGAGTTAATTTGATAGGTATCATTTGATTATATGTGAATGCACCCTATTTGTCATAAGTCTAATACAACAGGACCCAGATTGTTGGGGGCAATATGCTGACTCCATAAACAGAGAGGGCTGTAAAGCACTATGAAGCGGTATATAAGTCTAGATGCTAGTGCTAGTGCTATTCTTAAAATGATGTCCTCTGGTCACAATTTTATTCAGTGATGAACGATAAAAATATGTCATAATACCATGGCTCAGTATCCAGAAGTCTGAAATTCCCAACAATGGGAATATGGCCAGCCCCCAGGTTCCATGCAATTCCTGCAATATAGATGGAAAATGAACTTCATAATGGCTTTAGTTACATTATTTCTAAACCAGAAATAAGTCACCTCGGTTGCTAAACAGAGAAAATGCCACGTGATCACAGGCATGGAGGTGATCCTGGAATAGTGCAAATGTTATGCCTACAACTGCATTAGCAGCAGATGGCCCTCTCTTTCTCTTCCACTGAGCAAGTAAATTTATTTAACAACCATGGCAAGAAAGGTCGTAAAAAGGGGCAAAAATATACTTAACAACTGTCTCACTTAGCAACAGAAAGTTTGAGCTCAATTTTACCCCCTCGCAGCCTCTGGAACTATCTCTAAGAATGCCTCTTTGAGGACACTTTTCTTAATTCTTTCCAACCTCTCCTCCTAAACCATCTTTTCCATGACATCTTGAGCACAGTTCCAAGAACAGGCCAGTTTTAATTGGTCAAAGGCACCAAAGTCATACTTACAGTTACAGCTTGGGAGCGAAAAGTTAAGGGCCACAAGTGGATAGGATCACATTACACAAGTGCCAAGATCTTGGAAGGAGTTTTAGAGATTTTATTCTTTTTAGCTATAATATACCTTATGTGGGGCATCTGTTTGCATCCATTTCCCACTTCAAAAGGCAGGAAATTATGCTATCAATTTTCAGCAGGCACAGTCAGAAAGCTACACTTCACAAAGGAAGCTTGGGGGTGACAAGTTGCTCACCCTTGCTTTAATCTCATCACCCTACTATACACCTATGTATGCCTGACACAGTTGCATTTATATAGATGGGGCCTATTGTCACTCTCTAAGCACAATGTGGGTGATTAACCTGGGTGATGTGGAATTCAGGTAGTATATTGTCATTTCTTCTTTCCACCCTCAGCCCAGGAGGATTCCTTTTCTTGTACTTCCTCCTATTCTTAGAGGCTTTCCTTATCCTTTTCCTTTGAGATTCTCCTTAGATGTGTGAATCCGGCAGCTGCTGCCTTAAGAAGGCTATCAAACGTTTTTATACTGGCCAATTTCCTTGTATTTCTCTTGCATTGTTGAATGGGAAGATGGCAGGAAATGTATATATATAGCTACTGAAACATTGGATCCTGTGATTCTGATTCAACAGACTTCCATAGAATATTTGATACCCATGTCTAGCCATGTATCAGATCAAGACTGGCCCGGCTTATGTGTTCATATTAGCCCTTGGTATCCCTATGCATGTGATTGCTTTCTGCACCATGCAGACAAGGCTGCCATGCTACTACTGGGCAGCTGTCTTTATATAAACTAAGGCATTTAAAGATTTGGGTGACACGGTGGTTCAGCAAATTAAAATACTGGGCTTGTCAGCTGGAAGCCCATGTTCGTACCCGATCATCACGTGATGGGATGAGCTCCCGTCCTTGCTCTGGCTCTGCCAACCTAGTAGTTTGAAAGCATGCAAATGCGAGTAGATAAATAGCTACCACTATGGTGGGAAGGTAACAGTGCTCTGTGACCTCATGTTGGCCACACATGACCGTAGAAATGACAGCTCAATGGTCTTGAAATGGAGATAACTATTGCTCCCTTTAGTCGGCAATGACTAGCAGAGTAAAATCCACAGGGACTCCTTTTTTATTTAATGATTCAGCAGTTGCATTTGTACAGTATACTAAATTTGATTAGTGTTAATCATGGACAAGTTAGGGCTTAGTGCACTGTGTAAATCCAGTTCATTTGGTTTGTTTAGGATTCAGTGTATTGGATGAGCTGAGCTGAGAAGTTAAATCTAAATAAACTAAATGTATTGTGGAAACATTGATAAGGCTCCTGAAGGAAGGTGAGATCAAAAGAATCCTCCACTTTTACACATGGGTCATCTAGCAAAGGAGTCCCCTTTTGGGAAGTATTTATTTCTTTTCTTCAGGAGCCCTTCCTCATAGTTTCTTTATCTTCTTTCTCCAGCCTTCCTGGATTCTACTATATAGCATTGCACAGGTAGGCCTTCCACAAACAATTAACATGCCATAAGTGGACATTCTCAGAAATTATTTAAGTACACTCAGTCCTACTCATGAGAACAGAATCCCCTGCTTGATGATAACCAACTGATAGCCATGTTGCTCAAGGAGGTCTGACTAATCCTCCCAACACATTCCTGGAGTTATGATTGCAAATGCTTGACCTCCAGACAGGGCCATGGCCAATCCCTTCATCTTCCTGTTGTTTTCCTCCTTGTCTTTCTTCCTGCTCTTGCTATCAGATCTTTCTGCCTTTTTTGGAAGATGCCAGGCAGGGGGTTTTAGGGCCTGCCCTCATGGGACATCTGCAGGATTAATTCTGCATAGAACAATGGCTGGTTTCTATGTGGGTTTTTCTTTTAAAAAAAAGTTATGACAAATCTCATATTTGCTAGAAAGCCATGCCCATCACTATTTTGCTAAAATCAGGAGATCACCCAAGCTAGAAGTTAAGTGTCGTACAATCAAGTGCACATGCTCAAACACTATAGCAACATTATGGTCGCACAAAATAAGATGTGGGTTGGTAGAAGGAGATCTAGTGAACATTTCCCTCCCGCAACCTAGGTGTACCTAAAGAAATCCCTCTTTACAATAACAACTCATCCTTTCATTTTATTTTCCCATTTCTAGGAGCTGAACTGGATATATTGCTAAATATGTTTGATATACAGCAATTGTACTCTTTATGGCTGAAGGTAACTTCCCTGCCCCTACCAACTGACATTTATTGAAGAGGAAGGGTGGTTAATGGAAAGGAAGGCTCCGCTGCAGGCATCTGTGGCTGGGGATGAAGCAGGCATGGGGGCAGAGAGGAAAGACTTGTGAGGGAACTGAATGAGACACATCCTCAGACCCCATCCCAGCATGAGGAAGGGAAATAGAGTCTAATAACAAAACATTATTGTCTGTAGCAGTGGTGGCGAACCTATGGCACGGGTGCTAGAGGCAGCACTTAGAGCCCTCTCTGTGGGCATGCGCTGTCACCCAGTCCTAGGCCTTCAGCTGGGTTTTATAAAATCTTTTCGCTTTAGGCTTCCGCCGCCATGTGCAAAAAAAAAAAAGTTCAATCAATGTCAATTTTAACTTCTTGCAGGAAAAAAAAGATCTTGCAAAGTTGGAATTGATTGATTGAACTTTTTAGTCCCACCCAGTCTGCCTTTACCTCCACAGCCACGCCCACCCAATGGGCCACACCCACCCAATGGGCCACAGCCACCCAATGGGCCACACCCACCCGGCACTCAACGATGCATAAGTGGGTTTTGGGTTGCAGTTTGGGCACTCAGTCTCTAAAAGGTTCGCCATCACTGGTCTATAGCAGTGTTTCCCAATCTTGACAATTTTAAGGCATGTGGACTTCAACTCCCAGAATTCCACAGCCAGCAAAGCTGGCTGTGGAATTCTGGGAGTTGAAGTCCACATGCCTTAAAATTGTCAAGATTGGGAAACACTGGTCTATAGTAAGGATCTTTGTTGCAATTGTATTTGTTCTGACAAGGATGTTCATCTGATGAAATTAAATTAGGCATTTAAAAGACTGATCTATTCATCCAGAGAAATCAATATATAAATGAATAGAGCCAGATCATTTTCCCAGGAGGGCCAGTTAAAAAACAGATCTTAGAAACAGAACCCCAGATTACCACTAGTGATCAGCCATAGCTTATAGTTCGCACAACACATTATTAATAAGCTATAAACAACAGCCCAGCATTTGGTAGCAGACCCATACTTGCATATAGACAGCCAGTCAGCCAGAAGTAGATTCTCATAAATAACCAGAAACAACAGGATATGTTAATATGAGAAACAAACCCTGGAACAAGCCCAAATGCGTACTTTGCCCATATTTACCCCAACATCACCATCATATGCTCCAACAATTTTCCACACCAGGCTAGAGGTGCCTTAACATGTTCTTCCTCTAAAGCACAGGTGTCAAACTCGCCATATCACATGACGTGTCGTGACTTTTTTTGCACTGCCAGAGCTGGAGTGGGAGCGGCCTCCGCATGATGCAACCGGTCCGCGGGCCAGCAGTTTGACACCCCTGCTCTAATGCAAGGCTTCTGCAGTCTGCATAAATTACTCAGAACTGGGTAAAAGTGTTTTTTCTTTGAGTAACAACACATGAACCCATTATCCTTCACAACAGGGATAATAATAATAATAATAATAATAATAATAATAATAATAATAAAAAGTTGGAAGGGACCTTAGAGGTCATCAAGTCCAACCCCCTGCTCAGGCAGGTAACCCTAAACCCTATTTAAATTGACTTAAAGATTGCCATGTGTACTAAAATATATTCAGAAATCTCCCAAAGTATTACTTTTAAGATGGTAATTGATTATATTACCAATGAGAACTTGTTGAAATGACATAAAGATTATTCAATGATACTGTTTTTATAATGTAGATAGTTCTCAAGTACACCAGTCCTCAAAGTTTGATAAGATTTTCTGATAAGCAGTTTTAGGTAATGAAGGAAACTGCTCTAATGTGACATATGTTGTCATCTGCTAGCAAAACCTCTCAGGATTCTGTTAGGACATACAGGTTGGATTTTGTGCAAAAGAATTAATGGGCATACAACTGATATCGGCATTTAAAACAAGTAATAACAGGATATTTTAACCTCCCAGAACTCTATTACAGATCTCAAACTTACAATTTAGAACAAACAAACCAAATCAGCACAACTGAGCATGAGCTACCTGAGCTTACACATATCGAAAGGTTTCATAGGTAACTCAGAAAGCATGAATCAATTCAGCTGGCTTTTAACATATTACAATTGTTAATTGATAATAAACCTATAATTTGACCTCCATACAACCTTCATAATCACTCTGTATTCCCACCTTCCCCCTCCCCATTTCATCCCAATGTAGTTAAGCCACTCCATGCATTTGATGAAATGAGTGAAAGCTTATGCCTTTTAACATGTTTAGTCTCAAAAGATGCTACCAGACTCTTTCTAGTTTTCATAACCATAGATTAATATAGCCATCCTTCCACAACAGTGCTGCAATTTATCTCTGCAGTTTTATTGTTTGTATTGCTTTAATTTCATTAATTTCATAATGAAATGGTCTGATGCATCTCCTCTGATTGGCAATATCAGGTGATGTTCATCCTCAAAATGTGAAGGACTATGTAAGACATAAAGAGTATCCACTGGGAAAGAGGAAGGAAAGAGAGAGGGAATGCAAAATAAAGAAGAAATCTGGAGATAGAAAAAATAATTTTAGCAAAGGGATATACAAGGCTGCCTAGTGAAAAATAGTGTCTGTTGGGTGCTCTCATGAGGGTTATACGGAATGGGCAGGGGATGATGATGATGATGATAATGATGATGATGTAATAATAAAACTTGTGTACTGCCCAACTCTCAATGACTCTGACTCACAACTCTCAAGCAAAGAAATTAAAATAAAAAATAAAGAAAACATGGCAAACATGATGAAGTGAGGGGATCTCTCCCTCTCCCTTGTTTTACAGAGAAGTAAAACAGAAGGCTTCCTGGAAAATGGGATTTTAGTGTACGCACTGGTATCTCTCCAAAGCAAATAAAGAAAGGAAAGTCTACATGCCAAGATGAAAAGGGGGAGTGAGAGGTCGTGTGTACGAGTGTACATATAAACGATGAAAGTAGCATAAAGGTTTCATAAATTGCTATGGGGAAGGGCGAAGAATGTAAAGTCTGCACTGGAGCCACAGCAGATTTTTCAAAAGGAAGAGGGTAGAGGTCTCCAGACTAGGCCAGCCTCAAGCCCAATTGAACAAACATCATCGTTGAAGGCATATCCCAAAAGACAAAGCACTTGCCAGCTTGAAAGGCCATTTCACCCAATTCTAATCATGTCCCCAGTAGCAAGGAGTCAAGTAAAGAGGTGACATTTCTATTGAGAGGAGCAGCAGCAGCAGCTTGGCCGTATCACCATACAGTCTTAAAATATCGTGCTAAAAACGTTTCAATCGGGAGGGGAATGAGAAAGAGGGACAAACATTTCCTAGCCTAGAGCTCAGAAATCTGGGATGGAGCCAAGGACAAGAGCCAGACAAATGTCTATGAGTAGACGGTCCAGCAGATGCAAGTCCCAGCTGCGTGGCCTATTCCCCTTTCTAAGAAAACCCAGAGCAGCAATTGGAGCAGACACTTTCTTTTACCAAGAGAGAGCTGGATATTTCAAAACAAAATCATTCCATCATGCATTTAAGGTAAAGAAAAACACTGTCAATAAGAAATTTGTTGCTCTTAATTAGGGTTACCAGATCTAGACTATAAAAAACAAGACTGCTCAAAAAATCCTCTTTGTGGCCATCCAGTGATCATCTGGATCATTGCAGCCCACATTTGGCAACCTTTGAAAGGAGCCATTCAACCACATTTGAAAACCTTCAAGAATACTCCACATTTTGTCCCAGTTTATTAAACATTCGAGCCATCTGCAAAATCAGAAACAAATTAATGATATAATTTCAGTCCCAATGTAACTGAACCTCTTTTCATATCTTAAGTCCCAACAATCATGTTGTCAAAGAACTTGAATCTCACTGTGATAAAAATGAAAAGACCACTGTTTCTGAAAACATTTGTATGTTTATGGCATGTAGTTATTCTATTTATAATTTGCAGTAAGCCCTAAAGTTTTAAAGTTTTCATGACTCGTGACTTGTATCACCTTAGTCAAGCACTGAATCCCACCCATCCAGAACCACTGTTGTGCAGAATTTTCTACAACCTGGGGCTCTCTTAAATGCATTGGGATTGCCATTCCCAGAATTGTACAGCTAGCAAAATACTAACTCTGTAAGCAAGTCACAATTACAATTGGCATTGATCATTCTCCTGAGAAATGAGTTCTGCCACCTATGACATTGCTAGTTCTGTTCCAAATGAATGCATTACTGATTCTCTGCTACTTCTGCTGAAAAGGAGTTTTATATGGCCCTCTTTATGTTTTTATTTCAAGTGACAATTTTGTCTACTCCTATGCTATTTTATCTACTTCACAGGCTACTTCTGAGTGTTGCCAGTGACAGCCACTTGCTGCCAGCATTGCTGCTTCCTTGAACATTTGTCAGTTTGGAAGATATTGTAGGTGGACTCCACTTAACAAGTCTGGTCTATATTCCTTTCTAGGACAGGGTGCTAGAAACTGACTTGAAGGTTCTTGAATATTGGCAGTGATAATTAAGTTGACTCTGTCATTTGAGGCTAGAAAGGGGAGGAGAGAGGATGTTGAACCTGCACAGCAACATAATCATTACATACTTTTGTTGAAGCAGTTTGGAATTTGATGATTGGATGTCACGTGATTGCAAACGATGACTAGGTTGATGTAATGCGCTTAAATAAGTTAATTAAATATCTAGTTGGGTCATTCACATATAAATTATGTATAGGATTAACAGACGTGTATGTGTAGCTTAACATGCTGTTGGAAATTCTATTTGCTCAGTTTACGTTTCAATATATTGCGCGAATTGAGAACACTAATAATAATCAGGTTCACCTAACCTAAAAAGGTACTTTTTCCTATTTTCCGGCAACGGCGAGGCGGGATAACAACAAAACCCATCTTCCGAGGCGGTGCGAACGATAATTTCTCAAGTCGCCTCCACAGACCGCCCTCTGATGGGCGCAGCACCTTCCCTTGAGTGGCGCTCTGCACAGCCGATCAACGTATCTTTATGACTTCCGCCTTCACTTTTCCTGTTTCCGGTCTCGCCCTCCTTCGGCGGCAGCGGGGCCTGTGGGACGATGGCGGCTGTACGGGGCCTCCGTATTTCGGTGAAGGCGACCGAGCCGGAGCCCATGGAAGTGGAGGAGGGCGAGTTGTTGCTTCAGACCGGAGCTCCCGCTACCACCTCGCCTCAGATAGCTACGGCATCCGCAGAGGAACTAGCCGTGCCGGTGGGGCGCTCGCTGAGGGAGTTGCTGCCGGTAACGGAGCCTGGGGAACGGGCCGGGTGGAGGGATCACAATCCGCCGCTTCCGGAGGCCTTTAGACACATAAATTGGGATTCGAGGCTTAAAAAACAGGGCATTCTTTGCGCATGTGTAGACTGCATTTCCATGACCAAAGAGACTGAATTCGCTGTATCCGGATGAATGGAGTTACCGAGATACGCGGATGTTGACAAATAGGCAATGCAGCCTTGATTTAAAAGATCTTTGCTTTCTTCCCTCGTTTCTCCTTCTGCCTCAGACTGTTTGCATGGCTGCCTGGCCCCAGATAGAAGCTTTCCCAAGATTTGGCAGGTTTGCACTAAAAAGGGAGTATTATGAACTTACTTAACTTGGGCTTCGTCATTTCACAGACAATGCAGTGTAGCTGAGGAGATTTCTTTAGGATGCTTCATGGGCTCATGGAGGACATGATGGAGATGGCGGCTTTCTCATAGGTGGCAATGCTCTTTTGGAGG
This sequence comes from Crotalus tigris, assembly GCF_016545835.1. NCBI lineage: Eukaryota > Metazoa > Chordata > Lepidosauria > Squamata > Viperidae > Crotalus > Crotalus tigris. The sequence goes on along the minus strand of NW_024096758.1, from coordinate 5,822,769 downwards.
CTGGTGAGGAATGGTAGAAATTTACCAGTCCTTTACTTTGGGCTTCAAAAAAACAGGTACATCAGTTTAAATTTAGCAGGAAGCCTCAGAAAAACAAGAAAGAGCAACTGAAATGTTTTTTAGCTTGGATGGCCCTTGTTAATAAATTGATTTGGATTTTTGGGAATTGGGAGATGACAAAAGGTTGAAGCAGAGTTTCTAGGAGAACTTCAGATTAGGAAAGTATATTATAACTTTCATCGTTAATTGGGGACACTACCCTACAGAAAGGCACTTTGTTCAATAATTATATTAATGATTGTTTTATTTCAGGATACTAGCCGAAGATATGAAAACAAAGCTGGGAGCTTTATCACTGGAATAGATGTGACTTCAAAGGTATTTACGTACAGTGATGTGCTTTTCATTCATTTTGGAAACCTGGAAAATGTCAAATTTCAGATTCATTGATGTACATGTATACATATTGTTATATGTATATATATTATGTGAGTTTCAATCCATTTCAGTATATAGGCATATCTCTACAGCATGACCTTCCACCTTTAAAAATAAGGGTTGTTGGCAGGATCCAAGTAATCTGTTATTTGCAATTGTGTAAATTATCTGTTCTTTAATAAGTATATAATGGCAAATGTAATAGTTTTCATTATTTTTTTTCTCTAGAATCTCTCAGTGTGAGCTTCCCTTCATAGTTGACTGATCTCCATACATAACTCTGAGCCTGAAGAAATATATTTTCATTCCCCAATACAAACAATATTTAAATGGGACTGTGACAATTCAAATAATTGAAATAACATTTGACACAAGAACGTGGTCTCAGTATGCCTGGGAAATGGTTGATTTTTCCTGTCATCTATCATCAGCTTCTCTGATTAATTATTCTATAGTTATTTGCAGAGATTGGGCTATGGCACGCTGGACTCATCCCCAGTTGTAGGAAGGCTATTGAATACAGTTGATATTTTATTGCAAGAAGCAATTTATGGGAAGATTTTGTATCCTGAAACAATTGGGCTTCTGCATATTTTTCTTAAATGGGAAGTTCCTGCTGTGAACATGAAAAATTGTAGCTGTCTAAATTTATTGAGAAGCTTTTTTAATGGTGGCCTGGATTTTATTTCCCAATTGCATCATTCCCTTCTGTCAGGGAGAGCCAAATGTTTCTGCATCACATGGAGACTTGATAGAAGGAGCAAGTTGTTTTTCCAGTTATACTGCATAAAGCATCAGACCATAATTTCTGCTGCTATTCCATACAGGTAATGTTGTAATACTGCAGAGTAGCACAAAAAATGAATTTAGGTTTTAATACATATGAATGTCTTTTCTGTTTTTTGCAAAGCAGATATCTGCTGTTACTACCAGTCACTTGGATATTCAATCACCTATTTTTTTCCTTTTTGTAGGAAGCGATTGAGAAGAAGGAGCAGAGAGCAAAACGTTTTCATTTTCGTGGAGAAATCAATGTTGCTCAAAGAAATGTAACACTGGATCGAGATATGATGAAGAAAGGTACTGAGAACTGTGTGCTCTGTAAACAAGTAAATCTTCCCATTTGTTCTGGGCTTTGTAAAACTTGGTGTTTTGGTCTTTCAGGTTGGATGAAATGCACAACTGATCTTCCGTAATGAGTGTATTTTTCAGTGGATAGCTTTGTATAGATGAGGAAAGAATCCAAATGTTTCATTTTTTAATTTCAGCAAATGAATTAGTAGAGTAGAGCAGTGATGCTAGTAGTTTGGGAATCAAGCACTTTGTGTAGAAACAGTATGTTGGCTGCCACCTCATGTTTGCACTTTTCAACCATTCAGAATCAGTTGCCATGAACTGGGGGTGGGGTGGGGGTGCTGGATGGTAGGTGGGATGCTTGGGGAAACAAAACTTCACTGTATCTTTCTGAGATAGACTTCAAGGACAACCGGCTGGGAACCAAATGCAGCTGCATACCAAACCTATGCCTGAAGTGACTGTTCAGAAAGCATCTCCTCTGAGTTTGATATGACATGGGAGGCAACTGAGGGAGGGAAAAGTTAGACTTGGGGATTTTGGGATATTCATTTCTGGCTATGCATTACTGTAATTCACTTGACTTCTAGTAAACTATACCTTTCTCAGTAAATGGAGTTACGGATCATTCTTATTTAGAGGTTCAAGCTGAGGCAAGTCTGACACAATAGGTGGGTAAATGTTTATTTTAGTACATAGTTATCTGCTATGTACTGAGTCAAATCATTAGTCCATCTAGGATGGTATAATAGTGGAAGATATCGGAAGTGAACTTCAGGACATATAATTTTACGTGGAAATATGCTCACATTGAAAAAGCTAAAGTCTTCTTATGCAACTATGGTTCCTGTGATCTTTAAATGAGAACAAATATTGTTGAATTTAAAGGGGGGGTCATCATTCTTTTGAAAACAGTGAATAATGCACATTGTAAAAATCTATTCAGATATAAATCTGAATAGATTTTTACAATGTGCATTATTTACTGTTTTCAAAAGAATGATGACCCCCTATCACTCCTTTAACCTTGTTATGCCTACATTAGGGAAAGAATTCCAAGATGGACTATGGAAAAGGGAATGAAAGGAATCCTTTTCCAGGTTTTTCATCTAGATCAGTGATGGTGAACCTCTTAGAGACTGAGTGTCCAAACTGCAACCTAAAACCCACTTATGCATCGTCGAGTGCCGGGTGGATGTGGCCCATTGGCTGGGCATGGCTGCGGTGGTAACGGCAGACTGGGTGGGACTAAAAAGTTCAATCAGTCAATTCCAACTTTGCAAGATCTTTTTTTTCCTGCGAGAAGTTGAAATTGACTGATTGAACTTTTTTTTTTGCACAGGGCGGCAGAGGCCTAAAGTGAAAAGGTTTTATAAAACCCAGCTAAAAGCCTAGGACTGGGGCAACGGCGCACATGCTCACAGAGAGGGCTCTGAGTGCCATCTCTGGCACCCGTGCCATAGGTTCGCCACCACTGATCTAGATAAATCTGATAATGGGACAAAGCAGCCTTTCTTCCTTTTTTGAACTGTGCTTTCTTGAACCTACAAAAAAGTGATGGAAAGCTGATTTATTTGCATTGTTGCCTGATTTTTTTTGTTTTGCTTGCCTTTTTTTTCTTTTGTTAGTTGCTGACACTTAGACTAGATTTTGAATTTCTTTTAGCCATTCCCAAATTGCGACTAGATACCATATATATTTATGGTGTTGATGAAATGAGCACCCAGGATATTTTTGCCTATTTCAAGGAATATCCCCCTGCTCACATTGAGTGGCTGGATGACACATCTTGTAAGTACTGTTTATTTTAAGCAGAAAGATTATTCTATGGGGATTATCATCTTTATTTTCTGTTAAAAGTATAGTGGGAATAGAAGAGTTTTTCCTTATGACATTTCTCCTACACGTGAGACAGATTATTGCATTTTTCATTATGTGTTTGTAGTTTGGGCACTAACTGAATTTTTTTCTTTCTTTTGAGGCAATGTTGTTTGGCTTGATGAAGTAACAGCAACACGAGCACTTATCAACATGAGTTCTATGCCTGGTGAGGCAAAAATAAAATCCCAAGAAAACTGTAAAAAAATAGAAGAATCCACAAAGAAAGGTAAAAGTCATTTTCTTCCTTAGCCACAGGACTTTGGATTTTGTATGGTACATCTAGGCACATGTTAATTGGTGTTAAGTGGAATTCTGAAATTCACTGCTGAAATCACTTCTGTAGTTCCAGTGATAGTTTTGCTTGCAGAGATCATAGTATCAGCTTCTACCTCTAAATGTTGTACGTATATTTCATCTATATTTCATCACCTGTGTGAAAAGATCGTAGGTAACAAGACTGAAAAGGATTTTCAAGAAAACTATTGATCATAATAAAGGAGACTGAACATGTGAAACGGTAGGCATGTTCAGAAGAATTAACTCAGTTTCAGGCCCTTAGTGCTAATCAGACTTAAGCCTTTATTCCATTTTTATCTTTTTGCTTTTGGTTCAACTCCTTATTTTTATAATTAAATATTTTTATTTGGCTCTCCTGAGTATTTTTTATAAGTTTGTGACATGACACTCTATTGAGGTGGACTATTGGTTTGGCTGAGCTTGTACAGGTAGTCCTTGACTTACAACAGTTCATTTAGTGACAGTTTCAACAGCATTGAAAAAAATGACACAGGACGGTTTTTCACACAACCATTGCAGCATCCCCATGGTCGTGATCAGAATTCAGGCATTTGGCAACTGACTCATATTTATAATGATTGAAGTGTTCTGGGGTCATGTGATCACTTTATAACCTTCTGACAAGTCAGTGGGGAAGTCAGATTCATTAAACGACAAAGTGTTACTAACTAAACAATTGCAGTAATTCACTTAACTGTGGCAAGAAAGGTCATAAAATGGGGCAAAGCTCACTTAACAAATGTCTCAATAACAGAAATTGTGGGCTCAGTTGTGGTTGTAAGTCAAGGAGTACCTGTATTGTCTGCTGTAGAAAGAACTATACTTAATTAGTGGAACCCATTTTGTATACAAAAGTTTTTAGATTCAATTCTGATTATACTAGAAAGATATGGAAAGACTACATCCGGTTTATCTCCAATTTTTGGTTGCTCAGATACAGCAAATAGTTAGGCAGTCCTTGACTAAAGTAATGGCTTTCCCTAATGCAAGAGTGTTTCCTATGCTCTTCCACGTTTCAAGCCAAGTAATAATGCCAATGGCATTACTCCCTGAAAAGTTGTAACCTTGAATGCTTTGGACTGATACTGGGATAATCTGCATGTGAGCCAGGTTCTCTGTCCCTGAGCTACTTGGTACTAGGTAGAAAATGTATTTCTTTCATAAGAAGTGTGGCTCATTTTGTGTTCATCTTGAGGCTCATCTTCATCTTCTTCCTTTTCTGAGTCCTACATGGCTTTAGTGCTGGGAACCTGGAGAGTCAATATTGGAGTGCAAAAGGGCCAGCTGCGTTCCATTCATTTACTAGGTATAGACAAAGTAATTATTGTAAAATATATTTTTGTTTATTTTAGAAAAAGAGGAGGAAAACTCAGATGAAGAAACGGAAGAAGGTGAGGTAGAAGATGATCATCCAAGTGATATAGAGGTTAGTGTAGTATGTTTGGGCTGTGACCAAGTCTGTTTGAATAAGAACCAAAAAAAGAAACCAAAATCAAGGAACAGATTACCTATATAGTCCTCCACAACTTGAGCATTGTCTAGATGTATGGTCTTCCTAGCATTCTTAGCAGTTACCATGCTAGCTGCTTCTGGGAGATGTTCTGCGTACCTGAAGAGGGTCCATAATAGGGAAAGCTGAAATGAAATAGCAGAATATGACTAATGAGTATCTACAATCTAATTTGCCATGGGGGGGGGGTAAGTTTCATTGATAAGCTCAAATAAAATGAAATTATAACATAGTAACTGTGGTTGGCTGCATATTAGACCAATAACAGGCCCATTAAGCTGAGCTGAGCTTTGTGCTCTTCTCAAAGACATATATGTCATCTTGTAATTTGATTGAACTGAATGAAAAAATCTGAAAGCAAAATCAAAAACTGGGCTGGTTTCTTCAAGCTGAGATATCTTGAATTGAACTAGAACAATACCTTTGTGGGTTTTTTTTTTCTACAGCTGGACACTTTATCCCAAGTGGAAGAAGATTCCCTTTTGCGTAATGACCTTCGTCCAGCCAGTAAGCTGGCCAAAGGCAACAAGCTCTTCATGAGATTTGCCACCAGAGGTAAAGAGCTTGACCTATACAAAGAGTCCATTGCAATGCAGTGCATAGTTACGGCTCAGTTTGTCTTGGTGTTATGGTCTACAGCAGACAAGTCAAACTCACGATGTCACGTGACATCGCGTAATGTATCGGGACGGTTTTGCCATTGCTGGCAATGGGGTGAGTGAAGCTTCCAGATGGTGCGTCCGGCTCACGGGCCAGCAGTTTGACACCCTTGGTCTACAGAAATCTTTCATGAACCTTGAAATAAAATGAATTAGCTATTTCCCATCTATACAGTAATTAACCAAAAATTTCACAGAAATTTCAAAAGAATTAAAAGTATTTGTAAATCTGTAAAAAAAAAAAAACCTTGGTAATAATATGTAATGTGTTGCTGGAGTGGTGAAAATCTGGGTGCCAAGTGATCCTCTCTGGAAGGCTCTGCATAACAAAGATGCTACTGAAGAGAAGCCCATCTCTTAAGAGTCACCAAATGTATCAGAAAAAGTTTTATCTGTGTAGGTTTTCATCTCATCTTTTAATCTTTCCTAATGCTTTCCACTCTCAGATTCATAGGCTATAGATCAGGTATCAGCTTTCTGTGAACTGCATGAAGCCACAGCAATGAAATGTGATTGTGATTTTTTTTTCTATTTGTTGCATTTTAAAATATTTTTAGTGAAATAACACTCATATTTAGATAGTAAGCCTCTACAGAATTAACCCTTTTGTTTTGAGTTAAAAAACAAAAACAAAATCCACATTAAAAAGCATTAGGGTTACATTTTAGCCATTGAAATTGATTCCCACTATGGAAAAAATTTGTGATTGGTTCCATAGTTCCACTAGTGTAGAATGTTCCTGTATCCAATTAGCATTTGTGCTACTCTTACAGATGACAAGAAGGAGCTTGGAGCTGCCAGGAGAAGCCAATATTACATGAAATATGGAAATCCTAATTATGGAGGCATGAAAGGCATCTTGAGCAACTCATGGTGAGCTGGGAAGAGATACCCCTTGGAAATTGTATTATCCAAAATATGAGCTATTGTGTTAGCTTGATTCCTTCATTTGAAAGTACCTTTCATTTCCCACATCTCCTATGTCTGTCAGGCTAGGAAGATGTATGGGAAGTATCTTCTCAGTATGCTCTTCATTCTCTATAGCAGCATCAGTTAATGCACTGGATATATTAGGGCGGTCTTTAGTCCAGGCCCATCTTACTATATTCTTGGGGTGTGGAATTAGGTACATGCTTGATTACAAGAAGACATTACAAGTAGAAGAACTGCAGCAGACAGCACAAGAAATAAATACTCAGGAATACTGGAAATAGGAATGCTCTTGAATGCAGGAAATATCTAGAATACTTTCCTAGACTCCATATAATTTTAAGTTGTAGTTTGAAAAATTGCCAACATATCTGCAAGACTAAGTTAATATGTATATCAGGGGATGGGTTAACCATTAGGGGAAAAACAGGCTTCTTGGTTGTGATAGTTGACACAATGTGCTAAAGCTAATCCTGGATTAATAAAATACAGTTATGTTGAAGAAATGTAAACTATGTTATAACACAGTGGTCTGGTTCATATGGCCCATTAGGATGCTTGCTGGAATCTCAGAACACTGAACTATAGCCATAACCAAGCTTCATTTTATTTTGTCATGGTAGTGACAAAAGAGAAAATGAAAGTTCATCATTTTTCTGGGTCATTTGCAAATGGAGGAAGGCACAACCAAATCATCCCTCAGCAAAAATTCACTGGTTATATCTAAATTGTCTATAATAAGCCCAGTTTTTAGTGAAAGATTATAGGAAAAGCTTATGTTGGTGCACGTGATAGCTGCAAATCTTCCTTGTCTTTGCAGGAAGCGAAGATATCATTCACGCCGACTTCACCGGGATGTAATTAAAAAAAGAACTCTCATTGGGGATGATGATGGTCTGACGCCCCCTTATAAACATCATTCAGGTAAGTGAAAACATTTTTGTAATGCAAGCAAATTATAACTACAGTTGGTCTGTTGTACATTATAAAACTGGAGTATGTATATAAAACTGGTGTATGAATATGTGTGTATGTGTATTTTTTTTCTGACATAAAGGCTTCATTACCTAATTTTGCATGTACCGTATATGCCGGCGTACAAGGTGACCCGGCGTATAAGACGACCCCCGTCTTTATCGCCGGGCCGCATTCCTAGAACGTCGTCTTATACACCGGAAACTACCAGTATTTCCGGCGTATAAGACGACCCGGCGTATAAGACGACTCCCGTCTTTGGCGCCAATTTTAGCGCTCGCGGAAGTCGCCTTATACGCCGGCATATACGGTATATGGGCTCTCCAGTAAAAACAGTTATCTGTATTACAGAATAGCATTGTGAAATCAAAATAGGAAGGAAAAACTGGGTTTTGGGACTGTGCCTTCATTCCTCTCTAAAAGCAACAGAAAGTGTTATTCCTGGAATATAGGCCAAGATAGTTTAAGAATCGAAGTAATCGTATGGAGCAAATAACACAAATAGGAAAAAAAACACTAGATAAATATTTTAAGGCAAGAGTTGGCGTCATCATTCAGCCCCAAACTCAGATAAAACTAATTGTTTCAACCTTTAGAATTGGTTCTTGCAAAACCAAAACAGCCAAGAATTTGCACATGCAAATGACATGTATGAGCAAACTAAAATACCACAACTAGGGAACAAACTTTATTCTACAGAAACTTCACTGAGATCTTTATACTGACATCTCGTGACTAATCTTGCACTTTAAGCTCTTTTTTAAGGTTTCTAAGAAAATGTCCATAAAGAATGTCACCTCAACTAGCTGATCTTGACAAAAAATATTCAGTCAGACCCAATTATTACTTGGATGGGGAACTATCTGGAAATCTGCAAGTATTTCTAAAATTATGAAATCAAACCATTCATAAATGCCATAATCCAAATATCACAATAACAGTAAACAGAGAAGCTTAGCTTATAATCAGAAAAGATACCATGGACTGGCTTCTAGAAATTATTAAAATAAGAGCAAAGGTTTCCAGTAGTGTGTCTTTGATTCCTGCTTCTTGATTTTCAAATACCATCAGTTAATGTTTTCAGGAGAGTGACCTGTTCCGTATTTCTGACATCTTATTCTACCTGGTAAAAGTTGCTTTCATCCAAGAGGCTGCTATTACTATTTATGCTGCTCTGTGTCAAAATGAATGCTCAGTATATTAAACACCTATTTATTAACAAATAAAGGAGCAACAGTGACCCAGAGAACTGTATATTTTGTCCACTCATTCATAATGGTTAAAATAAAATAAGACTTTTCTTAGTTGAGGAGGTGAACCATATTGGGCAGAAATGATCTGATTCCCCATAGCCACTCTGACACTTGGATGGAATAAATAGTAATGGTCATTGTAATTCAATAAGTGTCCAATGACATCTGTGGGTTAGTAATGTTCATGATATTTTCTGGAGTTAAGTATGAGTTGTTTACCTAGGTTGGGCAGGCAACCTTGGCTCTTTTATGACTCGTGGATTTCAACTCCCAGAATTCCTGAGCAAGCATGGCTGGCTCAGGAATTCTGGGAGTTGAAGTCCATGAGTCATAAAAGAGCCAAGGTTGCCTACCCCTGACCTAGGTGATGATTTCAGAGCCTTTCCTATCAAGAATTAATGACAGATGAGAGCTCATCTTTATCTGCAAAGTAAAAAATTATTTTGGAATTTAAGTGAATGTTCATTTGAGAAACCTTTTTAAAAAATTTATCCTGGGTTTTTTCTTCCCTATAGTTTCTTATGTTGCTGGTTTGTTTATGATTTTATGTATCAAATAGCACCTTTGCGAGGAAAGCTCTGCCTCAACCTAATGAGCAAGTGCTTAGGTTTGATGTTACTTCGGTCTGGAGGACATTGCAGAAAGTTAACATTTGGAAAGCGGCAAGCCTGGATAATATCCCTGGGCGAGTTCTTAGGGAGCGTGCAGATGAGTTGGCCTGTGTTCTTACAGATATTTTTAAGCTTTCATTGTAGCAGGCACTGGTCCCTTCATATTTTAAGACTGGAATTATTTTGCCAGTGCCTAAAAACTGTACAGTCGTAAGTCTTAATGATTATTGTTTGGTTGCACTTAACGTCCATCATGATGAAATGCTTTGAAAGGCTGATAAAGGACTATATTGTATCCAGCCTCCCTCCAGCATTTGACTTACTTCAGTTTGCTTACTGGGTGAATCACTCCACGAGGATGCTAATTCCGCTGTTCCCCATCTGAGTTTGGCACACTTAGAGGAAAGAAACACTCATGTGCGAATGCTGTTTGTCAACTTTAATTTGGTATTTAATATGATCATTCCTTCACATTTTGCAAAGAAACTGGGCCTCTTAGGCTTTAGTACTCCTTTGTGCAATTGGATTCTTGATTTTTTTGCACTGATCGGCCCCAGTACGTGCGAATTGGGACTAATATTTCTAGCACCATTTCTTTAGCCCAGGTTTTCCTCAGGGCTGTGTCCCAAGTCCACTATTGTTCACCCTGATGACTCATGATGTTGTGCAAAGTTTGCTACCAACCATATTGTGAGGTTTAGTGGGCTTCATTCAGGATGACGATGATGCTTATAGGAAGAGGGTTCAATGAACCAGTGTAATAAGAACAATTTGCTTCTAAATGTAGGGAAAAACAAAACAAAAATCATTGATTTCAGAAAAGTCAGGCACAGCGATACATACCTCTGTGTATTAATAATTCAACTGTGGGGGTGGTTAGGAGTACTGTATTAAGTTTATTGTGGTGCAGCTAACAAGTAGGTTAGCTTGGTCTCTCAACAGTGAGACACTGGTGAAATGAGCATTGCAGCGCCTGCATTTTCTGCGTCGTATGAGAAGACACATCTTCCTTATCATTTTCTATAAAGGGATGATTGAGAATATCCTGTCATATGTATTACTGTTTGGTTTGGAAGTATTACTGCTTTGGACTGGAAGGCTGTGTATAGACTAGTGAGGATGACGGAAAAGATTATTGGAAGTTCATTTCCTTCTATCCAGCACGTGGCATATAAGCATTGCTTGACCAGGGTCCACAATATTGTCAGGGACTTTACACATCCTCTCCATTACCAGTTTTCATTGTTGCCTTCTGGGAGGAGGCTTCGTGCTACCTGAAGAAAACAACTAAACTCTGAAATAGCTTTGTAGTAAATAGTATCCACCTTGTTAACTCTCAAGGCTCTTTTTTTCCATTATATATTCAAAATGGACTGTGATTAATATGTATGTAAGTTATGTTGTCATTTTTGTATAACTTGGTACTTTTGGATGCTGCTGGTGTTGTTGTATTACTGTTATCTTTGGGATGGTGACATTGTTTGGTGGATGGCATTTTTTCTTTTGAGAGTGGGCATCAGAATTTCATTTTGATATATGCCATTGTGTATTCAGAAAAATGACAATAGAGGTTATCTTATATTCTTTCCTCTTCATTAGAAGGTAGTCTATTGCTACAATCATTACTGATGTAATAGACAAGCTGTTATTTATGATCATAATTCATGATACATACAGGGAACATGCAATTCTTTAACGGGAATTAGCAAAATAGATTTCTAATGTGCTTAGGCATCAGTAGAAGTCATTTTGGAAAGAGGAAGTACACTAAACCAGCAAAACATTTACTGAATTATTTTTTGGTTTCCTTTGCAGGTACTCCACATACCACCTAATGAAAGGCTTTTGTTTTTTGTATCCAACCATTTTCACACATAGAATGGTGAGTTCGGTTTTAGCCTTTTTAGAAAGATCTTTCTTGCTTTCCAGGATTAGTAAATGTTCCTGAAGAACCAATTGAGGAAGAAGAGGAGGAGGACCAAGATGATGATCAGTATATGGATGAGGATGATCGTGTAGTTGTGGAATACAGAGATGAACTTCAGGCTTACAAGCAGTCTCGTGAACGGAGTGCTCGGCGGTCCAGTGCTAGCGAATCTGATTCTGATGAAATGGACTATGATCTTGAGCTGAAAATGATCTCTACTCCTTCCCCCAAGAAAAGCATGAAAATGACTATGTATGCCGATGAAGTAGAATCCCAGTTGAAGAGCATTAGGTAAGGCTGGTTTACATTGAGAAAGCTCCTAGATTAAGTAATCCTAGATTACTTAGTTGAGCTGATGAGATTTGACCATCAAATTAAGATTGCATAAAAGAAGAAAATTGGTTCAAACTAAGTATGAGGCACACTGGTGATACGAAAAAACAGACATGAAATAAAATAAATTTAAAGCAGAATAAATGAAGCAATTGCAATGTAACTGACCACAGGATTATAATAGATAAATCAGAAACTATTTGAGGGTAAATCAAATTAGGAAAAATATTAAATTCAAAAGATAAAAAGGTGCTGGGGCTCCTTTCCACTCACATTGATGAGCACATTTGGGAAATATTTGCTCATGCTAATATTTAGTCTTCTCTGGCTAGCCTCAGGGTGATCTTTTCTTGGCTTTGAGATGTTCAACAGAACAGAGGTTGGAGCACTTTCTCACTCCAGAACAACTGGAACCTTGATTTTGAAGTACAGATTTACCTATTCTCATTAAACCACACACCTTTTACACAAAAAGGTGTTCTGATGGAGTTTGTAGAGCTTGCAGTTTCCATTCTGATTCATGCAAGATTTTTTTTTTTTAATGTAGAAATTCAATGAGAGCAGACAGTGTCACTTCCAACAATATCAAGAATCGTATTGGAAGCAAAGGAGCCTCAGAGAAAGTTACTGATGTGAGGCTGCTGTTGGAAGAAAAAAGGCATGGGAGTCCTAGCCTGCAACAGCCCCTGAGCTCTGTGAAATCAGGTAAAGGATTCTTTGCTGTTGATTATCCCAACTTACTTCAGCTTTGGAGGACCTGTTTTGTAACATTGTATTACTTGTATAATTCAGAATAAATAGGATGAACAACATGGAAATTTTTCAGGTGCTCGATGCCCCTGCGATGGCATTGTTGATTTGGCCCACTGTTAAGAACTTTCAGATCATTCACCCTCCTGATACTGCATGTGCATGTACACATTCATCCCCATCCACACCCCCAGTCTTCCCATCGGGCTCTTGGATCATGTACTACCACTGGTATACTCAGCTTAATAATGATGCTTATATTCAGATTATTCATTGCGATGATGAGTGTTAGTAAGCAGAGTAAAATTAAATGCATGATTATCCACATATTGTTTCCAGATGTCCGACAGAGGCTTGGCAAGAGGCCACATTCACCAGAAGTTCCTCAGCCTAGCAGCATCTCTTCATCTCATCGTGAGCCTATGTCTGATGTTCATAGTCGTCTAGGGATCCCCAGGCAAGAAGGGAAAGGCCTTTATTCAGATACCAGAGAGAAGAAATCTGGTCAGTTCTGTGCAGTGTTCTGTCGGTCAACTTTTCTGATGCTTTTAGAAGCAATGATGGCCAAAAGATGTAAACAAAGTGTGTAATTCAGCACTAGTTTCTTTTTATATATATAAAAATCATAAGGAACTCTCTGTTGCGGTAGACAGCATGGGAAGTAATATCATGCAGTAGCTTCATTATTGTGCAATGATCTGGGAAGCATAGATTGAAATCTCTGCTGAACTCTGATGCTAATTGAGACGGTCACTGTTTCTTCAACTGCAGGGATGCTGTGACAGTCAAGGACTGATTGTAAATCACTTTTCAGCACTATCATAATTTTGAATGGTCACTAAACAAATGGTTGTAAGTTGAGGATTACCTATAAAGTGTTTTCGATTCTCCGGAAGATTAGAGTATGTTGAATTAATTTTGTACAATAAATGAATCTATCTCAAGAAGAAAGTTTATAAAAACAATATGGCTGAAGTTACTAATTCTGTGCATCAGATCATTCATTGAAAACTTTGGAAAAACCACACACTTAGAGTCATTTGCTTCCTTGGCAATTTGGATTCCTTAGGTTTTCTTGGCTATTCAGATTCCTTAGGCTTCCTTAGCTATTTGGATTTAAATAAAACAATTCTGGCTGAAAAAAAATAGTATTTTCTATACCATACCAAACCAGACACACAAATAGAATGAGTGTCGGTGTCTATGCTTATGGGTGAGAGCCCTGGGGTTAATATTGCTCAAAAGGAATGGTTAAAATATTTCATTTACCAACATTTGGCTCTGCAGAGAGCGATTCTGGGGATAGTAATACCCATTTGCTTTCCCTGTTTTAGCACTATCTTCGCTGTGTGGCATTTTGCCACTTTGTCTGGAATGAAATACAGAATGAAAAGCTCTGATCCTAAAGTTCTCGCAGTGGTAAATAAAAGTGGAAGGTGGCAAAAAAAATAGGTTATCAATGACTTAGGCAGGAATTAATAATATGTAATGATATGTAAGGATAGGGAGAGAAAGATGTAAAAAATGATGGATACTATGTAAACCACTCTGGAAGTCTTTAACAGCTGTAGGCTGAGATACAAAGTACACGAGGTATTACCCCAGGAGAAGAGATATGTATGCCCAATACTTGATTCTTACTGTTCAGAATACATTGTAATTGTAAAATCCTATTTTGGATTGTGTCATTGAAGACTTAATGCCTGTTTGACAGCATGCTTTTTCTCTGCATACAATTCTTACCACGTTCTTCTCTTTGTACAATGACAGCAAATCTACGGACACGTTTGGGATCTTCATCAAAGACGCAGGAAAAAGTCCCAGAGAGAGCAGAAAAACCATCAGTATCACCAGAAGATGACGACTCTGAGCTCCAGCGGGCATGGGGGGCCCTCATTAAAGAAAAAGAACAGTCACGTCAGAAGAAAAGCCGACTTGATAACTTGCCATCGCTGCAGATTGAAATTAGTCAAGAGAGCAGCTCAGGCTCAGACACAGAATCATGATGGCTTTTAGTGCATCCTTGGAGACTGTTCTTTAGCTCCAAACTGACTGTCCGGCCTGGGCCCAGGAGCCTTCCTCTGCCAAGCATCCAATCCATGTTTCAAGGAATCTCTAGTGTGAGATGTCCTTGCATGGCAGAGGTGACTTTAGCAGACTCTGTGTGTGTGTGTGTGTGTGTGTGTGTGTGTGTGTTCCTGTTAAGAAGCCGTCAAGATTTGTAGAAGACTTGTATCTTTCCATTAAGATGGAAACAAGATTCTGATACTCTACAAATGATACAGAACTTTCTTGGTTGATCACCTTTGCCTTTCTGGTTTTTCTCTGGTTAGCCGTTGGGGCTGGCTCTGCTTCTGCTTCTCCTTGTCCAGAATGACCATGAATGTAAATCCAAGAAAGGACAATGAAAATGTTCTCTCTGTTAGTGTCAGCATTTCCTGAATGTGATTCCATCAAAATTGGTTTTCTATATTGGAGAGAAATTTCTTACATAAAATGAACAGATGAAATCCTAAATGGTACTTTTTGTTTATTATGGAAAAATAACTTAAAAAGAATACCCATGTGTATAATGCTCACTGGGACTATTAATATATGTATGTATGTGTGTACACATACACACATATATACAGACACAAACACATCTATTTGTGGCAGTTTTGTTGTTGGTTACAGTAATAGCTACTATTGTGGTTTTATATATACAGAATGCATTATATATATATATATACTGTGTGTGTATATATGTATATATGTGTGTTATATATATATATATATATATATATATATATATATATATGCGCATTATATATATAGTGTGTATGTGCGTGCGCACGTGCATCCACGTGTGTGTGTGTATAAAATAGATCAATGGATCTCGACATAGCATCCAATAAAAGTCTATGCATAAGGCCTTTGGAGATGAGAAGTGAAGTAAAGATTAGTTTTTGGTGAATCATAGCCCTGTTACTGGAGGTGTGCATATGTTTTGTCATTATTGCTGTCATGATATAGTCTCCTCTGTATCCCCTAAGTTGTATTGTTTCTTTGACTCTCTTATCTTGATGGGTAAGTGATAAACTTTTATCTGGACAGCTTCCCCTGTTCCCGCTTCTTCCAATGCAGGAAACAGTTTTTTTTAAAGTTTCTGGCCAGTAAGACATGTAGCAAAAAATCTTCCCAGCCTGCTAGACTTCTGCAGGGAATGTAGCTCTTTAGTGCTATATTTAATACATTTCTTGGGTCTTCCGTCTTTTCCTTTTGACAAAATGGGAGCTCTCCCCATTCTCTGCAGCTTGGGGGCTTTGGATCATTAGTTTGGAGTTTTGTGACACAGAGAGCCGTAAATGACTTAAACTATTTCCATGAACAAATCTTGTAAGGTCAGTTAAAAGGTCTTGAAGACTTTCCTTTTTTGTACTGGTTTTCATTTGTTTAAATGGATTCTAAAGATTATAAATGACAAAGTAAATGTAACATTTGATTATGAAGGAACTGTTCAAGTGCATAATTTCCATCATATAGAACCCAATTATTTGTACGCACCTGCACATACACACACACACACACACACACACACACACAGTTAATATAACAAAGATTTGTATTACAAATAAAATTCTGATCTTAACTGTAGTGTATCTCAACATCTCTGCTATCTGATTATCAGTTTCAATTCTGCCTGCAAAATAATCTGGAGAGCTGAAAGCCATAAAGCTAGCTGAAAGAAGGAAACTAATGATATTGTCACGTCGTGTTAAGCCAGAATTCCAGACTTACTGGGATCCACGAGTAGAGTGCTTAATACATGTGTCTGTTCATTCTGATGTATAAGAACTGCTTTCAAACAAGAAAAAGTCAATAAATCACATGGAATTGATAGGCCCAACAAAGCAGGTTCACACTTTAAAGCTATCATTTTTAGTTTGTTACTGTTCAATATAGAATAATGGTAAAAAGACTACAATATAAGGCTCTGCTTTTTTTGTGGAGACCAGATGGTCACTAAAACGGTCTTTTGTGTTTAGGTTAATAGTGGATTGTTTCAGGCACTGGGAGGTGAATTGGCAAGTGAACTAAAGATTGTAATAGTACAGATAGTCTTCGACTTACAATCACAATTGGGACTGAAATCTCTTGCTAAGCGATATCATTAAGTCAGTTGCATCGGATTTTACAATATATTTTTTTTTGCCACAGTCATTAAGCAAATCATGGATGTAGCACCAGTAGCAGAAAATGTAGGAAAATGCTTAGAGATGCAGAAAAATGCTTAGTTGCATGCTCACACTGTTGCCTATACCACCTAGCACTTTAGCACTGATGGCAATTCCCCTGCAGAAGACCAAAGCAGAGGTGACAGGGCTCAATTAACATGGACATTAAAATTATCTGGTTGGACGCAGTTGCTGCATTTGTTCCCATAAAATGGTATTCATTGATCGGAAAACCAGACCCTGTGTCTGTAGGAAAACACCAGGATGAAGAATAAAAGATTCAGTGAATCGCACAGAGATTAAATAAATCTGGCTTCCCCCACTGACATTACTTGTCAGAAGTCCCTGGGAAGGTCTCAAATGGTGATCACATAACTATGGGACACAGTGACTGTTATCAATACTTGCAGGTTGCAAGCACCCAAAATTTTATCATATGATCCGGGGGGGGCACTGCAATGGTCATAAGTGTGAGGACTAGTCACTTTTCAGCACCATCATAACTTCGATTATAAATGGTTGTAAGTTGAGGACTATCTATAGTTCAAACAGTATGTGTTTTTTGTGGAATAACATGAATTCACAGGTTTTTCTCAAAGATCAGTTTGGTGGCTAATGCTGAAGGATATCTTCAACTTCCATTTTCCTTGAATTTTTCAATAGTGCATTTTATGTATGTTCCCAACCTTAAAAATGAAATAAGTTTCACTTCCAGCTGAACAAATCATAGGTAACAGTTCTTAATGTATGTGGAATGAGGGAAAAGAAATATAATAAACATGGATCAAAACAGCCTAATCTGAACATTTCATCAGAATGACAGAGCAAAACTTAAAAAGTTCTAAGTGTTTTTTTGCCATAAAGAAATAATGGGAATGTAAAAATGTTTTTTGCTCCCTCATTTTTCTTTGGATTCGGAAACATATTGGTCTTGTAACCCACGCACAGTGCTCTCTAACACCAGCTATTAAGTTATTAAGGCTTTGTTGTGCATTATGCATCTTTTTTTGAATTAATGAAAGGGGATATAAGGAATGGTAATGTGAAAGCTGCTCAGAAAAGAGTGAATAGAATTATATTATGAAGTACCACAGAAAAAATATGATTGGGAAATGAAATGAAAGACTGAATGAGGGAAAAAAACTGAATGTAAGACATTGCTACAGAAAAATGAGGACAAAGAAATACTATATAATGTATACAGAGAGAACAGTTGTGAAAAATATAGTTGAAGTAAGGAATTTTAAGATTAAAAAAGGCAAAGAAAATGTGGAATAATTTTTATGTAAATTTAAAAAAAAACTTTTGAAAGTAGGTGAAAAGATGATCTAAAATAGAATCAAGGGAATTAAAAATAATGGAAAAAAATATTTAGGATGATAGCAATATATTGAAGACTGGAATCAAAGGGAATATGTAAAGGCTAGTATCCAGAGAAACAGTTAATCAAAATCAAATCATAAATATTATGAGATTTTTAAAAAACAATAAAGCCTTGGTTTCAGAAGGTATAGCTGAAGATATAATACAATTAATGATGTTTTACTTATGGGGTGTCAATATAATTTGCTTAACAAGTATGTGAAAAATGCATCTATCTCTGATAACTGGAATAAGGCCATAACTGTTCCCCTACGTCAGGGGTAGGCAACCCAAAACACTCAAAGAGCCACTTGAACCCGTTTCCCACCAAAAACAAAACACCGGGAGCCGCAAAACCCTTTTGATATCTAAAATGAAGATAACACTGCATATATCCTTTTTTATCTTTATTATAGGTGTGTGTGTGTGTGTGAGAGAGAGAGAGAGAGAGAGAGAGTTTGTGTATGTGTGTGTGTGTGTATACACACACACACACACACATACACACACACACGTTAAAAATAAAAGTAAAAATATGACTCTTGGGAATATCCATACTATTAAAACAATGATCACCGAGAGAATGCTTTAAGAGAATAAAATTACATACACACACAGGTAAAAAAAGGATATATGCAGTGTTATCTTCATTTTAGATGTCAAAAGGGTCTCTCTGTGTCTCTCTCCCTCCCTCCCTCTCTGCCCTTGGTCTGCCACTCCTCTTCCCCCACTCTCTTTCTTTCTCTCTTTCCTCTCTCTCTTTCCCCCTCCCTCTCTCTCTTTCTCTCTCTCTCTTTCTCCCCCCCCCCATCTGCTGCTCACCTGGCAAGCTTCAAGTTGTTCTCCAACAATCTCAGGGGTAGGCAACCTCGTGTCTTTTATGACTCATGGACTTCAACTCCCAGAATTCCTGAGTCAGCCTAGCTGGGCTAGCTAGCTCTCTCCTGCCCTTCCTGCTTCCTGCAGAGACGCAGCAAAGGGAGGAGCTCCCCCCAGAAAGCTTTTCAGCTCCTCGGAGAACAATGTGAGTGCACTCTCTTTTACACATACACACACACACACACACACACACACACACACACACACACACAACACACACACACACACACAGAGAGAGAGAGAGAGAGAAGCAGGGAAGCGCAATTGCCTCTCTCTGTCTCTGTCTCTCTCTGCAAAGGCAGAGGAGGCTGGGAGCCACAAGGGAAGGCTCAAAGAGCCGCATGCGGCTCCGGAGCCGCAGGTTGCCGACCTGTGCCCTACGTGAAAGGAACTGTAACAAAAGCAAATGTTTCTAACAAGCAAAATCAATTGGGGAAGCTGATTCTCTTAATGATGTTGTGATTCATTTAACAACTGCAATGATTCACTTAAATAATCATGGCAAAAAAAAGGTGGTAAAATTGAGCAGAACTCACTTAACAACCATCTTGCTTAGCAACAAAAGTTCTGGTTCAAATTGTGGTCATAAGATGAGGACTGCCTGTACTTTTCCTTGAGGTTCTCTGGACTCAAGGAGATTTGTACTGAAATGATTAGTATGAAAGAATGTTGAGTTGGTTTAGTCATTATAGAGAAAATGAATGAGAATTGAATCATGAAACAATATGAAGGAAGGAAGAATGGATCAAGAGGAATGGGAAGATCAGAAAAATCATGGCTGGATGGAGTTGATATGATCCACAAAGAACAGACAGGAGAAACTTAAAGAACAAAAGGCAATACAGTAGAAAAAAAGGATGACTTCCAATGACAGAAAGGAAGTCTAGGTATATTTAATGTTATTGAATTGCTTTTTCTCTCGTCTCATTCTTTTTCTGCATTTTGCATAATCTATTTGCTTTTCTATAGCAAATATATGTACAGCAGTAAACTTAGGTAGCAGACAGGTGGCAATCTTTTTTTTATGTTTGTCCAATGAAGTTTTATGAGGCCACAGAGCCAGTATATCTTGTGTGACTCTGGCAGAACCCAGCAATATATCCCAAAATGTTTCTCTGGTGCAGGATGGGGAATGAATGGCTGCCATATTCTGCAGAAAGAGGGATATTTCTCAGTCATGACCAGTGATACATCAGAAAAATCTAATACAAAGTGCTTGTCCAGCACTATGTCTCATATTCTATATTAGTATATTCATCTTCTGTAATACCTCATAAATAAGCAGGTCTCAGTGGAAAGGGCAATATCTATGGGGAGGAGAACAGAGATATTTACCTATAAAAAAATAAGCAAGAATGGAGGAGATCTATT
Organism: Crotalus tigris; assembly: GCF_016545835.1. Classification (NCBI taxonomy): domain Eukaryota; kingdom Metazoa; phylum Chordata; class Lepidosauria; order Squamata; family Viperidae; genus Crotalus; species Crotalus tigris. The sequence continues at coordinate 5,802,302 of NW_024096758.1, read as the reverse complement.
GTTTCATCCTTCTTAGCTAATTTGTATACTGCTTTACTAACTAAATGTATAAGACAAAACTTTTCTCATCTTGCTTCAGCCAAGGGCAGCAAGCATGGAAGTGGGCAGTGCATTTTCTAAATTTCCATGGTTTGGAAGAACTAAAAAACAAAATAGATCCATTATAAGACATTGAAACACTTAAATCAGGGCTTTTCAACCAGTGGTACGGGTACCACTTGTGTACATTGGCACCTGGCAGGTGGTACGCGACCATCCTAGAAAAGTGATAGCGGGGGAGGGGAATGAGCTGAACTGGTGGCAGCACTGCACAAGTCTGAGCGAGAGATGGCTGGAGCTGCAGGGCTGTCAGGGCTCAACGGAAGCACCAGGATCAGCGCCAGACTCCAGCTGGAGCTCAGCACTGATCCTGGCGCTTCTGCTGAGCCCAGAAGAAGCGCCGATCAGCTGGAATGTTGCAGCATCTCAGGTTCTTGTGATTTACATTCAGATGCTTGGCAACTGATTCATTTGGTCACTTCCCAGGGTCATGTGAAGTGACCAAAACCTTCTGCAACCACCCAGCAACGGAGGGAATAAAAACCAAACACCCCCCACCCCACCCCCACTGCCAATCCTCAACAGAAATGCTCACAACAATGAAAACCTTGGACAGGAGGAAGAGCGCTGCCAGGCGGGCAGACAGGTGTCTTGCTCGGCTGTGGCTTGGGGGGCACTTTTTCAGTGCCATTGTAACTTCAAACAGTCACTAAGTGAACTGTTGTAAGTTGAGGACTACCTGTACTTTATCACTTTTTTCCCTTTTTTTTTTTTTGGTCATCAAATTTTTGATACCTTGCTAGGTGACTAGTGGTACTCAGATATTGCCATATCCTAAAAATGGTACAATGGGTGAAAAGGTTGAAAAGCCCTGACTTAAATAATGCTGAATAAAATGCTTCGTTTTTTCCAAGTTTGACAACATTTTAAAAAATGTTAACATCTTAACATAGATTGCTTTCCCACTAGCCTACATGAAGGAGCGATCTGGGATAAGAGGGCCTGGCTTATTTTTCATGTCTAGAAATTTACAATAACAATGGTTGATTTGGGATAGGTCTTATTTAGGGAAGTCTAACCCCTCTGAAAATATTACACAAATAAGGACAGCACCCATGATTCATCATCAGTATTAAGAATGAGGAAAATTCAGTACAAAAGAATCCATTCCATGCAAATAGGAATGATCTATACCAAAATCAATCCTTAAATCTCACAGACTCCTCCTATTAACTGCATGCAGCTAGTGTCAATAAAACATTTAGCCAATGGATGTGAGAAGTTTTGATTCAAACATTAGATACAGTCCAAGTATCCCTTTGAATCTAATCACTTAAATGGTTTGAGTGCACACAAATGCATTTTTATTGAACCAGATCTTCAAATTGAATAATCCAATTCAGCAGTTTGAACAGAAATAATTACTCAAACTACATTTTGGCTGATTCAGATATCGCCAGAATGTAGTAACAAAAATTGTATGGATTCATACAATGTATAACCAATGAACCTGGGTGGAAAAAAAAACACAAGCTGAGTTCATATATTCAGCTATGTTAAAATTAATGAACTGTATTAATGAATATGTTGGGTGAAGCAGCTATTATGTTAGGAAACACTGGGATGCTACATTTCCTTTAGGAGTCTTGCTTTGAATTTTGTATCAAACTCTGAACAGGCAAGTTCAGCAGAAGCAAAATAAGTCTTTAGCTCTTCCCTGTTCATCAAAATATTAAACATAATCTGTCCATGCACAAGCCACTGTGAAGGTTTTTCAAAGGGGAGGGGAGCAGTTCGGGTTGCCTCAAATTCTCTAGCTGTGTTCATCATTCTAAACAACTTTTTGTATGTTTCTCATCTCAATTCACTATGGCAAACCAATTAGGTGTTTCTGACAGTAAAGACCCAATATTTGATGGCATCTTTGGTTCAGCATATTGAATGTACTGTGCCAGCGAATGAGATACATTTGAGTTGCACACAGAAAGCAGTCTAATCCAGGGCTTTTCAACCTTTTCACCCATTGTACCACTTTTAGGATATGGCAATATCCGAGTATTACCAATCACCTAGCAAGGTGTCCAAAACCTGATGACCAAAAAAAAAAAAAAGGAAAAAAGTGATAAAGTACACGTAGTCCTCAACTTACAACAGTTCACTTAGTGACTGTTCAAAGTTACAATGGCACTGAAAAAGTGCCCCCCAAGCCACAGCCAAGCAAGACACCTGCCTGCCTGCCTGGCAGCGCTCTTCCTCCTCTCCAAGGTTTTCATTGTTGTAAGCATTTCTGTTGAAGATTGGCAGCGGGGGTGGGGTAGGGGGGTGTTTGGTTTTTATCCCCCCCCCGCCTGCTGGGTGGTTGCAGAAGGTTTGGTCACTTCACATGATCCTGGGACAGTGACCGTCATAAATATGAATCAGTTGCCAAGCATCTGAATGTAAATCACAAGACCCTGGAGATGCTGCAACATTCTAGCTGATCGGCGCTTCTTCTGGGCTCAGCAGAAGCGCCAGGATCAGCGCTGAGCTCCAGCTGGAGTCTGGCGCTGATCCTGGCACTTCCACTGAGCCCTGACAGCCCTGCAGCTCCAGCCATCTCTTGCTCAGGCTTGTGCGGTGCTGCCACCGGTTCAGCTCATTCCCCTCCCCTGCTACCACTTTTCTAGGATGGTCGCGTACCACCTGCCAGGTGCCAATGTACCACAGGTGGTACCCGTACCACTGGTTGAAAAGTCTAGACCACACAAAGTTGTAGCTCCCAATCATGTTTGATGCATCACCCGATGCAAAAGCAATGCAATTTGCAAGACTTTGGCCACATCTTATTTTGTCATAATATATAGTCTTTCACAGTGGAATTAAACCTATATATCTAGTTACAATGTCCTCTGTCTGATCACTTTAAAAATCAAACTAAAATACACAAGTGCTTTTGTCTTAAAATATCAGATTTACCTATAACGATGGCATATTAAAGCATCAGGCTAGAAATCAAGAGTCTGTGAATTCTAATCCTGCCTCAGGCATAAACGTGACTTTGGGCCAGTCACTTTCTCAGTCCAATCCAATTCTATAGGGTTGTTGTGTGGAAAATAGGAGGAAGGAGTATTGTGTGTGTTCACGATATATTTATAAAAATAATAAAGGCAGGTTATAAATAAATAAAGTTTTTAATGCAGGCAAAATTATGTTTTTGATTAAGCATACACAAGTCATCAGTTTTTAATGCAGGCAAAATTATGTTTTTGATTAAGCATACACATTTACTTCTATGTAACTATGTGCTCCACTGTACTTTCATAATCATGTACTATCATGATTTCACCCAGTGGTTAACTGAAGGCATCACACAATGGCAGGTCATGCTTAATAGTAATTTGAAGTTCTACTGCCTTAACTTTATTATTGTCTTGCCTAGGTTTTCTTACATTAAGTTGCATCTGGCCTTATAACAAAGTTCTCCACTTGTGCTGTTTTTTCATAATAATAATAATAATAATAGTAATGTTGGAAAGGACCTTGGAGCTCATCGAGTCCAACCCCCTGCTCAGGGAGGCAGGAAAATCTACACCATTTCCAACAGATGGCTGTCCAGTCTCTTCTTAAAAATTTCCTGTGTTGGAGCTTTCACCGCTTCTGGAGGCAGGTTGTTCCACTGGTTAATTGTTCTAACTATCAGGAAGTTTCTCCTTAGTTCTAGGTTGCTTCTCTCCTTGCTTAGTTTCCACCCATTGCTTCTTGTCCTGCCCTCAGGCGCTTTGGAGAATAGCTTGACTCCCTCTTCTTTGTGGCAGCCCCTGAGATATTGGAACACTGAGAGGTTGCTAATTATCGGTAGATTGCGGTGGCACAATTTACAATAAGCTGCCTCTGATCCATCAGCAGCCTTTTGGACCCATACAAATGTTTCTTCCCCTTTGCTATTGTACTTATGATTGCTACCACAAGAAGCTTTCCACTTCTTTGGTGACGTGCCATGGCTGTTGATAGAAATGATTTGCAATATTATAAACAGCCGATTGTATCACAGGTTCCCCACAAAACATTGTGCATGGTCGATTTGTAAGATTATAAATCAAATCCAAACATTTCCGAGGACTGAGACGCACCACTCTCGGTACCAGACTGGCCAGTTAGCGCCTTTTTGCCCGGACTCTCGGCGGCATAAATATTGAAAAGGCGCGCGCAACTTCTCAAAGGCTGATGACGTCAAGACTCTGATCCCATTCCGAGAAGAGGAGGGCGGGGCGAGCTGGGTTGCCAGGCGCGGAGGTGGATGAAGTTTGTCCCCGCGGCGCCGCCGTCCGCGCTTCCCTGTAAGCAGGACTGCTCGCAGGCCTCGCTGCACTTCCGCTATTAGGGCGACCATACGGCAAGGATAAAGAGATGCGGTAGCCTCCGCGCTGAGCTCGGCGCAGGTAAGAAAGGGAGCGAAAACCTGCTGGACACCCCCAAGGAAGTGGAGGAGTCGCCCGGTGATCAGAGAGGAGAAAAGCCCACTGAGGCTCTTTCTTGGGCGAGGGAAGCATTCAGGGGCAGGGCGCTCCTTTGCCAGGGAGGGAGAGATGAGCGTGGCTGCCTGCTCTTCTCGTGGTGCCCCTCGAAGGGGTGGGCGGGACACATCCACCTGGATACAGAAGGGGCTTCCTTTCGTCCGTTTTGGGGCAGATCCTCCCTCCCTGACCTCCCAAGGGACGGGGTGCCAGAGGTTCGGGGGTGGCAAATGTTGCCTGTTTCCTATTAGGCCTTGTCCTTCAACCTTCTCCGCGCGCTCTCTCTTGCAGCCCCAGGCCTGGATTTCAACCGGTCCTCGCAGGAGCCGTGCCTCAGGAACGGAGGAGGAATTGCTTCCCTCGGTTTTCGGGAGGTTCTTCAAATGGTGCTGCAGGCTTAGGTTCTTTTCATGGGCGTTGGGCCAGCCAGACCTGAGATGAAAATCTTTCTGCAACAGAAGACTTGGGTTTGGTAATTTGTTTGTTCTTTTCATGGGCAATGGGGCCAGCCAGACGTGAGATGAACATCTTTCTAGGACAGAAGCTTTGGGTTTGGTTATTTATTAGATTTTTATCCTACCTTCTGTATATTGTATATTGTCAAGATGGCAAACATAGCTAATACTCATTCCTTTTCCTATTTTCCCCACAACAACCCTGTGAGAGTTGGATTGAGAGAGTTACTGGCCCAAAGTCACCCAGCTGTTTTTTGTATTTAAGGTGGGATTGGAATGCTCAGTCTCCCGCTTTATATACCAGCACCTTAACCACTGCACCAAACTGGCTCTACACCAAGTAATGCCAATGTTAAGGTTCTGATAGACCAGTGGTTCTCAACCTTTTTATACGGCGACCCTGGTCACAAGCAGGCGGCATGCATGCGCGGAGCCGCCCCCTATGTGGTGCGCATGCGCGGTGGCACCCCCCTGCATGGCACGCATGCGCGGCGGTGCCCCCTGCGCCGGCTGACGAAAAAAATGGCGGATTGCGTTTGGCGACCCCCGTGAAATGGGCGTTCGACCCCAAATGGGGTCGCGACCCACAGGTTGAGAACCGCTGCAATAGACAAAATCAAATAAATCAGAACTTCAGGGCTTGAGATTTCCTAAAAGAACATGTTTATTGGTTACACAGTATCTGCATGGTCAAAAGTGAAACCAAGTTTGAAGTTCCCTTCAGAAGCAACAATATTACAAAGCTGAACTTCCTGCTCCAGAATTATGCAATCAGCTAGGTTTCCCACTAGAAGAGTTTCGCGGGCTTTCTAACTAAATCTCCAGCCCCTACCTGACAGAAATGACCTTGGTTCCCACGGACAGTAAAATGTTTTGACTAGTAGAAATCCTCCATCCCCCTCCCAATCCTGTGGCAACTTGGAATGAAGGAAATGGCTGCAGCCAACTTGGTCTTAGAAAACTGATTGTGTTTAAGGGTGGCCTAAATAGGTTTGTTTTATTTTTTCTGTAAATTCAGTGGATGTGAAGGAGTATCTAGGGAGTAAGAGAACTTAACAATCTAGAGCAGTGGTTCTCAACCTTCCTAATGCCGCGACCCTTTAATACAGTTCCTCATGTTGTGACCCCAACCCTAAGGGCTCTCCAAGCGTGCACCAACACCGCCTACTCATCCGCCGCGCCCGGGGCTCAGCGCGCCTCGCCTGTCTTCGCCTCCCTTCCAAAAGTTGCCGGCCTGCCCGGCTCCAGCTGGCCAGGAAGGGGGGTCAGAAAGGCCGCTCTGCCCAGCCTGGTTGGAGAAGCACCCAGGCGGGGAGAGGGAGAGAGAGAGAGAGAGAGAGAGCCAAGAGGGCAACAGCGCCGGCAGAGCTTAGTTCGGCCTCCTCTGCGGAAAGGGCCACGAAGCAGCGCAGCCTCCCTTAGGAGATGCTCGACGGAAATGAATCCGGTGCTGCAACGGCCCCCAGCTTGAAGCCATGCAGAGATGGATAGAGGAGCAGTGTCTCGGTTCCTAAGACCATCAGAAATATGTGTTTTCCAATGGTCTTAGGCAACCCTTGTGAAAGGGTCGTTCGACCCCAAAGGGGTCGCGACCCACAGGTTGAGAACCGCTGATCTAGAGGGATCTGTAAATACACTTGATTAGTGGGTTTGTTAGAAGTGAAGGAAAGTTTGCAAGGTTCCATGTGCAAGAAGGGAAGGAAAGGATGCGTGAGTTCAGTATTTTGAGATGTTTATATAAACTCACCCTGCTTATTGGTATTTTCTGAATTTGGATTCAAAAAGGTTGAAGAGATCAAGGCTCCCTTGTTAAGCGATTATTGCAAGGTTTGATACCAATAAAGGAGAGTATCTGATTGGTGTGGGTGGTGTTTCTAGTTTGCCATTGTGGTCTCTGCTGATCAGGATATCCAAGAAAGATAGTAAGTTGTTTTTTTCTTCTCTGATAAAGTAGATTCTTTTGAAGATGTTGTTGATTGGTTTTGTGGGTATTCTCTAATTGTTCCTTTTTATTATGATGTAAGTGTTGTCTACATATCTGATCCATATTTTGGTTCATATTTATGGGAGTGCAATCACTTCCAGATGTTGCATTATGATCTTCACAATAAATCCTGAAAGTAGTGATTCCAAAGGTGTACCTTTAATTTGTTGATAAATTTGTCCATCAAATTGGAAGTATGTAGTTAGGCAGAGGTTTATGAGATCCATAATCATGAGTGTTTCAGTCTTGTGTATTTTGTTAAGTCTGGGTCTATGGATGTGAAGAGGGCTGTGACATCAGATGAGACCAGAATCCCTGATAATGATATAATTGGATAGAGAGGTATGTCAGGCTTGTGTATTTTAGGGCATCCTTAGAGGGATAGGAAGATTACTTCACTGCTTCTCATCCATCACTGTTCTTCTTTGGTAAATTGGCCTTTCTTAGTGAGGTCGTTGAGAGTTCTCTTGATCCAGTTGTCTAGTTTCTCTAGTCTATTGTGTTGGTGTTCACTGGGAGGTAAGTTTTTTTGCTTTTTGTATATATTATGATCTGTCTATAACCATGGTTCTGCCTTTATCTCTAGTAGGCGGATGATAGTCTGGTTTCTGAGGGCTGCTCTATCCTCTACTGTGAGTTGATTTTGTTGTCATCTTCTTCTGGTCTGTGGTATGACAGTTTGATGTTTTCTTGGACTCCTGTGGGGAGTCCAGTAGTTTGAAGTGTTCCTTCATAGAATTCCAGGTAATTGGCATTATCTGTGTTATAGTTGAGGCCTTTGTGTAGAATATTGTATTCTGCAGTAGATAGTGAACGTCTAGACATGTTCAGGCTCTGGTGCCACTTTGATTCTAGGGTTGAGTTTGAGGAGTTTGCTTTGAAGTTTGGTTTTTCTTTTTCCGGCATGTTTATGAGATGCAATCATGATAGGGGTGGCCAGCCTCTCCATGTATTCTGGTGTGATGGTTAGTTCCAGCTATTCTTTGTGTTTGCTATTGTGTGCTGATATTTGTTTAATCTGAGGCGTACATCTGTGATCATGAGTCGTATCATTTTTGCCCACTTTCTCAGGCTATTTTCTATCCAGTTATGCAGTTAATTGGAGGTTTCTATCTCACACTAATAGGTAGGACATGCTGTTGTAGGCATTTGTGTAAGAAGAAATGTTGTTCCTTGGTGGAAGTGTACCCGCAGGCAAATTTTTCCCTTTCATATACTTTCTGAAGCGTTTGACACCCATATGTAGTACCAGTAAAGGAGAGTATTTGTAGCTCAGGATTGAAATGAGAGGATCTTGGTGCTCTTTGATTTGGTTGTTTTCTTGCAGACGTTTCATTAGCCAAACTAGCTAACATCATCAGTGCAATAAGGAGTGGGATTTGCTCTCAGTTTATATTACAATGGCTTGCCCTATCAGTGTTTGGTGGGAGTGGTCTTGTGTTTCTTTGGTTGGGCTGTTATTGTTACCGTAGCTTGTTTGGTAGTTCCTTGATTGGGGTATTGTTTACTTCTTGATTGTTAGTCTAATGTTAATCTTGGAGTTTATCTATGCTGTGTTGGTGGTCTATTGATGGTTTCTGAGATATTTTTGATGCATGGCAAACTAGAAACACAGGTGTACTGAAAAAACACCCACACCAATCAAGTGCTCCACTATCAAAGCAATAACCCAAACTCCAACAAGAAAAACTGTGGTAAGAACTTGATTTAGCCGAGCACAAACTCACGCAACTCTGAACAGCGGAAAAGGGAAAAAGAGCATTGGTACAACATTTTCCAATAAACTGGATATCCACAAAACTTCATCAAAAAGTGCCTGACCACTCAACCCAATATAGCATAACCAACGCAAGCAGTAAAAAAAATAACATTGCCATAGATCAAAAACATCTCAGAAACTACCAACAGACTACTATAACCATATAGAATCAGCGTAACACACAAGCCAACGAAAGCCCTCCAAAATATCCTAAGTAAACCAAAAGGCCAAGCTGCCCCAGAAGGAAAAACAGGAATCATCCACAACATGCAGTGTAATGGATACATTAATGTCTCTTTCCAATTGCAACTAGGATTACATAATAACTGTATTGATAGCCTGTAATGATTTTCTGTGAGTTAGTGAATCCATTTTAAGGTCAATAACTCCCTAGAAAATTTAGGATCCAAATACCCAAAGATCGTTTTCCCCAGTACCATCTAGTCTGCTTACGGACTCCTTCTGACTGAATTTTATTTATTTAAAACATTTACATAGCCAATTATATATAAATGTACAACCATTCATTTAGCAAGCATTTGAAGTTACAGTGGTACTGAAAAAAAATGACATAGCTTTTCTCGCACTTATGACCATTGCAACATCCCACAGTCAGTGATCAGAATTGGGGCACTTGACAAGCAGCATGTATTCACAATGGCTGCAGCATTCTGGGATCATGTGATCACCATCTGAGATTTCTCTACTCCGCTTAACAACCATGGGAATCACTTAACATCTGCAGTGATTCACTTAACGTCCATGACAAAACAAACTCTTAAAATTGGGCACAACTCACTTAACAACCTACTTATTTAGCGATGGAAATTTTGGGCCCAATTGTGGTCAGTTGTTGAGGACTACCTATAGTATGTTGGAAGAAACGACTAGGTAGCTCAAAGAAAAGATGATAGTTAACCCTATTGGTTAATTGTAACTCTACCCAGTAATGTCACTTAGTACAGGGGAGGGGGGCGGCAAAATGTCCACTTCTAATATGGCAAATATTGACATTTCCTGAGGGAAAAAGCTTGTCCTATAGGGTATATCCAGAGAGAGATGAGGTTTAACATTGTCATTTGTTCATTGGTGATCTCTTTGTCTCTTTTCTCCTAAATCTTCCTAATGTGTGCAGGTGATATGGATGATTAGTTTGGAGTATTACTTTGCGAACAGGAAACTCAATTTTGTACTATTTCATTTCCTTGAACTAGTTAGCTGCTTATTCACCGAGCTGGTTTGGATAGTGTGTGTGATAGCATGTTTGCATATTTTTGAGAAGTTAATTTATCTTTGAATGCAAAGGATAAGAACTGATGGAAAAATTCAGTAAGATTTCTTCTTCCGTGCTCATGTGCCTTCCAATGTTATAATAGTGTAATATTTCTGAATATTTGAACTTTAGGATTAATTCAGAAAAGAGTATCCTCAAGGATGAGGTTCCCTTACCTCTGTACGTAACTTAATAGTTAGTTTTTAGCTTAAGGAAAACATTTTTGATACTTAGCAGACTGTACACGTATCTACAATTTATTAATCTACTTATGTGACATATTGTGGCAGATGCTTGGCAATTTTCATGTGGATTTCACATTGAGGAAAATGGTTTGGTGTTTATTGTATATACTATTAAAATACCTGCAAGCAGCACTAAAATAGCAAGGATTTTGGTACGCTTATCTACAGTGTTCATTGACAGTGTGCAGTATTGGTGCTTCTGTTTTCAAAATTGTATATTTTCACAGAATGCCTTATCTGGCCTCAGGGAAGGAGAGATTGGCCTGTACAATGCTTTCTGCCGCTCTCATTTATCCTTTAATTCTGGGAGACTTCAGCCTGTTATTTGAAATACATTATGTGGGCCAGAGATACAGCTAGGCAAAACCAGGCATCAACAGTGACATAGAAAAGAAGGCAGTTGAAAAGCATGAAGAAGAATTGTTTTCTCTATTTCTTTTAGCTTTCAAGTCATTACTGACTTCTGTTGACTACCCAGACTTGTTCCTGCAGTTTTCTTGGCAAGATTTTTGGAAGTGGTTTTCAGTTGCCTCCTCCCAAGAGCTAAGAGAAAGTGACTGGCCCAAAGCCACTCAGCTGGCTTAATGTTTTACTTGTTTATGTTTATTTATATTCCACCTTTATTATTTTTATAAACAACTCAAAGCAAGGAACGTATCTAATACGACTTCCTTCTCCTATTTTACCCACAGCAACCTTGTAAGGAGAATTGGCTGAGAGACAATGACTGGCCCAAAGCTGCCCTGCTGGTTTTAAGCCTAAGATAGGAGTAGAATTCACACTTTTTGGATGATAAAGTTATTCCAATGTGATATCAAGAAAGACCTGATTCTTAACAGAGCAGAAAGTGGGACGAGATGATCTGCAAGGTCATTTCCAATCATTACGCTCTATGATTCTTCTTCTTCTTCTTCTTCTTCTTCTTCTTCTTCTTCTTCTTCTTCTTCTTCTTCTTCTTCTTCTTCTTCTTCTTCTTCTTCTTCTTCTTCTTCTTCTTCTTCTTCTTCTTCTTCTTCTTCTTCTTATTATTATTATTATTATTATTATTATTATCATTATTATTATTATTATTATTATTATTATTGACTGAAATGAAAGAAAAGGGACGTTTTATTGACTATGCTAGAACTCTGGAGGATTTATACTATGAGGTTTACTTTGCTACTTCCTTAATGGTCTTTCTTTGTAGCATAAATATCTTTCTTTCAGAAAAGGTTTGTTTAATGATGTCAGAACTACAGTTAAAATTGGATTTCTGTTTCCCCCCCCCCTTGCCAGTCATCAGTGTCTTGTCAGTGTTTTTAGTCTGTTTTATTTGAAGATTTGTTTTGCTTTTACCTGTCATGAATTTATTGATTGATTGAATTTTGAGGCTGTGTGATTCCAAAAGACTCTGGGCATTTTACAATATTTAAAAATATTTTAAAGAAACATGGCTGCTTGGACAAAACTACATTCAAATTCAACAAAGTCTCTGCTAACATAGCCTAACTCCCGGCCTGGTAACAGGGCCTGAAATGCCTGAAGAGTGTGAGCTGTTACTTGTCTCAGGGAGGATGCCATTCCAGAGGGCAGGGGATGGGATTTTTTTAGAAAGGTAAGCTAAAGATATAATAAAGAATCACATAGCAAGGAAAGACCCGGCCATCATCACAGGCTCCAGGACATGTTCCAGGGGGCAGATGGCAGGGTCTTCAACTGACCTTTCCTGCTTGGCAAGACTAGAGTCTCACTGAGCTGTTTGCTTTTAGCTAATGATTGACAGTGACAGACAGAGAAAACAAGGTGTATCCTGCAAGATGTGAAAGCTCCAGACTCTGAGGGAGGAGTTTGCACATAGCCCAGACAAGTAGCTTTGTTACCTGGAAAGGTACGTTAGTTCATGCCAAGAATGGGCTGGTTTGGGTTTTGAAATGGGTAGGAGAATGGAAGAAGAAAAGGTGGAAAAAGAAAACAGGAAATTGCACATGGGAATAAAGGCCTCGTTATTAATACTGGGCTTGTTACTCAGTTACTTAGCCTCAGTATGCAAGTATAATCCTTGTAACCTTTTCTTTAGTGTTTTTATCTTTAAAAATGTGTTTACACATATTTTTGACTTAAATTCAAGCTAGAAACCCATAAAAACATATGGAAATAGAAAATATGTTATATTTCATGTCACCATTTGATTCATATTTCTTCCATGAGTTATTCATACAGTCTTGGAATGGCAACATATATCAGGGGTCATCTAGTCCAACCCCCCTATTCAGTGCAGAATTTGCTAAGGTGTTTTGGACAGTCTCTGCAGTCCAGTGAAAGAGAATATAATACTTATGGAGGCTGCCTGTTCTGAAGGTGACGGCTCTGTCAAGAAATGAAAGAATGAAACTTCTGTCTCAGACCAGGAGTTCTCATCAGTCCTTCCATCTTTTACATCAGTCACCATGAACTGCTGAGTTGATAATAAAGCCCAAGAAGACTTGGATTCCTTTGCTTCCTTGAGACAAAAATGGAAGGGGGCTAGGTACAGATATTGTGTCTTTCCAAAATAAATACAAAACTTTAATTTTTCAGTCATATTTCAGGAGAGACAAGCAGTGCTGGAAGCTGTGTGATTTGGAAGCGGGCAATGAAATTCAGATCCCTGTTTAACTTTGTTATTGTCTGAGACATCTTGAGTTTATCAGTCTTTTAACCAGGGTAGATATTAGTTTTCAGGTTTAAAAAAAACAGTGCTGGACTCTGTGAAGATAAGACAGAATTTTAATGCTGCAGAGTAATAAATGCCCTATTTCTCAGTTGAGTTAAATTTAAAACAAAACATATGCTTCAGTTCACTTCATGCCAAAAAAGTACCTGTTTCTGCCTTGATTAGAGCATGATGGAGTCCTGATTGTGGACATTGGGAGAGAGCCTAAGTATTTCCATATCCATAAAGGAGGCTTGTAGAGTTGCATTTGTTCCTTGGCTGAGTGTGAGCAAAGAAACTGCCTGTAGTGTCCTTAGCCCTGAGAAGAGGATGAGTGTACCCACAACTGAAGAGAGCAAGCAGGTTCCCCTTGGGAAGATTCTGAAACAATTTTTAAACTAAATATAAACCTAGTTGGCTTTGGGCTGGAGCAAGGAAATCCAGTCCATTCTGACTACACAGACGAAATAGCATGTGCCCATTGTGACTCGGCTGACGCCCTCACTACCGCCAGTTGTACTGAACAGCTTGCAAGGCAGGAGACTTCCTCTTTTCTAGTTGCCAGCAATCTCAGCACAGATTGCTGGAGTCCAGCTTCCTTCCTCACCTTTAATAACAGAAACAAACGTTGCAGTAATGGAGATTTCAAAAGATTCTCCCTTGCATCTTATTTATCTCAAAGGCCTTATTTTATGTAATGCTTTTTACAGTTTGTGCTCTTGCTGTTCTGCAGGTGGGCCTGATCAGAATAATGTTCAACATAAATCCTCTGGAGAACCTCAGGGTTTTCATCAGCAGCCGCCCACCTCTTGTGGTGTTCATGATCAGTGTCAGTGCAATGGCCATCGCCTTTCTGACTCTGGGTTATTTCTTTAAGATCAAAGAGATCAAGTCCCCTGAAATGACAGAGGTAATGTATAAATTGAGCCTATATCTGAATATCTGGGACTAGAAACTTGTCTGTTTATCTTTTAGGACTATCTATAATTTACCCTCCAGAAAGGAATAAATAGATAGAGTAGAACGTATTCTGTAGTTTAATGAATGGGAGTTCTGTTCAGGATGGCACAAGAGATGAAGAGTCATATGAGTGGCTTATATATGCCCAGGAGCACTCCTGGTTCAATATGAGTGTCTGATGGATATGGACAACCTTGGGCTGAGACAGGAACACTCAAAATGTTTAAGTTGGCACCTTAATTTAATGAGGCCAGTCAATCTTGCTTCAGAAGTAAAGGCCATCTGTTCTGCTGGCATCTATCTTAAATTGATTTTAAACTATTTAGCAATTCAAATTTAAAATTGTAAAATGGATGCTTATCTCTACTGTTGCACAGATTAATGCATCTTAATTCATGGTTTTAGCATTGTGCCACATGCCGTTTTCCTAGATTACTTTTCCCCCATAACCAAAGGGTAGTAATTTCAAATTGTAATCTCTTTCAAGATGCCGCAACCATTGTCATTTAACCAGAAGTGCAGCATCTTGACATGGCTGTATCTCTTAAATCAAAAGTATTGCTGTTATTGGGTGAGATTGAGCTCTGTTGAATTAACCTTATTTTTTGTTAGTATTGCTGTATATACTGATTTTGTGAGGGCTGTAATTCAACATAAGGCACTAAAGATCTGTTTCTATTTAAGGATTGGAACACTTTCCTTCTGCGATTTAATGATTTGGATTTCTGTATTTCGGAGAATGAAACATTAAAGCACCTCATAAATGACACCACAACTCCAGAGAATGCCATGACCAGCAGCCAAGCTCGACCTTCCACGCCATCACCACAAACACTTGAAGATTCTGGTCCTGTCAATACTTCCGTTGCCATCACTTTGACACTGGACCCCCTCAGACCCTTTGGTGGCATTTCCCGGAATGTCACAAGTTTATCTTCTACCATTTTTGGTCACCAAATTGGACTTTCAGGTACCATTTATTTCAAATGTCATATTTAAGGACCCGAAGCCCTGTGGAAGAAAGTAAGAATAGCTAAAAGCAAAGCAGAGAGATCCATGTCTGCACTTCTTCATGGATGTTCTTTATCTAGAAATCATCTTTCTGGAAAGGTTAAAAAAAGAACAGCTTTTATTGACAAGTTCACCACACAGTTTTCTGTTTTTCCTATAAGCATCCACTTCCATTATCTTATCGTTATAAATGGCTCCCGTAATGGCTGAGGTGGGCTTTGATCAACTGCTTAACATCATAGTAGTTTATTGAAAGTTGTTTGCAACCATAATTTTCTCCTGGTTTTAAATGAGGTAATAAAGGTAGTCCTCGACTTACAACAATTCGTTTAGTGATCGTTCAAAGTTACAAAGGCACTTGAAAAAAGTGACTTATGACCGTTTTTCTTTCTTTTTTTTTTTACAAAATTTTATTTATAATACAATTAAAAAAAACATTGGATATAACGTGACATTCCAGTATATACATTCTTATCCAATTATTCCACATTTTTCAATCAGTTCTTCATCTCTGAATATACATCTAAACTTTATATACAATATTTATTCTAAAGTTACATATATTTCTATCTTAACACTAGCCCAGGGGTAGGCAACCTTGGCTCTTTTATGACTCATGGACTTCAACTCCCAGAATTCCTGAGCCAGCTCAGGAATTCTGGGAGTTGAAGTCCATGAGTCATAAAAGAGCCAAGGTTGCCTACGCCTGCACTAGCCTATAATCCCATCCGTCCTCCTCGAATCCTTCCAACGGTAAAATTTATCCCAGGTTTCGAAATAAACTGATCTACATTTGTCTTTCAATACCATTGTGAGCCTGTCCATTTCCGCACATTGTAATATTTTATATAGTGACTTAATGACCGTTTTTCAAACTTATGACTGTTGTAGCATCCCCATGGTCATGTGATCAAAATTCAGATGCTTGGCAACTGACTCATACTTATGACAGTTGCAGTATCCCGAGGTCATGTGATTACCTTTTGTGACCTTCTGACAAGCAAAGTCAATAGAGAAGCCAGAGTCACTTAACAACTGTGTTACTAGCAACTGTTTCAAGAAAGTTTGTAAAAAAAAAAAATGAAGAAAAATTCACTTAACTGTGTTACTAACTTAACAACTGCAGTGATTCGCTTAGCAACTGTGGCAAGAAAAGTTGTAAAATGGGGCAAAATCCAGTTAACGACTGCATCACTTAGCAACAGAAATTTTGGGCTCGGTTGTGGTTGTAAGTTGAGGACTATCTGTACTTAAACATTGAAAACTGAATTTTTACTGATGCGCTATGCTTTCTCCCTTTCTTCCCCTCACTGTACTCCAAAAGGCAGAGAAGCTCACGAGGAAATCAACATCACATTCACCCTACCCACTGCCTGGAATTCAGATGACTGTGCTCTGCATGGCCGTTGTGACCAAGTGGTCTTCACGACTTGCATGACCGTTACAGCCGCTGCATCAGTTTTTCCAGTCACAGTGTAAGGCTCTTGTTGTTGTTAATTGCGAAGTCGTGTCCGACCCATCGCGACCCCATGGACGACATTCCTCCAGACCTTCCTGTCCTCTACCATCTTTTGGAGTCCATTTAAGCTTACGCCTACTGCTTCAGTGACTCCATCCAGGCACCTCATTCTCTGTCATCCCCTTCTTCTATTGCCCTCAATCTTTCCCAGCATTAGGCTCTTCTCCAGTGAGTCCTTCCTTCTCATTAGGTGGCCAAAGTTTCAGCTTCAGGATCTGGCCTTTTAAAGAGCAGTCGGGGTTGATCTTTTCTAGGACTGACCGGTTTGAATGCCTAACTCTAACCAGTGCTTATTTCTCCCAGGGAAGCATTTCACTGCAGTTTTTCAGGCCTTCAGGTTTGCTGCTTAAGAGAGATGGAGGCAGTTTTTCCAGTTTTAATTTTTTTAAACAGAATTTATAATGTGTCCCTAGAAATAGGAACTTCTAGTTTGATCACCACCATTTCCCCCAATTTAGTGATAAGATATATTTTGCAGGAGTGAGATAAATGGGGGAATGTGGAAAAGTGGGAGTGATCCCACTGAGAAATCTGCAGGAGAGCATGGGCTTACAAACTGGAAAGCAATGGGAAGGGAATGGTTGACCCAGTGGAAGGAGATGGTGGAGATTTAGATAAACAGCTCAAAATTGTGTGTTGCTCTACAGTCAGCCACCTCACTGTATTCCGGAAACATATATTAACGCAACCTTCTGGTACAAGATCGTCACAACTGCAAGGGACTCCAACACAAAATATGCCCAAGACTACAACCCCTTCTGGTGTTACAAGGGAGCCATTGGGAAAGTCTATCATGCATTAAATCCCAAATTGACGGTTATTGTTCCAGATGTAAGTGATTTTTTTACACTTTGCTGTGAACTATGAGTGAGCTTGTATGAGCAAGTTTTGTAGATGTTCTCCTTAGAAGTGCACGTGCTCTGTCCATTGTATCACTGTCCAGATCTTTCCAAAATGTATGTGTGGGGCGAGGGGGTTGTTTGGAATTGTTTTGCCTCAACAATGTCCCTGCACTTTCCCGAGGCAGTTGCCTGTACTTTCTCTACAGCCTTAGAAAATGCTGTTTCTTTCTCCATTCAGGATGACCGCTCCCTAATTAATCTGCATTTAATGCACACCAGTTATTTTCTTTTTGTGATGGTCATCACCATGTTCTGCTATGCAGTCATCAGAGGCAGACCAATCAAATTGAGACAAAGCAACTCAGAATTCTGTCCTGAAAAGGTAAGGGCCAAAATTATTTGTGGAGGAGCTAATTTGAGGGTAGGAGCCCCTGCTTCCTTAGCAACTATTGTCATTCTGGGAATTATTCATAAACAGCTCTAAGCACTAATGTTGCGTCGATGTTCTGTAATAGATTAACCTCTTACAAATAAGGAGACCAGTAGCAGACTTGACAGCTTTTCCAAATCTAATGGAAGCTACTTGGGGCTTTTCAATTTTTTGACTCTCGCCTATTTTATTTTGGTTGTGTTTTATACAGAATTATAAAATCAGAGTTGGAAAGAAACTTAAAGATCAACTAATTCAGTTTTTTATTCCGTCATACGGAATAAAATACAGAATACAGCTTGTTTAGATACCTTTGACTTCTATCATACAATTTTATGTTCTTCCCTATTAAAAAACACAAAGTGACTTACAAATATGTACTTGTTTTAGTTCAGTGGTTCTCAACCTTTTTAATGCCACGACCCCCAACCGGTCATAAGTTGAGGACTACTCAACCGATCGTAAGTCAAGGACTACTCAACTGGTGCAGCACCGTTTGCAGAATGGGACTTTTGGCGGGCTCAGCAGGGCAGAGACAGCCTGGACAATTCCTATTGGCTTTCAAAAACCAATAGAATAAAAGGGAGTAGCACAGCTAAGGAAAAGGGGGGGAAAAATGGCGGACTGTGTTGTTTGGCGACCCCCGTGAAATGGTCGTTTGACCCCAAATGGGGTCCCGACCCACAGGTTGAGAACCGCTGTTTTAGTTTCATCACAACCTTGCAAGGTAGATAAGCTAAGAGAACATGACTTGCCTAGAAGCATACTGTGAACCGCATTGATTAATCTTGTGGATTTGAAACCCCCCTAATCCCCCTTCCAAGTAAGACCCATGACTGAAAATCTGCAGAATCTTTGCTAGGCACTTCTAGAGGACATTTCTGGAATGTTGGCTGTCATAGGCAGCATCACCAAGTAGCTGCTGTGTGCACAAAATGTGGTGGGTGAAGCTAATTATAAACATCATGAAAAAGAAGCACTATTCTGTTGGTTCCCTGACACATTTTGTTTTCAGAGGTATATGGGACTTGGGTGTATTAATTGGGCTGCCTGAAAGGAGTATATTTAAACGCAAAATTAAACCACAGCTTTCAGCAGGGCATTCTGCTGAATATAATAGGATGTATCATAGAGGCGTACAGAATGTGTGTATGAGTATGTATATGTGGATGTATCTATTCAAGGGAATCGTGTTGTCTGGTGACAGCAGAGACAGTTAAGGAGTTTGACAGGAAAAAGATCTGATTTACTTTATAACAGCTCCATATGTCAAAGTCCAGCTAAGAGGAGTTCCATATGCCATCCGTCTCTCTTCATTTTCTCAATTCAGATCACTCAGTGACTTATTATGACATATAACTGATAGCTGAAATCTGAGCATATGGTCTCCTTTTCTCTCTCTCTCTCTCCCCAACTCCAGGTTGCTTTCTCAGAAGCATGATCTGTTGCCTCCTTCCTCCAGAAGTGACCAAGTCTGCAATCATTGCCTGCTGAACCCAGAAGTGGGCCCTGATTGGTTATGGATTTATCATGAGACGTTGGATTATTCCAACCAAAGACTTTTAAAGTGCCTGTAATGGTTATTTATATAAAGAGTATCCTTGGAACAGATTATGCCAGCGCAGCTAAGATTAATGGGAGCCCTTTTTTGTTTTCATTGGAATGTTTTGTGTCTGTGTGACTCTGCAGCAGAAGGATTGGAAAGATGTCTTACTGCATTGGGACACTATAGATGCCTTTGCGGGTGTCTAAAACAAAAGCACCTTATTTCTCCCAGTGATCTCCTCAGCGTTCCAGACAGTACACATCTCTTCTATGACAGTACAATTCCAAAGTCACTGATGTGTTCCACTGAAGTGTGTGTGTATATGTGTGTGTGAAGGGGGGGCAGTTGCTTTCTCTTCCCATTTTCATCCTGCTCGCAAAAAGTAATCCACTTTTCTAGATTTTTTTTTTAAAAAAAACAACACACAAACAACCAGCATTCAATCACATTTTAATACTAGTTAAGAAAGGTAATGATGCTTATAATTTTAGATTGGGAAAAAAAAAACAAGAAGGACAGTATTCCAATTAACATTCTCTTTCTTTTGAAGCAGCAGTAAAATGTTTAAGTCAGCACAGGCCGATTGTCCGTTGTTCATGCTAGATCCCAAGCTGGGGCTATTGTCTGCAGAGAAAAACTTTTGTGTTGGGTTGCATATACTAATAAATCACATGACATAATTGGGGTATGTCAACAATGAGTAAGTTTTGCCTTCACTAGAATCTTCCAGGTTATGGAACAGAAGTATTTGAATGTCCAGATATTTGCACCATTTGAATGTAGGAAAGCATTTGGAAATGAAAATCTTCTATATACATGTGTAGATTAATTGTTGTTCTCTAAAACTACAGTTGGGCTTTGGGAGGTTCTAATGATGTAAAAGGGTAGGTAGTCTCTTTGGATGGGCCAAACTATTTCCTTGATGCATCCTGAAGCACTTTTCTGCTGATTTGTTTGTGAAGAGAAGTGACAAACTGTCTAGAGCTGTGAAAAACAGATGAACTCTGTTCAGCTCTGGACATTGCACAAGTTTTACTCCTTGCAACTCTTTTTGGGCCCCATCCTGATTCTTAGCATTCATAATTTTGGTCAGCTTCCTTCTTTCAAGGAACATAGGATATTGTATCTTGACATTACTTTGAAAACACTGCTAATTGCCTTAATGACGTTTCCATTTTCTCCTTTGGTAGCAGCATCTTCCCGCATTGGCAATTGTTTGCACTTTCTGCTATGATGATGCTCACAGTAGATGTCCTTTTCAAGTGTCTCCATCAAATAACAGGTTGCTTGTTTTTGTTCAGAAAGATTCCTTATTAAGTTGATTTCTTTGCTTGATATCTTGATATGTTTCCAAGATAGGGGAGATATCCACATTCTAGTGTTGAACAGCAAATGGGCTGAAATAAAGACAGCGTTGTGTTTTTTAATAGCATTCCCTTCCGATGGTTTTAAATGTACTAGCTTGGGAAATAGATGGTGGAATTGGGAGAAAAAAACAATGCTATATTTCTACTTTTTGCTTTTATGGTCCATTCTAGATAGGAACTACTGATGGTTCAGGAATGATTCTCAGGCAGTGGAGGGCTACAATGGGTTATAGGGTTTTGGTGAAAAAAATCCAGGCAAGAAGGTACAAATGGAATACTGCAGTGGCTGTTTGGATCATATTGATCTTGCCTTTTTTCTTTTTTTTATGTTCGCTTATTACTTGAATCAGTTTGATTCTGTTTGTTTTCTTTTAGAATCTGCCGCTTCTGTTGGTCTCTGGCCAACAGCATATCAGGGTTTCCCAACCGTGGCAATTTTAACATGCATGGACGTCAGCTCCCAGAATTCCCCAGTATGGCTGGCTGGGGAATTCTGGGAATTGAAGTCCACGCATCTTTAAAATGCTAAGGTTAGGAAACCCTGCAGTTTATGAAGGTTCCCAAGGTTAGTTCCCTCTCCCTAGCCTCCCGCTGCAGGTTACAGTCTTCTCAGCAGCAGAATTAAGATGGCATTTAATTTGTCTCTGAGCCTGGTGGTCAGTGATTTGTTAATGCAATTTTTCTCCTAGGTTAATTTTTTTGTGTTTGTAAGATGTGGATATTGCTTTGCAAAAATAAAGTTTATTATCAATCCTATTGACAAAATGGGAACCTGAAGTATTTTATTGAGTATGAGTGGGCTCATTCTGTTTGCTCATGTTATGGTCTACTTATCATAGTTGAGAAACAAATGAATCTCCGTAGAAGAAATTTAGGTCAGGCTTGTTAAAAGGAAATCTTACATCAGATTTCTCAATTAGAGAAATCAAAATGTTTATGTAGTGCTTTTATACCACACTATGACAGGAATTCTCTGCATATGATAGTTAAATTATTATAAAAATAAATCTAAATAAAACAAGATTAAAATCAGCAGAACTGCAAAACATAAGCATGAGGAATAGGAATAGTAATTATGATTAATGCAGTAGAAACCACAGAATAGCAACAAAACATTAAAATTCTAAAAAAAAACAAAAAACCTAGCGATTTCCTACTGAGTTCTGACCAGCACTGTATATATTGCAGCAAGATATATATATATATATATATATATATATATATATATATATATATATATATATATATATATATATATATGTAGGTCTTTGGTGTTCGGGTTTTCTCCCGCGTAAAATTGGAAGTGTCTTGGCGACGTTTCGACGAAGTCACATTCGTCATCTTCAGGCTGGTGTTTTTAGCTTCTTGCTTTGAGCAGCAATGTGTGGTTTTAGCTGTTTCTTCCTTTTAACTGCCAGTGAGGGTATGAACTGATTGGATGGGAGCTTGGCTGTGTTCTGATTGGGTGGAGGTGTGTTCTGATTCAGTGTGTTTGCTGCTCAAAGCAAGAAGCTAAAAACACCAGCCTGAAGATGACGAATGTGACTTCGTCGAAACGTTGCCAAGACACTTCCAATTTTACGCGGGAGAAAACCCGAACAACCAAAGACCTATATACAAATACCCACGAAAACCTCAGAAAACACATATATATATATATATATATATATATATATATATATATATATATATATATATATATATGAATATTAAAAACAAAATGGTGATTCCTGGGTAGACCCATGTTAAACAATAAAATATACGAACACCAGGAAGTTACAAAACTATAAAAAATAAAACCAAGCTGGACGCTACCCTGATGATGCTAGCAGAAGCCAGCGAAATCTTGGTTTTATTCTGGTTTTATTCTATTAAAACTTTTTATAGTTTTGTAACTTCCTGGTGTTCATATATATATATATGAAATCAATTTTCAGGTCTTGGTTATTATTCACTGAAAAAAATACTTTACATGGATTGGACCAATCCCCTTTTACAAACAAAGAAGATATCCAAAGTCCTATTTTTGTTGCACAGAAAAGTGAGCTATAAATGTTGAAAATAGACAAGGCAGAATTTTTTCAAAGAAGAGAGTTTTAGCATCTATTTCATTGGCTCCAGCATTTACAGGTTGCAAGAAAGTGCATGATTCATGACCTGGAACAATTGGACAATACTGTCTAAGTCCCAAATTTGCTTAGTCAGAGACCCAGGGGAATAAGAAAAACCTACTGTGTGAAATGGGAGATCCTAATATAAACTTCTGATTAAGAAACATGGCTACTTTGGAAGTTCTGCAGCCACCTATGGCTTTGATCCAGAGAAAGCACCTTCATAATATTCTTTCAGCAGTTTCATCCAAGGGACTTGCTAAATCAAACATTGGACTGATAGTGGACATCCAAATATCTACTTGTGAGGTTGTTGGTTATGGCTATGGTAAAAGAACCCATATTTTTGGTCCTGTGAATTTATATAGTCACTTTTTATAACTGTCCACCTGATAGGCAACTTAAAGTACTATTCAATATTACAAAAATATAAAATAAAACCAAACATAAAGCAAATTTTGCCAGATGCAATTCAACAACCAGCAACAATCCAGATGGGCCACAAGACCTCCTCACCCAATGCCTGGGGCAATAACCAAGTCTTCAAAACCTTAAAAAAGTCAATGTTGGGACCATCTGGATATTATGAGGAATAGATTCCATAGTGCAGGTGCACCAACAGAGAAGGCATGTCTTTAATAATAATAATAGTAGTAGTAGTAGTAGTAAAGTTGGAAGGGACCTTGGAGGTCATCTAGTCCAACCCTCTGCTCAGGCAGGAAACCCTTCACCATTTCGGACAAATGGCTGTCCAGTCTCTTCTTAAAAACTTCCAGTGTTGGAGCATTTACTGCTTCTGGAGGCAGGCTGTTCCACTGATTAATTGTTCTCACTGTCAGGAAGTTTCTCCTTAGTTCTAGGTTGCTTCTGTCCTTGATTAGTTTCCACCCGTTGCTTCTTGTCCTGCCTTCAGGTGCTCTGGAAAATAACTTGATTCCCTCTTCTTTATGGCAGCCCGAGATATTGGAATACTGCTATCATGTCCCCCCTTGTCCTTCTCTTCGTTAAACTAGACATACCCAATTCTAGCAACCGTTCTTTATATGTTTTAGCCTCCAGTCCACTAATAATCTTTGTTGCTCTTCTCTGTACTCTTTCTAGAGTCTCAACATCTTTTTTACATCGTGGTGACCAAAACTGGATGCAGTATTCCAAGTGTGGCCTTACCAAGGCATTGTAGAGTGGTATTAATACTTCACATGATCTTGATTCTATCCCTCTGTTAATGCAGCCTAGCACTGAGTTGGCTTTTTTGGCAGCTGCAGCACACTGCTGGCTCATATTTAGGTGATTGTCTACTAGGACTCCGAGGTCCCTCTCACAGTTACTACTATTGAGCATGGTGCCACCTACACTGTACTTGTGCATTTGGTTTTTCTTGCCTAAATGTAGAACCTTGCTTTTTTCACCATTGAATTTCATTTTGTTAGTTAGTGCCCAGTGTTCAAGTCTGTCCAGATCCTTCTGTATCTTAAGCCTGTCTTCTGGAGTGTCGTCTGCAAATTTGATGAGTTCCCCATCTATCCCTTCGTCCAAATCGTTGATGAAGATGTTGAAGAGCACTGGGCCCAGAACAGAGCCCTGGAGCACCCCACTACACACTTCCCTCCATATAAATGCAGTTCCATTGAGGATCACTCGCTGAGTACGGCCGGTCAGCCAGCTACGGATCCATCTGGTGGTGATTCTGTCTACCCCACATTTTTCTATCTTATTATGTAGTAGGTTGTGATCTACTTTATCAAATGCCTTACTGAAGTCCAATAAATTATGTCCACAGCATTCCTCTGATCCACTAATTTTGTCACTTGGTCAAAGAATGCAGTAAGATTTGTCTGGCATGATCTATTTTTGACAAACCCATGTTGGCTTTTAGTAATGACTTTGTTTGCCTCTAGGTGTTCGTTGATTCGGTGTTTGATTATCTTTTCCAGGATCCTCCCAGGTATTGAGGTCAGGCTGATAGGTCTGTAATTTCCTAGATCTATTTTTTTTCCTTTTTTGAGGATGGGAACTACATTAGCTCTTTTCCAGTCCTCTGGTAGTTCCCTTGATGACATTTAAGTCCCACTAGATGACACTGCTTGGATAACAAGACTCTGAGCATGCCAAGTGTATCAGATTTTATTCACCAGGTTGAAATAATTAGAAATAGGTGATCTTGCAAATAACCAGGTTCTGTGCTTTGATAACCAGTGACTTGCACTTGAAAGCCTGGCAACCAGTGTAGCTCACAAAGTAGCAATGCTATGTGGGTGTACCAAGGTACTAATTATGCTGCTGCGTTCTGGACCAGCTGTAGTTTCAATGTACAACACAAGGGAATCTAGACAAGGAAACTGAAATATGAGGGACTGTGAATATAACCTCCCGATCCAGGAATTGGAGTAACTGAAGCATAAGATGGATTTATGTGAAGATCCTGCAAACCATGACTGCCACCTATCCTTCAAGGAGGAACTAAGATTAGGAATACCCTCAAAATGTATACTAGATCTATTAGTGTAATTAATGGTAAGACCAATGGGGTGTACAACTACATTCAGAACCAAAGATAGAAAATCCCTAGATTCAAGAGGCCTCAAAATCCATAGTTATTCAGTCTTGATAACTTTATTTCTCAGTCTCTTTTTGATCCATACCCTTCGAGATACCAAGACAGCTTGGGTACACCTGATGATACCCAGCTCTATATCAATGACCTCATTCAGTGGTGTCATGTACTGCAGATGTTAAGTGGGTGCAGCGAGGTACCTGTACCCACAAAGCAAGGGTCAATGACTCCTTTCCCCATGAACATCTGGAACCAACTTGGAGAAAAGGAAGCATATCATGTCTCCCACTTGAAAAATCAAACACATCCAGAAGGATACCATGACTGATGGTATCAAGGGTCACCAAGAAATCAAAGAGGGTCAGGATGGCTATTCCACTCCCAGCCTAGTCCCACCATAGGGGTGATCAATATTGTTTTGGTCCTATGCTCAGGCCTGAAACACAACTAAAAGAGATCCAGAAAACCTTGGATTTAAAGCACTCTGAAGCTGCAGCCTACCTATTTTCTCCACAACCATGCCAAAGGGAAAGCTGGACATGGCTCAGAAATGATTCCCTAAGGAGGAAACCTCACTCAAGAATGAATTCACCAATGACTAGACAACCTCCTGGAAGGCCTTCTGCAACCCAGGAAGGACATAGATCTGATACACAAGTGGCTACACTCATAGTCTCAAGAACTCTGTCCATTCCTCAGGACAAATAGGCTAAACTCATTTCAGATTATCACAGGACGTGGATGGGTAGAGTTCAACTCAGAGTAAATCCAAACAACCTTATCCAACAGGTTTCTCAATAAGTCCTTTCAAAGGTCAAATGATCTGACCCACTCTTATCAAGGAAGAATGGGCTACCTTAAACAGGACTGCCAAAGAGCAATTTGTTGATGCAAATAGAGTGGAAAAATACCTATGTTTTGCCTTTCTTATTTTCATGGTACAAAGGCAATTTGGAAATTAACTTCCATTTGGTTATCAATGACAGGCACTTGCAGATACAGAAAACTACAACATTACATTACTTTTCGACATAATCGCCATTCAAATTGAGGCACTTGTCATAACATCTTACAAGATTTGAAATTCCTTAGTAGTAGTTGCTCGGCACCAAATCCGGGCTATAGGGGGAGGGTGTTGATCAAAAATATCCCAACGGAACTGCAGTGTGTGGGTGAGCATTATTGTGAACCAACACCACACCGGAAGTCAGCATGCCCCAACGCTTGTTATGGATAGCTCGTCTGAGTTTTTGAAATGTTTTACAGTAGACTTCTGAATTGATGGTCGAACCACGTTCCATAAACTTCACTAGCAGCACTCCTTTGGCATCTTCACATTTGGTGAGATTTTCTATACCACTTCCGGTGTGGTGTTTGTTTACGATAATGCTTGCCTGCTAAGGAATTTCAAACTTTGTAAGACGTTATGACAATTTGAATGGCGATTATATCAAAAGTAATGTAATGTTGTAGTTTTCTAATGTATATAACAAAAATTCTGTGTCTGCGAGTGTCTGTCATTGATAACCAAATGGAGGTTTATTTCCAAATTGCCCTCATAAACCTTAATAAAGTTTCTTAATCTATTTCTGGCCAAATTTGCCCTTTTCCTTTCTCTATAAGTGCTCTCATGTCTTATTTCACTTCAACTCTGTAAGTTCCTCTGAAAACCAGGGGGAGAATCCTCTGAGATCCTAGAATTCATTTGATATTAATGTTTTTATACCTCAGTATAATTTCATAATTAGTTATATTTACACAGTTATATTTGAACCTTAGAATACTGTCATAGTTGGAACCTTAAAGGATCAAATAATCATTATGACATTACAGTTTATAATTGCAGTCTTGTATTCGGCCTCTGAGTATTCTGAGAAGTTTCTTACTAATTTTCAAAGTAATTACAAAAAAAGTACATTGACATTAGAATGGGGAACAGATACCAGAATTAGAAGGTTTTGTCTTATAAAGATGTATGTTTCAGAAACATGAAATGTATGGTTATGTACCTATAAACACAGCCACATTGTTTCCAGGGACCAACACAGAAGTGATTTGCCAGTGACTTATTCAGATGTCTTTTTAATCTCCCAGTTTAGCTAAGGTTGTTGAGTTTTATGTAATTCTCTTGTCCAAGTCCAATATTGCTTTCTGACATTACTCAAGGTTGGCTATGTCTTTGTAAGAGAAGAGGCAGAGCCTGGGGCGGAATCAAGAAAAGAATTAGCCTGGAGTCCTTATGTTCCCACAAGCAATCCCAGTCCGCTCCCCTTGAATTCCATTAATTCTTTTATCTAATGCAGTGGTTCTCAACCTTTCTAATACCGTGACCCCATAATACAGTTCCCCATGTTGTGGTGACTCCCAAGTGGGTGTGGCCATCAATAAGAGGGAGTAGGACAGCTAGGGAAAAGGGAAAAAAATGGCGGACAGCGTGGTTTGGCGACCCCCGTGAAATGGTCATTCGACCCCAAATGGGGTCCCGACCCACAGGTTGAGAACCACTGATCTAATGCCAATTTAATACTGTCTGTTAGTTGACTAGATTCTTGTGTATAAGCATGAGCAATAAATTAGCTTAACTGGAACTTAACATGTCCTGATTCTTCAGGCCTGACAGGCTTTGTTTCATGAACAAATGTTGTAGTGCAGATATTAACAGAGATGTCCATTTTGATCATTCTGATTGTCTCAGCTGTGTATAATTGGAAGTGTTGTTGGGTTGATTCAAATAATATTTCCCAATGGAAAATCAATTCACAATATGTATACTGCTCATTATTTCTGACTAGGAAAGTAAAAGGAGGTTCCATGGGATTTGGAATAGCATTTTTAAAAGTGAATCTCAGAGAAGCTGAAAATCTGTAAGAAACTGAAGAGTAAGTACAGAAGACTTGTTGTAATATTATAGTTAGAGCACTAAACCACACAGCAATGCTGAATGAAATCTTCTAAGACTAGTTAGAGGAAATCTGCTTTAAAAAAAACTACCCTAATTTCCAGCTATGCAAGTAGTAAATCACTTTTGAAATCTTGCAAACAAATTGCAGAGACTTGTCCAGGCAGTTCTGGGGAGTTAGGATTGATTCAAAGGTATCAAAAGGTTAAAGTGGTGTTATGGTGGCTCACTGATTTGTAAGATGAAACCATTAAGTTAGAGTCAAAGAATAATCGACAATATTCTGAAGGAAAACTCTGGTTGTAACGTCCTGAGTTATTTAAAGGCCACAAATAGAACTTTTAAGAGATAAGAAATAGCAATCTGCTCACAAAATTATCTGATTTCAGTGAATTTCTCATTCACAGCTACCAGAGAATAAAACTAGTCAATAGTCTAGACTCCCCCCCCCCATCCAACACTCAGAGAAAAGATAGGATCTGAATAAAATTGATAATGATACACTAAGTGGATAGCCTGAATTCAGTATGCTAATCTAGGCTAAAATGAGTTTGGGTAAATTTGGTTATCTTGTGGGAAACCAAAAATTGTCTTAGCAATTGAATCAAGTGGTTCAGCGTAATGAGTTATGCAATGAAGTACCTATTTTTTTTGCAACTCGGGGTTAGCAGGTTGTCTGAATTCACTGGACCTAACCCAAAGTGCTTTTTCAAAAGGCAACTGGACTTTGTTTTTCCTTGAAGACGTTTCGCTTCTCAGCCCAGAAGCTTCTTCAGAACTGGACTTTGTTTTTCCTGGAAGCTTCTGGGCTGAGAAGCGAAACGTCTTCAAGGAAAAACAAAGTCCAGTTGCCTTTTGAAAAAGCACTTCGGGACAAGCATGATTGCGAGCATCTTCATGGTCACTGGACCTAAAATGCCAGTGAGCTACTCAACGTACCACCTCTTGCCTTAAGATCCCTTGGCAGCCGCCCCCGTTCCCCAAGACGACACTTTCAGACCTCGAGAGATCACGACGCCCTAGCGAAGCAAGAAGCCTCAATCTGTTTTGTTTTTTAATCGAAGGGCGGGGCTGGACCAATCCGCCTCCCTGTCAGTGCGATCCGCGCGATGGGAACTAGGCTTCGGGTGGGGAGTTCGAGAGACAGAGAAGGCAGAGCGTGCAGCGGCTGTTCCAGACGCTACTTTCCGAAGACGGCGAACGGCGCGCAGCCAGAGGGCAGAAGGAATTCGCTCGCTCGCCGGCAGCGGAAGCCAAGCCGAGATCCGCTCAATCGCTCCCTCTCCCTTCCCCGCCTTCTCACAGGAGATATTTTTCGGCTCCTTTCGCGCCAGAGAGGACGCGCGCTCTGCACGTGCTCAGAGAGACGCTCGTCACGTGCTCCCGGCCAAAACAGGAGGCGGCGGTTGTGCATTTTCGCCCCCTTCGGCAGGCGGAGCGAGGAGGATAGCCAGAAGGACGGGCGCGCGCAGGCAGGCAGGCAGGCAGAGACGCGACCAGCCAGGAAGGGGTTGTGACTGGCCCAGCCCAGTTGCAGCTCGAGGCGGATCGTAGCGGGGAGGAGGAGGAGGAGGGAGGCGGCCTGACTCGTTCGCCTTTGGCGGCTCGGTACGGCTGGGCTGCGATTGCCCTCGCCCGGCCCGCGCATACCTCCTCCCGACCCGGCGACGCCCATTCTGCGCTCGGTCCGGATGTGCAACAGTTTCCCCGAAGTTGCGCCCGAAGCTAGCAGGCGGACGCTCGGGGGGTTCTTGAGCGAAAGGGTGGAAGGACGAGAGCAGACAGGCTGGTAGGCAGCTCGCCCCGCGTGAAGAGCCGGAGAGGGCATCCATCCTTCCGCCGTGCAGACAGGAGATGCTCGGAGACGCCGTCCTTTCTGTCCTCTCGGCGCTGCGGCTGCTCGGGTTAGCCTCTCTCTCTGGGCAGGAGCCGAGGATGTCCTCCTGAAGGCCGGGAGAGAGAGAAAGGAAGAGTGGGCTTTGCTCCAGTATGGGCGCCAAACAGACCAAGGGTTGCTCGCTGCCCGGCTCCGCCGGTAGCGGTAGTAGCAGCAGCAGCAGCCCCCAGGGTCCCCTCTCCGCCAGTCGCCGACGGATTTTGCCTTCTCGGGAGCGCGGAAACTTCTTGGCGTCCCTCGTAGTACGGTCGAGTGAAAAGTTTGGCAAAGGGGCTGGCGGCAGCGGCGGCAGCCTCCCCCCGTACCATCGCCGGATCGTCCTGATCCAAGATATGCTGAGGATGGTGAAACAAGGCAGGCACGAGGAGGCAACTGATCTGCTGAAGTACCTGCGCCAGGTAAGAAGATGGGATCGCAGCAGGAATCTTGGGCGGTGGGGGGGGGGGACGACGACGACTGACACACTCCAACAACAGTAGCAGATGTCTGGATGCATGTACTGGATCTTAGTTCCTGCTGGGCATATTGGAGACGCTTGGCTTATTAGTATGTATTTAACCGAGAAAGCCAGAGAATTGTTCTAACCAGCTAATAGACTTGGGGTTTGACCCACTGAAGTGGAGGAATTTGGAAATGAGAAATTGAGAGTGGGTTATGGTGAAGTTGGCATAGCTACTGGCTGAGAGGCATTAGCCAATGTGGCAGATTGGCAAAGTTCTTCATTTGACTTTGAACCAGGAAGATTCTTGGGTATAAAACCAAGAGATACAGTTGAAAAAGGAAGCTCTTGAATGAATTTTCAAAGGGGATTTCAGTAACTTATCTTGAGTGAAGAAGGGTTGGGGGTCCCTGAAAAGAGTGTCCTCTACATTCTGTAAGATCAAAATAGGATTATGTACCACAGTGAGCAAATAAAGAATAGCTGTTTGTACAAAGGTCTCTTCAAAGTAATGTTTGTATCCATTCAGTTCTCAGCTCTGTCACAGCATAGTCATTTTTGCATTTTCTTACTCTGTAGAGAAACTCAGGTAGGTTGGAGCTGACTGTGGACCTTCCCATTAAGGAGCTGGTTTCAGTTAGGGTGAAACTCATGGTAAGTCACCTTAGGAGATGAAAAGAAGATTTTCTTCAAAGTTGTGATAGAGTTTAGATCTTTTACTAAACCAGTAAAAGTTGCAAACCAAGCTTATCTAAGGTCTAAAATCTATCTAATGCCACAGTAAAGCATGGTTCAAGCTGTGGCTCAGTCATTGTTTTCTTACCATTGGTGGGCTTGATGACCCCTGGAAAGAATTGTATGGGATATTTTTCCTGTCTGGCATTTAAGGGGCTGTGTAGAAATCCAGGTTTGAAGGGAGAAGTGATTCAGAACATCCGTAGGTGCACATGTAAGCATCTGTTGGCAACTTCTTAAAGGTGCCGTATTTTTCCCTGGGCTTACATGGCTCCCCTCCACAGCTGTCATATGTTTCAAGGAAAAGAGAACTTGAAGGGTTGTCAACAAATGTTACATGCATGTTTATGGGTCCTTTGGATCATCTTTTTCTCTTCAAATCCAGACCTCTGCATGGCACTAAAAGCAATAATAAAGGAAGTGTCCAGATTTAGAGCATAGCATTTTGTTAGACAGATGGATGGGTTGAAAACAATTGGACTGCAGAATCTGCCCAGTGAAACTCCTAGATGTAACCTATCAATTTATATCACATTTATTTATGTGGAAAGTATAGCAAGGATTATTTGATTGACTTTATTCTGTGTCTGACAGAGAGAAATTCTGGCACTCACTACTGTATCTGATGTGTTCAGGTTTTTCTCTCTTCTCTAGATATGTTGATTCATAGCATGCAGATTTTCCTTCAATAGCAAAGGGAGCCCAGTTGATTTGCAAATGTATATACAGGAAAAAAGATTCTAATATGGAAGATTATTTGTATATCAGCTATAAAGATGGGGGGATTTGAGGTAGATGAATCTTATGCCATACTTGCCAAGATCAAATGCAAATGCTGGTATAATTGATTTCTCTTTTGCTTTGTTTTTTGCTATAGTACAGAGATTAACAACATGTTTAAATCCTGCTGCCCGATGTTTCTTGGCAGTAATTGAATTACATTTGTTGAGAATTAATTAAAGGGAGTCTGGACTGGCCTAGTGACCCTGTGGATTACTTGACTTATTTCCTTGCACCGTTGCAGTGCACGGAGCCCCACAGGAGTACATTTCATTTAAGTTGGGTTAATAAATTTAATTTCTCCTGTTTAAAATTAACCTCAGCCTCCCAAACCTATATAAATTATCTTTTTTGGGTGCTGAGAATTTCCAGTTTGTCCCTCTCCCATTACAGTTTCCAGCTTTCCCCCAGAGCAGGAATTGTTTTTAATTTGTTATGTTCCTTTAGAAGATCTTAGCCAAAGGGTCACCAGTTTAGCTGAATTGGATGTTCCAGAGAGGGAATACAAATGATAGAATTAACAAAATAAGCTCTGTTCTGGTGGGAACCATAATAACTGACAATATCAGAGACATTCAAATCTCTTGATTGTCTGGCTATTAAAATCCTTTTCCATGTGTGGTTTCTTCAGCTCAGCTTGGCAATTGCTCCTTAGGAAGACTTCTTATTTATTGAGTTTCTTAAAGTAGCATTTCTAGGATAGATTCCCCCCCCCCACTGCACTAAAATGTAAAAAAAATGTAAAAAAAGTAGGACTGAAGATTGGAAAAACAGTCTGAAAAAAGGCAAGTTGTAGGTGCTTCATCATTGAAGGGTTTTAAGAAAAGACTGGACAGCCACCTGTGGGCACGCATGCTGTCGCCCCAGTCCTACGCCTTCAGCTGGGTTTTATAAAACCTTTCTCTTTAGGCCTCCACTGCCATGTGCACAAAAAAAAAAAGGTTCAATCAATTTCAACCTCTGGGGGGGGGGGAAAGATCTCGCAAAGTTGGAATTGATTGGTTGAACCCAGTCTGCCATTACCACTGCAGCCATGCCCACCTAATTGGCCACACCCACCCAATGGGCCACACCCACCCAATGGGCCATGCCCACCCGGCACTCAACGATACATAAGTGGGTTTTAGGTTGCAGTTTGGGCACTCAGTCTCTAAAAGGTTCACCATCGCTGGTATACGGTCTCCTGCCTGAGCAGGGGGTTGGGCTAGAAGACCTCCAAGGTCCCTTCCAGCTCTATTCTGATTGATTGAGACCAGAACCAAGTCTTGGATTGCAACAGATACTTTAATATTATTGAGATGAAGGCTAGAAAATGGTTGGATTACGATAACATGTGTTATCATTTGCTAATAAAATAACCCCATGAGGGAGGGGTGTTTGTGCATTTGCAGAGGGGCTGTCATAGTGAATGGGGCCAGCTACAAAACATTACTTTTCCAGATGAGTACACTTCCCAAGAATTGCTCTAAGCTGCAGCCATTCATCGGTTTTATTTTCTAAGAATTCCTGTGGGGACCCAAATGTCTGCTGGTTGCAGGGACTTTGCTTTGCAATGTACTGAATTTCCATTTCTTTAAAATGGATATATTTAAAAAAGAAAAAAATTGAAGCAAGGAGCTTAGCAAATACCATAGAAGGTGACTGTAGGCAAATTGGTGCCCAAAGGCATAAGTTGCCTTCTCGTCACCTAAGCTGTTTAAAATTCAAGGTACGACGACGTGTGTGTGTGTGTGTGTGTGTGTGTGTGTGTGTGTGTGTGTGTGTATGGGAGGGGGAGTATCTTTTAACATTTTATTCTTCAACCCCCCATTTGTAGCAAACTCCTTGCACAGTTGCCCCTTGCACAGACCTTTTCCCTTTATAGAGTGGCCATGCAGCTACTATAATTCGGTTTTATGGTTCCTGGTGTTTTGATTTTTGCTTGGAAGGAACAGTCCCCAGTTGAGAAGACTTATGTATTTCAGGTATGCTTATACCTGCCGTGATTGCATTAAATTATTACTGATTACAGCACAGCAGTTTGCCAGCGTCGTATTTGAAATCTCGGCTCTGTATTCAGTGCTTTTCAAATGCTATTAGTGACACAGGCTAGCTAAAGACTTATTTGCTTTATTTGTTGGGAGATTCCAAGGTGTGGAATGTTTAAAAGTTTGCAAAAGCTGGCTCACCCATGTGAAGTAGCACTCTTAGAAGCTGTTGGCCCATTTATTCTCAATGTTTGCTGATAAACTGGGCAAATGTCTGTTCCAAATGCTAGGACAAATGTTCTTTGTAAGGTGTTGAACCTGACACAGTGGCTGCTGCGTGCTCCTTTCCTCTCATCTCTTGGGTAGGCAAGAGTTAAAAAGGCCCAGCCCAGAGCATGTACTATGTAAGTTGGAAATCCTGTATAACCATTGTGCAAATTTGCCCTTTCTCAAGAGATGAAAATGAAATATTAATTCTTAATAAAATGAAGGGGGATCAACTAAAGACTGCATAAAAATAAATAAAAGGGGGAAGGGATTTTTGTGGGCTCTATTCCAGATGCCTGTTGGAAGATGCTCATACCATCTTGTGCATTAATTCCTTCTATTCTTGGGAAGAAATACTGATGGGGAGGCAGAGATCAAAAACTCAGCTTGCCTGTTGCTAGGTGGACTGGTTTTCTACCAGTCCATTCATCAGTTGTGTGAAAATGGAAGCATTTGGAAGCTCTTAGAGTCATATGAGAGAGGATCAAGAGAAAGCCAAAGATGGAACCGTTGAAGCCTCAAGAAATAAAAGGATCTGGCACTTAACTGAGTAAAATAATAAGGGAAGGCTATTGTGGAAGAGACAGGAACAAATGTGAGTTCAGAATTCAACCTAAGTGAAGAAATAATAGGAGCAAAGCTTTGAGATGGGTGGTGGTTTCATATGTACATATATTCACATGTGCTCACTTTGTAGCTAGACTTGCAGCCATTTATGCTGTGAGGATTTATGTTTAATGCATAGCCTTATTGCTCAGCAAATGCACAAGTACAAATGCTAGCCTTGAGGATTAGATTGCAGGCCATAGAGGGGTATAATGGGAGTTTTCAGTCTAGCATGTAGGTCTGGAAGATGCAGCAATTCACAAGGAAAACAGTTGTATATTAGTCAGGATCTGCTTGGTGTGGGTGTGTGCTGTCTGGACAGATTGTACAATCTTTCTTCCTTCCTTGGAAGTTTTTCATGGAAGCTATTTTATGTCCCTGTCTCCATATGTTTCTACAAGGAAATGCATAATATAGATTGGGTAATCATAACCTACATAAACATAGAATCATAGGACTGGAAGAGACTTTAGAAGTCTTCTAGTCCAACCCCCTGCTCAAGGCAGGAGACCTTATATCATCTCAATCAAACAGTTGTCTAGTCAATTCTTGAAAGCTTCTAGCGATGGAGCACCCACAGCTCCAGGAGGCAAGCTTTTTTTTTTCATTAATTGATCTTGCTGCCAGGAAATTTCTCCTTAGTTCTAGGCTGGATCTCTCTTTAACAAGCTTCCACCCATTTTTGTTCTGCCTTTTGATAACCCTCTTTGCTGTGCCAAATACAGGAAGACAGCTATTATGTCATCCCAATCCTTCTCTTTGATAGGCTACATACCCCTAGCTCCCTCAACCGTTTATCATACGATCTAGCCTGCAGACCCTTTATCATCTTTGTTGCTCTTCTCTGCACACCTCCTAGGATCTTAGCATCTTTTTTGTATTGTGACCAGAACTGGATCAATATTCCAAGTGTGGCCTTATTAATATGGTATAAAGCAGTATTATTTCTTCTTGTGATCTTGATGCTATCCACCTGTGGATGCAGCCTAGTATTGCATTGGCTTTTTTTGGTAGCTGCAGCACACTGCTGGCCTATATTTAAGTGATTCTCCACTAGGACACCTAGACATCTAGAAAAAATACACTATGCGGTTGGACAACTGCTTTTCTTTGAAATTGCCAAATGGGCATTTAGGCCAGAAAAACATGGCTTTATAACTGAAAACTATACACCAATTGGATATCTCCTACCATATTTGAACACAGTATAGTACCCAAGGTGCTTGTTAGCACTGTTAATTGATAGTGGTAACAGTTATTGACAAGGACTTTGGATTGGCATGAAATCTGGAACAGTATTGCAGAAAATAACTATGTTTTATTGATATAGTTTCTGGTTAATTATTTCATAAAATAAATGTTCTGTACTATGGCATCTCTACTATATGTTGCATGCATCCTCTAAATACAAGTTCCAGACATTTATGGACCATATTCTCTGCTGCACTTTGTGGAGTACACGGGAGAGGGGGATGTGTAGGATGAAGTATATTATTTTGTCATTCTGTGCACTTTTATAGACATCCTTATTTTGTGCAGCCAAAAGTCTGAACCATGGCTTTGGGAACCAGCTCTGAAATGAAAATTTCATTTATTAGATTTATAAACCACTTTTTGTTCAGGTGTACATTGTAGCCCTCCCTCGTATTTTTCCACACAACAAAAAATCTCTGGGAGACGTGATTACTCAGTGTGGTTCTGTTGCCTGAAAGTAGACTATAACCTAGTTCTTTCTGTACTTTGTCTGACATCTTAACGGCTTAACTTGCACTGGCTGTTTTGAGTAGACATGCAAAAATGCTACAGTAAGAGCAGAAAGTTTAGAGTTCTACTCTTAAAATTTGGTACATGTAAAAAACAGATTGTATTGAGAGATTCATCTGAAACCTATTTTGATTCTACGGGATGGTGAGAGTCTCTCAGAAGCATCTTAGATGGAATAACTGTATTATATCATTTAAAAAAACACCGTCAAATATCTATAGTCTGTTATCCTAGAACAGTTTTCAGAAGTCCAATAAAGAACCACTTACAAGTCATAATAATGAGTAAAGGATTGGCCTATTAGATATTTACTTTGAATATTTTGTAAGTAGGAGTGACAGTGCAATTTTATCTGTTGCGTCATGAATTATTATTTATGTAGTAAATAATAAAATCAAATTTAGGTTTGTAACTAATTTCGCCCTAGTGCCAAAATTTCAGAATAGGTTTTATTTCACTGCTGAACAACCTGAACTGACTTTGCCCGATGCCATAACAGAGAATAAGGGGAATCTGATGGAATTTTTCAGTTTCCTTAAAAAAAGATTCTGCTAAAGTCATCAACTGAACTAGATAAAGACCCTTGAAAAATCTCCTAGGAAATTGCCCATCAGTTCCTTTCTTACCACATATAGCAGACTTCTCTGGCTTCCTGTTTTATCTGGGACACTACACATCCTCTTCTTTTTTTTTTTTTTACCGGTAATTGAAAAGTTTTATAAAAATTACAGTAAACCCAGCCACCCTAAACCCCCCCTCTCCCTCCCCCACTTCCCAGAGCTGAGTACAGGGTTACAAATATAATAATCAAACTCTAACTAACATTAACCAACTATATAAATAACCAAATCCATAATGCGCTTTAACTCCCCTTTAACATAGGTATAAACAAATTAAAAATAAACATAATAATATAAAAAAGTCAATATTATTAAACAATACAATATCCAAATTGTTAACAATACTAATACTAAAAATAATAATAAAACTAATAAAAATTCTATTATAATAAACTATTAATAATAATAATACTCTAAAATTTACATATAAACTAGATGGAACTTTTTAGTCCCATATTTATTCTGAATGTAATCTATCCATCCTCTCCAGACCGAAATGTATCTTTCTTGTGAATGATCCTTCAAGTAAGCAGAAATTTTCACCATTTCTGCTAAATTTGACACTTTAAGCGTCCATTCTTCTATAGTAGGCAAACAATCCTTCTTCCAATATTGCCCTACTAATAACCTTGCAGCTGTTATCAAATTCAACATCAAGTTAATTTCTTTAACATCACAATCTACAATAACACCCAATAAAAATAATTGTGGAGTAAACTTTATCTTTCTCCTAAAAAATCTTTTGAATGTTCCACCAAATCTTAATCCAAAAAACTTTTGTATTTCTACAAGTCCGCCAGATATGAAAATAAGTAGCATCCAAGCTACCACATCTCCAACATTTGGGCTGTAAATTAGGATACATACAAGACAACTTTTTAGGATCCAGATGCCATCTATAAAAAAAACATTTTGTAAAAATTTTCTCTTAAATTTTGGGCCTGGGTAAATTTTATGTTTCTAACCCAAATTACCTCCCATATATCCAATGGAATGGGTTCTTGAATATTTTGGGCCCATTTTACCATACAATCTTTAACTAAATCCATTTCCGAATCCAATTCTATTAAAGCATTATAAATTCTCCTTACATGTGCTCGATTTTGATCTTTAATCTGTATTACCAAATTCTCATCCATTAAGGTGATACCAACCTTTTGATCTAACTTCCACCTAGACAACAATTGATTATACTGAAACCAAGACTGTACAATATTTTCTTGCTTTAACTCAACTGACGATTTTAATTGCCAATCATTCCCTACCAATCTAAGTAGTTCCTTATAAGAAATCCTATCCAAATTCACACCCATCGATACCCTCTCTATCACGTGTTCAGGAATCCCCCAGATTGGTATTTTATAATTTAACTTATAATAATACTTCTTCCAGACACGCAATAAAGCACTTCTTAAAATATGAGATTTAAAAGCTTGGTCAACTTTTTTGTTATAAATTAAGTATGCATGCCACCCATATAATAAATTCCATCCCTCAAGATGAAGTATACTTTTATTTGTTAAATTAAGCCAATCACTAACCAATGTTAAAACCACCGCATCATAGTATAATTTCAAATTAGGCGCCTTAAGTCCTCCTCTTTCCTGTGCGTCTTGTAAGATCTTAAATTTAATTCTTGGTTTTTTCCCCACCCAAATGAATTTATTAATGCCCTTCTGCCATTCATCCAAATTGGCATCTTTTTTTTACACATCCTCTTCTTGACTTGTTTTCCTTGTTACCTTATGGGAGGAGGCTTCGTGGTATCTGTAGCAGAACATCCAGATTCAGCCATAGTTTCATTCCATACAGCATTAACCTTGTGAACTCTCAAGCTTCCTCCTTCCGTTATATATTCAAGATGGATAGTATTTAATATTTTGCTATGTATATGTAGGGATGTGGGTCTATGCATATGTTGTTCATAGTATGTTTAGGTGCACGTCATGTATGTGTTTCACTTTGAGAGCGGGCAACTAAATTTCATTTTTGATGTGTGCTGTTGTGTCCACAATAAAAAAATGACAATAAAGGTTATCTTATCTTATCTACTGGTGCCCCAAAATTATTGCATTCCACTCTTGGATCTACATTGCAAGAACCTTCCCTCGATGTTTCTAAAGAGGTAGCTGTATGTATTTGTTGCTGCACTACTCTGTGTTCCCTTCCAAACCCCAAATCATGGAGCATCTTAGCAAATAAGTTTATTTTCATGCAAGCTTTTAGGGATCACAGTCCACTCTGTCAGATGGGTGAGTTGAGTTTTGTGAATGAGATCTGTATCTATTCCTTTGTTCTCAATGCCTGTGGAAGGAATCGGCAGTGATTAAATATGGACCACTTCAGTTGCTGGTTGAGATGGTGGCATGAGACCTGGAACCTTTGTAAAGATCACCTTAGCATTTTGAAGAATTCCTGTTTTCTAAAACCATCTTCATCTAGATGCATTAGTTTTTGGCAGGCCAGAAAGGATAACTGTAGGGAAGAATTTATATTTCCGAGATGTCTACTTGGATCTGGAAATGATATAATCTCTGAACGGAGTGGACCATATGCCTTTTTCTGTGTCAGATCTAAATCTGCTTTGATAAACAATCTGCTAAGCTCTGCCTGAAAAAAGGGTATATTTGTAGGAACACCTTATCTTGCATGGAACTCTTTCTGAGATATTTCCCTAAAATGTAGGACATGGCTTGTGGCAGGGAATGGGGAGTCATTGTGAGTTTGAATGGAGACCATATACCAGTGTTTCTCAACCTTGACAATTTTAAGGCATGTGGACTTCAACTCCCAGAATTCCACAGTAAGGCATGTGGATTTCAACTCCCATAGGAACCCTGGGAGGAAGTGATCATGCAATATTAGAATTCAACATTATAGAAGCACAACCAATAGAACACAGTCAAACTAGAGTCTTGGACTTCAAGAGAGCTAATTTCAATAAACTTAGAGAGGGCTTGGGAAGGATTCCATGGATGAGAATCCTCAAGGGGAAAACAACTCAAGAAGCTTGAGGAAATTTTGAAAAATGAGATAATAAAAGCACAGTCTAGCACAATACCAACAAAGAGGAAAAACAACAGCTCTCAAAAGAAACCAACATGGCTGCATAAAGAACTCTCTGACAAATTGAAAGATAAAAAGGACAAGTATAGAAAATGGAAAGAGGGGAACATAACTAAGTCAGAATATCAGCAAATAGCCCGAGCCTGCAAAGATGAAGTGAAGAAAGCCAAGGCTCAAAATGAACTAAGGCTTGCGACCAAAGTCAAAAATAACAAAAAAAGCTTCTTTCAACATGTAAAAAACAAGAAAAAAGTGAAGGAAACGATTGGTCCATTAGTGGGTGGAATTGGCAAGAAGGTGACAAACAACAGGGAGAAAGCAGAACTATTTAACTCGTGTTTTGCATCTGTCTTTACACAAAGGGAAAAAACAGACCAACCTATCAAAAATAGTGCCATAAAAAACAAAACAGAAACACAAGTTAAGATAGGCAAAAAAATGGTTAGGGAGCACCTGTCCAGCCTAGATGAGTTCAAATCGCCAGGACCAGATGGATTACACCCCAGAGTTCTCAAGGAACTGGCAGATGTAATATCGGAGCCACTGAACTATATTTTTCAAAGATCCTGGAACACAGGGGAACTATCAGAGGACTGGAAAAGAGCTGATGTAGTTCCCATCCTCAAAAAAGGAAAAAAAATGGATCCAGGAAATTACAGACCTATCAGCCTGACCTCAATACCTGGGAAGATCCTGGAAAAGATAATCAAACAACGAATCAACGAACAACTAGAGGCAAACAAAGTCATTACTAAAAGCCAACATGGGTTTGTCAAAAATAGATCATGCCAGACAAATCTTATTGCATTCTTTGACCAAGTAACAAAATTAGTGGATCAGAGGAATGCTGTGGACATAATTTACTTGGACTTCAGTAAGGCATTTGATAAAGTAGATCACAACCTACTACTTGACAAGATAGAAAAATGTGGGGTAGACAGAACCACCACCAGATGGATCCGTAGCTGGCTGACCGGCCGTACTCAGCGAGTGGTCCTCAATGGAACTGCATCTATATGGAGGGAAGTGTGTAGTGGGGTGCCCCAGGGCTCTGTTTCTGGGCCCAGTACTCTTCAACATCTTCATCAACGATTTGGACGAAGGAATAGATGGGGAACTCATCAAATTTGCAGACGACACCAAGCTGGCAGGAATAGCCAACACTCCAGAAGACAGGCTTAAGATACAGAAGGATCTGGACAGACTTGAACACTGGGCACTAACTAACAAAATGAAATTCAATGGTGAAAAAGCAAGGTTCTACATTTAGGCAAGAAAAACCAAATGCACAAGTACAGCATAGGTGGCACCATGCTCAATAGTAGTAACTGTGAGAGGGACCTCGGAGTCCTAGTAGACAATCACTTAAATATTAGCCCAGGCAGTGTTCTGCAGGTGCAAAAGGCCCAACACAGTGCTAGGAGCATTAACACGGAGGGATAGAATCAAGATCACGTGAAGTATTAATACCACTCTTTAATGCCTTGTAAGGCCACCACTTGGAATACTGCATCCGTTTTGGTCACCAACGAAGTAAAAAGATGTTGAGACTCTAGAAAGAGTACAGAGAATAGCAACAAACATGATTAGGGGACTGGGGCCTAAACCATATAAGGAACGGTTTTTGCTAGAATTGGGTATGTCTAGTTTAACGAAGAGAAGGACAAGGGGGGGACATGATAGCAGTGTTCCAATATCTCAGGGGCTGACCATAAGAAGAGGAATTTAAGCTATTCTCCAAGCACCCTGAAGGCAGGACAAGAAGCAACGGGTAGAACTAATCAAGGAGAGAAGCAAACCTAGAACTAAGGAGAAACTTCCTCACATGAGAACAATTTCAGTGGAAACGCTTGCCTCCAGAAGCAGTAAATGCTCCAACACTGGAAGTTTTTAAGAAGAGACTGGACAGCCATTTGTCCAAAATGGTGTAGGGTTTCCTGCCCGAGCAGGGGGTTGGACTAGATGACCTCCAAGGTCCCTTCCAACTTTACTATTATTATTATTATTATTAATTCCACAGCCAGCATTGCTGGCTGTGGAATTCTGGGAGTTGAAGTCCACATGCCTTAAAATTGTCAAGGTTGAGAAACACTGCCATATACTATACTCTCTGCCTTCCATGCCACGCCCAGCTATAAGCAGCAGCTCTTACTAAAGAAGTCCTTGTTGGTAAAATGATTTGGCCTTGTGATGAAATATGATGCAATCTCTACCCTCAGGAGGGAGATTCCCTTACTACACTTACATTAAGCAAAAGATAAGATTTGCTAATTTTATGTTCTCTAATTTTATGTCCTTTATCATAAGACATAATTCTTCCAGAGCAAACCTTGGGTAAAGCCTAGAAGAAATTTTCACACAAAATATTAAGCATGACAGAGTAATGTTATTTTTGGTTACTGTTATATATGTGGCTTAATATACTGCTCAGATGTTCACTTTGTGAGGTTATGGTTTAGGAACTTATTTCAATAATGTGACTGAGTGGGTTGTATGAATACAATCATTCTTGTGTCCAACTGTAGATTGTGAAGTGGTGGTTATAAGCTTCATCACATCAGCTGTTTTAAGCAGTTCCCAGCTCTCTAAAGATGTTCCAAAAATTACAAGGAGAACTAGAGAACTTTGGTTCTCTAATTGGCCTTTGGATAATAATATGACTAGAGTGAAACATAGACAGAAAACTTTGGGAAGAATGGGAGATAACCTTTTCCAGGAAATTAGAGAATAAGTCAGTGTTGCTCTTATGCTACAATTGATTGAGAGGATACCTTTGAGAAGTTTCAAAAGTACTTGAGCCACTTTCATTTGCACTGCCTACTTCCTGTTGGTTTGTGCAGGGGGTAGTAACACCATCTGCTACCTGGCAACTGATTTTGTTATGTGTGTCCAAAATACTTTCTTCTCTGCCTCCCTGCTTATTGCCATGAATTCTCTGACATCTTTGCTCTGCATTATATCTGTGATAATACATCTATGCTTCCTCTGAAAACAAATCTGAGGATTTTAAGTACTGTGGGAAAGTTCTGTTTTCCCTCACCTATTTTCCACTTTGTCCTATATGACTTCAGAAGGAGCTGCTGAGGCTGTTGGAAGAAACCACAAGGGTAGGGAGAGGCATGATTTCTGGCTTCTTTGGCTCAATTATCCTGAAGAGTTTGTATAACTAACAATTATGTCTTTGTTCAGAGTTATTTCAGAGATAAGGCCAATGTGCTTTTCCTCCCCAGGCACTAGATCAAATAAGTGACCCAAAATGAAAGTCTTTCAAATGGAAGAACAAAAAGAAAAGCAAACTTTAAGGGGGGGAAATGCAAACATCCA
Organism: Crotalus tigris; assembly: GCF_016545835.1. Taxonomy (NCBI): domain Eukaryota; kingdom Metazoa; phylum Chordata; class Lepidosauria; order Squamata; family Viperidae; genus Crotalus; species Crotalus tigris. Next base: position 5,758,676 of record NW_024096758.1, on the reverse strand, counting down.
GTAAAATATATATTTGAGTGTCTGCATTTCTGTGCATGTACACACACACACACACACACACACACACACACACACACACACACACTATTCTCCCACACAGACGCACAATGAAAGAATGTGTGGTGCATACACACACACTAGCACAACATCTGAGCGATGTGCAGTAAATAACAAGCTTGCCGAATGAATAATAATTTGACAAAAACTCTGAACTGTGCACGGGAGGAATCAGAGGGTATAACCTGGCATTCCAAGCTAAGCCACAAGCCTGGCTTGTTATGTCATCCAAATGTACCCTCCACAAATGTATCTATCCCTCTAGAATTGGTTACTATATTCCTCCTATCTTAAAGCTCTTTCTGTAGGGAGTAATTCTGCTCTGCCTCCAAAAATCTAATAAAAAAAATGGACTAGAATGAGATTTTCTGTAACATCCATGTTGTTGGCTCTAGGAAGATAATCATATGTTTTAAAATTTAAGATGTTCTTATGAGAAAGTCAGTGAATCAGATTCCATATGTAATTCCCTCTAGCAAATAAACGCATTCATAATTTTGAAATTCCTTGTTTTCTTGCATCTCCTCTTCCACTCCATATATTAGTGGAAGCCCTGAAATGTTGCTGAGTGATTTTTTTGGCAATTGAAAATATTCTGGGTTAATTCACATTAAACCTCAATTTAGTAAACGGGCTATCAGATCTGCTACTGAGAAAATCTGTAGGATCAGTAAGTTTTCAGTCTAGAATGTCTAATGGTTAGCTCAGCCACTTCATTTGCATTCACTGATGTAGTCAGAGACCTAATTCATATTACACTCCAATGGTGATGTGCAGATCCTGGTGTGGTGTGGCATGACTCATCTATTGTGAATATTCTCAACTTGCGATACTCTTCAAATGTGTGGTTTCCAACTCCCTCTCAATTCCCTCTCAACACAATCATTGCTGAGTATGTTGGGAGTTGAAATCCATGTACATAGTAGGTGCTCAGGCTGGGAAAGCCTATGTTATCTCCCAAGCAGTGTTAATTATTGTTAAGACACCATTATGATATGTAAACTTGGCTAAAAGTTGGCTGTCCGATATCAACTCAATGAGCTTGTTTTAAGATATATTCCAGAAAAGTAAATTTGCTAATTTTTTATGTTCTCTAATTTTATGTCTTTTTTCATGAGACATAATTCTTCCAGAGCAAATCAATCTAGCAGCCTAAGAGTCAGTTCACTGTCTGGTGCCTAATGGTTTTATACATATGTTCTTATGTCTTTTCCCACAGTTCAGAGCATCTGATTGTTGACATGTATGACAAAAAAAATCAAAAGTCTTCAACAGTCTGTTGCATCAGCTGAGAAGATCATAGGAAGCTTGCTTCCTGGTATTCAGAATGCTGGTTATCAGCACTTACATGTGCTTAGAGCTCAAAGCATTGTTAGAGACTCCACACACCCACTTTATGTCTGTTTCTGTCTAGCAGCACTACCCGATTCTGTAATAGCTTTGTTCCCTATGCCATCCGTCTGGTAAATTCTCAAGATTCGTTTTTTCTCTCCATGCACATGTATACATAACCCGAACTAGACTATTGTTTCTCTGTGTCATATAATATATGTGGGTATATGCATAATTCTGTATTTATTTATTTTTGCCATATTTATGTAGTGTATATCGGAGGTGGTGACCCTTTGAGAGCTGTATGCAACAAAATTTCATTTTAATGTATGCCAATTAGTGTACATTCAAAGTGACAATAAAGTTATTATTCTATTATTCTATCAGAGGTGGGGGAGAAGGTACAGTTTAGATCTTAGATATCAAGCCACTGCTTTACAGCTGCTGTCCTTTGCATAGCTTTGGCCATTTCTCTTGGTGTGACTTCCATCCTTCTTCAACATATGCCTAGCTGTTGTATAGTATTTATGTTAGGTGTATCTACTGGATTGAAACCATAAACACAAAGTTGTTTATTTGTATCTGATTTATACCCCGCCTTTCTGCTCTGGTAAGCATTCAGTGTGAATGTTTGCCAAAGCATGGTTAGCTATTATGGAAGTAACCATCGTATGTCTACCGCAGGGGTGTCAAACTCAATTTCATTGAGGGCCACATCAGCATTGTGATTGCCCTGGGGGGGCAGGTGAGTGTGGCCAGGATGGGTGTGGCCTACTGGCTGGGTGTGGATGGAGTGGGTGTGGCCTACTGGCTGGGCGTGGCCAGCTCTACATCATTTGTGTCAGGGTGCCTGTGGGGGCCTGGGCAGGAATGGGACAGATCTGAGGGTCTCTGGCAGAAAGGGGTGGGACCAGGGCAGAACCCATCAAGCCAGATATATGAAGTAGGCAACGGCCATTTGCTGGCCACTTCCAGGCGATGGTGCATTTCTTCATTCCTCACAAAGGGTGACACCTCCCCAGCACGCACCCAGGGGGTGGGGCCTATGCGGCAGGGGCTGGTTCCTCGCTGTTTCCAGACAGTCTTGTGGAGCTAAGACTGAATGCGTTTCAGCATAGATGACCACCACAAAATTTTACATTGGCTCCTGGCCAGGGCCAAGGCAGCAGGGGCCGTTCCCTCACTGTTTGGGGAAGATGGCTTCGTGGGCCACATGAAACCACTTCGCAGGCTGCATCCGGCCCCCAGGCCTTGTGTTTGACATGTCTGGTCTACCGTAATACTGAGCAGCTGGTGAACATTTGAAAGCTTGGTACAATTGGTGTCCTTTATGGAACTTCTGTTTTATGTTTCTGACTGACTGTTGTTCCTGATGGCAATTTAGCTATCCCAAATTTGTGAGGAAAGTCATTGCTTGTGTGTGCAGAAAGGCAGATTGCAGTTAAGTTTGACTCCCTTGGAATTTAATTAAAGGTATTTTTTAAAAAGACTCTTGGTGAGTTGCATAAAATATAAAAAGACAATTTAAAACATCCACAGTGACATCACTACACTGAAACGTTATAAATAACAGCAATAAAAAGCAGCCTCAAGCCAAAAGCAAGACAATAGTTAACCTTCAATAGTGAAAGTTAAACATGGCATCATAAAATCAGGGGAAGACATCAAAACAATTCCCTCTACAATAGTTTTTTGAATCATCATGAAAGAATAGGCTGGTCTAATCTCCACCAAGAGGATGTTCCACAGCATCAGTGCTATAAAAGAAAAACAACACCTTCTCACTTCAGCTCCTCTTGCCTTGAAAATGTGAGATTTGTAGCAGTTTCTGTTTAATCTGATCAGTTGGGATGGTACTGATTGTTGTGGGTGGTCTTGCGGATATCTGGGTACCAGGTCATAAAGAATTTCATAGGTCAAAAATTGTACCTGGAAACCAATTGGCAACCAATGCAGGATCTGCAAAACTAGTGTTATGTGCTCCCAATGCCAGGAACCAAAAAGTATATGATCCATTGTATGTTGGATCAATTGGAATTACCAAGTAATCTTTAAGGATAGCTCCAAACAGAATACATTGCAGTAGTCTAGCTGGGGTGGATGGATGATAAGGGCATGAGGTCAGGCACAAGAAATCGGGAGTCAGGATTAGATCCTCTAAACAAGAATCTGAACTATTAATGGTTAAGGCAAATTGGCAGTAGATAAGAGTCAACAGAATTCAGGGACTTCTGATTTGCCATTGCGGCTGCCGTGGCTACTGGAAGGCGAGCTCCGTCTTCCGCGTTTAGTTTCGTTCCACTGGGGGACCCTGGAAAGGGTCAAAAGTTGCCCTGTAGGGGCGACGAGCAAGGAGACGACCCCCAGGGAGCCCTCCAAACCGGCGGAGGAAAGAATGGCCATAGTAATATGGTCTGTCACTAGGCTGCAGATAGCCAAAGTCAAACTTACCACCAAGCACTTCGAAAGCAACGCAGATGAAACTGGGTGAGATCTGATCTTCTCTTTACCCTAAGTATTTTCTTTTCCTATAAAAGCTACCCAAAGTATCTTTCCCCCTGTGAGGAGAGAGGGAAGGGAATTTCTATCCCACCCTCTAAGAATAGCAGCGACTGACTACCCAGGGGAATTAAAGTACTAAAAGAATATCTTTAATCTAATTGGATTTATATTTTCCTGAAACTTGAGGATCAAAATATTTCCTATTTTTATTGGAGACTTTGCTTTTATCTAAAAAAAAGAAATAAAATTGGAAAAAAGATTATAAAATTTTGGACTTAAAAAACTTTAAACGGCATCAGTGACATCTTGTGGTGACACTTGGTATTACAACTTATTTCCAAAAAGAGACTTGGCTCAAAGCCCAGACCTTAGATAAGACTCTTCTGGCCTTGGCACCACCTGTGAGAAATTCAGCTGTAAGAGAACAGCTGGGTGGCATAACTGGCCTACTTGAACTGTGAATGTAAACCTTTATTGACTTTCAGAGTTATATGTGGGGAATTGCCTTCCTATCTCTTTATTTGAGGAATATTGGTTACTATATGAGATGATGAAATACCTTGGACTATAAAATCTTGCTTGACAAACGACTTCTACTATAAAGACTATTTATAAACACGTGAAAGAGATGGATGAGGACCAGGAAAAGATTCTTTCCATGTTGAAAGCAATACATGAAACTATTCTTTCAGCTTGTAACAAAATAAAACGTTACAGAAAAGAACAAAATGTCAGCTTAGAAGAGTCAATAGAATTCAAGGAGGGCTGGACTTATATCTCTTGTAGGCACAAAAAGACTCCAAACTGATAACATGCTTGATCCCTCCCTCGGCCTCAGCCTGGTCATGAGTCACAGTAGTCAGATCCTCCTGCCTAGCACTGTCACAACTGATACTTCAGCAAAGCTGAACATAGGCCCTTCTGCCAATCACTTCACCTTGCTAGTCCAGTGGAAATTATGAATCCAGAAGAAACCTCAGTTGGTGAACCTACTTCTTCAGGGGTAAAGCTTGTCCATCTATGAACAACTGTGGCAGCATCTAAGAATCCCAGTGTATCACTAGCAAACTAAAGGTTTCAGACTGTTATTTTCCTTCCAGATCCTAACAGTTTCTAAATATCAGAAAATAACTTTGACAGCATCTCTCATGGTCTGGAGTGGCAATATAGGGTTGGATGATATCAGCACACTGATGATGCTTGACCTCAAATTGTTGAATGACCTCTCTCAGTGGCTTCATATAAATATTAAAAAAGCAGAAGGGATAGAACCAATCCTTGAGATACCCCATCTATCAAGTGAGGTGGGCTGACTTTACTCCCTAGTCTTCTCCCCCTGACTGCAGAAGCTTTCTGCATCCTCCATGTTAATGATCAAATGATTTTTCACTGTAGTTTACAACATACTGCTACAGATAGTCCTTGAGTTATGTCCACAATTGAGCCTGGAATCTTAAGTGAAGCTATCCTTATTTGAGGTATTATATGACTACCGATGTGATTGCTTGGCTTAATGAGTGCAATCATTAAGTGATTGTGTGTTAAGTGATTGTGTGGGTTATTAAATGGACAGAGTCCCAGGTATGAAACAAGGAGTGTCTTAGGGGTGGAGGTTGGGGGGGGAGGGAGATCCTGGGAGATTCTGCTGAGAATCCTCCATACCAAAATGTAGGATTTTGAGCCATTGAATGAAGGGACACTCACATGTAACCTTCCCCAGGCTTCTCAAAGCTTTCCCTACCCATCTCAGGCACTCTTCACTTCTAACCTTACTGCACTGCCTCTGCTTGGATTTCAGCTCCATCTTTTCTCTAGAGGCTCACTGAAAGAGCTGCCTGCTGAATGATATCAGCTCCCCTTTGTACATGGAAGGGAATGCCTTTGGCGGGATCCAGGAATGGGCCTCAGATCTTCATGATATCAGCTCCATTTCTCTACGCCGTCAAAGGAACTCAGTTCTTCTCCATGTCCAGAAGGGAACTCCTTCCATGGGGTGCAGAAACAGAGCTCAGATCATGAGGAACTGAGCTCACTGAGGGAATTCAGCTCCCCTTGGCAGGCAGCTCTTTCAGCTAGCCCCAAGAGATGAGAAGGAGCCCTCTTGGCAGGTGCTAGCAGCTTGCAACCTTCCATGCTGGCTTTCCCACTGATTTTCTGGGGAAGCTGACAGAGAAGACTGAAAATTTATTTATTTATTTATTTATTTATTTATTAAAATTTATAGACCACCCCACTCCCGCAGGACTCCGGGCGGCTAACAATAAAAGCACAATATAACTTAACAAAACAAACAATACAATAACATTCATCCAGGGGTCAGATTCTATAAACCCCAGGCCTGCCAGAAAAGTCAGGTCTTAAGCAGTTTGCGGAAAACCAACAGGGTGGAAGCGGTCCTAATCTCCGGGGGGAGATGGTTCCAAGACGTGGGTGCCATCACAGAGAAAGCCCTCCTCCGTGGCCCCGCCAAATGGCACTGCTTGGCCGACGGGACCTGAAGGAGGCCCAGCCTGTGGGATCTAACCGGACGAAGGGAACTATGAGGTAGTAGGCGGTCTCGCAAATAGCCTGGCCCTGAGCCATATAGAGCTTTAAAGGTAATAACCAACACCTTGAATTGGACCCGGAGACCAATAGGCAACCAGTGCAGCTCACGGAGGATAGGTGTAATGTGGATGTACCGAGGAACACCCACTATCACTCGTGCAGCTGCATTCTGGACCAACTGTAGTCTCCGAATACTTTTCAAGGGTAGCCCCATGTAGAGCGCGTTGCAGTAGTCCAGGCGTGAGGTGACAAGGGCAGTAGTCCAGGCGTGAGGTGACAAATGGCAATCACATGATTCCAGGGCACTTGGCAGCCAGTTGTAAGAATGAACAAGTTGCCAGGCATCCAGATCATGATCATGTGACTGGAATGGGCCCTTTTTATGACAGCTGTCATAACTTCCAACAATTCTTGTAAGTCAACTATTTGTAATGCTGAAGGTTGTTGGAAAAAAATGAATTAAAAAATTTCTCAAGTCAAGCTAATTTTCAGGCGAAACATATACTTTCTAAGGATAATCACTTATGGTTAAAATTGTTTAAAACTGCTATCTTACCTAATACTGTATTTGTCATTGCCATCTGTTACTAGTAAACTTATGAAACGTAGAAAATCTTTTGGGGAAATACAGACTGGCTTCCTTTGCAGTCGATTGGCCATCATGAGAACAGTCTGCTGAATTAGATGGGCCAGGGGTCCGGTCCAACAGCACACTGCTTACGTTCAAAAAAGCAGCTTGTACTTCACTAAGTAAGTGAAGTTGTCATCCTTCTCTTCTGCTTTATAGAATGGTCTGCTGGTGAGACAGTTAAATGCAAGGTATGTTGTAAAGAGACAGCCCACTGATTGCTGTTTCTTAGTTTCTTATGGGAAGAAGCAAGATTTTAGACTTTGTATGTTGTTGTTCCTGTTGAATAACCTCAATTTCTGAGAGTGTTTGTAAATAAAATTGGTTTGAAGCAAAATTGCTTTGCCTAAAAAAATAAAAACAATGGGCCTTGATGATTTGCATCAATAACTATAATGTTGCCAAATACTTCCATAAAACTATTGTATCTGAGGAGCCCTTGGAGCTCTCTGAGCTTGTTTGTTTTTTTGCAGATGTTTCATTACCCAAACTAGGTAACATCATCAGTGCTAGTAAGAAGTGCAGTTTGCTGTCAGTTTATATTCTAGTGGCTTGTCCTGTCTGGGTGGGTGGGGGTGGTCTTAGAGATTCTTTGGTTGGGCTGTCTACTGTTGGCTTCTTTGGCAGTTTCTTGATTGGGGTATTGTTTACTTGATTGTTGGCCTGATGTTAACCTTGGAGTTAATCTATGCTGATCTGGGTGCTGATTGCTGGTGGAGAGGTGCTTGGGTCTTTTTGTTGCTTTTTGGGCCAGCTGATAAATCTAATAAAACGTCTGCAAGAAAACAATCAACTTAGAGAGCACCAAGGACCCCAATGTCAACCCTGAGCTACAAATATTCTCTTTTATTAGTACTATTGTATCTGTCAGTTAAGTAGGCATAAAAGAAGTTGCTTTTTGAATCTTGTCTCATATGCATTTCACTTTTAAATGTACCAAATAGTCATGCCGCGTAGCAGGGGATTCTGGCCAGTAATGATGGCTTATGTATTCACTCTGAAAGACAAATTTCAGGTCTGATTTGCTTTGTACTTTGCTCCATGCTGGAGATGAAAAATTTGCCAGAATGGATAAGAATGAAGGTGGAAATGATCTCATTGCTTGATGGATGCATAGCTAGTTCAAAAAGCTGAATAGTATTGAATTTCTCATCAAAAGTATGCTAGGCTATGTTGTTCTGAAGGAACTCTCCAAGTGCAATTCCTGCCATGAATTAAAGCAGAGACTGTTTATTGTATTTATTTATTAAATTTAAATGCTACTCGGCTCTTTGCTGAAGTGGCTTACAAGATGATAAAAAGAATAAATAGAAAAACAACTAAAATTAGTAAGAATTAAACACCAAGAGGACAAACGGCAGTGAAGCGAGGTCTTCTCTCTTACCAAATCGACCACCTCTAGCATAGAGCACTCCATTGGAGCCCCAAGTCAACCAGCAGAGCCAAGCTTTAAGGCCTTTCCAGAGGTCCAAAAGGATGGGGATGGATTTCATGTCCGGCAACAGGATGTTCCAAAGGCAGGAGCCACAGCAGATAAGGCTCGTCTCCTAAACCCCACCAGGCAAAATTCCTTGACAGATGGGGTCTGCAGCAAGCCCCTTCTGCTGAAGTAAGTGGAGTGGACCAATCCCATTGAGACAAAATGACTCCTCAGATACCTAGGACCCACACTATAAAGGGCTTTAAAGATAATAACTGACACCTTGAAGCAAACTGACAATTGTTCCTTTCCACCTTATCATGAGCTTGAGCAATCAATGAAAGTCTGTTGCCAGACTTAACAGCTCACCGTGCCATGGAAGTCTCTTTTTTTGTGAGCAAGCCTTGCAGAAGAGCCAAACATATTCAGGTTGTTTTACTTCTTCAAAGCCAGCATCCTTGGGTAAATTTTACATTAGGATTTGGACTGCAATCTAGGTAAAATTGAAGTGCTCTGTTTGGGAAGAAGATGAATTTGGGATTAAGGAATTGTATATTAATTAGACATGATAGAGATGTATAAAGTCAAGCATTGCAAACATAGATGATGCAGACTTTTTTTTCTCCCTCTTTCATAATGTTAGAATCATGCTAATCCTCTGAAACTTGAGATTTGACCAGAGATCAAGACAGATATATATTAATTCCAATCATCCAGCCAGCACTTTCCAAATAGGTTGGGATTTACCGGGCTATATCGGCTGGGGATTTGAGGAATGGTCTGGAGGGTCTTCAGGTTAAAAAATGATTGATGCAAGCATTAAATAAATTATACTTTATTCTGCTTCAGTTACAGAAATGTGAAGAGAAGATAAATTCTCATATGTCTGGTTTGGACTCATGTTGCGTGTGAGTCATCCTGCCATGAAAAAAGTTCCCTATTACAGGAAAAACAGTTCTGTGCAGAGCTCTTATCTTCTTTCGGTGCCTGTTCAAGCACTCTGTGCAAGGGGAGCAGCCAAATTTGCTGGGAGAGGAAGCCAGATGATCGGGTGTTAATGCAGCCCCTAGAGAAAAGTGCAGTTGTTATTTTTCTCTCTGTGAAGCTAAGGAATATGAATGATGAGGGAGGGAGAAGCCAAGAACTTCCTAGTTCCAAACAATATCAATTCAGCTATATTAAAGCTACATTCATACAACATCCTAAACTAGGTCATTTATTGTGTTAATTTCTTTCCTGTGGGCTAGCATGTTGTGAAAAACCAGTGTAATGAGCTTATGGTTTAATATGATGAGACCAGAATATAGACTACTTCAATAACTAGCAAAATGATGAATTTCATCCATGCAGATTATCTCCAGAGGTCCCAAGTTGAGTTGATTGAATAGAGTAATACCATGTGGCTCTTTCTCCATCTGCTTGTGTGTATGCGCATATGTATATTTGTACAAGTTCTTATTTCTGGAGAATCTCAAACCCTAAAGATGATGGAAATGCTACTGTAATGGGACTGTTGTCTGTTTGCAGGACTGTACCCATCAATACATCCAGTCAACTGAGAAAGCTAAGTATGCACTGATGTCTTCAAAATGTTTATTTACTTGTTCCTCTGCAGGATTTGGGAATGGAATCAACTTCACTGGATGATGTCTTATATCGCTATGCCAGCTTCAGAAACCTTGTTGATCCAATCACCCATGACCTGATCATCAGCCTTGCCAGATACATCCACTGCCCTAAACCAGTAAGTGCTCACTTGCAGTTGTTTGGGCTTGTTCAAGGAAAGAATAAAATTGCTACCTACAACAGAAGGGTTGCTAGAGCTCACATCTGTTAGAAGGAATTGCTAACTGGTCTCTCTGAGAACTGGCTCACATTTTGCTCGACTTTTCTACCTTGCCTAGTGGAGAACCAGACACTGATTCTGGGGCTGGATTTACAGGATGCAGGTAACTGTCCAGGAATGTTTTAACAGCCACTGGTGGATGTAATGTTGGAAGACAAGTATTTGCAAAAAGGGCTTCTGAGTATGGAAGTAGTTGTAATTAGAGGGGAACAAAATGTTTGGGCTTATGATAGAAAGTCTGTCATCCAAAATGGATGAAAAAGATGAGCATATGGGAGGAAAAGCTCTTGCTGTAAACTAGGTTGTATCCATAGAACTTGCTTAAGCAGATTAAATGAAGAACCACCAGTATACATTCCACAACATACTATCTGCAGTTAGCATTCATTTTGATTTTTTATATGGATTGTTTATCATAAAGTGTTTTGTTAGTTTATGGTTTGGTGTATTAGCCAGGTTAATTTATAAATCAGGATAAGTGCGTGTGAACTCAATCACTGCGTCATCTTGGTAATCCTTTTTGTTATGTCCCGAGCCTTGCAAACGGCTCGGGCGTTTGCAGGCAGTCCCGGGCAGGTGCAAAGCTGCCCGGGACCAGACAGGCTGTCGCCAGCGCCGTGCGCATGCGCGGGTGCTGGCGCGGGAAAAGTAACCCATTTACCCGGGAGTTGCCTATATAAGAGGCTGTGAGGCGTTTGGGCTGAGCTGAAGCCATCTTCCTGTAAGCTGAACGCTGAATAAAAGAACCTGAGAACTCCAGCTGCTTCTCGTGTCTGTTTTCCCGCCAAGGACGCAACACTGGCGACGAGGGTGGGATGCCTTGCACTACCTGGAAAGGAAAAAGTGTAAGCTTACCCAAGGAGTCCTGAGCGGCGGAAGAGGAACGGTGTTGACTCAGCAGCTGCCCGCCAATCCAGTGCGCATTCGGGGGTAGGCTGGCTGATAGACCCGTCTCCTGAAGATCCGAAGATGGCGAAAATCGGAAGGCTTGCGGAATTCGACGTCTCACATCCAGAGCGGTGGGAGTCCTACGTATCCAGAATGGAGAACTACTTCAAGGCAAACCAAGTGAGGGAAGATAGCTTGAAGGCTGCCACCCTGCTTTGCGCTTGCGGCCAAGACGCCTTCGAAATCGCAGAAAACCTTGCAGCACCTGTTCCAGTAGAGTCTGTAAGCTACGCAGACCTGAAGAAGCTGCTGAAGGACCACTTCCACCCCAAGGTGTCCGTTATCTCATGGCGCCACACCTTCGAGCAGAGGGATCAACGGTCCGGGGAGTCAGCCAAGGAGTACATCGCCGCGTTACGGAAGGCCGCCAAGCCCTGCGAGTTCAAGGACCTCGAGGAACGACTGAGGGACCGATTCGTGTGCGGGTTGAGGCATCGAGAGCTACAACAGAGACTTTTCGCTAAGGAAGAATTATCCTTCCAAGACGCTTTAAGGGAAGCCACCGCGGAAGAAGCAGCAGGCGGCGCCGTCAAGAACATGCGGCCGATCAGAAGCAGTGCAGAGGGTGCGTCCGTGCACCAAGAAGACGTCCGACGAAACTCCGAGGAGGATCCGGACGAAGAAGTCGACCGTCTACACCCCGCGAAGGGAGAAAATCAGAAGGAAAGCTCTTCAGCTCCGCTCAAGTGCATCGGCTGTGGAGGTCGCCACAGGAGAACCGACTGCAAGTTCCGCTCCGCTACCTGCCGGGCATGCGGCAAACAAGGGCACATTGCAGCTGTGTGTCTGGGCCGACGAAAGGCACAACCTCAAGAAGAACGCCTGAAGGGTACCAGAGTCCCCAGCCAGAATAGGGTAGGTTTTTGCGCTTCGCGTAGAAACATTTGTAGGACAGGCACACACAAGCCCATGAAGAAAAAGCTGTCACTCAACGTGAAGCTACAAGGGGTTCCATTATCTATGGAACTAGACACAGGGTCCGCCCTTTCCATCATTTCATTGCATACATTTAGGAAGATTTGTTCCAGTAGTGGGACTAAGGCCAAGTTAAGGCCTTCTGATATTGTATTAACTGATTTTCAGAACTCAAGAGTGTGTGTTAAGGGGGAGGCCACCCTTAACGTGCAATACAAGAGTTTTGAAGGTCCACTAGACTTGTTAGTAGTAGGGGGTGAAAGAACGAGTCTCATAGGACTCGATTGGTTTGAGGCCCTGGGGATACACGTCACAGGACTCAACAGCTTACAAACACTCGACCTACAGGAAGTCTGCAAGGAATTTGCAGATGTTTTCAGCCCCCAGCTGGGCACATTCAAAGGACCACCTGTGTCCTTAAAGCTAGACCCCACTGTCACTCCCATTAGGATTAAAGCAAGAAGGGTCCCTTTTGCTTTAAAAAGTAAGATTGACACTGAATTAGACAAACTAATCCAACAAGGAATCCTAGAACCTGTTGATTCCAGCCCATGGGAGACCCCCATTGTCACGCCTCTAAAGGCAAATGGGGACATTCGCATTTGTGCTGATTACAAATGCACACTCAATAAGGCATTGCAGCAACATGCCTATCCTGTTCCTGTGGTCAGTCACATCCTGGCCTCTCTCAAGGGGGGGCGTGTTTTGCAAAGCTTGACCTAGCTCAAGCATATCAACAGCTGCCTGTTGATGATGATGCTGCCATAGCTCAGACCATTGTGACCCACAGGGGAGCCTTTAAGGTAAAAAGGCTACAGTTTGGAGTGAATGTCGCTCCTGGGATTTTCCAAAGCGTAATGGAAAACACACTACGAGGTATACCAGGGGTCTGCCCCTACTTTGACGATGTCTTGATTGCAGGAGACTCCACACACATTCTAGCTGAAAGGCTTAGGGCTGTCCTGTTAAGATTCAGGAAATCAGGCCTTAAGCTCAGAAAAGACAAATGCAAGATTGGGGTGCCTTCTACTGAATTTCTGGGATTCAAAATTGATGCTGCTGGGATTCATCCTGCTGAATCCAAACTAACTGCTATTTTATAAGCACCCAGGCCAAAGTCTAAGGCCGAACTTCAGAGCCTTCTTAGGCCTCCTGAATTTCTACAATTCTTTTCTTTCCACATAAAGCTGTTTACTGAGCCTCTTCACAGGCTAGACTTACTAGACAAACAACTAGTGTGGCTGTGTGGTCCAAGCCATGAGGCCTTTTGCTTTAATAAAAGACAGCAAAGGCCTTGCTCTCTTCTAACACAGCCAAGTGTTCTTGCACATTTCAACGAGTCTCTCCTGTGTGCATCGCTTGTGATGCATCCCCCTACGGGTTGGGAGCTGTCCTGAGTCACCTCAGGTCTGATGGAACCTCAGGTTCCTATTGCATACTAACTCCAGAACACTGTCTTTCTGCCGAGCGCAACTACGCTCAGATAGACAGGGAGGCTCTGGCTGTTGTTGCTGGAATTAAAAAATTCCACGATTTTCTATATGGCAGGCATTTCACGGTCTTCACTGACCATAAGCCTCTGCTGGGACTGTTTACCACACGTAAGCAGACTCCCCACATCATTTCCCCTAGAATGCTTAGGTGGTCTATTTTTTTGTCTGCATATGATTTTTCATTACTCCACAAGCCTGGGAAAGAAATGGGCCATGCTGATGGCCTCAGTAGGTTGCCTCTGCCAGTAGTAGAAGCTGACCCCGCGCCAGCTGTCAACATTCTATCAATCCAAGCCTTACCCGAGCTTCCTCTTAGTGCCCAGGGGATGTTACCGCTGAAAACAGGGTACAGATCACACACTTTCACGTGTCCGCTCCTGGGTCCTGTCCGGGTGGCCTGAGCACTGCCCTAGTCCTGAGTTTCAGATTTCTGGTCCAAAAGAACGAATTGTCCCTTTCTCAGGGTTGTTTGCTTTGGGGAAACAGAGTTGTCATTCCCACCTCAATGAGGACTAGGGTCTTAGAATCCCTCCACGAGGGTCATCCTGGCATTGTTCGTATGAAGGCTCTTGCACGCAGCCCACTTGTGGTGGCCTGCTTTAGATAAAGATATTGAGGCTAAGGTACACGCATGCCACCTGTGCCAACGATCTCGCCCAGAGATGCCCCAAGCTCCTGTGCATAGATGGGAGGAAACACAGTCCCCATGGTCTAGGGTGCACATTGACTACGCTGGGCCCTTTCAGGGCCAGTTCTTCTTGGTCCTTGTTGACAGCCATTCAAAATGGCTTGAGGTTGTGCCTGTCTCATCCACCACCACTGCAAAGACTATTCAGGTACTGAGGGGGATTTTTGCTGCACACGGGCTGCCAGATGTCATTGTGTCTGACAACGGCCCTCAATTCACCTCCTCCGAATTCCAAGCTTTCTTACAGGCAAACCTGATTCGTCATGCCACATCTGCGCCTTTTCACCCATCCACCAACGGTATGGCTGAACGCATGGTGCGCATCGCAAAGGACGCCTTGAAGAGACTCACCTACGGGGACTGGCATCACAGGTTGGCTGACTTTCTCCTTTCTTATCGCACCACACCGTCCACTTCTACAGGGAGAGTCCAGCTGACTTCGTTGGGGGCGCCAACTTACTACGACTTGACCGGTGCATCCGGACAGACTGCCTTCATCTACCTCACATCTAGGGCACCTAGACAACTACTTGTGGGGCCCCGGTTTGGGCTCGCAATTACGGGCCTGGTCATACATGGGTCCCCGCTTCTGTGTCCAGGATCACAGTCCTCTCTCCTACGAGGTTGCCCTGGACAACGGTCGTGTCCTGCGTCGGCACATCGACCAACTCCGCTCTAGCGGGACTTTTCTGCTGAAACTCCTGGGTCTTTTCCAGGGGGGGAGGGGGACCCTTTGGAGCAAAGGGAAGGGCCAGAGCTACTGCCCATCGCCACTGAGGGAGCCACAAACGGCTCGTCCCAAGGTTCTGCAAGTGCTCCGAAAAGGAAGTCTTGGAGCTTACCCACACAACAGGCACTCACGCCTACTCCAGCCAGGGAGTTACCCCGGGGGCATACTCACTTTCCACACACAGCACACAGCACTCCAGCAACGGAGGATCCCCGGGGGCATCCCAACAAATCATTCCCCGCACGAGAGCTGGCACACAATGCCCAAGGTTGGCCTGACCTTACCCCAAATCCTACAGGGGGTCAAACATACACAGAGCTAGTCGAGGAACCAAGTCCCGACTACAACACCCCTAGCACAAATAAGGGGACACCTGAGTTTTGGGAGAGTACAGAAACCCACACGAGCCCAAACACAGATGGGTTCAGGGAATAGACAGCCTCCTGACAGGTCTTGGACTCCCTCGGGGGTTCTACAGAGACGCCCAGCAGTGGCTATCACTTCAAGGGGCCTGAGGTCTACAGCTAGGTAGGACAACCAGGTCACAAAGCAACAAAAGCCCTGGCCTGACGAGCCCAGTGGGCAAGCAAGCAGCCAGGCATCGGGGCACAGTCCTTGGAAGACACCAGGGCACAGTAGAGAGAACAGGCTCATGCCTCCCTCCAGTCAGTGGACTTATGCCAGTACCCAGAGCTAAGAAGGTCACAGAGAGCAAAGAAATCTCCTAAGTACCTAGAAGATTACATACATTGTTGGCAAGACAGAAGCCAGTAAACAGTGGAAACACTGGGGAGCAAATGTCGTGTAAAATAAATGTTGTATGTTGATAGTTTTTTAGCCCGGGGAAAGGGGTGTTATGTCCCGCCTGAAAAACGGCTCGGGCGTTTGCAGGCAGTCCCGGGCAGGTGCCCGGGACCAGACAGGCTGTCGCCAGCGCCGTGCGCATGCGCGGGTGCTGGCGCGGGAAAAGTAACCCATTTACCCGGGAGTTGCCTATATAAGAGGCTGTGAGGCGTTTGGGCTGAGCTGAAGCCATCTTCCTGTAAGCTGAACGCTGAATAAAAGAACCTGAGAACTCCAGCTGCTTCTCGTGTCTGTTTTCCCGCCAAGGACGCAACACTTTTCATCTGTTATCTAATTTTAATGTCACAGTACATTTTGTACTATCCACAGAAGTTAGGTAAGTGGAGCATCTCGCTGACCTTGGTTGATTTTGAAAAGTTGAACAAGGCCAGACACTTCTTAATGCTTAGATGAAAGACTCCATGAAATCCAAGGTTGTAGTTAGTTAGATTAGGAAATTGGAAAAAACAATCTTAAAAGAAGGAAATTGGAAACCACTGTTGTATTGTTGCCAAGAAAACTACATGAATGTTCCATGAAGTTGCCAGATGTTGAGCCTGACTTGGAAGAGAATTTGCTTTTGTCTAAGCTGCAAAATATCTAGGAGTGCATGCAAGGCACACAATTTTTTTGTGGCTCTGACTGAATGTTTTATGCAGAAATAAAATAGGAATGTTCCCTCCATTTTCCTGCCCATCCTTCAATATCTGACTCTAGGGCTGTTCTCGAGCAGCATATTGTAGTTCTTGTTTAAACAGAACTGCATATATATTTGCCACTGGGAATTCCTTGCTTCTATTTGTTTTGTTATTGGGCTTATTTCCCTCTTTTGAGATATTGTGTTCCTTTCTCTGGATACTCATTGCTTGTTTCCTATAATGAGATTATATTTGTCACTGGAAATTTTTTAACTGACTGCCTGCGAAGGACAGTCTAGCATTTATGATGGGGATTTGGCCTTTTTAATGCAGGAGAGAGAATCCAAGGGTTTGTTGCAGCCTGGCTCCAATTTTTTTGATGCCTTGTTTGGGCCTTGCTCATTCAATAAATTTTATAATTCTACCCATAGGCATCCTTAGAAAACAAAACTAGTAATTGGCTGCAGTCTAATGCTGTTGCTGGAATTGTTTCCCATATCAAGACATCTAGACAAAGGTAAGCTCTGGGGCTAGGAAGCAATGTTGCCAATTTCTGGGAAAAGACCATTTTGTCAAGCCAAGTCTGGCCACTGTTTTGTAACTAGGTATGCCTGTGACCTGCTTTCCACATTCTCGGAATGCTTGCCAAGATCAAAACATAGCCTTCAACCAAGGAAGTGTTCTGATTTTTTTAGAACAACAGAATAATAGGAAAGGACCTTGGAGATCTTCTATCTAGACCAATCCCCTGTAGGAAACCCTATACCAGTGATGGCAAACCTTTAAAAGACCGAGTGCCCAAAACCCGCCCCGGCCTGTCTGCTCCGCTCTGCCCCCACCCGCCCACAGGGCCCCCATTGCCTTCGTGGCCTACCACAGATTGCCCAGGTGGCCCTGCAGCACCATGGTGGCCACACCCTCCGGCCGCACCCCGCATCATCATCTGCACACGATGGGGTGCGAGGGCAGAGTCTTGTCCCTGCTGCCCGGCTGCCATGTCCTTGGTTGTGCTGCTCTGCACAGGCTGTACCCGGGGCCGACTCTCTGGGGCAGCTGCTGAGGGGACCGCAGGGGGGGGGAGGCAGGGCTGGGGTGAGGGCGCCCATGCCCACAGAGAGGGCTCTGAGTGCCACCTCTGGCACACATGCCACAGGTTCGCCACCACTGCCCTATACCATTTCAGACAAATGGTTGTCCAATCTATTCTTAAAAACCTCTAGTGTTGGAGCACCCACAACTTCTAGAGGTAAGTCAGTCGTCACTGATTAATTGTTCTATCAGGAAATTTCTCCTTAGTTCGAAGTTGATTTTGTCCTTGATTAGTTTCCATCCGTAGTTTCTTGTCTTACCTTCTGGTGCTTTGGAGAATAGGTTGACGCTTTTTCATTGTGGCAGCCTCTTAAATATTGTAACACTGCTATCATGTCACCTCTAGTCCTTCTTTTCATTAAACTGGACATACCCAATTCCTGCAACTGTTCTTCATATGCCTTAGCCTTCAGTCCCTTAATCATCTTTATTGCTCTTCTCTGTACTCTTTCTAAAGTCTTTTCTTTTTTTATGCCATGGCAACCAAAACTGTGTCCATATGTAAGTGAAAAAAAGCTGCTCTTTTGTGGAGAAGATAGCCCTTTCATGACTACCATTGCATTGTTTATTGATGATTTGGAAGAATAATTGCCATTTGAGTTACTTATTTTAAACATCTAAGATGGGGAGGTTGTGTTTAACTGAATAGGCAACAACTGTATTGATTCTTTCCCTCTTGAGCAATCCTCAGTATTTCTGCATATAAAGGACAATAGGAGCTCTTCTTCCTGACAATAGTCAGTGTAGATTACATGGAAATGAGCTTTCCGTAAATGCTTGAAATATTTTTATTCTGCTCTATCACAAGGACCAAGCGCATAAACTGCTGAAGAGCAAATTGAATTGGGAATAAATGAATGACTTATTACAGCAGGTGCATTTAGATGCTTCACAGCAGAAAGGAAAAGCAAAAGGAAAGCTGCATTTGCTGGCTGGGGGACACAAAGCAACTCGGGCATGATTTTTAGTAATAGGCATGCCCTGGAGAGACATTTCCAAGCGAAGGCATATGATAAAACTTGATTGCTAGGCAATCCAATGCATTCCTTAAGCAGACATTTATGATCATTATTGCTGAAACTTCTTGATTTAGAAATGAGTTCCATTGTTTTTTTAATGGGCTTACTTTATTGAATAGTTAAATCACTATTTATCTGATGGTGCTGCTTTCAGATGGTAACTAGAAATTAATTGCACCCACTGCACAACTCTCAGGAGGTTGAATACTACAGCTACCCTAAACAAAGTCATTGGTAGGTAGTTGGATTTTATTTAGCTTTAGAAGTTCTCCAGTTTTTCCTAACAGCATGGATAATAGATGTTTGTAATGTGAAAATGATACAGATTGCAATATTGGAACAGCTGGATTATTACTCAGATGACTAGTTAGCTTTAGAACAGCACTTTTCTTGAGCCTGGTGGTGATCTTTATCTCCTATAGCATAATATTTTTACCATGCTTGATCCAAAAGCAGATTTCCTCTAGCCTAACCCTCCCATGGTTAGTTACTTAAACAGACTAGTGCAGGGCTCTTCAACCTTTTCACCCATTGTACCACTTTTAGGATAGGGCAACATCCGAGTACCACCATTCGCCTAGCAAGGTGTCAAAAACTTGATGACCAAAAAAAAAGGAAAAAAGTGATGAAGTATAGGTAGTCCTTGACTTACAACAGTTTGCTTAGTGACTGTTCGAAGTTACAATGGCACTGAAAAAAGTGCCCCCCAAGCCACAGCCGAGCAAGACACCTGCCTGCCCACCGGTGGCGCTCTTCCTCCTGTCCGAGGTTTTCATTGTTGTAAGCATTTCTGTTGAGGATTGGCAACGGGGGTGGGGTGAGGGATGTTTGGTTTTTATTCCCCCCATCTGCTGGGTGGTTGCAGCAGGTTTTGGTCACTTCACATGACCCTGGGACACTGTGACCGTCATAAATATGAATCAGTTGCCAAGATCTGAATATAAATCACAAGACCTTGGAGATGCTGCAACATTCCAGCTGATTGGCGCTTCTTCTGGGCTCAGCAGAAGTGCCAGGATTAGTGCTGCTTTCCAGCTGATTGGTGCTTCTTCAGCAGAAGCACCAGGATCAGCGCCAAACTCTATCTGGAACCTGGCGCTGATCCTGGTGCTTCCGCTGAGCCCTGACAGCCCTACAGCTCCAGCCATCTCTCGCTCAGGCTTGTGCAGTGCCATTGGTTCAGTTCATTCCCCTCCCTGCTACCACTTTTCTAGGATGGTCGTGTACTACCTGCCAGATGCCAATGTACCACAGGTGGTACCCGTACCCCTGTTTGAAAAGCCCTGGACTAGTGGACCATATATATTTTTATTTTTATTTTGCCATGAACTAATTAAGGCATCATTTTAAAGTAAAGTATGTTCTCTTCTCTCCCCCCCTTTTTAGGCGTATTGTGATCCACATGTGAGGTGGGTGATGTGGAACTAGGAACAAATGATTATACGTGGCAAGATTAGGAAAGTAGAGGGGAAAAAGGAGAGATGGGTGGAGGAATAGAATCAAAGACTATTGGAACCGCTACAAGTTAGTGTTATATACTAAAAGCAGGTTGAAATAGTGATCGTTTGCCCATCCAGTCACCAGGTGTAGAAGCCAACTTAGTGGTGTCTGCTTACAGCAATTATACTGTTTATCATCTTGTTTTAAAAAAGAAAAAAATATGGAATCTTCAATATTTTTTTTGTACAGTATATATTTAGAGAAGCACCAGGAATTGATTACACCCCAGTTTTAAATTTATTTAAATCAACTTTCTAATATGGTAGGGCTTGGACCTGCTATGGGTTCAATTATATATAGGGAAGGCATCCGCTGTTGTTGCTAACTGAATTATTTTCTCTTTCAGTTTTGGTAGAGAGGGCATTGAGCACTTGTCCTTGGATGCTCAGAGAGAGTTGCTTCAGATTTTTAAACTGTCATTTTTAATCATCCTCAGCAATTCTCTAGCTCAGTGGTTCTCAACCTTAGCAACTTTGCAATGTCTGGATTTCAATTCCCAGAATTTCCCAGTTGCTTGCTGGGGAATTTCTGGGAACTGAAATCTACAAATCTTAAAATTTTAAGGTTGAGAAACACTGATGGAGTGTAGTAAAATGTAAAGACACATAACAGAGTGAACTCATCTCTTGGTGACTACATGAACCTCCATACTGTTTTCTTGGCAATTGGCTTGCCATTGATTTC
Source organism: Crotalus tigris (assembly GCF_016545835.1). Taxonomy (NCBI): domain Eukaryota; kingdom Metazoa; phylum Chordata; class Lepidosauria; order Squamata; family Viperidae; genus Crotalus; species Crotalus tigris. Next base: position 5,737,797 of record NW_024096758.1, on the reverse strand, counting down.
ATTTGGGATGTTTGTGACTCTCTAGTCCAGTCTAAAATTTGTGGATTGCCTGAGTTTCCTTTCCAATTATGACTAGATTTGATCCTGTTTAGTTTTTTCAAAATCAGCCAAAGTTGGTTAAATGCAGCCATCAGCCTTGATTTGATCTTGATAGGCATTAGATATTATACATTCTTCCTCCTCTCTGTATTCTCGGTAATTCCTCTCAACTGTGAAATATTAGGCGCTTATTCAGTGATGGGAAGTTCACAAGGCTATTGTTAATAAGAGGAGATGCTTGTGATGACATTGTTATGCTGATACATAACAGCATAACAGGTTCCCAGCTGCTCCTGATAAACAGAACTAAGTCTGTGCCAGTGCCCCCAATAAAATGTTACAGGATAGGAATCTGGAACATTTTAAAGTATCTCAGATCTGGTTGGCTGCTCTAATTAGTGTTAACACAGGCATTTGTAGAAACTATTTCCCTGGAAGTGATAGAGCAAACCGGCAGTATAAAATATAATTTTATTTTGTATGTATTGCAATGCATTTCAAGTTGCTGGTATATCAATTATCTTTGTTTCTTTATGTGATATTTCATGACAATTACACAATGTAACAAGAATGTACTGAATATTTTTGGTGATAAATTTTAATAACTTTTCTTGACATAAAATAGGAACATGGGAAACTGCTTTATGCCTAGTCAAACAATGGTCCGTCTTTGTCTCTGCTGATTAGAATCAGTTAATCCAAAGTCACAGACCCAGCTCTATCTGGAAAGGGTAGGCATTAACCTTGTTTGCCAAGAAGCATCTTCGTCATTGAAGCAAAGTGCATTCTGAGAATCTCAGGCAATGTTTCCTAAAGAAAAACTCTAACTTTTGTAATGGAGAGGAGGAGGAGAAATAGATATATGGAATTCACATTGGAGTTCACAATGATCAACCCATTGTTGATCAGCTATAGTTTCCTGTAAGAAAATTAGGTTTTTCTCCAAATATTTACCTGTGAGTGAGGGAATTTGTCACTCATTGAGAAAAAAGAAAAGAATAAAAGACAATCCCTAATGAAAACAAAGGGAGGTGAAAATGATTGTTGACATTATTGTTCAAAAACCTGGATGCATTTGAAGAACAATCATCCTTTGGGAAAGCTGGCTTGCCTGCTAAATTTTAACACTTTCTTCTTCCAGTACAGCCTCCCTCAATTTATATTCAGCATATAAGTTGAATAACTAAGGAGAGAGTATATGGTATGTTTTCACTTCTTTACTGATCTAGAATCAGTTTGTTTCTTCATGTTCTGTCTTGATCATGGCGTATTGCCTGACACATGCATATATTTCAAAAACCATTTTTCAATATTTATAGAATATTTATGGACTTCTAAGAACACAACAAACAGCGAGAGAGAGAGAGAGAGAGAGAGAGAGAGAGAGAGAGAGGGAGGGAGGGAGGGAGGGAGGGAGGGAGGGAGGGAGGGAGAGAGAGAGAGAGAGAGAGAGAGAGAGAGAGAGAGAGAACGAGAACCAAATGGGTCAACAAACAAATCAGCCCAGAATTCTTACTTGAGGTACAAAATATTGGATTCAGATTATCCCACTTTGGACATATTATGTAAAGACCTAGCTCTTTGGAGAAGGCTTTAATGCTGGGAAAAGTAGGAAAGAGAGATATGATCAGCAACAAGACGGATGGACTCAGTTACAAAGGTGATGGGTACGCTGTTGGAAGAGCCCAAAGAATGGGTTAAGGACAGATCCTCGGTCTATAACTGCCTTTTCCAGCAAGTTTGAGAACATGACATGGCTGAAGCAAGTAAGACAGATTTTTTTTTTATTTTGCCTTCCAGTGATATGCGTGGTTTTATATGTTCCAGTATTTGTTTCTTTGTCACCTTTGCTGTCTAAGGAATGTGCAAGAGCCTTCTCCAACACCACAGCTTGAACAAATTTTCCCTTCTGTCCAGTTTGTTCATGGTCTAACTTTTACAATCATAGGTAAATATGAGAAATATGACAATAGAGATTAATCTGCCAATAGAAGAGAATATTTGTAGATCAGGGTTGAATTGTGGGGTCCTTGATATTTTCTGAGCTTGGTGGTTTTCTTGTAGATGTTTCAACACCAAACTAGGTAGCATCATGAATGCTAGAAAGGAGTGGGGTGTGCTCTTATTGTTATATACTAGTGGTTGCCCTATCAGTGTTGAAGAGAGTGTTCTTAGTGGTTCCTTGATTAGGCTGTTGTTTACTGTTAGCTTATTTGTCTGCACTGGGAGTTCCTTGACTGGAGTATTGTTTACTTCTTGATTGTTGGTCTAGTGATAATCTCTGCTCATATGGGTGTTGATTGCTGGTGAAGAGATATTTTGGGCTTTTTATTTCCTTTTGGGTATTAGAAGTTGTTTATGTGTCTTCTGATGGACTAATCTGCATTTAGTTGTCAAGCTGATGTCCTTGCTTTTCAATTTGATTTATATTCTTCATTGCTGTGACACCCAGTGTGTGATGTAGTGTTTTATTTTTGGACAGCAGTCACTGCTTTGATCAATCTGTGATCCTAGGAAAGTGAATTCTTGCACATATTCAATCTCTTTCACTATCAGTTGTTATTTTGACATTTCCATTCCTCACACTGGTCATAAGCTTGGGGGGTTTTTTTGTTCAGGTTGGTTTCTGAGAGGAGAGTTATGTTGTCAGTATATTGAAGATTGTTGATGTTCCTTCCTCCGATCTTTATCCCAATTTTTGATTCTTCAAGTTCCAGCTTCCTTATGATCACTTCAGCATACAGATTGAATAAGAGAGGTGAAAGGATGCAACCTTGCTGTACTCCTTTATCTTGAACCAATTGTCTCCATATAGTGGAGACATATAGCTTGAGGGCAATTATGTGGTCATTAGAGCAATTCTTGCAGTCCCCCTTTTTTGGGAATGGAATGAACGTGGATCATTTCCAATCCTGTCGCCATGTATTCATTTCTTAAGTTATCTGGAACAAGGCTGTGATGGTTGTGGGTGATACAGGCCTCAGCAGTTCTGTGGGGATGATATCAACACTTGTGGCCTTGTTCTTTGGCAGTTGGCTCATTGTCCACAAAACCTATTCCTAAAGGATGGATGGTTCTATTTGTGCTTCCCTTTCTTCATCATCCTGAGGAGGCTGGACTTGTTGCTGGCATATAGCTCTTCTATATATTATCGCCATCTGTTCTTGACCTCTTGTTGGTCAGACAGTTCTTTCTTGTTTTTGATGATGTTTTTATGAGCAGTAAATGGTGTTCAAATCCTTTTGACTTGTACAGATGTGGGTTAGACAGCATCACCACCAGATGGGTTCGTAGCTGGCCGACTGGCCGTACTCAGCGTGTGGTCCTCAATGTAACCGCATCTACTGAGCCGAGGTGGCGCAGCAGTTAGAGTGCAGTACTGCAGGCCACTTTAGCTGACTGTGTTCAGCAGGTCAGCGGTTCAAATCTCACCGGCTCAAGGTTGACTCAGCCTTCCATCCTTCCGGGGTAGGTAAAATGAGGACCCAGATTGTTGGGGGCAATGTAAATATATATATATACATTGCTTACTGGTATACACCGCTTAGAGAGTGCTTGCACTTAAAGCGGTATATAAGTCTCATAAATAAATAAATAAATAAATCTACATGGAGGGAAGTGTGTAGTGGGGTGCCCCAGGGCTCTGTTCTGGGCCCAGTGCTCTTCAACATCTTCATCAATGATTTGGACGAGGGGATAGATGGGCAACTCATCAAATTTGCCGACAACACCAAGCTGGTAGGAATAGCCAACACTCCAGAAGACAGGCTTAAGATACAGGAGGATCTGAACAGACTTGAACACTGGGCGCTATCTAACAAAATGAAATTCAGTGGTGAAAAAAATAAGGTTCTACATTTAGGCAAGAAAAACCAAATGTACAGGTATAGTATAGGGAGTACCTTGCTCAATAGTAGTAACTGTGACAGGGATCTTGGAGTCCTAGTAGACAATCACTTAAATATGAGCCAGCAGTGTGCTGCAGCTGCCAAAAAAGCCAGCACAATGTTAGGCTGCATTAACAAAGGGATAGAATCAAGATCACATGAAGTATTAATACCACTCTACAATGCCTTGGTAAGGCCACACTTGGAATACTGCATCCAGTTTTGGTCACCGTGATGTAAAAAAGATGTTGAGACTCTAGAAAGAGTACAGAGAAGAGCAACAAAGATGATAAGGAGACTGGAGGCTAAAACATATAAAGAACGGTTGCTGGAATTGGGTATGTCTAGTTTAATGAAGAGAAGGACGAGGGGGGACATGATAGTAGTGTTCCAGTATCTCAGGGGCTGCCACAAAGAAGAGAAAGTCAAGCTATTCTCCAAAGCGCCTGAAAGCAGGACAAGAAGTTATGGATGGAAACTAATCAAGGAGAGAAGCAACCTAGAACTAAGGAGAAACTTCCTGACAGTTAGAACAATTAACCAGTGGAACAACCTGCCTCCAGAAGCGGTGAATGCTCCAACACTGGAAGTTTTTAAGAAGAGACTGGACAGCCATTTGTCCGAAATGGCATAGGGTTTCCTGCCTGAGCAGGGGGTTGGACTAGATGACCTCCCTTCCAACATTATTATTATTATTATTATTATTATTATTATTATTATTATTATTATTATTATTATTATTTACTACTACTACTACTACTACTACTACTACTACTATTATTATTATTATTATTATTATTATTATTATTATTATTATTATTATTATTTCCTTGCTGTCTTTCATTACTGCTCTTTGGAAATCTGTATTCCATCTGATGGTTTCATCTGAGAGCCATATATACTTGTTCTTGGGCTTTTTGTATGGTTTGTATTTAAATGCTGTTTCAGTAATGATCAATTGAATTTCTTGCCACAGTTTGTCAGTTTCTCAGCAGTGTCCAGTAGTTTAAACGTATTTTTCATCCCAATTGCATACATGGATGGGATTTTGGCGATATCAGACTTCTTTTTGGTGTTTCATAATTTGACTCTGTTCTGAGCCACCAACTATTCATGATCTGCACTGCAACCAGCAACTGGATATGTCTTAACAATGCGGACTTAGCTGGTCCATCAATGGCTGCATAGGGCATAGTTAATCAGATTACAATGCAGCTTATTTAGTGAAGTCCAAGTGTATATAAATGACACTTGTGCTGTTTGAATCTGGTTTTCATGTTTTGAAATTGATTTTCATGGCAAAATTGACCAAACAATTGGTTGCATCGTTCGTCTTCCTAAATCAAAAGCTGCCAGTGATGCCCTTTTTTTGCTTAGATGCCAACTTTTACATTGAAATCACACAGTGTAGAAATGATATCTTTTTTGGTCACTTGTTTCAGAGTTTTTTCAATGCTGGCATAGAAATTCTCTATTTCAAGCTCCATTGCACCAGTCGTTGGGGCATAGTCTTAGATAACTGATCCTGAGGGCTTTGGCACAGATTCAGATGGTTATAATGTGATCATTAACCATCAAGTAGCTTTCCACTGCTTGGGTGAGTTTCTTGCTTGTGATAAATGCCAATCCATTTGTTTTCCTGATGTCATGTCCTAAGTAATAAATAGTGAATTCCTCAGACTGGAACTAGCCATTGTCTATCTAGTGCAGCTCACTGATGCCAAGGGAGTCAATTTTCCACCTGGCACTCTCCTGTTTGATGGTATCCAATTTACCCTGGCTCATTCCTCAAACATTTCACATTGCCACCCAACGTGTCTTTGGGCAGCTTTACCAATGCCTGTTAGATTTGCCCCAAGTGCATCACTAACTGCTGATGTTTGTTCTTCCCTAATATCTTGTTGGATAGCTTCTGATCTGGGGAGTCTTATCAATGGCACCATATCTGATTCATTTGAGAGGCTTCTTATAAAATTATTTGGGTAAGGTTTTACATAATAGGTTGCCAGGTCTTATCTCAGCCATCCCCATTTATCCAGGCTTGGGACCAGCAAGTGAGTCTGTGGTTCAGTATACATATTTGTGTGTATTTATGTATGTGTGTGTAGCTGTCTAGAGCATACCAATTAGGTGGCAGCACTAAATTGAATGTCATGGGCTATCAGGTTGGACCATATTTGTACTAGTTGGAAATCCTGTGGATGTATATCAGAGTGGAAATTGAAAAATAAAAGAGAAATAAAATAACAATAAACTCATTTCCATATAATTCCTGAAAAAAAGGAGGAAGAGGAAGAAAAAGAGGAAGAGGAGGGACAAGGAGGAGGAGGAGAAGAAGAGGAAGAGGAAGAAGAAGAAGAAGAAGAAGAAGAAGAAGAAGAAGAAGAAGAAGAAGAAGAAGAAGAAGAAGAAGAAGAAGAAGAAGAAGAAGAAGGAGAAGGAGAAGGAGAAGGAGAAGGAGAAGAAGAAGAAGAAATGTCTATGGATTTGTAATCATCAAACTTATCTCAGATATCTGGTAGCATTTTTGTAATACTAGGGCTTATGCTGTTGTTTTCATCTGTTTCAGATCTCAAAAACTCTGAAAGATACTACCCCTTCAATATCTAGTAGTCATAGTCAAAAGAGGCTATTAGAGCTTTAAACAAGAAGCTTCTGAGCTTCTGGTTGACCACAGTACAGTCTAGGTCCTCTGGCATTTTGCTAGCATGTTTTTGACATACATGTGGAAATGCAATTCCCTTGAGAAGTCTTTGATGCTTGGAAAAATTGGGAGAAAGAAGAAGAGACAAGGTGGATGGTTTCAGCTACAGCAGCAGTGAATGCACTAGAGGCCAGATTGAAAACAGATAATTTGGACAGATTCTATCCATGTATTTAAATTTGTAATTTATTTGTTTATTTATAAAATTTGTTTACTACCCATCTCGCCAGAAGGCAACATGGTCTTGGCTTGAGGGTGCTTAATTATGTGCTCTTGTGTATCATTATTTGAGTAAAATAGAGTAAGTGGGCAGGAGGAGGGGTAAGCTCATATATGATGAGTGGGAGGTCTTATTTGAGAGACATAATGATCAGCAGCTGTGCCAAATGCCTGAAAAATTCTGTTTCAGTTGGCACAGATGCTTGAACTCACTGGCTGAAAGACTTTGAAATTGTTTAGGGTCATCACAAATGTAGGAACAAGTGGCAAGTATTTAGGTGAGAAAGAAAGATTGATGAGTGGCTACTGACCTTAATTTAAAAAACTGCCAGTAACAAAGAAACTTTCAGGATAATATTGGCACGTCTTATAATGGTAAGCCAAGTTCTCCAAAACATCAATTCCCTTTCTCCAAAATACTTTTCCAGACCATATTTACAGCCCATAGGTATATGCTGCTAGGCTACCTCCAGCAGGGGCCTACTTTGTTAAGTAAAATAGGTCACCATGAATATTTCACAGCATCTGATAAACAATTCATGCCCAAATTCAGTAGGGGGTTGAGCCTACAGAGTAATTAGTTAACTTCCTTGGGAATGGATGTAGGGCCAAGGGAGTCTGGCTTTACCAGCATCTCCTGCTCATACTTCTCCCTTCCACCCAGGGTTTAGAAACAGACTGAGAAGCTGCCAATAAAGTTGGCTTTGTTGTTTCTGCAGGAAGCTCAAAGTAAGTAAGCTCTCAGCTATAGACCACATAGTTTTAAATCTTTGAACATGTTATAGAGTATTTCTGGGCATAAACCAAAGCTCTTCTGAGCAGCCAAAGCCCCCTGCCCTGTCTTTCTCCTGGGATTAGCATTCCAGGTTCCCAGAATGAATTAAATTCACCAAAATGACCTGCCAAGGAGATTTCTAGCATAGCAGGGACTTTCAAAGCCTTTGTATGACATCATTTTCTTTGACTTGAAAATAAAGGCAGTGATTAATTTCAGCTTTACAAATTCCCTGTGATGAGAAGTAGGATGGATGCAGTCCAAAGTAGAGGGTACTAATAACAGTGTTTAGCACTAAAGACTGTGTTCAAACAGCAGAAATGTTGCTGACATTCTGTAATGTTTATGCTACCCCACTACCCAGACAGACAGCATGCTATAAGTAAAGAGCAAAGGGTATGGGTATTGCAGTTACTTGTTTCCAACCTAGCAAAGGGATGAGGCATGTGACTAAATCTGGGTGGAAGAGGTTCCTCTCTACCTCCTAATATGGAAAGCCAGACAGACTTCAGTGCATGCCTGGAATTTTACTGGCTGCAGCTCTGCTGTATTGAGTTCTCAGTACTGATAACATTCCAGTAGCCATTTTTAGTTGTGACACTTGAAGATGATAAATTAAAGGAGGGAAGGAAGGCAGTTTTGGAAGTGAGTTGTAGATTGAAAGGCATAGAACTAGTGTTCCCCCAGAGGCTCTTTGTTGGGGTTTTATCTCTGGGAATTGCAAGTCTTAAATGACAAGTTCCGTTGTACTTCCCATTGAGCATGATGGAAGCAAGCCAAGTAGTTATCATCTTAACTTTTAGATTCAAAACTCTTATGTCCATAGTTTGACATGGATTGCCCTGATTTTCCTGGAAGTGTTCCAAAGCAGTTTTGACCTTTCAAGAAGGGTTAGGAGCCTCAAGTGGCCCTGTTTTGATTGTGAATGGTGAGAACAGCATTGAAAAACTTCCAATGAGATTGGAACAATCTGACATAAAATCAAAACAGCCAGAGACAACGTGAAACTTTACAAATGTTTTTCACATTTCCAAGGCTTAATTGATGTGGTTCCGGCTAATGAAACATTCCAAAGAACTTCCAGGCATTTATTTTCCTAAAAGTCTTTTATTGTTACAAAATGTCGGCACAGGCACAACGAAGGGATGCTAGGATCTAAGTTCTCTTCCTCTGAGCAGTTAAATTATCAGTGTGTTCCTAAATTAGCCGTCATATCTCACACTATCCAATTAGTGTGAAGGTCAAATGTTTTCTTCCTCTTTGCCCTTTCTGCTCTTTATTAACCCCATATTTACCAGACAATTCTGCATGTTGTCAAAAGCAAGAATATACAATATTTGCAGTGTTGACATTAACATTTGGTAGTCATTGCACCCCACTTAGAATTTTTAATTCAGTTTGAATATTCAGCTCTGATTCCTTGATTAAAATAGGAAGCATTATTTCCAGGCATTATTTGGACATGGGACAATAAGCAGAAATGGATGCAGTGAGAAGATGATGGTTACTCTGTGTGATGGAGAGATTTAGCAAGAATAATGGTATGTGTAAATCAGAGAGGAGTGTCAGTATTGGACTAGACCAGGGGTAGGCAACCTTGGCTCTTTTATGACTCATGGACTTCAACTCCCAGAATTCCTGAGCCCAGCTCCAAATCCACACTCAGCCACGGATGCTCTTGGGCAGATAGTTTTCTCAAACAAACAGGATTGTTGCAATGGTAAAACAAATGTACAATGCATGCCTTCTTGGGCACTTGGAGGAAAGACAAATAAATACTAATAAATCGTCTGCTGCCTTTGGGTAAAAGCAAGTTCTGTTGGAGGAAGTTGTGCAGAATCCTCTTTCAGTACTGCTGTGCTCTTTTTTTCTTCTGTCATTGGCTTTAATAGGAGATAGCATTATGCCCATTTGCTTCATCTCAGAGTTGTTCTATTGGAAGCTCTGCTATTTGAACTTGGGGCTTTTTGCTAGACAACTCAATCTGTTTTTCCTGTTTGGCTTGGTGGCCTCTATTCACATCAACCTGTTCTCTTAGTTAAGGTCTTTGATTTGACTGCAATCACACAACTGCATGGTTACCTTGTTCTTCTTACCACATTTTCTTGAGTAACTATATATACTAGTCAAAAGACACAGCTGGGCCCTGCTAGCCATGTTCTTGTAAATATCTATTGGGGCTTTCTTTTCTTGCTTTCTTTTGGTAGGGCATTGTTAGGAAAAAGTTAAAAATGTGATCTGATGATATTGTTAGTGACAGTGGGGACAAGGTTGATGCAGACAGTAGTTAATGGAGGAGGAAGCTGGGTCAGCATATGAGAGGCATAACCCCTCTGGCTCTGCTTCAGTGCTCTGATGCTACTTGTTTGGTGATGGATAATGGGGGCTGTCAGATAAGGATGCCTGCCCAGGTGTGCCACTGGCAATAGCCTGTGGGTGTATACAGCTTGGAAGGGGTGCATACCATTCACCCCAAAGCCTGCCTGAAATAAAAGGGTTGCCACACATTCTGGATTTGTACGTGTGTTTTGTCTTGGATCTACTCTGTTTCCTTTGGCTGCTTTTTTACAAGGATTATGAGAAAATGTACTGCTATTTGCAGTGCAGCAAAGCGATAGAATCTTTCTATAAGTGAATGAGACTGTTCGATTAGCAGATTTGCTTTGCCCATCTTTCTACCTTTTGCAGAGGTCTGCAAAGAGTCTTTCACTGCACACAGAGGGTGTTCTCTGGCATGCAGAATCCACTCTGCACGATCCATCATAACCGCAATGGTTGGTAGCAGGGTGAAATCACAGCAACTTCTCTGTGAAAGATAGCAAGCCAAGCCAAGTAATTGCACTTCCTGAGTCACTGCTGAAGCTGTGGGCTAGAGTTCTTCCCCAGTGGAAACATGTTATGCATACTAACCTTGCTGCAGAGCTTCCTGAATCAATAACAGAACAGAGATAGACATTTCTCTGTTGCATGCCTCAAGTGAGTGAAAGAACTAGATCAGTGGTTCTCAACCTTTTTAATGCCACGACCCCAACCGGTCGTAAGTCGAGGATTACTCAACCGGTCGTAAGTCGAGGACTACCCAACCGGTCGTAAGTCGAGGACTTTCCCTGCCTGGGAGCGCCGCGCATGCATGGTGCCGCCCCCTGCGCCAGCCGAGGTGTAGCTGGCAAGCGGCAGAGAAGGCGCAGGCCGACCACCGGCTGGGCCACCAGCTGGCTCAGCCCAAGGGAGGTAAGGCATCCGCTGGGCCCCATGCACGCCAGCAACCCTCCCTGCGCCCGCCGGCCTCCCAGCTCCCACCCCTGGCCCTCTTTTACTTACATTTTTAGTAGTTGCTCAGCAGGGAGGGGTGGAAACTTCCAGACAGCTCGCCTTCGCTGCAGACAACTTGCAGCACCGTTTGCAGAATGGGACTTTTGGCGGGCTCAGCAGGGCAGAGACAGCCTGGAAAATTCCTATTGGCTTTTGAAAACCAATAAAATTAGACTCTATTCAAGAGAGTCTATTCTATTGGCTTTCAAAAGCCAATAGAATAAAAGGGAGTAGCACAGCTAAGGAAAAGGGGAAAAAAATGGCGGACTGCGTTGTTTGGTAACCCCCGTGAAATGGTCGTTCGTCCCCAAATGGGGTCCCGACCCACAGGTTGAGAACCACTGAACTAGATGGACGTGGACCACTCTAAGAATCTTGTGTCACCTTAAGGTAACAATGGTGGGAGCAAATTATTGTCTGATCTATAATGATGCTTGCAGGTTCACCACTGGCTGTATTTCACTGGGCTTGTTTGGGACAACCTGAGGCTGCTGCTTGGCACACTAAGAATCTTAATTAGCAGTGTTAACCCTTGGAAGAAATAGTATTGACAGTGAGAAATGGACCGATCATATTGGCTTAATTACCTCACCAGAGTTTTGAGTACTTGCAGTAAAATTGGGGATTTGATATGTTAACATTTGAAATGGTCTGTAGAAGAGTGAGATTCATCACAAGGGGGAGAGAGAGGACTTGCCAGCTTCAAATCCTTTTCAGTCAGTTAGGAACTGGTTCCTTGCTTATCCAGAGAGGCCTGTGTCTTGCAGAAGCTATTCTGTGCTTAGTCTCCTTTTCCTCCTTCTCAAGAGGTCATGCACATTGTCTACAAGCAATCTCTTTCAGGCTAGTTCCTTGCCATGGCTTCATTGTCAATAATTATTCTTCCTCTTTTGTTCTTGCTGTAGGAAGGGGATTCATTGGGGGCTATGGAGAAGCTCTGCAGGCAGCTGACATACCATCTGAGCCCCCACTCTCAGTGGCGACGCCAGGGCATGGTGAAGAGGAAGCCACAGGCTTGGTGAGTAAAAGTGGGATGGCTGGAGACCACCTTTCTGGTCATAGCAGCAAGTTGGAACCTGTGAAAAATACAAGGGGTAGCATCTATGTGGAGAGAGGAGTTCAAGACATTGTAAAATAGTCTTCTTTGGTCTCAAAAGTAGCAGCCTGCAGGTTGGCAAATAAGTCACATCCTCAAAAAATTATAACTGTGTTGTAGGCTCTGCACTGGTTACCTAGATGTTGTTAGCTGAAATCCAAAATCCTGGTTCTACTGTATCTACAAAGCCATATATGAACTAATTACTTCTGTCTTGAGGACTACTTTTCCACATAGAAGTGATCCATGCAGTGTATGCTCCTTGGCCAAATCTGTTAGTGGTCCCAGGCAAAGGTGGTAAAGGAGATCGGGGTTCACAGTTAGCCTCTTTCTTTGATAGCTCCTATACTTTGCAATCACTTCCCCCTCAAGGACAGGCTTATGTTCATCTTGATGGCTTTCCACAAGCTAGCAAAAACTGGCTTGTATTTGAGGGCATTTGGGGAATGATGCCATCTATCCATTGACTTCTGCGAGATGGGTGGCATATAAGTTTAATAAATAAATCTGTGTTTCTTGTTTGATGAACTTGTGATTTTTTAAATTTTGGTTTTAATTCTGTTTTCTATGGATTTAATTTATTTATTGGGCTTACAGACTCTTTACATCATAATAGACTCTGAATAGCACACATACCCAGTATAGTAATTGGATTAAAAATAGTACATAAAATAAAAACATAAATACCCCAGGCATCGTTATTGTATCAAAAAATAAAAATAAAGATATATTATTATTATTATTAATAATAATAATAATAATAAAGTGGGAAGGGACCTTGGAGGTCATCGAGTCCAATCCCCTGCTCAGGCAGGAAACCCTACACCAGTGGTTCTCAACCTTTTTAATGCCGCGACCCCCCCCCAACTGGTCGTAAGTCGAGGACTACTCAACCGGTCGTAAGTCGAGGACTACTCAACTGGTGCAGCACCGTTTGCAGAATGGGACTTTTGGCGGGCTCAGCAGGGCAGAGACAGCCTGGACAATTCCTATTGGCTTTTGAAAGCCAATAGAATTAGACTCTGTTCAAGAGAGTCTGTTCTATTGGCTTTCAAAAGCCAATAGAATAAAAGGGAGCAGCACAGCTAAGGAAAAGGGGGAAAAAAATGGCGGACTGCATTGTTTGGCGACCCCCATGAAATGGTCGTTCGACCCCAAATGGGGTCCCGACCCACAGGTTGAGAACCATTGCCCTACACCATTTTGGACAGATGGCTGTCCAGTCTCTTCTTAAAAACTTCCAGTGTTGGAGCATTCACCACTTTTGGAGGCAGGTTGTTCCACTGGTTAATTGTTCTAACTGTCAGGAAGTTTCTCCCAGGTCTTTATAGCTTTTGAAAACTCAGGAGTGTGGAGTCAATCTAATTTCTGGGGGAATGCTATTCTGGAGATGGGGCAGCAGTTGAAAAGGCCCTGTGGCTTTTCCAATGGGTATTTTTTGCTGGAAGACACTAAAAAAGTTTCAAAATATGATCATGTGACCAGAGGAAGCTGCAACCAGTTGTAAATGTTAGGCGGTTTCCAGGTGCTAGGAATGCAATGACATGATCATGGGGGTGGTGTAGCAATTGTAACTATAAGAATGAGTTGTAACTTTTTTCAACTTAGTTATAACATTGAATGATTGTTAAGCAACCAGACGTAAGTCAAGGACGACCTGTAAACTGTGAATCCCTAAGACTGGTGGCGAACTTATGGTACGGGTGCCAGAGGCGGCATTCAGAGTCCTCTCTGTGGGCACATGTGCCATCGCCCCAGTCCTAGGCCTTCAGCTGGGTTTTATAAAACCTTTTCGCTTGAGGCCTTCGCTGCCATGTGCAAAAAAAAAAAAAAAGGTTCAATCAATGAATCAATTTCAACATCTTGTGGGAAAAAAAAAGATCTTGCGAAGTTGGAATTGATTGATTGAACTTTTTAGTCCTACCCGTTACCACTGCAGCCATGCCCAGCCAATGGGCCATGCCCAGCCAATGGGCCACACCCAGCCGGCACTTGATGATGCATAAGTGGGTTTTGGGTTGCATTTTGGGCACTCAGTCTCTAAAAGGTTCGTCATCACTACCGTAAGATAACACTTTATTGCTTTTGATAAAAGAGAAGCTTTGTCGCTCATAGTTGAACTGTGGGTTCTTTGGTGGTTTCTGAGCTTGGTTGTTTTTCACGATGTTACCTAATTTGGTAATGAAACTTCTACAAAAAAACAACCAAGTTCAGAGACCACCAAGGACCCCACTTTATTGCTTATAACAATTTATTTTTACAAGCAGCACTGTGAGTTTATGATGATATGATCAAGTCTTAATCTTTGAGGAATAATCTTTTGAACCTGAGACTTGGAATACTGTTAGCTAGATTTGCAATAAGTAAAATGAGCGGGATGCTTTGAGTTTCATTATGTTATAAGATCCATATAAGTTGTCACGTGGCTTATTTATTTGAGGATAGATAAGCATACATTTCTACAGGTACTAAACATCGAGTTTCAGATGGTAGTAAATAGTAAGGCACATGAAAACAGGACAAAGATGACAAAGGGCATTTGGGAAATAGCCAGGTTCTCTCCTCCTTTACATTTCTCAAGTTAAGGAAAACTGTACAGTATTCTGGGCTAGACATAGGTTCGTGCCATAGGTTCGCCACCACTGTACTATAGCATCTATAAGGACATCTGCAACACTTAATGTACTTCTGAATGTTTTATTTTGTTTCCTAGTGTTTAATAGTCCTGCCCTTGGCCACAGTAAAAGAGGAGGAGGAGAATAGCTTATTATATGAACCCCAAAACCACGGTTTCTTAACTCAAATTTAAGATGTAGCATGTTATGTGATTACAGCTACTATGTTTAAACTATCCAGGAGAGATTTAAGGTAGCAAAATAGGCAGAAGAATGATTTGGGAATGGCTTCCTTGCTTTTTATTTCATATCATGATTGACTATCACCTGTTAACATGGCTGAATAAGAGAGCAAAGCTGTGTCCACTGCCAAGAAAAGTGATGGCAGATGCATGTGAAGGAAGGTGCTTGATTCCTCTGGCATGGGTTGGGCTGAGCACGTCTCCTTGAGTTCAGTGTCATGGTTCCGACAGATGAAACCCTTCAAAGGAACTTCAAGGCATTTTTTTACCTTAAAGAATCTTTTATTTGGGAAACAAACTATCAGCACTACATAGTTGAACCTAAAAACTAAATTCCCCTCCCCTGAATACAAAGTACAATTCCCACTTCCAATAAACAATCATAAATCACATTCCCCAATTAGCTTGAAGCACGGGCTTTCTCCCCAGCTCTCCAGCCCACCAAAACACTATCAGCTCTGGGCCCAATGTCCTTGGGTTCCCAGGGCCGAGTTATTATTGTTATGACTAGCTGGACTCTCATCCCTATCCCCCCTCCCAGCATCAATTAATTCTATAAGCATAGAGAAAATAGCTGCATTTTCATCTGTTGTCAAGGCAAGAACATCCGATGTTAGCAGCGTTGATATTCAGCTTGAAACAGCTTCTGTTCTCAGTTTTCCTGTTTTCAGACCATAATGTCTCCTGAGATCAGGGATAGGGGGAAATTCCTAGTCGCATGACAAGTCCTCATTAGAGGAAGCCTAAATATTGGCTAAGTTGGTAGTAGGACACAGGTAATCTAACACAAACCAAATAGATCCCCAGGCAATACAAAAATACCTAATTCTCTTCACATTCCAATTTTAAAATAGAAGGATTACCAAGGATTAAGGTAAAGATGTGTGGAGAACTTGGAAAATAGCTGCCGGGGTGATGCAGTGGTTAGAAAGCAATATTGCAAGCTGACTGCCCACTGCCAGGAGTTTGATCCTGACAGGCTCAAGGTTGACTTAGCCTTCTATCCTTTTGAGGTCATTAAAATGAGGACCTGGATTGTTGGAAGCAATATGCTGATGCTGTAAACCAGGGGTATCAAACTGGCAGCCTGTAGGCCGGATGCATCACACGCAGGCCATGCCTACCCCAGCTCCGCAAAGGCAAAAAAATCACGATATTTCATGATACGCACATGACACTATTGAATTTGACACCCATGCTGTAAACTGTTTAGAAAGTGCTGTAAAGCACTATGAAGCAGTGTATATAAGTCTAAATGCTATTGCTATTGAGAAGCTTTTATTATTAAGCAAACTGTCAGAGTGATAGTGAATAAGTTTGAAGAAATGTTCTTGAGTCAGTGAATAGTCCAGTTTTTTCTCCTTAGTCTCCTTAGGGTGGAGTATTGGTGGAATATTGGCAGAGTGGAATATTGCAAAAACAATATAGGAAAATCTGCCAGCCAGGTTTGTCTTTGCTGGTGGCTTGTTCATTCCAGTGAGTGACACAAGAAAAGGATGGCAACATATATTTTCAACTCATGGACCATTATCAACTGATACACTGAGCAGAGACTTCTCATCATTTTCTGCTAAGCAGCTAGTGGGCATTTTTATTAATATTATGCTTTGACAAAGTGGAATTGCCAACCAGGCTGAATTTCCCAGCTCTGCGTTCTTTATTTTTCAAAGCCTCTTGATTGATGCCTGTCTAGGAGGCATCAAGGAGAACCAGTAGAGTAGGTAAGGTCTTGGACTGGGACATGGGAAAATCATATCTAGATCACCACTTGAGCTTGTTTGGCAATTTTGGACTAGACACACTCTTTCAAACCTTACAAGATGATGATTTGTCAGGATAAAATTAGGGGAAGAACTTCATATGTGATGCCTTGAGCTTTTAGAGGAACAAAATACAAATAGAGTGACCATAACAACTTGATAAGAGACTAAAAACAGCCAGATATCTCCCCCTGCAGGCTGTCCACTGCTGGTTAAATACAGACCTTTCCTTCCTCAATCTTCGGAAGATCAATTATATACAGTAGCTTGTCGCTTTCTGTCTCTCTACCAGAGCTTGATTTTTGTCCATTGCCATGATCTGCGCAGCCCTTGCCAGGCCAGGAAAGCTTGCAGGTGGCTGTTTTATCCTGGCTCATGGTCTTTTTACCTGGTATTCAGCTCCCGGTCCCCTTGGTCATTTGAATGGCTTGAGACAACGCCATCCAAACGTTTCTGCTGCTCTTGTGTCCAGCAGTTAATCATATCAGTTAATTTAATGTCTAACAAAAGAGGGAAATGCCTAACAAATAGTCCATTATGGAGATCTGTTTGCGTTTTAAAGTTGGGAAAGCATAAATGAAAGAGTTGTGTTCTATGTTTTTAATGACCAGTCTCTCTCTCAGTTTGCTGTTTTGTCAAATTGTAACGGATTTGATTATTTCCATTTAGAGATGCAAGTAAATCCCTTGAAGGGTTTCCCCTGGAAGTTGCTAAAGCCAGTTAAAAATCAAGCCTAGGCAAACTCATGCCTCTAGGGAGGTGCTTTGGGCCATAGAGCTCTTATTGCCTTATCAAGACCCTTTGCTTCTCTCTATATCCAGTAGTCACAGGTGGCATTTTTGCTGTGTTGATAAGTGGAACTGCCAAAGGGAATTGCAAAAGCTCTGTGAAGAGGAGGCTGTCGGCATCTTTGCTCCTGGAAATGGGGTGGATAGCTATGGCACAAAACAGCTTTGAAGAGATGCTTTGCATCAACCTTCAAAGGGAAATATCCCTTTGAAGTTTTCCACAGCTCTTTGAGAGGCTTAGTGGCTGCATTCACACAGCATCCTGAATTAGCTTTAACCTTGGTGATTGTATTGATTGTTGTTTAGGATATTGTGCAGTCTCAGAATCTTTGGTTAGTGTATGATTTGTTGCATTGTTTAAACCCAGAAAATGGGTTAATTTACTTACCAGGTTATGCAAGTTGTGTGAATCCAGCCCATAAATGCTTCCTGTACATCCCCCATCCCTTACAGGATTGTAAAATAAATTAATTCCCAGCATTTTCAATTGCTCTTTTTAAAATTATAAACAGGAGTGTCCATATGGCTTGCTCAAAAAAGTCAAGATGCTGTTGCAGCTGCCATCTTGATTCAAAAAAATGATTTTTTTTTTTAAATTTGAATTTAGGATGAATTTCCCTACTGTGAGAGCTATTAAGTAATGAAACAGCTTGCCTCCTAAAATTTAATTGCTCCATCATTGGGATTTTCATGAAAAGACTGGGCAGAGGGTAGATCTAGAAGAGTCTAAGGCAGTGGTTCTCAACCTTTTCAATGCTGCAACCCCCAACTGGTTGTAAGTCGAGGACTACCCAACCGGTCATAAGTTGAGGACTACCCAACCAGTCGTAAGTCGAGGACTTTCCCTCGACTTACGTGGTGCTGCCCCCTGCCCCGGCCGAGGTGTAGCTGGCAAGCGGCAGAGATGGTGCAGGCCGACCACCAGCTGGGTCACCAGCTGGGCCAGCCCAAGGGAGGTAAGACACCCGCCGGGCCCCACGCGCGCCAGCAACCCTCCCTGCGCCTGCCGGCCTCCCGCCTCCCACCCCTGGCCCTCTTTACATTTTTAGTAGTTGCTCAGCAGGGAGGAGTGGAAACTTCCAGACAGCTCGCCTTCGCTGCAGTCAACTTGCAGCACCGTTTGCAGAATGGGACTTTTGGCGGGCTCAGCAGGGCAGAGACAGCCTGGACAATTCCTATTGGCTTTTGAAAGCCAATAGAATTAGACTCTATTCAAGAGAGTCTATTCTATTGGCTTTCAAAAGCCAATAGAATAAAAGGGAGTAGCACAGCTAAGGAAAAGGGGAAAAAAAATGGCGGACTGCGTTGTTTGGCGACCCCCGTGAAATGGTCGTTCGACTCCAAATGGGGTCGTGACGCACAGGTTGAGAACCGCTGGTCTAAGGTTTGTTCCAATGCTATGAGTCTATGGTTGTTAAGGACTTTCTGAAAGGTCAGCAGAGTCAGCACCACCCTAACCTTACTTAGTATATCCCAAAAGCTAAATGTGGCAACTGAAAAGGCACTTATTTTGTACTCCCTGAGCTAGGAATTACTAGAAAGAATAGGAGAAAAATGGTAATTAGGAAATAGACTCTGCCAGTGTCAACTGCAGTATGAAAGCAACTTTTCTCCTTTCTGCCAGAATTTACTGAATTGATTTTGGGATTTTTTGTTTTTTGCTGGAAGAATGTTCAAATATCATCTAATCCAGACATGTTATGTGACATTGCACAACATATCAGGACAGTTTTGCTATTGCCGGCAATGGGGTGGGTGCAATTTCCGGATGACGCGTCCGGCCAGTGGGCCGGTAGTTTGACACCTCTGATCTAGTCCAACCCTTTTCAGACACTTTAATAGAGAGAATAACATAGTTGGAAGGGATCTTGTAGGTCATCTAGTCCAATTAAAAATTCTTGCCAATTAAAGATTTCTAGTACTATAGCATTCCTTGAAAGTTGGCATTGGAACCTTTCCTTAAAAAGCTGCAATGAAGCCAGAACCATTAGTTTCAAAGCAGCCTGCTCCATTATCAAATATCTCCTATTGTGTAGTAGCTGTTCTTAATGTCTCATCTAAATCCCTTTCCATGTGAACCTTTAGTTTTAGATTCCAACCCTAATCTTTTGGAATAACAGAAAATAATTTTGCATCATAATCTGTATGAAAACTTCTCAGATATTTGAAGACGTTTACGCCTGTTAATCATGTCTTCTCTGAGTTGAATTCACCTGACTTCTTTAACCTTTCCTGGTAGGACTTCATTTCCATTCTTGCCACCTATATTATCTCTGAATAATCTGTCTTGAGAATACTCTTCATAAATGGCGATGCTCAGAATATATAATACTCAGTACAGGCGGTTCTCAACTTGTGACCACAATTGATCCCAAAATTTTTGTTGCTAAGCGAGACAGTTGTTAAGTGGATTTTGCCCCATTTTACAATCTTTCTTGCCACAGTTGTTAAGTGAATCACTGCAGTTGTTAACTTAAATGAATCTGGATTCCCCATTGACTTTGTTTGTCAGAAGGTCGCAAAAGGTGATCACATGACCCCAGGACACTGCAACCATCATAAACATGAGTCAGTTGCCAATAATCTGAATTTTGATCATGTGACCATGAGGATGCTACAACAGTAGTAAGTGTGAAAAATGGTCATAAGTCATTTTTTCAGTGCCATTGTAGCTTCAAACTGTCACTAAACAAACTGTTGTAAGTCTAGGACTACCTGTATTCCACTGAGGTCTGACCAAAGCAGAATCAAGTGTCATAGTATGGGCAGTATTATTCTGTTGCTTCAACCAAGAATCTTATCTGAGTCAGATTTGCCTGAGGTTCAGTAAAACCGCTACAGTCTCTCTACATGTACTGCTTTCAGAATAGGTGTCGCTCACCTTGAATTAGTGCATCTGTCTGGATGCAGAACTTCTTAGATTTTGTCCTGTTCTGTGGTCCATGAATAACAGAAAGTATTTTCAGTCCTAAAGTATTTTAAACTCTTCCAAGCTTGGTTTTATCTGTAACTTTGATGAATATTCCTTCCCTTTTTTAATCCAAATAATATTTAATATTTTTACATAAATCCAAAATTGGAACTTTGGTTTACTGTGGAAGCATTTCTGAACTTTTAAAGTCTAATAATTTTTATTGTTCATGGCTCCGAGTTGTTGCTGAGATGGGTGGCTACATAAATTGATGGAATAAGTAAATAAATCTGTCATTAGCTATAAATCTATTTGACATTACCACTTCTAGTCAGCATTTTACAAGATTGCCAATAATATCATGGAGAAACTGGTTGACAGTCTTGGTGAAACTAAAATACATTTTTTTTCCTTGGCATTCCCTTGATCTACGAGATTAGTACCTTTATTAATTGCATTTAATAAATGATATTCCTAGAAAGTTTTTTAAAACTCATAATTAATATTTTACTATGTTAAATATGATGAAGAAGTGTTATGCATCCTCAGAAAATGAAATCTCTATGCATCTGTGTTGATTTGTACAACTGTTGTTATTGTTGCTACATTCTTGAGCAGGTGGGGGGGGGGAATAATTAGCCTTTGCAGATCCCCTTGAGTGCAGCTCAGCAAATTGGTGGATTTGAAATTGCAGCTATAGTTAAACTAAATCCAATACAATACGTCTCTTTTCTTTTTTCAAAGAAAAGCAGATATGGGAGTTTCAGTTCAAAGCAGAGTTGTGAGGGAAGGAGCTTAATCTTTCTACTTTCTTCAAAAACACTGCATTATTGAAAAGCCCATCCTCCCTTTTGGATGACAAAGAATCTCCTGCATAGGTAAAACAGAGAGTGACTTTTAATTTTATTAGTCCATGAAAACATTTAATGAAGTCTGGCAGTCAACAGGATTTGTTAACAGCTGTTCTTTGTTTCCTTCAATCTGCCCCCCCCCACACCCACACTAATCAATTCTTGCAGTTGAAACGTTTCTTTGTGCCTACTAAGCATTCAGCAATAGCAGGGTATCTCCATACCTAAAGAAGTAGGGTAGAATGGATGTAAAGTAGTATTTAGTTTGCTATTTCTTGTCTGGAAGAAATCAGTGCTGTACAGGTTACAAAACACCAGTTGAGGATTATTTTTCTTCAAAACAGTTGCGTGTTTCTGTTTTGTAAATCAGCCAAAGCCTATTCTATTTCTATATTACAGTGCAGAGTGAATCTGTGAAGACAAGGATCATAAACCAATTTGGTGATCTGTGGCTTTTTCCATGTTTGAAAATATTTATGTGTTATGTCATAACTATCTTATTTGTGTGTACACATTGTTCTAGCCTTGGATATAATGGATTCACCTCTTTCATAAACCCAATCTTTTTTCCAACAGCTACTGCTCTGTACAAAGGAAGATTAAAAAGGAGAAATGAAATGTGCCAGCTTAGAGCTGTAAAAATCAAATTTATAGATTGTAATATATACATGCAATAGATCTCTTGTCTTTTTCATTATTATTTTTAAGCGATGTTGCTTATTTACTGGGTAAAATGTAAGAGTCCAATGGCTCCTATGAGAATGATTACTTTATGATTATTTTTTTACATCTATTTCCCTTATATCAGTGATAGCGAACCTTTTAGAGACCGAGTGCCCAAACCGCAACCCAAAACCCACTTATTTATCGCAAAGTACCAGGACCGCATCAACATTGTGGGGCCCTCGGGGGGCGCAGGGAGGTACCTCTGAGTGCCATCTCTGACACACAAAAACTGGTGGTACAAAAATGGGCCACCATGCTGCAAGGCGCAAAATACAAGGCACTGCACCACACACAAGAACGGGGCAGGGCTAGTAAATATCACGCAGGCACTAGCCCCACCCCATTTGCAGCATGTGCATACTCATGGCCCCATGCGCACATGCATGCATGTAAAATGTTTCCCCCTCCCTTTTCTTCCAGTCCACCAATCAACAATGGTTGGTGACCTCTGCTCTACCACCTCTTGCTAGTCGGCCGCTTTGCCTCCTTTGTGCTGGATGGGACTCCTGCTCTGGGTGGCAGTGGCAGCCTGATGGACCTGCTGCTGGCAGTGGTGGCGTGCGTGCCCAGAGAGGGCTCTGAGTGCCACCTCTGGCACGCATGCCATAGGTTCGCCACCACTGCCCTATATAATTTTAATCTTAGTTTAAAAATATCAAAAGAGTAATTTCTATTTGTTTTCAGAAATCATGAGCTCTTGTAATTGTAAACATTTTGAAATTTCTCTTGGGACAATACATTTCTAAATCTTGGCAGAATATGGGCTTGCAGATGTTTCATAACTTTGGTATTTAGTTTTTAGTTGTCAACAAGGCAATATTGCACTTTAAAAATAACATTAGCAAATAGTTCTTCTTTTTTCTGTAGATTTATAATCTGAGCCATAAATACAGCAGGAGCTTCACCCAAGGTTTTCAACAAGATATGTTCCACATTTCTCATTAAATGCAAGCTGAAGTCCAGGACTCCTCCAAATATTACTAAACCCTAGCCAATTTCTAACAGTAAAAGATGTTAGAAATTGAAGTTCAGTTAATAATTTAGAGGATCATTGGTTCCCTATTTCTGCTTTAATCAGTATTTCCATGTGAATAGTACTACTCATTAAACATTCAATACTGTAAACACTTTACATAGAAAACAAAAAAACCCTATAAAAACAAACATCATACAACTAAATTTTAGAATTACATTAATATTATATGGTGACAAAACATATACTATGTTTAAAACCCTGCTAGTGTCTGAAAAAATGCTGCAGAGAGAAGGTTTTACAGTCATTGTACTGCTATCAAAGATCCTTTTTCAAGCATCTGCCAAGCTAATCTATTAAATTAATAGAATCTACAACAATTTATGATGACAGTCATAAATAATAGGCAGGTCGATATAGAATAAAGTGATGCTTTTAGATATTTTAGCCCCATACTGGATGTCTGCCAAAGAACAAACTGGTGAAGTTGATCTACAAAATACATTCGAGGTTAAGTATTATTCCATCAAAGGATTAAATAGAATCTAATGTATCAATGAAATGATCTTCTTTTTGACCTCATATATTCATAAATAATACATAATTTATAGTACTTTACTTATATGTGCTTTGGATTTTTATATTTGGTACCATAATGTAAAAATTTGAAATGTATCACTGTTCCTGAATTTTAGCAAACCTATATTTTTGTAGATAAACAGGTAAATATCTAGTATATTACCTTTTTCAGAGTTTTACTATATAGTATCTACTGGCACTTTGGCACCTACATATAGAACCTTGTGCACCTTGTCTTAGTTTGTAAGCTAAGCAGGTTTGGCTCTAATTAGTACTTGGTGGGAGACTAGAAGATAGCAGTACCAAAACAGTGTATTGCTGAAAAGAAAACCATATGTACTGGTGGTATGTGTCCAAAAATCCACTAGGAGTCAGGTTTGATTTCAAGGAAATTTTCCTGTTGATCAGTACAGATCACTTTTTCAGTGATTTGGACTAATTTTTTCCCTAATTTAAATTGAACCGGGTATACTTCAGACAGTGTAACATTTTTCACTTCATCAGATTGTACCAAAATTTTGAAATTGTGAAAAACTTATAGAAATAATTAGAAGCTATTTCTATGAAGAAATTTTTGCAATCATTTTCTGTAAACAGGAAAGTAGAAAGAAGAGAAAAATCCCTTCTGCTTTGATACCATTCATTATAAATAAAGAATTCTATTCTATTTCTTCTTGGTGTCATAACATTAATGAGATATTTGAAACCTATAATTTCTGATCCTTTTTCATCTGTTTGTGCATGCGCACACTTTTGAATCAATTCTAGTTCTTGTAATTTCAGCTTTGCAAAATTAAAAATAGATCCGAAGCTGTATTTATGTTTTAATATTGTTATTTCAGATTGGCACAATCTTAAATTAGTATGAACCTACTTTTGGTCCTACTTACTAGGCCAAAGGGGTGGATAATGTGTTTTGAACTCTATTCCTGAGCTAATTTCCAGCATCTCTTACCAATCATTATGCTGGCTATGGCTATTCAGCAACATCTGGAAGGCTGTAAGTTTTATAGACCAGGAGGAAATAAAGTCCAGTGGATATTCTAATGCTGCTATGAACATAAGATTTAAAAACTATAGGGCTATCAGTGCATGTAGCATAGATGTGTGTGTGGACAAGAATACCAACCTTGCTACCAATCAAAATGAAGCCTCTAATAGCGAGTGCCACATAAAGTGCACTAACCAAATAGGTGGTAAGACAATAGGGGAACTCAGGCACCACACAGGGTATGTAGAAAGGAAACACAGGGCCACCCACAAAGGACTCAAATGTTTATACACCAATGCACAGAGTATGAACAGCAAACAGGGTGAACTAGAAATTCAGGTTAACGAGGGCAGATACGATATTGTTGCCATTACGGAAACATGGTGGGATGAAACTCACACATGGAACACACAGCTAGAGGGATTTAAATTATTTAAAAGAAACAGACCAAATAAAAGAGGAGGTGGAGTTGCTCTCTATATAAGAAATAACTACATCTCCACAGAAATAGAGTACAACAATGATAAAAACTCTCTTGAATGCATTTGGGTCAATATAAAAGGGGGGGGAAATGACATTGCCATAGGTGTATACTACAGACCACCCAACCAAACAGAGGAAATAGATGAACTTTTTGCTAGTCAGCTAACTAAGGTATGTAGGAAGCACACCACAATAGTAATGGGGGACTTTAACTACCCTGACATCAACTGGGAGACAAACTCCGCACCAAGTGGAAGATCAAACAGGTTCCTGGCAAACCTAGCAGACAACTTTGTCTCCCAAAAAGTAGAGAAGGGAACTAGGGGATTAGCCATTTTGGATCTAATTCTCACTAACAGAGATGAAATGATAGACGGTGTTGAAGCCATAGGAACCCTGGGAGGAAGTGATCATGCAATATTAGAATTCAACATTATAGAAGCACAACAATAGAACACAGTCAAACTAGAGTCTTGGACTTCAAGAGAGCTAATTTCAATAAACTTAGAGAGGGCTTGGGAAGGATTCCATGGATGAGAATCATCAAGGGGAAAACAACTCAAGAAGCTTGGGAAATTTTGAAAAATGAGATAATAAAAGCACAGTCTAGCACAATACCAACAAAGAGGAAAAATAACAGCTCTCAAAAGAAACCAGCATGGCTGCATAAAGAACTCTCTGACAAATTGAAAGATAAAAAGGACAAGTATAGAAAGTGGAAAGAGGGGAACATAACTAAGTCAGAATATCAGCAAATAGCCCGAGCCTGCAAAGATGAAGTGAAGAAAGCCAAGGCTCAAAATGAACTAAGGCTTGCGACCAAAGTCAAAAATAACAAAAAAAGCTTCTTTCAACATGTAAAAAACAAGAAAAAAGTGAAGGAAATGATTGGTCCATTAGTGGGTGGAAGTGGCAAGAAGGTGACAAGCAACAGGGAGAAAGCAGAATTATTTAACTCATTTTTTGCATCTGTCTTTACACAAAGGGAAAAAACAGACCAACCTATCAAAAATAGTGCCATAAAAAACAAAACAGAAACACAAGTTAAGATAGGCAAGAAAATGGTTAGTGAGCACCTGTCCAGCCTAGATGAGTTCAAATCGCCAGGACCAGATGGATTACACCCCAGAGTTCTCAAGGAACTGGCAGATGTGATATCGGAGCCACTGAACTATATTTTTCAAAGATCCTGGAACACAGGGGAACTACCAGAGGACTGGAAAAGAGCTGATGTAGTTCCCATCCTCAAAAAAGGAAAAAAAATGGATCCAGGAAATTACAGACCTATCAGCCTGACCTCAATACCTGGGAAGATCCTGGAAAAGATAATCAAACAACGAATCAACGAACACCTAGAGGCAAACAAAGTCATTACTAAAAGCCAACATGGGTTTGTCAAAAATAGATCATGCCAGACAAATCTTATTGCATTCTTTGACCAAGTGACAAAATTAGTGGATCAGAGGAATGCTGTGGACATAATTTACTTGGACTTCAGTAAGGCATTTGATAAAGTAGATCACAACCTACTACTTGACAAGATAGAAAAATGTGGGGTAGACAGAACCACCACCAGATGGATCCGTAGCTGGCTGACCGGCCGTACTCAGCGAGTGGTCCTCAATGGAACTGCATCTATATGGAGGGAAGTGTGTAGTGGGGTGCCCCAGGGCTCTGTTCTGGGCCCAGTACTCTTCAACATCTTCATCAACGATTTGGATGAAGGGATAGATGGGGAACTCATCAAATTTGCAGACGACACCAAGCTGGCAGGAATAGCCAACACTCCAGAAGACAGGCTTCAGATACAGAAGGATCTGGACAGACTTGAACACTGGGCACTAACTAACAAAATGAAATTCAATGGTGAAAAAAGCAAGGTTCTACATTTAGGCAAGAAAAACCAAATGCACAAGTACAGCATAGGTGGCACCATGCTCAATAGTAGTAACTGTGAGAGGGACCTCGGAGTCCTAGTAGACAATCACTTAAATATGAGCCAGCAGTGTGCGGCAGCTGCCAAAAAGGCCAACACAGTGCTAGGCTGCATTAACAGAGGGATAGAATCAAGATCACGCGAAGTATTAATACCACTCTTCAATGCCTTGGTAAGGCCACACTTGGAATACTGCATCCAGTTTTGGTCACCACGATGTAAAAAAGATGTTGAGACTCTAGAAAGAGTACAGAGAAGAGCAACAAAGATGATTAGGGGACTGGAGGCTAAAACATATAAGGAACGGTTGCGAGAAT
Organism: Crotalus tigris; assembly: GCF_016545835.1. Classification (NCBI taxonomy): domain Eukaryota; kingdom Metazoa; phylum Chordata; class Lepidosauria; order Squamata; family Viperidae; genus Crotalus; species Crotalus tigris. The sequence goes on along the minus strand of NW_024096758.1, from coordinate 5,710,593 downwards.
TGGGTATGTCTAGTTTAACGAAGAGAAGGACAAGGGGGGACATGATAGCAGTATTCCAATATCTCAGGGGCTGCCATAAAGAAGAGGGAATCAAGCTATTTTCCAAAGCACCTGAAGGCAGGACAAGAAGCAACGGGTGGAAACTAATCAAGGAGAGAAGCAACCTAGAACTAAGGAGAAACTTCCTGACAGTGAGAACAATTAATCAGTGGAACAGCTTGCCTCCAGAAGCAGTAAATGCTCCAACACTGGAAGTTTTTAAGAAGAGACTGGACAGCCATTTGTCCGAAATGGTGTAGGGTTTCCTGCCCGAGCAGGGGGTTGGACTAGATGACCTCCAAGGTCCCTTCCAACTTTACTATTATTATTATTATTATTTTTAAATTATTTTTGTACCTGTTTGTGGAAGTACATTCCTGAGAGTAAATTTTGAAGCCGTGAAATCAATTGAGGCAATTGCAAAAGTTGGGTGGGCTATGTCTGACAACAATTGCAATTCTTCCACTAAACATTGCTGGACCAAGTCTGTTCAGATAGGTATTTTTCTGTATTAAGCATTATTTGATATATATGTACAGTAGTAAAAGTTGGTTTACAAACTTTATTTACTATCCCAATCAGTTAACTATAAAAAGTGGGCCTGTTAGTTCATTTCCTGAGTCCTTTATGATTAAATGTGCTCTTTATGCAACCTGTCTGATCATCTCAGCAAAGAGCATATTACACAATATACATTGTTTAGAAAATAAGATAGGTTACTTACTTCCTCTTATTGAATTAGTTTAAACTGCTAAAAACTTAAGTTTTTACACCTAAAGCATAATATTTAGCAAAGTCTTTCTAACAACAGTCCCTTTAGATCAGTGGTTCTCAACCTTTTTAATGCTGCGACCCCCAACCGGTCGTAAGTCAAGGACTACTCAACCGGTCGTAAGTCGAGGACTACTCAACTGGTGCAGCACCGTTTGCAGAATGGGACTTTTGGCGGGCTCAGCAGGGCAGAGACAGCCTGGACAATTCCTATTGGCTTTTGAAAGCCAATAGAATTAGACTCTATTCAAGAGAGTCTATTCTATTGGCTTTCAAAAGCCAATAGAATAAAAGGGAGTAGCAGAGCTAAGGAAAAGGGGCAAAAAAATGGCGGACTGCGTTGTTTGGCGACCCCTGTGAAATGGTCGTTCGACCCCAAATGGGGTCCCGACCCACAGGTTGAGACCACTGCTTTAGATGCTGTTGATTACAAACCTATCAGCCAACTAAGAGTAAAAGTGACAGAAATTAGAGGTTGTGTAGTGGTTTGTATGATTCTTCCTCTAGGTAATAGGATAAAGACCATGTTAATAGTGGCACTGTGTATTCTCACAACATGCTAATTCATAATAATTTAACATGGTTTAGTCTATATGGCAGGATGAAATCCTATTGTGGTTAGAGTATTGTGCAAACTCAGTTTCTCCCTAGAGAAATATAATATATATGGCATCCCTGCCACAACCATTTTCCTTATTTTTAAATGTATTTTAGGCAGACCATTTGCACAGTATTTTAACTGATATTTTTAAATTTTTTAGTTCTAGGGTTATTCCATTATGATCATTTTTATTGTAAGACAGTTTAGTACCTTATTTAAAACTAGGAGATAAGATGCAACTGTTGGGAGTCTCAAGCAGTGAAGAGACAAGTAAAATAAGGGTTTGCTCCTATTAACTATGTCTCTTGAGCATATTTACTAAAAGCTATCTAAACAGAATCCTCCAAAAATGCTAGTAAAATTGTAGAAATTTGTTATGAATCAGAATGCTGAAGTCTAATTGATCTTCTTCCTCATGCTGTTATATTTCCTGCACTTGAAGGTCTCTGCTAGTATCAGTTAAAGATTCTGGAAAGGTTTTCATAACATTTTAATTTTGATGTCTTCTATTTGCATTTCTGAATTGTTGCTTCTGCATGCAGAATGTTTTATGATCTTCACCTTGTTGCAATGCAGTGGTTTCACTCCTTTTGGTGTGAGTCACCAAAGTTTTTTTCCTCACTAAAGGAGGGAAGCTCTGTGCCAGCCCATATGTGTCCTTGTACAATATATAGGGGGGAAAAATAGCTGACTTCAAATTTCAGGTGGTAATTTCAGATTTCATGACTCAGTAAAGGTCTGTGCTAAAATAACAGGAGAAAAAGGGAAATAATCTCAGCAAACCTTTTAGAATCATAGAATTGGACCTCTATGTCCCCCTCCTCCCACAACTGTTTAAGGCAAAAATCCAAAATGAAGTATTTTCAACTAATATTCGTCCTGATTGTGCCTGGATATTCAACAATGGGCACTCATCTTTTGGTTTGGTGACTTGATTCTGTTGTTCGAACTGCTGCCCTGAAGTTTACCATAAGTAGTTTATTGTGTGATACAGCAGTTGTATTATTGTGCATCCTACACTCTAGGATGATAGAAAATAGATATTTTGGATTTAAAATATTACCCTTTCAAGTATTTGACACCAGTATATCTTACCTGTCTTCTCAATAAAAGCCGTCCCTTTTATTGGATGTTTCTTATGCTTAAGTAATCCTGTGCCTTTCTTAAGCTTTATATTGTCAGATGCCATTTAAGAGCATTAGAGACATAATTTGCTTTCCTTGTATGGTTCCCTATTTTAAACAGAGACCACTACTTAATAGGTTTGGTGCTTTATATGTCCTATTGGTATGAAATTTATTGAAAAAAACGACTTCCCAGAATGGCAAGATTCTCTCTGATGCTTCTCATTATCAGCCTCTTTCCACCTTCCATGTTTATTATGTGTCTGCACAACAGAAATTATGGTATATATATATGAACAGCTTTACGTATGTGGGTTGCCTGTTATATAAATATTGTGTTCATGGAACAAATGTTCCCCAAAGACCAAATTACTATGAATTTACATAATATAAGCATAGTTAATTTTAATGTTGCTTTGTGTGACCTGCCATGATACAAATTCAGCTTATTCACTTAATGGCTCCATAGTGTGCAAATCTCCCAAATGGGCTGGTAATCAAGTAAACGCTATTGATGTGAATATAGTCACTGAGTATTGTATATTAATTGCTTGCAGTATCCCCTAGAAATATTACTATGTTGGATGGATTCATTCAATTTTCTCCCCACTGAATTGTATATTAAGCTATTGTCAAAATCATTTTCGCAGAGTTGACAACTTTTACAGCTGGAAATGAATCAATAATTTCCATTTTTCATTGTTTTGCAGTTTGAAAACAATCTTGGTGGGGAATCCTCTGGACAACACAGTGGACTTGTCTGGCATCCCTTTGACTATGAAGGAGTTAGATCGGCTTATCTCATACCTCCAGCACAGCTCTGAGTATGTTGAAAATGTGGAGCTTTGCTTCACGGAGCTGACAGATGAGATGTTCCTCCAGCTTTTGCCAGTTCTCTGTGCCCTACCTTGTCTCACAACTCTTTCCCTTAATGGCAACAGGCTTACAAAGGCCATCCTCCGGGACCTGACTGAAGCTTTGAAGGATACCAGAAACTTCCCCAGCATGACTTGGATTGATCTGGGCAATAATGTGGACATATTCTCTCTGCCACAGCCCTTTCTGGTTAGCCTTAAGAAACGAAGCCCTACCCAAAGCAATCTCCCAACTATTCTTGAATTTGGTGAAGGTCAGGTAAGTGACCTTGAGAGCCAAGAAGGTCTTTCGTCACAGGATGAAGACCAAAGTGATGGTGGCTTGGAAGACACTAAAACCAGGCAGGTATGGACAGGTGAAGCTATTGAAGTTAAGCTGCTGCCAAATCAACCTACAAATCAAGAACAGATTTCTACTGGTTTGTGTCAGACATGAAACAGTGGCCTCTCATTTGCCTAGGATGTGCCAAATGGATCCTTTATAACCAAAGGATCTTGGCCAGTTTATGCTAATGAAGCTCTCTTCTGATAAAAATTTGCAGGACCAAAAAGGGGAGGCCAAATTACAGTTTGCTGCAATTCACATATTAATGATTTGCTAAAATTTTTACCATTATATAGAATTATACTGGAAGGGATTATTTACGCTAAAGTCTAATTACTTGCTCAGTGCAGCATCCAAATCAATGCATCCCTTTAATTCCTGAAACCTTGTAGTTATCAAAGGGATGATTGCTAGTTGACTGTTCAGTCGAAGGTATAAGAAACACAAAACAATGCAATGCTGCTATTGAGCCTGTTTTTTTTTTTAAGGTTAAATACTTTTAGTTAAATACACTAATCAGAATTTTCACATTAGGTACATAAACAATTCTGTACTCAGTACTGAGCTTTTACTTTCCAAATGAATTATTTTGAATAAAAACTTAGGTGGGAAACATGCTTGGGTAGAAAAAATTTAATCCCATGGATTAAAACAGGAACATGTTAATCAACTCATCAAAACAAGTCTGAATGTCTCACTGAATAATCACTGCCAAGATGATAACCATCACTACTGTACCTTCTGCATTTCATTCTCTCCCAATTTATTGTCTCCTGTCCCAAATAAGCCATGGATGTGTACCTATCTCAGGTTATGCCATGAATCTAATGAATTTGGCTGTAATCCATGAGTTTTATTTGTAAAGTCTTAAGGTGCTACAAGATTGCTGAGCTTCAAATGTAATTTTATAAATCAAAGCAGTGTGAGACAGCAGGGCTGAAAAACTTGGACCTTCTGAACTCCTACTGCCTCTATAACAAAATAAAATTTAAATACCACAAGAGAAGACACTATGCATTGGTAGATGACACAGTAGGTTGCATTGGTTAATAAAGCAAACAAGTCAGTATGAATGAAAAAAATCCCCATTCTCTTGCTTAACGTGTGTGAATTGGTGGTACTTAAAAACATGTGCCTTCCTGGTGGGGAGGGGGTGCCTTTTCTAGTTAGCAAGACCTTGCTCTAGGCACCAGGGGATGAAATGTGGGTGATGGCAGCCCCAGGTATTTGTTGCAAGCCGCTCTAATTACTTTGTGGAAAAAGTGCAGCTTTCAGTTACTCTGGATTTCATCACTGTGGCACAGAAGAGACAGTAGAATCAATTCAGCTCTATAGTGTCTATTTCCTAATGTTCTTAGGTACCTGGACTACATACTTAGAGGAGCTCAAGCCACCAACCAATCCTTTGCAGCACTTGACTGTCATGAAGTAAATGTGGGCTTTTGTCATTTTTCTGAGCTACCCCATGAAGAATCTTGCCCAAATTAACTATCATGCCAATCTCGTGTGAGCTTTCAATGCTATAGTTTTGGCACATCAAAGCATTTCGTCCTGGCAGGTTTGAGGAGCACCCTAACACCTTTCAGAGTGGGCTCAGATTAGCAATTGCTAGGACTAATCTGCTTTAGGGATGAGGTGTAGACCTGACCAATTTTCAGGATCAATGTTTTACCCTAAAATCCCATTGCTATTGTGCCCATTTTTGACTACTTGCATGTTTTCAGTAGTGTCAGTCTGGTACTTCATAGAAATCAGCAGCTCCATATTGTCCTTGTTTGCATGTAGTCCGTCTTTTCTATGCTTTGTCAAGAAATAAAAACTTGTTTGGAAGGTGTCTTGTTTCTCCTAGTAAATGGGGAGCTAAATCTTGTGCAGCTGCTGAATGGAGCTGGGCAGTCATTACACTGAATTATACAGGGAGGGTGGGTAGTGAGCATCACCACTCCTAAAGTGTGAAGTTATGCTCACATCATTCCAATCCCATTAATCCAAAACACAATATGGAGGCTTAGTTAAAGTTTGGTTTTTTTGTAATTTATATCACATGAACAGTCTGAATGTTCAAAATAAAATAAAAGTAACATTTTATTTTTATATCCCTCAACTGCAATGATTAGGAAACTAGGGACATGCATAAATCAACTCAAAATCTGCAACTGGAACCAATTCCTCCTTCTATGGAGTTGGTCTAATAGCACAAAAGACTTTTGCCCCCATAGGAAACTAGCCCAATTCACAATTCCACAGAAAAATTAAGAGAATAGACATTATCCAATGCATCTGTTAATGAAACAATGATTTATTAAGACAGGCAATTGCTTAAGTGTTATTTGCTTTTATAAAGAGCATTCAGGAAACACATACATCTTCCAGGGAGGCTTCCTTCAAGCCACAATTATAACATTGATAAGCATAATGGCAGAAGAGATGCCATAATCTGCATGAATTTCCAGTATTGGATACAAAATTGACAGAAGCAAAACCGAATGGTGGCATCATCAAACTTAAACTCTGCCATTTCTTTAGCTCATTGTTGAAGCTTAGCTGCAGTGTAGTCTTATTTCACAATTTAAATGCTATGAATAAAAATTGTAAATGTGCAGAGCCTTAATTGCTTGAATTAATGTTAACAGTTCACCTGCTGTTATTTTTCCATGTAACTTCAATAAGCATTTTATCTACAGGCTTAAGTAAAAAAAATCTTAAAAGGCTGCAGAAAAGTAATGGAAACTGTTAACATCTGGAACATACCAGTTTCACTTTTAGGCACATCTGCATAATGATCAGCTTTCCTTCCCTTGTCACTTCGTGGCTGAACTAATGCCACTCATTTTTCATATAGCCACCTAGAACTTTCAGTTAAAGCCAGCATTCCATAGGTGTGGGGCGCATTTAATTTAAGACACCCTAACCATACTACATTCAATTGAAAGTGCTATTACCTCCAAAGTCCTAGATTTATTTTATTTATTTTTAAAATTTATAAGCTGCCCCACTCCTGGAGGACTCTGGGTGGCTAACAATAAAAACACATAAAACATAACAAAACAAACAGTACAAGAACTATCCAGGGGTCAGATTTTATAAACCCCAGGCCTGCCGGAAAAGCCAGGTCTTAAGCAGCTTACGGAAAACCAACAGGGTGGGAGCGGTCCTAATCTCTGGAGGGGAACTGGTTTCAAGACGTGGGTGCCATCAGAGAAAACCCTCCTCCGCGGCCCCGCCAAATGGCACTGCTTGGCCAAGACGGGACCTAAAGGAGGCCCAGCCTGTGGGATCTCTAACCGGACGAAGGGAACTATGAAGTAGTAGGCGGTCTCGCAAATAGCCGGCTCTGAAACTGGACCCATTTAGTGACTGTGTACAACAAAGGGAAGAGAAGCTAAGCTTGTAAGTTTACTGCCACAATAATGCAGGAAAGAATGTCTTTGCCTCAATATATGGGTCATCAGACATCTCAAGGGAAAAGTGTGGACACTTTCAGTAGTCTTGAGGGCATTGTAGTGTTTGTCCAAGCCTGAAATAGATTTTACAAATTGGTTATCAACCTACATTGAAGCACTTTCTACTTGTATTAATAATAGCTTCTTATATGAAGTCTCTGAATATTCATTTATAACAGACTTAGCGAGAAGAGCAATATCCCTAATCAATATTCCTAGGTCCCAGCAAAATACATTAACATTCCAGCATTCAAATTTAGAGATCTTTTTTAATATGACTGTGTTTCTCTGAAGACAGCTTTCAAATTATCCAGATTATCAGATAGGGTCTCAGCTACACAAAGGATGAACTGGATACTTACCTACCTCCATGCATTAGTGTATTCCTCTAAAATCTTCTTTCAGTTCTCAACTTTAATAATGCAAATCTGGTCTGTGATTTTAACCATGTTCACAGCAGTACAATTAGTGTATCTAATAAGCCTCTTCAACAAAATCTGGAGGGACTTCCATCTTTGAAGACTGGGTAGGTGAGAAATCTAAAGAATAAAGAAAAATAATTGGGAAAAAAGGACTTCCAGCTGCCAAGCTAGTTTGGTGTATAGGTTAAAATCCTAGAAACCACAATGACAGAATTTTAATCCCAATTTAGGTGTGCAAGCTGGCTGATGTTTGGCCAGTCACTCTCTTGGCCCAATCCATCTCACAGGGATAGTATTGTGAGGAAAACAGGAGAGAACATCAGGAATGTCGTTGCTTTCAGTTATTTATAAAGTAATTAGTAAAAAAAAATAGCCATTTGTTTTCTCTCAAATAGGAAAAAATCTTGCCTTATCCAGATTATCAATTCAAATTCTATTACAATCCCAAGGCCAGATACAAGCAATACTTAATAAAAACCAAGTTTTACATCTGTGTAAGAGAAAAACATGAACTATAATGGAGCCTAAAATTAAAAACATGGTTACTAAAATTAATCCAAATAAAATAAACTCCAATCCTAAGTAATGGTACAGCATACTGCAGAAATGATAGCACAGAACTGGGCAACTTGAGAGGTTATTTTCAAGTCCTTGTCTTTTAGTAGCATTAAACAGAAATTGCACTTCCTGAATTTTTTTTCAAGACACCATATATAAGGGTCTTTCTAGACACCTTATACAGGGAACAGTATAATAGTGTGTGGCCTAGAATTTCTGTTAAGAACTATCACCACATGGACATAACCAAAGAACACCAGGAAGGACTGCTGAGGACAGTATCCAACCTGGCTAAAAGTGGAGGACTTACAAAAAAATTAAAATTAGAAAGGATTTTAAATATGTAGCTGGATACAAATGATAAATAATGCGAGTGTGACACCTTATTTAGGCTTGTTTGAAAATCTATATCCCAGATTTGTTGCTTAAGGGCAGTTCTAGCATTATCAAAGCCTAACATGCACAAACTTTCCACAGAAGTCCAGCAACTAAATTATATCTTGTCCAGATTCTGAATTGCTTGAAATCCAGAGCCAAATCTGATTTATTAGCAGAACCTGATATAATAGTTTGTTCTGGGTTGGAAATATACTGCTCAAAAAATATAAAGGGAACACAAGCGTTTGTGTTCCCTTTATTTTTGTGAGCAGTATATTTTTGCATGTTGCACCCACCCTTACAAGCCAGAAACTATCCATTTAACTTACATCTTTCCAGTCATGGGTTGGCATTTCAATCACAACTGCTCATCTTGGAGGGCAGCTTCTGGCTCCCTGAAGAAAGAAGACAGGCTTGTAATAAGAGTGTTTGGGGAACAATGGTTTTCCCTCCATAGAGGCTACTCAGAAAGACCATCTCAACAGCAAGTGTCTGCCGGTAATTCCAGCGTATTTAAGGTTTTATATCATCATAGTGAGCCTTCGTTCCATAGTATCCAACTTCAGAGATTCATAAATTTACCTTTGGATGTTTCTCCCGCAACTCTACACACTGGTTCTTTCGATGTCTTTTTGAAGTTAGATCCCACATGGCAGCAATGGCAGAAAACCTGCAATACAATCCAAGATAAAATATATGATAAAGTACCTCAAAAAAAGGAGATTTCTGTAAAGCTAGTGGGAGGTTGGGCCTATCTCCTCTTCCTCCTTTTTTTTGTCCGGACTGAACATAGGCCTGTCTCGGGAGGAAAAAACAGTAATAGAGGAGGGGAGGGCAACTCGCGGTCAGCCATGAGGAGTCTTTCGTCAGTTCTCGCATCTGACGGCACTTCCTATCTCGGCATCATCACCCCGCGAAGAGGGGGAAAAAAGCCTCACTCTCAACCTACGCGAGGCGCCATAGGCCCCCACGTAACAAAAAAAGCAGGGAGAATGTTGGCTCGCAAAAAAACCAGAAAAGGACCGACCCGTCATCCCCGCAACTCACACCCTTTTTGTGGGGCACCATGAAATCTCTCACCTCCCTCCAACAACACAAAGCAGAAATGTGACGAAGCGCGAAAAAGAACGAGAAGCTTCCACGCGGTCTCTTTTAAGGGAGGGGGACAAACCATTGGATGGCGGGGATGGGTGGACCGGGAAAAAATAGCTGCTGATTGGTTCGCATATACTATGTCACGGCTGCAAAATCGCGGGGGAGAACGGAGATGGATTGAAAGCGGGAATATCTTGGGAGGTTTTCCGGGTCAATAATATGGGCGGGGAAGAAGTAGTGAGACGTATCTACATATAGGCGAACAGCAGTGGTTAAAAGGGATCGATCCTCTGGGATGTGCTTTTCATCGCGGAACGTTGCTGAACGCAAGAGGAGCGCAGTCGCTAATAATTACAACTTAATTGTTGGGGGGTGGGATTAGTGATGTCAAATTAAGAATCGGGATTTCCCATATTAGAAAAAAAAGCGTGACTTAGAGAAGCAAGCCACCCTCAGATTGTCTGCGTCTGCACATAAGATGCTGTTATAATCACGGGTCATATTTGGGTGCAGCCAAATAGAATAGGTGGGCTCACTGCGAAGTGTCTTTCTGTTCGCCAAAGGTGAATCTAGCTGCCGGTGGGGAAGTGATAACTTGACACCTTCTTACTAAAAGATCCTAAACTTTTTGCCATCCCTCCGTTGTGTGAAGTGACTTCAATGAAAGGAGCTTAAATTAAGTTTTATTATTCACAGATAGAAAGTAATGTAGCTGTAAATCAGCACGTACTACATAACAAACAGATGGTTCAGTATTTATTTTAGAGCATAAACATTTATAAAGACTTGTATTAAGCCCTTGCACAATTGGGGCTGTCAGGTCCATCTTTGGTGTCCTCATAAGTCCTGTCCAAAGTGCCGTTCTCAAGCACCCAAAGACAGAGCCAACCAGAAAAGAAGTACCCCGGGGGTGAGAAAAAAAGTTAAGGAAATCTTGCAGGAACACAGGCTGCCTCTGCAAATTCAAACTTGTCTTCCTATAATGTTTCATGAGGAGTGATGCTTCTGACCATATCACCATCCATGTCTAACAGGAGACAGGGTTGATATTCCTCTACCCAAGGAGACAATAATAGCCCTGGGTTGCTTAGCTAAATAGGCCAATGTGATGCATTCCTTAACCCATCTGCTGAAGAAGAAGGCTATTACTCATATTCCTAGAACGTTTGCCCAAGAGGAAATGAACAGACTCTCTGCCTTCCTGTGCCCTTGAGTGTGCTTGATGTTAAGTTCTGAAGGTCAAGTGCACATCTATCTTATGCCAGCTTTTGAGCACTTGAAAGGATTTGGCAGAAATTTGGAACCAAAATTAACATTGGAATTCACCAAAGGCATAGAACAAGGTTTATGTGGAACCGTGTGCCCTATAAAAATTGGAGTTCATCTCAGGTCTGAGGGATGGTTCTGATTTTAACATCACCGTAACCTGGTAAAAGAGATAAATCTTCCCTCACAGAGCCATTAATTTCCTAACCTTTTTGGCTGAGCTTAGAGTAACTAGGAAACCCATTTTATCCCCAGGAATGTTCGTTGGAAGCTGTTTAATAGACATAAGGGGAATGTGGTCAATTCCTAGAAAACTAACCTAAAATCCCATGAAGATAATTGGGAGGTGAAACTTGTGCCTTTAAGAAACCAGCATGCATAGGTACCCTGAAAGAGGCTCTGCCATTTGTCCAAAAGAATGGACCAGGCATGAGTATCCCATGTGATATCTGATAGCAGTTCTTTGCCTATCCAGCTTGTAGAAATCTCAGAAATTCCAGTTCCTTATCTTATTGCTATAAAAAAAATTTCTACACCACCATTCAAATATTGTCCAGGTTTTCTGATATAGCTTCCTTGTAGTGGGATGTCTAGTTACCAAAACAATCTCTACTTTGACATGCCAGCATAGAACACATGCCTCTGTTCATCCTCCAGATACAGCTCGTAACTACTCTGGATCTGTTAGGCTTAGCAGATCTGTTTTGTGTTCACACATGCCTGCAAGGCGCTTGCCTCATCTCTACTAAGATTGCACACCATAACCTCCTGGGCCAGATTAGTTGAATTCCTGAGCATCTTTATCTTGCATGCTGCCTAGACAGCTATTGGCAGGAATATATAGAAAACTCCACCTTGCATAATGTAAACAACACATTATTTCCCTCTACCCAGTAGTCATGGAACTTGAAGGAAAAAAACAGCTCGTCTGCTGTCATAAACAGATTGATGGAGATCTCTCCCCTTTTCTGGAGTTCATTGGATGTAGTATCCATTTGCAGACATAAAGGAAAAAGACTTGAAAGAAAGAGGCCAGATTCATTAGCAAAGTGATAAAAGCTGGCTTAAGCCCCAAGCAAGAAGAAAACGTGTGCAAGCAACTCAGGCAGACACCTCCCTACTTTGCATGAGTATAAAGGGCCAGGGGTACAGGTGGGTGGGTAATAAAGCACAGTCAGATTTGTAAGATTCTGTTGCTGTAATTAATATTAATAAAAATGGTTTTACATTTTTTGTGGAATGGATGTCTAGGTTTAGAGGGGGCTGAAACCCCTTTATATATTCTGCCAATATGAAGACCAGAGATCACCCATCTCATCAGATGGCTTGCTTCCTACTGGAGGCCCTTTGATTTTGTCCCAACCCAGTACTGATGTAGGCTTTTGTCATTCGTATCAAAATAGCTCTCCCATTACTGCCCTTACTATATGCTCCAAATCTATCACTGCCAAATGCCCCAATCTCAGGGTACTGGCAGTAACAACTTGGACTGCAACCACTGGCCTTGGGCTAAGTGGGAGAGAAGACCCACCCCCCAGTCTGGCTGTTGTTAGCCAGCTCTCTGAAAGGCCTTCCTCCTACCGTCTGGGTGATTCTCACCACCACAGCAAGGATCTAGCAAACTGGGGGAGACTGCCAGGAACAACCAGGAACTGCAGCCGATTTGCTTTTGGAATGGGAATAAGAATTATTTAAGAAATCTAGAATGGAAGTGTTCATCTGACACCACATCTCCTATCATTACAATGCTCCCTTGAAGTCTTTCCAGAGACATAAGGAATTTCTGTTAAATATTAAAACCTTTCTTATAGTACTCTGCAGTTTGACTGACTTCTGGACTTAGTAAGGATTCTCTTTATATCAGTCACGCAATATCTTTCTGGAAGGAGTGAATGCACTCTTTGTTGTGTTCACTATTTTTCAAAGAAAATATTCCTCAAATTTATGCCATCATCTCCCAAGCGAATTCATTTATTCATTTTATTCCATTTATATACTGCCCATCTCATTGATAAGATGACTCTGGGTGGCTTACAAAAGGTAAATATTGGAACAATCAAAAAGACCAAGAAGAATGAAGGGCAAATTCACCACGGAGTCTATGGAACCAGCACCAGCACAGCTATTCTCCAATCCCAAATGTTCTCAAATCAGCCCTATCTTTACTGTTGTCTCTGAATGTTGAATGCAGGATAGGGAATATAGTATTGTGCTGTGAGCTGATCAGACTCCCTCTAGTGGTGCTATAAGAGACTTGCAAAACTCATCAGCCAATATCGGTCTCTGAGTTACAGTAGGTCCTACACAATATCTGAAAATCCCTAAATATCTAATATACTATCTACCGCTTTATTTTGCAAAATAGAAATTACATTAAAGGGCATCACACCATCTAATTTTACTGAAAAACAGAAGGTGGAAAGAAGAATAGCAAAACAAAGCACTGACTTTTACCAGAAAGTAAAAGAAACAAAGGAAGCAGAACGTGCCTAATGCACATCAGTTTATGTATGTATGTATGTATGTATGTATGTATGTATTTGTATCCCTTTATTATTTTCACAAATAACTCAATGTGGAGAATATACACACCTTCCTCCTCCTACTTTCCCAACAACAACCCTGGGAGGTGAATTGGGCTGAGAGAGAATGACTAGCCAAGGTCACCCAGCTGGTGTTCCTGGGTAAGGTGGGACTAGAACTCACGTCTCCTGGTTTCTAGCAGGCTAGCTAGATCTTTTTTCCAGTCAAGGGATGTTGGGGGGGGGGGGAAGCGAGACGAACTCCCCCCCCAACCCCAATTTCTTGCTAGGAGCTGAGGGGACAGAAAGATTATCCCACTGATCCTTCAGCCATTTCACAGTCTGCCAGCCGTTCTCTCTCGCTGGGCCAAAGGGCTGGCTTTGAATGGGCGGAGGATGACCCTCGGAAGAGGGACAGCGCTGCCCTTTGCCTTGGCCTATAATTGGCCGCTCTTCCTTTCCCGCCCTCCCTGGTAGAGCGTGGATAGAGACCCAAAGCAGGCGCCAGGAGGAGCCGACAGTTATTGCTGCTATCCCGCCTCCTCCGCTCTGTCCTGGAGAAGAGAAGGCTCTTCTCGCGTTAGACTCCGCCTCTTCACCAACCAGGGACGGACGCAGACTAGAGTTGCTGGGACCCGGGTACGAGCGGTGGGTGTTTCCGCTTTTGGGGGGGGGGGGAGGCTGAAGAATCGCGCGCGCGCAGACCCAAACAGAAGAGCAGCCGCTAGCCATCGTTTGCAGGCATCGAAAAGTTCCCAGCTGCGGTGGAGGCCCCCAATTCATCCGTCATCCGTAGCCCCGCTCGCTGCCACACCGGTGGGAGTGTAATTCTCAGCCCTGAGACCCTCTTGGGCAGTTCCGCGACGCGCAGAAACGCGGAACTTTGCAAAATGCTTGGCTGGGCCACTAATTACTGGGGTTTCCTCCACGCTGTCCCTCTGCGATTGCTGGGGCGGCCGTTTTGATAACATGTTGGAAGGGCGAGCACTGGAGACTCGCTCGGAGTGGAGTTTCAATTAAATTGAACGATTCTACCAAATTGCAGCAGCTCTGATCGTGGGGAGCCGGCCCAGGGTCCCTCGTGTCTAATTTGAAGGCAGGCTTCACAAGCGCCCTAATGCTGGGTTAATAAATGCAGTTGTTGTATAGGCTGCACATGGTCTGTCCAAAGCAGTTAGCTACATTGGTGATAATTTGAACCATGCTAGCCATTTTAACCAAGTTGTGGGAACCCACTTATGATTTTGGAGCAGGACAAAGTTTCGCAGAATCAGTCTGCTAAGGGACTGGAGAGGTAACTGATACAGCACATAGAGTAATAGACAGGTGAATTTAGTCTGATGGGCAGCCTCCTGAGCTATATCATGCAGAATACCTTGTAGTTGCTGGCTGTTGAACTCTCAAAATCTGTAACTCAGAACCAGTTATGGGGAACTCACTCCGGTCTGGTCTTGCTGTCTCTCCACTGTGCATCTGTTTTTAAAGAGAAGCACTTTTGCTTTGAGGCTATTATTGCCAGACTTTAGCTGTCAAAGGCCAAGCATATACAGGTGGTCCTTGACTTACAACAGTTCAAAGTTACAGCAGTGCTAAAAAAGGGACTTAGGACCATTTTTCACACTTACAACATTGCAGCATCCCTGTAGTTTTATGTGATCAAACTTCAGATGCAACTGGTTCATATTTATGTCGGTTGCAGTGTCCTGGAGTCATGTGATCACCTTTTCCAACCTTCTGACAAGCAAAATCGATGGGGTAGCCAGATTCACTTAACAACTGTGTTACTAAATTAACAACTGCAGTGATTCACTTAACAATTGTGGCAAGAAAGGTCGTCAAATGGAGCAAAATTCACTTAACAAATGTTTCACTTAGCAACCAAAATTTTGGGCGCTATTGTGGTCGTAAGTCAAGAACTATCTACTTCTGAGCCCAGCCAGTAGATTTATCCCTTTGATTAAATTAGTCCTGAGCTTGTAAAGAGCTGTTCCAGGCAAGAAGTCGATAAGCTAATATTATGGAAACTCTAATTGTCAAGCATTCTCAAAGACCAAACTATCAATGTCCTGTGTCATCGCCGATGGGCTTATACATTATTCTTAAATTAGCTACTGAAGTAATTCATTTTCTGAGTTTATGTGTTGAAACATAAATTAACTGGATAGACGGAGCTTGCATAACAGACTGAATCACCCTAAAAGCTAATCAAAATTAACAGTAATCAAGCATTCCTTACTGTGTGGTTGTAACTGTAAGATCTTTATCTTTAACTGAGCCAATCATGAATGTTGTGCAAACTCAGCCAGAGATTATTGCACTATTCATTTCAATGATGTTTGGGAAAATGAGCAAAAGGATGATGCCAAGCTTACAGGGAAAAGGAGCTCAATATGGCATGGAACCCATGCTTTGCTTCAGGACAATGTGAGAGGTAAGGTTAAGCAAAGCCATGCCACCTCAGTGGGATGAAGACCTTGAAGCTCAGCCTAGGCCAGCTTTTCTTAGCCTTGGCAGCTTGAAGATGTGTGGATTTCAACTCCCAGAATTCCCCAGCCACCAAACCTGGAAAGACTCAAAATCAACTGTAAGAGCTTATTTGATTTCTCACTGCCTACAGGGATTCTTGACCTTGGCAACTTTAAGACTTGTGGACTTCAATTCCCAGAATTCCTCAGACAGCTTTGCTGGCTGAGGAATTCTGGGAGTTGAAATCCACAAGTTTTAAAGTTGCCAAGGTTGAAAACCCCTGGCCTACAGTGTACCGAACGGAGGAATTCTCAGGCTGCAACTGAAAATTGCTTACAGAGGATAATTTTATCTTTTTTTTTTTCAGTTTCTTGCTCTATGGTCTTTCCCCAATTTTTCCCTTGCAGTTTTATTGGTGAAAGGAACAAAGTCAAAGAGGAAAGCAAGTAAACATGACTAAGCATATCCAGTTAATCCACAAGCTAACTATTTAATTATCATTATGTTGGCTTGTCCCTTTTAGAAACAAAGTACAAAGGGCAATGGTAATGCTAGGTGAAGGGGATTAGATGCAAGTCTTATTCCTACAACCCTAAACACAGTTACCTGTTAGAGGAAGTTGGCTCTATGTGCTTATGTGGCAAATGTATATTCAGAGATGAAACTCTTGAAACATTTTTGATGTACTTTTGATCGGGTTAGCATTAGCCCCAGCAATGGAGCTATTGGAATGATACTTAGCATCTTGCTTTTTGTGTACCTTTCTGAGATTAAATGCCGATACTCATTCCTAGGAACACTACAGCCTAGTGTTTCTAGCCCTGATTAATTTTGTTTATTTGCTTTATAGAAAAATGAAACAGACTCTTTCCTTAATTTTTATCACACGCATCTGACAGAGAATTCTGAGTTTATTAATCTTACATTTTAGTTAAATACAACCAAGCATGTATTTAATGATTTTCCAATCATTCAAAATGATTATTGTCTCAGAAATAGCAACATAGTTGGGTCTAGGGCTCCATGCTTTGAGATCTTGTCTATTTCTGGCAATGTGACCACTTTCTATCCCTATGCTCAAATATCTCATTTATTTCTCCCCTCCAGTTATTCCAATGATGATCTTTTGGACTTTGAGTGTCCTGACTGTTCTGTCTTATCCCCTGGAGTCAAAGGGAAGACTGGAGGGTTCATTTGCAATGCTTATTGTAGGTATCTCCTACTTTTCCCCTGCAGGCCCTTCTGCAAAATGGTACCAACGAAGCTGCGTGTGGCAGTAATTGGGGCAGGAGCAGCAGGACTGTGCGCCGCCCGGCACATCCTTGCCTCTTCTGAGACTTTTGCTCCACCGGTGGTGTTTGAGGCCTCAGATCGCTTGGGAGGCACCTGGATTTACACAGAGGAGAAAGAGGATGCCATGGGAAGAACCATCCACTCCAGCATGTATCGTGACCTCAGGTAGTCGCCCAAGGGTGCTGCAGCCTCTCTGTGCTTTGGGATGGGTTCTTTATGCCCTTCTCTACTAGTGTACTAGACAGCATAGGAGGAGGCCTCAGGCAGCTGTTCTTTAAATGCAAAAAAGAATGGAATCTGGGCAGGGGAGAGGAGTGGAATGCAGTACGAAAGGGTGCTTTATCCTGCTTCTACTCCTAGGACCAACCTGCCCAAGGAATCAATGGCCTTTCCAGATTTCCCCTTTGACCCATCACTGCCTTCATTCTTGCACCACTCGGATGTTCTGGCCTACCTGGATAGCTATGCAGAGCAGTCTGGAGTCTGTGACCATATCAGGGTGAGAGATGATCGGGCTGTTAGAAGCAGAGGGTGGCAGAGCAAAATGAGGCACATGCTCCCTGGGAGAGGATGGGAGCACAATAAGTTGCCAAGGTTTGTCTCTAGATCTTTCAGTGCAATACAGATTAAATGCTGTTCATATTATTATCACGGTTGGTTGCACAATGAGCCAGATGTTTAGAAGGGATTTGGCATTTCTGTATGCTTATCAAGCCCTTCCCAAGGAGCTGAAATTATTATTTTTATCCTGAGATTGATGATAGATAGATAGATGAGAGCGAGCGAGAGAGTCAACTTAAGGCAACAAACATGTGATACTCCTGCCTCCTATTTTCCCCACAATAACAACCCTCTGAGATGGACTGGGCTGAGAGAGAGTAAATGGACCAAGTCATCCAGTTGGCTTTCATGACTAAGGGAGGCATATAATTCACAGTGTCCTGGTTTCTGGCCCAGCACTTTCACCACTGCGCCATTAGTTTTGTTGCAGAATATTCAGAGCCTTACAGATCCAGAGCTAGCTGGTTTCTGGGAACTCCACCTGTTCTCTTCCATTTTTCTTCACTAGTTCCAATGGCAAGTGGAGAAGGTCAGGCCTGTTGAGAGGGATGCAGGCAGCCTAGGTGGCTGGGAAGTCACAGCAACAGTGCAGCACCCAGAGTCAACTCAGCAAGTCAAAGAGCACTTTGATGCCGTCATGGTCTGCACTGGGTAAGTCCTACTTGAGCTGGGCTGGGGCAGGGATGGTGCTTTTGATAAGCAGAGAAGAAGCAATAAATAATAGCCTGTGAAGTTTTTGCTGTTCTTGTTGCTGCTTTGCGGGGAGGTCAAGATTCAAAGAGAGTGGAGATGACTAACCTCCTCATGATTGCTGCAAAATCATGTTAGAATGAATCAAAAGCCGGGAAAATCACTTGATGCTTTTGTAAATCAAGAAAGAAAAGGAGAATATGCTGTGATGCTTGACATGTCTCTGTTCTCCAACCTCCATCCTAATAATTTTATTTCTGCAGCCATTACACTGTCCCATTTATACCTCCCATTCCTGGTTTGGACACTTTCCAAGGTAAGCTTTAAATCTTCCTTATTCTTTAGTGACAAGGGTGAACTTGCGGCTGGATCAAGTTAAAACCATCAGGTCCAGCATTTTACTTCCTCCATTGTCCAATCAATTGAAATAGTCTCTAGACCAGCGGTAGGCAACCTCGGCTCTTTTATGACTGGTTTACTTCAACTTCCAGAATTCCTGAGCCAGCCATGCTGGCTCAGGAATTCTGGGAGTTGAAGTCCACGAGTCATAAAAGAGCCGAGGTTGCCTACCCCTGATCTAGACTCTATAGAGGCTTATTTAATAGACAAATACAATGTATTTATTACATTGTCCAACCAGGGACCCCTGGAAAATGCTTAACAAGAGGAAGAAGGCTATAGGCTTTTTTTCTGTTGTCGTTCCCTTATCGCTGATGTTTAAATGTAGGCTGCCTCTAAAAATTAATGTTTCATGTAGCTCACCCCAGTGCCTAATAGTCAATTTTACAAACACACACACACGTGCACGCGCACGTGTGTGTGTTTGTTTTTTGTTGCAGTGCAGAGTTACACGAGACAGCCATCCTTATATTAAAATTATTTGTTTTAAAATTATTATGACGATAATGCTACATAATACTTTTTTATACATTGCTACCATAAGCTGGGGAGGAAAGCTATGGCAAATTTAGACAACATACTAAAAAGCAGAGACATCACTCTGCCAATAAAAGTACGTTTAGTCAAGGTCATGGTTTTCCCAGTTGCAGTGTATGGCTGTGAAAGTTGGACCATAAGAAAGGCTGAGCACCAAAGAATTGAGGCCTTTGAACTATGGTGCTGGAGAAGACTCCTGCGAGTCTCCTGGACTGCAAGGCAATCAAACCGGTCAGTCCTAGAGGAGATCAACCCTGACTTCTCTTTAGAAGGCCAGATCCTGAAGTTGAAACTTGAATACTTTGGCCACCTAATGAGAAGGAAGGACTCACTGGAGAAGAGTCTAATGCTGGGAAAGATTGAGGGCAATAGAAGAAGGGGACAACAGAGAATGAGGTGGCTGGATGGAGTCAATGAAGCAGTAGGTGTGAGCTTAAATGGACTTCAGAAGATGGTAGAGGACAGGAAGGCCTGGAGGAATGTTGTCCATGGGGTCGTGATGGGTCGGACACGACTTGGCAACTAACAACAACACCATAATCTGCCTGACTGAATGAATGCAGAGAATATAAAGTTTCTACTTCAGGGCCCAGAATTGTTACATAGTTGAATAGCACATTTATAAAAGAATAAGTAAAGAAATAAACTGTTCCCTTTCCCCTTTAATTCTAAGAGGGCTAAATTCTATCTTTGTAGCCGAAGAGCAAGGAATAACCCCTCCTTGTTGTATCTCAATGCCTCCAGGAAGTGCCAGGCATTTTACCAGACTAGGATTTCGAAAACAAGAACAAAGAGGAGGAAATTTCATTAAATGGAGGCCATTTAGCTTCTAAAAATTGAATACAATGCTCCAGAGATAGTACAAAGAGCCTGCTTAAGTTCTGGGAATAGGCCAGGAGGAACACTTCAAGAGAAGGAAGTTCTCATATAGTACTGACTGACAGTTCCCAAGTATCCAAAGGGTATGATAAGAAGGAGTTAGAGAGGTTTCATTTAACCTTTCTTTTCTTAATCTTTCATTTAACAAGATCAGACAAAGATCTAGCAAATACTTTTGCACAACCCATAATCTGTAGTTTATAGCCAGCTGAATCAAAGCCAGATATTTAATTCTTGCTAACCTTAGGTTTTTGTAATTTAGCATCGGGTGCAAATTCAGTTTATTTGGTGACTCTGTAGTTCCAGTGTAGACTCAGAGAAAGCAGCTGAGTTAAGCATGTCCTGTGAACAAAGTCAGACCCTCCCTATTTTGCCGGGGATTGCAGCATTGTTGGTGTCTGGTTTCTGCCTTTCTGTTCTGAGTAGATCAAGTGAGCAAAGTCATCTTCACCCTCCACCACCTCACCAAAGCCACCAATAGGTAAAGCAAATGAGCAAAAAGGTGCAGGCAAGAGGAAAGTGGAATAGTGCCAGCCTTTTGAGGTAGTCCAGACAAGAAGCACAAACCATGAGTATGAATATTACCTTTATTGTATGGTTAAAGTAACAGTCTTGCAAGTCTGAAAGCCCTACTCCTTTCTTTTAGTTCTACTTTCCAGAAAACTAGGAACTAGAAAACTTCTGAGATGCTTCTCTTGCCATTTTTCCTTTTGTGGGCTGAGATACATTTTGCATGACAATTGGCTAGTCTGTGGCTCTTCCTCTTGTCTCCCAGGGTCATTCTCACATACCATTACATAGAGATAGAGCAATAGGCACAGGTTGGATATGCCTTGTATCCTACGCAGGAATGCCTGTGGTAAGGTGGAAGCTAATACTTGCCAACATTTTTTTCTCTGTCTCCTCAGGCCGTATTCTGCACAGCCACTCCTACCGCTGTCCAGAGCCCTTTGCCAATCAATCTGTAGTGCTGGTAGGCGCTGGTCCATCAGGAGTTGACCTGGCCTTGCAACTCTCTGATGTAGATGCTCAAGTAGTGCTCAGCCATAAAAGGCAACATGTGTGCGGGCTGCCCAAGGATGTGATACAGGTACCCCCACTTTTGAAGGTGGAGCAAAAGACAGTGGTATTCACTGACCGCTCCAAGATGCCAGCTGATGTCTTGATTCTCTGTACAGGCTACAAGTACAACTTCCCCTTCTTGGACTTGGCCCAATTGGGCTTACAAGAGACAGATTATGGAATGGGCCCCCTGTACCAGCATTTACTGCCCCCGCAGCACCCTTCGCTCTTCTTGATTGGCCTTTGTCAGCTGATCTGTCCTTTCCCACACTTCCACTGCCAGGTGCTATTTGCATTGGCTGTGCTAAGTGGGCGCTGTTCCCTCCCTTCTGTGGCTGACATGGAGGCTGAAGTCCAAAGACAGCTGGGACAACATTTGAAGAATGGAGGGTTGGCCCGGTACTTCCTGAAGCTGAAAGAAAAACAGTGGAGCTATATGGAGGACCTAGCTCACCTTGCTGGATTCCCACCTGTGCCACCTACTGTCCAACAAATTTATGAAGATACCCATGCCAGCCGTCTCTGCAATGTGAGCACCTATCGTAGCAGAAACTATCGGCTATTGGGCCCCAGTGCTTGGGAGTTGGTGCAGGATTGTGGTGAGAATTGCATAAAGAATGGAAATCCAAAATGAGGACCTTTAGAATGCTCCACCTGGCATTCTTCTCTCTTTGTGTGGTTTTCCTTCTAAGGCCCAACTGCAGTCGGGGAAATCAGGCCAAGAACTGCCAGGTGAGACAGAAAAAGAACCAAATCCCCTCATGGCATCATTGAAATACAAGAAAGAGCTTTTGTAGGGAAACTTGAAGCAGATCATAAAGAGGGAGAAATAATGCATATTCCATCTGAAAGAAAAAGGGGGGCTAGATTCACACAACATACTTAACCCTAAACCAGGTTTTATTAAAAAAAAAAAAAAAACAGTTGGCCTGTCTATGTGGCTCTCTATGGCCAAGCTAACAAATTGACAAAGCTAAGTGACAATCTAGTTTAGGGGCATCCACTCAGGAGCATATTTAAAAAGTCAGGAGGAAAACTGCAATTGTGGCTAGTTTGATTGGCTTTGCCCAATTACCCAATCCCAGTTTTGATTAGTACGGTATGGTGTAACCTCTAACCAGAGAGTGCCCAGCTTAAGCTCTCTGGTGTGCTTTGTGATTGGGTGAAGCTAAAAAGCCAGGTCTTTAAATAACAGCTCTTTTTGACTGTGCATCACACTTTATAATTTACACTGCTTATCACAGTCCAGAAAATTTTTGCCCTTTGGTGCCATATAAATGGAAATAAAGAAAACCTGATTCCAATGAGAATGAGAAAAAGAAATTCAGTTAGCTCCAGTCCATAGGCTAAGTTTCCTTGGGTTCAATGGAAATTTATAGCAGTGCTTTAATTATGGGAGCTACAAAATTCTTCAGGTGATGTCCAGTTGAGGGGACAGAGAATAAATCAAAATTGTAATCTGACTGAAATGAATGCATTTCATATATTAACCCATTCCTGTTTCAAAAGGCCTTAGAGCAATTACAGAATACTTTTAATGAAAAAGAGAAAAAATGTATCTGGGCTAGGTTCACACAAGTTCCTGGTTACTAAACTGACTCTTTTCTGTATTTGCACCAAACAATACATTAACCTATAAACTAACCACATGGGCTGGCTTTCCATACCATGGTAAGCCATGGAAAACTAATGGTTTCACAATAGCCAAAGTTAGCAATGTTGTGCAAATGAAGCTCCAAGAGCTTGGCTTTTGCTTTCATGCATGCACAATGTTGTTTATCCTGTATGAAGAAAAGAGAAAGAACATCAGTGGCAATATTAAAAGAAATCAAATGTCTTTTGTATTGTGCTTGAGCCTTGGTCCCCAGATAGTTTTTTGAATAAAAATATGGAATTGCTTTTCTACTGTCATCTGCTGGGATGGTTTTCCCATTTCCAGTCCATAATGTATAGCGCTAGAATTCCCTGGTGATCTTCCACCTGTGTATTAACAAGGCCTGGCCCTGTTTCACTTCCCACTTCGGATGAGACCAACCAGGTGCTGCCACCATTTTCTGAATACTTAACACAGTGTTTCTCAACCTTAGCAGCTTTAAGATGCACGAACATCAACCCCCAGAACTCTTTTGCTGGCTGGAGAATTTTGGGAATTGAAGTCCTCACATCTTAAATTTGCCAAAGTGGGAAACACTGACTTAAGCATATAGTCAGCACTATTGTGGCCATAACGAGAGTTACTTTTTCATTCCATGTCTGTATTTGTCTGTGTACATGCACATGAATGCAAAATGACAGATAAAAAGTAAATTGTCCTTCATGTCTGATGACTTACCTAAAAATATCCATGCACAACAATGGGTTTCACGATAATGCCAGAAAGCAGTCTATAGATGTCATCTGGCTTCTAGTGAATAGGGGTTTACAAACTGTACCCATTACAGCAGCCACTTTTGCCAATGGAGAAACTTCTCAACACAACTGCGGTGTGTGTGTCCTCTATGCTCTCAGAACTTTACCCTTAGCCCAAGGGTCTCCAACCCCCGGTTTGTGGACCAGCACTGAGCTGCGACATGCCAGCAATCAGGCAGTGCAGACAAAGCGCCATTTGCAAGATGCAGGCAGTACACGAAACTACACCCCCTCCAGTCCACAGAATAACCTCTATCCGCAGAACCAGTTCCTGGTGCTCAAAAGCTTGAAGGCTGCTGTCTTAGCCCAAAAATTGTGTATCCTTGATTTAAAAACTGCAGCCTTTCTCTACTTCCCTAATACATTTTTTACATTTTTGTGTGCCCTTGACCTTCTAAATTTCACATTCAGGTGCATAGCTCAAGTGTATGATAAAAAAAGAATCCATATATACTTAAGGTTTTTATTATTCCAATGACTTCAGTCAAAACATGTACTGGTACTGAATTACATTTATAATGCTTTAAACTGAAATGAGCCAGTCTTTCTGGTAATTTCATATTCCATATTTGCAAGCATTGTCAGTCTTCCATGCATTAGAGGTAGACAGTTTATCCTCTATAACAGGGGTCCCTAACCCCGGGTCCATGAACCAGTACCAGGCTGCAGCATGCAGCAACTGGTCCGCACAAACAAGCAAAGCCCCATCCTTGAGATGCAAGCAGCACACAAAACCATGCCCCCTCCGGTCTGCAGAAAAATCTCTCTCCACAGAACCGGTTCCTGGTGCTCAAAAGGTTGGGGACCTCTGCTCTATAAACATTCAGTTTTGGGGAAAATATTATTAGAGCCAGATGACACTTTGGCAATCTCTGCAAGAGATGCTGAGCTATGATTCAGCAGGATAGTGGAAACAAATCAGGTATCTAAAACAAGAACATCTGTGGGCATCTCAGATGCTGGCTAGAAAATTGAGCTATATCTTTTACATCCCCCCCTCTCTGATAAATATGCTCTAGAGCACGGGTGTCAAATTGAATTGTGTCACATGACATATCGCAAAGTTTTTTGCCTTTGTGGAGCCAAGGTGGGTGTGGCCTGCACGTGACGCATGTGGCCTTCATGTGACGCATCTGGCCATCGGGCCACCATTTTGGCACCCCTGCTCTAGAGAATTGCATTAAGAGCTAGAGCTTCCTTGAATAGGAATGCTCATCATGTCAACAATCATCTGTCATCTAGCACCCAGCTTGAGAAAAGCATAGCAAGATCTCCAATTAAGCCATGAAAAAGTAGTGCTGGGTTTAATAAACTGTGTTGGAGCCTAAGAGGGAACTGCACTGTCATATTTGGATCTGGCATGGGCATTCACTTGTGTTTTGTTGGCTGCTCCTTAAAGGACTCACGCCTTTTCCAAAACTTGAACGAAAGAAAACGCTAATTTGAGTTAAGGCAAAATGGGATCACATTGTTTCAGGGGTCCTCAACTCCCGGGCTGCAGCCCAGTACCCGGCCGAAGCCCATTCAGACCTGGCTGCGGAAGCTGAGGACAAGTCCATGTGTGTGTGCAGTCTACTTGCACGAGCAATGGGTAAGCACACATACGTGCAAAGCTCTATTTGTGCGAGTGATGTGTGCTCACCACTTGCGCAAATAGAGCTGCACGTGCACATGCTTTCCTGCTACTTGTGCGGAACCATCCCCTCTCCCTCTCCCAGTCTGCAAAGCTGGAAAGGTTGGGGGCCACTGCACTGCGTTACAGATAATCCTCAACTTGCAACCATTCCTTTAGCGACTGTTCAAAGTTACAACAGCACTGAAAAAAGTGACTTATGATCAGTCCTCACACTTACAACCAATGCAGAATCCCCATGGTCACATGATCAAAATTCAGGCACTTGGCAACTGGCATGTGTTTACAAAGGTTGCAGTGGGGTCATATCACCATTTGTGACTTTTCAAGCCAGCTTCTGACAAAGTCAATCCAGGAAGCTGGATTCACTTAATGACTGCCTGATTCTCTTAACTGCAGTGATTAACTTAACAGCCATGGCAAAGAAGATTCATAAAATTGGGTGTGACTCACTAACAACTGTGAGGCAATGGAAATTCAGGTCATAATTATGGTTGTTAAGGATTGCCTCTACCACCATCTTAATGCTTCTCTAACTCAAATACATCTTTTCCTGAGCCCTTTCTGGGGTCCCCAATCCCTGGTTGGTGGACCAGTACCAGGCTGCGGCATCCAGCAACTGGTCCGCACAAACAAGCAAAGCCCCATCTGCGGGATGCAGGCAGCACACAAAACCACGCCCCCTCTGGTTCACGGAAAAACCTCTCACCACGTAACCGGTCCCTGGTGCCCAAAAGGTTGGGAACCTCTATGCTAGGGTGCAAGCCTTGGAAAAGGCAGAGCTTGTTTAAGAATCAGCCAGGGGAAAGAGGTTGCCTGTGAAGATTCAGTACACTATTTTGCTTCAAATCTGAACACCATGTCCTTCTAAGGACAAACAATTACTTGAAGTGGCTTCATTCAAGTCTGAAACAGGGATCCTTATCTACTTATGCCATAGTCAAGTGTTTGAGAAGCTTTTGCCAGGTTTGTTCATTCATTTCATTTAAACTTATTGACTGCCCAACTCCAATGGACTTCCCAGAGCGAACTGGAGACTTTATAATTTCCCAAGGAAATAGCGAACTTCACCTGTCTGTTGAATCTGTATGCTGTCCTGGAATTCTTATCTGAGAGAGGCAGTTATACCATATTACTGTAAAAGGGCAAATGCTGGGGTGGAAAAGCTGTCCTGTTGCAGTGGCCTCTTCCTTGTTCAAGATGCAGAGGGAGATTGTGTTTCCAAGGGCTGGCCAGACAGCATTATTTCTTCTGCGTAGTCACAATGTGAAGCCCGGCTCCTTAGAAAAGGTTCTAGGGGTACTTGTTGTTGGAAGGTCTCAGTGGTAAAATAATAGGCCAGAGGATCTAGGGCAGCATTCACACAAGATAAGAGCAGGACATATCTGTACACCTGTTTGGTTGTTTCATTCAACCCTCGTACAAGAAAGCAAAGTACTGTCAAATGGTAGGGCAAGAAGCAACCCAGAAAGATGACCACATTCGTCACTACCATTAACCTGATCTTGGATATATTGATCAGTTCCATCTCCACACTTACACTCCGGTGGAAAACATGCAGCAAATTAAAAGAGGAAGTTACAGTGACAACCAATGTAATGGCATAGCATAGCACCATAGTACTGGAAACACCAGCATTTGTGATATAGTGAGGATTTTCATCAAAGCAGAGAGTGCTGCTGTGATTTGTAGCATTCTTGGCAGCCAAGTATGTGGGAATGGCTCCCCCAATACTCAAGGTCCATATACCCACACAGATGTACTTGGCTTGTCGACGTATGGCTTGTGCCCAGGAGCTGAGTGGAAAGCGCACAGCCATCCAGCGGTCTGAGCTGATGCAAGTCAGAAGGAAGATGCTGCCATACATATTAACCAAGAGTAGCAGGCCTGCCACTTCACATGTGGTTTGAGATAGCTTAGGTTGCCAGCCATAGTAGTATATCCTCAGAGGCATTGATGCCAACAGCAGAAGATCGCAGACTGCTAGATTCTTCATGTAGATGGTGGTGACGGAGCGAACAACATCTCCGAAGATAAAAATGTACAGAGCTGTAGAGTTCAGCAGGAGGCCTATCGTAAAGATTAGTGAGTAGCTACTGGCAAAGACCAGATCGTGTACCCTGGTACAGTTGCTGCAGTTGCTGGAATTCATCTTTAAGTGTCTAGCAGCAGATCCACACTTTGCAGTCTTTTAAAAAAAAATCATATATCCTGGCTAGCATGAAACAGGTGATGCCTTCCCCCTAGTTTAAAAAAAAAGATATTTGCAATGTATATTATATTTGTGAGACTACAATTGCCAAGGTCAGATACTTATTTTTCATATATTGTCTGCGTGAGATACTTTATAAAGTTCCACAAAATGTATCATTATCAAACCCCTTACTTAGGGTTTCACTCTAAAGTTCTATACAACCAAATCTTTCCTGAGTTATAAAAATAACAACAACAACAACAACAACAACAACAACTGGAGCACCACTTGAACACCATTGGCATTGACAAATTCGCTATTAGTCAATTGCAAAAGGTGGCCTTACTAGGAACTGCTTCCATCCTGTGACGATATCTGTAATACCATCAAACATCCACATCTGCCTATCCCAGGTCCTGGGTAAGGACTCGATAGATAGACAAAATGCCAAATCCAGTCTGAACATCTGGCTGACTGTGCGATGATCAATAATAATAATAATAATAATGATGATGATGATGATGTTGGAAGGGACCTTGGAGGTCATCTAGTCCTACCTTCTGCTCAGGCACGAAACACTATACCATTTCAGACAAATGGCTGTCCAGTCTCTTCTTAAAAACTTCCAGTGTTGGAGCATTCACAGCTTCTGGAGGCAGGTTGTTCTACTAGTTAATTGTTCTAACTGTCAGGAAGTTTCTCCTTAGTTCTAGGTTGCTTCTCTCCTTGGTTAGTTTCCATCCGTTGCTTCTTGTCCTGGCTTCAGGACATTAGTTTTCCTTCTCATTCTGTCTGCTTAAATCCAATCTATTTCAAACTAAGCTCCCTGTAGCCTTATTCATGCAACAATATTGGGGCTAAGGACAATCTATTTTGTGCAACTTGTGAGAAATTTACCCCAAGTTTCAAGGTGGAACTTTTCTTCCAAAATAATGGTTTTTCTTAGTCATCTCCCACTGCACTCTTTTAGACTTTACTTCTGAAACCTGAACAGTCTTTGGACTACTTAAAACAAACCCTCTAAACTTCACCAATCAGACAGGAAGCTGTGGCATTGCAAATGGAAATTTAGCTAACTGCTATTAAGTTTTTAAGGGCAAAGTTCAGCTAATTCATAGATCAAATCTTTGTGTTGCAGAATGATGCAGAGGAAAAAGTAAGCCAGGGGTGGTATTTAACATAGCAAAAAAGGAAGGAAAAAAAGCTAATAGTTAAAGAAATAAAGCCCTATTAGGAAGCAGTCCAACAGTGATCAACAAATATTCATATAGTCTGACAAAGAATCAGTCGAGGTTTATGGTCCCTGATGTCAATGCTGCTAACACTGGATGTTCTTGCTTTGATGGAGATGCAACCATTTTCCTTCTTATGTTTTACTCTTAGAATTAGAGATAGAATTAGAGCAGTAGTTCTCAACCTTTCTAATGCCGCAACCCCATAATACAGTTCCCCATGTTGTGGTGACCCCCAACCACTTATACATCACCGGGTGCCAGAGGCGTGGCTAAAGAAAAGGGGAAAAAATGGCGGACAGCCTTGTTTGGCGACCCCCGTGAAATGGTCGTTCGACCCCAAATGGGGTCCCGACCTACAGGTTGAGAACCACTGAATTAGAGGATACTGGGGGGGGGGGGAGGAATGTGCATGGGAGTTTAGCTAGACATAACAATATTGTAACTAGTGTGAGAACCAAGGTTTTTTGAAATAAGAGACGATAAGAAATGGCGGATTGAAGAACTGGAGGGAAAGCCTGCAATTCAAACTAATTGGAGAATGTGATTTATGACTGTTAATTAGAGGAGGGAATTGTGCTTTGATACTATGTGCTGAAGGGAGGAGAATTCAGATTTTGGCTTTGACTATGTACGTGCAGATGCTATGCTACTCAAATAAAGGTCAACAATGCCTCGAAGTTCTTTGAAGAGTTTCATCTGTCAGAACCATGACACCTGATCTATAAAGCAGGGAAAAGCCAAGGGAATGTCTGGTTCAGTTTTATCCAATGAAAGCAGCAAAGCGTGTACTGGGGCTGAGATCTTGCAAAGGAGCTAGACACCCACACTTTATAGCCAGAATTTTTCAGTGGGTAGCTAGATCAGAGATATCTCAATTTTTTAGCTGATCTAGAATATGCCAAGAAGTTTCTTGCAGAGATGCAACAGAAGTGGGTAATGGGGTTTAACTGCCACAGCCCCATGACGTTGGAGAGGTAACAGATGCCCATCGGTCCATAATATTTGCTGAATAAATTAAAAAGATTTCATCTATCTTGAGTTTTCTCCCTGACCTTCAGTTAATAATTTACAGTATAAAATAGGAACTCTATTCCCATCCTTCAGACTTTTAAAATCCAAGAGTTCAAGCAGCTTTTCAAAACAGCCATATGTTTTGGGTAAAAGAAGTGTTTTTTCTAGATAGATTCAGCTAGAAACTGGTTGGAAGATTGGTTTGATTTATAAGCACTAAGTTACCACTCCAGGTGCTATACAGAATAGAATAGAATAGAATAGAATAGAATAGAATAGAATAGAATAGAATAGAATAGAATAGAATAGGAAGGGACCTTGGAGGTCTTCTAGTCCAGCCTCATGCTCAAGCAGGAGAACCTACCATCTCAGACAAGTGACTGTCTAGCCTCTTCTTAAAAATCTCCAGCGATGGAGCACCCACGATTTCTGGAGTCAAGCTGTTCCACTGGTTAATTGTCCTCACTGTCAGGAAGTTTCTCCTTAATTCCAGGTTGCTTCTCTCTTTGATCAGTTTCCAACCATTGTTTCTTGTACTGCCCTCTGGTGCTTTGGAGAATAGTTTGATGCCCTCTTCTTTGTGGCAGCCCCTCAAATATTGGAACACTGCTATCATGTCTCCCCTATTTCTTCTTTTCTTTAGCCAAACCCATTCTTCGTATGTTTTGGTCTCCAGGCCTTTGATCATCTTAGTTGCTCTTCTCTGAATTTTTTCCAAACTCTCAACATCTTTTTTGTGATATGGTGACCAAAATTGGCTGCAGTATTCCAGGTGTGGTCTTACTAGGGTTTTATAAAGCAGTATTAATACTTCACGTGTTCTTGATTCTATGCCTCTGTTTATACAACCCAGAATTGTATTAGCTTTTTTGGCTGCTGCTGCACATTGCTAGCTCATAGTCAAGTGATCGTCCCCTACTATAGATTCTACTGCTTGAGCAGGGGGCTGGACTAGACAACCTCCAAGGTACCTTCCAGTTCTGTTCTATTCTATTCTATTCTATTCTATTCTATTCTATTCTATTCTATTCTATTCTATTCTATTCTATTCTATTCTATTCTATTGACTAATCGGTATACATCATCTCTGTAAAAAGATGGCTCATCCTTAGGATATGCCATCCTACAAGTTTGCAGGCTTTCTGAAACAGAATTATGTTTAGTCCCTAAACTGAGCTTCAGGTCATAATATCAAAACAGATATCAAAGAAAATGAGGTATCAGATGTATAATTTAAAAAAAAAAATGAAGTTCCATAGATTTCTGAATCCTTATTTGCAAACTTGATATACACCAGAGAGAACACAAATTTACAAACTTTGGAGCCAATGACTATACTGTATACCGTGTTTTCATGAAATATTTGCAAAGTCATAAGTCATTTTTTTCAATGCCGTTGTAACTTCAAACAGTCACTAAATGAACTGTTGCAAGTCAAGGACTATCTGTATATCATTACATCATTTGGGTTATGATATTAAAACACATATCATCATTCTGTTTTGCTCTTGCAAGCATTGTGGCTTGTAACAGATGCCCATGTTCTGTTTTTTGGTTGCATTTAGGCACACTGTCCAAAATATGCCAAAATTAATAGCCATTCTTGCTATGATTGAAATACTGCATTTGCCACAGATATAACTGAGAAAAAGGAAGCATAAATTAGATCTTGTGAAGTTGATAAAAACATGCAGGGAAATTAAATAGATAAGATGTATATCAGATAGCATGAAAAAGTGTCACATCTAGTTTACAGAAAGTCCTCCATTTACAGTACATCTGCAATGGGAACCAGACATTTAGTTGATAAACAGGGTGGTTCTTAAGTAACTCACACCTGATGTTATGACCTTTTTTGCCATGGCCATTAAGCTATTCACTGCAGTTGTTAAGTGAATCACACAGTCATTAAGCAAGTCCAACTTCCCCCATTGAGTTTGCTTGCTGGAAGTTGGGAAAGTCATAAATGGTGATTACATGACCCCAGGACATTCCAACCGCTAGTTAACAGTGCCCAAATTTTGATGACATGACTGTGGGGATGCTATGACAGTCTTAAGTGTGAGGAAATGATTGAACTGTTCCGGGCAAGCCATAAAGACAGAAACAACAAATTCTGCCTAAATCCAGTCAGCCCGTAGCTCTCTGCCTGCAGCTACCAACATGCTGTGGTTGTATCTTATAGCAACGCAATTATTATGATTTGTTGCACACTCAGCCAGATGTTCAGGCTGAATTTGGCATTTTTATCCACCTATTATTATTGGTAATCATGATTAAAGTCACAATCTAAGACTGTTGGAAGTATAATAATTCAAATCCTAACCAATGTCCTAACCTATTAAGGTAGCATCTGAGAATTCAGGCAGTTCCTAGCAGAGTCTCTTTTTTTGTAGCATTATGGTATTCAGGTACAATATGTTCAAAATTTCTAAATATCAAGGGAGTCCTTTAGGTATTGCTCTGAGGAGTCCAGTCATAATTGGTATAACAGATTTCTTTTCCGTAAAGATTCAACTTTGATCTGCAAGTCTGGGTATTTTGTATTTTTTTCCAAATTACATTTTCCCCTCAGTCCTAGCATCATATGGTATAAGTAACATCAATGAACTATACTTTATTTTCAATAACTTATATCAGGCATGTTATGAACAAGATGCCTGTCTGTCTGGATCTTAAAATCCATAAGAGCTCATCCATTTTTCAAAAACTTCTCAGCTTGATGGTCCCAGTGGTTCTTGCTATATTCAAATCCAAACCTCTAGCAAAATTTCTAATGTATAATTATGGCAACGTGATCATGATGCTTCTTGTACTCAGTTTGTATAATTTTGTTGCAGGCACTGATTAGATGGTTAGTTGTTTTACCCTTTCCACTACAAAGGCTGTTGTTTCTTATATGCTTAATGTTCATTTTCATGGGATTAGTCAATTAGTTCTTGAGCTGCTAAAACAACCCTTCAGTTTCTTTCTTTTATACTGATATTAACCAACCTCATGTGTGCTTTTTATTGACTTTTCAATGTATCTATCATCCATTGGCTTGTTCTTTCACTTAACAAATTGGTTTTTCAATTGTTTCTTTTCTATATTCAACTTTGATTAAACTGGTTCTGTACTTGGCAATGACTGAAGTACAGAAGCGACTGAGGCAAGCCATACAAATTCTGCCTAAATCCAATCAAAGTTCTACTCTTTTAAGAGGCTTGTAGTACTTCCAAGCCTGCACCCCTCTTTCTGTGATTTTTTTCTTCACAATTATACACTGTTAGAGCTAATACTGTCCTAAAAAAGGAGAAAAGCCTGACTTTATTTTTTCCTCTGTCATGCATAATTTTATATCATATCCCAACCTTCCCTTACCTTTAAATTAGAAGATTTATTTTTTCTTGGAATTAAAAATATAAGAATATTATAGTTACTGTACTGTTTTCTGTATTTTTCCCAGCTGTGCTAGATATTTTTCATAAGAGGTCATTACTTTATTTCTGGATTGTTTCGCCAACATGCCAGTTAACCATTATTAGTTACTCTAAGGTAGTTGTTGTTCCTCAAATACTTTAGTTTTCATGAAGAATCACTGGAAAATCCTTCTTCAACTTTCAGGGTTTCATGGATTAAGTCACTGATCTTTTCCCTATTCAGCTATATACTGGATTCAACTAATATTAGAATTTTAAGGTAGAGCAAGATATTATGACTTGAGCTAATTTTTTTTAACCCCAATAGTACCTATGTGTCAGAAATCTTCAGTTAGTTCACACACAATAAACAGTAGAATATAATTTCTGCAATGTAATTTACATAATAGCATGTAATATTAGCTATAGCTAATGCAATTACAACATAGTGACATAATAACATATAATATTAACAATAGTATGACTTCATACGATGAGTTGATTTGCATAACATGCTAAGACAGTGGTTGGATTTGAACATCAATGCTATATTACAAATTCCTCAATTCCATTTTAGCTTAGAGCATTGAAAAAAAGACAGCCAGTCATTTCTGAAATAGACTGTCAAAAAGGCCCAGTATAGGGTTACTGAGCAGTTCTGTAACCCTATTTTGGGAGCCATATTAGCTGGCTTAACCACTGGTTTATTTCTGGGGACAGAGCTAATTTCTGATGCCCTGACAAAATGCTCCCTCATATCTTTGCATAGAACCCCTCAAGGAAATGTCTATGGAGATTTTCAATCATCCACAGTGGTTGTCCCAGTTGAACTGAATAAATTTCTTGGATGAGAAGCAAAACGTTTTTAAGGAAAAAAACCAAGAAAGACCGCTTGCCTTTTGAAAAGCACCTTTGGGACACTCGAGGTAATCTGTCTGAAATTTGTTGTAGATAAACTACACCATTTGGACTTCTACTACTGAACATTTCATCTGACACTATTTCGACTTGAAAAAATTATGGTATTACACCTCTGATTATGAAGGAATGGGAAGAGGGAAAGAACCATTTAAGAATAACCATTACAATCCAAGGTATCTATGTCTACTTAACACAGAGTGACTATATAAGTCAGGGTGGGAAATTTCTCTATAGATCTTCAAGCAACCTCTCCTTCAGGTATTCCCTTAATCAGAACATCTACCTCCTCCTCTTTTTCCAAAAAACTTACTCACAGATATTCACATCCTGGAATATAAGAGCAAGGAGCTGCTTGAAGAGATCACCTGCTTGTATGTCTTCAGCACAATCATCTTCCTTCCTGCTGTTTAAAATTTAAAGCTGAAGAAAACCACACTCCACCTCCTATGATAGAAACCACATTCTCAGAAGTCATCTCAGTACTTGTGCCAATTGAGTTACATTTTTCAAAACGTTTTCTGTAAACTATTTACTGGTGGGGGAAGGTAAAAGATCTCCAGGCTGAAACTCCGCAAGCATCAAATTAGAACCATTCTGTTAATAGGAAAGGATTCCTTCCTTAAGAAGACCCTTAAGAGTTACACAAGCCTTTAGCAGAGTTACAAACCCTCATCCTAGATGGGAATCTATCTTCAAATATTCAATGGCTTAATTTGCACAACCTGGTCACTAAACCCAGTATTATGCTAAGTCCATTAAGTCTGGTGTGGGCATAGGGGGATGCCACAAAGTGTATGACCCAACTCTGTCTTTTTTGTACGTGTTACATCATTGTCAGGTGCAAAGTCGGACTATGCATTAAGTTGCAATTCAGAAAGATTTACTGCTTAAGCTTATACATAAGAATCTAGTCAACTATAGTTTACATCTGAATTGGTGCCAGGTAAAGGTCAATGGGATTCAAGAGAGGCTGGACTTGGATTGTTTGTGACAATGTAAGGGCTCTGTTGATGACACATTTAACTCTGACGTGGAGCTCTGCCTGCTCTTCTCCTGTTAGAATCATTATTTGTAAATACACAAGGGACAGAATTTGCATTGTGACTTTATGACGTATTTTAGTCATTTTGATAAAATTTCATCACCTATGCATCACATATTAACTCAGGTGAAAATTGATTATACCTAACATATTAGACAAATACAGCATGACACACGTAAATGTATTGGTTTTAAATAACTTTATTAGATTTTAAAATAAAGAAATAAAAACTAATGAGAGCCAATTAAAAAGGTGGGATATAAAATAAATAGATAAAGATAAAAGATAGACAAAAAAGAATGAAAACAAAAGCAAAAGTACAGAAATAAAAAGAAATACAAAGAATGACTTTTTTCTTGTACAACAGATATAAGTATAAATGTACATTAAACATTCTGAGTTTACAAGTTTACTCATTTTTCTACTATCTATTATTATTTCTATTTGTCAAAATCATATATTGTAATATTTTCTGTTTCACAGAAGGAGCTTACAGAATTAAATGTATTACAAGAATACAGCCATATAAATTTGCTTAAAAGAGGATATTCTGTGTTCACTTTCTACAGTATACTTTTTGCCAGCAATCAGTTCCAAAGAAATCAGTTTGAAACATCAATCTAGCTCATGGCTGGATAAAATGCAATGGTTTCTAAAAGTTTTTTGAGATAGGGGCCTAAACAGCCGGAAGTTAACTCAAGAAACTCAGAAAGATACTGATTTGCAGCCTCTAATAGGGCATACCATCTGCCTGAACAATAGTTGCAATAATCATATGAATTTCTTAAGTATTCTTATTAAGCTGTGAAAGTTTCAGCAACCTGTAAAAAACAATTATTTTCTTAAAATTTGTAAAAATATGTTTTCCCTCCTGTTATTGTTATTTAAACAACTGACACTTCCTTCTGCCTATACAGATTGAATGCAAGCAGAGTGTCCTTTCAGAATCAACATTTAAGCAATCTACTATTAAAGAGCAAACTAAAAGATCCAGTGATTGTAATAGTCAGGAAAAGCAAATTAATAATTCATAGAATATTCAGAAAGCAAAACAATTTCCTGTCAAACTTAAGATATAGGATTTATTATCTTATTCAAAGGGCATCCAAGACGGTGCCAAATGAATAAAGTCCTTGAAGTCATATTTCTCATAACCAAAAGCTACTAGACTTGGGCTGCAAAAATCCAAAGCTTGTTAAATGGCAACAAAAGTATGATGGCCTTACTGTAGCCTGTTCACCATCCATTTTAGAGAAAAACTCTCAGGAAAATTGTAAGCCATGCAATAAAATTTTTTAACACATTATGATCAAAAACTCAGTCTTAATTAATATACTTGCAAGCTGTTTTGGACCAACTGAAGTATCTGGACTATTCTGGACTAACAGCAGTGCAAGATATAAATATATGCAAATAGGATACATTTATCAGAACATGGACAATTGTGGCCAATCCATCTCAGTCCAGGTCACTAATTTATCAGCTGAAAAGGTTGCTATATAAAGAGTTGCAGAAGACATGAGGATCCTTAGCCAATTTGAAAGCAGGTTTACACCTCCGTGCTACAAAGCTGAGATACATTATATTCACAGCTCAGCTGTGGTGTGGCTGAAACTATTTCAAAGCTATGGTTCTGTTATCTGTCATCATTCTGCATCACCTTTTCTCCCAGGTTTTGGACTTTTGGTTATTTAAGGGTTGATTCTATAAGCTTGATTCTCGCTTTGAAACCTAGATATGAAGTGTCAGGCTGCTGGATTTCTTTTCCCCTCCATCCCCTCCCCCCCCCCCCCCTCTCTCTCTCTCTCTCTCTCTCTCTCTCTCTCTCTCTCTCTCTCTCTCTCTCTCTCTCGGTAAAACAAAAGGTTTTATTCCTAGACAACCTGCAGGGCTGGGTCTGTGGTTGTCAGCTCTTTGAGGCAGACCAGATCAAGAAGCAGACACGCACAAAGTAGTAATGCTACTTTATTGTTGTAGAATATATTAACGGGGAGAGCCTGTTTGGTGTAATGGTTAAGGCTAAGAAATCAGGAGACCAAGAAAGCTAGTCCTGCCTTAGGCATAAAGCCAATTAGGTTACCTTGGGCAACTTATAGGAAGCAATGGTAAACCACTTCTGAAAAATCTTGCCAAGAAAACAGCAAGACTTACTTGTCCAGAGTAAGACAAGAGAATTTTAAAAGCCTGCCCCTTTTAAAGGACCAATAGGTCAAGGCTGGGCTGTTCTGAATCTGTCTCACACTTTCTATTTTCTCAGGGCTAATAATTGTTCTGCCAACCCTTTCTCACGGACACAACTAAATTTCCCTATGGAGATTTTCACCTCTTCTCCTCAGCTCAGTTTCACAGGAAGTGAAGACAATTGTAAATCATCTTCAAATTGCATTTGGGAAGTGAAAATGGAGCTGAGATAGAAGAGCCTTTGATTTAATCAAGAGTAGAAATTTCCTTGACCAACATAACCAGAACTCACACAAGAGGGACAGTATTAAGGTCACATTAAGTGTTAGATCTGCTTTATACTGCTTTGGCAAGACCACATTTGGAATACTGTGTCCATTTTGGGCAACATGATATAAAAACAGTATTGTGACTCTGGAAAGAGTGCAGAGAGGAGCAACGAAGATGGTTGCTCTAAAACATATGATGAATGGTTGCAGGAAGAGGGTATGTACAGTCTAACGAAGAGAAGGACTGGAGTGACAGGATAGCAGTCTTCCAACATTTGAGGGGCTGTCACAGAGAAGAGGGGGACCACATACTCTCCAAAGCACCTGAGCGCAGGACAGGAAATTAAAGGATGGAAGTTTATCAAGGAGAGAACCAGCCTGGAACTAAGGAGAAATTTCCTGACTGAAAACAATTAATCAGTGCAACAACTTGCCTCCAGAAGTTGTGGGTGTGGGGATTTTTAAGAAGAGATGGGGCAGTCATTTGTCTGGAATGGTATAGAGCAGTGGTGGCAAACCTATGGCACACGTGCCAGAGGCGGCACTCAGAGCCCTCTCTGTGGGCACGCGTGCCGTCTCTCCAGAGATGGCAACCGTCCCTCTTCAACCAGCCACCTGCTAACTCGCCGAGGTCCCATGTGGCCGGATGCATCCCAGCATGGCTGGTTTCCCTCCCCCCTGTCCCATTCCTCCTGGCCTCGCATGCTCTCCTTTTCCTGGGCACAACCCACTGCATCGCCTCCTCAGCTGTCAGCTGGCCATCCAGCTCAGAGGCGGCTTCTCTGAACTGCTGGTGATGGGCTGCGGAGGCCCAGAGGTCGCCAGTTGAGGGGCCGGCAGGCTGTGGCTGTGGACGGACACTGTCAGCCCCCATGCGCTTGCTGGCCTCTGTGTGCAGGGACTGATGGTGTCAGGCAGCAGCCGCCCCAGCCCCTGCCTCACCTTGCCTTGCGACAATGGCATCCCCATCCCGCCCTGCCTCACCTTGCCTCACCTCACCCCGCAGGATGAGCCTCCTGCCACTGCCCCACCTGCCAGAGGCCCCCTGGATCTTCCCCAACTCTGCCTGGCCCCCAGAGGCATTCCTCCCCACGAGCAACATCGAGGTGACCATGCCCACCTTGGCCACACCCACCCACCCAGTCTGCCATGCCCACCACAGCCATGCCCACCCAGTGGGCCACTCCCACCTGGCACCCAGTGATAAATAAGTGGGTTTTGGGTCGCAGTTTGGGTACTTGGTCTCTAAAAGGTTCGCCATCACTGGTATAGAGTCTCCTGATCACCAATATGATCGCCAACGTCCGATAACGGATATGGTACAAGAAGAAGAAGCAGAAGCTTGAGCAGGAGGTTGAACTAGAAGAACTCCAAGGTCCTTTCCAACTCTGTTATTCTATATTCAGATCTGGACAATCCTTTTAGTCATCTCTTGCAGAGGCCAACATATAACACAAGCAATTATTAATGTCTTTTGCATATATAATTTTTTGATGATTTTTACCTGTAAATCATCCAAAATCACTTAGATAGTGCTTGAATTTGACAACTCAATAAAATAAAAAATAGTAGGCTACTGTGAATTCCACAAGCAAAGAAACATTTCTTCTTCCCCTCCATCACTTCCACAGAATTACTTCAGTCATATTTAATCAGATTCATGGGTTTTCCTCCACCTGTGATCCAGCCACTTTCCAGTTTCCTTCATCTTAGCTCCAACATCAAGGATTACAGCTTTTTCATGATGCATTTTGTGTTGACTGATGATTTTTTTCACTCTGTTGCCAGCTGCCTTGTCTGTTTTTTGCCCAGCTAGATGGTACGTATCTTTTAAAAATATAAAAACATAAATAACTTTTGTGTTTGTAATAATCTGTACCAGGCTTGGCAAGGTATAGCATTGGTTGCTGACTGACTTTTACATGAGCATGCTAAGTTTCTGTTTGAAGATTTTGCATACTCATCTTTTGCAGACTAGTCCTACCTAACTAACACTTGCTTAAAATGAGTTTTACCTTCAAATAAGGCTAAATGGCTAAATTGCTATTTTGGAGGATTAAATACATATAATTGGATCCTGCTATATTTTTCTTCAGAATGAAAGAACAATCTGTCATTTTTCTTATTCTGCTAAGTAAGACAAAGCTGGCAGAATTCGGTGTATTCAACATTGGTAACAAGACCTAATCATTGGATTAGGTCTTGTTACCAATGTTGGCTCAGAAACGCAATGTCTCAAATGCCTTTGCAAAAATTGATAGTTTTATTTTCTCTTATACTTATATTGAAGGAGCAAATGGCATTAGCTAAACTAAGAAGTTAACACACATGATTCAACTTTTTTAGTTGTCTTAGGGAAGCAGAAAAATGCCATAATATAACATTATACAGCACTCAGGAAAATCATACTTCCCCCCCCCCCTCCTCAAGTGAAATCCAAGGTAATCTTTTTGGCCTTCTGAAA
The DNA here is from genome assembly GCF_016545835.1 of Crotalus tigris. Classification (NCBI taxonomy): domain Eukaryota; kingdom Metazoa; phylum Chordata; class Lepidosauria; order Squamata; family Viperidae; genus Crotalus; species Crotalus tigris. Next base: position 5,670,527 of record NW_024096758.1, on the reverse strand, counting down.
GGGCCTGAAGACCTGGCTCTGTCAACTGGCATGGGGCCCCAATGGGAATGTGTCATTAGGGAAGTGATTAATGGACTAAGGCCCCACCGCCTTCCTGTGTACCTCTTGCTCCCTTCCTCCCCATCTTTGTCAATTTTAAATCAAAGGTAATGTTACTATTTATTGTTTTAATGTTTTCTATTGGTGTTTTATTGATTAATTGTATGCTGCCTAGAGTTACGATATGATCCCTTCTGTTGCCATATAAAATATAAAACAGATTGCCTCACCTTACACAGACCCTGCTGAAATTTCATGCCTTCTGGATGCAATTGAGGACTTGGAAGCCTGGCAGAGTCACACGACCCCTTTGTGCCAAGTCAGTCTGTGTGCCACAGTTCATGCGCCGCACCAAGTTCTTCTCAAAGAGCAATGGATGATAAGCACCCAGTGTGCAGGCTTCATCAGAGAAATCCTGGTAATAGTGGCACTGATTGGATTGCCGTTGAGATGGTAGGAATTCATACACATGGACAAGTTCACATAAGGACATCATTAGCACTGTTCCTAAAGATTGAGGAGAGAATGAGAGAGATAAAGAAATAAAGTGATTAGTACACAAGGAACTCCAGGACTGGGAAGTTCATTACCAAGATCAGATAAGAGTTCTGTCAGTTATGGTTGTTTCTTCATCTGGATTGAAATATTGATGAGAGATCCTGTGAGCCTATGCAAAATGACTCTTTCATTGGCTATAGAGGCATCTATAGCAGGGCTTTTTAACCTTTTCACCCATTGTACCACTTTTAGGATATGGCAACATCCGAGTACCACCAGTTGCCTAGCAAGGTGTCAAAAACCTGATGACCCCCCCCCCAAAAAAGGAAAAAAGTGATAAAGTACAGAGTCCTTGACTTACAACAGTTCGCTTAGTGACTGTTCGAAGTTACAATGGCACTGAAAAAAGTGCCCCCCCAAGCCACAGCCAAGCAAGAGATCTGCCTGCCCACCCAGCGGCACTCTTCCTCCGTCCAAGGTTTTCATTGTTGTGAGCATTTCTGTTGTGAATTGGCAGCGGGGCTGGGGTGGGGGTGTTTGGTTTTTATTCCCCTCATCTTCTGGGTGGTTGCAGCAGGTTTTGGTCACTTCACATGACCCTGGGACACTGTGAATGTCATAAATATGAATCAGTTGCCAAGCATCTGAATGTAAATCACAAGATCCTGGAGATGCTGCAACATTCCAGCTGATAGGTGCTTCTTCTGGGCTCAGCAGAAGCGCCAGGATTAGTGCTGCTTTCCAGCTGATTGGTGCTTCTTCAGGGCTCAGCAGAAGCGCCAGGATCGAACTCCAGCTGGAGCCTGGCGCTGATCCTGGTACTTCCACTGAGCCCTGACATCCCCGAAGAAATGCCAGGATCAGTTGAACCCTGACAGCCCTGCAGCTCCAGCCATCTTGCTCAGGCTTGTGTGGTGCTGCCATTGGTTCAGCTCATTCTCTTCCCCCGCTACCACTTTTCTAGGATGGTCGTGTACCATTTGCCAGGTGCCAAAGTACCACAGGTGGTACCCGTACCACTGGTTGAAAAGCCCTGATCTATAGAATCCAGTGCTTATTAAAATGATGAATGAAAGGTTATACCATGCAAACTCCAGTCCTTTTGTTATGTACAATATCATGACCAATATACAGTATAAAAGAGATGGTCTGGATGTGGCTTCGACATAATTCTGCTTTCACCATTTGAACCCTACTCCATGCTTACACCTCAGGAATTCTGAGAGTTGAAGTCCACGAGTCATAAAAGAGCCAAGGTTGCCTATCCCTGGCTTGGTCCATACAGTATGCTTAACTAGATCAAAAGTGGATTAGATTCAGTGACATGTGGAATCTAGCAATAGAGGTGAAATACTATATATTACTATATAGATGGCAGCAAAAATATAAAAGTTTTCTCTGTTTGCTGCCTTTAATGGTCATCTGGATTTTTGCAATTCAAATCTGGTAATCTTAGGCTGGCATATTATGTAAATATAGCAACAATGTTTTGTTAACCCAGATTTAGAGTGTTATGTGAAGTCAGAATAACAGAGTTGGAAGGAACCTTGGAGGTCTTCTTGTCCAACCCCCTGCTCCTGTAGGAGACCCTATACCAGCGGTTCTCAACCTGTGGGTCGGGACCCCATTTGGGGTTGAACAACCATTTCACAGGGGTCGCCAAACAACGCAGTCCGCCATTTTTTCCCCCTTTTCCTTAGCTGTGCTACTCCCTTTTATTCTATTGGCTTTGAAAGCCAATAGAATAGACTCTCTTGAACAGAGTCTAATTCTATTGGCTTTCAAAAGCCAATAGGAATTGTCCAGGCTGTCTCTGCTCTGCTGAGCCCGCCAAAAGTCCCATTCTGCAAACGGTGCTGCAAGTTGTCTGCAGCGAAGGCGAGCTGTCTGGAAGCTTCCACCCCTCCCTGCTGAGCAACTATTAAAAATGTAAGTAAAAGAGGGCCAGGGGTGGGAGGTGGGAGGCCGGTGGGCACAGGGAGGCCTGCGTGGGGCCCGGCGGGTACCTTACCTCCCTTGGGCTGGGCCAGCTGATGGCCCAGCCGATGGTCGCCCTGCGCCATCGCTGCCCCTTGCTGGCTATGCCTCGGCCGGCGCAGGGGGCAGCACCACGCATGCGCGGCACTCCCAGGCAGGGAAAGTCCTCGACTTATGACCAGTTGGGTAGTCCTCGACTTATGACCGGTTGGGTAGTCCTCGACTTACGACCGGTTGGGGATCGTGGCATTAAAAAGGTTGAGAACCACTGCCCCATACCAATCCAGACAAGTGGCTGTCCAGTTTCTTCTTAAAAGCCTCTAGTGATAAAACACCCACACCTTCTGAAGGCAAGTCATTCCACTGGTTAATTGTTCTTACTGTTAGGAAATTTCTCCTTAGTTCTTGGCTGCTTCTCTCCTTCTTTCAATCCATTGTTTCTTGTCTGCTGGTGCTTTGGAAAATAGGTTGACCCCTCCCCTTCTTTGTGGCAGCCTCTCAAATATTGAACCACTGCTATCACGTCACCCCTAGTTCTTCTTTTCACTACACTAGACATACCCAATTCAGCTATTGTCACTAAATAATTTCAGGTTTACCCTCAACTTTCCCCCCACCTGTTATAATTAGCAGAAAGAGCTTCTTGGGATTAAGGAAGGGATGCCTTCCAGAGACTTTTGAGCCACACAGTCTCAGTCTAGGACAGTGGTTCTCAACCTGTGGGTCGGACCCCATTTGGGGTCGAACAACCATTTCACGGGGGTCGCCAAACAATGCAGCCTGCCATTTTTTCCCCCTTTTCCTTAGCTGTGCTACTCCCTTTTATTCTATTGGTTTTTGAAAGCCAATAGAATAGACTCTCTTGAATAGAGTCTAATTCTATTGGCTTTCAAAAGCCAATAGGAATTGTCCAGGCTGTCTCTGCCCTGCTGAGCCCGCCAAAAGTCCCATTCTGCAAACGGTGCTGCACCAGTTGAGTAGTCCTCGACTTACGACCGGTTATGGGTCACGGCATTAAAAAGGTTGAGAACCACTGGTCTAGGAAGTCAACAGGACAAGCCTCTTGGCACTTACAGAATCTGGTTTTTGGTTCAGAAAGTTTGATCAAAATGAAGTATGGGACAAGGAATGCAAAACAGTAACTTTAAGGCCACAAGTATAAAGAGAGGGACTACTTTGAAACAGCAAGTGTAGAAAGCAGTTGCAAGCAAATACAAAGGGTATAATAGTTGAGGCTACAGAGAAAGTATTAGGCTGAATAACATTCATTCTTACTTACCCAGCAGGCCTGAAGATGGAGGGTTGCGTTGCACCAGCTCATCTGCCCCTTCCTGCACCAGCTCCCAGAGCTCCCACTGTAGCCGAGGATGCAATAGATGGAACAGCTGCCAAGGTCTTTTGGTTCTCAAGGTACGGAAGGGTTCAAAGAGGGGATAATCAGGAGACTTGTACCACTGGGAATGAAGAAGACAAATCCCTCAGGATAGAACATCCCTGCCTAGCCAACCCCAAAGACCAAAGTTATATTTCATCTCCAGGTTTCCCCAAATTCAATAGAGAGGTTCAGCAGCTCGTAACAATATGATGGCTGAAATAGTACTTCACTCTTAACCTAGTTGCTGAATTAACTGAATTTCTTGGTGGGTTTATATAGTTATTCCTCCATTTACATGAGCCGAGGTGGCGCAGCAGTTAGGGTGCAGTACTGCAGGCCATTTTAGCTGACTGTGTTCAGCAGGTCAGCGGTTCAAATCTCACTAGCTCAAGGTTGACTCAGTCTTCCATCCTTCCGGGGTAGGTAAAATGAGGCCCCAGATTGTTGGGGGCAATGTAAATATATATATATATATATATATATATATATATATATATATATATATATATATATATATATATATATACATTGCTTACTGGTGTACACCGCTTAGAGAGTGCTTGCACTTAAGGCGGTATATAAGTCTCATAAATAAATAAATAAATAATACTACCACAATTGAGCTCAACATTTCCACTGCTAAGCAAGACAATATTTAAGTGAATTTTGACCCCTTTTACGACAGTTTTTAAGTGAATCACTGCAGCTGTTAAGTTAGTAACATGGTTGTTAAGTGAATCTGGCTTCCCCATTGACTTTGCTGTCAGAAAGTCACAAAAGGTGATTGCATGCCCCCAGGACACTGTAACCGTCATAAATATGAGTCAGTTGCCAAGCATCCAAATGCTGATCATGTGACCATGGGGATGCTGCAATGGTCATATGTGTGAAAAACCTTCATAAGTCACTTTTTTCACTAAATCACTAAGTGAATAGTTATAAGTCGAGGACTACCTGGGCTGAAATATAGACCAACCAAATGGCCTGAGTTCACAAACATCATAAAACAAAACAATCCTCCTACAAAATTTAGCATGTTTTTCAACAATGAAAGTTTTCAAGTTCTTTTCTGAAAGTGGAGAGAGTGAATTTGTAGAGGACTTTTGAGGGCATCTCAGATGGATAAAGGAATGGAAAAGGCTTTCTCTGCAGGAACACCCCTTTTCATTCTAATTGAACCCTGTTTTGTTTACTTTTAGAAAGAGTTGACATACCTCTTTAATTTAGCTTTTTTAATATCATTTTGATAGTTTTAACATTGAGATTTTTGAGATCTTCAGTTGAATTATGTCTGTATGACACACTGAGTTAAAAAAAAATAATGAAGGCCACTATTATATCCTCCATCTTGCAGGGTTCCTTAATCAACCTTTATTGCTCTCTGGGTCATTTGACTCACAGCAATAATTTGAGTTTCCAGAAACTGGGATTTATATTCCAGGTTTGTTAATGGTTACAAATGTGGTTTCTAGAAAATAAAAAAGGCAGTTTTGATCTGCTAAGCCACAAAGCTTAGTATATGATGGATACGGAGGTCAAATGGCAGTACTTGTGTTTATTAACTGAATTTTTTAGCCTACTATGTCATTTAAATACAATTTTCTGTCTCTGAAATAGAATATTATCATTGGTACATCCTATAAGTCATCTCTCTCTCTCTCTCTCTCTCTCCCTCCCTCCCTCCCTCCCTCCCTCCCCCTCTCTTTCTCTGTATTGCAATTTGCAAATGAAATATGTCCTCTACCAGCCTACATGGAGCTGAACTCCAGCACTTCAGCAAAAAGGAAAAACAGCACTGCAACCTATTGTGATAGACAGTGCCCCTCAAATTCCTTTGCTAATTTTGCACTAGTAGTCTTTATTCTACAGTTATTGGGGCTTATGGTTTTCTTTCCAGTGGTCAGTTGAACCCTAAATATTCACATGATAATTGGGAGTCTTAAATATCCATATTTTAAAAGGTCCTGCAATATAGATAGCCTTTTGGAAACAAGAGGGGCCCTAAATTCTACCCTCAAGGATTCCCAGAAGTGGGGGGGGGGAGGGATGCTGCTGCAGTTGAATAAGATCCTAGTCACTAGTGCTTCTAAAAGTGGGCAAGCACATTCATTCATTAGATTTATATCCCGTTTTTTATTTAGAATCTCAAGGCAAAATTCATAGCTCTCTTTTGTCCAATTTTTTACTATAGTGACTATAATGTAAGGCTGATTGGGCCATTTATTCCCACTCAGATCAAAGTCATCTAGTGAACTTTTATACCTAAGTGTGGACTGGAATTTGGATGTCCAACTCCAACAAAAAGGGTCCATTTATCCCTTATATGGTTTACCATACATGATCTTTTTTTTAATTTTCCAAGTTGGAGTCTGTAACTCCATTTTCTAACTGTGAGGTCACTAATTATGCTTTTGAAAAAAAAGAAGCATTCACATTCATGAAACGTAAAGTATTTTATGCACCTGCTAAGTTAGAGAATGCATATGTTAAATTAATATACTTGAATTAGATCATGTTTGTTATTTATTTATTTATTTATTTATTCAATCAATCAGTTTCTATAGCTGTCCAATTCAACCAAGTGACTTTGGTTTTGTCTTTTTGTGAATCTACAGCTGAAGGTCGGTTGCTGAAGGTTGGTTGTAATAAGACATGATGCCTGAGAATAAAACATAATGCTTTGCAAATGTCCAATACTGAGCAGAATGCACAACAAAGACTTATGATGTTTCCTTGGTTGCTTAATGTTTTTATGGATTAACATGTACAATGGTACCTTGGTACTTATAATAATAATAATTATAATAATGTTAAAATTGGAAGGGACCTTGGAGGTCATCTAGTCCAACCCCCCTGCTCAGGCAGGAAACCCTATACCATTTTGGACAAATGGCTGTCCAGTTTCTTCTTAAAAACTTCCAGTGTTGGAGCATTCACCGCTTCTGGAGGCAGGTTCCACTGGTTAATTGTTCTAACTGTCAGGAAGTTTCTCCTTAGTTCTAGGTTGCTTCTCTCTTTGGTAAGTTTCCACCCGTTCTTGTCCTGCCTTCAGGCACTTTGGAAAATAGCTTGACTCCCTCTTCATTGTGGCAGCCCCTGAGATCATTAATTGGTTCCAGGAGGCACGATGAGTATCAAAAATGATGAGTACCAAACACATTTTTCTATAAGGAATAATGTAGTGAGTCACAAGGTGACCGACACCAACAAGTTCTAGCTTGTGCATTGAGTACCAATCAAACGATGAGTACTGGGACAAAATCTTCGCGTCAAAATGCATTGAGTACCAAATTTGATGAGTTTCAAAGGAGTAAAGTACCAAGATACCACTGTAAATAAAGATTGTTGTAAGATTAGAGATGTATTATTTAATATTTCAGTATTTTTGTAATGAGACATGGTTTTGGTTAAAAGTCAAAATGATTTTGCAGCAAACTTAGATACACTATATCAGCGGTCTCCAAACTATCCACCTCGGTGGACCAGCAAATGCGGTGGGAGAGGGGATGATTTTGCATGTGTGTGTGCCTCTTTCACAAATGCCGGTTGGTGGACATGCATTTACCCACCACTTCCATGGCCTGGTTTTAAATGGGCTGCAGCCCAGTACTAGGTCACAGACTGGGGGTTGGGGACCCCTGCACTGTATGATGCAACCAGAAGCATGGATCTGGAAATTAAAGTATCAAAGACTAAGATAGTTGTAGTTTATATAAATATCTCTCCACTATATTCACCCAGATAAATACATTACCACATGTGTTGGCCTAAATCAGTGGTTCTCAACCTTTCTAATGCCGCAACCCCATAATATAGTTCCCCATGTTGTGGTGACCCCCAACCACTTATACATCACTGGGTGCCAGGGGCGTGGCCAAAGAAAAGGGAAAAAAAATGGCGGACAGCCTTGTTTGGTGACCCCCGTGAAATGGTCGTTCGACCCCAAATGTGGTCCCGACCCACAGGTTGAGAACCACTGGCCTAAATCTATGTCACTTAAAACTCTGGCCAAGTTGGGTTTCATTCCAATCCAACAGAAGGGTAATAGTACTTATATCTAGATCCATTTTCAATCATCATACAGTTCATTTATTCTGTTTATCTATTCTGTTCTCATTAACTCTGGATAGCTTACAACTGAAAAGTAAAAAGCTGCAAAAGAATGCTTCTGTACACCTCCAATGGAAAAAAGATACTTAGGAGGATCAAAGGACACCATATTTCATTCATTCTTTCTATAACTTGTTGAATCTCTCTAATCCCCTACAGAAAAGGAACATTTTATACCATAGAGTCATAATTTTGAAATTATTAGTTAGACTTTGGACCTGATTTTTTTCATGCTTGGGTTTATTGTTTTTAGGATAGTGATCTATTTTAAGTATTATGTTTTGAAGAAGAAAAAATAATATATTGTAGTAGCTATTGGATATCAGTAGCTCTCTAGGAGCTAAACATATGTGGCTCATGAGCCATAAGTTGATGTCATGTATGTATTGTGGGAAGAATCCAGAGAAAGAAATATTACAGAATATATTTCCCCAAAGGATTTTAAAGGCAGAAACCACCCCCCCCCCCAAGTCTCTCTGCCCCAAACAGAAACCAGATCTGCAGAAATGCAGATGTAATAATCTTGTCAGAAAGATTGGAGCCAGGAGGCTTGGATCAGAAAGAAAGATCCCTAGAATCAGCAATCCCTCACACCAAAAATCCAACAGTCATCAGCCAGAGCCCAAGGGAAGCAGGATATGACCTTTGGGGCATAACAGGATTAACCTACCACCATCAGAATACTAGAAAGGCGCACTCAGACTCAGGTCAAAGTTCATGCCACAAGAAGAACTCCAAATACAAAGCCCAAAGGAGGTATAAAAGCCCACCACCTCCTGCTACATGTGGTCAGTTTTTCCAGAGCCATCTTTCTGTCTGGCTTTCCTCTTCAGTAAACTACAACCTTCTTTCTAAAGCAGTCTCCATATTGTTTATTCTCGGCTTGGATTAGACCCTGATGAAGATTTTTCTTCCAACAGTATGTATGTATGTATGCACAGATCCCCCTCTGTCCCAGAGTATAGATATTATAAAGAGACTATTTGTTTTCTGAGGTTTTTGCGGGTGTTTGTATGTAGGTCTTTGATTGGCACAGCCAACCCCCCATCCAATCAGAGCACAGCCAAGCTCCTAACCAATCAGAACACACCTCCACCCAATCAGAACACAGCCAAGCTCCCATCCAATCAGTTCATACCCCACTAGCAGTTAAAAGGAAGAAACAGCTATGATCATACATTGCTCCTAGAAGCAAGAAGCCGAAAACACCAGCCTGAAGATGATGAATGGGACTTCGTCGAAACGTCACCAAGACACTTCCAATTTGACGCGGGAGAAAACCCGAATAACCAAAGACCTACATAAAGAGACTATGTTCATACAACATAGACAATTGTTGTCAGGTAGTCCTCAACTTATAACAGTTCATTTAGTGACTGTTCAAATTTACAAAGGCATTGAAAAAAGTGACCTATGACAGTTTTTCACACTTACAACTATTGCAGCATCCCCATGGTCACATGATCAAAAGGTGGACACTTGGCAGTTGACTCATATTTATGACAGTTGAAGTGTCCTGGAGTCAAGTCACCTTTTGCAACTTTCTGACAAGCAAAGTCAATAGGGAAACCAGATTCACTTAACAACCATGTTACTAACTTAACAACTGCAGTGATTCACTTTACAACTATCTCACGAAAGGTCGTAAAAAGGTGCAAAATTCACATATCAACTCTTTCACTTAACAACAGAAATTTTGGGCTCAATATTTCGGTTGTAAGTCAAGGACTACCTGTATATTATAACTTAAGAAGTTTGCCTAGCTCACACAAGATGCTACAATAACATTGGGAACCACAAGTTACCCCAGCTCCATTTTAACCTAGGCTAGCATACAATGTGATCCTAACTAGGGAATCTCACCTCTTCTAGGTCCCCAGGGTAAGGGGCTGGATCCCATGCAACTAGTGTTCCCTGGGCATAGAGTAGTCCATCTAGAAAATGCTGCTCTGGAGAAGCCATTAGCTGTGAAGAAGAATGTAAATGAGAACATTTTTTTACCCACACATTCAAGTCAACCATGCAGCTGTGAGGAAAATAATCTAGTGACGTTCATCAGAATAAATGTACTTCCCTTTCATTTAGAAATAACTTAAAAACAATCAGGGGAATATCCTACATTTTGCAAGAATTACCCAGAAGCACCTTATAGATTTGCATAGAGGGAGAGCCCCAAATGTCAGATTCAGCTTCCTTTGTGATAGGCATTTTTTCTACCCTTTTATAGTTGTGCTGCTTCATTCTAAGCAATTTGCCCTAATTCCTTTGGTTGAGAATGCTAAATGCAGACATCTTCAAGTTGCACTTTGCAGAATTGCTGGAACTCATTTGACTAGGTCCAAATTACAGAGTTTCATTCAACTTCTCTTGGAACTCCTTAAAGACAGCTTAATAATTAATACATATTCTAAAGGCTGCTATTCTGATAATTTTCTGACCTTAATATTTGACTTTGAACTAAGAGTTGGATTCCAGGCATATTCAGCAAAATGCCAGGCAGAAATAGAGAAAACATCTCAGCACTATCTCCCATCAATCCAGCTTATATTGCAAACCACTGCTATAATTTCGGAGCAGTTTTTTTTTTAGAACAATGATCAAAGATGTAGTGAAGAATATCAAAATGCAGCTAGTGAAGAATATCAAAATGCAATACTAGCACTAGCAGCATTCATGACCTTAACAGCAATAAAATGTAAACTATCTCAATTATGATAAAACTTAAACGTATTTATATGAGCCCTATGCCCTATATTTGGCATTAAATTGGAATTAATACTGTAATAAATCAATTAATTGAGGGTGAAGTAAATGTTGAGTTTCATTTTTTTTCCAATTTTTTTATTAAGGATTAAATGGAAAGAATAAAAATCAATATAAAATATGCAAAATAGAAAAAAAAGTATGAGAAAGAAAAAAGAAAAGTAATAGAAAAAGAAAGAAGAAAAATGTCTTCCTTCTTCCCAACAAGTAAAAACAATTTTAGTAGCTTATCACCATCTCTAAATACAAAATGAATGTTGAGTTTCATCAATGACTTCTCACAAATATCTTATTGAAGTGACATCATAGTGACAATGGTTGCATGATCAAAGCCCTGACCCTTTTTAACACATGTATGTGTGCAATGCATGTAAAAATGGGCAGGGTTTTGATACTCTTGGATATGGAAATTTTAGCCTCTGTTATTTAAAGATTATTTATTGGGATCATATTCTAATTATTTTCAAATAGCCAGATCAAGGTTTATATTAAAAATGCTTAAGGGAAAATTAGCAGAGATGGGTAGGTCATATAGGTTAACTCCAGGTAAAGCAATCTTTACAGTGATGGAGAATCTCTGCCAGGTTTCAGGAGGTTTTATAACCCCACAGTAATCCTAGTAACCTAGCAACCAGATCCCAAAACACAAGCCTTGCAGGTCTCTCCTTATATCAGCTAAAAAACAAATGCAGGTAAGTGAGTGATAGATCTCAGTGCCAGAAAGATAAATCCAGCACAGGCAACTGAATCTGGGCCTGTATTAGAGAAAGGCTGGATAAAACCCCAAACTTGTCCTTGAAATCATGGCATCTGTTAAATGAGCCATCTCAGTTGGTCTTTGGATGAAGGGATCTCTGTTTCAGTAATGTTGTCTCACTGAAGGATCCAGATGATGATGGATTGGTACAAGTCATTTATTCTTCCATAACTCTCTGTGAAAGCTTTAGGATATAGAAATTTCACTGTGGGAAATCCAAATTCAAGACAAGGAGGAATTTCCTGACTGTGATCACAAATAGGCTGTGCAATAGCCTGCCTCCTGGAGTTGGACATGTACTATCACAGGAAATTTTCAAGCACAGGTTGAATAACTTATTTGTCTGGGCTAGCATAAGGATTATTGCCCTTGGCAAAGAGATGGACTAGAACAGTGATGGCGAACCTTTTAGAGACCAAGTGCCCAAACTGCAACCCAAAACCCACTTATGTATTGTTGTTTGCTGGGTGGGTGTGGCCCATTGGGTGGGTGTGGCCAATTGGGTGGGCATGGCCCATTGGGTGGGCGTGGCTGCCGTGGTAACGGCAGACTGGGTGAGACTAAAAAGTTCAATCAATCAATTCCAACTTTGCGAGATCTTTTTTTCCCACGAGAAGTTGAAATTGATTGATTGATTTTACCTTTTTTTTTTTGCACACGGCGGTGGAGGCCTAAAGTGAAAAGGTTTTATAAAATCCAGCTAAAGGCCTAGGACTGGGGCAACAGTGTGAGTGCCCACAGAGAGGACTAGAACAGAGTAACTCAAAACGTGGCATCTTTTAAGAAGCATAGACTTCACATAGACTTCAATTTCCATAATTCTCCAGTCCATATGCTGAAGTAGGAGACCTCTAAGTCTTCTGGAGTAGAAGACGTCTGAGATCTTCTAAGCTAATGAGTCTAGGCACTTCATTTTTTCTCTCAAGATAAAGTAATGCACATTCTGTCTTATAATTAAAGGTATATAGAGCAATTTGCCTACTTCTGTCATAACAGCTGGGTCTGTATTTGTCTGTAATTGTCTATAATAGGTCTGTAATTATCTGATTTTATATCTTTTCTATATATTGATATATTTGAGGACAGTTAGCTAAATATATTGAAGTAACAATGTAAGTTATAAAATATGATGCATATTAAAACGGCTAGAACTTCAATCACATTGGTACCTGGCCATCATCTTCACTTTTTTGACTATCTAAGGATACCTCTGATCTAATAATGTAATGAATTGAGGCTACTGTCTGTTTCACGGCAAACAAACAAAATTAAATCATTGGATTTTCTCTACCTTTTCCCCATTTAGCTTTTAACTACTCACAGGCTTTCTTTCTTTTATCCACAACTCAATCTGGCCCTCCAAAATTTATTACCAACCTGGGAATTCACAAGGCGGAGTGTTGTTTTTGTGCCCACATCATGTTCATAGCCAGCAGTTGGGGCTCCATTGAAACGAAGGACAGCATCATGGGAATCTGAGAAAATGAAAAAATAAGGGTAAGAGAGAGTAAGAGTAGGTCATCCCTCCCTGATCTGGCTTTATTTTACAATATTTTATAATAACATTCCGTTTCTCAGAGCAAGATGAGGTGGTGAAAACAGCCACAATGCTGATGTGGCCTGACTTCTCCTTTATTCAATGCCCCTGCTAACCAGGGCTACATTAAAATCTTTGCAGGCCCTGGGGCTTGCCACTGCCTTCCTAGGGCTGAGAGAGAGAGAGTAATTAGGCAAGGTCACCCAGATAGTTTTTGTACCAATGTCAGAATTAGAACCTTAGTTTTCTCAATCTTAATCGATCAAGTTAACCACTAGACTAAATTGGCTGTCCCATGTGTATGCATTAGTGTTATGCGTATGGGAGTGCATTAGAATTCTTTTTAATATGCTCTTTGTAAACTCATTGTGCTCATTGTTCCATTTATAATTCAGATTTGGTGAACAATCTGGTTGTTAGGTTATCAAGCCAAGATATACAATAAAACAGGAGATGGGCACAATTGTCGCTATGTTACTAGTGTTGAACTACGTTAATATATATTCTGATTTATATCCATATGGTTAATATAGATACAGTATATAATGCTGCATGAGTACCTATATGAAAAGTGAAATATCTGAGACTCACTCAAAGCAAGCCATAGAGGCAAAATGAATTATCCAGTGATAGTTTCTTGAGGATGGAACAGAACAAATATTTCCAAGAAGTTAATGTTTGTGTCATGTAAAAAATGCAAGCATTAATATTTCTAAATCTACAAGAGATGGTTCTTAAAAATGAAGTGATTCCCATAATGAGAGAATTGATACTTTCAAGTGAACTGGGATGAAACAATGGTACTCAAGTGGAAATGTAAAAGGAGACATGAGAAAAATGCTACAGTGAGATTGGCCCAGCCTTACTGGAAGTTATACAAGTGGATGGGAGCTGTAATATTATACTTTCAGAGCCATCAAATAAGTTGAAATATTTTGCATGGTGGAACTCAAGCCTAATTTGACTAGCTAGATATTGCATTGGATAGTTTGCTTAGGGTGTCTGTGTATGAGGCAGTAAAGCTTTTAGAATAGGAAAGGAACAAGAAAAGTAACAAAGCTGCATTTGTGTCTTGTGTTGTGAGTCTCTGAAGAAGTAAAGACAACAACTGGCCCTATTACACAGAATTTCTCAAAACTGTTAAGTGCCATCTAACCCAGAGGTCCCCAACCTTTTGGGCACCAGGGACCGGTTACATGGTCAGAGGTTTTTCCGTGGACCAGAGGGTGCATGGTTTTGGGTGCTGCCTGCATCCCGCAGATGGGGCTTTGCTTGTTTGTGTGGACCGGTTGGTGGCATGCCGTGGCCTGGTACTGGTCCACAGACCGGGGGTTGGGGACCCCTGATCTAACCTACAGTTTTTAAGTGTCTCACCAGACTGAATGACCATTTGCTGCAGCTGCTATTTTCTCTCTCCCTCCATTCGCCATAGAATTTGGGACTCTTCCCAATCTATGGGCTGAGTATGCTTTTAAGACTGTAACTCTCCGAACAAACACACTCCCATCCATCTCATTTGTTTATTCTGCCCAGAGTAATATTCAGAACAGCTTCAGGAGCTCCACAGTATTGATAATGTGCCAGTTTGTATAAATGTTGTTTGTATGTTGAGGATTGTTAATAGAATCTTTTATTATTCTGTATCAGAATAAAACCCCTTTCTAAAACTTTCCTCATCATTGGTCCATTCTTCTGAGAAAAAATCAGGGACTGCAATCTCTTAACTGGATATGCCTCTTCTAAAGAAACTCTATAATTATCATAGTATTCACTAGAAAACCTCTCTCTTTAAACTCCTCCCCCCCCCCGTTTCGCTGTTGTTTCTCAGTGGCAGAAAAAGCACACTTTTTCACTTTATCCCCTTGTGACTAGATGGACCTGCTTGCAGATTAGCCTGCTGTCTATCTTCAATTAACTAATCTTGCAAATCTTTCACCACCCACAGCCTGTTCATACACATTGCCAGGGCTGTGAATTCACACAGCCTACCCAATACCCTTGACAGCTTTCCAGCTCTCAAAAAGTTTCTCCTGATCAGTTCTCCTGATCAGTTTCCAAACATGATTTTTTCCTTCACAGCAAGTTTATACACCCCACAATATAACAGACAAGAAAATGATAAGACAACACTTGTCCACCCTAGATCACCAGGACCAGATGGACTACATCACAGAGTTCTTAAAATACTGGCAGAGGTGATCTGGGAGCCATCAAACCATATTTTTCAAAGATCCTGGAGCACTGGGGAACTACCAGAAGACTGGGAAAAAAAGCTGTGGTGGTTTCCATCTTCAATAAAAAGGGGGGGAAATGGTTCCAGGAAACTACAAACCAATCAGCCTGACATCAATACTTGGAAAAATTCTGGAAAATATAATCAAGCAACGGATCTGCGAACACCTAGAAGCAAGCAAAGCTATTACAAGAAGCCAACATGAGTTTATCAAAAAACAGATCATGCCAAAGAAATCTTATTGTATTATTTGATAAAGTGACTAAATTAGTGGATTAGTGAAGTACTGTGGACATAGTATACATGGACTTCAGTAAGGCATCTGACAAGGTAGTCCACAATTTACTTGGTAAGATAGAAAAATGTGGCATAGACAGCATCAATACTAGGTGGATTCATAACAGGCTGACAAACTGCATTCAATGTGTAGTCCTCAATGGAACTACATCTATATGGAGAGAAGTATGCAGTATCCCAAGGTTTGTCGTGGGCCCATTACTCTTCAACATCTTCATAAATGATTTAGATGACAGGATAGAAGGGGAATTCATCAAATTTGCAGATGACACCAAGCTAGAGAGATAACCAACACTTTTGAAGATAGGCTCAAGATCCAGTAGGATCTTGACAGACTTGAACACTACCTAACAAAATGCAATTCAGTGGTGAGAAATGTAACATTTTACACTTAGGCAAGAAAAACCAGATGGTATATCTGGCTCAACAGCAGTAATTGTGAAAGGATTCTAGGAGTCCTAGTAGACAACCTCTTAAGTATAAGCCATCAATGTGCTGCAGCTGCCAAAAAGCCAAAGCAGAATATCAAGATCATGTGTCTTAGTACCACTATATAACGCCTTGGTAATACCACATTTGGAATACTGCATCCAGTTCTGGTTACCATGGCACAAAAAAGATGTTGAGACTCTAGAAAGAGCGCAGAGAAGAACAACGGTGATTAAGGGTCTAGACTCTAGAGGCTAAAATATATAATGAGAAACTGGGCATGTCTAGTCTAACAAACAGAAGGATTGGGGTGACATGATAGCAATCTTCCAATATTTGAGAGACTGTCACAAAGAAGAGGGGGACAACCTATTTTCCAAGTACAGGAGGGCAAGGCAAGAAGTAACAAATGGAAACTTATCAAAGAGTGATCCAACCTAAAACTTTCAACTCTAATATTCTGTATATTTCTCAAATATTTGTTCCACTTCTTTTAGACTGGCAGTATATAGGCTGTTTTTATTTCCCAGTTGGAGTAGCATGATGTGCATCAACATAGCCCCTTCAAAAGGCATTGATCCTAGTTTGGGTACACTTTGCTGCTTCTGGACCTAGCTATATATTTTGAAATATTTTCTATCTCAGAGTTTTGCCCAGATTCCTTCTGGTGGTGGTGGCAGTATCATGGTTTGGATCTGTTTTGTGCCTCTGAACCAAAATGGCACACCAGTCACTAAATGCAAAGATTCAGATTTTATCACATGCAAATATGGAGCTTTGGATGATTTTCCTCAATACGTAAGTGAACAAGAATAATGTTTTTATGCATTTATTTAATTGGGTTCCCCTTATCTAGTTTTAGGATGTATTCATATTTATGCAGAAATATATTCACAGCCATTATTAAGTGCTAGATTCACTTAATGAAAGAAACCAATAATCTTAACCAAGCTTAGCATATTGTGCAAAAGCTACATGAATCTTTACCTATTCTGCCACAATAGCTCATGGGAAGACAATCACAGATTCACTTTAATTGGTTAAGTTAAAAAATCCCAATACATGGATGAAGAATTTTAATTATAATGATCCAATTAGTGGTGTATTGAAAAATATATAATAGTTTTGATACTGAATCCTGGATGGGTGGGGGGGACTGAACAGGAATTGGGGGTACCCAGATCAGAAAGAATAATCCCAAAGAAATGAGAATGATTTTGATCATCCAAATAGCAGTGAACTAGAAACAGGTTTTCTATTCTACGCATAGAATAAGCTAGAAAGGAAAGATGGGGCATCTACTGTAATATACAATTGTATTCTTTGGCTCTTCCATAAAAAGAAAATAATAACATTTTAATACAACCATGAATTATAGCATTTGTTTAAGAAGAATATATTTACCAACTCTATAGGGAAGATTAAGTAGACTAAGTCACAACCACCCTATGGGAATATTTTATTTTTCCTTTAACACTCACCAATCTCATTGCCCAATCCTGACCCCAACATGGAGCCAGCTGAGCTCACAACTGCACATGTCTTCAGGTGACCAAGATCTTCTGCCAAACTCCTCTGAGGCAGCATACCTCTCCATACTGGTTCTGCAAAGGGTCCTTCATCACTCAACACAGTGGACACATTCACACGGCTTTTGAGCTGGCACAAGAGGTCCATCCCAGTTAGGTGTGGATTGCCTGGCTGCTGCCCAGCACCTGAGGGCACCTGATACTTGTTCATTGTTTGATAGTTCTGGAAAACTTGTTGAAGACGAGGGCTCAGTACTTGGGATGAAAGCTTTTTCTGCCACACAGGCCATGGTACTGGGAGGATGGAATGAGAAACCTTCCTGAGTTGTTGAAATCCAGCAAGCACCTTCTCAAGACGTTGCCAGAACTTCTTGATTCTGGAGAAGAAGGAATCTTCTGTCAGAGTCTGTACTGTAATTTCTAAGTTCCGGTTGACTGATCCAGCAGCTGAGAGGATCTTCAGAGTTTTGTTTCTCTTTGAGGAAATTTGGATGTCCTGGAAGACTATTCCCATAAAGTTGGAGGGCACTCCTGGATCACGGGAGCCTAAATGCAGCATTATCCCTGACTGTAGGCAAACAATGCTCACTATAGTCAGACATAGCACAGCAAAACTCAACCAAATGCGGTTTGTCCCCCACTTCCAAGGTGGTTGTGCACACCATAAAGTATTCCCAGACCTGTGGAGAGATGGACAACACAAGGTCAGACAATCTTGATTAGCATCTGATTGGTTCTACTACCACAATATGTAGCATTGGCTGTTTCTTTAATGTCGCTTCAATTACAAAATAAATTATGATAAGAAATGACCTGCTAAAGCAAATGAAAACATTCATCTCATCTGAAATCTAATATTCCAGTGGCAATCAGATGGTTCTAGAAAGCCAACTGTGGAAGAGAAAGTGAAAGTGTCAAAATTGCAGCCCAGGAACTATACGTGACACAGCATCATCAATCTGGTGGCCTCCAGAATGGATGTAGTCAAAGAAAACTCTTGTTCCTTTTCTTTTTTGAATGTTTGAGAATTTAGAGAAATAAGATACAAAATGAATGTCATCAGCCTCACAGACACCTAAGGTACATATTTCACTTCCACCATAAAAACAGCACTAGGATCTGCTTACTTTTGATTTACAAACTTCTACATGCAGTGCAA
This sequence comes from Crotalus tigris, assembly GCF_016545835.1. Lineage (NCBI taxonomy): Eukaryota > Metazoa > Chordata > Lepidosauria > Squamata > Viperidae > Crotalus > Crotalus tigris. The sequence goes on along the minus strand of NW_024096758.1, from coordinate 5,651,824 downwards.
AGCCAAAGTGGACTTTGAGCCAACTGATGTGACACATCTCTAGCATGAATGGAACTACCCTTCCTTGACTGATTTTCTGCAGTTATATATTTTCTATATGTGCACATTGATTTCAGTTAACTAAAATGGCTAGATTTGAATGTTCAGTGTCGTTTGAAACACATTGCCATATATCTGAGAGGAAAGAAAATGGCTCTAAACTCTATGATTTGAAATGAAAGCTTTTCATGAAGTATTGGTCCTTTGTCATATTTCTAGAGTTGCAGCATGCTGGAAACAATAATACCACAGGGGCCATACTAAAAAGGATCCCTCCCTCCCTGCATTTTACTGTTTGTGTAAAATGCATGCGAGACAAAGATTGATTTGTCCAACAGGACTTGTCAGAAAGAACAAGGGGGAGAAGGGGGACACCCAAATTTTGAATATCAAAAATTATTTCTATCTAGATTTAGACACTGATTTACAGACTGAATCGAGAGACTGGGGTTTCTAACATCAAACATTCCTAGTCCAGGTGCCATTGTGGGAGAAGAATGATCATCCAGTTCCTCTTGAACAGACAAGTCAAAAGATTCAAAAGGAAGAATGAAACTGGTAGAAGCATCCCCATCATGACTGAAACTTCATTTTAAAGAAAACCATTGTTTCGAACAGGAAATGAATCAAAAGGTACAATCTATGTCTCAATCTTCTTATTTATGAACTGGAAAGCCCCATGTTTTTGTGGCATTTTAAACATTGTAGATAGTTATGCGGTTGATAATTTAGATATTATTTTTTCATTCCTGAGGGCAGTCAGAATTGAACACATATTTTGAATACATATTGTGAAGATATTTTAGCAGCTTTTTTTAATATAATGAAAAGCCCCAATATTTCTGGCCTTTACATTAGCAATTTGATCCTACAGAAGTATGTTCTTATTCATATCTCCTATCTGACATGGAGTAATCAGAAACATACATAATGACAGAGTTTACACAAAACACACTAAACTAAATTGTGGGTTTGTGTTTCTCTTTAACAAAACCCCACTACTTTCTTAGTGTATTGTATAAATCAGATCATCTATTAAACTGTAGCAGGTCTATTTGGTTCAAGGCTAGCTATAAATTACTGTCAAATAAATATATAAACAAAGGCTGTAGTGGAAGGAACATGCTGTGTGAACACAACCATGTTGTTAAAACAGGACTTGGGGCTTGCAGTGTTGTGTGAATCCACTCATGATTCAGAAATATTTAGTACCACTTTTGCACAAAATTAATCTTATCTTTGGAGGTGGGGTAATTCGTTTGCTTTTTTTTTGTAGAATGTTAACAACCATGTGAGATTGTCTGGCAGCCATAATGTATCAGAATGTCCAAAAATACGTTTTGACATTCCCGCTCCACCTCTTCCTTCCCCGAAAGGATTTTGAGCAAGAAAAGTCATGAAATAAGAGGAGAGATCCTAATGGAGGGATGGCGGGCTAAGGGGTGCGAAGCTGAAGCTAAGATCCGATGTGAGGCCTCTCGGTGGTGAGATGGAAACAGCAAGTACCCTTTTGGGAGGTAGGCGAAAGCTCGAAGGGATCGCCTTGCGTTGCAGCTGTGGACTGTGCTGGGGATCGCCTCTCTACTCCCCTCCCCCCCGCACCTTATTTTTCTTGCTCTCGGCAAGTCCCGACCCAGAAGGTTGCGGGGGGGGGCGACGGTGGCCGGGAGGTTTTCTCTCCGAGGAGCCCCTGCACCGGGCGGACAAGGAGTCGGGAGGGAATTGGAGACGCAGCCTGACCTTGCTGGGATGCAGCAGAGGTGGTGCTCGTTGCAGAAGCTTCCAGTCCCATCCCAGCACTCTTACAGCTTGTCTCCCTCAGGAACCATCTCTGGTCTCCAGCACAGGAAAGCCCTAACCTGGCGACCGGCAGCCGGATAACCGCGCCGACGCTTCTATTTCGGAGACAGGAGGAGAGGCCATCAGCGCAGTGGAGATGGCAAAAAGAGGGGTCTTCCCTCGGGGCCCAGACAAATACTCCCACCAGGTCTTCCTGACAGCCCATTACTCAGGTAGAAGGTCACTCCTTACTCAGACTCTGGGAGGTCTCTAGGCTGCAGGGGCAAGAAATGGTCCTCTGGGATACTGGCCTCCTGGTCCTTTGGCTTTTGCTCCTCTCTCCTTGGGTCTCCAGGAGTTCCCCTTGCTGAGGTAGGGGGCAGGCAACAGTATAGCTCTAAAGCTTACCTTCTCCATATCAGCATCTCCTCAGTGGCTCTAAACCGCAATGTGGTCCAGAGGGAACGTTTCTGGATCACAAGGAGGTAGAATACAGGAGACAAGTGGTGCTACTGAGAGCCAGCTGTTCCTCTCTCTCACCCTGCAAAGTCTTCTGGATCCCCACTTCTCCCAGGAACAAGCAGAATCTAAAGATGAGGGTGAAGGTTCGTTCTCCAAGCTTGTGGGTTGGTTTCCAAATGTTTCTTACTAGGCTAGGTAGTGTCTTCACTGGAGTTTAGGGAATGTCAGTGTCAGCGTTCTTTTGTTTGTAAGGGCTTCGTGTGGCCAGTAGCTCTTGTGATGGTCCTTGTGATGGGTCAGGTGTGAATCATCAGTGGGAGCTTGTGATGGGTTTTGTGATGGAGAGGTTACATCAGGTGAGGGTCATTGGGAGGTGAAGTGATGTGGGGGGAGGCTGGCGTAGGTTGGTTGAGGGTTGATGCTGTCTCTGGTTAGTTGTGCAATTGATTTGTATTCTGAGGGGTTCATAGGCTGGTTGTAGGTCAATGTGTCTGTTGAAGGAATTGCTTGTGGCATGCCAGGTTTCGATGAACTCACGGATGGCCAGGTAGCTGATGATTTTTGTGTTACTCCTATCAAACTGGTGTTGTTTGGTGTCGGTGTGGGTAGAGATTAAGGATTTGGGATTGTGGTGTTTGACTGCCAGCTGGTGTTCATGGATCCTGTTTAATTGACGTGATATTTGTCCCACATAGAATTGATTGCAATTGATCAATTGATTTTGTAGATTACATTCTTTCATCCTTCTGTATCTTGTCTTTGATTCTGGATAATTCCTGGTGGCTGTGAGTTTGTGGGCTATTGCTATTCCTAGGGGTTGGAAAATTCTGCCTGTGATTTCCGACACTTTTGTGTATGGTAGGGTTAGTTTTTGCATGGTGGTTGGATGTGTGGTGTATTATGGTTTGTGTGCTATGTATCGGAATACAAAGTTTTTCTGGATAGCCATTAGGGAGAAAGATGTCAAGCAGCTGTTTTCTTAGTGTTGAGGTGCTGCAGTGTGTCCTGACTCTTCTGAAGAGAGCTTGGACATAACTTGTGTGCGGTGGGGTAGTTACTTGTGAAGCTAAAGACTCTAAAAAGGAGTGCTTAGCCATCCAAAGGCAGTCCTTCTCAGGGAAGCCTTCAGCAACAAACCTGAAACTTTGCCCTCCCCCAAATTTGTGCTGAGGGCAGGTGAGCAGCTTTTGTCCCCTCTGTTTCAACTAGCATGTTTAGGAATACTTAAACTACAGCCTTATTTTAATTTCCAGTCTGTATTTGCCATTGTTCAGGAAGCACCACTGCAACAGGAACTCCCTCCACTTGCAAGAAAAAAAGAAGCATTTTTCCCCTTCATCTAAGCAGCAGAGAGACCCTTTAGGGGACAATGTACATATGAAAAGACAACAATAAGAAAAGGAACAATCTTGCAAAAAATATTAAGGCAAAAAAAAGCTAAATAGACATAAAATGTTTCAATAAATCTAATTTATATGGAGAGCTATTATTTAATATAGCACTCTGTACCTTTGTCTTTGCAAATATTTTTTACCACCAACATAAATGCCCTGCTTTATGAATTGTCTTTTCTACTTTAAAATGTTTGCCTGTTTTTGAAGATGTTATAAAACATCACCACTTTCTCAAACTTCTTCTCTGTTTTGCGCTTCCTTCATATATTTGATCCTCGTTCATTTTGCCTAAGTAATTGCATTGAATCTATATTCATTCGCACCATTTAGTTCTGAGTTTACTTCTTTTGGCATTATCAATGGATTTAAATAGTCCATTCCCACTGCAATCTACTTTCCTTTGTATCAAACTCTCACTTCCATATTACAAAGGATAGAAGCCAGTGGTGGGATTCAAATATGCAAACATCCAATTCTCTGTGTGGATGCTGCTTCCGAAAGTCCGTACTGAGCCTGGGCAACAAAAAATTAGCTACCAGTTCTGCCGAACTAGTGCGAACTGGCTGAATCCCACCACTGGTAGAAGCACACTGATGTATACAGTACAGCTTTTTTTTTTTTCAGTAAATGTTCCATCACAACTCAAACCTAATACAAGCAGTAACAGTTCATTTCGTGACCTTTCAAAGTTACATCACTGAAAAATGTGACTTATGACTGTTTTTCACTTAACGACCATTGCAGCAGCTCCATGGTTACATGATCAAAATTTAGATGCTTGGCAAATGACTCATGACAGCTGCAGTGTCCCGGTGTCATGTGATCACCTTTTGTGACCTTCTGAGAAGCAAAGTCAATTGGAAAGCCAAATATAGTTAACAACTGTGTTACTAATTTAACAACTACAGTGATTCACTTAACAGCCGTAGCAAGAAAGGTCATAAAATGGGGAAAAAATTCACATAACTGTCTTGCTTAGCAACAAAAATTTGGGACTCCGCTGTGGTCATAAGTCAAGGATTACCTGTAAACTCTCCAGTCTTTTCTGTGAAGAGATAACACACACCCTCCATCCTCCTTTTAACAGAATCCAGCAGAAGTATTTTATGTTTGCATTCACAGTAGTTTTTGGAAGAACTCTGCATCTCCGTGTGCATGGATGAGGATGTACAGGCACCTATATGAACAGCAGTAATTTTCCAGCCTGTTTTATGTTGCTTTTTTTTTTAGGTGAAGGCACCCTCAAAATGCTTAGCAAAATGACCCCTCATCTCATGTCATGTTCTTTATGTCTCTGAACTCCCATGCCAGTTGTACCTTCTCTTATTCCAGCATATACAGGTGGGAGAAAATCGTTAAGCCAGAAAAAAAGGTCAGCCACTAAGAAGATGTAGCAGAATAGATATTTGCTAATAATTTACAAAACAGAAACATACATTATAGGTAAAATTTACAACAGAGACAAGATCTCTCAGTCATATTCTTTTGCCAACAAGCGATTATATATGCGAAAATGACCATCCGGTTCTGGCAAACTGCTTCAGTCTCCCACTGAAAAAAGTTGCCACAGTAAGAACTCAATTAGCCTTGAGTCGAGGGGAACAGAACGGTTGCCACAGATGGCAAAGAATGGGCCTGTTTCATAGCTCTGTGTTCTTCAGTTACTGCGTCCAGCCATGCAATGGTTCTCTTCTACTGGTTGTTTCTGGTCAAATAGTGCAGCTTGGCTTCTTGCAAGAAGTTTTGGAAGGCAGGTTCTTCATGGCTTTCCTCTGTCACTATAGTAGAAAAAATGAAGAGATGTGTTAACAAAGTGAGTCTCACTAATGCCTCAAGACCCAAAATGCCCTAGTACACAGATTGGCAACCTGTGGCTCCGGAGCCACATGCGGCTCTTTGAGCCTTCCCCTGCAGCTCCCAGCCTCCTCTGCCATTTGCAGAGAGAGACAGAGACAGAGAGGCACTTGTGTTTCCCTTCTCTCTCTCTCTCTCTCTCTCTCTCTCTCTGTGTGTGTGTGCGTAAAAAAGAAGAGTAGCCTCACCCTGTTCCAACGAGCTGACAAGTTTATTGGGCGGGGCTCCTCCCTTTGCTGTGTCTCTGCAGGAAGCAGGAAGGGCAGGAGAGAGCTAGCTAGCCTAGCAATGCTGACTCAGGAATTCTGGGAGTTGAAGTCCATGAGTCATAAAAGAGCCAAGGTTGCCTACCCCTGAGCTAGCCCAAAAAGAATGTGTATCAGCTTGTTGGAGAACAGTTTGAAGCCAGCTTGCCAGGTGAGCAGAAGATCAGAGGGAGGAAGAGAGAGGTGGGGGGGGGGAGAAAGAGAGACCCTTTTGACATCTAAAATGAAGATAACACTGCATATATCCCTTTTTACCTTTATGATACACACACACACACACAGACACACACACACAACCTATAATAAAGGTAAAAAAAGATATATGCAGTGTTATCTTCATTTTAGATATCAAAAGGGTTTTCCCAGTTCCCAGTTTTTGGTGGGAAATGGGTCCAAGTGGCTCTTTGACTGTTTTGGGTTACCTGCCCCTGCCCTAGTAGAAACCAGCATCACCATAATCCTTTGTTGAATTATACAATGAATATAAAACAGTATGTATATACGTACGTACATATGTATTGCATTTTTATACAACCCATCTCTCTAATACAGTAACTCTGGGCAGCTTACAATATAATAAAAGTTAAAAAGTGCAAAAAACAATTAAAAAGTTACAAATTAAAAACCAAGATGATGGGCGGCCTGGGCAGAGAATCATCTCTATCCCATCAGCCACCTCCAATGTAGTGGGTCCTTCTCTGGCCCAGACCAAGCAGCAGAGCCACATTTTTAGGCTCTTTTGAAAGGCCAGGAGTTTGGAGGTGGATCTCACCTCTGACAGAATATTCCAGGGACCACAGCAGAAAAGGCTCTTCACCTGGACTCCACCAGCCAAAATTTTTGGCTGATGGGATCCAAAGTGAGTCCTTTTCACCAGAACAAGTGGGGCAACCCCAGACACCCTGGTCCCGTGTTATAAGGGGCTTTAAAGGTAATGACTTTATTGTTAGGAAATCTGTGTAAAGCAACTGACGGGAAAACGCTGCCACCCTCCCTCTTAGCTTGTATCTTGCAATTTTTAATTCCTCCTATTTCTTCAGAGCTTTAATTACCTTTATGATCAATGTCATCAGTATCGCTGTCTTGGGCCTCTTCTTCCTCCTCTTCTGGATCCAAAGTTCCTCGTGTCAAAATCAGTTCTGATGGGCCTAATGAAGATTCTGCCATTGAACCTTTGGACCAAAATCAAACCAAAAAGCAATTTTTTTATTTCTTCCTGTGCAGTAGGATGAACACCTTGTCCAGGAGTTCCATGCCAGGTCTCAAACTCTACAAGGTCAGAGGAGGGTGTGTATACGTGACGCCTAAATGAGGGCTCTGAGCAGCTTTAGAAATTTAGCAAGGCAGCAACAATAGTTGCTTAGTCCTATAGCTATAATGTAATACCTTGCCAGATGAAGTGCCATATCCCTTAGGTCAGGAGTAGGCAACCTTGGCTCTTTTATGACTCGTGGACTTCAACTCCCAGAATGCCTGAGCCAGCATGGGGTTGCCTACCCCTGCCTTAGGTAAATTCCTTAAGTAAGCCAATGTATACAAATTCCATCAGCAGCCCTTCCTTTTCTTCTGTGATTCTCTGTGAAACCCAACTATACCCTCAAATATTTAGTGGAGCAGATAAAATGATGACAGCTATTAACCTGAACATACTTCTAAATACTGCTTGATGGCTTGTTAGCTTATTCATTAATCAAAGTTATATAGTTGCCCATCTCTTCAAAAGTGATTCTGAACAGCACAAGAAAATAAAATGTAAAAAATTACAGATATAAGGATCCATGCTAATAAATATCATTTAAAAAAATAAGATACAAACCCTAGGTGATGAGAGGGATAAAAATGCCTACCACAACATTTGAGCCATGTCAGCAAGTGTCCTGTACCTTGGAAGGCCCAGGCCTGATAACATAACGAGGTCTTGAGGCCTATCAAAAGGGATGGAACTAATCTAATTTTGAGGGAAGGATGTTCCACAAGGCAGCATTATGGTGGAGATGTAGTGGGACCCTAGCTAATGGGACCCACAACATGCCCTCTCTGCTGGATCTGCTGGGGGGGGGGGAGCTGATATAACCAGGTAAAAGCATTGCTTCAGAGAGTTTGATCCCATGCCGTGAAAGGTTAAAAGCAGCATCTTGAATTGGATCTGGAAACAAACTGGCAGCCAATGCAGCTCATATACTAATGGTGTAACATGCTGTTCTAGGAGTGCATATAACTGCTCATATCACTGTATTCTGTACCAGGTGAAGCTTACAAGTACTTTGCAGGGACGTCTCTGTCTCTGTAGAGTTTCTCATGTACCTGAAACTGCTGGGCTATTCTCCATAGCAACAGGCCCCATATCTCTCTGCAAATTTTTCAACTGTTCTTCCTGCTGCTGCTTCTGAGCCGTTTCCTGTAAATGAAGAGAGAGTATTTCAATAACATATGTTTTTCCCCCTGTACATTTGTCTCTCAATTTGCTCTCACATTGGAACTTATTTTTCAAACTTAGCTAATTAGGTTTAATAAATCTATGTTAAATGAACTGTGGTTTAAAATATTTGGACCCAGCCATCATGGTTTATTTAGCATGTCATGAATAAGTAAATAACTTATTGCCAGTATCTTTTTATTATTCGTAGAGAAGACTTCTAGGTTCTTCCATAATTGTACATTAACCTTCATCACTGCTTTGAATTCATTTAACAATGGAAAAAGAAAGGCTCTTGGGCCTATACCCTCAGGGATTTTGATCTCTTCATCATAGCCCTAAGGCAGGGATAGGCAACCTTGGCTCTTTTATGACTTGTGGACTTCAACTCCATGCTGGCTCAGGAATTCTGGGAGTTGAAGTCCATGAGCCATAAAAGAGCCAAGGTTGCCTACCCCTGCCCTAAGATTTCCTGCTTGATTTCCTTTTCTCACTCTTCTTTTAATAGCTTATAGGTGAACTAGTATTTTCATCTGAAGAAACACCTTTTAGAACTCCAATGTCAGATATGAACAGCCAGACCCATCTAGACTTCAAACTAGCTACTCAGTGATTCTCTGCCTATCATACAGAATCTCCCCAGACTGGCAGCTTTTGTCTGGGAAAGACCAGGCAAAGCTCAAAGGTATTTGGAGGGAGGATCAGACTTCTTAAGTTTATGTAGCAAATCCAAGTTAATTCCCCGCCTGAGCTCTCCTTCCACCTGGGGCAGTTGCTCTCCAACATGCAGCAAACAACACAGCAACAAGTATTCAGACACAATTGGGGGTGGGAGGGGGCTTATAGCAATACAGCCCAGAGCATCAAAGTATATTCATGTACTTACCAATTTCTTTCTTAGCCGCTCATATTCTGGTCGATATTCTCTGAAAGAAGAAAAAAAGGGGCTTCATGTATTTACTCCTGAGCTCTACTGACATATATCCTAACAGACAACAATTTAGTTACTTGTTAAACTTATATGCCACCCATCTTGCCTGGTGGCAACTCTAGACAGCTTACAAACCATTAGAAACCATTTCATATAATAAAGTTCTTCTCACATGGTCAGCAGTACGGAATGGACATCACTGTTACAAGTAATCAGTGTGCATACTCACCGTTTTATTTACTGCTATAGAAAGAGAGGTAATTCTTCCTATAAGTAATATCTACACCAAGAATGAATTACTTAGTGGTGCTCCAGGAAAACCCATTGACTTTACAATACATCAAAATATGTGATATGGAATTGCTTAACAGTTGAGGTGTCTAACACAAACAGAAAATAATTGATTTCTGAAGGTTGTTGTGAAATCTAGTATATCCATAGGGTACGAATAAACTTAACTGGAAGCATTATTTGCCTAAACTCTCTTGTTTTATTTTTGTGCCTCTGAGTCAGTATGACTTCTGGTGACTACCTGGACTAGTCCCTGCAGTTTTCTTGGCAAGGGTTTTTGGAAATGGTTTGCCATTGCCTCCTTCCTATGGCGGGCAAAGTTTGACGGGTCCAAGGTCATCCAGATGCCTCTGTGCTTAAGATAGAACTAGAACTCAACAGTCTCCCAGTTTCTAGCCTGAGGCCTTAATCAATATACCAAACTGGCTCTCTCTAGTTTCTAGGCAACCTCAAATTCAGTTAAGTTTTGCAGAATGCAAATTCCCATTTACATTTTGATTCAGGTGACCTGAGGGCATAGATAATCTCCCAAGTGGCCTCAATGGCTCTCGGAGACTGCTAATGACCACGTGACTGGAAAGAAATATGATCCTTCCATCCCCTCCACCATCCTGCCAGAACCAATGAAGCTTCTTGGATGAGAAGTGAAATGTCTTCAAAGAAAAACAAGAAAATCCAGTTGTCTTTTGAAAAAGTATCTTAGAAACTCAAATTCAGTTATGTCCCAAAACTCAGATATCCCTAAAGATAAAAAACAGCATACCGGGTTGCTCTTGCTATATTCCTTCCTTTCCTGAAGAAGACTCACCTTTCATATTCATCAACAGCTTTGGACAAATGTTCAAAAAATTCATCCATCCCTGTTCCTTGAACAGCAGAAACACCCACAACCTGCAAGAGAAAGCTACTGATAAACTGGATGGCTTTAGAAATGTGAGTTTAAATCAGGGGTAGTCAACCTTGGCTCTTTTATGACTCGTGGACTTCAATTCCCAGAATTCCTGAGCCAGCTTAGCTGGCTCAGGAATTCTGGGAGTTGAAGTCCACGAGTCATAAAAGAGCCAAGGTTGACTACCCCTGGTTTAAATGAATAAAAGCTCTGTCTTGCTTGAGGCTTAACTTCAACCTATCTCTTCCCATTCAGCACCAAAAACTGCATTACTCAAATAACATTTTTCACAAACCCGCCTACATACATAACATATGGCACCGTTTGCATTACAAAAGAGAGCACCCACCTGAAGTGAGTTGTAGAACTCATCTAAAACAAGACTCATAGAGCGAGTTAAATTACTGGCGTAGCTGGCTTCCTGACTGAGGGCATCCTGAAAAGCTTCAAAGTCCTGCATCCATTCAAGTGCAAAGCTATGGTCAATGATGTCTGTCTGAGTTGAAAAATAAAAATAAGGTGTACATTTAAGCAAAACATAGAAACAGCTTCTGCCAAAGAAGTCTTGCCAGAATCTTAGCCATTATACTTTGTTACCTACTGGCCCAGGAACGAGGACCAATGGCCTCATAATAATTGCTGGTTCTCTAGAAGTGGTAGGGAAAGCAGACTGACTGCTCTTCATTTCATTTGCACAGGAAAGCCATGATAAGAAATTAAAGACTACAGTATTATCAAAACCCAACAGGCCATCTATGAACTATTGTGATCAATTCAAAGCTTCATCTTTCAAGAAGGAAACAAACAAACTGGAGCGTTTTCTGAGGAGCATAAAGAAGATACTCGGAAGTCTCAAAGTTCACTTTTGCAAACAATGGTAAAAAGATAAGGTTATTCATCACAATCAGAAGCAAAATTAAACCACCGGAAGAGTTGACGTTGGAAAATTTATTCTCTGTGCTCCAAAGGACAGCATTTAAGATTAATGGTTGAGAATCTCAGCAGATTTTAATGAAATATTAAAACAGTGACTCAGCAAGCTTTCAGGGCTCTAGTCATATCTGAACCTGGGTTTTTCAGATTCTTGATCATTTTAGTATCATTCTCAACCCTTTTTTTAGATCTTCAATATTCCTTATGAGATGGATTGATTGAATACAGTATTTCAAATTTTATTTATTAATTAAATTCATTGGCTGCCCATCTTACCACAGGGTAACTCTGGGCAGTTTACAATATTCAAAGGATAAAATTATATAAAATCTATACACAATACAAACAAAATACTATAAAAATATAAATACTCAACCCTAACCAAAAGATGGGGAGGGAGAAAGTAGGATGAGTGGGGGGGGGAGGGAGATGGTCTCTATATTTAATCTGTTAACCACATCCCAATGTGAAGTCCCCCCCCCCCGCTGGGGTCCCAAGCCAACTGGCAGAGCCAGCTCTTTAAGCTCCTGTGAAAAGGTCAGGACTGAAGCTCATTCCAGGAGAGCAAGATGTTCCAAAGGGCAGAAGCAATGGCAGAGAAGGCTCCTCTCCTAGACCCTGCCTGCAGGAATACCCTGGTCGATGGGGACTGCAGAAAGCCTTCTCTGCCGGGACGGGTGTGGCAGGTCAATCCCACTGGGATGAGACGGTCCCACAAATGTGGTTACAGCAACAGTTATCTAACAACATTGTGCTATTGATAGTTTAATTTTCTGTCCCTCCTCAAATGTTGGAATCTGGCCTTTTCACAGTATTTATACATTGCTGACATTTCATAAAGATATCTAAAACAATCTCAAGGTGATTATCTTGATTACTCAATATCAATGAGATTCCAATGGTATAATCCATTAAGATTACTTTGCCCTACATCTCATTTTGTAATTACTGACCCTGAAATTTTGAAATGACCACTGTGTAATTTTTCTTCAAAACCATTTTCTTTTTCTTGGGAGATAATGGAAAACATGAGAGTAACAACAACATATAATACCCTAAATATAAGTTGGATATCACAATTTACCTTACATTTTTGTTGTTTCTTTTAAGAGAAAAGTCACACCAAGTGAGAGCATCTTAACTGAACTTAACTGATCTCAAAAATAGCTAAATAGGACTAAATCTGGTTAATATTTCAATGGGAGACAAACCCGGAAATCCCACAGCTGCAATTAAAATGGGAAGTGAAATCCCCCCCACCCAATTCTGGAACAAGGCAATAGCACATCTATTATGCTGCCAAAATTATATAGACATCTTCATATCCTCATCAGGAGTTGAATTTGAATAGATAGCCTTCACTATCTATTCAAGAGAAACAAGAATGTATGGTAGAAAGACAGTGTTGGTTTAATATTAAGAGATAATCTCATTAATATCTAGCATGTAATATGGACTCTGGAACACCCCACTCACCTTGTTCATGACCATTATAAATGGGAGCTTTGTTTTGTATAGGATGCTGAAAAAAAAGAGTGGATGATCAGAGATAAAAAGATGACCCAGATATGAATAGAATAGAGCTGGAAGGGACCTTGGAGGTCTTCTAGTCCAGCCCCCTGCTCAAGCACGACTAATATGAAACAGTTTGTTGTTTTAATATTTTTACTGAAAAAGAATTTTATACAAAATTCAAAACTACAGAAACATAAGCAAAATAGGAAAAACAATATGAAATAAAAGATTATAGACAGCAAAAGACAAAGGGAAGCTATCTAAGGAAGTAACTGCAATACAGCCATAATAATTACCATCTCCAAATTACATACCACAATATCCTTCCTCTCATAAACAATCCTTTTTAATCAGTTAATCCCCAAATCACCATTTTTGTCCATTTATAGCAAAAAGTTTATAAAGCGTTTCCAGTCTTTTACAAAATTGTTGTTCCCTCCTTAATCAAAGGCATGCAACTGTTAACATTCCACAATTCTGCCTTTTAATCCTTGAGACTAGAGAATGAGGGGTTTAGTATTTGGCAAACTAATGGTAACTAGTCATGTACCCTGAAGCTAGATGATACAGTAACTTTGATGAACTTCACAAGTTTTCATCTTGGTAAATCCTAGCCAGAAGACTAGCCAAATGAATACTACTGTTGGTTTCATGTGTATGGCACAAATTAAAAAATGGCAGATAAACTAACAATTGAAGTTGCTAGTCAGAACATAGGAATTTGCTCAATACACAATGGCTTTCACTAAAGCATCACTTGTGAGAATCATTAATATTTTAAAGATAACAAATTGTGCTATAATACTCCACCGCATTCTGTTCTAAAGTACAATTTAACACACTTATGTTAACTTGGCTCTATGTTGTGAAGGGCACTATAATTATCTTAAAGATTATTCCTTCCCATACAACCCAACCTACACCTTTCTCTGGCAGATTCTTCTGAAAGACCAAAAGAAGAAGCTTTTGGGGACAGCACACACTCTGAGCACCGCCTGTTTTAAGTCAGCTATCCTAGCGTGGGTGCTTGGATTTTCCCTGGCTTTTAAATTTATAATATATTTTTCTAAATCATCTGTTGTAAGGTGATTTACATTTTTGCTTAGGAAACCAGATATAAACCAATTAAACACAGTGAACATTTGGGCTGGGAAAGCAGTTGGTACATATAAATAAAAAGTTGGGGGGGGGGGGAGGAATTCCGGTTTTGTACCCGCAGCGCATGGCTGCACGAGAGCGGACCTCCGCTTCCCACAGCTAGTTTCTTCCTGCTTGGGAGACCCTAGATGGATCCAAAGTTGCCCTGGAGAGATGATTATGAAGGAGGGGCGCCCTGTTGATCACGAAGCGACGGCAATCGCTTCGTTTGATCCGGGGAAAGCCCTCCGAACCCAACAGGAGAAAGGCTAGTGTGAGATCAGAGTTTAGCCCAAACTGCTTGCAGCCAAAGTCCCAGAGCACGAACCTAAACATTGATGAACAGCGTGCTTGTAATTGGTGAGAGTACTGATCTTCTTTCTTCTATCTAAATCCTTGAAAAGATCTCCAAAGCAAGAAAACCTCCAGAAGTGAAGGGAGGGGACTATATCCCCATTCCCTTATAAATGGAAGCGGCGAATTAATATTAAAGGAAGAAAGAGATATATTAAAATTTGATTTAAAATACTGCAGTCTGGACAAATTTAGGAACTAAAAAACTGTCAAGATTATACCCTAATTTTTTTTGATGGAATTATAAAAATATATAACAAAAATAACTTTTTGATTGGAAAAAAAAACTTTTTTTTTTCTTGTTAAAATATAAACCAAGACAACACGCTGTACACCAGACACTGGAGATTGTTATAGTTAAAAACTAATAAAATATCTATTAAAAAAAAGTTGGGGGGAACAAGAATTGCATTAGAATAAAAAAAACCCAGATCTTTATCCAAAGAAAAAGAAGAATTGTAGGAAAAGTGGGAAAGTGCCTCCTACCTGCAGGCATAGAGCATATTAGACATGAAGGTGATAGGATTAGTGCTGCGAGACGTGTCCATCACATAAACCACCACCGATGGAAAACAGGAAGCCTAAACAGATATAGCGGGATTACTGTTTACAAAGCATAGCATGTTTTCCCCAACCTTAACTCCCAACATCAGATGAATAGAAGTCACTAACCAGGGCTTCTGTGATGATAGTACCAGAGGCAGACCAAGTAAACACTTCAATCTGCCCAGGTGTATCTATTAGGACATACCTGCAAGAGAAAAAAATTTGCTCTCTCAACACTCAGAATATACAGAAGACACACACAGGAGCTAAACAGCAGTGTGTACTTTGTCTGCCGTCTCAGAAATTCTAGCAAGAGCCACTATCCACAGAGACAAGAGCCGAGCCCAGGTTTAATTATTATTTCTTTTCAAAACAAAGGATGAATTTCTGAACCATTTTCCTTATCAAATCAGTGTAAATGAACATTTTAGTCCAAGACCACTGTTTTAGGAGAGATGGCGTAATTAGTTGCTCAAAGGAATATTTCTAAAATATTTCATATGCCACTCCAACCCTGTTAAATCTTTTTCTATTCATCTAGGAATTGAGAAGACTCTGAGCACTCATTTCAAAATATTCCAAGTCACCAAAAAAATAACTAACCCACCAAACGTTTACACCTATGTGAGGGGAAAAAAGGTGTGGGGGGGACTACTCTCAGTATTTTGTGACTGAACATAAAATAATTTCCATAATTTCAAATGTATCCATAGCTTTCCAAAAAAAAAGCTGGAGAACCCCACCATTTGTTAAGCCTTCATAATTGATGGCTGGACTGCTTCTTTTCTAAAGAGGACTTGCCACATGCTTTGCTAGTATTGGAAACTCATTTTAAAATAATGCTGAACATCATTTTTTAAAATCACCATGCCTTAGTTTTACAACCCTGGGTCCCTTTGATATACCTATCCAGTGGGCTTTTGACATGCTGGGTATTTGAGTATGTATTTTAAATTCTAATTTTAGACCCAGGATTTTGAGCAATATTACCTGATTATTTCCTCTAATTTATTGTTTTTTTCATTTTATCATTTTGTGAGCTGCACAAGTTAAACAACAAGATAACGTTAACACGATCTCTAAAGAACAAAGGTAACTTTTCCTATGTAAGGCAGATCCGTTTCAGATAAGGAGTGCATGGATGTCACCTCTAAAAACAGGAGCCTTGCATAGCCACCCCTCCCTCCCAACATCAAATTTATCACTGACTCACTGGGATGCAGTCTGTCTTTTTTCAATGAACTTCATCACCTGATAACAATTAAAGAGAAAATATAGTTTGCATACAGGAATAAAATTGGAGTTTGCAGAAGAGCTACTAAAACAAGGGGTCGTTATTATAACAGAATTACTGTAGTGACATTCAACTTTACAGTTATATTGGCATTTCTTCAGACTTTAGCATTGACTGGACAACTCACAATCCCTTGGGTCATCAGAGATATTTCTGTACCAGATTCCTCTATATCTTCAATGTTTTGGGATACATTCAGAGATCTATCTGCCTTGGAAATAGCCCATGTTGAACTGTGTAGAATAGTCAAACATCAGCACAGGAAATGTTTTATGACATATTATGTAATGACTTAATGTCTTATGACATTTTGTATTATAAAATGTTTTATAAAATTTGCCAAATTTCAGTTCCCCAGGAGTCATGGGTCCCAGATTTTAGACACATGTTGTAAGTTAGCATATCTGAAAATATCTTTGTTCAAATGTTGTCCTATGAAGCATCTTTTCATCCAGTTAAAGGTTACAGGAACAAGAATTTTAGCAGCATATAGATATATTGCTGGTGCAGTTGTTAGAATGCAGTTTTGCAGACAAACTTGCCCACAGCCAGGAGTTCAATCCAGATAGGGCTCAAGGTTGATTCAGCCTTCCAAGACAGTAAAATAAAGATCCAGATTGTTGGTGGCATTATGCTGACATTGTAAATTGCGTAGAGAGTACAGTAAAGCTCTATGGGGGCAGTATATATTATAAGTCTAAGTGCTATTGCTATTGTTATATGGCCCAGAATACTGAAATTTTCAGAAAAGAATATTCAGCAGCTTACCAATATGATATACCGCACACCAGCAAAATCAGTTAAGTAAACACGTACCTGGTCAAATCTTGTAGCAAAGAGATTGAGGGACGTCACAATGCCACCATTTGGGCCTAGTGCATATCTGGAGCTAGGTCAGGAAAAGTTGAAGAAATCCAAATCACTGGGGTCAGCATATTCCCCAGAGCAATTCCACAAGAGAATAATAGGAAGCTATATTTCAGTAACAAGCTGCAGAACATCATCGCTCTTTCTTTCAGAATGGCACTGGAATTTTATGCATCCAACAAAGTTTTGGATATAGAGTCAGACATGAATGGAACAGCATATACATCCAGCAATATACACACAAATAAATAAAAAAGCGATAATGGTACATTTTGAAAAAAATGCAAGGATACTGCTTCATAACTTCTTTGTACTTCACTGTGTCCCGAATATCTTTTAAAAAAAGGAAAATTATACGAAGTTTATTCAAAACAAAGTTAAAAGGAATGTATCTTATTATTGGTTTGAATATATCGAATACAATATGATTTATCTTTCAATATAATACCACCACCTACAAATTTTCCTACTTTCTTGATACTTGTTCATCATCTTAAATGCAGCTCTAATATTCCCCTAAGGCTATCGTATCAGGTAATCATGGAAATTGTAATCCAAACATACAGATTTTCAATCCATCCAATGGAATTTTCAGCAAAAATTTAAAATATTGAACTACAGACTAATGTATTCATGTCTAAACAAGTCTAGTCATCCATTCATATTAATGTGGTCCAATTCAACTTAAATCAATTCCTTAAAACAAAATAAAATCTACCATTTATTCCTTTGTTCTATACAGAACGAGCCTGCAAATAGTGAGCCACTCCAATTATACTTTGAAATCATAAGGAGAGCTATTCACCTTCTCACATCTTACAGCAACTCCATTCAGTTGGCAGTGGTAAAGGTACATGGAATAGGATCTGTACGCTATTCAGTGGCACCTACAACTGGGGGAAGGTGAAATAGCATCCATGCCCATATGGGTAGCCATGGCTAAACGTGTGGCAGCTTACACACTATGCAGTTGCTTGGATATCTGCAGTCCTTAATTCTCTCTGAACCAAAGGTTTACATATTTGTGCTTTATAGCAAAACTAATTAATACTCTCATATTTTTCTGAAAGAAAAAAATGTTGGCGAAGAATGTAGACGACCACCCTATGTACTCACCGATATTGGCCTGGAAAGGCAGCTCGTAAACTGCGGGGTCCAAATTGATGACATACGGAGGAGAATTCTTACTATGCAGGTAGGCAATAAGTCTCTATGGAAAACAAACTGTAGGTCAGCTCAGATGAAGCGAGCAGGGGAACCAAGCAGCTCTCCTAGGGCTTCTTTCCCCCGGGCCAATCCCCTTTCCCGCTCCGCCCGCACCTGCACCAGCGCCGTCTTGCCAGAGCCAGCCATTCCCAGCACCAGGACGCATATTGGAGCTCCGGATGGAGAACTCGCTGCCCCAGCGGCAGCTGCCATTTTGCCGCCGTTTCATCCGCTTTCTTTGACTTCCGGGGCTTTCTCTTGCTTAAAAAAAATGGAAAGGAAACCAAGCTTTTGACCATAGAGATACGAAAATAATAATGAGAAGTTGGAAAAGAAGAACGACTCCATAACATTGGTGGGGCTGGAGAAGCCATGGGAACTATTCGAATAGTTTTCCTCAACACCCTCCACTGACCAGGTTTCTCCTCTCGCAAAATTAGGCTGCCGAACAATACCGCTATATTGTTCTGCTCCTCTGTATCGTCCCTTAGAGAATATTTTCAAAAAGGCCACCTTGACATCGGCAGCGGCCCGCGTCTTGCTCCGCCTCATTCTTCCCTGAGAGGAGATAACGGCCGTTCCGCGTTCTCTCTCTACAGCAGGGGTGGGGGAACGAAGGCCCCTTTTATGACTTGTGGACTTCAACTCCCATAATTCCTGAGCCACCATGGCTGGCTCAGGAATTCTGGGAGTTGAAGTCCACAAGTAATAGGGCCATCGGTTCCCCACCTCTGCACAGTATTCCTGGTGAACTTTGAACCACCAAACCTTTTCAGCATAGAGCTGTGATAGTTAGACTGGGCCAATCGGCCATTATAATGTACCACCGTCACGGGTGGGCGGGCGGGGGTGTTCTAATTCTAAGATTCTAAGATAAGGATGCGGCTGCAGGAAATTATGTTCTCAGCGGGTAGCGAGAATGGGGGAGGGGAGGCCCCTACGCAGCGTCTGCGTAGTGACACACTTTGCGTCACCTAGGCAACCAGGAAGGGGAAACAATCGCCTCTCCTCTTTCCGCTTCCTCTGAGGCTCGAAGGGGAGAGCTGGTCGGCTGGGTGCTGTTTACGGGACTTCCTCCTTTGCGTGGCTCTCTAGCCACGTTTCCTTGATCTCGGGATCCCGCGCCGGACCGCTGCGCAGGAGGATAACCTGTCGCAAAGGTGAGTCATACGGCCGGCTGCTGGGAAGGAGGTCGGAGCTCTGCCGTTCCCTCCTGAAGGTCCGTTAGGAAGCCAGGCTCGTGGCCGTTGGCCAGAGAGGAGCGAAGATTGCGTACTTTAGCCGGCCGCCCACTCGTTCTGCCCTGGGAACCCTCTGTTTTCGCCAGTTTTCCCTCTTTTGTTAGAACCGGCTCATATTTGTACGTTTCACCTAATTTACCTAATTACTAAATTATTACTGTGGGATTTCGGCAGTTTGAGAGTCATAACGTATTATTATTTACTGCATTATTTTGTGCTTTAGGGTCGGTTTTTGATTCCTGGGATCCTCTTGAACTGCAGGTTTTTTTGGCAAGATTTTTATCGGAAGTGGTTTGCTATTACAGGTAGTCCTCGATTTACAACAGTTCGCTTAGTGACCATTCAAAGTTACAACGGCACTGGAAAAATGTGACCGTTTTTCACAGTTCCGCCTTTTGTAGCATCCCCATGGTCAAGTCATCAAAATTCAGATGCTTGGCAACTGATGGCCGTTGCTCTGCGCTAAGATCATGCGATCACCTTTTGTGACCTTCTGACAAGCAAAGTCAATGGGAAGCCAGGTTCACTTAACAACCAGGTTACTAACTTATGAACTGCAATGATTCATGTAACAACTGTGGCAAGAAAGGTCATAAAACGGGGCAAAAATCCCTGAACAAATGTCTTACTTAACAACATAATTTTTGGGCTCCGTTGTGTTTGTAAGTCAAGGACTATCTGTGACTGACTCAAGGTTTCTCAGATGGTTTTGTGTAAAAGGTAATATGCATAGAACAGTGTTTCTCAACCTCGGCAGCGTGAAGATGGGTGGACTTCAACTGCCAGAATTCCCCCGCCACTCATTTTCAAGCTGCCGAGGTTGAGAGACATTGGCATAGAATAAATGGAGTAATCATTGGATGTGTTCAGGGGGAGACTAGATAGTTATCTTGTTAGGAATGATTTCATTTTAGATTAGCAATAGTAATTAGACTTATATACTGCTTTATAGTGCTTTACGGTCCTCTCTAAGCGGTTTACAGAGTCAGCATATTGCCCCCCCAACAATCTGGATTTTCATTTTACCCACCTTGGAAGGATGGAAGGCTGAGTCAACCTTCCTCCATTCATAATAATTTTCATAGCTTGCCTTTCAGCAAGGTGCACAACATGTAGCCAGTTGAAAAATAATTAAAACTTAAGATAACCAATAGTTACATGCCTTTGTATAGTAAAAATTTAGAAAAAGCATAGTTAATGAAATCAATCAGTTTATGGCTACTAAAACTCACATTCCATGCCCTTCCAAAATTGCCAGTAAAATATGTTGTTAAAGAAAATCTGTAAAAGAGTCATATTTAAAATTTACATGTAACTAGATGATTTATGTGTATTGAATAGGGGATTGAATAGAGGTTAAAAGGCCTCTCTCAGTTCAAGGATTACAGTATGTATCAGTTCTGAAGGAACTGCATTTATTTAACTTCAACTCCAATTCAAGGTTCTACTTAGTTAGAATTCAATTGTTTCATTGTGGGGAGCGCTCTGGAAAGGTTTTTTGAAGTCACCATGGAACTCAATAAAGGACTGAAGAACTCAACTTCTCATAATTTCTACTTATATGTTGTTTCCAATAATAAACATACTGATTATCACCTGAAGTTTTTTGACACTTTTGCTGCAGTGCTTTACCGGTCATTGAATTAAACCATTTTCTGATCTTTCATGATATATTGAACCACATGTTGACCACATGGACCTAGTTCGTTTACTCAGTAGAACACAGAAAAAGCAGACCAATATTAAAAGTAATGAAGCTTAGTATGTGCAAATGCATCCGCCAGATTTATAAGTGGGTTCATGAGGTACTCTATGAATAGTGATGCTTTCTCCTCTTCTCAGAGCTAACGAGTAGAAGGACAGGCCTTGGACATAATGGAGCCATTCATGGGCCAGGTGCTGATTTGAGATGAAAGGGATGAAGCCTTCTGCCAAGGCTGTTATGGAAGAGGAGAAGAAAGGTATAGATGAGTTTTGAAAAAAACTTAATAGTGTGAGCATAATGGAGCTTATGGATTTTATTTATGTATAATGTGTACTATTTTTATGTTTTTATTGGATATATTGTAAACAATTAGGAATGTTTGGGGAAATCTGGTGGTAAATTAGAATCATAAGTGAATGAATAATAATAATATAACAAATATATTCAGTGTCTCTCCTTAGAATTAGAGAGAAATTTCCCCATTTGGAATATATCATAATATATTTTCTTGCTCTCTCTTGATTAGAGAGTTGTGAGTTTATAATAATTTGTTAAAATCATGTTCATCTAGAGCAGTCCCAGGTAGAAATAGATACTGTCCTTTCTCTGTGAGTGCAAATTACAGATTCTGTCACTTTGTTTCTTTTTAATTTAGTAATTTTAAACTTAAATTATATTTAAATCTAAGAATGTGTCAGAGTTTTATTATAAAAGGAAAAAGGAAAGGAAGAAAAAGAAAATAGTCTAGTTTTATTTACAATGTAACTGCAGTGATGGATACTTTAGCTGGCTAACTAATTGTTCCATACTTGAAGTCATGGGTTCAGATAATAAGATTGCTTCTTTTTGACATTTTGCATAGCCACTTTGTAGTTAGTCTTATTTTGTGTTAAATTTAATCTTAAGAGAGACTGGGTAAACAACTGCAAAATGTAAATATTTGATTAATGTTTTTATTAAAACAGTTGGTTTGATATCATAGTTAAAGTTAGGATTAATTCTGAAAATTCTATGCTCATCTTGGGCATGCTGCCACCTAGGTGATTTTGGGCTAGTTATTTTCTCTCAGCTATGGCAAAAAACACTTCTAAAAATCATACCAAGAAAGCTGTAGGGATTAGATCCAAGAAGTCACCAAAAGTCAACATTGGCCTGAAGGCACACAAACACACAAAATCATTCAGGCTATAGTTGCATATGTCTTGAGCCTATATTTGCTTTTTTAAATCTGTAAATATAAAAAAGCTATCTTGGTATCTCTCCCAAGCTGGAGATTCCCACTCCAAGTCAAAGCATAGGATGGAACAAGATGATGAAGAAGACTACAGACAACTTCCCAAAAAGAAGCAAAAAGTTTCGGGTGAGTAGAATAGTATTCCCAATTCTCTAATTGGCATAGATTAGGCGACCCCTATATATTTATTTCCTTTGATGGCTTCCCAATTGATCCAGTCAGTGGACTGATACTCTTGCTTTTTCTTCTATCTTTCCCTAATGCCAATTTGAGGATTTTCAGTATTTAGGTGAGTTTTTTCCCCAGATGTAAAAGAAAAATCTCACATTTGCTTGCCTTTCTCCCAGGAAAAAGACAGTCAGTGGGAAAACAACCTAATTTGAAGTCCCAAAAGTGCTCTAGAAAGCCGGAACCATCAGCATATGTAGCAGGTAAGATGCAGAATCCCATATAAAATCCTTGTAAGGAAGAATATATGAGTATTGTAGAAATAACAAGAACTATCACAGTTTCGGACTTTATAGTATTGGAAAGGGGGTCATACATCTTTCCATTTCCCAGTAGAATTGGAAAAGGAGATTGGCACTTATATATGCAGCCAAAAAAGGATAACTATACTACCAAAGGCTTAGTGATACTATCTATATAAATGCAGTACTAGAGATACCTACATAAAGATATAAGAAGAGAATCCTACCTAGTTCTTTCCAGGCAAAGGTCTATGGAGATTCTCAGTCATCCAGGTCATGATTATCCCAAAGGTGCTTTTTTCAAACAGCAGCTGGACTTTCTTGATGTTTCTTGAAGACATTTCATTTCTCCTCCAAGAAGCTTCTTCAGTTCTAGCTAACTGGTGGGGAAGGAAGGATTTATGATGCTCCTTCAATGGAACAGAATGACAAAGTTGCTTCTTTTCTATGTCTGTAGTGAAAGTGCTCCTACTGGATCTTTTTGTGAATTTGACAAAGGCCCAGTTGGGATATCCACGGTTTTGAGTGCTTCATTGATGTGTTTTTGTTCTTTCTCTTTTTCCTTTTGCTACAAGAAAAGAGCTTGTCCACTCCTAAGACAAACACCCAGGCACAAATAGCGCAGTGCTGCTGTATATGCAGTGTAATGCAATGAGGCATGTACAGACTTGTACATTGGGGAAACAAAATCTCCTGTTTACAATGCAATCTTTTCAGCAGTCCCAAGATGGTTCCATACTCATTTGCACTCTGAATCAGGTACTCTGAAAACATAGATTAACCCCCAGGTGATTTTAATGACTCTCATAATATTAACAACTGGCTGACTGAAAAGAGAATAAATCCTTCCTTCCCCAGTTAGAACTGAAGAAGCTTCTTGGAGAAGCAGAACATCTTCAAGAAAAAGCAAGAAAGTCCAGTTGTCATTTGAAGGAAAAAAAAAAAAAAAAGCACCTTTGGGACATTTTCAGGCAAAGCTATTTTTGCATATAATTTCAAAACAATTTTATTTTGGAAAGAAAGATGCTCTAGACGCATATGGGGCCAATACAAATTTTCTCTGATGTTCATTAGAACTTATTCCTATGCATATCAAATTTCAGCTTAAATCTTTCCGAGAGAATAGCCTCACTTCTAAGCATCTTGTAGCTGACTTAGACAAAAGACATACCAAGTCCAGTAATGCTTTACCAAATTTGTCTATGGTAATTCTCAATCAAATTCTTTACCAAATTCTTGTTTGATAGAGGAACACATTGGGAGACACTGGGTTGTCTTTTGCTGGAAATTATTTGACACAACTGGCTCTCTATTAATGCTGTAAGTTGGATCCTGGATTCATCAAGGTTTGATCTAGATCACTGCCAAGATCATTTAAAATTCATTGGCTCTGCTTCCATAAGCAGGACATGAACTTTCTTCCCTTGCAGTGGCTGGAATGTAGAAGTACTCTGCTTCTAAGCCAGGAAGTAGCCCATTGAAGCATAATTAATACATGCTTCCTTTGCTTGTCCTAGATCTCCCAGTCTACTGCACCATCCCTGATTTTGTATTCATATCCCCCCTCTTTACTTGCCACTTCTCTCAACTAAACTGCCCCTTACCATTTTTATTGTGATGGAGGTGCTTTAACCCTGCCATTTTGGTGGTTCTGTTCTGATCTTGTTGCTCTTCAAAAGGAAAGCCCAGTTGGGTTACCTACAGAGAAGATTAAAATGTTGAATCATCACCATCCTGTGCTCTGGCAGGAAGCTTAGAAGAGCAGTGGTACTTGGAGATTCTGGACAAGGGCCGTGTTGCTTGCCCAATCTGCCGATCTGTAGTGAGGAAGACAGTGGAAGGATTGAAAAAACATATGGCAAATTGCCACCAGGTGAGGAGATGGGAAATACAATCCCTAGGAATTCTGTTATGCCATCAAAAAAGATCCAGTTGTTCCAACATTTCATCTTTAGTCTGGGTGATCAGACAGTTATTTCCCTAACACATCCCAAATCATGTTTCCTTTGTCTTTTGAAGTTCTGGTTAGTGTGCAATGGCTTATATATAGTGAAAATGGTCAGAGTGAGATAATACATTAGAATTCTAGCCTTGTATGTTTTTCGGGTGGGCTCCTCCCTCTTTTTTGAAGTAAAAAATACCAAATATGTATTTCTTTATGCAGAAGAGATCCAAAAGTTTATCATTTCGATTGCTTATTTCCAGTTTTATCTTCTTTTTACCATAACTGCACAACGTAAAAAAGTGCAACAGCATGGTAAACATGTCTAAAGATATTAGTTTTCAGCTTTATTTTAAATTTGGTTCTCCAAACTGAAATTATATTTTATTGTTACTGCATATTGAATGAATATTCCCTGGTAAGTGATTATTAGTTCAGATTCAACAATGCAAATGTAATACTGGAACTTTTCACCTTTATGTACTGTTTCTTTATTGAATTGCATTTGCCTTTTAGTTCAAAATCCATATTTTGAAATGTATATACATGTGCAAGAAAGGTATTTTAGGTGAAGCTCCTCTAAATTATATAGAATGAAGATATTCTATAATTGTAAGATCGGACATCGTTCAGTACCACTGAATGGAGGGAGAGGTAGGATAGCATATAATTATTGCAGCTTAAACTCTCAGCTGTCTTAACACTTTCTATTCCTAGGAGATGTTCACATGTCAGCACTGTGGGAAACAGTTGCGGTCTCTTGCAGGAATGAAGTATCACATCATGGCAGATCACAACAGCCTGGTATGGTGCAAAGAATATATCTATAAAAAGTCTTTTCTAAGAAGGACCTTTGGGCTTCCAGGATAGTCAACTTGAACATTTATGCTATCTAGCACTTGGAAATTGGGTGTGACACCAACCCCCCACCCCCCGCAACAATTTGTTGCATTGCTAAAATAATAGCTCAGTGCTTTGTTCAGAAACCCCTGTCAGGTCACATGCCTCAGCAGCTCTGAAAAACAAGAAATTTCTCATGTAGCCCAGCTGGGAGAATGGACTAAGATCCAAGGTCCTTTTGACTGACTTGCAAGATTTTCATCTTTCATTGCCTACCTTGTTTTTTTCTTTGTAAGGTAAACTTCCTTTGGTTTGCTGTAAATGATAGCCTTGGATTAATCTTTCCCTTGTCTGCTTTTATGCAGCCAATTAGAAAGGAAGCCGGCCAGTTGGATAAGCAGAGTGAACGAGAATGTTTGCGGAGAGTCCTGAAGCGCATGGGCAAGCTCAAGTGCACAAGAGAGGTGAGCTTCAGCTAGTAAGTCTGAGGGACATTTTTACAGCTCAAATGGACTTTCCCAAGTCCTAAGAAGAGTATCTTTGCCTGTTCTTGAGGAGTGGTGGGGCAGTGGATTAGACTTGTCTTCCAGATTTCTGACCTTAGGTGGGGAAAAATTTATGCATCTGGTTTTTTCTCTCTCGACTCAGGAACTGACCACTGTTTTTCTCTGCCTGCTTCTACAGGGATGTACAGGCAGCTTCACCAGCATAATGGGGTATCTCTACCACACACAGAAATGTGGAAAAGCAGCTGCCGAACTGGAGAAGATGGCTTTAAAATGCCATCACTGCAATAAAGCGTATCGGTCCAAGGCAGGCCTTGTTTACCATTTGAAGTCTGAGCATGGACCTGTGAGTTCTTTGGGTAGTGAAACTGGGGAGAATATCTGGTGTCTCTTGATTTCTTCACCTTCACAAGAATTTCAAGTTTTTTTTTGGGGGGGGGAGGACTTATTAGGGCACAAGATAATTGTGGAGTAGGAAGGAAAAAGCTGAGGACCATGATAGTATTCAGAAATGCTGTTGTGTCATAGTATTTCTGACTCTATAAT
The DNA here is from genome assembly GCF_016545835.1 of Crotalus tigris. Taxonomy (NCBI): domain Eukaryota; kingdom Metazoa; phylum Chordata; class Lepidosauria; order Squamata; family Viperidae; genus Crotalus; species Crotalus tigris. The sequence goes on along the minus strand of NW_024096758.1, from coordinate 5,625,167 downwards.
AAGACTCAGTTCTTATCATTCAACTCTCTTCCCAGGTCTTTGAATAGTGTAAACTATTGGCTTTTCTTGTCAGGTGTCATTTCTCCACGAAGACAGCAGGCCAACCCATATGAAGGACTCAAGCATGGAATCAAGCAGCATAGGTAGAATCCAGAGGAAGTCTGCTAAGGTGGCTGCCTACTACCTGCATGAATTGGCCAATGAAGAACTTGTAAAGGAGTGGCCAAAGAGGAAAGTCTTGCAGGATCTTGTTCCTGATGATCGGAAGGTACAAGATTTGCATGTTCTATAAAGAGGAATATGTCCAAGGTCTATGTAGCTAAGAAATGAAATACCACAATTAAAAGTTCTTAACTGCTTGAGAGGAGCAAATCGGTTCTTGGGGCACATAGTTTTATTGCAGTTTTGTGACTTCAGATCAGTGGAGCATCCATGGCAACCATTCTCTTGCAGGCTATGACTGTACAAAGTTCAGGGAAGAGCTGCTTTTCCTTATTCCTTCAGACAATGATTGAGCCATTCCAGTATGAGAGGGAATTTGCAGTTCTTGAAATATAATTTGCCCTGTTTTTGAGATTACCTTACGAAATAATACTAAATCTTTGTTCATAACTGAGTATCCAAGCTGATTTATTTGCATCCTTCTTGGAATGTTGCATACACGGAGAGAGGCAAAGAGACACTATAGATTTGCTACAAAATCCTCAGGAATTAGACCTGAACTAAATAGAAGATTATTAAATCAACACAGAGTTAGTGCAAACCAGGCTTTGTTTAAATTATATGTACAAAAGCAGCTCTTCTATGACTTAAAGTAACATTTTCCATTCTTTTTGTGGGATACGCAAGACTATTTGGGATGATGTTTATGGTTAGAATTTATCATTGGAAGGATTTTGTGCATCGTTCCTAAGACTTTGGTGACTAGCAGTTGTCTGTCCCTTTTCTAGAGGAAATTGGAAGTTCTTAGTGTGATTTTGTCTTGGTTCTCATGATTTTTGTTTTTGAAATATAGTTTTTTTAGAGTTGTAAACTACCCAGAGTCTTTTTAGAAGTTGGGCATCTTGAAATGTCATAAATAACCAATTCCAGTTGGCTATAGCTTTGCTAACAGTTTCTATCTTTTATGTTAGATTTTTAAAACCCTAAGTCCTAACTCCTAACCCTAATATCCATATCCATGCTGGGGTATGGTAGGGCAAATTGAAATTCATCTGCCTGAATATATGCTGTGAGCTTGATTAGGCAATGATCTTGCCTGACGTCAAAGCTCTGTAAGAGGGGATGATTGACTTGAACACAGTAGGTAGAAAGGGCAGCTTCATCTACAAAGGCTATATAGAGATGACAGCATCAGCTCCTGAACTCTAGTTTTTGCTTTTGTTTCTCCTGTCTCAGCTGAAATATACTCGACCGGGAATGCCTGCTGTGAGCCAGGAGGTTCTGTGCAAGTGGAGGTCAGAAATAAAGACGTACAGACGGGTCCATTGCCCCAACCAGGTAACCATAGCCCCTGCCAGGTAAGATTGAATTTGGTGAGCAGGGAGTAAGGTTTGCAGTTAAAACTAGTATTTTTCTCATGGCAATGTCATTAGAAATGTAGTCGTGATTAATTGATTCGATGGAACAGTTTTATTCTATTTCCAAACTGGCCCAATACATAAGAAACATCTGTGGAAAATCTGCAGATCTGTGAACCTTTTATTACTTTCTGTCATGTATCTTCTACAGGCACAAAGGAAAGCCTCTTTCCATAAGCACACCAACTAATTAATGATTGTTATAGCTTGTGTGAAATCCTTTTTCCTCATAGTTATCAGCCTAGATCACTCGATCTTTACATAGTGACCTTATTTCTGTTTTGTTTTCTCAAGGGTTGTGAGTGTGTCTACGGCAGCATCTCTGGTCTTAAGGCCCATCTGGGCAATTGCACCCTGGTATGTATCAGTTGACAAGCTGTATGGAGGCCTTCCCAGTTGTTGCCAGGAAAAGTCCTAGGCCGAACCAGGGGAAACCAGGCATACAGTCAGTTCCAATGTATTTTCTGCCAGATCTGTCCTCTCCAAAAGATTCATATTTTGTATGTGAGACTTTGCCCACTTAAGTGATATCAGTATAGCTCCCTAACTTAGTTTGTGGAAAATATTACCTTTGAGGACAGAAAGATCATTTTATTTTTCCTCCAGATCATTTCACTCTGGCCTTTTCATGGATAGGAAAAGGTTTATCGTGTTTTAGATATGATCAACATGATCCAGAGGAAAGCCATAATATTTCAAAATTCCCCAGAATAAAACCTCTTGCCCAGTCTCACTTCTTTTCCTTATGGTTCACTGTCATTGCCAGGAATGCTAATGATTTTTGTCCTTCCTCAATTACAGGGTGAGTTCGTCGCTGGGAAGTACAAGTGCTTGCTTTGTGAGAAGGAGTTTGTGTCTGAGAGTGGGGTCAAGTACCATATAAACACTGTGCACTCTGAGGTGAGGAGTTGGTCTCAAACACATTGACCTGTGTGTGTTTGCACACACTCCATAGCTTTAGGCCTTTTTTCTGCCTTTTTTTCATGGGTGGGAGAGGGAAAGGGTTCAAACTTTTTCCCTTTTCCTGTGGGGTATGAGTCAAGGTCATCAGTGTGTGCCCAGTATTTGTATTGTGCCTCTTCCTCTCAGGACTGGTTTGATAACACAAACAGCACTAAGAGCTTTGAAAAACTGGTAAAGCTGCAGCAAAAGGAAGTTGAACAAAAAAGGCAACGCAAGAAGCACGTGTCCAGTCGGAGCCGTAAGAAGAAGCTGCGGAGCGCCACTCCAAAGAAGTCACCAAGGCTAGGACCGGATCAGAACCAACGGCAGGAGGTCAAAGTCAGCCATTCTAAGATGGCAGACTGTGAAAGTAGGAGCCTGGAAGAAGAGGATTCTCTCCCTTCGAAATTCAGTCACAGAAGGGCAAAGAAATAGCCTCCTGCAGGAATTTCTGCTTTGCAGGACAGGTACAGCAGAAGTATCTTATACTTAGGGAGCATGTACTTAGCAAAACCTGGGGGAAGGAAGAGAGAGGAGAGAGGTGATTGGTTTGAGGAGTGAAATCAAACTACTAATAGTCCTGCTAGTTACTAGGCAACTTTAAGAGGTATGGACTTGCTGGCTGAGGAATTTTGGGAGTTGAAGTCCATACCTCTTAAAATTGCCATGATTGAGAAATGCTGTAATAGATGAAATCTGGCCATTTGGAAATAATAAATTTTCACAAGTTTTTCAGAGACATTCCATTGCACACTACAGGAGAAAATGTATTTAAGTTCTCAAATGTAATATATAAGAATCTAGCAGGGATAGGACTTGGGAATCAATTGATCTCAATCATTTACTCTGCTCCCCAAATCCTGACTTCAACTATTTAAGGCTTTTTTCCTTTGAAATGTTTCAGCATCTGCAATTCCAAATGCTGGAAAGATCCAAATCTTGGGAAGGAGAGGGGGGAATGTTCCATCTACCCTAAGAGACAGATATAAGTACATTGGGATAGATGTAAGATTTTTCCATGGCCAACAGTCCACATTTTCTTTTTAAGGGACCATAAAAGTGACTGCAGTTATAGTTTTGACACTTGGAAATAAGAAAGACATGTTTCTCAATCACAGGCACCTGGAAACAGGAAAGAGAAGAGATTCTTGGCTTGAATTCACCTCTTGCAAGTTCGGTGAAGATAGAGAGCAGAGTGTCTGAGAGAAGAACTGGTCAACAGCATGAGTAAGAAGACTTTCCTGAAATTCCACTGTTCCAGTCTAGTTGCAGTAAAACAAGATCTGTTACATACTGTTATATACTGAGCCAAGTGCTTGCATAGGATTAACTTGCAACATATGCTTATGAAATATTATATCACATAGAAAATAAAGTTACTAATCACTCTAATTGTGTATATTTTTGAGTGTCAAAATTATAATTTACTGTTACTATATAATAAAAAGCAAACAAGAACTGAGTTCCTTCCCATGAATTTAATACAGGAGTAGAGAACCTACATAAATGAGCTGCACTCATCTAGTGAGTGATTACATTTAACTAAAATTGATCTGGCCTTGTTTGTGGTTAAATTAAGTTCCCTTGTATTATGCAAAAGGGTTTCCTGAGTAATTAATTGATGGAGCTTTTTTGGGAACTCCTTTCTTTTCCCACCTCACAGTGTTTCACGCCCTTCTCCCCATCCCTCTATCATGGGTCAATCATTCTTCCTATAGATCTCTTTCAGAAAGTAGCCAATCCACAGCATGGCCTTTCTATGTAGAAGCCGTGTGGTGCCGCCCTGAAAGTGGGCGCCATTTTGGGAGCAGGCCCCATGTGAATTGGGAAGATGCATTAGATCTCCCTGAATCTTCTCCACCACTGAGGTACCCCATGCTCCACCTAACAACCTGCACAGTTGCTTAACTGCAACAGCAAAAGCAGGGATTAGGACCATAAAGTGAGGCGATCACGTGAGTGCTTCACTTAATAATCAGCACAGCCTGCAAACATAATTGGCAGACTCCAATTACGGTCATACATCATATGTAGTAATGCTAGTAAAGCTTCCCAAGGGAGTATACAATGGGATTATTTCTCTTGACAGACCAATGTAATTTAAGAGGTTTTTACTCAGGACTGCTTGCAGATAACAATTTAGCCTCAAGTTAAGGAGTTCTAAAACACATAATGGGTATTGGAAAGGTCCTTGTTTGGGATAATTAAAAATCAGAACAGCATGTCATGAAAGCATTAACCCCACTCAGCAGGCCTGGCATTACTTTCCCCTTTAAAACAGTCCCCAACAGGACTGCTATGTCAGCTTTATTCCTCAGCCTCCATGGATTACATATTAACCTGTCCTTCCCTTTGTATACCGAGTCTTTCTCTGGCAATGTGAAACTGTAGTCATGCAGTAGAACGAATCCTCTTGGGCAAAGTATTCAGTCAAGCCCAATTGATTCGTATTACAATTTTATTAGCCTCAGGAAAAGAATAATCAGACAACATAAAATAAATGAACAAGTTAAACACTAAATAATCTAAACAAAGAGCTATTAAATCTATTAGTATATATAGGCTACATGAATCAATGCAGAATTCCATTAAAAATGACTCCTATGATAATGGGAAAGAGGAATTTGATCCCCACTCATATTCACACATGCTTAACTTGAGTTCTGAATGAATCCGCTTTTTCAGTTTGCAAATACAGAGTCTCATCGATAGGCCAAATATGCTACATTTGCAAAGCCTAAGGTTGATACTAACCATACACCCTATGCTGTGTCAATGCATTTTCTAGTCCTCTATTGACAATAGCAGCTGAGATACTGTTTTGGAGGGCAGGTTTCTGAAACTGAGATACTTGCATGTATACTGTTTGACATATGGGAGATGAAAAGCAATAATCCTCCAACTGTATAGCAGGGATAAATTTGAGGATATTTTCAATGCTATCCTGGTAGGAGATGTTCATTCTGCTGGTGTGCCTGGAGGATGCTTGGTACTCTGTCAATGTTTGGGTTGAAGAATCCTAAGTGAAGGAATGAGAGGGCTGGTTTCACTTAGCAGTCATGAATGGGGTTGGTGATCCAATCACTTTCTTTAATTTTTATCAGTGTTTATTATAAGAAAAGTTATAACCTCAAATTTTTGCTTTATATTTCTATTAATTCAAATCATTTCTATAACAACAAAGTCAAATCTTAAAATCGAAAATTTCTATTTTCTGTTTTGAGAGTAAAATCTGGAAGTGGTTTCCAAATGGGAAAAAAAAACTAAATAAATTCTTCTTTTTAATTAAAGCAGTCAATTTTGCCATCTCCTCAACTCCATCAGTGTGGGAATTGATAGAGCTTTCCATCTTTGTGCAAATAAAAGTCTCGCTGCTGTCAACATATATTGTAACAAAGTTCCTTTTTTTTTCAAGTTCTTTATCCAGCAAACCAAAAGACTTCTTCTTTCAGTTTTATATTTATTTTAAGAACCTTCTGAATTAAAATAAAGATTTGTCTCAATATTTCTTTGTTTTGCCACAGATCCACCAACGATGGTAGAAAGTACGTTTTTCACAAATACATTTCCAACATACATTTGAAATTTCTTTACACATCGTTGACCATTTCTTGGGCATTAAGTACTAAGGATGCATCATTTTGAAACAGATTGTAGTCATTTCTCCACATTTTTTCCTATTGATCAAGCATTATATTGCAACCAAAGTCCTTTGCCCATTGAATCATCTTTAACAGTTCACGTTTTGGTCCCTTTCTAATTGGATTACTGCAGAGGTTTATAAACTGAATTCCTCCTTCCAAAAATAATAGAAACCACACCAATTAATCATGTTGTGCCAGTCCCTCTGTTAAGTGGTCAAGTGTCCTAATTGTCTTGGCTGAATGCAGTTTCTCTGGCCGTTGCGTTTCACTCCTCCTGCCACACAAGGCCAGAAGCTCTACCACTCAACCGGCCACGCAGATAGGCCAAGTCCTGCAAACAGCCATGCTCTCGCCACAGCTGCTCCAGTTGTTTCTGCAATCGGTGCTTATGCTCCTGCAGCTTCTGTACTCGCTGGACCAGCTGGTGCAGCTCCTTCTTCAGCTCCTTATTCTGCTGGCAAACTGTCTGGCTGTGCTCCTGAAGGCACTGCAAGGCCAACTGTTGTACCTGCTGAGCCAAGCCCTCCACTTCCTGCCATGCCTCCTGTTCCTGGGCGATCTTCTCTCTCAAGGCTCGTATCTTGGCTGCCTCCAGGTGCTGCATATGCTGCTCCTGCGCAGCCGCCAACTCCTTCTGCAGCTGCCGAATGTAGGAGGTCTGCTGTTGCTTCAGGGCTTGCACCTCACGCAGTCCCTCCAATTCAGAGCTGAGACGGGCCAGCTCAGCTTCTTTCTGGAGCAGCTGTTCCCGCAGAGCTGCCTCTTGCTCCTGAGAACGGGCAATCACTTCTTGGTGCTGCTGCTGGATTTGGCGCAGCAACTCCTGGTTCTCTTCACTTAGAGAAACCACCACACCCTGGCGCCTTCGGGCTCGCTTGGCTAGGTAGCCGGCAAACTCCTGGCTCTCATTCTGGAGGTCTTGTGCCTCTTGCTGGAGGAACTCATATTGTGCCCTCAGCTGTGCCCTCCTCCCTCTCAAATCCTCCAGGTTTCGGCAAACGCTCTCATATTCCTGTTGTACTGGCAGCAGCAAGGCATTGTCTGGCCCGGATTCCACGGTGTCCTGGGCAGTGGCCCTTGAAGCTGTGAGCTTGGACCTGGCTGGCTGTGCTTTCTTTTTCTTTTGGGGCTTCGGAGCCATCACCTTGCCTGGAGGGCTGGAAAGCAGATGGACGTTATGTTCAGGTCAAAGCAGGGAGAAAAACCTCAACCCGGATTAGCTTAAGAAAAGGGAAGAACAAGAGCAATTGCTCCAACAACCTCGATCATGCTAAGGCTGAAGCTCACGCAGGAACCCTCTTCTAGTGTCTGTGGGATTCAGGCTCAGCAGTGGAAAAAACGGGGCCAGCAGAACTGAAGGGATTCTAAAGATGGAAGAAGATATGTGTGAAAAGCCAGAAGGCTTCATACAGTAGTTTACGAAGGGGAAAGTTAGTATGAAGGAGGTGATATGGAAGGGGGTGTTCTGCTGGGGGGTGGGGGGGGAGAAGCTCAACAAAAAGTGTGTAAGGAGCCTACCTGAAAGTTCTTTTGCAGCTTTGAACAAATCCCTTCTGTGTTTTCTTGTTGCTTAGTGCCTGGGAGGGGGGTGGAGCCAAAGGGAGGAGGGAAGAGTGACTTTCTTTCATAACCATCTGGTGACTCAGGAGCCAAGACCAAAAATTCATCCTTCCAAGCTGTATGGCTTATTACATCAGCTGCTGCTAAGCTGAGGATTTGGGTGACAATACATTTATGTACATACACAATAGATATTCAGCCTGGCCAAATCTTATTGCCATTGCAACGTTGAAAGATCAAGGCTTTGTGTACTTCTTGAAGCTTCTCCATTTGAGGGATCCTTGGTGCTCTCTGAGCTTGGTTGCTTTCTTGTAGATATTTCATTAACCAAACTAGGTCACATCATCAGGGCTGCACTGTACAGCACTGATGAGGTGACCTAATTTGAGTAATGAAATGCCTGCAAGAAAATAACCAAGCTCAGAGACCACCAAGGACCCCTAAGCTACAGCTCTAATCTACAAATATTCTCCTTTATTGGCGTCTCCATCTGTTCAGCCATTTGTTGGAAAGTGGAATGAAAATCCTCAGTCTTTGTAATCATTTGATGATATGCATGATCTCTCTCTCTCTCTCCTCACTGTAGGAAAAACTGAAAAAAAGAGTGCTATGACTGTTGCCTTGAGGTTCTAAATCAAAAATGGGATATAAATCTAATGAATGAATGTGCTTGGCCACTTTTAGAAGCACTACCTCTAGTGCAGCATCTCTCTCTCTCTCTCTCCCTCCCTCCCTCCCTCCCTCCCTCCCTCCCTCCCTCTCTCTCTCTCTCTCTCTCTCTCTCTCTGCTTCTGGAAGTTCTTGAGGGTAGAGTTTAGGGCCCCTCTTGCTTCCAAGAGGCTCTCTATGTTGCAGGACCTTTTTAAATATGGATATTTAAGACTCCCAATTATCATGTGAATATTTAGGGTTCAATTGATCACTGGAAAGAAAACCATAAGCCCCAATAACTGTAGAGTAAAGACTAGTGCAAAGTTAGCAAAGTAATTTGAGGGGGCACTGTCTGTCACAATAGGTAGTGGATAAATCAATATAATCCTTCCAGGTTCGATATTTACAGTCTTGGACTGCAGTGCTGTTTTTCCTTTTTGCCAAAGTTCTGGAGTTTGGCTCCATGTAGGCTGGCAGAAGAGATATTTCATTTGCAAATTGCAATTATTTTATCCACCAGGTGATAACCCTATAGTTAATTTATATTTCTGTTCTAATTTATTCTTAACAGGTAGCATTCCTTTTTTCCCCTTTATTCTGTTCCTTAAGAGCTGGGCTTGTTAGCAACATTATCTGATCTTATCTAATATCTGATATAATGTTATCTAAGCCTCTCTCATGGTGGTTTTAATAACCTCCAGATATCCAGGAGAAATTTCAGTCTTTTAACTCTTTTATTTTTTTTTGAAGCAAGTACTTTAAGAAGTTTCTTCTATGATTAGTAATCATACTAATAGTGGTTGGTCCAGTGGTGGGATTCAAATATGTGAACAACCGGTTATCTGTGTGGATGCCATTTCCGGAAGTCCATTTTGGGCCTGGGCAACAAAAAATTAGCTACTGGTTCTGCTGAAGTGGTGCGAACTGGCTTTATCCCACCACTGGGTTGGTCCCACCCTGGGATGGCAAAGATGTCTTCTAGTAGAAACACTTCAACAGTTCCACTATTAACTGATGTAGCCATCAAAGACCCTCCTGTCACAACTTCCATCTGCTGTTTCAGCAGAAACTATGAGTCCAGAATAATCTTCAGATTACATACCAAGTCCTTCTGGGCAGCACTTCCCTCATTACCTACACCACAATCTTCATCAGAAAACAGATATTGGAAATTACTGTAGGTGAAACGTTGTCAGGAATGGCTGAGTTCATGTAGGGTTTTCAGGAGGTGTGCTACTGTCTCCTTCAAGGTGAACAATGTTATTCAAAGAAGCATTAACAGCCTCCTGAATCCAGTTACATATACCCTGCTTGGACAAGCCAAGAAGGGCAGGGGTCAAGCCAGGTTGAGTGTGGCAACATTCCAACCATAGAAGAACTTCTCTGACACTTCATGTTCAAAAGAATCACAGATAATTCTGCATGACATTGCTCCACACATCGCAGTAGACTCTGTCAGCTGGTTTCCAAACGAGAGTGGGTATGAGCATCTTTATCTGCTAAGAAACCAGCAACATTAGCTGTGGTTTGGAACTGTGGTTTGCCCATCCTTCTCTAGAAGGGTCTGGGTTTCATGGAACACGTTTGTAGGTCCAGAGTCTGGATGCAATAAGTGCAAAGAATTGATATTTTTTTGCTCTTACTCTACATTATAGACTCAGACATGAGTTCTTACCAATGTTCAGTGGCCACTGCTGATTGTACATTTGGTTTGATGTCTACCTTCAAAATCTAAAATTGCCCATTAACTTACCAAAGTCACATTTTAAAAAAAAGCCCTTGGAGCTTAGAGCTTACTAACTCATATCATTCTGAATCAACTTTGCATAAAGGTGCAGTAACATTTAGTCTTTTTAATCAGGAGGCATACAAAGGAGGCTAAAATATTCTCAGACTCTCTTCTGCAAGGACCTCTGTATATGCACCCAAAACCAAGTTTCAATTCCAGTAACTAATATGTAACAAAATTTGTTTTCAGTGTGATATTGGCTTTCCCCAATTCTGCTTTTCCTTGTTTTCTGCAGGAAATTCCTTTTTAATATTTGGACTTATTCCCAAATCATTTCAAGCTGGAATTCCTTAAGTTCAGGAACACCCTCTCAGCTGTGGCAGGAGCAGCATCCATAAAGGCGGCATGATACAGGCAGCACTGCAACAATAAGACACTGAAGCCCTGGCTTTTTTGTACATGCTTCGTGACATCATCCATAGACACTGAAAGGGACTGAGCTTGAACCCATGACTTCTTTCATTACTCTGAGAAAAACAGCAGCCCCTGCAGCTTCCCACGCGTGGCAGTTCTCAGGATGATTTTTTTCAGCTTAATCTCCAACACAAGGGGGTTATTATATGGATAAAAGTGGAGGAGTGATATTATGCAGGTAGTCTTTGATTACCAATGTTAATTGGGACCAGGAATTCTGTCACTAAGCAACACAGTAATAAGGTGTGTGATGTCACGAACACTTGACACCTTAGGACAGCAGTTCAGGGAGTTCCAGATATTGTTATTAGAGAATCTTTCATGTTTGCAACCTCCTGCAGTAACATGATTGCTATTTGCAATATACTGCTGGCTTTCCCATTGACTTTGCTTGTCAGAAGCTGGCAGTGAAGGTTGCAAATGGCAGTCACACAACTGTGGGATACTGTGATGTCATAACTGCAAGCTGGTTGCCAAGCCCAAATCACAATCACATGATCACAGGGATGCTAAAATGGCTGCAACTATGAGAATTCACTGTAAGTACCACTAATTTAATGTCTTTTTAATGTTCAGTGACTCAGGGGACATTAAAGGAGGGCAACAATATACTGTAAATGTCTTAAAATAGCATACATTCTACTAACAAAACAAATGCACCCTATATCACAGCCATCTCTTGTATTTTTAATTTTTTCCCCCAAAACTTTATATTCAGTTATATATAGAGAGAGAGTTTTGGACAAGACTGTTCAAAACATTTATATTTTCTAGGCTGAAAAGTTGGTATGTTTGTCAGAGGACTTTGAACCAAGCAACTATCTTTGTTTATTTCTTTATTTGTTTAAAACATTTATATAGCTTCCCATCTTCTGATAAATTCTAGGTGGCTATCAATTAAAAGAGCTGACCAGATTAGGGTATTCAGGCAAGGATTGGCCTGTAATAACAATTCATGAGGAATCTGTCTTCAGGGAACGCTAGTAAATAAAGAGATGATTAATGAGTTATTTGTTACGTCTGTAATGTAAACTCAAAACCGACTCGTGACATTTTTATGCCTAAGACAGAGTGGCAAATGGTGTCCCTATTCCTCCAACATTAAATTAACTAGTAACTGCAAAGTTACTAAATATAATATGTATATATATAATCTGAAAGAAATTATTGTATTTAGTAACTTTACAGTTTACAATAATACTGAGAAACAAAGAAAGCTATCCAATAATTTTAATGTTAAAAGCAACCAATCTTATGTTTTATTATTTATATTTCTAAGTTGTAATTGCGGTATACATAATAAATAAATATTAAATGTTTAGCCAATATATCATGACAAGTTTGCGACAAAAGAAAGCACCACAAGCCCATTACAAGGGAATTTTGTACTGCTACAGGACAGCCAGCACCACATGGTACCCTGATTCCATATTGCACCAAGAGGTGATCTGAGGCAAACAGCAGAAATTTGGACTTCACAGAGATATGGAAGGATTGTGTAAATATAGAAAACACAGTAGGCATTTTTGCTTTTTAAATGTATAAGCATAACAAAGTCATATAACAATTTGCTATCTTTTATCTGTTACGTCTTTCATAATGCAAAATTGTAATTTAATGTATCAGAAGAGGGGAAAATATTAAATACTTGTAGAGTATATTAACTATATTAAGAGAGCCTGAAAGGCCATGGAGCCTTTCAGTTTAGAAGTAACACTTAGCTTTGCTAACCTTCTTAAAGTTTTCATTGATCACTAACAGATGCTGACACAACATAGGCAAGAAAATGGTAAGTGAGCAGCTGTCCAACCTAGATGAGTTCAAATCGCCAGGACCAGATGGATTACACCCCAAGGTTCTCAAGGAACTGGCAGATGTGATATCGGAACCACTGAACTATATTTTTCAAAGATCCTGGAACACAGGGGAACTACCAGAGGACTGGAAAAGAGCTGATGTAGTTCCCATCCTCAAAAAAGGAAAAAAAAATGGATCAGGAAATTACAGACCTATCAGCCTGACCTCAATACCTGGGAAGATCCTGGAAAAGATAATCAAACAACGAATCAATGAACACCTAGAGGCAAACAAAGTCAGTACTAAAAGCCAACATGGGTTTGTCAAAAATAGATCATGCCAGACAAATCTTATTGCATTCTTTGACCAAGTGACAAAATTAGTGGATCAGAGGAATGCTGTGGACATAATTTACTTGGACTTCAGTAAGGCATTTGATAAAGTAGATCACAACCTACTACTTGATAAGATAGAAAAATGTGGGGTAGACAGAATCACCACCAGATGGATCCGTAGCTGGCTGACCGGTCGTACTCAGCGAATGGTCCTCAATGGAACTGCATCTATATGGAGGGAAGTGTGTAGTGGGGTGCCCCAGGGCTCTGTTCTGGGCCCAGTGCTCTTCGACATCTTCATCAACGATTTGAATGAAGGGATAGATGGGGAACTCATCAAATTTGCAGACGATACCAAGCTGGCAGGAATAGCCAACACTCTAGAAGACAGGCTTAAGATACAGAAGGATCTGGACAGACTTGAACACTGGGCACTAACTAACAAAATGAAATTCAGTGGTGAAAAAAGCAAGGTTCTACATTTAGGCAAGAAAAACCAAATGCACAAGTACAGCATAAGTGGCACCATGCTCAATAGTAGTAACTGTGAGAGGGATCTCGGAGTCCTAGTAGACAATCACCTAAACATGAGCCAGCAGTGTGCTGCAGCTGCCAAAAAGGCCAAAACAGTGCTAGGCTGCATTAACAGAGGGATAGAATCAAGATCACGTGAAGTATTAATGCCACTCTACAATGCCTTGGTAAGGCCACACTTGGAATACTGCATCCAGTTTTGGTCACCACGATGTAAAAAAGATGTTGAGACTCTTTCGAAAGAGTACAGAGAAGAGCAACAAAGATGATTAGGGGACTGGAGGCTAAAACATATAAGGAACGGTTGCTAGAATTGGGTATGTCTAGTTTAACGAAGAGAAGGACAAAGGGGGACATGATAGCAGTATTCCAATATCTCAGGGGCTGCCATAAAGAAGAGGGAATTAAGCTATTTTCCAAAGCACCTGAAGGCAGGACAAGAAGCAACGGGTGGAAACTAATCAAGGAGAGAAGCAACCTAGAACTACGGAGAAACTTCCTGACAGTGAGAACAATTAATCAGTGGAACAGCCTGCCTCCAGAAGCCGTAAATGCTCCAACACTGGAAGTTTTTAAGAAGAGACTGGACAGCCATTTGTCCGAAATGGTGTAGGGTTTCCTGCCTGAGCAGGGGGTTGGACTAGATGACTTCCAAGGTCCCTTCCAACTTTACTATTATTATTATTATTATTATTATTATCTTTCCCAATCATTCTTTGCACTGAACCCTCCAAGGTCTTGAAAGTGTTGCCTTCCACTGAATACATTTTTATTTAAGTCACTCTGTGGCAGGTTCACATATATTGCATCCTAAAACTGGCTGAATGAAACACTTTATCGGTGTCAATATAACATACTAAGCCACCCCCTAAATAATTGGAATAGTGGCTTGATATATACAGCATGTCAAGGTAATTACTGGATTCTCACAGCATAGTGAATCATGAACTACCCAAACCCATTTTAGCCTAGTTTTATGTGCTGGGTAAATCTATGATGTGAGAACCCATATTATAGACAGCTGAGCTTCCTCACAGCTAGGCTAGGCCGTTATTTCTTAACGACGTCTCTGCACCAGCTTGCTAATATAACTATTCTTCTTGTTGTCCGTAGAGGGCGCAATACACCCAAAATTATTGCTTCTCCAACAAAGAGGATTAATCAAGAGAGAGAATGAAAATGATTTGAGCAACTGGAGAGCTACCCTGTTAGCTTAAGCAAGAAAATATATAATTTCTCATATTTTAGAAAGAAATTAAGGAAACTTAGAACTGTCATCATGTCAGCCTTTACAGGACACAGCATTTTCTCTGCCTCCAGTCAGCTGACCAAAAGAACAAAGTTTTATATCACTAAGCGGTTTCTTGATTAATCATTGATGCTTTGAAAGACATGGAGATCAGAAACCAGGCCCTTTCAGGTGCCCCTTAAAGGAGGATTGGGAAACTGAGAAGACCAGTTGAAGCCAGACTAAATAAGACAATGGCTTTTAAATGTCTGATTTTATTTTGCATTTATTTGTATGTTCGATTGTTTGTTTTAGAGTTAGCCTAGTTATTAGTCTGGCATAGTATCAATTGTTGAAACTCCCTTAGCAGCTCAATTGCCTGTAAGCAGGACACAAACTATACTGATGGAGACCTCAAAAGTTTATGTAGATGGGGAAATCTATAAATGTATAATATCCAGGAGGATAGCTGCTGGAGATGTACTGTATTCTGATAAAAAGCCCATGTACATAACACATGCATGTATATGTGTACACACACCGGACATGTACATATAAAATTTTGGCAAGATGTGTATATGTGTAGCAACATCTTTTAAAAATAAAGTTGCTATAAAATGGGTATAGAATGATATACAGTCATTAAATGTAATACATAACAGGATTCTTCATTGAGAATATTTGTAGGAATAGACAAATGTGTTTTCATGAAGCTTTTCACTTACAGTATATGTCTTGAGTTGTTAGGATAACTTGCGTAAAGTTATTTCATTATTGGATATATAAATGCTTTATCTATTACAGTACTTTGCATTTTTTCTTTTTGCTGATTTTATTTCTAAAGTAATGCTATTTTCCTTATATATTTGTGTCTATGTGTGTAATTTTTTAAAAAGTTCCTCTCTAGTTCTCTGCCATTTCAGAAAATCTAGTCTAGTATGAAATCAATAGAGAATATTTGTGGCTCAATGTGAGGTCCTTGGGGTTCTCTGAGCTTGTTTGTTTTCTTGCATATGTTTCATAACCCTACTAGGTAATATGGTGTAAATTTTGGGTGGTTAAAAAAACAACTGTGCCTTGCTTTTAACAGTTTCCACGTGACACCTCCCACTAGCTGATAACAGCTACAAAGAAGGCAGAAGCAGCTGGTAGGGCATCAACGTAAAGCGTCTGCCTCTTTTGCCCCCTCCAGGCGTCTTTGCCTTCCGGAATGCAGGTCTCAACAAGGGGGCCGCCCCTGACAGTTCTCTCGTCTAACGACGCTCAGGATTTCCCCCCATTTCCGATGCCTACTCCAGTTGTGTCTTACTGCAAAAATACTCCAAGAACGCCCCAGGCATGATTGCAGTGGTCGCTCTGCTCCATAGGCGGCGTCTTCTCCAGTGCAGCCTAGCTCAGCCCAGCCCAGCCCTGCTTGCTCAGGGACTGGCTTCTGCCGCCTGGGTCTCTCGCAGACTCAAACCAACCATTGTTTCCTGGGCCGAGGGCGGAGCGCCGGCGCGCGGCCAGGAGGAAGAGGGGGGCGTCCAAGACGCCGCTTGCCCGATCGACAGTATTCGGCGGCTCATGACTTGGCTGGCTGGCAGGAGCGGCGGGGTTGAGTCGACTCTGCCGCTGCCGCCGCCGCCACAGACCCGGTAGCGGATTTCGGTTACAACAGCAGCAGCAGCAGCAGCAGCAGCAGCGCGGAGCTCCGCTGAGATTCCCGGCGGCTTTGGGCCCGCCTGATGGATCCGCCAAGCGGCGGAGGAGCAGGTGGCGGTTCGGCGCTGAGCTCCGGCGCCACTGCTGACTGGGGGAGCGTGGCGCTCGTCCCTGCTGCGGACACTGCGGTTCCATCCGCGCGTCCCTCGCCACCTTGAGCGCCCCGGAGACGGCCGTCAAGACCCCTTGTCGCGGGACCCCCGACGAACTCGAAGCCGCGCCGACACCTCGCCCGACTCGATGAGCAGCTGCTGCATCTGGCCGCGGTCATGGCTCCAATTCCCACGTACCTCAATCCGGCCGCCGTCCTGGTCCTGGTCAGCTGCGACCTGTGCCTTGTGCGCGCAAGTAAGTGTAGGAGAGAGATGTGGGTGGGAGAAGCTCCCCAGTGGGTCTGGACTGGCGACCGAGATCCCCAGTCTGAGATCCCCCTCCTGTGGCAACTTCTTCCAGCGCTTGCTCTTTGGACGCCCTTTCGGACCAGCCCACTTCGCGGTTACTAGCCTTGGTGCTGAACTGGATCCCCTGTGCTTTCCTGCTTCAGGGGCCACCTATAAGGGATAGTGTGACTTTGCTTTAGGGAGAGGGGCTCAGGCCTGCCTGTCTGCCCGTGTTTCTACAGTGAGATGGTTAGAGACAGCTGTGTCACTGGACAAAAGAACAAAATCCATTTCGGACAATTCAGTTGTATGAGGTTTGGAAGCAAGAAAGACCCTCAACACCTGAGTTGCCTTGTTCTCATCTCAGAAGTTCCCCACACAACCCTTCCTTTTGCCCAGCATCAAAATCTCAGCCAATTTCATTAAAATAAAAGCTTGACTCAAGGTTGTGGCCATTTGGCCTTGCTAGGTCTTCTCTGAAGTCTTCATCCAAGTGCTTTGGTCTGCCAGCTGCAAAGTTTTTTTAAGAAGTATGTACTTGGCACCTTGCAACAAACACCAAAGTGCATGCCCACATTCATCTCAAATTTTGAGCCACAGAGAGACAGGGAATCTGGCACTTGGTAGAAAGGAAACAATCATTTGCTCCACTCCACTAGCTTGAGATACTAGTTCAAGGCCCACATGAATCACAACCCCACTCACACATACATACACAGTAGTACATATTACTGGTGCAGGCTACCTCACTTTTTTTTTTAGCCCTAACTATATATGAAATGCTATTTGCTGCCTCTGAAAGGTGTGGGTGGAGTGAGGCAAACAGAAGTATGTGCTAAGATAATGGCTCAGGCAGTGGAGAGAAAAAATAGACTAAATGGTATATCAATGCATTCCTCCTATGTAGGGACATAGAGGCTGAGACCAAAGTCCTGGCTCTGTCAACAGATGGATCATGTACAGCCTTTTGTATCTCAGAGCTGCATTTGGCTTAAAAAGTGCCCACTCCCATTCAAACAAATATATTCTGGAGTTATTCTTCTTGCTTGTTCTGTGCTGATTGCCAAATATATCTTCTTGACAGTGTTAACATTTTTATGAATGCAACTAAGGTAGAGTAGCACTATTCATTTGGTTTTATAGTTTATAATAAACCATATGCAATCTGCTAGGAAACTATTGGTTTTGGTTTTCTAGCATAACCTAGTGGAAGGGATTCATATACATTTAGATAAAATTGCAAAGCATCTACATTAGCAAAGCAATTATACTCCTGGCACAATTATATTTCTGGTACAATTTTCAGAATTTCTAATCCACTTTAACTGGCCAAACTGTTTAAAAATTCTGGAAGTTTTAGCATTACACATCGGGAGATCATGTTGCAGAAATAACTGCATTGACAATAAGAATCTAAGAAACTAATTCCCAGTTAGTTTGTAAATCATGTTGCAGAGATAACTACATTGACAATAATAACTTAATAACTCCCAGGTATTGATTTTTGGATAGTTATATTCTTCTTTACAACTAGTATCTTCAAATGCTTTATATTTGTAAAATAGAGTTAAAAATCAGACATTTAAAAGCCTTGAAAATTTGGCCATCTAAACCAGGGATTCAGTGAAGATGACCATATGGTGACATTGAGAAATTCAGCTGGACAGGAACAGGTAACTGAAGTGATCAAGAAAGGCAGGTCTGTTGCTCAAGGAAGAATAGGACAAGGACCAGGAAAGGGACAAAGCTGGACACAGTAGTGATACAAATAGCTTCATTAATGAAACATGTGAAATATGAGAGTGTAGCAGAGTTCAAGTAACAGCTAATGGGTGTGATGCCCCATTTGTCAGAAGATCAGCAACAGATAATAAAGTGAAAACAGCTGATGCAGTAAATGTGCTACAGGCCAAATTTGCAAGGTTCTTGGTGTTAGTATATTTCCATTAGGAGATCTGGAAAGGATCCAAACTAAGAAGCAGATGAAAAGAGGCATTTCTAACCAACATACTGTATTAGATCTCTCTCTTTCTCTCACACACAATCAGTGTGAAGCCTTTATATAGTTTCCTCCCAGCATTTCCTTCCTTAGCTTTCACTTCCCTGTAAAAAATATTGACCTGCGCTCCATTTGGGCACCCTTTCTGACTTTACAAGCAAATGAATTAGAAAACAAAGTGAATATATAAGCAAAAAGCAGCTAAAAACATTTTGACCTTTGGAATTCAATGATACAGTGTGATTTATAGGATAAAATTTTGCAGGATGTTCTGATTCAGGATTCAAATCAGACAGCTAGCCAAGTTGCCTCCCCCACCCCCACCCCCACCCCCTGCCAATCTATTCCCATCCAAGTTTTCAAACTGATACTCAACAATATGGTTACTGAGCACATTCAATGCTCATAATTTTTATGAATTTAGAATTTAGGAAGAAAGTAGGATTTTGCTGGTTCTTCCCACTTCTGCTCTCTCTTAATACACAATGTTCTTGCTTAGTTTCTATGTTTCTAAATATTCATCACATTTATCTACTGTTAAAGGAATAGATTTAAATAATGTGACTTGCTTTTAAACAAAAAAAATGTGCTCTTAAATGTATATCCGGGATTTCACAATCACAAAGCAGCCTTCCTTGTAGCAAAACAAATCTTTTCCACAGAGGATCTGCCCTCTGGAATGGTCTCTCCCACCCTCATCCCACATAGGCTCTAAAAAGCATTAAAAACTCAACTTTTCCCTTGGCGTTGGGGCCAGGTTGATTGGAGGTACTGCTGTAATGTATTTTGTGGGTTCCTGATTACCTATTAACTGCAGTTGAGGTTTTAACTACATTTGTTTGGCTTCTTGTACATTGCTCAGAGTTACAGTTGTCCAAGTTGACCAACCATATAAATCTCTTAAGAAACAAAAATGTAACTTAAAAACCAAAAACAAAACCCCCACAAAAGAAGGAAATCAATTCCATCTGGTTTTGCCTCTCCCTGAGAAGTTCCTTCATCGGCTATGGCAGATGGAACTCTATTACTTTGCTTTAAAGGCAGTTCGATCAGGCATTGCTTCTTCTCCCTTCCAAACTCCCTCTGCATTTGACAAGGAGGTGCCAGGGGAAGAGATATAGTTCATTGGGACGTTAAGACTGGGCCTCTGTGTACTTTTTGTAGGCCTCAAAAAAGCCTTTCTGGCAGAAGGGTAGAAAAGAAATAGAAGCTACATATTCGGTATGACAATATTAAATGCAGTACCATTTATTGACATTCATAATAAATTCCTGTCGCTGCTATTTCTAGGGGGGGGGGCAATATTTCTGGAAGTCAGCTTCACATCTGCTCAAATGGCTAAGGCTCAAACTCCTGAGGATGCCTGAGTGAGAGACCAAGAAAAGCATCTATGTTCCCCTCAAAACAAGGCAGGGGCACCCTCCACTGTCCTGGATTGGCTAGTGAAGAAAGCCCCAAAGTGTTCTTCTTTTGGGAGCTGGGAAGAGTCCAGACATTCATCAGTAGCCTCACTTCAGGTTCTCAAAGTCAGGATTGCCATGTCCTGAGAAGCTTAGCATTCCTTCAGTGAAGAAAAATCTCCTTGCCCTCTGCCTTAGCCATGCATCTTTTTCATCTGGAAAGTGGGAAGAGAAGGAACAGCCACCCAGATCCAGTGAAATCTGTTAGTACAAGTTAGCTGCCGGCACTACTGCATTCCTGGCTGGTACACGATACACTGCTGCCAGCCTCCCATTAGCAAATTAACACTTGCTGGAGAACAGAGTTGACTCCACCTATGTCCTTGGCCTGGCAGGCTTGCACTGGGCTGCTATGGGCTTCTAGCCAGGCTGATGGCTCTTGGCAATGTACAGAAAAGCTGAATACCATGAATAGTAGCCAAATGGATGGGATAGTAGCCAAATGGGTGGGATCTTTAACCCCCCCCCTTAAGGAATAATGGTAGCTTTTGAGGCTGGGCCTTACTTCTGGATCAGTTCAAGAAGGCTGTGTTTGCACATCTAGCTAAAATTGATTAGTGATAGCCTTAGTTAGGCTTTTTTGTTGTTTAGTGTGTTGTGCAAACCCACCCTGTTTCATTACTTTATAATTGTGCAAATCTAAAAACTGGATTAATTCAATAGCCAGGTTAAGCATGCTGAGTGGAGTTATATTGACTGGAGCAGAAAGGAAATTGACTCTCTGCTCAAACTGCAGCATTCTGAAGCTAAGTTGTGCACTTAATTATGAGCAATGGAAGAGAGCAGCCAGTGAGGGTTCTCCACCAATAACTTTCTTGCATCTCATAGATCGGCCCCCATCGCCTGTCAACGTGACTGTCACACAGCTGAAGGCAAACTCAGCCACCGTCTCCTGGGATGTGCCAGAAGGAGACGTCATAATTGGCTATGCCATTTCACAGCAGGTGAGCTTGCATTGAGGCACTCCCAGAAGGAAGCCTGTCATTCCTCAGGGGACCAAGTAGCATCAAACCTTTACACCCCAACCCAGCCAAAACCTCCCATTTCTAACCCCTCCGTGGGCTATCACTTTCTTCAGTTCAGATGCATCCCCCCCCAGATGAGGACTAATCAGTCCCTTAGAGTAGCAGTAACTCTCCTTAAGCCGCCTGGTGGAAGTAGGCAAGGTGAGCCTGAGGGCTTGTCCCACAGCCTGGCTGGCCTCCAGCTTTAACAACCTTCCTGGTTCCGGCAGCGACAAGATGGGCAAATGCAACGATTCATCCGGGAGGTGAACACCACAAACAGGGCCTGTGTACTCTGGGATCTGGCAGAGGATGCAGACTACATCATTCAGGTCCAGAGCATTGGCCTCCACGGAGAGAGTCAGGCTAGCAAGAGAATCCATTTTCGCACGTTAAAGCAAAGTGACCGACTTCCGTCCAACAGCTCAAACCAAGGTAAGCAAGACCCTTTTGTTAATTAGTCTAGTGTCATCAACCCAGGTTTTACTCATTATGACTGCATAAACAATTGTCTGCCGTATCAAACTTACTCCAGCAATACCTCATATCTTTTCCAAGGTTATTTTTAGTAATTTCTCTGATCCCATCCATCCCCTTTATCCATTGTCTTCTCCTTTTTCTGCTTGCTTCAACTTGCTTAGCTTTTTTATGTCAATCATTAACCACTTGCTAAAGTTGGCTATGTGGCTTCGAGAAGGCCGATCTCTGCATTGCATTCTCTCACCAGCATCCAGCTCATCCCAATGAGAAACAAAGCCCTGCGAGGTCAGCTCCCCCCCATCTGCTACCTTGTAATGTTCTCTTCGTCGTCACTCCCCAGCTGCATACGCATAGTTCTTACGAACCAAAGGATAGTTAGTGAAAGATGGTCTTTCCTAGCTCTCTGACAAGGGAGATGACCTGTTCTCAATGTGAAACAAAGCAATTATGGAGGCACTGAGGAATTCTTGTCTTACTTGGTAACATGAATGATCCCCTTGCTAAGTTCCAGCCTTATGTTTCTACAGGAGACATCACAATGGAGGGGCTGGACAAAGAGCGGCAGCTGCAGACGGGGGAGATTATTATCATTGTGGTTGTGCTGCTTATGTGGGCAGGTGAGTTTTCCTGGGTTCTCTGGATTTAGGCAGGATTGTGGCTGGAAGTCAAGTGCTTACTTGGCATGCACAAAGTTGCTTTCTACAGTACATCTTTAGAATTGGCTATTACTTTGGTCCAGGGCTATTGGAGAAGAAAAAAATATCTTCTACAAGTTCCTGACAGCAAGTGTTTGCAAAAGTATTAGATATTTGATGTTCAGGCAAGGTAGTCCTCAGATTATGATCAAAATTGAGCCCAAAACTTCTATTCCTAAGCAAGACAGCTGCTAAGTGAGTTTTGCCCCATTTTATGACCTTTCTTGCCACAGTTGTTAAGTGAATCACTGCAGTTGTTAAGTTAGTAACACGCTTAAGTGAATCTGACTTTCCCATTGACTTTGCTTGTCAGAAAGCTGTAAAAGGGGATCACATCACCCCAGGACATTGCAACCATCATAAATACATGCCAGTTGCCAAGCGTCCAAGTTTTGATCATGTGACCATGGGGGTGCTGCAACTGTCGTGTGAAAAACAGTCATGTCACTTTTTTCACTGCTGTTATAGCTTCAAATGGCCACTAAATGAATGGTTGTAAGTTGAGGACAAACTATATCAGCATTTGATATCTTGTGAATTTTGCTCAACCTGCCAACATTCAACATTTATCATTAGTGTGAATTCTGGCCCATCAGATACTCATGGCCACATTTAAAATCTATAACATATCATGGAAACTTTATCTGAATCCTTAGCAAAAGCAATAGCACTTAAGTCTTACATACCGCTTCACAGTGCTTTACAGCCCTCTCTAAGCAGTTTACAGAGTCAGCCTATTGCCCCCAACAATCTGGATCCTTATTTTACTGACCTCAGATGGATGGAAGACTGAGTCAATCGTGAGCCGGTCACAATCAAACTGTCAAACTGCAGGCAGCTGGCAGTCAGCAGAAGTAGCTTGCAGTACTGTATTCTAACCACTGCACTACCACGGCTAAGAAAAACTATTTCAACTATTACCGTAGATGCATTTGACCAATTTAGATGCTAAACCTAGAAATATCAAACCCATTATTAAAGCACAGAAAACAAAAAGGAGTAGTAGCTGATTGTCTGTTAAATAACGAGATCTCCTTATTGTGTTGTATACAAATTCCAGATCTTTTGTACATTCTATGTCATAATATACAACAGTGGATGATATTTGTGTGTGTGTGTGTGAGAGAGAGGGAGGGTTAGAGTACTGCACAAACCAAATCTGCTCAGTTAATTTGTGGTTTAATGTATTATGCAGAACCCAGAAAAAATGGGTAAATTCAGTAATGAGGATAAAAGCATCGACAGAGTTGATAAGTAATGTTTTTCCAGGCTGACTACAGTGCTTTAATTCAATGCATTTTTTCCCAAGGAGTATTTTTCCATAACATTTTTAGATTACTGCTTGTTCACATACTGTACTTAGTTTGCAAATTAAGTAATTTGAATTCTTGAAGCATCTCAATGTTTCTTTTGTTTCCCTTAGTTCCCTAATTTTTCCCAAAACTGTCAGATCCTATTTGAAGAGCATGTTTGTTCTTTTTTTCTCTAGTATATGGTCTTTGTACTGATTTTTTTACATATTTTAATCCTTATTTATCATAATAGCTATTCTTACATATAATTGTCTACGAATGAACAATGATTCTACCAAACATGATCAAACATTATTTAATGTTTATCTTTTTCTAAACATTGGAAATGTTATTTTTATAGCAAATCATTATATTTGTGTTTTGAAAGGAACTGGATTATTTGAAGAAACTCTATTGAATCTTGCAAACTGCATGTGAATCCCAGATCCTTTTTCTATTATTTTTGTATGCTTTTTGTGCCTGTTCTCGGTACTTGAATCCTTGTTCCAAACATTAATCCATTGTTTACATTTGTATTACATATCCTTTAAGTATGTAAATTACCATGGAAATGGCCATTAGCAACTTTGTCGAATACAATACTTCATGTCCTGATTTCTTGTGATTGCATCCACTGCATGATTTGGCCTCCCCAGTTTTGAAGGGTGACATTTTCCTGTATCACACAATCCATTCTCTGCAGATATTGTGTATTCAAAGGCTGGCTTCTTCTGACAAGTCTGTACCTTTCTCCCTTGCGCCCTCTCTTCCATCAATTGTGTTTCTTAACCCTCTCCCCCACCCTTAAAAGTCCAATACAATTGGCTATCCTTCCCTGTTAATTGACAGGGAAAGGGCCTCTGTTCAGAACTTTCATTTTAGATTTTTTAAGGTAATGGATTAGCCACTCTTGGAATTGAATGCTGTAATAACAAGCAGTTCACTGTGCTCTAACAAATACTAATGGTGGGTGGAAGACTTCAGAAAAAGTTGGCTTCTATTCTTCTGACCCTTTATCTGACTCCAAAGGAAGAAAGGCCTTTTGAGCTCTATTCGGTGTCTATAGCATTCAGCTTAGGAATGGTCAGTTCATAAGTCATTTAATTCCTGGAGATGTTAATAATTATTATGAAAAGAATGGAAGCCAGAATGGAAAGGAAAGCAACGTTGTAAACTCTGCAAATGTAAAGTTAAACAAACATTTCTAACTTAATCCAAAGCCAAATATTTCTTTCCTTGTCCAAACAAAAAATATGGTACAGGTAGTCCTTGACTTACAACCATTAGCCAACTGACTGTTCAAAGTTACAATGGCACTAAAAAAAAGTAACATATGACTGTTGCAGCATCCCATGGTCACGTGAACAAAATTCAGCCGCTTGATAACTGGCATGTATTTATGACAGTTGCAATGTCCTACAGTCATGTGATCATCTTTTGTAACCCTTCTGACAAGCAGTCAGTGGGGAAGCCAGATTCATTTAACAAACTGTGTTACTAACTTAACTGCAATTATTCACTTAGGAAAGTTTAGAAAATGGGGCAAAACTCACTTAACAACCGTGTTGCTTAGCAACAAAAATTTTGGGCTCAATTGTGGTCATAAGTTGAGGACTACCTGTATGTGGATCATGCTTCTAACTTACAGTACTGCACTCTAAAAGCTTATTTCGTCTTTAAGATGTTGTCAACTCATTTGCCAGGTAACAGAGACAGGGTAAGAGAAAAGTTAGGCTAGAGATTTTGATCTCATAACTTGATAATGCATAATGGAAATAAAATTAATATAAATGTTAATTCCCCATGTCCTATTCAAAACTATGCCAATTTTTTATGCTCCTTCTCTTTAAATGATAAACTAGACAATTCTCAAGGGCTATAGGAACAGATGGATTTTATTCTTTTAAAACATTTTCAGTTTAAAACTACTTCCACAGAGAGGAAACAAATATGTGATGGGGGAAGATATTTCTTTATCCACATTCAATATCTGTTTGCACATTATTCACCAGTTGCTCCGTTGTAATGATTGGGTACTTGCCCCTTGAAAGACTAGTTTGGCTCTATGTAAAACAGGGGATGAAGATTTGGGTGTTTCTCTCTGCCCATTTCTAAATAATTTTTAGAGGATTTTTTTAAGTATTTAAAATCACTATCACTAGCCTCTACATTTCTGTCTAAAATTTTTTTAGGTTCATAAGCAGTTTTATAAACATAATATTTAATCGCTTCCATTTATATTGTTCAGTTTGGACCTTTGATAGTGTATGCCTTTGCAAAGTTTTGTGTTTCTGCTTTGGGCAAACTGTAACATTTTAAAAAGGAGAGCAAAGCAAGAAATATTCAGGTAGGAATATACAGTATGTAATAAATGGAAGTTCTGTGGAATCAATTATCAAGCTTTGCTCTCTCTATGACAATTAATACCATGTATGGCATGATTGCACCTGTTCTTGATTGGCAATCTTTAATAGATAGAAACATGTGAACTCTCAAAGGAGCTTTCACAATTTCCAACTCCTCACCTGAGACAAGCTCAAGTGTCCATGTAGATTTCACATATCGCATGCTTAATATTGGCTTTGAACATCTGAAGAACTTGGCCGTTGCCCCCATTCCAGGCATTCTCAACAAATTATACACAGACACAAACATTTGGGGATGAAAGAATTACTTCAAAATGTGGGAATGTATTGTGTATGTGTGTGTGTGAGAGAGAGAGAGGAAGACAGAGAGAAAGAACCAGAGAGACACTAGAATATTTTAAATGAAGGAGCATAGCTTTTCAAATGAAGAGAATGCTGGAATTTCCCTGGTTCATCCCTCCTTCCTTCCTTCCTTCCTTCCTTCCTTCCTTCCTTCCTTCCTTCCCTTTTCTTCTTTCCTTCCTTCTTTCCTTCCCCAGCTGTGATCGCACTCTTCTGCAAGCAATATGACATCATTAAGGACAATGATTCCAATAATAATAAAGAGAAGACCAAGCCTTCTTCAGAACATAGCACTCCAGAGCGGCCCACGGGGGGGCTACTACGTAGCAAGGTAAGGTACTGGGCAAAGAAGGATTGAGCAAGGGGTATAAGACGGATCTCATTCCAGATGGACTGAAACTGGCAGGGAGAGGTTCACAAGCACACTGGGCCACCAAAAGGACCTGTGACACAAGGTAAGAGACTTTGCTAGAAGTACCAGCATCATTGTTTACTACAATTATTATATGCCATAATCTCAATCTTTATTCCTCACTTAAGCTATAATGCAGGGCTTTATTTCACTTAGGATGTAATATGAATCTAATTGTATAAGGATACCAAACTTTAAAGTTTAACATTTGTTGTTAATCAAATTTGTATAGCTACATATCTCACAAAAAGTGACTCTATGCCAATTCAAGATCAGCTGCCAGGTGGTGCCTAGAATTTTAAAAAATAAAATAATGACAACATGCTCCGAGAGCTGTTAGAATACCATCATGGCAACATATTGAACCGAAACGGACATCGTGTAAGAAATGAGGGCTTTGTTTGATGAACTAAATTACGATTTGTCTTTCAAACCCAGCAGTAGGAAGCATTGCTGTGTTCTGCCTTTTGAAGTCAGGCATAGGAATCTATTTCTGAAAGACAAAGTTGCTGCAGTCAGCTTCATAGTAAGAAATCCATGAAAATATTGGAGAGCCATTTGTCCGGGATGCAATAAGATCTCCTGTCTTGGGCAGGGGGTTGGACTAGAAGACCTCCAAGGTCCCTTCTAGCCCTCTGATCTATTACTCTATGAAATTAACAAGAAAAAGTATGTTACCCAGTATGTACATATACTTTGTACAAATGAACTGGTAGATAAAATGGATTATTTTGTTTATTAAAGTTATATTCCACCTTTCCACCAGGGTTTACAGATAGCACACACCATTTCTTCACAATAAAGCTAGGCTGAAAGGGAAAGAATGGCTCAAAATCCCCTAGTGAATTTTTATGGCTCAGGAAGAAACTAAGCTGAACTCAAGTTTTCCAGTTCCTGTTCAATAACATAACAATTATGCTACATTATTTTTTCCGTACCAGGCTCTGCTTGTCATTCTTTTTCAAACTCTAAAGAAGTCAGAAACTGCATACTTGAATGCTTGAAAGCATTTTATTTGCATTAAAAAGTTCTCCTAAGTCTTATGTAAAAATATTAAAATGTAAATATCTGGTTATGTGAAATGATAGAGGGATTTTAACATCAAATACAGATCTGTCAGTAAACAAAACAGGTTGTTGAAAGAATATCAATGTACATGTGTATATGAGAGTGAGAAAGAGAATGCAATGGTTGCTGGTATCATACATTAAAAATGAATTTGAACATTTTTAGTCCCAGGGGAATATAACTTTGAATGGGCATCCTATCATTAGGAGAAGTGTTAGCCTAACTTTGATTTGCAAAACAATCACAAGGGGAAAAGTTAGTGTTTACAGTTTACCTCTCTGATCAGCTTAATCTCAATATAAAGAACTGGTATCTAGGTAATGTTTTTCTAAAATGAAGACAAAATGATTACACAAGATTCTTTTTGGCAGAGAAATTTGGGGCTTTGTAGGAGAAATATCTAAATTAATGCATACAAAGGGAGAATTTTGTTCCCTTTCCCCTTTCCCTGACATAGGGAAAAATTTAATAAGTTAATTCAATTATTTTTGAGAGTCAAGCAGCATACATATTTAATGTATTATTATGTTTGATTGCAAAGTCAGCCAGATGTATAGATTGGATTTGGCATTTTTGTCCATCTATTTGGTCTTTTCTACAGAGTTGGGATAGATAGGCAGATGTTTAATAATATTAAAAGTGTCGTCACAGGAACCAAGTAAATATTTTCTCCAATTCTTTCTCTTCTATAATTATTCAGTTGGAAATATGGTTTGATATGTTGTAGGAGAGAAAAAATATATCTAAAAATGAACTATCTGAAAACTTCTCTGGCCAACTTTAGAGCAAGCAATGCATGGTTAAAAATCACATAATATGGTACTTTCGAGAGTTAAAAAAAAAGAATAAGTTATCAGAGTAATCTACAGAAGTACAGGAAGTGGTGTTACCTCAAGGCAGATTATTGTGTTGCCATTGTGGTTAAATATCTGAACTGACACTTGGATGAGTCCTCCAGTCATAGATCAACTTCCATCAGCCCAGTCCACTGTGCCCAGTAATGATAATGGAAGGTGGTAGGAGTTGCACTGATATGAAATGGAAATAGTGGAAACAACTGAAGAATGGGAAGAGATTTACATTAAGAGGGAAAGCACTATCCTTAGTATAAACAATACAAGTATTTGTTTAGTTCTAAAGGACTGTAATAAAGACTCCTCAAAAAAGATGAATTTTGAGAAGAAATCTTAAAATAGGAAGGTAACATTTCCAAGCCAATATGGAATGAGGGAGAAAGAGTGAAATCTCTGCTCAACCAGCAAGTTTCCGGAGTGTTTATCGAAACAGCTCCCACAAACTGGCAGTAGCAGTATGATGGAGGAACAGATTAAAAAAAATGTCAGTTGTAAATAAGTTACAAGTTTCCCTCCCCACCTTGAAGAAGTATTTGAGTGATCATTATACTGTAACATTAAAAGCAGAGTTTAATTAACCAAATATAATTAATTTTACCACTATATACAAAAAGAAACTCATACTTTACTCAATTGTACTATTTCATTACCTTCTTGCATCTTGGAAATAAGAATCTTTTCAATATAACAGCTATAGAGAGAAAAGGACAGAGAGATGGATACTTAAATGTACCAATGGAAGATGAGAAAATGTACATAGGAGGAAGTGGCAAAGGAGAGGGAAAACAATACAATTATTAAAGAAACACTTCTTTTAACATTGCAGGATGAGAATGGATCCAGAGAGTGGAAAAATTGTTATTCTTATCTATTATTAAACATTATTCTTCTTAATTCTCTTAAGATTGCCTGAAGAGAATCAAGTACCTCCAGTATAGGAGAATAAAGGATAAGTTTTTGCTGACACATGCTTTGCCTCATATTTATATCTGTGGCCCATGTTCAACTTTTCAGTTAAGAAAAGTTTTTAAATGTGTGCAATCACTTTACATTATCATTATCTTGGTATTATCATATATTATCTATTATATCATCTATCATTATCCTTACCTTATTATTTATCTTACCCTGTGCTACTAATTGCCATTTGCTGTTCTATTATTCAAATGCTTTCAAATGGTGCAATCATTTTGCATGGGCCCAGGAATTATTAGCTATTGGATGGATTAATAAAATAGTGTGCGAGTGACACTGGATCATATTAAAGGACCTTTTGTCCTGCATTCCGTTGTCAGAGCAGACAGGCATATATATGAAACTAGTAATAGAATATAAGGACAACCGAATCCCCCATCCATTTGAATATACTGCTTCCCAAACTGGTTAGTTAGGCATAATGACTAGCAGCCATAGTTTAACAACCATGGATATATAAAATCATTTTTATAAGTAATCTATGTTGGTAACAAATTGGTTCATCTTTTGTTTGAAAATTCCATGTTTTCATTTAGTATCTAATTAGTTAAGATATCATTGAACTGGGCTTGACTTCTGCTAGATAAATACACAAACGTTCCATATCTCAACTTGCGTTTAATAATAACATGCACATGATCCAGGCACAACACTGCAGCAAGCTATAGTCACATGGTCACCATTTGAAGCCTTCCCTGCCAGCTTTTCACAAGTAAAGTCAATAGGGGAGGGGGCAGGGAAAGTCATATTGCTCCTATAAGTCACTCCTACCACTTTTTCTCCCAAGGACACCCACTATGGAGTACAAGATCCCAGGGATTCTCTGCCTGCCCACACGCCATAGCAGCCCCTTCCAGCGAACCTGTATCTGTAGGGCCTGGCTGCAGCCTCTACCAGCCCGCCAATGCTCAGATGTGCCCACCTACAGCCAGCCAGCCATGCTTTGCAGTGTCCAGCTACAGCATCCCCCCATGATCCATAGTGTCTGCCCATGGCACCCCTTCAAGATACATGCACCACTACCCCATGCACCTTGCTTAAGACTCCCATCTTTTCCCAATTAGCAACCTGAAGTTATGATGGCAACTGGGACTGCCAGGATGGCTGTCACTAAGCAATGAGGTCACATGACATTGAGGTTTATGACTGCATCATGTAGCGATGGAAATTCTTGCCCCAATTGCCACTGTAACCCAAGGACTACCTCTATCTTGCAATAAGAGTTTAGGTGACTTTGACCCTTTGATAGATTCTCTTCATTCAAATCTCTTCTGTTGTTGAGTGCAACAGAGGAACAGAATCAATCAAAGAAATCAAATGGGCAGAAAGGGAATTGTAAGTAGAAGTTTAGAGGAGGATCAGTTACAGCTGCACTTTTTAAAAACTTTTTAGCCTAAACATCTCTCTCTCATACAGAAGAAATCACCATCTATCAATATCATTGAAGTATAGCTGTTGCCACACAGGCTTGAAGCACTCCAGAAGGCTGCTGGAACATTGCTGGGCCCTGGGACTGGCTCTTCACCTGCATGCAAAGAATTAAAGCTTCTTGCCCTGAAGGAGGGATCTGCATGGAGCCAGCTGCCAAGACAAGGTGCATGTAGAAGCTGGCCTCTAACTAACCTCTCGTCCTGAAGTTATAATAGAAACAAGTCTGGGCCGCAAGGAACAGCCAGCTGCAGAAGCCTTCAAACCAGCAGCAGGAAGCACTGGGAAGTGCTAACCTGGGAACAGACTTCAGTGAAGACTTCCTTCCTGCTGACATGGGAAGCAGCATTATACTGGGCCACATTTTCTTTCAACCCTGAATGAGAACCTAAAGCATGGCCTGCAGTCCTAAAACCCAGGCTCCATGTCTCCAGCAAGTGGCAGAGAAACAAACTGCATCTTGAAATGAATGATGGATACAAGGATCACAAAGGTTTTCAACCTATCCAGTAGTCTGCTTTCATCAAGGAGTGGAGAAAAAGATGAACTCTAGATTGTCCTTATCACCCCATCCCAACCATTAGTGAGAATTTAATTCCAGAGCCTATTCAGAGAATACGTTACTCTGAAGAGCAGTAGAAAGAAGCAGCATCATTGTGAGCTTCTAGAGTTACCTTCTCTTTCAGAGTACTTACCACCTACTATCAGAATTGCCATAAACTATCAGTTCTTTATAAAGTTGTTTTGCTCCTGTAATCTCCCTTGTGCCATACAATGTGCCAAATATCCCCAAATCTATACCCCAATTGAGAAGGCTATTCCTTATTCCTGTGCCTCTATCCCTCACCAGGACCACAAAGAGAGGAGCTGAAAGAATGTCGTCTTACATACTAGGGGAAGAGCCACATTTATACAACATTCTCACCAGCTAGCATTTCCTATTTGTAACAAGCTCTTAGTCAAATTGGTAATGCCAGCAGAGAATCAGATCTCATTCCCAAAACCAAGCCTGAAACCAGGAAGCAGCCACATGAATCACCGGTGGCACAGAAATACCAGCAGCATTCCTTGTCTTCCAAGAATCCTAGCCATTCCCTAGCTAAGAGTATTGCGCTCTAGACAGTAGAGCAGGGCGTGATTACATAGGAGACTAGAAGAGCTATGGAACCAGCACCCATTTATCCTTCACATGTTACTGACTGTAGGGTCACGCAAATGTGCCATTCAGGTATTTTCCTATAAAAAATGCTGACACACATGAAAAATGAGGCAGAATTGCCTTGTACATTGGTAAGAGTGAAAATTTTCACTGCTGGTGAATTCTCTAGCCAATGGTCATAGCTGAGCTGGTATCTGAAATCATATCAACATTTACATTTAACAAAACTAAGCCAATTGCATTGCCCTAACACAGAGAACAATCACATACTGCTTTTTATAGCATTGAAGCCACAGATATATATAGTTATCCCCTCTTTTGGCTACAACATACTGAAAACAAAACCTAAGAAATAAAATCCACATCTGCATTTACATAACAGACACCCAAAATAACCAACATTTCATCCCGATCATTTATACAAAGTCATATTAGTTTGTGGTTCAGCAGGAAGAGCAAACCCGCAAAATGAGACTGAACCACAGTTTGCTCAGTCATGGATAATCATATTTTTAGAATGTATTTAATATTAGAATCAAATAACTTTTATTTTCAAAAGGCAGGAGAAACTTTTGGCTTTGGCTATGAGGGTCTCCCTAAAACAAGTTTCAAAACTAGAAAAAAAAAAAGATACATTCATTATAATGACCATACTTGTGTGCACACACTCTTCTCTAGGAATTGCTTCAAACAGACCAGCTGAAATGTATTGTACAAGATGTGGGGGGGGGGGAATTGCTTGGTCCACAACATACGTTTTAGTCCCAAACAGCTTGACCGAGCATCTCCTTTTTGGCCTCAAGTAATGAGAATGACTTGAAATCAAGAGTTGATAAGGATGTTCATTAACAAACCCCATTCATTGTTTTATTTCTTCAAAGTACCCAGTAACATATAGTATATACAATTTCTTGATCCCCTCCTGGAAGTAAGTGTCCGTGCTGAGACTAGAGGATTTATCAGAACTCTGAAAGATCCGTAAGTTTCCTCTCCTGAAAAGACTCAAAAGACTGCTACCAAAGAGGAGCAATTAGAGAGGGAATGCAGAAAGAACTCACTGAAGAAGAATCTGCTTAGAGACACTAACAAAGACCAAACAATTTCATTTCATGTAGACCAAGAGATACCATGACACAGTCAAAGGCCAGGTGCTGCTTCTGCCCCTCCATCAGAATGGTCAAGAAAATAGAGAAGTATTTTGTCTAGGGAGAAAGCAAACTTTGTG
Organism: Crotalus tigris; assembly: GCF_016545835.1. NCBI lineage: Eukaryota > Metazoa > Chordata > Lepidosauria > Squamata > Viperidae > Crotalus > Crotalus tigris. Next base: position 5,591,850 of record NW_024096758.1, on the reverse strand, counting down.
ATATGGAATATTATGCAAGAATTGACTCCCAGCGGATAGCCTTCCCAACATTCCCTCTCCTTGTTCATCAATCTAAGATGAAGCAATTGAAAGAAAAAATGCCCAAATACAACTGTAGAAATATTTATTTACCTTTAAAAATGACATTAAAAATTAAATCTTTTGCTACAAAGCTGTGATTTGGCAGTGATGAGTAATTGGGGGCAAGGGATCACCCTCTCAAGTAAAACAGAAGCCAGAACTTTTCTACATCCACAAGGCTCCCGACCCCAATTCAACAGGGCAAGAAATGAATTACAAATCTGATTGCTTTTGCTACATAGCACCTACCTCTTCATTCAGGGCAATGCCTTAGTATAAAAAGTGTATCTATTGCCTTTACCAAGCATAGGAGTTCTGGCATCCTTGCAGAATATAGCTTTTTGAGTAGAACCAATGAAGTCCCTGGAGAACTCTTGATGCTTTTAATAGGTATTGACTTTAAGTTCTGAACAATACAAACTTATTCAAGGCAAGGGAGTCTGTGGCTGGAGAGAAGGAAATCAGCCTGTTCTTTATGCATTGCAGGTAACAAAATGGTGCTGGAGATGAATAGTGATGGCAGCAACAGGTGATTTAGAACAGTGTCCCTGGAGGCAGACAGTTGCTGGGAGGACTGCATCCCCAGGCTGCCACTGAGTGGAACTGTGTGACTGGGGAGCTCCCAAAGGTAAGGCTCCCTGCATCTGAAATACAGAGTTAGCAATAAAACTACTGAGGGGAATGGTGCCCTCTTCCAGTTTAGGAATACAAGTGAGTAATACAAGGAAGAACAAACTTTAGGAAAAAAATGATTAGAGCTCTATCACTAAAGTCAAGAAAGGCCAATAATGGACCTCATGGACATGGCAAAACATAAACATTAGCAATTTCTATAAAGGTAAACCTGGGAACGTGTTGACAGCAAAGTTAGACAGAGAGATTATTACCTGTGGTGGGGCAGCCCCCCTCCTCCATGCAGCTTTGAAGTGGAAAACAAAGACATGTTAGGGCTAACCTACTCCTATCCACCCACACACCTGCCAGGGTTACTTAGTCCTGCAGTCACAGGGGATTCCAGTCACGCATTTCCCAGCCATGAGACCTCCTGGGCTCTGGCCACCCAGACTGACCCTGACATGGGCTTCAAATGCCTACCCAGAGAAGGCTTCATTAAGATCTCCTTCCTCGTCATCTTCATCCTAGAGAAAGAGACTATTATGAAACGCGGACTCATCAATTCTCCCAAGGTAAGCATGGCTATGGCTCCTTTCCTCTGATGCGCTGACCTGTTTCCAAAACTGGGAACCTTTCTTGGCCATCATAGCCAATACGTTGCATGCACAATAAGGGGGAAAGGAGCTAAGGACATGAACAATACAATACCTCAAAGTCTGTTTTGAATGGGGGGCTGCCCAGAGGTGTCCTGACTGGCTGACAAGTGGTTTCTATGGGGCATATTGGCCTTGGAAGGTGCTTTTCTTCCTCCTTGGAGCCTGAAGAGAAAAGATACCCTGCAACTGATTTTCCTTTCCAGCTTCATAATAATACTGAAACTTCCTTTGAGGATGTGAAGAGTCCCCCTCCTCTCATCACTGTCCATCCTTTGGCTAGCCCTCTAAGCTTCACAGGTTAGCCAGATCTGATTCAGGGAATTAATCCTTCCTCCTGCACCTCACTTCCCTCTGCATTGGAGAAAGGCAAGGAGTTCAGTCAAAATGTGGGGGGAGGAGACAATCATAATTGCCTCTCAATAACAACTACAGGAATGTGTACTTATCAATCATACCTGCCTGTGTAGCTTGCCAGAGATCCAAGGCCACTTGGAAGGCCTGTGCCACAGTGAGAGTCACAGCCTGGGCCTACAAGGTGAGATGATGAGGAAAGAAAACGTGACTAGAGAAAATACACAGGGGGAGCAGGTCAAGCGGAAACCAACATGAAAATTCACCCCTCCTAAGGCACAGGCAGCCAGGGCTGTCTCCTCAAGGCAAACCGTAGGATTCAGAAGAGCCTAAGAACAAGTCCTCCTCCCTCCCTACTGAAGTCACAGGGACTCACAATCTTCTTCTTAGGTGATAGAAAAGCATGGCATTCAAGTGCACCGCTTTGAGGGTTCTGGGCCACATAGGCAAAGACTTTGTTCTGCAGCTTGTCTGTGGTACAATAGGAAATCCTGCAAAAAAGAAGAAGAAGAAGAAGAAGAAGGCTGGGCTTGTTTCTTACCAGCCTGCACAAAGGGTAGAGGCAGTCAACGCCAAAATCAGGAAAGGGCTCAGAATAAGACATGTTTGCTAATGAAGACACAATCAGAATAGGACGAAAGAACCACATGAATTGTTGGGGTAGGGATAATTTGCCAGTTAGACAAGAGCAAGAGTAAGTTTCCACAGCTGACATGAGGCCCAATGGTTTGTTGCAAGAACTTTTTTGAATTGCTACTGAGGTCTTGGGAGCAAACATCTGGAGGAGGTATTTGTGACTTTTTTAGAAAATACTTTTAAATAGTAACACTGTGAATCTGTTACGTTTAGTTGTGGTAGAGGTTAATGCCATAGAAGAGGGCTCCTTAGATTTTTAAAAAAATCTTTTGATAGAGTCTTGCCTGTTTTTCAGCCCTGGCTTGACCCACTTCTCACAGCGCATCTCCTATTATACCATTTCAACATCAAATACAGCCCTCAGCATAAAAAAAAAGTAGGTCACTTCTTGCAACAGCAAAGGATTCCTAGCAGAAATGAGCAACAGAAGTTGAAATGCAGAAAGCCCATGAAAAAATGGAGAGGGAAAGAATTTCCGAGTATGCAGGTATGAAAAGCATATTTCCTAAATTAGCAATAAGAAAGTGGCAAGTCCAAAGGTGGTTGGATTTAACCAGTAAGCTCCTCTGCATAGAAATGCATTTTTTCTAGGCAGGCTCAGGAGAGGTTCCAAATTAGCCCCAATTTAGTTTTTTATACTGTACAACATGCCATGCACATATAGAGATTCATGTAGCCTCTGCATGCACATTAGCCATTAGTCAATGATGATTCTTGATATATCATACAGGAACAATTAGAACAAATGAGCCATTTAGTCATCTGTTTATCGGTAGTGTTCTACCAAGAATTTAGTTTTCTTGCATGAACCCATACCTGTAAATGGAGATGGTTTCAATTGTTTCCTTGGTCTCAGCATCTTGCAGAGAGAGACCCCTGGGTGACACAGTCAGAATCATCTTCTGGAACTTCTTAGGCCCCACCCGAGCCTGAGGATAAGAAAAAAATGGATCAAGAAACAATTGTGGAGGTGAATGTAAATCTGTCTCTTTTGGGTCAAATTCAGTCAGTATTCAAATCCAGCAAACTGTTACGAAGTAATGCACCCACAAAGCCCATGTCCAGATTTGGATTACATTTACAGGTAGTCTTTGACTTACAGCTGATCCTTAGCGACCGTTTGAAGTTACAATGGACTCCAAAAAAAGGACTTACGATCCAGATTCGAAGTTCCAATGTCTACTACCACAGTCACATGACCACATTTTGGGTGTTCAGCAAACAGCCTGCATTTATGGTCATTTGCCGCATTCTGCAGCTACATAACCACAATTTATGTTTCCAACAGAAAGTGCTCCATAGTGAACAATGAGTTCACGTAATGACTATTTTGTTCACTTTACAAGCACCACGTTCACTTAATTACCACAAAAACATAAAATTGGGCATAATCATGCATTGACCCACTTTATCATTATTACAACTTAATTACAGGCTCACTTATTTATTTGTTTGTTTGTTTGTTTGCTTATAAAATGTATTGGCTGCCCATCTTACCATAGGGTAATTCTGGGCAGCTTATAGACAGAAATATATCTGCATTAAAACAAGAGTAAATTAAATTATGGTCAAGGCCTTCCTATATTCACCACTACCCTTCAAATTCTATTCATACACTATATGTGAATACTGATCTATTTAGCTAAAATAGCTAATATTTTACCTCTAAACTTATAAAGAATTTAAAAAAATCAAAACAGCAATCTACAAAGCTAATAAAAAGAATGGGAACTGCCACCCATTTTCTCCTCCACAGTTTGAAGAGTCAAGCTTTAATCATCCCACCTCTGAGCAATGCTTGTTTATGAAGTCCTGAGACATCAAAGTCTTTGTAATTCTGCCAGGCTGTATTACAAGAACACCACACTAAGGAAAGAAACACATCTTTTACCATGGCAATGATTCGATGGATGGCACCTGCTGCCATATCCTCCCCTTTGGGTTTCTCCACCAATGTCATGCCTAGGTACTTCAGGGAAAAACTCATGCCCTCCAAGAGGGGTTCACGCATGTCAGCCCAGGATTCTGGGAGTTCTGCAAAGCAAGGCAAAAATAATTTAGTAGAGCAGGGGTCCTCAAACTTGGCCCTTTTATGACTTGTGGACTTCAACTCCCAGAATTCCTCAGCCAGTGTGCCTGGCTGAGGAACTTTGGGCCAAATTTGAAGACCCCTGTAATAGAGGAACGCTATGTCAATCTCTCAGAAACAGCAGGTATTTTATCACAACTCTACATATAAAATACAGAGGCTTTCTTTAGAGACTTTTTGGTTTTTGAAAACTTTTGGGCCCTTCAATCTTCCTCATATGTAGGTGGGGCTGTAACCAGAAAAACAATTACATATTTCTTCCACAAATTATGTCAAGTTGGAATTGAAGGCTACAGAACCCACCATTTTCCTCAAAATAACAAAAGTAGTCTCAAGTTGCAAAGTCTAGCTTCCATCATTATGCACAGACAAAACGGATGAAATTCACAGCACATAAACACATGCTGCTTTTGACATCTGTACATATCCACCTTGTGAACATCTCTGATTGGAAATAATTAATAGCTGGACCAAATCAAAAGCATTTTAGGGGCTGTGTTTCTATGTTTCCACTACTTGCATGCCATTTTCTACTGTCCCTCTCACTATGAGGATATAGAGCAGATGAAGAAGATTAATCAAGTATAACTACCATCCACAGATGGAAGATCTATCATCAGTTTTAAAAAGTGGAAAGCATCTAAAAAAATCTTCCTGCCTTTGCTCTTATTTCCCTCCTCTGTCACTCCACGGAGCTTGGTTCAACTCTAAAAATCTTTTCCTTGGTGCAAGATAGGCACCAAAGTCAGCCCTGATGAAATTTTGAAGGATGCCATTTATTCCACTGTTTAGTTTAACTAGCAACAAATAATAGTGCCTTTTGGATTTTAAAGTCACAAACATGACAAGATAATAAAGGTTATATTAGTACAGTGGTTCTCAACCTGTGGGTCGGGACCCCATTTGGGGTTGAACGACCATTTCATGGGGGTCGCCAAACAAGGCTGTCCACCATTTTTTTCCCCTTTTCTTTGGCCATGCCCCTGGCACCCGGTGATGTATAAGTGGTTGGGGGTCACCACAACATGGGGAACTGTATTATGGGGTCACGGCATTAGAAAGGTTGAGAACCACTGTATTAGTACCAAACTGTTTTCTTTAAAAATGAAAATTATTGTAAATAAGGAGGGAAAGAGATCCAAAATCAAAGCTAACCAAACTATGCATCAGTTAAGTCCTTCACTAACCTGACTGAGGATGTTGTACAAACCTGGTGCAACACTGGGTAGCCCACAAGCAGCTATCCAGCCCGGGGAAACAGATACTGAGTAGGATTTGAATCCCCAGCAGTGTTAGCCCCACTGTGTTGGGAAGGAGGCTGCCTTGGTTTTTCCATTCAGTTGGCCCAGGGGGACCTACTGTCGGTAAATAGGGATAGGGAAGGATAGAACAGAACAGAATTCTGGAAGGGATCTTGGAGGCCTTCTAGTCCAGCCCCCTGCTCAAGCAGGAGAACCTATACCATTTCAGACAAACATCTCCTCCCTACAATCTCTTTCCCTTGGGGCTGCAGCTCAGCTGGGGAGGATGGAGCGCCACTAATTAATTTCGCGCTCCAGAAAAAGCAGCACACACACACACACCCCGCTCCGTCCCTCGAGATCCTAGCAATGTTCCCCGCCCTTCCAGTCCCGTGGACATTCGCGTCGCCGGGGCAGGCTCTACAAGCGCGCGGCTAAGAGTCCCCGAGTATCCCACGAGAAGGAAACCAAGGAAGAGCGGCCGTGGGGAAAGGAGGAGTAAGCTTCGTTGCGCGTCCTCCTGTCTCCTAGCAACCACGGCGCTACACCTGCAACGCCCAGTAAGGCGCTTTCTCGGACTAACCTTGTCTGTGGCGACGGAGGCGGGCAACGCCCAAGCGGTGGCGGGCGAGGCTGGGACTCCGGAGCACCGCTCGTCCCGCAGCCCGGAGCGCTTCCATCACTAGAAAGAGAGGAGCCTCGGGCTGGGTCTTGGACGCTCTACCGGCGGTGGGTGGGACTTCTCTACGTCGATGCACCTTGCCTTCGGGTAGAGCCAGCACGCATGCGCAACGATCGAGACAAGGCTTTTTCTACAACGAGGCAGATACAGTAGTAGTCTATTAAAAAGCACCTGAGGAAGTTGTAGTTGCACTTTTTTTTTTCTCTAAGGAGATTGGAAGTAAGAATTGCATATGCGAATCTTGGGAGCAAATAGCAATTTTAGTGCTGTAATTCGATAACGGCGACCAACTGGAATAGATTTTTGTTGTACTTCACGCACAGTCTTGTCCCACAAAATTCAAAGAATGTAACATCAAGATCGTAAATAACTATATACATATGTGTTTAAATTAGTTAGATCCTTTTTTGTTGTTGTATGGAAATCTGTTTGGATAAAAGAACCTTGGCTCTATGGATTGTATTAAGGATATAAAATATATAATTATATACATATACATACATACATACGTATGTATGTATGTAGGTTTTTGGTTATTCGGGTTTTCTCCCGCGTAAAATTGGAAGTGTCTTGGCGACGTTTGGACTAAGCCCCATTCGTCATCTTCAGGCTGGTGTTTTCACCTTGGTGCTCCTCGAAGCACAAAGCTGAAAACACTAGCCTGAAGATGACAAATGGGACTTCGTCGAAACGTCTCCAAGACACTTCCACATATATATTTCCAATATATATATATATGTTTTGGAATTGAAAAAAAATGTTCAGTTATGAGAATGTAATTTTGAAGTGTTTAAATTGATTAGGTGATTTTTGTCTATAATAATATGATCTGATAAGGTATGATAACTAACTGGATGGAATCTAAAGCTTGTGTAATGAACTGAAAGGAATTAAGGTTTAACATTGTTTTTTTTTTTAACTTAGTTAGCTATCACTGGAAGAAGAAATGAATGAGATTGATAAAATGATGATAAGAATATACTTGGTAGAGATACTTGAAGTGATAATTTTTTGATGTAAAACAATATTTGATTATGGTAATTTTAAATTGATAAAGCTTTAAAACAGGTGGAGTAGTAACAGAAATTTAAGCTAGAAATGGAATATATTAAATCTATTATGTTATTTGTGAGAAATAGAGACATGATAGTGAATGTATTGAGCTGTTTATGTATGTTTTTTTAACCTTGAAATGTTTGTTTACCCAAACACCACGGTGTGTCTTAAGTACTTTTTGTTAAAATTAAAAAACCAATAAAATATATTTTTTAAAAAAATCGTAAATGTTGTTCCTATTAAAAACATAACTTTCCAAACTAATAATGCAAATGTCATAAACAGGTTTGTTGTCACAGAATTGGAACATGTCATTTGGGCCCTATTTCTAAAGCAGGTCAACTTCAAAATGTGTGGAATAATAATTAATAATTTAATAATGATGATAATGATAATAATGATGATAATAATAATAAATAATAATGTTGAAAGGGACCTTGGAGATCATCTAGTCCAACCCCCTGCTCAGGCAGGAAACCATATACCATTTCAGACAAATGGCTGTCCAGTCTCTTCTTAAAAACAGTGTTGGAGCATTCACAACCTTAGTTCTAGGTTGCTTCTCTTTTTGGTTAGTTTCCATCCATTGCTTCTTGTCTTGCCTTCAGGTGCTTTGGAGAATAGCTTGATTTCCTCTTCTTTGTGGCAGCCCCTGAGATATTGGAACACTGCTATCATGTCCCCCCTCGTCCTTCTCTTCATTAGACTAGACATACCCAATTCCAGCAACCGTTTCTTATGTTTTAGCCTCCAGTCCCCTAATCATCTTCGTTGCTCTTCTCTGTACTCTTTCTAGAGTCTCAACACCTGTTTTTACATTGTGGTAACCAAAACTGGATGCAGTATTCCAAGTGTGGCCTTACCAAGGCATTGTAAAGTGGTATTGATACTTCACATTATCTTGATTCTATTCCTCTGTTAATACAGCCTAACACTGTGTTGGATTTTTTGGCAACTGCAGCATGGCTGGCTCAGGAATTCTGGGAGTTGAAGTCCACGAGTCATAAAAGAGCCAAGGTTGCCTATCCCTGACCTATACTGTACCGATGCATTTGGTTTGTCTTGCCTAAATGTAGAACCTTACTTTTTTCACCATTAAATTTCATTTTGTTAGATAGCATCCTATGTTCAAGTCTGTCAAGATCCTTCTGATACTTAAGCCTATTTTCTGGAGTGTTAGCTATTCCTGCCAGCTTGGTGTTGTCTGCAAATTTGATAGTTCGCCATCTACCCCCTCATCCAAACAAAGAGCATTGGACCCAGAACAAAGCCCTGGGGCACCCAAATACACACTTCCCTCCATGTAGATGCAACTTCAACTTTCAGAATTTCCCAGCCAGCAGGTGGATTTAGGCCATCAATTCCAACACCTTGCTTAGGGCAGGAATCCTCATTAAAGCATCCTAGAGGGCCTAGGAGCATCTTGAATCCATGTGAACAAATCCAATGAAGAGGAGTCCATCAACTCCAAATAATTGGTTCCACTGTCAAGCTACTCTTACTATTAGGTTGTTTTTTCCAACATTTAATCAGAATTTGTCTCCCTGTAACTTAAATCCACTTTTCTCTGTCTTGTGCTCCAGAATCAGAGAAAACAAATCCTGTCTCTGACCTTCTTTTATATGATGTCCTTTCAAGTATTTGAAAAGTGTTACCATATTTCTTCTCAGTCATCTTTTCCCAAACCTAAACTGCGTTCAATTTTCCCCCATTCAATAGTTCCCCATCTCTTGGCCATACTTGTTTCCCCTGTATGAACCCATTTCAATTTCTCTGAATATAGAACTGGATTCTGTATTTCAAGTGGGATCTGACCTAAGTAAAACAGATGGTTGGGGTTAAGGTTTCTTGTGATCTGAAAATTATACTTTTTAGAATTTTAGAATTAGAAGGGAACAATCTGAAGTTCTGATGGCATTGTTTTCTGTGATGTGATAAAGTTAAGGTTAATATAGACTTTAAGAATCATTATATTAAAAGTGCCATATTAAGAATATGGAACAGATATAAATCCAGATTGTGCCAAATATTTTTATGGGTTCTCAGCACAAGAAGCATTTTATGAGGAATAAATGGTTGGTAAAGAAAAATTGTTAACTTATCAAGAGAACAGAGACATGGAGAATATAAGATGAACCCAAAAGAGCAATTTGTGCAGAAGATTTAGTTATCAATGATACATAGCCAATGTCCATATGCACATATGGATAATAAGATATTTGGAATTGAACAGAAGACAAAATTTAAAGTTGAACGATTTACAAATGATGAACGTGTAACAGGTAAAATGTATAAATTTGTATTGAAATTTGAAATGGAAGAAGTAAAAGATTGTATAAAAAATGGGCTAAGAACTAGAGAAGATACATGAAACAACATCCTCAAAGAAATAAAATTCACACGGGAAGAAGAAAACAACAAACATTAACCTTCCTAGATAGCCTTGTGAGCAGAGGAAATGGCAGCAAATTAAAAACAGAAGTCCGACCCACATTAGCGAAGTGCTCCTTGACCAAAGTAACAACCCAACCTCTGACCAGAAGAGCTGTGAAAGAACATTATTCAGACAAGGACAAACACAGTGCAGCAGCCAAGAACATCAGAAAAAGTAAACAGATTGCTTATGCAACATCTTTCAACAAAATGGATACCCACAGAACTTTACCAAAAAGTGCCTGACCACTATAGCACAACCAACAAAATAGAAGAGAATATTTGCAGCTAGGGGTTGAACTGTGGGATGCTAGCACTGATGATGTTACCTAATTAGGTAATGAAATATCTGCCAGAAAAGAAGCTTAGAGAACTTCAAGGATCCCACAATCAATGCAAGCCATGGAAAGAATAAAAATATCATACATTAAAAACATCTCAAAAACAGTCAACAGACTATTATAACCACATAGCAGTGTTCATATTTATCTGTTTTTATTTAGAGTCATGAAAACTAGGATTTCACTTTCTGGGAAAACTCTCCCTTAGGAAAACTCTCCCTTAGTGATAGAAAAAAAATCTGCTTTGTAGATTTTGGAGGGTACAGTGGTGGGCATCTCCAACATGACTCAACCCCTAGCTTGTTTGGTCAGTGGCAAACTGCTAAGAATTATTTGGAGGACACCTGCTCGTTATTCTGAGTGGAGGTGAAAAGGGCTGCTTGAACGCTGGGGAACCTGTAATTTAAGGGTGACAAAATTGGGTAAGAAAGACTACAGAGTAACAGAATAGTGTTGGAAGGGATCTTAGAGGTCATCTAGTTCAACCCCTGCTTGAGCAGGAGACCCTGTACCATTTCAGACAAATGGCTGTCTAGTCTCTTCTTTAAAGCCTCCAGTATTGGGGTACCCACAACTTCTGAAGGCAACCCATTTCACTGGTTGATTGTTCTCACCGTTAGGAAATTCTCTCCTTGATTAGTTTCCATCCATTGGTTCCTGTTTTGTCTTCTGGTGTTTTGGAAAATAGGTTGACCCCCCTCTTCTTTGTGTCAGCCCCTCAAATATTGGAACACTGCTATATCTCTCCTCGTCGTTTTCATTAGACTAGACATACCCAAATCCTGTAACTGATTTTCATGTTTTATTCTCTACCCCTAAATCATCTTTGTTGCTCTTCTCTGCACTTTTTCCGGTCTCAACATCTTTTTTATATAGTGATCAAAACTGGATGCAGTATTCCACGTGTGGTCTTACTAAGGCTTTGTAAAGTAATACTAATACATCACGTGATCTTGATTTTACCATTTTATTAATGCAGCCGAGGATTGTGTTGAGTCCTCAGCAAAAAGCAATAACTTCAGGAGTCATCTGGTAGTTCTCAGGCGCCTCTTTATTGATGTTCAGCTGCTCTGTTACAAGCCGAGGCACACAAGCCTCTCTCCTCCTCTTAAAGACAATCCCCGGGCCAAACAGCAACATTTGGCGCGCTTTGCACTTCACGCATGTTTGCGAGTGCTGGCGCCAGCCAGTCTGGTCCCGGGCAGCTTGCAACTGCCCGGGACACAGTCCCGAGCCTGCCTTTGCAGGCTCAAGACACAACAGATTGCATTGGTTTTTTTTGTTTGCTGCCGCACAATTAGCTTGTATTTAAATGATTGTCCACTTGGACTCCAAGATCCCTTTGACAGTTACTGACATTAAGCCAAGTATCACTAGTCTGTACCTGTACAGTTGGTTATACTGAATATATCCAGCTCAGTATATGGCAGTTATACGTTTTCCACGAAGTCCAAAAAGGTGAGATGGAGTTCTGCAAACTAAGTTGCCAATGATTTCTATGATCAGGTTTTTTCCCTCAGTGGAGATTTGAAGGTTGCTCCCACAAGTAAGCGTCTATTTAACGTATCTCTATGGTCCGCATGGCTCCCCTATACGTTTCACGCGGAGCCCGTGACATCATCAGGAGGGGACGTTACTCGGGTAACAGAGGAGACGCGGCAACCTGCGATCGGAGGTGGCGATGCAGCTGCGACACGTTCGGACTCTACTGACTCCTCAGGTTACTTGAGCCGAAGAAAAACCAGTTTGGGAAGGAGAAGATCGAGACATGGGGAGAAATACCGCACCTCCAGTCCCTTGCCCATGGCCTGTAGCGTAGTGTATCTCCACTTCCCGTGGGAAGAAATCGGGCTGGCCTGAAGAAGTTCTCATCTGATTTGGTGGAAGTCCGCCTGCATATCCCTACTTATAACCTTTCTTGCGTTTCTTCCTTCCAGGATGGGGCAGCCAAGGTTACCTGCATGGCCTGGGCCCCAAATAATGCCAAATTTGCCGTTTGCACAGTGGATCGAGTGGTTCTCTTATATGATGAACAGGGTGAGCGTAGGGACAAGTTTTCCACCAAGCCTGCAGATGCTAAGGTAAATTGCTTTTTGAGTGGTCGAGCTGTATGAAATCATATTTCAGAGTTTGTTCAAAGTTAACGTTTGAGAAAGGGAGTAATAGGTTGCTCAGTTGGTATGTTCATTCCCTCTCGTTATGAGCTGCCCTTCTGGATGAATTAGTGTTAAGTATTTAGTACTTTATTCTTGTAGAGCTATGCATTAAGAGAGGAAAAATGCCTATTCTATGAAGATTTCTCCTGAGCATATTTTTGGAAGTTTTCAAAAATGAATTTACTTTGGAATTGCCAGAGTAATATTTTACAAGATATTCATGTGATGCTGCCATGAGATTATTGTTATACAAAATACTTGTTAGATAAGATGAATGCAAATATGAAGAGAAGAAACAAATTTTGTGACTGGCAGCAAATAGCATAATTAGATCTCCCAGCATAATTTATGTATTGTGAGCTTGTACAGAAGCTCAATTATCTTCCAAGGGTTTAAAGGACAGTAAAGCAAGAAAAAAATCATTTCAGGAAATAATTAAAAATCAGTTCCACAGTGTTGCAATGAAGCAGAAACCACACTAAATCACAACTAAGGTCACCCTGGAGGACAGAAATGCTATTTGTTCTTTTTTGTCAGAGACCCAGCCATAACTCAAACAAATGCAGATTTCCAACTTTTACCGTTGTTGTTTTTACTGAAAACACCACTCATTTACACATTTATATATGCATGTCAAAATCTCAGTTCCAGAAGAATTGAAGTAAGATGTCCACATATGATACCCCTTTCTGGATGATGATTCCAAAACACTACAGCAAGCATGTCATTCCTGGCAATGGGGTGGGCGTGGTTTTGGTGTGATGCATCCGGCCCGCAGGCCGGCAGTTTGACATGCCTGCACTACAGTTTCTCCACATTTTATATATTTTTTAATGAGATTTGACAGTCAGTTAGGGCCAGTTCCATTTTGGCATTTGTCACAGACCTGGTAATTTTCTACAGAGTGTTGTTGTCTTGCTTGGTTCTAGAAAACAGCCTTTTTTTGGTGGAAATTACATAACCCCATAACTTTTGTTTTGAATAAACTTTTTGACCTTTTTGACCTAATTTGATGGATTTCACATATTCCAGCTTTCATATATGTCCATAATATATGGCATAAAGCCACACATTATTAGTGACACATTGGCATTAATATACTGATACATAGTTGACATGTTCTAAATATATTCTCAGCCTGTAGTAAATTGTATAATCTCATAGCTGTTTTTTTTGTTGGTCTTGTCTCTTACGTATATTATTGATACTATTTTTAAAATACCCCAGAAAATTCTTTCGTCTCTTACTGTTTGTATTTCTGTTTTGCAAATCTGTGTTTCTTTGTCTGCTTTGTTTGCAAAACACTTACTGCTTCTTGAATGAAATCACCTTTTCTTTGAATAGTTTTCCTGGTGGGTTGCATTGATGTGAGTGTCTTTTTCAGACATGAAGATATCTATACAATTTTTGGGATTATGAGGTTGAATAAATGTTACAGCCTTTATCTTTCTTCTCTTTCCAGTATGGCAGGAAGAGCTATGTGGTAAAAGGAATGGCATTTTCCCCAGATTCTACTAAGATTGCTGTCGGGCAGTCAGACAACATAATCTTTGTATACAAAATTGGGGAAGAATGGTAAGTGCTTTGGGTAGGATAGGATGAAAACGGAGATTCATTCTTTTAAATAGCAACAGGTTGTGTTATATTATTGCCCTTCAATTGTGCATCTGGTGTTACTGTGGATATGGATGAAGATGATTCATTTCTTCCTTCCTTGAGTTCTAAATTGCAAGGAATGTCACATTAACTTCAGGAAACTATAGGCACACTCTGGGTGCCTGTCCCCTGCTTTACTGAAACTATTCCTATATTATTTCATCCAGCTGGATCTCCTAGGAGAGCTTTATAATATTTTGGTTCTTGACAGTAATGTTGTCTGTGTTTATTCCTGTCCAGGGGTGACAAAAAAGTGATCTGCAACAAGTTCATTCAGACAGTAAGTGTTCTTGTAATGAGAGACCTTATACACCCTTTCATACTGTCTGGGTCTACTTTTCTTTTTGGTTAATAAGAGAAAGGTGCCTGAACTGAAGTTGGGAGAGAGTGAGGGAAAAAGCAGGATATTGGATTAGTTACACTGACCAAGATTTGTGAATGGAATAGACAGGAAGGGAAGATGATCAGAGTACCTCTGCCTAGTAGTAATATCATTTTTCATAGTTGCTAAGAGGAAGTTCAGCCATGGGAGGAGTCAGCACTGCAACTCCAATTTCACAAACAGGCCATTCAGTTGATAGATTTCTTTGTCTGCATGCAGAATAGTTGTTTTCTTTTGCTCCTCTTGATTATCCTGTTTACTTTGTTCTTTATTAGAGCGCTGTGACATGTTTGCTATGGCCAGAGGAGAATACCATTGTGTTTGGGCTTGTTGAAGGCAAGGTGAGAGAAGCTGAGTCATAGAGCTCTTTTTTGAGAAGTACAGTTCAGGAATTGGGAAAAAATACATCCACATCTAGATGCTGCTGAAGATTGATTCTTAGGTGTCATTGGATGTCCCCAATTCTCCTAAGCAGTAAAGATATCGAAGGGTGTCTGTTCTCATTTATTTATTTATTTATTTATTTATTTATTTATGAGACTTATATACCGCTTTAAGTGCAAGCACTCTCTAAGCGGTGTACACCAGTAAGCAATGTATATATATATTTACATTGCCCCCAACAATCTGGGTCCTCATTTTACCTACCCCGGAAGGATGGAAGGCTGAATCAACCTTGAGCCGGTGAGATTTGAACCGCTGACCTGCTGAACAGTCAGCTAAAGTGGCCTGCAGTACTGCACTCTAACTGCTGCGCCACCTCGGCTCATTCTCTTCTTGCTCCCTGATTGCTGGGCTGATTTGATTTTTCTTTTCTAAAGATTCGTTTAGCTAACACCAAGACCAACAAATCCTCTACCATTTACGGAACAGATTCTTATGTGGTGTCATTGGCCTCCAAGTAAGTGAGGGAATGGGAGAGGTGCCTTAATTCACTGCCTAGAAGCTGCTAGCTCTGATTTCTTTCTCCTGGCCAGCTCTGGCCAGGAGCATAGAGTACTTGTTTTATGGTGAGTACCTGTTTTTAGACTGCAGCTGAGGAATAGACTAGCTACATGATACTTATCCTGAGGCTGATGGCTGCACTGTTCTAGCCTACATCATTGTAAAGAGGATTACAATTACAATGAATCTTTTCTCCACAATAAATGAGTGGTTTAAAGAAATGATCCCCCGCAATGCCATACTGATCATTCCTTGTATATCTCCTCTGCAGTGTCTCGGGGAAGGGTATCCTCTCTGGACATGCAGATGGAACCATTGTGCGTTATTTCTTTGATGATGAAGGCTCTGGGGAATCACAGGTAGGAAGAAGTTTCTCCTCCTTCTCTAACCAAACTAAGCCTGTAAAGCAGGGGTGTCAAACTCCGTTTCATTGAGGGTCGCATCAGCATTGCGGTTGCCCTCAGGGGGCCGGGTGGGTGCGGCCTACTGGGTGGGTGTGAATGGAGTGGGTGTGGCCTACTGGGTGGGCATGGCCAGATCTACACCGTTCATGTCAAGGGTGCCTGTGGGTGCCTGGGCAGGAGAGGGACAGATCTGAGAGTCTCTGGCAGAAGGGGGTGGGACCAGGGCAAGTGCCAAGGCATGGTCCACTGAAGGAGTCTCACTGTTCCTCTCAGGCCATGCGGGGGGGGGGTTATGGAGCTAAGACTGAATGCGTTTCAGCATAGATGGCCACCACAAAATTGTACATTGGCTCCCAGCTGGTCTGGGCCAGGGCCAAGGCAGAGGGGGCCGTTCCCTCACTGATTCCAGGATGGTTTCATGGGCCACATGAAACCACTTCGCAGGCTGCATCCGGCCCTCGGGCCTTGTGTTTGATAAGTCTGCTGTAAAGAGGTGAGTGTAACATGGAAAGCAGTTATGCAGCAGCTTTTTTAGCCTTATTTCATATTTCTAGAAAAGATGGATAGTCCCTAACAAGAATTTCCACTAAAGTAGAGAGATAGTTTAGGAATGAGGTAAATGGAGTATCTCTTAATTGGAGACATGAAGGTTGCACACACACACACACACATACTGCACATTTTTTTATTTTGTGAAAGATTTTGTATATTAGTCTACACTTACATATACTTTAAAGGCGATGGAGTACAGTTCGCACAGTCTTCATTCCTTCTACCAACCTCATCTCTTTTCTTGATTTTCTGTCTTTCTTTCAAGATGCACTCTCCCTACTCTGCTTCCACTGGCATGTGAGGAAGAAAGTAATAAAAAAGATCATAGCATACCCCCACCCCATCCCACCCCATCTCCTCTACTTCGTAACAAGGCCTTTTCCTTGCTGTACTGGGTGGAACACAGTAGCAATTTGTGTGCACTACTAAATGCAGAAAAGGATATTTGTATGAGACAGGAAAGGAAGAAAGGACTTTTTCCCCTGATATTTTATGTTATGAGCAGGAAGTTCTCCTTAAAAAAATGGAAAGGTTCTCATATATTAAATTCCTTATTACATCTATCTAGTTTGTTATACTGGCTGTGTTCATTTTAGAACAAATCTGCACTTGGAGAGTCCGGGCTAAATTAGGCTGTTGAAGCTCCCCATAGCAAAAAAATATTGCATTTCCTGTGCAAATTAATAAGCATAACTAGAAGATAACAGAGACAACAAGACTGCCTTTCTAGGGTAACCTGGTTAACGAGATGGGGAGTTGTCTTAAGAGGAATAAGTCTGATTAGAATAGCTTTTCAATATAAATGTCCAGAAAAGGGTTTCTAAAATGCCATTGTGTACCCAGTCAATGGATAGAAGAAAACTTCATAGCTCTTCTCAGCAGAATATTATTTTTATGTTGGTTTGGGATAAGTATTTGTACAACCTTTGTTGAGAGCACTGTGCGATGTGCTGTCTGTTGTCACCTGCTTCTTTCACCTCTCATTTTTGCTTCTGGATTTTGAACAGGGCAAATTGGTGATGCACCCCTGTCCTCCTTATGCCTTGGCATGGGCATCCAACAGCATTGTGGCTTGCGGCTGTGACAAAAAGATTGTGGCCTATGGGAAAGAAGGACATGTGATCCAAACCTTTGACTACAGTCGAGATGCTTCAGAGAAGGAGTTCACTGTTGCAGCCGCCAGTCCAGGGGGCCAATCAGTAGTAATTGGCAGTTTTGACAGGTGTGATGCTCGAGGATGGAACAAGGGAAGAGTTTGATGTAGGGCAAACCACTCCTGGCTACTCATTCCGTCTTTGATCTCCCAGGCTGAGAGTGCTGAACTGGAGTCCCCGTCGCAGTGCATGGGAGGAAGCCAAGCCCAAGGAAATTTCTCATCTATATACCATCACAGCCTTGGCCTGGAAACGAGATGGTTCACGACTCTGTGCGGTGTGTTTCCCTCTCCATATCATGTCCGTGGATATAATTCCTGGGTGGCCACGTGTTCCCATCCCATATGCTGGCTTGGAGGGCTGGTACACAAAGGATATCTGAAGGAAACTCTTGTTTGCACAGGGTACCCTGTGTGGTGGAGTGGAACAGTTTGACTGCTGTCTTCGCAGGAGCATTTACAAGAACAAATTTGAAATGACGTATGTGGGGCCGAGCCAGGTATGAAGGTGAAGTTTGAAGACCTTTGCTCTTGAGCAGCTGGCTTCAAATATCAGCAGAGTGGGAACTAGATAAATCAGAATTGTTTTGGAAATGGTATGGACAGTGATAGTTTGTTAGCAATGACAAGTCACAAAATAGATGTTATTGTCTTAGAGAATTAATGCATACAGTGGTATAACAAACTATATGTGAATGTTATACGTGTACGTGTTTTATGCCCAGTTATAGCAATAGCAGTTAGACTTATATACTGGCCCAGAGTGCTTTACAGCACTCTCTGGGCAGTTTACAGAGTCAGCCTATTGCCTCCAACAATCTGGGTCCTCATTTTACCAACCTCGGAAGAATGGAAGGCTAAGTCAACCTTGAGCCCTTCAGGATCGAACTCCAGGCTATCGGCAAAGTACTGCATTCTCACTACGGTGCCACCAGTACAGTATAACACATTTATGTTATATACTTATATTTGTATACATGAACATACAAGAATATGATATATATAGTGCTGCTAAAAATGGGACACATCCATTTCCACTCTTATTCAGTACGTCCAGATTCTCCCCGCCCTCTGCCTCAAACTCTGAAAGTCTTTGATTTCATCTGCCTTGTGCTGCTGCCATATCACTTAATATATTCTGACTCCTATCTCTGATTAGGAAAATATGTAGTCTTTAAAGTACATATTTAAAGGCAAACTAATGATTTGTGGAAATAAAACCTGAGAATGTATTATTGGAAGGCAGAGGCAGAAATATTAGCATGGTGTGAGGTTGTGCTATTGATCTGGATATGCTTCCGAAAGTTACATGTAATAGTAAATACAAAATGAGAGAATTTAATGATTGCAACAATTTAGCTAATAATGCTAGGCAATCTTATTCTCTGGGAAACCAACTTGACTTTCTTAGAACCAGTTTGTCTATAAAGAGCTATCATCTTTTTATTCCACACTTACTCTCTACCTACAGATCACCCTTATGCATGTATATAATTTGTATATAGGTTGGAGGGAAGAGAATGCTACTTTGCTATGATATATTTTTTATCTATATGCCAGGTCATTGTGAAGAATTTGTCCACTGGTATGCGAGTAGTTTTGAAATCCCACTATGGCTATGAAATTGATGAGGTGAAAATCCTGGGAAAGGAACGCTACCTTGTTGCCCACACCTCAGATACACTGCTTCTGGGTGACCTGAGTTCCACCAAACTTAGCGAGGTAACATGTTTCACATGTAAGATGGTGGGCTGATAGATGTTGGGAGGTTGGTCTGCATAAGATCTGTTCCTGAATTAGTTCCTGCCCGTTGCATTCAGTTAGATACACTGATTTGTTCAAGCCATAGAGGGGACTGGAGGCTAAATCATATAAGGAACGGCTGCTGGAATTGGGTATGTCTAGTTTAACGAAGAGAAGGACGAGGGGGGACATGAAAGCAGTGTTCCAATATCTCAGGGGCTGCCTCAAAGAAGAGGGCGTCAAGCTATTTTCCAAAGAGCCTGAAGGCAGGACAAGAAGCAACGGGTGGAAACTAATCAAGGAGAGAAGCAACCTAAAACTAAGGAGAAACTTCCTGACAGTTAGAACAATTAAGCAGTGGAACAACCTGCGTCCAGAAGCGGTGAATGCTCCAACACTGGAAGTTTTTAAGAAGAGACTGGACAGTCATTTGCCTGAAATGGTATAGGGTTTCCTGCCTGAGCAGGGGGTTGAACTAGATGACCTCCAAGGTCCCTTCCAACTTTATTATTATTGTTGTTATTATTATTTAGGCCTCACGCATAAAAAAACCCAAAATACAAGGCCTTGATCCTACTGTTGTGGCTGCTATTTTCACTTTTTTGACCACACTCTGAAGACACCTCTCATTCACATGTCTTCTAGCCAAGCCTGTTTCTGTATCTCCAGCCATGATTAATGGCAGGAGATCAAAGCTTCCTCTCAGTGCCTCTCAGATCAAAGCCTCAATCCTCAGGCTTTCAATCCCCTGAGATCTCTGCTGTTTATCACTTTGGCTTGGTTTTGCTCTTCTGCAGCTTTTTTGGCCAGGAAGACGTCCATCCATTTTTGCTGGAGAAATGGATGTGAAGCTGTTTTTTCCCCCCTTCCTGTTCTCTTTTTTTTTCCAAATGTCAATCCTCAGTGCTTGGAGCTTCACCATTTCCCTATGATTTCCCAGAGACAGATAATGGTTTATAAAAGTCAGCTTAATCTTCTCTCTTTTCAGTCATGGCAGCTTAAATTACCAGAAGTTAGAATATAAAGCCAGTCCTGACACTGCTTGAACAGGCTTCGCCTGGTTATTTATGTGGTGAGAGTTGCAGACTGTGGGTTGGCTGACAGAACTTAATCACTTTATAGAAAGTTGTAAATGATGTGAGCAGCATGCATGCTGAGAAATGCTAGTGGAAGCATGTTATGTAAGAGAGCAATCTTGTCAAATCATATCAGGCAAGTCTGAATTGGATCAGGGGTAGACAACCTTGGCTCTTTTATGACACAGCTGGCTCAGGAATTCTGAGAGTTGAAGTCCACGAGTCATAAAAGAGCCAAGGTTGCCTACCCCTGGATTGGGTGAACATGGTAAGATTGTCTGATTTCATGCATATTGTCCATTCTTCTCAGGTGGCCTGGCAAGGATCTGGTGGGAATGAGAAGTTTTTCTTTGACAATGAAAATGTAAGTGGGCATGCTAGCTCGTTCAGATCTTAACCAGTATTCCTCTTTCTTAACTTTCTTTCTGCAAGAGTTTCTACTCTTCTGGTTGCCATTTCTATAACATTGGGGGGGGAAGGGAGAAGAGGTATAAGAAGCCACGACTTTTGAAGGCCCTATTTCCCTTTTCCTTGCCATTCAAATTGTCCTGCTTCCCATCTTACTCTAGGTCTGCATGATCTTCAATGCGGGAGAGTTGACTCTAGTGGAATATGGGAGCAATGAGATTCTGGGTTCTGTGCGCACTGAGTTTATGAACCCCCATCTCATCAGGTGAATAATGAGACCTTTTTCTGCTGTTGGAACTTGAAAAGTAAAAGCACCCCCGCAACATGCACCCACCTGTTCTCATTTTTGTACTTTCAGTGTCCGACTCAATGAGAGGAGGCAACGAGGAGCTGAGGAGAACAAACGGCTAGCCTATTTGGTTGACATTAAGACCATTGCAGCAGGTGGGTGGAGTTCTTTCTTCTTTTCTACCCAAGCTTTGACTGCTTGAGGTTGATCTCAGCTTTAATTCTGAGCCTTGTACCTTTTTTTTTTTATGACTTCAGTGGACCTTGTGGCCAGCTATAATATTGGCACTATCAGCCATGACAGCAAGATTGACTGGCTGGAGCTGAATGAAACTGGTCATAAATTGCTTTTCCGGGATAAAAAGATGAAGGTAACAGGAGGATATAGAGGGGGAGGGAATTACGTTGTGTAAAGACCTTGAAAAAAAGGAAAAAGGATAACATGAAAAACATGCCTCTGTTGATGCTGTGTTTCTTTTCTCCCACCCACCTCACCTGTTATAATTCCCAGCTGCATCTTTATGATATTGACAATGCTGTAAAGACCACCATCCTTAGCTACTGCTCCTATGTGCAGTGGGTTCCAGGGAGTGACGTGGTGGTAGCCCAGAATCGGAACAGTCTCTGTGTATGGTATAATATTGATACGCCAGAACGAGTGACCATGTTCCCTATGAAGGTAATATTTGCTCTCCTGCTGCTGGTACCAGACCCGCATCTGATTTAAGTGCTTAGTTGGTAAAGATTAGCTGGAGTTTGTGAGGCTGTCATAATCTCTCAGCTAGTGAAGGGAAGACAGATTGTATAGTGTGGGAAAAGAACTAAGTTTTTAAAAATTGGCTCCTGCAGGGTGATATTGTGGACTTGGAAAGGAGCAATGGGAAGACAGAGGTGATTGTGACTGAGGGTGTAAATACCGTGTCCTACACTCTGGATGAGGGGCTCATTGAGTTTGGCACAGCCATTGATGATGGCGACTACCACAGGTGAGAGGCTGAAATGGATTCCAGAGAGGTTTAAATTTCCAGCCAGGTGAGAATTTGGAACCAGCCAACAAGCAACACCTCTAGAAAAGCTTTGGTGGGGATCCACGAGCAAGCAAAGTTGGTCCATCCTTACCCTTGAGGGGAGGAATCTGTCCTTGCATGTGAAGCCTTGATGGAGTCTACAGAGAGTTTGAAGAAAATCTGATTCCCCATTCTTAATTGCCCAGTGCCCCGTTGCCATGGGAGACTGGTACTCAGCCCCTTTGCTTTCTGCTTTTAGAGCTGTAGCTTTCTTAGAAACATTGGAGATGTCTGCTGAGACAGAGGCCATGTGGAAAACATTAAGTCGATTAGCGTTGGAGGCCAAACAGCTGCATATTGCTGAACGGTGAGTGATTTGGTCTGGCAAGCCTCCCAAAAGTATCTTGTAGAGATAATCTGGCACTGCTAGCCAGAGAATCAGGAGTCTGGTTTTGTGCAAACTCATTTTCTAAAAAAGCATACGCTTATGTCAGCTGCATCTCATTTCAGCTCCTGAGATACATAGTGGCTAGACCAGGGGTAGGCAACCTTGGCTCTTTTATGGCTCATGGACTTCAACTCCCAGAATTCCTGAGCCAGCATGGCTCAGCTTGGAAACCTCTCCCTTTCCCCTCAGCATGGCTGGCTCAGGAATTCTGGGAGTTGAAGTCCACGAGTCATAAAAGAGCCAAAGTTGCCTACCCCTGGGCTAGACTGATGTAGGATTTATATTGGAGTGAAACAGAGGGGGTGATGGTGAAAGACAAATTGGTTATATGGATGTAGGTTATAAAATGTCTTAGTTGGAAAAGATGCTGACATCTTTTTTTTTTTTTTTTGATCCCATTGATTAACCTAGTTCTCCCACAGTGTCACTCAGAGAGCAACCCATTTTAACCAAGGAATTCTTCTTGATTCAGTCTGTCATCTTTCATGAAATACCTTGATTAGATTGTTAACGGTCTTGCTTACTACTCACATCTTTACTAGTTATATTTTTACGAATTTCCTTTAGATCAGTTATGAGCTGGAAGACACTTTATTCTGCTTCCTATCCACTTTAGATCCCAAATTTTGCAACCCTTTGAATTTATATATTGGTTGTTTGATGTTTGTGTTATTACGTATTTTTGTTGTGCACCTCCCAGAATCACACTGTCCGAGTTGGGTGTCCTTATAAATCTGGAAATAAATAAAATTTCTAAAATAAAATAATAAAATAAATAAAATAAACCCTGATAATATTTTCTTCTAGGTGTTTTGCTGCTCTTGGACAAGTATCTAAGGCTCGATTTCTCCATGAAACAAATGAGATTGCTGACCAAGTGGCCAAGAAATACGTGAGTGAAATGGAGAGCTTGCTTTTGCTCTTTTATTCTCCTATCTCCTAGGTTTCCCTATCAATGTTCCTGCATTCCCCTTTCCCTTCAATCGGGGTTTCCCAAATTGGGGAGGTGCAGGCAGCCACGCGGGGAGGGTTGAAGAACCTTTTAGTTATGTTGCTACAATAAATCCCCATTTCCCAAAGATTAATTGTGTCGTTTACATTGCTCATCTGTGTTCATTTTAGTTTTGAGGGTTTTAGGGGAGGTATATACATTAAGATTACATTAAAAGGAGGTGTGATGGCAAAAATGTTTAGATACCCTTGCATTAAAGGGAAAGAAGAACCTACTAATCCAATAGAGCATTTGTCTCATCTGGGTTCTCCTTGCACTTGGTGGGTGCTTAACTTACATGGATGGAGTTGGAGGGGGCAGTCTCTTTTTCCCACAGTTTGAGAGTGACATCTCCTCCTCTGTTTAACTGCTCACTTCAGGGAGGGGATGGCACAGACTATTACCAGGTCCGAGTCCGCTTGGCTATGTTAGAAAAAAACTACAAGCTGGCAGAGATGATCTTTCTGGAGCAGGTAAGTCTGGGAGCAGGGATTGCTTATTTTGAACACTTTTGTCCCCTACACCTCTCTGTACCCTAACCCATATTATTTCCCCTGTTTTAGAATGCTGTGGAGGAGGCCATGGAGATGTATCAAGAGCTTCACATGTGGGATGAATGCATCTCAGTGGCAGAGGCAAAAGTAAGAGAGGCACTGAAGATTTAAGATCATCAGTTTCTGAGATGGTCTGATATCTCCTCCTCTGTTGTCCTCTCTCTCTCACTCTTAGAACCATCCTGCATTAGAAAAATTGCGTCAAAGCTATTATGAGTGGCTGCTGCAGACACAGCAGGAGGAGCGAGCTGCTGAGGTGCAGGAGAGCCAAGGGGACTTGCAAGCAGCCATTGGCCTCTACCTGAAGGCTGGGCTACCAGCTAAAGCAGCACAGCTGACCATGGACCGAGAGGAACTACTGGCAAATATTGACCTCATCAATCGTATTGCTACAGCCCTGATTCGAGGAGAGCTTTTTGAGCAGGTGAGGCATCTATTACACTTCCGAACGCTCAGTAGTTATACAGCTTTGTTAATCATGTTACATTCCTCTTTTGAAGGAGATGTGCATCACCCAGTGGTAATGGTAGGTATGCTTATTATCATCCCTTTATTTTCTTCAGGGTTGTAGTTGATAGCATCTTAGTAGATCTTCCCAATGTTATCTAGGCCAGAGATGATAACATACGTAGCAGTGAGCAGTAAGATGGAGATTATGAACCAGTGGTAGGCATAGCTAGAGTTGGGAAGGGGATAGGGCTCACAATAAACAAGTTTATTGCTTTTAGAGATTGGAAGAAAAAGGATCTATGTGACAGAATGAATGAGGGTGATGATGGAATAAGAGGATGGCCTAGGCCAGTGGTCCCCAACCTTTGCGGCTTGGTGGCCCAACTGGGGGGGGGGAAGGAGAACTGGGCTGTGTGAGCGATGGGCCGGCACACGTGTGAACACGTGCAGCTCAACTTAACGTAAGTGGTGGACCGATGCACAGGTGCACACAGGTCAACTTGCACAAGTTGAACTATACACACATGTGCATGCGAGTGCACGCCAACCTGCTGCTCATACAAACTGAACTGTGCATGCATGCGCTGGCCCACCACTCACGTGGCCCAGTTCCGAATAGACTACAGCCTGGTACTGGGCTGCAAACCCTGGCCTAGGCTATCGGTTGCTTTTGCGTTCAGCTCATTAATTTCAATGTGTTTTAAGGAATACACATATTAGTGTCTTTTTTGAGGGTTTACATTTTGCCTCAAGATGAAAAAAAAATAACCTTCACTAAGAGAAAGGAAAGTAAGTTCTTCTACGGATCAGGCTACTATATTCTATATTTTAATTCATTAAATCTTGCAAAGTTACTCTCCAAATTTGGTTATTCTTTTCCCACAAGCATCCTTTTTTAAAATTGTAAATGGACTATGAGGCCAAGAAGTTGTTCAGTTTTCAAGGTGCTTCAAAGTCTCAGGTTGCAGTGATTTTCAATATAAAGACTTTTGTGGTGATGCCTTGGAGCAATGAGATGTCATCGTTCCATGTGAAAAATACTGTGATGTAGGGAGTCAGTAGGGTCACCTGACGGCAGGAGGGAGCTTGATAGACCTTACTTTGCTTACAGAATACTTCCCAGCACAAAAAGTGGTTGATCTGCCTTTGAAAATTGGGTATTTTGGGGCAGTTTGTAAGGTTTCAACTGATGGCAGTTCTCCTCTTTTTCAGGCTGGAGAACTCTTCGAAAAAATTCGGAACCCACAAAGAGCACTGGAGTGCTATCGCAAGGGCAACTCATTTCTGAAAGGTATGAGAAGGAGGGAGGGAGGCTCTTCTGAGGCTGCAGCTTGCCTATAAGTTCTCAAATTTTATATTTCCTACATTTTATTGAGTGTTTATCGAAAATTTTTAATATTAGAAGGTAGAACAAAATCATTTACAGGTAATCCTCATTTAGCAGCCACCATTGGAACCAGCAACTCAGTTATTGAAGCAGTCACTAAGTGAAAATCAAATGATTGTGAGTGTGCTTATGATTTTACTTCAGTTTTCCTTTGCATCTTGCTACGTCCTTCAGCCAAACTGGGCTTCTTTCTCCCTGAGGATATTTTGGTATGAGATGAACAAGCAAGTGAAAATAAGAGCAGAGAGACAATGTGGAGGTCATAAATGGGAGGTCACTATAAGTTGTTTGAGCATCGTTGTAACTAACTTTGAATGACCGTTAACAAGGCAATCATTAAGTGAGGACTACTTATATAGCAAATCTTGTTTATGGTAAAAAACCTCAAAAAGCAAAAAGGACCAAGGGAAGAGATATTTAGAATATCCTTGGATTGGCAGTTTTAGGTTCTGCTATATATATATATATATATATATATATATATATATATATATATATATATATATATATATATATATATATATATGGATATTGGATGGGGTTGGGAAATGGGGTTGGGATAAGGGTAGGGATAAATATAGTAGTGGGGTTACCCCCAACAAAAATTCAGTAATTAATATAATACTAAACAGTTATAGTCACTGATAATAACAATAATCATAAAAGTAAAGTTTAGTCAATAAATATTCATCCTGTTAAATTTCACCATCCTTTCTCGCTCTATCGTGTTGCTAACCATTGATAACAATTTTCCCATGTTTTGAAATAAACTGAATCTTCTTTCTCTTTAATCTCTAAAGTTAATCTATCCATTTCTGCACATTCTAGGATTTTCGTGATTATAATCTGGTCAGGTGGTAGGTTTTCATTTTTCCAAAATTGGGCAAATGCTATTCTCGCAGCTGTCAATACATGTAATATTAAATATTCATTCTCTTTTCCATAATTAAGTCCTAGTATTCCTAACAAAAACAGTTCTGGCTTAAATTCTATCTGTATTTTAGTCATCTTTTCCAGCCATATATGGATCTTAAACCAAAATTTCTTTGCATTAGGAAGGTTCTGCATATTTCTTAAGAGATTAGCTTGTCCAAGATCTGGTCCCTTTAGTTCTCCTTACATGCTCTTTGTTCTTCCTTTCTCTGCAGCAGTAGAACTTTCTCGTTCAGTTTTTCCAGCAGAAGTGGTAAAGCTGGAGGAGGGCTGGGGAGACCACCTTGTACAACAGAAGCAACTAGATGCAGCTATCAACCACTACATTGAGGCCAGGTCTGTGGAGGGTATACTGACTAGACTCCTTGAGGCTACCTTTTTTGTAGTTACTGGTATTCTGAAAGTTGTATGTTGGACTGGCACCCAGGATCAGGATGGGTCCTGTGGGAGCCTTGCTCTAAGGAATGTGATCTTTTCCAGGTGTGCTATCAAGGCCATTGAAGCAGCCATTGGGGCTCGGCAGTGGAAGAAAGCTATATACATTCTTGATATGCAGGATAGGAAAACAGCAACCAAGTATTACCCCAAAATTGCCCAACACTATGCAGCCTTGCAAGAGTATGAGGTAACAACTTTCTCCCTCCACACATACACACACCCATTGATACAATGGAAACATAACAAGCTGTTTGTCCCTTTAGATAGCAGAGGAATTGTATATCAAAGGAGACCACATTAAGGATGCCATTGATATGTACACCCAAGCTGGACATTGGGAAAAGGCACATAAGGTAAGAACATTCCAGGAAAATCCCTGTTTGTGTTCAGTGAATGCCAGAAGAGCATAGTAACACTTCTCAACCAATTGTTCGTCCCATCAAAAAAACCTTCAAGAAGTCTAACATAGGAACAAATACAGATAGTGCCTGACTTACCACTGCAATTGGGACTAGAATTACAATTGTAAGTTGTGATGGTCATAAGTTGCACTCATATGACTGAATCCATTTTTACAATTATTTTTATGATGATTGTTAAGTGACTCACAAAGTCGTAAATCTAATCCATTCTCCCAATGGGTGTTTTTTACCAGAAACTGGCAAAAAATTGTGGTCATATGACTACAGGATGCTGCAACCAGTCATAAATATGAGCCAGTTGTCAAGAGCTTGGAATATGGTCATGTGACAACATTTTACATTTTACAATAGCCAAAAGTGCTTTATGAACTGTAAAGCACAATTTCCAAGGCCATCATAACTCCGACTGGTTATTAAAGAATTTTTTTTCTGATGTCAAACTGCAATATTCTTCACTGTATTTTAAATCTATTGTTTTTTCCCTTTCCTTCTGGAATAGCTCTGAACTATGATGTCCTCCCGCAGTCTTCTCTTCTCCTAGCTAAACATAATTAATGCCTCCAGCCAGTACCCATAAGTTTTTCCTTTTAGGCACCTTATCTGGACACATTATCACTAGATGCATTCCAGTTTATCAGTGTCCTTCCTAAAATGCATCCAAAATTGTTTTTTGTACATTTCTGAGGCTTTCTTCAAAGACTTCTTTGCATTGTCCCACACTACCTTCCAAGCTGACACCCATTGATCTAAAGCCTGAGAGGCAGGTGGTTCTTGGGGATATTCAGGCATTGGGATAAAATCCCTTCTTGTGGTGATCTTAAAAAGCGTAAACCCGGTGCTACTGTGGACAGTGTTGTTGTACGCCACTTCAGCGAAAGGGAGGAGGTCAGTCCAGTTCGTTTGTTGGTAATTCACATAACACCTAAGATATTGCTCCACCATTGTGTTCGCTTTTTCATCTGCCCCATTCATAGACGGGTGAAAAGCCAATGACAGTCTTTGCATAGAGCCAATTTCTTCAAAGCTTTCTTTGCATTGTCCCACACTTCCTTTCAAGCTGACACCCGTTGATCTAAAGTCTGAGAGGCAGGTGGTTCCTGGGGGTATTCAGGCATTGGGATGAAATTCCTCCTTGTGGCTATTTTAAACGGCATAAATCCGGTGCTACTGTGTACAGTGTTATAAGCCACTTCAGCAAAAGGGAGGCTATCAGTCCAGTTTGTCTATTGGTAATCCACATAACATCTAAGGTATTGCTCCACCATTGCGTTCGCTTTTCAGCCGCCCCATTTGTAGACGAGTGAAAAGCCGATGATAGTCCTTGCGTGGAATCAATTAATTTTAAGTTGTCGCAGCGCTGACAATAGATGTGTTCTGGTCAACCCAGAGCAGGGAGGAATGAGGCACCAAATGGTCCATATGTTCCCAGTTCCAGAAAGTGCATTTGAACAAAGCTTGCAATGGGAGGGAGCGAAGCAATTTGCTTGGGTTATCCAGAATGGTTCAAAATAGGATATTGTACACCTCTTGTGTGTATTTGAGAAGGGGAGTTTATCCTTTCATGCCCAGCTCCCATTTCTCCTTGCAGCTGGCATCAAAATGTATGAAGCCAGAGGATGTGTCAGTGCTGTACATTACACAAGCTCAGGAGATGGAGCGACAGGGAAAGTACAAGGAAGCTGAGAGGTGAGAGGTGTTTCAGTTCTATATCTTTTAAACCAGAAGAATGGAATTTGTAACAGAGACTGGGGGAAGAAAGAGGGGAGAGGCTTCCAACTGGTATAAACAAACTATTAAGCAGAATTCTTGGGGGAATATCTGTGAATCCCACAGGCTGAACTTTTTTTTGCCAAGTTGTATGCATCACCAAGGTAGTTCTAGGTGGGATCCTTATTTGGGGTGCAACATTTTCAGTGGCAAGTTATGCTTTTTTCCAGGCTCTACATAACTGTGGATGAACCAGACTTGGCCATTACAATGTACAAGAATTGCAAGATGTATGATGAGATGATTTGCCTGCTGGCCAAATACCACAAGGATCTGCTGAGCGATACACATTTGCACTTGGGCAAGGTAAAGCAGTTGAGGAGAAGTAACAGAAGAAAAGCAGATTTAGTGGTGACCTTCTGACTTATTTTGCAGGAACTGGAAGCTGATGGGCATCTGCAGGAGGCTGAATATCACTACCTTGAAGCCAAGGATTGGAAGGCAGCTATAAACATGTATCGTGTGAACAATATGTGGGATGAGGCCTATAGGGTAAAAGCAGCATACATAATTCCTTTTGATGTAACAGCTAGGGCATGAGCTGTCTAAGCTGTTCTGGGTTGAGCTTAGGAGCTACGTGTGGGGTCCATAATCACATTACTAGCATACACCCTACCTGTGTGTTTACTACATTGCCTTAAAGAGTATAGTATTGAGAGGCGGGAGTGGTGGTGCCAGAAGTATGCATGCACAAAGAAAAGGCTGAAGGATGGACATGCTTCTTAGGCTTGGAAAAGTTACATTTGATGGGCAGCAACGGTAAGTTGCTTTAGGCCCAATTCTCCTCTCATCTCTGTTTTCATCTGAGACAGGTAGCAAAAGCTCATGGTGGAGCAAATTCTCACAAGCATGTGGCCTTCTTGTGGGCAAAGAGTCTTGGTGGAGAGGCTGCCGTGAAACTCCTCAACAAATTTGGACTTCTGGAAATGGCCATTGACCATGCAGCTGACAACAAGTGAGCAGCAAGGAGGAAAAGGCTTACTGGTGTATCCAAGCAAAGTCTCCTGTTAGAAAGGAGGCAAGATCCGCCAATGCCTTGTTTCATACCAGAGATTCTCAAGGGGTAGGACCTGCCCATGGCTTTCAACAAGGCAGGGGATTCTGCAGTAACTACAGGTCCCCTTTCTTGTGTGGCTTGAGTGGGTCTTCTTGCTATGCTTCTTTTGTAATCAGGTTGGTTTTAACCTCATGGGACAGTTGCCCAATAGTGGTATATAGTTTTCACTCTGCTGAAATTGAAGTGGTTTGGGATGGGAGATATAATTCCTCCTTCCACCTCCTTTTCTTCTTCCATAGCATTTTTGATTTTGCCTTTGAGTTGGCTAGACTCTCCCTGAAGCAGAAACTACCTGAGATCCACTTCAAATATGGCTCTTTCCTGGAAGATGAGGTAAATCCCTCGTGTTTCTTAATGGTTGCTCTCTTTTCTGAAGTAAATGCCGGTCATGTGGTGAATATGCCGTTCTCGTTAAATGCAGGGCAAGTTTGAAGAAGCAGAGGTGGAATTTGTGAAGGCCGGGAAGCCTAAAGAGGCAGTTCTAATGTGAGTGTTCCTCCATCCTCCTATGATACTCTTGCTTTCTGCCTCTGTCCTATTCCAGTGCTTTAATGTGCTTCCTGCTCATTTAGGTATGCTCATGCTCAGAACTGGGCTGCTGCCCAACGAGTAGCTGAAGTCCATGATCCAGAGAGTGTAGTGATTGTGCTAGTTGGTCAAGCTGATGCTGCCTTCAAGCAAAAAGAGTTCCAGAAAGCAGAAGCTTTGCTGTTGCGTGCTCAGCGACTTGATCTAGCTGTGAAACACTACAAGGTAAACAGAAAAAAAAACACCAGGACTGCTCTCTCTGGCAAAACGTTTTGATTGGGTCAGTAGATGTTTAATAGACTATGGTTTTGCATGAAATTCACCATAGACAGCTTTTAAACCCCAATTTGCTATCCGGTTGTTATTCTATTGCTGTGAGGAAGCCACTCTACTCAAACCAAATACCATCTTATTAAAGCTACCTAGGGATTTCCAAAGAAATGGAACTCCATTTGACATTCTCTGCAACCAGATTGTGATCAAAACATGATAGCATTTTTTGGGTGATGGGAGCAGCAGATGAAATGGAATTTCAGAGAAGCATACTAGCCAGTAGGAGGAAATAATTCCTCCTATTCTCCCAACCTGTATCAAAAATGCTGGTGGCCAACAACATGTACATTGGCTGAGTAAAACAAACCATGCTGGTTTTGAATGATTTTTTTCCCCACTGCAAATCAAATATGGCCTGATATATCCTGCAGTGGTTAGGCAAGGCAACTTTCTGCAACCAAGGTAGTGGGGAAGCCAGCAGGAAGTTGTAAGTGCCAGGCCAGCAGGCAGGTAAGCAGTTGCTGCTGGGTGGGGGAGGAAGTGAGGGGGTGCATAGGAAAGGCACTACAAGAGTTGAGGAAGGTGTGCAAAGGAATGCATGAGCGTGTGAGTCAGGAAGGGTACATGGGGGGTGCAACACAGGTCAAGGAGGATATACAGCACCAGTCCATAAGGGTATGCAAATGGCTGGCACTGCATGAGCACAGAGGGGCTGGGGGAGGGTGCACAGGTGGGGGAGACGTATCACAGTGACCTTCAACCTTCCTGCTGGCTTCCCTATTGGCTTTCTAGGGAAAGCGATAGGGAAGATTGCTAGTGGTGATCACAGGACATTGTAATTGGTTGCAAGTACAAACTGGTTGCCAAGCACCAAATTGTGATCGTGATTTACCAAGAGTGCTAGGACAGCCAGAACTTGTCATAACTTGTCATTCAGCACCATTGTAGCTTCAAACAGTTGCTGAACAAATAATCCTAAATCAAGACTATTTGTAACTCCCAAGGGTAGAAATTATGAGTTATAATTATTACAATTGTTCTTTTTTTCACGGGGGAAAAGGAGGAGTTTCTCCCTTTCTCCTTTGCCAAGTAAGGATATTTTTCATGATTCTTTTCCCCAGGAAGCTGCTATGTGGACTGATGCTCTCCGAATCTGCAAAGAATTTCTCCCTGGAGATCTGGAGGTTCTACAAGAAGAGTATGAACGGGAGGTGGCTAAAAAAGGATCCAGGTATTTAAGTCATGAGAGGTATGGGAAAGTTTCTGGAAGCTGGCTTGCTGATAGCCATAAGTCACTCAGCCCTAAGATTAAGGCTGGGTTTCTCAAAGTCCTAATCACTTGGTCTTCTTTTATTGAGGTTTCTACAAATAATTGCTTCAAAGACAAGGATCTTCTTAGTCTTTGAGCTGTCACTGGGACTATCCTTCTAATTCTATGGGATGGAATAGATAGGAGTTTCAACATCAAGCTGTAGGAAATCTCCTTGTCGCTTTCTGGACATTGATTAAAATTCTGTTGATTGTTAGAGGCATTGAGGGCCTCTTGGAGCAGGCACGTGAGTGGGAGCAAGCAGGCGAATATGCCAGAGCTGTGGACTGCTATCTCAAGGTGCGGGACCCTAGCAACAGTGCATTGATGGAAAAATGTTCCATGAAGGTAGGAAATTGCTCAAGGTTCATCTAATCCACAGGTCGGCAACCTGCAGCCTGGGGCCAGTTTATCAGAGAAAGAAGCACTTGCGCTTCCCTTCTCTCTCTCTCTTTCTCTCTCTCTCTCTCTCTCTCTCCCCTCTGTGTGTGTGTGTGTGTGTGTGTGTGTGTGAGTGTGTGTGTGTAAAAAAGAGAGTGGACTCACAGTGTTCTCTGACGAGCTGAAAATCTTACTGGGCAGGGCTCCTGCCTTGGCTGCGTCTCTGCAGGAAGCAGGAAGGGCAGGAGAGAGCTAGCTAGCCCAGCTATGCTGACTCAGGAATTCTGGGAGTTGAAGTCCATGAGTCATAAAAGAGCCGAGGTTGCCTACCCCTGAGCTTGTTGGAGAACAGCTTGAAGCCAGCTCCCAATGTTTTGTTTTCGGTGGGAAACAGGTCCAAGTGGCTCTTCGAGTGTTTTGGGTTGCCTACCCGATCTAACCTTTCCTACTTATGGCATTTGAAGTCAGTTGGATGCATACAGTGTAATGAAAGAGAGAAATGGAAAAAAAATGGAAATGGAAAGAAGGGTCTGGGGGGAATTTTTTGGGCAACTTTCTAAATCAGTTGTACTTCTGCTTCTTTCATACATTCAAGCTAAATTTGTCTTTTGATTGTCATTGTTCAGTTGCTTTTTTTCCAAAAGTTCAAAATTACCATTCCAAATTATCTATGATGGAGTACTGTAAGCTGTAAATCATTATGACAGGAGTCTCTGCACCAAGAAGACTGTACAAGGGACCTTTCTTCATTTGTGAATGCTTCTTTTCACGTCAGGCAGCTGAACTTTCTATCAAGTTTCTTGGCCAGCCTCGGAGCATTGAGGTGATGAGGACAGTGGGGCCCCAGCTGGTCAGCATTGGCAAGTTCAGCGTGGTAAGAGCAAACCTCTGAAAGGCAGTTTAGTCTCATCTGTATTTGTACAAACATTTTTTCCCCAGTATTTTTTTAAGATTAGAAAGAGGACAGAGGATAAAAAATGTTCCAATAAAACCTTTTCTTTTAGAATAATGAAAGAAATGGTACGTTTTCTATTATAATAGGAAGACTTTACATAAAAGATAAGCTATGCAGTCCAGTTCTCTAATGCTAATAAAAAATGAATTTCTGTCCCAAGAGGGCAAAATGCTATTTTCACCAATGAAGGAAGGAAAATCCAGTTTCCATGAAACTGTCAGTTTCTGTGAAAAGTCAGTTTCTGTGACTGACTTTTACATAGAGGTTGGTGGATCTGTTCTTGACTAGCCTCAAAGGATGGAAGAAGCATAAAGGAATGCCAAAACAAAGTTTTAAAAATCTTTAAAAGTAAATTCAATTATTAAAAGTAGTCATTGATGAAATTACAGTTTTACATTTAATAAATATTCTGCATAATAGTTATGCGGAAACATGATATGCATATTCTCCTGCAGGTTTTTAACTTAGCAAAGTGAATTTAAATCAATAAAGTGTGGCATGCAAATAAATATTGCATGTATTTTAATTTTGCCCAACATTTCCATTTTTAAAACAAGTTTTTTTTCTGTAGTTTCAAAATTCCTGGGAAGCTTATCTCTTCTCAAGCCAGACATGAGCCTACACCTCCTCTGTACAGTCCCAAACTTCCTATCTACTATTTTCATATAGCAACGAATTTCTCATTCCTATCCCATCCTCAGGCGGTAGAGCTATACCTCAACCTTGATCTAATCAAGGAAGCCATCGATGCTCTCATGGAGGGGGAGGAGTGGAGCAGAGCTAAGTGTGTGGCCAAAGAGCTTGACCCCAGGTACTGCACTCTACTTCTCAGAGTGGTTTGCAAATAATACACTTTGAATAAGAACATATAATGCTGTTTATGTGGAAGACTGTCAGTTTCTGAAGCCTACTGCTGCATCACCTTATGACTAAGGTGGTCACCTTATTACTAGGACAGAAATGACAAACTTTCTTTGTGGCAGATACGAAGAATATGTGGATCAACACTATAAAGAATACCTCAAGAATCAAGGCAAAGTAGATTCGGTGAGCAGGAATCTGAGTGGGATGAAGGGGAAAGTGGGAGACCCTGACAGTTGGGAGAGAACTTAAAGTGAATAATTTGAAAAACCTTTACATCTATATAAATAAAAATGAGAGAGATTTTTGAAGTGCAGCTTAAATTGAATATATCTGTCATTCTTCTATCAGTAATTTTTTTGGAAGATGTTAAAAATTGTGAGGGTTAGGAAAAATTCAGGGAAATTTAAATCAAAACTGTTGGCAGCTACTTTTATACAAAATCTTGGTGCAAGCCAAATATATTATTTGGCAATTCTAGAAGGGGACCAGAGAATATCAGATGGGGTTAGGTATACAAACAGATAGAATTGTCCACGTTGGTACTGCTGTCTCATTATTGTTTAAGTCGGGTCCCCAACCCCCAGTCCATGCACCGGTACTGGGCCACGGCATGCCAGCAACCGGTCTGCAGAAACAAGGAAAGCCCCATCCATGAGATGCATGCAGCACATAAAACCACGCACCCTCCGGTCCGTGGAAAAACCTCTCTCCAGAGAAACGGTCCCTGGTGCCCAAAAGGTTGGGGACCTCTGGTTTAAGTGACTGACTTATAGCTGATTTCTCTTTGACAGCTTGTGGGCGTGGATGTTATGGCTGCCCTCGATATGTATGTGGAAAGGGGGCAGTGGGAAAAGTGCCTGGAGACAGCTGCCAAACAGGTATGTGAAAGGCCCAAGTGGTTCTGCTACAAAAGGAACCAAATTGTCACAATGGCTGACCACCAATCTAAGCATCTTAGTTTCCCCCCCCCCCCCAAAGGTGTCTAGAACATTTGAGTTTGGTGGATCTATGAAACCAAGAGAATTGAGCCCACCTTCCATTCCCCACTGCTTTAGTTAGGGGCCAAAGATCTGTTTGCAAAAGGGGACTGAAAAGGAATTGTCATTCAACTATGAAAGCCAGTTTGGTCTAGTGGTTAAAGCACCAGAGTAGAAAGTGGGAGACTGAGTTCAAGTTAAGCCTTAGCCATGAAAGCCAGCTGGGTAACCTTGGGCCAGTCACTCTCTCTCAGTTGAATCCATTTCATAGTTGTTATGGGGAAAATAGGAGGTGGGAAGTGTGTTGGATACGTTCGGGGCCTTCAGTTATTTCTAAAAATAATAAAGGCAGCATGCAAATAAATTACAAGCATGAGATGGATAGTTATATAAACCAAATGTATAAATAAATAAATAAATAAATAATCCACGTAGCTATCACCCTGCTAGCCCTCCAAAATAAACCAAATGTATAAATAAAAGTATAAATGTATAAATGTATGACTGTACAAATAAATAAATAAATATCCACGTACCTATCATCCTGCTGGCCCTCCAGAAAGCCTTAAAGACCAGGCTGTTCTCTCAGGCTTTGCCCTCGCTCCCCCAGATTGTGTGTCGTTAGAGAAATGCACCATGATCTTTTATTCTGTTGGTTGTATGGTATATTGCCCTGAGCCACTTTGGAGATGGTCATTAAATTCATTTAATTGAACAAATTACATGATCAATCAAGGCATGCTGAGCCTTCAGGGGAAATAATTGATATTTCCGTTGGACTGATATTGCCTATTCAATGTATGGTGACCGCTTCCAAAACTTCGTACAAAATTGATTTTGATAAAACTGGATTTCAGAACTGATGAATGGAGTATCAATTTGGACAGAATACAAACAAGACAGGTCCTTTTTTTCACTAGGAAATGGGAAACACTAAAGAGATAGTCACCTAGAAAGGAATCCTCCTGTTTCACCAGATCATTTCTCATAATGGAAAACTGCTATTTGTTTTATAGTTTTCCATATTATTTTCTTCCTCTTTTGGCTTCTTGTAGAATTATAAAGTGCTGCATAAATATGTGGCTCTTTATGCCACATATTTGATCCGTGAGAACAGCTGGGACAAAGTCTTGAGCCTCTATATCCAGAATGGTGCCCCTGCCAATGTCCAGGTAAGATACATTCCCACTGGCTCAGAAAGTTTGCTTGCTTCTGTTCATAGCAAAGCTTTTCCTATATTTTCTCTTCAGAATTTCAATATTTATAAACGACTATTTATGGAGATGGTGAATGCAGCCAACATGAATAGGCCAGAGGCTTATCACAGCTGGGCTGATTTGCGGGACGTGCTCTTCAACCTGGTGAGTAGAGCTTAAATAAATGTATGATATAACATTGATTGTAATTGACTTTACTCCTCTGTGCTGCAGAAAACAACAGTTTTCCTAAATAAAGCTAGTGCAATATATTTGTGTGGCACCACTCTATAATCTAGATAAAAGCAGATTTTTCATTATTACCCAATCTCTTTGGTGGAGTGAATATATGTTTAGATGACCCTAAATGAGACCACAATCTACGGTTTCTTTTTTTAACACACACACACACACACACACACACACACACACACACACACACACACATATATATATATGTCATTTTTCCCAATTTCAAGTGATTAAGAATCTAGCAAACTTACATGATCCCCTTTCTTATAGTGTGAAAATTTAGGGAAATCAAGTGAAGCCAATTCACCAGCTCATGAGGAGTTTGAAACCATATTGCTTATATCCCACTACTATGCTACACGATCTGCAGCCCAAAGCATCAAACAGCTGGTAAGAGAAGGATGACAGCAGATCAAAAGGACTTAACCGTTTTACTAGTCTTTGGCTTGTTCCTGAACCCTAGATTTCTTACTATTTCCCTTCCCTCTGCATGGAGTTCTGATTGCATTATCTTTGGTACAGTATTTGCCTTGTTAGTTCAGCTTCAGATTTGGATGGCTACAAAATCTATGGATCTTGTGCAACTGACAACCAAGTCTGTTTGTTTAGGTTTGCCAGTCATGAAAGAATAATTCTTGTGACATTTTGGCTCTTAACTAGTGTGTAGCTTAATTTTCTCATGACGAGTCTGACTTTCAGAACTTTTCTCTATTTTAAATTCATTAGCATGTTTAAAAAGAATGCAAAGGTGGGGCAACTAACTCCACTTGAGTAGACTACTTTTGTCTGAAAAGGTGCCTTTTCTTAAGAATGGAAGCTAGTGTGGGAGCAGAATTTGAGTTTGTCTTTTTTTTGCCCCCAGGAAACTGTGGCAGCCAAGCTCTCCATCTCTTTGTTGCGCCATACTGAGATCATTCCAGCAGACAAGGCCTTCTATGAAGCAGGGACAGCAGCTAAGGTGAGGAGCAGCAAGTTCCTGATTGTAGATCACATCCAGGTAGCTTGGTGGGGAAATACCTGTCCAATTACTGCCAAATAAGGCAAAATGGGGAAATGACCAGTTCCTTGAATGCTTTATAGAAATGTGACAAACTTACACTGACTTCCTGAGGATTCCACTTCTTACATTCAGAATCACCTTCAGATTTTTAACTTTCAAACAAATGATCTCTAGAAAATTTTTAAAAGAATTAAAACATTTACAGTATAATAATGGCCAAATGATCAAGAGAACTGAACCTCGGAGTCCTAGTAGACAATCACCTAAATATGAACCAGCAGTGTGCTGCAGCTGCCAAAAAGGCCAACACAGTGCTAGGCTGCATTAACAGAGGGATAGAATCAAGATCACGTGAAGTATTAATGCCACTCTACAATGCCTTGGTAAGGCCACACTTGGAATACTGCATCCAGTTTTGGTCACCACGATGTAAAAAAGATGTTGAGACTCTAGAATTCTAGAGTACAGAGAAGAGCAACAAAGATGATTAGGGGACTGGAGGCTAAAACATATAAGGAACGGTTGCTAGAATTGGGTATGTCTAGTTTAACGAAGAGAAGGACAAGGGGGGGACATGATAGCAGTGTTCCAATATCTCAGGGGCTGCCACAAAGAAGAGAGAGTCAAGCTATTTTCCAAAGCACCTGAAGGCAGGACAAGAAGCAACGGGTGGAAACTAATCAAGGAGAGAAGCAACCTAGAACTAAGGAGAAACTTCCTGACAGTGAGAACAATTAATCAGTGGAACAGCCTGCCTCCAGAAGCAGTAAATGCTCCAACACTGGAAGTTTTTAAGAAGAGACTGGACAGCCATTTGTCCGAAATGGTGTAGGGTTTCCTGCCTGAGCAGGGGATCGGACTAGATGACCTCCAAGGTCCCTTCCAACTTTATTATTATTATTATTATTATTATTATTATTATTATTATTATTATTTATGATCTCAATCCAGATGGATTCTAGGCAGACTCTAAGGATTACAGTAATTGGATTCTTGATTATGGTAAAAGGAAAGATGGCATAACTACAATTGTATACAGCACTAATAAAGTGGAGAAGAATCATTGTTTTCCTTTCTCAAAATATTAGACTCATAGTCATCCCATTAAAGTTAAATGGCAAGATGAGTGACCTAGTGCTCAGTTAAAATTGTGGAATTTGGTTTCATACAATGTAGCAATGCCTGCCAATTTAGATACCTTAAAAAGGGGATTAAGCAAAATAATATATTGTGAAATCTCTAAATTTCCCAATTGAAGTGACCTTATTTTTTACAGGTCTTACAGAAAAAAGTCTTTATTGTTCATATCATGTCTGGCAGGCTTTATAGTTGCATCTATCACATTACTATTGAATGAGAACATTAGATTATCAAGTCTTCATCTAATCTCACAGATAAATGTGAAGAGAGTGATTATCGTCCCGTTTGATTCTAATTAAACTTTTTTTTAAAAAAAAGGTAGTATTTTTGTAGAACACAATTTCCAATATGCTACTCAAAAGCCAAGCAATCTTAGCTTGAAAACATTTGAACACTCTTGCCACACTGGAAATGAAAACAGTGTTGACTTTTGGCAAGAATTGGGAAAGATCATTCTAGATCTAGTTCATCCTTCTCTTTTATCTTTCCAGAGTGTTGGTTGGCAGAACATGGCTTTTATCTTCCTGAACCGTTTCCTTGATTTGACTGATGTGAGTTTTATCTGAGACTCTTGAGATTGGTGGGGAGGGAAAAGGATTCCATGTTTTTTTTTCTGATGTTATTTGCTCTCCCAGGCAATTGAAGAGGGCTCCCTTGATGCTCTAGACCACTCAGACTTCCAAAATACAGATATCCCTTTTGAAGTGCCACTGCCTGCCAAGCCACATATCTCAGTAAGTTGTTTTCATATGCACATGCAATTTCAATCCATTTGTATTTTGAGCAGGAGAGACAGTATTTCTAAGGGGGATCTCTTGGAAATGGATAGCCCTTGCCAGATTCCCAATCCAGTTGACTCAGGCACTTCCACCATCCAGCCCTAAAGTATTAGTAGTGCTGCCACTTTTCATTCCTTCTTAGTGTCGTATATGTCTATCCGTGCTAGGAAGAGCAGCGTGAGGAGATCCGTGACTGGGTTCTCACGGTCTCCATGGATCAACGGTTGGAACAGGTGCTACC
Source organism: Crotalus tigris (assembly GCF_016545835.1). NCBI lineage: Eukaryota > Metazoa > Chordata > Lepidosauria > Squamata > Viperidae > Crotalus > Crotalus tigris. Next base: position 5,551,557 of record NW_024096758.1, on the reverse strand, counting down.
ACAAGATGAGCGTGACACTTACGAAGCCTCTCTGGTAGCAGCAAGCACTGGCGTGCACTCCCTGCCCTGCCTTATCACAGGTGAGCAGAGCACTATGTCATTTCAGCATGGCTAAAGCTATAATGGAACATATTTCATCTTTTTTCCTCCATAAGATTTTCAAATGATGCCTCTCCCCATATAAACTTGCGACCTTTTTCTGACCCTATTCTCATCCACTATGGGAGAATAAGGGGTCCCATGGTTATTCAGACAGTCCCTCTTCTAAACTCCTGACATAAAAATATATGGTGCTGCTTTGCTCAAAATTCAGAAGAATGTTAAACTTACTTTTAGTCTGCACATGATTTCTTTTAATGCCATGCTTTTAACTAAGACATTTCTCACTATTCAATTTTTATTTTTGCCTACTATATTTATATTTTAGCAGTTACTTCTGTATGTTATAAGTTGTAAGTTTTTACTTTGAAAGGTTATTTTAGGCATTTCATATTTTTAAAATGGCATCCACAGTTCTGCCCAGTGATGAAATTTCCTCACTGAAGAAAGCTAATTTGTCCTGGTTGAATCCATGAGTCCATTCATAGTTATCTGCAATGACTCTACTTCTCTCTAGGTGCTTTTTAAAAAGAGTTAATTGCATTACAATAGGCAATAAAAAACTAGACAAACAATTATGGCATTCAGAATGAATTAATCTAACTACTCACAGTCTTTCAAAATAAAGATATAATAGTCCCAAAGGTGCTTTGGGATAACCATGACCTGGATGACTGAGAATCTCCATAGAGAAAGAGATAGAGTAAAATAATAAAACACAACAAGGGGCCAAATGACCTTCTGACAATCAAGGTCAATGGGGAAGCCAGATTCACTTAACAACCGTGGCAAGAAAGATTGTACCATGGGGCAAAACTCACAACTGTCTTGTTTAGCAATGGGAATTTTGGGCTCAATTGTAGTCGAGAACTATCCATACAGCACTAAGGCATTCAATATTTAAAATAGTCCAAATTAATCTCTAGTGTAATCAAGAAGCTATTCTGAGGTTCAACAGAATACACAGAAAGATTTTGTGTTTGCCAAAATTTGAAGAGAGAAATTATTTACTGGGCAGGAACTTGCTCCTTCAGCTGAGGTTTACAATATGTGGAGCTAAAGTTCCAGGTCCTCTTTATGCCCTTTCCATATGTCTTCTTTTCCTTCTCCCCACTCAGGCTATCCTGTACTAAGGAATAAAGTGGAATTCAAGTGTCCTGGCAAAGAGGCAAACAAGGAAAGCTGGAACAAATTCTTGATGGCAGTCAAGGTGAGGAAGAGAATGAAGGTATAAGAAAGCAAGCTAGCAATCATAAGTAGAAAAGGGCATAGGGCAAGAAAAGTAGGCAAGCTTGCCTTATAGCCTAAATCTGTAAACTTTGATCTCAGCCCTAGCTTTGTTCATGCCTCCCTTGCAGATGTCACACAGCCCCCCCTGCCAGGATGTTCTCAAGTTCATCAGCCAGTGGTGTGGAGGGCTGCCCAGTACCAGCTTCTCCTTCCAGTGAGCTACCTCAGCATTTCGTTAAGTCTTCAACCCCCTTTAGATATTTATTCTCCCATATTAAATATATTGTTTATATAATCTATTGTCTGGCTTCTTTAATGGATGTGGTATTTATAATCCATGTCAAATCTCCTGCAACTCTAGAGACAGGAACTCAAAGGAGATGACAAAAGATAACCGAGGTGGCGCAGCAGTTAGAGTGCAGTACTGCAGGCCACTTTAGCTGATTGTGTTCAGCAGGTCAGCGGTTCAAATCTCACCGGCTCAAGGTTGACTCAGCCTTCCATCCTTCCGGGGTAGGTAAAATGAGGACCCAGATTGTTGGGGGCAATGTAAATATATATATACATTGCTTACTGGTGTACACTGCTTAGAGAGTGCTTGCACTTAAAGCGGTATATAAATCTCATAAATAAATAAATAAACTGTATGAAAGGGGATGCTGCAGAAAATTGGATTATAATGGTCATGCTGCATTGGAACAAAGCTCACTTTGGCACAGGATTACATTTCAAATGGAGCCAATAGGCAGCTGCCTCCAATCTGTAATCATTTGACAAGTGTGAACTATATGTTGAAGTTTGTGGCTTTATTCCAAAGGATCTAAAGGCATTAGATGAGGAAGACAATTTTAAAGACTCTATATATTCTCTAAAAGCCAAGCAGGGTCAAACCTGTTTGGTACTTGGAGTGGAGGCCACTAAGACATTTCAAGGCTATAAGCTAAGTTGGGATTTAAAAAAAAAAAAACAATCCTTCAAGAAAGCATTAGTGAATGAATTCATGAAGCCATCAGGAGCTGAGTTCAATTCAGAGACTTTTACCTTGACTTGAAAACAGAAACATCCATAATTAAAACTCTAATAACCGTAATGTAGTCTATAATATATACCATGAAGGAATTAAAGGAGGGTGATCCAATAATAAAAATTAAAGAACAAGACTATCAGGGATAGTCTAGTAGCATTCTGATGCTACTTCACAAATTGCCCGGGCCCAAGGCTGGTTGGAAAAACAAGCTTTTAAAGCTTTCCTAAAAAACAAAAAAATTGAGACCATGCAGGTATCAGGGAAATGCTGTTCCAAATGGCAGGAAGAACACAGAGAAGACACATTTCTTGAGGTTCCCATTAGATGGACATTATTTTATTGATGGGTCATGTAGAATGCCAATCCTACTAGATTTTACAATATAGGTAAGTACAGTTGGAGAAAGATGGTGTTGTAGCTATCCATGCCCTAAGCCATGTAGCCGTGATGTGTCCATATATACAAAGCTCAAACTTGTACAAGATATGGTATTCCGTGTCACTCCCTGTGTTCCATTCCTTGTGGAACTGGAAGCAGAACTTTGAAGCAAGATAGGAAGACTTTGAACTTTGATGTTAGAGAAGATTCCTGAGAAAATTGTGGCCAAGAAAACAAACCAATGGATCATCAAATCAACCCAGAGTTCTCACTTGAGACATAAATTATTCTATTTTTGACACATTATACAAAGACCTAACTCTCTGGAGAAGCTCTATCTCTGAGAAAGGTGGTAGGAAAGAGAAGATGATGACCAGCGGAAAGTCAATGGACTCAGTTACAGTACTAATGAATGCACCTTTGGGAGTTCTGAAAAAAATTGGCATAGATTGTGAGGGAGAATATGTGGTCATTAGGAGTCAAAAATAATTTGATCAATCAAAGCTATATAGATAACTACCAGCATCATGAATTGCACTGGGAAGCTAACTAAAAAGACATAACTGGTACATAAGATATAAGGGTCCTTCTGGCCATGACTTCCACTTGCTTCTTAAGAGATGCAAATCTGGAGCGAGTTTCAGAATACATACTTTTTCCCTCTGGGGAAGTGCAACACCATCCAGAACTAAAGCTGGTAACATACCCATAGTGTTGCTGGGGTTGAGTCCAAACTTGCTCATTATTCAGATCTTAATAACCTCCGAGCTATGAGAGAACTGTAAGCTGGCTAGCTGAAGCTACACATTTTCTTGATCTGTTATTGTTAAGTCAGGCTTTGGAAGCCTTATCTGTACTTAGGAGCTAACGACTTGACAGCACAAGAAAACAACAGCCAATTGCCTGCCATCAACACAACAATCAACCAATAGGAAAGCACCACATAAATAGGAAGCACAGAATAGCATATTCTGGTAGAGAGAAGTTCCCTGAGGATGGACTCCAAGATGAGTCTGAAAACTCAGAAGACTAAACCTCTAGTCCCAGTGACAGACCCAGATTAGATCTTGCAATTACTCTGGGACACATATATTTGCCTTCATTCGTAAAAGCAATTATCTCAGCACTGTATGGAAGATTTTTTTCTGTTCAACATAGAATTATTAATTAAATAGTGGAAAGTCTTCAGATATCAACTTACATAATATCTTAGTTCTAGGATCTTCTCCAGATGTTACCTAGACATAAAATGTCTACAAATAAAAACAAACTCAGAGAACTCGCACAACTCAGAAACTAATAGTATTTGCTATAGAACATAGTTCCTAGAAACCAAGGGAGCATTTTTCTTGTCTTTTTAAAGCAAAAGCTGGCTAAAATTGTGAGCAATTTTTTGGTGAATAAGCAGAAGAGAAAATTAGGTTCAGATTCAACCTGGATACAGTCAGCGGATGAGATAATATCTTTAAAAATATGAAAGCAGAGATCAAGAAACTTCAGGAATACAAACAGCCCAACACCAATCACTAACGCCCTTTCCCAGTGAGCAGGAGATTGGATTAAGTGGCTCCTTTTAACTCTGTGATTCTGATTCCCAGATTCCAATCACAAACAGGTTGCAGTTAATTATTTACAAAACAATTTATTAAAAATAGGAACAGAAATGACACTTGGAACAGCTCCAGCACAGGAAGGGTTGACTTTCTCTGATAAACTGGCCCCAAGCTTGCAGGCATTAGATAATATCCTAAAGGAAAGGATGGTTTAACATTGCCTTTACCACCTGCTGTCTGAACTGGAAGTTCACCTATCTACTTCCTCTATTGACCAGAGGGAACCCTCACACCACACAACAGATGCAGCCAAGGCTACTCGAAGCAAGGCTGGTGCACGAAGCAACTGTGGGAAGGAGAAGAGTTCATCTGGAGGGGATAAGGCAATGACTGTGGGGCTAGAGAGTGCATGTGTAATGTGGAGGGCCAGCATGGAATGGGATAGAACTTAACTTCTCCATCCCCCCCACCCTTTTAAATAATAAGACAGACATCTGTGCTGTGCAAAAAAAAAACCTGTACAATTCAAGCAAAAGAAAACTCCATGCATGTGAGCCCAAAAAAAGGGAGAGGGAAGGAAGGCCATTGGCCACAGGGAAAATAATACTGACAAGGCACACAGCCCTCCCCTCCCACCTTGCCCCCCCTGCCTTTAAGACTGGCAGCGATTGTCTGCAGGACCTGGCTCTAACACATGCAGGAGGCACATCCAAGCTGGCAACGGTGGTGGCAGCGGCTTAGAGTAGTACCCTGCACAGATGCAGAACAGGTACACCTGCTAGCAGCAAGATGGTCATTATGATGACACAGTGACAGCTGCCAATGCCCCATTCCGCGAGTAGAAGAATTTGTTGAACGCCTCTTCAAGTAAACAGCTAAGCCGGCTTTGATCAGCCTAAAAAAGAATGGAAAAAGCACTGTAAGATAACCTATCCCAGTGATGGCGAACCTTTTAGAGACCGAGTGCCCAAAGACTGGCCCCACTCCTGCTCAACCCCCTGCCCCGCCCCACCCTGCCTGCCTGCAGAGCCACTCACCGCCTCCAGGGCCTGCCACAGATCGCCCAGGCAGCCCAGCAGCACCATGGTGGCCACGCCCTCTGCTCGCCCCACAGCATCAACTGTGCACAATGGAGCGTGAGGGCAGAGTCTTGTCTATGCTGCCTGGCTGCCATGTCCTTGGCTGTGCTGCTTTGTGTGGGTCACGCTCGGGGGCAACTCTCCTCCGGGGGGGGCTGCTGGTGAGGAGGGGGTCACGGGGGGAGACAAGTCTGGGGCAACAGCACATGTGCCCATAGAGAGGGCTCCGAGTGCCGCCTCTGGCACGCGTGCCATAGGTTCGCCACCACTGACCTATCCCTATACTCCTAATGAAGTTCCCCAGAAAAAGAGAAAATAAGTCTTGAACAGGACTGAAACTTACCTCACTGATGAATCCTAACTGAACCAATTCAGTGGCCAGTTCTTGAATATTGTCACCTAAGGAAGGAAAATAAGAGAATTGGTATGTTTTCTGTAAGATGAAAAAGAAAAGAAGAGAAGGACATTGACTTACTGGGCAGCAGGTCACAGCTCAAGTGCCGATTCAGTTTGTCTTCCAGTTTCAGCAGTAGTGTCAACTGAATAGAAGAAAAAAAAAAAGTTGCATTTTTGCCTTAATGTGCTTTTCAACACTAGGGTACAATTTCCCCCCAAAAGGGAATAGGCCACTGTAGGCAAATGGAAGTCCTAGATTGGTATAAGTCACCCAGCCTTGCTGATACATACATGGTGCTTCACACCCTCCTCCACTGATTCAATGTTGCATTGCATCAGCAGCACCTGGAAATTACAAAGAAGTGTGATAAGATGAGGCTTTGCTATTATTGGCCAAGGAGACGGGGATTAGGGACCAGCCACTCACTTTGCGAGTCTCCACTTCTGCTGGCTCTGGTGTTGGAGTCTTTACTGATGGGGGGGCAATGGGAGATTTCACCACCTCTTGCTGTGGCTGCTGAGGTCGGGGCAGGCCAAAGGCAGTAAGTGGATAGATTCCATTTCTGTGGAATCACAAACGGAATAACTCAACTCTATGTATCGCCTAATTCAGTGAACTACAAAAAAAGGGTCAGGTTGGCTTGCCCAGGACACTAGCTTCAGTAACAGAATCCCATTGAGAGCCCTTACAGGAGAAAGGAGCATACCTCACATCTTCCAAGAACTTGTCTAGTTCCAGCGCTGGGGACTGTGAGAATCTAGGACAAGGCAGAGCACCAATTTAATCTTTATAGCATAAGTTCACATCCACCCTTTAATGAGCCAGCTGTCAACTGTTTCCCATTCCATGTAATATTCTGCTGACCTCAATTCATTGCATAGAACCAGAGAAACACTCAGTTCCTAAACTCCACCTCAAAGCTGTCTCCCCCATCAGTTCCCAACTATTCAAACTCACATCATACGGACACCATCACGATCAGCATGGTTGATTTCAGCCAGTACAGCGCTCATGTCCAAGTTCTTGGTCATTTCTTCAAGTGCATTCTCCGGGATCATGTCTATCACAAAATAAAAGGTACACATTATCCTATTTTTCCTTCACTAACTCACTGTTTTAACCAGTGGTTTCCTAAACATGTTTTCCACTTTTCCCTGAAGAATTAAAAAAAACTAAAAAAAGCAGATTTAAGAAATAAAACAAAGGACTCATGAAGAAACGGGGGAGGAGGGGAGAGAAGCATGGCTATCCAGAATGCTGTACATGTATCACAGAAATTTTAAAAAGAAATAAAACATAAATGAAATGATGGAATTAAAATGATTTGTAAATGGAGATTTAACTATTCAGTATCGTGAAAATTTAAACAGACTTAAAATTATGTTTTAAAAAGATTTCCACACGGGGAATGAACGTGTTAAATTCAAACTGATGCAGAATTTTAAATGTTGGTACAATGAATTCTAACTTCACACATATACTGAGGGAACCTAAGTGGTTGTAAATATTTTAATTTTGTACCAAAAAAGGGCATTAACACTGATAGCAATATAACCTTCTACAAAAACAAACTATTTTTAGTTTAGAAAAAAATGAAAGCTAGCTGAATGACTGGGTTAATCTTTCTCTCTCTCAGTCCAACCCAACTCATAGGGTTGTTGTCGTGGGAGGGGGGGAATAGGAGGAGGACATTGTGTTGGATATGTTCACTACCTTGAGTTTGTTTATAAAAATAATAAAGGCAGGATACAAACAAACAAATAAAAAATAAAGGACAGGGTAGACAACTGCAACAGGAAGATTTATAAAATTGCACATTTGTAGTAGCATATATATTCTTATCAGGATATTTTAAATTCTTAGGAAGAGGTTGATCTCACTGAGGTAATAGACATTATCCTAGCTAATTTAATCATTTTAACTGAAATCGCAACTGGATAGTCCAGGGATAAACTACAATGTCTCTCTCCTCCCCCCAAGCAAATTATTTTAGGCAATGTATTAATATTTCTTTGTTTATTAGGGCTTTTTACTACTATTCAAAAGGAAGAGAATTGGACTGAAGTCCACCCGCATTTATGTGTTTTTCACATTTCTGAACCACACACCTTCCACATTTATGATAATGGAAACTGAATCTTGAGAAAGTAGGATGCTAATATTAGACAGTGAGGCATTAGGAGAAGACATGTGAGAGCATCCAAATTTCAGGATGGTCAATCTCGCTTAGATACAAAGGAAGCTATTTTGACCTTCTCTGTTCATCTTGGCTACCTCCTTTGAATTTTTCTGCTTTGTAATTTTATTTTGGGGTACTTTTGGATATATTATAATGTATTAAGTTACTGAGCTACAAATACATTTCATAAAAGACATTATTTTTACACACTAGTGAAGGGTTTTGCTCTTAGCAGTAGTCCCAGACTTCAGTTGGCTATACTCACGCTGATGGCCCACAATGCAATGGGCTGCCAAAAGCTTCAGAGAGGGTACTTCAAACAAAGCCTGATGGAAGAGAAGCTCACGAGCTGTGGGTCGTTTGCTAGGTTGTGGCTCCAGGCACTTCTGAATGAACTCCTAGAAAGCAAAAAGGAGGCCAAATTTTGTGCTACTGTAGTCATGAGAGCTGGGAAAAAGAATGGAAGAGGAAAGCAAGGAAAAGAATTGAGGACAGTCTTACTCGTTGTAATGGATCCTCTAGCAATTGGATGGCATTGTTAATAGCTTCTTGTGGCACATAGGAGGATTCACCATTTCCCTGGATCTCCAGCACTGCCATCTATCAGGATAGAAACAGATGTCAACGGGCGATATCTTCAGACCGCCACAGACAGGTCCACCATTTATCAGAAAATTTTATCAGCCACGACAGAAAAATCTTTCTCATCACCCTATATGTGAATCAAAACAAACAACTATTTTTTTTATCTTTCCACTAGATTAAATTTACTTTCAACAAAGAAATTGGTTTCATTCCAATCATTTAATTTTATTAGTCATTATTTCTTCAGACAGGAGCATATCAGGATACTAAGGAATTTAGAAACAGTCTTAATTGAAAGGGAACAAGAGAAAAAAATAACAGAACCCTCTTTAGGTCTGTTCTCCAAACCCTGAAGCTATAACAAAAAACTATCCCCTCATCTTCTGTGTTGAGTGACAGAGATGACCTTGACAGAAATATGTCAGAACAGTTGCCTACACAAAGAGGGCTAAAACATTCTATAAGTCCCAAGAAAAGATAATATTCGGAAGAAGCTCAGGTAAATGATTCACTGAAGTACAGATAGTTCAGTTTAACAACAATAATTGGGAATAAGCAGCGGGGTTGTAATCTGCAATGCCATGTGACTGTGCCAATTTACAACAGCAGCTCTAGCTGTAGTCATTAAGAAATCCCACACAAGGTGTTAGGTGCAACATCACAGGACCACCAGCTGCAACCTCTTGCCGGCTTCCCCATTGACTTTGCTTGTGGGAAGCTGGCAGTGGAGGTTGCAAATGGCGACTGCATGACCACAGGATGCTCCGTCTAAATTGCAAGGCAACTGCCAAGCACCCAAATTACAATCACACAACTACAGGGGATGCTGTGACGGTTGCAACATCTAGGACTGGGCATAAGTCCAATCAGCACCACTGTAACTTCAAACAATCACCGAATGAATGGTTGTTAACCAAGAACTACCTGTGTAAGAAGGAAGATAAAGCACAGTCCAATTTGCCAGGTACTCTTAACATGGAATTGATTTCCTGGCCCTGTGTACAAATGGGGTGGACGCCTTCATATACTAATTGCCCTCAACTTACCTCTAATGCACACATTCCAAAGGAGTAGATGTCCACTGCTGTAGTCACATGTGCAACTTCTAGAACAAAAAATAATAATCAGAAATTATCTCTAAGGCAGAGAGAACATACTGAACACTTCTGCTGCAGTTCATATAGAACTGCAGGTCCCAATACCCTCATATTCGTACCGCCATACTCTGGAGCAAAGAAATGCAGGTTCTTCTGCTCCTCACGACAGGTCTTCACATGATTGTTGATGGTATCTGGGGCAACTATAAGAGAAGAGAACGGTAGGCAATCAGAGTCCATGCCTCTCTTTCCTTTCTGGTGTTTGGGACTTCAGGCAGCTTCCATCTAGTTCATCTCTGCAAGGAACCCCAAACAAAGAAGCACTGCTCTTGTCCGGCCTCCCCAGCTTTCAGGCAGCACCACATCATAAGCGAACTCAGAAGCAAAAAGAGGGATGCCTACATTCTCTTCCAGAAACCCCAGGTCTTTTCTGCATCAACTCAAAGCCAGGCAAAGCAATCATCTCATCTTTCTAAAGAAACATACATGAGAAGAAAGTAGATTCCGTATGTGTACACACACACACACATACACTATTAGAATAGGTGAGCAGCTTTTCTCCATTGATGACAGTAAAAGAGCCCATTCTCTCTAACAATTTTATTTCGGATAGTTACACCAAGCCACTATTTTTCCAGGCAGGCACAGATGCAGGCAAAGCTCAAAGTAGATCCCAAAATGCTGATACTTTACCCATCACCTTGCTGTCTTATGCAAAGAAAGCAACTCCCCAATAACATGCCCAATTGTTCAACAACACTTACCCCCTATCTTTTTCACAACTTTCTCAGTTGATACCGCAAACAAAGCCATGCTTCTGGCAGCACCTGGACATTTATAATTTCTTTTAAAATATATTTAACCTGCTTATTAAAACAGTCCCTAAATTGACCAATAAATAAAGAAAAACAAAGTGGTCAGTGAATGACTATCACAAATTCTTAAGAAGCTCTTGGCACACCAAGTCTTATTCTAGCCAAGATACAAAAGTCATCCTGAGAAAATTTGGAAACCAATAAAGATCCACTGTGGACAGGGTATAACTTCAGTGGACATAAAAAAAGAAAGAAAAAAAATCTAAGCCCCCATATTATCCATACACAACTGTTTGTGTGCTATGTTCTTCCAATATTAATTAGCTCAGTTAAAGACCCTAGTGGATGCCTTTACACAATGTGCAAAGCTTCACTTTTTTTTGCTTTTGTATATGTGGCTTAGATATTCTGCCAAGTTAGCCTGTGTATTTAGTTTGCTGTTGTTTATGTTACACAGATCCAGGAAATGGGTTAATTTATTAACTAAGATACATGTATTGTACAAATCCAGTCTTAGGCTTGAGGATGGTGCAAGCTAATTCACTCTATTTAAGCAGTGTTAGATATTTTCGTTCATGCCTCACCTTTTGATAAGTGAGAGGAATAGACTGAAAATAACAGTTCCCAAAAGCTGTTAGACCCTCTTGACATGACAGAAAATGAGCATGTGGAAGTCAAGCAGCAGATTATGCTTTAAGACTAATGAGAAAGGACAACTACTTCTGATGGAAGAGAATATTTGTAGCTTAGGGCTGAACTGTGAACTTGGACTCCTTAGTGCTCTGAGATTGTAGTTTTCTTGCAGACATTTAATTATCAAACTAGGTAACATCACCAGTACGTCAAGGGAGTGGGGTTTGCTCTCATTTTATATACTAGGGGCTTGCCCTGTCAGTGTTGGAAGGAACGGTCTTGGTGGTTTCTTGATTAGGCTCTGTTTATTGTTAGCATTTTTGTCTGAATTGGTAGTTTCTTGATTTTTGATCTAGCGTTAATCTTGGTGTTATCTCTATTCATCTGGGTGTTGATTGTTGGTCAAGAGATGTTTTGGGGTTGTTTCCTTTTTACTTTTTGATTGTCTCTTTTGAATGGTATGTAGATGTTGTTTATGTATATGTAACCTGCTAATATATCAAGTTCAGAGAGCACCAAGGACCCCACACAACAGAAAAAATACTGGCAGGACCAGACTAAGCCTGTATACTTTAAACCACAGTCCAGAATAAAATTGATCTAGTAGCACCACTACTGCAGTCAAACAAATTAAAAATATATTATTTTTCGCTTAATGTCAAAGTCTACTCTCCAATAGAGTAAAAGTATTTCCAGATATTTGCTCCAGTTTGAAATTTTCCTGCAATATGTTGCTTTTCTTACACCCATATACTTTCTGCATCAACCAAAAATCTGGTAAGTGCTTGAAAATAAGTTGAAAAAGTTTTTTACCAGGCAACCCTTTTTAGATCCTCATTAAATAAAACTTTTTTTCAGACTGAGAAACTGTAGCTGTAGCTACCAGTGATCATTATTAGAAATATGCATTCCATTATGTACATATGCATTCCATGTATGTACTATAGTTTGTCAAAATAGAGATGGATGTAAATAACAACTCATTTCCCCATATTATTTCAATTATTTATTATATTATTTAATTGCTTGCTAATAATTTAAATTTATTAGTCACCCACTTCCAGTGGATTCTACTTGTTAAACTAGTAGTACTCTAGGGCATTACAATTATTTTGGTATCAACTTTCATGTACACTAACAGTTCTTCATTAATACTATATTTGATTATTATTAATTTGATTATACTTGTTTCAATTTCTTTCTATAAAATTATTAAGTTTCTTTCATAACTATCTTTGTGTTCATTAATGCAAAGGTTTACACATGGTTTTAAATTAATAAAACTTCACTGGTGTTTTTCAGTATGTCAACAGTTAAATATGTACAATGTAACTATGTTCTCAACAGACTAAAACTAATGTATACACTCTCTACTTCTGGATGAACTCACTAGTAAACTCCATCTCTTAACACTGCTTAAGGACTAATAAACGATTGTGGATTTTTAATGTTGTAAGCCACCCAAAGTCACTGCATGTGAGTTGGGTAGCCATGTACATTTGTTTAATAAAATAAACAAAAAATATAATAATGTATTGTAAATATGCTACTTATTTTAATAAATGTAGGCTAGGTTCGTCATATCTCATTTTGCTACCGATTGGGGATTAAGTTATAACTGGATTCAGGAAGTCTAAAACTATATTATTGCTTAGCATGGTGTGTAAACCCAAATCATGAAATGGAAGAAATTCCATCTTCTTTCTATCATATGCACAGATTAAGCAAAAGAATAGCACTCTCCTCCATTTGACAGCCATCACTCTCCTCTCAGTGAGTATGGCATCTGTTTTTTGCAATCTTCTGAACTTTCTAGACCAAGGACCACATGGACTTGGTACAAGGTTCTTTTCAGTCCTCATTGTTGGACATACAACTATCCCAAAGGTTTCTCTCAGTTGGAAACTCAAAGACACAGACTCATCATCAGCAACTCTCATCCATCCAAGCTTTTTCTTTCTTTTAATCAGTCCCCAAGGCCTCTGTTTGCCAGACTTGGCTAATGTTTCACTGGAGGTTCATCTTCTCTATGCTCTTTCCTGGCAACCTATCTCATTGTTCAGTTTTAATCACTCTACTCTGCCAGAAACAGAAAGGCTTGCTTACCTATTATACCTAGGCACTGGGATAGGGAAGGCAAGCAAATCCCCAAGAGATCCTTCTATGTTGAAGGGAATTGAATAGTTCCAGAATAAGAACATTCAAAGCAGAGCCTAGAACTAGAAACCCCAAAAAGAATTCAACATGTCCCTAAACTGGACAACATTTTAGCACTGTTTTAAGTCTCACCCATTATCCCTATAAATAGTTGGCCACAGCTCAGGCCAGAAGCAAGCAGCAAGCAAAATCCCAATCATGGCCGCAAGGGAAGGAGACAGCAGCCGCTCCTCAGACAAGAGCACTTCACATGCAGGAGGAAGCATGCAGCAGGACAGCAGAGAAAACACAGACCAGAAATGAGAGAGAAGGGCGGGACTCCTCTCCAACCAAGAGCCAAGGGCAGGCGCAACTATACTAGAGTCATAAGCAAGGGACACTGAAGGGAAAAAGGAGCTTTTGTATATAATACAAATATATATATATATATATATATATATATGATGCCATTTATGTGTGTATATATATATTATTATTTTTAGAAAGTCACAGTCACATCACAGAGCAGAGAGATTTGCTCACCATTAGCAAAAATCCTATGAAAGACTGTTGGCAAAAGAGAAAGAAAAAGAGAGAGAGAGGCAGCCCATCAGCAGGAAATAAAACCAAGAATTGATGGAAGAGCCAGCCTTTCAGCTAAGCCACTGTACCTCCCGGAGCAATGGGACAGACTGGGCATGTCTCATCAGGACAGAGTGAAGGGGTTTTTATCCTGAACCTCTAATCCACAAAAGAGGTCAGTGCTCAGCTGTTTTGGGTATAGAGTCTCCATGGGAAGTGAGGCAGGAACCAAATGTAACACCTATATTTGGCCCATCCATCAACTGCAAATTATTATCTTCTACTTCTCAGAATCCACTTCTTAGTCCAGAGCCACCTTTCCACCCTCTACCAATACCCCACTCTTTCTCTTGACTTGCTGTTGGATGGCCACGTGCCTTTCCTTGGAGGAGGAAAAGAGAAAAGGTTCAGATGGAGGATCTGCCTGAAAACAGAAAGCCTTTCTTGCATTTCATTCACACAGTATATACAACATCTCCAGGTGATTGGTTAGAAAAAAAATGTTGTTCGTCTATCTCCAAGCCCTTCAATTTTCAAAAATATGGATTTTTAAATATTTTAGTATCCTTCCAACTATTCCCAAGGGAAGAAATATTCAGTGAATTGCTACTCTCTACCTGGTAAATCCCTATCACAGACTTTCTAAGTTGCAGCTCTCCTTCTCCCTCTCTTTTGGAATGCACCTTGCTGAGAGCTTATCCCGTTGTTCAACTTCTCCAACCTCACCACCTCTGTACCTCTGTCTCTGGGAGCCTCAATGGTAGCCTCTGGTGTTGCTGAGCTTGGAAACCTACTGGGATGCATTTGCCTGAACTATGGTGATAGAATGGGGAGGAGAAAGAAAAAGCAGAATGAAGATTGGAAGAACTCCCAAAAAATATCCAAAAAAACCCCAAAGATTGTTTTAAAGAGAAGAGAAAAAATGGAATAGTGATTAATAAATCAGGACAAAGATGGAATTAGACCCTAATTGCTGGCTCAGGAATTCTGGGAGTTGAAGTCCACGAGTCATAAAGGAGCCAAGGTTGACTATATAGTGGTTAGTGGTTAATCCTTTAGATAACTCCTAAGCCAGTTCCATGCAGGACAGGTTATCTTTCCTGCCATTTAGCACCCTAGCTTCCTTCTCCTTCTTATTCTTCAATGGAGTTCTTGCAGGAAGTCTTCGTTTCTGAATTTGACATGTTTCTGTTTGCTTTCCTTCTCAACATTCCATCAAACAGGGAAAAGGGTGAGTGCACTAAATTCCCTTTCAAAATATTTAATGAGATTTCAATTGCATCTATCTGCAGGCCAATTTTTCATCATTATAGTATTCTTAATAATCGTCACTCGGATGCTGAGGAAAGAAAGGAAAAAGCAAGTGCTTATTTCAAAGAGCTATTTCAAGAATTCTAATTTCGCACAAGAGTTCTGGGATAAAGACAAACAATTGTTCCTTACTCCCAGGGAAAAGCAGTCCTGGAAGCACCGCAATCACAAAGCTACTTCGGATTGTTGTATTTCAATTTATTTAAGCTGCCATTAGTCACTGCAAAGCAAACTCTGCTCAGTCTGCTTATTCTCAACTCATGTGAATTACCTGTTCAGAACATGCAGAGTCTAAGCCATGCACCCTTTCCTTAGACCAACAGAACTGTCCATCAAAACAGAACTCAAACTACACATAGTGGCTAGTGTTCTAGTTTTGTTCTTCTGTCAGAGATGGCCAGTTAACATGACCCTCTATTCAAACAGTGTTGAGAGCTAGGTTTGTTTTATGTTTACTTCTTGGGTTTAATTATGTAGTAATCCTAACAGAAGATAATTACTACAAAAATGTCCTTCAGATGCAGTGATAGATGTTTGTGAATCCAACTGCAGAATCTATAACTTTTTAGTCCAGTCAAGATTCTTCCTCTATTCTCTACCTTCAAAGACATCAAAAGATAAGGAAACAATTACAAAGTCTTTTTCTCAACTAATTTTATCCAAAGCAAGAAGACTAATTTCAGAATTAGAAATCTTTATTTTTGTGAAGAACTCTTCCATTACCTATCACTTGGAACCACATTTTTGTTATTTGGAGGCTTGAGTTCCAATGTCCACTTCTTTCAAGAAGATACATCTCAAGTAATTAAGACTGACAGTAAGATCACTTAATGCAACAACCTATTTCAATAACCATGTTTATTTTACTACTGATGCTTGATTCACGGAGTGTGTGTATGTGTGTGTATGTGTCTTCTTCTTCTTGTGCTATATCCGTTATCGGACGTTGGCGATCATGTTATATATATATATATATATATATATATATATATATATATACATACACACACATACATATACATATACATACATATACACATATATATCATATTCTTAAGGATATTTCCTGTTTACTTGGATTTTACAAGCTATGAAGAGTTCTCATAGTAGTTTTATTTACTTGATCCATACTACATTAAACCCAAAGACACACCATAAAATATTGCTTTTATTAATACTTTATATTATGAGGAATCTGATTCCAATGTAGTCATTATGCCTCCCTCCAAATACTTGGAAATTGCAATTTGAAAAGATGCTGAAGTAGTGATGACTACCAATTCTTATGACATTAAAAGTAATCAGATAAATATATGGGAAATAAAGTTTTTTACAGCTACTAAATATGACAGCACTGTGTTATTTTGGATACTGGGGCAGTATATTTACATAAAAAACATGATGTATATAAATCACTAACTTCTGAGAGTTCAATGGGAGTGTGGCAGGATAAAAATGTAATAAATAAAGTAATATGAGAAGCAGAATGCTCATATTAACCAGCTTATGGGCTTCCCTCTGGCATCTAAGTTGGCTATTGGGGAAACAGAATTATGGGTTTCTGAGATCTTTGATTTGATCCAACACAACTATTCTGTTTATATGAGTTTTTTTTTCAACAATTGACTATCCAGAAACTATGTTTATATCAATATATGGAGTTAAGATGACCATGGTTAAATCATGATTAACACTGTCCCATAAGCTTCAAAAGTAATCTTGATAATTTTCATGAATTAAACTGGCATAATTCATTGAATAGGACATAAGCAGCACAAAAAAATGAGATGAAATGCTAAGCATATATTTGTGAAAAATGGAGCAGCCAACAGCGATACTTTACTTGTTTACTAACAGCTCACTAAGACTGGACACAAGAAACTGAAGCGAAGAAGCGAAACAAAGAGCTCTACCCATCCTGCCTTTCCCTACAATTTTGATGGTTCTTTGTGTTCAAGTGTAAGATTGGCTTGGAAGAGCCATGAACAAGTAGCACCCCCCAAGGTTCCAAATGTTTGAATGACAGAGATAAAAATGAGTTGGCAGCAAAGTTTTCTGCCTGCAAAAGATGCTACAAAAAGAGGATAGAGCAGCCTGCAAGTGGCAAAAGGTCCAGGAAGTTTCCAGAGGTCAACAACAACAGATATAAGGTAGAGGCACCAGTTGCAACAGAGTCCTATTATATAGACATAACAATATATGCTCCAAGCCCTAGAGCTTTCCTTGGACTGATATAAAGCTTGAACCAATGTCAGGGAACAAAGCAAGCCAAGAATGGAATCATAGCATACATTAAATCACAAATTAATTCCACAACAGCCTCACCTGATCCAATCTTAATAAGCCCATTGTGCTGGATGAAGATGGTATCACAAGTCAAGTTTCCATGAATGATGGGAGGATCACAGGAGTGAAGGTAACTGGAATAGTAACACAATAGAGACTGAATCAGTTACTAGATATACAAATGGATAGTTTGCAAAATCAGTTTGCAGGTAAAAGGAAAATGTATTTTTTATTAACAGAAAAACAATGTCTTCCTCATTTCTATTATTTCTGGTATCCAAAGAATGTAAAGTTTGTTTGGAATCCAAGTCTTTTTTTGAGCTTTCTAAGGAAACTTTACTGTGCTGCTGAAACAATATCACATAGTACTCCTAGAGCACGGGTCCCCAACCCTCAGTCCATGGACTGGTACCGGGCCATGGCATGCCAGCAACCAGTCCGCACAAACAAGCTAAGTCCCATGCATGGGATACAGGCAGCACACAAAACCACACACTTTCTGATCCATGGAAAAACCTTTCTCCACGGAACTGGTCCCTGGTGCCCAAAATGTTGGGGACCTCTGCCCTAGAAGCTCTGAAGACCAATGTAAGCAATAAAAGAAGCAAGATTCTTCCCTTTACTTTCTCCAAAAACCTTATCCAAGAAATAAAAAAATATACAGATATTCCCGAGCCTCTGAACTAGTATAATCATTTGTACACCAACATTGCGCTCAAGGCTGTCCTCCCTTTCATATATGTAAAGGCACATACCTGAGGGCAGAAAGGATTTGGGTGCACCAACGCTTCCAGGCCTGCAATACAAATGAAATATCACCAAAAAAAGCTTTCAGCATCTCTTGCAAAACTAAGTCCTCACTTGGTGTCTCTATAATGCCATTTCTATTCTCCTTACTTCTGGACACTTTTGACTTTCATATCACAGCTGGTTTCCTTTTACTTTGCTTCAGAATTATATGGATTAACTCAGGGCTCTCAGCAGGAAACAGACTTACTAAATGGTTATGAATTAGATAGCCAATTTTTACTCACAGTCTTTGGTAGGAAGGGAAGCAATAGTACCTTGGCCAAGAGCTACAGACACCAAAAAAAAAAAAAGAATAGCACAAATACAATTTAGAGAATTGGAAAGAGAATACGAGGTTGGGAAGAAGTTACCTTTTCATTCATAGTCTTGTGGTTCTTCTTTGTTTTCTTCAAAAATTGTTTCAGGCTACCAGAGGACATGTATTCCGTAATGAAGATAACCTAGTAATAGGGTGGAAGTTATCAACTGCTGGTGCTTCATATTTTTAACATTAAGATAAATGATGGAGGGAATCACATAAAATTCTACTTACCCTAGCTTTATTTTCTTTCACATCTGCCCAATATTTATGGAATTTCACAATGTTCAGGTGCTCCAACTGGATCAGGTTGTCAAAGACAGCTTTGACCTTTTCCTGCAGCAGCAGCAAAACAAAATAGTGTAAACAACTTAAGAAAAAGAAAATATCATTACAAGAGTTTCAACACAGCCCGAAACTGGACTCATCTACTTCACACATAGCTCTTCATCCATATTTACTCTCAGACTTCAAAATGGAGGCATTAGTTAAATTTAAGTCAAGCAAGCAGACTAGTCAACAACATAAAATAATCCAGTAACACCTTCATTCTCCTTGTCTACTCGATTTCAAGAAACCTATTCATAGTCACTGAATATTTGAGCCCTCATACAATAGATATCTTGTCAGCCTTTTCACAACTCTTCATTCCAGTTTCACCCACCTCTTGAAGCTTAAAATTCTTGCGTTCTGAGAACTGGACTTCATTCCAAACCACCTCCACTCCTTCTTCTGTATCCATTGCCAAATAGGCACTATCAATTCCAGGAACATTGCGCTGATTAACCTAGATGGAGATGGACAGAAATAAAAGCCAAATTTCAGGCAGACTAGAAAGGATGCTGTATCTGCACCTTATTGCTATTTGACCTTAAAATGTAAGATGAATCCTGCTGGATCCGACCAAAGACTATCTAGACAAATCTCTCAAAACAAATACACAGGTGAATCCAGTAATATAAAAAGCAGGACATGGTAAATGTACTCCTCTATTGCTCCTTCGCAACTAGAATTTGAGTCCCTCCTTGAGGAAAATGGGGGTCTAGAAACACTAAAGATGGGTGGATGGATGGATGACTGGTTCAACCATCAAGATTAGCCACTACAAACATATACATCACACTATTTCCTTTCAGGATCAGAATGGAATATACAGTTTGCCAAATAAATTAAAGAAAAAAGATGAGAAACCACAAAAGCCAGCATATCTAGAATTTAAACTAACACAATTTACTATATTTTTCCATAATTTTATATCTATGCAAACCATTCTTGCTTCTACCATGTCTATACATCATACAGTGTCTGTGTTATTTCACCTATCCATTTTTCTCTTTTTCAGAATCTCATCAACACTGTCCAACAAATCATCTATCAACCTTCCTCATCAATTTAATCCATTCACTCATCCTTCATATTTTCTGCAATCTGATCCCCACTCATCCTCATCTCAATGTCTTTTCATACTGGTCATTCACTTCAAAGTTCACATTAATTCAATACCTATTTGTCCTTGGTTCCATTTCTTGTTTCACCATATAACTTCTTTAGTACCCAATTCCAGCTACATTCAACTTACTGTTACGTTTCTTTAATATATCAAACTCTCACTTCCATATAAGAAAGTGGGGAGAATCACACTTATATCTTATGAGTAACTATGGGGAAAAAATGGGAGGTAAGGAGTTTGGGTTTATGTGAGAAAAGACATAAAAGCCTGCAAAGGAGAGATATAGAAAGAAAATGTAAAAGAGACTTTAACTCGTTGTAATTCTGGTTACAAATTTATTCTCACAGTTTTAAATATTACTTCAGACTAAGGTTAAAAGTATTTTCTAGAAACCTATTTTATTTTGACAGGTAGTCCTCAGTTATCACAATTGGAACTGAGAATTTCATTACTAAGCTACATAGTCGCTAAGTGAAACATCATATGACAACAGACTTATGTCACCTCCCATTCATAGCGGTCAAACAGAGTCACTGTTGGTCGTTAAGCAAAACATCACATGACTGTAACCTGCAATTTTACTGTTGCGACTTTTGTCGGAAACTGGTTGTGAAGCTCCCAAATGTCAATCATGTGACCCCAGGGATGCTATGATGGTTATAAATGCAAGGACTGGTCATAAAATTACTTTTTAGCACCCTCATAACTTCAAAGAATTACTAGATACAGCAATTGTTAAGCAAGGTCTACCTGTATATTTCTAGTTTGCTATCTGCATCAGGCTGAACAGTTTTAGATGGGTTTTTTAAAAATGGGTTTAAATTACAAGAAAACACATTTTAACTGAAGATCAAGAATATGTCCTAAAATGAAAAGCTGTTCAGTAATTCAACAGATTGCCTTCAGATTCACCTTTGCTAGACACATGCTATATCTGTCAGATCAGTGGTTCTCAACCTTTCTAATGCCGCGACCCCATAATACAGTTCCCCATGTTGTGGTGACCCCCAACCACTTATACATCACTGGGTGCCAGGGGCATGGCCAAAGAAAAGGGGGAAAAAATGGTTGACAGCCTTGTTTGGCGACCCCCATGAAATGGTCGTTCGACCCCAAATGGGGTCCAACCCACAGGTTGAGAACCACTGTGTCAGATTATCTGTCAGGGATTCCTGTATTAAACAGGTGACTGAACTACATGCTCTCTTTTTTAAAGTATCAAAGTTTTTTTTTCATATTCTTTACCAACTTCTCTTACATTCCACATCACAATCTTCCATGCGTCATCGCGGACAGATCCATAAATTATTGATTTCCACTGCCCATCATGCCTTGATCCGTCATGAATTTGTCCAATTCCTCCTTTGAATCTGTAAACTGGTAGCTATTTCCATATTTGAATTCAATTATTAGGCTCATATAATACCTTAAGATAAAGAGATTAGAACTCAAGATGCTCTGTGAACTAGAGCATTTTGATTAAACCACACTATATATATTGTACATACCCAGCCAACTGTAATTTATTCAGTAATCGATAGTTGAACCTTACAATATTTCTAGTTTTGATCCTAAATCGCCTGCATTTCACTTCAATATAAAGACCTCTACATTTCTTATCAACTCTGGGAGTCTCTTATCCCATCCATGCTTGTGATTTTCTGAAAATGAAAGTAAATTCTGTCATCACAGAGCTGCAGGAGAACTGTGCCTATGACAATTGTCTTCTTAGCATTATTGTGTTTCTGAGCCACTCTTTATTTTTAGCATTCCCCTGACTTTAATTCTACAGCTCAATGCAGCACCTATTCTTAAGGCTTATAATTCTCAACTCTTCTAAGTTCAAGCTTCCAGTACCAGTTGTTTTTTCAAATTCCTGCTTTCTTTATAACTGTTAAATCCAAGAGAAGGCAGCCTGCAGTCTTAACCCCACAAGTTGAAGCTGCCAAAATTCAGTGGATAAAACCAAAATCACAGTATAGCAAAACGAGTACTAATGTATATATATTAAATTTCAAGTAAGAATGCATGTGTTGTATGAAGGGGCAGGAGCACAAGAGATGAAAAAATTGCTCTGATCCCTCCAATTATATCACCAACACAGTCCCTACAGCTTCTAGAACTTAAAAAAAGGTCATTTTTTTAAAAAAAAACATTCCCCAGCATAAATATTCTAGCCCAGTGATTCCTGAAGTCTTAGGTAAAGCAGTATACCAAAAATTACACAACCACCCATGTTGGGGAATCATATGTCTCTTTGTTGCTCCTCCCTTTTCTTGATGTATAGCCAAATCATCTTGTGGGCCAAATCAGTGACTCACACATCATTACCAAGTTGAGAGTCAACCTCATTATGATCTCAGACATATTTAAAAGTATACACTGCTCCTGAAAGACAGGGGGGGATGGGAAAAAGTGAGAACATCAAACAATGGCATGACCTAGAGAACAGCTGCAAACAGCAGAGGATGTTAAAGTGCTGAGTCAAAAATGTGTAGAGAAAACCAGCAATAAAAATCATCCAGCTAAAGTGCTGGTGGCATGGTTCACAGGCTTTAGCAAATCTATTTTAAGAAAGGAGGAAGAAAGCAAAGCAAAAGACAAAACAACCAAAGCTCAAGACCGGACAAAACACTACACTCAGTTATTGACCACAAGAGGGGAGGAGATAAAGTGTGTTAAACAAAGTCTACAAAGAGAATCTGTAAAGGAAACTAACTTGATTTCCCCCCCCCCACCCGCAATGTTATTAAAAAAACATATTAGCCTTAACTTTTTAAGATGAAAAGAAATTGAAAATCTTAATAAAGCTGCTACAGTAAATCAATGTCTATGTATAGTTTGCAAGTAGGAAAATATAAAAGCTGTCCTGTTCTCAACAACTGATATTGTCAAACATACTGCTTCATAATAGAGGTATATGCATCCATAATGGCTAGTAGCTATTAACAGCCTAAACCAGAGGCAAGAGATCTACAGAACAGCCTTCTTTTTCTGGCCTTCAGGTTCCTGTGTGGTGACTACTGCAAATTCAAAGCATAATTTTCTGTTTCAAAATGAAAAACAGTGTACTGTACAAATATTTATAAAAAGGAAAACTCCTTCCAAAACTAATTAAATTGTGCTCCTAACTACTCTCAAATCCTCAGCTTCTTCCAAATGTTAAATCCCTAATCAACAAAAGGCCATCCAGCTCAGACTTAGTTCATCAGTAGTCACCATCAGTACATTTTTTGACAGAGAACTCTATAGCACAGACTGTGTTTTTCTTTATTTTAGTAACAGTGATATTCTTAGGAGAACGGCATGAGGAGAACGGCATTTCTGTATTCAGCAAAGGAAAACTATCTTGTATATCTAAAGTTTTATGTACTTTCATATTTAAAGGATGAATTAAAAAGCAGAATAAGAGAATTCAAAATTAGCCAAGAGTCCCGCATAGCAAATTTTTTGAAATACAGTTTAGTAGCAATCAAACTTCATGACAGCTTATTGAAAATAAACCATCAGGGTTTTGTGTAAGAAAGTGTTGTGTAAATCAAGACTTTCAATATACAGAACAGGATAATACTGTAATTATCTTTGCTAGCCCAGCTAAATTGATTTCTCAAAATCAGCAATGATGGCTAGTTTTTTCCCCAGCCAAATAAGCCATTATTCCAACAATCTTGACTTCAAAACATCCAGAACAACACATGTCTTTACAAAAAGGAAAACAGCCTCTATTCCAAAGGCTGTCAGTTCTAAAATCTTCAACATAAAGCTATGTTGTTAATCTGCCAAATTCAATCACATAAAATTATCCAAAATATCTTCTTACAAATAACTTCCTTAATAGCAAGAGACATTATCCTATATTTAAAATATCAAGGAAGAGGACACTTCCTCAAAACACACCCCAAACAAGTTTCAGTCAAGACTCCCCAGTCTCGTCTACAATCCTGGCATTAAAATCAGCTTCTATGACTTTGATTTTGAAATTTTGTTTATTTTATATTGGTAGTCACTCTGAAAATCATCTGGGGAGAGCAGTGAAACACAAATAGCAAAATAAGTAATAAAATCTCAATAAATTTCTCAGGATGACTTTAAAAAACTGTTTTTCCTCTGTCTTTCAGCAAAAAGAGTTGTTTAAAAGTCAAATTCCTTAATTCAAGTCCCATTATCTATTATAAGATTGGAAATAGAAATCCTAGCAATCAAAACAGACAATTCACAGCAAGCTAGACATACAACTGTTTACATAAAGGCAAAGCCGCAGATTTCTAAACAAGAAAATGTCAGATTGAAATGCTGTCTGGAATACCTTGATTATAAACAGAGGCACTTCACCCCAAACCTACCACTGTATTAAAATAACTACTACTTCTCATGTCTTGTTTCTTCCAGATCTACGGAGAAAGGGGCAACTGTTTTAAGTCCTAAAAACTGCTTATTATGACTAGTCAAATCTCAACTTCCACGCTATCTAATCCAATTGACCCTCTCACAGTCTTATGTCTTTGACAGCTGTTTATCTACAAACCTCTGCAGCATGAATACTAGAACGAGACACTCAACACACTTAAGAGCTCTCGGAAAGGAACTTTTTCTAGCCTCCTCAGGATTACTCTCTTTTGTGCAGGCCTCCGAAAGGCGCCAGCTTCGAGTCACAGAGATCGTGGGAACGCACAGGCTTCGTCGCCTACCTCTTCCCGCCTCTTCTGCCAACGCCCGCAAGGTGATTCCTCCAAGATTTCGGACTCGTCCTCGGACTCGTCCTCTTCTTCCTCCTCTTCCTCCTCCTCTTGAGTTGCCGCCGCTAACGGCGGCGAAAGTGAGGTCATGCCGGATCCCGCAGACGCAGCCTCAGGTTTCTGGTCGGCACAGATATTGCCGGATAGTTGTTTGGTTTCGCCCTCAGACATCGCCGCAACGGAGGAGGCGACCTACACGTTGAAAGAGGAGAGACTTCTCTCAATAGGAGGACAAGCGGGGCGGAGGCCGTTCGTGACGCAGCACCAGGACGACGCGCTTCCGCCAGAGTTACGCAGGCCCGTCCCCCGCGAGGGGCAAGCGGGGGAGCTGGCCCCTCATGGTCCACCAACCCAGCGTGACAAGGCCTCGGCGTACATGGCTATCACCCCGGCGACGGGAGACCGCTCTCCCCAGCCACAACAACCCGGCAGCCCAAAAAGTAGAACTCACCGGGCGCAGGCCAACCTCCACCACAGCTCAGAACCTGAAGCCAACTAAATAGACAACAAGCCGCGCTGCGACGGAGGCACTCCAGGGACGGCAGAGGCAGGATTTAGTCGAGCCAATAAGAACCCGACCTGCGCGCTAAGACGCCTGTGGATTGGACAGAGTGCTGCAAGGCGGCCCCCGCGGTTCTCATTCACTCCAGCCGTCCGCCGAGCTTCACTGGGACAAGGCGACAAGGCGGGGCTTTTATGGCTACATTAAATGGAACAAGATATTCCTGCGCAAGTTGATTTTGAGTGCACAGTGCTTGCGTGACCCAGAACCAGCCAGTGTAGAGCTGTTCTGTATTTCCAGTTGTCTGCGGAGCCAGTGCGTGAAAACCTTCTTTCTTATCGCTGCGTGAAGCAAAAGGAGAACTCGGCTGCGGCTTAGCTCTTTTCAGATTGATCATTGAAATGCCTCTAATCATATACGTAGTTAGAAAAGCTCCCTCTGATTCTGTAGTTTCTGAATCAGGAATAAACAGCCCTTGACAATTTTGAACATTGGTAATGGAGCAGAAAACGTATGCACGAATTAACAGCTGGTTCGTACACAGCCTGAATATAGTCAGAGTACTGGAATTGGCTGAAAACTACACAAACCTTGTTGTATGTGTTTATCTGAGGTGTGATCTAAGCAAGTGGTTAGCAAATCAGAACTTTCCTATTAAGCTTCTAATTCTCCAGTTGCTGCTACTGAGATATACACTATCCCCAACTGGTGATTGTCGTTTTTGTTAATAGGCAATAACAATATCATGAATTTGTGTAATCCCTATTTAAAACCATCAAAACTGGTTCAATTGCTACAACTTGTTACACAGTTGTGTATGCTATGGGAAATCATTTTAATCAGCCCTCAATTGTTCACTAACCAGCCTGTTCCCCTTATCAAACTTATTTTTTTATGTATGGTGTTCTGCATCTGTCTATTCCCAGTCATTCTCTTTATAAATTAAAAATGCTCAAATGTCTTTTTCTTCAAGGCAGGTTTTTTATTTATTCATTAAACTTTTATTGTGCCTTTCACTCAGCTCAGGGCAGTGTGCATAACATTCTTTCCTCCAGTTTTCCCAACAACCTTGCAAGGAAAGATGGTATGGCTTAAAGTCACCCACTCAGTTTCCAAAGTTGGCTGTAAACCTGAACTTGAGTCACTCTGTTTTTTTATTATAGGTATTTGCCATCAAATTACTGTCAACTCCTAGCAACACATAGACTATCTTAACCACATTTTGCTATCCTAACTTACAATATCCTTTTTGAGGTATAGTGGATACTATTGTACATACTGTTCTTATATAAGTGCACATAAAGCTGTGTAAAGGTATATATTGGCTATTCAATTTTCAATTCCAAATTATTTTGAGCAGAGAATATGTTCTTTCAAATTTATTGCTTTGAAATAGTTAATTATTAATAGTTAATTATTAGGTACTGGCAGAGGTTTAGCATGCACTGCCATGGTAAACTAATACAGAGAAATAGAAATAAGTAAAAAAATTACAAAGCATCTGTCTATGCTCTTGGAACATCCTCATGAGCTTTCAATACACTGGCTCCTGCCCTCGGATTTTTTTTTTTAGTGACTTGGAAAGGCTAAGTTGCTGTGTAGCTTAAAATATGATCTGCCAGTTTAGTTTTAGAAGCTGTAAACTTGGAAAGGTATGCACGTGCACACTGTTGTTCCTTAGCTCATTTATAGTAATCTCCCTTTGAACTAAATGTGACTATATCATTTCCATGCCTTTTAACTCTGGACTTGCGTAGAAATGCAGTACTGCAAAGAGAAATGCCACTTCAGTAAATGGAAATAAAATACCTTCAGGCCTTCCCTTTAGTTGCTCGGCAACCAACGGTACGCCCTTTCCTCCTCATAGTCTATGATTTTGTAATATCCCGTCCGGTTTTCTCCCCTCCCACTCTCCATTCATTCCCTTCTGTCCAGCGATGGCCTTCAATTTCCCTCACCTCTCTAGCAATCGCTCTGCTCGGAAACGCTTTTTTTTCTTCGTATCATTCATTGTCCTCACATCCGGTTCCCGTGGTTCCTCGGCGGGGACTCTATGGTGTCTGTTTCCGGTCCCTAAATCGCCTTCCTTCTGTCGTTCGCTTTCTGTCTTTGCCGCTCTTCCTTCTTGGGCTCGGCGGGGCCCGGGCCTGCCTGCCATGGGTGCCTACCTGTCGCAGCCCAGCACGGCCAAGAGCTCTGGGGATGGTGTCGGAATTGGGCCGCGGCCACTGCACTTCGGCTACAGCGCCATGCAGGGCTGGCGGGTCTCCATGGAGGTGAGGGCGGGACGGACTGAGGGCGGGAGAACGGTGTCTTGCTGGGTGATTCTCTCCTACGGGAGGCCCCGGCCTCGTTTCTTATGGCGGATTTCAGTGGGAAAAACGTTCTGATTATTCGCAGGATTAACGGCCAGAGGCTCCATGTGGGCACCCTGTCATGGAGTCCCTATATTTGCGGAGCTGTTGATAGTTGGGTGCCCCAGAGGCACCGGCAGGTTGCGAGAACCGTTGCGCTTGTATATCTGCCTTCTTTCTTGGCCTCTTCTTAAATTGCTGAGAGTTTCCAAGGGCTTGTTCCCGCGCACGGTAGTTGCTGTTCCCCCTTCACCGATCCTTCTCTTTTTCAGGATGCTCACAACTGCATTCCCTATTTAGACAGCGAGACTGCAATGTTCTCTGTATACGATGGTCATGGAGGTAAGGGCCATCCAATAACAAAATGTCTACAAGTTTAAGGACATCTGTTGGGGCCAGGCATTTTGAGAAGGCTATCTTGCAGGCCCTTACATACCCACAGCTTGAGGAGGTTCATTGTCAGTGCTCTTTATTCTTATGCAGGCATTTGTTTCTAATTGAAATTGACTAGGCAGGTGACCAGTTTATTTATTTATTTATTTATTTATTTATGAGACTTATATACCGCTTTAAGTGCAAGCACTCTCTAAGCGGTGTACACCAGTAAGCAATGTATATATATATATATATTTACATTGCCCCCAACAATCTGGGTCCTCATTTTACTTACCCCGGAAGGATGGAAGGCTGAGTCAACCTTGAGCCGGTGAGATTTGAACCGCTGACCTGCTGAACACAGTCAGCTAAAGTGGCCTGCAGGACTGCAATCTAACTGCTGTGCCGGAAGTCTTGATGGTCTGCCTGATTAACTTCTGTGGATTTTGTTGAATAATGGGTTTGTCAATGCTAGGGTCCTAACTCAATCCTAACTCCTGTGTGCCTAATAAATGGGTCTGAGTTATTTCCATGCTACCCCATTTGTTCAGCTTTGGGATGCCAAAGCATATTTTCTTTGAAACAAACATGTGGTTACTTGTGGGATGAAACAAGGGACTGTCAGTTGCTAACTGTTGTCCTCTTTGCTGTAGGAGAAGAAGTAGCCCTCTATTGTGCCAAATACCTGCCAGAGATCATCAAGGATCAGAAAGCATATAAAGAAGGCAAACTACAAAAAGTAAGACGGAAAGGCTATCTCCCAAAACTATAGAACAGTGTGCCAAAGAAGTATAGCTAATTCTGTGACTGGATCTTGTTTCATGATTCCATTCTGTCTTTTCTCTGTCTTTGTCATTTGATGCTTTTAAGATATTTTCTTTGACTATATTGTAAAAATATCTAAATTGCTTGTTAAAAACTAGAGTTTAGCATAAATGTGAAGCAAATTCTGGTTAGAAATTGGCTATTTTTTGTATAACAATGAAAGAAAAAGTGACAAATCTTTTTGTCCACTGGTATTAATTATACTGCAGTATAGTATTAGCTTGTTTATTGGGGCTATTAAGAGCTGTATCATACATCTTGGATAAGTTGCTATCTAAATAGTTTCTAACATTAATGGTGGTCTCCCTGGGCACCATCACAAAGAGATCTTCCTTTTTTCTTATTAGGCACTTGAAGATGCTTTTTTGGCGATTGATGCCAAGCTTACAACAGAAGAAGTGATTAAGGAATTAGCACTGATGTCAGGGCGGTCTCGAGATGAGGGTGATGAGAAAGAGATGAAAGTAGCAGATGAAGATGATGGTGAGTGAAGCAGCAATTTGCAGTCCAGTGCAGATCAGAGGCAAAATCCAAGTAACCAGAAGGAGATCTCTTATATCACCCTTGTATATAACTGAGATTAAATTCCTAAAGTGCAAGAATGTCTGAGGTCACATTTCCTATGTTGTGTTAAATTTAACATAAGCAACTTAAACCAGAGATCTAATCATTAACTATGCCAACTTTACGAAAGAGCCTAGACAAAATCAGAGGTGGAGAATTAACAGTTCTAAGCCAGCATTGCTGGTGATTGGGGTAATGGGAATTGTAATCCAGCATCTGGAGAACATCGTGTTTGCACTTACCTCAAACAGTTGCAGCTTGGTAAAAACAGTTTATATGATTAGGAAAACTAGTGTCAGGCCTTTAAGACCAAAATTTGTAGTGAGGAATGTGATTCCATCTATATTTTTGGTATGTAGATTAATGTCATATGTGTAAAGCTATATTCCAGGCATGTCAAACATGCGACATAATAATAATAATAATAAAGTTGGAAGGGACCTTGGAGGTCATCAAGTCCAAACCCTCTGCTCAGGCAGGTAACCCTATACCATTTCGGACAAATGACTGTCCAGTTTCTTCTTAAAAATTTCTAATGTTGGAGCATTCACCGCTTCTGGAGGCAGGTTTATTTTATTTATTTATTTATTTAATTTTATTTATATGCCGCCCAATCTCAAAGGACTCAGGGCGGCGTACAAAATTAAAACAATCATCTAACAATAAAATAATACAATCATACAGCATGTCCGATCATATCCCCCCACCCCCGGGGACATCAGCCCCAGGCCTGCCGGAACAGGAAAGTTTTAACGGCTTTCTTAAAGGCCGGCAGGGTGGGAGTAGTTCGAACCTCGGGGGGAAGTTGATTCCACCAGGTCGGAGCCACCACAGAAAAGGCCCTTCCCCGAGGGCCCGCCAGCCGACATTGTCTGGCCGATGGGACCTGAAGGAGGCCCAATCTATGAGACCTCACCGGTCTCTGGGAACTGTGCGGCAGTATGTGGTCCTGTAAGTAACCTGGCCCTATGCCATGAAGGGCTTTAAAGGTGATAACCAACACCTTGAATTGCGTCCGGAGACCCACAGGAAGCCAGTGCAGCTCGCGGAGGATAGGTGACACGTGGGCGTACCTTGGCACGCCCACAATCGCTCTCGCGGCTGTTAACCAGGTTGTTCCACTGGTTAATTGTTCTAACTGTCAGAAGTTTCTCCTTAGTTCTAGGTTGCTTCTCTCCTTGATTAGTGCCATCATGTGACGTTGCGTGATGTATTGCGACTTTTTCTCCATTGCCAGCAATGGGGTGGGCACGGTTTCAGTATGATGCATCCGGCCCGTGGGCCGGCAGTTTGACATGCCTGCTATATTCCTTTAGTCATAATAAACTTGCCTAAGATATAATTTAAAAATGGATGTGACATTGAGACTGGCTGCATTTTCTCCCCCCAATACTCCCATGCAGTGGACAATGAGGAGACTGCCTTGCTGCATGAGGAGGCTGCAATGACTATTGAGGAGCTTCTGACTCGATATGGGCAAAACTGTGTCAAGGGCAAGCTGGGCCCACCAGGCAAAGATGTAACCCAGGAGGATGCCCGGGAGCCAAGTTTGAATGGTGAAGTAGATGCTGAGGAGCCCTTGAGGCATCATAAGGAGAGTGAAGAAGAGGAGAAAAATGGCAAATTGTGCTCTGAGACCATCAGTACCTCCCATGGTCCAGATGTGGCTGGTGGAGGGGATGCTGGTACTTGCCAAAAAAAGACCTCTGAGGGAGCATCTCCTACCAGTGGTGAGATGGAGCCATCCTGCTCGTCTGCAAGCAAGAGCCAGCAAGTGATCAAGTCAATGTTCTTTGAGGACAGTGAGGATGAATCAGAGGATGCAGAAGAGGAGGAAGATGACGATAGTGAGGTACCATCATCATTTGGGCAGTGGGGGGAGGGGCACTTTGTCCTTCCATAGCTGAGCTGAAAAAGCAGAACTTAGCCTTCTTTACAGGTGAAGGCTAAGAAGAAGAAGGTACCCCAGGTCCTGCATGCAGGACAGCAGCCAGAGCTATGGGGTCAGTTTTATTTCTGTTATGGGTGGATGTATTACATTTTGATTAGGAATGCAGTGAGGATGAGGATAGCTACAGCAGTGAGGAAGAAGAATATGATACTGAAGAAGCAGAAGAGGAAGATGATGAAGACATGATGCTCCCAGGAATGGAGGGCAAAGAAAAGGTCAGTGTTTGTGAAGAAACTGGGGAAGGAATTGGGACACAATGGTCCTTACTGAGATTTGCTGAGCTTCTTTTGCTCTTGTCCTGATTTGGGGCCCACTCTTTCAGTAAGTCTTGTGCTTCAGCATGGGCTCTCCTCACAGTTCTCTTACTCTCCAGCCTGGCTCAGACAGTGGCACAACGGCGGTAGTAGCACTTATCAGAGGCAAGCAGCTAATAGTAGCCAATGCTGGAGATTCCAGATGTGTGGTGTCTGAAGGTGGCAAAGCTGTGGATATGTCCTATGATCATAAGCCAGAAGATGAAGTGGAATTGGCCAGAATAAAGAATGCTGGTGGAAAAGTAACCATGGATGGTCGGGTAAATGGTGGCCTCAATCTCTCCAGAGCAATTGGTGAGTAAACAGGTATGCATGTACTAGAGATATAGGGCAGTATCCACTACTGACAATGAACACCAAAGTTCCCACTCAGCCTTCGAATGACCAAAACATCACACATGCAATCTTTCAGTCTGTAGCCTCTTTTTCTTTGAAAAAGGAAGCTATTTCTTCAGTCATCTGACCTGGAGCTATTGAAGTGTCTTAAGTACAAAGGAAAAGGAGTTATGTCATAACATAAAGAAAATAGAACAATCTGAAAATAGAGATTATTTTATAGTACTTCTTGTTTGCAAATCAAACCTTGCACTAATGGACTCGTCAGCAGCCAGCTTTTGAAAACTCAAAAGCAAAGGACTGAAAACTTTATTGAGTGTTCCAGCAACAACA
The DNA here is from genome assembly GCF_016545835.1 of Crotalus tigris. Classification (NCBI taxonomy): domain Eukaryota; kingdom Metazoa; phylum Chordata; class Lepidosauria; order Squamata; family Viperidae; genus Crotalus; species Crotalus tigris. The sequence continues at coordinate 5,519,322 of NW_024096758.1, read as the reverse complement.
ATTTAAAATTTAGGTCCATGCTAAACTTTAAAGCTGGCTTAATTGTGGACATGCCCATTCAGAAGAATAGACTTTAAACATGGTACATATGGTTGATGCCATCTGTGACTCGGTCCAAAAAATATAGAATAATGTGTGAATGTGGACTGTAGAGTGAAGTAAGAATTTGTTTCCAACAGTGAATCCTTTGACAAAAAGTGGCTTAAATGTTGTGGATATAGTATTCTAGATCAAGGTCCCCAGCCACGGGCCACTACTAAGTCGTGGCTGGTTTGGATGTGGGCCATGCGAGCAGCAGGCCTGCGAATTTGCTCATGTAGCTCATCTCTCGTGAGCGATAGGCAACATGCCCAGTTCAACACACACAAAAGGCAGGCCAGTGCACACATGCACTGGCCCACCACTTGCACAGGCCAGTTCCTTCCCCCCCCCCCCCCGTGGGCTGCCAAGCCATAAAGGTTGGGGACTAGATTAAATGGGTCTTTTAGCCAGCCCATCCACATCTGGGGGAGTTATTTTCAGGAGGATTTATTTCAATATTTTTTTTTTGTTTTGGGGAGCATAAAGCTCAAATTCCAGAATTGCCTTGTGAATATTTGTTATTAAGCCAGTTTGACTTGATCTATCATGGAAGTGGATCCCAGCTGCTTGATTTGGAAGAAATGAAATGTGTAGCTAGCTCCTACAAACCAGAAGTTAACTAAAAAAACTGTTATGTCCAAGGTGTCTTTGTATTTGAGAAATGCCTTGAATATTCTGCCACTTACCGGGGATTTTTTCAGTTAGTGAGCATAACCCAGCTTTCTCCTTGTTGCTGCACTTTTCTGTAGGACACTGAACTCTCAAATAAATCTCTTGAACGTTTTTGTATCTTAGGAGATCATTTCTACAAACGTAACAAGAATTTGCCCCCAGAAGAACAGATGATCTCAGCGCTGCCAGATATCAAGGTGCTGACAATCAACGATGACCATGATTTTATGGTCATTGCCTGTGATGGCATCTGGTAGGTGGAAATTGAGCTTTGGGATAAATAAGAATCCTTACTATGATAGTTGACTGAAATTTAATTTCTTTCAATATACTTGGGGAGTAGAGAGTGCTGATAACTTGTACCAAGTCAAGACTTGGAAGGGACTATACTGCAAAGCTGAGGACAGATTGGTATAATTGTAACCTAGTCTTTCATTTGTTTTTCATGATCTCTCTCTTTTCCTTCTAATCCAGGAATGTCATGAGTAGCCAAGAGGTTGTGGATTTTGTTCAGTCCAAGATAACACAGAAGGGTGAAGATGGAGAGTTGCGATCTCTTTCATCTATAGTAGAAGAAGTGAGTTGGAGACTGGGAGACATGACAGTTGAAATTAAGTATAGGAATATTTCTATATTATATAGAAAAGACATTCAACTCTCAAGTTTAGCAGATTTTTTTCAAGCTACAAGATCAGAGTTCTATTTGATACAGTAAAATTGCCAGGATCTGATTGAAAGCAGCTGAGAAGGACTAGATCTTGGAATGCACCAGGCATGCACTCAGTTTACTGACTGGGTCCCAATTGATTAAGCCTAGGGAACGGTCACTATTTTGATAACAAATTATCTTCAGGAACTGAAAAACGTTACAGGATAATCATTAGGTTCATAGTCTACTTCTATTAAATCTTGTTTGGTTTTTACAAAGATTCCTTCCTGAAGGTTTATTTACAGACTGCCTGGCAGGTATCTGAAACCATCAGACTATTGCCTGAATTTCTCTGTCCTTCAGTTTAATGAATGTATTCCAGAAGATGAATTTCATGCTGAATTCATTCTCTAATTTTTGTCTAAACAGCTCCTGGATCGTTGTTTGGCTCCTGACACATCTGGTGATGGAACAGGCTGTGACAACATGACTTGTATCATCATCTCTTTTAAACCACAAATCAGTCAAGGCTCCCCTGCTGAGAGCAGCAAACGGAAACTGGAGGATAGCACAACAACTAGCCCCACAGAAGAGGGCTGTAGCAAGAAGGCCCGACAGGACTAGCAGCCAAATTGGGTAGGGAATTGCCCATGCTCTCACTGGACTCTTGTTTTCTAAACAAAGCTGAACTTTTGATGCCTGTTTTAGGCTTTTTTTATCCTTAGGGAGGCCCATTTTGTCTTTATTATTTGAAGGGGGGGAAGGGATTCAGGTGGGTCCCACTTTGAAACCATTCCAAAGAGTGAATGGCAGGGAGGGTCATAATCTGGCCAAAGCCCAGAAGGCAGACCTGCTCAAACACTCTCAGTCTCTCTCTCTCTCTCTCTCTCTCTCTCTCTCCCTCCCTCCCTCCCTCCCTCCCTCCCTCCCTCTCTCTTACCTGCTCAAACACTCACTCTCACTCTCTCTCTCTCTCTCACACACACACACACAGAGACCACTGCAGCATCTCTGTATGGTTGTTGCTATTTCCATGCCTGTGATTTTTCTGTTGGCGGGAAGCAGTTTTCCAATGTGGAGTTTTCAGAGCTGCACTTCTATTTAAGGCCTCCACTTTTTTTTAAATGTGTGGGACTGATTGCCATACTCCCCACCCCATCCCATGGCTGCCAAGCCTCAATTCTGTGTCATTCATTTTCAACTGAGATTTTTTTCAAACTAAAAACTAAAACTCTTTATCAGTGACTGTGTACTTTTGTAAAATTGTGAGGGGAGGAAGTAAGATGAACTGAACCATTATGTAATTCACTTACTTTTCTTGCTTATTCCAATTTCTTTACAATTCCAAATTCTTTCCCACTGTGAGTCTGCCCAAGCAAACTAGAACCAACAACCCCTTGTCTTGTCCATGGAAACTTTTATCTAAACCCTTATGATTTCCCCAGGAAGCTTACAAAAGACAGACAACCCCAATTCTTGCTTCTTCTTTTTTGTTGGAAAAGTAGGGTTCCTTTCTTTGAATATAGGGGAACCTAAATTTAGCCACATGGTTTTTATTAAGACTTGAATGTAACTCTGTAGGCCATGAAATATAGCATCCTTATTTTACAGTCATAAATTTCAATTTGAACTTGAAAAAAAGTGGGAATTGGAAGCCTTTGAGAGACAAAGCTCTGTCTTCCATTACCACTCTTAAAACTCCCCAAACCTAAAAACAAGTTGGGCACACTTATTTAAGCCTTCCCCAAATGAGCCAAAATTGTGGTTGTCACTGGAATACTTCTTCCAGCAGGTAGCAGTGTAATCCACCAGCCCATTGCAAGCTATTTGCCCTTTTTTATTACAGCCTTTTCCAATTTTGTTGCATCTATTGTTCCTACACCATTGATTTGTATAAGGCTAACCCAAAGTTGATTTTCAATCTATTTTGCCTCATTCCTATGGAATATAGGATCATAATACTACGGGACATTGTGAAATTCCTTCTTGGTTTCAACATTGAGGTGAAAATTTAAGTAATTTTAATTACCTGCTACTTTATATGGAATTATAGCTATTCCATTAGATTTCTGAATAATTTCTTAAGCGATCACTCAGATAAAAGTAGCATGTTTAAGGTTTCAGGAATTTCATAGGAGCTTATTCTATAATAATGGCTTCAACATCTCATGGCTTTGTTTTCGCAGCAAGTCTCCTGTGGGACTTGTTATAAAGCAATCCACAATGTAGTCCAGAATCTCTCAGAAGTTCTAACCTGGCTTCACATGCCCCCTTTTTCCTCCTACCAATACAAACTTTCTTTGTTTCTCTGAAATTGGCATTAGGCTTTTACTTGAGGATTTTCCAGTCCAAGCCTCAATCTTTATCCAGAAGATTAACGTATGTAGCTATCTTATCAGAACTGGAATTCTGGCCTATTTAGATCAGCGCTTTCACTTCGACAAGTACTCTGCTCAAAGTAGTTACTTAAAATCATTTAATCAGAGGTAGGAAATCTACGATTCAGGAGATGCAATCAATATGGCCAATTATGAGTGATGCTTGAAGTTGTAATTCAACATCTGGAAGATGACAGGTTTCCCAAGCCTCCTTTAATGGGAATCTGGCCTCACAGTTAGTCTCTCAGAGATTGTTCAGCAGTTTAGCCCCATCTGACAAGACTTCTTCCCACCACCTAAGTAGGTAACGCATGGGATTCCGTCCCTACATATTATAAAGGGAGGATCCATTAGACTCCTGTGATAGCTGCTATTTATTATCCTGAAGCACCAGAGGTCTTAATCAAGTGGGGGCTAAAAGATGCCAAGTGTTTGGGTAACAAGTGAGCAGTGACGAATCTTGCATGGGCTGCAGACAGCTTTCAAGCTAGGAGAGCTTGGATCTTCAGTCCATGGTTGCTTCTGTGTGTTAAGTTGCTTTACTCTGTCATCACTCCTGCCAAACTGCAGCCATCACTTGTGTAGGCGAGAGAATCTGCTGAAAAGCTGTGGCCTGATGCAACACTACATAGACTGTGCTCACCAGCAGCCTGTGGCTGAGTTTCAATCTCCACTTCCACTTCCACCATATTCAGGCCATCCCTGCACAGGAGAAGAACAGTGCTACTTGTGAACTGGGTGGAATATGGCACAGAAAAACAGGGTAGAAAGCTATAATTCACAATATTGCACTATAAAGCAAACTGGGAAGAAGAGTATGTTTTTGTGTTTCTTCCCTCTGCGCTACTGTATTTTTCGCATAACCGAAAACAGAATGAGGATGTCTGCCATGAGTGAGAAACTGGAGGTAGCAGTGAGATGGAACCTCTCCCAAACTGGACTTGGAACAGCCCAATAAAGCAGATCTGAGGCCAACACTATTTGTTCAATAGGGCTTCCTTCCCTGCTCTTCCATTCCATCCCATCCAGAGATTACTTATAGGAAGTAGCTTTGCTTGGGACTTCCTTCAATCCTTCCAAGTCCACCATACTGACCTGTGAGAAGTTTCTTGAGCTTCACTCAGCATGCTGCCTGCCAAAGCTACAGTGCTAGCAGATTCACTGTTCCGATCTTTTTGGCATGGTTCCTGCTGGCTGTTACTTGAATGGGGGATGGAGGCAGAAGCCCCCTTCTCAGGCACCATGGGGGTAGGCAGCACAGCCAGCAGTTCGTTCACTGTTACGAAGAAAGAAAAGATAAACATGGCAGCATCCCCTTTCTAGGCATCACAAAATTTCTTCACATATCTAGATAACCTCTGCAAGGTTTCCTTAATGGAAATGTTGATCGCACGAAACCTAATAGAATAAAACTGTCTGCAAGTACGGAAATTGAGCAAAATTTTCAAATGGTACTAAAACAAAAAAGAGGAACAAAAGGGTTTATTGTCACACAGTTTTTAAAAAGCTCATAAATTCTGCATATTAAATGTCAGTTTTAGAAGCTGCTCAGTCGTGGTATTTCCCATCTTTTTATTACTCATATCTTTTAGCAATTGTAGACAATATGAGATACCAGTATCTACTAGATGTTACACAAAAGGAGCTATCCAAAAGTTAGGGGAATTCCTGAAACATTTCTTGATTATTTAAAATAATTAAAAGAATCACTTCTGAGTTTTCTGAGCCAATTAGTAAAAAATGGCATTTGAAGAATCCTTGCTGTATAATCAAATGGATCAGTTAAACTAGTTTTTACCCAAAGCCTTCTTTGCAGTCAACGTTAGTGCATCTCCAAATTACTGGCAAAGTTTTCTATGCATGTTTGTTGGGAGAGCTGTCAAGACTGGAAACAGACAAGGACTGCAACTCAATGGGAATTGTAACGGTACAGCATTTCTAAAATAGTACCGAAAAGTACCAGCTGTATAAAAAACATAGGCAAATATTGTCAAAGAATTGAGAGCTTGGTGTCTTTACATTCATTGATAATTAATTTTGTAGGAACAGACTACCTGAAGCCCAGATAGGAAGCTGTAACATAACTCATCAAACTGACATGACACTGTTCTTCCATAAACAAAACTAAACGGGATGTTCCATTACCAGAATGGCTGCAAAACTAAGGTATAGTTCCAATGTAATACTATTGGAACTTAAATATAATCGCAAGCCATGCAGGTTCAAAAATAATGGACTGCTGTGTCTGCCATTGTAGACTCTTCTGTCACACTTTAAAGTGAGACATCAACTTTCTAATAGCAAAATTAGAATAAGTTATGGAAGGAGGCTTAAAGGGCAAAGCAAGAATATATTAAATGAGAGCAACTTGTGATGTGTCCCAAAACTAAACATCTTTGCCTCTCTGACTTCAGCACAACTCACAACAACTCACGTACATTTGGCGAGGTTCTCCAGTTCCACTGTGCTGAGCTCCCCAGCTTTCTTTCGGGAGCTTCCATACCCCCAGCGATTCCGGCATAGAGAGAGTACCACGACCCCATACACGTAGGTGAGCATCAGGGGCACGCCCACCCCTGCAGGCAAAGAGCCTATTATAAGAACCACCTCTGTTCAAGGACCGTTCATGCAGCCATGCAATTCACGAAGGGCAGAAGATTTCCCTTTCAGTACAAAAGCAAAAAAGCATCTTGTGGATCCACATACACCCTCCCATCTCGGTGTCATTGTGGCTCTTACCAACAGTGACGGCTGTGATGACAGGGGACACAAAGAGAGAGAGGAGAATGCTGCTGGCAACAGAAAGACACTGCTGGCAGCCTGACAGCTTGCTCTTACGCCCATGGCTCAAAACCTGGAGGAAAAGGAAAGAATGATAAAGAGATCCCCAGAAAAAACTACTTTGGCCTGAACTGCATTTCCCATGAGCCTATAAGAACATCCTGTGCACATTTTATGGGCCTCTGTGATTATGAAATGGTATGGCCTCCAAGCATGTCTCCTTACCTTCTTCCCTGTGTAAATGGGTATGCCCAAGGTGATGACTGGCACTGCAATGCCAGCAACAAGTGAAATCACCATTGGGGCACCCAACACCATGCCCAGCTGCCATAGGAGCTTCCGGGTTCGAGACCACGGCTTCTTTCCCCAAAAGGTGCAGCCAGAAGGACTGAGGGGAAAACAGGAATCAGTTATGAGCACAGGGACATTCAAAAGTACAATACAAACTGTAGATGCCCTTAAATTTTCTTGTTAGTTAGCACAGGGTTTGCTGCCATCCATTTCCAAAGCAGTTTTTGCAGCGTCAAAAATGAAGAAGTTGGATTGGGCTGTTGCTGAAACCAAAGTCCCTTTCCCAGAACTGCACGCTCACAGAAACAGGTCTTGGTGAAGTCCACCACTGTTGCTCCCTAACTTCTATTGGACTTGATGTAGACCAGTCTCTTTGCATTCAATATATACAAGATGCGGATCTCACTCATCTAGAGAAAAGCATAAAGCTTTCAGAAATTCCAGGCTTTCTGAAATTCTTAGTTCATAAAATATTCTTAACCTGCTACCAGTAGCTTTTATTTATTTGTCCTCAGAATTCTATTAAAGTTGTTACCCACTTGACTGTTTTCGATATACTCAAATTTGTTGTAAATGTCTATATGTCACTATGCGATTTTCTATGGTAGAATATTGATAGATAAGTTTAATTTATGGGCATAAACATAACTTTATATTAATTTTATTAAAATCATAAGATGGAAAGATTAAAAATAAGAATATTTAGAAGAAAAAGAGAAGAAAAAGTAAGCAAATAAGACAAGAACTAAGCCAAAAATACAGGAAAAAAATAAGTGTAAAAAAATGACTTCCAATTTTCTTTTACAGCAGTTATAAGTACAGATGTAAATTAACCTCTTACTCTATGGTTATATTATTTATAAACAATTTTTAAATGGTATGTCTGTAGAAATAAATGATGCCCTGGATTCTAAGTCATCATAAAACATTATTTGCCTTCAATAGCTCATTGTATCAATGATGCCGATATAAGTATACAACTTAATTTAGTGTGTTTTACTCCCCCCCCCCCGGGTGTAGATATGGGATTGCAATCTCATCTAATCCATACTATCCAAAGTGCTTCTTTGAGCACCTATATAGCTTATTTCCATCTCTACCAAGCCCTTGATCTGCAACTCCATTCCCTGAAGGTCCTGATGGATAGGATAGAAGAGAAGCCTGGAATGGCCAGGCCCACTCCCATTTCCCTCTCCACATGCAACACCTGAGGAAATGCACATCCGTGATTTCTTGCATGCAGAGCCAGCAGAAAAGGCAGCCACAGACAGTGCAGTTCATACGGTTACAGCTCCCATCGTTGATTTTCATGATGAAGGCACCACAGCGGGGACAGACCTTGATGGTGTCAGGGTCTATGGAAAGCAGAAAGAAGAAAATGGGGCTTAAACCAATGCAGCTGATCAGGCTCCAACAGGTGTACTTAGGGCCAGAGATATGAGGGCACTGGCAGAAAAGATACAGGTAAGGAGGAAACCCGGTGCTAGGAGAAGGCAAAGAGGCACCATTGCCTCAACTCACTGTGGGCTGCTTCCTCTTTCCAGATCAATTGTGTGGAGAGTTCCACAGCTCCCAAAGGGCTCTGCTGCTTCCACTCCCGCCAGGTCTGCTCACAGGAGGAATTGGGATGCCAGGGCTGCCGGCAATGGTAGCAAAATTCTGTCTTGCAATCCTGACGACCACAAACAAGCCGGGGGCATTCAGCACAGCCATATGCAATTACAGCATAACTGAAGGAAGCAAAAAAAAGCAGGGACATCAGCCCGGGAACTTGATACCACTCACAGAATTCACTCTCCTATAACTCAAGCTTTATTTTTATTTATATTTATATGTGACCTTTCATTCATCAGCTGAAGGCAACATACAGAGTGATTCTCCTTCCATTTTCCCCACAACCACCATCTTGAGAGCTAGGTTGGATTGAGAAAGAAAGTGATTTATCTAGTAAGTTTCCAAGACTAAGGATGGACTGGAACCAGGATTTCCCTGGTGCCAATCCAATACATTAATCATTATACCATACTGATTCTTTAAACGTTGACATTTGCTCTTTTATTATTTACTAATTTACAAGGCTACCCTTCTTGCCCAAGTGACTCTTGTGAATTTAAGGATTGAAACAAATAGTGCAAATCTAAACAAATAGGAAATGGCAGCTGAAAATAAAAATCTCAGAGTAATAACAAACCACCTGGGTTTTGCTAACTTCCTGATCTCCCATGCCAGGCAAACAGACAGGTCTTAAAACACTTTCCAAAAGGCCAGCAGGTTGGGACCAAATATATCTCATGGTAAAGGGGTTCCAAATAGCAAAAAAAAACCATGACTGAAAAGGTAGTATTTCCTGGGTCTCACAAGATGGCAATCTTTTAAGTCTGGGGTCCTGTAACATGTTTCTCCTGCCAGATCTAATATAGGTAGTCCTCAGTTAATGAGAATAATGAGGACTAGAATTTCTGTTGCTTATTGACACAGTCATAAAGTGTGATATCCTATGACTGCACCACTTAGCAACAGCTGTTCTGGCAATCCCAGTTGCTGTTGGTATGCAAGGACCATCCAGGTTGTTAAGGGAGGACCACACATGGCTGACTTTGCAAGTGGGAAACTGGCAGGAAATGTATCAAATCAAAGTTACTGTGGGACTCTGTGACAACTACAGATTGGTCACCAAGTGCTTGAATAACAATCCTGAATAACTGCAAGGGCACTGCTTCCCCTCTGCTGCTGTGTCAGCCCTTCCAGGTAAACCAGACAGGAAATACAACGAGATGAGCTAATTCTGCTTTATTATACTGCTACATTAACAGAACCTTGTAAGTCTGAAGGTACAAATTTCCCGTTGTCACTTTTAGCCATTGGATCAACTACTGTGTATCCTTCCTAAATGTCTTCCTTTGAGTGTTAAGCTACTCAGGGCTCCTGTGTCTTGTCTGGTTGTTTCCTAAGCAGCATCTCTTTCCCTCATTCCGCAAGGCCGTTCCCACACACCCTCACACCATTTACATGCTAAGTATAAATACCAGACTGGTGGCGAGGACCAGTTGTTCAGCACCCTTGTAAGTTCATTCAGTTGCTGAATGACTGGTAGTTACACAAGGACCACCTGTAGAGTAGTAATAACAACTGGAAAAAGTAGTCCTCCAATTATCCTGGCCACTGCTATAAAATGCTCTATAAGTAACAACCAGCATTTTGAATTGCACCTGGAAGCCTATTAGGAACTAGCACCGCTCACTTTCCCATTCAATCCACTTCTCACAACTTAAAACTTTTATTTTTAGAATTAAGCGTTTCATGGTGGCAGCTACAGTCTTACCCCCACCTCTATGTAGCATTTCTTATGTATTCCACTCTCCAGAGCACCATATCTCTATCAGCTGAGGGACAGATGAATGTTAGATGGCTGGAAATCACCAGAAAGAAATTATCTGCAATAGCGAGCATGTTCTGTAAATACTACTTTTTGTGGCATCAGTGGCATTTGCTTCTCTCTGTAGTGGTTCATTTAGCTTCAGCATTCCCAGTTTTTAATCAAGCTTTTCTATCCTATAACTTTAGGGTAGGGGCTGACAAAGCAAATTTATCAATACAGCCTCAAGACATGTTCTCCCCAAAATCTAAATAAGCAAGGTTGCAAGGAAGTTTTTTTTTAATCTTTAAAACACTTGCAGATTGGCAACAAAACTGTTCAGTTAAATGCCTAACCAGCTATCTGCATCAAATCAAATGCACTCAGTGCCTAACAGTGCAGTATGTGCACTTGCAACTGTGTCTTCAGAAAGAAGAAGCCTCCTTGACACAACCTAACCTGGTGAGATGTGAAGGAGAAGAGTGAAGCCAGGAGAATGGCAGGGGAGAAAGAAAAAAAATCAGATCTCAGGAAAACATGTTTGCTGGATAAAGTATGAGTGGCATCTATGGAATAAGCAAGTATATGCAGGGGTTCTCAACCTTGGCAACTTTAAGACTTGTGGACTTAGCTGGCTGAGGAATTCTGGGACTTGAAGTCCACAAGTCTTAAAGTTGCCAAGGTTGGGAACCCCTGATTAGTACAGGGTCTCTTTGGGCATAACTACTCTCATTTAACTGGAATCTTCAACTTCAGATTCCCACTGAAATTTTCACTTAAATCTACCATGTAGAAAAAGTCACTTTATTTAGAATTGAACCTCTAATTCAGTCTTATACTAATAGGCCGATTTATTAAAAAAAATTTCCAAATCAAGAAGTCAAGTCACTGTGCTCTAACACCAATGTTTTGAAATTGGAATCATCTGCAGGTGAAGCAACGCTGTCCTTCAACGAGCTCTGGAGCTCTGCATCAGTCCCACCACCACTCAGGATGCCAAATAAACCCAGATCTGTCTGCCAACTGGAAAGGAAAACTCTGAAACTAGTTTTGTAACTCCAGTTGACACAGAAATTGAATAAATGAACTAATGGAGAAAAGAGATACACAGAAATCAACAAAGGCTGCCCAATCTCAACCATCTTGCCAGTATATTAACTCCACTGCCTCTTTTCTCCAGCAAATTTTTTACTCTTTCCTGCAACTCGATTTCAGTTTAATGCAAAACCTCTTCTCCCTCTCTGGCTGTATGCACTCAACATATTTAGGCACTATGGGTGGATTAACCAGGGGGTGCACATATAAAGTTGACAATAAACAGAACCAAATACTGTAAGCCAACACACTAGGAACATATACATTCACACAACCCGCTAAGTTTGATAAAGTTAAAATGTGGTTAAATATTTCAAGTTTTATGTTTGTTTTTGGTGACTTAGCCTGATGTACGATGTCGGTTCACGCTTTAACCCAGGAAACAGATTAATTTGGTAAGAAGATTGGGCATGCTTTTTGAATGCAGCCTCTAAGCACTTGAGAGCACCACTGTTCCTTAACGGAGCTCAATCTTGAAGCATTTCACTAGTAGATCAGATTTCTGCACCTGCTCAATGTTTCCCTCCTGCCCTGCTAAGGCCACTGAGCCAGCTTGCACCCCACCTGCAATCAGGGGCCGGGCACCAGCGCGTGCCAGGGTCCGCAACTAACAGGCGCCTCAGCAAGTACTCTTCGTATTTGTCGCGCAGGCCGGCCTCAGGCAGCAGCTGATGGATCTCGGCCGGTTGTAACAGAGCCGGACAGTGCGGACAGGCCAGCTGGACGCGGCTTTCGCTGATCTCAATGCGCAAATACTGCTGCAAACAAGTGAGGCAAGATAGGTGGGCACAGGAGGAAAGCGCAGGGAAGGCCGCCGCGGGCTGGGCCAGCAGACAGAGCGGGCACTCTACAAGGTCCTCCTTTTCTTTCTCCTCTGGAAGCATTAAGGCGACTCGGGCCTCCTCGGCGCGATCTAAGGAGGGCCCCTCCGGCTCCCCGAGTGGTTCCGACATCGTTTGGGGTTTTCGTCCAAAGAGGTTCATGACGCCGAGAGAGGAAGGGCCCACCCTGGGTCGCTTCATCTGGGATGCTCTGGGACGAGTCGGGCGAGGCGTTCAGCCCATCGCACTGCTCAACCCGCAGAAAGGCCGGAGAACTGGCGGCCGAAAGGCTCCTCCTCCATCTCCAGATTCAGTCCCCGATCCGCCGCTGTCTCCTCTTCTCAGCTGCGCTTCGCCATCGGCTGCCTCCGGCTCTGCGACGCCTCTAATTCCCTTCCAGGAGGGTAGGAGAGAAGCCAGCAGGGGCGCAAAGGGAGGGGCGCTTTCCCCGGGGTTGGATAAACACGCCGCAAATTGCGGCGCGCGGGAGTCTTGCGGGACTGTTGCGGAGCCCGTGCGCTCACCCCAAGGATAACTAGCTGGCCACCCGGCCAGTGTGTCCTTGGAACGGCCAGCAAAAGGCGGAGTTTGCGCCTGATTTGCTTGTGCTCCGCGGTATCGCCACCTCTTGGCTCTCGCTTTAGCGCACTCGCCGTCGCTCGGCAGCCTGGGAAATGTAGTCCCCCAGGAAGACGGAGCGAAACAAAGAGAAAGTCTCACGATTCCTGCTCGTTCTTGAAACTTTTTCTCTTCGACCCCTTTGTGCGAAAAATGAATCGTCACCCGGAGAAGAAAACAGAAGCAGCACATCAACGTTGTACAGAGACTCAAGATTCAGAAGGACCTTGACAGATTGGAACACTGGGCTCTATCCAGTTAAGGTCCTACAACTACACAAGAAAAACCAAACGCAAAGGTATAGAATAGGTGGGACCTGGCTCAACAGTAGCAATTGTGAGAGAGATCTAGATGTCCTAACCCAGGGTGAGCCAGCTATGCTGGCTCAGGAATTCTGGGAGTTGAAGTCCACGAGTCATAAAAGAGCCAAGGTTGCCTACCCCTGTCCCAACCTAATAGATCACCACTGAAGCATGACCGAGCAGTGTGCTGCAGCTGCCCCAAAACTAATGTCCTAGGTCAGTGATGGCGAACCTTTTAGAGACCGAGTGTCCAAACTGCAGCCCAAAACCCACTTATGTATCCTCAGGTGCCGGGTGGGCATGACCCATTGAGTGGGTGTGGCCCTTGGGTGGGTGTGGCCAATTGGGTGGGCATGGCCCGTTGGGTGGGCCTGGCTGAGGTGGTAACGGTAGACTGGGTGGGACTAAAAAGTTCAATCAATCAATTCCAACTTTGCTAGATCTTTTTTTTCCAAGAAGTTGAAATTGATTGATTGATTGAACCTTTTTTTTTTTTTTGCACACAGCGGTGGAGGCCTAAAGCGAAAAGGTTTTATAAAACCCAGCTGAAGATCTAGGACTGGAGTGACAATGTGCGTGCTCACAGAGAGGGCTCTGCATGCCACCTATGGTACACATGCCATAGGTTTGTGATCACGGTCCTAGGTTGCAACAACAGGGATAGTTTCAAGATCACATTGTACTGCTTTATGCTGCACTCATGAGACCATATTTGGAATACAGCATACAATTCTGCTCATCATGATACAAAAAAACATATTGAGACTCTAGAAAAAATGCAGAGAACAGCAACAAAGATGATAAGTGATTTGGAGACTAAACCATACAATGAAAAATTAAGAGAACTAGGTATGTCTAGTCTAACAAAGAATAGGACTAGGGGTGATATGATAGCAATCTTCAAGTATTTATCAGGCTTTCACAGAGAAGAAGGGATTGACCTATTTTCCAAAGTACCTGAAGGCAGGATAAGTATTGGGTAGAAGATCATTAAAAAGAGATCTAACCTAGAACTAAGGAGAAATTTCCTGACTGTGAGAACAGTTAATCAATGGAATGAATAATCTCCAGAAGTTGTGAGCTCCCTTACTGGAGGTTTTAAAGAAAAGGCTGGACAGCTATTTGTCTGGAATAGTATAGGGTCTCTTGCTTCAGCAGGGGGTTGGACTAGAGAATCTCCAAGGTCCCTCCCTACCCTATTATTCTATGTTCTAAGAGTCTTCCCTGTTAATGAATATAGCCTCTCCTCTATGTCACCTCAGGAGATTTTTCAGTTATGGAACGAAAAACACGTGCTACCTTTTATATGACTGTAGCTGACTTCCCATAACATGTTAAAGTAATGTTTCTATTTTGGCAATTTTAATATACGTGGACTTCAGCTCTGGGTGTTGAGTCTACACATCTTAAAAGTTGCCAGGGTAAGTTGAGAAAGACTGTGCTAAAGCTTCAAACTGGATGAACAAACCATTGTTTTCTTCACAAATCATTCAGTGCCCAAATTAATGAACCAGATTGTGGCTTAAAAGGATAGCAAAGTTCCCACTGCATGCTAAAGTTATGGTTAAGTACTTACTACATGCTAAACATATTGTTTTCTATAGGCAAGAAATACTACTTTGGAGGGTATAGAGCAGGCAACTTATGTCCTTCAGAAGTTTTGATCTTCAAGAGCTGTTAGTCCTCTTAGTGTGGCCAATGGCATAGGGCTGTGTATATTGTAGTCTAAAACATATCAAGCACCAAGTTGCCTCTTCTGGGATAGATTAAATACTGGATTCAAATTGTCAGTAACTATCTTCAGAAGGCAAACATATTGTCTACATTGTCATCATAATTATATAATTTTACTAACTACATCTTGTCTAGTTTGTACAACATGCTAGCCTAGGTTAAATGGGCTTTGGCAATTTAGGGTTCAGTAAATTATAGAAACTTAGCCATTATTTAAATATGTTATGTGGATCAGGCCATAACATTACACAATAATAGGGTTTATTTACCTAGGATTAGCATGCTACTATAACACTTAAACAACTATGTTTTGTTAAACTAAGTTTAGCATTTAGTGTGTTGAGCAAATCCAACTGTTGAATTGGTTTGCTGCTTACAAGACAGACTAGCATCTAAACATTGTGTCTCTTATTTTAGTTTTAACTGTAGACAAACAGAAAACAATTTAAGAAGGAATAAATCCAACAGGAATGTGAAGACCCTTCCTGTATCAGGCATGCAACTATGTGCTCATTGGACAAAGATTATAAGTGCTGATGGCATTGAGATCTGTATTCTCAGAGAAGTCAAGGGAGCTGAACTTGAAACACTGAAAAATCAAAAACTCAGGAGGAGAATTCCATCATGGCAGCATCCCTTCCTGGGATGAGAATTCCTCTTAATGAGAAGAAAGATTCATTCAAAAGAAGGAAGAAATTATCCCTCCAAATGTGGCTCCTTCTGTGGGATAATTGGCATTCTTTTACTTCCAACAGGTCTAATTTCCAGGACTTTGAACAATGTTATCATTGTTGAAACTGCTGGTTTTCTGACAAATGTGAAAACAGCATGGTGAATTAATGGTCTAATATTCTTAGCATGCTGGGGGATTCTGGGGGTTGAACTCCACACATTTTAAAATTGCTGAGGTCGAAAAATAATGGCCCAGTACAAAGGTTACAGATACTCCCTGTTAGCAGATAGTGTTGGAATGGAAAAGAAAACATGGACATAAAATTCTGGAATTTAAGTTGCTAGTGAATATGCTGAAAGCCAGAAGCTCCCAACTTTATTTCTGCAAATCCAAGGGGCTTCAATGTGTGATAAAGTTAGTGCATGAATAAATGTGTTTGTTATTCCAGTGCTAAAAATGTTAAATATTGTCAACATTGATTCTAAAGATTACTTTTCTATTCCTGATATGCCAGATTCATTGATAAGCCACTTGGAAGAAACTTACAAGAAGATATGTGGAAAGACCCCATGTGGAGACCTAGACTTGGATGTTAGTCTTCAGCCTTGTGTCTAAAATGATTGTACATATAATCCAATTCTTATGCAGCAGTTCTCAGCCTTTTGCTTATATGACCACAACATCATAATTAAAACCTTTGGAGAACCACCAGCTAGAGTTGGCACTTGCATAGAGTTTAGCCTATGTTGTGCCTTCATCTGGCATCCTGACTTCCCCTAAACTCTGCTGAAAATGTTACCTAGCCTGGTAACGAAACTTTCAGAAACCAAACTATGAGTATAAAAACATATGGCATTAAAGCCTCTCAATTCTAATAGGCAAAAGAAGACCTCACATTTCATTATAGTCCCTATCTCTATCCAGAGAAAGCTTATTAAATTCAGTAAGTGCAACTGTCTTTTCTCAATTATTGCTACAACTGTTTTGATTTGATTTGATTTTGCTCTTCTGTCCTGGCAGCTGTGAATATCTAACATTTAGATTTTTTATGTTTTAGGTTTTCCTATGATTAACCCTTAGAGATGTTTTATTGTCATCTTTTATTCATTGGTAAGAGTTTCTGGGAGTCAGGTGGCCTATAAATCACTACTGCCATCATCATCATCATCTATAAAAGTTAGTGGTTATTTAAGCTTGCTTTTTCCACTAAAGGCATGTGTAGGAGAAACTCAGTGGAAACACAAGCAGGAAAATCTTGTGGGAGGGAGTTTCAATTCAAGGGCTGAAATGCAAGGAGGAAACCTGTGGGAGTCACAGTACTTAATTATCTTCACTAGAAGACATTGTAGGAGGACAGCCACGTTAGTAGTGGCAAAAAAATCAGCAATAATCTGATAAAACCTTTTCTAAGCAATGTAATTAAAAACTCTAAGCATTGTTAATGAATAAACATAACAGAGAATGTTTGGCAATAATGGGTGCCTACCCAAAAGGCACAGAATCTATCTGGTCAGAACAGATCCAGACTGACCAAACTATTATCTCTTACCCTTTTGAGGTCGCCCAGAGAAGAGGCACAACCATGCATATTAGTTCTATCTTTATTGCAAGGTTTCATTAACACAATCTTGCAAATCTGAAAGTATTCTTCCCCTTCTTTCCTTTTACTCTTTGGAAAATTAGGGAAGGTTCCTTGTGAAACATCTCACATACATCTTCCTCTTCTGTGGACTGAGATACCCTTTTGCATGATGAATGTTTGTGGCTCTTCCTCCTGTTTTCCAAGGTCATTCCCACATACCATTACATGATCAAAAAGGTTGTGAAACAATTTTTATATCACAGGGGGCAGGAAGGAATAAGAAGAGCAGGGAATATCCAGTCAGAAATAAACATCTCCAGATAAAATGTGATCAAGTAACAGGCATATCCTATTGTCCTTTTGATCAATATTCTCTTGATGTCAGCCCTCCAAGATAGCCCAAACTTGGAAACAGAAGATATTCAAGCTAATACAGTATTGTTATTATCATAAAGTTATACAGGTAGTTCTCGACTTACGACCACAACTGAGCCCAAAATTTCTGTTGCTAAGCAAGACAGTTGTTAAATGAATTTTGCTCCCTTTTACAACCGTTCTTGCAACAGTTGTTAAGTGAATCACTGCAGTTGTAACATGGCAATGAATCTAGCTTCCCTATTGGCTTTGCTTGTCAAACAGTCGAAAAAGGGGATCACATGATCCCAGGACACTGCAACCATCATAAACATGAGTCATTTGCCAAGCATCTGAATTTTGATCACGTGATCCTGGGGATAAGGGTGAAAAAATGATCATAAGTCACTTTTTTCAGTGCCATTGTATCTCTGAATGGTCACTAAACAAACTATTGTAATTTCAGTCCTACCTATAATAACAGAATCTTGAAAATGCTCCCTCCACATCATAAGATGGTCATGTCTGAGATACTTTCTCCAATTACATTTCTGCCCTGGACTCAAGATTTCTTTTATCTGACCATTGTCTTGGTTACGGCTCTTCCTCCAGTTCCTCAGTTATGCCATCTGCTCGTTACATAAGATAAATATTGAAGGATGAAAATATTTAGAAATGAGTAGTTTCAATTATTTTCATATTGACAATTACCTTTATTCTGACCATCATGATAAAGAAAAAAATTACAGAGAAGCAAATTAAATTACATCTGTTTTCATTGTAAACATACCTTGAGAAAAGAGCCATTGAAAATAGAATAAAGTTGCATTTGTGGGAGCAGGATGGTTGAAAATCTGCCCTGATATTATACATTAGTGATACTATGAATTAATTGGTTATATGCCATCAAATCTATGCTGGCTCTGAATAGCTAGATCTTCTCCACTTGGCCTTTCATGTCTTCCAGCAATGTATTCATTACTGCTACAATTGCATCCATCTAGCTTGCTATGAGTCATTCTCTTCTTTTTTCTTCCACCTTTTGTACCATTATGGATTTCTTAAGGAGCTGGATCTTCACATAATAATATATCTACAATATGCTGGTGACTGTATACTGGTATTAATATACATAATTGATTAATTAATTGGCTTATACATGGTTAATACATTCTATCACACTATTCCCTTTTGGTTATTTGATATATAATGATATCAACATATAAATCAATAAGAGTCCTTACTATATGCTATTGCATAAAGCTTATGTTCTAAGATATAAATGCTTTATTTTAGTTTATCTCTGCACTGCAATAAATAAAATGATTTCAGTATATAATAGTATGTATAACAATATTCATGAGTTTTCTATCAGAGACTAATTTTGTACTGTTTTTAATTAGTAGAATTAGCAATATCATTCTTCATAATATTTGCACAATGTAGCAAAGCTTTGTTCAGGCCATTTCTCCTGGATCTATGACAATTGCAGGGTTTTTTTCTCCTATATTGCTTTTGGTGCTCTGCTTTGAAAGCATATCTTCCCAAATGCTCATCAACTGGGGCTTTCCAAATTGTCATACCTATCTTTAGAAGCACCATATTATTTTATGTCTAAAGATAAATGCCCCACAATAAAACAGTATGTGCCTTCTTAATTGCTGTACATTTGTGCCTTCTTAATTGCTATACATTTCAAATTAGTCAAGGAGATCTCAAATTAACTCTTGCCAAAACAAAAGATTGGAAGCCTGGACTCAGTAGGAAAAAAGCACTGTATTTTTTGCAAACCCTTTTAGAAAAATACTCATTCCTTCTGTCCAGATCTAAAATAACTTGTGGGAGTCTGTAATAGTTCAGTTTTTCCATGGTTACCTGGCAATAATCTGACAACACTGTTGCTTGGAGATATCCAATCCACATAGTTTTAATATAAATGAACCATAAATCATACAATATGATGTGGTATAATAATTTGCAATAGGATGCAGTTCTTGATAGGATGCAATTCTTCACTTCATACAAGAACTATTTAATCCTTCACATGTTATGTTAAAAATTATACATGGGTGTTGTTTAATGTTTGTATGATAGGTTAATGCCCCCCCTTCACATTGTTATAATTATTTTCATAATCCCTTTGGCTATGAATACGTAATTGCCATAATTTTGCAATAGGTAAAAATATCAAAAAAGATAAATGTTTGAAAATAAAAACCCTGTACTCATTTTTATGTGTTATTTATCCTCCCCCCTAACAATTCCATCAATACGTATGCATGAGAAAAATGATAAACTTCTAACAGTCATCAATAAAGCATTCTTTCCAAAATATGAAACAAAACATCCTTTGATGCTACACATGGCTATAAAATGTAAAACAATGTTAATAGAGATGTTTTATTTTTGTTTAATAAACTTTCTAAAGAGCAAAGTGCTGGCTCAACAGCAGAGAGGGTCATGTGCTAATCCCTTCTTAGGCAGAGAAGACAGACTGTGCCGGAAAGCCCATTGCTCGCTCTCTCTCTCAGCCCATAATGAGCATCAAGCCCTGCAGGTTGATAAAAGAAGCCTTTTAATTGCATCATACAGTTATAGCTTTGCTGTAAAAATTAGGGAAATGCAATACAAAAAAACAACTGGACCCTGCAACCACCCAGGATCAGGACAAATATTAAAAATATAACAGAACAAATAATTAAACAGTGACACAGACTATTTGAAAACCTCAAATTACATTGTAAACATAATAAATGAAGAAATGTTACAATGTACATTCATTTTCTCTCTATTTAAAAAAACTTGTTCAAAACTGTTACATTTAGTGTTGAATATCTTCCTTTCCAGAAGAATATTTGGTTCCTCTTTGTCTGTTTTTATAACAGCTTCCTCTTCAGTAAAATAGCCTCTACTTTCTTTGAAAAATTTCCCATCTCATCCAAGAAACGTCTTCAGTTCTTGGATGGGAAGAGAAACATTTTCTAAGAAAAAAACAAAAACAAAGTCCAGTTACGTTGTGGGGGAAAAAACACCTTTGTGACAGCCATGACCTGGATAATTGAGAATCGCCATAGACATTTAGCTTCTGATATATTGTTTACCTCCAGTCACATTGAGCTTTCTGCTATTGCTTCTGTTCACAATTAGGACTTCTGTTCACAATTAGGACTTTTCCTTTGAAAGTCAAGTCTGGACTCCCCATGCCCACCCCTCATGTTTCTACTTGAGTGCCTCTCCAATTTAAAGCCCAAACTTATTAGGCTAACATGGGTTACATGGAGAACTTTTCCCCTCACACGATGTATTTAAAAGGAAAATTATTCCTTTTAAAAATACATTATTTTTTGCCCCAGTATAATTTTTAAAATATTTTAGTGTCTATACTGCAGTCAGACACTGCTATTTACAATAACTGCCTACTACACCTTCTTTCAGATTCAGTCATAATTTTATTTATCATAAGCTACAGATATAAATTTTCCCATTTCATTTTTAAAAGAACATTGTATCTATGCTACCCTACTATAACCACTTCTGATAGACAGTTCTCTCTGAATGTAATTATTTGGATTGTTTAACCGGGGTTTTACCTGGAATATTGTACTGTGATTGACTAGCAGCAAGGTGGATGGACTCAGCTACAGTGATGATGACCAAATTAATCTATCTATCTAGTTGCTAAGGCTATGGAGATTCTCAATGATCAAGGTCATGGTTGTTTCAAAGATGCTTTCTAAAATGCAACTGGACTTTCTTGGTTTTTTCCTTGAAAACATTTTGCATCTCATTCAAGAAGCTTCAGAACTGAAGAAACTTCTTGGATGAGAAGTGAAACTTTTCAAGGAAAAAAACCCAAGAAAGTCCAGTTGCCTTTTGGAAAGCACCCTTGGGATAGTTGCTAAGAGTTAACATTGGCTTTATGGTACATAATCAATTGTATATTCCTTATATAGCAAAGGACTGGGAAGTGACCAAGGTACCATTATCTTTTGAAAATCATTATCCTCTTTAAGAAAGCTAAATACACACATACAAACACACCTATGTACTATCTATCTATCTATCTATCTATCTATCTATCTATCTATCTATCATCTATCCATCCATCCATCCATCCATCCATCCATCTGAGAAATTAACACAATAGCTTCTATTAAATTAATATTTTGGTATTCTTGGACAAAACTGATTAACATGTAGATAAGAGATGATCTAATAAAGGGAATTTCAATTTTTTTCACGTTGTGGAAACTGTTAATTATAAAGATACCCAAAACCATGGTCAATAAGCAAAGCTCTAGTAAAAATGGCTATTTCACTTCTGGTTTTGCATTTAGTCTCTCAAGAAACCGCATCAAGTACTCAAGGAACCTTTGAAAAATTCTGATCTAGTAGACATTTAGTAATAATTGACAAAGACATTTCCCCAAAGATTCCTGACTAAATGTATAAAATTGGAAGAGACAAGAGGTCCTCGTCCAGTCTCATTGTTTAATAAAGAACCAAAACCAGAAGTTTCACAGTGGAATCCCCCAAATAAAACAATCCCACTTTATTCTGCTTTGAGCAGCCCTCATCTTGAATGCTGTACCTAATTTGAGGATTCAGAAAATTTGGAACAGTTTCAGAAAATCCAAGCTCATGGTAAGAGGACAAGAAACTAAAATTTGTGAAGGCAGATTGAAGGAGCTAAGTGTGTTGAGCCCTGAGAAAAGACAACTATGGCAGAGACATAACAAATCTTCAGATATCTGAAAGAATGACACTTAGAAGCAAGTCAGGACCTGTTTTGTCTTATTTCAGAGCCTAAGCATGGAATAATAAATTTAATTTAAGGGCAAATTCTGACTGAATGTTAGAAAAAAAAATCCGAACAATTAGAACACTTGGAAAGTAGAATCAAAGACCCAGAGAGGTGATATGTTCCTCTTTGTTGCGTGCATTTGGATCCCTGCAATGTACTTGCTGACCTAAATGTCCACATTCAACCCTATGATTACATGCTCTGATGCCTTCAAAAATTATTGCTTTTTAATTTATTTAGAAATTAAATTAAATTTAGAAATTATCTGAATTCAGAAATTAACAAATAGGGCGCATGTTTCTGAAAATGTCAAATCATTTAAGTTTTTTTTTAAAAAGGTGAATAGCAAACAATTCCAGAGGAACGTTCTAAAGCAGAGAAATTGTCTTTGGAGATTCTCAGTCATCCACGTCATGGTTGTCCCAAAGGTGCTTTTTTCCCCCGAGGCAACTGGACTTTCTTGTTTTAGTTTGAAGATGTTTTGTTTCTCATCCAAGAAGCTTCTTCAGCTCTGACTGGATGATGGGGAATGGTAGGATTTTTACTCCTTGCAGACAGCTGGTCATTTGCATTCTTTTAGCGAGTTGTTGAAGCCCCTGGAGGCTTATCGTGTCAAAGAGGCCATCTATGTCAAAACTGAACAGCCCTCTCTCAGCAGAGGGGGAGGAATATGACATCATCTATCTCCAGTCTATACAACACAGTTCTTTCAACAGTTCCAAGAAGGCTCCACACCCATTTGCACTACTCAGGTAACCCTGATGACACAGATAAGCCTTCAGGGGCTTCAACGACTTGCTAAAAGAATGCAATGACCAGCTGTCTGCAAGGAGTATAAATCCTGCCATTTCCCACCATCTAATCAGAGCTGAAGAAGCTTCTTGGATGAGAAGCAAAACATCTTCAAAGAAAAACAAGAAAGTCCAGTTGCCTTGGGGAAAAAGCACCTTTGGAGCAAGCAGGGAAATTGTTATTTTTATATACCGTATTTTTTGTTTATTTATTTATTAAATTTGTATGCTGCAGATTTTGCCAAGAGGTGATATAATATGCAAAAAAATAATGGGTGGAGGGAACTGTTCACATAGATACCCATGGTATTTGTGCTCCCAACTCTGTAGGAAGCTAAATTCCATACTGGAAGCCATTACTGAGGGAATGTAAAGCAAAACTATTGGCAGTTTGTCAATGGCGAGGCCATAGTTGGAATATTTTGTATAGCTTTGTAAGAGAGAATATTATAGAGGTGTGTAAAATTATATTTGTTATCATGAAAATTGAAAAGGAAAATTTATTTTTTCCTTTAAAACTCAGACCCTTAAAGGTGAATTATTATTTCTAGCCTCACACATTGCAACTCTAAGAAAAATGGTAAAAATGCTTTTCACTGCCTCAGCTTTTTTGTAAGCTTCACAAAGGCATCAGAAAGCAGAATCTTCAAGCAGAATGTTGCTTGTCCTGAACAGAAGGACTGTTATGTTCTATGTGGTCTATAAAGCTCTGTGTTCTGTGAATATGTAGTTAAGATGTACCTGCATAGGTATATGTATGAACCATAGCTTTGCTAAACTTTCCATTCTTATATAGGACATTCTCAGCTCTGCTTTTGGGAAGATGATTGCAACTTAATAGATGCTAAGAGGACCTGCTATTATTTCTCTGTGTAGCTCACAGCTAGATGGGAGTTTTGAAGCACATTTTTTCCAGCTTTTTTGTTGATACAGTATGGGTCGGAATATCAACATATTGGAATATTGGGGGTTTTTAAGAAGAGATTGGGCAACCATTTATCTGAAATGTTATAGGTTTTCCAGCTTGAGTAGGGGGTTGGACTAGAAGACTCCCAAGGTCCCTTTCAATTCTGTTATTCTGAATAGAAAAAATGATGAACATGAGAGAAAAGGAAAGATTAAAACTAATTCTCTGCTGCCATTTATTGTTAGTCATCCAGATTTTTGCAATCCAGATCTCACAGTCCTAATATAGGTGCATTTCTAAAGGCAGAAATTGCAATGTACAATAAACTCCATGAGTTTCAGGGGGATGAGAGTCAAGGGAAGGGAAATGGCTATTCCTTTGTCTCTACTTTTCTTCCTCAGTAAATTCATTTTGTCCTCTGCTGTTGTCCTCACTCTTTTTTTTTTTAGATTTTTACTTCACCTTTTTATATATGCAACTCAAGGCAGCATATATACCAATACTCCTTCCTCTTCCTATTTTCTCAACGATCCTGTGAGGTGAGTTGGGCTGAAAGACAGTGACTGGCCCAAAGTCATCCAGCTGGTTTTTCATGCCTAAGGCATGACTAGAACTCACCATATCCTGGTTTCTAGGCCAGTTCCTTAACCATTACACCAAACTGGTTCTCTATCATTAGATCCACCGTGGCCAAAACTAGCAGTGGCAACAGTGTTGCAAAGTAAAGCTATTCGCTCTTTTACAGCTTACTGTTTATGTTCAATAGAAATATAAATATAATGCTTGCTTTGCATTTTTAAAAGTTGCCAGTGCCAGTTCAGGCAACTAAGAAGGTTTCATTGAAATCATGGGAATTTTTGCTTGTTTAATTTAGAGACATTCCTCAAGCTACACTAAGAATACAGTTCCATATCTTCATTTAAAAAGTATTAGCCACATAAAACAATACTTTTCTGGAGAGATGTTAATATATTCTTTTTTATTTAAACATTTTGGCAGGCAGGACTCAGAATGTGCCACTCCATTACAGATTTGCTAAAATCCTTGTTCGAAAAAAATGGGGCACTACGAAGATACCACTATCCAATGACGGCAGACAGTAATTCAAAATAAACGCTCAAATAAGATGCAGTTATTTGTAGAACCAATTGTCACATTTTCGCAGGGGTCTCGGAAGATAGGTTTATAAGAATGGGTCTAATTAGAGCAAATCTAGGTCATGCTTCTTGCGGCCTTTCTTCCTCTTTGTAGTTCAGAGGAAAAGACTCCACTTCCCGTCATGCAGCACGGGAGGGACCGGAGCCGGAAGCGTTGGCTATTCTGCCGTCCGCCCCGCGGATGGGCGGGAGCGCCGGAGGAGCGGCGGCTGTCGGGGCGTCGCGAAAGAAGAAGCGGCTTCACCGGTGGCAATCCAGGCCGAGCGGCCCGGAGGGGGGAAGGTATCCAGGGCTGGAGCCGCTCCCAACCCCCCGTGTTGCGGGGCAAGATGCCCCGCCGGAAGCAGCGCCACCCGCAGCCCGTCAAAGGTCAGCGCCGGGTTGCCGGGCTCACTCTGGGGACGCTGCCGCATCTCCGTCCACCTCGTTTGTGTCTGGGTGGCGGGGCTTCAGCTGTTCGTCTCTCTGCCTGCCCCGAGGCTCCGGCCTGTTGGGGTTCGGGGCGATTGACTCTCGACCCCTGGTCTAACCTGACCGCTGTGCTCGGGAAGGGGAGAAGTCCCACCTCTTTTGATCCTTCCTCGTTCGATGGGTTGGCTCTGGCCAGAATTAGGGCAATTAATTCCCCCCCCCTTTCGAAAGAATGGCAGGGCGACGCCAGCCGTTTCTGCGGAGCATTAGCGGGGAACCCAGATTCTAATACGACCGCATTCTGCTCTGTCTATTGTAGTGGAGGTTCCTGGTGCTCCAGCCGAGCCGTCAAGAGAGGAGAGCCCGGCGCCACAAGCCAGCTTCCTCTTAAAACAGGAGCTATCACTGTCCCTGGAGGACGAAGAGGACAGCAGTGCTCCGATTCTGGCCTTCGAAAAGGATTCCGAAGGTGGGTTCGGGTCCTCGCTAGGCAAATCGGAATAAGGGATGTAAGATGTGGGTTTGGGTGAGGGGTGGGGAGTTGTGTCTAGGAAAAGAAAGGGCCTCTTGGATCCTCCCATTTGAGTTGCCAGGAATTGAATTTAGTCAGTGGGTCTAGTATGCAAAGCCAGCACAAGTCTCTCCACCATCTTCTTCCTTTTCAGAACTGTTTGGGCATCATATTTCTGAGTGGGAAAGCTGGGTGTGTTACTACCAGGCAGAGCATCCCCAGGAGAGGGTCCTGTAGCTAATAGAAAGGCCTGTAAATGATGGCAAGAATTTTAGTTATGAGGAAAAGAGTCCTGGAGTTTAGCCTCCCCTACACATGGTAACCCCCTATTGTACCAGCAGGCAAGGGAGAGGACAAAGTGAGGATTCCCACAGCTGCCCACCTGATGTCCCCTCCTTGTGTGCTGCAGACTCCCTCGGGGGGACACCTGGACTGCCAGCTTACACACTGAGTGACGAGGATCTCCCGTCTCTGTGCCAGGCCCAGGACGAAGATGGAGAGAATGAAGGGCCGGGCCGGGCTTGCCAGCATTGTGGCCTGCCTAGTCCTGGTTCTACTCCCTGCTGCCCCTCTGAGGTAGGGGATGAGGAAGGCTCCCCTAAGGGGCGTGTAGTCTTTTCCTGCCAACTCTGCCCCTTTGCCTCACACTACTCCAGCCACCTCAAGCGGCACATGAAGACTCACAATGGCGAGAAACCTTACCGCTGTCCGCATTGCCCGTATGCCTCAGCTCAGCTGGTTAACCTGACACGCCATTTGCGAACCCACACTGGTGAGAAGCCCTACCACTGCCCCACCTGCCCCTTCGCTTGCAGCAGCCTTGGCAACCTCAAGAGACACCAGCGGGTCCATGGCCAGGAACGTCCAGTGCGCTGTAGCTCCTGCAGCTGCCACTGTGTCCAGGGGAATTCCCTCCAGCACCACAGCGCGGGGATCCAGGGGGAATCGGAGGCAGAAATGGAGGGACCACCCATTGCAGATCAGGAGACAGGTACATGATGGAAATGGCAAGGTAGAATTCATAGTCTTGCAAAGGGAGGGAATATATATAAACTTTCAGTGGGAGGAAGAGGGAGAAACTTTACAAATCTTGATATACCAATAGTTCTCAGCAACTTTTGGAATTAAGGATCTGAAGCCTGATATAAAGACTCTTTTTGTCTGCCACATTGATATGCATTTATTAGCCTGAACCAGAGCATGGAAGTTGTGTGCCAAGGACCCTTACTTTCTAGGGGATTGGTTGCCTCTCCTATAATTTCAATTGTAACAGCAGTATTCTACAGTGGGCTTGTAGTACATCAAGAGTTAAGGACAGAGGATTATGCAAATTGGTTTGCACTAAGTATGATAGTGAAGGAAGCAAGTTACAGATGGTTCCAATAATATCTGTTTAGAACATTTCTGTTTATTGCTATTTTTCTTCCACAGAGCCACCACCATTGCTGCCTAGCTCCCCATTTCTGCAGGCGGAAGACTCTAATACGGTTCTTCCTGAGCTGCTCTTCCCGTTCACATGCAGGGCATGTGGATTGGTGCTACAAGCTGACGAAGGTTTGGGTGAGCCAGTATGTGGGCGTTGCAGCCTGGCAGTGCTGGGGGCTGAACCAGCCTCACCAAAAGGCTTCTCCTGCCAGCTATGTCCTTTTATTACCACCTATCCTAACCACCTGGCCCGCCATATGAAGACACACAGTGGAGAAAAGCCCTTTGCCTGTGCTCTCTGTCCATATGCCTCAGCCCATCTGGACAACCTCAAGCGGCACCAGCGGGTGCACACTGGTGAGAAACCCTACAAGTGCCCCCTATGCCCATATGCCTGTGGCAATCTTGCCAACCTCAAGCGCCATGGACGCATCCATTCGGGGGACAAGCCTTTCCGCTGCCGTCTCTGCCCATATTCATGCAACCAGAGCATGAACCTCAAGCGTCACATGCTGCGGCATACAGGTGAAAAGCCCTTTCAGTGCCGCATCTGCCCCTACACTACTGGCCACTGGGACAATTATAAGCGTCACCAGAAGGTGCATGGGCAGGGCCTGGGAGAGGAAGGAGGGCCTGGTCCGGACAGTAGCCTGACCTAATGATGCTGAAAGACTCCTTGGGCTTCCAACTCTCATTATAGTTGCCTGCTGTCAAGCCTATGTAAAAGATTGACTGGGATGTGCAGGAGAAGGAGCTGTATGTACTTGTACCACCTTTTAAAGAAAGCATTATTTTCTTTGCTGAAAAGCACCTTAGGGCCTTGCCCTATCCAGTGCTTCTGTCCATAGGAAGAAAAAGTCATCTGCTCTGCAGACCACTCTTTGAAACTGTTACTCTGTGGGACAGCTGAAACCTGTAGAGAGGAGCTCCTTTGTCCTCTTTTGTCTTTTTTGTGCCTCCTCTCTCTAGTCCTTTGTGGTTGCTGCTTGAATCTGTGTAATTTATATGGTGTATTAATGCATTAAACTGTTTTCTTATCTGGCTTTATTTTGGCTGGCAAGAGCAGCTGGAGACTGGCAAACCTGATCACAGTGCAGATGTGCTGCTGCTGAAGTGGCCTATGTGAGCATATTTATGGCAGGCATATGCTGTCTTTTCACCATCTTATTTCCAGCAGGAGAGGAAAACAGATAATATGGTTTCAGTAATGTGGCCTCTACTGTGTCCATAATAGTTTCCTTATCATTTTTGCTTGAGTACACAGCTCTAGTGCCAAGATGTTGGAGCAGGAAATTGGGAAATTGGATGTAGTAGAAAGAAGGGCTCACAGGATTTATTTCCAATCATGATTTATTTAATCACTGTCACAAAGATTTGTTAATGTTCAAATGTAAACAGCAGGTAGGTAAACAAGATTACAAGTCTAACGGTTATAGTTAAAAGTCTACTGTGAGCAATCAGAGTTGTGTTTGCCGTTTGTGCAAATGTCCACTCTACCCTAGTTTGGCATGTATGAAGCTGAAGCTACTAGTCAGCCCTGCAAATTGCCTCTGCAGACAGAGATTCTGGCAAAGGACACACAGCCAGCTGGGGGTTGAGGCACATCAAGATCAACCCGCAAGCAGGTCATACATTCCACAAAGATATTGGGGGCAAAGCAGGGCATTTAAAGGTCCTCATCGCCAATGCCCTCAAAGGCATAGTTGCCATGGAAATCATTTGCCCCAATGTCATTTGAAGAGCTGGAATGGCTGATGGCCCGTAAGCTGACAGAGCCCAATTTGCTCTGGAAAAGGGAGAGAAGAGGTGCAAATTAGCAAGAGTCGTGCCATGGTAGATCATATTTTTTCATAGGGAAGGATAAGAGGAATAATTACTCACCGAGACTTTTGTAATAGGGTCCCTACTACCATCAGGGGAATCCTAGCAAAACACACAGGTACGTTAAAGGAGAAAAACTAATTGAAAGGAACAGGAAGAAGCAGAGATGACAGGATCTACTTACCAAAAGAGGAGGAGATTTCAATGCTTGCTGGCTGTCTGAACGCTGTAAGGCTCCAATGGTTCGTCTACGGAACATCTATTAAAGAAGAGTATCGAGATGCTTGGAGCCACCCATCCTAACATATTGCTTTTGTACATGACCAGGAAACAAATCTGACCTAGCCATCTGTACCAAAGGAATAAGAAGTCCGAGTCTCACCTTACGTATGCTTCCTCCAGATTTCTTCACCATCAGCTCATCCACCATGGACTGCAAACAGATGCTCAACATTATAGCCTAAGAAATGAGACAGAAATGTTCTTACTTCTCTGCAGTATTATCCCAACTGGCGGAGCCTTGATTTTGTAAACTTAGGATAGGAAAAAACAAATTTGATACTGGAGTTATGATCGGGAAGCAAATAAGAATAAAATTGAGCTTGTTTCCATTTGTGATATTGCATTATTTGTAAGGAGAATAGATCAGTAAAGGAATCTGCATTGAATGGGGTAGTGGATCAGATACCGATGCAGTTTACTAGATTCAAAGTTCAAAACGTAAGAATTCATCCAGGAGTATAATCTCCTCCCCCCACGTACATACATCTTACCTGTGGACTAGTGATGGTGACCCACTGCAATCGGTCCTTGCTCATCAGGTACTCAAAAGCTAGTTCCAATTTCACCTCTGACTTGCCAGAATTTGTGCCTGATGTTCCGTTGTGCACAGGGACCTAAAACAGAGCAGTCTAATAATTGCTTATTAGTGAAGCAGGGGGAGGGGGATATTGAGGCTGAAAAACCCTTGGTTTGCCTGCAAGTGACGAGGCTTCTTCTCTAGTCTTAAGAAATTCCCAGACAGAAGGGTGACATAGGGCATGGGTAGGTAACCTTGGCTCTTTTATGACTCATGGACTTCAACTCCCAGAATTCCTGAGCCAGCCATTCTGGCTCAGGAATTCTGGGAGTTGAAGTCCACGGGTCATAAAAGAGCCAAGGTTGACTACCCCTGACATAGGGAAATACTCCTCCCTCAAAAGCAGAACAGGCCATCCTCAATAAAGCAGAGACAATTTGATTCATGTGTTAGCTCACCGAGGAAGTTACTCTCCAACAACGCATCCGTGTCACTTTGAAACTCCCTTCCTTGATCTGGTCATTGGGCAGCTTGACCTGGAAATTCAGTTCACTGTTGCCTGCTCCAACAATAACATGACAGCCTTTCTCAGGGAAATCCGTAATACAGGGGTCAAATTTGAGATAGCCATAATACTTGAGGGTTTGTGCCAAGCGGATGAACTATAACAAGAGAGAGAACATTCACAGAGAAGCTTGTGACCTTGGATGTATAAATTTCATTACAGCTACCTGGAAATGAAACAAGGTAATGTAGACTGACTCAGACTGCATAGGTAAAGGAAAATGGAAACCTACCTCTTTTTTAGAGACCTTTTCCTGTAAAGATTTAAGCTGACGGTGCTGTTCCTTATTGGCAAGGATCCAGCCCCGTTCAATATCTGCAACTGTCTGTGAGAAAAACAAATAAGGAGGAAATGCTGCTGCCTGCCTGCCCACTTCCCATCTTCCTCCCTGCCACTCAACCTTAGTGCCTGACCTGGGCATATAGCAGGTTTAGTCCTACCCGCTGCTCCATGACATCATCATCAAAGGCAGAGTCCCAGTAGCTGGGTGGAGGAAGAGGAAAAAGATGGCAGAGGCAAGCCATTAATGGGTCTTCACTCAACTATTATTTGGCTGGGATTGATTATATTGACTCCTACCCTTTGCACATTTCTTACCTCTTGCGCAGCAGGATCTTGTATTCAGGGTTGCGGAGGCTGGTGACTGATACATAAGGAAGCTCAAATTCCTGCAATTTCCGGATGACTGTAAAAGACAGTTTAGAGCTAACCATGCAGCATGCCTCAAACTCATCCTTATTCACACAAACACACAGACAGAGATACATGCCTGCCCGCCTTTCCTGGCAGGCAGAATGGTTTTTCTCTGCCATTATAGCAAGCACAGCAAGATGTTAACTCACAGGAAAATGCTCCATCCTTGGCTTCCCGCACAAGGAAGAGATGGAAGTAGCCAATCAAATCCTCCGGCAAGTCCAACTTCAAGGCCACAGCCTACAAACAATGGAAAAATAAGCCAGATGCTGAACTCTTTCCTCTTAATAGTAACTTAGGGGAAGGCTGCCTTAAATATTGCCACTACAGTGGGGCTTCTTTGGTATAGGCCACTGGTCCTTAGAAGAAAGCAATCTGTCACATTGAATCTTACTATAAGAAAGGGAGAGAAATTACTATGGGCATATATGGTAATCTCTCCTCCATTCCTTTCTCAACATGACCCATTTTTATTTCTGGGAAAGCCTCACCTCCAGAACATCCTCTGTTTGGTCTGAAGTGAGAATTGTGACTTTCACCTTCTGCCCATTGGATAACAGCACATCTAGCTGTACCTCCTCAGTTGGGATCTGCTGGGTTTCCTGGAAATACACAAGACTCCAATCAGATTTTCTCCACCTGGCATATACTTTGTACTCTGCATTTACCCATCTCCTTACCTGCTGGGCTTTGCGCAGGAAGCTATTGAAGATCTCACTACCTCCCAGCAAGGGGTCCTGCCGTACTATGGATTGACAACAGAAATATCAGCTTTTTAAAATACCTATGGTTTTATATTTTTATTGTAAATAGGTATGTCATCCTTTGGTTGTGAGCACTTAAGAGTTTGGTACAAGATAAGTGACTATATAAATATTTTAAATAAATAAACAGAAGGTACTATCAACTATTTTGCTTTCAGCCAAAGCTCATTCCCTGTGCCTAGAAAATACCTACTTGCAAATGCATGCATACTATTTTACCTTGATTTGCCCAATAAAACTTACCTGCTTGCATATATTTTTCTAGTTGTTCCCGCCGCTGCTCCACTTCCACTGGGGTGAGGGTGAAGATCTTTTTTGGAGGAAAAGCTGGTACCACATTAGCTCCATATTCCTTCCTTAGCTGCAGAAAGAAAAGCAGAGTTCATCTTCAGGCAATAAAATACTATTTTGCTACTTACCAGAATTTTGATAATAAGATATATACACCCATTTTTTTTCTTAGTGTTTTTCTGCAAGTGTAGGTTTTTCCTTTTTTTCAAACCAACATGTGGCTGATCCATTGGCTATGACAGGAATTGAGCAATTGAATTGTCACCCAAGCCTGATGTTGTGCATTGAAAGAGAGAGACTGATCCAAGCTGGCTTTCTTCCTAAGGTGGGACTACAACTAAGTCTCCTGGTTTCTAGCCTGGTCCTTAAGCATTAGACCAAACTGGCTTAGTTACATAAATTAATTGAATTAATAAAACACTACTCTAGGAGCAAGGCTTTTAGTGAAATTCTGCTAACTTTTCACAAAGGAGCAATTCTGGCAATTTTTTACATACATGCCTCCCTGCATTACCTGTTCATGCAAACTAAGCAGCTGGCTGTATCGCACCTGGCAGTGCAGAACACCATTCACATGAATGCTGTAGGCCTGTTGGGACAGAAGGAAAATACATCATTAGGGAATATGTTTATGAGAAAGCCCTTAAGCTATCCCATTCCCAGAGATAAAGTGGAGAAACGGTACTGTCTTCTATGAATTACAAAGTACTACCATTAATTCCATAGCCTCATGAAGAATCAAAGAAAGAACAGGTCTTCTAAACTAAGAATTTAGGGTTCTGATCCTTAAGAAGCAATTATATAGCATGAAGACACAAGGGAAGGCAATTGCCTAAAACAGTGTTTCCCAAACTTGACAATTTTAAGGCATGTGGACTTCAACTCCCAGAATTCCACAGCCAGCAATGTTGGCTGTGGAATTCTGGGAGTTGAAGTCCACATGCCTTAAAATTGTCAAGTTTGGGAAACACTGGCCTAAAATAAGGAAAGTTTGGAAGTGCTGAAACAAAAACAGCCTCAGGTTATCCACCATCCAGGCAGAAAAAGATTTCATCAATCTGCAGGAAGTAGAAGCTATAAATCTTAGTGAAGGAGATCAAGGCCTGAAATGGGTATGCTTTTCAATAACATTTAAAAAACTAAATTTTGTAACCAAGATGGTACTATAACTACTGCATGCCTGTTAAAGAGATGTATGAGCTCATTTATTGAGTTCTATAGCTTTGCACTTTATTCAAAGTAACCTTTCTGTATCAAACAGAAACAAAACATGAATTACACCTACAATGAAGGGATATCTGTGTTTGCTCCTGGACTTACTACCCAGGAGTAGTTATAGAATCCATAATTCCTGGTTATGCAAGGAATCTTTCCCATGCCAAAAGACTGTCAATAGCAAGTATCCCTTCTTAAAAATAGCATTTATAATTCTTTCCCTGAAACACCCAAAGCCTTTTTATCCCCCCCCCCCAAAAAAAACCCACTCCAAAATAATTCAAGGAGAGACTGAGATCTGGGTCTGTCCTGCCTCACAGCAGCCAGCTACAACTTCCCCGGGGCCCAACCTGGCGCCTGCTGTATCTGGCTTCAAGACTCAGCGCGAAGAGAAAAGTAGACTTAACATGGCTTGTGGAAGAGAAACGAAACCACCCATTCCCAACCGGGCGCTCTTCCCACCCCTCCGCCCACTTCGCGGGCGCCTACAATTGCTGCAGAGAAGCAACCTGGGGATGCCCAAAGTCATCAGAGCGACTCGCCCAGGGTGTAAATCGCACTTCGATGCCCTTTCCTGATTTTAGGGCTTAATCCCAGTGGGGGAGGGAGCCCGAGGAACTCTGCGCCCCGCCTCCATGGGCTTGACACTCGCCACGTAGGCCGCAGCGTTGCCGCCATCCCCGGCGCGGGTCTCGGTCTCGGGGATGGAGAAGTGCATGGCCGCTTCCACCTCTGTCTGCAGCTGCTGCCGTCCCGCTATCTCCGATTCGGCCCGGAATTGGACTCCGACGTACCCGCCATCTTGCGGGCGGAGAGAGGGAGGGACGCACCACTGTGGGCGGAACGGAAGGAGGAGGACCGGGGAAAACTCGCCTCTCCCTTTTTTTCGCCGCTGGTCATCTGCCGGCCCTACCCGTGGATGGTGTGACCCAGGAAAGACCAAGTGTTGGCCAGAGAGGGAATGTTGAAAGCGAAAATGTCTCAGTCTTGCCCAGGTTCATTTTTACCTCGACCGTCCGGAGCCCCCCCCCCCAAATTTGGAATAAGGGAGCTGAACCGCCTCCCCCAACACCCAAAGGAAGCTCGTGGCACGTAGAAGTTAAACGATACAAGCACACCCGAAGGCAGTATTGGCCGCTAAGAATTCTCGGAGCCTGTTTTGTCCCGTGGCCGGACAGCTGCTGCCAAATAATGGTCATCCGGATTTTTGCAACCCGCATCTGGTTTCCTATTTTTGATGCCTATTCGTGGTAATCAGGGTAGCCGCTATTGTCACCTGCGAGTTGTGTTGCTGCTGCAATAAGCAATATTGCAGAGGCCGACAGGACTCTCCTCGGGTGGTCAGTGCGAGTAGATTGCACCATGCACCAAAGACAAATCGTAGAAATGCAGCGGCTGTCTTTCTTAATACGTTGTGGGGAGCAACAAAATAGAGTTCGCTTGATATTGCATAATTGCCGAACACAGCCATTGTGATTTATTTATTGGCGTGGTGTGTGGAGCGAGGCAACCACATGCCTGCCCATCAGCTATTATCCTCCACGTCGCAGCAGCAAAGTTGCCCGCGCAAACCCTTCGGTTCGTGGACTGTACGGGGCGAGCTGCCACTTGCGCCACACTCCCGAACCTTTTTTTTTTCCCAGTACAACCCGCTGGACAAAGGAGGGGGTGGCTCTTCGGTCCCCTGCCCAATCAACTTCTCCCCGTCCTCAGTGCCCGGGACCACGGAGAGGTGAGATGTTTCCTGACGAACCCGCTCTGAGCAGCAGGGGGCGCTGTCGCTGACATTGCCGGGTGAGGTCAGGGCGGAGCCAGCGGAGTGGCTATGGCGGAGCCGGGGAGCTGCGAGGCCCCGGAGCGCAGCCAGGTACTTGGGAAAGGGGGCGCGTTGCAGGATCGGATGAGCATCTGGGTAGCGGCAGGTTATGGGAATACCGCAGCTCTCTCTGTCCCCCTCGTGTGACTGTCTTCTTATTTTTCATGTAGGCGCCCAGCGCGGAAGGCAAGTTGCAGCTCCGGAAAGAGAAGAGGCAACAGAAGAAAAAGCGCCGCGAAGCGGAGAAGGAGCCCAAGCTGCCCCCCGATGGGCTCGTCCATCCCGGTCCCACGCCTGCTGGGCAGCTGCCTCCGCCAGGTTCCGGAGGGGCGAAGGAGGAGGGTTGGGAGGTCGCTTTTTTTTCGCAGTCTGAGCTGCGGAGGGAGACGATTCGTCGGAGCTCCCTGGCGGAATGGACGGCGCGGGCCTCCGCTTATCTCGTCATCTTCTCCTTCCTTCTTTGGGTTTAGGGCCAGAACCTACCACGCCGGGTCTTCCTGACAAAGTCTCTGGTGGCGAGAGGGCGGGCCTGGGCAAAAGTAAGGCTGAGTTGCGAGCTGAGCGCCGGGCCAAGCAGGAGGCCGATCGGGCGTTGAAGCAAGCTCGGAAGGGTGATCCGAGTCAGACAACCATGCCTACAAAGCCTCGGGTAGGACCCAATGAAGTCCAGCCAGGTGAGGCTCTGTCAGGAAGGAAAAGTTGTTGGTGACCCAGCTAGAAAGCTTCATCTTCTGAGCTTTGCCCCCTTCTCTCCCCAGCAGTCAAGAGGCTCCCAGAACATGTGCAGGTGGATGATCCAGCTGCCCAAAAAAAGCTAGCCAAAAAGTTGGAGCGTCAGCAGGTAGGACTCCAGACCCCATGAAGAATAGTGGCTGGAAGAGGTGGAGGTAAATAAGCTATACAAGTAGTCCTCAACTTATGACAATGACAGTTCAAAGTTATGACAGGCTTCTCCCTAAGGTACTTACTGCCAGTTTGAAGTTACAATGGCCCCATCCTCCTGCAGTCATGTGATCACATTTTGGGAGCTTGGCAACCAGCTTTTACAATCACTTGCTGCATCTCATAGTCACATGACTGCAATATTTTTGCCGGTTTTTGACATTTATTTCCAATTTCCTTCAAAAAACACCAATTCAGTAAAATTGATTCACTTAATGATTGCAATGTTCACCTAATTACTGCCTCCCAAAAATCTGGTCTGGTCACATGATGCATCAATTTACAATCACAATGACTTACGACTAATTTTGGGATCAGTTACAATCTTAAATTGAGGATTACCTGTAGAGTCATAGATCTGCTTCACTCAGCACTGTAGATTCAATCAGCTTGTGGTTTAGTGTGTTGTGTGAAACATTCACCGTATGTTATTGTATATTATGTTATATAATAATAAATAATATGTATTATATATTATGTTTTTATATGCTATTAGTTTAGGCACCACATATGTGCAGGTAGCAATTGTGTTTCTTTAGTCTGCTTCAAGACTGAGAATCGAAGTACTGTTGAGATCATTATACTCAAGTGCCTTTTTGGTGTTGAGAACTAAGTTAAAGAAGCCAAACAAATCCTATCTAACATCCTCAAAGAAAAGCCAACTTGAGTATCTCCCTCCAGTTCATCCCTGGGTTGTTTATCTATTTTTTAAGATTTAACACTAAAACATTTTGTGCTTGATTGGAAGAGGCAATTCTGAAAAAAATATGAAGAGTCTTTGGGACTTGGGAGACAAATTCAATAAATGAGGACAATGAAGATGTCAAAAAATACCTTTACAGGCATATTTCTTGATTGATTTAGTTCAATTAAATCATTTATGAGGGCAATTCGGAAATAAACCTCCATTTGGTTATCAATGACAGACATTCACAGATACAGAACTTTTATTCTATTATTAGAAAACTACAACTTTACATTTCTTTTGGACATAATCGCCATTCAAATTGAGGCACTTGACATAATGTCTTACAAGGTTTGAAATTCCTTAGTAGTAGTTGCTCGGCACCAAATCTGGGCTATAAGGGGGGATGAACAAAAACATCTCAACGGAACTGCTTCAGAAGTCTTGGGTACATCTAGCAGTGTGCGGGCGAGCATTATCGTGAACCAACATAACACTAGAAGTCAGCATGCCTCGACACTTGTTATGGATGGCTTGTCTTGAGTTTTTGTAATGTTTCACAACAGACTTCTGAACTGATGGTCAAACCACGTTCCATGAACTTCACTATCAGTACTCCTTTGGCATCTTCACATTTGGAGGGATTTTCTATGGCACCACTTCCTGTATGATGTTGGTTCATGATAATGCTCACCCGCACATTGCTAGATGCACCAAGAAATTTTGAAGCAGTTCTGTTGGGATGTTTTTGATCACACACCCCCCATAGCACAGGTTTGGTGCTGAGCGACTACTACTAAGGAATTTCAAACCTTGTAAGACGTTATGACAAGTGCCTCAATCTGAATGGCGATTATGTCAAAAAGTAATGTAACATTGTAGTTTTCTAATAATATGTATAATAAATGTTCTGCATCTGCGAGTGTCTGTCATTGATAACCAAACAGAGGTTTATTTCCAAATTGATGTCATATGTGATTACCCGCTCAACCAAATGTGACTTTTTACTTGGCTTCTTAGAGAAATAGTAGCCAACTTTGATTTATCTGCCTCAATAGGACAGAGATGGGCCTTTTTTCCAGAGAGATGCCTGAATTGTCTTGTTATTTTTACATTAACATACACTGTAACCCTCCCCTTTTGTACACTTTGTATGGTCTGTAGAGATATGAAAATGTTTACATTTTCTCCAGCTTGCCTATTTAAGAAGTAGCTAAGAAACTATAAAGCAGGGTTTGCCTGGTCAAGAATTGCTGAAGTCCAAACCTATTGAGGCAGCCCCTCACTTTTCCCTGATCTTGCTTTTTCCAAGATTTTAGCTTCTTTCTGAAATTCCTGATCTTTGTTTAACCATTATGGCTTTTAAGAAATGGTATATTGGGTCCAGCGATCTGGGTTCCTGTAAAAATGCTCCATTTTGTTAACTGGTCTTGATTAAAGAGACATAATAACTAAAAAAGCACTGCACAAATTAAAGTACTTATGGGGCAGGGAAATCGTATGAAAAATTCTTATTAAGAGGCAGCTCACCACAGGTGGTGACGATATATGGTTGATTGATCACCTTCCATGCTTAGACTGGTTTTTCCCCCCATGTCTGCAGGTCCCTATGAGGCCAGATTATGGTGCCAAAGTTAGTCTGTTCTCCCACTTGCATCAGTATAGTCGCAAAGAGTTACTCACACAACAGATGAGGTGAGTGCCTGTGAATCAAGAAAAAAGCACTGAACTCAAAGGGGCCTTATCATAGCACTTTTAAACATTCATAAATGATGTTGAGAGGACATTTTCTAAACCGTTCCTAGAAAAAAGAAGGAAGAATAGAGGTCACAAGACCAAGAACCATGTTCTTTGCTCAATGAAATTGGCCTGGTTAGATCAGAGCTCTGTTCCTGCTGCCTGGCCTTGGGAAGTTTCTATGCTTAGATTCCATCCTAGTACAAGGTTTCAAGGCAAAGTGCTTGGGTTAAAGTTTATCTTCTTCTTTTCTCCCTCTGAAAGTGCTCCTCAGCTATTTCAGGATATATATTCATTACTCTTTATAATTTTATTCACATCATCTCTCTTTTATGGTATTTCAAAAAGACGGGAGAAAAAGATGAGTAAGAATAATATTTTCTTTCTTGAAAATAACATGTAGTTGGGCTTTGATATGATAGACACTGTGCAAAAAGTGCCAGTTTTATTGGGGAGTGTTGAGATGATATGGAATAATCCACAATTTGTTCACCTGCAGCATCCCGGTCTCCACCATCCACCCTGCAGTGGTGCGTCTTGGCCTCCAGTACTCTCAGGGCATCATTAATGGCTCCAATGCTCGGTGTATTGCACTCTTAAAAGTTTTCAAACAGGTATTGCTGAAGAAGGGAGTTAGAAGTATTGTTTAGACCAGTCTGGATCTCTTCTCATTGGAAGAACTGGTACTAAAACAGGAAATAGTTATGATAAACATGTATGAAGCATCTTTCCTTTCCTTGGTTTACCTAATGTAATGGACTGTAAGATAGTCTCTCTTGAGTCAAGATCGATTCCTCTTGATTGTATGGTCACATGATGGCACTGACACACCTATGTTGATTTCTTGACAACAGTATCAAACAGTAGTGTGTCAGCCACCTTCTGAGATTTTTTTAAAATGTTTATTTATTTGATTTCCACTGTTGCCCATTTCAGCAAACGACTTTCGGTGGCTAATAATTCAAAACATGTATTACAATTTGCCCGCCACTCACACAAATGGAGCACATGCACACATGCTTCCCCACTGCTGGCACAAGTGAGGATGCACGCACTTGTCTGCCATGTCTGCAACAGCCCAGTTCCAAACAACTCAAGGCCCAATAGTGGACTATAGCCCGTGGATTGAGGACCCCTGGTCTAAAATTCCTGACTAGGTAAATACATTCTCAGAAGAAAATGAATTTACCATCCATTCTACAAATGGAATAGTCATAGGCTTAGCTGGTTTAAAAGAATTTAATAAATTCCTGGAAAAGGAAGAGATCAATGGCTATATGCAGCTTCTCAGCTCTAACAGAACCTGTTTTGCTGGGGAGCACAAATAATACTGTAGACAATATTAGTTGTCTCCATTGGTTTCAGATGAGCTCCCATAGTAGCCGCTGATTAGCTAACATGGGAACAAGTTGCCAGACTTGGGTAAACTCACCTTGACTTGATCTGCTGTAGGACTCCTCTCCTGTTCATGTTGGGTTTTTAGCTTTGAAAGTTTGCAGCTTCTCGTTTACCCTGTCCTTCAGGTGATTAGAGACTATACCACTCCGGCCAACGAGGAACTTTCACGGGATCTTGTAAACAAGCTGAAACCTTACATCAGGTGATTGGGAACAAGGGATTTTCCCTTTTGGACATCTGGAGGTGGAAAGGTGCTTCTGATGCTGAGCTGAGTGTGCCTTTCTTCTGCAGCTTCCTGACTCAGTGCAGGCCCCTCTCTGCCAGCATGGGCAATGCCATCAAATTTCTTAAGAAGGAGATCTCTTCACTGCCAGGGACCATACGAGAAGAGAAGGTGAGTTCAAACTTACAAACTCTGATGCTGGTTGAAATTCTGAATGTAGCATGGAATCCATGGTGTGCAAGGTGATGGCTTTTTTTTCTTCCACTTTGCTCCCTTTCCTGGGAATGTCATTATCAGTTCAGGTTGGCATAGATCGTTAGCCCTTCATCTTGCCAATGTTTTGGTCTTTTTGGTTATTGCCCGAAAATTTATTGTTCAGGCTTATCTTTTTCATTTTCCAAAGAAATGTTGTCATGCTCAATATCACAGGGTGGGAAACCAGAGCTTTTTTCTTATTCTCCAAGGGATAAGCAGGAGATCTAGCTTAGATATTGTGGGAGAGATTCATTTATTTACTGACAATTTCAAAACAATAAAATATCATGCCTATATCAAGCAGTTATAGGAAGTTTATCCATTATATCAAATACAAGAAATGCATCCAGCTGAGCACAGTAAGCAGGGAGGGGACTGACCACACATGATCAACTGTCTCTTGGGAATAGGCCAAGGAGCAACTTCAGGAGACAATTGACAAATATGAGCGGGAGAAGATTTTTCTGGCAGCTGAAGCCATTTCCAAATTTGCCTTTGAGAAGATCAACGATGGTGACGTCATCCTTGTCTATGGATGGTATGGAGTTGTGCTTGGGTGGGGGAAGAAAAACAACTTTGTTCTTATCTGAATGATGCTTTTCAGAATCTAAGCTGTTGTCCTGGATGTTACATGATGATGGGGATGAAAAAAGAAAGGTGTCTGGCAGGCTCTGCAAAACAAAGCAATAGTACTGTTGTGCAAAGAGTGAGTGATTGTAGCCATGGTAGTAATGCCAGAAGATGATAGGTTGCCTCCTGGGGAGTTTGTCTGGAATTCATAATCTTAAGTTAGATCTTATGCTGTGCTCACAGCAATCAGCGCAGTTCAGAACACTTTATCTGTGAAGCATAAAATGATTTTGGTGGAGATATGCAGGAATTGTTACCTGGGTAAAAGAAGCTAAAGCATCTTTTAAGTACAGAATGAGATACCATTGAGAAGTGGTTCAGGTAGATATCTGCCTAACTCACCGGGGGGGGGGAGGTATAGCACAATCAGATTTGGAAAATTGTGTTATTATAGCTAGTCTGAACAAAAGCAGTTTTGGCCTTCCTGATCTGATCTACCTAGAGGGGCTAATATCATATTTGAGTTAAAGTAAGGAAAGAAGAGACAGAGATTTCCAAGTCTGAGAGCAAAGGCATCCTGGGTTTCCAAAAGTTGGTCAAGTGAAATGTTGCCTGAGTAAGTTCCTCATCTGTTTATCTCTGCTCATGTTTGCTTGGTAGCTCGTCCTTGGTGAGCCGCATTCTCTGTGAGGCTCATGCCAATCATCGTGCCTTCCGAGTGGTGGTAGTGGACAGTCAGCCACGGTTAGAAGGGCGGGAGACACTATGCCGCCTGGTGAAACAGGGAGTCCGCTGCAGCTATGTGCTAATCAATGCCATCTCCTACATGTTACCTGAGGTAGGAGCTTTGAAATGTGATATGGGTAGAGAAGTGTTGGTAGAAGAACTAAAAGGTGAATTCTGTGGGGTAGAGGCAGAATCTGGAGGCTGAACAGAGAGTGTATCAGACCAGTAGGTTCTGATTATTATTTATTAAATTTATACGCTGCCCCACTCATCCAGTTTCCACATTGGTAACATGGGGAAACCAGGGATTCCCTGGGAGTTCTTAATCATTGGATTTGAAATGGATTTGAAATGGGATAGTGTTAAGAATGATGGGGATCTTTTAAGTAAATAAAGGCTACAGATGGTTATAAAATAAGTGAAATAGCTCTCTCTCTCTTTCTCTCCCTCCCTCCCTCCCTCCCCCCCTCTCTGCAGGTTTCCAAAGTGCTGTTAGGAGCTCATGCACTATTAGCCAATGGGTCAGTGATGTCACGTATGGGCA
The DNA here is from genome assembly GCF_016545835.1 of Crotalus tigris. Taxonomy (NCBI): domain Eukaryota; kingdom Metazoa; phylum Chordata; class Lepidosauria; order Squamata; family Viperidae; genus Crotalus; species Crotalus tigris. Next base: position 5,476,886 of record NW_024096758.1, on the reverse strand, counting down.
CCTCACAAATTGCACTGCTTTCCAAGGCCTATAATGTGTCTGTACTAGTCTGCTGTGAGACCTACAAGTTCTGTGATCGGGTTCAGACCGACTCCTTTGTCTCCAATGAACTTGGTATGTCTGGTGGCAAGCCTCAGGTATCTTTTTGGATGACAGACCAATAGCATGCAATAATATGCAACAGTATTGCAATAATATGCAATATTGTGCATATTGTCGCACAATATTGCAAATGCCAAAAATAAAAAAATTGGCATTTTTAATTTTAAAATATCGAGTTCTCTGGAGAAGGCAGATCTGACTATTTTGTGGAATGTTAGCCATTTTTCGTATAGATTCCTGGAGATAGTGGGTAGTCTTTTGTTGATCTCAACATTTGGACTAATACAAGTGAGAGCACCAAAAATCGTCCCTTTAATGGGAAAAGCTTGCATAGAAAGGCTACCATTTTCTGTTTTGTTTCATGTCACTTTCATTCCTCAAGACCACTGAGAATTGAAGCACATGCTTATCTCAGATCAATGTTATGAGTTAGATTAGCTTAGGGGAGTGACTACTAGCCCATGATTTACAAAAGCACAAACACTGAAGCAAAGTAAGCATCAGAATGTGCAAAAGGAAAGGACAGGAAACAATAGCCTCAGGACTTGTCCAACATGAGGGAGAAATCTTGGCCCATGCTGCTTTGAAAAAGAACTAGTGCTTTTCTAACTGGCCCCTGTTCCTATGTTTGCAGATGATCCAGATGACCTGATTGGGTCAAAAGGAAAGAGAAGTCCATTATCCAACTGGCAGGAAAGCAAATCGTTGCGCCTTCTCAATTTAGTCTATGATGTGACCCCCCTAGAGTTGGTGGATCTGGTCATTACAGAGTTGGGGATGATCCCTTGCACCTCTGTTCCTGTTGTTCTGCGTGTCAAAAATGTGGAGCAGTAATGTTGGAAGAATGAATAAACCTGCGTGTCTCTGCTCCATGCCTCTGTTTATATATCCCATTGTGTGAGCACCTGAGTGAAACAGGATTCCCAACTCTGGGAGAATCAACTGAATCCTTGTCCAGGACTTAAGTAATTTATGTTCAGCTGTTCTCTGGTTTTTGGGGGGCATCGTTTGCTATCGATTTGTTGCTGTCAGAAATGGAGTTATATTTATTATAGAATTTATCAATGCCTTTCTGTTTATTCCAACACTCAGTTTAGAGCTAGGGCTTCACTCTGGAATTTATTTATTATCATGAGTATATTTGAACATGTAGATACAGTATCTCTCTTTATCCTTGACTGTGTTCTATGTTCAAATAGACCTGAGACCCAGAATCTTTTTTTTTTAGCAACTAGGGCCTTGTGAAATACCTCGTTTTCTATACATTTCTTGCCAAATGTATAGATCTGTCCAAACTTCCCTTGCACTGATTTGTGTTTTCTTACATGAGGCAATTCTGAAATATCAATGTAGATGTCAGGGGGTTCCTACATGGTACTAAACAAAAATATTACTTGTTTGGTTTCAGCTTAAAACAATGTGTGAATGTATTTTAACATCTATGAGCAAGCCAACTTAATTAGTAAACCAAGTTTAAAATTAATTATGGCTTAATGCAGTGTGCAAACCAATGTGAGGACAGTTGGAAAACTGATCTCATAACAACAGTAACCTGCTGCATAATATACCTCTGATTCTCCCCCTCTTAGATAAACTACTAGTCCCTATCATATATAGGATATTACTCTAGCTGCCCTCAGTGTCTCATTCTAATTACCCTACAGCAGGCATGTCAAACTGCCGGTCTTCAGGCCAGATGCGTCATGCCAAAACCACACCCACCCCATTGCCGGCAATGGGGAAAAAGTTGCGATATGTTGCGCGACGTCACGTGATGTCGTGAGTTTGACATGCCTGCCCTAGAGATATCTATCATGAGGTGAATCATTATATTTAAAAGATTTCTTAGACTTTTGTCTCCAGATATTTGGGGATTAAAGTTTCCAGAATTCCCAAAACATTGCTGTTGGTATTTGAAGGGTGAAAGCAGCTTTGGGGCAAGGTATTAAGGAATTTTATTTATTTATTTCTTGCCTCCATTGCTCTCAGTAATGTGGGGGAAATGACCTACTGCTTCAGGTGGAGCAATAATTGTGCAGAAAGAATTTGGTCGCTCATGAAAATGCTTAACATTGATGAATAAACGAATCCGGTAGCAGGCCTAACATGGTCTAGCATTCTGACTTCTAAATATTATTTATTGCACAGCTTGTACCTACCATATTCAATACTCTCTAGGTATACCATTAAAAATCAAAAGCTGCATACAACAGAATGAAATAGTTTAAAAGCTGAAGCTAATTGTAAAAATTATATTCAACAAAAGTACATCCTTTGGGAGGGGGAGAGAGAAACATTTAGAGCTTGGAGATCAAGCTATTTTAAAGTGTCAGAGGAGTCACAGAAAAGGTTTCTGAGCTTCCACCCTTCTAAAGTGTAGGAGTAATCCTTCCTCATCTGATATCATAAAAGAGGTTTTTAAGGTAACTTAGACTCAAACAGCCTAGGGCTTTATCAACTTTCAAAAGAAAATCAGAAATGTAACAGGCAATGCAGTACATGCAATACAGGTGAAACAGCTCTCCCTGTTCAATAAGCAGTATCAAATTTCCAGGCTATCTTTAAAGGCAGCCCAAGAAATGTGCTGGTGGGGATAAGGGCATCAGCTACTGTTGCCAGGGGTTCCTCCTGCAAAAAAAGATTGCAATAAAGGATTGGCAAATGGCTCAACTGCTTATCCTCAAGACCGCCAACTAGAACTGCCTGTTCAGGAAAGAAAAGTACCATATAATGTCCCTTATGCTCAACATCAGACACTCTAGGACACTAAGATAGATGTTGAGAATTTTAATGGACGGGAGGGGGGGATGCAATCCATTTAGCCCAGTGTTTTTCAAATTTGGAAACTTTTAAGGTGTGTGGATTTCATCTCCCAGAATTCTGGCTGGGGAATTCTGGAAGTCCACACCATGGTAGGTTCCAGATATTTTGTCCTCTTTGGAAAGTCATATTCTGGCTCATCTTCCAATTTTATGAAATTTCAAAAAAATCACTTTTTCTTTGAGCTTTTGAATTTTACACATAATTTTGAATCCTGGGTAATTTGTTTTCTTTTCTTGGAGATTTTCTCCCTACTTACACAGTAATTAATTTTAATTACATTGGCACCCAATGTCATATGACAGCAGTTCTTTTTATTGTGTTTTTCAGTACTGTAGTCTTTTTCATTTTGGCACTGCTAAAATTTGACTGTTGCCTATTTGGTCTTAGCCTAAGCTGACTCTGTCCACACATCTTAAAGTTGCAGAGCTTAAAACACACTGATTTAAATACTGAGGTAATCTAAGGGAGTGATCAATGCCATTTTTGTCAAGATAATTTGCTTCATCCAGGTTTTCACTGTCCCACAACTTTAACTTGAAAGGTTAAAGGCCAACATGTTTATCTACATCTGGATTAAGAGAAAGACCTATTCATGAAGAACTAACATTACCACCACTCCCTTCTAGGCAGAAGATAGCCCACCTGCCTATTTTCTCCCAAGCAGTAACCACAGCTTCAATCCCATGAAATAGATATGCTTGCCACTTGGGTGAAAAACCATGATGACGAGGCCATAAAAGATTGAGGCAAAATATTCAGACATTCATTCATTACCAAAAATTAATATTGGCAACTGCTTTTTTCTAAATCTAGTGTAGGCCTGGATCACAGACTGAACAAAGAAAAAATAATGGCTCTGAATGTGGTGTTGCAGACCATTATTGTGTTAAGAATGCCTTTGGCCACAGGAAAAAAAATGTTTAAAAATAGATGAAGCTGGAATGCTCAGACGAAGTACTGATAAGGTGAAACGTAGACTTTTGGGGCAGATAAGGAAAAGCAAGAGTTGCTGAAGAAAATCCTGGTGCTTGGAAAAACCAAAGCCAACAGGAAGAGACGGAGAGGAAAACAAAGCAGCATCTGCCGATAGACAATCTTGCCGACACCCATCACTACCGGTAAGAATAGACTGCAACATCCCATGAATGACTACTGTATTGTACTGCAGCCTTTTCTGGGTCCTAGCGCCTTCAAATACTCCGACAACGGCATTTCCCAAAGTACATCGCGGCGCAACATTTGTTTCTTAACTTCTCTCCATTCTAGACTTCAGGCAGAGGCGGAGACTGAATTTTTTTCGTCACCTGCTGAGGGAAGACCAGGTACCGGAAGTGACGCCAGAGCTTCGGGTCATTGCTATTATCTTTGTAGCGTCCGCCATCTTTGCTGCTCCGGCCAGACACCGGTTTCCATGCGGGAAGAACAAGGTGAGGCTGAGCCCGCCTGCATGTGGCAGGCCACCTTTGAGGAGCCTTTCGCTTGTCACTGCGGGGAGGGGTGGCTGTCCACGATGCGGTCCCTGTTGAGTTGTAGCGGCCGCTGTCACCACCGTAAGGGCGTGAAACAAGGGAACAAAGACAGTCCAAAAGACACTCTTCCCTGAAACCCCCACCCCGCTCCCCCCCTCTAGTGCGAAACTTCCATTTCCGCCTCTGGAGAAAAATATCCTCCGCGCCAGCGCCGTTGGGTAGAGGAAAGATCTGGGTCGAGTTTCGGCTGTCCAATGGCTGCTTCTCCGCCCTTTGATGATTTTAATTAGTGCTTTTTCTGTACAAGCAGATTGCAACTCACTCTCCCTCCGTTTTATTTACTTTAAGGCCTTGTAGATTATCATAACTGAAATGTTTTATAAAACAATCATTAAAGCATCGCAGAAGCTAGAACCACGGGGATTAGCAAGTTGCCAGAGATTTTGAAACTAGCAGAATTGTAGAATGTTCAGCAATTTAGAATATTATTTACACGTGGCTTAACATAAATAGATTTTCAAATTAAAAGAAATCAAATGTTTTTTGGGAAAAGCAGCAGCCTCTTTCAATGGCTAAACCATGGATTTTTAGCAGCATTCGGCAATAGAATAGCTTCAAACTATTAACAAAAGCTGTGCAAGTCATTTTGTTTCATACATTTCTGTCTTACTAAAGTCAAATATGACTCTTGAATGTTTACATGATATAGAAAATAGCTAAAACATCCACCATAAGTGTATGTTAAAATGTATAAAATCAAACCCAACTAATCAAAAACATACACTGTCATGTTGAATCACATATTGGTATCAGTGGGTAATTTCCTAAGAAGCTAGCCTAAAGAGCTGATCGTGCTGTGGAAAAGCAGCTCTTCCCAACTTCACTCATCCTAGCTTCCCAGAAGTAGAAGCTGTTAGCTGCTTCCCTCAGGATGGCTGATCAGTTGGGTCAATTGCAGTTGGCTTATGCAGTTCATAACTGAATTATGAAGAGAGTTACATATTTTAAATAATATATTTAAATTTCATTATTACTGGATTGTATTGTCCTGGAGTATGCAAACACTGATAAAATAACATAATATTACACATTTCAGCTCACTTTTTTACCCATGTTATTCAAGTGGTTAACAATTTATAACAATATATTGGTCAAAATTATTAAAATTATTAGTAGTATTCATTGAAAAAAACATGCTGAAGAATCTTAGCTGTTTGCCTGAAAACAGAAATTGACAGCAAATACAATTCCTACAGAGATGCATTCCATAGCTTTAACTTAAAGTAATTCAAGAGAAGACCAAGTCCCTTAAACCTGATAAAGGCCCACTGAAAACATGGATATATTTAAGATGCCTCTCCCACTATTCTTAATAAGCAGATAGATTCACAGTTCTTTCAAGCTGTAGAAAGCAACATTTGAAATTTGCTCTAAAACATGGGTGTCAAACTCGATCGTGTCACATGATGTATCTTGATGTTTTTGTCTTTGCAGAGCCAGGGTGGGTGTAGCCCAAGCATGACACATCTGGCCCGTGGGCTGCCAGTTTGACACCCCTGCTCTAAAAGCATTTGGCAAGTAGAACAGTTTTTCATTGTTGTTAGTTGCAAAGTCGTGTCCAACCCATCACGACCCCATGGACAACATTCCTCCAGGCCTTCCTGTCCTCTACCATTCTGGAGTCCATTTAAGTTCACGCCTACTGCTTTAGTGACTCCATCCAGCCACCTCATTCTCTGTCGTCCCCTTCTTCTATTGCCCTCAATCTTTCCCAGGATTAGGCTCTTTTCCAGTGAGTCTTTCCTTCTCATTAGGTGGCCAAAGTACTTGAGTTTCATTATGAACATAATATAATCCAGGCACCCTATACCTGTATTTGATAACAGTGTACATTACATTTCTTTTCCAGCATTCTGGTTTTCATTGATTTGGAAGGACCCATTAAATAATCAACTCCAGCCACTTGCTTAGCATAAGAACGCAAATTATAACACCTATGATAAAGGCTAGTCAGCTTATGCTTGAGCAGATCCAACTAAGCAAAGCTCATTTTTAGTCATTAGTCCTACTGTCAACCTACTTTTATAGTTAGAAATTCCCCCCAATATTTAACAAGAATATGCCTTCTTCTAACTTAACTCTGTTATTCTGTGTCCTGCTTTGTGGAAGAATATAAAATGAATATTTACCATCTATGCCACATTTGTAGAAAAGAGGTATTATACTCCCTCTGTTGTTTTCATGGTTAAGATATCTAATTACTCAAACTTTCTTTATAGAATCTAGTTTTTGTTTTGCCCTTTTCTGAATCTATTTGAGTTAATCTAAATGTTTTTAAAGTATAATATCCATAAGAAAGCAAAATGTTCAAAATGGAGTTTTGTTAATGGAGAGTATTGTGGAACTATTAGATACTGAATTTGGTAATTTTATTTTTGTTGATTGTTATGTTTTTGTCTCCATGCTACATTGTGGGTTCATTGATAGTTTTTAATCATCTACAATTAAAAATACTTTTCACAAGTATGCTTGGCAATCCATTGTTCTATACTTGTTTTCTGTTTCTTGGTGAAGAACATTGCATTTGTTTATTCTATTACTTTCAGTCCATTTCTCTAAATTATCAAATCTTTTAATCCCCCCCAACTTCTGTTAATTATTGTTTAATTGTAGATATTAACACTGTAGAGCAGCCTGGATCTGGAAGGAAAAAAAAATGATTTAGATTTTGCAGATTTGACCCCAACTAAGTGTTGCTTATTCTTGAATGCTGCAGTAAACCTTTTTGGTGACAGCTTCATCTTTGTCCTTATAGAAAAAAAAAGGAAATGATGGACATTTTCTGTGTGTTTTAAAACAAATAACTGACTGTTTTCATTTACGTTTACTTGATTACCATGAGCTTCTCTCATTTAAATCAATGGTTTAAAAGTGTTTGATTTTCATTATATTATTATTTTTAAATAATATGATTCTATGGTGATTGACTTTGGATCTTTTAGAAGTATATAATTGTACAAATAATTAGATAGCTATAAAATATGCAGTGCTTATGCTATGCTGCTTTTAGCCAGATCAATAATCCTGAATTTAATCATATTTTTGAAACCCCACACTGACACATTGTTTAATACATATAAATCTTTATAAACTCATCACCATAACTATATTTATCATACTTTTTAAAATAATAAAACTCATTTGTTATTGGAAACACAATTTCCCTCTGCTGGGTGGCTGTCTCAATTTCTATTCACAGGGTTTGAAAACCAGGCTACTTCTATTTCTTTTGTCCTTGCACCAACTGCCAAAAATATACTTATTTATATGGGTTTGTTTTATATGAATTGAATCATTGTCAACTTGTATATTATTTTGCCTTATGATGTTTTTCTAATTGAGATGTTTATTAAGTTTCAGATGACATTCTATTTTATTTTTAGCTATTTTTGATACTGGTTTTGACGGTGCTGCAATTTTTATGTTCACATGAGTAACAAGGATTTCCCTTGTCTCTTTTGTTTTTTTGCTTTTCTCATCTTATTTTTGCAGGCGAAGTGATGTGCAAGATGAAAAGAGTGGCACCTGTCTGAGGAGCTGTGGTATCTTCATGGAACCTTGTCTCACACCAAGCTGTGCTATGGGAATAGTGAAGGAAGCCATAGACCAACAGGATGGAAGTATCAGTCAGACTCTGTGCACAGCATCTTGCTCGAGAAAACCTCACTGGGATGGGCAGGATAATACAGTAGTAGAAGGGTTGACTTCAGCAGATACAAGTTTAAGCAACACAGAACCAGCAGTTGCCCCTGCCGTGGAAACCTGTATTCAAGAAGAGTGGCCAGAGGAGCAAAGCTCTTGCTACAAGAAAACACGTCCGGAAGATGTAGAAGAAGAACTGTTTCCTAAGCAGCTGAGGGGGCAAGAAGGAGAGATGGGTCATGTGGAAACTCTTGGTACGTTGATGCATTTTTGTCTTGGCAAGTGTAATATGACTTTATTTTAGAGAAATGCAAAATAAAGCAACTCATTTTTTTCCTTTCTGTTTTCTTTTTGCATTAGTAAAGAAATCTCTTCTTGATATTGGGAACCTCATTAGATCTAAAAGTAAGGGTTGACGGGGCACGGGGAAGCCATAGCATCAGCCATTGCTTTTTTTCTTAAAAAAAAAAAAAAAAAAAAAGTGCCGGAACTCACACACGTCATACAACCCGCCTTGCCTACCCTACAAGGTTCCACCCAAAAAAGGTGCCGGAACTCCGTTCTGGGCTTTCTATGACAAAAAAAGCCCTAGCACCAGCCAATGACTTTGAGGACATTACAGCCTTGATTTCCATTTCATTGAGGAAATGAGTGTGCCACATTTCATTCTTCAATGGTGTACATTCCTCAGAGCTAGAGGAAATTTAAAGAGAAATCTAGTCTGCAGAGAATCAAGAAAGCTGTTCTGACTGGATATCTACAGTTTCCAAGAGGGTTTTGGCCAGTTAGAATGAAAGAAAGGGTCTGTGGAACTGAGCTCACCAGATTCTCAAGGTGATCTGGAGACTGCAGGGACAAAAATTTGAAGTATAGAATATAGTCAAGGAGCATATTGGGGTGCAGGATGATCTGGAAGCAGTTGCAGGACTTTGCAGTGAATCTTCCTGCATAGGAAATAGAAGATGATAGCAATTAAGTTCTTTTTCTAGCTGGCCCATTGTATCATCAACATAAAAGAACATCTAAGACAATACATTTTTCTTTCTTTCCAAGCAGATGAACCATTTCCTTCCCCAGTTCCAGTTTCCACTGTTTCAAAAGAGGTTCCCTCCGCTACCCCATCCATAAAGAAGCATTCCCGTGGGCGGAAACCTCGAAAGAAAATCTCTGTCCGCAAAAAATCCATTCCCAAAGATCACAAGGGACCAAGCGAAGGCCCTGGGCCATCTGAGAATGGCTCCTCTCTTCCCGTTAAAGTGCCAAAGAAGCGAGGGCGCAAGTCCAAAGAAGAGCTCCTGTTACTGAGGCTAGCTCAAGGATTGGACAATCAGTCATCCGAGTCCCTTTGCCAGAAGTCTCTATCTAGCAACGAGAACCATGATTCCCTTGAGACCATGTCTGGTGGACGCCCAAAGCGCCGTGCAGCTAAAGCGTAAGTGAAAGAAGGAATCTATCACTGAACTCTGCTGGGTACAGCTTACGTGTTATACAATTATTATAGGTAGAAATAACTAGCTTGTTTTTCTTTTAAAAAAAAAAACCTGCTGAAATACATAATTAGTTATAATAAATTGTACTAAATATAATTAGAATAATAATCAGATAATTATTGATTCAAATGTATAAAGCATAGAGAGAACAATGAATTAGCATTCTAAACCCCATCACCTCTATTTGATGGTCATTGTCAAACTCAGCAATAAACGTGTCAACAGTCAGTGAAGAATGTTCCTTCTTTTGGGTACTTGTAGACTTATAGAATAGGTCAGTGATGGCGAACCTTTTAGAGACTGAGTGCCCAAATTGCAATCCAAAACCCATTTATGTATCGTCGAGTGCTGAGTGGGTGTGGCCCATTGGCTGGGCATGGCCCATTGGCTGGGCGTGGCTGCGGTGGTAACAGCAGACGGTGGGACTAAAAAGTTCAATCAATCAATTCCAACTTTGCAAGATCTTTTTTTTTCTCCGCGAGAAGTTGAAATTGACTGATTGAACCTTTTTTTTTTTTTTTTGCACACGGCGGCGGAGGCCTAAAGCGAAAAAGTTTTATAAAACCCAGTTGAAGGCCTAGGACTGGGATGACGGCGCACGTGCCCACAGAGAGGGCTCTGAGTGCCGCCTCTGGCACCCGTGTCATAGGTTCGCCACCACTGTAATAGGTGAATAGGAGCTTGATACATACGATTCTGACCTACCCACCACTATTCTTTTAGAGATTTGGAAATGAAGATTCTACCTGCTCCTGTCCTTAAAGCATTAGAATGGAGCTGATTCTTAACCACAGCTCAGTTTATGAACTTATGTTCTCCTCCCTTCCTCTTTCCAAGAGCCCTTCTGTATCTACAGGAACTGGCTGAAGAATTGACATCTGCATACCAGGCTTCTCCTTGCAATGAAACCTCAAATGATACCCCTAGATCTGAGGAGCCCAGTAGGAAATGGCGAGGCCGCAAGCCAAAAGAACGGAAGTTGGAAAATGAAGAAGATGTGGACTTTGTCCCCTCAGAAGAAAGTCTTCTGCAGGAGGAGGAGGAAGAAGACCATTATGACCTAGTGATGAATGATGCTTTGAAGTGTGAGAGGGAGTCCAGCTCATGCAAACCAGCGGTAACTCAATCCTGAGACGGCTTCGTTATATTTCTGGGGGGATTGAATACTTCACCTGGTGGTCTGTTAGAGGGAACACCACCTGAAGAACAAGCCCTGGTCTTTTGGAATCAGTTGGCTGACATTCTTGTTGTGAGAATTTGGGAAGGTGGGCTTCGGGGCCTCTGTTCTTGACCTCTTTTTTTCCCATAGAGGTCCAAAGTTCAGCGGCGAGAATTTGGTTCCAATGGCTTGCATAATTCCATGATAGACCCTATATGGAAGTCTCTCTCCGTCACTCACCGCTTGTGAGTATTAGACTTCCCTCAGTGATTGGGAGAATTGAGGAACAGGAATGTGGTTGGAGGAAGGAACGGCAAATTTCTGCTGCATTGTTTTGTTTCCTAAAAGTTCAATGCTTCAACTAGTTCTGGCTGCCTGAAGTACACGATACTGTTTTTGATTCTTACTGTCACTGTTTTAAAGAGTGGGCTCTCCAGCAATCATCAGACCTTGTAGTTTTAAGTCTAAATGAGCATGGATTGGGCAGTGATAATGCGGCCTTTGGATGTTCAAACTTGACTGGCTTCTTATGATTAAAAGCAGAACTACCTTAATTCATGAAAAAATATTTTGCCTAAGTGAATAAGAGGTGCTGCTTCTTTGAGAAAATAGAACTGTTGAGCCAAGTTTGACCACAAGTGATAGTGGTTTAAAAATCTCTTTGAAGTTGAATTTAGCCTATGATAAAAATTGAACAAAGGGTCTAAAGCAGTGATTCTCAACCTGTGGGTCGGGACCCCATTTGGGGTCGAATGACCATTTCACGGGGGTCGCCAAACAAGGCTGTCTGCCATTTTTTCCCCCTTTTCTTTGGCCACGCTCCTGACACCCGGTGATGTATAAGTGGTTGGGGGTCACCACAACATGGGGAACTGTATTATGGGGTCGCGGCATTAGAAAGGTTGAGAACCACTGGTCTAAAGTGTATCTTTTATTTTGATGGATATGAAGATAATAAAGGATCTTGAGGAGAGATCCAAAAACAAAAACAAAAAAAAACAAGCCAATTGCTTTTAATTTTGACAACATGTTTTAAAAATCTCAGAAGGAGAAATATGACAATTCAGTTCCTGATTTGCAAGAGTCATGATTTTTATGACAAAAGTGTATGTGCGCAAGAGAGAGAAATACTAGTTTTGGCTATATTGGCTTTGTTTAAGAAAGCTTGAAATAGCTGGAAGGGACTGTGATCTTTGAGATCTGTGCTCCTTCAGGGAAGGATGCAACTTCTTGGCACTTTCCTAGATAGTTGGGCAAAGATTAGACAATGCCAAATGAATGTTGCAGAGTTGCATTCGCATAGCTGTGGCAAAATAAGCTTGGAAAGGGGAAAACTTCTAGGAGATGACAATTGCCAAATCCTGTCTTCATTGAAGCTTAGTAAAAAAAAACAGAGTTCTTTCCCCTTTTAATCCAAGGTTTACATTTTGTTTGACTAATTTGAGAAAATAAAAAGGGAGTCTAAGCACTAAGTTGTTTGTTGCAATTTCTTCCAAAGTACTTCTATTTTTGAGCATTCAGACTGATGCAAGTTCGAAAGACTCAGTATATCCAGTATTTATTGAGTGTGCTTTCTCATTTTGCTGTGCCTATAGTATTGCATCGAACCACAGACAACTTGCTTCTTGCACTGTTCTATTGTTACGCTGATTCCTGTTATATAAATTGCATTTCTATGACAGTAGTTGTACTTCCTTTGTCCCTTAGACGTGAGCAACACCATTCTCACTGGGAGTTTCCAGAGTGGATTCCCTCTGCCCAGAAGTGGATTTTTCTCTCAGAGAGGTGAATGGCCTTCTGACAAAAGACAAAAATGTGAGATACCTAGAACCAGATAGATAATCAAAGGGCACATGTGCCTATAAACGATAAAGTCTCCTTTAAGTTGACTCAACTCCTGGTGATTTCATTCGTATGCCCATTTAGATTCTTAGGTATATTACAGAAACATTTTGTCACTGTTTTCTGGAAAGTTTGGTTGGACTTTCCTGCCATCTACATTTCCATTTTATTCTGTAGTCCTGGTAATTCCTTAAAGCTTTTAAGAAAGAGGTTATTGGTGGTTATTTTTTCTACATCAGTGTAGCATGGTATGTAAGATAGCATGGCAAGATGAAGAATACTACCACCAGAAAATTGTATCCCCCTGCACAGAAGAAATCTTTACATCCTAGTCTGTTTTCAGGCATTTAAATGCTGATGATTTCCTGTAGCAAAGTGAACATCAGATGAGCTTCCATTCTGTTCTCTTCTGTCTTCCAAAGTGAAGCAGATAAATTCCTTCCTGCTGAGACCAAGTCCCCACTCTTCTCTATCAAGAGAGA